>NC_143071.1:17417500-19861666 GCF_052426305.1 Pelodiscus sinensis
AGTTATTTATTTGTTCCCATAATATAAGAACTAGAGGACACCAAATGAAATTAATGGGTAGTAGGTTTAAAACTAATAAAAGAAAGTTCTTCACACAGCACACAGTCAACTCCTTCCCAGAGGGGGCTGTGAAGGCTAGGACTGTAACAGAGTTTTAAAAAGAGCTAGATACATTTGTCATGGCTCCTTCCCCACTCTGGCATGATAAATGCAGAAGTGGGGGCCAGCAAGTGTACCCCAAAGCCTTATCTACCACTCTTTGGTATAAAACTTCCCCCAAGATCTTAAAAACCCTAGATCTTGGGAATAAAACTTCCGCTGCCACCACCCAAATGTTGCTAAAGAAACCAGGGGAAAGATCATTTGGGAAATCTTCCCCCTAAAACAAAAATCAGGGCACACCATTAACCACTGCCAGGTTAATAAAAGAAAAGAAAGAACTTTTATTATTACAACAATATTCTGGTTGCAAGTATAATGACTAGAGAGGAAGGTAACAAAATATACTCATGGAGAAACTCCATGGGCCTAAACTTAGTTACAAAGAAAAGCCAAAACATCTTTTAGGCAGTGCCAGTTCTCAGATCCCATACCCAATCCATAACACAATAAAACCTAACGAAACTACCTAAACTTTACCCTACTTACAGAAAATGAAGAATGGTGTCAGAGAGAGAGAGACATGCTTGTCCCTCTCTGTAGCTGCAGAGAACTCTTTCAGAGAGACAAAAGGAGAAAGGGAAAAAAACCCAAATTCCTTTGTCAGTTTGAAAAGTCCCACCTACATTCTTATTGGTCTCTCCACCTGGCTAGGTGTAGTTAACCCCTTAATCCCCAGGCTGCTGGCTAACCCTCATAATCATGACAACATTCATGGAGGTTAAGTCCATAAAAGGCTATTAGCCAGGGCATAAGGAATGGTGCCCGTGGCCTGTGTTTGTCAAAGGCTGGAGAAGGATGGCAGAAGACAAATTGCTTGATCATTGTCTTCGGTCCACCCCCTCTGGGGCACCTGGCACTGGCCACTGTCAGCAGACAGGCTACTGAGCTAGATGGACCTTTGGTCTGACCCAGTATGGCCGTTCTTATGAAGCCCTGGAATAGCCTGACTTGACTGGGCCTTGAACGGGTGCTGAAGTGGTGCATGCACTTGATGCTCGCCTCTGCAGTGAGGGGAATTTCACCAGTAGGGATACATCTTATAGACAACTTCAGTGGGAGATTTGCCTGAGTAGGGACCATGTCCGGCAGCCCCTGAAGTACAGAGAAATGTTTACACTGATACAACAGAGTTGGCTTGAGTCTGCATCAGTTGTCAAAGCAACACATGGCCTCGGGTACCTACAGAATGGGAGAGAGATTTCTTCCGTGGCCGTAGAAACCAGGAACAGAAACTTGCTAATGTGTAGGGAAATTGCCTTGACAGGAATAGCTTTTGTGGGGCACATGGTTTTGTGGGGCACGTGGTTTAAATGAATGCCTAGGTTTGCAGGATCTCGCTTTGCTACAGGCCCAGGGCAAAGTAGAAATGAATGACTTAAAAATTCATGTCGTGCGTAAGACATGAGACCGCGGCATTGTGTGGGGAGCTAGTGAAGCTGCTGTAATTCTGATTCAAGGGTTCTGCTTTGTAATTAGTATTTATTGACTATCCGTAGAAAAGTATTGAGTATTTCAGCACTTAACTCAGAAAAATAAGGTTGGTACAGTGGATTTGAGGTAGTGATGCCTAATGGAAAGGGCACTAGGTTGGGAGTCAGGAGACTTAAGGTCTATTACTGGTTCTGCCACTGATTTGGTGTGTGAAGTGGGGGAAACTGAGGCCCACAGAAACCAGGTCACCTTTGTATCCCACTGGCTGTCTTTTAAGAAGAAAATGATGAGACAAGGACTGGTCCAAACACAAAGCTGCACCAATTTAATCTAAACCAAAGTAATTTTTAAAACGGATTTAAACCCCCATGCAAATGTCTCTGGCTATGTCTAGACTGCACGCGGAACTTTCGAAAAAGCAAGCTGCTTTTTCAAAAGAAAGCACCCAGTGAGTCTGGGTGCTCTCTTTCTAAAAAGCCTGTTTGCTTTCAAGAACGCCTTATTTCGAAAGAGCACTTTCGAAAGAAGGCGTTCTTCCTTGTGGAATTAGGTTTACCACCGTCGAAAGAAAAGCCGCATTCTTTCGATTTAATTTCGAGAACGCGGCTGCAGTCTAGACGCAGGTGAAGTTTTTTCGAAAAAAGGCTACTTTTTTCGAAAAACCCCTGAGTCTGGACACAGCCTCTGTGAACACTTGTTCAATCTGCTTGAAACTGGTTGGTTGTGTAGCTTCTCTAACAGAAGCCAAACTAGTACAGGCTTGTCTTGACATAGAGCTGGCTGAAACTTGGAAATGCTCTTCACAGGGAAATTAACATCTTGAAATGTTCTTGTGTCCTGATTGGGCCACCAAGTGGAAATTTCCATTGGAATGAAGCTTCTGAAAAACTTCATTTTGGAAATATTAAAATAACCTTACTGAAGTGCTTTGTGACAGTGTAAATCAAATGCTTTGACCAGGTCTGAAATGAAGCACTTTGATATATTTCTATGAGATTTTTGGTTTTTTTGCCATACTGGGGTTTTTTTTCCTGGTGGGAAATCTGTTACATTAGATTGCATCATACCCTGCCTCTTCACACTCCTGGAAGGCTGTTCCTGATCCATGATCAAAATCACTCAGGGGTCTGTGATCTGGATTCTACTGTTTGGGGAGGGGGGGGGGGAGCTTGAGAAATGAAGGAAGAGAGGGTTCTGGTGTTTTCTGTGCTTTGGAGGCAAAGGCCTGGAGCCTGAGCACCTCTGTCAAGAGAGGGGTGTTGTCTGTGAGACAGGAATCCTGAATTCTAAGCCCAGCTCTGACACCAACTCCCTCTCTGCCTTTGGCAAGTCACTTAACCCCTGTGCCTGAGGGGAGAACCCAACTGACTTGCTTGTCTCACAAGGGTGCTATGAGGATTCGTTAATGTTTGCCAGGGGCTAGGAAGAGGGGAAACAATGGATTGTATGAATACTGTGCTATGGGTACTTGCGCAAATTTAGAACTTTCCACAGGATGAAGGAACTGTGAATACACTGAATTAATGTATTGTAAAGATGACATATTGTACTGGAAAGATTTGTTGAATTAATAATTTATAACAGCTTTATGCCTAAGGCATTGTGTGCATGCATCAGCCGTCTCTGTGCTGGGAGAGAGATGCAGTATTATGATGTTGTTTCGGGCCTTCTCTAAAGCCTATTGGTTTCTATGGGAAGATTCCAGTGGATTTTGGATTCAGCCTTTTGAGTCTAATCATGTAGTTCTGACCCAAGAAAAACTCCCACTAAGTGCATGGGGAATCCTGTGTGAGGATGGACTGAAGCCATAGGGCATTAGAATGTAACTGACCTCAGGGGAGATGTGTCTGTGATTAATCTTTTCCAATGATAGTAGTCTATCTCTAATAGAGAAAATAAAATCACTCCTCCTTTTCCCAAGTAATTTCCCCTCTTAAAGACCTAAAATAGAGTTCTGGCTGGGAGATTTCTCCAATTCTTTTTCTCCAAGAGCTCACAAAAAACTATATGACTGGACAACAAAATGGCAGATGAAGGTTAATGTTGATAAATGCAAAGTAATGCATGTTGGAAAACATTATGTCAGCTATATGTATAAAATGATGGGGATTAAATTAGCTAGTAAAAGAGATATTGGTGTCTTTGTGGATAGTACTCTGAAAACATCCACTCAATATGCAGCAGCAGTCAAAAAAGAAAACAGGAGTCATTAAAAAGGGATAGCGAATATCTTATTGCCTCTCTCTCTCTAATCTAATCTAATCTAATCTAATCTAATCTAATCTAATCTAATCTAATCTATCTATCTATCTATGGTATGCCCACATTTTAAATACTGCATGCAGATGTGGTCACCTCATCTCAAAAAAGATTTCTTTGGCATTGGAACAAGTTCAGAAAAGGTCAATAAAAATGATAAGTGATTTGGAACGGCTGCCATATGAGGGTACATCTGCACTAAAACTCTATTTTGGGATACCAGAGTAACCCAAAATAGCTATCCTGTGTTTTAACAGCAAGCCCATTATTTTGGACTTGCTACTCCAATGTCCCTGTAAACCTCATTCTGCGAGGAGTAAGGGACAAGGAGTAAGGGACTAGCAGTTTATTTAAAAACAAAGTAAGCTATTTTGAAATAGTATTGAAATAAGATATGCAATTTGCATAGCTCAAGTTGCGTATCTTATTTTGAGCTATGTTGCAGTGTGCACTCCAAAAAGATGAATAAAACCGGGACTTTTCAACTTAGAAAAGAGGAGACTAACGGGGAATATGATCGAGGTCTCCAGTGTGGAGAAAGTGAGTAAGGAAAAATTATTTATTTGTTCCCTTAACACAAGAACTTAGGGGTCACCAAATGAAATTAATAGGTAGCAGATTTAAAACAAACAGAAGGAACTATTTCTTCACACTATACACAATCAACCTGTGGAATTCCTTGTGAGAAGATGTTGTTAAAACCAAGACTTTAACAGGGTTCAAAAAAGAACTAGATAAATTCATGGAGGCTATTAACCAGGATGGGCAGGAATGGTGTCCCTAGTTTCTGTTAGTCAGAGACGGGGAAAGGGTGATGGGAAGAATCATTTGATGATTGCCTGTTCTGTTCATTCCCTCTGGGTCACCTGGCATTGGCCACTGTCGGAAGACAGGATATTGGGCTAAATGGACCGTTGGTCTGACCCATCATGGCTGTTCTTAAGTTCTTATGGAGTAGAATTAATTACTTGAAACTATTTTATTCTTGCTCAGAAGCAACTTTTGTGTGTTCCCTGGCTGCTTTAACCCACCAAGGAAGTCATAAATGTGAACTTTGATGTGAGAATTTGACTTTCCCTGTAAAAATTGGATCTTGGGACCAAGTCACCTTTTTGCAGGTCTGAATCTGAACTTCCCCCTGACATTTGGTACCAAGTTGACCCCGTCTCTGGGGAGACCCCTTGCAACAAAAGCTTGAGTGGCGTGCTGAAATAGCCTCACAGAGGCGTTCAGTGCTTCTCATGTACGCTTGTGCTGAGTCATCTATCCATCCTACTGCAGCTCTGAACACTCTCTTCGTTCTTGTACAGACAGTTACGCCTGGAGGTGACGGCCGGTTATTGGGACTCACTTGTGCCTGACTCTGATACTCAGGCTATGTCTACACTCACGGCTTCTTGCGCAAGAATCTGCAGAGCGTCCACACTGCCCGCCTGCTCTTGCGCAAATAAATTTACAGTACGGCGTGGTAAGAGGAGGCTCCTTGCGCAAGAGCTATGCTCTTTTTTGACAGATGCAAGCCCTCTTGCGCAAAAGCTCTTGTGCAAGAGGGCAGTGTGGACACTCAGCAGGGATTTCTTGCGCAAGAAAGCCCTATGGCTAAAATGGCCATCAGAGCTTTCTTGCGAGAGAGCGTCCACACTGCCATGAGCACTCTTGCGCAAAAGCACAGCTCGCACATGGCAGTGTGGACATTTTCGTGCGCAAGAGTTCTTGCACAAGAAGCTGCGAGTGTAGACATGGCCTCAGTGTACAGATCCCTGAAGGAGGCTGTGCCTTAACCTACTCATCCATATAACGGGAACGGCAACCCTCTCCGAGCAAGGCAACAGGCCGCATTCGTGTCTGAAACACCTAGGCCTCTTGGATCTTGTTCTCCACCCTGCCCCAACTCAACATTGGCTCTGGGACACGGCGTCCTTCAAACCCCTACAGCTGGGTTCTTCCTGTGGCAACAAGTTCATACTCCTCTTTTAAGACCATGAGACAGAAGGAAAGCCCTGAGTCAGTTTAAAGGGTTAATTATCCAACAGCCCTTTTTTGGCTGTGGGTCTCTGAAGAATCCAGTCAGAATCGGAATGCCAATCCCCAAATCTCGTGTGTATAAACGCAACTGAGGAACTGGTTTCCCTGCCTCACCAAAGCTTTTCCCTCTTCTCAGGGAATGTTTTCTATCCTGCCGGATTTGTCTGCCTTCTCTCCTCTGGTGTTACACTTTGTGGAGTAGCTGTGGTGAATTTCCCTGCCCTCCACCCTCAATGGCCATGCAGATACAGAGACCATTCCTACTCCCGGTACAATATGGTCTCCCGAAACTTCCTACAACATGTCTGTCCCGTGCATATCTACCTTTGATATGGCACGAGGAAGTGGTTGGTGTCCCTCTGCAGGGCATTGCTCCCGTTTCTTTAAGCACAATTCCCCACCTCTGCTTACGCACATCCACATGCTGTTCATTAACTTTGTCTCCACCGGTCCATCCCTAAGCTACGGGACTTTGGCTCTGAACTGTTCCAGCACCATGATCCCTGGGTCTGCCTCCCAAACCCAACCTCTCGCCCCACATCTAGGAACTGGACCAGAACCACCTGTCTTGGACCCTTCGCTGCAGAATCACATTTTTTCCCTCTCTGGCTTTAACTTCTCTGAGAGCGTCTAGATAAGTGGGTGTAAATAAGACTGCAGACCTGGTTCTCCTGCCTCGCCAAAGCATTTCCCACCCCACCACATCGTGTTCAGCTGCATCAGGCCGTTCTCGTTAGACCATCTCTTAGTCTACTATTTATTTGAGAGAATTTGGTCTGTCTGTCCGTCCATCTGTTCAAGAACACCTCCTAAGCAGTAAGAATTTGGGCCACCAATTTCAGTATAACCGCTTCCTAGTACCATACCTTACAACAAGGTAAGGGTTTGGCTGTGTAGGGTGGGGGAATGAAGGTCCACTCCCCCCACCCTGATGAGTATGGGGACACATACAACCATACAGAAAAGAGACAGAATCACCGGGCAGGTGAAAGGGGCTGGCTGGGGGTGCCCTCCATCTGGGACTGCCCCAGCCCTGAGCCTCTCCACCCCCAGGTGCCCTTTGGGGGAGGGGCTGCAGCTCCCCCTCCCATTTGTACAGGGACATTGTTGGCTGTTCCCCTTCATCTGGGAGCAAGGGGAAAGTGCACAGTTTGCTCCATTCCTCACTCTGAGGAGCGCAAGGGGCAGACAAACCTAAACCTACACAACTGGGGGACAGGAACCCCTCCCTCGGTTGTGCCTTCTGGAGCTACAGCGGCCATGGAGAGGCACTTCTCACCTGGCTCCAAGCTGCTGCAGTGAGAGAGAGCTGGGGCAGTCCTCTGTCCTGGGGGCAGCCTGCACACTGAACCCCTCATGCCCACCCCACCCCAGAGCAATGATTTAAAGGAAGAAAAACAAACTGAGTTCAAGGCCTGAGCAACACCAGGCAAATCTTCTAGTTCAATATAAAGTCTTAGTCATATGATCTGGCCCATTAGCCACCCGAACACTCTACTACCCAGCCTTCCTGCTATCTCCTTACAAATCTTCAATCTAGTATCCCGGGACAAGTACACTGCCCCGGAGGTTCTGCAGTTGCACATTCTACACTCTACTCCTGTGCAAAGGAGGCAGAAGACCGGTAAGCAAGATGATCTCTGGGATTTATTAAAAAAAACAGCATCCCTGGTGTGTCAGTGGCTGGATCTGTGCTGAGCCTCTCGCCCACACCTTCCACAACTACAATGATCACTGGTGTTGCTAATGATGATCCTGAAGTGCCTTCAGACTCCTCAAAGATTAAAGCATGCTCAGTATAGTTTTAGCGTTGTGTATTTTAGCGGTCTGGGTGTACGCCCTGCGCTGCCCACAGTGACATAGCATCATAAGACAACCTGCTCTCGAGAAAAGCAAAGGGCTTCAAGAAGTTGAACCACTACTGGGTTGGTGGGTCCTGGTCTGCTATTTTTTTCCACTCATTTTATTGTGTTCTCATTCGAATTCCATTGGGAAGTATGTCTGTTCACCAGAACAGCTGATTAACCAGCACTCCACCAGAGGATGGATAACAAAGCGTTGACAGTGGTTCCATCTGGCACCTGCTGAGACTCCCCCAGCATCTCGGGTGGTTGCAAGGGATGGAGTCTTAGCACTTCCACACGACTGCAGGGGATAAGGTGCCAGCTATGCCTTTGAGAAGGGACCTGTTCCAGAGGTAGCTTGCTTCTTTCTCAGCTTGCGGTAGTCTGTTTGGTCCAGTCTGCTCAGGGGGCTTTGGTCTGATGGCCTGTCCATATTGACGTAGTCCGCCTGCTCATCCAGGATGGGATACTTCATTGTGGCATGAGAAATATTTGTCCCTCCTGGTGCCTGCAATTTTAAAACAGCCCTGATCAGGGAGAAGGAAGGAGACCGTAACTAGAACAGATGCTCTGTGCTTTTCCTAATGCTCCCACAGCCAGTGGGCAATAGGGCCGGGGCACCTGTCGGCTGTGGCCATGGCACATGCACAAAATTGTGCTGCCCCGAGCCCCACGCTTCAATAGGCCCCGCATCCTGGGCCCCGCAAAACTCTCATCCGCCCCTGCCTGCAGCTCCTTCTGTGTGCTGATTCATCAGCACTTTGAAGAGCTCCGGTCTAAAAACCAGCTCTGCCCGGCAGCCCGTGGCGCTCCAGATCAGTAGAGGAGCATGTGACGTCACTCCTGCACCCGTCGCGTGAGATGGGAGCGAATAGCTGCTGTAAATATTATGTGTGTGCACTGTTTGCTCCCCATCTGTACTCCGACGGGGCCTGCTGTTCCCCAGCACATGCAGTTACCCACAGGTAGGCAAACGTTGGGCGCTCAAAGCGGAACAAAGCAACATTGGCCTTCTCTGGACTAAGATTTCAGTTGGAGAGTGAGATCCAAACTTCTTCAGACCTGGTGGAGACTGAGCTTTTCAGAAGCCTCTAGAAATGCCCTACAGCCTGTCCTACAGCCTTTCCACAACACTTCACGCTGCTAATTCTCAGAGGAGTAGCCGTGTTTGTTTATAGCTGCGAAAATAGAGATGGGGAACCTTTTTTGGGTTGGGGGCTGCTGACCCACAGAAAAATCCTTGGGGGGGGGGGGCTGCATACAACTGAGAAGCAAAAAAAGACACTCCCCACATGTCCCTTGCACACCACAGCCTAGGGGGCCAGGCCTGTAGATTCTGTGTGCTCCAGCACTGATGGGGGGTGGCTGGAGCACTAGTGTGTGTGGGGAGGGGAGCCTGAGCCTTGGGGGCCAGATCCAGGCAAGCCAGGGGCCACATCTACCCCCCAGGCCTTAGGTTCCCCACTCCAGCACAAAAATAACAAGGAGTCATATGGCAGCTTGAAGACTGATTTATTTGGGCAAAAGCTTCGCTGATGAAGTAGGTCTTTGTCCATGAAAACTTATGCCCAAATAAATCTGCTAGTCATCAAGGCACCACAGGACTCCTCACTGCTAATGAAAGCAAAAGGATTCAATTGCAAAGGGACCTCTTGTGCAATGCCCTAGAACAGGCATGAAATTGCATGTAGAATCACAGAACACTAGAACTGGAAGGGACCTTGAGGGGTCATCGAGTCCAGTCCCCTGCCCTCATGGCAGGACCCAGTGCCATCTAGACCATCCCTGATAGATATCTATCTAGTCTGCTCTTAAATATCTGCAGAGATGGAGATTCCACAACCTCCCTAGGCAACTTCTTCCAGTGTTTGACTACCCTCACAGTTAGGAACCTTTTCCTAATGTCCAACCTAAACCTCCCTTGCTGCAATTTAAGCCCACTGCTTCTTGTTCTATCCTCAGAGGCCAAGGAGAACAATTTTTCTCCCTCCGCCTTGTGACACCCTTTTAGATACCTGAAAACTGCTATCCTGTCCCCTCTCAGTCTTCTCCTTTCCAAACTAAACAAGCCCAGTTCTTTCAATCTTCCTTCATAACTCATGTTCTCTAAACCTTTAAACATTCTTGTTGCTCGTCTCTGGACCTTCTCCAATTTCTCCACATCTTTCTTGAAATGTGGTGCCCAGAACTGGACACATTACTCCACCTGAGGCCTAATCAGTGCAGAGTAGAGCGGAAGAATGACTTGTCGTGTCTTGCTCACAACAGCGTCACACTGTTGACTCATATTTAGCTTGTGGTCCACTCTGACCCCTAGATCCCTTTCTGCCGTACTCCTTCCTAGACAATCACTTCCAATTCTGCATGTGTGAGATTGATTGTTCTTTCCTAAGTGGAACACTTTGCATTTGTCCTTATTAAACTTAATCCTATTTACCTCAGACCATTTGTCCAGTTTGTCCAGATCATTTTGAATTATGACCCTATCCTCCAAACCAGTTGCAACCCCTCCCAGCTTCGTATCATCTGTAAACTTAATAAACGTACTCATTATGCCAATATCTAAATCGTTGATGAAGATATTGAACAGAACCCGTCCAATAACAGGCCCCAGCAGGATTGTGAACCATTAATAAATACTCTCTGAGAGTGGTTATCCAGCCAGTTATGTAAATGCTCTTTTGTATGACTCAGCGTGCGCTGTACAACCCAAAGGCAAGAATAAAAGGGATCAGAAGACTCTATTCAAACGTCTCCGCATTTTAGAGCTGAATGCCTGTCTCCTTACTACAGCTGAATACTCCACCATTTCCGGACTGTGCTCGGCCTGAGCAGAGTGGGGTGATGGGGCTGCGCTGGTGGATTTTCTAGGCTTTGGTTTCACAATTGCATAGGAAACATCAACTTCTGTGCTTGTGCTGGCCACAGCCTGGAAAAAATAAAACATACTGTGAGCTAGGATCTCTGAGCTGGTGCTCTCTGTCCCTGCAGTAACCAGCATCGGGCACCTTCCAGGCTACTATCATTTCTGGGAGGATCCAAGGCCACTGCCTACCTCGGTTACCTGCCCTGTGGGTTTTTCCTCCCTTCTAATGTCCCACACACCTACAGCCACTCTCACTGCTTTCTCCAGGCTCGAGCTGGGCTGTTAAAGCCACCCTGGTGGGGTAATTTTTCCAGCCCCTCTGCCAAGCACAGCACCTCTTCCCCTCTCTTACCTCATTCACTGCCGGAGTCCTCCCGCCGGCCCCAGCAGCTGAAAGGTAACAGACCCTCATTACACTGACGGAACGCTGCTAAAAGAGACACGATCTACAGAGGAGGGGTGATGAGGAAGAGGGCTCCCTCCAGATACTGAAGAGTTCAGCTATGGCCATCAGCATTGCTAGGTTGGTCTCTTTCTCCAGAGCTCTGACTGCTGAGCTATTCGTGCTTAGACTAGGCAGCTGAAGACAGGCCGTGGTGACTTGGGATAGCTGGGATGAGGCACAGGGCATGTACCTAGAATGGGTAAGGAACACCCATGTGCAGCGACACCCCTCCCTCCTCGGTCTTTCAAGGGGAGACAGATGGGTCTTCTCCGGTTCCACCACCCCTGTAACTCTGAGGTGCATCCTACAGACCAGAGCCATCTGCGTCCCTGGAGCTCCCAAGGTTGCCAACCCACAGAAATTTCATTTACGGACAAAATGGGAAAAATTTGCGAACAGACAAATTTTTTTATGGACATAATTTTTATACTGTATTAAAACGACATAAATGGTGAAAAGCGAAGAGTAACCGTTGTCATTCATTCATACATCACAAGAACAATATGCGATTTAACTCACTTTCAGTTAGTTAGTCACGGTCCTGGAAGTTTTCCATTTTGTGATCGTACATCCGAACACTGACGCACAATCCATTCTTCACATAGATTTTTGACATTGTAAACAACTAAAACGTCCAATTTCCACTGCTCCACAGTAAAATGGCTGAGCACAGAAGTAATTTAATTGCTATAGAATAATTTCTGTTTTTTGAAATTTTATTGCACTTTTATGAAATTTACGGATTTTCTACGGATTTTATGGACATGTCCAATTTCAGCTAATTTTTTACAGACTGTCAGTAAATTTACTGATGATTGGCAGCCCTGGGAGCTCCTGACCCTGTTTCACTCCTGCAGCCTTCACGTGTGTAATAAGCACCAGTCCCACACCTGGCTCCTGCACCCACAAGCAGAGAGCAATTGTGCTCCTGCCCTGATTCTCTGGAGGGCCAGTGGGCAAAGCAGCTGGAGGCAGCGAAGAGGAAGCAAGTCTGAGGCAAGCCATGACCCACCAGCACAGATGAAGTGTAGACAAAGCCACTGAGCCAATGCTCCTCTGGCGTACAAGTGCCACCCTGGAGCAGTGGGACTCCTCTGGGCGAAGGAGGTGGCCTGTTGCTGTTTGCTGGCTTTAAATCTCTGTACCAGGAAGGCAAGATCAGTCAGCTGTACAAGTGCTCCCTTGGGAGTGGGGGCTTGTCCCCACAGCCCTAACAGGGGAAATATTAGCCTGGTGTCGTTCCGAAGGGCATGCTGTCGTCTGTCCAATAGCGTTCGTACAAGCCCACCAGCAACCCAGCTTCCTCCTTCTCTATCGAATTGCATTACGTGTGGCTGAGCTGGTGCCTTGGGTAACGCAGCTGCTGCTGTTCTGGCCACTGCAACACACCCAGCTCTGGCTAATCCCTGGCGCAGGGGCAATGCAGTTCTGGGCAGGAGCAACGTGCGCGTGTGTAAAATAACAGAGGGCTTGTTCCTGCAGGGCCCGAGCACTCTTGCACGGTCAAGCAAGGCACTTCTGCTTGCCGCCCGTAAGCGAGTGCGGTGAGGGGGCTCTTGGGTGGGGCTGGAACTGGACACACACAGGAAAGTGGGGCCGGCTATTCAGCCTCTTGTAGGACTGGCCCTGTGGAGGGTGGCAGAGAATGGGATGGGGGGGGGGTAGTTGTGCAGGGAATTCTGCACGGGTCGGAAAAGAGGAAGGGGGCTGCTGTCTAGGATTGTCTATGATGCTTATCCCTGTGATAAGCAAGTGCCCCCCCCCCCATGCTCATGGACTAAGCCTGGGGAAGAATTATCCCCTGCTGCACACAAGGGCTGAGCCCAGATCTCGCCAGCCCCTGACCCGCACCCTCTTCCTTCATGCTCACTTCAGCCCGAACTCCAGTAAGAGACACCGGTCGGCCTCCCAGCCCCTGCCCTGTGTCGGGGGGGAAGGCGGGGGCTGTCGTCTCACACTGAAAGCCCTGCGCTATAGGAGCCGTGTCTTGCTATGGGTCTCTGTGGGCTTAGCGCCGTTTGCTGCGATTATTCACACCACAGCCAATGGTAAGCCACTTCCCTGGCACTGAACGTGGAAACGGGATCACAGGGCCCTGCCTGCTGTTTGGGAAACACAGCGGGTTCCTGAGGCAAAAGTCCAGATTTTCCATGGGTGCTTAGGATCCTGGCCTTGGCAAAGCTTCCTTGGCCCGGGCTGATGGGCTGGGGAAGGGAGAAAAAAAAGGGAGGGCAAAAAGAGACTGACAAGACCCGGGCAGACCCCTCCCCCGCTTCATCCTCTCACCCTCTTTCCTCTTCAGCATCACGCTTCCTGCCAGCAGTATGGCTACGATCGGTAAAACAACTAGAGTCAGCAGGAGCAGTGGCAAGAGAAGCACAGACCTGGGGGGAGAGGAACTGGAAGAAAAAGGAACAAGAGGATCTGTGAGATGCTCCCCACCTGCCCGTGAATGGGGGGCGAAGGTGGAAATTCAGTCGGGGCACAAAGCTCACGCTGTTCACCCGAGCACCCCTCCGTGTGCCAGGACAGCAGCCATGTCCCTCCCCACAGCTCCCCTCACCCAGTGCCCTCTCTGCTGCAGGAATGGCTCACCCCATCCCCAAGAACTTGCATTTGCTCCCTGACCTAGCCAACGCCCCTTCCCCTACCGCCCAGCTCCAGAGAACCACCCAGAGCCCCCCGGCACCTTGTCAGACTTGGAAAAAGTGTCGGTGCCCTATCTCCACTCTCGTCTCCTAAAGGCACAAGCCCTTCCCCTGCCTTCTCGGGCGAGGCTGCTCTCAAAGCCTCGCTCCAGCAGCGCCGGGACAACCCGAGTCCCCTTTAGCCAGCCAGGGAGAGCCAACAGGCAGAAGTTGCACCAGTTTAAAGCAGTGCACAAATGGACGCTGTTCAACCTCTGCCTGCCCCAGCTGGAGGCTCCTCTCAGTTATTGGCAGCCTGGTTCTGTTGGGTTTCAAGCGGCGCTGACGGACTGCGCGGCTCTAATCCAGCGGTAGCGCCATGTGGGCGTCCACACCCGCAGTTGCAACGGATTCATTGAACCTGTATAAAAGTGAGGGTTAGGCCTTGCCTGCACTGCGGCAGCACAGCACCAGTCCTGCAGCCAGCAGACTAACTGGGGAGGTTGCCCCAGGTCCCGCACTTTTGGGGACCCCTTGGCTCTTACCCCAGTCATCCTGTGGATGAGAGGGACCCGGGGGGTGACAGGGCTTGGTTCAGGGCCGCAGGAGGAGTCGCCTCCCCATACTCACCACGAGGATGGTGGGAGCTGGAGCGGCTGGCAGCCTGCGCCGCTCCACTGGGCCAGGTCACCCTCCCGGCTCAGCAGAGGCAGGAAGCAGAGCGCTCTGGCCCCAGGGCCCTCCACTTCCCACCACCACAGAGAAGCGGGGTGCAGTGGGCGGGAGGGTGGCACGGTGCAGCAGGGCAGAATGGAGCAGGCTCCTGGTGCCTAGGTGGTGAGCCGGGGGAGATGCCAGCTGCATTACTCAGGGGAGGAAGGTGAGGGCAGGACTTCAGGAAGGGATGGAGCAGGGACAAGGGGGGATTGCAGCAGTGAGAATTGCCCAGTGCCAGACCCTGCCCACCCCTCAGGACAGCCCTGGCACCAGCTACACCGCTGTGTCCCTGTTGGGTAGACACTTGGGACAGGGACGGAAGGGGTGTTTCCACGCTTGTAGTCAATCCGCCCCGAGAAGCTGTAGCTACCTAGACAGAAGAATTGGTCCATTGCCCTAGTGATTGGGGCTTTGGGTGGTTTAACAGCGCTCAGCAGCGTGACTTTTTTTTACCCCCCGGTGTAATGTTGGGAAGCTGCCCTAACTTCTAGGTCTGTGGCTCAACCTTCCATTTCTACAGCAGGGAGGAAGCGTGAGACACCGCACAGCTAACAGGAGCTCTTTACCAGCCACTGTTACAGGGCAACAGAGCGGCAGGACAGAGAAGAGGAACGCTGAGGGTTCTGTATGGACACTGGCAGCTGGGAAGCCAAGCCAAGTCCACTTCTTAGCACGTGTGCCAAGGGAGATAGGAAAGAAATAGCGAGTTGGCGAAATCGCCATGTCAAGGGGAAGATGTGATGTAGCAGCTGGTGACAGGCTGGGAAGGCAGAGCAGAGAGGGCTGGCTGCACGGATCAGAGGAAAGAGAGAGGATTTGGTTGCTGCAGCCGTGTCTGTTTGGTGTGTAAAGCAGTGTTTCTCAACCTTTTTGAATATAGTTCCCTCTTTCAAAAAAAAAGGTTAAGTACCACCAGTACCTACAGTTTTCAGACACACATTTTTTTCGACTATTGCAACACATTTGTTTAAACAACGTAATCATAGCCGGGCGGGTGATTACATTTTGGGGTGTAAAAAGTACAAAAATAAAGCGCTGTAAAACTTAAAAATACAGTTTAAGTTTCAGTTGTGTTGATGAACCCCCCCCCCCCCGACTTCTCTCGAGTACCCCTAAAGGTATTCGTACCACTGCTTGAGAAACACTGTGGTGAAGGACAAGGGTGATCTTTGGGGGATGGGAGTCTGAACGGTTTCTCTTACTGGAGGTTGGTTTCTCGCACACGGGCCTGAAAAGCATTGTGAGGGAAACCAATGGAGGTACTGCAGCGAGTAGAACAAAGGTCTTGAGGACGCTTGGCCTATTGGCCTGATCACAGAGAGAGTCTAGGTTATGAGCGCCTGCAAGCAGATGGGAACTTCCCTGGTTTTGTATGTGCGGAAGCCACCTCTGCAGGCACAAATCTGCAGGCACAAATCCCAGCCCCCTTAGGCTGCCTGCATAAACCAGAATTTACTTGTCTCTGCTAAGGATGCAGAATCCCATTCAATCAGTGAACCAGTTAAACTAGTTAACTGGTTACCCACTAAAGCAGGGGTGGGGGGCTGCGGTGTGGCACAGTGGGCCCAGCTGGGCTAGAGTGCTCCCTACCCATGGCACGACGGGCTGCTCCGGCCAGGCTGGGTCTACTGTGAGTGGGGGGCTGCTCCAACCAGACTGGGCCCACTGCATCACACCACAGATGGGTGGGGAGCTCCAACCCAGCCGAGCCACCAGTGAACTGTAACCAGGAAGCATCATCCAACTAATCACCCACATCCCTCATCTCTGCAGCGGCAGACAGTAACGTTCATGCAAAGCCGGGACTGGAAATTCAGCCCTGGACACCCCCGCTGACCCAGGCCTTCACACCTCCTTAACTGGCCTTACCTTTTGGGGTGCTCCGTCATGTTTGCTGTGGAGAGAGATCCAGTCGTTACCATCACTGCCGTGGAGAGAGCTGAAAGTATAAGCCAGAAAACAGAGTTCTGAGATAGTCAAACTGTCCCTGGGCTGCTGTGTTCTTATTCACTGCTTTTTAGGTGAAAGCTGCCAGCCTGCCCGTGCTGGAGACTGGAGCCCTCTCTGCACAGACACTCCCAGCCTGGGCACAGCAAGATCCCCCCTGCCCTGCTAGGAGTGAACGGGGCGGGGGGTCCGTTTCCTTTGCCTCTTAGCTGAGCCTGCCATGGAGGGGGACAGAGCCCTGCACAGACAGAAGGTTGGTCTCCACAGTGGCATGGGCAAACACGAGCTGTTGGCAGGGTGAGCAGGGAGGTTGCCTTAGTCCTGTGCTGCTCGGTGCTCGCCGGCCCAGCTGCTTGCTCGCTGCCCTGGCTGGGAAGCTCCTGGCCGTGCGATGCAGCCGAGTGCAGCGTGCCGGCTGGGGCCCTGCACACGCTTTGGCCGATCCTGCATCTGCATCCATAACCGCAAAAGCGAGCTGCGGACTGGCAGGGCTCTGACATTTAGTCAGGGTGGCGTGTGAGCAGGCATGCAGCGCAGTGGCTGCTAGGATAGACTGTCACTAGCAAATGCACCGCACACCAGCGACCATACAACCAGCCCATAGTAGCTGCTGTTCACTGTACAGCAGGGCTCTGTAATGGACCCCAGCAGCAGGGCCAACAGCCTTGCCAGGCCCTGGGCCAGGTGGGAGGGGGCCATGCTCTGCACCCCAGAAGGGGTGGGGCCTTGGAAGGAAGGGGTGGGGCTTGGGCAGCCAACCAACAGTGCCACCCCGACTGTCGCAACCCCCCCCTTCTGTCCTCAGTGTCTGGGGCTCCAGCTACTACTGCTGCCATGGTAGCAACAGCAGCAGCTGGGAGCCCCAGGCGCTTTCGTATTGCTGGGCCATGAGGCACTTGCCTCCTTCCTCCCCCCCTTCTCCCCCATGGTGGGTCTGATCCAATGCGCACTGAAGTTAGGGGCACGGAGCCCTAGACTCCCAGGGGCTTTGGCTCAGAGCAGCGGGAATAACCCTTCACTCCATAGTCCAGGCACTGACTGCGAGCTCCAGATTTAACCCATTTGCCCCGCGGGGGCCATTCAGCGTGTTGGAATAGTTACTGGTCAGATGCTCGCTCGGCGTTAGCAAGGTTACATGTCGACAAGCAGAATTGTTCCCTTGATTTGATCTTCGCAAGGAAACGGCGATGGAAGGGGCAAACTCTGCTGGCTGCTTCAGTTCCTAGTGCTGCCAGCCTGGCTGTGACCCAGCCCAGCGTGGGGAGCCCTCGGGGACTAGCCCCTACTGCCAGAGGCCAGCTTGCTCCACGGGGCCTGCTGCATGGAGTGTGGCATGCGGGGCAAGGTCCCCAGGTAGAACACACAGCCCTCCTTGCTACTTCCTGCTCCATCCCCCACCCCCAGCCTGCTGCTTGTCCCCATCCAAGTCCTGCATTCAGTATAGGAGTCTCCCCTATAGATGGCTGCGTCACCAGGAGACCCTGCTCCTGCCTCCCTCTGCCCCAGCCTCAGGGCAGCAGCAACAGGATTACCTCTACATGTGACAGGGAGTGGCTTGCAGTGGTCACCTTATCTAAAAAAAAAGATACATTGGCATTTGGGAAAGGTTCAGAAAAGGGCAGAAAAAGTGATTAGGGGACGGGTCCCATATGAAGAGAGATTAAAAAGACGTGGACTTTTCATCTTAGAAAAGAGGAGACTAAGGGGGAATACAATAGGGGTCTATAAAATCATGCCTGCTGTGGAAAAAGTGAATAAGGAAAAGTTATTTACTCATTCCCACAATATAAGAACTAGGGGTCACCAAATGAAATTAATAGGCAGCAGGTTTAAAACAAACAAAAGGAAGTTTTTCTTCCCTCAGTGCACAGTCAACCTGTGGAACTCCTTGCCAGAGGATGTGGTGAAGGCTAGGCCTTTAACAGGGTTCAAAAAAGAGCTAGATAGATTCATGGAGGTTAGATCCATCAATGGCTATTAGCCAGGATGGGTAGGAATGGTGTCCCTGGCCTCTGTTTGTCTGGAAATGGATGACAGGAGAGGGGGTCACGTGACGATTACCTGTTGTGTTCCCTCCCTCTGGGGCATCTGACATTGGCCACTGTCAGCAGACAGGATACTGGGCTAGATGGACCTTTGATCTGACCCAGTATGGCCGTTCTTATCTTCTTAAGTTCACTGCAGCTGCTTTCCAGCTACGGTACTGGGAGACCCCCAGCAGCTCTCTGCCAGCCCTTCAAGCACTAGGAGCTGCTGCAGGAGGGAGCTTGGGGCTGTCTGGGAGTAGATGGTGTCAGCTGCTCACACCCCGAGCACCTCCTCAGCTCCACACACCCAAACTGGGGCAGTGAGTGTTGGCAGGATGCTACCCTGGAGATAAGCTGGGGGCTATAAATATCAGTCTGAGTCTCTCACCAGCCCATCCCAATTGAGTACACACGGGCTCCAGGTTGGCATCAGTCGGTCCCAGCAGAGACTCACCGGGGAGAACCATCATATTAACACGGGAATTAGGATCACGTCCACTTTTATTTATTCCGCACCAGTAGGTCCCAGCGTCTCCCAGGGTCAGGTTCTCCATGGTCACAGTGAACGTGTTCAGGGTGTGATTGTCTTGGATGGAGACGCTGCCCCGCTTCACCTCGGCCTCCAGCCCTGCAGTCTCAATGACCTTGGAGCAGGTGCTCCACTCTGCTCCTCTGCACCAGTATTTCGGATTGCCCTGATATACTTTCTGGTACTGACATGGCACAGACACCGACCCGCCCAGGGTTCCCCTCACCTCCCCTTGGGTGGTCAGCGCAGGGACAGGTGGTGCCGAGAAACAGCCTGAAAAACAAAACAAAGCAAAATTCTGACCGCCCCACTCCACACCCAAGAAGGGGGCACATGGGTCCTCAACCTCTAATCAGCAGAAGAGGCCCAAGAGACTTGTTCCCTGCACACAGCTCAGCCTGTGTTCACCACGACAATGCACCGGACGACCTGACACCACCCAACCACTCCCCAAACTCCGCTAATAAGCTCTTAGGTCTCATTTGGCTTGTGCGGAATAACCCCCAAGATGGCTAGCAGGGAACAGCTGGAGACTGGGCTATACCCCTTTGGCTCGCTCCTTTCTGAGGCTGAGAGCAGGCGTGGGAGAGGAACTCCCGCTTTCAGGCAAAGTGCTTCTGGTGGGAATGGGAAGAACCAAACCCTCTTCCCTGGGAGGAGGAGGAGACTCACTTGGGTGCAGGGTGCCTGCATCAGCCCCATAACTGCCCCTTTCGCCCTTAATCTGTTTCCCAAAGAGCAAACTCTGCTTCCCCCTGGGACTGCGAGGCTTCCTGCTGAAGTCTGCAAACCCGCAGCGTGGTGGCACCCAAACACTTCTGCTTTCTTTTTCTTATTGGCCACCTCCTTTCCTTTTGCTCAGTTCTCACCAGCTTCCTCCCTCCTTCCCTGCCCCCCCGCCGCCGGTTTGCAGGCAAGAAGGCAGAGCGAAAAGGTGGCTTAGCAACTGGATTTGTGTAGGACACTGGCTTTGATCCCTGCAGTGTTACAGCTGTTTAACACATACCACATGCATGCTTTCTGCCCAGATAATAGAACTTCCCTTACAGCTGTGGCCCTAGCGATCTGAGCACAGGAATGGGAATCAGGAACTCCTGACTTCTACTCCCGATGCTGATCTTGACTCTGCAAGCTGGGATAAGTCACTCCTGCTGTAGAATGGGGGTACTGTGGACTTACCTGTCTCCCCGGGCATGTCTACACAGCAGGGCTAAAGCTGAAATAAACTACACAACTCAAGCTACCTCAATTGCCTAGCTTAAGCTAAAATAGCTTCTTTTGGCGCTGTCTACACAGCACTCTTCCTCTAACTTCCCTTACTCCTCATACAATGAGGGTTACAGGAGTTGGAGTAAGAAGTCCTCCAGCTCGATATTATTTCGACATTATACACTTGAGATTGTAGCTTTGCAGTTAACAGTTCGTATTTATTACATGTAAGGGGCTTACTCTCTGGAAAGGTAACTGCAGTGATTTGAAGTAGCTTCTATACAGTTTTCCTTGAAATCAGGTGTGGGCTCAAACAAAACACAAGATCCCCTCCCTGTCCCAAACATGGGAGTTCATGTAGGAAAGAATTTTGAATGTGGATCTGAATTTTGTAGTTGGCCCCTGTGCCTGTAAAGGCCTGAACCAAAACACAACATTGACACACATCACGAACCTTGTGGGATGCAAAATCTAAATCCACATTTCATGGTTTGGGGCCATCTCCTCTCTAAATAGATGCTGTAAAAAGAGACTTAGATGGCCCACGTGAAACTGTCTCTTTGCCCTCTAGTAAATTTTACCTATGTGAAAAGTTGATATTTGCCATTGTAGCAAAGCTGTGATTGGCCCACTGAGTTCCAACAAAAGTTTGTCTGATTGACAAATACTTACACAGGCAAATGTAAAATTTGCTTTAGGAAAATGCTTCCCCAGAGAAGCTCAGTCATATGAATGCCCATGGAAAGTAAGCAGATATGGAGCATGACCAGGGCTGGTGTGAGTTCATTAAAAAGGGTGAATGAATATTCATGGCACATTGATAGAATTGTTATTCCTGGTGTTGATGAGCTGATAGGAAACAGCCCGGTTTGGCACTCCGTTCCCAGGTTTGCAAAGGGCCTTGAGCTAGAAAGCGGACACCTTAGTACTTGGAAAGGGAGCGTGTTTGACCTGGAATCTCTGGGAGACCATCAAGGTGCCGTTTTTTTTCAGAGCAGAGCCACATCCTAAAGAAACATCCATGGGGCTCAGGAGCTGCAGGCAACATTTCCTGCGCTCTGGTACTGCTCTCCTCCTATGCCACTTAGAACCTCTTTGATTCTTCCCTAGACCCTCCCTGCTTGCAGGGTTCCCTGTAAACTGTGTGCTTGGGTGGCCACTCAGGAGAGATTCAAATGCCTCCCAGCTGATCAGCAGCTCCAGCAACATGTGGCTCTACAGGTGGTGCACATGTGCACCTGCCTTGGTGCACAGAAAAAAAATATTCTGCACATGGATGGAAAAGGTTAGAAGGAGCATTGCCTGCTGGCTCCATTAGCCACCCTGGGCCTGCAGTTGTGCCCACGATTCATTCAAGTTGATCCACAGGAGGGAGCTTCTGTGGCCGCCTGGGAGGTGTAATCCTCACACAGACAATAAACTCAAGCACGTCTATAGGACCAGGCCCTTTCAGCCCCCACAGGCCACGTCCGTGGCCCACCAGAGGTGAGTCAGAGCAGGGAATCACCTCTGGGGCCAGGTAGGGATATGAACATCCTGCCCTCAAGTGTTTCTCTTAATTCCCCATCCCCCCTTTAGCCTCACCCGCACTGCTGTAGCCATGCAGAGATCCCAGCAGGTACCCACCTGGGAGAACAGTCACGTTCATGGGAAACGCCCTCCCCCGCCCCAGTCATATCCAAATGTGCTTATCCCACACCAGTAGGTCCCAGCCTCAGGCTCTCCATGGTCGCTGTGAATGTGCACTGCCTGCGGGTGCCTCTGATGGAGACTCAGTCCCCTTTGCCTCGGCCCCTGTCCCCGCCAGACTGCTGCTCTGCACCCGCATTTCTGATTTCCTCCATCACTTTCATGGCCCTGACACTACACAGACACCAACGTGCCCAGGGGCCGGCTCCCCTCCCCAGGGCCAGTCAGCCCAGGGGCAGCCAGGGCAGAGGCACAGCCTGAAGGACAAAGCAAAACCCATAATTTCCTCTTCACTGAGTGGGGGGGGGGGGCAGAGGAGCAACTTGAGCCCCGTCTCCCCACTGGTCTCTATCAGACCATGCGGTGTGCAGGCGCCACTATTGTACTTGTGTGATTCCCGTTAGTGTTCGTATGAAGGTACCCAGCCCAGATCCCCAGGAGAGAGATTATAACCCCCCCCCCCCCCCAACTCCTCTCCTTCCCAAGGGAGACTGGCTCTCAGGGTGCTTGCTGGAGGGGGAGGGATTAGCCTTTCAGGATGTCCAGGTGTGACTGGAACAATAGAAATGTCTCACCTGCCAGGAGAATCAGGCCAGCGAAAGGCAGCTGCATTGTCCCTCCAATTGCCCCCTTCTCACTCAAGCTCTGTACCGACTTTTCTTTTAAATGCTCCAGAAAGTGAGCGCTGGCTCCTTCCACCTGAGACACTTCCCTCTCTGAGGTTACTTCTGCTTTGTGGGCTGCCGTTTCCTGGTGCCCTGCTTCATATCACAACCTGGCCCGGTTACAATCACTGGGGCAGAAACAATAGATGAAACACAGAAGAAAGTAGCAGGCGGTGGCGGGAGAGGAAGAGGGGCAGCAATCAGCTGCACTCCAGCTTCTGATGGAAGCTTTTGCAGGGCGAGCCTTTGAAGGCCTGTTCTTTCTCTCTGGGTGCATCTAAAACCCCAGCCGTGACAAACACTGGTTGCCCATTCAGTGCTGGTTGTTCTCCTCTCTCTCATGGGGTATTAATGCATCATTGGCTTTAGCAACATCACCTGCCCTTGGACTGTGTTTTATCTGGCAACATTCAGCAGCGAGGCAGTGTGGTCTAGTGGCTACAGTGCAGGGCTGGGACCTGAGTTCTGACTGCCATTGACTTGCTGCGTGAAGTCACTTTGGCTTTTCTGTGGCAAGTGGAGTGGGAGAAACTGAGCCTGCTGACTCCTTTGGGGACCTTAGTCAAATCACTTCCTCTTAATGTTTCAATGTCTCAATGAGAAAAATGGGGGCTGACAATAGCTACTGTTCTACCCCCAGGGGGAATTATGGGGCTAAGTCAGCAGGTGATTGTGCAGGGCTAGGACTATGGAATGCCGTGGATAATTACCACATATTAGCACACACTGAGTTGTTCCTGTTTCTCTAGCCATGCTGAGACGGCAACTTTGCTGTTCACTATTTTTATTACATGGAAGGATTATTTTTTAAATACTGTCTTAGTCTCTACACAATAAGCTAAATTCCCAGCCCAACTTCCCTTCTCATTAGTGACAGATTGGAAGCAAAACCTCAGTCCCCGCTCCCATTCTGAAATTTTTGGAAGGGAATCTAACTCCAAAATTGGACAGCTCACCCCTCTCGCTGGGATGTTTGTGAGAATGCAAAATCTAGATTTGGACTCAGAGCTGGATTTTATGGCTTGGGGTGCAACTTCACTTTAAATAGAGGCCAAAAAGAGAAAAATAAAGGTAAAGCTAGCATTTCAATCCTGAGGTTTTCTTCAGTCTTTTCCCACCCTTACACTTAAAATTAGAGCTGAGAAAATAACAGATAATGAATGTAACCTGCTTTTTTGCCCCTAAATATTCTACAAAGAGGCTACACTCTCTTCTCATTTATCCGTTACCCAGTTTGAGGCTAATTTTTGACCCCAGCAGTGCTCTGTGAATATTGGGTATTTGTTACTTGAGAGTATTGTGGTTGATCAGATAAGTCCTGTCCTATTGTTTCCGGTCTCTGGCTGGATGAATGTGCAAGCACTTCCAGCTTGTGTACATATTACTCCTGGGAGAATTCTGCACC
Source organism: Pelodiscus sinensis (assembly GCF_052426305.1). Taxonomy (NCBI): domain Eukaryota; kingdom Metazoa; phylum Chordata; order Testudines; family Trionychidae; genus Pelodiscus; species Pelodiscus sinensis. The sequence goes on from NC_143071.1 coordinate 17,441,348, forward strand.
CCTGTGTATGCACAGAGTTGATGTCCACCGCAGATTTCTTTGCTTCCCTGCAGACAAAATACTTTCTGGTGGGCAAGCAAAGGGAAGCCATAAGAGCAGTCATGCGACTCTCTCCAACACCCGGACCCAATTGAACCCCAACTGGACCGTCCTGCAGAGTCTATTATCATTGCACCCAGAACCTCCCAACAAGCCCCTGTGAATCCAGGCCCCTCTCCAGATCCCCCACTGAGATGCCCACACCCAGAATGCCTCTCGCAGAATCCTCTCAACCCACAAGTGGATCTCCCACATTAAGCCTCTCCCCAGTTGGATCCTGCTTTGCTGAGCCTGCCTGCCCACCCCTAATGCACCGAGCACAGAGGGGGCAAGGACTTGGGCTGTCTCCGGGGCAGGCCCATTCCTCGCACTGTGTGAGGGGTGGATGCAGACTCACTGCTGAGTCCGTGTCCTGAGGCGAGTGGGGGGAACTGTGCTGTGATCTCTGTGTAGCCAGCAGCTTGTGTTCCTCGGCGCCCTGCTGGAGCCTCCACATTTATTTAACAAATACAGTTGCAGAATTTTAAACTATTGTGTGCAGAGTGTTTATATTTTACTGCAAATTTGTATTTGTCTGGTGCAGAAGTCTCTCAGGAGTAACCTATGTAAAAGTCAGTCCCTGCTAACGCTCCCACGTGAGACCTTATCAAATGTATTTACAATACAACTGGCCGGAGGGGAGAAGGGTACTCACCTGGGATGGGGAAGACACTAGCTTCAGGTCCTTGCACATCCTGTTTCAGTGTTGCCCAGTGGATTGAGCACTGATCTGGGACTCAGGGGAGCTGGATTTTATTCTTGGCTGCTGAATGACCTTTAGCATGTTCTCATGTCTCAGTTTCCCCATCAGTAAAACAGGTAAAATGACACTGACCTCCTTTGCAAGGTGCTTAGATTTATGGGCAAAAAGCCCAGATCAGAGGCTAGGTCTAGACTTCATCCCTCTGTCGATAGAGGGGTGCAAATCAAGCACGTCGAAATTGCTAGTGAAGCCGTGATTTAAATATCCCATGCCTCATTAGCATAAACATGGCTGCTGCTTTTTTTCAAAACGGAGTTTTTTGAAAAAGAAACGGCAGTCGAGACACAGATCTGTCGAAAATAAAGCCTTTTCCCACAGATCCTGTATTCCTTAAAAAATGAGGTTTACAGGATCTGTCAAAAAAGGCTTCATTTTCCACAGATCCACGTCTAGACTGCCGTTTCTTTTTCGAAAAAACTCCGTTTCGAAAAAAAGCGGCAGCCATGTTTATGCTAATGAGGCACAGGATAGTTAAATCCCAGCTTCATTAGCAATTTCGACGTGCCTAATCTGCATCTCTCTGTCGACAGAGCAGTGTAGTCTAGACACATCCAGAGACAGGTGAAGTCATTAAAAAGAGAAGATGTAAAGCTGACGCCTCCTTGCTTCCAGTGTCAGAGTTGTAGGTGCTCCCCGTAGTGACAGAAACAACGTTGGACTACTTTTTTTACTCCTGTTGGCCCTGCAGAATCAGCACAGCTCAAGGGCAGGAGTGCTGGGGGGTCTGGATTAAGGATGTGAATGAGTAGTTGACTAGATGATTAACCAATAGGCCTAGGCCAGGGACTAGCCAGGGACCAGGCCAGGGGCCCCCCACAGACGGGGCTGCTGCCACCCTGTTCTGCTGCCTCTATCAGGGGCAGCAGCACAGAATGGCAGGTGGGACCTAGTTTGTGCAGGAAGCTGGTTTTAATCAGGTCCTCTTGTGGACCAGCTCCCACCTGGCACCCCATACTACTGCCTCTGATAGAGAGGCAGCAGTGTGGGGTGGCAGGAGGCTCCCCAGGAGTAGGGCCAGAGCACACTGGCTGCCAGCCACTCCTCTGGGGACTATAGAATAGCACCTTAGTGACTATAGAATTCGACTAAGAATTTATGCCGTTAGTCAACTATTTTATTACCCACTATCTAACATCCCTAGTCTAGATTCTATTCGTCCTTCTCTGTCATCACCTGAAACAAATGCTAAATTCCCATTATAGAGCCAATCAGTTACACCTATGCAAACTCATTTGCATATGAGGTTCTGTGGGTGTTGAGGTTTTTTGCCTTTCTGAAACAAGCCCAGAATAAAGGAACCACACAGGCACAGCGAGGATCAAATAATTGTGTTTGCTGAATGTATGCAAGGTTGGAGGCCTAGCTCTAGAAACCCACCCTGTTGCTCCAGTTGGGCTCTGGTGGCTTCTCAACCAGAACACAGTGAGCCCCATTAAAAGTTTCACAAACTACTTAAAGGGACTGGCACTAGTATATACACTACATCAAGAGTCACTGAGGGTATAATCTGAATACAATGGCATTGCATGGGAGTATATAGACAGGGCCAGATTAACCCTTCTGGAGCCTGGGGCTAGTAGATTTTATGGGGCCCACCCTAGGCTCGAGGAAGGAGCCAAAATGAGGGGATCAATGTGCAGGAGAGGGCTGCTGGGGAGTGGGTTGGAGGTGGGGGTGCAGTAGCAGGCTAGGGGTGGAGATTAAGGATGTTAAGTATCAGGTAATTGACTAATTGAATAGCCGATGCATTTCGCATTAACTATTCAATTAGGCGCCTCCGCCTTTGAAGTGTAGCAACAGCTGTTGCTACACTTCAAACCCAAAAGTGCCACACGGAGACTGGAGTCAGTGGGGGAGTCCCCAGTTGATCCCAGGCTCCACATGGCACTGCCACCTGGAAACTCCACCTAGGGACACCCAAGCTGGCCCTAGGTTGCACGCAGCTTCTCAAAGCGGTGGTGCTGCATGGAGCCTGGGGTCTGGCCCCAGGCTTCAAGCAGCACTGCCACATTGAAGTGGGAGTGGGGGAAGCGACTAGTCAACTCTCCGATAAGTATTTGCATATTGGACAGTCGACTGGTCCTTCACATGCCTCGTGGAGATGTGGGGTCTGGGAGGGAGGGAGCAGAGGATTGGGGTGCTTACCTGGTGCAGCTCCTATTTGGCAGGGGGAACAGCTGGTTCTGTGCCACTCTGCACTTGCAGGCACCGCCCCCCACCACTTTCATTGGCTGCAATCCCTGGTCAATGGGAGTGGCAGCGAGAAAGGCTGCAGGGAGAGAGAGACCTTCCCTGTGCTTGCAGCGCTGTGGCTCCAACTTGGGGGGAAAGGGGAAGTAGCAGCACACAGAGCCCGCCCTCTCCCCCACCTCCACCCCCAGCCAGGCAGAGCCCGCCAGGAATGCAGCATGCAGGGGCTTTGGTGGCTACATCCCAGAGCCCCGGGCCTTGGCCTACAGTCCCCAAAACCCTTTTCATAATCCAGCCCTGTACACAAAGGGAGCATTTGTATTACTGGTGGGGACATGCTAGGACAGAATCTATCCTGACTTGAGTTTGCAGGAACTGCAGCTGGGGGAAAAAATACTGGAATACACCTGGATGCCAACATGGCACCCTACATTTGTATAGGGTCACTTCCCAGAGCAGGAGCCTGCTTTCATTGGCCAGAGCCAGAGAGAAGGCAGGGAGAATGGATCCGTTTAAAACAAGGCCCTCTGCTCTTAACACTCCCCAGGCGGTGAGGTAGAGGGTTTACTGTGGGATGGTGGCATCCCGCTGACCTGAAAGGAAGCCAAGGAAGCCATAATGGTTCTCCATCTCTAGGGCTGGTTTCTGGGTGGCTTTGCTCTGTGGGGTTAATATACGGGACTGGAAGGCTTTTGTGGCCTAAGCTGGTTCTTCCTCAGATCTTTGGGGATGCCCCAGGCGAGCCATGTGGAATTGGTTCCCCCGCAGAGGCTGAGACAGAGGAAGCCGGGCTGAGCAGCCCTTCTGAAAGGCTTCTGCACTCGCCTGAGCTGTTATTTGCACATGAAGGCTGTTGCCCAGATGCTGTGACCACACAGCGAGATGCGGTTGGGGGGTTTTGACATAGAGCCCAGGGAAAGAGGAACAGGAAGTTTGGGCATCAGAGGGCAGCTCTCTCTTGACATCAGGGGCTGCTGCTTCATGAGGCCTGTTCAGCTCCTTCCTCCCTTCGAGAGCGCAGAGAAGCTCGATACAGCTGTGGGGTGGCAGCAGACCAGAGGAGCTAAGGGCACTTTGTAAGGGAGGGAGGAGGGGTGCCTGGAGAACATTAGGACGTGAAGAGGTAACGTGATCCTGAGAGACTTGTGCGCCCACATACGCTCACCAGCTCTAGGCACACCCACGTATTTTCTTGCATTGATACGATCGAGCTCCCCCCTCAAACTCCTATTGACTCTGCCACCCAGGGGATCTGGTCCTGGACCCAATGAGACCAATATGGTCTCTCTTTTCTTCCATCCACATGCAGAATAAATTGTGTTATGTGCACAGAGGCATGGTTGGATGTGCACCATCAGTAGAACCACATGCAACTGGGTGGCATATGAATCTCTTCCGGGTGGCCGTCTAAGTACTCAGCATACAGGGTACGCTGGCTGGGACTCCTTCCCTGCTCTTCATTGTCACTAGCTCAGGCCCTGCACATGCCTAACACACTCCCAGGATTGGTCCTGAGAGGTGCCAGGCACCTTCTGCAAGTCACTGTCAAGACTCCGGGGGAGCTGAGGGTGCTTAGCCCTGGTCTCTATGGGTGCTGAGGCATTTCACTGCTCAGCCCTACAAGCCCTAGGCAGTTTGCAGGGCTGAGTCTCAAGAGTGACTTACAGAGTCGGGACCCCACATCCATGAATCTCCCTTGCCCAGAGATCCCAGCTGGTCTCTGGCCCCAAAGTGCTGGCTAGGACTTCAATCAGAGCTTGCATTTCCCTGGTGCTCAGGGGTAACAACAATCCGCTGGGTCAGATCCCCCCCACCCTCATCACTTCGGGGTTTGCTGCTTCTTGGACCCCACAGAGAAGCCATGAAGCCAATTGTCACTTCACTTGCACTGATGTAATTCAGGAGTAATTCTAACAGTCATTGGAGTTAAGCCAGTGTCAAACTGGCCTGAAGGCAGAATCAGAGCCTAGGAGCTCTCTCCTTAGCTTGTGGAAATTGGCATTGTTCAAGGGCGGTGGGTATTTTAGGCAGGGGAAGGTAGTGCCTTCCCAAACCACCAGGATGACCCCACCCAGACTCCATCCCCAGAATGCCTACAGAAGGCAGTATAGTAAGAGAGAGGTAGCCGTGTTAGTCTGATCTTGGTAAAATAAAAGGAAAAAATATGTTGCACTTTAAAGACTAACAAGATAGTTTATTAGGTGATGAGCTTTCGTGGGCCAGATTCACTTCTTCAGATCATATTCTGAAAGAGAATTGGCATGACCATATATAACAAAGGAATACAATGAAGAAAGTGAATACATTATAAACTAACAAATCAGATTTTAGAACAGAAGGTGGGGCGAGGGAGACGGAAGGAGGAAATAGTGTATTGTAAATCAAAGGGTGGCTAATCTGGAGTTAATAGGACTATCAATAGGTGGGGAGGCTGTCTTTGTAATGTGTAAGGTAATTAGCATCTTTATTAAGGCCCATTCGTAACGTGTCGAATTTAAGCATGAATGAAAGTTCTGAAGTGTCTCTCTCTAATCTGGTGTTAAAGTCTCCTTGAAGTAAGACGCAGGTTGCCAGGTCTTCCAGGGAATGCCCAGGTAGATTAAAATGTAGACTAACAGGTTTTTCTTTGTGAAATTGTCGGATGTCTGATTCTTTGGCGACGTGACTGAGCAGTCTGTCCAATATACATTGCAGAGGGACATTGCTGGCACATGACAAACAGCTGGCTAAGCCAGAGCTCTGCCATTATAGCCTGGCTGAAAAGGCCAATTACAGCCAGCTGAGCAAGCCCAGGCCTGACGGGCTAATGGAAGCAGGTTTGGGCCTCATGAGCCACAGGGCTATATAAGGCAGCCAGAGGGGAAGTGAAAGGGCAGGAGGTGGGGTTAGTCTGAGTGTGCACCCAAGTTAGACGGTGAGGCTGGCTACTAGAAACCTAGAGCTCTGTAAATAGAAGCTGGTGGGAAATTGGCACTGACATAAAAGGGACAGGTGACTGCACCAGAAAGGGTCTCCAGCTGATTTGTGGACAAAGAAGGTTTCCTAGGGAGAGAATCCTGAGCAAGGACCTTGCCACAAGGTGAACTGGGACCAGGGAGGCTGGGGCTGCTCACCCTCCCCATAATGCTAGGGGTGTACCTTTGTTCCTGGGGGGGCAGGGCTTGGGCAGCAGGGGTGAGGGTGTGGTCAGGGGATGTTGGGACTTGAACTGCCTAGACTTGAATTGGGGCCTGGACTGGAAACCACAGTTCTGCATGCCACAGGCAACTGCCCTAGTCCCTAAGCTACTGCCTTTACCCACCCCCCATGGCATTGTTCCATTGACTTCAACACTGTTCAGTGGGGTCCAGGCATGCAACAAAAGCACCCAGCTGTAGGTATGTGGGGAAAAGGGGCTTCCTGAGTCCCTGGCTGGGAGATGCTAACAAACAATTCTCTCTGATTCCTACAGACTATCCTGGTTGGAGACAGTGGAGTGGGGAAGACGTCACTGCTGGTTCAGTTTGACCAGGGCAAGTTCATTCCAGGCTCTTTCTCTGCCACCGTGGGCATCGGATTCACGGTAAGGGCTGAATCTTTGGCTACTGCTTTTCTGCAGCACAGGGTTCATCCAGAGAAGGGGTATGGACTATTCTAAAAAACGGAATATCGGACTTAACGTGGCAGCACATAAGTCTGAGGATAGTCGCTGATCAGTAGCAGCACCGGCAAATGCGGCACATGAAGGTAACTCTGATGTTACAGGATATTGAAATCACATGTCAACGTCAGTGGCATTAAGTGAAGTAAAGCCTGGGGTTTGTTTCCATTTGCCTCATCGAATAGCAGCATGGTGCTCCCATGTGAGCAAACTGATCCAGATTCAGTAGTATGGTCCGGTAGCTCCGCATTGCTCTGGTAAAATAGCACCATAAACCCAGCTTTGGCATTTCCCAGGCCCAGACCTGCAAACGCAGCACATGCGTTCTTGCCTAGCTCAGGGGCAGCCTTTTCTCTGTTCATATTTACAGCATCAACGTGCCATTGCCCTCTGACTGGCAGGCCCGGCTCAGCCTTCCTTGCACCCGCAAGGATGCAGGGTCTGGTGTTCTGGGACCTTGCTGGACCACCAAGTGATCCCTGGAAATACCCAAGAGCTGAGCGTGACTCTGAAGGATGCTTTTCTGGGCTGGTGCCTCTGGAGCCCCCAGCAGTGGCTCTGTGTGACCTGAGTGCAGCCAGCAGGCAGATACAGCCCCTCTGCACAGACAGAAAACACCCTTGTGCCTGTTCTCTCTGTGGGGCTGGGGCCGAGAGGCAGCCCCTCTGCATTAGAAACACATGCTGATAGAAAGCTCCCTCCTATTGTGACCTACTTCTGTTCCCAGAGCGACTCTCTTGGGATCTGTCACCTGCCTCTCTGCTGCACCTACAAGTGGGAGTCTAGGGCTTTATGCAGCCTGCTTAATCCTTTGAATCAGTGAGTCGTGGACACTTCTGCTCAAGGCCCTGGAAGGCTGAATTGCTCCCATTACCTTGCAAGTCTGAGAAGGACGGGCGTCTCCCCGATGGCTCTGTTCATCTGGAGAACCATGCTTGGTCCATCCCCTTATTCCCTTCCATGAGGAGAGGATAGAGCTGTCTCGGAGTCAGGCAGCAATTAATAACAGGGATTTCCTTTCCAAATGGGGTGAAGAACCGAGGGAATAATGGTAATTGGCTACTAACAACCTCCTGTCAGCTGGGTCTCTGAGATGAGGAATGATGTGGAGGTGCAGGAAATGCCTAGCAGCTGAGTGGAGTAAGGCTGCCCTCTGGTGGTAGTATGTGGTGGTGTAGCTATGTCCCTCCCAGAATATTAGACTTTACCTACACTTGCAATTGATCCACACAACTTTGTTATTCACAGGGAGCGTAACCCTCCCCTCCCCCAATGGCAAAACTTTTGCCTTGGCAAGTGCGAGCGCAGCGTTGTCGACAGGAGCGCTCTCCGGCCAACAGTGTGGAAGCTGCTTGTGAGGCCTAGAAGTCTGTTGTCGGCAAATATTCCGTGGACACAGCCTTGTCGCTAAGAGCTGCATAGAAGTGGGCTCTAGCCCAGGGATGGGTAAAGGGGCCTTCATGGGCTGGGTGCAGCCTGCTAAAGCAGGTGGATTCAGCCCACAGATGCCCTGACACTCCCCCACCCTCAGGCCAATCAGGGCCTGGGGGAGGGAGGGGTGTACAGTCTCTCTCACTCTGCAAGTGCCCTGCACCCCTTGAAAGGCAGGGGCAGGGAGCGAGAGACTTTGCATGCTCCTTCTGCGTGCTCCTGATTGGCTTGGGGGTGAGAAGTGCGTGAAGTCTCCTTCTGCCCTGCAAGGGGCACACAGCGCTTTGAGTGAAAGTGTCACATGCTCCTTGCAGGGTGGGGCAGGAAGCTCATGGGTCTTTCAGGTGCCTAGAGGGAACTGCCAGCTGTTCAGAACAGCTGGTAGTTGTCTCGAAGTGTGGGGGGGGGGGCAAAGACTTCACATGCTCCTCCACCCCCCCAGGCTAATCAGGGTCCTGGGCCCACCCCTTTGGCCAGAGGCCCTTCACCTTTCAGAGTGGCTAAGGGCCACTTCAAAAATTAGTAAAGTGCCCCCCCCTAAAATTATTGCTCACCCCTGTTCTAGCCCATGAAAGCTTCTTCCCAAATAAATGTTAGTCTTTATAGTGCCACAGGCAATGTTCTCTCTAATCTTTTCCATCCATGTGCAGAATAAATTTTACGTGCACTGAGGCACATGTGCACCACTAGTAGAAACAAAACCCTAGTGGTGGGTGCTCTGCTAATCAGCTGGGCAGCATTGGAATCTCTCCTGTGTGGCTGCACAACCACACAGCTTACAGGGAACGCTGGCCATAGGACTCCTCGTTCTTTGCTGAAACAGACTAACACAGTTACCCCCCCAAAACTTGTCTCCTGTGTCTAGACTACAGGTTTTCTTTGAAAAAACTTCACCTGTGTCTAGACTGCAGTCATGTTCTTTCGAAAGTAAATGGAAAGAATGTGGCGCATTTTTTTTCGATCACGGTAAACCTCATTTTACAAGGAATAACGCCTTTTTTTGAAAGTACTCTTTTGAAACAAGGCACTATGTAATGCAAACTGTGCTTTTTTCGAAAGAGCGTCTAGACTCTTTCGAAAAAGCGGCTTGCTTTTTAGAAAAATCTGCTTGTAGTCTACATGGTCTCTTTCGAAAGAGGGTTTTTCAAAAAATTAAGCCTCTTTCAAAAGAGGCTTGTAGTCTAGATGTAGCCTAGTGTTGGTGAGAACTAAGGAGAAGTCAATTTGCATGAGGCTTTGCAGAGCAGGTAACTTGCTGACCTTTTTGTTTCCTGGAAAGAATATGGAGAGAGTTCAGTGGCCTGTCACACATTTCCAAAATGCAAATCAGAAGAGCAGATGGGTTTGGCTGATAACCTGTTCCTGTTTGGCCCAGCCAAGGAGCACAATAGCTATGTAAATTCTCCACCCTGTGCTCCTTTGTTGCAATGGAACAAAGACAAACATCTCTCCTTCCTGCCAAAGACACTCTGTGTTCCTTTCTTTACCTGCTATTGTCACCACAAAGCAGCAGAGGTAGCATTTACATGGCATAAAACTAGAGATCCAAATCCTATCTGCATCAGCATGCCCTCTAAATCCGTGGTTCCCAACTTTTTTTTTATACCGCAGACTGGCAAACCCATTCACAAACTTTTGCAGGCTGGTAACCTTTCATTTGCATATTTGCTACCTCATATCTGCTGCCCCCTGAGACAGAAGCACCAGCTGCGCCACACCTGGATCCATAACCACTGACCCACTGCAACCTGCCCCCTCTTGCCCTTTGACCTCTAACTCCTGCCCTCCCTCAACCCCAGTCCTTCTCCCTTTAACCCCCAGCCCCAACCCAGCCCCCTGTTCCCCAGTGCCTGATACCCTTTGACAGTGCTTTTTTTGTTTATTTAGAAAAAAAAAAAAGGTGCCAGTACTCCAGGGGAAGAGTTGTTGAGCAAAAAAAAAAAAGGCAGTGGGGCCAGCATTGCCCTTTTAAGAGACACAGCCCAGTTGACTGCCGACCATTTTCATTAGTGGTGCCGGTATGCTCTTCTTTCCAGGTAAGCTCTGACTGGAGGTTCCAGTACTGCATACTAGGCAGTACCATCACAAAAAAGCACTGCCCTTTGACCCCCAACATTATGCCCTTCACTTTGACCCTTTAACCTCTGGCCCCTACAGCCCATGCCAACCCCCTCTTGCCCCGTGATCCCACCATGCCTTCACCCAACACCCCTTTGCCTTTGACCCCAACTCACCCCCACACTCCCAAGAGTGAGGCTGCCCTCTCTAGGGAGCATGGCTACTAGTGTCATGCAGGCAGGGGGAGCAGACATTGGCAGTGTACACGCTCCCTCCTCCTTCGCAGTCCCTCCCTCCCCAAGTGCGTGTTGTGCTCCCATAGATAGAGGTGGGGGAGAGGAAAGTGTGGAATCCCATCTGGGCTGCCATTTTACCTGGATGGGAGGGGGAGAGAGAGGGAGGCGCCTCTTGCTCTGGGTCCTCCTGCTGCCACCTCAGCCCCAGAGCCTCCGCTGGGCAAAATCAGCTGCCATGGCTGACGCAGCTGAAGCTGGCTGCTGTGCAGCAGCTCAGAGCTGCCACAAACAGCTGGCTTCAGCTACGGCAGCCGCTGCAGCCCGGTAGCCAACGATTTGCAGTCCAGCACCAGTCTGCGGACCAGCAGTTGGAAACCGCTGCTCCAAATCTAAGCCAGTCAGAGGGTTCGAATACATTCATTATAGATCTGGGCAAGTCATTCAGATGTGGCTGTAGATCCAAACGGCTCCGGAGTTTTGAGGGACATCTCTCCTTTTCAGTGTGATTGGCCATCCTCACCCTCTCTTAGAATCCTAGGGCTGGAAGAGACCTCAGGAGGCCAACTGCTTGCTAAAAGCCGCACCAATCTCAACTAAATCATCCCAACCAGGGCTTTGTCAAGCTGGAACTTAAAAACCTCCAGGGATAGAGATTCCACTACTTCCCTAGGTAACCCATTCCAGTGCTTCCCCACCCTCCTAGGGAAATAGTTTATCCTAATATCCAACCTAGACCTCCCCTAATGTAACTTGAGACCATTGCTCCTTGTTCTGCCATCCATCACTACTTAGAAGAGCCTCTCTGGAACCCCCCTGCAGAGAGGTGAAGGCTGCTATCAAATCCCCCCTCACTCTTCTCTTCTGTAGACTAAAGAAGCCCAAATCCCTCAGCCTCGCTTCATAAGTCATGTGTTACAGCGCCTTAATTTTTGTTGCCCTCCACCAGACTTTCTCCAGTGCACTCACATCCTTTCTGTGAGGAGGAACCCACAGAATAACTCCTGGAACTGATGTGCAGAATGCACTGTTCTTCTCTCATCTCCCTCCACCTCCCAGCTGCAGCATGGAGCCCACCCACCACTGAAATACAGCCCTCCTGGGATGGCATGTGGCAACTCTTTAACAGCAGCTCTCCGTTCAGGACATAAAGTTAGGAACAGATGATTCACTTGACACTGCAGGAGGATTTCAGGCCTGTAGAACATAATTATCATCCAGAGTTGTGAACAGAATAATTGTTCTTGGTATGATTAAAGCCTTACTTATTACAGCACCTACTAGGAGCTTTTAGTCTCAGCGCATTTTAAATACATCCACCCAAAGGATCTCAGTTGTGTTCAGTTTCCTGGCCTATGAGTTCATACTCCATGGGCATATTCTTCTGTACAGTTACCGAAACTGGAAATACAGGTTCTGAAACTATTCTCTCCTGAGGGGCAGAGGAAAGTCTTGGCTAAAACAAAACTCAGGCTATGTCTACACTGGAAAGGTTTGGCGACGAAAGTCCTGTCGACATGCAAAAGTTACCAAAACTGAAAACTTGTGAAACCCATTTTTCTGCCAACCCACTGTGGTCATTTCATGGTCACATTGTTAGCTCCCCTGTCGACAGAGCAAAGCAATGTGGGTTAGCTTCTTACTGTGCCTGGCCTCCCCTTCAGACACTAAGTGCGGAGGGAACGCATAACGTAGTGCTAGGCATTTTGGAAATGTGAAAAATTTCCCATCAGCCACCTCTTCCCTGCCCTCCCTGGGTGCCCAGCTTACTTTTGCGCCCACATCATGTTCAATGTGCTGAGGACAGCACGCATTGCAGCAGAGCTACTTCTGCACTTACCAGCAGAGAACGGAGACAGTTGCTGAAAGTCCTTACAAACCTTGGGATTTGAGAACAATTAAACATAAGAACGGCCATACTGGGTCAGACCAAAGGTCCATTTGCCCACTATCCTGTCTGCCAACAGTGGCCAATACCAGATGCCCCAGAGGGAGGGAACACAACAGGTAAGCATCACATGATCCCTCCCCAATCACCCATTTCCAGACAAACAGAGGCTAGGGACACCATTCCTACCCATCCCGGCTAAAAGCCATTGATGGATCTAACTTCCATGAATCTTTCTAGCTCTTTTTTGAACCCTGTTAAAGTCCTAGTCTTCACCACATCCTCTGGCAAGGAGTTCCACAGGTTGACAGTGCGCTGAGTGAAGAAAAATTTTGTTTGTTTTAAACCTGTTGCCTATTTCATTTGGTGACCCCAAGTTCTTATATTGTGGAAATAAGTAAATAACTTTTCCTTATTCACTTTTTCCACACCACTCATGATTTTATAAACCTCTACCATATTCCCCCCCTTCCTCTTTTCTAAGATGAGAAGTCTTTTTAATCTCTCTTCACATGGGACCCGTTCCAAACCCCTAATCACTTTTGCTGCTCTTTTCTGAACCTTTTCCAATTCCTCACTGCCTGATTGGTACACTGGTTGTCACCAGATTGAGTCCCTCCTCCTTGTCCACTTACATCTCTTCATCAGTAACTTCTGTCTCCAGGATAACTCCTGTTTCTGACTCTATGGGAAGTATCCCCGCTGGGTGTGGACATGGGGTCTCCACCCGGGATTGCATCCAGTTCTTTATAAAAACAGCACGTTGTGGGTGCAGCTCACACCCGCTGTTTGCCGCCTTCACTTTCTGTTAAGTCTGCCGGAGCAGGAGAGTGTTTTGAGCAATAGCCACCCCCGTGTCCCTGAGAATGCCATGAGGACACCAGGAAATGGATTTTAAGTTCTCAGGGTTTGCAGGTAGGAAGTGCATATCTGTTTGCCTGTTTACATGGCTGCAGAGAAGTGGAGTTCAACGCACAGGCCAGAGTGACTAACTGGGCATTGTGGGAAATATGCTAGAGGTCAATAAATTTGGCAGACTGTAGTACACACTGCATGACTGTCAATAGTAGAGGAAGGGGGGAGACAAAAGCCCCTTGTGGGAGTTCTTTGTTGCCAAAATGGAGCATTTGTCGCAACTTTTGTCATGTCGCAATGTGAATGCTCTCTGGCTTTGTCACCAAAAACCCAAACAAAAAACCTTATCAGTGAAAACTAGGCCTCGGAGACCATGGAGAACACAGTCGCTGAAACACCTGCATGGAGCATATCTCTGCCATCTCCCCTCTGCGTTTGCATGCATCATTTAATTTATAGACCTGTAAAAGCATAATCGCCGTATGTTGGAGACAAGTCCTGACTTTGGTCTCAGTCCTACTAGTTTTACATGTTGAAATCCATTGACTTCATAGAAATTACTCCATATGTGCACTGGGGCAGAATCAGGCCCACTGTTTTCAGTGACTTACCCCAGCACTGGCGAGGGAAGAATGTGTCCCCAGTTTTGTCCTCACATTGTGTAGATTGACTTAAATGGAACTACACCAATTTATGTCAACTGAGGATCTGCCCCTGCATGGCTGTGGCATTGTTATAGTGAGGGGCAGTGCTTAATAATTACTGTGTAGGTGATTCTGTACAAAGGGCATTGCCTGAAATGCATTGGCATGGTGGTTTGTTTGAGTAACATAACACACTCTGTCATACAAAGAGGAAAACATTCCTGGCTCCTCCACACACAAACCCCACACCCCTCATTAGATGAGATCTGAATTAGACCCGAGAAGTGTTATAGGATCATATTTACCCTTTTCCCTTTGAGCCTGAATGTCTTGCCAGACATTGCAACCTGCTCTTAGTCTGTGGTGGCCAGGGTGCAGGCTGGAGATAAGTCCTGACAGTTGGGGATTGAGGGTAGAATCACTGAACTTGGTAACACTGGGCATTTAGTTTAACAGAGGTAGAATGGTCAGAACACAAATGGGAGACCTGGGGTGTGTTCGAGGCTCTGTCAAAGGCTGTGGCTTTGTCTTAACAGCCGCAGCGGCACTTTAAACTGCAAGTGTGGCTACAGCACTAGTGGTGGGAGAGAGCTCTTTCCCAGCGCTCTTTGTAAACCACTTCTGCAAGGGGAGTAGCTAACAGTTCAGGGAACGCAGCACGCAGTATGGTAGCATGGTTCACACTGGTGTTTTACAGCTACCTTGCTGCGCTCTGGGGGAAGGGTATCTTTTCACACCTCTGCACCAGAAAGTTACAGTGCTATAAAGTGCCAGTGTAGACTTGTGTGTAGCCTCAGACAAGTCACTAATTTCTTTGTGACTGTTTCCCCAGATGTAAAATTATGAATCGCTGTTAATTACAGCTAGATGCTGTACAAACGGTAGACATACAGGATGCGTCTACATTACAGCGCTTAACTCAAAATAAGCTACGCAAATAGAGCTACGTCAATCTTATTTTGAAATAGGGTGTGTCTACACAGGACTTATTTTGAAATAGAGCACTCTTCCTCTGACTTCCCTTATTCCTCGTACAATGAATGTTACAGGAGTCAGAGTAAGAAGTCCTCCAGCTTGACAGTATTTTGACACTATTTCAAAATAACTTAGTCCATGTCTACACAGCCAGCAGTTATTTTGGAATAGTGCGGCTTATTTTGAAATAGTGTTGCAGTGTAGACTTACCCACACAGTCCCTGCCCCAAAGAGCCTGCAGTATAATCAGACAAGTTTAGACCAAGGATGAGAGGAAGGGATGTGAGCCAGATACTGTGTGATTGGAATGAATGTTACATGACATTTGCTCACAGTCGAAGTCACATTTGGCAACTTTACCCCTCAGTCCTAGCGATTTTTTTTTTTCTTCCGTGAGGCTTGAAAATGTCCAGATTTCAGACTGCTCCCAAACCAGATTTCCACTCAGTAAGAAAAGTCTTGCCTGGATTCTATGTAGTGCAGGTGAGGAATGACCAGCCCTGTGTCAAATTCTCTGATGGGCACACTCACCTCAGGTCCAAGAGACAGGAGCTCAGGGCTGGCCTTACCATGAGGTGAACTGAGGTGGCCACCTCAGGTGACAGACTGGTCCAAGCGAGGGGACATGGGGGTGTCATTTGAGCTCCCCGCCTCAGGTGCCAAAATGTTGTGGGCCAGCCCTGCAGGAGCTAGCTGGAACCCTCGGGTTACATGATATGAGAAATTGGTCCTTTGTTAGTGGTTTGTTTTTCTTCCCCTAATGATGAGCCCCATGGGATGTTACCACCCCATTCTCCAGCTAAGTGCTCTATTGCTGATTTATGAAGGGAACGAAAGCACTTTTCACTGCTATGATTATACAACCAGAGCGACCAGCAAGATGCAAGATTAATGCATCAACTGATGTTTATATGACCCTCTCCACTCCTCCCCTTGCCTTCAGTGCCCTGCTGGGAAGTTTCCCTCCCATTCACTCTTTCCTATAAGATGAAGTAGAACTTCACCATCTTTCTTAAATATCCTTTTAAATGAGTTTGAGGTTGCCTGAAAGCATCGGGTTAAAAGACTGGGGTAAGGGTGAAAACCGAGTTGTTCCATTGCCCCCGTTATTCCAGACAGTGCTCAGGCAGGTGGGGAGCATGGAGTGGAGAGGAGCTGGCCTAAATCAAAGGCTGTTTGGATTTCACTGTGCTCCACCAGCCTGGAGAAGGTCTGCTAGCATGGTGGTGTGACATGCTTCTTTGCTGTCTGTGGTGGGGGTACCTTGGAGGGAAGGCAGCAGATCACCTATGAATGGTCATAAAGTTGTCATCAAGCAGTCACTAACTCTTTGGGTTCAGTTATTGAGTCCTGGGGGAATGCTGCAATTTTACTATGATTCCAAATGCAACAATCACAGAATTTCCCCCTGACCCCCAATTTCATTGTATGATGTTAGGGTGAGGTTGGCCTCATTTTGCTCCTCCACAAGTCTCTAATGATCACTGAAAGGTGTGTGGGTTAATATGTTTAGTGCTACCGCCATGCATGGCACTTTAGAAAGTTAGCGTTCAGGCAGGTTTCAGCCCCAAACAGATTACTATTTAAAGTGGAGAGAGGCAAACAATGGCTGGGCCCTCAGGATGGGAGTAGACAGTCGTAACTGATCAATGAAATACTCTCTCTTCTAGGTGCCCATCACCATAGTATCTGAGCACCTCTGCAGAATACCACCTGACAGCAGCAGTGGGTTTTAATGAAAGACTTGAAGGAAGTGGTGTGGTGGATGGGCAGAAAGACACTATCTAATCCAAGGGGGCACTGGGAAATAAAACAGGAAGTTAAGAGTGGGGGGGGGGGGTAATGAAACAGTGTTTAGGGGCAAGGCAGAGCACACAGGGCTGGACAGTTTCGTAACTCAAGAGAATCTGCAGGCTCATGTCCCTCTTGGCAGCTCTGCAGAATGAGCAGAGGGGGAGCTCTCCAAACTTGGGAAAATTCAGCAATGGACACAGGCGTGCCCCCCTGCCAGCCCACAGCTCTGGGTGTTTCAGAGCCCAAGGGTGGTTTCAGCCCATTCTGGGCAGATGGGATTGGATCTGAATTAGAATCCAGGTCTTTGGTTTTAGTTCATGCCCCTCTGGCGTCTGCTTAATTTGGGCCTGGGCTGCCCAGAGCTGAGCCCCTGAAACTCTGGGCTTGCTGCATCTGTTGCATCTGTTATAAATGCTTGAGCTGGGCCCTGTTGTCATCACAAATTAAGCCCAGTCTCTAGTGTATATGGGTTGATGACATAGCTCTGAGGACAAACCAAAAAGTATATTAGTCCTCCTGAAAGCAGCAGCCTGAGTGATCTGAAGGCTTCCCCTATGTCCTCTTCCACCCAGGTAGCTGGATATACCCAGGCCAATGTATGTCCATACAGACATGCCCAGGCCAGTGCATTGCCAGGCCCTGCTCTATGTCCCTCCACTCCAGGTGAGCCAGCAGCTAGCCCCCTTTTCAGCCTGCAGCCACTCACACAATGGCTGTCACTGTCCAGGGCCACCCACCTCTCAGTGCCTGAGGCCCCCTGCAGGCCCATCCTAGAAGCACCTGTATCCCTGGGCCCTGGCTTGCTGGCTGCATGCAGGCTAAGGATTTGACCCAGCTGGAGCCAGTGTGCTGGATGCCCCCTTCACCTGGCTTTGCTCCGTCTCCCTATGGGGGTCAAACCAACCCCCTTCAGCTGGCTCTTGGGAGGGGAGGGGAAGATGGGGGAGGAGGGGCTGAGCTGCAGGAGATGGGGGAAGGGCCAAGGAATGGGGGAGTGACGGGACCCACCTGGACCAGCCAGACCGGAGCTTGGCTCCTGCCCATCACAGGGCCCAAGGGGAGGGAGGGCTGGGTCCTGCGGGACGGGTGGGGAGCGGGGAGCGGAGCCCAGTCCAGCCGGCGCAGGGGGTAGGCTCCCCGCTGGCTGGGTCGGGTCCGGCGCAGGCTGGGAGAGGAACGCGGGGCAGGGCGGGGCAGGGGAGGCTCTGGCGTCGGTTCGGCCCGTGGAACGCGCCGCCGGGTTCGGTTCCGCGCAACCGGCAGAGCAACGGGCCGCGCCCGGCTGCGGGGGGACGCGTGTGGCTGCGGACTCCGGTTCCGGGTTCGGTCCGGCCGTGGCGCGGGAAGCAGCGGGGAAGGGGGCGGGCCGCGCGGAGGAGGAGCAGCGGGGCTGGCGCTGCCCAACCTCCCCTAGTTCCTGCTCGCGGCTCCCTGCCGGGCTCCTGGACCATGAGCGGCCGGGCACGGCCCGCGGCTCCCGCCCAGAACGGCTGCCCCGCGGCGAGGCGGGGGTGGGCCCCGCCGCTCTGCCAGGACTTCGAGCTCGCCGCCAAGGTGGGAGCCGGGGGCGAGGCAGCGCCGCCCGCGCGCAGGTGGAGGGCGCAGCTAGCGGGGAGGGATGGGAGCCGCCCGGGGCAGGGGCCGAGCCCCCGCAGCGCGCCGGGTTGCTCTCCCCCGGGGTCCCCTGGCGTCGCCTCTTCCCGCCCCGCGGGGCCACTTGCCTGCCCCTTCGCTGCAGGAGCTGCAGCCCTCGGCCGGCGCAGGGAGCCGAGCTGCGCAGGGAGGAAGCGAGCGGTTTTGCGGGCAGCCTG
Organism: Pelodiscus sinensis; assembly: GCF_052426305.1. Taxonomy (NCBI): domain Eukaryota; kingdom Metazoa; phylum Chordata; order Testudines; family Trionychidae; genus Pelodiscus; species Pelodiscus sinensis. The sequence continues at coordinate 17,459,708 of NC_143071.1, forward strand.
TTGACAGCTGCTCTGGAGGGGCAGTTAGCGCAGGGCGGGCGGGGGATGGTGAAGTGGGGTCCGCGTTGAAGCGCTTGCCAAAGGCGCCCTGGCTCCCCAGGGATCCCCTGCAGGGTGGGGGTAACTCTTGGGCAGAGCCCCGAGGGCTGGGGCCCCTCTTCTTCCATCCCTCCCCCAGTCTGGGGCTGGGCACCGAGATCCCCTCCCGGGGTGTCCTTGCCCCTGATACAGCGCGGGATGTTCCCATGCGCATGAAGGGGGGAGTTAAGCGTATAGCACCCGGTATTCCCAGCACATCTCCCATCCAAGTACTAACCAGGCCTGACCCTGCTTAGATTCCTAGATCAGGCAAGATCGGCATGTTCAGGGTGGTATGGAGGGGGAAGTCAAGTCAAAGCCCCTGCTGGTGGGGTCACGGAAGGAGCCCTTGTTGTGACCTGGGAGCAGGCTGGGTGCCTGACAAGAGCAGGGAGCCCAAGTCATGTCATGTGACACGGAAGCAGGGGTGCCATGAAGTACGCCCACCCCAGAGTGCAGAGTTTGGGCACCGATCAGTCCTGCCCCTTTGCCAACATCCCTATTCCCTCAGCCCCCAGTCAGCTGCCAGTTGCCATCAGGCGCCTTTATTTGATGGGCACTGGACCAAGTCAGCCCCATAGAAATGGTTCCCAGCAGGGGTATCTGCTATCAGCCAGAAAAGTGGGACTCCCCCAAAACTGGATGTGATCCTCAGTAGGGCGTTCTGCTGAAATCTCTAACAGGGTCTCTGCGCCCTGCACAGAGGAGAGGCCAGGCCCTGGTGAGCCAGACCCAGCCTAGGAACAGCAGAAGAGATGCTTGCAGCCTGCATCTGAGAAGGATGAGAACAGTGAGGGTCTGCAGGCCTTCCCTGCCCTTTCTAGGCCTCGTTGTGCTCTCAGGGCTCTGCAGTTGCACCCGGAGCTGTGAACACAGGGAGAGGAATTTCCTCACAGAGCTTGCTTTGCTCACTCCCAGCTGCAGCACCTGTCTCCTGCTCCCTGAGCCCCCCGATCTTGCATGTATTTAGCTCACAACGCTCCATTCTGCAGGGCAGGGCTATTGCACCCCTATTGTATAGCTGGGGAAGCAGAGGCACAGAGGGGCAATGTGAATTGCCCAAGGCAGGGACAGCAAGATCCGACCCACCACACCTTTGGGTCTGACCTGAGGTGTGTGCTCACAGGACCCTTAGGTAGGCTCCCTGCCTGCTGCAGTCCTTGGCTGCTCCTTCCCTCGGCCTTTCTGTGCCGTGCATGGCGAGGGGAGGCTTTGCATGCTGCCCCCACCTCCAAAACAGTCATGGCAGCTGGTTTCTGGCCAGCGGGAGCTGCGAGATTGGGCTGGGGGCAGAGGCAGCACTCAAAGCCTCCCCTCCCCTCGGGGCGTGGCATACATGGGCACAGGGAGGGAGTAGTTAGGAAGCCTCCCTGATGGTCCCACTAGGCTGCTGGCCAGGAGCCACCTAGGTAAGTGCCCCCCAACCAGAGTCTGCCTCTGGCATCCCACCCCTTCTCACACCCCAACCCTCTGTCTCCCTGCCCAGGGTCACCACCCAAACCCTCTGACTCCCCCCCTCCCCCAGGTCACAACTCCCTCCCGGACTCTGCACCCTCTCCTACACTCCTCCTCCAGGCCAGATTCCTCTCCTGCATCCATATCCTCTCCTGGAGCCTGCACCCCAATCCCCTGACCCAGGTCACAACCTCCTTCTTCTCCCAAGCTCCTTCTCAGACCCCACACTCTCCCCTACACCTTTGTCCCCTACCCTGATCTCCTTTCTGCACCCAACCTCTGTCCCAAACCCTGCATCCCCTCCAGAGAAAAGTGCAGCCCTTGGCCACTTACCAAATTCATGGCATGCCCCCCCCATCAAAAATCATTGCCCACCTCTGGCCGTGGGTCACATAGGAAGTCTGTGCCAGAGCAGGGAATCGAACTGGGGAAGGAACAGGGACACAGCTGAGTCACACCTAGAGCCCTGGACCTTTTTTCCATCCTGCCTCCTGATTTGCTTTGCCCCTGCCTGCTATTGCTGGGAGAGCTCGTTCTGCTTTGCTCTGGTTACTCCGAGAAATTGCATTTAGTTCCTTCTTTTCTTGGTCACTTCATTCTTTATTAATGCTCACGCCTCCATCCTCCTCCTTCCGCTCTGATTGTTTGGGTGGGCTTGAGAGTTTTTCCCGAAGGCTACCTGGAAACTGAATCATAGAGCTGGAAGAGACCTCAGGAGGTCATCAAATCCAGCCTCCTGCCCAAGGCAGAACCAATCCCAACTAAATCAACCCAGCCAGGGCATTGTCAAGCCGGGACTTAAAAACCTCTAGGGATGGAGATTCCACCACCTCCCTAGGTAACCCATTCCAGTGCTTCACCACCCTCCTAGTGAAATAGTTTTTCCTAATATCCAACGTACACCTCGCACACTGTAACTTGAGACCATTGCTCCTTGTTCTGCCATCCGTCACTACTGAGAACAGCCTCTCTTCAGCCTCTCTGGAACCTCCCTTCAGGAAGTTGAAGGCTGCTATCAAATCGCCCCCCCCCCCCCTCTTCTCTTCTGCAGACTAAACAAACCCAAATCTCTCAGTCTCTCCTCATAGGTCATGAAGCTAGAGCCAGAACAGCATGGGGTTCCCAACGTTCCCTTCTGATCAGCTGGGCCTGCACAGGGTGTGGCCAGGCCACACCATTTATGGAGAATTTGCAGGCCGAAGGGTCATTTTGAGGCTCAGAATCTTTTTAGCACAATTGATCTGCTGGCCCAACAAGATTGAGAGCATTTCCCTCCTGGATGGGTACGGACAGAGGCCTCTTCTGCATGTCTGGGCAGGGACAGTTCGCATGTTAGGGCCTGACTTCCAGAAGAGCAAAGCATCTGCAGCTCCCAGCTCAGGGGACAGGTCGCTGCTCCTTTCACTGCTCAGTCCGCAGTATGTCTCTTGCTGTATCCCGCTCAGAGTTCTGCTGTTAACAGGGGGTGGGACTACCTGATGAATCATCACCTAGTGAGGATCATCCGAGAACAGGCAGGAGGGGAATCATGCTTTCTGGGCCTCGTGTTTCTCCGGGTGGCTGGCACCACCACCCTGGTGTAAAAATGGGCATGGAGGTGCCAATGAAACTGGGGACTGCACACTGAGTTCTGTTTGCCTAGGAGGAGTGGATGCTAAGCTGTGTTTGTTTTGGTGTCTGAGGCGGTTGGAGCAATAGGAGAGTCCTGGGGCTGACCGAGTTTGCTCAAGGAAACAAGGCAGGTGAGGCAAGATCTTTTATTGGACCAGCTTCTCTTGGCAAGAGAGGCAGTTTTGAGTTTATCTCCGCGGTCTCAAACTCACAGCCCTCAGGCCATCTAGGGCCAGAGCATTGTTACAATCTGGCCTAGGCATCCTTGCAGGGCCAGGGGGGCAAGGGCATGTCTGTATCCATTCCCCAAGCCTCCCCTTCCTGCCCTAACCTCTTACCCCCATTGCACCCCTTCTCGCAAGGCATGCGGCCTTGGAATTACGGGGGGGCCTGGGATGGGGTGGCAGCAGGGGTTGGGCCCTACACAGTCACTAGGGTTGCCAGGTGTCCGGTATTGTACCAGACTGTCCGGTATTTGCACTCTCTGTCCGGTAAACATGGGTCATGTCAGGTATTTTCAGATTTTTCCGGCTGCGCACCCGACGGAAGCCTGGTGTGGGCGGGGGAGCAGCTGGGAGTCCCAGCTGGGAGGCGGGGCCGCGATTGCTGCCGGGAACCTTCAACTGGTTGAGTGTGAGGAGGAGGGGAAGCTTCCTCCTCGCTCTTACATCACCGGGAGCCTGCGCGGGACAGGCAGCAAGTGCCCAGGTCAGTCCCGCTCCCCACCGGCTGATTTGCTCACCCCCCCCTTCCCGGCCAGCCAGTTCTCCCCCAATTCCCCTTCGGATCTCCCCCGGCCAGCCCCTCTGCACTGACCCCTAGCTCTGCTTCCCGCCAGCCCGTTCCTCTTCCTTGTCTCTCCTGGCCAGTGCTGCTGCACCTCTCCTCACCCCCGCCAGTTCTCCTCCTGCTCCCCCTTCCTCCCGGCCAGCACCGCTGCACCTCTCCCCATCCTCGCCAGCTGTGCTTCCCACTCCCCCTTCCTCCCAGACCCCCCGTTGCTCCCTCCCGCCCCCTGCCAGCTCTGCTTCCTGCTCCCTCTTCCTCCCAGCCCCCCCGCTACACCCCCCACCCCCGCCAGCTCTGCTTCCAGCTCCCCCTTCCTCCCGGCCACCCTCGCGGCCCCCGAACCTCCCAGCTGTGCTTCCTGCCAGCCCCGCTCCCTTCTGGCCAGTCCCCCTCCCCCGATATCTCTCAGCCAGTCCCGTTCCACCCGCCCCCCCCCCCACGACTAGCCCTGCTTCCCATTGCCCCCCCATCTCCCCTGGCCAGCCCCGTTGCCGCCACCCCCCCCCCCCCCCGTTAGCTGTTTCCAGGCCCCCCCCCCTTCTCGGCCAGCACTGCTCCCTTCCTGGCCAGTGTGTTTGGGTGGTGTGCTTTTTTGTTTTTTTGTTTTTTTGTTTTGTTTTTTGCGCAACAACTTTGGTCCCCCCCCCCCCTTTTTTTTTTCTTTCAACAAAATTTTTTCCCAGTGTGTTTTTTTTTTTTTTGTGGCGGGGGGGAAAGGTGTTCGGTATTTTTCTTTCAGCCATCTGGCAACCCTAACAGTCACTGCAGCAGCCCAACCCTGCTGCTACTCCATGCCAGGCCCTTCAGTAATCCCCTTGAGAAAAGGGGTTTGGGAGAAGAGGTGCAATGAGGGGCCAGGGTAGGGTCTAGGGACATGGACTCTCTGGCTAGACTGTGAACATGCTCTGGCTGTAGATGATCCACAGGCCATGAGTTTTAGATCGCTAGTTTACACAGAGCTCTTCTTCAGGTCTGGGAAAGGTACCCAGAGCAGCACAGCTAAATACAGGGTGGAAACATACTTCCAGGCACCATTCAAAGTGAAGGGGTCTACTAACACCCCTCCCATTATGGGGGGAAGGAAGACGGAGACGGCAGTTGGAGAGGGGCTGTGAGTGGGTTACAGATTGGTGTAATAGGCCAGACATCCATACAGCCTGTTCAACCCATGATTTTTAGTGCCTAGCAAAGCTATACACTTAAGCGCCAAGGCCGTCTTTTGAAGATGTGCAAGTTTGTTTCCTTTAAGGGTGAGGACTGATAGGTCAGCTATCCAGTGATCACTTGGTTGGAAGTTTTCACCCCCATTCTAGCATTTTTTTGCATCTGTTATCCTGGCAGGGTCTGGTGTTGCTTCGCGTTGGTGTGTTGCGGTCTGTAGGGAGTCAGCTTCTGATGATGAGGCTGGGGGGGTTGTTTGAAGGCCAGAAGTGAGGGTTCGGAGAAGAGCTTTCAGGATTAGATTGTATTTTTTGGATGAGCTCCAGTGTGGTAATAACTAGGGATGTGTGGTTGGAGTGGCTTTGGTTTTTTTCTTTACTGAAGCACGTTCTTTCAGGGTATTTGGGGGTCCATTCCATGATATGATCCACCTTGCTGGTGGAGTGTCTGTGTTTGGGGAAGGCACTTTGAGAGTGTTAAGGTGTCTGTCCTGGACTTTCTCCTTGGACCTAGACAAAGGGAACAGAAAGAATCGGCCATTTGCTGAGATAGGCCTGAGATCTACGTCCGTCAGCCTGTGATTGCAAGGAGAAGCCTGGTGCTGGTATCTGGAGAACTGAGCCATGCTGTGTCTCAGGCTCCACGAAGAGATCTTGGAGTATGGGTAGTTGGAACGGGTCTAGTTATAAAGAGCCCCTGCAGCAGTGTCCCTGGCCTTACACCAGTATTGGCAAAAACAACAGTATGTTACATGATATGTTCATTTAGAGGGGAAACGCATTTAGCCATTCCCTGCTAGATAATGGGGTCATGAGCAGACTCTCAAGTAGTGACATGATAACAGGCCCGCTCCTTTAATGACTTCCACCCCAGCTTCTCTCATTTCTCTCTCTCTCTCTCTCTCTCCCCTTCCCCCCCTCCCTCCCAGCGAAGGTGGCTTCACTTTTCCTTACTCCCAGCAAAGCCACATGCTGCCCTGCAGAGGGAAGAGGGAGCAAGTTCTCCCTTGAAAGGGTATGTCTACATTTGCTCCCTAGTTCGGAGTAGGGATGCGAATGTAGTGTACCGAAATAGCTAATGAAGCGGGGATTTAAATATCCCGCGCTTCATTAGCAAGATCTCGCCCGGTGCGCTAGTCCAAATCACAGCTGATTCGAACCAGGAAGTGCGCACCGGGACGTGTTAGTTCGAACCAAAGCCCTTGGTTCGAACTAGCGTTTCGCCTCATTTTTTGGGTCAGAAAAATCAGTCAGGGGCCACATAAAAGTAGAAGTAAAAAAAACCAACCCCACACCCTACATTCCCCTCACACACCAGAGCCCTGAGGGGCCCAGGCTAGTAGATTTGGTGGGCCCCCACTACATTCTAGGGTGGGGCCAAGAATGTGTTCAGTGTGTGGGAAGGGGCTGCCAGGAAGTGGGCTTGGGGTGTGGGATCTGGGCGGGAGGGAAGGTGCAGGATTGCGTTGGGGGTTGGTAGGTCTGGGAAGGCAGTAGGGTGCAGGAGTGGAGTGGGAGTGTGGGGTCTGGGTGGGAGGGGGGGCTGCAGGGCTAGAGCACCAGCTCCCCAGTGCTAGTGGCGGGGCGGGGGGGAGCCCTGAGCCTCAGGGACCAGATCCAGAGAAGCCAGGGGTCGGATCTGGCCCCATAGGCTGTAGGTTCCCCACCCATGCTGTAAGAGAAGCTGTAGCTGAGACACACGCTACAGAGCAGTGTCCTTTTGCGTGGGACCTGTATTTGAAAGAGGAAGGGAGCTGGGAGAGGAAAGGAAGCTGATGGCGCTGAAGCTCTGGGAATAAAAAGAAACACCCCAGCCTTTCCCTGACTGTGTCACCCACCACCTCCGACCGTGCTCCTCCTCCACAGGGCTGCACCACCCTCGGGTACATAATCACTGTGAACCAGCTGCACTTACCCTCCGACCCGGCTCCATTAATGGGGTTTTGCACCCGTGTTGTAGGTGATGCTGCTCGGAGATTCAGGCGTGGGAAAAACCTGCTTCCTGGTCCAGTTCAAAGACGGGGCCTTCCTCCCTGGGACCTTCATAGCCACTGTCGGCATAGACTTCCGGGTGAGACCGCTGCAGCTTTCTGCACCTAGGCAGAGCCTCTTGTTACAACTCGGGACAAGTGTGAAACACCCCTTCCCCTCGGCCCCCCTGCTGATAATTGCTGCATGGAAGAAGGTTCAGTTAAGCCTCCCCCTTGTCTTCAATTGCAGGAGCTGTTACCTGAAGAAGGGGCAAGTAGCCTTGAGGGACCTTCTCCCTTCACACAGAGGGCACCAATCCCTGGCAGTGCATTAGCGTAAGGGAGGCGTAAGATTCAGAACTAAAGCAGGCTCCGTTTTTGCTGCCCTGAGCTCCGTCATTTTGACACGGGCTCTATTCTCATTGCCTGCTATTTCCAGCCTTCTGGTCTCACTGGGGCCTGATTCTGCTCTCACTCACACTGTGGTGAACTGGGGTTAGTGCACTCAGCACTGCAAAGAGATCCGAGTCTGGCCCCTCATCTGGAAACCAGAGGCTCCCAAAGGCTCGGTCTACACTATAGGTTTTTATCGGGAAAAGCTACACAAGTTGCGCTCCGTAGCTTTTTCCGATTGCTTTTCCAGAAGAGGCTTTTCTGCCATTTGGCCCTGTGTAGACGGGGCCAAATGGCGGAAAAGCCACCTCTTTCGAAGGAGCCCTTACTCCTCGTAGAACGAGGTATACAGGGCTCCCCGAAAGAGCGCGTCTGCTCTTCCACGAAAAGAAGCAGAAGAGCAAACATGTCCCCTGGACACGGCGGGATTTTTCCGGGACACCGGAGCAGTTTAGACCTAGCCAAAGGCTGTGTTGTACCTGAGGTCAGTGAGGAGGAGGGGTGAACTTGAGGGGGTAGAGGCAGATAAGTGCCCAAACATTTGGGCTCTGATTCCATTATCTGAACCTTTTAAGCTGCACTCTGACAATGAGAGAATTCCTGGGGAGGAGGTTTATTGCTTCTTTATACGACCATAATACGTCCCAGCTCCAGGCATGGCCCAGGACCTCGCTGTGCTAGGCACTGTACAAACAGAACAAAAAGATGCTCCATGCCCCAGAGGCCTTCTTGATCATCCTCATTGGCAACTGGGCCAGAATCCACCTGTTCTCATGGAGCCAGCAGCCCTTGCTGTGGCTGGGCAAGGCGGAGGGCTCAGAAATGAAGCCAGGGTCTCAGACACTTCTACCCTTCCAGCCCTCAAAGGACCTGCTCCGGCGGGGTGATAAAAGGTTCCCTTTGGCTTTTATTTAACCCAGACTAGTTCATCAAGCCCTCGCGGTAACCCACGTGTGGGCAACTGATTCTTAATGCAGGGTTGTGCCTGCTGCCTTGTGGGCCTGTGGGTGCTGGGCTGTGAGTCCCGGGATGGGGACACGTGCCCTTGTGGTGCTGTGGAAGGTGGTTTGTGGTGGAGGGAGTGCAGGTGGTAGCTCTGTGTTGAATGGCTGATTAAGCGCTATAGGATACATGGTGCTTTACTACACGCACAAAAATGAGAGGCAGACACTGTCTAGATAGCAGGGTCATGATCAGACCCTGTCTTAGCCCTTATGTGCCTCTTAGTTTTGACCCCCAGAGCTGTCCAGAAACGAAAGCCACATTTTACTCCATTTTAGGGATGTACAATCTTGTTGAATTAGTTAACCGGTTAAGTGCAAGACAGGAGACGGCAGCTGGATACAGACAGAGGGGACTGTACCAATGAAACTGGATTGGGTAGCATGATGGGCAGTGTCTCTGCTCACCAACAGCCTAACTGATGATTTCGGTGGTGCTTCTCCTGGGCGTGGAGCACAGTCTCAGCTGCCCTCTCTGCTCCGAAGCTGAAATCAGCGCTCAGACAGGAGAAACGGGAGGAGACCCTATTCCTGTCTCGGGCTGGGACGGGCGAGCGCATGCGTGCGACGTTGCGTATTCTTGCACTGTTGTAGCAGTGCTGCACCCTCAGACATCACTGAATGGAGAATTTTACTTGGGCCTCTCTAGTTAGTGTCCTTGCATTACTCCTGTGATGAGTGCTCAAGGTTAGCGTGCTCATATTAATTACAGAAGACCTGCAGCATTTAGCTTGCTAATTGGATGCCTTTTAAGGCCCCCCTACTGAATTCTGCCAGCTCTCTCATCTGCAGCCAGGGGAGGTGTTGGCAGCATCATCCCGCGTTGGCTGCATCATCCCGCGTTGGCACACCCTCCTCTCACCTGTTCAGAGTCAGGCCCCGTTATGGAAATATCTGCTGTCGAGAGGTACCCAAGCAAAGCAACCAGAATGTCCAGGGGCATTCATTAGGAAGGCAGGCAGCCAATCAGAGAGTGCCCTGGCAAGTGACACCCACCTTGCCAATCATAACAACCCTAGTAAAAAGAGTAGCTGTTGATAAGAAACACCCACCCCGCCAATCAAAACAAGGGGAGTATCAAGGGCCTGGAGGGAGCCTCCAAGAATCCAGAGTACGAAAACATCCCCGGCAAGCCTTTCTGCACACATGGGGGGAGTCTGAGCAGGTGGAGCAAGGCTCCGGATTTAATGGCATTTGCTGCATCGCTAATATGTAACTAGCTGAGATTACAGATCTTTATTCCTCTCCCCTGTTGCCCTCAGATGAGCCCCTTGGCTGGACAGGGCCATGCTAAATTCTCCCCCAGCAAGAAGCTGCACTGAATTTTCTCTGCTTGGGTTTCCCTTTGTTCATTAACCTGGGGCAGCCGTGGAAATAACCTCGACCAGCACAGCGTCACTCACATTTGAGGTCCAATCCTGTAAAGTGCAGAGCACCTTCAGCTCCCACCCATGTCAGCAGGAACGGTGGGGCAGTCAGCACCGCACAGGTTTGAGCCCATCTGTTAGCACCTCTGGCTGTCTACTGAGCCCCGAGGCCCTGAGATAAAAGCAAGCCAGGCAATTTGTGGCATCGGGCGTTTCAGTTCTGTGACAGGCTGGATTTCAGTGCAGGGCAGGAGAGAGAACGGTGCAGCTTGGTGCACAGTGCCCTGCAGGGCTGGAGCTCTGGAACTACTGGGAGCAAACACCTGCTGTGGGGTGCTTGGTCTGAGCTCTGAGGGGGTTCTCAGGAGACATGTTGTGTAAGAAGCCTTCATTCCCTACGGGTACGTCTACACTGCCACCCTAATTGGAACTAGGGTGGCTAATGTAGGCATTCGAACTTGCAAATGAAGCCCAGGATTTAAATATCCCGGACTTCATTTGCATATTCCCGGACACCGCCATTTTTAAATGCCCGGTAGTTCGAACTACCTGCCCGCGGCTACACACAGCATGGACTAGGAAGTTCGAATTAAAGCTCCTAATTCGAACTACCGTTAAACCTCCTTGCAAGAGGAGTAATGGTAGTTCAAATTAAGAGTGTTAATTCGAACTACATAGTCTGTGCCGCATGTAGCCGCGGGCAGGTAGTTTGAACTAAGGGGATTTAAAAATGGTGGCGCCTGGGAACATGCAAATGAAGCCTGGGATATTTAAATCCTGGGCTTCATTTGCAAGTTCGAATGCCTACATTAGCCACCCTCATTCCAATTAGGGTGGCAGTGTAGACGTACCCTACGTTATTTCCAGATGTCTCCGTTTTCCCACTTCTAATGAAGACTGTCTAACCTAGGGATGTTCAATTTAGATTAACTAATCAACTATTCAATTAGTGTATAAGGCGCCTCCGCCTTTGAACTGTAGCAAGAGCCTTCCCCAGCTCTTGCTACAGTTCAAAAGCAGAAGCTCTTGTACATTTCAAAAGGAAGTCCCAGCAGGGAGCCTGGGATTCCCCACTGGCCCAACGCTCCCTGCAGAGCCTCAGCCTTTGAAATGTACAAGAGCCCTGCTGGGGCTCTTGTACATTTCAGAAGCAGAATCACAGCAGAAGGGGTGCAAGCAGAGACTGATTCAGTCCCCACTCACACCGTTTCCCATTGTGCCTCTACCTCTCCTGCCCCCCACGGAGACAGTGCTGGGGGGAACCAACTTTTAAGCTAGCTACTTCCTGCACTGGCTCCAGCTCCCTGTCACTTGCTGCCTCTCTCTGATAGAGGCTGCGGAGGGGAAGCGACCAGTCACATCACTAGTCTGCTATCCAATAAGTTTCTCCTTATTGGATAGTCGACTAGTTGACTAGTCTCTCACAACCCAGGTCTAACCTATGGTATTGCTAGGGTGCCCATGGCCACGATACGTGAGCCCTAGCTCCTAGTCTCTCCAGCTGGATGTTCAAATTGTAGGAAAATGCATCCTTGATGGAGACCCAAGCTGGAAGCCTTCTCCACAGCTGCCAGTATTACTGGTTTCAGTGGGCTCATCCCATGACTATGAGCCCTTGAGTTGAAAGCCTTAACATTGATCTCTCTTAATATTCTGCCTTGTTATTTAGCTGAGAGGAAGAAGCAATTAAAGGAGACAGACCTACAAGAGGGTTACCCCTTACCTCCTTCTCTCTGTCTCCAGCTTTGCTCTGTCTCCGTGGAGCAGGTCTACCCACAATCAGGCAGTAGGATTCAAGAGGTCCTGTGAAATGCAGTATGAGGAAGGGGCAGCCCACTGGCTTTCTCACCATATTAAACCAGCGTGGGTTTGCTTTCTCTTACAGAATAAAGTCGTGGTGGTGGACGGTGTGAAAATAAAATTGCAGGTGAGTCTGGGGTGGATGCTGATGCAGCATGTGTCCTTAATACTTTGTCTGAGGGTGTCTGTACAAATAGGCAGCGGCTCTGTGGCTTTTATCTATTCTTTGCCATGTGTATACACGTCATAAGGTCTGGGGGGAGGGGAAGGGAAGTTGCTCTGTTCTCTCCCACTTTAACTCTTACAGTGACAGTGCACAGATGGCCAGCTGTTAGCACAGACATTTCTCAGGGAGATGGTGAGCTTGGGGGGGCAAAGGTTGTGCTAGGCGTGAGGTGGTACGGGATATGCTATATGTGCACGACACACACCACCTTTAAAAACCCCCCTTCCTAAAGGCCTGGGACAAAGGCTTAGTTTTTGCCAGCCTTTCGTGCATTTGCCCTCCGTAACCTTGGCAACCTCCAGCCTGAAGTCCGTCTTGGGACCTCAGATATCATTTCTATCCGGGGCTCTGAATCTTCAGACGGGTTTTTACAAAACCCCTTTCCCAGGGAGCAGCATACACAAGCAGTGGGTTCCTCGCTGCTTCCAACCGTTGCGCTGTCTCTGAGGTCTTAGTTTGTTGCCTTCTACTACACCCTGAAGCCAATGCTCCCCGGGGATTGGAGAGCTGGGAATGAAACGGGTGGCAGGGAGGGGTTTTCCTTGGTTTTCATGGGGCTGTTTCTTTGCAGATCTGGGACACGGCGGGGCAGGAGCGATTTCGCAGCGTGACTCATGCCTACTACAGAGATGCCCAGGGTAGGTTCTTGCGCAAGTTGGAGTCTTGCCCGATTCAGGTTCAGAGGAGAGCTGGAGTCTGCAGATGTAGTGAAGCTGCTCTTGCCACTAATACCTAGGAACAGAATCCTCATTAAACGCCCACTTTGTGTCTCTTCTTTTCTTCCAGCTTTGCTCCTCTTTTATGACATCACCAGCAAAATATCCTTTGACAATATTCGGGTCAGTATCTATCCCCTTGGACCTCACCAAAACCATCGTTAACTCCTAAGCCCCCAGAGAGGGGTAGCAGAGTTGCCTTGCCCCCTTATTCCAGGAGGACTGGACCTATTGCACACTAGGCAGCTTTTTAAGTGCTTGCTACACAAACCCCCACACCCGGAGTGGGAAGCTGTGTTTGGCTTTAAACACATTACACCTCAACTTGCAAGCAGGGGACTCTCCTTCCAGAGCCATCTAACACAGCCACTCCATGTGCAGTGCAGTGTTCCTCTAGCACCATGGGAACATCCCAGTGCGTGTCTACCCATTCCTCCTTCCAGCTAGCTTTCCTATGGGATAACAAGTCCCAGGAGAAAGAACTGCAGCAGGTTTCTACCCCCTGACTCTGGCAGACTGGTACAATGGGAGCATTTGTCCCAAGGCATCTGGCAAGGCAGAATGGCTACTCCTCTGCCTGTCCAGCTTGCACTGTGTTACCATGCAATGGGTGACCTTTGCCTTAGTCACTGAGGACATGGGGGAATAGCTGTGCACTGGAGCCCACATCCTGGGATACTGAACCCAATGCTGCAGAAAGCTGAGCACGCTTGACTCCCCTTGGAATCAGCAGGGCCCTCTTATCATGGGCCACTAGCAAGAAATGAACTTGGGGCCTTCAGCACTGCAAGCAGACCCTCTGCTACATGAGCTAAAAAAGAAATTCTGCTAGCTGCCCCCTATAGTAGATTGTTATCCTCTCCGACCTCTTCCATTGCTGATGCAGTTATGTTGGATGGTGGTAACATGAGTTTGAGTTTGGAAGAATTGACTGGTGCTAGGATGCACTGAAAGCCATGCACAGTCAATGGGTAGTGGAGGTAGCTGGTACCATGCTGAACCAGGGACACAAAGGGAGGCTGCCTCTGCGTCCTGCCACTTGGCAGATGATGTCCTGAGGCCCAGAACTGGGCGCAGGATGGTACAGATTGGCAGACTTTACAGGACACGGAGGTGCAGGGACAAACCATTGAGTAAGGTACCCAGAGAGGAGAGCTGGCTGGGGAAAGTTATGGTGAAACATTTTTTTTCCATCAGAAAACAGGGCTTGGTCAAAACCAAAACTTTTCCTGGAGGGATCTGTTTGACAACACGTTTGTTGAGATGGCTTCTCAGGGCCTGGGTGGAACTGCTGGTGGAGAGGGAGAGAAAGACAAAGCACCACCCCAGAGTAGCAAATAGCTCCCTGATTTGGAGACTCCCCTGAGATGCAGACACTCCAGATTTTAGTCTCTGCTCCAAATCAGGTGGAACAGGGATCTCTTTCTTTCTCTATGTTTCCCATGAAAAACGTTCAAAGGTCTTGGTTTCATTCTATATCAGAACAAAGGCAGACTTTGAATCCTTGAATTTTTTCTCCACCACTGATTGATGTGTCCCAGAGACCTTTGGGCATAAATGTTACAAAAACTGCATGGACATAGCAGACCATGTTCCATCCCTTTATTCTGGCTATTTTTATGCAGGGCCCTTTCCTCAGATCATCCCCTCCTGATGCTCCCTCCCTACCCACCATCCCCACAAACTTACAGTTGCATATAAATTTGCTTGTCTCTGCTCTTCATCTTTAAGCCCACATGATCCTCTTCCTCTCTTGCAGGCCTGGCTTACAGAGATACACGAATATGCTCAAAAGGATGTGGTCATTATGTTGTTAGGCAATAAGGTGCGTTATGTACAGTTACTCTCCTTTGTTTTATGCTGTCTCTCCGCACCTTAGACCAAGGGAAACCCAAAGTAATATGAATACGGCTCTGAGGTTTCCTCTCTTCATTCAGTGGCGCCATCTTATGGGGGCTTTGCCTGCCCTGTTTTGGAAGAACATGGTCTCCAACTGTTGTTGATCCATATCAGCTCTGACCATACAGGGCAGTTTGCAAGCTGTTCCACTTCCCAGCTTCACCAAACTGTGTGGCCTTGTCTGGTTTTCTTCACATCCTATCTACTAAGGTACCAGGAAACTCTGTCACATCTTGAGTGGTCCATTAGGCACAGGTGTAAGCTCAAGTAGGGTACGTCTAGACTACATGCCTTTGTTGCCAGAGGCATGTAGATTAGGCTACCAGACATAGGAAAATGAAGCGGCGATTTAAATAATCGACGCTTCATTTAAATTTACATGGCTGCCGCACTGAGCCAACAAACAGCTGATCAGCTGTTTGTCGGCTCAGCGCGATAGTCTGGACGCAAGGGTGGCGACATCAAAGGTATTTGTCGACCACCCAGGTAAACCTCATCCCAGGAGGCATACCTGGGTGGTCGACAAATACCTTTGATGTCGCCACCCGCGCATCCAGACTATCGCGCTGAGCCGACAAACAGCTGATCAGCTGTTTGTCGGCTCAGCGCGGCAGCCATGTAAATTTAAATGAAGCGGCAATTATTTAAATCACCGCTTCATTTTCCTATGTCTGGTAGCCTAATCTACATGCCTCTGGCGACAGTCTAGATGTACCCGTAGATATGATCTTCCATGATCTTCCATAGACAATGTCAGCAGGGTTTCACTGTTTCACTCTCCCAAACCCAGAACCGGGCTCCATTTTAAATTCTGTAATTCCTTGACTTGGTTCGGTTAGCCTGTGTCAGCTTAAATACCCTCCAGAGCTGGTGTCAGTGGGAGAACAGAGTTCACAAGTGCTAAGCTCCCATTGCTGTGCCGTGTGACGGGTTTATGCACATTTACCTAGGTTTGGAACTTGAGAACTGTTTGAACTAGGGTGGCTAATGTAGTCATTCGAACTTGCAAATGAAGCCCGGGATTTAACTATCCCGGGCTTCATTTACACGTTCCCGGGCGCTGCCATTTTTAAATGCCCGGTAGCTCGAACTGCCTGCCCGCGGCTACATGCAGCACAGGCAGGTAGTTCGAATTAACACTCTTAATACGAACTACCGTTACTCCTCCTGCAACTAACCGAACTAGTTTAGCCATACCCTGAGACATTTAAAGGCTGCAAATGACTCTTGGGTGCATCCATGCATGCTGTGGCCAGCAGAGGGAAACCTAAGTCTGAGTTTTTAGCAGGTGAAGTCTAGGGATCCCTGGCTCCATGATGGCTTGCTAGTGCAGGCCGATTTGTGAGTGTTTCCAGTAACTCTTTCCCTCTGGTTACAGGCTGATGTGAACAACGAGAGAGTCATCAGAACAGAGGACGGAGAGTCACTTGCCAGGGTGAGCCACACATTGCGGGGTGTCCATCAATGCTGAGAGTATCTGGCCACTCCCTTCATTGGCCTGTCCTCCTTGGGCTGTGATTTCCTTTGCTGTGCTAGACAGGCCTTCACTAGGCTACTCCCTGGGGTCACAGAGCTGTTTCTCTGTGTCAAACTCAATTCTCCACCTATCACTTCAGTTCATCCAGCTCTTAAACCACTTACAGAAATTAGACATACTCTGCACCTCTGGGGCCTGGCAGTTCAGAGCCCCCGGCACCTCTGGGGCCTGGCAGTTCAGAGCCCCCGGCACCTCTGGGGCCTGGCAGTTCAGAGCCCCCGGCACCTTTGGGGTTGACATTTCAGAGCCCCGGCACCTCTGGACTTTCTGCATTAGTTGTGAATGTAAAAAAATTGTTGGAGCACTGGCCCCACTTACATTACAAATTAAGCCCTGACTAGGGGACTGTGTCTGGACTGGAGGGCTGGAAGTGAGGCGGTCAGATGTAGAGGAGGAGCTCGATGGAGTGGGAAGTCAGGGAGGGGTTAGGCTTTGGGATGGGGGAGGTTGAGGGCTGAAGACAGCAAGTGTGTTGGGGGAGCAATAGAACTGGAGCGTGAGGGAGGACTCGGGGAGGGCTGCATTGTGAGAGTGGCGATACGGTTGGGCGCAGTGTGGGGTAGGAGGAGCAGGATGGGGCCCTCTCTCCTCAGCCTGCCAAAGTATGGGCAGCCCAGTAATCTGTTTGCTCAGTGGGGTGGACTAAGGTTACATGAGGCTCTGCTCCAGATCCCCAGACAGACCTCTGTTCCCCTCCCCCACTGATCCGCTCTCCACCTTCTGGAATGATCCTTGTTCTTCCTTCCAAACCTGACCAACCAGGCGTAACCAGCCGGGCGAGTGCCTAGCGCTGCCCCCAGTTGCTCTGCCTCGGGTCCCGGCTCTCTCTGGGGACTCCTCTGGCCCTGGACCCAGACTCGAAGAACCGGCTTCAATCCCCTGCTTTGCTGGCCGGTGGGCAGGGCGTGTTTCAGAGCAGGACCGGGGCTAGAGGACGAGGTAGGAATGGGCAGCGCGGTGGCTGACGGTGCTTGCTCGCTCCGCAGGAATACGGAGTGCCTTTCATGGAGACCAGCGCCAAGACAGGCATGAACGTGGAGCTGGCATTTCTGGCCATTGCCAAGTGAGTGACCGAGGAGCTGAAAGGGCAGCTTCTCATGCCAGGGCTGCCTTCCCATATGGAGGGTGCATTGATTTAACGTGTGTGCACAGAGTTGGGAACGGGTGCCCTGGGGGAGGGGGATATCTCTGCCTCTGAACGGGACGTGTCCTCTAGTGGTTAGATCAGGGCTGTTGGCTTCTGCATACTGACTGTGTGGGCAAAATGCTTAACCTCCTCTGGCCATCAAATTGCTCTTTCTTATTATGAAACTTATCGCAGTTTGTGACGCATGCGTATTTGGGCTGGTCAAGAAGGCGGTCTGATGCTTTCCTTTGAAGCCGTTGGCATTCATCCAAGGCAGGGACAAGTTGCAGGTCTGCATGGGCTGCTGGTCCGTTCCAGTCCAGCACTTCCCATGGGCCAACTCTGTAACACTCAAACACTTTCCTCCAGCTCGTGGCTGAGAGTTCTTGGAGCAGAGCCTGGGGTGGTGCAAAGGAACAGACTTCCTTTGACTTCTGGCCTCTTGTCTCCTTTGTTCTGGGAAGCCAAGTTCTAGCCCAGAGTTAATTTTTGACAGTCAGGTCACAAGTCCACGAATTGCCACCTACTGCCTCTGGAACGTGGATTATATTCCCAGCAGCACTTAAAAAATGCCCCCTGCTTTGCATCATGACGTGGCAGCGGCAGACAGGGCCAACACAAAGGGGCAGGAAGGGGGCTAAGCTGCTGCTAGTGCCTGGCTCACAGAGGTACAGTCGAGCTCCACCACCAAATAGAAAGATCAAAGGTTCCTTTAATGTTATCCCAGTGCTGCATGATCCAGGTGCATTGCCAGCAAATGGGCTTAACCCTTTGCTAACACATCTGTCCCATCCACAGCCCCTAGCCCACCAAGACAATACACTAGGAAGAATTGTATTTCCCCTTCCCCTGAACTGATGCTGCTTCCCTGGGTGGAACTCAGTGTCTCCCCATTCAAGTGGCTCTTGGCTTCCCGCACCGTAGCTAAGACATGGCCAGATGTATCAGCTGGCAAAGTGGGCTGAGATTGTAGTCTCTATTTGCTGCTCGAGGAAGTAGCACAGGCCCCGATCAGCTCCAAGAGCCAAGCTATGTATTCCACCCCCTCCTCGGGAAGAAAGGGAGGTGGAGCGCATCGCCTTTGCCTTTCTTGAGAGAGGCACAGCTGCCTCTGTTGTGCGCTGGGTGGCTGCTGCGATGTTTCACCGCTGTGCTTCTTTCAGAGAACTCAAGCAGCGAGCGGTGCAGCAGCCGGACGAGCCCAGGTTCCAGATTCAGGACTACATAGAGTCACAGAAGAAAAAGTCCAGCTGCTGCTCCTTCATGTGAGAGAGGAGGATGCCAGGCCAGGAAGGAGGACTAAGGGCACAGGGAGTCTGGTATAGAGCAAGAGGAAGGCGGGGCTGGAGAGGAAACTGGCCAGATTCCTGTCCTCAGAAGGCGGTCTAAAAATATATATATATTTCTGGCCATCAATTACCGATAGGAAGCAAACAAAGCTACAGTGAGAGCTGGTGGGGGGGGGAGGGAGTGTATGTGTGTGAGCATGGGGTATATGTGTGTGAGCATGGGTGGCTGTGGGGAAGTTACAACAGAAGCCAAATAAAGGCCAGATCCGGATTTCACCTGACTAGTAAATCTTACAGTGAGTATTCAGCCTTGGGAGTCACTCCTGGCAGCCCAGCCAAGGCCTTGCATCGCGGGAGTATCTTGCATTAACCTTGCTGTATAGCCCAGCCCAGTGTTCAGGACTCAGCTCCGAAGAAGCCAGGGCTGAGTGTGGATCCAAACTGGGCCGAATCTACATTGGCTGCATGGCCAGTGCCCCATGGACAAAGTCATCTTCAGCAACATAGCCACGACCCTGTATCTATCTGGATTAGGCCAGATTAGCACGACTGCACAGCTGGGGGCCTGCAGCTTTCCAGTCCAGAGTCGCCAGCTTTCTGTCCGGTCTCCGTGGGACAGCTCTGTTCTGGCATCTGGCAAGGTTGAGGAGTGGAGAGGGCAGAAAGACGTGTTTCTCATGCATTAGCAGGTGACATTTTCCTGCTGCGGATGAAATCAGCACAAGTGTTTGCTAATGGAAGGGGAAGATTTCACCTTTTCCCTGTGACATCTGATTTCACCTTTTCCCTCCCCGCTCTCCTCACCTGCCCCAGAGCATGTGCAGAGCAGGTGCCAAGCAAAGGGCTTGGAGAGCCAAGTGGTCTTACAGTGCCTGTTACCTTGGAAGAAAGCTGCTGATCACTGCACTAGCTGAGAGAGAGGAGAGCACTCTCCATTTTTCTGACTTTAAAAGGACTGTTTCCAATCTGCTGTTTATTTAGAATTATCTCAGGCTAAGCTGCAATTTAACCCTTTCCGAGACCCAGTCCAGCATGCCTCAGATACGCTCTGGGCCCCACTCCTGTTCTAAAGTATGGGCAAGCCCCTGGGGCGAGCATGAAACCAGCATCACCAGCTTGTTTGGAAAAAGGCTCTGGCTACTTGCTGTGGGATTGGCCTGGGAGATCTTACCGCTCAGACCATTGCACCTCAGTGGTCGCTCGCTGTCCGATGGAGCCAGGCTCCGTGCCTCGTCTTGCTGCTCTTGCTGTTGAAATCAAACTGCTGAAAATTGGGGGCCTGATCCAAAGCCCACTGGTGCCTTTGAGAGTCTCTCCATTGATTTCCCTGGGTTCTGGATCAGGCCCTAATTGCTGAACTACCAGTGTCCTGCTTTCAAATGCAACCCCCCTGCTGCTCCCTCCCGGGGTGTTCAAACAGCATTGCAGGTGTGAGCTACACCACAGGAGGCTTGACCCTCCCTGTTGCATCCCCATGGGCCTGACTATTGTAACACATGTGGTGCCTTGCAGAATTCTGCAGGCCCTGGAGTTCACCAGGGCCACACAGGGCAACTGAATGATATGGGTTCTGCCTTAGGGTTGGATTTCCTCAGGAGCCCGGAGGGCTCAGGGAATTGATAACAAGGCCAAGAGCCTTTGACCTCTAGGCCACTAGCTCAGATACAATCTGACCTCCTGCTGAAGCCCAGGGAAAGATTCCTGCTGGCTTGAGTGAGAGTCAGATCCAGTCCAAAGTCACCATCCGCTGGCTCTGGGGTGAAATGGGCCTCTGGTTGGCTCCTAAGAGACAGATGTCCACTGTCCTCAAATGACCTTTGCCCTTGGCACCGAGTGGCTCCTTTGTTGCCAATGGCAGCAGAGCAGGCAAGCTCCAAATGCGCACGGAGAGCAAGCTTGCTCTTTACTCCCAGGCAACTGGATGGGAGATAGCAGGAGGAGCTCGTCACCTCTGCCCAGCCTGGAGCTCATTTGCCGACAGCCAGAGACCACCCCCAGTCTGCCATCCTGTGGAGGCAGCATGTCACAGCTCCTCTTTTGTAGAGTTTAGCTTTCCCAGCTGTGGCCCCGTGTCGCCTTCACTGTGATTTTACCTTGTGTCTGGTTTGCATTTTCCTTTCTCTAGTGTGTCCCCTGCCCCTGAAGCATGTGCTTTAATGGAGTCCCATTGACTTTGCTGAACTGGGGCTTGAGAGTGAATGTGCATTAATCTCTTTTTAGGTACCGGTCTCATGCGTGTTGTGTCTAAGGGTCTGAACTAATTACCTATTAGAGTTACTGGGCTGTTGTGGTTTTGGGGGTTTTTTTGGTAGGTATATGCTTAAAAAAACCAAAAAGGCCCAGGTCCTGTGGGAACTGAGGCACGGAAGGAAAGTCAATTTTGTTGACCCCCCTGGGTACAAAAGCTATGTCTACACTGCAGACACCGAGCACAGCAATATTGGCAAGAGGTTGATCTCTGATTGGCATAGCTATGCTGCTCAAGGTCTGTAATGTAGACACAATGACACTGGCAAAACTGTGCCGATACCAGTGTAGCTTGTTTCACATGGGCGGTATGGTACTGATGCAAAGCACAGCTTTGCTGATTGAGCTGTGTCTGTGTCCACACTAGGAATGCATTGCTGGTCTAGCACATCAGTTTTCCTACACCAGTAAAGTGCTCCCACTGTGGACAAGGTGTAACTCACACTGAGGCCAGGAGGACGGCTGGAGTTACAGGGTCTAGCAGGACCTGGCTCAAGCCGGTCACACTGGCTATTATGCTCTGCCAGATGAGAAGAGACTTTTGTAGGAATAAATATTCCAGGAGCACGAGCCTTGTCACAGGAGGTCTCTGTAATTTATTAGTATCATCTAGGGCAATGCCCTGACGATGCTTAATTAGACCATAGATGGGAGGGTTGACTTAACACTGAAATGCTTTAACTAATAATTAATGCTCCAGGGAGGAAGCACAAATGTTGTTTGCCAAACCAATGCTGGAGTTAGACTGTAGAACAGCATGACGGTGTCTTTCACAACTGTGTTACTTTCTGATCTGTCCATTACTTGCAGGTTGTATTTTTTATTACGATGTTTGAATTTGCTATGTCCTATGCACAGTTCTCAGAGCTTCACATGAGCCTGAGCAGTTCTCTGGAGACAGAGGGTCCTGTTCTTTGTTTCCCCTTGACCCTTCTTATTTTGAAATCTCAGGAATGCTTTCTTCACAGGGTGCAAGTCTGTTACCTCCCCTTGTGCTCGGCCAGAGATTGGCATCACCGATTTCACCTCAGCTTTGCGTCTGTGCCCCACAAGAAAGCAGGATCGTGTGGGGAGTTGAAATGGCATCACATCATTATACTAGGCTATGTAAGATGCTGTAGGGCTGTCTCAAAAGGTAGCGCTTCATTTGTAAGGCTAAGGCCTGGTCCAGATTTAGGCTTTGAATCAGAGCAGAGGTGATCACACAGGAGATTCATAAACTCCCAGCTTTGAATTTTGTTTGCATTTCCTTTTTGTCTACGTATATAATGCAAATCTTTCTCCCTGCCCTTGTCAGGTATCAGATTAAACCCACTCGGCAAAGAAATGATGCCTCATTCAGCCACCTCACTCAGCAAACACTTTGTATTGTGCTTGCCTCTGAATTTTGTGGGCTTCACCCTGACTCCACCAAAATCAATGGGAGTTTTGCCACTGAGATTAATGGGAGCAGGATCAGACCCTGTATGTTCTAAAATCAGCACTGCTGCGCGTTGCTTCATTTTACCCTTCCTTTAGACCTGCTTCTCCTGCCATCCATATCAAAACTCCCATTACATTTGCTGGGAGTAGGATCAAATCCTTTGTCAGTAAAATCAAAGTCACCCTAGTATCACATGTTATCACACTAGCAGGAAGCAATGACAGGAAAAAAACCCAAAATATTTTTCTTGACAATCTTCTTTACACAATTCATGAGGATCTGGCAAGTCTAGTTCTACCACAAGTGCTATGGAATGACACTGCACTACCATTCCATATGGGAATTTCTTAGAAGTCGCAGGATCATACACAGCAAGTCCATTCTCTGGCAGTCGTAGCTTCTCTCTCTATTATCATGGGACTCCTTTGCCTCCTCTGTTGTTCACGGTTTATTGTTTGCAAGTTACAGAATTAAATCTCAGTATTTTGGAGAGCAAATGTGTCCGCCTAGTTCTTGGCCCAAGCAATTTCCAATTCTTTAGAGAAGAGAGAGGGTGTTGCTGGCTGGGTATCTGCAATGCAATATTTGCTGGGCATTAAATAAGTACAGCACAAGCCCTGGAATTTCTGGTGTGCGTCTGCCTAGCCCCTGTGACTTCACTGCACATTTCAGAAGTCCAAAGGTGATGGGGAAGAGTAAATATGGTCTGTTAAATTAAAACCAACCTCCTCCCCCTGCTGTTCTCATGGTACAGAGTCTAACATTCCCCAAATACCTTTGTCTTCCCACCAATGGAATTGCTTCTGTAGCTAAGCTTGCAAAAAAGAGAGAGAGTTAGTTGGCTTTTTCTTTTAAATTCTTTTCGGTTTTGCATCCTAAATTTTGATCTTTCTTAACCTACTAAGCAGCTGCTGAAAAAAAAAACTCCACACTGACTGGGAGAAACCAGGAAGATTAAGATACTTGCAGCCAAATAAACATTAGGAAAGCTGTCACATTCTGCTTTATCATCAGTGCTCAAAGTTCCTGAACTGCGGGGTATGTGGTGTGTTTCTTTCCCTCCCTCTGGTGAATTTCACCTCCCTCCCTCTGTGCCTTTCTAAACCCTCCCCTGCCAGAACTGACTTGTATTTCATGGCTTATAAAAAGATTCCTGAAAAGCACATTTTTTGCTTGAAGAATTCCTTCAAATTGCACTACTTTTCAAGAAGATGTCTGTCATGTTTGCAAAGCATGTGTTGTGGCTGGGATTCATCATTGGTAGCCTACTGGGACTGCTGAGTTACTCACCTAGCTATAAAGAAACTTAAAACTTTTTCTAGTTCCAGACTAACTCGGCTACCCTTCTTTAGCTATAGAGGTCCATTCTACAGGATCAACATCGTAGGTTTTAAACCCACCGCTGATAAACTTTAAAAAGGAGATAATTACCCATTGTGATTCCCAAGACTCCTTATAAGGCCTTTATTTCCACTCTGAAAAATACTCTTACTTCATAAAGGGCTCTCCTTAGAACTAAATTGGCTCTTTAGTCCTGTACCTGCCTTCTTGCAGTGAAATGCAAAGAAGATGGTCCACTTCCCTAAGGACATTGAGTTCATCCTGCTGGAATTGAAACTAGCAGTGATAGGGCACAGACAGGTCCGCATAAGTCCACTTTGCTGGATTTCCCAGTTGACATTGTCACTTTAGCTCTGTGTCTCTGTAATTCTGTTAAGCATAGTAATTGTATAAACCAGGGGTGGGGAACCTTTTTGGGACAGGAGCCACTAACCCACAGAAAAATCAATCGGGCTGCACAACTCCCCCCCCCCCCCATTGACATGGCCCCTGACTGAGAAGACACCCACATTCCTCTCACACACCAGCGTTGGGGGTGGGAACAAGCCAAGTAGATTTTGTGTGCTCCAGCCCTGTAGTGGGGCCAGAGTGTCAGAACCAGCTCCCCAATGCAGGGGCCGGATTCAGGCAAGCCAGGGACTGCATCTCGCCATTCCCGATCTCTGGTATAAACCAACTGTAGGGGGCTTCATAAAAGCTTCCATCTATTCCACAGGAGCTTCTGTCCTTGCATTTTAAATTATGCTGAAGTTGTGGTAGTTTAGCAGACGACAGTGTTCATATATGATGGAAAAAGGGTCCCCAAAACTGACAAAAAACTAGTTTTAATTTGCATTTTAATTCCTTTAAGAAAACTGTTAGAGTTTTTTCTGCCTCTCTGTTTTAGCTCAGAGGGATTTTTGACCAGGCCTCAGAACAAAAGTAAAACCACCAGAGGTGCTCAGACTGTTCACTTTCACTTTTCGCTCTGCTGTTATACAGGGCAGGGCCTGGGGGTGGGATGAGGCATCACCAGAACAGGAAACCTGAGGGTGCACAACTGGTGTCAAATGCACAAAGTAAATGTATGGGAGGAGGGGGAATGTCTAATTTGACTCTTGTTTCAAGTGCTCATAGGGGTTACAAGCAATGTTCCCTGTAATCTTTTCCATCCCCATGCAGAGTTTTTTCCAGCCATGTGTGGAATAAATTTGTATGTGCACCACAGCGTGTATAAATGTGCACCATCAGGAGAAACACAAACCTAGCAGTGAGCGCTCTGCTTATCAGCTTAATGGCATTTGAATCTCTCCTGAGTGGCCACACAAGGGCCCAGCTTACTGGGAACACTGGTTACAAGTTACAATAGTAAGTGCAGCATTTTCAGATCTGAATGGCATTTTTTAAGTTGACTGTCCCTTCAAATGTTCTCTTTTAACATGTTAGACTCAATTAAATAGTGAGGATGCTGAGAAATGCTATGGTTCATCATTGCAAGATTTCTGCATTCTGTTACCTTCACAGTTAAGGAAAGAGTAAATGAAGTCTTATGGGGTATCATGTGCAAGGGACAGTCCATTGTAGATTCTTAAATGTATCCCCTGAATAATATAGTCTCAACAAAAAGCTGCTGCTCCCTTTTATCCTGCAAAATAAAACTGCTTTTATATTGAACAGTGTTATACTTAGTGTTTATCATAAAGATGATGCTGAGTTCTGTAAATGGCTCTCTCCTGATGCTGTTTGGAGTGGGTTTTACTTACACAGGCAGCACTAACCTCACACAGCTCTGCGGTTTCCACAAAGCCAAATTATGGATGAATAGACAAAGTCCAACTAGCAGAGTTGCAAAGGGAAATTCACGGGAACCTGATCTGGAATTTTGAGAAAGAGAGAAAAGTTCCCAGAACCTGCCCTGGCACCCATACAACCTTTACCAAAGGGGGGAAAGTCCCGTGATCTGTAAAGCTGTCAAACCACATGCAGAAACAGACTAGTGCCCTCTGCTATGACAGCACCAGCTCAGAGGCTATTCAGAGTCCATCTTCTCTCCCCAATTTTACTAAGGAATTTAGCATCTGATATGTCTCAACCCACATGATTCCTGTTGCTTTAGTAAATACACAATTCGATTGCTTCTGGTGGCCTAGATTCAGATCTGTTTTTTGTTACCCATTGTTCTCCTGTTCAAAAAATGCAGCCATCCAATCAGAGAGCAACCATGTGACCGAAGTGAAACCCCATCCTACACCCCGGAGAGTAATTAGTCAAAGACAGAATTAAAGCAGATCCCTCACGAACAGCCCATCAGCCTGAAAGCGGTTCACAGAAAGGGTGCTGTGAACTGGAGTAATGAATTGAATGGGTGAATAGGACCCAGCAGTTGTACCAGAGCGTTCTAAACCCGAAAGGATGGCTCTAATTGCAATTAATATGATTAGCAATCCCACCAGTTCCTAATGCGTGTAAAGCCCCAAACTACCAAGCTACTCGGTCACCGCCTTCAGTCCGATCGAGAGCCACTTGAACACAGCGCTGCTGGCAGACGCTCCTGGGAGAAAGGACTTGTCAGTTGCCAGTAAGCAGCTTGGGGTGTGTCATTGAGAAACAAGGATAAGTCAATGAGTCAACCCGCCCTCCCTTCATCACAGCAAGTCTTCCGGGACCAACATTCTGCCCCCCCGAGGAAGTCGCGGCAGCGCTCAGCTGGAGGCAGGCTGCAGGCTGGATGACTCAAGGCGCCCCACGCCTGCTTCTCTTAGACGCCTTGTCTCTGGGGGAACGAAGTGCCCCAGCCCTTCTGGAGAATCTTCGCTCTTGCGACTTCGGGCCACTTCTGCTTTCCGGAGAGCTCAATTTGCACGCGGGAGGCTGAGCAGCCTGTCAAAAAACGTGGGGAAAGCGGAGGGGCGGGGGGGGGGGGGGGGGGGAAGCGAGCCTCTTTCCTCTTATTTGCATAACCCCGCCTTCTCGAGGTTTGGATCCACTCTCGGACTTCACGAGCAGGGTCAGCGCCCCTCAGCTCCTCCCTCGCCTAACTCCGATTGGTCCGGCGTCACCTCCCAGCCCCCTCTTGCCCGCCCCCTGCTATAAAGGGCGGTGACAGGCGCTGAACTCAGACAGAGAGCGGGGCGTGGATTCGGGCGCTGCGCTGTGGTTGTCTCCCTGCTGGTGCGCGGTCTCTCCTCGGGCCAGACCCCGCCCCGGGGACACCTGCTGCCCGGAACCTCCCTGGGCTTTCCGGGTGTCTTCGCCCGGCGCTGGAGCGATCCGCCCGCGTCCTAGCGGGGCTGCGGCGGGCTCCTCTGATCCCTTTCCCCGCTCCCCCGGGAAGATGAGTGACGGGGCAGGGAGCGAGCAGCAGCTGCTGCCCCGGCTCTGCTGCCTGGAGAAGGGGCCGAACGGCTACGGCTTCCACTTGCACGGGGAGAAGGGCAAGGTGGGCCAGTTCATCCGGCTGGTGGAGCCCAACTCCCCGGCCCAGGCGGCGGGGCTGCGGGCCGGGGACCGGCTGGTGGAGGTGAACGGCGAGAACGTGGAGAAGGAAAGTCACCAGCAGGTAGTGAACCGCATCCGATCCGCCGTGGGCGCCGTGCGCCTGCTGGTGGTGGACGCGGAGACCGACCAGCAGCTGCAGAAGCTGGGCATCCAGTGCCGCGAGGAGCTGGTCCGGGGGCTGCCCGCCGCGGGGCAGGAGAAGCCGGAGGAGAAAAGTAACGAGGAGCCGCTGGAGACACCGAAGGAGCAGGAGGAGCGGCCGGAGGAGGAGGAGGAGACGAGCCACCCTGCGGAGAGGGTAAATGTAGGTTCTTTCTGGGGAGGAGGGCGAGCCTTGGGGTCTAAGGGCGAACTGGAGCGGAAGAAGTAAAGGAGGCGGGAGACCGCCACGGTGCTGTGTGTGTGTGTGTGTGTGTGTGTGTGTGGGAATTAGGCAGAAGGGTGAAGAGTTCGTGCAGGTTGGGGCTAGGAGGGACAGGTTCTCAAGTAGCTCGAACTTTAACTGAAGTGCCCCTCTTAAAGAAAGGCCAACTTTGAAATCTAGCCTGTTAAGTAATAAGAATCTCAAGCATTCCATTGGCCCATGAAGCACTCTTCCTGTTGCTTTTTTACAAGCACACTTTCCAGTCTTTTCTTAAAAGTTTTGGGAAAGCAGTGGTAGACATGAAAATGAAGGGCAAATGAGGAAAAACAATAATGGAAGCAGAAGAATCCAGGCTACATACCATCCCCGAGGCTTAAACGTCTCTCTCCTGCTGCCACATGATAGAGGCAAACGGGAAACTGAAAGTCACTATTCAAAGTTCGTGGGAGTATTCAGGGGTCCTGGTCCTTGACTGGGTCCCCTCTTGTGCGAGGTGCTGCACAAAGTAAACAAGTGTGTGTGTGTGGGGCCGGGAAGGGGGGTGTTAAACTTTCCCTAGCTCACTTTTTTCATAGAAGGGTAAGGCTTTTGTTTGCCCCTCTTAAGCATCTTCTCTTGCCAGTAACCACTAGGACTGCATGGTGCCATGTTGCTGTAGTTGGGATATTTGAAATAAGATTACTTTTCAACAGAATCCACTTTCCTCTCAAGCATTGCAGTGAAAGTGGTGTAATTACTCTTACAGATATGGATGAGAGTCATGGTCGAACAACGCAAGGACTATTGCCTTCTCGGTGCTCATAGGACACTAATGCCACCCTTGCGTGCATGTATGGATGTGAAACTGAATGCTTCTCCTGCTTGTTAGAATTGTGTAGCTCTTAGTTGGTGGAGAGGCAAAAGAGATCAGGGTCTCTGTTATGATGAGATGGGTCTCAGAGTATTTGTCCAGGGCCCTCTAACTAGATCCTCAGGCATCCCAAAGTTAATTCAAATTTCTGTGGGCTTAGAGTCCTAGATTAGGGTTGAAAGACCTATAGAAGATCATCTAGTCCAACCCCAACTAAATGAATGTCGTAGGTTGTCATAGATCAGAAAGAACCAGTAGCTGGTGGCTAATTAGGAGGTGGGGAGCTAGTAGAGCTGCATTATCCTCTTTTAAATCTCGCTCGTTCTTTTTTTGCTGTGATATGGTGGGGTTTTTTTTTTCCTTTTAAAAAAGGTGCAACCCCTCCCAAAAACCCTTGACAGTGTGTGCTGGTGTGCTCTGACCAGTTTTTCATACTGACCGGTATCTTGTTTTGTTTGCTGCTCTATCCAATTAAAGATTGTAGTAAATTCTTCAGGGCAGGGATTCTGTCATTCTGCAGTGTCCTGAACAATGGGAGCCGGACCTCTCGGTGCTACTGACAGAAAATGATTAAAAACTAAATAAAAGGGATGGGGAACTTTGATTCATGCTGACTTACGTCTTGGGTAAATGTGGAGGGGGAGAAGGGACTCTGGAGCTGAGACTCAGCATCCTTTACTTACTTGGGGTAGTTACTAATAGAGGCTCTGCCTTCATGACCTAATGAATATTTATTTATATAATCAAAAATATGTACCTTGTTGTGAAGACTTCATGTTTTCACCCTTCGGTGGTCCTCAAAGCTGAGTTATCTTACTTAGGAAGGGAGAGATGAAAAATCTGAACTCTTGAAAGAAGTAGGGTCCCTCCTTTATGATCAGCATAAACTTTCCATGTATACAATTCTGTAGCTGCCATAGTGGGTGCATTATTCATCAGAGCTTAAGGGTGAGAGGTGAGCCTGAAGAAGAGAACTGAAGGCTTAATTATCAAACAAAGATGTAAATAGGCCAAAATGGCTCAAAGTGAGAGTTTGAACTCTCACTAGAACGGTGTTGGTCCGATGTCCCAAAGAAGCTCCACTCCCCAACTTCAGTAAATTGAAGTCTCAGGTGCAAACACTATTTTTCTGAGTTCCAGCTCTGAACCTCTAATGCTCTAAAGCCTGGTTTATTTTTTTTGGGGGGGGGGGTCACCTATCAGTTTGTGTTAATACAAGAAAACAACCTGTAGCGGGGGTAGGATCTAGAGAGGTGCTGTGAACTTTAGACTTGGACTCTGTAAAAGAGCAGTCCCAATTACAGGCTATACCAGGGTGTTAGCTGGTGTGAGGAGGAGGAGCAGGGTGCCCTTAAGGAGATAAGTGAGGACCATGGATGGACTTTGGTGTCTGCGCTGAGTTAACATTCTTACTGATTTCTGCTAAGGAGTGTTAATTCTGCAACTTCTCCCTCTATTGGACTTTAGTCTGCAGCTAGAACACATGTTCCCCTTTGGCCGCTCTGCTGGGAGGTAGCCTGCCAACTGCACAGACTGATGGGAAAATACCAGGCCATTGGAGCAGATGTGCTGATAGCAGGATTCTGTACTCCTCAGTTTCCCACAAAGGAGCCTGACAGGGCTGAAGTGGCTTTGGCCAGTCCCTCTGATGGGAGTGAGAGTCCCTTTGACTGGGGATGGGGGCAACAAAAGTTTTGGTTCATCTTTCGTCTCACCCCATTAAAATGAGAGGAGTCTTCTCTTGATGACCCTTGGGAGAGGAAGAAAGAAGAACACTGATGCAATTTGCTCTTTCTATAGGGGACAGAAATCTGGCATTCCCTCCCACTGATCTTTACTATGTTGCAGCCATATCAGTCAAGTGGCCTCACTGCCATGATGTAAAGATCTTGTTATGTGCCCAGAGCCTTAGGGAGCTCTGAGTCCTGGTTGCTTTGGGACAAACATATTGTACCCTCCCTAATGCAGGCACAGCTCGGGCTTTACATCCAGGACAGTTAAAGCCACATGTCAGAATGAATTCTAATGATAGGAAGGAAAACCCAGCTGTGCTGCCAGATTCCATCAGTAGGGGTCTGTCAGACTGTTTTGCCACCTTGCCATGTGCTTTTAAAGATTCTCTGACACATTCTGGCCTGCATAGGGATGGCTTATTTTATGGGCTATGGCAACAAATTATGCCAACCAGAGTTAGTTTGAGATAGGAACTTCTTATCAGGGAGGAATGGAGATTTGTTTTTGTGATGTGGGGGTGTGTTGCCCTGGTTTTCCACCACACCCTTGAATGCGTTGGGTGGAGGAGCAGACACATGTCTTGTGTGCAGGGAGAGATAGGATCAACTGTTGTGCTTCAAATAAGGGTCTTCCTAGGGAGTAATTGCCTCCCTAGCAGGATTTAAATCCTCTGATGCTTAAGGGCCATTCTCTGGTTTTGTGCAGTCCTTAGCAGAGGCACATTCTTTCCTGTCTTCTTCAAAGTACTGGAGTGAAGAAAATTAGGGGGCATCCTTTGAGTGAATCCTGTTTAACTTGTGTGTGTGATTACTGTGTGTCGGTCCGTTCCAAAGGCAGCCAGCTCTGCGTGAACCATTGTACCCTAATCCGTACTGCTTGCAGGGCTTGATCGTCCTGCAGAGTTACCAAAGCTGATAGGTTCCTCTGGATGTTTGTTTTGGGGGGTGTGTGTGTGGGGGGGGAGGGTGTCCACTTAGCTCCTCATACTAGTGGGGGGAAAGGGACAAATAATTGTGCTGTATATGATCTCTTTGCCCATAGCTCAGCATACCCGGAAGGCCCTGGTATGGCTAAATTATCTGTAGCGCTTTGAGGCTCTTGGATGAAAATCCTGTGTGAGCATCAAAATTATGCTGAGCCCTGAGGCCATTACTGTAGCACCCAGCTATGGATTAGAGCTCAGCTCTCAATGGATACAG
Source organism: Pelodiscus sinensis (assembly GCF_052426305.1). NCBI lineage: Eukaryota > Metazoa > Chordata > Testudines > Trionychidae > Pelodiscus > Pelodiscus sinensis. The sequence continues at coordinate 17,490,760 of NC_143071.1, forward strand.
CAGCATGACAAGACGAAGGGCGTTCATGAGTTACTTGATCTATATGGCAGAAGAACATTAACAGGGCACAGGGAATGTATGGTCACCCACCAGGGATTCCACCTCTCCAGCATAGTCACAGCCAGCTTTGAGTTACAAGGCTCCTTTTATTAGGAACTAGCGCTCCTTGTTCAGGCGATGAAGCTCCTGGTATCTTTTCCTCCTCTGCCCGGTCTCAGACCTAGCTGTGTCTTGTGGGCTTGTCACCAGGGTGGCTGACAATGCAATGGCATCTCTGAAGTTGGAGCCTGCTGAGGCTCCAGCATTGTGATGTTAGCCTGGTGCAGGGAGTTAACACTAGGGTAGTTTCTCTTCCTTCCCAGAAACAGGAAGTACATGTGTCTGCCCCATGTGAAACGGGTTGTGGCTTGCACAGCAGGAACTCCTAACCCTCCATGGGCTGGGACTGATAACTGGCTGGCCTCTGGGACCCTAGAGGTGTGACAGCGAAGGGAGACTTTGTTTGAAGGGGAAAATCCACAGGGTGCCTGCCTAAGGAGCTCCTTCTCTGAGAGCTGCATGGGAGGAAGTGAAGGATCAACACTGAACTAGCAGTGGCAGTAACATTTTCTTTAGAGCTGGTGGGAGGAAGATCCCCTGAGGCTTAGAGACTCTCAGCAAAAATCTGACCTATAAGGTATTAGTCTCACAACACTTGCTGATTAGTGACAGGTGGTGTCTGGGGAATCCCCAACAGTGATTGCCTCCATTTGAAGGCCAGGAACCTCATGTGTCCCCCTCTGCTGCAGCAGGAAGGATTAAACCCTGTCTGGAGCCAGACTAAGAGGCCAGTGCTCTCCACTGAACTCAAGAGGGCTGCTGAGTACTGCAGAAATTCTCAGCACTTCTCCCAAGTGCCTAAATGGAATCTGAGGTGCCTGGAAAAATCTCCCCTTGCATCCTAATGATGTGATAGAAGTGGCTTTGGGTGGGACACAGAAAGGAGTTCATCCTGTCTTTGGGTGGGACACAGAAAGGAGTTCATCCTGTAATTGCAGGGAGCACCCCCCCCCCCCACTGAGACTGGAGAATTGCTCATTTCCTTTTGGCAGGGGGAGGCAGGGTAGCAAGTTGAGACTCAGCCATTGATTCAACTTCTCAGCTGATGAGACTAATCTGCTAGTGCAGTGTTTCTCAACCAATGGTACGAGTACCCTTAGGGGTACTCTAAGCCTAGGGTGGGGGGAATGTCAACACAACTGAAATTTGGAGAACTGAATTTTAAGTTTTACAGCGTTTTATTACCTTTGTACTTTTTACACCCAAAAACTTCATTGCCGCCTGGTACGATTAAGTTATTTAAACGTGTTGCAATGGTTTTAAAAAAAAATTGTCTGAACTGTAGGTACTGGGGGTAATTATTTTTAAAGGGGTAGTTTATAAAAAATGGTTGAGACACTGAGCTAGTGTTCTGGGGTGGGGGTGGGGAATTCTCCAGGTCCTGTCTGGGTTAATAATGAGTCTCCAGGTAGCACTCACTAGATTTGCACGTGTCAGAGTCCTATTTGCTTTATTGGGCTGGACTGCACATTATTTGCTTAATGAGCTCAAGACTCCCTCTGACAGAAGGGCAAGCTGTCATGTAGCAACAGGTTGATACTTGGCTTTGTTCTAAGGAATGGGGGGGGGGAACCTGCTGTTTGGCGGGCAAAGTCCAGAGTGGGGCTCTGCTGCTGAGCCCTCTTCCCTTGTGCACCACAAACACCCATACTTGTGCTTCATTTTTGGCTCTCCCCTCTCCCCCCCCGTCCTGCCATGACTCCTTGGAAGGAGAAACATTTACTCGCCTGTGTTCACAGCCCATCTGTGTCAGCCCTGAGTGCGCACGACAAGGTCTGAGGAGCCCAAAGACAGCAGGAGGAGAGCAGGCAAGCTCTGTTGCCTTGGCTCTTGCAGCACGGTTCTGATGGCTGTTCCTCCCCTCCAGCTGGATCTGAGAGCACTTTGGAAAACTGTTGTGTATTTATGACTAAGCTTTGCATATTTGGCTAGGCATGTCTCTGGTGTTCCTCGCTGTATTTATTTGTATTTCCGAGGCGCAGGTGTGGGCCAGGACCTCATTATCCTAGGCACTCTACAAACACAACACACAGATTGTCCCTGCTTTAAGGAGCTTTTACTTGTATTGTAAGACAGGAGACAGCAGATGGTCTATATCACGTGAGTAAAAGCCTCTCTAGGCGGTAGGGTGTAAGCATCCAGGAGGGAGTGGTATGAAGGGAGCCTATTCAGGAGTAATGGCATTGCATTTAGCAAAGGAAAACTTAGGATGAATATAGAGGAAACTGTTAATGAGTTAGTGGATTGTTCTAAGAGCAGGGGTGGGGAACCTCTGGCCCGGGGGGCTGGATGCAGCCCCCGGCTTGCCTGGATCCTGCCCCTCACATACTCAGCCCCCCACACCCTACACAGCATCAGGGAGCCCACACTGGTGGTCCAGCCCCCTGCCTCCCTACTGCAGGACTGGAGCGCACAGGCTACTAGCCTGGGCCCTTCTAGGCTCTGGTGTGTGAGGTAACTGGGGGGTTGTCTTTCTCCTTCTCAGTCATGAGCCATGTCAGTGAGGGTTGGTGGGTTGTCTGGTGTTGTGTGTGTTGGTTTTTTTTTTTTTTTCTTCTTCTCACTTTTGTTTGCAGGCCCCTGATTTTTTTTTTTCTGTGGGTCAGTGACTTGTGACCCCCCCCCCCCCCATTGCTTGGGACATACCGATGTGACTGGACAAAGGCCTAGAAAATAAGCCTGGGGAAGGGCCTGGTGACTTGGTAGACGGAGCTGGGTACCTCTTGTTCAGGAAATAGAAATGGATTCTTGACGACTTTGGACTCTTTCAAATTTGAGCCAAACTTGGCACTGCCAGTGAACTGAAAAAAAATCCCTTCCCCCAGCCCTGTTTATGGGCCTCTTGGCAGGCTCCTGAAAGGCACCCACTGTCTGCCTGAAACTGTAGGGCAGAAAGTGAAGAATGCAGGATCATAATTACAGGGGAAGAGAGATCCATATTGGAGATGGCCCAACAGCCTGGATGTACATCTTTAGTCCGGCGAGAATTGCTGTGTGACTGCCAAGGGCAAGTGATCAGGACCTTGCTCATAGATCTGATCTTATGAACTGATTAATATTTAACCTGAAACAGAAATCGGACCTCACAGCCTTTGAGTCCAGGCTGGTTTAGAGAACAGCAGCCTTTTGAACATAAGAATGACCATAGTGGGTCAGTCCAACGGTCCATCTAGTCCAGTATCCTGTCTTCTGACAGTGGCCAATTCCAGATGCCCCAGAGGGAGTGAACATAACAGGTAATCAAGAGCTCCCTCTCCTGTCATCCGTTTCCAGCCTCTGACAGACTAGGGACACCCTTCCTACCGATCCTGACTAATAGCCATTGATGGCCCTAACCTCCATGAGTTTATCTAGTTCTCAAAAGGGCACCCCAATCTAAGGATGTTAAATATTGACTAACTGGCTAATCGAATAGTCAATGCATTTTGCATCAACTATTCAATTAATCGATAGGGTGCCTCTGGGCTGTTGCTACACTTCAAAGGCAAAAGCCCTGCATGGAGCCCAGGGTCAGCTGGAAACTCTCCCACTGGCCCCGGGCTCCGTGTGGTGCTGCCACTTTGAATCATCACATGCAGCCTGGGGACACCCCAGCTGGCCCCAGGGTGCATGTGGCTTTCCAAAGCAGCAGCACCGCAGAGAGCCTGGGGTCTGGCCCGAGGCTCCAAGCAGTGCGGCCGCTTTGAAGTACCCCCTCCTCTTACTGCCTTTCTGATAGTCTGCAAGGGGGGGAAGTGACTGATAAGCATTTGCTTATTGGATAGTCTACTAGTCCTTCTCATCCCTACCCCAATCATTTGTAGGCAAGTCCTATTTATAGAAGTGATTTAGGAGCCCAAGTCTCACAAAGTCAATGGAACTTAGACTCTTAAGTCATTTTAGGTGCTTTTGAACACTTTATCTCTGCTCTGAATTATCCAGACTTGGACACTCTAAAGTGATATGCAAGACTCCCTGAAGAGCTGAACTCTTTATTGCTTGTGTGTTCTCCCCCCCCCCCCCCCCCCGGCCTTATGTTGGGGCAGTTAGGGGAGAAACTCTGGCTGTCAACTTTTTTCCCATGACCCAATTGAAAAAAATTGCCTGCAACCCAACATAATTTGATTAGTGTCTGGGCTCAGGGGGAGGGGCTGAGGATGAAAGCTTTGGGCTGTAGTTGGGGGGCTTCAGGTCAGGGGTGGGTCAGAACTGGGGCAGGAGGAGCTTACCTCAAGCAGAACCCGCTCAGTGGGAGTGCTAAGGCAGCTTCCTGCTTGTCCTGGCCCTGTAGACCATGCTGTGCCCCAGAAGCAGCCAACCTCAGGTTCTAGTCAATGGGAGTGCAGAGCTAGTGCTCGGGGCAGGGGCAGTACATAGTACTGTGCACACTTCTGCCCTCACTTATGAACTGGGCCTGCTGCCAGCCATTTCTGGGGCATAGCAAGTCTGCAGTGCCAGGACAGGCAGGAAGCTGCCTTAGCACCCCCTGTGATCACCCTGCGGCAACAAGACCTAGTGCCTGACATGTCATGACTCAGTTTGAGAGCCACTGAGCGAGAGGGTTAGCTTATCCCAGTGTGTCACTTTTGCACATGGGTGCAAAGCATTCATGTGCTGCTTTGGTGCAACATGGCTACAAATGTCACCAATTGCCTGTTTGGGATCTTGGTAAAACTATGTACTGGCTCCTTTAAATAGCACAATTGGCCCTGAACTTGACCCTTTAGTTACTGCCGTTATAACTTGCTAAGTCTCCCCATCAAGTTTCTCTTGTGATTCATAATATGATAAAGCTACTAAAAATACCAGTGTGAACGATAAACTGTAGAACTAAACTCTGGTCCTGTTCCGGGTGCTTGGTGCTTTACCTCGCCTTGCATTCCTGTCCTCCATATAATTATATATATTTATAATTCTCACAGACACACACACACACACCCCATGCTCTGAAGCCCAGGGAAACTGCTGGCCATCAGCACCTCTGAAACAAGCACTAGAGAAGACAGGCCGTGGAAGCTTTAACAGTTGAGTGTGCCTAGCCTTCGAGCTGAGGCTGCAGCCAATTGCTAAGCGGGACCAGCATTTCCGCTTTTGCCACCTCGTTTCTCAAGGGAACAGAAGAATATTCACATAATGATAACGTTGTTCAACGGGCGTTCCGCTGGCTCAGCAAAGCGAAGAAGAAAACTGGCAGGGTGAGAAGGGGAAGGGATTCTCATTGCAGAATGACTAAACTGAGCCCAAATTGGGCCTTGCTATTTATGCGCAGGATCAGGGAGAATGTACCTTCCCCAGTCCTGCCTCTGCTGCAGCCTTCAGAGCAGCTACTTGAGGCATAACTGAGACGCGACTTTCTGTTCACTAGGCTTGCATTTCCTGTAACGCACTGTGGCAATATGTGGGTGTCTGAAAACCACATGCCCCTTCTGAGCAAACGGCAGCTGCTAATTCTGCATCCGGACCTGTCACCGGCTGTAGCCACCCTATCATGGCAGCGGTCCGAGTGCAGACTAATGGTAACATCGCCAGCTTGGACAGCCAGTTTCCTGGGATCTTCATCTCTCAAGCTAGTGCTAAACTGCAGTCGGCTTTGTATCGTGTCCGGTCCTCTAGATAATGGCATAGAGTGTCTCATGAGTGCAATATGGGGTGGGAGGCAATACCTAACATGAGGGTGACTTGCTGCTGACTTTCCAGCTGAGGTTTGACACCAGAAGCAGGAGAAAATGGTGAAGCTAAAATATCCCCCTGGAACACTGAGAATTTCTCCTGAGTCCTACAGCAGACCAGGAGGAGCATCTGAAGTCCGTTCTAGTGCTAGAACTGCATGTTGCGCAAAGACCATTTGCATCTCCAGTGGGGTGGGTCAAGCCCCCATCTGCCCTCTGCTGTTCATAAGGCCCTAACCAAGGTGGCGACAGAACCTCCTGAAGAACATTTGGGTTAAACCGCTGTCAAGCGAAGACCCAAGAACTGTGATGAGCCAGCTTTTGGTAGAAACTTCAGCTAGCCCTGTCTCAGTGCAGGAAAGACCCCCTCCCCCTCAAACTAATAGCAGAAAGCATTCTGGGGCCTACCCCGGCCAGTCTGTGGCTTGGGTGTGGAACATGGGCTTGGTACTTACAATGTGGCTGCTAATTCTCTGGTCATAAGTATTAGGCAATGGGTTAAATGTGGGCATAGGCATACAGTGTAGTTAAGGGGGCGGGTTCTTGCTGGAAATAAGTAGCCTCCCTTTAGGTGCCCCCTCCCAGTGGCCTCAGGGCAGCTCTGCAAGCTGCGCCATGCCCCAGTTTCCTTTTCTGGTTCCTCAAATTCCAAGGGGCTTTTACAATGCCAGTCATAGCTACCCTAATAGCTAACCAAGGTCTGGTTTATTAACTTGGTCTTTCCTCTGTCTTTGAGACGGTGCCCAACTGAAAGTCCCCTGGTGGCCCAGGGCTTTCCTGCTTCAGCAAACAACTCCCAGCCCTGGTTGCTGGGGCAACTCTCCTGATCTTTAGGTCCTCCCTCTCTTCTTCCCTCCCCCCCCCTCCTGCTTTACAGCAGCCTCCTGCCCCTCTTCATAAGGAAATCACCTGAAGCATATGCAGGTGCGGGGTCTTAGTTGTTCTGGTTGGCTGGGCCCCAGGCCTCACCCCTGGAAGACTGGAGCCAGCCTGTTACTTCACTTCAGGCCTCCACTGAGAGTCCCTTCCTCCTGAGATGCCACCTGGATTCTGTGATGCTGGGCTCACAGGGATGCCTGTTCTGCAGCAAGAAAGGAGGTGGGGCATTTAGCTTGGCCTTGCATGCAGGTGTCACTCGCGGATGGTTTGACATGCTCTGGAAGGAAGAGCCTGTGCTGGTTTCTCAGGGGTGTGGGGGGGGGGGGGGGGGGGGGGGGGGGTTCAGCAGCCCTGCTGTCAACAGGAAGGTCAGGCTTAGCAGTAGGCAAGTCTCTTTCTGGGGGTTGAGTCTCTTCTTGCCTGTGGACTAGAACTCCTGAGGGCATGAGCACCAGCCCAGGGGATGAATGCTGGAGTCGTGCCCGGGTTCTTGCTGCTGCCCCTTCTCTTTGCTGGAATTTATTGCTTAACCACAATGAAGCCCTGAGCCTCAGACAAGGAGAAGGAATCTGAGACAGGAGGGAAGAGCCTGACTCTTCTTGGCGCGGGGAAGAACAAGCCTTATTGTTGAAGGAACTTGTTCTGCTTGTTTGTTCTTTGTCATGGTATGTGCCACTCACTGCATGGCACTGTAGTGAGATTTGTGTTCAGGGCAAGAAGCTAGAGCATCTTGCTCTTGAGGGGGTCTTGACAGCGCTGTAGGCATAGTCTGTGTCCAAAGCGTTTCTTTCAGTGTTGTGGGTCTCAGGACACTGGAGACGAGGTGGGTAAAAGTAGCATCTTTTACTGGACCGGTTTCTGCGGGTGAGGATAGCAAGCTTTTGAGCTATCCAGACAGAGGTGAGAATTTCTCTCATTCCTGGCAAGTCTCAACTGCTATTCTGCCTCATTCCTGCCCTCTTCTGCCCCACCTCTTCCTGTCCCTGCTTCTCTCCCCTTCTCCTCCCCTCCTTCTCCTCCCCTCCTTCCCCCACCTCCTGCATGCCAGTGAACTGCTGATTTCAGCAGGCAGGGAGGAGAGGATCTGGTCTACAGGGCTGCCAGTGAGTACCCACGGTTTCTGTTCCCACAGAAGCACCAGCCTGAGAGCACCCATGGAGTCAGTGCCTATGTACACAGAGATCTCTCGCCAGCAGAAGTTGGTTCAGTAAAGACATTGCCTCACAGACCTTCTCTGTTTCCTTACACCTGGGCTACTCAACTTTGGAAGCCCTGGGGGCCACAATGATACTCTCAGCACATGCTGAGGGCTGCAACTTAAGTGTAGCTGCATATACATGCAAATTCCATCTCCCGAACAGGATTGAAAACCCCTGTGTTCATCCAACAAGCATCTCTTTGTTGCTTCTTATTAAAAAGAGAATTGTATACCAGTGTTTTGGGTGTTTAGCGTGAAGCTTCAGGTTCTGCATTTCTTGGAGTGATTTTACTCAGAAAAAGTTTCCAAGCCAGAGTGCTCCAGCCTGCGGCAGGCAGGGAACTGGGTGAATCAGGCCGGACAGGAGAGGCAAAAAATGGCAGTTGCCTGGGAGCCCCGTCCTGGATTCCCAGCAGGGCTGACATCTCCATGCAGGATCTGTCGCTCCATGCAGGATGGAAGCAGGGCTGCCCAGCCACAGCACCAGACCCAAACATAGCCAGTGTGAGCCAGTCAGCACCTTTCAGGTTTTGCCCACAACACTAAGCAGCCAGCACTTCCCACAATGTCCCAGCTAGAAAGGCCAACACCCTGTACCTGTCTGTTCCAGCCAGCCCATCCGCTTGCCTCTTTCAATGCTCACCCCACCTGGGAGATGCCTCGCCATTGTGGAGCGTGTTCACAGTGGAGGCCATGTTCAAAGGATCCAACCCTTGGGCCACATGTTGAGCCTCGCATAAACCCAACCTACACTGCGGACTGCAAACAGGCCATGGGATGCATGCTGAGTAGCCCTGCCTTACACAGTATGTGGGTGCAGACATAGATGTGGTTAGTCCAGGAGGCTTTGGCTCTAGAGTGCATTTTGGTACCATAAGCTCCAGGCACACAACTGAGCTTGAATGCAACCCAAAGGTTGAGGAAAATCAGCCTTGTTGGACTCTCAGGATGTATCTACACAGCACCCTTACCTTGAAATAAGCTACACAATTTGCACTACACCAGTTGCGTAGCTTATTTCCTTCTTATTTTGAAATAAGGCACTATTTCAAAAGGCCCTTATCCCTCATGCAAGGAGGCTTACAGGGATGTTGGAATAGGAAGCCCATTATATTAAAATATAACGGGCTTGCTCTTAAGATGTAGAATAGCTATTTTGGGATACCAGAGGTATCCTGAAATAACTCCGCAGTGGAGACATAGCCTCAGCTATTGTGGGGGCAGAGACTAGCATGATCAGTGCCTAGCAGGATGGTGGGAGTAGGGAGCATCTCAGAGGCCTCTAGGATGCAGTGCCATGTTGATGGTAGCTGTGGTGCTCTAGAGAAGAAAATTCCCCATATTAGAATGGTCACCCTGAACACTGCCTGTATTACCCTGCTGTTTGTCAAATGCAGTGCAAATGTGCATGCTTCAGATAGGGCTGTTGCTACACGTAAAGGCAGAGGCGCTCTATCGATTAGTCTGCAAAATGCATCAACTATTCGATTAGTCAGTTACTTGCAACTTAACATCCCTAGTTTCAGCCTGACAAAGGTCACTTTGCACCTACTCAGTATTGAGATTTATATTTTTTATTGCGGGAAGAGCTGCAACACACTCCTTAGTATGCAACACAGAACCGGAAAAACATGGACGGCATGCAGTCTAGCTGGCTGACTGGTATGACGAAAGGGGACTTGTATGTGACAGCTTGCTTTGCATTGATAGTTACTGGAATTCAGGGTTTGGGAGCTGGGACTGTTAATATCTCACAGTCAGGGTTGTCAAAGGTGGACAGAAGACCCTGTTGGGAGGGTGACCTTTAGTCGATAGTTCCTTAGGCAAAAGAGCCAACAGCTTCCTTATCCAGCATTTTAATGGCAAGTCAACATGTACTAGAACTTAAGAGAAAAGGAAACTTAGTCTTCGTAGCAGCTTAAAAATAACCTCAACTGTCCTCAGAGGAGACGGGCACGTAGGCAGTGCCAGACCGGATCAGACTGATCCGGCATCCCATCTCTGACAGCAGCCTGTGCGAGGTGCTTCAGAAATGTCTAATCTTAAGTACTTGCATAGCCTGTATTGCAGTACATGTCTGAGCACCACCTGTGCCTTGTGATGTTGGGAAGTATCTTCAGTTTACAGAACTGAAGGGACTTTTTTTTTTAAAGGTGCTTAGGTGTCTAACTCATCACTGTGGGACTCAGTCCCTAAATTCTTGTTAGTCTGGTCTTAGGGGAGTTGTCCAAGGTTACAACAGGGAGTCTGGGGAGACCTGATCTGTTTCCTGCTCCACCCAAGTCTCCAGCAAGTGTCCTAAGTGGCCCATCCTTCCTCCGAGGAAGGAATTAAAAATTCACAATGAGTGGTGGTAGAATGAGCTGCTCATAGGGGATGGCTCCTCCCCAGTCCCATTACTGAGTGGCTTGTGCCGTGCAGCATGTGGGTTTATAGTAGGGTAGGAGCGAGCAAAACATGGCCTGCCAAACATTCAGATCCGGCCTGCCACGATCCTCTAGGCTGCCATTGTCCCATGGCCCCACAGGACCCTTAGGCAGGCTCCCTGCCGGCTGTGCCCCAAATGCCACTCAGTGGCCAGCTGCTGGGGCCAGCATGTGCATCTCTGTGCAGTGCATGCAATGGGGGGAGGGGGAGACACTCAGCACACTCCCCCCACTGCCAGCACATTCCTTGCAGCTCCCATTGGCCAGAAACATCAGCTTCTGGAGTCCTTTTCCCCACATTGCACATGCTTTGATCAGTATGAGGGTGCCTGGCAGGCAGAGAGACTGCTTGAGAGTCTCACTGGGCTGTTGATCGGGAGCTGCTTAGGGTGAGCACCTCCTAGCCAGAGCCTGCCTCTGGCACCCTACTTCCTCATGTAACCCACAAAACTAGTGTGGTTCACTGTCCCATGCAGCGGCACTTAGACCACAGCAACAGATAAGCACAAAAGACCTCTACAGCCTAGGCTGAGAGCCAGCTGGCTTTTAGGCTCAAGTGGTAGAGGCTCCTACAGTAACCGCCGGAGGGCCCAGGTTCGAATTTGTCTGGTCGCAGTTACAGGCACACACTGCAACTCCCTGCTGCAGGTCACAAGCCCCTTCTATTTAGGTCAACCCAAACCCTCTGCATCTCCTCCTAACCCAATCAGTACTCTGCATCTCCTCCTAACCCTACCCTCTGCATCTCCTCCTAACCCAATCAGTAGTCTGCATCTCCTCCTAACCCTGCCCTCTGCATCTCCTCCTAACCCTACTCAGTACTTCTTCATTAATATCAGAAAAGTGTGGCCCGTGGCCACTTTCCAAATTCTTGGAGTGGAAGAAAATCTTAACTGAATATTGCCATTATCCATATAATGAATCCAACCGCCTCACTTCCATAGGATACTAGTCAGATTGAAAGTTCCACAGACTAATGAGTTGTGTGGATGGTGCTTCTCCAAGAAGGTGTTTAGGCTATGATGAGACCAGTGAAAACATGGCTACCGTGGAGGTGGTGATTCATAGGAGCCAGGTTTTTGCACTGGGAATGCTGAAGCATGGGACTAGAGGCATAGAAAATCTATAAGAGAAGATACCCCATCATCTGTAGCTTTAAACATTAGTGTGTCTCTTGGACCACTCATTCCAGGCCTCTGTCCTGCATTCTGGAAAACCAGAAACCTCCCCCTGGATTAAAAGCTTATTTGTGACTGCTGGCACTGGCAAGGTAAAACTTCACACTCCTCCATCGTGAAGGACACCTTGATATTAAGGTGTCTGTTACTTCTGTGACAATAGCCAATGAGGCATGCTCAGGGATTAGGGTCGCTGGGTGTCTGGTTTTCACCCAGACAGTACAGTATTTGCGGGCTCCATCCAGTTTAAAAAAAAAAAAAAAAGGAAATACTGGACATTTCACATGTCCGGTTTTTCCGTTTCCCTGGGACGGAAGCCTGGCGGGGAGTGAGGAGTGTGGCATCTCCTTCAAAGAGGCCTCTCCTACTTTGTAGTATGGGTGTTGAACAGTCTCCTCCCATCTGTATTAAAGTAACTTTTGGTGCTTAAGTCCTATTGACTTTCAGTGGGACCTTGGCGCTTATGAAAATGGTATTCTGATTCTAGGAAACTCATGTTGATCTCTGATCCACAGTGGGTGGAAACCAACCCTCGCCCCTGCACTTAAATCCAGAGAGATGGACAGTGTAAAACCTCTGGCTAAAAGTGTGCAGACTGACTTTGGAGTGTGAGTGAAGGCCTGGGAGAGGTGTGATGTACAACCTACCTCTGACTTGGCTCTAGATGCAGCCTGCCCACAAAGATGGATCGGGGCTAAATTAGGCCTAGAACCAACTCCAGTGAACACCCATCCCTTTTTAAAAGTGGCCCTCCAGGCCCTGCTCTGCCCATGCAACTTCCTGTTTCCCCCATCACCACAGCAGAGCTTAGCATTGTCCAGTGGTAGCTCCAACCTAGGGTGCCTTGGATTTGTGGGCCCCTCCCTATCCTGGAGCTCTGGATCTTGCATTAACCCATCCTGACATGCCCACTTCCAGGAATCCTGGCTGAGTGTTCCCACAGGAAGTGGAGTCCCATGGAAATGGTGATGGAATTTATATTGGTCTTTAGAAGCTGCAGAGGAAATGCCGTGCTCTCCTGGGAGTAGACTTGCACAGAGCACGGTTGATACAAAAGAGCTTTAAAAAAAGGGGTCAAAATGGTTCTTGGCCACAACTGCACAGGGCCAGTGGGGGGATGGGCTCAGCATTTAGAGGAGCTGGTTTGGTTTAGTGTCCCGGGGAGGGGGGGGGGAGGTTCTGTTGCCTTCCTGTCATTGAAAAGTCTCTAAGTCCTTCACCTCTGAAGCTGAATGAAACCAATGGGGAGGCCTTTTCAAAGTGCAGCTCCTGCTGGGGAGGGAGCAGCGCAGGGGAATGACTGGTGTGAACCTGGCACTGGGGAATATGTTCTCTGGCCCAGGGAGGGAGATGTAGTGGATCATAAAGATCTTTTCACCCTCCCCCTTGACAAACTCTTGTGATGAATTTAAAGGCCTTCAAAGGCCCTGGTTAGCCCCCAGCCCCCTGCTGGGCAGGCTTGTGGGGCCTGCGTTAATGAGGGATCCTGCCATTCACAGGCTGCAATGTAATGAATATATTAATGACTTATTTATAAACTGCCCACGGCACTCTGCTGCACCAGCCATTCCTGTGCAAAGTCCTCTCCTCTCCCCTCACTTCCCAGCTCTTGTCTGAGTCTGGGCGCTGCCTGTGGAGGGAATAACCCAGCCTCCCAGCTTTGTTCGGAGTTAGCCGTGTGAAGTAACTTGCTGCCTCTGCCAGCAGGATGGAGGGGGGGGAGCAGAGCGCACGCGCACACAGAACGGAGCCGGCTCTCATGCTAGCAACAAGCTGGGGCAGAGATCTGGCACATGCAACGTCTCGCTCAGACTTGGCTTCTTACAGAGGACGAGTCAGAGCAAACTGAGCACAACTCATGGCATTTTCCCACCTCCTGCGGGACCGGGTTCCCTGCTCTGTGGTTTCTTCAGGGCAGTGGCATAGTGTGCTGCCCTGCCTGCTGTCCCAATGAGCTCTCTGCAGAAGAAGGCAGGAAGAGAGGTGCTGCTCTAGCAATCTTGCACGAATCCCAGCCTGGATACGTTAGCAGCAAGAGGTCCCTTTGCTTAGACTCCTTCTGAGGCGTATTTGGTTTTGGAGCTTTAGGATCCTGGAGAACTGGCCTCCAGATCCTGCTCAGATGAGCAGGAGACTGCACTTGAAAAGCAGGGCCACTGCCCATCAAGGTGGCGTGCTAGTGGCCAACTGCGGAAGCTCATGAGTCAATAAGAACAGCTGATCTGGTGGAGAGGGCAGAGTCCATGTGGCAGCCCTGCAGCTTGCAATAACAAACTTCAGTGCAAATCATAATTGCTGGTGTTGGTGGCTGGGTGCCGCAGGGAGGGAAGTGTGACAGGTGGGTGGGTCAGGGATTTACTGTCCCTCCCTGGTTCAGAGTGTGGCTGCTGCCAGCCCACAGTGTTGGCTCCTATTGGCCCTTATGGTTGGGAGAGAGGGAGGCTAAGTGCTTTTGCAGACACTCAGACACCTTGCTTCAAAGCGAGAGCCTGGGGCGTTGAGCATAGTTTGCTTTACACGGTCCAAATCCCTAGCCAAGGGACAGTTAAATGTCATGTTTAACCAGTTAACCAATGAAGTGGGGGGGGCACCCCAGCAGGGCTGGAGCAGTCCCCCTCCTCCTGCCGCAGACGGACTGCTCTGGCTGGGCTGGAGCACCTCTGCCTGTGGTAGGTGGGGGCTGCTTCAGCCCCCGCAGCTTAACTGTAACTAGTAAGGCAAATCTCCCCCTTCAGGGCAAGGCTGTTAAACATTCACACCCCTAGTTATAGGGCTGCACCCCTGAACACACTCTGGTCTTTGAGGGCATCACCACACATGTCCAGTCCTGTGCTTCTAGTGGGGTGGGACCACACGATTCTCCCTCTCTTGGGCTATGTCCACACTATTGCTGGGGGGGGGGGTCAAATGAATCTTCTCTTTGAGAAACAATGACAAGTAGAATCACAGGTTTCCATTATTTTGTGTAACCATTCGAGTGTAGGACTGGAAGGGACCTTGAGAGAGCATCTAGTCCTGTCTCCTGTACTGAGGCAGGACTAAGTACTGTCTAGACCAGGGGTAGGCAATAACTTTTAATGCGGTTCAGGAAATCCATGTAAAACTCTCTGCCCATTGTGCCCTCTGTCAGTCAACACAAGAGGTTCCTGGATCACAGTGGATCTTTCTGAGAAACTTGTATCTAGTTCTACCTCCCCATACCATGCTCCTTGGGTGCGTTTTGTGGCAATGCTGCTGTTTGAATGCACTTCCAATATATGCACACAGTAGGTGGTAACCAGGTCAGCACATTGTGTTCAGATTTTATTACAAGAAGCATTAAATCAGTCAGTTGCTGTGCTGCGTTTCGGGACAAGTGTCCACAGATGTGGCTAGAATCTGTTCCTCACTAAATTCTGCTTCAGGAATGGTTTTGATCTCCGAGGGCAGTGGAGGAAGGCTGTGGGGTGGAGAACACTTGGGAGCTAGATAAATGTTTAACACCTGGTGTTGACTGTACCATAGCTTGGGTTGCTTCTAAAATTTGGCAGCCACTGAAAATGTTGCCTAGTAGTTAGAGCAGAGACTTGGATGTTCAACCAAAGATTACCACTGAGTTGCTCTAGGAAACTCCCAAGCTGTCTGCCTTGTTTTGCCACCTGTAATATGGTACCTAGGTGTTAGGTGTAACTAATCTGATCTGAGACCCTTTAGGGAAAGCTGACTGTTCTGACCTTGCTGAACTGCTGGTGGGTTTCAAGACTGCCTGGTTTGAGGGATAAAGAATGAGGCTTAATGTTCACTCCATTTCCCTTCACCTTCTCCCCACCTATGTCCCTCTCTGAGCTTTACTGTAAATAGAACACTGGGTTCAGTAAACACAGCCGTGGCTGACCCACTTACCCATCAGGCTGGGCCACTACATTCTGTTGTAGCCGGTGGCATGCAATAGAAAGGAATTGAGGATGGGGGAGAGACTGAGTTTGGGGTGACCCTGGAGGCTGATATCTGTCTAGCAGGTCTGATGCCACAAGAGGAATCTAGTTCTAGGGGTGGGCTTGCTTCAGCTCTTCAAAGATGTCTGGCAGGTGTTTTGAGGCCATTCAGACACTTGCCTGGGTAGGCGAAGGTACAAGAGGAGTGCAAGCCAAGAGCTGGCTGGAAGTGTCAGAGGTACTTGTGTGCCCCACTGCTAGAGGGACTGAGCACCTCCCGAGTATTGAAAAGAGGAATCATTTTAACCTCTTGCTTCCCAGCAGGTGAAAGACTAGCTTGATTGGGCAGCAGAGAATCTTGTGTGGAGGAAAAACTTGCTGAGGGGAATCCAAGTCAGGGGAATGGGTTTTGCAGTTCATTCTGAAAGGGGTGGTAAGTCCTGGGATTTTCCCAGGAGGGGCAGAGCTGTGGCCTAGGTCCAGATCCTGGGGCAGTTCTGTCTCCTGCACTTACAAGCTCTCCCATGGCCAGTCAATAGTCCCACGGTTCTGGTGGAAGGAAGGTAGCTACAGCAGGCGATGGTGGCCATGGAGGGGATGACGTGATATGTGTCTCAGGGAGCAAGGGCTGATTGCATGGAGGGCTTTGGAGATGAGACTGAAGACCTGGGAGTGGACTGTGGTGATGGTGACTTGTGTGCCGAGCAGATGGGTTGGCTCTGTCACAGGAGTCTTTTGGGCTGTGGGCCTACATGTGAGTTAGTAATAACTAAATCCAGCTTTGACCCCGATGGCTCTCTACCCAGGTCTGCTTGATGGGATACAAATGCCTGGCTGGATGGGATGAAGTGGGTGTCTTGCTGGCATGGCTATTTGGGCATCAAGTAGCCTTGAATCCATAGGATCCCAAGCCAGTGGACTGAATTATCCAGAGCATCTGCCTGTAAACTGGCTGTTGTCAGAGACAAGCTGAGAATGGCTCCTCAGCTAGTAATAGAGCCAAGGAATCAGTCTGCCTAGTCAGGCATTGAGCCAGAAACTTGTTATTTTAGATGGTAAAACCCCATTCTCCTGGGAAACTAAATAGGTTTCCTGGTAAAGTTGTACCTGGCTGAGCTGGAGGCCCCACAAGGAGGGAAATGGACACAAGCACTCATGAAGGATTCCCAGACAAGCTTGTGAGGCCAGCTGCTCTGTGCCTCTGCGGGAGGGAAGGTTTCCAAGTTAGCCCCCTCAGCGTGTCACAGGGCAGCTTGGCTTCAGCCCTTCAGAGACACCCTGCTGCGAGAAGCAGGATAGAAGGCAGCTCTGCTTCTTGGATTCAACATCTGGCACTAGTTAGGAGGACAAGAACTCTGATCCAAGAGGATCTGAGAAAGAAAGAGTTCTCGCCTCAGAAAAGATATTTTAGATATTTTGGCCTTAGAAAGGGTTCAGAAAAGTGCAACTAAAATGATTAGGGGTTTGGAACGGGTCCCATATGAAGAGAGGTTAAAGCGACTGGGACTTTTCAGTTTAGAAAAGAGGAGACTGAGGGGGGATGTGATAGAGGTATATAAAATCATGAGTGGTGTGGAGAGGGTGAATAAAGAAAAGTTATTTATTAGTTCCCATAATAGAACTAGAGGACACCAAATGAAGTTAATGGGTAGCAGGTTTAAAAGAAATAAAAGAACGTTCTTCATACAGCGCGTAGTCAACCTGTGGAACTCCTTGCCAGAGGAGGCTGTGACGGCTAGGACTATAACAGAGTTTAAAGAGAAGCTAGATAATTTCATGGAGGTTAGGTCCATAAAAGGTTATTAGCCAGGGGATAGAAATGGTGTCCCTGGCCTCTGTTTGTCAGAGGCTGGTGAAGGATGGCAGGAGACAAATGGCTTGATCATTGTCTTTGGTCCACCCCCTGTGGGCACCTGGTGCTGGCCACTGTCGGCAGATAGGCTTCAGGGCTAGATGGACCTTTGGCCTGACCCAGTATAGCCATTCTTATGCTCTTATCAGGTGATAAAGTGGCAGTGACAGCAGAGCTGCCTTGTCTGGTGGAGGGTAGAAGAAAGGTTCAGGGCAATGGGGCGTTTAAGGTGTGGGTGGTGGTGGGGGGGGGGGGTCACTAGAAATGGCACCATCTCCAGAGAGGCGCAACTTGTATTTGTGTGTGTGTGTAGTCTGACACATCAGTCTGTTCCCTTTTAAGGCTCATTCTGATACTCTGCAAGTGTCTGAAGGGCTTGTGGCGTTAGGAATGGGAGGGTGCGTGTGTGAACAGGTAGGATCTGTCCTCCAAGCACAGGCTCCTGGATACAGAACGCTTTGTACTGTGGCCTGACCTTGCCGTATACTCCCTGTCTGGCCACTCGAACAGCAGTGCCTGAGTACACGCTTGGGTGGCCCTGTCCTCGCCTGCTGGGTGTGCTTGAGTCCTCTCAGGAATCCCTGGGTTCTGCCCTCTGTTTGGCTTCAGTCCTGCAGCAGCCTGTGTTTTGAGGCCAGGAGGGCGTGTCACTTCCTCCACCCTCATGTGGCAACTGTTTCTAAAGCAACATGGAATCCTGTGATTGGAGATAAACAGCCGGGTAATGAAACATGCATGTTGCCAGCCTCTGTGTGGCAAGCCAGGGAAGGGATAGTGCCTTACAACACACCCTGTGTTTAGTGTCATCAAAGCACTTGATGCACCCTAATAGAAAGTATTACTCCACTCCCTGATGCAGCTAACTCTGCCTGGGTCTAGGGGTATGTTTACATGCCTAGGTTAAATTAAATAAAACTCCAATTGCAGGCCCTGGCTTTGTTAACCTAGGACATGAGTGTCTGCACTCATTTGTAACTTCAAGTTAGGCGTTGGTGAACCCTGGGTCCTAGCCTGGAACGCCAGCATCTGCACTGTATTCTATGGGCCCAAGTCCAACCACCAATATCCCAGACTTCCTACCACCCTTCTAAAATGGCCCTGCTTGCACCTCCAAGGGCTAAGTGTGGGAAAACTGGACTGGCCAGAGGACAGTCAGCCCATGGGATTGCGGAAGGCTTTCAGTGAGCTGCCAGAGTGCAAGTCAGTGGAGCTGTGTCTGCATTGTAAAGCAATCCTGGATCCCAGTTTCACTCCGACTTCAGCCTCCCAACCCCATAGGCTCCTGGGACTTTGGGCCCAAGCCCTGGGTCAGTGTATTTTGTGTGTAGATAGAAGGGGGATTGGGCTGGAGTCTGAGTTTGAACTCTGTGTCCACATTGCCCTGTGGATGCTCCATGGGAGATGGCAACACATGGGCCAGTTTCTAGTACGAGGTAGCTAACTGCTGGCAAGCAGACAAAGGCTGGAGCTCTTGTGTGCTGCTTTCTGAAGGGTGCCGAACCTAATTCTCAGGCCTGGGCTGAGTCTCGGAGCTTGGGCTGGTGGGCTGTGAAGAGATGCAGGAGAGGGGGGTAAAGGCTACTAACAACCCCTGTCGTGTGTCCTTTCACTCCAGAAAGAGCTGCGGCCTCGTCTCTGTCAGATGAAGAAGGGACCCAACGGTTATGGATTCAACCTCCACAGTGATAAAACCAAGCCAGGACAGTTCATCCGGGCCGTGGACCCAGACTCACCAGCTGAATCATCGGGGCTGCGTCCCCAAGACCGCATCATTGAGGTATGTGCAGGGGCAGTGCAGCTAGGGGAGAGAGAGCTAGGGGTGTGACATGGGAGCATTGGGTGAAGTCGCAAGGGGGCAGGGCCTCTGAAGGCTACAATGGGGATGGAGATCGGAAGTGTCATGAAGATGCTGCTTTCCTGCATGTGGCAATCACCAGTGTAGTTGTCTGAACTGAGGCTGAACTCTTCCTCTGGAGTTAGTAACATGGGTAGCTTGTCCTCTATCCATACAAACTAAGGAAAATTTTCAGTCCTTTCGCTTGCTGCCTATTATTCATCAAACAATGAGTAGCTAGAAACTGCCTCTGCGGTGTGGTTTGTCTGACTTGAGTCCTGACCCTGGCCCATTTGTCCTATTACACAACCAGAGTCTGAGACAGACTGCCGGGCCCTCCCCACCTTGCCCTCAGTGGTGTTGTGGTTCAAGGCCAGGAAAGGAACAGGAGTCCCTGCAGTCCTGTCTGTAGGAGGCTGACTCTTCAGGGGATCCGGTCTGTGACTTACAGCCTGCTTTCTAGGGCATGCTACACTGAGCATGTTCAGGTCCTGACAAGTATGCTGGGAGGGGGCTGGGGAGCTTTCCTGGCTTCTTTGCTTGGGGTGTGGGAGCCCTTGTGGCAGCTGGATCCCAGCCTGCATACACAATGCCTTGGATGCTCTTGCCACAGACAGGTCTGTGGCCCAGCCTATGTGCATACCCTGCCCTGTACTCCTGGCAGCTTTGCTATGTAGTCCTGTGCTAATCACTTAGAGAAAATCTGACTTAAATGAGGTTTTGCTGGCTGCCTGGCTAATCCCCCCCCCCCTCCCTGCCCCCAGGCTTGCTCTGGGGACCTGCTGGGGCTCGAGGGTGGCAGAACTTTGGCTGCCAGCCAGGCCAGCAAATAAGCCTTCTCCAGGTTGTCTTCCTGGTTCCAGATGGGCCATTTGGAATTGCTGCTCCCTGCTTCCTCTACCCCCCAAGCCCTTCCAAAGGCATCCTGGCCTGATCTCAAAGCCACTTCACCCTCCTCAGGCCATTCCCTGGTGAAAGTCTGTGCAGCACTCCTCTGACTAGCCTGTTGGAATACCACCAGTGCATTGATGGCAGTCACTACCAGATTCCTCTAGCCTTTCCGTCTTCCCCATCAGCACTAGGCCTGCAAGCCGCTTGCTCTGAGCACAGGTTAAATGTTCCCGGCTAGACATGCTGCCACTGAGTCAGCCGGGAGGCAGCATCAGTTCACTCCATTAAAAAGCTGCTGTCTCCAGCTGTTCAAATCCTTTTGTCCTATCCTAGCACAAAGCGTTTGGGTTGCTGGGGGGGGGGGGGGGGGGGGGGGGGGCTTTGAGATGGTGAATGATGGGTTCGCCTGTTTCCCCACTGTTGTATGCACTCTGCTGTAGACTAGAGAAATGTGGGGTTTAGGGTCAACACCTGGGTTTGGGAAGCAGCATGGGGGCTCAGCTGCTAGCCTCTGCTTCCTGAATATAAAGCAAGGCCAGTAGGAATGGACTAGATGAGCTGGCTTGGGGTGTATTGGGGACCACTTCCTCTTGGTTCAGAGACTCCCCTTTCCTTCCTTGGGGCTCCCATCTAAGCATTGCAGTGTCTTATGACAAAGGCCTGATCTGCACTAGAAACTTCTTCTGGAATAACAGGGTTGGTTAGAGGTGTGGGTTTTTTGTTTGGTTTTGTTTTGGTGAGGGTTTTTTTTGGGGGGGGGGCGGGGAGGGGTGACAATTCCATATTGGGAAAAGCCCTGATGTACATGCAGCTCTGCTGGTATAAATGTGCTTGTGCTGGGAGAAGTTATTTCGTTCATCAAACTGGTAAAAGCTACAATGGCAAATGCTCTGTCTGGTGTCAGCTGTGCCCACACAAGAAGGGTTTGATGGAATCGCTATGTTGGCAAACCTTGTCTAGTGCAGACCTAGCCTCAGTTGCTTTTCCACTACAGGCATTCTTCAGTGTCCTGAAGTTAAAATGCAGAGGAATGGGACTTATGAAAAGCCTCTGTACTCAGAGTCTGGATGCTTGCTCCTGCCATCAGCTACAGCCACAACACAGCTGTGGAGGAAGCAGCTGGGGTCAGCTGAGTTAAATATTCAATATCCCATTTAGAAACGAGGAGACAGCTCAGAGCTGGTATTGCCGAGCAGAAGTCAATCGCTGGTTAGGTTGGGCTAAGACAGAATGTTTATAGGAGAGAGTCTGAAATGTGACTGACTTGCAAGACTACAGAATCCTGATCTTTGTGTCCAAACCTAAGATTTGGCCTTGGGCTTGGCCAGCTCTTCTTCCAGACCCACTTCTTCCTGGGCAGACTTTGCCAAAGGCTGTCTCATTTACTGCATTTGTAAATCTGGCTGAATGCTTAGGGCTTCCCCACCTCCCACAGGGCCAGAAGATTTTTGTGGTGACTTGTCTACTAAGTCTGGGATCCAAGCTGTTCTCAGTCGGATAGGAAAATTGGTCACAATCTTGTGGTCATGTTACCACAACTCAGAACAGGGATTTGAGTAGAACAGGCCACTGGGAGCAGAAAGAGGAATGTTGCCAAGTAGATAACACCTCATGACAAGAGGAGTGAATAAGTGACCTGTTCAGGTGAGGGGTCTGGCTGTTCTAGGCTTCTGGACAGCAGAAATCTGACAAGTAGGAATGAATGTTTGTTGCTTGGAGGTGGGGTGGGGGAAGTATCAGTGTACATCCCTGCCTGTTCCCGTACCAGCTGGTTAGCAACTAAATGGGCTAATAGGCAGCGTGTGACTGGTATCAGCATTTTTGTCTAACCCACAGCCAGCCTTGTAATTCAGTACAAATCTCTGCCTTTCATGGTCTCTGATTCTGCCTGGTTCTCTTCTGGCAGGTGAATGGACAGTGCATGGAAGGGAAGCAGCACTCAGACGTGGTGACAGCTATCAAAGCTGGGGGAGACGAGACCAAGCTGCTGGTGGTGGATAACTTAACAGATGAGTTCTTCAAGAAGTGCAAAGTCATTCCCTCTGAGGACCATTTGACAGGTGACCCAGTAGTGATGTTGGGGCTTGTGTTGGTATCTGGAGAGGGGTGCTTTTTACCTAGGGTTTCCTCCCATAAATGCTAGACCAGGCAGCGAGGGTCTGTGGACATATGGCTTGTGGGACTGTTTCTTTAATTGGGGAGCTTCCAAAATGAGACAGAGTAGAGATCTGTCCTGGTGAGAAGTGACCCCTGTAGCATTTCTGCATAGCTGTTTGTGCTGACTGCCTTTGCCCCCTGATCCCTTTTCCTCTGTCACCACATGTAACTAGTTTCCAGGATGTGCTCTGGTTCACTAGCTCCTCTTCCTTGCGGTTTCATGGGAAGCTGAGGAGAAAAGTTGCCAAGACTTAACCCTGAAGGGAGGCAATGTAGCTTGCACTAGTGTCATGCAGCCCAATCGTAGCCTTTCCGCATGCAAAGCTGGAAACTCTCTCCCAAGCCAAAGGCCTTGCTGGTTTCAATGGCATATTGCATGCCAGCAGGGAACTATCTGGTGCTGTCAGCCTGGTTACCCTGCATTTGGTCACTCTACTCCCTCACGGTGTGGTCTTCTGTCCAGGGTTGTGGGAATTTTACAGCTGAAATAGTTTACAGGGTTTATGAGAGGAGCCCAATTTCTCCCTCCTTGATCAGAGGGCAGGCCTGGTCAATACCACGACAGGCCTCTCTAGCTGATGCTGCTCCAGCCCTGCTGTTACCCAGAGACCTCAGTGGAGCACTCTGTCCTCCACAGACTTGTTGGATGTCGTGCTCCAGGAACTATCAAATGTAATTCCTTGATGGGGGAGATGTAAGGGCAAAATCTCCAAGGCCCAATCATCCCAGTAAGATGCCACCTCTTCTAGAATGAGGGTCTTGGCTAGAACCCCTTGGCAGCTGGAGACTAGGAGGCCTGCAAAGAGGACCACAGCATCTGGCAAGACTAATGTGAACCACCAAACCGACTAGCAGCTGAGTGTTAATGGGCTCAGGTGCCAGGGGATCTTTCTATCTGGCCTAAAGAATTCTTGTGCCAATAGCTGGACTTGAGCTCGGAACCCTAAGATACCAAACTAGAATGGAGGCAGAGCAGTTCCGATGGCCTGAGTAGGCCCAGATTTGGCAATTCTGTGACCCCTCAATCTGCCAGCAACTGTTTTTCTTTTGCAGGGGAGAGCTGGGTTTTGCTGGGCTCTAGGGGTGTGTCTAGGCTACAGGGTTTTGTCAACAAAAGTGGGCTTTTGTCGACACAACTATATCTGTGTCTACACTACCACCAAGTTCTGTTGACAGCGGTAAACCGCATTCTACAAGGAATAACGCCTTTTGTTGACAGAACTCTGTCGACAGAAGGCGTTAGTGCGTCTACACTCGCATGTCAACAAAGCGGCTTGCTTTGTCAACAGAACTGGATGTAGTCTAGAGCTCTTTGTTGACAGAAGCTTTGTCAACAGTATGTGTTGACAGAGCGTCTGTCGACAAAAGCCTGTAGTCTAGACGTACCCTAGCTATTTAGAGTAGGGAATGCTTTCTGAGAATCTGAGCTTGCTTTCCAGAGAACTAGGTTCTTTTGATAAGAACGGACATACTGGGTCAGACCAAAGGTCCACTTCTCCCAGTATTCTGTCTGCCGACAGTGGCCAATGCCAGGTGCCTCAGAGGGAATAAACAGAACAGGTAATCGAGTGATCCCTCCCCATCACCTATTTCCAGCTTCTGACAAACAGAGGCTAGGGACAGCATTCCTACCCATCCTGGCTAATAGGCATTGATGGACCTATCCTTCATGAATTTATCTAGCCCTTGTTTGAATCCTGGTACTCAAAACATCCTCTGGCAAGGAGTCCCACAGTGACTGTATGTTGTGTGAAGAAATACTTCCATTTGTGCTTTTAAAAATCTGGAACGTTTAATTTCATTTGGTGACCGTGGCCCTTGGTTCTTGTGTTATGGGAACAAGTATATAACTTTTTTCCTTCTTTACTTTCTCCACACCAGTCATGATTTTATAGACCTCTATTGTATCCCCTTTAGTCTTCTCTTTCTAAGCTCAGAAGTCCCAGTCTTATTAATCTCTCCTTATAAGGCAGCCATTCCAAACCCCTAATGATTTTTGTTGCCCTCTTCTGAACTTTTCCACCCAGGATTTGGTTCTGAGCCTGTGCATATGGCAGTGAGGGGGTGGGGCGGTGGAGTCTGCAGCAGAAAACCCAGCACTTCACCACCAGAATCTGTAGATCTGGGTCCAGTGTGGCTCAATCCTCCCAGCGCGTCCCCCCCCCCCCCCCCACACTATTCTGTTTAGCTTAAAACATTCCCCTGGCATATTTATTCTCCAAATCCAAAAGCTGCTTCTGAGGAAGAATAAGTCTTGCTTAGTAGCAGAGAACTGAATGGCCAGCTGGGCCAGCAGAGCTGGAGGGGGGGGGGCAGTCAAGTTCCACAACAGGCAATCCAGTGTTTGGCTCAGAAGGAGAACAGTTTTCAGAGCAGACGTTGACAAGAGTTTAATGAGCCAGCCAGAAACCTCCAGCTTAGAGGTATCTGCCATTTATGCCTAAGCTTTCACCGGCTCCTATGGGCTGAGCCTTTGTGGGGTTTCGTTTCCTCCCCCTCCAGCAGAAGTGAGGCCTTGAAATGAACGGCATGTGCTCTGACTGCCTGTGACCCTTTTTTTCAGAGGTTGCTGTGTTCATCTGTAACTGAAAACTTAAACAACGAACAGTTCTGCAGCACCCTAGAGAGATTCTACATTTTTTTGTTGCTATCATGAGCTTTTGTGGGCACAATGCACTTCAGATGAATGGAGTAAGGGGTCCGAGGTACAAATAAATAGGAGAGAAAGAAAGGGTATGGGGAGGGGAAAAGAAGGAAAAAAATTGTTAGTTAGTGTCTGTGCTAAATGAGGCTAATAGAGTGGGCTAGAAGTACCCAGTGTTTAGCTTTTTCTGTCATTAGGGTGTGAAATGTCATTAGGGTGTGAAATGTAACGGCTTATCCAGGTCAGGTCTTTGTTCAAACCCTGATTACAGGTGTCAAACTCGTAAATGAAGCCAAGTTCTGCAGCTTCTCTCTCAAGCTGATTTTTAGTCACTTTTAGATCCATGAGTGAGTGCCTGGGCAAGTTAAAATGTTCCCTGACAGATTTCTGTGTATTTGAATATCTGATTTGTGTCTATTAAGCCTTTGTCATAAAGACTGTTCAGTTTGGCCAATATACATGGCAGAGTGGCACTGCTGGCACTTGATGGTGCATAGATCACATCAGTATATGTGGATTTGGAATTGTATGACCTCTGATGTGGCGGCTTGTGTGGTTCGGTCCTGTGGTGATGTTGCTTGTATAAATGTGTGGACAGAGTTGGCACTCACGTTTATTGCAGGGGTGGATTCCTGGTTGAGTGTGATGGAGGTGTGCTGCATGGTTGCTGGAAAGAATTTTTCAGGTTGGGGGTTGTCTGTAGGTGAGGACTGGCCTGTCTCCCAAGACCTGTGAGAGCGAGGGGTCGTTTTCTAGGATAGGTTGGAGGTTGTTGATGATGCGCTAGAGGGGTTTAAATTGGGGGCTCTCGGTAATGACCAGTGGTGGTCTTTGTTGGGCCTCTCTTGAAGCTGATGCCTGGGTACTCGTCTGGCTCTGTCAATCCTTTTTTTTTTTTTTTTTTTTTTTTTCCCCTCCATTTCCCTGGGTGGGTATTTAAGTTTTAAGGATCTCTGACAGATCCTGTAGGTGTTTGCCTCTGGGATTGGAGCAAATCCAGTTGTATCTTAATAGTTGATAGCCACGCCCTGATTGGGAAATGTGTCTTGAATGGAAGCTAGAAGCATGTAGGTAAGTGTAACAGTTGGTAGGTTTCCAGTATAAGGTGGTGGAAATGTGGCTGTCGTTTAAATGTACTTTAATGTTCAGGAAGTGGATCTCTTGGGTGGATTGGTCCAGGCTAAGTTTGCTGGTGGGGTAGAAGTTGTTGAAATCCCTGTGGAAAGATGCCTTTCTCAATCAATTGTTTATAGCCAAGCCATATCAGAGGCTCATGCAACTGAACATCCACCAATGTGATCTATGCACCAACAATACCCTTCTGCCATGTATATTGGCCAAAGTGGAAAGTGTCTGACACACACTTAATGGACACAAATCATATTCAAAATGGCAACACACAGAAATGTGTCGAACATTTCAACTTGCCCAGGCATTCACTCATGGACCTAAAAGTGACTATACTAGTAATTACAAAGCAATGTCAAAAACCAGCTTGAGAGAAGCTGCAGAACATGGTTTAATTTACAAGTTTGACACCTGTAATCAAGGCGTGAAGAAAGACCTAACCTGGATGGGCCTCTACATTCCACACCCTAATGACACAAAGCTAAGCACTGGGTACTTCTAGCCCATTCTATTAGCCTCATTTAGCACAGACACTAACAATATTTTTTTTTCCTTCCTCATCCCCTCTTTCTCTCTCTATCTGTACCTTGGATCCCTTACTCCAGTCATCTGAAGAAGTGGGTTGTGCCTATGAAAGCTCATGATACCATTTACATTTTTTGTTGGTCTCTACGGTGCTGCAGAACTATTTGTTTAAGTGTGACCCTTTTATGTGCCTCCTGGGAGGTGGGGGGAAGGGAAGCAGGAAGCTCTCTGGAATCTCTTAATTAATCCTGTTAACTTCCATCTCCTACCACAATAGCCTGGCCTGGTGCATGCCTTCATAACGAGATGTAAGTGGCACCTCAGAATTGGGCTCAGCTGTGGTTTAGTGTGTGAGGGAAGTTCTGTTTTAACTCTCTCCAGGCACACCTGATCTAGGCAGACAAGCCCTTATTTTCATGGTACAAAAGGGTTTGGGTGGGGAGGGCAGAAGGGGTCACAACAGGAAAACTCTCACATAGTGCCTGTCCTACTACAAAATCCTAGTGGAGGCAAGGTACTGGCATCTGCCACGTAGTCGCTAGGTGAGGCCAAAACTCTACCCCCGTCACCTCACTGCATGGCAGTGGGAACTAGGAGTCTCCCCTTCATGAGGGGTTTCCAAGGGTTAGTTGTCCCGTGGCAAGTGCTCCTTTTGGGTGGAGAAGATGCCGTAGATCTGGAGCACAGTGGCAGGGGGCTGGATCTCCATAGCAAATGGCACTTTGTCCATGGCTGGGGTGGGGGAGGGGGACAGCAGTCCTATGGATGTATGTTGGCTCCTTGGTTGCCTAGCAATCTGGCTTTGAGGGCTCTTTCCCTGCTGCTCTCTCCAGGAAGCTGAACGTCTCCTAAGAAGTGGGGTGGGGGAGGAGGCGCTACGGGAGGCGTGAGCCAGGCTATTTACTCCAGGCAGAAATCTGAGTTCCCAGGGCGCAGGGGTAGAAATGAAAAGTCTGGCCTATAATTATAATAATAATATAATGGGCTTTATTTTGAGCAGTGGCCGGTGCGCTAGGCTTCTGGGATGCCTTCAGATGTGCTTTTTGTCTTGCTGCTGCCTGGTCTGTGGCCGTTCTGTAGAACTTCCAGATTCACTTGAGGTGAATTTTTCTCACCCCCCCCCTTTTGGGCGAGTGACTTCAGCTGGCATTAGGAGTCAGTATGAGCTGGTTTCTTCCACACGCCCTGTCCGCACAGACTAACCTCTGATCACAACAGGATCTGGTCTCATGTCGGCAGTAAGGAACAGAATGGCCATTGGCTCTTTCAGGGTAACGGGGAGTGGCATGCTGAACAGTTGGCATGTCAGTGGCATTTCTCGGCCTTTTTGGGGAGTTTCCCTCCCCGCTCTTCTTCTCTTCTCCCTTCTCCGGGATAATTTTATGGGGAGTGATGTGGGGCTGATTTGACTCTGCCAGTACAAAGGCAATCTCAGTGACAGCATTGTCTGTGGGATGGCACATCCTGCCTTACCCCAAGCTCTGGGCCATTAATACAGTGCATGGGAAAAGCTGGGAGGCCACTGAATCAGCAACCCCATTTTTCCAGAAAAGCAGTATCCTGGTGCCCAGCTATAAGAACGAATCAAGGCAGCGGGTGCTGGGTAAGAGGATTTTGCAGGTTTTTTGTAACTGCATGTCTCTGTCTTCTTCCCCAGGTCCCTTGCCAGAGCCAGTTGCCAATGGCGAAGTAGAGAAGGTAAAGATTGTGCCAAGTCTAAACTTTTTTAATAGATGGCATCTAAATGCTGTATTTGCTGTCCCTGCAGTACCAGCGCCTCCTCTTCCCTGGCGTTCTGCCCCATCCCGAAGCTGTCACATTCCCAGCTTGTGCGCCAGGGCTGGGCTGACCTTTGCAAAGGAAGGGAGAGCCAACTCCTTCAGCACCACTCACTGGACGCATTAAGACATGTCCCTCACTGTCTGGGTCCACCCCTTCTCCAAAGAATGGGCCATTCTCTTCCCCAGGGGAGTCCAGCCCCTTCCTAATCAGGCCATTCATCCAAAGGCCTCGTTACTTCCAGTCTGGTTTGGAAAAACAAAACCTCATTAACCATGGGTGCAGCAGAAAGGAAGGCGTCTGCCGGGAAATCTTAATATACATCAAGAAAAGGAGGGAGGAGAGACCCCAGTGTTGTTTCAGACAAGGGAAAAATGCCATGGGTGAGGAATATGCAAATCTTGGCACTGGGATAGTTCCGTCAGGCTTCCTTCCAGACTGGTGTCAGCAGGTGGGAACAGCCTGTATGTTGAAAAGGAGTTAGGGATCAAGAATGGATTCCTCCCCCGGCTCCTTACCCAAGTCTAGCTGAGCTGTCTCATGTAGGTGCAGCTGTATAGAAGCTGGGTGCCAAACACATGAGCACCACTGCTGTTGAAGGGAACAGCAGCATTTGCTTATCAGATAATCGACTAGTCGTTCACGTCCCTACAGCTCAACTGCTGTGTTTAATCCTTCCCAGCCCTGAACAGGCCGTGCTGCAGCCTGTCCAGAAAATGCTTATTAAGCTGCAGCTGGTCATCAGCTTATGTGCTTGGAAGAAGGATTTCCTAGACCCCCCCCCCTCCCCCCCCACTTACAGATCCCACTGAGGGAGGAGCTAATTAATCTACTTCATACCGCTCCCCAGGGAATCGCAGGGACCTTCTGGACACCCAAGCTGTCTGCATCTCCGTCCCCAGGGCAGCACTTAGTTCCCTGCAATCTGTGGTGGGCTTCTGAGACTGGAGAGGCGCTGGCTTGGAGTGAGATTCCTGCACAGGCTTGGGGGGCGGGGGGAAGGGCGGTATTAATGGGAGCTCTGGCATTTTGGCTAATCCTGCCTTCCCTTCTGGCTCCTGCTAAATGGAGCTGAGCAGCTGCCAGCCCCTCTGATCCCCCTAAGGAGCACAAAGCTGAAGGGTGGAGGTGGAGTGCAGGGAAACAGGGCTCCTCCACTGTGGGACTCTCTAGGGCCCTGACCTGTCATGCAGGGCACATAGCTGGAGTTGTCAGAGGCAGGAGATCTGCGGATGGATTTGGCTCCATGTTAAGTTACCTACTTATCTGCCTTTGCACTGCCTGTCGCACCCACCCTTGGGTGCCCCCTCCCTCTCAGATTCTCCCCTCTCCCCCATGGTCCTGCCTCTGTAAGGCACTTGAGCTCAGCAAACTTCTGGATCTACTGCCACCGACTTTCAGCTCTTGGGACAATTTTCATTCTCGGGCTGTTTCAAGAGTAGCATTTCTGTGTTTGGGCCTCGCCCGGCTGTCTCCTGGCAGACCTACCCCTCCATGTGACTTCAGAGTGAGGCCTAGCTCTCCTGTGGGATCCACTGCATAGAAGAGAGCGGTGGCAGGAATGGCTGGGAAAAGATGGGAGTATGCGGGCTGTATGGCCTGCCCCCCCTGGCTGGGGAGGCGGCAGCTCAGTCTCATCTGGTTTCATTCCTTTCAGGAGGACAGCAGAGAGCAGCGGCCAGAGTCTGTGTCTGAAAGTCCATCGAGTCCAGAGCCGGTGTCTGTGTCCTTCCCTTCAAAAGAGATCCACAATGAGGTCCAAAAGGGCACCCGCAGGGCACGGTTTGGGGTTGCATCTGGGGGGAACAGCTGCTGACTTGAAGCAGAAGCAGGGAGAGGTCTAGGATTTGCCATCTTGGCTTATGTGGGGGCTGGGGGAGGAAATTAGGGAGACAGCACCCCCTGGTGTCTGGGAAGAGACCTTTGCCTTGGAGAGTCACCACTTCTCCTTGATGGAACAGCAGGAACCCTTATGTGTAGCTGTGGGCTCATACCTTTCTAGGGCCAGGTCTGGAAAAGCATCACCTAGGCCAGCAACGACTGAACCTTTTCTGCAAGGGTCAGTCTCTCTCAAACAAAAATGGCCTGATGCCCAAAGGGGCTGAGTGTCGCCCACTCAGCATCTCTCTAGCAGGGCCGTCCATAGGATTTAGGGGGCTCTACACAGTTCTATTAAACTGGTGCCCTTATGCCTGATGGCAGCCGGGGGATGACAATTTTAGAGATGTGACTTTTTTTTAAAATCTTCAACAGAAACTAAATACTTTTCAAGTACATTTTAAACTAAAGTCCAGTAGACTAACACAGTAAATTCAGAAACTGACCGTATATATCTGGGGTTGACAAATGGCTTCATTCCCACTTGCATGGCTCTTTCACTTTTACCTAGAGCCTCTTGGGAAGAAAGCAAAGCCACAGACCAGAGATAGGAAGGGGTGGGTGGGTGGACATTAAGACACAATGGTGCTCCAAATTTCTGGGTGCCCTGTGTAGCTGCATATTCTTCATATGAAATGGCTCTGATCTCTAGATCAGCCTAGAAACCTGGGGCTTGTTCAGAAGATAATTGTAGGCAATCTGGTCTACAAATGGTGGCCTAAGGAAATAATAAACTGGGCTTCAGGCAAGGGAAGAAGACTTAGGACAGTAGGGGATAAAGGCAGACCATATGCTCAAGCGGAGGAGATGGGGAGGATTGCTTTAACACTCAATTTGCATGTTGGTCACCTTTGCAGCCTGACTCTCAAGAGGAGGAGAAGCGAAACTCCACACCAGATCCGCTACTTGACCTCAACGTTCCCCTGGCAGTGGCTAAGGAGCGCGCACACCAGAAACGTACCAGCAAGAGGGCACCGCAGATGGACTGGAGCAAGAAAAATGAACTGTTCAGCAATCTCTGAAAGCCCTGCCTCCCCAGGGAGGAAAGGAGAGTTATCCAGCTCTCCAGCCTCTGACCCAAATCTTCACCAGCATCTCGCTTTCTTTCCCATCTCCAGTTTCGCTAGGGAGCAAAGTCCTTTTCCCTGCACTTGGATTGCACAATTTGGTTTTTCTCTACTGTAAACTAAAGGAAAAAAAGCACAATGGCTCCTTTTTGCATTTCCAGAGCAGTGTTAATATTCAGAGAATGACAAGGTGTTTTTGTGTGTCAATAGCATAGGGCTCGTGCATGGTAAGGGGTTGGACCGTATCATGGGCCTGAAACAAACCCTGTGTCTTTACAGTGGACACCACGGGGCCCCTTTCACTCTCTCACCGGCTCTTCACTGAAAGATTAATCCATGTAAATGCAGGGAAGACATTCAGGGGTGACATGGGATTTTGAGTGCCTGACTTGAGATCTCTGAAAAGGGCCTGACTGGCTCTGAGGGGCCGCATGTCTGCAGGTAAGCACCCAAAATCCCTAGACCTGTCTGAATCTCTTAGCCTTGGGCTTCCGTGCATTTTAAGCTCCAGTTTGGCCAAGAAGCAACAACCTTCCTTCCAAGAGTCACTATGTATTTGGGTTTTTTTTAACCTTTGACCTGGGGTTTCCGTCCACAATGATCCACCCTGTCAAATCCGCTGGTCTGAACATACTCTGAGAGCATTGCAGTTGAATCAGTCCAGCTGAGCACTTGTGTGAATGCCATGAAACAGGCACCCTGAGTATCACTGAACCTTTTGTCCCAGGCTAATGGGAAGTGAGCTTCCAAAGGATCTCACTCCCTAGGGCTACTTAGACCAGCAGGGCTTCTTTTGCCATGTTGTACCCAGAGGGTTTGTTCCCACAGGGCTGGGGATGTTTGGGCCAAGCACAGTGACCAATAACTGCAGGTGAGAATCTTTCAATGTCAGGTTACTTCTGGAGACAGAACCGATCTGGGTTTTGAATACTGGAATGTGGAATGTAAACTTTTTAAATACTTTGTTTTTCTGAAATAAGGTTTCCAATCACACTGATTTTTTAGAAGAAAAAATTTGTGTGGCAATGTTTTTTCCCTGTGGATGTTTTATTTCTGTGTGCGCGATCGGGGTAGAATTGTACTATTAAGCTCAAGAGAAATTCTTTACTAGGAAAAAATCCTTTCTGACTTTGTGTGTTCATTGGATGGCTAAATCCTTCTAAAGCAGGCAGCCTGGGGGCTCTGAGCAATCCCCAGATTTAGCGCCTTGGCTGTGCTATGGAGAGAGACGTGTTGTAACTGCCAATGGCAAACGTGTTTCAGCACTTCCCCCAGAAGCATTTTCCTGGAACAGCTCTCTAGACGCTGCCCTAACATGCTTCCCTACTGTGCTAGTGCGGTTGGGGGGGGGGGGAAACCTGGGCACCACCCCTGGGCTGGCTCAGCTAGTGGTGCAATGCAATTTGGGCAATCCTCCTGCCGGGAGCAGGGACTGGCTTACTGGGTTTGGCAGGCACAAGGTAGGCAGGCTGCCCCCGTAACAGAAGAAGCAGTGTTAAAAATGCTGCAGTCTTGCACCAGATGTGCTCCCACTTGTGAAGTGGGAGTGGCTGTCAACAATAGTGTAGAGGGGGCCTTGGGAAATTTCTGCTAGTGGGGGTTTGTGTGGCTAAAGTGCCTGCCTGTGCATTGGTCCTGCTGGGGATAGAGATGAAGGCCAGTAGCTCTGCCCTGCCCCCATCTTCAGACTCAAAATAATTGCCCCAAGTGTGGCTGTTTAAGCCCATCCCTCCACTGGCCTGCTTCTGGGGTGGGGAGGGATTGGCTGGACCCTCTGCAGGCTGATGTCTGGGGATTACTAATGCTCTAATCCTTGCTGTTCAGGGGGGTGAGAGGAGGTGCGTGCAAGACTGCCATGTGTACCAGCCATAATCTGCTACGGCTGTTGCTGGAAAGGATTCCCAGGGAAGGGTCACGGCAAGCGTGTGGGACTCTTAGCTCCATGTTTACTGACCTCATTAGAGGGCAGCAGCCCCAAACTGAGGAAAATAAACCAGCTGCCCTGCAGCTCATCAGACCCGGCCAAAGTGTTTGTGGGGCCCAAGGCAGCACGCTGTGGTTGGCTGTGTTGGGCAGCTCCCAGCCAGGGCAGCAAGCAAGTGTCCGGGCAGCCAGTCAGCACAGGGCCCAAGGCAATTGCCTTGCCCTAATGCCAGGCCTGCAGTCCATCACCATGTCACAAGACCAGGCAAATGCCAAACAAGCGCCAACCCAACGTGTCCCAGGCTGGTAAACATGAGGCCCTGATGAAGCAGCCCCCTGTCAAACGGCAGAGGGAAAGTGGTGAACAGCTGAGAACGGCACTGCTCCTGGGCTGGTGTGGTGTGGAGCAGGCTGCCCTGCTTCCCTTGCCTCTGATAGGGGTATGATGGATGACGTCTGTGACTTGACCTAGCCAATTGTTGAGGTGTGTGTGCCGTTAACATACAGCAGACCTACACTGGAGCATGCAGATGTATAAGAAGCTGCTGCCCACAGGGAAGAGGATCCTGAAATGGGACTGGAAACAAGGGGGGAGGAAGCATGGAAGAAATCTCTGGTCTGTTGAGAGAGACTCACAGCAATGTAATAGTATTTGGTGTGCAGGGATAGCAAATGCAAGTCCGGGAAGAAGGGGAGGGGCAAACAAATGCATGAGAGTGTGCTGAAGCAGTTAGAGGATGGGCTTGTGATGTAGGCAGGTTTGTTATTACCCTACCTGCCTACAGCTTTGTCTACACTGCCAATTGAACAACTCTGTCACTCATTGGCGCTTTAAAAAGTTCCCACCTCCACCCCAAAAGACACGTCTGCTGTGGCAGTGTGAACAGATGTATTCTCCTACCCACAATGCAAATCCCAACCCTGCTCAGAGGAGTTGCGAGTATTTTGTCCACATGTGCCAACAGTGCTTACACTGCCAGACTGCTTTAGCGATAGGGCCTTGTCACTAAAAGTGTGTGGTATAGACTATGCCTAACGGTATGTGGATTTCAAAGGGTGTGGGTGCCTTGTTTCCATTCCTAGGTGTGTATGAGATGGGCCAGGCTTGTGTGTGTTTGATGAGTAATGGCATTTAGACTCCAGAGGAGGAAACTACAGTCACCCAGAGGAAGGCAATAGCTTCAGAACAGGGAAGCCTAATAGTAGCTAAACTTGATGGACTGAGGCACTGGCCAGCCCTTCTTGCGTGGCTCATTCTCTTAGCCTCCTACTGCAGCCTGCACATGGAGTTGCTCCTAGCAAGAGGCATGTCTTGCTGGAGGTCCTGGGTTCTAAGCCTGGTGGAGGTGATTGAAACAAAAAACAGGACTATGTAGCACTTTAAAGACTAACAAGATGGTTTATTAGGTGATGAGCTTTCGTGGGCCAGAGCCACTTCCTCAGATCAAATAGTGGAAGAAAATTGTCACAACCATATTGTCACAACCAAAGGATACAATTTAAAAAATGAACACATATGAAAAGGACAAATCAAATTTCAGAACAGAAGGGAGATTGGGGGGGGAGGTAAATGTCTGTGAGCTAATGATATTAGAGGTGATAATTGGGGAAGCTATCTTTGTAATGGGTAAGAATTATTTTGGAAAAAGTTTGGAATGGAGGTCAATGGTTCTGGATTGAGAGAAGATTAAAATAAAGGTGAGAGCAGAGCAGTAAAGTTATGATTAGAGTGCTTCACCAAGGCCCCCAATTAGGATGGTGGTTTGGAGTGTGTTGGGATATGACACTCACAACGCCATCGTGAAGAAACCAGAGAGTTGCCTCTGTATGGATCTATTTTTGTTAGTCCCTAAGGTGCCACAGGGCTACTCATTATGTTTAAAGTTACAGACTAACACAGACTCTGAGCCTATAGATCTGTGACCAAAACTTTGCTCAGACTCCACTGCCTGCCCCAGTGATGTAGGAAATCATATGCAAACACTTGGAAGGTAATAAAGTGATAGGGAATAGCCAGCATGGGTTTGTGAAGAACAAGTCATGCCAAACTAATCTGATAGCTTTCTTTGATAGGATAACGAGCCTTGTGGATAAGGGAGAAGCGGTGGATGTCATATACCTAGACTTTAGTAAGGCATTTGATACAGTCTCGCATGATATTCTTATTGATAAACTAGGCAAATATAACTTAGGGCCACAATAAGGTGGGTGCATAATTGGCTGGATAACCGTAGTCAGAGAGTTGTTGTTAACGGTGCTAAATCCTGCTGAAAAGGGATAACAAGTGGAGTTCCTCAAGGGTCTGTTTTGGGACCTGTACTGTTCAATATCTTCATCAATGATGTAGATATTGGGATAGAGAGTACGCTTATTAAGTTTGCAGATGATACCAAACTGGGTGGGGTTGCAACTTCTTTGGAGGATAGGGACATAATTCAAAATGACCTTAGCAAGTTAGAGAAATGGTCAGAGGTAAACAGGATGAAGTTTAATAAAGAGAAATGCAAAGTGCTCCACTTAGGAAGGAACAATCAGTTCCATACATACAAGATGGGAAGCGACTGTCTAGGAAGGAGCATGGCGGAAAGGGATCTAGGGGTCATAGTGGACCACAAGTTGAATATGAGTCAACAGTGTGATGCTGTTGCAAAAAAAGCAAATATGATTCTAGGTTGTATCAACAGGTGTGTTGTAAGCAAAACTCGTGAAGTCATTCTGCTGCTTTACTCTGCACTAGTTAGGCCTCAGCTGGAGTACTGTGTCCAGTTCTGGGTGCCACATTTCAAGAAAGATGTGGAGAAATTGGAAAGGGTACAGAGAAGAGCGACAAGAATGATTCAAGGTCTAGAGAACATGACCTATGAAGCCAGGCTTCATGAACTAGGCTTGTTTAGTTTGGAAAAAAGAAGATTAAGGGGGGACATGATAGCGGTTTTCAAATATCTAAAAGGGTGTCACAGGGAGGAAGGAGAAAATTTGTTCCTCTTGGTTTCTGAGGACAGGACAAGGAGTAATGGGCTTAAAGTGCAGCAAGGGAGGTTTAGGTTGGACATTAGGAAAAAATTCCTAACTGTCAGGGTGGTCAAATATTGGAATAAATTGCCAAGGGAGGTGGTGGAATCTCCCTCTCTGGAGATATTTAAGAACAGGTTAGATAGACATCTGTCAGGGATGGTGTAGATGGAGCTTGGTCCTGCCTTGAGGGCGGGGGGCTGGACTCGATGACCTCTCGAGGTCCCTTCCAGTCCTATGATTCTATGATGTAAGGGCTTTACTAGGAAAGCTGAACTAACACCGTTACACACCAGCTCCCTGGTGAATGGTGAGGCTCCACTCAGAGACTTGTAGTGGAGGAAATAAGTCTTGGAAGGAAAGGTGTCTAGCCAAGTAGCAGTTGCAGAGCCTGGCTGGGGAGCTTGTTCCGTGGCTGCCAGCGCCACCTTGTGGCTTGGGCTTAGCAGCAAAATCAGAGTTTGCAGCCCTATATGTGTGTGTGTATGCTCAGTAGCTGAAGGGAGTTAAACTGATAAGCCCTTAGCCTGTGGACTGTACAGGGTAAGTACATTGCAAATCAAACCCAGACAGCTATTTGGTCATAACTGCAACACCTCAAAGGTCAGGGCTATTTTTCCTAAGCACTAGAAACTTCCCAGGGTTCAATTAGTGTAACCTCAGCATTACAAACACCAGAGTTTGGAACCTACCAGTCAAGCACACATCTCATTTTGAACTGGGAGTGCTCAATCAGGCAGCAGCAGAAAGGCACACCAAATACATTCAGTGCTGTTAAACTTCTAAAAATAAAGGGAAAGTGTGTGTGTGGGGGGGGGGGGAGGGTGTGAGAGTTGACAAGGCGAGGAAATGGTTTCTGTGCTTGTTTCATTCAAATGAAGATGGTAACTTAAAAGCAGCATTTTTTCCCTTGTGTGGTAAAGTTTTGAAGCTACATTCAGTCAACGGTTAGTGGTAAGCTTTGGAAAACACGCAAAGCATTTTGTTCGGAGTTACAAATAGCCTCTGTTCCTGAGATGCTTGTGGTGTTGAGGTTCTACTGCAAAATGGTGACTGCCCTGTCCCCAGCCCTTGCATTCGTGGCTGGTGGTGGCACCGTACAAACAGGGTCTCCTCTAGGCCCTTTGCTGAGTTCTAATGGGTCTGCCAGTTGTAAGGGGATCTCTCTCTCCCCCTACCTGTTCTGAGAATGGCAACCTCAGGAAATTGGGGGTGTTCTGTAACTCGGCTGCTGCTCTGCCCAGGTTGAGCGCTTGACCTTTTCACTTCGGTTCAAAAACAAAATGATGGAATTTCACATGATGCAGCTGTGGTGAAAAAAATTCTAGATGCCAGAAACTCTGCTGTTTAAGACTCCCATTGCTCCTCACCAACCAATAAATGAAGACTCCACTAGTGCCACAGCTGAGAACGCCAGGGAGAATTTCCTGACTTTTTGGTGTGTTGTTTTTCACCCCAATTTTCATTCTGCCTACTTTTGCCTTTCTGACCCATTTGTGAAATTGTGTGTAGAGAACCTCCTCTCTCTTCCCCTCCTTCGCACACCAGCTGCATGGCCCACTAGTGGTTAAATTCCATGTAAGTATTTAGCTGCTGTCTACTGGGCAACATCATATGAAATAACATATTGTGGTGGGGAGGTTTTGGAAACACAAGGTTAAAGATAACTATGGAAAAATGACTTGACTCGCACCTGCAGTCTGTTGTGTTGCATGGTTGGTAAATTTGCAACATCAGGGGCTAGGAATGATGAACTGCAAAAAACTTGATAAGTGGGTAGGATAGAACCCTTGTTCCTTGTGGCTCCTGGTATGTACAATACCTGGAGCGAGCTGGCTGGCCTTTCAGAGCACTCAGAGGGTGCATCTAGACAGCAGCACTATTTTGGAATACTTTGGTATCCTAAAATAGCGTTTTCCACGTCTCGACAGTGGGCCCCCTATTCCAAAATAGCTTTCAAAATAATGGGTGCGCTATTCTGACATTCCTGTAAACCTCATTCCACCATGAGGATGTTTCCACGAGGATTAAGGGATGTTTGGGAATAGTGCGCTATTTCAAAATTAACTTGAAATAAGCTACGCAATTTGTGTAGCTCAAATTGCGTAGCTTATTTTAAGCTAAGGATGCAGTGTAGACGCACCCAGAGATAGTTGGGTGAGTATTTCTGATTAATGCTTTTGGCCCAGAATACCAGGGTTCACTAGTCTTACAAAAATATTGGTGAAAGTTTTTAAAATATGCTGGTTAAACTTAAGAACAAAGCTTATGAAGGTGAAGGAAACTTACTACATTAATGTTTGTTAGTTTCTAAGGGGCTACAGGACCATTTGTTTTTTTAAGTTACAGACTAACACGGCTACCCTCTGAGTCTGAGAAGAAATTACAGCAGGGAGTAATTTCTAGCCAGAGCTTTACAAACACTTAACTGACAGTGATGGTGTCCCAAAAGGGGAAGGAAAAACAGACCCAAACTAAGGTGCAGTGAGCTATGGGCAAAGAGGCTCTCCTGCCTTAAAATGACTGGCCCTCTTTTGAGGCACTTCCTTTGAGAGTTACAGAACATGACTGAGTGGGGAAAGGATAAAGAGAGGGCTATAAATCAGGATGTGTGGAGCAAATGAGTAAGGGAGTGTTGTTTACCCCTTCAGGTAAGACATGAACCTGGGGTGACTCAGTAAAATCAGTGGGCAACCAAAAGGAAATATTTCTTCACCCAGCACTCAGTCAGGCTGTGGAATGTGTTGCCAGGGATGTTGCAGATAAGGGGAAGGAGCAGAGAGACATTGGAATGTCAAAGTTAATGGAAAACCAGAGCAAAAATTCCACAGAAATGCCATCCCCTTCACCCTGCTCTGATTTGAGGCTTCTCCTACAGCTGTGACCTAGCTGAGTTCCAGGGAAATTAAATAATTATACTCTTGGTGTATTAATGTCTCCAGGAGGTTATTTCACTCTCTAGGCAATTTTTGATGTGGAGGAGACACTCCAAGATTTTGGTAAGTGGTTAAGGGGGCCACACTTTTCAATGGAGGGGGTATGGGATCTGGGATGGAGGTTGGGTGAAGAAGGAAGCTCAGGGTAGGGGACTGGGGTGCAGGAGAGGGTGTAGGGTCTGAGAGGGAGTTCATGATCTGGAAGGGAGTTGTGACATGGAGGAAGAGGAGTGCAGAGGGTTTGGGTGGTGACCTTTGGCAGGAGGGGATGGTGGCCTGGGGCAGGGAGTGCCAAGTGCAGGCTCTAGCCAGTAAACGGGAGCTGACAGTTTTTGCTGGGCGGTGGGGACAGCATCCAAAACCTCTGCCTCCCCCTGGTGCCCAGAGCAGAGAGTCACAGGGAGCAGTCACACTGCTTAAAGTGGTGTGGCGCTGCTCAGTGCTCTAGTGTCCCAGGAGGGTAGGCCATGGGCCAGATCCAGCCTACGAGCCATATCTTGCCCACCTGTGCTCTAGGGAGTGGTTGGAGAGATGAGCAAGCATGTGATGCAGGCTAATGGGCAGAATAATCTGCCCGTCAGAATATGTGCATCCTTCTGAGCCACTCAGGGAATCCGGACAAATACTGGAAACACTTTGAGAAGTCAGGAGCAGCCTGCAGATGTGGCATTGATCAGAATTGGGGCTGGCTTGTAATATTAGCAGTGCCCAACAGGTCTTCATTCTGCCAGTAAATTCGAATAGACTGAACTGAGAAGCAGGCTGAGACATCCATACCTTTCTGAGCTAGTCCCTGTAGTCCACGGCTCACTGCCCTTTCCTCCCTACCTTCACATCCACAGTTCTGGGGCTGTCATTTTTAGGCAGGGTTCCCCTGGTATTTAAACCCAGGACTTCAGGCAGCACAGGCAAGACCCGTGCTACAAGGCTATGCAGCCCAGTTCAACAGACGCCGACTTCCCTCTGAGTGTCTGTGTTTTGCAGGATGCCACTGTAAGCAGCCTCCAGGGACCTCAGGGATGAGGAACGTTGTAGCCATGACAGTCTGGAACAAGGGCCTGCTGGTTTAAACCAGTGCCACTCTCAGTAAGGAACCACCAGGCTGGAAATAGAGGCCCTGGATGGCAGGGGTATCCACAAATAAGCAGCAGCATGGGAGAAAAGCCTGTTTTGTTTGTTGAAGTTTAGCAGTGGTGGGGAGGGTGTCAGGTGATGACTGGCAATACCCTCCCCCATGGGAAATGACACTCCCGGACTTTGCTGAGCTAGTGGCCCGCAGAAGCCGATTCCACCAAGGGGAGGTAGCTGTTGCTCAAGACTTCGGATTTCACAGATCATATATTTTATACACAGAGCAAATCTCTCCATTCCAACCTGCTCTCCAAACCTCCCAGCTTCAGCATTCTTCTGCTCACTGAGCATTCGGGGAATTTACTCACTACAGAGGGAAGACTTCTCTAGGAACGGTTGCTGGTGAGGTAGCAGGAAGGAGCTTGTGGACAAAGCAC
Source organism: Pelodiscus sinensis (assembly GCF_052426305.1). NCBI lineage: Eukaryota > Metazoa > Chordata > Testudines > Trionychidae > Pelodiscus > Pelodiscus sinensis. Next base: position 17,531,236 of record NC_143071.1, read on the forward strand.
AAGTGAGTTTCTCAGGGGCCTTTGCTCTGTCCCTGGGGTGGAGAGGGGGGAACGGTGGGAATAGAATGAAATGAGCCCACACTTGTGCTCAGAGAACTCTTGGATTAAATTGCTGCTGAGCTCCAGGGTGGAAACAGAGGGCACAATAACAACACCACCTTGAGGAATCGCAAACTATTCGTAGGGCCGTCTGCAAGTGCCAGAGATACCAGGTCTGCTTCCTTGACCCATGTCAGTCAGGAGACACCAACAGGGTTTTTAAAACTCTTTTGGGGCCTTCTTTCCAATGTGTGTGGGAACAACCCTAGGGAGTGCCGGACACTCTCTGGACCTGGATGGAGAGAGCTAGTGGGGGAGTGTGGAGGCCAGGAGCAGGGAAGGAGAGGAGAAGCAGCTATGTGGCAGAGAGAATCCTGAGGAGGTAGTCAAGAGTCCTGGGTTTCTCAGAAAGGGGAAGCATAGGAGTCCCAGGGCATGTCTACACATCAGGGCTAAAGCCAAAATACGCTAAGCAACTTGAGCGACGTCAATTGCGTCACTTAAGTCAAAATAGCTTATTTCGGCTTTTGGCGCTGTCGGAAGTCCGAGTTAGAGTCCTCTTCCTCCGACTTCCCTCACTCCTCATGAAATGAGGGCTACAGGAATCAGAGTAAGAAGTCCTCCAGCTTGCCATTATTTTGCCATTATGTTGAAATAGCTGCTTGCTGTGTAAATGCAGACTATGTTGTTTCGGAGTAATGTCAGTTATTCCAAAATATCGCTGCTGTGTAGACATAGCCCCAGGGTTTCAGGCAGGTGCCTTAGGATCTGCAGAGAGGATACGGTGAGCTGGGTTGGGGACTTGCCACAGAGCCTCCCTAGTTCGTAGGCGTGCCTGGGGAAATCTCCAGGGAATTGATGAGTTTTGCAAATAGTGAGTCAGCAAACAAGCATGCTAGCACATAATCTGTGCTGACACACTCCCTGCCTTTGTTTTGACAACTTTCTGTTCCATTTGTTCCTTTCTGCTCCTAGTGCTCTAGCAGATGTACAGCAAGGTGTCTGTAACAGGAGGCAGGTGCCACTGCCTGTCTCTGCTGTTAACAAAAAATCTCTGCCCAGTTAGAGTGGGATGAAACTGCTGAGGGGAGTGGGGTGACGCTTTTTGGATCAGAGAAGTGAGATTTATAAAGTGCCAATGGCTAGGTGGCAAGTGTTTGCTGACAGGCATTTCATGCTGCTTATAATCATCTCCATGTGACCTTGCATGCTGCCCGTTTGCTGCATCTTGCCTTATTGAATGACACTCGCTATGAAAGGGACTTTTTGTGGGCATACATTACCTGGTACCAGGGGCCTTGATCCCTGCTTGAGATTGCTCAGCACTCCCACAGTACAAGGTACCACCCTGGTCTGTAACGAACTAGCTGGATACTGCTCCATTACAAATTCATACATATGTTCTTATCACCCCCAGTTTCCTCCCCTTTGTTATTTCTAACACTTCATGTGCCAAGGCTCAGAGAAATGGGCATTCCCCTTTTTTTGCTTCATCTCTAGAATCTGAAAAATGAAAGTCAGCTAGTGATATCACTTCTGTTTTCTAAGCCAGTTTCACTCCTGAGCTCAAGGCTGCAGTGTAAATGCAGCAGAAGGGTGTGGGTTGGTCTACCTGGGGCTGTCACTTTAATGCCAGCTTTGTAAAGATGGGCCTGTTTGCAAGGGGAGAACCAACAGCTTTGCTTTAACAACTGGCTTTTCAAGTCTGGTCATGGAAGCTAGAGCTCTTTGCAAGGCAAAGCAGGTATGTCAGTCTGCCCTTAGGGCTGCCTGCAGTTCCATGTCTCTCCTCTTTGGGGCGCTGTTTTTGTGCAGCCTTGGCACAGGGTCTAGACTTGAGGGGGCCACACCAGTAAACCCAGCAGTGATGGGGCTGAAGGCAACACCTCCAAAGCCATGGGGCACTGGAAGATGCAGGGCAGATTTAGGGACCAGCAAAGACAGGGTTTTAGCTTACAACAAGGAAGGGGCAGGAATAGAGGAGCTTGGAAGTGGGATGAGAATGCCCACAACAGCCAGAGCCAGGTGCCACAAGGAGATCCCAGCACTGGAAGAAGCCACTCCATGCCTAGCCAGCTGCGTCTGCACTTCCATGGCAGTGAACTGCTCTCGACTGGGGCTGGCAGAGATTCCTATGGCACAGCCCTGCTCCTGGAGAGTGACAGTCCTGTGAGTATTTTGCTGCAGGGGGGCCCTGCCTGGAAGGGGTGTTGCTTTCAGAGGGGCTGTGAATCCAGCCTTGCCTCTTGGGAGGAGAGGAACCGCCCGCAGGGAGAGGGCAGCAGCCTGTTTACAGGTGCTCGGCAGTGCTCTCCCTACAGGCGGGGGAGTGCCAGTTCTGAGAAAAGGCTGCCTTGATGGAACATTAATGAAATCCCAGAGCTCTGCCCAGCTGATCTGGGGAGTCTGCCAAGGAATATTCACTCCTCCGCTGCCTCCCTTTGGCCTCTGAACTCGGAGAAAGGGCCTGTCGGGTCTCAGGGAGATCAACAGCAGTGCTCCAGCCTCCTCTCCTGAAGATCCTCCCTCTGCATTCTCAGACCAGTCTCAGAGGAGGCCTGGGAATTACTGCATTGCACAAAGAATCCAGGATCTCAGTCCTTGATCCAGGGATGCCCTCCCAGCCACTGGGGCCTAGTGGTGAGAGCACAGGACTCAGGGAGGCCCTCTGAGCAACTGGGGCCTAGTGGTCAGAGCACAGGACTCAGGGAGGCCCTCTGAGCAACTGGGGCCTAGTGGTTAGAGCACAGGACTCAGGAACCCTGGTTTGGAGTCCCATCCCTTTTGCTGACCTAGAGGAGTTATGATTTGCTCAAAGCCACAGCTGCTGTAGCTGTTAAACAGGAATAATAACGCTGCACCTACCTTGACAAAATACATGGAGATTGTTGGGAAGAAAATGCTACACTGTGTTAATCTTCAGTGATGATTCTTTAATGGCAGCTGTGCCCACTGCAAGAGTAAGATAAAGTGACAGCAGCGTCCCAGGGACGTTGCACCCACATCCATGATACCAGGTTAAGTGAGCCGCAAGATCCGCACCCACAGCTTCAGGCTGGAGACTGTTGGAATCCTGTCGGGAGGGCAGGGAGGGATTTGCTCACAGTTCTCATTGCCCAGTTGCTGGAGGACAAGGGCCACTGCAGCAAGCTAGTTGGGCACACGGGTTTTGTCAGCACCAGTGCCGGTGAAATTGCCTTCCAGATCAATTTCGGGTTTCAGCAGACGGGCTCAAATCAGTGTCTGGGTGGCTCAGTTCCCCCTCCTGAGAGATCCTGCCCTCATTCATGCCTATTAGGTGGCCAATGAACATCAAAGGCAGGGTAATTTTGGGAGAAGGATGCTCCTTAAGTTACAGCAGGGAGTGTGGCCTAGTCTGAGCACCAAACTGCAATAGAGATGAGAGCTGGATTCTATCTTTGACTCAGCCACTGCCTCCTGTCAGGAAAGTTGCGTAAATGCTCTGGGCCTCAGTTTCCATGAACGTCGTATTCTTCCCCGGAGGGGTTATGAGACTTCACTGACATGTCCTACTATACAGGTGCTCCAGAAGGATGGAACAAATCTTTATTCCTTATTCTTCCCAGAGTCCAGTACGTCCTTCTGCCAGTGGCTGAGGGGAAGGGAGGGGCTGGTTTAACAGGGGCTGCCATGGAGAAGGCATGGGGCTCTGTCAGGGGAGACGGTGCTGTGGTACACCTCCTTAAGGAGCTCCAGCCAATGGCCCTCCAGACTCAGTGGCTTCTCAGGCTCTGTCAGCGTGGCAGCATGAAACCCATAAAACAATACTTATCTCCTCATTCCCACCAGTTGCCATGGAAACGAGGCCTGATCACCCACAGTTTGCAGGCCCAAAGCTGTAACCTGGGACAACAGAACTGGTTGTTCATGTCCCTGCTGGCTGCGGTAGACTTGGGGCCTGGGCAGCCCTGGTTACTGTCACCCTGCAGGTGGCAGCTGGGCAGGCCAGCAATACTCTTGCATAAAGAAGGACCTTCCAGAGAGTTCTCTACTTAGTTGAGTTGGGCCCATCTCACTGAATGACCTTATAGTGTAAGCTTCTCCCTCCTTTCCCCGCCCCACCCCCCCTGCTTCTGAGCGTTTCCCATTAAATTTCCCTCCAGTGAAGCTTATAACAAGGGAGGGCAATCTAAAACACTAGATCCAAAATAGCCCCAAAGTCCTGGGTGAAGGTGGATTATGCAAATGGCTCCTTCTTATAATGGGCAAATCAACAGCTTGGATTTGTCTCCCTGGACTGTGGCCTGCTGGAGACTCAGGTCTGAACTTTGCCAGTCTGCATCCTCCCAGCATGGCCCAGTACCAGCCCAGGAACTTGCTGGCATAGTTCCCCGCCTCCTCCCAGTGGAACTAGGTTGGGCCCACTTCAGGGACCCTCAAGAGAGCATTAATGGAGAGCCCTGTTGCAGGGCCAGTAAGTCACTGATGCTACGGTTACACTGACTTTTTTTTCCCCACCGGAAGAAGATATGCAAATTGTGCTCGCATTTGCATATCTTCTTCCGATTCTTTTTGTGGAGAAGGTTTTTCCGATATTTGGCCCTGTGTAGATTGGACCAAATGTCAGAAAAAAAACCCTCTTGCAAGACCCCTTATTCCTCGTAAAGTGAGGTTTACAGAGTCTTGCAAAAGAGGAGGTTTGATGACTAGAACTGTGAGGAGCTTTAATTAGTTAAATTTCTTCCTAATGTAACCACGGCTTCCCTCCCCCGAGACCTTCTCCTTGTGGATTCTGAGGGGAGAGTCTTCAGCAGTAGGAGTGGATGTTTACTGCAAAGGAATGTGGACTTTATTTAAAACATCCAGCAAAGCTGTGATAGAGCAACTCCCACCCCTTTGTTGCCCCTGCCCACCACATCAGTGAGGAGCCATGGCAGAGCCTGAGCTCACAGGGCAGAAGCACTCAGACAGCAGCCTCCTGGGGAAACACGCAAGACGACTAGTTAAGCACGTTCCCCAAGCTTCCCTCCTGGGCTGACTTCTGGATCTGCCTAAAATACAGGCCCCAAGTCCTGGAGAGCCCAGGGCAGGTGTGCCAGCCCCCTCGTCTCTGTGGGGCAGTTGGAGAACCCAGGGCAGGTTTCTCAATCCCCAGTCAGAAAATGGAGGCACAGTCAACTGAATGACCCACTCCAGGCCTCATGGGAAGTCCAGGGCAGAGCAGAGACCCGAATGTCCCTGTTCCCCATCCAGTGTCCTGCCCCTTAAGTGAGGGCCGTGTGATTCATGGTTTCCCTGTGAGCATTTCATGCTGCCTGTTGCTAGGAAGCGGTGCTAGGGCCTGCACCGGGTGCAAATAACACTTTGCTTTCAATACAGAGACCTGTCCCACAACCACCTGAGCGAAGTCCGAGCAGAGGACCTTGCCGCATACCCCAGCCTCCAAGTGCTGTAAGTCACTCCCCAGCCCAGGACTGGGCAAGATGCGGCCCGGAGGCTGGATCCGGCCCACCTAACACTTTGATCCAGCCCATGGACGGCATCTGGCGTCTTTCTGTTTATATCCTGCTGCCCGTGCCACTGAATTTCCAGGCGGCGGCTCAGGCAGCAGGATCCTATTGAAATGGCTCCTAGTAGTGGTGCTATCCTGGCAGGGGCCGGAGCCATGAGCCCTTTAATAGCCGTAGCAACCATGGCAAGGCAGTAGCAACAAGGCTAGGAGCCAAAAGCCCTTTGCTGTGTTTAGTTCAAAACCTTCAGCCCCAGCCCCGCCCCTCCTGCACCATGGAGATAGCCCATGGCCACCTACCAACATTTATTACGTGGCCCCCTGCATTGGTGTGTGGTAGCCTAGGCGGGGCCTAAACCTCTGCCCACACTCTGCCCCCAGAACGCCTATTGTAGTATTGCTGCCCCCGGCACCCGCTGTCCCTGTACTGCAGGGGCTGGAGAGGCTCAGGCTGCATGGCCTCCTCCCTCCCAAGTGCTCCAGAGGCTAGGGAGGCTGTAGCCCACAGCAGCCTCTGTCCTTGGTGCTCCGGAAGCCAGGGAGGCTGGGGCATGGATGCCCGCTCGACCCCTCCCATCTCTTCCCCTCCCTGTGGTGAGAGGGGGGCCTCAATGGAGGGGGCAGGGCTATAAGTGGGGCTGGGACCCTGCCTCCCCCCGCCCCAGCTGCACCAACCACCCATACCTCCTGTGAAAATTATTGCTGGCCTTAGCCAAAGCCCCCACCCCTTCCCCGTCAGCTTCTCACTCACTTCACAGTCCAATTTGGGTGGCAAGAAAGGGCCCAACAGGTTTGACTCCTTATTGGCAATGTTTTCAGCCCAGATGCTCAACGGCCCACGAAGCTGATGCTACCGGCCTCAGTGGCACCCCTAATCAAGCTTGCTGGCCACTGTGGGGGCTGCAGTATCCAGAAGCCATGCTTCTCCTGAGCTCCGCACAGTCCCTGGCATGCTGCATGCTAGCCTGAGCTTTCCAGCAGAAGTCCCGGCTGTTCCCTCCTGGCGAGGAATCAGGGCCCAGAGCTGTCTCCCCTCCCTCACAGGGTCTCCTCTCTGGTCTTTCCTTGGCAGGGATTTGAGCTACAATTGTATCCGCACCATAGAGGAAGGAGCCTTCCGCCACCTGGGCAGGCTGCAATCTCTGTAGGTTATGGGCCTCCTCTCAGACCTCTCTGCACCTGCTCCTATTCCTTCTGTCTCCCTGCCTTGGTGTATTTGTCCCTATCCCTCCTCTCCCCATCCTTGTATCCCCCATACCCCCTCCCTCACACTTCCCCCCACATTTTGGTGAGTGTTTCTTCCATTTGGGGGGTGGGGCTCTCTACACCGACTGAGGGAGGGGTCTAGAGGTGCCCAGCTTCCCTTCTCACTGTCCTCCCTTTCCTCCACTCGCATCCCACAGCAAGCTCGTCTCTAACAGCCTTGTGTGCGGCTGCTCCTTGCGCTGGCTCGTGGCCTGGGTGCGAGAAAAGCGCCCGCTCATGAGTGATGCAGAGATGTTCCATTGCTTCCAGCCAACAGCCTCCAGCAGCATCGGGCTACTGGAGGCAGATTTCTCAGCTCTGACCTGTGGTGAGTGACCCCCCCGCCCCAGCCATGGCACCCCGAGCCCTGCTGGAGAGGCTGGCCTTGGGGGGGAGGGAAGATCCCAGATCCGTGATGGAATTCCAAGCATCAGACTCCTCTGCGACTGTTGCCCCCACCCCAGCCCATGTGAGCCTGGCAAAGCATCCCAGGCATGTGTTATGAATGTAGGGGGTGGAAGAATTCCTCATGAACACAGTGGTTTGAATGTTCCCGTTGGTGCTCTGTGGTAGTGCGGGAGCTGCCTTTGTCCAGCCCCTCCTTTGTATTTTTGGACTCTCTGACTTCACCTGGGAAAATCAAGAGCTAGGTACCTCACAGGCTGCCAAAGCGTGAAGCCTCTCTGGCTCTCCTCCATCCAATTCTATGGACGTTTTTTCTCTGTTTTGTTTTTGGAAAGACTCCAGGAGTTTTCCCCTTGTGAGGTTAGGATGCCCCTTCCCATAGCAACCACTCATCTGCCAGAGCCAAGCACAGATGTCCAGACTCTGGTACAAAGCAAAATCACGGAGCTGTAGGGCCTGGCTCAGCATGCTGTCCCTGAGGACTGATGCAGATGCAGGATTCTGATTCAGACCCATCGGAGAGCTTCAGGAGAGTAACTGGGATGGATGAATGAGAGAGAATCTGTAGGAAAAGATGAGCTGAACCAGGAGGACCCAGATAGGATAGAGAAACTAGGTGAGAGGAAGGAGAGGTCAGATCAGAAAATTGCTTCAGGGTTAAAGAAAGAACAGGTGACCCAGGAGGTCACCTCAGGTTCCCTAGAGCAGAAACTTCACCAAGGCCTCAGTGAACTGGGAGAGCTCCAGATAGCCTAGGTCCATGTGCAAAGCATTGTGCGATGAAGGGTGGCTTATTATAGGTGTACGGTGAAGTCATGGTTCCACTTACATCAACAGGAGTTTTGCTGTGGAGTTCAGCAGAGCTAGGGTTTCGCTCTTTGTGGGGGTTTACAAATGTAAAAAAGAAAGTCCTCAGAGAAACAGGGAATTAAGAGAGTAACAAAGCCAAAGACCTGTGTAGTTGTAGGGTATTCCTGAGAGGCGAGGAGAGCAACGAGTCCACGGCTAGTCTGACTCCTGGCCTTATAACTGTAGGGCTTGGGGTGTTCCTAGCCACTGTGACCTAGCGTGATGTAACCTAAAGAACAGCTAACCAGATTTTGCTGAAACTTTAATTTAAAAGAAAAATCCCCCTTGGAGTGAAAGGGAGCATGAGAAATTTCCACCCACTTTTGGAGGAAGTTTCAAAGGAGGAGAATGGGTGATTCGGAACAGGGATGGCCCTGAATTGCAGGATCCGACCCCACACCAGGAGATCTAACTTCCTGGGTTCATCAGGATTTGGGTTGGCCAGGTTTTGGAATCGGCCTGTCTAGAGTTTCAAAGAGAAAAGGAGCAGGTCTGATTCATCTCTGCTGGCACTTCATGGAGTTGTTTATATCTGTGCCAAGACATACCAGAGGAAGGGGGAGATATTAGATGTAAAATACCACTAAAGCCAAATTCACCAATTCATCCCCACTCTGGGCAGGTGCAAATGGTGACACACAGTTCCAAGCAGTACAAAACCAGGTATCTGTTTCCAGAGAAGCCTTTGCAGTTAGCTCCCCTTGGCAGTTTTGGTTGGTGCCTCGGTACAGTATTTGCATTTGGGCTCAACTTTCTTCACTTGATCTACAGGGCTCTTTGCCACACTGAGCCCCCTACTCGTTCGCTGATGACAGACCAGCCAAGGGTTTATCTAGCTCCCTTTTCCTTTCAGCGGATGATTTTATCTCCTGTGTGAAGGACCCAGAGACCATGAGAGACATGGTCCTGCACTACTCCGACCTCCACCCTGGCACGCAGAGTCAGGCCTCCTGCCATGCGCTCTGCTATCAAAAGGCACACACCCATTACGGCCTGGACTTGGAGGACCGCTGCCTGTGTGGATCACTAGGCAGCAAAGTGGCCATGGAGTGTGGGAAAGTGTGCTCCAATGAAATCCAGAGCCAAGTGTGCAATAAAACAGTCGTCCATGCCGTGTACCCTGTCCAGGTAACCGCACCACAAGTTAGGACAGTGTCTCGTCCGAGGGTATACTTAGCTAAAGCTTTGCATGGCCTGCTCAGCCTGAGCTAGCTTGACTCCAGCCTGCACAGGTACCAAGAGCAGTGGAGACAGTGCAGCCCAGGCTTGTGAGCTGACGATGTACCAAGGTCTGTGCCAGGCTTGTCCTACCCACACTGGACTCAAACTGTGCTGACCTCCCTGCCTTTGATACCCACTCTAGCTTAAGCAAGCCCGCCTGTGTACAGCTTTTGTTGTGTAGACAGACCCTGAATGTGACGTATTTCTCTTCTGCAGCCAGTCAGGACAGGCTGCTGCTCTGCGATAGCTGGGTCTGGGAGAAGTTTTCAGCTGCAGCCTGTGCTAGTTGGATGTGGGCTTATGGCACCCTCTGGGAGGCTAAAAGGAAAAGTGGCTAGAGGGAGCTCTGGATAGGGATTTAGGGGGTTGGATGGAGCCCCACCTGACAGAGGGGTTGGAGACAGGGCCTGTCTGTGGTGGTGGAAGGGGTGGGGAGGAGCAGAGAGGTTGTGGGAGTGAGAGATGGAAAAGAGCTCTGCCGTGGCGTATTGGGGCATTGGCGACCTGAGATCAGATCACTACCTGTGTATTTCTGTGTCTCATTCCCTCTCTCCCCTCTGCCAGGTGAGTCTCTCGCTCTCTGCTCCTCCCCATTACAGTCTCCATGAGGTGATTGAATTCACCACAGAGACCCTGCTGCCTGAGACCTTATATGCCTGGGACTTTGGAGACGGAGGGCAGCAGTTCTCCAGCAGCGGCCCAAGAGCTCAACATATGTATGCCCTCCCTGGCAACTACGTGGTGGTGGTCAGAGCGCAGGTCGGGGGCCGGTCCGTGCTACACAGAGCTGCTGTCAGTGTGGTCCTGCCTGTGGGGCCAGTGGGCATAGAGTGCCCCAGGGCAGTGGGAAGAGGAGAAAGCGTCCACATCTGGATCCATAGCCAGCAGGGCACTGACCTCTCTGTCCTCTGGAGGAGGAAGACACCAAGTGGACAGGAGATGCGAGGTGAGATATTGCAAGGCGTTTATCAGTCGTGTTGTCCCCTCCCCACGAGTTGGGGAAGTGGCTGGGGAATTTCTATGGTGCATTGCAGTGCTGGGTGTTGGAGGAAGAATGGCAGGTTGTGACCTTGTCCTTCCTGCTTCCTTCCCTTCCCTTCTCCCCCTGGCCCACACCCTGGAAAAGGAGTAGATAGCCGCAGCACAAGCAAATGACAAGGAAGCCTGGGGAGGGCATAAAAGCAGGGCCAGAACAGCAGAGTCTGGAGGGGATGCAGAAGCAGGAAGCATGGCAGAGCAGCAAGAGTGGCAGGATGGTGTAGAGGGCATGTGGCAACAGGGCATGGGTGGGCAGTCTGGAGCGGGGTGACAGCGGTGAACAAGGCAGGACGGGGAGGCAGAGGAGTCCGGAGGGGGTGTGGCAGCCAGGGGCGTGGCAGGTTAATCTGTAAGGGGCGTGGCAACAGGGGGCGTGGCAGGTTAATCTGTAAGGGGCGTGGCAGGTTAATCTATAAGGGGCATGGCAGGGCATCTGGAGAGGGTGTGGCTAGACAAGGCGGTTTGGAGAGGGAGAGTCAGTGTCAGTTCAGGAGATGGGGAAATGCCAAGTGCATCCTGGAGAGGTGCTATGCTCTGAGCAGCAGGGGAAGGAGGCAGCCAGAGGCTGCTTGGAGAGGGGTGCTGTGAACCTGAAGAGATGAGAGAAAAGGCTGAGGGAGTTCCCTGGTCTCAGTCAGTCCCAGAGCCCGGCAGGGGTTGCTGTGCAGGGAGAAGGGGGGGGGGGGGGTAGGGAAGAGGAAGAGGATCAGTTAAAAGCAGCTGCCTGTCTGTGTGAGGAAAGCTCTCTCCACAGAGACCTTTAGAGAAGGGAGGGCTGCAGCCGCGTATCCAAGGAGACTTGGGGCAGCCACAAAGAAAGGGTTTAAAAAAAGTTTCCGAGTAGAGCCCTGTAAACGCTATCAACGTAGCACAGAAGACGGCAAAGTCCATGAGGCAAGAGAGCTTGCAGCCCCCGGGGAGCTCCAAGGACACGAGACGGAGGGAGAAGAGGCTCAGAGGGACATCGAAGGGGTAACCCTCTCCACACACACAGAATGCAGCTCAGTATTGCCTTAGCCCAGATGCCACGGTGATGGACGTGGTATTAGACCCTAAGCAGGCAGATCATTTCCGTGGCCTTGTGTGGATCCTTCTCTCAGAGACCGTGGTACCCTGCGGAGCTACGTGGCAGGGGTGATGCTGAGCCAAGACTTACAGCTGGGCTGGCTGCTGCTTCTCCTGCTGGGCAGGGGAACTGCTGGTACGTGGGGCCTTGTCTGTGGAGAGTGAGAAGGGCAGGGGGTTCCCGGTGATGGGTTGGCCAGAGGACGACCCTAGTCATTCCCTACTGGTGCAGAATCTCTGTTGTGCCGCTTCTGTGGCTACTTGGCTGGGTTTGCAGTTGAGCGCAGTGGTGACTCTGTGCTTGGCACCTCCAAAAGGGCTTCTGGAGCGCAGCACCTGACATGTTTAAGCTTTAATGTTGGTTTATGTTGAAGCAAATGGAAGGGGGAAGGCGAGAGGTCAGATTGACTTTGCCAGGTGGTCTCCTATAGTCGAAGGCTGCCTCTCAGTCTCTCTGATCTCAGCCCCATGTCGTCCTCCACAAAACCAAAGCGACTGAGGCCCTCTTGCATGTGTAGCCTGCAGGAGACAGTCTGTGCGAAGAGGCAGCATGAGCAGCCAGGATGAGACAATAGGGTCTTAGTGGAATTGCAGAAGGTGATGTCCATATGCAGTGTTCCCTGTAAGCTGAGTGCTTGGGCGGCCACCTAGGAGAGATGCAAATGTTGCCCAGCTGGTTAGCAGTGTGCCCACAGCTGGCAACATGTGCTCCCACAGGTGGTGCACACCTTCTCATGTCTTGGTGCACACAACAAAATTTATTCTACAAGTGAATGGAAACATTTTGAGGGAACATTGCCTGCATGTCCCTTTTCAGCTCATTTGGAGCAGGCCAATAGTCCATCTACTCCAGTATTCTCTCTTCAGGAGTGGCCATTACAACGTGCTTCAAAGGAAGAGAGAAACCCTTCACAATGCACCTCACCGGGCTGTAATTTGCACTGGGGGAAACTTCTTCCTGACCTCACCTGGGGATCAGACCATGCCCTGAAGGGTGAGGTCTGATAGCCTATAAGATCTGAATCTCAGCTAGTACAAAGGCAGGTGACTTTGTAATCATCCACCTCCTCTCTTTTTCAAATGCTCTAAGCTGTTTGTTCCCTGCAGCTGAGTAGTGGCAAATGTCTGGCTCTAAGTGCCTCTTTTTTGCCTGATCCTTCCTTAAGGCTTAAGCACTGAGCCCTCTTCTTTCTGGTTCATCGGGTTTGTGGTGACTTTTCCCTCTGGGAGAGCAGATCCATGCAGTCAGCTGTAGATGCTACACTGGACTCTTGCTGTGGTGATGGGTTCCTGGCCATGCCGTTGGCACTGGGCTGTTGGGCGTTCTCTGGGTTCTTGGTCATGCCCAGCAGCATAGGTCAGGACTATGGTGCAAGCCCGTTGCATGGATGATTGGTACCTCTTGCCAGTGGGCTTCCCATTTACTTTTGGAGCATGCACACTGCAATGTGCTTGTCTGGAGTGGGACATGCTTAAAGCTCTGGTAACCTGGGCTCTCTGGCTCTGGGTGCTTTGCAAGACAAGTGACACCGTGTATGTTTGCTTTTATATTTCTTGTGACTGTGGCTCCATGATGGATGGAGATGCCAGGCCCCTAGGGCAGCAGGGCAGGAAGTTAGTGAAAGCCGAGAAAAAGGAGCATCTAGTCACCTGTCCCAGAGTGGACAGAGAGGACAGGAGTATGGAGAGGAGCCCTGACGTAAGCAGACATGGCTCCTCTTATCTCAGTGGGAAGCTGCACAGGTTTACATCAGTGCTGCATGTGCTCCTACATCTCAGCAATGGAAGCACAGACCTCCTGGCCTTATAACTGTAGGGTGCCAGGTACCGTCATGGCCACTGTGACCTACTTGCTGCATAACATGGCTCTGGCTGGATTCCCTCTCCCTGGCCTTTGTCACCCCAGAGAGGCCTGGAGAGGTCCCGAGTGTGTCGTGTGCCCAGAGGGGGGACAGTGGTGCACCATTTCTCTCGAAAACAAGGGCTGCTGATTCTCCATGCCCTGGGTATAGGGATGGGGTGAATGGGAGATGCTGCCCTCTCCCTGTAGCCATAGGCATGCACAGCACATTTCATTAGGGTGTACACCGAGGGGATTTTATTTTTTATTTTTTTTAAAGGTGAACATGTATTGAATACTTGATCATAAAGGACATTATTTTTATTCATCAAACAAACTAAAGAAACTAAAACTTAATTTTTTTTAAATTAACAACTAAACTTTACTTAAATATACAAACTTAAATATGGGACATTGTACTTCTTAGTTTGTTTTTTACATGTGCAATTCGGCACTTATTGCATAATACAGCACTCCATACTTTAAAACTAAAAGAGCGTATCATGCGATTAAATTAAAACGCAAAGCCACTTTTTTTAGACATTATAGGGTTACCAGGTAGTCTTAAAAAAAATACCGGACACACTTCATGGGGGGCTGGGAAGCAGAGCTGGTCGGTCGGGGGAGGAGGTCAGGCAGAGCAGGGCTGGCTGGGGGAGATCAGAGGGAAGGGGAGAGGGCCAGTGGGAGAGGGGCTGGCCGGCGGAGCTCAGGAGGAGGAGGGGAGAACTGGCTGCCCAAAGCAGCGCTGGTGGGGGGTGCAGCGGGGCTGGCCAGGGAAGATTGGGAGGAGGAACCAGCCAGGGGGAGGTAGAACTGGTGGTGGGGGCAGGGATTGTGTTCAGCGGGGCTGGCCAGGGAAAATCGGAAGAGGAGGGGAGAACTGGCAGTCGGAAGCAGGGTTGGCCGGGGAAAGATCGGGAGGAGAAGTGGGGGAGAACCAACAAGCTGGCCAGGAAGGGGTGGGGGGAAGGAGCTTATCAGCCAGTGGGGAGTGGGACTGACCTGGCAGGCCAGGCGAAGCGCGAGTCAGTCCAGCTGCAGCTCCACCACGCGCTTGACCAGCGCACAGGAGCATGGACCGGGCTGCCCCTCCTCCTCACATGCAACCAGGGCTCCCAGTGCCGATCGCGCACCACCTCCCAGCCACTTCCCCCACCAGGCTTCTGGGCGCCCAGTTGGAAAACCAGAAAATACCAGACATTTCACATGTCTGGTATTTTCTGGATTTTTTTTTTACCAGACAGAGCCCCAAAAAACCAGACTGTCCGGTAGAAAACCAGACATCTGGCAACCCTAAGACATTAGGGTGTGCCTGGGCACACCCGGCACACACCGTACGCATGCCAATGTGTGGGAAAAGAGAGCTGCATGGTGTCTGCTGTGAGGCCCGTGCCATGGTTACTCTATTTTGTCTGGGATGTGGGGGGGGGGGGCAGTGCCATGTTTCCAAGCCAAGTGAAAGCTTCCCTGGAGGATGCACGGAAAGACAAAGGATGAAATCCTGGCCCTGGTGACCTCAATGCCATCGATTTCAATGGGGCTGGGATTTCACTTCCCATCTCTGCCTTGAAGAGGCAACAGCTGACTACAGAGGAGGTTTCCTGAGGGGCCAGGCTTTAGAGAAAGAGGACACTTGACCCAGAGAAAGGATAGCCTTGTGGTGAAAGCAGTGGACTGAGGGTAAGAGAATTCCTGGCTCTGCCACTAATTCCCCTGTGTGATCTTGGGCCTGTCACTTTCTCTCTCTCTCCCCACAACATCTCTGTGAGAGCCCGGATTGCAGAGTGAGAGAGAAATTAATAAATGTAGATAAGATGCTTGTGTACTGTGGTGATGGGACCTTTCAGCTTCCTGGACAGAGGCCAGGGACTGTTTCAAGGGCTACTGGCAACATGAGTGAAGGTGGGTGTGGGAGGAACAAATGTAACTTGCCGGTGGAAGTGTGATTTTGTATTTGCCTGAAAATGAGGAGGGAGCTGTGCCTGGGAGGACATTTTTTTTATCCCAGTATTATAGGTGAAGGCAGCACCATCTGCGTCAACCTCCATCCCAGACCTCTCTTGTCAGGGAGCTGAAACCACTGGGATGGGGGTGCAATCCAAAGCCAAGCCCTTCCTCGCCTCCCAAACTGTAGCAGGCTTTTCAAGAAGGGTTGGTCTATCAGAAAGGTCCGGTCAAAGCTCTGCTGTGGATGCAGCTCCTCTGGTCCAGGCGAGCCAGGAAAGGTTTCTCCCTGCGAGAGGGGTTGATGGGAGCCTGGAACAGATCAAACTTTGTTTAGGGTTGCCATGGCGATATGATTTTTTTGGCTTCCTTTGGAAAGAGCAGTTTGGTTGTTGCCAGGAGACCCAGGAATGCCAGACAGGGCACTCACTGGCCCTCCGGCAACCGCGCTGGATACTGTGACAGTCTCCTGGATTGGATTGGATTGGATTGGATTTTTCTCATTATCTTGTAAGTGTTCTCATCAGAGGGATGTTAGGGCTCAGAAAGCCAGCAGTGCCAGCTTAGGCCTGCCAACCGTTGCTGAGGTTCCAGACACGGGTAATAACAGACTTATCGTCTCCTATCCTTTATGCTGCGGCACTTTAAATACCGACTTCCATTTCACCCCAGTCCTGCATGTCCTGGCTCTCCTTGGGTTAAATTTGTCCTCTGGATGGGGGAACAAAAGGGCTTTGGCCACAGAAAATGCAGAGCCTGGATTTTGGGCTGGGGAATCAGCAAATGTGAGATGAGTTGTGGGGTGCTTACCAGCAGAAAGAGTTAAAAAGCAGAGGAAGTGGGAGAATTTCACAGATGGGCAAGAAAGGGGAGGAAAAGGCCGTGCAAGAGCAGCTGACTCCTTCCAAACCCTAAACACAGGATTTCTCCTTTGGGTTACCCCCTGCTTCCATTACCCCCACCTCTGAGAATTGTACTGAACCTTAATACTGACAGTATGGAACCATTTAAAGCCTCAGGCTACATCTAGACTGCAAGCCTCTTTCGAAAAAGAACGTCTAGACAACAACCAGTACTTGCGAAAAAACACAGATTGCATTACATAGCACCTTTTTTTGAAAGAGTACTTTCGAAAAAAGGTTATTCCTCGTAAAATGAGGTTTTCCGTGGTCGAAAAAACTGCCATGTTCTTTCGATTTACTTTCAAAAGAACATGGCAGCAGTCTAGATGCAGGGGAAGTTTTTTTGAAAAAAGGTTACTTTTTTCGAAAAAAGCCCTGTCATCTAGACACACTCCTAGTGTCTTAGCCAGAGGTAGCTGCATTTCAGGGAAGTGAAGTGATTCCTGTTTCTGACATCTGTAAGGTGCTTTAGGATCCTTCAAGGTGAAAGATGCTAACTCCATGCAACACTCTGCTGTTTAATTTTTCTTCCTCCTCAGCCCAGGATTTGGTGTGCCATAAAAGTTCCGTCTTCTGTGCCAGGGAGGCTCACTTCTTATAGAACAAGGTCCTCTTATTCCTTGGTCCTTCTCTTTTCTCCTAAGGGCCAGCTGAGTGGGGGCACCTCAAGGTGAGGCTCTGGGTTTCAGTTCTTGTCTCACACTGAGCAGTTCCCCTGGAGATGCTGTTTGCAGTTCCTTTGCTCCCTCCAGGAGGCGAGGCGGGTAAATTTGTCACCCGAAGAGCTTTATCCCAGGCCTCCATCTACTTATGGAGTCTGAGGGTATGTCTACGCTACAGAGTTTTGTCGGGAAAATGGCTGGTTTTTTTGATGAAACCTGACTTATGTCCACACTGCAATCGCGTTCTTCTGAAAGTAAATCGAAAGAACAGGGGGGTTTTCCCGGCATTGGTAATCCTCTTTCTGAAAGAGCTCTTTTGGAAAAAGACGTATGTGGATGGGGAAGAGGGAGTTCTTTCGAAAGAAGAGGAAAGAGGAAAAAGCAGATGCGCCCTGGTGGCCAGTCTGTCCATAGTAATCACAGCTGAAATGTGAGAGAGCGTCCACTCTGAATGGACGCTATCTTTTGAAAAAGCAGATTGCTTTTTCGATGCACTTTTGTGTGTGGACGCTCTCTTTTGGAATTTTCAGATCTCTTCCAAAAAATGGTTCTTCTGAAAGAAGCCTGCAGTCTCATAGCCTGAGAGAGAAGGAGAGCCAGGGCATTAACAATGCTGGCTCTTCTTGGTCTTTCTCTCTCAGCACTGGGACAACTAGAGCTAACAGGGTGTTGAAGGGACGGGAGCTCCTACTACGTTCCTTCAGGGCTTGGTGCTATGTGTGCAGTTGGGGCATGGTTGGGAATGGAGGAGGCTCATGCCACAGTGCAGGTCTCTCCTTGCCATATGTTAAATCAGACGGCGATGTGGTGCTAGGTTGTAGTGCTGGGGGGGAAACCTAAGAGGTGGGGTGGAGATAGGTAAGTTACTACCTCCTGACACACTCCACCAGCCCTGTTGGAATAAGGACCTTCTGGAACGCACCACCAAAGCCACTGGTAACTTTCTTCAGTCCTGGTACAGCCAAATAGACTGGTCTCCTCTGCCTACGTCTGGGAGGAGTTGGCAGTGCTGGGCTCTGGGATATGAATTGCCTTCTTCTGTGCATGCTTGTCAGCCTCTGCCCAGACGCTCTGGCAGCGCGGGGACCCTTCTCAGCTGTTGTCCTTCATCTTCAGATGAGTCGTCTTGCCCGCGAGGTGGACGGCTCCACTTTCAGAATCTGAACTGCTACTGGCTCAACCCCGCCAAAGAGACCTGGCAGGCTGCAAGGAGGCTCTGCCAGGGGATCCCCGGTGCAGATCTGGCAATTGTACGAACTCAGGAGGTGCAGAGCTTCCTGCAGGAGACTTTCCCTGGGTGCGTATCGTGCTCCAGCTCCAGCGTCTGTGCTCTGATGACAGTGGTGTTGTCATGACTACAAAGCGGGTTGCTTTTCAGGCACCCTGGCTATAAACCAGACATGCTCCTTGTCTTCCTCAGCTCCGTTGCCCAGAGGCAGTGCTGCTCTCTGTCATGGACCTCGGGCCTAGCAGCAGTGTGTGCTGCAATAATGGTCTTTCCCCTGGTAGTGCAGGTGTGGTTGTGTGAGCACATGGCGGGATGTTGTTCGTGCCCTTAAAAAGCAATGGTGGATCCTGGCATAGAGTGGACCCACTCAACGCAGGCAACAGAACACGTGTGCCACAGAGGAGACCAGCTTCACTTGAAATCCCTGGGAGAAAGCTGCAGGTGCCTCAGCACCCCAGGAATCAAACCTTATGCATGCGCTGCAGGGAACTGCTAGGCAGGTGGGCTGGCAATTGTGGGATAGGTGTAAGGACCCAGGAGCCCAGCAGCGGCTTTGGAGCCCTGCAAGTGGATGCGATGGTCCCAAAACAAGAGGGCTTGACTCAGGCCCTTACAGCACACGCTAGCTTGTTCACACCCGTGCTGAGGAGCCTCCAGGAGATTGGGCCCTATGTTTGAGATCTCCCCGATGGAAATCCAAGTGTGGCCACTCAGCCTGACCTATAAGACCTTTTCCTCCATGCTGGTTTTGGGGGAGGGGTACTTTTCCTCTGCTGATTGAGATCAAAGGCTCTAACTCCTCTCCCCGCCCCCGTTCCAAGTCCCCCCTCCCTTTCCCAGCCACTCCTTATGTTCTGTGTTGACTTACTGATGCGGTTTCTCTTTGAGCAGGGGGGTCATTCTGTCTTTCTCCCTGGCAGCGCTGGCGCAGTGTGGATTGGGCTCAGCTCCATGGGTTCCATGCGCTGGGTCGATGGCAGCCTGCTGGGCTCGTTCCAGAACTGGGCTCCTGTCAGTCGGCCCGAGGGCAAGGAGAGCTGCGTCCAGATGCATCTCCTCGACCCAGGAGGGCTTTGGAGCAGTCACCCATGCTCAGCAAAGTCCTCGTTCCTTTGCGAGAGGAGAGCTGGAGGTACCGTGCCCCCTGCTGGCCCCTGGGAGTGGGAATGTATTTACTGATCCGACTGGTGGCTGCTGCTGCTACTGATCTCCAAGTCCTACCCATTGCCACCAGGGATAAAGAGGCATCTCCTTGTAGCCTATAGAGAAGCTGACTGCTAAGGGGGGCTGATTGTATAATAACCATTGCTTGATGCCGCTTTTTCACCCTGGAGGACCCCAATGCTCTTACTGAACCCTGGTAAGATGCTGTAGGATGCTGAGTGCCCTCCCAGTGAGGGGGCCCTGTCCTTAGCATGTATTTATCCTACGGTCATGCCTAAGGGCCCCATTATGCCCATGCTATGAAGATACTTAGCAAGGGACATCCCCTGCCCCGGAGAGCTTACAGGACAGACAAAGAGGGGGTGAGGGAGGAAATGCTGTTATCCCTCTTCTACAGAGGGGGAACTGAGGCAGAGAGGCTTGAATGATGTGCCCAAGGTGACCACTCAGGGAGTCTCTGGAGGAGCTGGGAAATGGACCCCAAACCCCTGACTGCCAGGTTACTACTCATTGTAGTGCCCGACCCAGATCCTAGCAGATTCCAGTTTACTCTGAGGAGGGGTGTGTGCTAGGACCAGGGGTGTTTCTGAATACAGACATGGGTATGTATGTGTTGGCTCAGCCCACCCTATTGCTTCGCCTTCCCCACCCCCATGCTCTTTGCTTTCAGTCCCTCATTTCACCAACCTTGTCTGGAGTGGCAGGTCTAGGCCCCAGTTAAGCTAGAGCGCACACTTACAGGTTTGCTGGGTCCAGGCCCCGACTCTGCCCGGTGGATCTCCCAGTAGCATACCATGATGCCAGCCTGCAGCAGGGCCTGACTGAGCTGCCAGCCAGGAGGTGACCATCTATGTGCTTTGTGTTTGCAGCCACTTTGCCCAGCCCAGATGTGTTCCTGACGGGCGTGCCGGTGTTCAGCGGAGTCTACGATGTGAGGAACCTCAGCACAGAGCAGCTGCCACCTCTCCTGAACCCCGACGGCATTGAGGTAGAGCCAGCTGGCTGGCATGTGTGAATGCCAGCTGGGTCTATATGAAATCTCTTGTCCCTCTAGTCTATGTACCATGCTGAGTAGCCTTGGGGAAAGGGCAAACCCTTGGGAAGAGAACACAGATCAACCCAGAAGCACCCCCATGTCACAAGAGGCTGTTCCCCCGATGTTTATGACCCAGGGGACATGCGAATCATTAGAGAGAAGCTGGTTCCACATTCCCAAACCACATAACTGGGGCCATGCTTCGGGTAAAGCGCTGATCTTTAGGAAGCTGATCTGAACTACACAGGAACATGACAATAGCACATGTGCCTCGGTTACCACCTCTCCTGCCTCCTCCTCTGCCATTTCCTACCAGGGGGCCGCCCTGGACCTCCCTCGTTCATGCGTTTAGTTCCTGGTTTTGTGTCTTGTAGCTGATGCTCTTTCCAGGCCTCTGGTTCAGCCACGCGGGTGCTCTAGTCTCCATAGACTTCGGGGTGCAAGGGACAAAGAAGCCTGTTCAGGTCCGGTTCCAGATCCTCCGCCCACGTTGCAACCCCAACCAGCATTTGGTTCGCCCAGGTAAGAATTCAGCGTCCAGACCTCGGTCTCTAGTGCACTGATACTGACAGATCCATCTGCCTAGACCAAAGGGCTGTGTTGGTGGGTTGGTGGGCATTCCAAAAGGTCAAGGAGGGGTTATAGCTGCTTGATAGTCTCTATGCTGAGAGCTTCTGGATCTGTTGGACTCTTGGCGGGATGCTGAGAGAGACTGTCTGCTTATCCCCACCGCTCCCTCCAGAGCTCATCCTAGTACAGCCCCTCTGGGCTGTGTGGAAAAGACAGAACAACCCGGGAAAGCAAATCTCATGCAACTATGTGATGTGTAGAGTTGGTCCAGAATTCCCCAATGAACCGTTTCTTTTTTTCACTGAAAAATGAAGATTCATCAAAACAAAAACTGTTTGGGAAACCGCATAGGGTTAAAAAATCTTCCAATTCAAAATATTGTGTGGGGAGGGGGCAGGGCGTTGTGAAATTGACTAACCTTCCTTTTTCAGAACAGAAGAGTTGGGGTTTTGAGCTGATACAAAGTTACGTTTTGAAATGTGAAAGAAATTCAGACTAGAAAAGGGTTAAAAAGAAAAAAAAGGTCAAACTCAAAATGAAGCATTCTGGAAGTTTTTCAAAATGTTTCAAATTGTTTTCATGACGTTTTGGTTCATGGGAGCTTTCGAAATTTCTCATTTGGAACCTTATCTTGAAAATGTTTGTGTGACAGGAAGATGATTTCCTGCCCCAGTACCCTGTACTCACTGAGGACCATATGTGTTGATTCATTGGTCTGTTCTCCTCTCTACTCCTTTTCCATTCTCTGTATCGCAACCTCTTTCTTTTCACACCCATCCCCCCCCCGTCTTTCTCCTTCCCTGTCCTTCTCATTTTATCCCCAAGTGCATTATGAGCTCAGTAAGACCAGGCCTATGCTAGAAAAGGTCTGTTAGCATTGCTCCGTCAATGTGCTTTTGGTTGAACAGCTTATCTGGGACACACACATCCCCCTCTAACCAACCTGCAATCATTCCTGAGATTGGCTTGGCCTACCATTCCAATTGGTGTCAGCCTTTGGAGCCCACAATGTTTGAAATGAAACAAAACCAGTGTTCCCAGTGCTCTGATCAGTGACAGGGTGCGTGGCACCCACCAGAGGGACAGTGATTTCCAAGAGGTTGCTGGGGAAGAATTAATAGTGTCCTGCCATTAAGCTGTGCTCCCTCAGTGAGGATGGTAAGATGTTGAGCTTTTCTCTGGTGTCCCATTGGCTGGGCTGGGAGTGTTATCATTTGTCCCGCAGGGAGCTGGGCAGGTGGAGCTGAGTCTGAACTGGTTGTTTCTGGTTTATAGTAAAAATAAACACCCATAAACACCTTCTCGGAATCCACAAAGTGCTGTTCAGCAGTGGGCTAATGGTGTTATTCCTTTGATACTGATGGGGGGAATACAAGGCGGAGAGAGGTTGTGACTTGCCAGAGGCCACATGGTTAGACAATGGCACAGTCAGGAATAGAATGAACTCCCAGAGAAGTGTGGTGTCCACCAGACCATGCTGCTTCCCAATTTAGGAAACTCTGATTCTGTCCAGATCAAACGTTGGGGTGTTTGAAATCCAGATCTAGCTCCAGAATGCGGCCTGGTCCCTTCCTCTCCTTCCTTGCTTGAATTTACTAATTTAGTGGCCTGGTTTACAAATGCCCTGACAGTATACGTGATTTGTTGGAACACGTGTCCCGGGGAGCACATGCCGGTTACAACAAGCCGTACCCCAGCTGGCACTTGCTCTGGACTTGGCAAGCTCAAAGAATCTTGCAGCATGTGTTCTTCTTCCCAGGCTGCGAACTTCACACGCCATTCGCCTGCTGCCACCCGCAGCTGCTCTGCAACACCACGGGTTGGTGCCCCCGCAGGCAGCAGTGGTGCCCACTGAGAGAAGGCTGCTTGAACATCTCCAGCCCTTGCAGCTCTTACGCCTTTGAGAACATGACCTCCAACATCCTGCCCATCCCAAGCCCACCACGTTACAGCGGGACCCCACCCGTCTACTCGCCAGTGGCTGACTTCCCCCTGCTACTCGCTCCTAGCAGCACAAGCAGGCACATCCATGTAAGTGCTTCCAGGGCGTTGTCCTGCTGCATCTTCTCTTTCCCTTGTGCCGCCCGGTCATCTTCTGGCCCTGTCTTCCCCCTGTGTGTCCGTGTGTGTGTCTGAAAATCCCCTTGTGACTCCATTATGAGTCTTTGCGACAGGGCTTTGTGGTGATGTGCAGTTCAGGCCACCTCCTCATGCTGAGGTACACCATCCTTCTGCTTCGACATGACATGGGGACGGGAAGACACAACATTTGTGCATTGCGGTGCCTGAAATGAACTCGGGACAGTCCCAGGGAAATTAAGGAAAGTCCCAGGAATATTGAGTGGGAGGCAGCCCTGTGATTTATCCCCTGGCCCTTGCTTCTCCTTTGCTGCCCTCCCCGATCCCTCCTCCTTTCTTTGTGCTCCCTTCTCCACCTGTAAGATGTGGGGAGGCAGGATATTCCATGGGGACTAGGTGCAGAGACAGGTCTGGTTACAGTGGATGCTGGGGTTGCAATGGGAGGCGGCTCTTTTTGTGTGTTTCAGGTTCTCCTGCCTAGAGAGGAGTTCCTAGTGTACCCAGATGACATTATCGGGATCCAGCATAACGCAGCAGTGAACTCCCTCCTCCGGTGCCCGCAAAGCTCCCATTCCCCCTGGCGCCAGAGCTATATCAGCCTCATGAAGGACGGCTGGTGGGAGGGGAGCATCGGCAGCTTCTCCCACCCCACCTGGGTGGACCACGTCGTCTGTGACCTCCGAGTGACCTTCGTGGACGTGGCCCGGAGCTTTGCTGCCATGCCACTGCTGGCCAGGCATTTGGAACCCGGGGCCTACACCTACACGGCAACTGTGAGGAACGCCATCAGCAGCAGGCAGGTGGACTGCACGGTGCAGGTGCAGACCAAAGTCAGCGGGCTGCAGATCATCCACCCAGCACTCGCCAGCGGGAAGCTCCATGTGGCCTCCAAGAGAGAGACTCTGATTGTCGTCAAGATTCTCTCCGGCTGCAGTGCTGCAGCTCACTGGACGGCACCGGTGAATAGGGCTGGGGTGTTGTTTGAGGCCACCTGCCCAGGTAGCCTCACAGCACGTGTCCCCGCCTGCCACAGAGACACAGCGGACACCTGGTTCTCTTCGGCCCTGCTTCGCATGGAGGAGCCGAGAACGGAGACCCTGAATGTGCTGGTGGCCAACGAGATCAGCTCCCAGAAGCTGTCAGTGAAGATCCAGTCGTACGATGCCATCGAGGGGCTGCGGGTGGTGCCGCATGGACCCCGCAGGATGCTTGTGGATGTGTCTCAGGTAGGTTGTCTCGCTGCCCTTATTGTGCCTGGGTTATTGCCAAGGGCAACCTCTCACTATCGCCATGGTCCCTATGCCATGCTGTGGTCCCCTTCAGGATGTCTATGGAATCTCAGGTAGGTTGCCTTGCTGCATCTCTCCAACATCTCTGGTCCCAGTGCCACTTCCTGGCCCTAGTGGAAGCTGGCATAAGGGCTGCCTGATTGGAGTTACCATAAAACAAATGTATGGACACTCAGTGGCAAGATGAACCTACCCTCTAGCAGAAACTTCTGAGAAGGGTAGCTCTGAGCCTGTCCCATCCTCCCTCAGGATGCTCTGGGATCCAAAAATCCAGATTAGCATGGGCACTGGGTCTCTTACCTCCTGGCTCCAGTATCTGGGGTGTGTTACATCCATTGTATAGCTGCAGGTGATCGGGAGAATGCTGATGTTCCACGTGAACACATCCATTGCTTTGCTTTAGGCCTATCGGAAAGTTTCACCCCTTAGCCCTAGAATCAACCAGGAGGAAGCCATCTGAGCCTAGCCCATAGATCTGCTGCAAACAGCTGGTTGCTTTTCTTGGCAGGTGTTCTCTGCAGAGCTTGCCCAGGGCTCCTCTGTGTCCTACAGCTGGGTCATTGACAACATGGACATGTTTGCCTACAAGGGACAAACCTACAGCATCAAGTTCAAGAGACCTGCCACATACCAGCTGAAGGTGGGCAAACGTGAGCGCCACCCATGGGTTCCTTCAACTGAGGCATCTGTCATAAAGTGAGAGAAGGGTGTCTAGGAGTCAGGGCTCTGGGTGGCTTTTCTAGCTCTGCTGCTGACTTGCTGTGTGACATGAAATAAATTACCTACACTCTGTGCTTTAGGTTCTCCGCCTGTAAAAGGGAGGTGGGAATTCATATCCACCACACAGGCCGGTTTGAAAGGGTTTAAATGTTTATAAAGAGCTAGGAGACCCCTCAGTGAAGAGCATCATGTTCCCCACCACCACTATCAATATTCCTTCTCATCTTTTCCATCCATGTCTGGATTTTTTTCCCCATCAATGTGTAGAATAATGTTTGTATGTGCACCAAGGCATGTGTGAATGTGCACCACCTGTGGAAACAAAATCCTAGCTGTGGGCACTCTGCTAATCAGCTGGGTGGCATCTTCACCTCTCCTGAGTGGCAGCACAAGCGCACAGCTTACAGGGAACACTTCTTGCCCCCACATGGGTGTTTTGCAGATAGATGGACAAATATACAATTTATTTATTTAAACCATAAGGTGTAGAAACCTGGCTGTGCAGCCAAAGGCCTGGCAGGACTCAATGTGCATCAGGCAGAACCACAGAGTGGCCACAGTGACACAGTGCCAGCTTGACTCAGGACTCTGCCTACGACACCCAATTGCCCCACTTGCTTTTCCTCCATGGAGGCTTGACTCCTCATGGGAGTCATTGCACACTCCACACTGGTGCTGCTACGTTGCCAGAGGGTGTGGTCTGGGCAGTGATTAGCCGCCATTGCACATCTCCAGGGGTTGCATTTTCCTGGCTGTCAGGCCGCTTTTCTCCATAGAACGTCTGTCCCTGGCTCCAGTCCCCATGCTCTCCATGCCCCGATGAGACCATAAAAGTAGCTCTGCCGTTTGCTGACCTCTGCCACCAACCTGCATGGCGGGAGGCACTGTGCTGGGAATCAGTGGAGTGTGTGACATGGGTGGGGCAAGTTGTATGGGGTTGTGTTGCAGCAAGGGGCAGTGAGACAAATGTGGGGGAGGGGCGAACAGTGGTCGTGGTACTGTGGGTTGGGGAGGTGTTGCGGCGAGTTGGGGTTCCTCTGATCCTGCAGCCCCATAGAAGCAAGAACAGACTCCATCAGCCAGTAGAATAGAGAGGGCTTATTGCTTCTCCAGGATACAGCACAGCATAGACGTGATGTGTCTACAGGAGTCTTGGCCAGGATGCCTCAACCCCCTTGAGATGGGGTCTCTGGGCCCCTAGATTCCAGCCCCCTCCTTTGTCCATTTCCTTGATGGTTCCAGCCCAACACTGCTCCTTCTTAGTTCCCTCACTGCCCTCAACCGGTCTGACCGGTTGGGTCTTTGTCCACGTGACCTAGGCAGCCCACCTGCTGGGCCATGCTCACAGACAGAGGCCAGTGGGTGTCATCCACAGCCTACAGCATAGCAACCAGAAAGGAACTGACACTACATCACAGCATGTGGGTGAATCAGTGAGAATCACACATCACAGCGCAGGGGGGCACCGGTCACAGAGCAGACAACACCCCCACTAGGTCACAGGAGGTCATTGGCAGCCATGGCACAGTAGATTGGGCATCGTTGGCAGTCCTGGTGGAGTGGGTCCTAGGTCTGGAGCATATGCAGAGTCAGGAAGCGAATGCCTCTCATTCACATTTCTGTGCATTTGATGCCATTGTGTTCCTCCTGCCCAGCTCAGAGCCGAGAACCCCGTAAGTTCGCAGGTCGTGGAAGTGGCGCTGACAGCCGAGGCGATGAATCCACTCGCCAACCCTGAGATAGTGGGGCTCCCTGGCGTGGTGGCAGTTGACACCCCCCAAACGCTGGTGTTCAGGGTGGAAGTGGACACTGCTATGGAAGTCACTGTGAGGTGAGAGTCCATGGAGCCAGAAAGCAGAACTCCTCCCCCCAAATGGGAGTATCCACCACAGAGGCCAGGCTAATGAAATCTATTGAACGGTCAGGGGACTTCCTAAAGAGATCAGCTTTCGTAGGCAGATCTTTGTACCACCTGGTGACATCTTGTACCAGTCCAGTGCCTTTTTGTGTGTGATCTCTGACAGGAGCCCTTTCTCCCATGCCATGTCTGGAAAGAGGTTTCCTAGGAGAGCTTGTATCTCTCATCAGGAAGGAAGAACCAAGGTGGGACATGTGATTATCCAAGGGGTGAAAAATAGATTGTAAAATGTGGTGGGTTTGAGAGTCATCCCTGATGGGCATAAGTCACCAGAGACTCCAGTGAGAAATGTTTGCAGGTGATGTGGTGTTGGAGGGCCTTGGCCAGCTATGTCTCGAAATGCCAACATGTTACATCGAGAGCGTTCTGCAGAGTCTGCGCATCAAACCAGATTGAGCTGAAAATTGCGCTCATGGGATATAGGAATTGCCATGTTGGGTCGGATACAAGGACCCTCTTGCCCAGTCTCCTGCCTTCAGAGAAAGTTGCGGGGGGAAATCCATGCTGTAGCACATGTCAGATAATCTGCTTCCTTCCCCGGTGTTTCTCTTTGGGATCCTTTCTAGCTAGAGATTAGCTTGTCCCTTCCACAATGTACATTTGTATCTGCTGTTCTAATGCTGGGTATTTGTGTTATTCATGTATCCGCCCAATCTCTGAACCAGCTGCAGCTTGGTGCTCACCCCCCAGCAGTCGCCTGGCTTTCTTTACCCCTGTCTGAGGTGGAACTATTTCTCTTTGCAGGTGGGGTTTTGGGGATGGCAGCCCCAAGGTGGAGAGCCTGCTGTCTCCCCCCTATGACTCACAGCTGTCCCGGCCAGACCCACAGGGAGAGAGGGTCCAGGTGCTGGCCAGAGTGACCCACACATACACTCAACCAGGTGAGAAAGGGACGGGAGCTGAGGGGTCACTTGGAGCTCAGAAGAGCCCTTAACCCACGTGTTGGAGAGGAGAGAGAATGGGATAGGAAGGCAGGAAGGTGATGGGAGAGGGGCACAACTGTTACTCAGATGAGTACAGAGGAACTTCCTGAGCACAATGGGAATGACAGTCTCTAACCACAAGAATCCTAGAAACCCTGGTTCCTTCCCACAATGCCTTTCTTCTCCGCTTCCGCAGGCAACTACTCAGTGACTGCTGAGGCCGTCAACAAATACGATCGAGTGGAGCAGGTGGCCAGAGTCCACGCCGTCTGCCCCATAGCGTCCGTGACCATTCGGGTGACTCCAGCCTCCCCCCTGGTGAATGAGGTTACCCAGTTCGAAGCGTTACCCCGCCCTTCCCCCTATGGCATTGTTTACTCCTGGAACTTCAACGATGGCTCTCCCACGCAGGTGGGAGTGAATTTGCGGGTGCGCCACAGCTTTGAGAAGAGTGGGGATTACAACGTGCTGCTGCGGGCCAACAACAGCCTCAGTGAGGTGTTGTCTGATGTGGCTGTGACGGTCAGCGAAGGTGTCACGGGTCTCCGCATAGTGTCCAGCGGACCCACTGAGCTGGGTGCAGCCACCGTTATCAATGCCGTGTTGGACTCTGGCACAGATGTCCTGTGGACTTTTAACATGGGGGACGGGTCCGTCCACGGCAACCTGACTCTAAGCTTCGTCTCTCACACTTTCGCCAAGGAAGGCAACTACACAGTGACGGTGATGGCTCGCAATGCCGCCACCTCGACCCACGTCTCCACCATTGCAGAGGTTTACCAGCTTCAGATAACTGACATCCTAGCACCCAGCTGCCTCTCCACAGGGGAACTGACTCACTTCCAAGCAGCGCTAACAGGGCCGAGCAAAGGGGTTCAGTTCTGCTGGGATTTCCAAGATGGCAGCCCCCCTTCTATCAGGCTTGGGGACCCCACAGTCTTTCACAGTTACCCAGTGGCCGGGCACTACCAGCTGAACCTGACTGTACGTGGCACAGTAAGCATTGCCTCTCGCCAACTGGCCATCTGCGTAGAGGATCAGATCCGTTCGGTTAAGCTGACGGTACCGACTCTGGCTGTAGCTTTAGGGGAACCCATGAGCTTCCAGGCTGAGGTGGTTCCAGTGCCGGATCCCCAGCACCAGTATTGGTACCACTGGGACTTTGGTATTGGTGAGGACCCAGTGACCTCGGGGTCTCCAGAAATCACATTCATCTACCTGGAGGGAGGATTGTACCGGGTGTCGGTCTCTGTGTGGAACACGGTTAGCCGGAAAAATGCCTCAGCAGATATCCTGGCTCAAAGGGCGGTTGGCACCATCTCTATTCTCCACAGCGGTGAAACAGGGAGCTTTCTGGCACTGGGCACCTCCTACCTCTTTATGGCTGAGGTCCCCTCGGACAGTGCAGCCACCTTTCTGTGGAACTTTGGAGATCATTCTCCCCCGCAGGCAGGTCAGAGCGCCTCCCACACCTACCACGTGGCTGGCGATGTCACTGTCACCGTGACCGGAGAGAACCAGGTTAGCCAGAAAAGTGCCTCACTTGATGTTACAGTCCTGGCCCCAGTGCAGCGGCTGGCTCTGAGCACTGAGCAGCCAGTCTGTGAAGTCAGGCAGGAGGTCACCTTTCATGCCTCTCTGGCGGCAGGAGACCAGGTTCGCTACTGCTGGGCTATTGGAGAGCCCCGTGACTTTCAGAAAGGGGCTGCCATGTTCTCCCACCCTTTCTCTGCCACTGGCATCTTCGTGGTTTTCGTCACAGCCGAGAACGCAGTGAGCACAGAGAAGGCAAATGTCACTGTTGAGGTCCAGGAGCGAGCCCAGGGGCTTCAGATCCACAGCGTGAATGTGGTGCAAGGCAGGTACCTGGCATCTGCTGAGCTCTTTGTGCTGACCGCCGAGGTAACCCAGGGCTCCAACCTCACCTTCTGCTGGGTGATTTCTCAAGGGCCACGTCGAGTGTTCACCACTACGGGACGGTCGCTCACATTCTGTTACAATGCGAGTGGGGAGCTGCTGGTCGAGGTGAGAGCCAGGAACCTGCTGGGAGAGGTGTCCGCTGGCCTTGCCCTGCAGGTGATGGAGAGAGCCTCTGGTGTGCAAGTCCAGGCAGCCAGTGGCAGTGTGGCTGTGGGAAAGCCGGTGAAGCTCTCCGTATCTGTGATCTCTGGGACGGATTTGCTCTATTCCTGGCACCTCGAGGAGCATGCCCAGCCCTTGCTCACCAACTCCTCCTCTCTGTCCTACACCTACTCCACTCTGGGCTCCAAGCTGGTGTTCGTCACAGTTTCTAACGTTCTTGGTTCCACCAATGGCTCCACAGAGCTAAGAGTCCAGGAGCCCGTTTCCAGGGTGAGCTTCACGGTGGAAGGAAACACTCCCCCCTTCTTCTTGATGTCTAACACCTCTAGGCAGCTCTGGGGCTCAGTGGCTACAGGCTCTGATGTCACGTGGGAATGGAAGCTGCAGGGGAAGGAGAAGCAGCCACTCTTCCGTGGACAGAACATCTCCTGCGAATTCAGTGAGGCTGGAGTCTACCAGGTAGACCTCCATGCCTGGAATGACATCAGTGAGGACACAGTCTGGCACGCCCTGGCTGTCCAAGACCCTGTGGCTGGGCTGGCAGTGGAAGTGGACAGGCGGGACGTGTGCACCGACGACAGGGTAGTCTTCGTGCTGCACCTTCAGAGGGGCACGAACGCGAGCTTTGCTCTCACTGTCCCCTCTTTGGGGCTCAGCCAGGATATCCGCGGAGGAACGCATCACTTCTCTTTCCCAGAGGCAGGCTCTCACCGGGTGCTGGTGTCGGCCTCCAACAACGTCAGCATGGAGGTGGCCTTCGTGGTGGTCCAGGTGCTGGAGAAGGTGCGAGGGCTGCACATCCCCAATTGCTGCCCAGCCATCCTGGAGTCCAACAAGGAGCTGACGCTCAGGGCCCAGGTGCGAGCTGGGGAGAACGTCACCTTTTTCTGGGTCTTTGACCTCCCTGGGTACCCTGCCCATGAAGCAGCAGGCCAGCAGGTGGGGTACATGCCCCCCGGAGCAGGTAACCTGACCATTCACGTGGAGGCCCGTAACCCGTTCTGTGCTGCCTCTCTGGCAGTGTCCATGGTTCTGCAGGTGCCCGTCGGGGCAGCCACCTTGTCCAGCAATGGGACTGGGGCTTTCACCAATCAGACAGTGGCCTTTGACGTGGCGGTTGCGGGCGGCAGTGATCTCCGTTCCACGTGGCAGTTCGGGGACTCAGAAGAGACCTTTGCCAGTGGCGGGGCCGAGAGGGTGTTTCACCGTTACGGCCGTGCTGGGGATTTCGCAGTGGAGGTGAAGCTCTACAATGAGGTCAGCTTTGTCCTGGTGCAGACGGTGGTCACCGTGCGGGAGCTGGCGTGTGACCGCCCCATTGTGAGACTGGTGGAGCTGCCCTCCTCTGTCCCCAAATCCCGCACTAGCTACTTTGAAGCTAGCGTAGACCTGAAGGGGTGCACAGCTTACAGGGCCTTGTATCTCTGGGAGGTGTTTGACAGCCCCGGCTGTGAGCAACTGGAAGAGGCCGACCGGGTGTCCCTGCCGCACGTGGACATGTTCACCCCATCACTCACGCTCCCCAAGCTCTCTCTGGTCATCGGCACCCACTGCCTGCGCTTCACTGTCTCTCTCCAGCACACCCCTCTAGCCCGGACACTTTCCCGGCTCATCGCTGTCCTCCCCAGCAAGCTGGTGCCCATCATCCAAGGCGGGTCGTGGAGGAGCTGGTCTGCCCACCGGGACCTGGTTCTGGATGGCAGCGGGTCATACGACCCTGATGTGGGGACGGACGCGGACCCCTCCCTGGAGTACCACTGGGGCTGGGAGGTAACACCAGGAAACCAGCAGGAGTGGCCGTCAGCACTCACCCGGGCAGTCACTGTGGGGGGGCTGGGGCTCAGGGTGCCGTGGGGCAGCAAGGACTGGCTCGAGTCCAGAGGAGGGGAGGTGCCTTTTTTGAAGGGTGCAGAGCTTCCCCCCACCCTCCGTTTTGCAGCTGCTCCCTACTTCATCCCATGCCCACCCTCACTGCTCACTCCATTAACTCACTCAAGCTCATTATATTATATCTACCCGGATCTCTGCTCTTACAGGATGGCTTTTGCCTGTGCTCCGGGACTACCTGCTACAGGGATTTTTGTAGTGTAGACACACCCTTATCTAGAATTAGGGCCCTGCCAAATTCACAGCACTGTACAAATCTAGTCTCCCTCGGTGAAAGGGTTTTTGTGTGCGTGTACTGTATACCAGTGTTTCTCAACCTTTTTTTATAAAGTACCCTTTTAAAAAAAATAAGTACCCCCTGTACCTACAGTTTTCAGGCACAAAACATTTTTTTCTACCATTGCAACCCATTTGTTTAAACAACTTAATCATAGCCGGGCGGGTGATGACATTTTTGGGTGTAAAAAGTACAACAATAATAAAGCGCTGTAAAACTTAAAACAAACTCCCCCCTCCCCCCGACTTCTCTCGAGTATCCCTAAGGGTGCTCATACCACTGGTTGAAGAACACTGCCGTATACTATAGAGATCTCACAGGGGATACCAGCATTCCTCACATTCAGGGTCCTGACCCAAAGGGGAACTGCAGGGGGATCACAAAGTTAATGTAGGGAAGTTGCCGTTCTTATTTTTGTGCTGCCTTCAGAGCTGGGCAGCAGGAGAGCGGCATCTGCTGGCCAGGCCCTTCGCTCGGAAGGCAGCGTCCCCCCAGCAGCAGCACAGGAGTAAGGATGGTGAGACCATCCCATGCCATCCTCCCTTCTGCTCTCAGCCGGCAGCCACCACTCTCCCGCTGCCCAGCTCTGGAGACAGCATCGCCCCCAGCAGCAGTGCAGAAAACGGGCGGAATAACCACGAACCCCCTTACGATAATCTTGTGACCTCCCCACATCCACTTCTTGGGCCAGGATCACGTACAGTGACACCTGAGATTTTAGTTAGCCGGATGCCCGCAGACCATGGGTGTGGCCAAGTCCGTCCCCCCTCTCCAGAGATAGATATAGCTCCGGAGTGAGTTAACCAGATCTCTCTGTCTCCTGCTCAGAACGTGTCCACGCCCTGGTGTGCGCCCCCTCCCCTGCAGAGCGGTGCCAGCATCACCGTTCCCCGCACCGGGCTCTGCACAGGGGCTGGCTACCGCTTCATTCTCACCGTGAAGAAGCCAGGGAAGGAGCCAGCCTCTGTGGCCCAGACGGTGAGTGGGAAAGGGCAGCTCGGGGAAGGAGGCCAAGGGACAGACCCCCAGTCTCACTGGGCATGGAGCTAGCACACAAGGAGGCAGATGCTGCCTTCTCAGCAGGAACGTGTGCGGTACCTGTGACCCCTCACTAAGCCTTGGGGCAGCACAAGGCCGGGAGGAAGAGCTTGGAAACAGTGTGTCTGCTGCTGGTCCATGTGGTGTCAGTGCCGGGCAGATACCAGCCAGGGTCTGTGTGCTTGTGCTGCCAGGCCTGCCCCCAATCCCAGAGCACGGGCCTCGTGTCTCCCTCTTTGGGTGCCAGGCACCTTCCCCTATTGCCCAGGGCTCATTCCCCCGCGTGTCAGGCTTGTCCCCTCTCTTGCATCGAGGCTGCTCTAGTTCCACAGGGGTGTTTTCCAGGGCGGTTTGAATCTGATCCTGCCCTCTGCCTGCAGGTTTGGATCCAGCCCGGCCAGATCCTGCCCGTGGCCATTGAGTGCCGTTCCTGCAGTGCCCTGTCGAGCTACGAGATCAGCAGGAGCATCCACGTCAAGCTGGCCGGGCAGTGCCGGAGCTGTGGCAACAGGACCGTGGTGAGGCAGGAAGTGCCCAGCCCGAGCCACTTGTATTTAGCTCCCACGCCCAGCCCCTGCTGCTTGGAAGGAGGCTTGACTTGAACACGCACCCAGCGGAGAGACTCCCTGCCCTCCACGTGCTCCTCTCCCCTGCCCCTGCTCGTCCCACATGTTGCCCACAAGGTCTGGGGCTCGTGGTGCTGCTTGGGGCTTACACCTGCGAGTGCCCCTGTGCAGACTGGACTAGCCGGCTGGGGTGGGACCTCAGCTGGGCCGTGGCACTTGAGGGGATGTGGGCTCTGCCTGCCTGTAGTCTGTGCGCCCCGGTGCCTGAGGAACGGCGGTGTTACTGGAGAAGGGGGGCTGGGCAGTGGCTCAGTGGGTGAAGGGTGTAGAGTGGCTAGTGCTGGAGACCAGGAGGCTGGACTCCTAGGTTCCAATCCTGACTCTCTGGGCGACCTCGGTCAAGTCAGTAAACCACTCTGTGCCTCAGTTTCCCCTCTGTGATGGCAGGGATAATGTTGCTTTATTGTGCCAGCAGGGTGCTGCCTGGCTCTGTGCATTGGGATTTGTCAGGTCTAGGAAGGGCTTGGATGGCAGGTCCTATAGAAGGGACAGCCTGATTCTCTGCTCCCTTCTCCCACGCCAGCCCAGCTGGTATGTCTGCGCCCCGCTGCTGGGCTGCTCTCTCACCATGTCTCCCTCTCGGACCCTGGCAGTACAAGTGGACGGCTCAGAGTTCGGACGGACAACCTGTAACCCTGGACCATGTGACCACCTCCACCGGGGACTCGAACCGGGACCTGGTGATCCGACAAGGGGCCCTGCAGGACGGGGTGAATTACACTTTCACACTCTCAGCCTCCGAGCCTGGAGGGGAGCTGCAGGGGGCATCCAGCATCTCTCTGACCCCCAACAACCCGCCCAGGGGAGGGGTCTGCACCCTGACACCCGAACACAACCTCTACCTCCTGGAGACCCCGGTCTCCTACCAGTGCACAGGTAACTCTGCCAGGACGTCCTGTGGGCAGCTGCCCCACACTCCCAGGGCAGAAGTTGATCATGTGGACACCAGAGAGTCCACAGTGCCAGCAACAAAGGAGAAACTCCCTGCCCAGTGCTAGGTATATGGGAGGGTGAGAGGGACGTTCAATCTCTGTCTTCCCACCCTGTGCCCTGATCCCAAGCCCCACGGGGTGGAAGGAGCTGGACATGCTGACGATGCGCCTGGCCTGGCCGGTGCTGTGACAGTGGCCACAGGGCTGGCCCACAACATTTTGGCACCTGAGGCGAGGAGCTCAAATGACACCCCCATGCC
Organism: Pelodiscus sinensis; assembly: GCF_052426305.1. Taxonomy (NCBI): domain Eukaryota; kingdom Metazoa; phylum Chordata; order Testudines; family Trionychidae; genus Pelodiscus; species Pelodiscus sinensis. The sequence goes on from NC_143071.1 coordinate 17,565,948, forward strand.
CCCTCTCTTGGGCCAAAGCTTTGAAAAGTCTCAATTCTGCCTTCTTCCTGTTCTACTCCTCTCATGGCGCTCCCCCCTCTCTGTGCATCTAGAGCAGAGAGAATACATCTGCACCAGCAGCAGACACAGTTTTCTACGCTCTGGGTCCTAGTGGCGCCCCCCAGAACAGTCTGGCACCTGAGGCAGCTGCCTCAGTTCACCTCATGGTGAGGCCGACCCTGAGTGGCCAGGCGTGGATCTGGCCTGTCTGCGTACCAGGATTGGGGATGTGGTTTACAAGGGCTCTCAGGGCCTAGGGAGGTGACAGCATCTCTGGGGCAGGCTGCTCTTGCCCATTTCAAGCCAGGCGATCGTGACATGCTCTGTGTTGCAGCAGTTGCTAACGTATGTTGCAGAGACTGATACAGCCCGGGAATACAGGCAGGCCTGAGGCTGAGGCCCTGCCAAGCAGGGGGAGGAATCGATTGGACTGCGGGTTGGGTGATTTGGCAGGTCGCACGTGCAGCTGGGCCCTGAAGGAACCCAAGAGGCAGTGACTGGGTGGGTGATCCTGTTCTGGACTCAGCTGAGTCACACTCCTGCTCCATCCACGTCTCCCTTCCTTGCTCTCTCAGGCTGGAGGGATGATGATAGCAGCCCGGTGCAGCTGATTTACACGCTTACTGCTGAAAGGTGCTCTCCCGATGGCAGGCACTGCCAGGCCTTCACCCTCTACCGAGGGATCCAGTCCTCCTTCAGCATCTTCCTCCCTGCGGCCACCAGCGGCAGCCTCTCCACTGTCCACGTCCTGGTAGAGCTGGAGGACTCGCAGGGGGCGAAGACGCTGGCCCTGAACCGGTGAGCATAGGCACAGCCAGGATGGGCGAGCCCGAGGGAATGCGGCTGGGCCTGTGTTGGCACGCACGGGCGTCCTAGAAACAGAAAGATCAGAGGCAGCCAAGAGCGTCTCTGGACTCTGCTTGGGACTCCAAAGTGGTCTGGTTCCACTGCTCAGTCCGAAGTGCCCGCTGATCCCCAGCTGCTGGGAGGAACAGAGCCCTTGGAATTCACTGGGATAACTCTCCTTCCTTCCTTCCTTCCTTCCTAGGACCCTGACTCTGGTCATGCCAGTGCTTCCAGGGGACTTCCTGTCTGTCACCAGCTGGCTGAAGAACAAGAGCCAATCAGAACTGTGGGGTGTGGTCCAGCAGGGCAACCCCCAAGAGGTGATCCCATACTCCCTGGCCCTCATCACGGTGCTGAATCAGGTGAGGGGTCAGCTGTGGTGGCCATTGTCTCCCTGGCATGTGCACACGCTCATGATCTTGCACACTTGTGTGTCTCCGTGCATTCCCGCGCGTGCCCCCTCTCCCGGCAGACGTGCCTCGCTCACGAATGCCCCTGTGTGTGTGCTCCAGCACTCGGGCAGCCAGGGCGAGGAGGAGCTGAGGGACCGAATCGCCATCCGCAACAACGTCACCGCAGCACTGGCCTCCCTCCGTGTCTCCAGCGTGAAGGAGGTTGCCCAGCTGAGTGCGGCGCTGCAGCAGTGTGTGGTAGGACCCTGCTCTCCCCTCTCTTCCCCCTGGCCTAGGTGCACAGTCTGGGCACTCCCCTGGTGGCAGACGAACTCCTTGCTCCTCCACCGGGGGCCCTCGCTGGGTGCCTCCATTTTCCCACACACCAGACTGGTGGGTGTGACTAAGCCCCAGGATCCGCCAGGCCCTGTGCTCGCAAAGAGACTGAGCACCCCTAGCTGCTGGCCATGGGGCTCTGTTGGAAGGGCTTAGCCTCCACTGGGACAGTTGCCTAAGGAATGGGCGGGTAGGGAATTGGTGAGCCCCATGCCCCCCAGACTCCTCCCACTGGGGCGAGAGAGCAGGGGCAGGAGAAGAGGGACAGGAGCATCCTACAGCGATGGCTCCTGCTGCCCAGGTCAGTGCAGAGCCGGGGAGAGGCCCGGAGGCAGGGAAGTGAGCGTGTGCAGGGAGGAGTGGAGTGGAGCCAGGAGGCTGGCAGATCTCAGCTGGCTGCGATGGCGAGGGAGTCGGGAGAGTGAGGTCTGCAGGTTACGGCCATGATGAGGGAAGAGTGGGGAGGGGAAGGCTGAGGCAGGGAGGGCAGATCTTCTGGAATCCCTCCCCTTTCCCAACGTAGGCATTCCCAGGAGAGCTCAGCCCCGAAAGCCAGGCCAGGATCCTGGCGGCAGCCCAGCAAATGATCGACGTCATCAGCACGGAGACGGAGGAAGGTCACGAGACGCCCACCTCTGCCGGCAGCAGCATCCTGGGGATTCTGGGTAAGCCACAAGCCATCTCAGCATTATAGGAAGGGTCTGGGGGGGGTGGGAGGCAGCAGGGCCGTACTCCTGGGAGCTGCAATCCAGGACTCTACCCTCCTGCCCCGGTGGCTGGGGCAGCTCTCTGGCTCGGCAGCTAGTGGCAGCTCAGCTCCAAGGCCACGCTCTGGCGCAGCGATTCTGGGTGCTGCACATGGGGCCTTGGAGACACGGCTCCCTGGGCCTGTCGTTCCCAGCAGCATTGCCAGCCCGAGGTGAAGTCTGACATGAAGGGGCTCTGTGCTCTGGGTGGGGCCATTGCCCTAACGAGGGGAGATCTGAGGATGGGTGGGGTTTGGGGGGAGGTGGGGAAGCAGCAGGACTCTAACCGAAACCTGTGAAATCTTTCCCAGGGAGCATGTTATCAGCACTGGACATGGCCCCCCACCCGCCTGTGTCTGGGGCCCCGGGTCTTAGCACAGCCTTGAGCGCCTTCAACCTCACCCGGGCCCTGATGAAGTCCCTGATGAGGTCCCGGGTCCTGAATGAGGAGACCTTGTCGCTGTCTGTTTCGGAGATCCGCACGCAGGGCAAGAGGGCCGACTCCCCCAACCTGCTGTGCCTGGTGCCCTCTGAGCGATGCCTCTTCTCTGTGCCCAGTGCGGTGGCAGGGCAGCTGGCGGGGAGCCAGGAGGTGGTGCAGGTGCTCATGGACGTCTCCGTCAACCCCTTCCCGTTCAATTACTACGCCAACTCCTCCATCTCCACCCGCCTGGCGCTGCTGGAGTTCACCACTCCCGGAGGGGCTCCCATCCCAGTCTCCAGCCTGTCCGGGGAGCAGGCTATCGGGCTGAGGCTGCCGACCGGGCAGCAGGAGCAGCGGCGCTCCCCTCCAACGCTCATCCTCATCCCTCCTGGGGAGTCGGTGACTTTCACAGTGAGGGCCTCGGCGGGGAGCCGGGCCGAGGGGGTGCACATCCACATTGGCGTCACCGTGCAGGAGGGTGAGTCGTTAGCAGGAGACAGAGCTGCTCTGGGTCTGCGATGGGCAGAGGTTAGCTCAGCGGGGTGGGGCCAGTTTGATGCCGATTAACACTGGGGTTCCCTCTCCCACTTGCATAGAGACACCATGACCCTCAGCTATGGCACGAGGGCTCTAGGGATACAAGGGATGTAGCCCTCTGCTGCCCGGGTCAGCAGAGACTCTCCAGGAGCTGCCCTAGGACATGCAGGTCCCTTCTGTAGGCCAGCCAGTAGGGGGCGATGTAGCCACCACCTCTGGAGCAAGCCTGATTCCATCAGTGGAGTGCAGTGGTACCCCAGTTCACCCATGTGCACACCATCAGGAACGGAGGGCTTGGCTGCTCTCTCTGCATGGCAAAGCCAGGATTCTCATCTCCCAAAGGACGCCACGTAGCCCCTGCCGATCAGTCCCTGTCCTGCTGCTGCTGTGCCCCTGTGAAGCCCAGATTCCCCAGTTCCAGGTGGTGAACTGCCAGCCCTGGCCGGATGTTGCAAACTCCCGGGGAGTGACCATCCGTCTCCTTACAGGTTTTGACCCCAGCGAGGAGACCGAGCCCTCCATCCGTTTCTATGGACACTACGTCCCTGCTCCCAGTGAGTTCCACTATGCCTGGAAGGAAGAAATGATCTTTGACAGCCTGCAAGCAGGCAGCAACAGGGAGGTCACCCTCTTGCTTTCATCTCCGTAGGTATCCGTTCACCCAGGGCGCTGGGGCTGGCAGGTTTCTTCCGGCAGCCTTGCTCCCTGGGGTCTGAGGGCTCCACTTGCCTTAAGGGGGTGGAGGGAGAATAATCGGTGTCAATGAGAAACACACCTCCTGTGCTCATCACCCCGGCAGTGTGTCTCCCCCACATAGCATCAGAGCCTGCCTGGGTGAGGAGCACATGGGTGTGGTGACAGCCAAGGGCAGCAAAGAGACTCCATTTCCTGTGCCAGACGCTGCTTTGTTTGAGATCTTCCCTCTCCGGGAAGGACTGGCAGGGTATTTGGGAACTGGGGCACATGGGAACATCCATAGCTCTTGACCACAATAGGGCCACACCCTAGGTGCACACAGCTGTGATGTCACTTTGCTTGAGTTGCATGGTGCAACCCTCTTTTCACCAGCTCTGTAGAGCTTCAGGACAGGGTCTAAGGGGCCTTGTTCAAAGTCGGGTGTGTGGGCAGGGCAGCCGGAAGGAGGCAGATGCCTACAAACACTGCGGTACATTTGGTGCAGAGCGGGGACCAGTCAGGGCCTGACATCACTGCAGGGAGACATCAGCAAGGCTTGGGGGAGATCCGAGGGCTGCCCATGGGTGCTTGGGCAGGACTGGGGGACATTGGGAGCTGGCTCAGGGTTTGATTGGGGGCTTTCCATGTGGTGTATGTGGGGGTGGGGAAGTGCAGGATGGGAGTCCAAAGTCTGGCTCCCCATGTTAATGTCACTAGCCAGGCCCACAGGCTACGGAGCTCAGCTGCATGCAGGCAGGGAAAGCGTGGTCCCGGCATGAGGCCAGTGTGGAACCCCCGGAAGCCCCACACATAGAGCATGGCTGGGATCGGCCCTGCTTGTGGGACTTGCCTGGTTGCAGCCCAGTGTCCCAGCTGAACCCCACCCGGGAAATCAGTGTTGTGCCTCACCACGTTCCTCTTGCCGCTTGTTAGGTACACTGCCCTTTGCTCCCTGTCCTCAGCTGTACGCCTTTTGGCCTCCACAGCAGCTGCCTTCTGCCCCAGCAGGGGCTGCATTGCACAGGTGTGCAAAGTGTGTCACTTGTAAGGGACGTTGGGTCTGAGGCTACTGAACCATAAGACCCCCCCCTGAGCGGGCTCCTCTCCCTTCCAGCCACCGCTTCAACAGGACGCTCCACGAATATCACGTCAACATCACCAACAGCTTCTCCCAGGCATCTGCCAGCGCCGCGATCACCGTCTTTGCCAGCCTCTGCCAGTACTTCCACTTCCCCAGCATGCAGTGGAGCACCGAGGGGCTGAGCCCAACGGCCGCCACCAGCCAGAAGGAGATTGTGTGTCTGACCGAACATCTCACCGTCTTCGGAGCCAGTCTCTTTGTGCCACCTCACAGCATCCTGTTCCTGCCCCCGGTAAGCCCTGGGGCGGGCAAGGAGGAGATGGTTGGCTAATACCCCTGTCAGTGTAATTGCTACAGCCGGCGTCTTGGCCAACACCCAGGGGCCCCCAGAGCTAAAGCTGCGGCAGCTCGAGTCAATGAGCCAGGCTGGAGCTGTCATGGCTCTTATCGCCTGTGGCTACAGCGGGGCACATGGAACACGCGCTGGCTGGAGATGGCAGCAGTCAGAGACTCTGCGTGTGGCACACCCATGGAAGGCAGTGGGGGCTCCCTGTGCAAAGAGCAGCACGAGCCGGGCTGTGCAAGCAGGAAGCCTGGTCTCTGCGCTGCATGCTTGATGATTAATTGAGCCTTATTGCATGCACCACCCTGCAGCTCTCTGCTGAGTCCCAGTGAGGAAGGACCTGGCTCACTGGGGTCTGTGCAGGTGAAATTCTCCCCGATGCAGAGGGGTGTTGACCAAGGAGATATACTTATGCCCTGATGTGAAGGTTTCAGGGGGATTTAAAAGGTGCAGAAGAGGCCGTAGTCTGTGACACCCCCACTCCGTGATGAATTTCCTCACCAAAGGGAGGGAGGGGAAAACAGGACCCCTTTGCAAAGGGATCAGCAGCTGGATCATGTCTAGGTCTGCCGTGTTTTCACCCCAGGACTGAAAATAAAGACCGATTCTGTTGCCACCAGGCTCAGGCTCAAAGTCGATCTAGCCTGGTCATTCTCTAACATTTCTTATTTGGCCCTGTCACCTGCTGAGACGTGTTCCCAGCTCTGTCTGGACAGCCACTCCAGCTGGAGGGGGGAGGCATTTTAGGACCAGAGTTCCCCACTGCCCTATTCCTGAGAGCTGCTGTTTCCAGCAGGGAAATGAGCCGCTCTCTTGTGGTTAAAGGTAGGAACTTGGAGGAAATATTCCCTCCTGGCCCTTCACGGTTGTTTTCCTTTTAGTGCTCCCAGCACCCCAGATCTCCCTCACTCGGCGGTGGCCATTAGTCCACAGGATCCACAGTTCATTGATTTATCTGAAGGCATTCAGGTGCCCCATGGCCAAGGTGATGGACTGTCAGGGCTGTTCCCCACTCTGTTTGCAGAAGGTGGGGGCCCACAAGAGTCCTTAAAAATATCTTGCCTCTATAGGCTTCTGCTTAAAAGCTCCCCAAGGCCACAGATTCCCTGGCCTTGGGAGGTAGCTGCCACTCCTAAGTGAAATAAGAGACCCCTTTCTTCTTGATCCCAGGAAGGTAACACTTGGGCTTCTTCCAGAGGGGTATCCCCAAGCTCTTTTACCACAAGAGAGCTTGGAAAAAAGAGAAAACAAACTGCAGTCTCTGGTAGCTGACTTCTCACTCGGAGGCATGCATACACAGACAGAGAAAAAACGGATATCTCTGGGCATGGCTTATCTAGTGAAGGACGGGGGGAGAAGCCCATGGATTTCACACTGAGAAGTTTTACCCAACAGCAAAATAAAGAAAAATACCCTGATCACAACTAAATATACATTTTCCCTCTACTCACGATCCGTGCTGATCCGTACCTCAAGGCCCAGTTCACTCCCATGTCCAATATTTTTTAGAGGCATGGTAATTCTGATTACTGCACCTGCTCCCTCCAGCCCTTAACTTAGACTTGCCACACACAAAGAGCAGGCAAGGTATCTATATGCAATTCAGATTTCAGCACTGTGTCCCATTGGTTCTTCTGGCCCCCTGCCGACACCCTTGCTAGCTACCCAAGTTTAACGCTGTAGTCACCGGGTGCTGGCCAGCTCTCCTCCTGTCCATCACATGGGCACATTGGAATTGCCATAGAGACAGAGGAAGTAGCACTGACACGTCCCACCTCTGGCATCTCCACTGGGGGGAAGGGCGGACAGCGCCCGAGGGAGCCTCGCCTTCTGCTTACTTCTACCCTGGCCTGTGTTGGGGTTTCAGAGCCAGCATGGCAGGCAGGCTCCGCTGGTGGTGATTACCTGCTGCGTGCTCGTCGCCATCTACCTGGGGCTGGTGCTGATCGCCCACAAGCTGGATGACATTGACATCACCCGGGTGGGCATCATCCCTCGTTGTGGCCAGGCCGGGCGGTACAAGTACTGGGTAATGGTAAAGACTGGCTGGAAAAGAGGATCAGGTATGGCGGCAGGCACAAGCTGGCAGCCTGCTCTCCTTGAGGGACTGGTTGCAGGGGGTTGGGAGAAGCTATGTCCCCAGCAGAGGGAGGCCCTGAGCTTAGAAAGCTTCCCGAGATCAGGGAATGCTCTGCATGCTCTCCAGCCCAGTGGCACAGGCTGGGACGGTCGTGCAGCATGAATTCCTCCTGCCCCAGGAGCCGGGGGCTGTCTCTGGAGGCAGGGCGGGTTTCCTTGGTGGAACTATGTGTGGTGAATGTAGGGAGATGGGAAAAAAAGGGGGAGCTCGGGGTGCAATGAAGTTGGAAACATTTCCGCACTGCCTGCTAGTATCTGCTCCTCGTCTGGGTAGCTAGACCAACGCCCCTCTCCCGCCCCAGTTCAGTGTCGCTTCTGGCAGCATCAAAATGTGGGCACTTAAAGGCAGAAACGGCAGTTTGCTTCAGCTAGCGGCAGCCAAGTTGGGCTGTGGGAGGACAAGCTGGTGATTTCTGGGAAGGACCACAGAGGCGACATAAGCTATCGTGTTGCACGTCTCTTCTAGGTACCACCGCACACGTAGGGATCAGCTTATATGGGCTGAACAAAAGTGGCTCTCGCCACCTGGACAAGGGCTGGGCCTTCCAGAGAAACAACCAGGATATATTCCAGGTGGAGACTGATGCGAACCTGGGAGAGATCTGGAAGATCCGCATCTGGCACGATAACACTGGTATGGCCCAGCGCGGGGTTACGTCTCTGTAAGGAAATGCTGGGCATGCTGGGTTGCTTCCTGCTTTTCTGCTGCATCACTGCTCCAGCCCCTGAGTGTGGCAGGCTGCATTGGTGAGGCTGGCTGGCTGCAGGGCACCCTGAGTGCTGGTGTAGGATTTCAGGGCAGCGTATGCGCCGGCTGTGAGTTTCTTCACATTAGCTCTTTTGATCAAGACCTCAAGACAGGTTGCGGGGGGTTGGCAGGAGCTCGGTGAACGCCTGTGTTCTGGGGTCACTGGGACAAGTAGATTTTTTCCATGCCATTAAGATTTAATTAGTAGTGTTAATTTTCAGACTAGCCTTTATGTCCCAGGGTGAGATTTTGCAAAGTGACTACTAGAGATTTGGGGGGACCTTAAAAGAGCCTGAAGTTTGGAAGGGCAGAGCCCCCACCTTGTGAAATGGAGGTCCCCTGAAGGGGTCTCCAATTGGGTGTCCAAAGTCATAAGTCACTTCAAAAAAATCTTGGCCCCCTCTACTGGAAGGGGCCAGCTCCCCAGCTGGTGTAAATCAGAGTAGTTCTATGGACTTGGTGCTGTGCTGATTTCTACCAGCTAAGAGTGACTCCAGGAAAGTTTTTTGTTTACACTGAAGCCAGCACATTGAGAGTTAAAGCTGAAATCCTATCAACAGGCCCAGCTCCATAGGTGCTCCAGGGCTGGAACAGTCACAGGGAAAACCTGGGGGTGCTGAGTACCCACCAGCAGCCCCCTGTCAGCTCCCCTCACTCCCCCATGCCACCTGCCAGTGGGCCCTGCAGATCAGCACCACCCCCACCCTCCAGGCACTTCCCGTTGTGGTGGAAGATTTTTGTTGCCGAAACTGGGCGTTTTTCCTGACCAAAGTGGCAGTGCAGCATGCGTGCTCTCACTGTTTTGTCGCCAAAAGGCAGGATTTGGTGGCAAAACTTGGTAGTGTAGGCAAGGCCTAAGTTTCCAAGCACTTTTGGCCGAGAGGAACACAGCAGCACACACTGAGTAGTTTAGCCTCCGTACATCCATCCTGAGAACTACCACCCAGCTCCTGGAGCTCTGCCAAGTGCAGGAAGGACACAGACTCCTGCCTCTGGTGAGAAAGGGATGGAGACTAGAGGTCTCCTCTGGATCTGCTGCCATTGGAGGACAACTGAGCAAAGCAGTGAGCAGCAAGGATGTACATTCATGAGGAGCCTCAGGAAGGCAGTGATCTGAAGTGCAGGTGCATCATTCTCTCCTCCTCTGTGTCCCCAGGGCTGGACCCTTCCTGGTACCTGCAGCACGTCATTGTCTGGGACAGACAGACAGACCATATGTATTTCTTCCTGGTGGACGACTGGCTGTCAGTGGAAAACGAGAAGAATGAAGGACTGGTGGAAAAGGAAGTCCTGGCTGCCTGTGAGTGCTGCCCCATGGGCTACGTTCCAGAGGGAGTCCAAAGCTTCCTTTAGCGTTATTACCGCAATAGCACTGAGGTCAGGAGCTGCTGTGCTAGGTGCTCCACAAACCCAGAGTACACCACCGTACCTGGTCTGACGATCTGACCGTGCAACTAGATGAGGCAGACCCAGGAAGGGGGGGGAACAGAGGCACACAGAGGGGAAGTGACTTGTCCAAGGTAGCACAGCAGGTCAGTGGAACGCAGGTCTCCTGCCCCCAGTCCAATGGCCTGGCCACTTGGCCACATGCCGAACATGAGGTTGGTGGACAGTTGAGTCAGGTGGTGATGACACTAGAAAGGGCGGCAGTGGGCACAGAGAGATGGTATCTTCAACAGTGCTCAGGCTGCTGTTGCCCAGACTACCTGGGGGTGTTCTCTAAGTATTGGTGGTGGGGGGACAAGGGGAGAAAGGACTCCCAGTGATGCTCAAGCAAGAAGGGAAGTGTTGGTGATGGCAGAGGTGACAGCCAGAGGGAGGAGGGGATAGACCTCCCAAGGAGGAAGAAAAGGGAATGCTGATCGTTTGCCTTATGCTGCTTCCAGGCCCACAGGAGCTGAAATGCTTCTCTCGGGTTTTCCCTGCCCAGCTGCGTCTTGGCTTCTCTGACTGGCACATGTGGCTCTCAGTCTGGGGCCGCTGTCCCCACAGCCGCTTCACCCGGGTGCAGAGGATTACCTGCTGCATGCTGGCTGTGTACCTCTTCCTGGCCACGTGTGTGCTCTGGTATGGAGCCGTCAGCACTGAGGGCAACAGGTGGGTCCCACTGCACCTCTTGTCTCTCATGGGTGGCTTTCATGCAAGGAGACAGAGAGGGGCAGAGGGAGGGATGGAAAGTAGCGAGTGAGAGAAGAGAGTGCTTGTGGATAAAGCCACTGGGGCTGGGATTTTCAAGTGAGTGCAGAGGAGTTGGGCACCCAACAGCCATTGGATCACAATGAGATTTAGATGTCGAACTCCTTTACGCGCCTTTGAAAATCCCAGCTTTGAGTGGTTATACAAGTGCTGAGGGAGTATCTGATGCTTTGGACTCAGGACTGGAGAGAGGCCATCTAGTCCAGATCCTTGCGCTGACGTAGGGCCAAGCAAACCTAGACCGTCCCAGACAGTTGTTTGTCTGACCTGCTCTTAAAGACCCAGTGATGGAGAGTCCCCAACCTCCTTTGGAAGCCTCTTCCAGGTCTGAATTACTCTTAACATTAGAAAGGTTGTTTGACCAAAATCTGCCTTGCTGCAGATTAAGCCCATTACTTCTTGTCCTACATTCAATGAAAAAAGAGAAAAGTTCATCACCATCCTCTTTATAACAACCCTTCACATATTTGAAGACAATCACCAGCTCCTCCCTCAGTTGTCTTTTCTCACGACTAAGCATGCCCAGGGTTTTTCACCTTTCCCCATAGCTGCGCAGTCTGAGTGTGCTGGCGCTGGTCCCAGAGGGGCCTATGCAAAATGTGCCCCCCACCTACACATGAACATCCCAGTGTCCTGGAACTACTCTCTCTTAACACAGGACTCGAGCCACCACATTGTCCTCTGGCTTTGTTCTCTCCTGCAGTGTTCCCCTGGGGAGTCAGGCGTCAGTGACAGCAGAAAGTATTGCCGTGGGGATGGTCGTGGCTTTAGTGGTCTTCCCAATACAACTTCTCTTCACCTTCATCTTCAGGAGAACTCGCAGTAAGGTACTGGCCACCCTCCACGTGCAACATCCAATGAGCCTCCTCTCCCCAGCTACATCATCCACCAAACCTGCTGCTACAATCCCACCAAGGTCCATCCGTCCCCTCCCTAAGGGACAGGAGTTTGGCATGATCAGAGTGAAGGACCTTGTATTGTCATTGTCATTGTCTCTACAGTGCCTGTTGTGTGCATACATATTAACAAGACATGCCAGCATCCAGGGCTGTCAGATCCCTTTTCACTAGCACTAAAGCCATTTAATCTTTTCAAGGACTCTCTCTGAATGTCACCATCTATTTTACAGATGCTGTGGAAAGACGAGGCTTAAATATACAGCCAAAGAAGGTTGAAAATTAGTTTAAAAAAAAAGGCTGTCTTTTTTTTCTTTTTTTCAAAAAATTGTTTTTATAAAAGTTCACATTTAAAAAAGTCTAAATCAAAATTAAGAATTCCTAAAATTTTGACCAGACTTACATATATGTACTTACAGGTGTTTTAAGAACAGGGTTATTAGTAGTATTAATAGTACTGTACTTAGGAATCTCTCTTGGTCCTGGACCGATTGTGTTAGGTGCTATACAAAAAGAGAATAAAAAAGCAGCCGCTGCCTTAAAGAACTTACAATCTGAGTATAATAATAGGAGAATTGGAAATTACGCAGAAGAAATTTTGCCATGAGTGCACAAAGCTACCAAGCACTTCCACATGATCTGACTTCCAGATGCTCAGTTAGGGTGTGTCTACACAGCACAGTTATTTCGGAATAATGACTGTTGTTCTGAAATAACTATGTGAGCATCTACACAGCAATTCCATTATTTCGAAATAATTTTGAAATAACAAACAGCTTCTTCTGATTTCTGTAAACCTCATTCTATGAGGAATAACGCCTATTCCAAAATAGCTATTCCAAAATAAGGTGTGTATAGATGCTCCACTTCTGCTATTTCGAAATAGTCCCTCACCAGGGCCTTTCCAAGTTATTCCTCCTGGGGCTCTAAATCGAGATAGCACTTCTACATTAGGGAAGCCTGCCCTGGACTAATTTTGAAGCTTCCCTGCAGTGTAGACGTGCTATTTCGAAATAAGCTATTTCAGAATAACTATTCCGGAATAGCTCATTCCGAAATAACCGTGCAGTGTAGACGTAGCCTTAGGGAGTAACAATAGTGCATAGCTCTTACACAGCACTTTTCATCACTAGCTCTCAAATCACTCCCACAATCTCTTTTGGAAGCCACGGATCATGCTCCATGTTTTACAGATGGGGAAACTGAGGCACGAGGAGGGGAAGGGACTTGCCCAAGGTCACCCAGCAGGCCCATGGCAAAGTCAGAAATAGAATCCATAGCTCCTGTGATCCAGTTCACTGTCTGTCACTTAGAGGCATTCTCTTGGACGCCAAACTGAAATTACACTATTTACTGTTAAGGTCCAGCTGTCTGAGTCCTGCCTCTGTGCACATGGTGCTTTGTATGTGCTCACTGGGCCCTGGGCATACACTAGCATCTGCGTAAGCCAGGGAGAGATTCTAACCTATGAAAACTTCTTCCAGGAAGAGGAGTGCACCAGCACAAAGGGACTGGGCGGGAACCTGGTTGTAGACCAGGTGTGGGCAATTTTTGACGGGGGGCCACCCCAGAAGGGATGGGGCCTCAGGAGGAAGGGGCGGGGCCAAAATACTTCCATGCTTCCCTGCCCACAGATCCTCATTGGTCTGGGGGCTGGGGAGAGTGTGAAGTCTTTGCCCCCCTCCCCTCAGAGAGAACCACTAGCTGTTCTGAACAGCTGTTGGTTCCCTCTAGGTGCTCCTGCCCCTGATGGTGGGAGGAGACTTCACATGCTCCCCTCTACCCCCCTGGTCAATCAGGGCTTGGGGGCTGGGGGGAGCACTGGAAGTTTTCTCCTGCCCTGTCCTGCAAGGAGCACATGCTGCGCCCCTGGCAGGGCGGGAAGGAGACATCTGGGCAGGGAGCATTCCTTGCTCCTCTTTCCAACAGGTGGTGGTAGAAGACCCCGACCCACCTGTGCAGGACGCTCAGACTGTGGAGATGGACGTGTGCCTTGAGCACTCGGACCTCGGCAGCTCCTCCTTCCTGTCTATCCCAGGGGGGCTGGAGTCCATCATGGACCAGAGCTCTGTTAGCTGTGTAAGTGAAAGGCTGTTCCATGGGCATCTCTGGGGGACCTTGGGAGAAAAGGATCCCATGTCCCTGGGGGGCGAGGGGCTCTGAGTGGGTGTTTGCGAGTGCGTGTGTGCTGGGCTCTGGAAAAGATGCCTCCTCTGAAAACTGAGCTCCCAGCCGATGGGTAATGAGCCAGGACTCCCTGGTTTGCAGTGGGATGGGTTTGCTCATGGTAGGACAGCACCATTTTCAGCCCAGGCCATCTTCCTTCACCCCCCTCGCAGAGCCTTCAGCCCTGCTTTGCTTTGAGCCACCACAGCCCAGATAGAAACCATCTCCCCTACCAGAGGCAGGGCCCTGGCAGAGGGAAAGCCCCTCCCATTTCATCCTAAAGGCTTTATTTAACTCTTTTATTGCTGGACAAGAGTAACATGGGGCTGCAGTCTCAGCAGTGCCTCACCTCTTATTGGCAGCTGCCCTTTGGTTTGCTGCAAGAGGGGCACGTTTTCTCTCAAGGGCAATGGTCATTTAGCTAAAGGGCTTCATGGAAGTCAAAGGGAAACCGCTATAATTCTGTACGGCGGGGGTGGGGGGGGTGCCAGGGGAACACCCTCCAGGACCCCCTCAGAGTTCATCTGCATCCCCCTCATCCCTTTCTTTTTAGGAGTCCCCCGGGAGCAGGAGGCCAGCGCCCACCCAGGAGACTCTCACTAACACGGGCACTGAACGGTACTTCTGCCACAAAGGGGGGTGGGCAAGGGGATGTGATCCCCTTAATCGAAGGAGATTCATGTCCACCCTGAATCGGCTCTTTATGGGGAAACTGGCTGCAGAGAGGCCAATGCAGGCAGGGTAGAGAGCTGCTGGGGTGACCCCTCCACTCTTCCACTCCAAGAGGGGGAGGAGAGAAGAGCCCTATTAACACATCCTTGCTGGCAAGAGAGGGTCAGGTCTCAGGGGCTGGAGAAAATTATCCCATTCTGTGCTGAACTGATGGCATCGGAAAACCTGCCTACAGGCAGCTGTGACTTAACCCCCCCAGCCAGCTCTGCTTCCTGCTCACGGAGGGACCCCCCAGGGGAGTGTTGCGAAGACAAGCTCAGCATCTGGGCTCCAATGAGTCTGCAGTTGGCCTGGCCTTTGGCAGATACTTATCCAGGGCTGTGCAGGACCGGATGCTCAGAGGGGCACTGGAATGGCTGGCCCAGCGCAGTAGTTGGGCTCTTTGTGAAGGTGGGATATGGAGGTTTGAGGCTGTTCCGGTGCCTCGTGCCCCACGCTGGGGGAGCTGAGACCGTGCCCAAGCAGAGCAGGCAGCCCTGGTGGGGGAAAGGTCCTGTCCTGATCAGCAGTAATCCAGCCAGTCGGATCAACAGGAGGGTAAAGGACTTGGCAAAAGGATGGGGCTGCAATGCAGAGCATCAAGGAGGGTAAGGTATCTGTCAAGGCAGATAAGGAGATTCCCTGGAGCTTTGACAAGTCCTTGGAGATCTCTCTGTGGACAGAGGGGGGTCTATAAACCCTCTGCTACTGGAGGGAGCAATTTGCACAGGCCCATTAGAAACAGGCCTTTGCTGTGTGGGGCTTGATTTCTCACCTGTTTCTAACAGGCCTGTGCAAATCCCTCCTTATCTGCCTTGCCCTCTCCCCACCCTTGGCCTGTGTTTCCAGGCTAGTCTGCTGATTAGGCAGCAGATGGCAAATTCATGAGTGATGAGCAGCCAGGCGGGAGGGTGGTTTCTGTCCCCACACAGAACTGTCACACTCGGAATATCTGAGCTGGGAAGGGACCCTCGCCCTGGGAACAGAGCTCAGGAATGTGTCACCCCTTTGGCTCCGCAGGACCATGAACCGCTGGCCCTCCTGCGACAGCATCTTCGACGTCCCGGAGCTTCTGAGCGTGGACCCCCTGGAGCACCAGAGTCGGATCCTCAAGAGGAAGAAGGCCCTACTGAAGCTGGGAATTGAGTCGGCATCCAGCTCTGATGATGACCCCCTGTCCCTCTCCTTAGGGGACTCAGAGGATAGCAGGAGAGCCAGCTGTGGCCACCGCCTCACCCACTCCGGTACCCCAGACAAGTCTCCTTCCTTCTTTCTCTCCTCTCCATCCCTCCCTCCTCCCAGCCCCTTCTTCCTTCCTCATTCTCCAGCCCAGTGGTACGGCGTCAGTGCCGTAAATCTATCCGCTACGCCCAGGAGAGAAGGGCCCTGCCTCCTCCTGAAGTCAGGGGACGTGCCAGTGAGCTCGGTGAGATGCGAACTGAGCCCAACCCGCTCCTGCCTTTCCTCCCCCGTGCCAGCCTGTGGGGCTGCCTCACTGAGCACCATCCTCTTCCTCTCCACTCAACAGAGGAAGATTTGCTCAACTCCATCGTAGCTGAGACACGGCTGAGCAGCTCCTCGGGCTGTGTCACGTCCGACAGCGGCAGGTTCTCGCCCCGAGCCCAGGCAGATCTCATTTCCGATGTGTAAGTATTCCCGAGCACACCCGAAAACCTGAGGGGGAACCGGGTAGGAGTGTTAAATTTAGATTAATGGGGTAATCGAGTAGTCGATGCAATTTGCATTGACTGTCTGATTAATCGATAAGGGCGCCTCCGCCTTTGAAGTGTAGGAAGAGCTCTGGGGTACACGTCAAAGGTGAAAGCGTTGCAGGAGCATGGAGCCAGAGGGGGCTCAAGCCGTCCCCTGCTGGCCCCGTGCTCCCCGTGGTGTTTCAAAGTGGCAGCTCCGCATGGAGCCCAAGGTCTGGCCCCGGGCTCCACCCAGTGCTGCTGCTTTGAATCGCCCCCTTCTTCCCCCCCCCTTTCTGACAGAGGCACAAAGGGGGGAAAAGCAACTAGTCGACCCGACTATCCGATAAGCGTTTGCTTATCGGATAGTCGACTAGTTGTTCACATCCCTTGAACCAGGCCAGAGAGCTTCATAGATGCTGAGGCCACTAGGGACCATTGTGATCATCTCGTCTAACCTTCTCTGAGACTCTCCCACTGCTGCACTGCTGGGAACGGGGCCCCAGTAGACCCTCACCCCGAAGGGTGATGCTTTTTGTGACCAATTAGAATTCAGAGCCCAGAATTCTTGCTCTGTTTTCATTTAGTTTGGGGTCTCCAATGTCCCGCCCATCTCCAAGGGCTCTCACCCAACCCAGCGCCTCTTCCCAGTTCCAGTGGTTGACAATCGCTAACCACCACCTCTCTCCCCCATTGCAGTATAGAAAGTCCCTGCAGCGGCTGGTCTGATGGCAGCCCAGAGCAGGGGAGGAGCGGCTGGGGCTTCCTGCGCAAATCCTTCTCCTACATCTCCGCCATGACGAGCACCGGCAGCATGCTGCCCCCAGATCCAGAGCCTCTGCCTGCCTCCGCATCCTCCTTCTCCACCCGGATCGGTGGGTGAAGCACCTGGGAAGGGGGAGCTGTCCTTTAGTGAACTGGAGTACTGGGCTGAGGGGGGAAGAGACGTGTCGCCTGTGCGAATGTAGCATCAGAGTAGCCTTAAAGCTGGGTCCCTCTATGGGCTGCTCCCAGCTGAGGGAGCACCTCTTCCTCCAGTTCTTATCTGACTGCTCCAGGCAGGGATTGCACCCTGCTCCCCCACGGCGCCAGCTGGGGAATGAACCCGGCATCCCTGTTTCCTGCCCTTCAGCGCCAGCTGGGGAGAGAAGCCCAATCTCTCTGCTACGGCCCACCTGCCTCTCGCTGAGCTGCCACGTGCTGGGGGAGATTGCTCCAAACACAGATCGAACGGGCTGCATCTCCAGCCAGAGGCAGCAGCTGGAAGAAAAGGGGGCTGTGGACCCCAGCGCAGAGGAAGGGAAGCCAAGAGAAAGCACCTGGACTGGTGTCTGTGGCCCTAGAAGGGCCAGCCCCTGTGCAAGTGGAGGCAGTAGGGCTGCCCCGGGGCTGTGGGCTGGGGAGGGGGATGTTGAATCTGTTGGGGTATGTCTACACTACCACCCTAGTTAGAACTAGGAGGGTAATGTAGGCAACCGGAGTTGCAAATGAAGCCCGGGATTTGAATTTCCCGGGCTTCATTTGCATCTTGCCGGGCGCCGCCATTTTTAAATCCCCCTTAGTGCGGACTCCGTGCCATGCGGCTACATGCGGCACGGACTAGGTAGTTCAGACTAGGCTTCCTAATCCGAACTACTGCTACTCCTCGTAACTAGCCGGCATTTAAAAATGGCGGCGCCCGGCAAGATGCAAATGAAGCCCGGGAAATTCAAATCCTGGGCTTCATTTGCAACTCCGGTTGCCTACATTACCCCGCTAGTTCGAACTAGGGTGGTAGTGTAGACATACCCTTGGAGCTAAGTGATGTTATGGGTTTAAATAGAACAACTCCAACGGCCGGTTGCTCTTCCTGCAGGGGTGTCCCGCAGACCCTTGGAGTGGCTCTTCCCTGGCTGGGTGTTGCCCGTGACCTATGCCTTCATCTTCCTGCTCCTAGCAGGCTGCTTCACCATCACCATCCTCTATGGCGCCTCCCTGCATGACCACACTGCCCTAATGTGGCTCATCTCCTCCCTCTTCTCCTTCATCACCTCCTTTGTGCTGCTGGAGCCGCTGAAGGTAACGGCCTGTACTGGTGGCATTCTCCTCTCGGCACTGCAGCTAGCTCGACAGCGCTGCCCATCGATAGCCCCTGAGCACCACGATGCCTTTCACAGCGCCCTTAGCGTGGGCTGACGCTACTTCATTTTCAGGCGGGGAAACTGAGGCACGGAGCAGGAGCGTGACCTGACCAAGGCCACACAAATGAGTGAATGGCCAGTGGGGATGGAATGCTGGAGTCCTCTGTAAAGAGCCTCCTCACACTTGTCCATTGGCTTTGCTTGAATCCCTGCTGGCAACGGACTCACATGTGTTATGTGGGGCAAGCCACTGGCCTGCTTGGTGCCTCAGTTTCCCAATCTGTCAGGTGGGAGCAGTGTTGTCCTGGTTTTCCCAGGGGGCTGGATGTGAGCTACTGCCTACCTGCTGGAATCAAGCTGGGGGCATTCGGTGGGGTTTGGAACCTTTGTCTTCCCCATTGAGGGTATATTCAGCTCCCCTCCCCCTTTGCTCTGGGCATTCCCATCGGGCTTTGCTCTGCAGGCTGGGGTGACCTGCTCCTCCTTACGGCTCTGGAAGGGTAACGGCCCCTTTCCCGGCAGAGCTGGGACTCACAGACTCTCCCCTGTCCTGTTGCGGCAGGTGCTGCTGGAGGCCCTGCGTGCTGCTCTCCTCACCAAGCCAGTGGACAGTGAAGAAGAGGGGCTGGTGGAGGAGCCGCTGGTAAAGCCAGTGCCTGAGCGCATTGGGAAGGTGCGAGTGCCCTATGGGTACGGGCTTCTCCAAGCCAAGGAGGAGGCGAGGAAAGTGCGGGCGCTGCGAGCGCTGATGAGGGTAACGACTTTCCCTGGGACTTGCCCACCTCGCTCGGCTGCTGCTAAGAAGCCCTTGGGGGAAGCCCAGTGCCCGCAGGGTGGCTGGGACGTTGAGGGAGGATACAGGGCGTTCGTGGAGTGCCGCCCTGGGCTCTAAGGAACTGCCCACAGGGCGTTTAACCTAGGCCCTCCTTTTCTGCCGTCGTCCTCCTCCACCTCCGCTTCCAGCTGCAGCCCTCGGGTCCCCGCTGGGCAGTGCACCCAGCCGCTGATAACTGCTCCCAGTCACCGTGCCGATCGCACGCGCCAGGCCAGGGCTTAGAGACAGGAGAGCAGTAACTTGCAGGAAGAGAGGGAGGCCAGCTTGGCTTTGTGTACACGGCCCAGGTCCGGCACCAAGCAGCCCGGGCTGTGTTTTGTACCAGGCACCAAAGGGGTGGGGTGCGTGTGAGCTGTAGAATCACAACTGTGAGGGCTCGCGCTGGCCGCTAGATGTCAGTGTGAGTTTGAATTTGCCTGGTTTAGCTGCATCTGAAGAGAGCTGGGTCCCGTTCAAAGTCCTGGCGGTTTCTCCACAGCTCATGATGCTGCAGGGCTCTAGGCCTGGTGGCCGGGCAGCGAAAGGCTGTTCCAAGCTTGTCCATAATGGGGCTTGTAGCATCTTCCCCTGGTGCATCAGGCTGTGGCCCCTCTTGGAGACGAGAGATGAGCTCGACTGACCCTGGACTTGCTCTCATATGGTAGCTCCCGTCCTGCCGTGCCTCTCTCAGCCCACAGTCCAGCTTTCCTGGCTGCGCATCATTTGTCCCGTTTTTCTCCCTCTCCCCAGAAGTGTCTCACCCACATGCTCTTCCTCCTGGTGGTTCTGATGGTCAACTACCAGAGCTGCTTCCACAACCCCAATATCCATCTCCTGCATGTTGCTGTCCGACAGGCCATTGCCGCCCCCAACGACAGGGGACTCCACTTCTCCTCTGTGCACAGGTACGTACCCCAGGCAGGGTGGTGGTTGTAGCCTGTGAGCTGTTCATTTATGCCAGGAAGCGTGAGCGTGGGGTTGTAGCGTACTGAAGATTCCCTCCCCCCCCCCATGCTCATGCTTCAGGGCAGAAATCAACAGTTGACTCATAGGGATCAAGAAGAAAGTTTCCTCATGTGCAGGTTATGACGTAACCACCTGCTGCCACGATGCTGGTCATTGGGCTAGCTAGACCACAGTTCTGATCTAAGCAGTGACTGTCCCTGGAGTGCAACTGCCGGATACCCAGGACTTTTTCAGGTCCCAGGCTGGGAATTTGGTGATAGCTTCATTGCCATTTAAATAGGGAACTTTTGACATGAGTTACTGAGAAACTCACGTTGACCTCCTGACACGGCCTCCCCTGTGTGTTTGCACTGATATTAAATGCAATTCTGTTTACGCCACCAGCACACGGTTGGTTTTCTGTGCTGCCGGTTTTGAATGGCTGGTGCAGAACTTGCCCTGCTCGGGGCAAGCTCTGTGGTACAAATATACCACAAACAGCACCCACCACAACAGGGCCGCCAGGCCCTATGTCATATGAAAATCATTGCCCTACTGAAGAAGCAAGGAGGAAGCCGGAGGTTCCGACAGTGGGGAATGGGACAGGTGGGGCTGGATAGGCATCGGCTGGTGAGGGGCTGGAGGCAGTTTGGGATTATGGAGCAATCTCATTCAAGATGGATGTTGTTGTTCGGAGTTTGCACCGTGCCTGGTTCAGTACGACTAGTGCTCTTACAAAGACTGAATAACAACCGTGATCAGTGGTGACACGGTTAACGGGGTTGATATCTAAATTACCCCCTTAGGTTTCAGAGTTAACCCACTGAAATGAATGGGGCGGTTCACCCCTTTCAGAGCAAGCATGTCAGGTTCTCTGCAGACTCAGGGAAGATGGCGCAAAGGTGGCTTGTGCTCGGTTCTTCTTTTCACGGTTACTGTCACAACCGTTTGGGCTACAAGCAGACTGATGCCAACCAGGGAAGTTGACATGTCACAAGAGGCCCCGCTCTGCAGGGGATGTTCTGCAGGAGTGGGATGGCTGGGGGCGCGGGACACCAGCCAGCCCGTCCCTCTGCACTGGATGACGTGCACCTGCTCTTCTGGCCTCTTTGTTTTGCAGTTACACCGACACATGGGAGTGGATAGACTCTGTGCTACTGAGCTACCTCTACAGCAACTCCCGCCTGACCCTGGCTGGGGTACCTCGGCTCCGGCAGGAGCACTCTGCTGGGAACATACCTCTGGATCTGGGTGCGTTCTGGTAAAATCATGCCTCTCCCTTTACCCCTGCTGGCTGGGAGAAGGGTCATTGGGGGAGGAGGTTTGTGGGCACAAAATGGCACCAGATAGAAAGAGTCTACGGCCCCATTTTAGTTAGACTGGAGTATAGACCTGAAAGGCAACATCATCCCCTATTTGACAAGTAGGGAAACTGAGGCAGGGGAGGACTGTGACTTGCTCAAGGTCACGCAGCATTGCCAGTAGAATCCGAGAGGTCAGATTCCCGGTTCCTTGCTCTAGCCACTACAGACCGTCTCCTGGCTACTGATGTTTGTAACTGGCTTCTCTCCGCAGTGCCAGGGACTGAAGATGAACTGGTGTAAGAGGGGGTCAGGGGAGAGTCTCAGCCACTTCCCCCGAGGCTGAGCATTGGTAGACCAGGGGAAGGGCTGTGATCAAGGAGTTGGGGCTAACACCAGGCACCTGAAGGGTGGCACATGGAGGAATGGAAAGGCAGAGGCGAGGGGAAAGCAGGCACTGAGGAGGCAAAGTTGCCAGGTGGTAACACATCCAGGCAGTGAAACACAGGGCAGGGCGGGAGCTTCCTGAGCCAAGGGAGGGTGAGCATGCTGCGAAGGAAGCACATGCAGCCCCTGCAGAAGCGCATGGGGCATGGTGGGGAAGCCCTGCTCTGGAGCCTCCCATGGACCTTCCTGGGAGTTTGGTCTGAGGAAGGAACGCAGGCTCTGGCCCCCTTGGGATGCTTTGGTGCAAGCCCTGCAGGCCAGCAAGGGAGGGCAAAGATGGGGCTGATGGGGAACCCTGCACAGATGAGGAACCGGGGCTGGGAGGAGGAGGCGTTAGAGCCAAGAACTGGAAAGGAAACAACAGAAGAGAGAGAGAGAGAGAGAGCACAGCCCAGATGCAGAGGGGAAACTGAGGCAACCTGGATCTGGAGAGCACAATAAAGAGTGTAGTTTCTGAATTGACATCTAGTTAATATGCAACTCAAAATTTCACCCTGCCCCCGTCTTTTCTGCCCCTTCACTGCTCTCCCACCCCGGGCTTTGGTCTCTCTTGACCCGTCACATCACTAAAAGAACCCGTCCCCCCTGCCATGTTTCAGTGCCCAGAGCCGAGGTTCCCAGGAGTGGCCAAGTGGACAGAGATGCATGCTCTGATGCCAGCCCCCAGAATGCATCCCATGACGCTATCGGGTAAGAAGCAGAGTTCCCTTTCATAGTGTCCATCCATGTGCAGAATAAATTTTGTTCTGTGCCCCAAGGCATGTGCACCACCAGAAGAAATACATGGTACCAGCTATTGGCGCTCTGCTAATAAGCTGGGCGGCATTTGAATCTCTCCCGGGTGGCTGCCCAAGTGCTCAGCTTACAGGGAACGCTGGTAAGAACGCCGGCCCAGGGGGCACTAACTGGCAGCCGAGAGCAGGAATTGGGCAGTTAGGCAGCCAAGATTCTTGGCGATGGATTTCCATCTCTGCATGAGACGCCACACCCCATGGGGGAGCTCCGAAGGCCCCAGGCTCGCAGCCCCAAGTTGCTTCACACTGAACCAGCAGCACTTTTGCTTCCACAAGAGGCTCTTCCAGGGGAGAGTCGCAGCCTTGCAGTGACTCCATGGGGATGTAACTTACCCCAGTTCTTGTCCCTTTCTCCACCCTGACTTATGGCATCTCCAGTTTCCCTGAGTGTTAGCTGAGAATCAGCAGTAATGCTCCCTTTCTTTCGATAGCTGAATCTTAGACCCGCAGGACGGAAAGGGACCCTGATAGTCATCTAGTCCAGTCCACTGCACTGAGGCAGGACTAAATATTTGGAAGGATCCCAAAGCATTTCACAAACTATGGACCTGATCTTGCAAGCTGCTGGGCACCTGTAGTTCCCATCAACTTCAGTGGGTAGTGAGCATGTTCAGTAACACCCAGGAGGCACCCAGCAGCTTGCAGAATCAGACCCAAGACTGGACAGACAACACCACATGGGAGACGCTAGAACACGGCAACTGTCACAGCCCACAGCACCTGCTACCCAACAGCACAGCCAGAGAAGCCACGGAGACGACCACACCCAGCTGGAAATACAGCTCAAATCCAGGGGGCATCCCAGGCTGGAATTTGGTCAGGACACGAGGACTAAAGATCTCCTCTCACTGACCATGCCATGCCATCTGTAATGACAAGTGGCCATGACTTTCAGTTTCAAAGTACAGCCCTAAAGCCGCCTAGCTAGGCCCATGCAGAAGCCCTGGGTCATGACAGACTCAGATAACAGAGCCACATCCTGAATCCCTAACTCTGTCTGCAGCATCCTGGGGTTTCCCAGGACGTATCCCATCTAACTAGGGGCTGACCCATCCCATAGTTCTAGTGTAGGATCTGACCAGGCCCCAACCCAGTTAGGGCTCTAAATCCAGCCGCTCTGCCTGCTGCATCTCTCAGCTACATTTTCTGGTCTCCCCATCTGCATTTCTTCGGGCAGGTTTTGGGTCTGGGGGCATGTGGGAGTTTACCCCAGTAACACAGGCTGCTGGAGGGAGCTTGGCAACAGCTCCGCCCAAGCCCGAAGGACACTGGCTGACCTGCGAGCCAGCAATTGGATCAACAAAAGGCAAGTCAGTTGCAGCCTCCCCTTTTCCCTTGAGACCTGGGCTGAGAAGTGGAAACTGCCGTGGATGCAGGGTGGCTGTCAGTGTTCCCCTGCAGGAGGGAGGGTTATTTCAGGGATGGTTCTCCCCTGCAGAGCTCTGCCCGTCCTCAGTCTGCACGATGATGTCAGTCGTTCCCTCCTGTCATGTGGCCTTTGTCCCACTCCCCCAGTCCCTTGCTCTGACGAGGAGCAGAGCGACCCCCCGCCACAGCCCTGCACAGTGCTGGGCCCAAACTGTGGAGCCACCGCCCAGCTGCTCAGGCCAGGGAGCAGCAGGGCTGGCAATGGAACTCAAGCCAACCAGGGGGTGGGGTCATGTTGCCAGCAGTGGCCACTTGAAGCAAACTTGAGGAAGGGGGACCTCCCGATAGGGAAATTAGGGTTTGTGCAGACAAAATGCACTGTTATTTCCACTGCCTCTGGGACTCCTTGAGACCCATTAACTCTGCAGCTGCCTCCCATGCGATACAGCCGGTCCCCGACTTACGAACGAGTTACGTACCAAACACTAGGCTGTAACTCGATCTGTTCGTAAGTCGGATTACATTCGCTTATGTACGGCCGCGCTGTTCCTAAGTGTGGATTTCATTCGTAACTCGGGCTCCGGCTGTATAGGAGGTTGGTCGGAAAAACGAACGGTCGTAAGTCGATGCGTTCATCACTCGGGGACCAACTGTATATGCACCACTGGCTGGGGCCAGTCGCTTTCCCAGCATCATTCTGGGGGTCTCTTACTCTGAGTCTGGCTGTCCCGGGAGCTCCAAGGCAGCACGGCTGAGACCCTGGTTTGGGGCAGGAATTGAGGCCTCTCTGCATCATATCCCTGAGCTCACCCACAGAAATGGTGCAGCTCATGCTAGTACATCCAAATGGCATGAGAGAGGCTGAATAAATGCAGATAATGGAGGCACTGGGAGTTTCAGAAGTAACCACCCCGAGACAGGAGCGGCAGCTCCGGCAGCAGCAAGGCCATGCTGAAGACAAGCAGGGAGATCTGAAAGAAGCCAGAGAAGGGGACAACCCCAACCAGGGCTGGTGTCTTGCCCCAGTTGTGAATAGCAGCTACTGCACTGCATGTACGTAGCCCAGCGCTGTGGCTGTCACCAGCTGAATTTGACGGCTAGTGACCTGCTAGGGGCATCCCAGCCTAATCCCTGGAAGTGAAAGTCAAAACAGTGTTTCCCAGCAAGCCAAATGAAATGTCCCTGTCCGGAGGGCTGAGAATCAGGCCCAATTACCCAGCATTCCAGAGCCCTGGACAGTAATTCATCTCAGCCTCCTGCTCTCCGCTCTCTCCCTGCATGACAGGAGCAGAGCCGTGTTTCTGGAGTTTACCCAATACAATGCTGATGTCAACCTGTACGTGGCTGTAGTGCTGCTGCTCGAGTTCCCGGCAGTCAGACCAGCTGTTCCGTCTAGCCTCATCCTCCCCTACCGAATGCTGCGCTTCGGCACCGGGCTGGACCTTCCCCTTGCCTTAGTGGTACGTACTCTGTGTTGTGAGATACATCCAAGCCTCAGGGCTGGTTCCTCGCCAAATGGAGCTGAGATTTAACCCACCCCGGGGGGCAAGCTCTCCAGGATGGGGCTACTTATGCATTCTCAGCAGGAGCCGTTTGCTGGATGATCTCACAGGTAACTGTAGGGAAACCTTAGCTCCACAGTAGCAGCTAATTACAGTGCAAATAAATGCTTACCTGTCTGCATGTTGATCTGCAGCAGTTCCAGTCTAGTCTGATGGATCCCAGGAGTGCATTCCCGGTGAATATTCCAGGGGATCTAGCCACGGCTCTGCCCCCTAGTGACAGGCTCTCTGATCCTTGTGACCTGGCACAGGACAGAGTCATTCCTGGGTGGAGTAGCTGCTCCATATGAATGGGGACGATGCTAGTTCTCTGCTTTCTTTATCGAGGCTTCAGAAGTAGCACCATCGCCACCACATCCCTGCTGCATCCACCCGTGTCCTCGCTGCCTAACGCAATGGGAAGGCAGATTCTCTTCTCCCCTGCTCTGGCTTCTTTCAGATCTCACTGCTTCTCTTCAGCGTGGCCTTTCTGCTGCCAGAGCTGTCGCTCCTGTCTCAGGAAGGGGCCTCCTATTTGGGTCAGAGCCGCTGTTGGCTCCAGCTGCTCCTGGCACTGCTCTCCATCGCGGTTGGCGCCTTGCACCTTGCACACCTCTGGCTGGCAGAGGTGCGGCTGGAGCATTACTGGGGACACCGCCACGCTTTCACTAGCTTCTATGAAGTGGCACTGTTGGCTTGGGCGCAACGCTGCGTCTCGGCGCTGCTGCTGGCCGTCACCACGCTGAAGGTGAGTGAGCGCACGGGGGGTTACGGGATTTCCCAAACTCCTGGGCCATGTCAGTTGCAGAGCCAAAAATGGAACCCAGGAGCCCTGACTTTCACTCCCCAGCTTCCACCCCTCCCCACCGTCCCTCATAGGCCTGGAAACCCATTCCCATAGCTGCTGATTAACAACCTGACCCATTGACATCTCAAGGGAAGCCTTTCTGTTCAGTCCGAGCCCTCGTTAGCATGTTGTAGGAAACATTTTATCTACTCAACAGCCATCACTACAAAGCCACCTGGGTGTTGTGCACAGGAATAAGTCACGGCCGATCCTGAGCTTCGTTATGTGTGACTCCTCAATTTCATCATCTGCCAGGCTGTGTGGCCTAAACACCTTCCTGATTCTCATCTGCCATCACCAGCATGGGAGGGCCCCTGGAAATGGGGGAAGGTAGATGCTTGTGAATTTGTAAAGAGATGAAAAAATAAGAATGGCCGTGCTGAGTCAGATCAATGGTGCAGCTAGCCTAGTCGCCTTTCTTTGACAATGGCAGTGCCAGATACTTCCGAGGGAATGAACAGAACAGGGCAGTTTGAAATATCCATCCCCTGTTGTCCAGTCCCAACTTCTGTCAGCTGGAGGTTTAAGGACACCCCCAGTCGAAGGTTGGCTACCCGTCCTCCATGAACTTAACTAATTCTTCTTCGAACTTTTGACTTTCACAACATCCCAAGGCAAGGAGTTCCACAGTTTGACTGTTTTGTGCGAAGAAATATTTCCTTTTGTTTAAAACTTGCTGCTGATTAATTTCATTGGGTGACCCCTGCTTCTTGTTATGCGTGATCTGACACATGGTGCCTTCAGCATTCACAGCCCTTCAGCCACCTGTCCCTAGCTCTTTTGGGCAACGGTCTCTGCCTCTCACCCAGTGGAGAGTTATGTGGGAACAGATCAGAGGGCAAAACTGAAGCCCAAATGGTTTCTCTGTCATAAATACATCAAGCAACTCTGTGGCTGAACCCCCAACCACCTCTGCAGTACTTTGCTTTCTCTCTTACTCTGAGAGTCCCAGCCGCTCTGGCCCCATCTGGTCTCTCTGTAATAATGTCTTCACCACCACGTGGAGGTGGGACATCCTTCTTCATCCAGCAGCCATTGTGCATGGCGGCAAGCCGTATGCGACAGTGTCAGGCCTGAGCTGCTAACAGCCTGCATGATATATGCCTTCTCGTTAGCATGTGTATATTAAATTATGCCACAATGCCCTTATAATTGTCATTGGGGCTGCTCTGGAGACAAAATAGCATCTTCGTTCCTTTCTCCTGCTTCCTAATGAATTGGCCGAATGGCCCAGCTGCTCTCTTCCAGGCTTGCTGTATTTATGGTTCTCTGTCAGATCTTATTTGCTTAACCAAAAGCCAATGAAAGAGCAAGATAAAGGCTGTGGGGAGCCAAAGCTGGAGCAAAAGGGACCCCCTGAGCAGCCTCCTGCAGAGCTGAGAGGATGGGGATCTCTGGCGGGAGATCATGCCCAGAGAGCTGGACACTCCCAAGAAGCTGCTTTGATGGAGTGTGTGCACGACAGATCAATCTGTTAAGGGAGCGCTGCACAAGCGCGAGAGACTCCCCCCCCCCCCCCCAGCTGCAGCACTGCTGCCCTCTGACCTGGTTGCAACATGGTTAAAACGTAGCGTAGATGGGACCTAACCTCATAACAAGGTTAAAACGCTCAGCGGCCACCTATGGTTGGTTACAGGCACAGGGCTCAGTTCTGCTCAGGCTGCAGCGTTGAACAGCCACCTTGCAACTGGGCCCCAGTCTCAGTCATGGCTATAGTGAATGCTGGGCCCAGGAGAAAGATGGTGCTCTTGCTCCACCAGGCCTCCCTCGCTGAATGCCTGATGCAGCTATGCAGCCACACAGATGCCTCTTGTGGGCCAGAGCAAAGCAAATGTACTTGGGGTTTGAAACATCACTTTCCTGATCACATCTAACCAAGCTTCCTGCTCCCCCTAGGTTGTCCGGCAGCTGCGCTTTGTCCGACGATGGTCTGTGTTTGGGAAGACGTTCCAGCATGCACTGGGAGACCTAGCATCTGCCACGCTCCTCTTCCTCCTGCTGCTCTTTGTCTATGCCCAGTGTGGCACTCTGGTAGGTTCTGCAGCCACTGGCTCTCAGCCAGGGGGAGCACGTGGAGAGTAGAAGGGGTTCTGCACGGTCCGGCCCTTACCTGTATTTATCCATAGGCCTGACACGAGGTGATGAAATGCCTTTGTCCTCCTGCTGCTCTGTAGCTGGGCACTGGCTCTGTCCAAGGAGGACCACCCTTCCCCAAAGAGCATCAATCTGTCTCTACTGCTCTCCACATGAGGCCCACGCGGGGTGGAGACTAGATGAGATTCTGTTGCTCATCTGCGTTCACACCACCCTTCCTTGCACCGCTCCGTCAGTGAGAGGGAAAGCTGACTGGGCACGACCCACCTTCCCCAACCCCTCACGGGGATACAGGGGCCTTGTGCAATTGCTACGGGTGCTGCAGACAGGACAGGGGAAAGACACCTTTCCTAGCAATAACCGCTACGTCGTCTCTCGTTCCCAGGCCTTCTCTGCCACCGTAGAGGAGTTCCGAACATTCCAAAATGCCTTCTCCGCACTGCTTTCGGCCCTCCACGGGAAAGTGGCTTTCCAGCGCGTGATCCGGGAATTCCCCACCCTCGGCGTAGCATACGTCCTCAGCTTCACAGTCAGCTTGCTCTGCATTGGCAGCCTTTTCCTTTGTGCTATTGTCCTGCACAGTTTCCATACGGTCCAAGCAGAGATGTACCGCCCCGCCATTGAACCGCAGGACTACGAGATGATCGAATTCTTTGTCAAGAGGTTCAAGCTGTGGATGGGGCTCAGCAAAACTAAAGAGGTAAGAAAGGGGACAACCTGGGCGTAAAGCAGCCAGCAATCCAGAGTCCTGGGGGCACAACAGGGTGAATTGAATCCAGTGCTTCATTTGTGCCAGGGTTGATTCCCAGCACCTCCTGGGGCCTGGCAGTTCAGAGCCCCAGGCACCTCCTGGGGCCTGGCACCTCTGACCTTGCTGCATCAGTTGTGAATGTTAAAAAAAAAAAGAAAAAAAAATTGCTTGAGCCCCAGCACATCTTTAATTAAAAACTGCAACCCACACACCTCCTGGGTGCTGTGCACTGAGACCACTTAGAGAGCAATGAGCTTGTGGTAGAGGCTCACACATTTAGCTCCAGAGCTCCCAGGTTTCATCCTGCCCACCAATGACTGGCTCTGGTGGCATTACAAAATTAAGCACTAATTGAATCCAAAGGCCAGGTTTGCACATAGGGTGGTGATCCTTAGTTTTTAGGCGGGGGAGGGGTCTGATTGTACAGTAGGGTACATCTGGGTTAACTCTTTCCGTGGGGCCCCTTGGTTTTACACCTGTGACTGAGATCATACCCCTCCCCCTTCCCTAACCTGCATCCTGCCCTGGAGGGACCAGCCTTTTAGGAACAGAAAGAAGTCTGGCTTCCATGTGACTGAGATCATACCCCTCCCCCTTCCTTAACCTGCATCCTGCCCTAGAGGGACCAGCCTTTTAGGAACAGAAAGAAGTCTGGCTTCCATGTAAGAGGCTCGCTTCCCCCCTTCTGGGTGTCAAGGCTTAGCTTTTCCCCAGTTGCTATACCCAGAGCGGCTTACTGGCTGCAGTGAGACTGCCGAGCTGTGATTTGACCCTAGCACAGGGGTCTCCAACCTTTTTAGCCACAAGATCACTTTGTCAATGTAAGTGCAATGTAAGATCTACCTCAAACCCAAATACCCTTGCCCGGCTTCCTTCCCCCCCACCCCCTGCTTCTCTGAGGCCCTGCCCCTGCTCCACCCCTTCTCCGAGGCCTCACCCTGCTCACTCCATCCCCCTTCCTCCCCAAATCTCGTTCACTTTCACCAGGATGGGGCAGGGCGTTGGGATGCAGGCTCTGGTCTTGGGCCAAGGGACTTGGAGTGTGGGAGGGGACACCCTGAAGGTAGGGAGGTGGGGGTAGGTTCTGGAGTGGCCTAGGGGATAGGGCATTTGCTTGAGGAGTGGAGGGTTGTGGGCTTGAGTCCCCACCCTGGGAGCAGCCAGACAGCCAACACAGGCTGCCCCAGGGATGGAGCTGGCTCACGCATTAGGAAAGCAGGATAAGAGATGCCCTGAAGGGAGGGAAATGAGGTGAGGTGGGTTCTGGAGTAGCTTAGGGGCTAGAGCATTCACCTGGGGAACACACCCTGGTGGGTTTGAGTCCTGCCCACCCTGGGAGCAACCAGACAGCCAACATAGGATAAGGGACCTTCAGGGAGGTGAGTGGGTTCTGAAGTGGGATAGGGCATTCATCTGGGGAGCACAAGATGGTGGGTTCAAGCCCCATCCCTCCTCCATCCATCCTGGGAGCAGCCAGACAGCTGCCCCAGGGATGAAGCGAAGGCAGGCACACTCCTGCTCTGGCCCTGCACCACTCCTGAAAGGAGCTGGCATGTACAGCAATGGTACCATGTGCTGCCCCCCATCTACAGGCACCAACTACAACCTCTACTGGCCACAGTTCTCCATCATTGATCAATGGGAGCTGCAGGCAAGGACAACATGTGGAGCCCCCCTGCTTTCTCAGGGGCTGCAGAAACATGCCAGCCACTTCCAGGAGCACAATTGCCACAGGGATAATGACTCCAGCCACAACAGGTTCAGCATTTTAGATCTCACTAGTCAAAGAATTAAATTTAAGTGTAAGAGAGAAATGAAAGTTATGAAATGCACAGACCAGTCAAAAACTAAATACAACCCACTGTGCAAGCAGTAAAAGTGGTAACAACCCCCCATGTACGTGTGGGGTCGGGAGATGAGAGGGAAGGACAGTGCGTGTTTGTGAGAATGACAGACACACACAGTGTGTGAGAGTGACAGATTTGCATTGCCAAGCTCCCTCCATCTCCTCCTCTCTGTGGAGATAAGGTACAGGAGTGGGGGGAGGAAGGACACCTTAACATCAGCACCCCGCTTTCTCCCACCCACACCCTACACAGCAAGCAGGAGGCTTCCAGGAAGGCAGCTGTAAGGCAGAGGGCAGGAGCAGCATGACAGTAGGTAGAGGAGGCAACTGAAGTGCCAGCGCTTGATAGCTTCCCGGTCAAACCTGCCAGGATCCCTTGTCAGAGGCTCCAAGATCTACCGGTAGATCCTGGTTGGTGACCACTGCCTTAGTAGGTCAAGACTTGGAAGCAAGGCTGGTCCTAACCAATTGGTGGCCCTGGGCAGCCACCGGGGAAAAAACGCCAGGCAAAAATTGGTCGAGCAAAAAAAGAAAAAAGGGCCAAAATGCTCTCGCAGCCTCTTTAATTGCCACGTGTCCAAGCGGACTTTCGTCAGGCTCTGTTGGCGGCCCCTTGAAAATGGCGGCCCCGGGCGATCACCGTCCAGCTCACCCGCCCCTAAGACCGGCTCTGCTTGGAAGCAGCAGAGATTGAAGCACATAATACAAAGCAATCTTTGATTGTTCCTCTTTGTGGAGGGGGAAGGCTGGTTTCGTGGCTCAGGGATATCAGGGGTCAACTTCCCTGCACTGGCTTCTTAGTGTGACCTTCAGAAAGTCAGTTGTCTTAAGGTATGTCTAGACTCCAAGCCTCTTTCAAAAGAGATCTAGACAGCCCCAAGGGTTTTGAAAAAGCAAGCTGCTTTTTCCAAAGAGAGCACCCAGGCAATCTGGACGCTTTCTTTCGAAAAAGCCCCGTTTGCGGTCAAGAACACCTTTTTTCAAAAGAGCTCTTTTGAAAAAAGGCGTTCTTCCTGGTAAAAGTAGGTTTACCAATTTCGAAAAAACCGCCACGTTCTTTCAATTTAATTTTGAAAGAACGCAACAGCAATCTAGGCCACTTTTTTCAAAAAAACTCAGTAGTGTAGACACATCTTTGGTGTCCCCCTCCCTTAGACGAGGATAATGTGTCTCACCTCTGTTGTAAGAATACATTCGGTCAGGGCTGCGAAGGGTTGGGAGATACAGGAATGAATGCGGCAGGAAAATCCTTTGCACTTTATAAAACGACTCTGCTGATAAATGGTGAGTGGAAGTGATAAGCATGTTAGAGAAACAAGGAGCATGGTGGCAGTACAGTAGGATATTAGACACAAGGAGGAGAAGGTGGCATGTTAGATTGGTGAAAGAGACAAGGGGATCTGAAGAAGAGCTCTGTGAAGCACAGAAGCTTGTCTCTCTCACCAGCAGAAGTTGGTCCAGTGATAGATTTGACCTCACCCCCTTGTCTCTCTAGTGTGCAGAATAATGGCTGTAAGCAACCTGTTCCACTGGGTAATGATTTAAACCGTCTCTTAGCCCTCACTAAGCCATTTACTAGACCCTAAATATAAAGTGTGATGGAAATGAGCACACAACCTGTGGCTTGTGGGCCCTCTTACCCCATCTAGGGCAGCAATGCTGGGCTCTGGGGTTCTCAGGGGATTTCCTCTTTTTACCTTCTGTCACTCAGTTTCGCCACAAAGTGAAGTTTGAAGGGATGGACTCCCTGACTTCGCGCTCTTCCAGGAACTCCAAACGCTCCTGCCTCCTCTCTGCCGGCACCGTCTTTCGCTGCACCAGCTCCGCCAACTCCTCGAGCTCCATCAGCTCTGAAGAGCTGGCCCTTCCTGAGAGCCCTGCGCCGGAGCCGTACAATGTAGCGTTGTACTTGGAGCAGCTACCCTCCGTGGTCAGTAACCTTCTGGACCAGTTTGACCGGGTCAGTAGAGTGCTGGAGGATGTGTACCAGCTGGAGAGGGGCCTGGAACAGGCTCAGAAAAGAATTAGCGATAACAAGAAGGGACAGAAGAGCCGGAAGGGGGAGAAGCTGATGCCAGGTAAGCAGTTAGAGCTACCAAGGACTTACAGCACCTTCTCGGAGCCTGCCCTGATCAGACTGAGGGCCTGTAGGCCAAAGGTCTCCAACTGCGATGCCTCTAATGGGCCCACACTGGTCCAGCAGCCTCCAGAAGATTCTATACCTCACCCAGTGGCCGGGGACACGTCCTGGCTGGGTGGCCCTCCTGTATCAACTGATCTCAGCCAAAGGCTTACCCAGGCACCTGGTATTTCGCGCAAGTGGAGACCAAAGAGCGAGGCGGGGCGGGGCTGGCTCTGCTGTGATGTGCCCCAGAGGCAGATCCCGTTAAAGAGAAGAGCATGGCAAACAGAAGGTGCGGAGAATGTGTAATGAGACTAAGGTACAAATCAGAGGACAGGCCAAGCTCCTGTCCCAGCTGTGGAACCTGAGGCCTCTCCAATTTCACAGAGTGCTTCCCTCTCAGCATTTATCCTGGACAATTCTTTGGATTAGCTCCGTCCGCCACCCCTCTCCAGCACAGGGGGCCAGAATGCCATTTTCCCCCACTCCCTTGGGACTTCAGCAGTGATCGGGTGATGCCAGTTCCTGGGGCAGAGCCAAATCCTGGCAAAATCACATGGCGATGCTCTCATCAGAAGAGACAGATCACGTGGGCAGCTTCCCAAGAGCTGTGAGAAACAATGGCTGATAATAAAGTCACGGGCCGGTCCCTTTCATGCTCTGAGGGCCTTCGGCCTCCCCGCTTCACGGAAATGGACTAATCAAAAGGCAGCTGGAGCAGCCACCCCAGAAGAAATGCTCCCCATTATTGCTGCTGAAATTCCCCCAGACTGAGACTTGTCTGTTCCTTCCTAGGCCCATTGAAACTCTCTGATGGGGCTGAAGCAAAGGCAGGTGCAGTAGCTACCCCTAAAGGATTCCATCCTGGGGCTGAACTGTAGAATGATTTTTTTAAATAATTTTCCCACATTCTGTATTGTATTTAATCACCAACAGCGGTTAGTGGAAACATACGTAGCTAGCTCAGAGATGTGTATTTAGCTAACTCAGTTAAAGGATTTACAATCAAAGGAACAAATGCTTGAATGCATTGGTCTGTCCATACTGCTGCGTGTTTTGCATGTCAGCTGTGCACATCTGGCCAGACACTCCCTGTATTTATTGCCAAGTGCCCGAGACACTTGGCAAGACACGAGAAGTCATTCTTCTGCTCTACTCTGCGCTGAGTAGGCCTCAGAGTATTGTGTCCAGTTCCGGGCACCACATTTCAAGAAAGATGTGGAGAAATTGGAGAAGGTCCAGAGAAGAGCAACGAGAATGATTAAAGGTCTAGCGAACAAGAGCTACGAAGGAAGACTGAAAGAATTGGGTTTGTTTAGTTTGTAAAGGAGAAGACTGAGAGGGGACAAGAGCAGTTTTCAGGTATCAAAAAGGGTGTCACAAAGAGGGAGAAAAATTGTTCTCCTTGGCCTCTGAGGATAGGACAAGAAGCAATGGGCTTAAATGGCAGCAAGGGAGTGTAACGTGTCCCGTCGGAGAGCTCCGGTGACCCTACCTTTATCCCACCACCAGCTATTACTATGGTCCTAGTTCGTGTCCTTGTGGAATTTTACATCTTGGCTATGTCTACACTGGCCCCTTTTACGAAAGGGGCATGCTAATTTTAAACTTCGTAATAGGGAAATCCGCAGGGGATTTAAATATCCCCCGCGGGATTTAAATAAAGATGTCTGCTGCTTTTTTCCGGCTTGGGGAAAAGCCGGAAAAAAGCATCTAGACTGGCCCGATCCTCCGGAATAAAGCCCTTCAAAGTAGGAATAAGAGATCCTCCGGAAAAGGGCTTTATTCCGGAGGATCGGGCCAGTCTAGACGCTTTTTTCTGGCTTTTCCCCAAGCCGGAAAAAAGCGGCGGACATCTTTATTTAAATCCCGCGGGGGATATTTAAATCCCCGTGGATTTCCCTATTACGAAGTTTAAAATTAGCATGCCCCTTTCGTAAAAGGGGCCAGTGTAGACATAGCCCTCATGTCTAAGTCCATAGTCTTCTGCGCTGAAGCAATATCACCTTCTCTGAAGCTTCCGGCAATGGGCGAGGGAGGGGGGGGGGGTCCGGGCCTGCCCTCACTCATGGACCCCAGCCCAGGGCCCTAAAGACACAGACCTTTCGTCGTCTGGTCTGGCTGGCGGGGCGTCCCGCCGAAACTCGCCAGCCCGTGGGCTCCCGATTGCCCAGCCCTGGGCTGCTTCCTTTCCCGGTTCCTTTCTTTCCCTGCTCCCGTACCTTCCGAAACTCCTGCCTGATCTCCAATTCCACCCCCCACCACCACCACACGCTGCACCTGTGCCTTTTATTCCCAGCCCTCCCTGCTGATTGTCAGCTCCTGAGGTTTCGGCGCATGTGCGCTGTTCTTATCTGCCTTCCCCCACTCCCCTGCTGTTGGCCTTCGTCCACAGCTGAGGCCGAACACAACACACATGCGCACAGCTCCACTTACGTACAAGGTTGGCATGGCAGCATGGTGAGTGCAGGGAGGTTTAGGTTGGACATTAGGAAAAACTTTGTAACTGTCAGGGTGGTTAAACACTGGAATAAGTTGCCTAGGGAGGTTGTGGAATCTCCATCACTGGAGATATTTAAGAGCAGGTTAGACAGGCATCTATCAGGGATGGTAGACGGTACTGGGTCCTGCCGTAAGGGCAAAGGACTGAATTTGACCTCTCAGGGTCCCTTCCAGTTCTAGTATTCTGTGATTCTATGATTCATTCCCTTTGGGGACTGTGTCTTGCACTTCCCCAGTCTCTTCCTGCTGTAGACACTTAAGCACGGCTACTGGAGTGTTGTGCCCCATAGTGACTGTTCCTGTTTTCCAGAGTCCTTTTCTACAGCTTTCCCCATCTTTGCTCAACTCCTTTATCCAGGACTCTGGCTTTCCTGCCCCAAATAACCCACTGCCCTGACCCAGCTAACTTGCCTGGTGAGACACATCACAGCACTGTTAATACAAAGAATCCTAATTCTTTTTTTGATGTATATGCCTTGCAGTTTGGGTCCTCTCAGCTCAAGGCAGTGTGTTGAGGGATGGCTGTTGTGTACCTCTTAGATGAAGCCCAGCAAGACACTGAAATGGAAGATCTCCAATCATCTGTGTTCCCTGTTGACTGTAAATTGCATCCAGCCTTCAATCCCAGCTATATTTCTGAAGCCCTGTTTCCAATGGGCTGCTAGCATCTTCTTGGGCAGGGAAGGATGGTATCAGAGTTTCTTGTCTTTGCTCAGAACTCTGAATTTGACATGATTTTGTGAAGGTGGCAGAGCTCCAGGAGACAGAGGGAAATTCAGGATTTACATCACACCCTTCAGTCGGAGAAGGGCTGAGCTCCCCTAGTGCTCCTAAAACAGGGTTAGGTGCTGCTAAGGGAACCCAGCTACTGGCAGCAACACAGGTGCATTAGTCTCCTCTCAGTGGGGAGCGTGGCCCCTCAATCCTGCAAGAAGTGAGGACTGAACTCCTCAATCGGCAGGCTTCTTCAGGATCTTGTGAGCAGGAGGGAAGAGTTTCCAGTGAGAGACATTCCAAACTGCAGGCCCTTCTCTCCCTCCTCCTTCCCCTCATCTAGCACCATATCAGGACCAGCTGTAAGGTAACTTGACCCCTGCTTTGGTCCACTATGGAGCCAGTCTAATTTTAATAATGCCCCGGCACAGATAACATGATGGGGAGCAGATGAAATGGCTCCACTGTTTACAGAGTTACGGGTTACTTATTTCCATTAGAATGTAACTAGTTTCAACTAGTTTCCAGCCCTTGTGTACAGGCCTTAACCCACTTTAGCACCACAGTGGCAGAACAAAATTAGTTCCACTCAAACACTTTTCCTACATGCCCTGTAATACATGTAGGACTTTTAGCCCACTGTGTTTCTACAACACTGTCCAGCAGCCCCAGGCCTCTCTTCAGGAAATTGGGAGACTTCTACATAGAAATTTGAAAACACATTCTTTTCCTGACCCACTTCAGTTCATTTGGCTTCAGTGTTGCTGACAGCAATACTATGCCATCGACTTCTCATGGCAGCAGGAACAGGCAGACTGTTCATATGTGCATTTCCAGCCAGCAACTGAGTGCAGACATGTTCATTACTTTGCTGGAGCAGCACCAACCTCCTTTCAATAGCATCATGCTGCGAGCAGTGGCACTTGGTTTAGTGGAAGCAGAGAAAAGCCCATAATGCACCTGGCCAATTGTGCAATATTGTACCACGGAGACAAAATTCAGGCCTGACCCCGGCTGGTGATCAAGCAACATGAGGATTACTAGCCCTTATAACTTTAATCCCAGCTATACATAAAGCTCCTCTTCACTTCATTACTGCACATGGCTTTTGCTATAACAAAATCCACACTAAATACCTACTCCCTGATTAAAATGCCACAATATATTTCTACTGCACTTGATTTTAATATACATCATAAGAATGTGGGCATTTACATGAACTAAAATCAGCATGGAATGCCTTAGGACTAACACAAACAACAGCGGTAAAAATTCCACAAAATGATGATTAAAAATATCCCAGTTTAAACCTGCTACCCTACTCAGCAGCAAAACCAAGCCTGAGAGAGCAAACCGCCTTTTCTAAAGAGGGAATGTTACAGGCACTGTCTAGCTACACCTACCTGACCTTGATGAGCTTAGCTCCCAGTAGCTTCCTAACATCTATTGCTGCTGGGGGGAGATTTGATTGTCCTTCAGAATGGCTCGCTGTATAAACAATTCTATTAGAGAAATCAATCAGGTTTCCCTTACTGAGTTCTAAATCTTGCAGTCAAATAATGTGACTATTAAATGCTCACCCTCAAGGACACCACCTCAAAGTAGGAGGCACTTTTTCCCCATCCATCTTACCCGGAGTGCAGTAATTGAGCTGAGCTGCCTTTGAGAACTGGACTGTTTGTCCAGTATTGCTTGTCCCACTTTGAAAAGCAGTTTTATAAGGGTGAAACCCACCATCTCTTCTGATGGGACAAGTGGGGGTGACCAGAAACCATAATTCCCATTGCATAAAAGGCTGAGGCTTCAACATGTGTTGTTCTTCTAATGCAGAAGAAAACTGAGACCTTTCAAAAAAAGTGAATAGAGCATTTACCTGGGATGCTGGAAACCCAAGTTAGAGTCCCTGATATCATGGGTTCATTCAGGGAGGGTGTCTGTCCTGGATCTGACAAATACACTTATATCAAAACTGAAGTTTCCACAAAAAGTTCTGGTTTATACAAATTGGCATTTTTTAATAAAAAAAACATTTAATTGAAAGATTCCCAACCAACTCTAGTGGTGACTAGTATAGTATCAGGATGCATGTTCTCATTCACCTGACCACAAATCCCATTTTGGAAAGTTAAAGAAATGTCAGCACCCATCTTGCAGCAGTCAGTTCCACAAGTTTTATTTATCACTCCCTTAAAGGCTGGGCTCCAGGGTAGCCATTCTCTGGTTGCCTTGTAATGTAGATCATAGGACCATAGAGCTGGAAGACACCTCAGAAAGTCATCAAGTCCAGCCCCCTGCTCTAGACAGGACCAATCCCAACTAAATCAACCTGGCCAGGGCTTTGTCAAGCCGAGACTTAAACACCTCCAGGGATGGAGACTCCACTACTTCCCTAGGTAACCCAACAGTTAGTTATAGATAGTTATACATAAGCAGAGTAGCAGCTCAGCTGCTTTATTCTTTACCTCCTCAGTGTAATTTAATTTCCTCACTACCTTTTTATGGAGATTCTATCACAGCAATGGCCCTTTTGAGTACCTGTACCAAGCAGACCTGGAAGAGGCATTTCTACCCATCAAAAATCATCCTCTGGTGAAGTCTGATGCACAGAGATAACTTAGCACCTCAGATTTTATCCTCTTCGTTGCTGTCTTTACATGCTGGCAGGTTAGCATGTAGTTACTAACCTTTTTAGAAGTGTTATAGTTTACCACTGCAAACTACAACGTGCTCACAACTCAGATTCACTTCAATGGGAGAGAAGGACACTCAACCCCTCTCAGATCTTAACCCCTCTCTCCCATTAAGCTGTGCTCACACTTGGAGCTGCAAGGAGCTATACAACAGGTTCATGTATGTGCAACCAAATGAGGGGCAGGCAGCAGTGATGGAAAGCCAGGACTAAGTGCAAAGGCCATGAGGGGAAAAGCTGGTGCCTGCAATACCTGCAATGATAACAACTTGTGTAGCAGACTCACTGATAGTCCCCACTGGTTATTTTTCTTTAAATCTTGTAGCCACAGCTTTACCTGCCAAGGATGGCAACTGAGCTACTTTTCCTTCCAGATCATGTTAAGATGACATCATTTATGTCAGTTTGCATGTGACAAAGCAGGCCAGAGTCTCCTGGGGCGTCTCCATCTGTGACACTAGCAACTCTGCTGCTAAGGATGGCAGTGGTTTAGCAAGGAACCCAGTCTCCTCTGCTCATCCAGAGACTACTGGCCAATTCACTGATGTTTATAAGTCCTGGAGATGTAGAAAGTCCCTTCCTAAAACAGAGCAGAGGGAGCTTTGTGGCCAAAAGGGCCATTCACGGCCAAGTTGTACTTCTATGCTTATCCTGTTGGCATCTGTTCATCCTAGCCAGCTTCCAGCACGGTTTCAAAGGAATGCCCCTGTAGATGCTGCATTGTGACTGCAGTGGAGGCTCAGCATTTCACAGGTGGCAGACCAGGTGTGGTGCAGTAGCAAAACGATTTAAGTTTGTTTGATCTACTCTTGCTGCCCAGGTGTTTTTCCATACTTGCACTCAGGAATGTTGTATCGTTCCTCCCTGGAGACTTAGCAGGAGTGTGGCCTGCCTGTCTCTGGAAAAGCTGTCAGGTCTCAGAGGCATGAGTCTGTAGGTTCAATGCACTATAATTTTTCTCCTCCACGTGATTAGTTTGCTCCAAGAGCCACTGTCTCTGCTGCTCATTCACATCCAGTCTTAATGTCACCTCCTGGAAGACCCTGTTCACGGCAACCTATGTACAAGGTAAAAGAACAACCCATGAATCTCAAGTTCTAGTTAAATGTTCTTTCAAAAGGAGGGAATTCCATCTCTCCTGAACAGGCTGGTACCTTACCTCCTTAAAATGAAGCTTTTTGAACATGCAGATACTAGTTTCATTTTCTTGTTTAACCTTTGCCTCAAATTTGGTAATTCCAAGTTTTGTTACTCCTACAGAAGAATCCAAAATGAGAAATAAGAACCCACGTCTGTATGCACATATCTCCAGAACTCTGCATTCTGTCATAGCTATGGACAGGCAAGATTCCCATGCTCTTTAAATATGTGGGCTGGTACATACCCCCCATCCAGATACACAGAGCAGCTACTGGGAGCATGTGCGCTTGCATCACTCATCACATCACTTCCGTCCTTCCCCATTCAGCCATTCTTACCGTAAAACATCATGATCAGAGTTGTTTCCTTGCCAAGCCCTCGTCCACGGCAGCTGGGTTCTAAAAGGGACAACAGACGTTGGAGTCCATCTATATGTAAGTGGCACACTTTCCTCAGAAGAGGTTAGGGCTGCATTTGCAGAAAAGAAGTGGCAGATGGGTACCTGATTGCACTGATAGAGCTCTGAGTCAAGTGGCCACTTTCTGATAAGACTAATCAAAAACCTCCTGAAGACATTGGTATGAAGATGCTTTTGTACCCAAGATCTACTGCAGGGCTGAGGGGAGTGTTAGGATGAAAATGGCATTAGCAGCATGGGGCTGTGCGTAAGGTACCTGCAATCATGACTTCAATCTCTCCCAGTGTTGGATCTTCCATATCTGTGAGGAACAGGTTCACGTCCCCCACCATGCAGTCCTCCTCTGTGCCTGCCTGCCCAGACCACCTCTCAGCATCCAGCACAATAAACGTGCATTCTGGGGAAAAAGAGACAGCGGCAGAATTCACAGCACATGTTTAAGAAACATTCACAAATTACTGAAGTACATCAAAAAAGTAAGACATTAAAAAAGGACAATTAGCATGTGCAACATCCTGCACGTTAGTTGCCTATATGAACTAGTCATCCGGGCACCTGGGGCAAACAGGCATGCTTACCACCCTCCACCCCAGAAACACCCCAGGAAAGCTATGCTGCTTTCAGTTCGGCTGGGCCCAGTGCTCATACAGATACTTGTCTGATGCAATATATAAAATTACTGTGGATTAGCTTCCCCCACTTCATCACCTTTTCCAGTAAACTCAGACAAAGAACCTTGTACATAAGAGACTGAAGCAACCTGTTGAGTTATCTACTCTGTTCCTTGTCTTCCCATATCACCAATGACCAAGACAAGAGTTAGTTTCTGATATGTCCCACCCTCCGTGTTTTGTGACTATAAATTTGTAACTGATGTTATGGGCAGTAACTCACTCAACCTTTCATAGAGCCAGGCCAATAATTCAGCCAATGAATCCAAACCTGGTCATTATATATTGTCAAATTCCCCAGGGAAAAATTTCAAACTTCTCCCTCACTTGTTCACAAAGACTGAGCTCTCTGCTCTCTATCAGAATTGATGGGATTACTACTGCTCAGGTAATATTAACAAATTAACATTAATTAACAGCTGTACAAAGCAAAACTTCAGCAGCCCATGCTCCCTCAATCCCTCCAATGGGTGTGTACGTATACACAATCTAAATGTATTCACTGCCCTGAAACATCAGTAAAACTGAGATAAGTTTGATTGGAACTACCTCATACCTCCCAGAATACACAATTGACTGGGCCTCTGATTTAGCTCAGCATTTACTGGTTTTCAGAGGCTCAGGTGACAACAGTAAGACCCATAAATAATTCATGTTCCGTGATTTTAAGAGTTCTATTCTGGAAACCTATTCCTCAAATGACCCCACACTTGAACCATTAACCC
Organism: Pelodiscus sinensis; assembly: GCF_052426305.1. NCBI lineage: Eukaryota > Metazoa > Chordata > Testudines > Trionychidae > Pelodiscus > Pelodiscus sinensis. Next base: position 17,607,763 of record NC_143071.1, read on the forward strand.
CCTTCTACACATCCCTGAGACAGCAATTCTCAAGACAATCTGAGTAAGCGGTGGTTTTAGCATGGGCAACACTTGGGGAGCACAAGCTCCCTCAAATGCCTGGCGCGGAAGGGGCAAAGGGACAGCCAGCAGCATGGGGAACCAGTGGGGGAGGGGAGTGGAAGCAGCAACCAAAGCAAGAGTCCACCCCCACCCACACTCACTGGCAGCAGTGGGGAAAGCGAAGCAACACAGCGCCAGCTTGCTCTGGTTCTCCAGCTGCATTGCTCGGGGGAGGGTGGGGATTGCCCAGCACTCACCAGTGAAAAGCATAGTTAGAGCAGCGGAGCAAGCTGGGGCTCCATTGCCCTGCTTTTCCCTCTGCTATCAGGGAGCACGGGGCCTGACCACTGCTGCCAGTGCTGCACTGCCCCTGCCCTCTGCACCACATCCCTCAGGAAAGAGGAGGGATGGGGGAGGGGACAGGCAGAGCAAAGACACGGAGTGGGTGGAGGACGGGAGGGAAGAAGCAGGGTCTGAAGTGGAAGGGGGTTGTCCAGGCCATTCCCTGGTCTGGGAGGGTCTTGTGTCCAGTGGTCCCCTGTTTGGCCCCTCACCAGTCACCCCTGGGTTTTAGATCACTTAAAACAAACCTAGAAGTTAAACAGTCAGCTAGTCCCTTAATGCGAGAGGGGCTACTGCCCCGTTACAATGGCTCTCACTCCTTACAGCACAGGGCTGCAGAATTGCACATGCCAGAAACTCAGAGCTAGCTGTGATTCCTAACAAGGCTTAGGCAGAAGTGCTCCCCACACCTTCCCGCGCAAGGGAAACAGTCAAACGCCTCACTATCTGCATCCTCCTGCCAGCTGCGCTGCATCTCATACTCCTGCTCCAGGCTCAGGGGCTCGGACGCGGTCAGTCGCTGTAACTCCTCCGATTTCATCCACTCATGGTATCTGATGGAGAGTGGCACAAACAGCATGTAGATCTATTTAGAGAGCCACCTGTTGTGTTCCACTGAAACCTTTAAGGGTCAAACTGCCCTTTCCCACATCAAACTTATTCAGGAGACTCCAGGTTACTTGTAAGTGCCCCAATGGCCAGCTGCTGCAAGGTTCACTTAACTTCCTGACACATCATAGGAATCAGTACACAATCTTCCTCCCACAGGCACACAAAATAAGATACTAGTAAAGGTGCATGTGATACCCTACCTGGGGTCTGCTTTTCAGTGAGAGTGCAATCATCGAAGTCTACAGCTACAAATTCACTGGTTAACGTATACATTTTTCAGAAACCAGTATTGTTGATCAGCTAAGGTTTCCCTGTTCACAAGCAATGGGGAAAAGCTAATAGCAAGTACAGAAACAGCAGCATATCCTATGGCTGTTTGGTGGCCATGAAATGAGTTAGAAGTGGGCTGGACCCACTAACTGGATAAGTGTCTACATTAGATAAACAAAGTTCGCCACTGGCATTTGCTGTCCATCTCTGCAGTAAGGATGTTAAATTGCAGACTACTTGATAGGTACTTCTGCATTCCTCCTTTGAAATGTACAAGAGCCTTTGTTGGGGCTCTTGTACATTTCAAAGGAGGCATGCAGAACTCTGTGTGCAGTCATGCCAGCTGGGACTGCTCCCAGGCATGCCTGCTTTGAAATGTACAAGAGTCCCCAGCGGGGGCTCTTGTGCATTTCAAAGCCATGGTGCCCAGTGTCAACGGGGGACTCTGAGTCCTCCATTGACCCCTGGCTCCATGCTGCGCTGCATGCTATGCAGAGCCTGGGGTCAGTTGGGGATCCCTGGCTCACCTGTGTGGCACTGCCCCTTTAAAACGCCACCTCTGCATTTCAAAGGGGCAGCACAGTGGAGCCTGGGGTCAGCTGGGGACTCCCCAGCTGATCCCAGACTCCGTGCGGCATTTTAGAGGAACCCGGGATCAGCTGGGAAGTCCCCAGCTGACCCTGGGTTCTAAGCAAATGCCACGTGAACCTGCGGTTAACTGGGAAGTCTCCAGCTGACCCCAGGCTCCATGGCACTTCGGTGTTTGAAAGGGGCAGCGCCGCACAGCTGATCCTTGGCTCAGCTGTGCAATAGCTGCCGCTTTGAAGTACCCCTTCTTCCCCCCCTTTTGCTGCCTCTATCTGATAGAGGCAGCAATGGGGGGAATTGACTAGTCTACTGCCTATCCAATAAGCAGTTGCTTATCGGATAGATAACTAGTCCTTAACATCCTTACTTTGCAGACAGCCTCAACAGAGGAATCACGGACACTCAGTGGCCATTTCACACCTAGAGGCAGCTGCTGTGGAACAGAACCAAGGAACATGGGCAGGCCAACACAGGCAAAGCTACACTGCTGCTGTTACTGTTGTGTCACTCACACGGACAGCAATTTCGCTCCCCAGGCCTGCCAAGCCAGAGCCTTCCATGATTAGTACATTCCCTTAAAAATAAAGCTGATTAAAAAAACCAGAAACAGATGGGACCATGGGTGTCACTGCATACCGAGATACGTGAGCCGAGGTGTACGGTACCAGGGTCACCTTCTTCCCCTGTAAGACCGTGTTCTGATTAATCTTCATAGTCTCCAGCCTGAAAGAGAGACAAAAAGTAACTTACCCAAGCCTAGGACAGGGTACATCAGCACGGAGCTATAAGTGCTTTGCTTCCCCACATGTTGAAAAGTAATAGTGAGGTAGCCATGTTAGTCTGATCTTGGTAAAACAAAAGGAAAAATATGTAGCACTTTAAAGACTAACAAGATGGTTTTTAGGTGATGAGCTTTCGTGGGGCAGGCCCACTTCCTCAGATCATATTCTGAAAGTGAATTGGCATGGCCATATACACGTCAATTCACTTTCAGAACATGATCTGAGGAAGTGGGTCTGCCCCACGAAAGCTCATCACCTAAAAACCATCTTGTTAGTCTTTAAAGTGCTACATATTTTTTCCTTTTGCTTCCCCCTTTAAATAATGGGCCCCCAACCGTTCCCTATCCTTGCACCTCCCCCCCGCGCTGCTTCCCCCTTTAAATAATGGGCCCCCAACCGTTCCTTATCCTTGCACCTCCCCCCCGTGCTGCTTCCCCCTTTAAATAACGGGCCCCCAACCGTTCCCTATCCTTGCACCTCCCCCCCGTGCTGCTTCCCCCAAGGGGCTGATCCCCAGGGCTGCAGCTCGCGACTGCCGGGGCTACAAGGCAACTCCTGTCGGAATGTCAGCGACAGCTACCCCACAACGCGCGCATGCGCAGAAACCTACTCCAGTCCCTCCCTAGGGTCGCGCCCAAGACCTGTGCAGGGTCTAATTCCCCCACGTGATCCAGCGCGTCCAATCGGCGGAGCAGGGGCGAGGTTGCCCTGGTCACGCATGCGGAAGGCTTTGCCGCTGCGTTGTGGGTCCGCGCATGCTCTGTACATAGCCCGGTATGAGGAGGGATAGTGCTGGGCACCCGGGCCAGCCGGCTGGGTCTTTCGGAGCGCGGGTACGGGACGGGCTGCGTGTGCAGAGCGACTGAGCGCTGCGGCTGGAAGGTGGTGGCTCTGGGGTGAGCAGTGGAGCGGCTCTGGTTGGGGGGGGGGTTGGGCAGTGGAGGGATTGGAAGTGGGGGGGTTGGCAGTTGGGGGGAGGAGGGATTGGAAGTGGGGGGGTTGGCAGTTGGGGGGAGGAGGGATTGGAAGTGGGGGGGTTGGCAGTTGGGGGGAGGAGGGGTTGGGCAGTGGAGGGATTGGAAGTGGGGGGGGTTGGCAGTTGGGGGGGTGGAGGGATTGGAAGTGGGGGGGTTGGCAGTTGGGGGGGTGGAGGGATGGAGGGATGGAAGGGGGGGGGGTTGGGGGGGGAGTTGGGGGGGGGTGGAGGGGGGGAGGAGGGGTTGGGGGGAGGGAGGGGGGGGGTTGGCAGTTGGGGGGGGAGGGAGGGGGGGGTTGGGGGGGTTGGGCAGTGGAGGGATTGGAAGTGGGGGGGTTGGCAGTTGGGGGGAGGGGGGTTGGGCAGTGGAGGGGTTGGAAGTGGGGGGGTTGGCAATTGGGGGAGGTGGGGGTTGGCAGTTGGGGGGAGGTGGAGGGATTGGAAGTAGGGTGGGATGTGGGGGGCTCAGGTGGGATGTGGAGAATGGGGGATGCTCTGCTGGGCAAGTATTTCTCACTTGTTTCTCTCTCCCTCCCCTCCTCCCCCCAGTTTGTACTTTGGGCAAAAGAGTAGGAGGTGTCTCCAAATCAGTCAGTGTCCCATGACCCTGGGTTTGCTCTTTGCTTCCTCTCTTTCCACCTCTAATTTATTGTCACTGACTCTGCATTTGGGAAGAGTCTGTCTTAGATTTGCACTTTTCTCTGGGGTGAGATGTTTACTAGTGAGATCATTCTGGCCCTGGTGCTACAGCCATCTCACTTGGTTTGTATCTGTTTTAGTGTTTTTAGCATCACTATCATGGAGGGTGGAGGGGGTTTGCTCCACTGAATGGGAGATAATACTGTAGCTTATATTTGTGAGCTGATTTTAGCTTTTCATCCTCTTCTACTCTGCTGTCGATGGAATGCTTGCTGTTTTGATTGAGTATTCTCTTGTGTGTCAATTAGGAGTAGGTTTCTACTGGTAATTTTTTGCCAGCTAGTGTAGTTGATTGGTAAAACAGGGCCCAAACCTTTGCTCTTATATAGTAGGATATGTTGGATTAAGGTCTTAAGTAACTGGAGTAGTAAAAGCAAAATGCAGGACAATGTAGCACTTTAAAGACTAACAAGATGGTTAATTAGATGATGAGCTTTCCTGGGCCAGACCCACTTCCTCAGATCAAATAGTGGAAGAAAATAGTCACAACCATATATACCAAAGGATACAATTAAAAAAATGAACACCTATGAAAAGGACAAATCACATTTCAGAACAGGAGGGGGATGCGGGGGGGGGGGGGGAGGAAGGAAGGAAAGTGTCTGTGAATTGATGATATTAGAGGTGGGGAGAGTGGGATGTTTGTGAGCTAATGGTATTAGAGGTGATAATTAGGGAAGCTATCTTGGTAATGGGTAAGATAGTTTGAGTGTTTGTTCATTCCTTCTTGGAGAGTGTCGAATTTTAACATGAATGACAGTTCAGAGGATTCCCTTTCAAGTGCAGATGTAAAAGGTCTTTGTAGCAGAATGCAGGTGTTTAAGTCATTGAGAGAGTGTCCTTTCTGGTTAAAATGGCAAGAAACTGTTTTTTCTTTGTGATCTTGTCTGATATCTGTTTTGTGGGCATTAATCCTTTGGCGAAGTGTCTGAGATGTTTGTCCAATGTACATAGCAGACGGACACTTTTGGCACATGATAACATAAATTATATTTCTGGATGCGCAGGAATATGTGTTCTTGATCTTATAACTCACTTGGTTAGGTCCAATAATGGTATCAACAGAATGAATATGTGGACAAAGCTGGCAACGGGGTTTGTTGCAAGGGGAAGGTACCAGGGTTGGTATTAGTGTGGTATGTCCTGTGGTGGTTGGTAAGAATCATCTTGAGGCTAGGTGGTTGTCTATAGGAGACTATGGGTCTGTCTCCCAGAGCCTCTTGGAGTATGGTATCCTGTTCCAGTGTAGGCTGTAGTTTATTGATAATGTGTTGGGACAGGTTTACGTTGGGGGTTGTAGGTGATGACAAGTGGTGTTCTATTGTTGGTTTTCTTGGGTCTGTCTTGAAGTAGATGGTTTCTAGGTATTCGTCTGGCTCTTTCAATTTGCTTTTTTATTTCTCCGGGTGGGTAGTTGAGGTTTATAAATGCTTGGTGGAGATCCTGAAGCTTCTGGTCTCTGTCAGTGGGATTAGAGCAGATGCGGTTGTATCGAAGGGCTTGGCTATAGACGATGGATCGTGTGGTGTGTTCTGGATGGGAGCTGGAAGCATGTAGGTAACTGTATGAGTCGGTGGGTTTTCTGTAGAGAGTGGTGTCTAATTTTCCATTGTTGATTTGTACTGTGGTGTCCAGGAAGTGGATCTCTCATGTAGAATGGTCCAGGCTGAGGTTGGTGGTGGGGTGTAGGTTGTTGAAATCTCTGTGGAATATCTCCAGTGTTTCTTGGCCATGCGTCCAGATCATAAAGATGTCATCGATGTACCATAGGTAGAGAAGGGGTGAAAGGGGACGGGAGTTGAGGAAACGTTGTTCTAGGTCAGCCATAAAGATGTTAGCATACTGTGGGGCCATGCGTGTACCCATGGCTGTGCCGCTGATCTGAAGGTATAAGTTGTTCTCAAACTGGAAATAATTGTGGGTGAGAACAAAGTTACATAGGTCTGCTATCAGGTTGGCAGTAGTGTCCTCCAGATCAGCGGCATCTTATAAATTCTTCAGTTTTTCACTCTTATAGTTTTTCACTGTTATAGTTCCCCAAAAGCTTTTATTTTGGAGGGCTAGGTTTGTATAATTAAATGTATTCTGCTTCTACATTCAGAATGTTGGCTGGTTGTTTTTTGGGAAGTGTATGAGTGGGGAATTGGGATTGTTGGATGTCTTTTAGCAGCTTGCAGAATAACTTGAGTGTTGCAGTATATTTCTAAAAGGTATTAATTCTTACATAGGAGATAATATGGTTTATCATCCTTTTTTAGGATGCTTGTTTTCCTTCTGAGTGGGTTAGTGGAAATCCTAGGTTAGGTAGCTGTTTCAGTAGGGTTGGCACATGCCATAATAGGTCAAACAGATGGTCCATCTTGTCTAGTTGCCTGTCTCCAACAGTTGTCCATATCAGAGCTTCCAATGGGAGTGTACAGAACAGAGAAATTATGGAATAATACTTTCCTGTCTTGCATTGCTGGCTTTATGCAATTGGGAGCTGGTAGAGATCTGATGTGCAGGGAAAAAAGAGTAAGGCAATTGTTTAATATTTGTGCACTTTGCAAAAGCAGTAAAGATTTACTAGGGTGTCAGGACAATGTTGTTGGAGGAGTGGGCATGTGAGGTATATTCATATGGCAGGACAGAGGATTTATAGCAATTCTGCAACTCTGTTTACAGTTGGACAATGGGTTGTCCTTTTTTGTCCCTCTGTCTTTCAGTGGCATCCTGAGCTGCTCCTGTGATAAAGATAACCAGGCTTGGACACATTGTCTCTTTAGGCCAGACGTAGCAGAGACAGAAGACGTTCGCTTCTCCATTCCAGGGTCCCTCTATCCTTAGACATGGCAGGTGGCATTACTGACACAGGGGAGCTGTATTCTCCTTACGTGAGTATTACCACGGTTGCACCACTGCTGCTTATTCAGTGCTTTTCTTCCCAACCTGGGTTATGCTCAGGGCATGTTGTTAATTCACTTTGTCGTTCCTAGGAAACAAGGTAATTAATGTTAAAGTTGTAAGGAATGCTAGAAGATATTAAGGTAAGGGCTAGGTATGTTAAGGGCTAGTCAATTCCTCTCCTTTGCTGCCTCTATCAGAGGCAGAAAAGGGGACTAAGAAGTCAGCATTTCAAAGGGGCAACTGCCAAGGAGACCAGGGTCAGCTGGGGACTCTCCAGCTGACCCTAGGTTCCAAGAGACATTTCTCTAGAACCCGGGATCAGCTGGGGACCCATCTGACCCTGGGTTCCACTGCTTCGTGGAGCCCAAGATCAGCTGGAGAGTTCCCAGCTGACCCCAGGCTCCAGGCGCTGCCCTTTTGAAACACCAGATGTGGCGTTTTAAAGGGGCAGCTGCTGCACAGCTAATCTGTGGGACACAGTCAACCTAATATTTAATTGGTTTGAAAAAATGAGTTTAAGGTAGTTTGATAGTACACCTTCCCTGAAGCTCCCTTACCCATTTTTATGGCTTTACTTCCACATTCAAAAAAAAAAAAATTGCCTTCTCTCTCGATTCTGTGTGAAAGACTAGCACAAATAGGTGCAACTGGGTGGGACGCTGAAATTCACTGTTTACAAAGCATTGTCAAATATAAAAAGAAAACAAGACGAAAACTTAAGGGGAAAATCTTTTTCCTCTGATCTGTAGGCTAGGCATTTTTATATACAGGCAGTCCCCGACTTACGCGGATCCGACTTATGTTGGATCCGCAGTTACGAACGGGGCTCCCCCGGAGGACATGGACTGCGGGACCTCGCGGTCCTGCCGCCCGTGTACTCTGGGGCTTTCTCCGCGTCTCCCTGGTCTGCAGACCAGGAAGACGCGGAGCAAAGCCGCGGGGGGGCTCGGGCAGCTAGGCAGCCCAGGCACGCCTGGGCTGCTCCGCTGCTGGCTTCCCCGCGGCTTTGCAAAGCCTCGGGGAAGCCGGCAGCGGAGCAGCCCAGACGCCCAGCGGCTGTCCCGCTGCTGGCGTCCTCAGAGGCTTTGCTCCCCGTCTCCCTGGCAGACCAGGGAGACTGGGAGCAAAGCCGCGGAGGACCCAGGTGGCGGGACTGTGGTGCGTCTCGGTCCGCCGCCCGGGTCTTCCTGGTCTGCTGGGGTGGGGGGGGGGGGCACAGCTAGTAGCCCCCCCCCCTCCAAGCAGACTAGGCTTTTCTCCAGACGCCTGTGGCAGAGCAGCTGAGGCGCTGACGGTTGGTCCCGCAGCGCCCTCTGGGCGCTACTGGACCAACCCGGCAGCACCCCAGCTGCTCTGCCCCAGGCATCCTGATTCAGCCGCTGCTGGTCAGTTTCAGCAGCAGCTGAATCAGGACGCCTGGGGCAGAGCAGATGGGGTGCTGCTGGGTTGGTCCAGTAGCGCCGAGGAGCGGCGCTACTGGACCAACCCAGCAGCACCCCAGCTGCTCTGCCCCAGGCGTCCCCAAGTCAGCTTCTGCTGACTGCCCAGCTGCCCAGCTGCTCTGCCCCGGGCTTCCTGGAATCAGCTGCTGATCAGTTTCAGCAGCCGCTGACTTGGGGACGCCTGGGGTTCTTAAGTTGATTCTGTATGTAAGTCAGAACTGGCGGTCAGTTTCAGTAGCGGCTGAATCTGGACGCCAGTTCCGACTTACATACAGATTCAACTTAAGAACAAACCTACAGTCCCTATCTTGTACGTAACCCGGGGACTGCCTGTATTTATTGTAACAATGATAAATAGAATTCAGACAGAAGTGAGTTTTTTTTTTTTTTTTTAATGTGATGTCTGTCCCATACAATCAGTCCTCATATCCTCTATGAGGTAAGTAAGTATGATATCCATTTTACAGATGAGGAAACTAAGGTATTCAAGTAAAATGACAGTAACTTTACCAGTGCTAAAATTTGAACCTCAAGTATTTCTGCCTCATAGCTTTGTGCTCAGAACTCTAGACCTGATCTCTCTTGATCCTTGGCCTTGTAAAGACAAGACAGCTATGCGAGAGGAAGCTAGTCTATTCTTCCTCAAAATTAGCAGTTAAATATGGATTTCTTGGTTTATTATGGTGATATAAATAGCAAAACATAGTTTAGGAGTTTAAAATATTAGTCTAAAGTGTGGGATTTGCTATATTAATTCCTGCGTATTAAAAATGCCTGAATTGTCTGGGAAACTACTGACCATTTTAAGTTCATATATTTCATGAACCCACAATTCTCGCAATTAGTTTTGTATATCTCTGGAAATGCTTGGTTTTATGTCTAATGGGGGTTCACAAAATATTAAATAATAAAATTGTCATTTTTAAAGCAATCATAGTGATCATCTCAAGAGCCTTTCAGTAGAGAACCAACATCTTTCACCACCTGAGAGCCAGGAATCTCTTTTTTTTTGAAATGCTAAAAATATTAATCTTAAGTTTAGGAACCCTCAATAGCCAAGGGTAGAATTGGGCAATAAGTATTCATAAGAGTATTGGCAGCTAAAAGAAGGCCAGAACTGAAAACCAAAAGGGGCTGGCCAGGAAAACAGTAAAGCATTTCCTACCTGATAACAGTTTGTGGATCATTTTTGTTGTTTGGGTTTTGCATTGTCTTGTAGTCTTAAGCATTTCCATGTTAAGTTATGTCACATTGGCTTAGTTAAGTGGAAAAAATGTCAGAGAAGATCAAGATATCACTTTTAAAACTTGAACTACAAATGATATTCATAGTGTGAGCAGCTCAGATCCTGCTACAATCAGGAATTGAGGTATCTTTTGAGGGGGTTTTCTTGAAACTATTGACACTTTTTCATCGTAAACGTTAAAAAAAAATCACTAATAAAGTAGATGTCACGCTCACTTTCTAGGTCTAGTAGTTTGTGATTTATCGAGCAGAAACACTTTGGTGAACAAGTATCAAAGCTTTCAGGACTAATAAACTTTTAAAGACAGTGCTCCTGAATCTGTTGAGAAGGAAATCTGTTCTCTTGGTGGGTTTTGATTTCCTCATCTAAAGTTAATTTTCAGTACTAGCATTCAAAATCATCTTTTGTCTAGTAAGCCAAGCCAACTTCATCTTTGCCATTGGGGGGGGATATGGAATCCTGGTATGTTGTTTGCAGTTGCTTTTTGTGACAACACACATAATTCAACTGTTAGTGTTGCAGAAAGCTCCTGGAGTCTGAGCTCTAGGGAACTGTAGCAGTCTCATTTCCTCTGAGGATGTAAGGGTATCTCTACCCCAGAGTCCAAGTACAGTAACATGATGCCAATCTTGGCATCTGTTCAGCCAAAGCCAGGAAAAATGACTTGGGTTTCTGTCCATAAGTCCTTCATAACAGTGAGAGCCATGCCTCTGGGCACTCAGGAAAGGAGGGGATGTATGCAAGAAATGACAGCCTGCCAACGGAGTGAAAAGAGCCTTTCTGCAAACCGGGAAGGCTGTATTTTAGTCCTTTGGGAGGCTGGCTGATGTTCATGCTTGAACAGCAAAAAGGTGTAGTGTCTCCTGCTGAGCTTAACAAAAAAGACTTTGTGATGTGTTTTGTATAATGTTTCCAAGCTTGGTTCCTGTTATCTCTGGCCACCCCAAGCACTACTTATGGGTTTCTCCCTTATTTACACACAAATTCCCATATTGTGTTCTAAGGAAGCAGGGAGGACTCTCAGGATGCGTCCTGTGCCATGTTTGCATTAAGAATGGAATGATAGAATCTCTTTCCTCAGTCTTCAACTTCCTCCTTCTGCACAGCGAGAGGTAGGGTTGCCAGGTGTCCGGTATTTTCACCTCCTGTCCGGTTTAAAAAAAAAAACCTGAGATGTCTGGTATTTTCTGAATTTTTCCCCAGCCAGGAGGCGAAAATGCCGGGCACCTGGCAACCCTACAAACACTCAGCACCTGGCCTCTCCCTGCCCTCCAACACCTCCAGCCCCCCAACCTCAGCCCCCATGCTTACCTGGTTCCCCAAGGCTGCTGGTACAGTATGGCTGCTGGCCAAAAGACCTCGGGGAAGCAATGACTTCCCTGGGTCTTAGTGCTCGACCGCTCCCCTGTTCCTATCCTTGCACTCACTCTTAAAGGAGACATGCTGTTTTAATGTTTTTGTTTTGTTTTTTTTCTCTCGCAGCAATTTTGGTCTCTTCCCCCCCCCCTTTTTTTTCCCCTTCAACAGAATTTTTTCCCTGGTGGGGTTTTTTTGGGGGGGGTGGGGGGAATGTTCGGCATTTTTGTTTCAACTATCTGGCAACCCTAGCAGGAGGTGGGGTCTTCATTGCCACTGCATTGTGGAGACTCTAAGCACTATGCCTGACTGAAGTGGGAACTATTCAGAACAGAAATAGTGAAACAGGAAGTGAGAGTAAATTGTGGAGGAACCCACCCACTGTTTCTACAATCCCCGCTCAGTGCTTGAGGAAAAAGAAAGCCTCAGTCATGTATCATGGAGGAAAATTGTTTCCTAGCCTCCAATCCATCAATTACTTTTGCCAGTTTACAACTCTCAGGGCTTGTCTATATTAAACCCCTGTGTGAACACCCTTAGGTTGATTAAAAACCCTTGTTATTTTTTTATTGCAAAGCGATCCTCACCCCCTGCCCTCCCTCCCCCCTCCCACTCCCCACACCATTCTGGGCTTCCTAGTACAAAGATGTTGAGTAAGAGATTTATGTGTACTAAGCTGAGGGCTTCCAACCACAAGTATTGTTCAACAGCATAAGTCACATGATGCTTGGAGACCAGTCTCCCCTGGTAAGCAGATCTGTTTTTGCTGGCTCAGCCATACTTTACTAAGAATAGTAATAGGACAGTGTAATTTGAAAGTGTCTGAAGCTTCAGGCCATTTCAGCTCCAGACCTTTGGTTGCAGTTTTAAACATTAACCTCACTATTGCAGCCTGTGTATGTGGATGGTGCCTCTTGCATTCATACTAGTCAACAAAGATGTAATCCCTGGAGTCTACAAGACTTGCACATAACCCCATAGTCTCATTGCCTGACTGTCCAGGGTGGTTGGAAAGTGCCTTCTCTCACTAGCTGTTGATTTACTGGCTAGCCAGTAAATCCCTATTATTTCCCTTAATTAGAAAAATATAATTAAATAACTTTAATGCTTCATGAAAAGCAGATTGGATGATTCTGGCCACGACCAGGCATAGTGCAAGGAGGCAGGAGTGCAGGCTTCTACCATAACGTCCATGTATCCCATTCCTTATCTGCAGAAACCCTTGCTCATATGGACCTGGGGCCACCCTTAAAAACGGTTGTGGTACTAAACTGTTGTATGGGGAATGACTGTGGTATAGTCAAATGTATATTAATGATATTGATTTTTTTTTCTTAAACGTTCCATACATTGCAAATTGAATAAATGTGGGGGAACATCAATCCCCACTAGTGCCATGTTGTGCTAGTGGACTAATTCACTGCACAACATTTCTGATTATCAGTGTTTCCCTTCACCCATATTTACTTTTAGCTAGTGATTATCCTTACTAGACATACACATGGATTACATTCGCTGCACACAACCAGCCACATCAGTGAGTTATCTTAATTGATCCCCAGGGCTGCTGCAGACTCTTAACGCTGATTATCTGGATGATTGCAGGTCGGTCTGGTGTACATGTTCAACCTTATTGTTGGGACGGGAGCCCTAACCATGCCGAAGGCCTTTGCCACTGCTGGCTGGCTCGTCAGCCTCATTCTTATATTGTTCCTGGGCTTCATGAGGTACGATTTTGGTGTCTGTTCTTTGCCTGTCTTCAGCATGCTGGGAGTGTGGTTTGGTTTTTTTAACAAGAGCTACATGTAAGAGATTGGGGGCAGCATGCTGGTGAGAAGCCCAGCCCCTCTGCTACCCAACTACTGTCAACTTCTAGCTAATGGCTATCTACAATGTGGAGCTACATCCCGTCTGGGCTGTGGAAGGGAAAGGACTTGTCTCCACTGCCCATTCTAGAGACTTCTGGCTGCTGCATGTCAGAGTTTAAGGCCAGAAGGGATCACCAGATCCTTTATTCTGATCTTCTGTATATCAATGGCCTTTGATACCTTCCAGCAACTTAAATCAGACCAACATATTACAGCGCACAGGAGACTAGTCTATTATGTGCCATAGGGATGTCGATTATACAATTAACCAATAAGCCTAGGCTATTTCTCCCACCCTTGCTGCCTCTGTATCAGAGGCATTTTCCCCACTCTTACTGCCTTCACCCCATAGCGTTGCTGCCTCTATCAGAGATAGCAGCACCGAGGGTGGGGCGGGGTGGAAGGCGAGGCTGCAGTGAAGCAGCCTCTATCCACAGCAGGCCGAGCTCCCTTCAGAAAGAGGCTGCTCCTCCTCCCATCAAGCAGCCTCTGTCAGTGGTGGACCCCGGTTTGCCATGGACAGAGGCTGCTCAAACACCCTGCAGACAGGGGCTGCTGCCAAACCAGCCTCTGTCTGTGGCTAGCCTGGGCTGCCACAGGCAGAGATTGCTTTGTGACTGCTTTCTCCACCCCTGCAGCAGCCTCTGTCCATGGGGAGCATCACCCCCCTCCAGACAGGGGTTGTTGTCACCCCGCACTGCTGCCTCTGTATCAGAGGCAGCAGCGTGGGGCAGCAGCCAGCTAGTCTGTGCAGGAAGCTGGTTTTTTAAACTGGCTCTTCTTGCATACTGGCTTCCACCTGGCCGATAGAGAGGCAGCAGTGCAGGGTGTCGGGGGTTCCCTAGGAGTGGAGCCAGAGTTCACTGGCTCCGGGCCCTGCCCCTGGGGATTATAGAATAGCCAAGTAACGGACAAGAATTCCTGCAGTTACTCAACTATTCAGTTACCCGATATCCAACATCCCTAATGTGCCATAAGCAGAGACTAGGATGAATTGAAGATCACCACTAGTTCCCAAGGCTGCCCCCAAAGGCAGAGAGTAACAATAATCCTGGCAAGTGACTTGCATCAACACAGCCCCCCAAAACCCTCTACTCATTGCCAGTCTGACATGGGGAAAAATTACTTCAAACCCCCACGTGGTTAGATGTGAGCAGGAATCAGCCAGTCAAACACTTGAGATAGAGAGAGCAAATGCTTTGTGCCAACTCAGAGCCTTGGCCTGCTGTACCCAATGCCCCATCTCTAGCCAGGGCCATACCTCAGGTTTCTAGAATATATCGGGCATGGAGATCCCTGCTGGTAGCCAGTAGAAGCCCTGTAACATGAGCTTCACTTCTCAAGCCTTGCCACAACTTCTGTCTTCCTTCTCTCCCAGGGATAATGCCAGTGCTTATCTCTTTGCTAGTGAGATCTTTCTCAATCACCAGAAGCATCGCAAAGTTGATGTGATTCCTGACAAATTCACTTCTGCTGACTGCATTTTGAATGGTGGCTGTGAACCTGATCTGTCGTGTCAGTTCACTCTGGTTCCTGGTAGGGTTCTGAGCAAGGGGCACTGGAGCTCCCTCTGCCTACAGACTCTCCGAGGCCACACTGCACTGACTTACATTTGGAAAAAAAGGAGGACCCTCAGATTAAGAAGGAAGAGCGATTTAAAAAAAAAAAAATTTAACTGTAAATTGTAGTGCTGGTGCTAATGAGGCTAATTGAGTAGGCTGAAAGTGTCCCATACTTCGCTTTTGATGTTGATAGGATGTTAAATGTATGGAAGGCTGGTGTTATAATATATTAACCAATTCAAGTGTTTGTTCAGGTCAAGAAAGGCGGTGTAAAATTTGCATGTGAAGGTTAAGTCTGCATTCTCTCTCTGTATTTGGCTTGTGAAATTCCTTTGTAGAAGAATGATTACTTTTAAGTCCATTTATGAGTGTCCAGGCAGGTTAAATTGTTCCTTTAGGGTATGTCTACACTAGCCCCCTAGTTCGAACTACGGAGGCTAATGTAGGCATTCGAAGTTGCAAATCAAGCCCGGGATTTAAATATCCTGCGCTTGATTTGCATCTTCCCGGCCGGTCGCCACTTTTTGAAATTTACAAGTCCAGACTAACTGCCCGCGTCTTCACGTGGCAGGGACCCGGTATTTCGAATTAAAGCCCCTAAATCAAACTACCTGTTATTCCTCCTGCAAGGAGGTTTGATTTGCAACTTCGAATGCCTACATTAGCCTCCCTACTTCGAACTAGGGGGCTAGTGTAGACATACCCTTACACGTTTCTGTGTGTTACCATTCCTGATATATGACTTATGTCCGTTTATCCTTAGTTATCTTCATGGTCTTTGGCACCCATGCCCAACAGAGAAGGCAACTTACTCCCCAGGAACCAATAGAATTTTCAGATTTTTCTCCAAGTCTGCAGAATCAGCATACTCTAGCTCTAGAACTCAACTAAATCTTGATTGGATTGACTCAGATTATAAATTCTATATTTGTCAATAGCTTCTGTTTATGGACCATAATCTTTTAGGAATCTCGCACTGAGAAGATATTAAAATAATCAAAAGATCAGCTGTGTCCTTGAAATACATTTGCCCAGTGGCTGGTGACAGAAGCAATGTAAGCAGATGCCTGGATAGAGCTGCAAGGGAGTGCAGTTCTATACTGATTCAGTATCTTGGAGATAGTTTAATCTCCCATCTACTCCCAGAAATACAAGAGGAACTAACTTTCTATAAAACTATGCCTCCCTCAGTCCTCCCCTTCACCAGTCTTGAAAACTCTGAGGCTAACTTGAAGCTGACCAGTGGTTTTCTCTGCACTGATCCAGCAGTTGCAGCACAGAAGGTGAAGCTAAAGGTGGTTGGGTATAGTTGTGTGATCTATACATTTAACCAAGAGACTCCAGTATTGATGGTGATATTTCTATGATGAGATGCAAAGCCCTGTCTGGATCACTGGTGCTCAATAAAAGATCTCTCTCTTTTGTAAGAGTATTTGGGGTATTAATCCTGATGTCCTAGTCATATTCTGTTATGGGTAACTCTATTTGCTAATCTAAATTCCTCTGTAGTTTTGATTGGATGCAACTTTGTCGTTTGGCTTCCATGTTTCATTCAAGATGAAATGGTATTTCAGTGGTGAATGAAATTATCTTTGTAAACCCCAGGCTGTTTGTGTTGAGGCTTTATTTGTAAACTGCAACAAAGCTGAGGAAGAAAGGTGCTGTTATTTACAGTTGACAGACATAAATCCTGAAAGGACAGCAAACTGATTGATTCAGATGCAATCTGTTTTTAAAAACCTCATTTCCAAAGTATGAAGCCTATGTACAGAGCTCCCTACTATCTGCTCTGATTCTTTCTCAGTTTATATCTTGGTACCATTCGAGGCTGCAAATTTTGATGCCTCATCTGTGATTCTCTTGTGCCAACCTGGAAATGTTGCACATTGGTGCTAAGTGCTTTGTGAGCCTCTTTGCCCTGTTGCTTTCTTCCCTGCATTGGTACTTTTGGCTCCCTAATAACCCCTCTACAGAACCTTTTGTGTAACGAAAGTCTACATGAGCAGCTATTACGTGGGCTCCAGGAAGTGGCTGCTGCACATTCATTATAGCAAAACTAATTTCTCATTTGAATTTGATAAATGAATTCAGTTAGTGAACCAGTAAGGGACTGGTTTTGAGCCTTAAATAAGATTGATTTTAGTTTTACTTAAAAGTAGTGGAGGGGAGGGAAAGAAGCTTTAAAATGGTCATGTAGCTGGGACAATGACCATCCATTCCTGAAAGTGTCAAAGCAGATTGTAATAGTGAATTGAGACCTAGGATGGCTAGTGATTCTAATCATCTACTAGGCATTGGTTTAAAAATGTGTTCGGTGTTTTTATAGCCATTAAAAGATTAAGCCTCACAACAGTACTGTGAGGAAAGTGTGTGTGTTATTTCCACTTTACGGATGGGGAAACTGACTCAGGCTTACAAACCGTATTATATGGTGCTCCCTCTTCAGCTAAGAAGCCAGCCCCCACTGTAGCGGGGTAGCATGTAATCTGTGGACTATATCTGTACTGGAGATATAGACGGACACCTGTTCAATTTATGCAAATTAGTTGCAGACTT
Source organism: Pelodiscus sinensis (assembly GCF_052426305.1). NCBI lineage: Eukaryota > Metazoa > Chordata > Testudines > Trionychidae > Pelodiscus > Pelodiscus sinensis. The sequence continues at coordinate 17,624,990 of NC_143071.1, forward strand.
CAGGCACTCCAGCCCTGGCTACCTCCCACCCAACTGACTTTTCTGTGGGTCAGCAGTCCCCTACCCAGAAAAGGTTCCCCACCCCTGACCTAAGGAATCCAAAAATTCTAAACTTTGATGCTTAAACCTCTGTGCCATTGTTTCAATTACTGTGTGAGAACTTCAAGGTTGAGATTTGAGTTGTTAAACTCTCTCTCATTCTAGCAAAACAGCATCCCAATTGAAACCCCATTAGAATCCCAGGACTGAATGAGCCACACACTCTTGTCTCTAAATATGTTTCCAAGTACTAGGAGGATAATGCAAAATCTTGCTTTGCCACTGTCTGCATTGTACTGTTCCCAGAGCTGCCAATCCAGCATCTCACCAATCCGAATTTTGCATGAGAAATGTAAGAATCCCCCAAATCCTAGAAAATCTGCTGTGCACTTCTTCATTCTGTACTGAGCAGCAGCTTGGAGGCTGCAGCACCTACCAGAGCTATGGCGAGCCTGTCTCCCTCAAAGCCCAGTCAGAGTAATTTGCAGTGATCTATTCTGCTGTCCTTGCTAGCCATTAGTAATTGCTAAATTTAATTTCTCTTCTAGCTACATGACTACAACATTTGTGATGGAGGCCATGGCTGCTGCTAATGCCCAGCTGCGTTGGAAGAGAATGGAAAAGCACAAGGTTTGTGTTGTGGCTTTTTATTTTCCAATCTCTATCACTCTTTAGTCCCTAAAGGCTCTTCTTAGATTACTGCGCTGGCTCTGTCTCGCCTCATTAGTAAGTCTAATAAAGGAATAAATTTCCACTGTATTTAACATCTACATATAAAATATAGTGGTTCTCTGTGGTATTGCTCATAAAACCCAGGATTTTCTTTTCTTGCCTTAAAAATCCCTGCTCATGCCCATGTGTTTCCCAATTACATGCTACTGGCCTTGGCCTGGGATTCACCTTAGAGGAGTTGGGGAGAACAATCCACCATTCAAGGTGGGTTAGGGTCCCTGCATTGTGTGAGATGCAGTTACTGCAGGGCACCATTCCTCCAGCTGCAGTGATCTTGTCATTGGGATTGTATTCCAGGGACTCCTGCTGGGCATTTTCTCTGGCCTCTGTCCTGACTATAGAATTTGCTTCTTCTCTTAGTTTGTCATCTCCTCAGGTTAATGGTCTTCCTGAAGTAGTAAAAGGCATATTTTTGGTCCGACTTTAATCATGATTAGTAGGAAGGTTGGGGGGGGGAAGGAGAGGGGAGTTGGCAGAGCAGGAAAGCCCAGTCCCCTATTAAAAAAAAAAAAAGAGGAAAAAACATGGCTAGACCTGAGACTGTTCTGCCTCAGAGAAATGCAAATGTTTGGGCTTTAAAAAAAAAAAAAAAAAAAAAAAAGCTAGCTAGTGCCCACACTGAGAATCTGAACACCAAATCTACAAACTCATAGCATCAGGTTTGCTAGTGCCTTTATGAATGCACTTAATGGACATTCTGCCCTTATGTATATGACCTGCTTGGAAAGAGAATAGCTCACTTTGTCTTTCACCTCATAATATCTTGCCAGTGTCGTCGTCCTTCCCCAGAGTGCCTGCTCCACAATTCAAGACCAGGAATATGTTTCCCTAACATCTTATCATATGTTCACTTGTCTCCCTCCCAGTCCCCCTCGCTTTATCTATGAGCATGTGGACTGAGGTTGTTGCATTGTGTTCTTTCTACCTGCTTGTACTGTTGCCACAAGCTGTGCCTCAGGTAATAGAAATCACTGACAGTTCTTTGGCAGTTGCACTCAGTTGCCTTCCTTCTAGGAAGACGACGACGAAGATTCTTCCTCTGGGGTCTCTGATAGTGATGTTCTTCTCCAAGATGGCTATGAACGATCGGAGACACGGCCTATCCTGTCAGTTCGTAAGTATCTAGCTTTTGTTACCACTTGCTCACTAATAGGGAATGAAAGGCCTGCTCTCGCTTCTGTGGGAGCCAGACTCTTTGCAATTACCCTCTTCTAAGGAGAGTAAGACTCCTCTCTTCTGCCTTTTACCCTGAGGGCTTGTCTACATTTGAAAGTTAATTTGGAACAAGACATGGTGTGAATATAAACTGCTATAGCCTTTCCTGAATAGCTCCATGAAAATGGAGTAAGCTAAAAAGGAGCAAGAAATTCATATTCTAGAATGAGAGTATCCATTCACTGAGTTATTCAAGAATAGTTATTTTGGAAGAGATAAGCCGTTAGTGACAAACGAATTCCACGAGCTCTCTTTTAGTTCATGCCATTATGGCTTTTACGATGAACTAATGGATGAAGCTAGTTTTACTCTGTTGCTTCCAAACAGAAGCTTTTTCTTTCCCCTTTTACCTAGAACAATTCCAACTGGTCACCAAGGCATAAATGTCTTGCTTTGGAAATCTATAAATTGTTACTTCCAGGAGTCATATGCATGGCAGCTGGCAGCACAGAAGTGGTGTGTGTGTGTATCTTGGATGGTGTTACCAAAATAGATGGGATGTCCCCAGCCGGTGCCTGTCCCTCTTTTGGGCTCATCAAGAAGAGTGAGTGGAATTTTCTTGTTTCCAACTTGCAGAGAGACGTGGCTCACTCAACATCTTTGAAATCACTGAGAGGGTGGAGATGGGCCAGATGGCCTCTATGTTCTTCAATAAAGGTAACTACTGCCCTTTTTCAAGGTTTCCCAAAGATTTTCTTGCATGGGGTAGTAGGTGGTGTTGGTCCTTAAACCAGAGCACTCGTAATCTGATAGTGGAAACAGCCACTCCTGTGAATTCTGGGGTCCCTCTTCACCTCCTGATTCTGAGGGCTTCACAGTTCAAGTCAAACACGCCCCTCATTCCCAAACACCTTCTTGTAGGAATTTTTTTTCCTGACTGTTCTCCGCTGTAGTTCTAGAAAATGTGGTTATGAACTTATTTCCAACCTAGACCAGGTAACTATATCAGAGTCTACATAAGGGAGTGCAGAGAAGTTGAAACAGGTTTAGCATAATGTCAGATTCTCCCTCTGAAAGGAGAGTGTAAAGATTGTAGAAATAACAGTTGCTTCTGCCCAGTTGTGACCTAACCCTCCACATATTAAGTGCTCACTTCCTGTCTCTGTATCCTTAGCAAAGGCTTTTTCACAGCAGCAAAGCCAGCACTTAGGCTACGTCCACACTGCGGAGCTATTTCGGAATACCTTCGCTATCCTGAAATAGCTATCCCATGTCTTAACAGCGCACCTGTTATTTCAAAATATAACAGGCTCTCTATTCCGACATCCCTATAAACCAAAGTATAGACAGCGCCAAATTCCGAAATAAGCTATTTCGAAATTGACTCGAAATAAACTACGCAATTTGCGTTGCTCAAATTGCATAGCTTATTTCCAACTATGGGTGTAGTGTAGATGTAACCTTGGTTTGCTGCTCTCGTCCTGCTGACATGGTTGAGATGCAGCAAATCAAACATTTCCCCACTCACTTAGCTTCAGTCTGAAGAAAGGTCAGAGAGGAGAATTTCTGAGAGCACTTGACTTGCCTGGGTCAGTCTCTAGGGGAACAGCTTCTATGATTCTGAGCTTCAGTTCAAATGGGCCCCTGGGCACACTTGATGAATGCAAACATTTTGTCTTTGTATTACATGTTTTTTTGTTGTAGGATGGAAAACAAACCTATTAATAGAAGGAGATAAGAAAACCATGCAAAGGTAGCTGCAACACAAAGCTATATTCATCGCACACTGTAGAGATACAAGCCATAGAAAATGAGATGGCCCTGAGAGTATAGTGTACTAGTGAAGAAATACCATGCGGAGCCAGAAAACCATCACATTGATGCTATGGTGTAGTCGTCCTCTCTTTCAGCCAAATGTCTTGTGAATGGCATGTTCCTTTGTTCACCAGTAGTTTTGTTAGCACACAAGAGGCCACCTTTCCGCCTGTATTACATCAGTTTTATGCTAATATAATTCCATTGACTTCAACGAAGAATCCGGATCAGGGCAGCAGGGCATTTTCAAAAGTACTGGAGTCATTTGTGAGCACAAGTTCCACTCCCAGTGATTCCAATTCCACTGATGAAGTGGGTTTTACCCACAAAAGCTTATGATTCTATATATTTTGGTTAGTCTCTGAGGTGCCACAGGACTTCTCGTTGTTTTTAAAGTTACAGACTAATACGACTACCCCTTTGAGATTTTTCCAAGTGCATAGGAATCCTTTTAATGGGTCTTGTGCTACTAGCTTACTTAGATATTTTGAAATTGCTATCTTAGCTCTCTATAAGGCCCCATTCTAACGGTGGAGGAGGAGCAGTGTGGTCTGGGCCTGGAACATCTAATCCCAGCTCTGACACTGATTTGCTACACTTTCGGGCAAGTCTCTTCACTTGCGCCTGTTTCCCCATCTTATGCTTACCCCCTCCACAGTGGTGGTCTGGGGATTAATATTTGTAAAGGACTTTGAAGATGGAGAGCTCAGTGTATGTGCTACTTAGCAGTATTGTTTTGAATCCTTGTCTATATCAGCAGGTATAGCTCAGTAGACTAAAGGGATACTGCAGAAAGGGGGCAACCGATCAGCCAATGCATACGCAAATTTTAGATCGCTAGTTAAACCTCTTCAAATGCATTGGAGAGAATGATGGTATCTACAATATTTAGTATTGAAGAATAGTGGTTATAAGGGAGGCTATGTTCTAGGAGGCTGCAGCTGGTCTCAAGCTCTAATAATTGATGTAAGAGACAATGTTTCCCAGTAGAGGGTGCTGGGAGTACATATATTTCTAACCCAAGTAAGAAAAGCTACATGTAAATTTCCCAGCAGTGCCATATCTCTTGCTTAATACTTTACATTTAATCCCCCTTCTTAGTTTTATTTTTAGTTTGAGTTATCAGTGTTAGATGCTAGATATCTATGTTATGATATGTTAGGGATTCCCCTTCAAAAATATTTAGGGTCCCGATGATGATGGGATGAGAGCTCTTTCAGGACGTCAGGTGGTGCTGCCATAGACCACAGCATGAAAACACTGTGACTTCCACATAAGTCGACCTAGTTAACTGTTTGGAGGGGAAAGGTGTGACTCATTTGCTGCTTTCCCTCCCTGGTCAGAAATAATAGCCTGGTCCTGTGTTATTGCTCAGCCCTGTTCAAAGATGCCCCACGCTTGTGTTAGAAAAGCTCAAACCTAAATGATCAGAGAAGAGCCAAGTTAAACATGCCTCTCTGCAGACTGTCATAGCAGACTAGTCATTTGAAAGGCTCCACAGAGATCAAACGGCTCTGAATGAGGGGGTTGTGCAGTGATCTGTTGGATATTGGTTAGGGAATGTGAAATCTAGGCTGTCAGAAGCTGGAGTTTGAAAATACTAGCTCAAAGCATTGGCCTCTGCATTTGTATCATTAGCAGCTGTCTCATGTTTAGATGCAGGCGCTGTGTAGCACAGGCAGAGATGAGGTGTCAGGGGGGCTCTGTGGCCATTGTGGGGCAGAGAGGGGCTTTGTCACAAATTCCTACCAATAAGACTTATTGGCTCATTAAAAGTGGTGGGGGGGAACCCTATGTTTAGGGTTGCTACTAATGAGTTCTCTGTTCATTTCTCTTGACTGGCTTAACAATCTTGACAGCATGTGAATCTGTAAACCTCAGAGTTAAGCAGGGGATAAATCTTCCACCTCTGATTCTCCATCTGTTTTCTGAAGGGTGCTGACTTACATTTGGACTGCAAGGAAAAATAAACAGCCCCACCAATTTCCTTTTAAAGAAATCTGCCCTGAAACATGTCTCTCTCTCTGGTCACAATGCTGGGCTCTCTCTACCAGGGATCTGGGAGTCATTTATCATCATAATGGATTCTGTGCACATTCATCATTCTCCGTCCTCACAGGAAGTCATTGATCTTACCGTTTTGTGTCCAGTAATGAAAGTATCGATCAGGGAGGATCGGTGGCAGTTTATAAACGGAACCGACACTGAAGTCCGCCTGCAGTCAGAGAAGATGGGGGAACCTCTTGCAGTTGCATCCCAGAGATCAGCAAATCAGACTTGTAAAGATCTGGGATTTTATATTTACCAAATTATTAACTCTTTTTAAGTTTCTTCAACTAAGTTCAAAGACTGCATAAAAGCTACTGTGTGAGCAGTCATCCGAAGAAGCAGGAGTTGAAGCTTCTTCCACTAGTACAGTTACACTGGATGGAAACTGAATGGGGATGAGGATTACTAGGAAAATCAAGATTTTTTTTTTTCAGCCCTTACCTTCTCTTTACATTTTAAAGACTAGTTTCAACACGCAGGTCTGGAAATTGATGTTTAAAAACAGACATCTTTGAATGGTTGCTCTGATTAAAAAGGTTAACATTTTAAACTGTCCTGTACCCCACTCCCGGAGTCTGATCATTTTCAAAGTTGCACAGTGAATATCCCTATGTGACTATCTTAAAAATAGCCTAAAGGCACTAGTTCTCATTGAAGATAAGTTTTTAAAGGGAGTTTCACGTCCCAACAAATTGAGACTCTTTTTTTTCAGAGGGGTGGAACACCTGCAGTTCTCCTTTATTAAATGTGAGATTTAAAAAAAAAAAAGGAAAATGTTTTGGACAGAAGGGTCTCATTTTTCAAACTTTGCTTTTAAAAAATAACCCTAACCTCCTGTGGCTAGAGAATATGTACGAGAAACAGCTTTTTAAGGAAGTTGGAAGAGGAGAGGAGGTTAGGATCATGTTTACAGTGAAAACCTGGTTGCAGTCTTAACTGTGATGATTGAATCTGTGGCTTTGTAATAATGACATCTCACCCTCAATGTGTTTCAAGCATCAAGATGCACATTCCCCCCACTTTATTTCAGTCCCCTCCCTCCTGTTCCTCCATATAACTTGGGAGAGTCTGACATTCTCCTATGGCTGTCACCTCAGCTCTGAGAGAGGAGCATCCAGTGATATGAGGGGGGAATTTTTACATTTAAGGAGGGGATGCTAGTACTGTAATGATGATCATATATTGATTTCTTTTGGTAAAGAAGGTGCTTTGCTACCTTCTAAATGGGAGATCATTAATCAAAGTGAGCCACAAGATCTAGAATATTTGGTTGAGAGGGAGAAAGATAAACAATGCACAGATTGTAGTAGCCAGATACCAATGATGATGAGCATAGTAAAATTACCTAATTATATGGTAGAGCTTCTAAAGTACAAAGCCTCCTTCCTGCAAGGTAGTCCGTGGTGCTAGACTTGTTTTACAGCTATTGTACATGAGACAGCAAAGTAAAGTGACTTGCCCAAGCCATGGGGAGTTAGCAACCTTGGGGACTTGAATTCGAGTTCATTATTCCCAGTCCTGCGCACAGACCTGTCAAAACATTGCATTCTCATGCTCTTCTTTTTTCCTGCTAAAGTGAAACGCTCATATGCTTTTTCATGGCTCGCTTTCCTCTGAACTAAAATCTATTTAGGTTTACTTTGCATTGTTTAGACTGAGGCGTTTGCTTCCATTTCTTCAAAGTTGGTGTAATTTGGCACCTTTATTTTCATTGATTTCAGCTCATAAGAGCAGAGTTTCTTGTTTATGCCCTGATCAGGTCTTTTGTGCATACAACTAGCTTTATGGCAGTGGCTTTCTTTTCGTCTTTCTCCTTCCAGCTGAATGCAGGACAGGTAAAACCTGGTTTTGATCAACAGCTTTGCTGGCAGGGGAGAATGAGTGAAACTTCTGGAAAACTTAGATTTAGTACAGGTTGGACCTTTCTTATCCAGCACCCTTGGGACCTGACCGGTCCCAGATAAAGGAATTTGCCAGACAATGGGAAGTCCCCTGACACCAGCCTCTTAGCCTATGCCCCTCCCTGCTGCCAGCTCCTTCAGCTTGGCTGGGCAGTTTGCGGGCCAGGCCCGGGTCTGCTGCCGGGCAGCTCCAGCCCCAATGCCAAATGGCACATTGCCCAATCAGGCTGCCACAGCCCCAATCCCACTGCCAGACGGCACATGGCCACACTGATTCTGCCAGGCTGCCACGGCTAGCTTCACCTCTTTGGCTGTTGTGGCCATAGCCCCAGTCCTCCTGCAGAGTGGTAGGCAGCCCCAATCATGCTGCCCCTGCCACCTGGGCTGCTTCAGCCCCACTGCCTTCCAGACTGACACTGCCTAGCCAGGCTTCCCCTCTTGGGCTTCTGTGGTCCCAGGCCACTTCTGGGCAGCAGACAGTCCTGATTGCACTCCGCCCAGGCTGCTGCAGCCCTGCTGCTAGCAGACTTGCGGGGCTGCACCAGGCTCCCAGGTGCTGGCCCTTCTGCCCTGGGGTGCTCTCATCCAGACCACAGATATTGCCAGATGAGAGAATCCTAGGTTTGGGAGGTGCAAGCTGTATCATCAAAAGTGCAGCAGAATTGAAATTTTGAAGCTCCACAAGGTGAAACTAAGCCCAAAATGTATAAATTCTGCAGAGTCTTTCAAAGAAGCTTAGCTTCAGGCCTGTAGAACTTGGGAGCTCTGTGTGACTAAAACCTCCTGGCTAAGCTCTTGAGGTGTTCAGGAGTTTTGTAGGTAAAGAACTTCAAGACAGTGCAACGAGCAGGTGTTCAGAATATTCAGTGTCTTCTGTTTTCTTTGAGCTATCTCTGATGCTGGGTTGCATCTCAGAGGTTTGACTCTTAATGCATTGCAATTGCACCAGTCCCTAAGCACATCTTGTTTCAAGCCAGACGATTTCTTCACAGGAATTGTGCCACTGGTTGCTAGTGAATGTTTATTTAGAGAATGGGTGTGAATGAAGAGAGAACTGGATGGGATTTGAATAGGACACGTTTTACCTTTAGCTTGCTGGCTTATGTCTCTGCCGTGTCAGAGGGTCTTCCCCACCTGGTGTGTGGCTTATGACGGATGATTTCATAGAACACTAGAACTGGAAGGGACCTCAAGAGATTGAGTCTAGTTCCCTACTCTCACGGCAGGACCAAGCACTGTCTAGATCATCTCTGACAGGTGTCTGTCTAACCTGTTCTTAAATATCTCCAGTGATGGAGATTCCACAACCCCCCAAGGCAATTTATTCCAGTGTTTAACCACCCTGACAGGCAGGAAGTTTATCCTGATGACCAACATAAACCCCCCTTGCTGCAATTTAAGCCCACTGCTGCTTGTCCTATCCTCAGAGGCCAAGGAGAACAATTTTTCTCCCACGTCCTTATGACACCCTTCTAAATACTTGAAAATCGCTATTATGTCCCTTCTCAATCTTCTCTTTTCTAACTAAACAAGCCCAGTTCTTTCAGTCTTCCCTCATAGGTCATGTTTTCTAGACCTTTAATCATTTTTGTTGCTCTTCTTTCGATCTTCTCCAATTTCTCCACATCTTCCTTGAAATGTGGTGCCTAGAACTGGACACAATACTCCAATCAAAGCCTAATCAGCTCAGAGTGGAGCAGAAGAATGACTTCTCGTGTCTTGCTCACAACACTCCTATTAATTCATCCCAGAATCATATTTGCTTTTTTTTGCAACAGTGTCACACTATTGACTCATGTTTAACTTGTCCACTGTGACCGCTAGATCCCTTTCAGCAGTTCTCCTTCCCAGATGCTTTGGTTGCACTCAGCCCACTTTCCAGCAGATGGGTGTCCACAGCATCAAAGCTATCATCACAATTGTCAATAGTCTTCCTTGTGGGCCATCTTATTAGAGAGGCCAGGGATTTATTGGGCTAGAGGTTTTGCGAGGCAGCTTGCATTGCTTCCGCCTATGCTGTACATCACCTGTGGACAAAAGATCCTCTGATGCAGCTAGCTTGGTACCTCTAACCCGCATGAAATTTATCACTAAACTACACAAACCGATGGTGAAAATAAACCCCCTTGCAAGGAGGTGACATGAACAGGTGGCTCCTTTAGGAGCTGAGTTCAAGGACCCCAGCCCTCTTATTAATGCATTTCCTTTTCTTACAGTGGGGGTCAACTTGTTTTATTTCTGTATAATCATCTACCTCTATGGGGACCTGGCGATCTATGCAGCTGCAGTGCCAGTCTCGCTCATGCAGGTGACCTGGTGAGTGTGCTCATTTTCTTCGTAAGCCCAGGGATCTAATCCAATAACATAGGAGAGAACAGATCCGTTTCCATTTGGGTTCCTCTGCGACACAGGGCTAGTGACTGTTAGTGGATGTGGGTTTGCCCTTGGCTGGGAGATGACCCAAGAACATGTCATGAATGTTCAGGATAGTGAAGTTGGAAGCAGTGTTTCCTCTAAGCTGAGTACTTGGGCAGTCACTCAGGAGAGATTCAGGTGCCACCCAGCTGATTAACAGAGTGCCTACAGCCAGTAATGTATGTTTTTATTGGTGGTGCACATCTGCATCTGTCTTGGTACACTTAACATAATTTGTTCAGCACATGGACTAAAAAAATTAGAGGAACACAGGTTGGGAGCCTCCCTCTTTATTGGGTACAGATAAGATGGTATCAACTGGCTGAAGAGTCACATGACCTGACTTACATTCAACTTTGTGTTAGACCAATGTCCTGTTTACTCAGTTGGTTAATATAACTCAGGCTGCAGTAGTGTGAAGTAGGGATATCCATGTGTATTGCTTACATGATTAACTGACAAACCTGTCTTATCGGTTAATCTTGTTAATTACATGCACTCCCCCGCACACCCCCCCCTTGCTTCCTCTGTATCAGAGGCAGCAAGTGGGAGAGGCTGGCTCTGCAGAGCCATCTGTCTCTCCTTGCTGCCTCCCACAGAGGCAGCGGGGGAGGGCAGGCAGGAGCTGGTACACGCAGGAAGTGGCTTGTAAGTTGGCTTGCCCCACATATTGGCTGCCACGGAGCTGCTTCCCCCTCCCCTGTCCTGCTGTGTCTTTATCAGAGGCAGTGGCGGTGGCGCGGGGATGGGGCAAGAGCCAGTTAAGCCAGCTCCCCATGAGCACTGGCACTCCCCCCCCCCCCCTCCCCCCCCCCCCCCCCACACATAAACATAACATTTCTTGTGGTTACTCATTTACCCAAATACCTGATAGTTAAAATCCCTAGTGTGAATGGTGCTGACCACACCCATGTATTTCCTTGCTATTTGATGGACCATTCCCAGGTGTGAAGCTTTTAATAAGTTCTTGAGCTGTCAGCCTGATTCACCACCTCAACTGTGTTTCCTTTGGTGATATGGATAGGTGTCTATTAGGAATTAGACTGAGTCCAAATCCTTCCTTCTAACCAACAACTATCAAAGAAGCATGATGTTTTTTCAAGTTCACTCTTGGCTCAAATTGAAATAGTATCCTAGAGGTGTAAGTCTCTGTATCCCATTATTAGTAACATCAACCATCTAGTCCTATGACCTGCATCTTTAAATAACCACAAGGAGCCCAAAAATTTATCTACAGGTACATAATTTGGAGTCATTTCTATTTCTTGGGGTTATGATAAAGCAGCAAGATCAGGGGAATGTCTGTGCACGTGTGTCTCTCCACTATGCCCCATTCTTTTTGACTGGAGAGGAAGACGCATTAGTATATTCACAGGGACGTTAATTACTGTTTTGCTTATGTTTTCCCCTCTTCCCTCACCCCATTCTCAGCAGCATAACTGGCAATCACTCCTGCGGTGTTGGAGACGGCACTAAGTATAATGATACCGATAAGTGCTGGGGGCCAATCAGGCGGATTGATGCTTACAGACTCTATCTGGTGAGTGCTTAGAATGGGATGACTAGTGCTGTTTCTCTCACTCCCCATCACATTTGATGTGAAATGGTATATGCAAGTTTCTATGGCATAATGCATTCAGCTGAACAGCCAAGGTCAGGAGTTCTGACTTTATCCTAGTCTGATTTGCTGAATGCCTCCTCTGCCAGCTTGATAGCCTAACTACGTTGTGCTAAGTAAAATTTCCCGTGCGTTCTCTTTAGTGTACAGTATTCTGCACTTTCTGTTTTGCATGTCGTTTCTGTGTTCTATTTCAACAGCTCTTGTGTTGCAACCCAGAAGTGCCTGCACTTTAGTGCTTGGTGACTTTATATAGAGGTCTTAAAGTTTACTGCGTGTGTTAGGATTCTTTTGGATGCAAAGCAGTATGTGCATATTAGATCTATTCCTGTATTGCACAAACTTTGGTGCATCTTTAAATTCTTCTGTGTGAGAAATATTGTAGTTTTATACAAACCTCTGCTTTTTGAGGGGGAACATAGAAATAGAACAAAGTCTGGTGACGACATGTACCATTTCAGTAGCATGGCTGGCTAGCTTAGGGTTTCCTAGCCCATCACCAAGGTATCAAAAAATTGTGACACTGTTGCATGGCAGAACCAAACTCCCTTTGACTTCAGTAAGAGTTACACACCAGGACAGAAATCCTTGTTTGGAGTGAGAAGTGAAGGGTGGGGAAGTGAAGAGCTTTGATAGCCTGTTTTTACTTTCCAGGCTATAACTTTCAGCCTGTTGGAACTTTAGCTGGGGGTTTAAATAGAAAGCGGAGTGAAAGAGAGGAAGATTGCCTTATATCATCAGTGCAAACAGGTAAACCCAGGGGCAGGAGTAAATGTAAGCAGTACTTTCAGTTACCCTACTAAGGGGAGTATGGTGGTTGGATAACATGCCTGAGAATGCTTTGCTGTTGCAGTAATAACTCTGGGATAGGAGGTAGGCCTCAGGAATATTAGCAAATGTCACAGCCTGGTTAATTATTTAAAAGAAATATTATTGCTTTATTAAATTGCCTCTTTGTCTATCTCTTTGAAACTTACATGATGGAGGATTTCCTCTCTGAATTTCAATAACTCTTTGGCCGAACAGAAGGAACTCATCAGGAATGGCAGAAATGCATTAATTACTAACTGTGTCTTCCAGATATTACACCTATAACTCATAAAGATAATTGTCATTAGCGCTTGAAAATTTTTAAAAAGAAAGCTAAACAAACAAAAAGCCTTACTTGCTGCTGTGTCTTTGTGAGCACCTTTCATGAACTTTATTCCTTCTGCTTGTCTTCGTTCAGGTTTGAAGGTCAGTTTATCCTCTGTCTGTGACGGGTTAACCCTTTCTCTATTGAGTAATCAAGAAAAAGGTTTCAGGGCTTTTATCCACCTGCTTCCAGCAGGAACAAGGCTGCGTGGTGCTATGAGATGTGGTTCGGTAATCAGTGGAATTGCTCCAGCGATGGGCTGAACATACAGAAAAGCTCCAAACTGTCAATGCAACCTCAGAGCCCGGTTACATCTTTGCTAACATGTCTAATGTTTCCCACTAAATACACATATAGGTAACATTGTTGTTTTAGGACAAATCAGGATTCCTCTTTGCAACTCTGGAGTCCACTTGTTGCTTGACCCTAAGCAAGTCACCTAACTTCAGTCTTAATTTACTGCTCTGTAAAATGAGAATATTGTGAGGGAGCTCCAAGAATGTTGAGCTTTAGTTGTCTGTGAAGCACATTGAGATCCACTGTGTAAAATGGTGGTATCATCAAGGTCAGGAGAACTATTCTTGATATGGCCCACCTCTGAAGGGAGCTTTAAAAATGAAGCTGACTTTGGTGCTGGGGAATCTTTTTCACTGGTTTGTTATAACTTGCAGACAACAGGTGACAGATGAGTAGGTCTGTATTGTATTTGTCCATAGAAAAACAATGTCTCCCATGTTACAAAGTGACATATTTTATGGAGTATTATTCAATTATAGCAATGTGCATTTTAACAGCCCAGTGTCAATCAGATATTATGTTGTAAAGAGCTAGCAATGTTCAAGTACAGTTTTCTTCTGCCTTTTTAGCTTTGTTGGAATCTCACTTTATCCTTTCATCCTTGGGATTTTTCATATTCAAAACCATATCAGCCTTCAAAAAAGTTTGAAATTTGTGCTATAGGAAAGTAGGCTTTGTGGCCAAACAATAATGCAGATTTTGAGTGACCTGTTCTCAGATGCAAATGCTTCCACCAAATGACAAAGGGCTGCTGTTCTTGTCTCTTGTTGCATTGTTTCAAAGTCTTTCCTAGCCATTTATTTTTCTATGGAACATGTTGCAGTGCAATCAGGCTTTCTTCTTAACACATGGGAGTGCTTTGTGATCACTATTGCATAATTTGCTTTAAAACTTAATTGGAATGTTTCATGTTGTACAAAACTTGACATCAGCAGTCACGTGAAATGTTTTGTACTGCAGAGATCAAAATTTGGCAGAGATTTCCTTATTCAGAATCCATATGTCTGTGTCTACCATAATACAAGTTGAACCTCTCTAGTACAGCACCCTTGGGACCTGACCGGTGCTGAACCAGAGAATTTGCTGAATCATGGGAGGTCAATATTGTCTACAGCATTACCAACACTTTTACTGCTCACTGGGCTTTAGAGGATATTTAGGGGTAAATTAGAGCTAAAATAACAGCACAGAACACTAAGAGCCAGGACTGGTGACTGTAAACAAAATTTATTGGACCACAGGGAATTTAGACACACCCATGCTGGACTAAAGAGGTTCAACCTGTACTACCTCCAACATGAAATAACTGTCAGCTTAAATTGTCAAGTTTCTGTCCAGAAGTGGATCCTCTAGAGCAGTGTTTCCCAATTTTATTTGGTCACAGAACCCCTAGGCTTTCCTTTAAAAAAAAAAAAATCTGCTGCCACAGTTCCTGCCGCAGCTCTGTCTCTCTTTAAGAGGGGACGGGAAAGTTCCGGCTCTTCGCAGAATTAGAGCCAGCAGGATAACCAGATCCTGGTCACACGTAGGGGGAAGCAAGCCATTAGAAGTGAAGAAGGGAAATAAACTTCAGAAGAACATAAGCAAATGGGACCTTCTTCTCCCAGCATGTGAAATGTCCCTAGAGTCAGGGGCCCCTTTTGATCTAGAGTCTTAACCTCTTTGAATGGGTTCGAATCAGGCAGCTGAAGTAGGGAGCTGCAGGCTCAACTCTTAAGGCACCTAAAAGCTGGGCAGTCCAATGCAGTCAAGATCCCTACTTAGCCAGCACTCTGCTCCCTACCCTCAGTAGGAATGAATCCCCTTCATCTCCCATCTCTTTGTGTGTGTACATAGACAGCAAATTACTGGCAACATCTTCCTTGTTTTTCAGCCCAAATGGTCTGTTTAATGTGTTCTGAGGAACCTGTGGCAACTGCAAGAATCATACCAATTGGGCTTTTTTCACCTCTGATGCCACCTGTCAGCAGAAGGTCAGTCCTGCCTCCTTTCCAAGGACTCTGTATTTCCTATCCCTTGTTTTTTTTCCCGTTGCAGTAATAACTGTTTCAAGCATCTAATCTTTAGGCTGGGGAAAGGGAGGAAGGAATGATTGACATAAAATCATATTTCATGATTTAATGTCCAAAATGTCTTCCGGAAATGGGCTCCATTCCTGCTTTTTGAGAGTGGTTGTTGAGCATGATGTACATAATGAGACTGTTTAGACTGATTAAGTCCCTCTCTAGAGATTTGCCTTCCTGTGCAGCATTTTTATTATTGCTACAGAATGTAGCATACTTATCTGTGGCTGCAGGGACTGCACAGTCTGTGTGGGATGAAGGTTAATGTGGGCCCAGCAAGCTGAGTTTTATTGCATTAGTCGTAAATGGCATTTCAAAATACAGGAGGCTTGTGATATAAACAGGTTGTGGGAAATGTTGGTTTTGTTCAGTTGTGCACCCTCCTTCCTGTCCTGTTGTTTGATGCTTGCATTTGTCTCCTTGAGTTGGACATTTGGAAGGTTGAAAATGGGTTTGGAGGCTGAGGTTATGAAAGGAACAGTGTGAGTGTGCTTGGTGCAGTGCGCTGGGTGAATTGGCTGGTAAACGAGACACAGGCTGCAAAGCCTGTAGATGGCAAATGCTGATGGCAGTTGAAGCAAACTTTTGCTCTACCCTTCAAATCAGTTAATCACAACACAATGATGTCCTCTGCAGTCAGTGACTTCTGGGTCATTTTGGCTGTTTCATACCCATTTTTAAGGGCAGCCTGGAATGAGCTATAGCTGTGAAGAGTGGTAATCAAAGTCTCCATGTGTGTTTCTTAGTGCAGTTAGCCTATAGATTTAGTCATCGATCCTGCTGCAATTCCTTTTATAACACTTCCCATAAGGCCTGCCAGATGTCGTCTTTGTAGACTGAAGGAAGGGACAAGCCCTCCCTGCAATGAATTTCTACCTATTGTTACAATAGTGCTCTTACCCTTCCTTAGTGATATGGTGAAATAGTGATTTTGTTGCCAGAGAAAAGTTGACTGAGTAATGCTCATGAAAGAAATAAGGGGATAAATTGTGGAAATCACCAGCTATCTGGAGAGTCTCCTATAACATGCAAATATGATGGCGGCAAATGTTGCCTCAGTTCTGCACTGAGGCAGGCAGAAATGCTTTAGCTTCCTCTCTTAATCAGCCTTCCTTTCTGGGAACTCAGGGACCCAAAGTCTTCCTATAAAAGACTGAAACCCCCGTGGAAGAGTGGGGAGCAATGCCATTCTGGAGGAAGGCCCTGCAAAAGATAAAGGTACTCTTCCTCACTCTGGCATTGTGGTTTTTAAGGCTATTGGGTGGATCAGTTCCATGGAAAGATGATCTGGTTTTTAGCTGATTGGGAAAGGTGCATAGCATCCACTTTTACAGGTTCACAGATGCTGCAGGATCGCAGGCAGCCCAGCAGGTGTGGGCTGAGTGAAGATGGGAGCACAGATGGTTTAATGGAGATTATCCCAGTTGGAAACATGCTTGTGCGGTGAATAAAATGAGCGGGCTTGCAGGCACTCACCATCTCCCTTCAGGAAGGGACAATGTCACCCCAGCCTGATGTTCTGATTAGAATAATGAGCAACCAGAGTTGGGTCTGTCTGCAGCTGAGAGGGTCTGCAGCAGAAGGGTGGGGAGGTAACCGAGAGGCGCAAAGATTTTTCTCATTAGATGCAGAATTTAACCTGAAAGAGCTAAGGCTGAATTAATATATTTTATGTAGATGCATTTTCCTTTCTTCTCTTGTCTCAACACGGTACTTCCTGGTTGGACACTCTTCGATTGCATCTGTAGGGCTATTTTTTCTCGTCTCCATTTCCCTGTTCCCCCTTCTCTCGCTCTAGAGCTGCCCCCAGCTCTTCCTCTTCTCTCCCCCACCCTCCAGAAGGGTCTGGCACAGCTCTTCCCCCTCCTCCCACCCTGGCTCTTTCTGGTCCCTTCTTACCCACCTGGCTACTGGGGAGGGCCCAGGGCCAAGTCTGCCCTGGCCCCAGTTTCCCCTCCCTCCCCTGCCACTGGGATGTAGCACAACCTAGGGGATGTGCGATGGGGCTGGAGTGCAGGGAGGGCCTCTCAGCTTTTGCCTCCTCTGCGGGGGCACATCACATGGCTTCCTCCCTCTCCAGAGCACTGGGGATGGGGTGGGAGGGAGGCAGTGCAGCTCATGAGGCTGCACTGTAGCTCATGGCTTCCAGTCCCCCCTGGAGCACCGGGGATGGGAGAGGCTGTGTGGCAGCTTGCAGCTTCCGCCTCCCCCAGCCAGAGCACAGGGGAGGGAACCTGGGGCAACGTGCAGCTCCTGCCTTCCCCAGGCCAGTCAAAGCATGGAGGAGGGGAGCTGGGGCAACACGCCGCCCCAGCCTCACACTTACTTGGAGGGCCATAGGGAGGGGCAGTCACATCCTTCGCACTCCCCCTGCATATGGGCTTGGAGGGGCCACATCCAGTAGGGCTGTGGGCAAAGAGGCCGGTCAGCAGGGAAGCCTGCCAGTGGAGCTGGTAGCATGGCGAGAGGTTGGGGAGCATGTTCTGGGCTTGGAGTTGGGGCTGTGGTGACAGTGACATGACGACATCGCTCTCTCGTTCCACAGGGGAAAAAAAATTATATATCTAGGGAGAGAAATATGTAGCCTTCCTGGTTTTAGAGTTTTGGTGAATGGCATCTCCCATTAAGCCAAAGCTGTCCCACATGCAAGCACCTGAGTCCTCAGCCTGGCTTCCTCACATGTTAATGCTAGTTGGGGTGGCCTTTGCCATCATTTAACCCAAATGATCCCTATGCTGAATGCAACCTGGATGGATGAAGCCTTTCTGGAGAGGTTTTCAGAGCTGCAGCCCCAGCTGGCTCTCAAGAAATGTACACTTAACACAAACCCTTTTAAGCTGAAAGGATCTCAGATTGCCTTATACAAGCTCTATATAAAGGATCACTTCACCACGCGATGGAGCTGAAGTGCAGCCAGTTGTGCAACAGAAAGTGTCAGCTGTTCGGTAGCGCACACAATTCAACACACATTCAGGACAGGCAAAAAAAAGTGAAGTTTTCTAGAGGGAAAAAGGGAGCATGGGAGTCCAACCTTGTTGGAGGTGTCCCATGTACAGCTCTTACTCGCCTTATATAAGTGGTTATTGGCAATGCTGTCCCAGCATGAGCAGCTGAGCTAACTCTTTTCCATAAGCCTGTTGGTGCTGGGAACAGTCCTTGAGTTGAGACATGGGTCTCTGAACTGAATGCATCTTTGAGGAGACATCTGTCCTTGCTCTGAGTGTTCCCTTCTGCAGCTGAGGACCCTTTCCCTATGTTCTGCCACCTTCCACAGCCACTGCTGTGCCCTGCAAAAATCACATCCAGCAACCAGTAGATCATAGCTGCTGTCTTTTAGGTATCTACTCTTGATGGTCTCCCTGCTAAGCATGGCCTAAGCGATTTTTCAGAACCAGCAAGTGGGAAACAGGTGTCTGGGGAGGATGACTTTGAAAGTTATCAATTGGAAAGCAGCACTGCTGTGAGGGCATTATGGCTGTGTCTACACAGCAAAGTTATTTTGGAATAACAACCATTATTCCAAAATAACGATGCAAACTTCTACACAACAAATCCATTATTTTGAAATAATTTTGAAATAACAGACTGCTTATTTTGGCTTCTGTAACCCTCATTCTGTGAAGAATAACGCTTATTTCAATATAGCTATTTCGAAATAAGGCATGTGTAGATGCTCCACTTCTGCTATTTCCACATCTACATTAGGGAAGCCTGCCTCAGACTAATTTTGAGGCTTCCCTGCAGTGTAGACGTGCTACTTTGAAATAAGCTATTTCAGAATAACTATTCCGGAATAGCTTATTTCGAGATAGCCGTGCAGTGTAGACGTAGCCTCTGAATCTGCTGCTAAGTGTGCTAACGTTAAGCCTGCAGAGGGGGATCATGAGGAAAGCTGGAGGCAAGGGGAAGTTTATTTTGCTGATGTGAAACCAACATGCTTACAAAAATCACCTAGAAAACAATGAGGAGTCCTGTGGCACCTTCGAGACTTTTTTCTTCTGGAATACTGCAGTGTATGTATAGTTTTCTAGTCTCAGAGGGGTCACCATGTTAGTCTGTATCTGCAAAAATGAGGAGTCTCTAAGGTTCCACAGGACTAACAGACTCATTGTTGTTTTTGCAGATACAGACTAACATGGTGACCCCTCTGAGACTAGAAAACTATAGAGCCGTGCTATGTAATAACCCTTCTGTGAGAAGCAGAAGAATTGAAGTCCACCTTGTGTAACTGATCAGCCTAACCCTAACGTTAGCAACAGATGCTTCGATTATACAGCACAGTTTGACTAAAACCTGTCCGAGGGGCTGATTTCTGGGTCTCTTTCCTGTCTCCATTTCATCACATATTTAAAGAGCAAAGTCAGTTTACCCTGAATGTGCTTCAAAAACTGGGAGGCAGGGAGGCAAATTCCACTAAATGTGGGAGATGAAAGTAGTTCTTCATTATTTTTTTCTGGAGCTAATAATGTGGAAATCAACTCACATTTCTTGGCCATTCTTCTCTCCATCTTGTCATTAAGTTCAGTCTTTGTTGTGGTCTGTTGCTTGCTTGTCATGTGTCCTTGACAGATAACCTGGCAGTTTCAAAGACTTTTTTCCCCTCAACGTTTTCCAGACCCAGAAAAAGGTAACTTTAGTTAATGACTAGCCTCTGTGAATGAGGTTTTATAATTGATTTGGCTCATGCAGTGGCAGAGTTGTGCACAGTGTTTCACATGCAATGTGTAGACTTGTCATGTCAGTATCTTTTGCGCTAAAGTTCAGCTTTTGGTATTTGATTTGTTAGCTTCCTTTGCAGCCTCCCTTCCCTTAGGACAAGAGGAATATCAGATGGAAGGCAAATGTACCCTAATGTCAGTGCTCGGAGAAAGAGACTGATCCTTTGGTACACAGTGGAAGAACTCCAAGAAACTGTAAGGACGTGGATTGAAGCAACTGGCTTTAAAGGATTAGCTTGTCTCTTTTTACAGTGAAATCGATAGTGCCGGGGACCGGAATGTGGTTTTTTTTCACAGAGCTGTCTGTTCGCTTCACAATGAGAAGTGTTTTTTCTTTTTAAATGAAGCCTGGATTACACTGTCACTCATCCTGGCACTGAGGTTTTCTGGAGCGCGCCTAACAAAGGGCCTTAATAATGAGTCCCCTTCCTCCCCTGGCCACCTCCTGCCAATCAGCAAGGGCAGTGTGGGGGAGGCACATACCCTCCAGTTACTGACCAAAGACAGCCAAACCACTTCCTATCTGGATTAGGCAGATATGACTAGTGGGGATATCATTAGGTTTTAGACAAACTTGAACCACAGTGTTGCTGCTCTTCTCTTGCTTTGGCAGCTCTAACTGTCCTACTTGAGGGTAGTTTGGAGTCTCTGTTGGGAATCTAGGATTTGCCAGGTGCCACTGCTCCATGTCCAGTGGCTTGCCCAAGGAGAGGTAGATCTTTCAGATGAAGGTGAATACTTTTGATCCCCATAAAACAAAAAATGGGCGTGGGGGGGGGTCACCTTTCTTCCTCTCCAAGCACTTCTCTGAACTCTTTAAACTCTGTGATTCTCCCCTGTGTCTTTCTATACTGCTACTGACAATGCAATCTTCATATTGGCATTTGTATAGTGTCTAGCACAATAGGGCCCAAGTGCATGTCTAGGTCTTAGAAGCTATGGTAATATAAATAATTAAAGCTAGTGCAGGTATACCTATTCAAACTGCAGTCACACTTCTGTGTTCAGTGTAGATGTGCATAGTAAGCGCTGTCCTTGCAACAAGCCAAAAGGAAAACAGGTCTTTCTCTAAATAAAGCCCTATGTTGGCACAGGGTTCATTCAGACAGCGAGACCCCCCCCCCCCCCCAAATGGGATACCCTTCCCTCTTTGTGTTTGAGGCCTGTCTTTTTTTGAACAGGGCGGTTGTCAGAACTGATTTCTAGTTGCAATCACCAATTTACTACATACATCAGAAATGTTTCAAAAGGGCCTTTAAGGCTTTTCCCAGCCAATCCATTTGCAAGAGTCCCCGCTGATCTGTTGCTCATTGAAATGTTTTATGGAATGTAAGTTGTAAATGTTCTTGCTACATTAAAGGTTTAGTTTCATATTGTTGTAGTGACAGCATCATAGAAACTGAAGCTAGAAGAGATTTGGTAGGTTGGCTAAGCTATCTACTGGGTGGGTTGGCACAAGCCTTCCTAAACAGCATATTTTCCCACTGATTTTAAAAATAGAAATAACAAAGCAAAATCGTAATCTGATTGGAAATGCTTGTATGTAGCTAGCCAGACCATTATGTAATACAGTGACCTGGAAATTTTCTTCTTTCCCTAGAAAATTGCTGGAAAGGGCAATCGGCCTTAGGGCAATCTTACCATAAAATTGCAAGGAAGTGTTGCTCTGTGAGCCTTGCCATGATAGCAGACCAGGGCCATGGCTTTGAGATGGGTAACACCTGTCTATTCAGCCCCTTGGAAACCCCCTTGAGGGAGATGCTCTGAAAAAATTTGATTTCTGAGCAGCCTCCCTGCCTCAATGCTGCGACTGGGCTAGCTGGTCTCTTCCAGCCCCAAAATTCTATGATCCTGTGAACTGCTGCTTTTGTTTGCTTGAAATATTTGGTGATATTTTGACCAAAGCTGTGACCAGACTAGCAGCTACTGATGACAAAACTACCATAAATACAGGAGACCCAAGACTGTCCAGATTTGGCTTGTAGTGAATTGTGATTTGTGTCCCCTCTCTTGGCAGAAATTATCTCTGAAGTGATCATCCATTTAGTATGCACTAGACAAGGTAGGGGAGGAGGAAGGCTCAGAATGAGCAAATTCCACAGGTGACTCCTAGCACTGCTGCTTTACTTAACTGCCACACAAAAGCAGTAGTTGTAATTATGATGCATGGAGCACCCTTAGAGTGCCTCCAGGCAACTGCCCTATGACCTACCAAACAGTGAGTTGGGATGAGACTCCCTTATTGCCTGAAGGGCTTCATTTCAGAGGCCAGAAGGAAAGTAGGAAGCAAAGAGTACAGCTCAGTGATGAAGCACAGAAGGGGGTGGAGTGGGGAATTATTGATGGCAGGTCCCCAGGGATCCTCACATCCCAGGGACATCCTAACCCTGGAAGCTCATGAAGAGGCATGCTTATGGATCTGCCATGCCTGTATGCCACACAGCCAGTCTTTCTCCCCACCTTAACATTATCTAAACTGACGGGGTTTTGTGTTTAATATAAATATTGTGTTAGCTGCCAACACTGCTATATGCATAGATGTTAGACGTGTCTGTTGGGGGGATAGTAATGAATATTGTCTTGCACTTTATTAGATGAAGCTCATTAATCTGTTTATTCTACAGCTCACTAATGTTGCAAAAATCTTCAAGGTTACTCAGTGTCAGTAAGATTCCTGTTCTATTTTGTATCCATTTTTTAGTTCAGTCTGTGGAGTTTGCAGCTGGACCCAGCTCTGCAACTTCATTGTGGGGGGGCTGCCATGTATCACGATTCTGACATCCGCTTTTTTACTCTCCCGTCTCACTCTATTCCGATGCAATTAGAAGATGCAGAGTAGAGAAGGTCTGGGGTCAAGGAGGCACAAAAATAACAAGACACTGCAGATGCTTGTACCATAAATACCCCATCGATGAGGAATTAGATGGCGGTCACCTCAGGAGATTGCGGGTCTCCATCTTTCTCTAGCTCATGAAAAATGACTATGGAAGCATATTTACCCCCAGAGAATGCAAGCTTGCTGCTGGCTCCAATCCTGGGTGTGTGCGCCAGGGACTGCAATCTTTGCTTAGGATGACTTTTTGAAAACACTTTGCCATGTTCAGATTAATTTAGGAAGGGAGGGAGCGGAGTGGTTGGTTTGGGTTTTTTTTCCTTGGAGTGGGAGGGGGGAGAAAACCTTAGCATTCATGAACTGTGCTATCCACATCAGAGGTACAGCCAGGATAGCACCATGAAAGCTTCACCACACTGCCCATGCAGTAAAATGTAGACTTGAAGGTGACGGGGAGGGGAGGCAAAGCTAGGAACCACAGGGAAGTTCATTCTCTCTGGGCCATTCACTCCTTAGTCTCTCTGACCTCAAGTTCAAGATTTGTGGTTTTTGTGGGCTGGGCACTTGGCCACTTGGAAATGGATTTAAACAAGCAGATGCATTTAATGGTGGCCACCAAATAGCTGTCAAGCAGTAATGCCACCACTCAATGTATTCCTCAAGGGGTTACCGCCTCAGCTGGCATTACAGACATAGTTCCCCTTGCTTCCATGCAGCTATTCCATCTTTCACCTGGTGAAGTTCTGGCTCTAGAAAAATATCCAACCTCTAATGGTTAAGAGTCTAACCCAGGGCTGAGCAAACTACAGCCCATGGCTCTGATCCAGTTTAAAACCCAATCCCTGCTGCTCTCTTCTGTGCGATCTCCGCACCTCCAGCCCAATCCTCAGCTCTTATTGGCTAGAAACAACTGGCCAATAAGAACTGACCTCAGCCAAGCACTCAGCTCCTATTGGCTGGAAACAGCCAGCCAATTGGAGCTGAGAGATTGACCTGGGAGACTGGGGCCATGCAAGCCATATTTTCAAGTGGGCTGGGGCTGTAACAGGTGGGGAGTCCAGCCTGTCTTGGAGATGCGGCAGCCTGCTGACCAGGAGACACTTAGGTAAACTCTTCCTAGCCAGTGCCTGCCTCTGGCTCCCCAACTCCCTCCCCCAGATCACCGTCCAAACCCCCTGCCCCAGGTGACCACTCCCTCCCTGACCCTGTACCCCCTCTTACACCCCCTCCCCCAGGCCAGAACCCTCTTCTGCACCCACACTCCCTCCCTGACCCTACACTCCAGCCCTCTGACCCAGCTCACAACCCCCTCTTCTACCCAAACACCCTTTCAGACCCCACATCGTCTCCTTCACCCCAGTCCCTTACCCCGTGTGCCCTTCTGCACCCAACCTCCAACGTAGATCCCGCACCCCCTCTACAGAAAAGTGCGGCCCTTGACCACTTACCAAAATCTTGCCCACCCCTGGTCTACCCCAACCATGCTGTGTAGACCCTGCATATCTAAGGAGAGTGCCAGCTGCAAAGATTGCTCTTTGTACAGGCAATGTGTTCCCTATGAATTATGACTGTAAACCCCATGATGTATCCTGAGAGCTGCCTGTTAATTACCAGCAATGCTTTGGTGGCAGATGTCTGTGACAAAGTAGCTCTTTTTTACTCTGGGGAGGAGAAATGAGGCCAGTTCACGTTATCCATAAGTATTACTCAGTGTCTAATGGAAGCAGCTTTATTCCATGGAACTTTGTTACTACCAGAGGATGGGGGGAAGCAGAGGCTAAAACTCCTGTCAGCTTCTTTGAGAAATCCCATTTCTGTGGCTGGGTTATCATTTTAACAAATTTAAATAACCATTAATAATTACCTGCCTGCTGATAACTTCTGGCCTATCAGCACAGCAGCAGCCACGATCCGCCCGTCAATTGCTGGGAGCTTTGTATCTTCATCTGTCATATATAAGCTTTTATAAAGGGTCTGGAGGGAACCTTGTACGAACAATCTGTCTCCTTCCTCATAGATTTTATATCTTACCATAGAGGGTGAAGGATGAAGCTTGGAATGCAGCCCTAAGTAACATGCCATCTGGCTCTTTAGCTGGAGAGCTGCAATCAAGCAGGAGAGATGAGTGTGTCCACTGTCATGGGGGGGAGGGGGGGCAGAGGAGGCGTGGAAGGAAGTCTGAGAGAGGGACACTGCAAGGAGGCCCCACAAAGCTTCTGTATTTGAAATCTGTGACAAATTGGTCCTTAAAAGTGTAGCAGCCCACGGTGTGACTGGCTGAAGCTTCTGGTGTGTGGGGGATAGGGTAGTGGGTGCCACAGTTAAAGTACTAGAGCTGTGTTCGTTACATAGGCAGCAAATGGGTTTGTCACTAATGGGAACATTTTAAGTGGCTAAACCCTCTTTCAACTGTTTTAGTCTCAATTTGACAATGGACATAAACAATACATTGTGGGGAGCCTAAAACTTGGTAAGGTCTTTCAGGTGGCAGCATGGTTTGAACCATTTTGACT
This sequence comes from Pelodiscus sinensis, assembly GCF_052426305.1. NCBI lineage: Eukaryota > Metazoa > Chordata > Testudines > Trionychidae > Pelodiscus > Pelodiscus sinensis. The sequence goes on from NC_143071.1 coordinate 17,650,273, forward strand.
GGCTCCACGATTGTCCTTACACTCACGGAAGGCCTGATTTGAAAGCATCCTGAAAGCAGTGAAAAGACTCCTCCTGTAGACTTAGTCTTTGGATCAAGCCTCGAACCAGGAGATGAGATTTAACATTGACAGACAGAAATTTGTGATTTTTTTTGCCCGTGTCATCAGTGTTAAATCTCAAGTTCCTTTCCCCCCATTATTCTCTAAATGTCATCTGTTGGGGAGACCCTGATGCAGGCATGGGCCAGATCAGGGGTTCTTATACCGTCCTGTGTCCTGTCTCCCTGGCTTCGGAGTAGGCCAGATGCCACAGAGCTGATCAGATATTTCTGTAGGCCAGTTGTCTGTCGTTAGCCATGGCGCATTTGTCTCCATCGCTTTCAGCATTCATCTAAGAGGTAGCTTGATGAGCTCAGTGACATCTTTCACAGGCAAAGCTGGCATTAGAATTACTGACACCTGCTATGAAGTGACTGCTTTTTTGCTCTGTTCAAGGAGAATCTTTGCTTCTGCTTCTAAATGACTAATCTTAACTTTTCTCTCAGACGTGTCAGCTCAGGTAGACTTGTGTCTAACATCTGCGCTGCTGTGGGAATGTTCCACACCCATAGCCTTGCCTCAACTGAAGGAATGCAGTTTATCAAAAAGTGATCCAGTTGATCTAAATCTCCAGTCCTTATGCTTGTAAATATCAGATTTCTCCATTTTTAGAGTAAATATGTACCCCCTCACTCTTTTCAGTGTGAATGTCAGGGGTGCAAGCCCCCCACTGTGCCTCAGTGCCCTCTGACTGTCCTCATATAGCCCCTCTCAGGGCAAGTTACAGTCTGTATGGGTTGCTCGTCATTGGCATCTGTTGCAATGGCTCGGCTTACCTAGTCGGCCTCAAGATAGGCCCGCAAACTAGAGGCTTTGTCTCCAGCCCCTAGCCAAGGGGAGTCTTGGCTGGCCCGCTTCCAGCCTTTGCTGGCTATCCCCAGCTTGTCTCCCTCCAAGGAGCTCCTGCTTCCTCTGCAGTCAGCCCTCCACTGGCTTCCCCTCTAAGCAAACTGTGCTTCTCTATGTACACCTGCCAGCTGGGCTCACACTCGCCCTCATGGTTTCAGCTGGCTTCTACAAGCCAATTGTGCTGCCCTAGATAGTTGCCAGCTGGGCTCTATGTTTCTAGCCCCGGCTCAGGGCCTGAGTCCTGGTCTTAAAGGGCCAGTGCAGGGCAGGCGCCCTGTCACAGTGAAGAAAATGGATCCTCAGGACTTGTGTGCAGTCACCAGTGTCTGAAATGCTGTGTGGAGATTACCATGCACGTGAGATGTCTGAACTCCTGCCATCAGTCAGAACCACGAGCCTAAGAGGAAAGATTTGATTTGGAATTGGCTGTTGCTTGGGATCTAGTTTTAGCTGAAATCGCGGGGTTAGTTTTCATAGTAAGTAAGCATTCCTCAGAATTTGGGGATATTAGAGACTCTGGAGTATCCCTCAAAAAGATACCATAGTCACTCTGGCCAAGTCTACACTGGCACTTTACAGTGTTGTAACTTGCTGGCTCAGAGGTGTGAAAAAACACTCCTTCCCCCCCCCCCCCCAACATAGCAAGTTACAGCGCAAGTAAAGCACTACTGGGAGGCAGGCCACAGTGCTCCCAGTGCTGTTAGCTACTCCCCTTGTGGAGGTGAGGTGGTTTGCAAAGAGTGCTGGGAGTGCTTTCCCAGCGCTCATGTCATGGCCATGCTTTCAATTTAAAGCCCTGCAACAAAACCGTTAAGTGTAGACAGAACCTCAGTTTAGTTTCATTCTCAGTAAATACTAAACATTGCGAATGCTTTTTCTGCAGATTAGGTTTTGAAAGCAACTAAGCAAGTTCTAATGGTAGTTGTGAATGAAACTTGTTTTCAGCCATGTCCCTAGGCACACGTGCATTTACACTCTCAGCACATACACATTTACTTGTGGAGTCTGCGTGCTAGTTCTAGTTCCTGAGATCTCTTGCTTTCTAAAAAGCTGTGAGAGAACAGCCAAATATATTCAATAAAATGTGGTCTGCTTATTCTGAGTACTGAGGACTTAAGCAATGATGATGTACGCGCCCTCCAGATCCAATAAAGAGTCTGTTTGGCCAACATTAGCCTTTGATACTGATACTGATTCAGTTACTGATCAATATGTCTAAGACGTGAAAATATTCTCTTGATGCATCCCAGCTGGTCATTACAAGTGGGTATTGAATGAGCCACTATTGCCACCCAGTTTATATAACCACATTAATGTTTACAAAGAAAGGTCACAAGAAGGTGCAGATCTGCATAACCTTATATTAAATAGCTTGTCTCCTTCTCACTTGGCATGCAAATTTCAATACACAGGCTAATTCTTTGTAAATATGTGTGTGTGTTTCTAGTGATAATGGCAAATCCCACCTTGGTCTTTGCAGCAAGAAGACTCCAAGTCAACAGGCCTGTCTTTCTTTTTGAAGTATTAAGAGCTGGCAGAAGCAGGAATCCCACTGACAGATGGCTTCCTGATTGTTTGTTTTGTGTAACCCCAACATTTTGGCAGTGTAATAGGCAAGGGGAAAAAAATGGAGGAGGTGGGGGTTTCCTAGAGTTTCACAAACTGCCCTGCTATTGAGTTTTGCTGGCCTTCGGCACACAGCTCACACCAGACGGCTGGGTAGAGCATAATTCAGAGAGACATGCTGTTGTCTTTTCTTCTGTGCTGGCAAGCTTCTAATTTTCTTTGACTGGAAATATAATCTTCAGTAAAAGCCACAAATATATTACCATCTAGTTATGTACTAGATCATGCTGGCTTCAAAACAGACGTGTGCAAGGAAAAGAGACTTTCTTTTCCATGTGCATGACTTCCTGTAACAGACCTCGTGATGGATAAGAGGGGTACTACCCTTTTCTAGACATCCCAGACATTCAGTTAAGTAAATTGCCTGTAAGAGATTAAACCCAAAGACAGTGAGTCCCTGAGAATCTCCGGGAAGTGTGGGCAGGAAGCCAGGAGGGCCAATGGGAAGATAGTGTGTGATAGTGTGTAAGGCATTTGATACGGTCTCGCATGATATTCTTATTGATAAACTAGGCAAATATAACTTAGATAGGGCCACGATAAGGTGGGTGCATAATTGGCTGGATAACCGTAGTCAGAGAGTTGTTGTTAACGGTTCTAAATCCTGCTGGAAAGGGATAACAAGTGGAGTTCCTCAAGGGTCTGTTTTGGGACCCGTACTATTCAATATCTTCATCAATGATGTAGATATTGGGATAGAGAGTACTCTTATTAAGTTTGCAGATGATACCAAACTGGGTGGGGTTGCGACTTCTTTGGAGGATAGAGACATAATTCAAAATGACAAAATTCAAAATGACCTTAGCAAGTTAGAGAAATGGTCAGAGGTAAACAGGATGAGGTTTAATAAAGAGAAATGCAAAGTGCTCCACTTAGGAAGGAACAATCAGTTCCATACATACAAGATGGGAAGCGACTGTCTAGGAAGGAGCATGGCGGAAAGGGATCTAGGGGTCATAGTGGACCACAAGTTGAATATGAGTCAACAGTGTGATGCTGTTGCAAAAAAAGCAAATATGATTCTAGGTTGTATCAACAGGTGTGTTGTAAGCAAAACTCGTGAAGTCATTCTGCCGCTCTATTCTGCACTAGTTAGGCCTCAGCTGGAGTACTGTGTCCAGTTCTGGGCGCCACATTTCAAGAAAGATGTGGAGAAATTGGAAAGGGTGCAGAGAAGAGCGACAAGAATGATTAAAGGTTTAGAGAACATGACCTATGAAGCCAGGCTTCATGAACTGGGCTTGTTTAGTTTGGAAAAAAGAAGATTAAGGGGGGACATGATAGCGGTTTTCAAATATCTAAAAGGGTGTCACAAGGAGGAAGGCGAAAATTTGTTCCTCTTGGTTTCTGAGGACAGGACAAGGAGTAATGGGCTTAAAGTGCAGCAGGGGAGGTTTAGATTGGACATTAGGAAAAAATTCCTAACTGTCAGGGTGGTCAAATATTGGAATAAATTGCCAAGGGAGGTGGTGGAATCTCCCTCTCTGGAGATATTTAAGAACAGGTTAGATAGACATCTGTCAGGGATGGTGTAGACGGAGCTTGATCCTGCCTTGAGGGCGGGGGGCTGGACTCGATGACCTCTCGAGGTCCCTTCCAGTCCTATTATTCTATGATTCTATGATTTGAATTGAAACAGGTTCTGCCTGCTTCAGTCTTTTGTGTGAGTAGAGCAAGAGCTGGGAGAGATGAGTTAACCAGGATCAAGGCATAGATTTTTCCAATGAGATGCATACCTAAGAAAAGGACTGGACCTTGAAACAACAGATATGTAAGTGATCAGGGAATATTTAGTTAGATACAGTCAGGTTATTTTCTTTAATTTTGGGATTGGCTTAGCTCCTCTGTGCTGATTTATGTACTTCTCCCATACACTGTAACTTTTAAACTGAATCCCAGGGAAGCAATTCTCTGTGCTTTTAACCTGTCTCTTTTCAGTTGCACTGTAACACCTAGCAATCAAGGGTGCTTTACCAAATATATCTTTGTTTTGTTAATAAATTCACCTTTTTAAGACTATGATCTGAATCCTGTGTCTTAAAAGGCAGCAGGTTCTATGTGCATGTACCTGAAACTTAAGGAGAGAAATTAAGAAATTACAGTTTTTCAAGCTCTTTCCTGAGGAAGGGTTAAAGAGCTCGGGGCACCCTACAGGAAGACATTCCCAAAAGCATCTTCCTGGTTTCTGAAAGGGGCTTTTGCATTTGGGTGGTGGCAGCATACCACCCAAGGTCAGGTTATCTGTGGCCTTGGGGAGTTTTAAGCAAAAGCCTTTAGAGACAAAGTATTTTTTTAAAGTATCTTGTAGGCTCCCACCTTCTGCTCTCAATGTGCCAAAATGGGGGACTGCCTTGACAGGCCTACACATATTTGGCCTACAACGAGGAGTCTAATCTAATGGAAGTGGCCCATTCACAGCAGTTAATATAGAAACGTGGATATCAAGAGAAAGGAAATTGCCTATAAATTGCCGTGAAGGAAAGATAGAAAATATGGCAAAAAACCACCTTGGATCAACCAGGAGATCTTGCATGATCTAAAAATAAAAAAGGAGTCATATAAAAAATGGAAACTAGGACAAATGACACAGGATGAATATAGGCAAACCATACAGGAATGCAGGAGCAAGATTAGAAAGGCAAAGGCACAAAACGAGCTCAAACGAGCTACAGGCATAAAGGGAAACAAGACGATATTCTGTAAATATATTAGAAGCAAGAGGAAGACCAGGGACAGGGTAGGCCCATTGCTCAGTGACAACAGGGAAACAGTAACAGGAAACTTGGAAATGGCAGAGATGCTTAATGACTTCTTTGTTTTGGTCTTCACCAGGAAGTTTGATGAAGGAATGCCTGACATAGTGAATGCTAGTGAGAAGGGAGTAGGTTTAGAAGATAAAATTTAAAAAAAGAACAAGTTAAAAATAACTTAGAAAAATTAGATGTCTGCAAGTCACCAGGGCCTGATGAAATGCATCCTAGAATACTCAAGGAGCTGATAGAGGTATCTGAGCCTTTAGCTAGCCTCTTTGGAAAGTCATGGAAGACAGGAGAGATTCCAGAAGATTGGAAAAGGGCAAATATAGTGCCCATCTATAAAAAGGGAAATAAAAACAACCCAGGAAACTACAGACCAGTCAGTTTAACTTCTGTGCCTGGAAAGATAATGGAGCAAGTAATTAAGGAAATCATCTCCAAACACTTGGAAGATAATAAGGTGATAGGGAACAGCCAGCATGGATTTGTAAAGAACAAATCATGTCAAGCCAATCTGATAGCTTTCTTTGATAGGATAACAAGTCTTGTGGATAATGGAGAAGCGGTGAACGTGGTATACCTAGACTTTAGTAAGGCATTTGATATGGTCTCGCATGATATTCTTATCAATAAACTAGGCAAATGCAACTTAGATGGGGCTGCTATAAGGTGGGTGCATAACTACCTGGATAACCGTTCCCAGAGTAGTTATTAACAGTTTACAATCCTGCTGGAAAAGAGTAACAAGTGGGGTTCCGCAGAGGTCTGTTTTGGGACTGGTTCTGTTCAATATCTTCAACTATGTAGATATCGGCATAGAGAGTACGCTTATTAAGTTTGCAGATAATACCAAACTTAGAGGTGTTGCAACTTCTTTGGAGGATAGGGTCATAATTCAAAATGATCTGGACAAACTGGAGAACTGGTCTGAGGTAAACAGGATGAAGTTTATAAGGACAAATGCAAAGTGCTCCACTTAGGAAGGAACAATCAGTTTCACACATATAGAATGGGAAGCAACTGTCTAGGAAGGAGTACAGCAGAAAGGGATGTAGGGGTTATAGTGGACTACAAGCTAAATATGAGTCAGCATTGTGACACTGTTGCAAAAAAAGCCAACATGATTCTAGCATGCTTTAACAGGAGTGTTGTGAGCAAGACACGAGAAGTCATTCTTCTACTCTACTCTGCGCTGATTAGGCCTCAGTTGGAGTATTGTGTCCAGTTCTGGGCAACACATTTCAAGAAAGATGTGGAGAAATTGGAGAAGGTTCAGAGAAGAGCAACAAGAATGTTTAAAGGTCTAGAGAACATGACCTGTGAAGGAAGAGTGTAAGAATTGGGCTTGTTTAGTTTGGAAAAGAGAAGATTGAGAGAGGACATGATAGTGGTTTTCAGGTATCTAAAAGGGTGTCACAAGGAGGAGGGAGAAAACTTGTTCTTTCGGCCTCTGAGGATAAAACAAGAAGCAGTGGGCTTAAACTGCAGCATGGGAGGTTTAGGTTGGACATTAGGAAAAAGTTCCAAACTGTCAGGGTGGTTAAACACTGGAATAAATTGCCGAGGATGGTTGTAGAATCTCCATCTCTGGAGATATTTAAGAGTAGGTTAGAGAAATGTCTATCAGGGATGGTCTAGACCGTTCTGGGTCCTGACATGAAGGCAGGGGACTGGACTTGATGACCTTTCAAGGTCCCTTCCAGTCCTAGTATTCTATGATTCTGTGCCTTTGTATAGTGTTAACCAGTTAAAGAGTCTTCTTCAATCCAAAGTTGATCGTACTGAATTCACAAATGAACTCCAAGTCAGCTGTCTCCCTTTGTAATTGGGTTTTGAAATTCTTTTGTAGAAGAATGGCTACATCAACTGCTATGAATGAGCCATTTCCAGCCTGACTTGATTAGCCTCATTTACACAAGTACCCCTTTTCTTTTGTTCTTATGTATACCCATGCCTCTGTAAACTCCTCTCCAGTTCATCTGATGGAAGTGGGTTTTATCCCTGAAAGCATATGCTTTAATAAATCTGTTAGTTTCTAATGTGCCACAGGACTCAGTTGTTTTTACAGATACAGACTAACACGGTTACCTTTCTGAGACTTTTCACCTGTGTACAGTAATCCACTTCAGTTAGACTTGTCTGTTCCTTCTGCCTCTGGTTATTTTGCCAAAACTTAGTATCAAAGATGATAAAGGCCTTAGCTATTTTTAAGATAGAAAGCAGGGGAATTGAACTGGAAAATGCAGAAACTGTTCCTTGGTATGTAACAACTTCCAGTGCCATTTGAATTCCATGAGAAGCAGTTTTTCTGTACAGACTTAGACTTTGTTGCCTGTCACTTGTAATGCATCAGGGCTTGTATAACAGCTCCCTTTAGAGAAAGAGCTGACCATAGAAAATGTTAGTGGCAGATGGAGATGGTTTGTGTCCTGGATGGCAGTATGGGCTCACCTTTTCTTTAGGAAGAGGGTAATGGGATAATGGCAGTAATGGGGATAGTTAACTTCTTGGGAAGGAAAAACTGTATCAGTGTGAACTTGGCAGCTTGTGATGAAGACAGGCATCTGGAGAGTCCATTGACTGAAAATATGGCTTACCAATAAAACATTGCTGATTTTTCCCATCTGTGAGAAAAATACCACTGTCTACTTATTTAGGTACCTAGATCTTTTTGTGATGAGAGAGGACGACAGAGTGCTTATTTATAAACGCCCATTTTTAAAATCTTGGCCTACATGTTCATATTTGTCATTGCCTCTGCGCGCGCGCACACACACACCTCTTTCCAAGAGGCTGCAGGTCCTTATATTTGAAACGGCTGGTCTGTGTCTTCAGCTCTCCAATTCCAGAGCTAGTCAGGGTGGGCTCAGTCTCTGGACTAATGCTGATGTTTTGGTCCTCCTCTACTGGTTAAATGGAAGAGCTTCTGGTTTGGAACTGATGGCCATTACCTGTCTGGTTCCAAATCTCACTAAGCTTGGCACAGTTTTATTTTGGGTTTTTTTTTTTTCTGTATAAGGCCATCCACTGCTCTCTACTTCTCATTTAAAGGCAGTTCAGTATGTAGCACTGATTGCTCTATAAACAGGGTCTGCTCTCAAATCTGTGCAACCTAATTCATCTCAGGTAAAGCCGTTTTATTGTTCTTATTGATCCTTGGAAGTCCAGTGTGGTTCATTGATGGGAGTTGGATGGGGAAGAGAAGGTAATATTTATACTGCTCTTGAACTCGTCTTGCATCTAATGCCTTCAAACCAGGATTTTTTTAATTAATAACATAGTTTGTTATAAAAGAGGTGAGGGGAAATCCATACCTTCAGGCACAATGACTTGTGTTCATCTCACTCCTAATAAGCTGAGGAGTAGAGCCCTGCAGAGTTTGAAGCTGTTCTCTGAAGTTTACTGGTGAGTTTAATAGATCGAGATTGTTTGGAAACTGACAAATTTATAATCACGCAGAAGTCAGAGGGGAAACCCCAATGGACTTTTTATCTTCTTAGCTACAACGATTACAAAATTCAGTTCCCTGCCTCTTCTCCAGTTTCATCTTACAAGTGTGTCTAGAGATGGACACCTCAGTTAGGCCCTGCATCCTCTACTTAAGCAACAAAGCTACAGTTGTGCTCAGAGACAGATACAGACTTCCACCCCTGCCTCTTTGCTACCTAGGGACCCTTTGTCTGTCCTTGCATTGGGCTGAAGTGCTGTTTCACCAGTTCGTTCTGGTGTTCTCTAATTTTCAGAGGACACCTGTTCCTTAATTATCACCATCCCTCGTCTGTCTCTTTGTTTCAGCTCTTAGTGATGCATGAGCTAATCATCTCTTTTGAAGGGGGATTATGTTAACAGTTTGAGCATGTTTCTCAGAGAGGCTAGTTGGACATGAATCTGTAATTTCAGGAATGGTAGATTTGGCTTCTGCTTCGTTGGTGCTAGTCCATGTCTTAAACCTGTATTCTCCACATGTTCATTGGGCTGCATCTGTACCTTTAATTATCTTATTAACCCCACCTTTCTCACCCTGGGAGTTTGCCATTCAATCCTAACACAGAATGTAATCAGTAGAAAGGAAACTGCTGGCAGTGGGGATGGGGGAATTTAGAAAGCATAAAACAAGAGACCAAAGGAGAAAGGCGGTGGGGAGGGGGGGATGTGTTTATAAGACTTTTAATTCAATTGATTAGAACTGAAAAGTCCTTTCTATTTGTTTTTGCTGCCTATCGTGTGCTTCCTAGGTGTAGCTGTGAAAAGAGCACACACAGAATGTCAAATGGCTTGAAAGAGTTCTGAGCATGAACTAATATGGTATTTCAGAGAGGTAGCTTCTGTTGAGAGTGCTAGGGGAGGAGGAAGGGAGTGATACTGGAAAGGAGCTTTGCCGTCCTTTGTTTTTTGTGGCATTGGGCTATGTGATAACCAATCAAGGATTGACTCAGACTCAGTGGTAAAAAGTTCAAGCAGTATGATACAGGATAAAGGCCCAGAAGATACCACACCAGCTATGTCTATTTGCATGGCAATTAGTCATATTTTTAAAATAGCAATAAATATGCAGAATTTATATAGCTCTGTTCATCCATACATCTCCTAGCACTTCACAAAAGAAGGTAGCACCCCACCTTACAGAAAGGGGGAACTGATTCCTAAAGAGGCTATATGAATTGCCTGCGGTCCCACAATGAGGCCATGGCAGAGCTGGAATAAAACCCAAGTCATTTAAAGATGCACAGCTCCAGGAAACTTTTCTTAACCTATTCCAGAAAATACATAATGCAACTGGAATAATTTCACAACACAGATATTCACACAATTCAGTCAACCTGTGGGATTCCTTGCCAGGGGATGTTGTGAAGGCCAGGACTTTAACAGAGTTCAGAAAGGAGCTAGACAAATTCATGGAGGAGTTTCCCATCAATGGCTATTAGCTAGGACGGGTAGGAATGCTGTCCTTAGCCTCTGTTTGTCAGAAGCTGGGAATGGGCAACAGGGATCAGATCACTTGATTATTACCTGTTCTATTCATTCATTCTGCAGGCACCTGACATTGGCCACTGTTGGCAGACAAGATACTGGGCTAGATGGATCTTTGGTCTGACCCAGTATGACCGTTCTTATGTCAGGTGGCCAAAATAAACTCAAGGAGGTGGTAGGACTTTGGGGTTTTATTCCCAGCTTCGTCAATGATTTGCTGCAACACCTGGGCAAACCACTTACCCTCTTTGTGCCTTGATTTCCCTGTTTGCAAAACAAGAATGTGGGTGAGGATTAAGTTTTAAGAAATGCCTCAAGCTCCTGTTTTTAATGCTCTGTTATGAAAGTGTGAAAATGTAGCACATCAGGGACTAGTTTAGCTGAACCTGGTTCATTATAGTCAGTTGGCAGGTTCCACTGTATTTCAACATAGCACACCTCAAGGCAGGCACATCAATGTTAATTCAACCAGACTGGTCACAGCTACAGCTATCAACGCCTAAATTGAGCATATACCCAAACAAAGAGATTTTAATATTGAATGTTCTACAAAGTTACACTGAGAGCTTGTACTAAAATTTGTCAGTAACAGAGTGCTTACATGTGATAGCAAACGTCTGAAAGCGAAGAGGATCTTGAGCTCTCTTCTGATTGAAGCATATAATCTGACATCAGGAAATTAGTTTGTCCCCTCCTGGTGTCTTAGCCAATCCTGCTTTAAAACTAACTAGTGATGAAATTTTGGTGTTAACTAGGGATGTCAACATGGAGTGGTCTATATAAGAGTGAACCCATTCTGGGTGAAGAGCGAAGATATCAGTGGAGCCAGCACGAAGGCAAAGTTATTGAGCCCCCCCCCCCCCCCCCAAAGCGCTGCCCCTTTAAAAAAACGCATTTAGAGGTTTTTTGGCCATATCAGGCTCCCGCTGGCTGACACCATCTTTAATTCTCCATCTTAAATGGCTGCGCCAGATGGCTCCCCTGCACAGGTAGGGTTGCCAGGTGTCTGGTTTTGTACCGGACCATCCAGTATTTGAGCTTTCTGTTTGGGAAACAAATTGGGAAAATATAAATGTCCGGTATTTTCTAAATAAGATGTAATTAGGGTTGCCAGATGGTTTAACCAAAAATACCGAACACTCCCCCCCCCCCCAAAAAAAAACCACCAGGGGAAAAAACCTGTTCGGGGGGGGGGGGGACCAAAGTTGTTGAGCAAAAGAAAAAGGACCCAGAGAGTTGTTAAACAAACAAATTAAAAAAAAAAAACCAGCATGGCCCCTTTAAGAAATGCTTTTGAGGCATTTCTAACAGGCTGCCGGTGGACATCTGCCATCTTTTGTTTTCCTGCTCCAGTCCAGACAGCTCCCCTGCAGAACCAAGTAAGCACCCGGGATTTTCACCTCTTGACTGGGGAAGAAATCAGAAAATACTGGACATTTTAGGTGTCTGGTATTTTCTGAATTTTTTTTGCCAGACAGGAGGTGAAAATACCGGAGTGTCCGGATCAATACCGGGCACCTGGCAACACTGCATGTAATGTAGATTGTGATGTAATGTCAAGCGTGTCTGGTATTTTTGTTGAAATGATCTGGCAACCCTAAGCACGGGGAGCCGGGAGGAGAGGGCTGTTTTTGGAGGTGTAGGGGCGGCTTTACGAGCCACAGGAGGGGGGGGCTTTGCGAGCTGCACCCGGGGGGGGGGAGGGGGGGGAGAGTCACATGCAGCTCACGAGCCGTGGGTTGGCCATGGCTGGTCTACATGATTAACTGATGAGCCTGGGCTTATCAGTTAATTTTGTTGACTATACAAACTCTTCCCCTCCCCACCCTCCGCTGCCTCTGTAACAGGCAGCAACAGTGGGGGGGAAAAGAGGGGGTAGGAGCCAGTGCCCATGAGGAGCTGGCTTTAAGTAGGCTACCCATGAGCACCGGATCCATCTCCACCCCACTCTGCTGCCTTTGAGAGAGAGGCAGCAGCGCAGAGGATGATGCAGGGCGGGGCAGGCTGGAACTGATATGTGAAGGGAGTCAGCTTTCAAACTAGCTCCCTGCTCCTATCTGTTCCCGTGGACCTGCCTGCCCCTCCCTTTGCTGCCTCCTACAGAAGCAGCAAGGGAGGGACAGGCAGGAGCCAGTGATGGGAGGAGCTGCCTTAAAAACTGGTCCCCCCCACCCAAACACCAGCTCTGTATTGCCACCGCCGCCTCTGCTACACACGCTGCTGCCTCTATCAGCAAAGCAGCAGCCCTTGTCCACAGAGGGCCAGAGTAGCCCTCTGTCCATGGGGAACTTGGACTCCCCACAGACGGGCTGCTACCACCCCACACTTCTGGGAGCTGGTTTTTAAACTGGCTTCCCTCGTGGACCAGCTCCTGCCTGCCATCCTGCGCAGGATGACTAGGAGCTCCCCGGGAGAAAGTTGGGAGTGCACTAGCTGCTGGCCTTGCCCCCAGGGACTATCGAATAGTTGTGTAACCAGTAAGATTTCATGTGGTTACACAACTGTTCAATTACATGATATCTAATGTCCCTATGTTGAATAGAAGTTGTCTGAGCTGAACTTTCCAGAGGATCAAGTCTCCATGCATCTGATGAAGTGTGTTTTACCCACAAAAGCTGATGCTCAAATAAATCTGTTAGTCCAGTGTTTCTCAAACTGTGCTCTGTGCTCAGGGCTCCGCAAGACATCTCCAGAGGCTCCGCGAAGTTGAGAAACTGGAAAGCCTTCAAAAGCAGAATTGAGAATCGCCTCGAACTGACGCAATTAACACACACTGCTGGGGCTCTGCATAAATTTTTATGCATGTAAAGGGCTCTGGAGCCCAAAAAGTTTGAGAACCACTGTGTTAGTCATTAAGGAGCCACAGGACGACTCATTGTTTTTACAGAGGAAGTTCATTTCACTTGTTTTGTTTGTTTCTTGCCTTGTTAGCAAAATTCTGATTTCTTTTAGCCTGATTCCTGTTTTTGTTTTTATCTTTCCAGGCAGCGTTTACTCTACTACTGGGTCCTTTCACCTTTTTTAATGTCCAGAAGACAAAGTATCTGCAGATCATGACATCCCTGATGAGATGGATAGGTGAGTCTGTAAACTTCTTCAGTTTTAGCAAGTTTCCATCCCTGTCATTACTGATGGAAACTGACTCTGAGGTATTGTAGATTGCTGTTGGAGTAACTCTCATGACCTACATAGTCTGCCCTCTAAAAGACCTGAGTTAACCATAGAATGTCTAGGAAGGAGTACTGCAGAAAGGAATCTAGGGGTCATAGTGAACCACAAGTTAAAAATGAGTCATAGTGTGGCGCTGCTGTAAAAAAAGCAAACATGATTCCAAGATGCATTAATAGGAGTGTTGTGAGAAAGACACAAGAAGTCATTCATCCGCTCCACTCTGTACTGATTAGTCCTCAGTTGGAGTATTGTGTCCAGTTCTGGGCACCACATTTCAAGAAAGATGTGGAGAAATTGGAGAAGGTCCAGAGAAGAACACAAAAATGATTAAAGGTCTAGAGAACATAAAATTAAATTAATGGAGATTGCCTATCTCCTAGAACTGGAAGGGACCTTGAAAGGTCATTGAGTCCAGTCCCCTGCCTACACAGCAGGACCAAGTACCATCCCTGATGAATTTTTGCCCCAAATCCATAAATGGCCTCCACAAGGATTGAACTCTCACTCTGTGTTTAGCAGGCCAATGCTCAAACCACTGAGCTATCCCTCTCCCCAACATGACCCATCATAGAATACTAGGACTGGAAGGGACCTCGAAAGGTCATTGAGTCCAGTCTCATGCCCTCATGGCAGGACCAAATACTGTCTAGACCATACCTGATAGACATTTATCTAACCTACTCTTAAATATCTCCACAGATGGAGATTCCACAACCTTCCTGGGCAATTTATTCCAGTGTTTGACTACCCTGACAGTTAGGAACTTTTTCCTAATGTCCAACCTAAACCTCCCTTGCTGCAGTTTAAGCCCATTGCTTTTTGCTCTATCATGCCAAGATGAACAAATTTCTCCCTCCTCCTCATGACACCCTTTTAGATACCTGAAAACTGCTATCATGTCCCCCCTCAATCTTCTCTTTTCTAAACTAAACAAACCTAATTCCTTCAGCCTTCCCTCATAGATCATGTTCTCTAGACCTTTAATCATTCTCGTTACTCTTCTCTGGACCCGCTCCAATTTCTCCATCTTTCTTGAAACGCGGTGCCCAGAACTGAACACAATACTCCAGTTGAAGCCTAACCAGCGCAGAGTAGAGTGGAAGAATGACTTCTCGTGTCTTGCTCACAACACACCTGTTAATGCATCCCAGAATCATGTTTGCTTTCTTTGTAACGGCATCACACTGCTGACTCATATTCAACTTGTGGTCCACTATAACCCCTAGATCCCTTTCTCCCTTTCTTCTATGAGGGAAGCCTGAAGGAATTGGGCTTGTTTAGTTTGGAAAGGAGAAGACCGAGAGGGGACATGATAGTAGTTTTCAACTATCTAAAAGGTTGTCACTGGGAGGAGGAGGGAAATCGTTCTACTTGGCCTCTGATAATAGGACAAGAAGCAATGGGCTTAAACTGCAGCAAGGGAGGTTTAGGTTGGACATTAAGAAAAAGTTCCTAACTGTCAGGGTGGTTAAACAGTGGAATAAGTTGCCTAGGGGAGTTGTGGAATCTCCATCTCTGGAGATATTTAAGAGCAGGTTAGACAGACATCTCTCAGGGATGATCTAGACCAGGGGTGGGCAATAAATTTTGAAGGGGGGGTTACTTCACAAATTTCGGAAGTGGCCACAGGCCAACCCTGAAGGGGTGGGGCCTCTGGCGGAAGGGGCAGGGCATGTGCTGTAAAAAGACACCACTATGTTTTTTACACAACAGAGTAATTAAATTTTAATAATAATTAACTGCATGCAACAATATTCAGAGATTATTGTAGAGCAGGGGTGGGCAAAAGCCTTTCAGCGGCAGTTCCAGGCCCTGCCCCCTAGCGCGTTGCCTCAGAGCGGGAGAGGGGCACTAGCCCTTCTAACTGCTTCTGTTTAAAGAGCTCATGCCTTCCCCCACACCTTGCTTAGCAGCTGCAAGGAAAGCGCAAGCCCTTTAAATAGAAACAGTTGAAAAGGTTCGTGTATCTGGCTCCCTAGCAATGCTAGAGGCGCGGGGAGCTGGGAGCTCTTTTAAGCACTTCTACTTAAAGGGCTGGTGCCTTCCCTTCTCTGTTAGGTAAGGTTGCCTAGCAGCCACAGGGAACATGAGAGCTCTTTAAAAAGAAACAGCTGAAGGGGCTCACAGCTCTGGGTGTCTTTAGCGCCACCAGGGAGTGGGGCCTGGAACTGCCTCGCAGGCTGAATCTAGCCTGCTGAGAGCCTTTGGCCCACCCCTGATCTAGACGGTGTGCTTGGTCCTGCGTGGGGGCAGGAGACTGGACTTGATCTCTCAAGTTCCCTTCTAGTACTAGGATTCTATGTTTTTTTTTTTTTTTTTTTTTTTTTAAAGCCAGGATCACCTTCCTTTTAGATGTGAGGTTTCAAATGTGTATTTGCTAAAATGGTGACTGGTTCCAAGTGTATTGCTGATGGTGCATGGTATGCTGCCTCAGAAACCATACCATGCACCAACAGCAATACACTTGGAACCAGTCACCATTTTAGCAAATACACATTTAAAACCTCACATCTAAAAGGAAGGTGACCCTGGCAAAAAAAAAAAAAAATTAAATTAAAAAATAAGAAACTTCTTCACTAGCACAAACTGTTTTCAAGAGGCACTCTGCCTTTTTTCCTAAGCCCCAGTGTGACTCTTATGGTATTTCACTTAAAGCAAAGCACAAAAGGGATTTTTTTTGAAGGAGCATGTGGAAATTCGGTTTCTTGTGATCAGAGTACTATCCATGTTGGTCCACCTCTCCATCTCACAACTGGAATACCAAGACTTGAATTTTCCAGTGTCAAGGCAGGGGACGATGGGCATTATTCTCATTGATCAGGCTTTTGGATTTTGTGTCTTGGTGTAATTGTTTTCCCAGTGGACCCTCCTGATCAAAGGGTCAGTTTCTTTAGGATCCAGGACTTGGAAATAAATGGGACGAATCTATTCCATCAGGATAGAGTACATTGTGGCAGGAGGTGATCACTTTAGTTTGCTCTTTTGAGCACTGATGATTTTAATAGAGAACCCACCCTGAATCTTGTCAATCATCCAAAGACTTAATTGCAGTTAATCTTGGCCATGTACATACGTTTCAGGAAGAGGCTGCATACATCAAATTCTGTTTTGTCCAGATTTCTGAATGTTTATCTCAATCTACTGCATCCCCAGATGAGGTAACTGATACCTATCATTAGTCTGTGTCAGGAGGGAAAATTGACTTTGCCTAATTCAGCCTGTCAGGCTTTTCCACCTGTTCACTGTCACTTATGTAAGCAATAAAGGCTAGTTTTTGTTAACCAAGTTCAAAGGCCTGTGATCCTTATCTGAACCCCCTCCCCGCCACCCCCCAGCACATTATTCTAGGGGAGCTGGATGCCAATATTTGAGTGAGGTTTGTCAGGAGTCAGTCTTAGGGAAATGAATCTCTCTCAGTAGATAATGGAGATTAAGATGCAGAACCTGAAATGTTGAGCAGTTTGAAATAATGAACACTGACCCAGCATGGAAATGTCAGTCTTTCGCCTTTGTTGTCTGAGCACATGAAAACTTTGAAAGTCCCTTGCTCCCCAATCGGAGAAGTTATCTCATTAAGGATTATTAAAGGTAATAAAAAATATAATCCTTTCCCAGCTCACTGGCTAACTTCCAATCACCTGGTTTCCTTCACCCCTGCCGGATGCATTAGTCAAATCTCCCGCCTGCGTGACAACCTGGCACCTGGCTGACCTGCCATTGGGTTGTCTCTAGCCATCTGCCTCCAGAGTAGGGAAAGTGATCTTTAAACCTTGGCCGGAAGGTGTTCTTTCCTTAACAGGCATAGTGTTTGGAAAGGTATAGGGGAAATTCATGCTTTAGCCTGATAGATTCCTTTGTCAGGCCATTCAGGGGCTGTCTGCCCCAGATAATGATGCTTAATGGCCCTAGTAGTACCTTAGTGGCTACTTATTGCAATGGATCCCATAAGTAGTAGATTTATAGTAAAAGATTCTTAAAATGAAGGTGAGATTAAACAGTAAATAACAACGGTCCAGCTGCAGGGCTTTGGTTTGGTCTGCCACAGAGTTTGGGGAGAGAATGAATCCACACATTTGGCTTGGGGTCATACTCGTCTTGCAGAGCTTGCAGGATGGCGGGAACTGGACCATACACTTGGCAATCCTGAACAGTGTTCTCTCTAAGGGTATGTCTAGACTACATGCCTCTGTCGGCAGAGGCATGTAAATTAGACATACTGACATAGTCAATGAAGCGGGGATTTAAATATCCCCCGCTTCATTAAAATAAAAATGGCCGCTGCGCTGTGCCGGCTCAGCTGATCGTCGTCACAGCACGGCAGTCAAGATGCGGATCGGTTGACAGGGAACGCCTTTGTTGGCCGCTCCTGTAAACCTCGTTTCACAAGGCATAAGGGAGCAGTCGACAAAGGAGTTCCCTGTTGACCGATCCGCGTCTTGACTGCCGCGCTGTGCCGACGATCAGCTGAGCCGGCACAGCGCAGCGGCCATTTTTATTTTAATGAAGCGGGGGATATTTAAATCCCTGTTTCATTGACTATGTCGGTATGTCTAATTTACATGCCTCTGTCGGCAGAGGCATGTAGTCTAGACATACCCTAAGATTTTCCATCCATCAGCGGAGTGAGTTTTGTCTTGTGCACCAATGTTGAGGTCATGTGTGCTTGTTCGGATGTGTGCCACCGTTGCACCCAAGTTATAAACCTCTCACTTTTCCCCTCTGCTGCCATGTCGCCCAATCTGTTCTCCTGGTGCCTGCCGCTGCCCCCCACCCCTCACCACCTTCTGCTGTCCTGGCTCCTGCCCTTCTCACTCCCCTCAGCCCTCCTGGGACCTGCCCCCATCCCCATCCTCTCTGACCCCTGCACTTGCCTTTCCTTTCCCTCCTCTAGCCCCACTCCCCATCTCCTCTCCTAACACCTCCCTCTACTCACCTGCCCTGCCTTTCTCCTCTGCCCTCTAGTGCCCATCCCTCCCCTCCCCATGTCTGCCTTCTACTTCCCCAATTCCCCAGGCTCCGGCACCTTCCCTTACCCACTGCACCCTCCTGGTGCCCCCCCTTCCCTCACTGCTTCTGCCTTCCCGACACCTGCCACCCTTGCCCTCTTCCTCCCTGGTGCTTACCCCCTCACCACCGTCAGCCCCAGTTTCCATGCCCCTCTGTGTGCCCTTACACATGACTTGCTCCATCCCCTACCTTCCTCATGCCCATCCCTCCTTTCAACCCCTCTTCTCCCGGCACCCACTTCTCCCCTCTCCTCTTCCTTCCTCTTGCCCCCATTGTCCTTCCCCCTTCTCTCCTAGTATCATCCTGTCCTCTCCCATCTCCACTGACACCTTCCCGTCCGCCTACTCCTCCTATCCTTTCCCCTCATTGTCTCCTCTTGGCCCCCTTTCATTTCTCTCATCGTCCTTTACCCTTTCTTTTCCTGCCTTGGCCTCTCCTCTCCCCTCAGCACAAGCTCCTTCCTCTCCTCACTCCCACCTTCCTTTTAGTTATCCCCCTGCCCCTTCCCTCACCTTCTGCCTTCCTGACACCCTTTTTTCTACTGGAGCCAGGGCCACGGTGCTTTTTTTTAGTACCACAGCCCAGTTCCAGTCCAGGCATATGGGGCAGCTGCCCACCATGCAGCCCCACTCCAGGAGCAGCTAGGGCTAGGACCATGATATTAAAAATAGCACTGCGGCCCCAGCTCCAGTGCTGGCACACAGGGCAGTACGCCCCATATGCCGGTACTCGAGCCGGGGATACGATGCTACTTTTAGTACTGTGGTCCCGGCCCTAGCTGCTCCTGGAGGCTGGGCTCCATGGTGAGCAATGGCCCCATGTGCTGGGTCTGGAGACAGGGCTGCAGTGCTATTTTTAATACTACGGATTAGGCTCCAGCTTCAGCAGCTGCCACACGGCCCTGTCCCTGGGAGTAGCTGGGGCCACAGCTGCCAGCTGTGCTGAAGGGGTGGGCAGGACTACAATTCTTGGTGCATGCCCAGGAACCCTGATCCTGAACCAGAGCTTGAGGAAGAATTGAGCCCTTAGGCTTGGTTTGGCATTCTTGGTGTATTGATTGTCTCCTCCTGCCATATTAAGGCCAGGCTCCACTTGCTGCCCTTCCTGGCCTGTTCTAGCAGAGTGGTGTTGAAGTTGTTTCTAGAACCTGTCCTGAGCACCAGAGCCAAACTCTGCAGCTCTACCAGGCTGGCTTTTATGCTGTTAAGAAGACTTATCTGTTTCTCCTCTTCAAAAAGTGCCATCTACACTTCACCTCCCCTTTCAGATACTAACCAAGCCAACCCCTGTGGACAAGTGTATGGACTTGCACTGTCCTCTGCTTTGTGGGCAGCCAGTCCTCTACATAGCGAACCTGTCTCTATGTTCTGTCCTTAGAGGTTAATATTGACTTCTAATGTGTCTGCTGCAGGAAGTACACTGCGCCCATTTCCCCCCAATCACTGAAAGTCTGTGGCTTTCCCAGCCGCAGTGGCTGGCATCAGTCTGCACTGCCCCAGGTGTACTGAAGATTAAGATGACAATAGTGGAAAGGATAACTCTTGGCAGCGGAGAGAGAGCTGCATGTGAAGGTCATCTCTACGTGTGTTTGTAACGGTGTCATCCTTGCCTTTGAAAGTTGTTTCCTCTTTCTCCCTCTGATCTGAGTGATAATCAAATGTCACTCGCCTCTTTGCAAGGCCCCTACGCTCTTCAGAAGCAATACTTCAATTAACAAAGCCTACAGCAGTCATTTTTCTCCAGGAGATGTAAAGACTTCATCTCTTTATGAAAAATAAGATATCTTGAGAACGCTAGCACCTGCATCACAAAGAAAAATTGGTCCAGGTCAGAGAATTCAGAGGAACAACCATGGCTGGGGCTCAGCTTCTCTGGCAGGGCTGTTGCATCCAGCTGTGTGGCATTCTTTTTTTCTTTTAACGATGATGTGGAAGCTCTTTGTGGGCAACTGAAGCACCCAGAAGACCAAGGGGTGTGGAGAAGCCTTGACATAATCTGAGGCTTGAAAGGATAAAGTGCAACAACACTTAGTGATACCAGACAGGTGGGAAACTGTTACTTGAGCCTGTTGGGAAAATGAAGACTAGCATGGAGAAGCATCTTACTGTGTTAAGTTGATAAGAGCAAGGAAGGCACAAGTACATTTCATCGGGTAGAGTAGAACACGCAGTGGATAAAGGCTCTGGTTGTGTGAAACCTGAAGCCATGCTAGCCCCTCTCAAGAGCCATGTCCTAAACACAGCCCGTTACAAAGTTGTAAGTGTTGGTTCAGATCACTGTATTGGGCTTCTGAATATGAATAAAATAGTTAACCCTTATTTACGCTCCTTAGGGTAATTTCAGAAATTTTCCTAGAATTGGTCTAATACCAGTGTTAGCCATGGTAGGAGCAGTAGCACAAACCAAGCTCAGATGTTTTTTCCAGCTGTCTAGTCCTACTTTGAACAGGTTAAATAATGCAGTGGTTAAAAATGCTTTAGCCCAGTTTATATTAGTGTTCTCCTTATTGTTAAACTAGTGAGTTGCACTGATTCTAGACCAGCTCTCAGAACTTCAGAATTTGCTCTGCATAGATTCAGTCTCTAATAGACTGAGTAGGAAGCTAGTAAGCTGTAACATAATTGTTAAAAAATTCCTAAAGAGGCTTAGCTGTGCTATTGATATAGAGGTGGAATAACATGGCTCCTTTTTGCCAGAATATACAGAAAAATGCATTTCTGTTCCCTGTCCAGACCATTGGAAAGCTGGGAGAGCATCCAGAAGGAGCCAGCTGAGACAATCCTTCCATGGAACCCTGCTCTGAGGGACAGGGACTTAATTAGCCTTGGCAACAGAGAGGATATGCAAAAAGTGGCCCATTTTGAAGGCCAAGACTATAACAGGATCCAAAAAAGAACTAGATAAATTCATACAGGATAGGTCCATTAGTGGCTATTGTCCAGCATGGGCAGGGATGATGTCTCTAGCTTCTGTTTGCCAGAAGCTGGGAATGCGCAACAGGATGGATCGCTTGATTCCCTGTTCTGTTCGTTCCCTCTGGGGCACCTGGCATTGGCCACTGTCAGACAAGATACTGGGCTAGAGGGACCTTTGATCTGGTTATTCATATGTTCTTAAAATAGGGATCAATGTTCCCTCTAATCGTTTCCATCCTTGTGCAGAATAAATTTTATGTGCACCAAGGCATATGTGAATGTAGCAACAAAAAACCTGGCTGTGGGCACTCTGCTTAGTCATTTGGTTGGCATTTGAATCTTTCCTGAGTGGTCGCAGAAGCGCATAGTTTATGGGGAACAGTGATAGGGCTAGCAGTGCCTTAATTTATGCCAAAGTGACAGCCGAGAGTGCAGGAAGGATCAAGTCCTTTTTTATAGTGTATTAGCCGAGGTCTTGAATTGAGCTAAGCTTAAAACTTTATTTTCAAAGCTGGCTGTAGAATAATGCCTGCTGGCAAGATGAAATAGTGTTCTAATATTTGAGCCATAGCTCTCTTCTGATATTGTTACTTGTATAGAGTACAACTGCAGGTCAAAACTTTGCTAGCTAGAACATTGAACAATGTTTGTTGTAATAGGGTGCTAGTCCCAATTCTTGCATCAATTTGGCCTATGGTTCTTTACAGGGAATTGTGCTGTAGCATCATTTCCCCTTCCCAAAATAATATAAAACTGTTTTAAAATTGTCTGAACAGTACAAGAAGACTGTTCCCTAGCCTGGTTAAAGCACTGTTGGTGTCATTCCTTTATTGCAGTTTGGCTAGCCCGTTCTCGGAATAATATCACTTTTACACTCTAGTCAAAGAAACAGCCATGAGAGATTTGATTTGTATCTGAAATGCCTAAAATACCTCAAAGAAAGACTCTGCTCTTCATTCAGTCCATTTTCCTCCTCCTCTCTGTTGATAGAGGACAAAGGCAGGAACCAATGATTTAAGTTGATTTCAGTATCCTGACTCTGTCACCCAAAATTATGTCCAAGTAGAATTCCTCTTGTTCTGTTTCTAGAGCTGACCTGTTCCATGTGGCATTCTCTTAGGGGTAGGTGATAGAGTAGTCTCACCTGCACTTGTACTTACCAATGATCTATTTAGTGCTCCACACCATTATTTACACTGGAGCCTATAAGGAGGCCATGTTCACAGAGCCACACTTGTGCCTTATCTCCACCTTCTTCAGCGCTATCCCACGTCTTCCCCTTGGTACTGGTAATTGTCTGCACATTGCAGTGCACAGCTCAGAATCTGGCAAAATCAGAAGGAAAAATCTTAGGGTCCAAAACCTCACAGGTGAATGCAAGGTGGGAGTCATGGGGCATTCCAGTGCTTTGCCTTTCTGGATGAAGAGTATGTCCATCAGCATCATTATGAAAGATAACAAAAGAACAGTGTTTGATGGGCAGGTGCTTAATGTCTTACTACTACTGTGTATTAAGCACCTAAGCCAATTTAATAGCAACTGCGGTAGCCTGAACTTCCAGCTTTATGAGCGGAGATCTCTGGCTTTAAAGATGTGGTGGCACGAGTATTGCCACAGTTATTGAATTATTGCTGGCAAACGTTCCCAGGCAGCTTTCACTCAGGGCGCTCGCTGCATGCTCTGCGCCAGATGCTCCATTTGTAGTTATTAGGAAGTATTGCATGTTCATTGAGATCCATTTGGGGAAGGAATAAACTTCCTTCCATTTTGGCTGTTGCTGGCTTGCTCTTTTTTCTGCCCCTCCCCCACCTTCCCACTATGCTCAGCAGTGTTTTCAGATCAGACAATTAGCACATCTGTCCTCCTCACTACACTTCTCAAAGTGGGTCAGTCACAATCCTAGCCCAATTCTGCAGATAACCTGGGACCATTAATTAAATCTCTCCCCTTTTCTGTCTGCTGCCACCTCCTTCACCTATTCCACCTTGCACAGACACTTCATATCCAGCAGTGCCAAGTTTCCACTTTCAGGCTCAGTGATAGAGATCCTTTGCTGATTTTTTTTTTTCTGTTCTTAGGCATGTGATTGGTGCCTTTAAAATACCTTTAGCTAAAGGATCTCAAACCACTTTAGGAACTCTGAGTAATGACTCCTCCAACACCACTGTGGGATAGGTATGGTATGAAAACTGAGGTCTAAAATCCCACAGCGCATAAGTGGCAGAACCAAGAATGAACCCAAAATTCTAATCCCTAGATGCTATTTTTCCATTGTTCCCATCCCAAATGCCAGGCCATTATTGTAGGGAACAATTTTCCATTGAGTTGAGGGCATACGTGAAGATCTTGTAGGTTCTTTTAATCTTTCATGTCTGTCATTTATATTATTTTCTCATTGGCAGACTTGCCTTCTAAATTTGACCTGCCAATAGAAAGGTGCAGTCTCAATGATACCCAGTCTCCTTCCACTTGATTGCAATGAAGTAACTTTTCATACCGCTTTACATGGCTGTAAGTAATTAAACAATAACACAAGGAGTCATTTGACCAGAATGTAATTTCTTACTGCCACCATCCTTTCCCCTCTCAAAGACCCAGGCTTCTCATTAGCTCCATAATAGAGTTAAAACCATGCTGTGGCAGGGCTGTAGTACTATTTCACTGGCCAGTTTGGTTAGGGAGGTGGTGGTTTCTGAGAAGTCTGCTAGTCAAACAGTACTGGAAACTAGCACAACTGTTAGAAGAGGGAAGCCACAGTTTATTGTATGTAGAATCTACTGATCTTAAATAGATTAAGCTTTCTGTTTCAGAACCAGTACCTGTTGCTTTGGCCTTCAGTGTCTGTTAAGGAACTGTCCACGTTGACCTCTTGGCCATCTAAAAATTCTCTTTCCAGTCTTTGGGAGCCATGGAATTTAGTAGCTTGTTTAGGGGTGGTTGTTGGGGATTGATCTTTTTTTTTTTTTTTTTTTTTATAATTTATCTAGGCAGCAAAGAATAAACTCTCCAAAAGGGTAAGTCATTTTCCATACCAATTCAATCCTGTGGCATTTTCACTTTATCCAAGGGTGAAACGGTTGTGGTGGAGGCTTTTGTAGTGGACGTTTGACTGCTGAGAATTAGTCCAAGATCGTGGTCCATAGACCATTGAACAGAAGTTGTGGTGACTTTTGGTCACTGCTATCCTGATTCAGGTTTAAACTGGCTATGCTCGAGGTCATCCACCCTAAAATCCTTGGGCCAGTTGGCTATTTTTAACACTCGTTACAGCAGATGGGGAAGAAGGGAGACTGCAAGATTTAGAGCCAGGGCTAGTGCAGGAATAGTGACAATATCTTGCGTTTTGTTTTTTCCATCTCCTGCAAGGAGATTAGTTTGCCACTGGACAGTCCTGTAGGCATCTGCTCTTCTGGTAATTACAGAGCTTGCTGTGACAGCTTAAGGGAAGAACCAGTTAGACCTCTGCCCTCTTAGTCTCTTCTTTACACCCTCCATTGGGAGGGGGAAGTTGGGACTTGAACTATAAATCAGGACATTATATTGCATTTTTGATTGCCTTAAAGACACTGACTGATGTCATACTTTTGCCAAGTCCTCCTGCTTTTTTTGGTCCCTTTTGGAAAGGAGAAAGCTGTCTTAGGAGCCCTATGGGATAAATAATTCACTAAGAGGAGAATATATTTATGAAGAGTTAGTTAAAAGACCGTGCTTCTCTGCTGCATCTGCTTTTAGACACATCTGAGGAGCTTGTTTCAGTGGTGTCTGTAGAGTGGGGTGGGATGAAATGGTGCCGGCTTTGAGTGAAAGCTTCCTTTTAGCTTCAGATGTAAATTAAGTGTGACACACAGTGCTGGCTGGGACTGCTAAGATCCTGCCAGAAGGGTTAATGTTCCTGAAAAGAACGTCATCTCCAGTCAGGAAGAGATGTACCCCTGGCTGCCTGTGCCGGGGTGCAGAGCCTGTTGGGAAAGGCCTGGGGAGAGTTGAGCACGCTGGAGTGAACAGGTCACGACCACTTCCACATTCTGTGATGACATCCAGAACGAGGATGCCAGTGCAGATTTTGGGATGGAGGGAGTGTACAGCAGCAGTGAGGATAATGGTGCATTCCCCCAAATCTATAAGTATGCTTAATATAGCACCGTATTCAGCAAGAGATGCCAAATCACTGGCAAGTGGAGTGACAGTTCATTGAATGGGAGCTCAAATAAACCAGAGCGGGTGTTGGCCATTGAGCTTCAAGACAGATTCACTGGCCTCAGACATGCTGCACCTCCTTAGCACTTCTGAGCACTGTGCAAATGTTAAACCTCAAAATGACCCCATGAATGGTAAACTGAGGCATAGAGCAATAAAGATGATGGTCCAAGGACACATTGCAAGTCAGTAGCAGAGCAGGGACTTGCTACCGGGTGTCGTGACTTGAGGATCCTCTGCCATAGGATCCAAGGAGAGTTGGCAGAAAATGACTCTGCATGTGGTCTCCAGCAGATGGGAACAAACGTCCCTAACCAGGTTTCCTCTCCCATATGTACGGATGAAGGAGCAATAGCAACACATAAGTACAAAACAGGTAATCTCCCCCCTGCTCCGAGGTGCCGAGGATTCAGCATGTGTGCAGCGGGTCAGCTCATAGGGATCAGAGAGGGAATGGTTCAACAGTTAATGGCAGGAGTTATGATTAGAGGAGGAGACTATAAGTCTGCTTGGTTAGCTTGCAGCAAACACTGCTATGAGCAGGGAAAGGAGAAGCAGAAAGTTGGTGTTTTCCAGCAGTAAAACGCTATCCTAGCGCTCATGTCATCTAAGACTTGGTTTATTTTTTTTTTAAATTGTCTTTGTTAGTGAAACCCTCTGATCTGGCCTAGAGCCAGCGCAAAAGTAATCTCTGGCAGGGTGGCAAAGGGCATTAGTGAAGGCTGACAGCATGAATAGAATGTCAGGCTGATTGGTGTTGCCAATGAGAGATACACTAAATGCATGGTTTCTACTCCACTGACCTCCTTGTTGTGCCTTTCTCCACAAGTCACACTCCACATTGTTTGATCATGGGAAGGTCAGCATGTGTCCTTGCACTTTTACTGCCTGTGTGAGCTATGGTTCCATGCCATATAGACTCAGCCTGAGACTTCAGACCAGTGAAATAACTGCCCACTAGCCAAAGCCCTGCTTTACTTTGTATGAACTGTCTATGCTAAGGCCCTGAGCCCTTCTTATTGCTTTCCTAGAGGACAAAAACACTTTCTTCCTCCCCACCCCCTCCTGTCTGAGATCAGTAAAACAGTCACCCAGAGATGCTACCTTCCCCCAGTGGTTCTGACTTATTTTCCTCACAGGGCATAGGTACCCATCTGTATCCCTTATAAGCCCCTACTTCTCTCACACAGACCTCTAGCTCCCACTTCGAGGCAGATCCACTTGTTGCCACTGCACCTAGGCGACTGATTCCACCTTGCATTGCTTTTGTCATCCTCTCTTATCTGGAATCATTCACTAGTGAAGCGCAGCTTGTCCATTTCAGCTCCAAGAGGCCTGGGGCTCGTGAGCTCTGACTGGTGCGATAATATAGTTTCTGGGGAGGCCATGCGGGTTAATTCAGAGTCACTTAATATAGGAGTCAGATCAGGCCTTATTCCAGAAGCCTCTAATTTCAGAGATTTGTTTTACCAGCATGACTGGTGATAGTGAGCTGTCTGAACAGCTTACATGTACAGTGCAACTCTAGCACCTTCTCATCCCAAAGGAACTCAGTGGATTTAATTACATAGAGCACTGCTCAAAGGCAGCCGCCATTGCCTTAGGTCAAAGGAATAGCAAGGTGGCTAGTGCCTGCTGTAGTAATGGGTAAGCGACAATATTGGGTAAGGACCAATGTTCCCTCTAATTTTTTCCATCAGTGTGCTCAGTAAATTTTGTTATGTACACTGAGGCATGTGTGAATGTGCACCACCAGCAGAAACATATGCTGCCAGCTATGGGGCACTCTGCTAATCATAGAGCTGGAAGAGACCTCAGGAGGTCGTCAAATCCAGCCTCCTGCCCAAGTCAGGAACAATCCCAACTAAATCAACCCGGCCAGGACTTTGTCAAACTGGGACTTAAACACCTCGAGGGATGGAGATTCCATCACCTCCCTAGGTAACCCATCCCAGTGCTTCACTACCCTCCTAGTGAAATAGTTTTTCCTAATATCCAACCTAGACCTCTCCCTCTGTAACTTGAGACCATTGCTCCTTGTTCTGCCATCCATCACTACTTAGAACAGCCTCTCTCCATCCTCCTTGGAACCTCCCTTCAGGAAGTTGAAGGCTGCTATCAAATCCCCCCTCACTCTTCTCTTCTGCAGACTAAACAGACCCAAATCCCTCAGCCTCTCCTCGTAGGTCATACACTCCAGCTCCCCCATCATTTTGGTTGCCCTCCGCTGGACCCTCTTCAATGTGTCCACGTCCTTTTTATAGTGGGGGGCCCAGAAGTGGACACAATACTCCTGATGTGGCCTCACCAGTTGGACGGCACCTGAATCTCTCCTGGGCTCAAGTGCTCAGCTTGCAGGGACACTGTTAAGGACCCCCCCCCCCCCCCCAAGGCAAATCTTTGCCCTTCCAAAAAGTGCCTTTGGGATGTTTAATGTCCACGGAGCAGGCCAGGCCTCCAGTTTTTAAGAGCTCCTCCAAAAGTTCCACACCGTAAGCTGTAACTCAACCACTTTGCTTGGGATGAAGTGACTTGAGCCCTGTCTTGCTAGTGTGTCTAAGTATTTCAGAACTGAGCCTCAGCCAGCTTAGCCATCCTCTGCTTTTGTTCAGTTTACTTACCTTTCATTTCTGAGTCGGAATGCGATAGAACTCCTCCAAATTCCAGTGCTTGTCTGCTACCACCAAGTCCCTTCGGACAACTTGGCTACCCTGAGACTTTCCGGATACTGTGTTCTCATACTGCATAGAATGATGTTTGGTTTGGCAAGGGTCCAGGAGATCACTGCGGTAGATGAATTACAAAAAAGAGGTGGTTTCTTCTTCCAGAATCCTGTCCAAAGGGAGCTGGCCCAGAGAGGCTATGCATGCTCCCTTCCTCTTCCTCTTTTGGCGCCATCTCCCTCTCAGAATCCATCACGCTGCCTCACGTATGAGATGGGCAGCAAGTGGTGTGCATTGTGAGGGGAGTGATTCATTATCATTATCCCCTGGCATATTGATTCTCTGCTTCGAGAGGAAAGCTCTGTCACGCCATCCGCCAGCACTGATGGATGGCTCTGCTGCAAATGTGTCAAAGCTGTAACAGGGCGCCCGCTTAAACAAACTGTTCTAAATGGGCGGATGGGGGCAATGAGGCATAGGGCGCCTCCATTTATAGCAAGACGACATGGAAGCATTTCGCATCCAGCGCTGCTCCGGTTCATTAGAAGGGATGACATGTAGAGCAAGATATCTGCGTAATTTGGTGATGCTCGTTTAGTGTTCATCATGGTTTCCAGGCTGAGGGAATGGATGTGGTTGAAGAGGGCACAACTCATGAGCTGCAGCAAATGTGTGTAGTTATCTACATCTCTTACTGTTTGCAGTCTGTCTTCCACAAAGGGGATAATGTCAGCTGAAAATAATTTCCAAAGCAACCTTGGTTTTTATCTGCTGCGCTGGAGCCAGCTGCCCTATGAGAGCAGTTCCCCAAGATCATTAAGACATTCCTGCTTGAAAGTGCCTGTGGAAGGCACAATGTTTAGAGTCAGAGTTCAGCACAAAGCCTGGCCACCTCACTCATGCTTGGCTACTGTCCATGCATTACAGGAGGACCGGTCTAAGCTGAGAGTCTCTAGCACGGCACCTTTCAGATTGTCACTGGAGAGACTGGTTGACTGGGAGAGCAAACTCCTCTCTACTCAGGAAATGTTCCCTGTCACATAGCACCAGTGTGGCTTAACTTTGCAACATGGAGTAAGATAAGCTCTATCTGAACAGCGACTGACAGTATATCTCCCTCCATTTCTTCCTCTCTCCCAGTCACATCTTGACTTGGGACCTTCCTGTTTCCTTCTGCGTAAGGCTGAGCTGGAGCCAGGGTTGCAACTTCTCTACCTTCCAGGCATAACTTTCTCTTAAAAACTCTTATAAAAATAGTGCATCTGCTGCATCGGTCCTGCCAAGTGGAGCTGCTCTAGTGAGCTAAAAGGAAAGGAAAGAAGTCAGAAAATCATGGTGAAGCATAGTATCAGGACAGCAGCTCTAGGGAAGCAGATTTAGTGGTAAAGGGCAGATATTGGGGAGGGGAGGGCTATCAAGGTGGCTTTTCAGGCTTGACAGAGTTTCTGTTGCCTTATGAAAGCACCAGTGAAATTGGATTCTTGTGAGGATTCTCAGCAGGTCCAACCTGTGATTTGTATTTTTTATTATGGATGCTGAAAGCCTTCCAGGATAACTAAATAAAATTAAAAGGCTCCAACCATCAAGTATTCATAATGAGTTTCATGGCAAAATGGAGACATTGTTTTTTCTGACTTTCCTAAATTCTGTCTCCTAACATCTGTAAATATAAATATCCAGGATTTGGAGAGGCCTAGATCCTGTCCCTGGGGAAAGCTGCTAGCTGCTTCACATCAGCGATGTGGCAGGGACAGAGGAAAAGAAAATGGTGAATGTTTGTTTTCACACCTGCTCCTTGTGGAAGGTGAAAAGCAAACCGGTGGTGGTGGAGAGGGTGGCCCAAGACTGCTATGTTGGCTACTTCACTTCATGGAGAGGGACAGAGTATGAACGTGGCAGGGGAGGGGCTGTGTTCAGGACCACCGTACAGCTACCGAGATCCAGGTCCCAGACTTGCTGCTAGCACGGAGAGGAATGGAAAACTGCATTTCTGTCCTTTCTGTCTGCCCTGAGAGGATGGTGTCTGACCCTGCCACACTCTCACCCCTCTGCCTTGAAGGAGAATGAGAAGGAACTTCTCCAGCACCTGGGACAAGGAGACTGCTTACCTTCAGCCCTTGCCTCTAGCAGATGAATGGTGACAAACTTCTTGGTGCTTCCAGCTCCCCATCTGTGGTAGGCCTGACGCTTCCCGATTCCCTGCCCTCCTGCCAGTGCTAGGGAAGGATGATTGAGATCAACCTGGCCCTCCACTCCTTCCCCTGTGGAGAAATGCAGGTCAAGCAAGAGGCTACAGGAGGGATCCCAGTCAGACTCTGAGGAAGTGATAAGCTCTGAAAAACTAATTTAACTTTCTCACATCTGTATACGACTTTGCAATATCTATCCACTAGAACCAGCACCGATGGAATGTTAAATATCCCTATATTCCCAGATTTTGCCTCGGTGCTGATTTTCAGATAGAGGCTCATATGGTTTTCATCCCTTATCTGGACACATGAACCAACATCTCTCCGGTCAAGAGAGACGAGAAGCCTTAGCCTGCCTCTCAGAGGCCTTTGCCCTCCAGGGTAGAAATCTGGTGTCCTTCCCTCATGAACAACAGAAAATCTCAGTAAGGTGTGGCAATTAAAAATCCATAGAATCATAGAATAATAGGACTGGAAGGGACCTCGAGAGGTCATCGAGTCCAGCCCCCCGCCCTCAAGGCAGGATCAAGCTCCGTCTACACCATCCCTGACAGATGTCTATCTAACCTGTTCTTAAATATCTCCAGAGAGGGAGATTCCACCACCTCCCTTGGCAATTTATTCCAATATTTGACCACCCTGACAGTTAGGAATTTTTTCCTAATGTCCAATCTAAACCTCCCCTGCTGCACTTTAAGCCCATTACTCCTTGTCCTGTCCTCAGAAACCAAGAGGAACAAATTTTCGCCTTCCTCCTTGTGACACCCTTTTAGATATTTGAAAACCGCTATCATGTCCCCCCTTAATCTTCTTTTTTCCAAACTAAACAAGCCCAGTTCATGAAGCCTGGCTTCATAGGTCATGTTCTCTAGACCTTTAATCATTCTTGTCGCTCTTCTCTGTACCCTTTCCAATTTCTCCACATCTTTCTTGAAATGTGGCGCCCAGAACTGGACACAGTACTCCAGCTGAGGCCTAACTAGTGCAGAATAGAGCGGCAGAATGACTTCACGAGTTTTGCTTACAACACACCTGTTGATACAACCTAGAATCATATTTGCTTTTTTTGCAACAGCATCACACTGTTGACCCATGCTCTGGGTCTCCCCTTTTCTGTCCTTCACCAAAAAGGATGTACTCTCGAGAGGTGGGACAGGGCCAGCCTGAGCCATTCGCGCGCCCCGGGAGCGCGGCACCGCCCCTGGGAGTGCGACACATGCACAGCCCCACCCCCAGGCACCCAGTGCATGCGTGGCCCCGCCCCTGCCCGGCCCAGCAGCCCCGCATGGGCGCCCCGAGAAGTAGCCCGGCTGGCCCCTACCTTGGGCCGGCTCTGAGGTGGGATGTGGAAATGTCCCTCCCAGAACCACTTATCTTTGGCTACGTCTACACTGTGGAGAAGAGGAAATGCAAATGGAGCGTTCATTTGCATATTCTCAAAAAATTAGGTTTACAGGATCTTGCGCAAAACAGGGTTTTTCTGACACATGGTCCCGTCTACACAGGGCTTTTTATCACAAAAACCTTCCGCAAAAAGGATTGGAAGAGAATATGCAAATGAGAGTGCAAGATTTGCAAATGAGTGCTCCATTTGCATTTCCTCTTCCGAAAAACTGCCACAGTGTAGACGTAGCCAGATCTGTGTGGAAAATGAACTGTCTGGAGTCTGCGTGACTTAATCTCATACACTGTTTTGTATAGGGGTTCATTTTATTTATATCTAAATACCCCAATGAGTTTAAAGTGCAAAGGGTAATTGTAACCTGTCTAAACCATGTAATCTGCCTCTCTGCTGACCAGCATAACTGCCTCCATCAGCCATAAAGTCTAGTTTACCCAGCACTCTTTTCCAAGGAAGCTGCAGTTCACATGGGTGTCAGGAGAGGGGGTGAGAGGAAGCAGAGGCAGGGCACTGTAGCATATTAGCACCACTTTACAGTTGCATTTTATTTTTATAGTGTCTTGTGATCTTTCAGCCTTCCCTCCTTGCTTCTTCCCCTTCCCCTTCTGTAGGTGGTATACACAGTTCTCATCACACAGTGTAGAGGGGACATTCTTCATCACCTTTCATTCTCTTATCTATTTACTAAGGTTGCGTCTACATAGCACCCTAAACGCGAAATAAGACCCACAATTTGCACTATGCAAATTGCATATCTTATTTCAAATCTATTTCAAAATAGCTTCTTTTGAAATTTGGTGCATCCACACAGCACCAAATTTTGAAATAACGCGCTATTTTGAGCCATCCATTATCCCTCATGCAACAAGGTTTACCAGGATCCTGAAATAGTTGTGCAGCATAGACCTGCCCTTTGGGATGTTTTCATAGACACACCCTACTCCCTACCTCACCACCACTACTTTTTATTCCCACTGCTTATGTCTCAAAATGTTTCATGATGGAGACCACCAGGAGTGTTCCATGAAACACAACTGGAAAAGTAATGATGTACAGACATCTTATGTATGTCTTTGACATTTATGAGGCCTGTCTCCAACTGTGAAAGTATCTGATCCTCTTGCTTTTCTCTCTTACCTTCCCTGGAGAGATGGTTGTCGTCTTGACGTTGTCTTTGCAACAACTGAAAATCATGCTGTGGCAATCAGCTTTCTAAACAAGGTTCTAACATAGTTTCCTGGACCAGGATAAAAAAGGTTCTGCTTGGCCTAGAACCAAGCTGTGCTCTACGCTGGGGTAAGTGTGGATGCTATAAGCCAGGCGTGGGCAATAATTTTTGACTGGGGGCCACTTCAGACATTTTAAGTGCTTCTAAGTGCTGTGCACTCCTTGCAGGGCAGGAAGAGACTGAGCGCTTTCCCCCTGCCTCCAGACCCTGATTGGCTTGGGGATGGGGGGATCAACCCACTAGGAGGGCTGGATTTGGCCTGTGGAGGTCCTTTTGCCCACTCCTGTTATAAGCTAGAACGTGGCTTGATAAGAGCAGTTCTCAGAAAAATAAACCCAGTCTGTGCTGATTGGAGAAGCTGTACTAGATTTCTGTTAACAACCATTTTGTTTCTTTGATTACTGCTAACTATGTAACTATATTTCTCTGGCTCTTGTCTTTCTGAAATGGTGTTTGAAGGTCTCTTCCATCCCTGCTTCATATTTCAGTCCCTCCTGCCCAAACCTATTCCTTACACATGAGCAATTTTCACACATTTTCTGTCTGCTAACCACCTGGTGTAGGAGCACTATGGAAATGTTAGTGCTGGAGCTGTAGGCTACTTTAATGGAATAGTTTGGCTTTGCTTTCACCCCTCTTCTTATCAACTCGAGGTGAGGCTGCTTGTCAGTCAGAAGCTGTCATCCTCTTTTCAGCTTGATTTATCATTGAGCATAACTACTTTCAGAGTGTTTCATTTGGGTCTTGCTTCCTCCCAGGGACAGGTAGATAAATCTAGGATATGAAATTCCAGCAGGTAGGACCAGAGATTCTGGGTGGATACTGTTCCACCCATAGACAGAGAAAATACAGCTGCTGGGGGAGGCATTGCTACAGAGATCTATCCGTGGTCGGGACTTCAGTAGAGGAGTCTTCCAATTCACCCAGCCATCCCAATCCCCTCAAAGGACGTGAGATGAGCACTCTGCACTACTGGAAAGGATAGCAAAGGATGGCACTCCTGCATGTCACCAGTACTAAGATAGGGGAACATTCCGTTGGAGAGCTTCTTGCAGAGCAGTAGCATTGCTGGTTTGACACGCTGTTGCTATAATTTGAACCTGTCTTGTTAGACTTGCTTCACTGGGAAGCTCATGTCAGGAAGAAAATTCATTCTGGCAATACAGATTTTCTATAGACCATAATAGCTTGCTCTTCTCTGCAGTCTTCTACCTGAGAGCCTCCGAATCCTTTAGAATTGTCGCACCAGTAGTTCTAGCATATTCTGCAGCCTCTACTGCGGGAGGCCTTGTGCTGGGAAACCCCATCATTCTCCATTAGGGGCCTGATCCCAAAGCCCATTGAAGTCAGTGGAGGGCTCTTTCATTGGCCGTGTTTTAGATCAGGCCCTAGTCTTCCCTGCATAGCAAAGCATGGCTTCCTTATAAAGGAATTCACCAGTTTCTCCAGGTCATGCCAAGAACTGTGGGTTGAACAGTAGAATCGCTGGAGCAGACTGACATGCAGAACATGAGTGGGGCCTGTACACTAGACCCTAAAAAAGTGGGGAATCAACTCACGTTCTGCCTCAAGCAGTGTTTATTCTAATCCAAAAAATCTTAATGCTCTAGAAGCAAGATGGAAAGTGGGTTTTTTTCTCTGAATTGGAAGCAGCCTTCCAGCCTCCTTCCACAGCTCAGTCACCTGTGTAGAAAGCTGTGCCAGGACTCATGTGGTCCCATCTGCGTAACAGGCATGCAGTGTGACGGGGGGACATTGACTCTGACAGGTTGTGAAATGGAAATATGATCCTGCACTGTTCTCCTGTGTAAGGGCGTGAGCTGGAAACAGAAGGTAGCCTGCAAGGCTCTTCTTCTGGAGTTCTGTGTGAATAAAGCCCCTGGTGCTTCCGTCCTCGCAGAGCAGCTGACTAGGGCTGCCATTCTGCCGTACAAAGACTCTGAAAAGGGGTGCACACTGGGAGGCTCACTAAGGAGTTCAGCTAATCCCACTGTGCAGTGTTGAATGAGAGCTGATAGGTCAGCCCTTGACTGAGCAGAGATGGAAGAGATTCTCTCTCTTCAGCAGGGAGAGAGGGGCAGGACCCTTGCAGTTAAAAATAGTTAAGATCTGACAAAGATACAAGACTGGGCTTCATGAGTCTAACACGTCTCCCCAAAGAGAGAAATAAATGTCTTCTACTTGCATTTCCCAAGCAGTGTGACCGATCTTGCTCATTTGTTCTCTAGCATTGTCTCTTCCTCTCCTGTGTTGCTTTTCTTTTCCTGTTCCTGTCAGCCTGTCCATGCTCACAGCCCTGATGAGTACATGCAGTGTCCGACACAGGCTCTGGGTAACACGAAGGGCTTTCTGCTTTTGCTAGAAAGCAGACTTTCTGGCAGTGCTGATTTGGGGAGTGGGAATGTGTTGCCAGAGACCTAGAAAGTCACTTCCTGCGATGATTGCCTTTGGGTTTGAAATGCACCTCTTTCCATGGCTCAGATTAGAGTGGAAGAAAGTGAGTAAATACCCAGAGAAGAGGAGCTGTCTGAATCCTCCCAGCTGACTCCACTGTGTCCAGTGTCAGGGATGTGCCTGATATTATTCCAGTGTGGCCTTGCTCTAGTAATACCTCTGTATAATAGGTCTGGTGTAATGGTCAGTTTATATTCTAAATGGCTTGCAAAATGATCAGCCACTGTTGTGCTCTTTCACTAGGGAATGGGAAACCTGAAGGAGATTGCAGTGAGCATTTTATTGGTCACATGAGCTGAGGGGCCAATTGAAATGTCATGGAGTCTGCTGGAGGGCAATTCAAAGGGAACACTGAGCATGAAAGGGAGTGTGCTGTAAGCTCATAGGTGGAGTTGGTGGGCAAAAGGTTAGGGGGATGAGTGTGGGCAGCTGCTTACGCTGTGGGCTGTAGTGGATGATGTGCACCCAATGAGGTTAGGAGTCATCGTCATCTATTGCATGAGGCTCTGTGCAGTAGGGTGTGTGTCAGAGTGAAATGGGTAAAAGGATGTTTTGGGGTGTTGGGCCCAGTTACTGGCACACTTAGTGCCAAGGCAGTGTTGCATGCTGGGAAGTACAATTGCCCCTGGCTTAAGAGGAAAGACCTTGCACATCTGTATCAGTGGAAGCTTTGGATGAAATTTGTCTGGTCTCTTCTAGGCACTGGATGAAGCAGAGTGCTTGTAACTTAATTCCGTAAATATCACCTATTTCCTTAGGGTGCACTCCCACCAAAGGGTCACTACCACTCTCCAGGTATAGGAGGGTTACAATTGCTGACAAATGAACATCTCTGTTCCCCTACAGCAGGCACCCAGATGGCCTGTCTGCTATGGGATGCTCCGCATGGAGACTTGCTGCTGATGTTTGTCTGCTGGGTTATGTGAGACATTCAAAACTGTCTAATAGGAATGTCAGCATTTTATTTTAGATTTTTATTACCTGGGAACTCATTCCTGTGCTTGGGCCTCTCAACCAACACAGGAGACAGCTGTACAAGAGCCAGGGCAATCCAGTCTTCCCAGTCGTTCCCCATTTCAGATTGTAAATACTGTCGTTCCCTGTCAAGCAGGCAGAGTTTTTCACCCTTCCATAAGCCAGCCAGTGACCAGTTTTCCCAGGCCTGCCAGGACTGCCATAATGTGGATGTGGTTCTTACTGTGCCTATTGCCAGGCTGCTATTCCTTGTGGGTGGCTAACTGCTTCTGGCCTGGGTTCTCCTACTAAAATGTGATTTTGGCTTCATTTCCTGCCTTGATTTTAACCCATCCATTCATATTTCTTCTTTTCCAGAGCAAGTACTTTGTTTTGACAAGCCAGTAAAATATTGTTAGTTGGGTTTTTCCCATTACCAGGGTAAAGGGCAGGCAGGTGGATTTAATGCCTCGAACAGATGAATTTTAATAGCATTTTTTCAGTGCTGCTTTCTACACAGCTTTAGTTTCTCTCCCCCCTCTGGGATTAGCAGGAGACAGCCTGTTCTTCCTGCCCAAGAAATAGCCAGTGCTGGCTGTTGTTCCATCCACCTCCCTATGTGATAGGATAACACACAGTTGCTATCCCCAACATACCCCGTAAGCGGGGGTGGGGAACTTAAGACCCTGGGGCCAGATATGGCCCCTGGCTTGCCTGGAGCTAGCCCCCAAGGTTCAGGGGTCCCCACCTTAGAATTGGGGAGCCCGCGCTTGTGGTCAAGCCCCCTGTCACCCTACTGCAGGGCTGGAGCACACAAAATCTACTAGCCTGGGCCCCACTAGGCTCTGGTGTGCGATGGGAATGTGGGGAGTGTCTTTCTCCTCATTTGCGGGCCATGTTATCGAGCTTTCCTTTTTTCTCTCTCCCTCACTCTCCCACCGCCTCCTCCCCCCCCCCCCCCCCCGATTGGTTTTTCTGTGGGTATGCAGTCCCTGCCCCAAAAAAGGTTCCCCTTGCCGTAGGCTAATGCTTCAGGGTCCTCAACTAGCAAGTCACGTGTGGCATCCTGTCTGTGGCTAGGGTTAGGGTCTTGCCTTCTGCACAAAGTAATCTCTTTCCAATACCCTTTAGGCTAACTCCATAGGTGGGGGTGTTTGGAAGGTGTCGCATCCCTTGGCAAGGCGGATAGGAAGAGACCCTGAAGTGAATGACAGCAGTGTTAGACATTGCAGAGTGCAGAGTTCCCGTTTCCTGAGAGGGAGCCCTGGGAGAGGGTGACGGTTAGATACACTTGCTAAAGACCAAGTCACAAGGCTGTTCCCATCTGAATTCTCTGATGTACAGCCTCATGCTGAAAGCCAATAAAGTGATAACTCCCTTGTACATTCCTCCTTGATATGCAGTGTGTCATTCTCCATAGGGCAGTGGTTTTCCTTATCTATTGAGCTGTAGACATGTGGTGAGATCTAATGCAGAGATTGTGCTGCTAGGAGAGAGGAAAGCCGTGTTTGGGAGTCTGTATGCTGGTATGACTTGTCTTATTCTCTCGCTCTCTCTCTCTCACTTGTTTTACAGCTTTTGTCATCATGATTATTTTGGCCCTTATCCGCATTGGCAAGGGCGAAGGGGAAGGTCACCCACCTCTGGCACAGCTGTC
Organism: Pelodiscus sinensis; assembly: GCF_052426305.1. Classification (NCBI taxonomy): domain Eukaryota; kingdom Metazoa; phylum Chordata; order Testudines; family Trionychidae; genus Pelodiscus; species Pelodiscus sinensis. The sequence goes on from NC_143071.1 coordinate 17,688,411, forward strand.
GGGGATCCGCAACCTCTTTGGGGTGTGTGTCTACTCCTTCATGTGCCAGCACTCGCTGCCCTCCCTCATTACTCCAATCTCCAAGAAGCAGCATGTGAACAAGCTGGTGTTGCTGGATTACATCTTAATATTGGGTTTCTACAGCCTCCTGTCCTTCACAGCCATCTACTGCTTCCGCAACGAGACCCTCATGGACATGTACACGCTCAATTTCACCAACTGTGATATCATTAATGTCGCCTTCATTCGCTACTTCCTGGGCCTGTTTCCTGTCTTTACGATCAGCACCAACTTCCCGATCATCGCTGTCACCTTGCGAAACAACTGGAAGACCCTCTTCCACCGGGAAGGAGGAACATACCCATGGGTGGTGGATAGGATTGTCTTTCCAGCGATCACTTTGATTCCCCCTGTGCTGGTGGCTGTCTGCACCCACGATTTGGAGTCCCTGGTGGGCATCACAGGAGCCTATGCTGGCAATGGGATCCAATACATCATCCCAGCTTTCTTGGCCTACTGTAGTCGGAAGGACACTCAGCTGGTCTTCGGCAGTGGCACAGTCAATAAACACCTGTCCCCTTTCCGGCACACCTTCTGGATCTGGTTTGTGCTGTTCTGGGGTCTTTCCTGCTTTGTGTTTGTGACTGCAAATATCATCCTGAGTGAAACAAAACTCTGATAATGTGGCAGCAGCCCTCTTCCTGCAGGGCTCTGGGAGAGATTCCAGGGTTACAACTCCTGTTTCAGACTCTTAGTAAAAACAAAAAAACCCAACAACCTGCTCTTTGCAGGTTTGATCTGGATGTGAGGACTTTTTAATCCCCTCCTCACCTTGGGTGCTGATGTAACTTGCTCAACTCCCTTTTGACTCTGGTTCTCAGACTTCTCATGCAAAGCCAGGGTTGTGAGCTCTCAGAAGGTCTCCATGGTTATTCAGTGTCTGACCATTTCTGCCTTGAAGTGGAGGAGCTCTGTAACAGAGCGTCGTCTTCTCTGTCAGGAGCAGCTTCTTAACAGTGCTGCGGGGTTCAGCACGTGGAAGGCTGTTCTGGCCTGCATCCGTGCCCCATGAGAGCTGGACAAACATCTCTGCCAGAGACAGGGAACTGTTACAGCTGCTAACACAATCGAACAGCAGTTTTCTGGAGTGATCCCTTATCCCTCACCAAGGACTCTTTTTTCTTTTGGTTATGTTTAAAAAAATTTCAGGTGCACGGTGAGGAAGCTGGTTAACTAGATATGACAACTGGTGGCATCTCTGGAGGATGGGTCAAGGGACTGTAGAAAGTAATGGATATGTTTGTGGTTACTAGGATTGGTCCTGTTACAAAGCTTTCTCACAGTTTCTCCATTTCTGTTACTACCGTTTTAGAAAACATTGGTCTTTGTTTTATTTGTAGTGTGGCCTATGGGGTAGAACATATGGACTCAGTGGGTCTGAATTAGCTCATTTGCCTGTTTGATGAGTACACCAGCCCTTGGTCCTGGAGTTCTGCTTCTATCCCATTTTTCTAATTGTCTCAGCTCTCCTCCCAAGACAAATCCATTCTATATGGCTCTGGATCCCTGTTGCTTCCTCACTTTGTTAGCTGTTTGGCGCTACTAAGCGGCCTCAACTGTCAGAGCAGATCTCCGTTTCACACAAGTCCTGGTGCACCAGGGCAGACTGATCTCAGCGGTCAGGATTCTTGTGTCCTTGTTGGGAGGTGCTAATTACCTGTCACTGACATGCCTTAAACCCTCAGGAGTGCTTGCTGGGCATACTGATATGCTTCCAGTCTCTTGCTCTGAGTAATTAGGCTTGAAACAAGCTGGGTGTTAACTTGGGGGAATGTAGTGCCAGAGAACTCAGCACTACCCCACTCACTGTGCTTGTCTCACTTCAGAAATGGAGCTCAGAAGTCCAAGCAGAGAGTAAAAACACAGGGGAAACTCTGGAAATGGTCCGTAAACCCTATTAAGCTGCTTCTGACTTCTTCTGCCTAGGGTTAAGAATTTTTCTTGTCTCTCCTGTTCATGACAGAGTTTCAGAATCCTCCTCCAAAAATTCCCCTTAGCACAGCTTTACCCCAGCTGACAGTCTGGCAAACATTTCCCTTCTCGCGTGAGAACTGTCCATTTTACTGGACACTGATGGTCTTTGATTAAAATTTGTGCTGCAGAGGCTGCTAACTCTGTTACTGCAAAGTGACACATTTATTACTCAAGCAACCTGAGGACCCGGGGTCAAAGGTCATAAAATAAGGCTTAATACCTGGAGGCAGAACTTCACTGCTTACATTTTTAACTTGAATATTTTTAAACATTTTCCCTCCTGTGATTAAGCCCCGTTCAAAGACAGCTGCCAATCTCTGGCATTATATACCCTGCTCCCTGTGCTAAGGCTATATTAAATGTCACTTTTCACCAATGGTCAGTTTGAGCAGGCAGTCTCTCTTAAATCAAGCCTTTCTTTTTAATACAAGTTTCAGGTTTCTACGCGATGTGAAGCACTTCCTGCCCTGGAAGCATTCAGGTGGCTGGGGCTGTGCAAAAGCAGCTTTCTTTACAAATCAGGAGGAAGAACCTCACCACCTTAAGCAATGTGAAGATGTGCTTGAACAGTGAGTATACCAAACTGTGCAGTTGGGTGGAGAGGAGTAGGTTCCAGCACAATACACCCGACCTCCCCCCTCCTCCCAATCACAAACACTATTTGGCAGCCTTTATTGTTGCCTCTCTCCGCTGCCTGCACAGCCCCAAGTGCTACCTTGGGTGCCATCTTACTGAGTGGGCTGCGAGTGAATTGCGAAGCCCAATGCTCTGTTGTGGGTTAGGGAAAACGAAAGCTCAGATGCCGTTTGGGAGGGCAAATCCATAGGACAGCTGAGCTGGAAGCCCCCTGCTGAGACTAGCACTGGAGTTTTCTCCTGTTGCTCATTGTGACTGTTACGTCTGACAGCCAGGATTGGGACAGATTGGAGATGCCAGGACAGAGCACCCTGGGTTCTTGGACAGCACAGGAGCAGGCAATGCTGGCGATAGGCTTGCATATTTGCAGCAAAGAACTGATCCAGTGAAAGACCTTAGAATGAATGAAAATGCTACATGACACCAGGCTCCTTTTGGTAACAGAGACTTCACGGGTCTCTCACTCCCTCCCACTCCTTCAGAACACTGAGCTTATTGTCTTGCCTTGTATCCCACGGGCAGCACCAGACCACGTCTCTAAGTGGCCAGGAGCTAACAGGCAACTTTAATCAGCCCTTTATTCCTTCTCTGCTCCTTCCCTTGCCCTTCCTTGGCCAGGCCAGGGAGCAGAGCTGCTAGAAGACCTTGGCTCTGAGGGTAAGCCTCTCTCTAGAAAGGGCTCTGCTTGGTAAACAAATATCAAGCTCCATGTAATGTGCAGAAGCTGCTGGCCCAGCGCCTGGGAACTGGGACTGAGACAGCATTGCTAGGTTCATGACCTCATGGCAAGCACAATCTGTGACTGCAGCGACCCTCCCGACACCAGGAAATTTCACCTTCCAGCCCCAAAAGATCTGATTGTGGTGTCTGCCAAAGCACAATTGCAGGGGATCCTCTTTGTACTACCAGCCACAGTACTGCCTCCCTTTCGCCCGCTAACCCTTCCTCGTATGGACACCTGAGATTCCCCGGCTGCCTGCCTTCCGACAGGCAGAATCATTTTTAACGGACTTCTGTTACAATGTGCCTTTTCTTCTCTGGCTTAGGTTAACGCCCCTCTGGATGAACTTCCTTTTAAATGTGTGCTAGGGTGCTTTCTGAGAGCCCCCTCTGTAAACAGGTACAAACCAGCCGTGATTTGAGATGTAGCTCAATAGGGAGGGATGTCTGGCTCATTACAGAAGGGGCACATTGCCTGGCACCCCACCCAGGAGTGCTTTCCTTCCTACTCTTAAAGAGCGATGTCAGAGACTGTCCATAAAACCTGCCCTTCTTGCTTGGTGAACAAATCAGCTCGTCATGGGAGAAACGACTAGTGGGGAGGGGGAGGGAGGACTTTTTTCATGTAAAACATGAAACAAGAAATGCCTCCCAAGTTGAAGGAAAACGGGGGGTGGGATGGATCAAGCTAGAGCAAATAGCTAGGTCCCTGCCCAACTCATTGGAAGCAAAGCCAGCGGCGGGCAGTGAGGGTCGTTGTTTTGCTGGCTTGGTGTGGCATGATAACTTGTCTCCTGTCTGTTTTAAGAATAAGATTATATTTTGAAATGGCTATTATGACGGGGTTATTTGGAGCCTCACCGTGCGCAGCTTATCCCAGAGTGTAATTATTTCTCCAAAAGGCATACAAATAAATAAATGCACATTCTACATGTCTCTTGGTTTTGGCCTCTTCCTGTGTGTGTAAGGAATGGTTTCTCCTGGTGGAGCCTCCACTATCTAATCAGTCTGTGGTAACAGCAGACAATGAGTAGGTGGGTGGCAGACAAAGAGGGCAGGGGTGGTTGTGACAGCCCAGGGAATAACAGAGGCTCTCGTCCGTCCCTCTGTATAAGCCTCCTGCATTTCTAGATGTTCTTTGAAAACTCAATTAAAGCATCTGTACTTTACCCTTCTCAATTACATTCCCTTACGCTTAAAACTAAACAAATTGAATCATTCCACCGCCTCTGGCAGCAAATGAAGTTTCTGCTGGCAAATTTATTAGCATCATAAAACCCAGCTTGATTTATATGAAAATATTAGAGCACATTTTTACAAAGGAAATAAACACTTCCCCTCCTGCGATTCTCTCTGAGGACGTCACAGACAGTGGCTGATTTTTTTGGCTGGACTGTAAATCTGAAATCAAAGTGGCCCTGGGGATGGGTTCAGTCTTCTGTCATGCTTCAAAGAGCAACAAGAGCCAGGGCGGGAGGGCGGAGCGGAAGTGGGGGAGGGGGAGACAAGCCAGGCTCAAGTATCAGGGAACAGGCTTGGGGAAATAATACCTTTTTAAGCAAATGTAATGCTGGTGAACAGTGAGGGGCACGTGGACAGCCCTGGAGTGGGAAGACCTCTTTCCACCATAGAGGTATGGCCTGGGATTCAGCAGCAGTGCAAGCGTCATTCCTGTGAGGCACGGAATCGGGTCTCCATAGCCATTTCACCTCTGGCTCGTGTTGGAAATGCCAGTTGAGGCAGTGTTAGGGATGCGTCTGCTTCTCCCAGCATGAGACCAACCCATTTCACATACGTAGGCTGCTGAACAGATGCTCCATACCACTGACTCACAGCTGCTACTAACCAGGATTAGATTAGACCCAGCATCCTAGAGGTAATAAGCTTCATTTCCCATGACTCCACCATGCAGACACACACACTTCATTTTAGCAGGTCTGATTGTATCTCCTTCCTTTGGCTGTAAACCCCCATGGTATAACCCTACTCCCAGACGCGTGCGTTCAGTAGAGTTGGTGATGAACTGTGAGCATCTCTTTTGTTGGTGCAGTATTTAATGCCAGTCACAAATACACGGCTGCTTGTATCCTCACCTCTGTTCCCACTTGTGGCTCAGGTACTGCTGCTCCTCTTTTAGCCCAACTGCTCACAAGCCAGTTGTCGCTCAAGGAGCCTTTGTCGTTTTTCACACAGAGCCCCAGAGTGTGTTTCTTTTGATGCATTTTGTTACAAATGCAGAATTGTTTTAATTTCCAAGCTACAGGGAGTGTTCCTAATAGTCGGTGAATGGTCCAAAGAGATGGATTGTTGGCTGGAAGCCAGCCAAGTTGGACTCTGCATGTATTCCCTGTGGTATTGGCCATTGTCCTGTCCAAGGTAAGACCTGAGCAGTTGGGTAAATCCAGAGGATATAAAGGGGGAAAATGTGACAGCTATTCTGCAATGCCTGAAAAATGCCAGAGTGCTACTTCCTAGCAGAATTGTATCTTTTGAAAGGCCTTGTCACAGAAACCAATTTTCTTTGGTTTGCACCAGCATAGCAGGCTGTTAGGAACCGTCTCCAGTAGAGCTCTTGTTCCCTATGAATAACAAAAATGTGCTGTCTCCCACCAATGCCAGGAGGAGGGATAAAAGTTAAGCAGCTGGGGTAGGCGAAGATGGAAGGTAGCTGACCGCTTATGCCAGGTGGTTAAAGGTAGCACCATGCCAGGACTCTCCCCTTTCAAAATTCCACTTCCAAAGAGCAGTAATTGTAAGATTAGATGAAAAGCAGAGGGCCAGGGAGGGTGGTGATTTCAGGACTCGGCACTTGTCCTTGTTGAACCTCCTCAGATTTCTTTTGGCCCAATCCTCCAATTTGTCTAGGTCACTCTGGACCCTATCCCTGCCCTCCAATGTATCTACCTCTTCTCTTAGCTCAGTATCATCCACAAACTTGCTAAAGGTGCAATCCATCCCCTCAACCAGGTCGTTAATAAAGATGTGGCACAAAACCAGCCCTAGAACCAATCCTTGGGACACTCCACTGGAAACCGACTACCAACCTGACATCGAGCCATTGATCACAACCCGGTGAGCCCGACAATCTACCCAGCTTTTCAGCCACCTTAAAGTCCATTAATCCAATCCATACTTGCTTAACTTGCTGGCAAGAATATTGTGGGAGACCGTTATCTCAAGCTTTGCTAAAGTCAAGATATATCACATCCACCGACTTCTCCGTGTCCACAGAGCCAGTTACCTCATTGTAGAAGTTGGAATCGGGTTGGTATCCCTTTCAGACGGTTTTCTTTCTATGTCCTGCCTTTTGAGCCTCAGCAGGTTTCTATTTCTGTGGCATGGCTACTTATCACCCGCCCGCTGCTTTTGTACTGCATAGAAAGCTGGAATCTGTGTCACCCCTGTCCTCCATGCCACTGCTTTGCTTTGTTTCTTACCGCCAGGCTTTCCCAACCTATGGGTCGGGACCCAATATGGGTCGCCATTACATTTCAAAAGGGTCGCCAGGTGTCTCCCCAGGTGGCTTACGGAGCCATTCACACATTTTTTGCATTGCCCCGGGTCACCAAGTCTTCCTGAATAGTCAAAATGGGTCCCCATCTGGAAAAGGTTGGGAACCGCTGCACAGCTGAGTCTGAAGCAATGAGGAGATGAAGCCTCCAGCTCCATCCTGGCATTGTTATCCCTGGCTGGAGAGCGGACATGTTAAAGCTATGCGTGATGGCAACTCTTGACTTGCCCCCTCCGCCATTGTGCTAGGCTTGGTCCAAACAACAAAAAGCTGGCCCTGCCCTAAAGTGTTTACAACAGCAATGGGCAACCTAGGCCAATGAATGAGCCACATGAGTGGCCCTCCTTCGCCTTAGGGGACTGCAAGAAGATTGTCATAACCAAGATGGCTTCCCAGGAGAGGGTAGTGTTGCCAGCTGCACTCGAATGCCTAGAATTTGCAGCTGTGACAACTGAAACATAGCAGGGCTTTGATTGGATGCGGAGGGAGCGCATGGCTCTCTGTCCCTGTTGTGTGCACTCAACACGCACCTCACATTCGTAATACTGGTAGGGAAAAAAGACACAGAAGGAAACCTGTAGCATCTGGCCACTCTGTGTGTGAGCAAGGGTAAATTCGTCTCCAGGCCACACACACAACCCCAATGGGCTGCTGTTGCCCACCACTGGTTTACAGCCTAGAGAGCAGCCCAGGTTCCAGCATCGGAGATTAGCCAAGGCTTCTCAGCAAAGCAATGGCAGAGCTGTGACAACTATAGAATAGCATTGTGCAGTGATACACAAATAATGCCCATTTCCTCCTCCGTCCCAAGAGACTTTAGGCTTCTACTGTGGTTTAGCTCTTCACCGCGACGCCTCCCTCAATATCTGCCCCTGAAACATACATACATTTCAGTGTAACGCGCAGATCCCTTAGTCCCAGGGTTCGTAGGAGAAGGACGTTGTCACAGTCCTTTTTTTGGAAACAATGCTGACCCGCTGGAGCTCTCCCAGGGTCTCTGTGATAATGGATGGTCTAACATGAGCTCATTCTAAGAGCTGCTCAAAGGCCTACGGTCCCCAGTGCTTGTGAAAGTACAGCAGTGTCAACCTGCCTTTGGCTCAAATGGCATCTATATGCAGGGATCGGGAGCCTGACTTTTCCCAGCAGCGCTTTAATTAGATTTTTTTTTTTTTGCATGCAAATAATCCCTTAGATCACTCAAGCAGCATACTTGATAGAAATTTCAGTATTTGTCCAAGGTCAGCTGAGGCCTTTGGACTTATCCAGTGAGTTTGAATTGAAACACACACCCCCTTTCATTTTCTCTCCTTAAATGTCTTGCATTACTTAGTATAAAGGGTTTCAGTCCAAGATGCTATAGCTGTGGACCATGGTTGGTCTGGATTTTTGACTCTAGACAAATAGGATATAGAAAATGTTAATTAAAGGGTATTGCCTTTACTGCTTAACATATCAAAACTAGGAGGGAAGTGTTCTCCCATGATTACAAGACAGGACTGGGATGCTAGGGACTCCTGGATTCTGTTCCTGTCTCTGCCACTGACCAGCTGTCACCGTTTGCTGCTCTCTGCCTCAGCTGGAACTGGCATCTGATTGTGTCTACACTGGGGGGAAGTGGGGGAGAAGTGGGTTCTTATCTCAGGTTAAAATAACCGAGAAGATGAGGTTGACTCTGGTTAGCAGCTCTATTTCAACTGCAACCTCAAGCTATTAACTCCAGTTAAAAGCTGGATTGCGGTGTCTTTGCTTTTTTTTTTAACCTGAATTAAATAACTTGCATTAAGAACACATTTCCCCCCCCTGTGTAGATATGTCCAGCCAATTAACAGAGCACCTACAGCTGGCTGCATGTGTTTCTAATGGTACGGCACATCTACATGTGCCTTTGGGCACATAACATTTGTTCTGCACGTGGATGGAAAAAAATAGAGGGAATTCTTGGATATACTTTGCGTGACCAAAAGCATCATGGTTACCTGCTGCAGCTGGGTTTGTTAGCTCTGTGGCTGGTGTTGGCCTGTGAGTTTCTTGAACGAAAAGGTTCCAAGGCATCTAACTCAGCAAACCTCGCCAAGGCTGTAAATGTCAGTACCTCCAGGGAGCAAAAGGTTTCAGTACCTAGACAGCCTCCCCCACCCCTTCTGTCCCGTGTGGTGGCACTGAGACCACTTACAGAGAGCGAGAGAAGAATTTCCTCTACAGCCGTCGCTGAGCCAGCTGGCTTCACAGCTCAAGCTGTAGAGGCTCTTGCACTCAGCTCTAGTGCAGGGGTCGGCAACCTGTTCAAACCAAAGAGCCAAACCACATCAAAACTCAGAACAAGGGGTCAACCAAGAGCCCATTTGCACGACTGAAAATATACAAATATTCCGCACGTGGACAGAACCAAATCCACACACGGATGGAAAAGATCAGAGGGAACATTGCAGCCCATGAACATCACCCTCCAGCAGTTGGCCAACCTAACCCTTCACAATTGATAATTGACATGATGGCATAAATGAACCATTGTACTCACACCCTTTATGTAATGGGACTTCGGCTGCTGCTGTTGGTGGATGTGGGGGTGCAGGAGTCAGGATTGGGGTGCATGAGGGGCTCGGCAGTGGATTGGGGTGTATGGGAGGTGCAGGAGACAGGGTAGAGTGCTGAGGGGTGGGAAATAGATTATGTGGGGGGGGGGGGCTGGGGCCAGATTATCTTATTTGCCCAGAGTTGGGCTTCTGCACCCAGGCAGCAGTGGCTGGATGAGGGGCCGGGCCAGAGTGCCACAGCTGGATCGTGGCCTCCCCTCCCACCCATGCTGCAGCAGGAGTGGGGGCCACCACCTGCTGGGGGGGACATGAGGCTGGAGCACCAGTGTTGGCGTCCCTCGGTGTGGGAGGAAGCCCCGAGCCTCCCCACTGGATTTGGCTCATGAGGAAGAAGTGGAGCCAGAAGTGGTGCTGCATGCTGCCGCTCCCCCTCCCCCAGGTGTGCTGCCTGGAAACTTTCCCCGCTGCTCCTTTGGCCGGAGTTGCAGCCAACGGGAGCATCAAGAGGCTGTGCCTGAGACACAGTGCCTGGGAGCGACATGGTGTGCAAAAGCAAGTAAGTGCCCCACTTCCCACTCATGCCTGGACCCTGCACCCCCATTCTGCTCCTGCATTGCCCCCTCTGACATCTCGCACCTGCAGCCCACTTCTGTACCCTCTCCCCCGGCCAGACATCCTACCCCCAGCCTGCTCCTGCACTCTACCTCCCACCCAGATCTCGCACTCTCACCCCCTCCTGCACCAAAAAATGTTCCCCACCCTGCCATTAATAAAGAAAACATTGAAACCTTTTGAGTTGGACAATTAGTATTTTACTTTATTTTATATGAAGTTTGATAAACTAGCATGAGAAAGTTAAAGCGCTTGATCTGTTTAATAATGTAGTAGTTCCTTTCTTATTGACTAAATTAAACCGTTCTCCCTAGCTGCAGCACTAGCAAAATGGCTCGGGCATGATAATGTAATTAATGGCAAGTTTCCATTAGCAACTGGTGGTCCATGGAAAGGTTTGCATTGACCCGGGGAGCCACAGGCCAAAAAGTTTGCCGTATATGGCTGAATATAGAGCCCTGCTGATCAGTCATCACTTGGACACAAACTCACATAAGAACAACATGAGGCAGCATCCCTGTGTTTAGCAACCACTTCCCTGGAGCCGACAGGACAAAAGGTTCCATGCAAAAAGGCTCCATGGAGTCTTTACAAAGCTGCCCAGGGAGAGTGTGTAGCTCCTCTTGCCTTGTGGTGCTCTGTAGCCCTGGATTTCCTTGTCTAATACTTCCTGCACCACCATTCATTGCTACTGGGCATGAACGTGTTAAACTACAACTGGGATTTGACTAATGAGGATCAGTGATGATGGATGTAGAGCAACATTCTTCTCCCCGGGGAATGAGCTTCTCAGGAGTCAGAGGGCACCCGCAGCCCATTTAACTTAAAAAAAAAAATGCACTACAGTGTAGGCCAATCAGACAGCATCCAGCACCACAGGCACACGCCCGGGCCGGCTGCTGCCTCGATGGACCGAAATGTGGCACCATTCTGTTCCACGGGAGCATGCGCTCAAGCCAGCAAAGTTTGCACCAGCCAAGCTGGACCTCTGATTTTGCTGTCTCTCTGAATCGCTCCAAAAGAGTGTGGCTGAGAGCTATTGTTTGGCCAGGGGAGGCTGGCTGGGTGATCTTACCATTGGACAGGAAGCGGCAATTGTGGTTTTACTCGTTGGCTAAGGAAGAAAGAAAAAGCTCACGGAAGGTCCGCAGGGCGAAGGGTCTGCACTTGGCTGCTGCCGTTCGTCGGGGAATTCCCCCGCTGGGGAAGGGTGCCCGTCGCTCTCCTGGGGAATCTCCATGTGGCAATGAACTGTCACAGCTCTCCTAGAGACCTGGCTCACTCCTGCCTGGAGCCACATGGCTCCCACAGCTCTGTGCTGGCCCTCACTGGCTTTTAAAAGCCTGATGGGAAGGTGGGGTAAGGGGCTGAGTCCCATTTTTCTCCTCTTATCTGGTCAAGCAGCTGGCTGTGTAGCCGGGGGACCCCTGGTCCATTGGGCTTTGACTGATTTGAGGAATGAGGGCAGTTAACTTAGTTTCTATATTAGCCCCTTTCTGAGGGAGCCAGGAGCCGTTTTGCCTCCTAGCCATGGGACAGGTCTGCTTACGGCGCAGAGGGCCCCATGGAGTAAGTGCTGCAGGGAAAGCGTGTGGCCCATGATATCAGCTCCCTTGCTCTAGGCGGTCGCTGGACTCCCCTCAGGAGGGTTGAGGAGGCTGGAGGTGTTGGATTAGGGCCGGGTTTCCCGACCTATGAGACGGGCCCCAGATATGGGTCACCAAGTGTCGCCCCAGGTGGCTCTGCCCTCTTTTTGAATTGCCTTGGGTCACCAAGACTTCCTGAATTGTCAAAATGGGTCCCCACCTGGAAAAGGTTGGGAACCGCTGGGTTAGGGCTTGAAGTTAGAGTGTGGAACAGCCTGCAACTGTTGGCTGGCTGTCCTTGTGCAGAAGGGTCTGGTCTGGTAAAGCAGGCACAAGTGTTTGCTGTAGCAAATCAGACTGTAGCCTATGGAGTCACCTATGCTCCTATAGCGCAGGGGTACGCAAAAGGGCCTCTGTGGGCTGGATCCGGCTGGCAGAGGCCCTGCCGCTCGCCCACCCCCAGGTCAATCGGGGCCTAGGGACCGGGGAGCATGTGGCGCTTAGTCAACTCTGGTGGTTGACTCTAAGCAGCATGTGCCCGAGGGCAGGGAGTGAGAGACTTGGCATGCTCCCTGTGACAGGGTGAACCCATCCCCTCTCAAGGGCCGGAGCACACCTGAGGTACCAAGCCCAGGGATAGACCGGTGAGCCCCCCCGGCGGTGCTGCGCATGCACCCTGAGCCACGCACTGTGTTCAAAAGCGGCGCCAGCTCAGCTGGCCAGGGCAGAAGGCGCCGAGGACACCAGGGCCAGAGCAGGAGACGCCAGGGCCGGGGTGGAAGCTGCCGGGGACGCCTGGGCTGGAGCAGAAGAGGCCGAGGCCGGGGCCGGAGCGGAAGCCGACGGAGATGCCAGAACCAGCTGGGAAACAGCCGGGGACACCGGAGCCAGGGCAGAAGCCGCCGGGAGCACTGGGGCCGACGCTAAAGTGGACGGAGACGCCGAGGCCAGGACGACAACAGCCAGTGCAGCCAAGACCGGGATCCAGGCTCCAGGGCAGGAACAGCACCCACGAGTGCCGGAACGGACTCTTCCAACCCTTGTGGGGAACACCCGGCGGAGGAGCATCTGAAAGACGTAGGAAGCAGTCCCAGGACGGGGGCACCGACACGCATGGCAAACAATACCCCGAGAGGGGTGGTGAGTGATTCGCGTACAGCTCACCATTCGGGTGAGGTTGGTATGGCCTCACCCTTGGGTCCTGGGGCTGGAACTCGGGAGCGGGGGAGGGCCCAAGTTCCCCTACCCCACCTAAACTAAATACCACAAAGACGGTGAAGACAGTTCTTCGGGAGGGATTTTCTTCCTATTGAAGTCTTGTGAGTGACGGAGGAGGGGGGAGAGATGCCCCAAAGTGGGTGTGGACAATACCCCGTCACCTATAGCCGCTGTGAGGGGAAAGTCGGCTTGCGGTGGTAGTAGGCTACCCTACTTGGGGCTCGCCCCTTTTATACGGGCACGCCTATCCCCTAGGACTTCCGAGCCCAGATTAAACCAAGGATCGGGGCCTCTGTGCCGTTAACGTGGGTGCCCCGATCCCACATACCCAGGGGGTAGGGATGGGAGCATGACACTCTCCCCACCCCCAATCAGGGCTTGGGGGTGAAGAAGGCGCCTGAATTCTCCTCCTGCCCTGGAAGGGGTGGGGCGCTTCTAAGCACCGTGCGCTTGGGAGCAGAATGGAAGAGACTTCAAATGCTTCTCCCCCACCCCCAAGCCCTGATTGATTGGCCAGGGGGAGGAGGGGAGCGTGTGAGGTCTCCTTCCTCTGCCAGGGGCACAGGCACTTCTGCCTGAGGCCCCACCCCTTCTGGGGCAGCCCAAAGTGGCCCCCGGTCAGAAATCGTTGCCCACCCCTGCTCTAGCGCCAGTCCTGAACTCATGTCAGCACGTTGGCGGTTCTGGCTGTAGCCAATGAGCCCACGTGAGAAACACGGGAAGTCAGTTCTCCCTGTAACTCGTGTGAGTGACAGAAATGCAGATTTTCCCTGTTGCTGGATTAGACACTGGCGGGTAAATTGTAACACCTGATCTGTCTGGGCTGTAGGAGCATCTCAGGACAGCCATGGTTATAAACTGGCCTGTCATGGGGGCGGGAGGGGGAGAATATTTGACGAATGAAACGGGGGCCGATGCATTCATTCATCACAGTCAAATTAAAGGACTGAGGCACTGAAAACAGCCATGCGCCTGCCGCCAAAGAGGCACCGATTTAACACTCTGAATCAGTGTTTCTGTTTAAGGTGGAGGGGGGAGGAGCAGCTCAGCGCAGCAAAATCCTCCAGGGCACAAGACAGCAGACTGGGACACGTCCCTCTGTCGCTTACACCCAGCTGCGCCCTAGGCTGAGATTTCTGTCCCTGCGGGGGAGGCTTAACCCCATGTGCCAGGCAGCCTCGTCACTTGTGCAGCCGCTCAGGAGAGATTCCAGTTCCGCCCAGCTGATCAGCAGAGCACCCACAGCGAGGTTTGTGTTGCACGTTCACACATGCCTCGGCGCACATAAAATTATTCCGCACGTGGACAGAACCAAATCCACACACGGATGGAAAAGATCAGAGGGAACATTGCAGCCCATGAACATCACCCTCCAGCAGTTGGCCAACCTAACCCTTCACACGCCCCTGGTCTGCTATGATGTGTGCTGCAATAATTAGCCCATGCGGAAGTCCTCCACAGCTCCTTTGAGGAGCTTGCTTTCCTCCAAAAGCTCCCCCCTCCCCCATTGCAAGGGGGCTATCTCCCACCACTCCCCACTGCCCTACGCTTGGAGAAACAGCTGTCAGGGCTGCTCTAGGATTCGTTGGTCCTGCCTCAGAGTGTGAGCTGGACAGGATGCCTTCTCTAGATCCCCCCAATGCTACTTTTCTCTGATTTCTGTCCTGAGAAGGGGCTGGTGCACTCCTGTAGCCTTTTCCTTCTGGGCACTGCCTTGCACCCATGTTCAGTCATTAATATTCATGTTTATGCCGCCTGTGCCTTTGGCCTGCCCAGGGAGCACGGGAATGTCCTGGGAGCCATCAGCTCGTCTGCGAATATTTGTGCCTGAGCCCAGCGCCCTCGAACCAGGTAACCTTTGGTGGCTGGTGCTCACACCTCTCTTCTTCTGAGTCCTGAGGAGTAAACCAGGACTGAGCATCTCCTGTGGGTTCCCCCCCATGCCCACCTTAGGCTTGGACAGCTAGAGACGCTCTGCGTGCTTATAGTCTAAGGCAAAAGTTCCCAAGTGATGTAGCTGCAGCTGCGTTTGCTGAAAATAGTTCATTGTAACATGGTGGTCTTGGTCCTTTCAGTGTTAGTGGAGCGTGGGCTGACCAATTCATGTTCCTTGGCAATGGGCCCTAGCAGGCTAGTTGGGCGTTGGGGACCAGGTGCTAATCAGGTTGCTCCCTCAGGAACTGAGACAACTCCACGGTTGGGTGGCTCAAGAGAAGAGGGTGACGGGGGAGCAGCAAGAGAGGAAAGCGGCTCCCTGGGACAGAAAGGGAAGGGAAGAAATGGTGGGCGGAGGTGGCCTGGCCCCACACAGGAAAGGCTGAAATCCTTTAACCAAGAGGAAGGATCAGCCCAGGGAATCCTGCTGGAGAAAACTCTCCGGAGGAGCAAGGGGCTGCAGAGGGTCTCGCAGGCTCCCTGGCTTGGAGGGGACGGGGGATCTGAAGACTTGGACCAAGGGTGATTTGGCGCCGAAGCTGCCCTGTGCCCAGTTAAACCCCCTGTTCACACCCAAGCCGCTCTTGTGTGTCTGCCCCTCCCCTCTGAGTGCTCCCTGCCCTTTTATGTTCGCTGCGCCCTAGTCCCCCGACAGCCCCTGCTCTCAGTCCAGGCTCGTTGTACCCAGTGGTTTCCCCATTGCACAGTTATTTTCTGGAAAAAAAAGAGGAACCCCCCCAAAAAAAAACAATGTTCCCTCTAATCTTTTCCATCCATGTGCGGAATAAGTGTTTGTGTTTATTGGGCCATGTGCATGTGCACCACCACTAGAAACAAAAAGCCTAGTTCTGGCCACTCAGCAGGGCCTTGCTGGAATCTCTCCTGAGTGGCCGCACAAGAGCCTAGCTTATAGGGGACATTGTGCCCCAACAAGCAGTACAGCCAACCCTGCTCTGAGCCAGGAAGACCAGAGACTTGAACCGGAGTCTCTCTCACAGCGGCAGGCCCTGCTCACCAGGCTATTCTGGCTGGGCCTGACTGGAAATCCCAGGCTGGGCCTAATGGCCCCTCCTTGAGACGAGGGGAGTTCGTTTGTGCCTCTCAGTGCTGATGGCTCAGGCTCAGGCTCACTTGCCAGTCACACGCCGTCACATTTTCAGGCTTTTCTTTCCTACCATGATAGGTGGACACTTATTATTGCATGGCAGCTGTGAGCCTCATCTCCTCATATGACTGCAGCATCTGGACCCTTTGGCTACGTCTACACTGGCATGATTTTCCAGAAATGCTTAAAACGGAACAGTTTTCTGTTATAAGTTCCGGAAAAAGCGCGTCTACATTGGCAGGATGCTTTTCCGGAAAAGCGTCCGTGCCAATGTAGACGCGCTTTTCCGCAAAAAAGCCCTGATCGTCATTTTCGCGATCGGGGCTTTTTTGCGGAAAAGAAATCTGTGCTGTCTATACTGGCCCTGTTCCGGAACAGTTTTCCGGAAAAGGACTTTTGCCCAAACGGGAGCAGCATAGTTTTTCCGGAAAAGCATCGATGATTTTACAGTAGATCGTCAGTGCTTTTCCGGAAATTCAAGGGGCCAGGGTAGACAGCTGGCAAGTTATTCCGGAAAAGCAGCTGATTTTCTGGAATAAATGACCAGTGTAGACACAGCCTTTGTGCCTTCCTGCAGCCCCTGGCCTGATAGCGGATGTGACCCATACACACAGCACGGCTGAGCGGGTATCTTACTATCGCTGCTTCACAGATGGGGAACTGAGAGCCAGAAAGCTGAAGTGACTTGCCCAGGGTCACACAGGGAGCCTGTAGCAGAGAAGGGACCTGAACTCAGGGCTGTGAAGTCCCATTCCAGCACCTTGCCCAGCTGCCTTCAAGCTGAATGAACGAAGCAGGGGTTTCTTGGGGCCGAGGTAGCTCATGCTCCCCATTGAATTCCCATGTGCAGTAGGCACTGCGAGCAGCCGTCTCCTTGTCCAGTGTGCATAGCAGCTCCTTGGTAGCCTGGTGAGCCATTAATTGAAGTAAAACGCATTAAGGGATGAAGGGGGGATTAAGAAAACTGCCTGTCGCTGGTCTCCCAGGAAGCAAGCGGGGACCAGAGCAGCTCACGCTCATCCATTCCCGTCCTTGCCCAGATGAAGTTAATTATCAGACACTCACAAGGACTGGAGCACTTGGAAACAAGCTGCTCTTCCAGGCCCAATTAGCATATAAATAAGATATGCAAATGACACCAGCATTGCTCCAGTCCAAGTCTTTTGTTACTATTCTGTCACCACCCCAACAAGCCGGCTGCCTGGCCACCCGGTGACGGGGACGCTGCAGCCAAGTCGGCCATGCTGGCAGCCAGCAGCCGCGAGGGCCATGTGTAGGCTCCACCCACGGCCGTCTGGGCGCTGGGGCTTGGGGCCAATGCGCCTTTCTGCTGATCTTCAAGGTGGTTCTCGCCCTGGAAAGAAAAAGTCTCCCCTGGCAGATTTGCAAGAGCCAGATGAGCTCACCCTCGCCCCAGCAAACCTGGCATTAGCCGATGGAGCGGCACAGCGGGGCTCTGGACTCACCCCGTGGCACAGCCAGCAGGGTTTGGCCGTGGCTGCCATGGGCTGAGCCCCAGAGCAACGTCTGCTTAATAAAATACGCTGCAAATCCGTTTGGCTGAGGTGTGAACTGTAAGAAAAGTGCAAATCATTAATTAAAAGGTTTCGCTTTGAAGATCATAGAATCATAGAGCTGGAAGAGACTTTTGAAGGCCATCAAGGACCAGTCCCAACTAAATCAACCCAGCCAGGGCTTTGTCAAGCCGGGACTTAAACACCTCTAGGGATGGAGACTCCACCACCTCCCTAGGTAACCCATTCCAGTGCTTCACCACCCTCCTAGTGCTTCACCACCCTCCAGTGCTTCACCACCCTCCTAGTGAAATAGTTTTTCCTAATATCCAACCTGGACCTCTCCCACCTCAACTTGAGACCATTGCTCCTTGTTCTGCCATCCATCACTACTGTGAACAGCCTTTCTCCAGCCTCTTTGGAACCTCCCTTCAGGAAGCTGAAGGCTGCTATCAAATCCCCCCACTCACTCTTCTCTTCTGTAGACTAAATAGACCCAACTCCCTCAGTCTCTCCTCATAGGTCATATGCTCCAGCCCCCTAATCATATTGGTTGCCTTCTGCTGGACCCTCTCCAATGCATCCACACCCCTCCTGAAATTGGGGGCCCAGAAATGGACACAATACTTCAGATGTGGCCTCACCAGAGCCGAGTAAAGAGGAAAGGGGGATTAGTCTCCCGTGTCCTGTTAAAAAGGTGCTCAAGTGCTTGGCTGAATTGATGCCTTAGGTAGTTAGCTGATGCTAAACGTGTTCCTAATGGCGTGAGCTGGATGGGCCATGTGCCCCTCTGTGTTTTAAAATAATAACGCGGCTTTGTGTGTATTCCCTGCCTGGCATTAGCCTGCTCCGGCCTCCCTCACAGACTTGCTTGGGGTGGTGACATAGAAGAAGTAGGAGCTTTGCAGAGCATTAGCAGAGAAGTAACAGCCGCATTAACTACCAGGAGCTGGCACAAACCGGCCCAGTGAGGCTGTGGGGGCCAGTCAGGATTCTGGGGTGATGGTAAGGGTGGGTGCTACTTGGTTTTAGCCCTGAGGCTTGCTGCAATTGGAGAGAGGGGAGCTGCTTAGCCACCCATTTCCTCCTGGGACTGTAAACTTCAATTTCCTAGTCTGACCCATCTCTGACACAGGGCACCCCGAAATATCAAGTCCCTGCTGCCCCCTATACGTTTGGAAGACCTTTGGTTCTACAGCCAAAGACCAGGTTGTGGGCCCACATCTAGTTGTTAGCACTAGGATTGCCAGATAGTTTCACAAAAAATACCGAACATGATGGGGGAAAAAAAATTGGTTGAGCAAAAAACAAAAAAACAACCACACACAAAAAAAGAGTCACAGCGTCTTCAAATCCCCACTCTCCCTCCGCCCCTCACCAGAGGCGGCAGAGGAAGAATGTCCCAAGCGGCCTTCCGTCCGAGAAAAACAGAAAATAAAATGTCCGGTATTTTCTGTTGTTTTTTTACCGGACAGAAGCTGCAAATACTGGACTGTCCAGGCCAATACCGGACACCTGGCAACCCTGAGCACCCTGTCGTTTGCCTTAGCCTCTTGGCACCTCGCCCACCCCTCTGGTCCACTCCCATTTGAGAAAGCTGGTGTGTTTTTTTCTCCCTTTGTTTGTGGTGAAATCTGCTCATCTTTGGACTGGGTCTCAGGCAGGATGCCAGAAGGCATCTGTGCCTCTTCCCTCACACACGGTGAGCCAGCCTGCTGCAGCACGCCCCTCGTGCCTTTATGGAGCCACCTGGCCCTCAACGGTTGCCCAGGCTGGACAGCTTGAAAGGTGAGTGCCTGCATTAGTTAACCTTTTGTGCCAAGCCATGGACGAGGGGAACCCATCGGGGGAAAGGGGCCCAGGGTATTGTTATGAGGTTCTCTCAGGCAGAATGATGGATGGTAACAAATGAAAAATAAAGTCTCTATTTCGCCTCCCAAGGCCGCCTCCCACCAGAATGATTTCATTTCCAGCTTTGAGGCACATGCCACTCAATAGCGTCTGTTTAGATCACGATAAAAAGTGACATGAGGGGAGGGGAGCTGAAGAACGGCAAAATTGTTTGCTTGTTTTGTTTTGACACTTAGAAATAGCAGGACTGCTAAGTCCCAGCTTCCCTGTTTTGCTGGAGGTTTCCTTGGAGGACTGAGGGTGAAAAATGTGTTTTCTTAGATGGAACCAGTCGTGTCAGCGCTGCTGAGTGATTTACTAAAGCTGCCAGGGGGGTGAGCAGGAGAGTTGATTGCTTAGGTCACACACATGCTCAAAGTGAACATGCCAGCTTAGGCTCGGATCCCGTCTGTTCCCATGAGCATTGAGCTGGGGGAGTACGGTCGATCCAGCTGCTGGAGCCAACGGTGCTGCCGATTCACCTCTTTCTTGTTCCTCAGTCTGCCAGAGCCAAGTGTCCAGACTAGTCGCCTGCTGGAGGAGAAGATGAGCCTCAGGCTGGAGGGTCCAACCATATGTGGTCACCGCCGTGCTGATGACAATTTGTAAGAGGAGTGTTGACTCCAGTGACCTGAACTCCAATACAGAGGAGTCCATCCTGCCTTCAGCGCCACTCTCTGTCGCCTCCTGCTGGGCGTAGTATGTGTCACAGCCTGTCCAAGAGTGGGGCACGGCACTCTTTATTTCAGTGGTAGCTTGCGTGTTCCTGTATCGCTGTACAAGGCCACTTGCTCCGTCTTAGGCTGGAAACGTAAGATCAGGGCCGAGCGGTTTGTTCTCAGAGTGGGTCTTTAAAATTAGAGCAGTTTGGCGTGCGCCGTCCCTGATGCGTTTCCTTGCCAGTGTAAAATGGAAACCGCTGACTCCCTCAGAAAGCTTCCCCTCCCCTTCCCAAAGAGCTCAGAAATGTCCTCTCCCGAGCCCACACGACACCTGCCCCATCATTTCCCCCAGGGCGGCTGCTGCTTCATTCCTCTTCTCAGTTTATGACTTCTGGTGCCACCTGGGAGCCAGCACTTACTTACTCTCTTGGATTTACAGCCCGGCAGGCTGGCTGGGGCTGAGTGTTCATCATCATTTCCGAAAGAAGCTTGCATGTCCCCCAGCTAGAGTCCCCCGCCCCCCGAGCTCCTGCCGTCTCTAAAACTCAGGGGAAGGTTCATAGCGCTCCGCTCAGCCCCCCCACCCACCGTTCCAGCTCAGCAGCCGCTTTTGTGGCCTTCACCACCTGGATAATATTATTGCAGCATAATTACAGACAGAAAACGTACTGCCCCAGCCTTGGCTGCTGCTGCATCCACGGGGCGCGCGCACAGATCAGGCTGCTGACAGCAAACTGATGCGCTGTGCGTGCCGCCCGGCCTGAGGTGAAACCTCCTGGATGCAGCTGCAGAGATGGACTCAGCCGGCCTTGATCTGGAGTTAGACAGCCCCGTTCCCTCTGGCAAGGGCTGTCGTCACCTGGTGTTCACTCCACCGCACAAGCACCTTCCCTAGTTGTCAGCGCACGTTGGGCTCAAATGTCCAGTCCAGGGCTGGGATTTCCAGAGGATGCCTCAACCTAGCCTCGGGGCCGGTCTGAAATAGAAACCACGGCCTGAAGTAGGGATGTAATTGTGTAGTTGATTAACCGGTAAGCAAAAGCATTACTGCTATAGATGACACGCATTTCCCTCTCCCCCCACCAGTACATTTTTTAGCAGACTGGTCAACAGCCTGGTTCACTCCTGGCTTGCCACGGGTCTGGGACCTACCCCCCGTGGCGCTGCATTTAAAGTATATTAGGAGCCGCACGGGCAGGCAACCCAGCTCAGCTCCAGCTCACGCCAGGTCCGGGAGCTCAGACGTCCCCCAGATGGGGGCTGCTGCCACCCTGTGCCACTGCATCTTTATAAGAGGCTGCAGCATTGGGTGACAGGCAGCCAGTCCACAAAGGGAGCTGGTTTTTAAACTGGCTCCTCTTGTGGACCAGCTCCCATCTGGCACCCCACTCTGCTGCCTCTGATACAGAGGCAGCAGCGTAGAGTGCAGAGGGCTCCTTGGGCATGGGGCTGGAACTAGCTGCTGGCCCCACGTCAGGGCCTATAAAATATTCGAGTAACTGATAAGAATTCATGAGGTTACTCGCCTATTCAATTAACCGCTATTTAACCTCCCCAGCCTGAAGGAGAGGCCCTGAGATACCCCCGGGGGAATACACCCATTTCTCTAACCAGATGCAGCTGAGCCCTCTTTGAATAGGAATCAGGGTGTGGACTCTGTTCCTGGTGTTCCCGCAGGGACAGTGCGCCGGGGAGAGGCTGGGCTAGCTGTTGAAAGGTAGGAGTGCGCAATGGGGGGAGCAAGGACATCTGTGGGACTCAGGAAATACACTGGGATGCTCGGCAAAATGATCGTGCTGTTCCTCGCATCCGGCTGCTTCGCCCTTCGCCCCCCCGGCCCTAGCGTCCCCTGTACTTCCGTGGCACTGACACGTCTCTGAGGCTGATCCTGGCTCCTCGTCTAACTGAAGGACTAGCTGGATCGTGCCAGTGGAGGAGGAAGGTGCTATGCTCCCATGGAGAGAGGAATAACCCACTATATCAGCTCTGATGGATCATCCCAGGCGCCCTGGCAGGTAGGACCCGTCTGCTTCCTGGTCGTTATGAAGCTGCTCCCCCGACGTGCTGCCAGAGCCAATGGTCCGTGCGCTATGAGGTGGCTGCCCGGGGCTGCGTGATGGCGCAGGAAGCAAAGTGAGCCATGGCTTAGCCTTGCCTAGGAGGAGGCCTGCGGAAAGGGGCTGGTGGGCATCGCACGTGGGCAGGCGAGGGCAAACGCGCAAAGGAAGGAGCACACGCGGCGGGGGCCTGCGAGAGCACCCGGCCGTGTGAAGCGGTAGGAATAAGGCGGCGTGAAGGGAACCCTAGTGCACATGCGGCGCACGATGCAGACTAAGCCTCCCCCAGCCAGGCCCGGCCGGGAGTGGGCAGGCTGTGGTGGATTTCTAGGTCCTGGGAAAATCCCGCCCCCCCCGCGGTGTCCTGCAGGCGCTGGGAGGGCAGAGCTTTTCCAGTCTCAGGGCTGCAGCCAGGGCAGCGGACAGAGGAACGAGTGAGCTGGGAGCAGGGCCTCGTGGGAAGAGGCAGCCTGGGGCTGGAATAGGGCAGTGCTATGGGCAAAATGGGCTGGGGGAGGGGAGGCTTCAGCCAGCGCTGAGAGCTATGCTGAGGCTGATAGCTTGACCCTGCACGCAGCTTGGCTCCCAGTCCCCCTCACTCGGCCCTGCCCAGGGCCATGGGACCGGGGGGGGGGGGGGGGGCCTGAGCGAAATGAGCAGGGGATGGGGGCTCTGCTGGAAAAGATGGGGCAGGGGGCTTAGCTGCCCCAAGGGGCCGCCTCACCTGCCACCCGTGAGCAGGGCCAGCTCGAGCCATTCCTGCGCCCTGGGCAGTGGGTGCACGACGCATGCACGGCTCCGCCCCCGGCCGCATGGCACATGGGCACGTGGCACCCCTTACAGCTGCCATCAGGCACCCCCCCCCAAAGGTTGATGCCCCGGGCAGCTGCCCAGCTAGCCCCACCCTTAATCTGGCCCTGCCCATGAGCCTGAAGCATCACAGCCCTGACCATTAACAAAACCCAATCTAACGTAGCCCCTGGGCGAACTGTTCCCAACAGGGCAGGGCACTGGGCTCATGGACTATACCGTGGGCTGTGGCGTGGGGAGTCCCGCCAGCTACCTAAGGGAGATGCCATTCAACGCCCCGGCCCAGGGCAGCGCTGCGCTGCGCACCCGAAAACCCATCGCTGGTCGGGGGGGGCCACGCCTAGCGCGCGAGTCTGTGGGGAGAAAGGCTCACATCAGTGTCCGGGAGCTGCCTGGGGAGTGGCAGAGAGGAGAGGAGACCCAAGTCACCCAGGCACGTTCCAGAACATTCCTGAGGAACAGCTCGGGGTAAGCTCGAACGCTCGTCTCGTGCACCAACTCACGGTCCAGTGAAAGCTGTTGCCTCGCCCAGCCTACGACCGATAGGGCTGCCACTCGGCACCTTTGCCAGCTCTGGGAGCCAGGCAGAGCGAGTCCCCGGGGTGGCACAAGAAGTGTATGAATGATAAATAAGCTTCAGAGCATTATCAACTCCCCCAGGGATTTAGGTATTTGAATTCAAGCGGGGGGGGGGGGGGCGGGGGGAGAGCTTGTTCTTTAAATACCTTGAGGCTCTGGACCTTAGTGCGTAGAAGAAAATGAGCAATATGCTAGCATAGAGAGCGCAAGGGAGGGAGCCTGCCCCCCCCCCCGGTCTACCCCGCCCCGAGCTTCTCTCCCTGTCCCCAGAGACCTGACCTCCTACCTGCTCCAAGGCCTGGAAGCCCCTCCCTCCTCGCCCCAGCCACAAGGCTGATCCCAGGGCCACCAGCTCGGCCAACGTGCACACTGGGCTAGTCAGAGCAGCCGCTGGCCGGCCTGACCCCCCCGGGGCTGCTGGCCTGACCCCCAGATGTCCCAGTCTACCAACAGGCCTGAACACAGGCCCACCCTCCGCTCACGCTGTGGGGCTGAAGGGGCTGCCTGCAGAGGGGGTGGCAGTGGCTGGGTGTGCCCGGTTTAAGGAGGTGAGTGGAGAGGGTGTTTGTTGGTACAGGGACCAGCACAGAACTCAGGATCCCAGCCAGTGGCCTGAGGAACAGAGTCCAGCTTGGACAGTGGGAAGACGATGGGCTGTGGAGAGGGGCCCAGTGGCCTGGAGGACAAAGGAGGGAGGAGAGGCAGAGAAGAGAAGGGCCCAGGTGACCCTGTTTACCTGCACAGAAGACAAAGGACAGAGGCAGAGCTGCTGGGGCGGGATATGGAGGCTCAGCTGGAAGGAGGGGTCTTCTGGGCTGGGCAGAGGGAGCCAGCAGAGCCCACCTGGAGGCAGGGGAGACTCAGCCGTGTTGTGCTGAGGGGGACCAGCCCTACAGGCCCTGAGAGTTGCTGTGCTGTGCTCAGATGCTCTATAAGCCCTGCTGCTTTATGCTGGCCAAGAGTCGCTCAGGGCTAGCGAACAGGGTTCGATTATTCCCTCTGGGTATGGAGGCCCTGGGGTTCCAGAGCGAGTGGAGGGCCCGAGGGAGGCCCATGGTGAGAGACAGGCATGTTGGAGGTGCAATCCCAGGAGACAGAGGGGGGTTAACCCCCCAGAGAAAGGGCATCCCCTGAGAAGGGCTGTTGCACAGTCCCTTGGGGGGGGGGGGCTATGTGTGGACCCAACCTGCGAGCCCATGACATCAGGTTGCTCTCCTCCTCTTGGGCCCAGGGGGCCTGAGTGAACAATGATGCCAGCTTTCTGCAGGCTTGGCCTCATGCATGGGCCAGCGTGTGTTTCTGTGTCCAGCTCACCATGGCCGTGCTGCACACGCAGTCCCCAGCACCCCACTTGCTGAAAGGACATGGAAGGGCACGAGGGATGTTCAGCCTTTTGGGTTCAGGCCTGCTACCTCGACTCACGTGAGTAGCCAAGTGCCGTCAAGAGCCCCACTCAGTTTGGTAAGGCCGGGCAGCATCAGGGCCTTTCCCTGCCGAGCTGCCCTGCGTCAGCCCGGCACAAAGCAATTACTGTAATCGGCCCAGGCTGGCCCCTTATTTGGCTGGCTGCTGACGACGCTGCCACAGCCACCCTTGTGACCACGATTTGATTATGGGAATTCCCGCCGGGCCGGTCCTCCAGCAGCATCTGGCGCGTAGGAGCAGCTTCTTCAGGCGGCTGGTCCACAGGCCGCCTCCCCAGCTGCTTTACGCTGGCTGCCGTGAGTGCCCCCAAGGGGCTGTAAGGTGTGTCGCCGGTGTGGGGCTGCGGGGAGGGTATAGCCAGTCTTGAGCCTCCGCTGTCACTCCCATGCCCACGTGGCCGCAGCTCCAAGGGCCAGACTGTGCCATGGCTCCGGGGGGTGGTTTATGAGAGGGGGCTAAAGCATAAATGAAAATCAGGGCCACCGCTGGGGGAAGGGGGCAAAGGGGCAGTTTCCCCAGGGCCTGGCACTTTAAAGGGGCCAGAACTCCCGGCCACTGCCACGACTATTGCAGCAGTGGTGGCGGCTAGAGTCCTGGCCCTTTAAATCACCGCGGGAGCACTGCTGCACATGCTCCACGCAGCTCTAAGGTGAGGGAGAGGGGGAAAGGACCAGTGCCGTGGTCCAGGCAGCACTGAGGGCTGGCTGGCCCCAGCCCTGCCCCTTCCACCTGAGGCCTCGCGCCTTTCAGGGGCATGGAGCCACCCTCCCCAAGGGCCGAGAAAGCTGTCCGCCCCCCGCGCCCCCAGGAGCATAGCTAGGGGGATGTTCCCTCAGAGCAGGTGAGCAGCCCGTGGGCAGCGCAGAGGGGAGTTCTGCAGAAGGGGAATGGAACGGCAGGGAGTGAGGCCATTCTGCTCCTCTGAGGCAGGAACAGGAGACAAGCATCTTTGAGAGACCTTGGCTCACCCTGGACCCTGTGACCAGGCCCTCACAAGCTGCTCTCGCTTACTCAGCTTCCCAGGGCCCCAGGTAGATGACAGGAGCAGCTATATTCTTAGGGGTGCCAGGTGTCTGGCTTTTGCCCTGACAGTCCTGTATTTGCATCTTCTGCTCAGTAAAAAAAAAACAGAAAATACCCGACACACAAAATGTCCGGTATTTTCTGTTTCGGATGGAAGGCTGGCAGGGACATTTTTCCCCTGCTGCAAGGGAGCATGGGAATTTAAAGGTGCAGTATTTTTTTTTTTCCCCCTCAACCAGTTTTTTTTCCTCGCTATGTTCGGGATTTTTTTGTGACGGTATCTGGCAACCCTATATATTCTGGCCATGCTCCTGCCCAGCTTCCTGCACCAGGGGCTGGCAGAGGCATCTGGCCCTGCCCCAGGCAATTCTCCAGCAGTCAGACACCTCTTCTAGGGCCCAGGGCAGCAGCGTGGCTCAGAACGGGCCCGCAGACAGCAAGGGTCTAACGTCTCTCCGGCACCCACAAACACAAAATCTGAAGCCTGAGAGAAATGTGGAGTTAGTGGGGTTGGCTCAGGCGCTTCAGTAGGGCCAGAGTTTCCCCCAGGTGCTGCCCTTTCTCCGTCCGCCTTGCCAGAGCAGCTCTGCACACCGGTGTCCTTGCCCAGGCAAAGAACCTTGAGTGGCAACCACTGCAGCTGGCTGCAACCCCAGCACGATTGATTTGTAACTGAAGAAACGAAGCGTCGGCAGTTTTAGGTCAGAAGCCTCCGGCGGTTGCTCCTAGGAGGATGGTGGGGAGATCTGGCAGGAGGACAACAGCCCTGCTTGGGAACCTAGCAAACAATACCAACCAGAACATCTCCCTCTTGGCTTGTGTGTGTGCAGACCTTCCCACGGCACAGCAGCTGTTGCCAAGGACAGTTAATTAAGTGCTATGTGCTCCTGTTTCAGCAGAGAGGACAGTCCATGCAGGATGCCCAGAGCAGGCAGAGAGCTCAGACCCCCTGTCCTCCTGCCCTGTGTTCCCTGTCAGCTGGGCACCCAGGCGGCCACTCAAGAGAGATTCAAATGCCACCCAGCTGATTAGCGGGGTACCCACAGCCAGCAGCCTGCATTTCTACTCGTGGTGCACATCCATACATGCCTCAGTGCACATAACAGAATTTATTCCGCACATGGATGGAAAATATTAGAGGGAACATTATTTCTGCCCCCAGCCAAAGTTAGATTTCCAGTGACAAGGTGGGGCCTTGTGTCTGAGGGGACTGGAAAGAGGCTGCATTGAATTTCACATCCCTTAAGTCCTAGAGGCTCCTATCAATCCTGTATTTTTCCTTCACAGCATTTGATTGTATCTTTGTTTGCACATTAGCTCCCTGAGCTAGTTTCGTTGTATTGTATTTAAGCAGATAGTAGCCACAGCTAGAAAAACAAGTACGGGCCCAAATGGTCTGAGCCACTACCCTTAATTAGAAAATACTGGACATTTGTTTGTTTACCGGACATAAAGCCTAAATATCAGACTGTCTGGTTCAATACTGGACACCTGGCAACCCTACTTACAGCCCTTTAGCTGACAGGCAGATCAGCAAGTGAAGAATAAACTGGGGAGATCCTGAATGTGCCCCAAGTTTTTTAAACCAGCTGCAGCTCACCACAGGGGTGAGAGCTCGGACTCCTGAGTTCGATTCCCGCCTCTGCCAGTGACACCTCCCCTCTCTGTCTAGGAAAGGGCCCCACAGACCTACTGCTGAAGAGGTCGCAATACAAGCTGCATTTATTATGTACAAAGAGTTTGTTTCCTAGCACAGCAAGCGCCTAAGGAGCCTATGGGCCCTCTTCTATCTGTGTGCTGATTTTTTTCCATACATGAGCAGAATACATTTTTTTCTGTGCACCGAGGCATGAGCAAATGTGCACCACCAGTAGAAACAGAAAACCTAGCAGGGGGCACTCTGCTCATCTGCTGGGTGGCATTTGAATCGCTCCTGTGCAGCTGCCTAAGTGCACAGCTTACAGGGCACACAGCGAGGAACCCTCCCTGTTAGTCCCATGACGTTAGTGCGAGAACCACACAGGCAGGGACCAGACGACGCCTGAAGCATCCTCTCCAGCAGCAGCCTTGGGGAAGAGCAGCAGCTGTGATCTCTTTCCACACAAACACCTCTCTGGTCGTTTGCCAGGGCCAGAGCGGGGGGTTCTGTGCTCCCGCAGCCCATAGGAATGGGAGAGGTTGCAGCCCAGCAAGAGGAGGCAAATGAGGAAAGACATTAGTCACGCCAACCCCTGGCTATCTTCTGACAGTAAATGAAAAATTAGCAGGTAGGTGATGTCCCCTCCGGAGGCCTTTGATCCTGCTGTGACTATAATGAGAGCAAGTGACTGAACACAAAGGGAGTTAATAGAAATAAGATACAGACCCCGCAAAGGGCTTTCTCTAAACACTCTGGAGTTATGTTAAATACACTTCTCCTGATTTCTATTCAACCGCTCAACTCGCCTCCTATCAAACCTTGTTTGGGTGTGAAAAAAGGCCAGGCAGAGGCTGGATTGAATTACCTTGTTAACCAAACATGGGCAAATAGGCTGCCTGTGAGGATTTACACTAAGGGGGAGGGGAGAGGCGAAGACTTTTTGGGGTCAGGGCCACTGACCCACAGAAAAATCAGTCAGGGGCCACAAACAAGAAAGAAGCAAAACTCAAAACAAAAACACAAACCCTCATTGACGTGGCCCCTGACTGAGAAGGAGACAGACAACTCACACACACCAGAGCCTAGGGGGGCCCAGGCACCTAGATTTTGTGCACTCCAGCCCCACAGGTGGACAGCGGGGGAGGGGATAGGCACTGGAGCACCAGTACAGGCTTCCCAATGGTTGGGGGGCCCTGAGTCTCAGGGGCCAATCCAGGCAAGTTGGGGAGGGAGGGGTCGCATTTGGCTCCTGGGCCTGAGGTTCCCCACCCCTGCACTGAGGTTTTGTCTACATTGAATGACAATTTTTTTATCATTCACAGGTGCTTAGAAAACACACACACGCGTGCATGTGCACACACCCCAAAGGATGCAAGTTTTGCCCCGGCAAGTGGCAGTGTAAGTAGCTTGTTGTTGGCAGGAGCACTCTCCTGCCCACAGCATGAAGGCGAGGTCTGCACTTGCACTGGATCCCCACAACGTTTGTTGTTCACGGGTGCTAATCTCCCCTCCCCCGCCCCCCCAATGATGGACAAAGGTTTTGCCATGGCCAGTGCGAACGCCGGCTCTCTCCTGCGGACAGAGCAAAAGCTGCGCAGGGGGAGAGGAGTGTTTTGGCAGCAAGAGGGCTGACAAAGAGCAGTCCCACGCGTGGACTTTTGACACGGCCTTGTTGCTGAAAGCTGCACGGTGTGGACAGACCCGAACTCTGCTCTTGGGCGGTGCACGTATTTTGTTGGCAAAAGGGCTGACAAACGGGGCTTTCACATGGCCGTGTGGCTAAAAGCTGCCTGGTGTAGACCACGGGCAGGCAAAATGCAGCCCGTGGGCCAGACACGGCCCTCCAAACTGCCAGAAACTTCCCACCATCATCCCGCAGTCCAGCAGGAGCCTCAGGCAGGCTCCTTGCCTGCCACGCTCCCGCACACCACCTACGGGGCCAAACAGCCACCTATGGGGCCATGTGTTCTCTGTGCACCGCACACCCCTGGGGGGCTTCGTTCACTGTCCCTTCCCCCAGCACAATCTCACAGTCCTCATTGGCAGTTTCCATGGAGAGCCCCCCCAAGGGGCGTGTAGCACTCAGACACACGCATGGTCCCTGCAGCTGGTTGCTTTGAGCAGCATGCGGGGGGGGAGGAGGGGGGGGAGGAGGGGACAGGCAGGTCCTGCTGGGCTGCAAGCCTGGAATTGCCTAAAGTAAGCACCACCCAAACAGACCTACACCCCACCCCCCCCCCATACCTCAACTCCCTGCCCCAGGTCACAAACCAGACCCTCTCAACTCCTCTTGCACTCCTGCCAACCCCCTCCTCCAAGTCAGAATCCTCTCCTGCATCCATACCCCCATCTGAGACCCTGGAACCCCTTCCAGACCCCAACCCCCTGCCCCAGGTCACAATCCCCTCCCCCTCTCTCAACCAAACTCCCTCCCAGACCCTTGCACTCCAATCCCTTACCCTGACCTCCCCAACTTCCATCCCAGACCTTGTAACTCCTCCATTAACATCAAAGAAGAGTAAAGCCCTTGACCACATCAAAAATAATTGCCCACACCTGGTATGGAGTTAAAAACCCATCACTGAAGCCATCTCTTCACTAAGCAGAAGATCAATGCTGCCACGATCAAGCTTCCAGAGTTCAATTTAGCATGGCTAGTCAAGAGCCACTAAATCAAACTCAGATGGTGCGCCCCTGTTGCCGGCAGGTACTCCTGCGATGAGTAGGAGACCCACTGTGGAGACCGCATGGAAACTCGAATTAAGGTATATCAGCTCCAGCAATGTAATTAATGTAGCTGAAATTGCTTGTCTTAATTTGGTCTTCTCCTTTAGTGAAGACCTGGCCCCAGTGTAGGGGACCTCCTCTGGAGACACTAATTGCAGATCTACCAAGCGAGTCCAGATCTGGCAAGTAGCACCCGTCAACACTATTGCACAGCTTCCTGTTGGACAGCTACCACATCAGTGCCCAGTTACCATTTCCCACCCCCATGTCCCCTAAACCTTAGACTTTGTCCCTGCTCTTGAAGCCCCGGTAGGGGGGTGAAGGCCTAAGGGCCTGGCTGGAGAGACAAATGCAGGATTCTAGTCCGATTCTCAGCCGGGGTGCATGAGTGTAGCTCCACACATTTGCACCAGCTGAGAATCTGACTTGCTTACCTAACCCTTTGTAGATCTTCAGGATGGAAGGCAGCTCTCTGCGTGTTAGAGCACAGAAGAAACCTTGGCAACCCCAGAGTCTGGTGCAGAATGATGGCAGAATTAGAAAAGCAAGATTTAAAATGTCTCTTTAATGACCTGGGCATGGCATTGTGAGTCTTGCTTTAAGAAACCAAAAGGGGAAGGAAACTACTGAAAATATCTTAGGGACCCCGGATCTTCCTGTGCCCGAGGCAGCCCCATTCATTAGCAGACCATTTAAAGTGGTGCAACTGTAGAAGCAGGAGAGTTACAGTTTGGGGGGAGCAGGGCTGGAAGATGTCCCCCATCCTTTCACAGAAAGCAGAGCTCTGGGCATGGACCCCCAAGTTAACTGGAACCAGAAATGAAGGACTGACATCATACTGGATACTTTATAGTTGACCACATATGACTGTGAGCATTTCAATTGGACAAGACACAGCCAAGCGCACCACACAGCCCGTGCTAGGTCCCAGTGCCCAGCAATGGAAGACTTCAGAATTCATACATGGAAGTCCCTTCTACAGTTAGGTTTGTGCCCAGTATCAAATAGCTGCTGCTTTGCTATTTTTTTGGTCCGTCAGTAGCAGAGGAAATGGGACAAGATCTTCCTGCTGGTACCCAGGGACTGAGATTTTAGAGCCTCCCCTATGGGATCAGTCCTCAAGAGTCACCCCAGAATCACCAATGGGCAGGTGAGAGCAGTAACACAGATAGATGCTAAGTAGCAACGGCCCTAACCCTGCCCCCCTCTCTACCCTCACACCTCGGACTCCAAGCTAGAGATTCGCCTCCAGGACCGGGCAGCGTAAGGACTGCTCATTCTCTGGGCTGCCAGCAGGTCCCCCCTCTCGGCACTGACCATCTGGAGGAAGGACGGCTCTGCGCGGTTTCGCTCTGTACAGTCTCTGTACATGCTGTCGAAGTACATGGTCCTCCGGCTGTCCTCGTGGACCAAGTAGTCCCTGCTCCTGGGTGCCCAGGGAGCCCGAGCGACACAGGGCTGGCTGGCCCTGGAGTGTTCGCAGAGTGGGGCAGGCCCCTGGTACAGCTGTCCCAGGTACATGGGCAGGTTCGTATAGGAGTTCATGTAGGCGTACTGTTTGTGCACCACAGTGGAAGAGGCCCGGTGCATGCCGCTAGAGTTCTGCAGGCACGCCTCCCCGTAGGAGGGCAGCCTCGCTGCCGGAGAGTGCAGGAGCTGCTGTCCTTTCCAAGAAAGCCTGGAGTTTGTCTCCAGGCGTTTTCTGTTGCACATCGCACTGGGCCGGAGGGCTTCGGTGGGATAGTGCATTGGTGCCGGCCTCAGTGCCATGCCAGCTTTGGGGAAGAGATCTGGTAGGTCCCCTTGGGCGGAAGACCTGCCGTCGTATTGCCGGATGCCTAGGGAACGGTGCTTCCCATTCTGCTCCCAGGAGGACCTCAGCAGGTTGGCTCTCCTGTTCAGCTTCTCCTTTCCCAGAAGGGGCAGCGCTATGGGTTCTGCTTCCTTGAACACAGTCACTAAGGGCCTGCAAGGCCTGTTGGTGGTCAGGAAGGAGCTGTGCGCACAGTCGGGAGGCAAGAAAGGGCTCTTCTTGGAAGTGGAGAACAGTCTTGCCAGCGGGGCTGGGCCCCTGGGTCCTCCTTCCCCATACACCAGGTGGACATTTGGGGAGAGCTTCTCCTTTCCCTCTCCCCTGGACACAGGGTGCTTATGTTCTCTGTAGATGTCCGGGAGGGGAAGCTCCCTTTGAGTTTCCAGCGGTGAGAGGGAAGTGCTCAGATGGTTTCCCAAGGGCACGTGGCTCCTGAAATGGGCTGGGGGCATGGTCCTCACCAAGAGGTGGGGAAAGTCCCCCACAGTGGAACCAGGAAGAGCTTTATCCCCAGAATAGCTTCCTCGAAGCTTTAGGGGGTGAAGTACTGGTGGCTGCTCGTTTCCTGCCCTCCAGTTGTCACTAGCTGGCAGCCTGGAATCCACAAAGGGCTGCTGGGGCTCAGAGATGGGTGGTGGAGCAACCCGCTGGGCACAGACCCGCCCGACTTTCTCTGCGGCAGCCATGTTGGAGGAGCAGGCTGGTCTGTTGGACACGCTGGTGTTCTGGACCACCAGCTGAGGTGTTCGAAGGGAGAACGTGGGCTGCAGGGTTTCGCTCCGGTTGGTCCAGTTCTCAATGGTACGCGTGGCGTTCTCCAGGGAGTTCCCCACGCTGGCTGTGGACACCATGTCCTTAGCGGCCTGCAGCATCTTCAGCACGTTGGCTTGGGCGGAGTTAGCGGTGATGTCAGGGGTGCGCACTTGCACAGGGCTCTCCAGATTCTGGACTCCGCTGAAACAGCTGTAAATGCCCTGGAAAGCAGAGAGAGAAAAAGTGACCAGGGCAACCCTGTGTGCAGGGGGGGAGGTAAAAGTTTACCTGGCTACCCAGCAAGTGTTAGGCTTACTGGAACACTCACTGGAAACCGGTTGGATGGCCCATCATGCCATGCTGGAGCAGCCCTGGCAAACACCAGTTGGCCCTTTGGCAGCACCAGGCAGGGCTGAGCCTGTGTCAGGCCCCTGTCCTTGCTGAGCTAGCATGGCCCAGGTGGTCACGACGAATCCCAGCCATGCCAGAGTGACCCAAGCAGGCCAGCGGGACCCCAGCCGCACTGGAATGGCAGGCTGGGCTGTTGGGCAGGATCTTCCTGTTAATGGTTAACCATTAATCGGTATAAAATTATCTGTTGAACCAGTTAACTATTTTAATGGTTATTTACATCCCTAGTGCAAAGATCTGAAAACATCTACTCAGCGTGCAGCGGCAGTCCAAAAAGCAAATAGAATGTTAGAAATCATTTTAAAAGGGATAGAGAACAAGACAGAAAATATCTTAATGTCTCTATATAAAACCATGGTACACCCACTTCTTGAATCCTGCGTACAGATGTGGTCGCCTCATCTCAAAAAAGATATATTGGCACTGGAAAAGATTCAGAAAAGGGCAACAAAAATGATTAGGGGTTTGGAACGGGTCCCATATGCAGAAAGATTAAAAAGACTTGGACTTTTCAGCTTAGAAAAGAGAAGACTAAGGGGGGATATGATAGCAGTCTATAAAATCATGAATGGTGTGGAAAAAGTGAATAAGGAAAAGTTATTTACATATTCCCACAACATAAGAACTAGGGGTCACCAAATGAAATGAATAGGCAGTAGGTTTTAAACAAACAGAAGGAAGTTTTTCTTCACTTAGTGCACAGTCAATCTGTGGAACTCCTTGCCAGAGGACGTGGTGAGGGCTAGGACTTTGACAGGATTCAAAGGAGAGCTAGATAAATTCATGGAGGTTAGGTCCATCAACGGCTATAAGCCAGGATGGGTAGGAATCGTGTCCCTAGACTCTGTTTCTCCCGAGATGGGTGATGCGGGGGGAGGGGGGGAGAATCACATGAGGATTACCTGTTGTGTCCCCTCCCTCTGGGGCATCTGGTATTGGCCACTGTCGGCAGACAGGATACTGGGCTGGATGGACCGTTGGTCTGACCCAGTATGGCCATTCTTATGTTCTTATAATCTCTGCATTACTTCCAAACACCCCAACATTAACATCTTCCCTTTCCCCCCGAATAGTTTCCTCCCACGAGGAACCCAGCAGACTCATCCGAGAACGAGCCCTTTGATTGGGAGTGGAACGCGAGGACAGAGCATCTTCCATCCCCTCTCCAGCCAGCTAGCAGGTCTCCACAATGGCACCCCAAGGTTGCTCTTGCCTAGAGAAAGCCAGAGCTCCCCTCAACCCCCCCACTCGCTCAGCTGCCTCACTTTGGGCAGAGGGCCCATTAAGAATGGTTTCGCCAGGTGAGGCGCGGGCTTGTGGGCGCACGAGGCATTTCAAGTGCCTTGTCTTGGGACTGTGAGCGTGACAAGGCCAGGGACCGGCCCAGCTATTCATTACTCGGTTCCTTGGTGTGCTGTGAATTGGTGCGCCATGGTTTCGTGGGAATTTAGGGCTGGGAAAAGGCTCCTGCCAGGGAACCCCGCAGCCCTTCAGACAAGCAGCTTGTTTTAGTCCACAGAACACGGACACGGTCTGGGCAGCACAAGCTTCCTCCCTCCTGTCCCACCAGCGCAAAGCTTGACTGGGAAGGGCCTCGCTAAGGGGAGAGGAGATGAGAGGAGAGGCCCAGACAGACCTCAGGCGCGGTGTGAAAGTGGCACTTTTATTCAGAACGTTACCCCCAGGGAGTGGAGCCCAGTCCACACACCCCACCCCCGCCCGCAGCTGCCCAAAGAGCCAGCCTGCTTGTGGTGACTCCTCAGACCACATTCTGCTCGGCAGCTAGAGCAAAAGGGCCTCCGTGGGCCAGAGCTGGCCTGCCAAGTGAATTGATCTGGCCCGCAGAGGCCCTGCCCCAATCAGGCCTTGGGGGGGGGTTGGGAACGTGAAGTCTCCTCCCTCCTGTGCCCCTGCCCTGCAAGACACTTAGAACCACTGCACACTCCTGAACCACTGGCAGGGCACACTCCTGGCAGGGCAGGAGGAGACTTCATGTGCTCCCCCCTCCCAGGCCCTGATTGACCTGGGGGAGCAGCCAGGGGAGCACGCAAATTCTCCTCCCACCACCAGGGGCACAGGTACCTACAGGAAACCACCAGAACAGCTGTTCAGATCATCTGGCAGTTCTCTGGGGGAGAGGAGGTGGAGACCTTTATATATATATCTGGAGCTATACCTATCTCATAGAACTGGAAGGGACCTTGAGAGTCCAGTCCCTGGCCCTCATGGCAGGACCAAGCACCACCCCTGACAGATTTGCCTTAGATCCCTAAATGGCCCCCTCAAGGATTGAGCTCACAACCCTGGGTTTAGCAGGCCAATGCTCAAACCACTGAGCTAGCCCTCCCCAATCAGGGTCTGTGGGTGAAGAAGCACAGAAGTGTCCTGGTTCCGCCCCTTCTGCCTGCAGCTCCACCCCTTCTGGGGTGTCCCAGGGCCACTTCAAAAATTTCAGAAGTGGCCCCTGGTCAAAAATTATTGCCCACCCCTGGCCTAGAGATAACACTCTCAGCATCCCATCCCTAGACGTGCCGCCAGCCCTTGCTCCTGATGATCAGATAGGGCCCCCCAGAACATCAGCTCAGGAACGAGCCACTTGCTGGGAGCATGGCCGTGCAGCGCAAGCATGTTGGGAAGGCACTTACCCGGCTTATGGCCAGCAGGAAGTCAAGTTTGTGTGATTTGGGGACAGAGTGGCGCAGTTTCCAGTACACCAGGTGCTCCCAGGCAAAGACCAGTAGGCTCAACCCCATGGCCACCAGCAGCATGTAGAAGACTCCGGCCATGTTGTCAATGTCTAGCTTGCTGCTCATCACCTCATTCTTCTCGTTCTGGCAGATCCCCGACAGCCACACAGTCTCCAGCTTCTGGGTTTCCCCTAGAAACAGTTCCACACACAGACAGACTGAGATTTAGCCAGGCACTGACCTCAGAGTCTGACG
Source organism: Pelodiscus sinensis (assembly GCF_052426305.1). Taxonomy (NCBI): domain Eukaryota; kingdom Metazoa; phylum Chordata; order Testudines; family Trionychidae; genus Pelodiscus; species Pelodiscus sinensis. Next base: position 17,724,550 of record NC_143071.1, read on the forward strand.
TCCATGTTGACTTGGGAGACAAAAAACAATCCACTGCATCCCAAGAGTTATTAATAGAGAGGATTTTCTCCTCTATTCACCCTTAGGGTTTCTCCCCAGTTGGTGCTTTCCCCAAGCTCTCCTAGATTTGGACATGCAATGGCCTTTTCCTGACTGCTTAATTTCTTCCCCTTCCCACCCATCTCTTTTCTCCCCATATTTCTCCTCCTTTGTCCTGATCTGCCTCTTTCCCTCTCTCCTCCCCCCTTAACTCCGTTATGTCTTATTCCTCTTCCCCCCCCCCCCCGTGTCTTTATACTTTGAGACCATAAGTGATCTGTCGGGCAAGCTGCCGGGAGAGTTTCATTGTCTATTAGTGGGAAGAGAAACTGCAGACAGAATAATGTCCAGACCTCTGGCAGGAGAGGCGGGGCCCAATTTAATGTTAAGTGCACACAACCTGACAGAGGAACAGCTTTCTGAATCCTTCTTGATATTTCCCCTAATGCACAGCTCAGACGGCACACTGCCTGCTTGACTACACAGAGTCCAGCTGAGGAGCATCAGGAGACCAAGAGACTCAAAGCTACGTGCCATCGATGACTTCCATGTAGCGGGCAGAGGAGTAAAATTCCCAGCTGGGATACATTTACATCAGCTGCAGGTCTGACCCCTAGATTATAGGGATGGAGCTCTAGATGTCTGGGTTAATTCACAAAGTAAGTGCCTTGTTCTGATGGGCTGTCAGAGCCTCTTCCAGTTTTAACAGACAAACACATATTTAAATAAAAGAGGCACGTGTTTGTACCAAGGAGAGAGAGGGGAGGAAAAGAGATGATCAACCACGTAAGGAAAGGTGACAGATAGAAGAGCCACCGTTGTCTCTGGGGGTATGTCTCCACTACAGAGTTTGGACATTTTTCCGACAAAACCTGAGGAACATCCACACTGCAGTCGCATTCTTCCACAAGAAAATTGAAAGAACAGAGGGGTTTTTCCAGCATTGGTAATCCTCATTCTACAAGGAAGAAGCCCTTTTGCAAAATAGCTCTTTCACAAAAAGGCATGTGTGGATGGGGAAGAGGGAGTTCTTTTGGAATAAGAGAAAAGAGGAAAAATCACAGGTGCCCTGGTGGCCGTTCCATCCAGAGCAATCACAGCTTCCATGCGAGAGAGCCTCCATTCAGTCTGGACGCTCTCTTTCAAAAAAGCAGATTGCTTTCTCGATGCAGCGGAGATGCTCTTTTGGAAGACGTTTTTTCAGAAGATCTCTTCCAAAAGAAGACTACAGTCTAGACGTAGCCTGATTCTTGAGTAACGCTCTTTCCCCAGCTTTCCAAGGAAAGACGTGCGAAAAGGGAAGGGCTAGGATAAACATTTCACCCAGAAAGGGGAGGGACACTGCCCCCGGGCTGTGACCGGGGAAAGAAATACCCACCGTCTCCCAGGAACTGCAGCAGGGCCAAGTCAATTGCTCTCTTCCACTTGGAATCTTTCTGGAGAGCAATGCCATAGCCAGTGGTAGCGAAGACCTTCCCGCTGCCGATAGTCACCAGCTTGCAGCCCTCGTCCTTGCCAGCCATGTAATTCAGCACAGCAGCATCGTAGATAAAGGCATCCAGCTTCCTGGAACCAAGCAGAGATTTCAGGGCAAGGACGGCAGCAGAGGAGACAGGAAGGGAGCAGCTGGGGCAGGGAAAAGGTAGGGTATACGAGGTGGGGGGAAGAGAACAAAGTATCCCCAGGGCTTTGGATTCAGCAGCAAGGGAGGAAACTTAGGCACTTCCCTTTCTAAAGGAAGAGGAGCTACTGAAGGTCTCGAGGCTCATCAGCTAGAGAGTCAACAATCCCAGGCACAAGTTTGGGCTCCAAACGCGAGAAGGCTGCCACCAGCCAATTCATCTGAAAGGCAGCGATCTAGCTCTACACCACTGAAAGGCAGCCGCCGCTGGGGTAAAAGATGGCAGCTGTTTAACATGACATAGCAACATTGCCACAAGAATTTAGGACACAAAGCGAAGGAAAAGGAAGCCTCCATTGAAACTGAAGAGAGGATCCAGGGAAGCGCTACGCTGCAATCAGAGATATGACAGTAGCAAGTGTCGACAGACCCGTGCTAGCTTTGATCGAGCTAGTTTGAAGAACAATCAGAATGCAACAGGCAGCAGGGGCTAGCGGCTAGAGTTACACACCCCAGTCCCAGGTACATACAGCTCTTCTGCCATGACTTCTCTGCTATTGTTATTCAAAGCTAGCTCAGGTGTGTCTGCATATGCCACCGTCACACCTCTAACTGCAGTGTAGACATGTCCACCAGCCAATAGGGGCCTGGTCTACACTAGAAAACGAGATGTGTCCCTCGGGGTGTAAAAAGCCACGCCTATGGCAGCACAGTTCATCTGACCAAAGTCCCTGTGTGGACAGTGCTAGATCAGCGGAAGAACTCTTCTATTGACCTAGCTGCTGCCGCTCAGGGAGGTGGATTACCTATGCAGACGGGAGAGCCCCGCCCCCGGCCATGGGTGGGGTCTACACCAGCAACCGGCAACCTAGGCTAGTGAGTAGGCCACATGCGTGGCCCTCCACCTCAATGGGCTGCAAGAGTGTCGTAACTAAGACGATTTCGGAGGATAGGGTCTGCGGGCTGTGCCGATTGAACTGCAGCAGCGCTTTGACTGGATGCAGAGGGAGCGCACAGGTCTCACAGTCACTGCGGGGTGCACTCAGCATGCACCTCACATCACGTGCCCTCGCTTTACGCATGTCTCCCTTTAGTAATTACCGGAAGAAAAAAAACCTGTGGGTGGAAGCCAATGCAATCTGGCAACCCTGTGCACTGCAAAGTGTCCTGTGAGCCACACACAGAACCCCGATGGGCTGCAAGTTGCCCATCACTGGTCTATATTGAAGGGCTAACCTGGTCCAGTAGGGTTCCCAGGTGTCCGGTATTGAACCGGACAGTCCAGTATTTTCATCTCCTGTCCGCTAAAAAAAAAATCTGAAAATACCAGACACCTAAAATGTCCGGCACTTTCTGATTTTTTCCCAGCCAGGAGGCGAAAATCCTGGGCTGTCCAGCTCAATACAGAGGCAGCCCGGCAATCCTAGTGCTTACTGGGTTCCACGGAGCTGTCCGGCCCCGCGCAGGGAGGCAAGGTGGTGGGTGGCCGCCGGCAGCCTGTTAGGGCCAAAAAGCCTCACCACATGTTTCTTAAAGGGCCATGCTGTTTTGTTTTGTTTTGTTTTTGGCTTAACTCTCAGGGTCCTTTTTTGGGGGGGGTATTTTTTTCTGAAACCATCTGGCAACCCTATGGTCCAGCTGTAGTGTCTCAAGTGTTGACAAGCCTGAGTTAAAATTTGGCAGCAGCAGGATACAGATATTAATGCTCCTGTGCTCAGGAGAAGTGCATACACTCAGGAAGGACCATAAGCTGTCAGGGCCTCAGTCTGCCCTTTCATCTAGAGGGAATTATTTACACGGGAGATACCCCAAAAACAGGTGGATTTCTTACCCGATGCTCTGTGTTTCTCACTCCCTAGCTTCCTATCCTCTCGTCCCTTTGAAAGCTAAAGGCTATTGACAGAGGGGGTGGGGAATTCTTCAATTCCTTGATTCGCTATAGAAAATACAGAGGAAATCTTGGGACAGCTCCTTTTTCACTTCTGCGGCGCTGACCCACCCCCGACAGCCTGAGAGGATGTGGCCTTGTAAGCTTGTGTTAAGTGGTGGGAGCAGCCCCCTCAAGTCAAGTGCCTATATTTCTGACAATGCAAATGCAGGATGACAGTCCCTTCCTGCCCCACCCCGGGCCTTTTGAGGAGGTGCACTCTTGTTTCAGAAGCATTGCCCTCAACAGGAGACATACCCCATTTTGAGGCTGGTCAGGGCGTCTTCTACCGAGCGCTGGTTGTATTTCACCATGTGCGTGTGCATGTCTGGATAGTTGCTCCGAATGTTCCTCTCCGTGCTGCCGTTGGGGACAGTGCCAAAGCGGAACGGGGGATACTGCTCCTGGGGCCTCTGGAACTAGAACGGCAACCACCACGAACATCAATTGCCTGGTCCAGCGCTGAGCCCCAGGCCTCCTGGGTGTTCCACTTAGCCCCTGAGAGAACTGGGCTCTGTTTTCACTCTTCCCTGGAGCCCAGCTTCCCCCCCATTTCTACCCCTTCTCTCTGTTCCTGTCCTGTCACTGTCAACCAGTAGCAGCACCAGTGCTGGCTGGAAAATGGCATGACCCTGCCACACAAAGTTTCCCACTTTGTCAAAATTGGTTGGATTTGGCCAACATTGCACAAGTCTGTGGCAGAGCTGGGAATCAAACCCAGGCCTCCTGAAGTCCTGGCCACCGAGCGCAGGAACCCGCTCTCCTGGTACCTTTTCCCCAAAGCCATTAAATTTATTACAAGGTGTTCCTTGCCAGAAGAATAGTGATAGAAATGTAGCCGTGTTAGTCTGGGGTAGCTGAAGCAAAATGCAGGACAATGTAGCACTTTAAAGACTAACAAGATGGTTTATTAGATGATGAGCTTTCGTGGGCCAGACCCACTTCCTCAGATCAAATAGTGGAAGAAAGTAGTCACAACCATATATACCAAAGGATACAATTAAAAAAAATGAACAAATATGAAAAGGACAAATCACATTGCAGAACAGGAGGGGGATGCGGGGGGGGGGGGGGGAAGGAAGGAAGGTAAGTGTCTGTGAATTGATGATATTAGAGGTAGGGAGAGTGGGATGTTTGTGAGTTAATGGTATTAGAGGTGATAATTGGGGAAACTATCTTGGTAATGGGTGAGATAGTTCAAATGTTTGTTAAGTCCTTTTTCAACACTTTCCAAAAGAACTTAAACATTTGAACTATCTCACCCATTACCAAGATAGTTTCCCCAATTATCACCTCTAATACCATTAACTCACAAACATCCCACTCTCCCTACCTCTAATATCATCAATTCACAGACACTTACCTTCCTTCCCCCCCCCCCCCCGCATCCCCCTCCTGTTCTGCAATGTGATTTGTCCTTTTCATATTTGTTCATTTTTTTAAATTGTATCCTTTGGTATATATGGTTGTGACTACTTTCTTCCACTATTTGATCTGAGGAAGTGGGTCTGGCCCACGAAAGCTCATCACCTAATAAACCATCTTGTTAGTCTTTAAAGTGCTACATTGTCCTGCATTTTCCTTGCCAGAGGCCACCTGTGCTCCGTTGGCAAGAGTCTGGCCTAGTGGGGAGCAGGACGGGGAACACAGAAGAGATACTGGGTCACATGAGCAACTCCTATCTGTGGGCAATACTCAGATGCTGTGGGGGGAGAATAGAGCCCGCAGTCAGCGTATGCATTAGAACGCAGCTCCCTCTCTCCCCTCCATGGTTCCAGTCTCCCTTGGCCACTCTCCATCTTGGTTTCTCTCAGCCTCTTTTCTGTTCCTTCCCCCTCCTGCCCCACATGCCAACCATTCAGCCTTCAAGTCTGGTCAGTCTTAGGCCAAAGAAGTTCTTGCCTCCCTCCAGACTGTGACTCCATTAATCTCCTCATCTTCAAACTTAACACCCTTGGGGTAGCGCCCTAACCTCATCCACTCCCCTCACTCTCTCAACACACGCTTACCCCGCCACATGCGTCCTGCCCAGGCTGTACGCCCTGGGCTCACAGCCCCTCTCTGCCCCAGAGGGGCATCACGGCCGTCAGACTGAGGCACACACATTCAGAGGGAGCACGCTTAATGGATTCAACACATTGCTCCGTATTGCTGGCATCATACAAGCTTCCATGCTAAGGCAAAGCAGGTCTGTGCTCTTCAGTCCTTACTTGGTTAACATGCCCCCAACCCACTTTGTGGTCCATACCCAGCCCTGGTTATTCCCCATGCTTCCCCTCCCAGACAGGTGATTTTCTGCAAGCCTCCTCACCTTCTTGTCACTCAGCCCAGAGACGGTGTCGATATATTGCTCCTGGATCATAAAGGCGGCCAGGTTGGCGGTATAACTGGCCAGGAAAATCACAGCAAAGAAGGCCCAGATCAGCACCATGATCTTACTGGTGGTGCCTTTTGGATTCTCAATGGGCACCGAGTTATTAAAGACCAGGGCCCAGAGCAGCCAGACGGATTTGCCAATGGTGAAGGAGGGGCCCCCGGACTCTGGGAGGAGAAAAGAAGAGAGGCTTTGGGTAGCTCAGAATGAATCATTTGGATAAACACAACATCTCACTAACCCTGAACACCCTGCTAGCGCCACAGCTTGTGTCTCCTGGAAAATGACTAGGGACGATTCTTCCTGGCTTTTAGATTAGTGGGATTTCCAGTTATGCTGCGGCTTTTTTTCATCTGTAACTTGCCAGCACACAGGGGCCTGGGTTTGCTGTTGGGGACAGTTATTTTTGTTTCTTCCTTAAGGTCTGCATTGATGTGTGGGTCCAGTTTATATAGACAGACACCTTTCTGGGCCCACATCCTACCCCTAATGCGGAGCAAGGAGTCTGGCTGTGTTTCAGGAACCGACAAATGACGGTCAGAGATTTCCTATTAATTCAAAGATCAACTTGCTTTATTGAGTGGAGCCAATCAAAAACAGACTGTTCACCTAGAACTAAAACAGCTCAGGGCCACGTCCCAACAAGCACCCGGATCTGTCTCAGGGGACAGTCTGAACACATAGACTGGGCATCTCAGCACGAGCCTGTGCCAAGATCCTTGTAGCATCCAGGCACTGAGTCTGATGGAAACCTGAGCGACTCTTTGGGGCTTGTTTTGTTCCAAAGTCCTGGGGAGAAAGAACAAGAGGAATCTTGCCAGACTTTGCACATGGCCCTGCCTCAATGGCTGGGCAGGTTCTGTGCAGCGAAGGAAATCTGCCAGGCCCATGTCTGGTGAGGATCCAAGACTGGACTTCAGCACAGAGACCTACGAAGCAGCAGCTTTTCTGACCTCACCTCCGGAAATAACTGGATGGTTGCCTCTCTCTGCTGGAGGAGAGTGGAATGGAAATGCATCTTGCTGCCACGCCACCTCCCGACACCACGCCAAAAAATTACAACGAGGGGGAAAGGAGGAGACAAAATGAAAAATGAGTCTCCAGAACCAACCAGCACGCTCTGGTGAGAGGAATAGAGCAGCAGGGTTCCAGCTGGCTGAGTTCTGCCGGAGCCTTTGTTCATTTGGAATATGAAAGCTAAAAATAGATTGTGTATTTTTACTGTGGGCTCTAGGCTATTCTCTCTTGGTAGATACCAGCTTCCTTCTGGCTCTCCTTTTCTCCCCGCGTACGAACCCTGTCTGAACAGCGAACCCTCCAAGGTCGATGTTGAGAAATTGTCCAGGATCTCTGAAACTAGAGCGGGGAGAGGTACAGGCCAGGAGTGCTGGTGCACAGGGGAGTCATTGATGCTGCTTGAAAAAGCATTTTCATTATGCACCCGTCAGGATGGATATCCTTTAATGAACATTCGTCAAGGGCAAAGATGGCACCCTGGCCTGGGGCTGACAGCTCCTCCAAACAAATGTGAGAAAAATCTTCTCCCCAGCTAGCTCAGACGTGGGAGCTCTTAGCTAGAGCAGACAGCGGAGTAGCTGACTGATTTGGGCCTGCTGGTGACAGACACAAAAGGGCCGGAAGGAACTGGCTTTACTACGTGATCACAATGGACCCTTCTGGCCTTAGAATTCATGAATTTATGTCCACCATGGGCACTGGCAAAATCCCATATGTCAGCTTGACATGGCCCGAGGAATCTCTCGCCGGCATCCCGTCTGGCCACGCAATGGCAGGAGGGCGCAGAAGCCTGCACACAGTTGCAGGGGAGGAGTAACTTTATGGCTTTTCAGTTTCCTGGGTTGACACTGAAATGGAAGATTCTGGAGACACCACTTTGGGATCTGGTGCTTGGCAAAGAGACTCTCAGAGGCCCTGCTGAGAGAAGGGTGGCTCCATCCCTCCCCTGAGAACAGTGGCCGGGGGAACGGATGAGACGCTGTTGATGGAGGCCAGGGGCTGCTTTGTGAGGACATGTCTAGACTTGCTTTCACTTTCGAAAGAAGATATGCCAATTCGGCGTGAATTTGCATATCTTCTTCCAATGGCTTTTTCAAAAGAGGTTCTTTCGAAAAAGAAAGTAGTCTAGATGCGGTTCTTTCGAGGAAAAAACCCCTTTTTCGAAAGAACCGTGTAAACCTCACTTTAAGAAGAACGGTTCTTTCGAAAAAGGGGTTTTTTCCTCGAAAGAACCGCATCTAGACTACTTTCTTTTTCGAAAGAATCTCTTTCGAAAAAGCGATGGGAAGAAGATATACAAATTCCCGCCAAATTTGCATATCTTCTTTCGAAAGTGAAAGCAACTCTAGACGTGCCCTGCTTGAAGCTCTGCTGAAAGAGGCTGGGAATCAGCTGCCTCCTGCTCCCTGTAACACATGGATACAGCTGGAAACATGACCCTGGGATGAGCCAATGCTTCCCCAAGACGTGAGGGGCTGTAAGAAGCCAGACTCGTACCCACACAATTATTCCGGTGTCTCCCCGCATACGGCAGGGCGCACAGACTATAGCTGCCTGCATTAAGTGCATGTGGGGCCGGGTGTGTGTGGCCAAGGGCACCGTCCCGTGGCACAATATTTGCTCATGGTCCCTGTACGCAACTTACTTTTGCCGCTGGTTAGATTCTGGTTGTAGCCGACCGGGCTGAAATACTCGAACATGAAAACTGTGATGGCGACCACCGTGAGACACATCACGAACATCATCACCCACACCGCCGGGCTGTAGGGCTCTGCAAGGCCAGAGAGAGGCAGTCAACTCCAACTGCGCTGCGCCCGTTCAAGTGCAAGTGTCACTATAGACGACTGGATTCCACCCGCCAAGTAAGATAGTACACCCCAAATAGAGAGGCTCAGGGAAAACCCCCCTCAATCACGTTACCCTAGAGAGACCAATCTACCCCTCCCAGCATAATACATTTGTGGTGATCCTATTAGTGCCGTTGGATCGAAAAGGCATCAGGATTACACTGAAAGCTGCCCACCAGGTGTCCTCATCTACAGACCGAGCACACGCTAAATACTCCTGTCTTGCTATTCATTAAGTACCTCAGAGTGGGAGAGAGAGGGAAGCATCTTGTGACTCACTCACAAAAAGAGCCAAATTCAGACCCAATACAAGCAGGTTGAGAGACTGGGCGAGAGAGAAACTAGCCATGTAAAACAGCCATCAACATTTTACCAGCCCAGGCACAAAATCTACTCACCTGCCCTGGTCACAACATAGTGGTGGTAGAACAACTACGGGACATTCCTCATCCGTCAAAAAGTTTTCAAATTCACCAGGTGAATAGGCGGATGTTTGTCAGTAGGAGTATCGTTAAGGTCCTGCTTCATTTGTGAAATTTCACTTCCCGCAATATTAGGTTTCCATTGCAATTTGACAGTGGGAGCCCAGATCAGCTGATGGCAAAAAGTCATGGCCAAGTATTTATGATAAAAAAGATCCATTACTCCTTTTCTGCAATTTTCCATGACTTGTCTGCAACTCAGCCACAATTTTTGACAATCATCCTGCAAGTGGTGCCTTAAGTACTGCTTATTATTTCTATTACTATAGGACCAATAAGCCCTACTCAAGGGCCCTGAGCACTAGGTGCTGTACATAGAGCAAAGGGAGTTCACAATCTGAAATGAATCTGAGCAAAACAGACTCTTCCAAGGCTGAGGTTAGAACTGGGCGAACACTGCAAACCTCTGTCTGAAGATCGGTCTGAAAGCATCATATATGCAAGAGACAGCATTCACACCCTGCTTGTGTGCAGTGCCCCACCAGCGCATGAGCTTCAGGCAAGAACATTTGTGGAAACAACACATCTTAAGTGATGATCGCAGAACATGAGTGAAAAGTGCATTTCAAAGTTGTAATCACGAGTGTCCGCTCCAGAAATCCGACCCTAAGAGTTGCTTTAATCCAGCCATTCTCAGCTGTGGCTTGGGACCCCAAAGTGGATTGTGAGTTCATTTTAATGGGCTCACCGGGGCCAGCATTAGACTTGCTGGGGCCCACGCAAAAAGCTGATGCCAGAGCCCTGAAGGCTTCCTCCCAACAGCCCCACATTTGGGGACTCGGGCCTGGGCTTTTGGTCCTGTGCCCCCAGCAACTTTAATGCCAGCCCCCAAGCCCTGCCATATGGGCAGGGAGCAGACAGACTTGCCCGGCCCCTGGACAAGGCAGGACTGGGGATGGCACTGCACACCCAGAAGGGGCAGGGCTGAGGGCAGCCAACCCTCAGTGCCACCCCACGCTCCAATGGCAATTTCAGGAGTCTGGGGGAGGGGGTGGCAACTGGAGCCCAGGGTCCTTTTGAATCGCTGGGCTGTGGAGCAACTGCTCCCTTTGCTCCCCTCCCCAACCCATCGGAGGGGCTGCACATGGGTCTGAAGCCCAAATCCAAGCAGTTTAGCTTCATGGCTCCCCCATGGCATGGGGTCGTGCAATCATTTCTGTTGGCAAAGAGGGTCGCAGTGCAATGAAGCTTGAGAACCGGAGCGTCAATCCCGCTGGGGAACAGGAGCATATCATGTAACCTGCATGTCCAAACACAAAAACTCAGGGAGCCAGTATTTGCAAGGTATTGCTCACGCCCCAAGTGCAGACTGAGAATGGATGACTCCAGACAAGGAGTAAATTCCAGAAAAACACTCAGCCATCTCCTTGCGGAAAAATTCATCAACAGAAAAAAAGGCCAAACACACATCAGCTACATTATTCACTTAAGGCTATGTCGACACTACGAGTTTTCTTGGCAAAAAATATGCTAATAAGGGACTCATTTGCATGAGTCGTGATCTCATTTGCATATTTTCTGCTGATGAGTATTTGCACAAAACCCCCTTTTTCTGCAAGATCCTTATGCCCCAAAGAAGGAGGTTTACCAATCTTGCAGTAAAAAGGGGGGTTTGCGCAAAATAGGAAGCATCCACATTGCTTGTTTTTGCGCAAAAACCGATTGGCAGAAAATATGTAAATGGGATCACGACTCATTCAAATGAGTGCCATTAGCATATTTTTTGCAGACACAACTCATAGTGTAGATGTAGGGAGCCCAGACAGGGGGACACAGAGAGAGGGCGAGGCGAACAGGAACAGAGAGGGAGGGGATGGAAGGTGGAGAAAGAACAAGGCAGGCACAAAAGAAGAGGAGCAGCTCAGGGAGGACAGAGACATCAAGGCAGCGGGAAGAGGTGCGAATAGAAAGAGGCACTCAAGGCAGAAAGAGACCAAGCGGAAGAGACCGTGGCAGTTGCCGGGTGACAGCGGCAGACACCCAGAGTGATAGAGCTCTGTCGTTAAAGGGCAGGCTGAAGGATGGGATTAATTCAGGCCCTCAAAATACAGCAGCAAAGGCCCATTTGTCAGTGTGTCCTTCCCTGTCAGGGAGGAGAGAAACTTCATCTGATGGCATCGGATGCATTTCATTAGCATGTGGAGGGAGCCGGGCTGGCAGGAGAGGAAGGCGCCTTTGACCCCGGCTTCCCCGGGGCTTCGGCATTTTCTGGTGAGACGAGTGGGCAGTAGGAAGAGCCGGCCCAAATCTAGAGTCTGCAGAGAGTTCAATGGATTCCTCAGGTAAAGGAAGTGGGAGAGGGTTATTCGGCTGGAGTTGGGAGAACTAGGGGAGGGCAACACTTTTCTGAAGGGGGCGAGAAAAAGAGCCAGGATGGCTTGTTGCTCCGGTGACGGTGGGGACATTGGCTCCCTCTGGAGCTGTGCAGTGCCGGGGAGCCCGTACGTGTCTCCTGCAATCCCACAGCGCAGGACATAGGAAGCTTTGGGGAAGAGGAGACGCTCGTCGCCTCTAGCAGCGGCGTGTCTGACTTGACAGTGCACATTTTAAAGAGGGATTCAAAGCAGATCCATATTCATGCCAACATGTGTGCAAACATACAACACAAGGACAAACTCAGGCCTATGCACCAACATCTAAGCAGGCAAATGTGCTTTCCTAGACTTGCCCCTAGGACACACACAGACATACATCCACACATGCGTGCTGACACGCACACGCACACATGTACATTTATATGGATCAATTTACACATGCAGCCATTCATCCATCTGCTCACACACACATACTTTTCTAACAGCGGGTACTCACATACAACAGGTGCATGCACACACACAGAGCAAACACATGCAGCCACACGAAGACATGCACACTGATACACCACCACAGAAGTACCATACATGTAGCAACACAGTCACCCACACTCATTCACAAACGTTTTTATACACACACAGAGCCAAACTCACACACGTGTGCAACACACTCACCTGCCTGTCACATACACATACCGCACACACACACACAGAACAACACGAAGCTGGAAGGGGCCCCCAGAGGTTATCTAGTCAAACCACCTGTGCTGAGGCAGGATTAAGTAAACCCAGCCCATCCTGGCAGGGGCTTGTCTAACCTATTGTTAAAAACCTCCAGTGATGGGGACTCCACAACAGCCTTAGGTAACTTGTACCTGTGTTTAACTCTCCTTATTGTTAGCAAAATCTTCCTAATATCCAATTTAAATCGCCCTTGTTGCAAGCTAAGCTGATTACGTCTTAACCTACCCTCCGAGGAGTTGGAGAACAACTGATCACTGTCCTCTTTGTCACATCACTTAACATATTTGAAAACTATTGTCAGGTCTTCCTTCAGACATCTCTTCTCTAGACTAAGAATTGGGCATGTTTGCAACCTTTACTAATAGGGTGTGTTTTTTGCAAGTTTTATCATTCTTGTTGCCCTTCTCTAACAAACGTGAACAAATTGGATTCTAAAGTATGGGGCCCAAACTGGACGCAGTACTCCAGCGAAGGCTGAACAGAACTATTACCTCACACGTCTTTGGTACAACACTCCTTGCAATATACCCCAGAACGACATTTGTCTTTTTTTAGCTGCGTCACACGGTTGACTCTCATTCCCTTTGGGAGCCACTATAACCCCGAGATCACTTTTCTGCAGTACTGCTGCCTAGCTAGATATTCACATGTGAAACATGCACACACATAAAGAGACAGACTCACACAGCATGCACTGCAACACATTCATCCTCCCATAATCACAAACATGCAACATGCACTGCTAATCAAATTCTCACACACACACACACACTTACAGCATTAAACACACACGTTTATTTAAACCTACAGGTTATTTTTCTGGAAAGCACTTCAAAATCATCTTAGGTTTTTTAATGGTAATTACAAAATTCAAGTGCTCAAGAGACAAGAACTGGATTTGTGGAATGAACCTGCCCAAGAACATGCTCAGCCTGGCCTCCATCTAACAAGCCCCTGATTCAATTCAATACAATAATTATTGCATACAACCTCAGCTGCTTGCTTGGAGCAAGAGAGGAATTCAGTTTCAGGGCCTGTTCAGACTTTGGCTTGTAATTATACCACTAGTTGGGAGGCTGATCAGTGCCAATTTGCGGGTGAGGGAGCTTTGACTGCCACTGATCTAGGCCAGAGTCAAACTAAAATGGAGAGTGCCTATCTCCTAGAACTGGAAGGGACCTAGAAGGTCATCAAGTCCAGTCTGCTGCCTTCACAGCAGGACCAAGTACCATCCCTGGCAAATTTTTGCCCCAAATCCCTAAATGGCCTCCTCAAGGATTGAACTCACAACCCTGCCACTGCTCAAACCACTGAGCTATCCCTGCCCCCATTTACTTGTGGTAAAAGTCTCTATAGCTGTTTAGCCCTTAAACTAATCTGCTCCATTTTAAAATCACTGGTTCATTGGACTTCAAAGTTTCCTGTTCTTGTGCTCAGTGTCCCATCTACAAGTCCCTGTAGCACAGGGTATAACAATTTTAAACTCCAGACAGTCTCCCCTAGGCTCCAGTAGGAATGTTCACAAACAGTTATGTTTGTAAATGTTTGTGAATTTTTCAACAGTTACACATTTACACATGGGGGGGGGGGAGGGCAGGCAGCAGCTGATGTTCAGAAGGAGTTGGCAACATGGTGGGCAGGCAGCTTTGCGGAACCAGTACACGCAGGAAGCCAGCTTGAAAGCCAGTTTCCCATGTGTACTGGCTCCTGCCTGCTTCCCCACCCCCATGCTGCTGTATCTGATACAGAGGCAGCAAGGGGGGGAGGCAGGTTGTGCATGTAACTGTTAGGATTAACTGATGAGCCCAGGCTTAACGGTTAATCATGTAAACGGGCACATGCTAACATCCCTAGGCTCCAGGGGGAGCCAAGAGGGACACAGGGCAGAAGGCCCATGGAGTACAGGAAATGAGCACAAGCCAGCAGAAGATGGAAATGCAGAATCTAAGTCTGCATGAGCACACTGTCAAAGTGATGCTGTAAACCAATGTGTGGCCAAGCAGCCACTTTGCATGCAGAAGACACTCTTTGCTTTGCTAGGACAAAATGAAATGCAGCTGGTAAGTTAACTCCTTCATTGTTGACCATGCATAGAAAATGCAGCATAAGCGCCCATCAAAATCATGGGATGTTAAATTCAGCTGCCAGCTGTCAAGGAGCTCAGCCACCAAAAAAATGCCTGGGAAACTATATCTGTGCACGAGTAGTAATGCGAGTTCTTTGCACTTGCATAGCACTTTTCATCAGAGGAACTCCAAGTGTTCCTTCTGCAGAGCCCTGCGCGGATATGAACTTTGTATCTGCAGCCAGATACAAAAATGAGCCACAAGTATCTGAATTTGACATCCGAGAATGTGGACAGAAAGCAGAGATCCGCAGATTTGCAGGGCACTATTCGTCAGCCTCCCCAGTCTCGGGTGGATTCTATTATAATCATTTTACAAGTGGGGAAACTGAGGCAGCAAGTTTGAGTAACTAATTATCCAGGATCACACAGCAAGTCTGTGGCATAGCCAGGAATAGAATCCACAAATCCAGAATGCCCCCAATCCTCTTATATAGCAAGAGACAGGCTAGATTGGAGATACCCGAGCATGACGGATATCAGCAGTTAGTTTCATCCCAGAGAAATCAAGCACCTTTCTAGCTCAGCCTTGATTCTGAGTGCTGAGTCCACATGACAGGCACATGCCTTGGTAGCAAACAGCCTATGACCACCACATTTACACAGAGCCTAGTCCAGGCTCCCCATGGCCTCACGAAGTCCAGACACACTGAGAATTCACCCCAGACTAGAAGCCTTCAGAGCAGGGTCTGCCTGTGCTCCTACCCTCTTCAAACCCACCACGCTCACCCGCAGCTCCGCACGCCAAGCCTGGCACCGGGCTGGCTCTGCTCACCTAGGAAGGCAGAGGGCGAGACGGTCCCGTTGCTCCTGGCCACCATGACGCTAATGCCGGTCTCTACGAAGGGCACGGAGAAGTCCACGATCTCAGAACGCTCTTCGTTGATGGTGAGGGACCCGATGGCCATGTCTGCTCGCTGGTAGTACACCTGGAAGATGACAGAGGAGCAACCAGGTGACTCTGGAACCCACCTGCCGGTGACTCTCAGGGGACTCAGCCCCAGCATTGCTAACCTCCATTCTCAGCCTAATCCCACCTCCCCTAGAGACACTGGCCCCCATGTCTGCTCGCTCTTTGCCCATCCCACCTTCAGAGACAGGCTGCCCAGAAAAACACTTCCCTTCCCAATTGATTTGCCCCTAAGAAGCTCAGGGCCTGATGTTCAGTGACCCCATGGCCCTTTGACTCCATTTTGGCAGCACAGAGCAGGTGGATACAGCCTCCCTAGAGCCCCCTTGGCTGTTGTAGAACTGGGATAAACGCCCCTCAACCAGCCGTGTTGCCATTCCCAGACAGAGGGGGCAGACTGGGGGCATGGTGAGAACGCGATGCACAACAGCTGTCCTCTGCTGCCCAGGCCCCCAAGGAGAAGCGCGGCGTAAGAGTTAGAGCAGCCAGCGGAACCGCAAGCCAGCAAGGCTCCTGCACAAGCTGCCTTTGCCCCTCCCCACCAGGTCTGCCGCTGGGAGGGGGGGGATAAAAGGATGCCCCGGTGATATAAAAGGGCCCAGGGATCCCAGCTGGTGCTGCAACAGCGGTCAGAACCCCAGGCCCTTTAAATCATGGCTGGAGTGGCGTGTAGAAAAATTTCCTTTTAAAAAACTGAATTTTTGCTTTGAAACTAAAATTCAGAACGTAAGAATGGCCCTGCTGGGTCAGACCAGTGGTCCATCCAGCCCAGTATCCTGTCTGCCGACAATGGCACTGCCAGATGTTTCAGAGGGGATAAACAGAACTGGGCAATTATCAGATGATCCAACCCCTGACGTCCAGTCCCAGCTTCTGAAATCCAGAGGTTTAGGGACACCCAGAGCATGGGTCTCCAATCTGGGCTAACAGCCACTGATGGATCAATTCTCCCTTAAATTATCTAATCCTTTTTTTGAATCCAATTATATTTTTGCTATTCACATAATCCCCTGGCAATGAGTTCCACAGGTTGTCCGTGTGTTGTTTGCAGATGTGCTTCCTTTTCCTGTATTATGTGAAGGGGTGACAACACTTCCTTATTCACTTTTTCCACACCAGTCATGGGCTACGTCTACACTGGCCCCTTTTCCGAAAGGGGCATGCTAATTTTACAGGTCGTAATAGGGAAATCCGCGGGGGATATTTAAATCCTAAGTAGGAATAAGAGATCCTCCGGAAAAGGGCTTTTTTCCGGAGGATCGGGGCCAGTGTAGACGCTCTTTTCCGGCTTTTCTAAAAGCCAGAAAAAAGCGGCGGACATTTTTATTTAAATGCTGCGGGGGATATTTAAATCCCCCGCGGATTTCCCTATTACGACCTGTAAAATTAGCATGCCCCTTTCGGAAAAGGGGCCAGTGTAGACGTAGCCATGATGTTACAGCCCTCTATCATATTCCACCTTAGCTGTCTCTTTTCTAAGATGAACAGTCCCAGTCTTTTTAATCTCTCACCAGATGGAAGCTGTTCCATACCCTTAGTAATTTTTGTTGCCCTTCTCTTTCCTTTTTCCATTTCTAATATATTTTTATTGAGGTGCTGCAACAAAAACGGCACACAGTATTCAAGGTGTGGGTGTACCCTGGATTTATATACTGGCATTATGATATTTCTATCTTATTTTCAATCCCTTTCCTAATGTTCTGTGAGCTTTTCTTTCCCCACATTGAACAGATGTTTTCATAGAACTATCTACAATCACTTCAGATCTTTGAGTGGTAACGGTTAATTTAGACCCCATCGTTACATTTACAACATTTATTTTGTTTGTACTTTTCCCTTATTTTTCCCTTATTTTTATTATTTTGACCTTATGTCAAGACAGACCAGGTGTCGTAGTGCATAATATAACATGTCCTGACATAGGGACAAAATAATTTTTTAAATGGAAAACCAAGCAAACGAAACACATTTTGAAATGCAATTTTAGCTTTGACATAACGTTTAGAAATGTTCCTAAACAACATTTTGTCAAAGTTGGCATGATTTTGCAAAAGAATTTCTGTTGTGCAGAAACAGCATTTTCCAACAAAACTGTTTAGACAATCGTTTTCCCAACCGGCTCGGAAAGGGAACTTATTTCCTACTAATACAAAAGTGTCCAATAAAACCGACAAAAATACATGAAAACAATACTGATCTGGAAATTAACGAGAACACATCAGTGACTCATGCCTACAAAGCTATACAATTAGTCAGCTTCAGTATACTGATCACCACCTCAGAGCTCCTCCTGCTTTCTCACTGCACCAGAAAGAAGATAGACCATATGCACCAGCAATTGAAATGGGCTGGAGACCTAGACTCTGTCCCGGTCTCTCTGATGCTGAGCAAGCTGTGGACACCAAAATGTTCAAGGTTGGTTACCACAGTATGTTCATGATTTTCCCTGCCTCATTGCTTCGGAGACACATCAGCTATAATCGGTGTTAGCCAGGTTTACAACTACTTGGCTTTGCTGGATCAATGCAAAACAGCTAGAGCATACCAGGGAATCTGGCCCAATGAACGTAAATAGAACACACACAGACACTAACAAAAGTTAAGGTTGAAAAATCAAGCACTTAAAAGTTAGGAAATGCCAATGTTGCCTGTGAAACCATAATTCAACCCCCTTGTGCATATGTGTTATGATACTGTGCTTGGTGACATGATCATATCCTATTTTCTACAGAACCCCTGCCTCAGTCGGTGAAAAGATAGTTACTCAATATTTCTTTTTAACCTCATTCAATGTGCAGCCCCAGCCCCTGTTTACTGCACACTACTTCAACTCCACACTGAATACAAAAGTATTGAATGTTCTCCTCAGCATTACTAGGGTGCTCTCACCATAGTACCTGAGTGCTGCACAAACATTAATAAATGTATCTTCATCATCTCCAGGCAACTGAGTGGTGGAATCCCCATGTTTCAAACAGGGAACTGAGGCACAGTAACATTAAGATCAAAATTGTCACCAGCACCCACTGATTTTGGGTGCCCTACTTGAGATATCTAGGGCCTGATTTTTCAGAGTACTCAATTTGTATATTCACCATGCTATTTCTGCTGTAGTTGCGATTGCTTGGCCCTTCTGCAAATCTGATTCCAGATGACCTGCTGGGCATCCAGAAAATCGTGAACGTGTTGGTGTCAGTGGCTTGGAGGCAGGGCCAGAGTCTAGGTCTCCATATTCAACAGCTTTAACTGCAAGACCTGCCTCTCTTCCTTCAGCTCCCTGCCTCATTCACTGCACACCTTCTAACGTCCGCCACAAAAACAGCAGGGGTTCTACAGACAACCGCCTCAATCTCTACACAGCCCGTCTTCCTCTCCTCCTATGCAGCCCAACATTACCTGCTCTCATATCCATCCCCTCACATTGACTCCTGCCCCCCATTCCCATATCACCCTGACTCCTAACCCTTCTCTGATCTTACTCCTCCATTGTCCCCACTCCGTTTGCATTCCCTTCAGGCTACCTCCTCGCCAACATTGCCTGTGGACCACCAACCATCCAACTGCCAACTTTCTAATCCCAGCAAACTGAACACCCTTTCCCCACCCCCTGCCCTGACACTTCTCCAAGGCCACACTCCCTGAAGTGGAGTACAAATCTCCCTGAAGATTTGAGTATACTTTTACAGGAACAGCACAAGGCCCATGTTTGATGCTAGGACAAATATCTTGCTCCAAATCATGCAGGCACTAGTGCTTCAAGGATTGGAAACATTTTCAAACTGGGACACAACAATGTGTTTTTCCCTAATCTCTGGAACATTGAAAATTTCCCCAAAATTCAGCATAAGGCGGACACCAGAATTTCTGCCAAGCTTTAACTGTGTGGGCTACATTATAAACACCTGAAAACAGGGTCGTACAATGCAAAATGTTCAGCAGCTTTTAGTGCAGGCAGTACTCCCAGCTTTCCTTACAATTACAGCTCCAGCATCACATTGTGCCCATGCAAAGCATGGCCAAGGATCAGAAACTGACTCCAAACACTGAAATTCAGACTTAACTCAAACGGGAGAACCCTAGGTCAGGTCCAGGCTTTCACACATTGTGGTTAGCAGACATCAGGCATAGAATCATAGAACACGAGAACTGGAAGGGACCCAGAGAGATGGAGATTCCACAAACCCCCTAGGAAACTTATTCCAGTGTTTAACCATCCCTGACAGGAAGTTTTTCCTAATATCCAACCTAAACCTCCCTTGCTGCAATTTATACCCATTGCTTCTTGTCCTATCCTCAGAGGCCAAGGAGAACAATTTTTCTCCCTCCTCCTTGTGACACCCTTTTAGATACCTGAAAATGCCTATCATGTCCCGTCTCAATCTTCTCTTTTCCAAACTAAACAAGCCCAATCCTTACAGTCTTCCTTCATAGGTCATGTTCTCTAGACCTTTAATCATTCTTGTTGCTCTTCTTTGAACCTTCTCCAATTTCTCCACATCTTTCTTGAAATCTGGTGCCCAGAACTGGACACAATACTCCAACTGAGGCCTAATCAGCGCAGAGCACAGCGGAAGAATGACTTCTCATGTCTTGCTCACAACATTCCTGTTAATACATCCCAGAATCATGTTTGCTTTTTTTGCAATAGCATCACACCGTTGACTCATATTTAACTTGTGGTCCACTATGATCCCTAGGATCCCTTTCTGCCGTACCCCTTCCTAGACAATCGCTTCCCATTCTATATGTGTGAAACTGATTGTTCCTTCCTAAGTGGAATACTTTGTGTTTGTCCTTATTAAACTTCATCCTATTTACCTCAGACCATTTCTCCAGTTTGCCCAGGTCATTTTGAATTATGACTCTGTCCTCCAAACCAATTGCAACTCCTCCCAACTTTGTATCATCTGAAAACTTAATAAGCGTACTCTCTATGCCAATATCTAAATCGTTGATGAAAATATTGAACAGAACTAGTCCCAAAAGAGACCCCTGTGGAACCCCACTTGTTATGCCCTTCCAGCAGGATTGTGAACCGTTAAAAACTACTCTCTGAGAATGGTTATCCAGCCAGTTATGCACCCACCTTATAGCAGCCCCATCTAAGTTGTATTTGCCTAGTTTATTGATAAGAAGATCACGTGAGACTGTATCAAATACATGATCTTTCCTTTCCTTAAGAAAAGGTGCTTTGTGGGAATGGGTCACACCTGTCTCCCTACCTCTCCAATCATGCCATTCCAGATGCCACGCACGATCTTCCCGTGTTTTCCATTGGTTACCAGGTAGAGGTCATAGGAGAACTTCACTGCCTTGGCCAACTTCTTCAGGATATCGATGCAGAACCCCTTGCAGCAGAGTTTGGTGTAGGGGTCCACCGCTCCTTCCCCACTGAAACCAAGAGATTAAAACACGACACCCACACAGGTCACTTCCTTCAGAGGAGCTCCAAAGTCATTCCACCACCTATGCCACTTGGTGTTGTGGTGCTGATATACCGCTCTGTGTGAAGGCAGGACCCGACTAGCCTACAGAGAGCTCAGAAAGCTGCACTAGAGACACTGAGCTTGGTTCTCCCAGGACTGCACGTTGGATAGTCATTCACAGCCCTGCAAGCATGTGTAAAATCCTACTATGCCAGATTTCTCCCCATCCCTGCCACCAGTCATGGTGTGAGGGATGCACTTTTCACAAGAGCAAAATGCCAACGTAAGCAGCTTGATTCTCCGCTGCCCTGCCCCTCACGTAGACGCTATCACTGATGCAAAGTAAATGCAATATGCTGCTGGTCTGACCTGAGTTGGCAGAATTTTACACTCACTCTGGATTCAACTTTACACCAGCATACGTGGCTGCCCAAGAGGCAGGGCACTGCAAAGTTGGGAGCAAAGCAGTCAGGCAGTGAGGAATCAGGACCCCAGAGCAAGTCCACATTATAAGGAAAGAGATGGTCTTGCCAACCAGCTGGAAAAATAAGCATTTACAAAGCACAGTTATTTTGAAATGATTTATTTATTTCAAAATAATTTTGAGATAACGGGTGGCTTATTTCAAAATCTGTAAACCTCATTCCATGAGGAATAACACCCATCCCAAATCAGCTATTTCAGAATACAGGCAGTCTCTGGGTTACATGGATCCGACTTACATCGGATCCCTACTTACAAACGGAGTGAGGCAACCCCGCACTAGCTGCGCCCCCCCCCCCCAGCAGACCAGGGAGACACGGTGCGGCTTTTCTCAGCAGACACCTCAGCTTGAGAATAAAGCACTGAGGGAAGTGAGGTGTGGGAGAATAAAACTGAGCTCTGGAGAAATGTTTGGCTAGAGTTTCCCCTACAATATGTACCAGTTCCGACTTACATACAAATTCAACTTAAGAACAAACTTACAGTCCCTATCTTGTACATAACCTGGGGACTTCCTGTAGCGTTAGCGTGGACGCTCCACTGCTGCTATTTCAAAATAGCTCCTCCCTAGAGCCATTCACAGTAATGCCTCCCCAGTGCCTCCTGGGGCTCTAAATCGAGGTAGCACATCCACATTAGGGAAGCCTGCCTCCGACTAATTTTGAGACTTCCCTTCGTGTAGACGTGCTATTTCGAAATAAGCTATTTCAGATTATTTCTTCTGGAATAGCTTATTTTGAAATAAGTGTGCAGTGTAGACAGACCCTAACAACCCAGGAGGGCTAAGGAGATAGCTGCAGAATAGCTGGGAACAGAGCACCCGTCTCTCCGCATGGGAGCAACCACAGCTGTTGGGTAACGTCTGCAATTCCCTTTGTTCAGAAGCAAACCTGCAGAATAGCCCTCCTGATTCCCAGTGGGAGAAGGGCACGGCCTTCCACACTTGGGCAGGGAAAAGTGGCAGGAGGGAACTGTGGAAAGGCAGGGCAAGAGGAGGGGCTGCTCCAGCCGGGGAAGCGAGAGAGATGATCCAGCAGGCTGGCTGACACAACCTTGATCAGAGTCGCAGAGGTCAGCCATAGGCAAGCAATTAATAAGCGAGCCCAGGCCGGCCCTGCAGGGCCACTTTCCAAGCCAATCTCCGTGGCCATGTTTTCAGTCTCGGGGGAGTCTCGGCCGCAGCGCTGGGATCTACAGGCTGGCTCTTCACACAGGCAGCCCTGGAACTAGCTGATGGGCCAGGGCAGCTGCCAGCCTGGTGGGAAAACACTGCATTTATAGATACTGAACTGCAGCCCAAGAGTCTGCTCCAGGGACGTCTCACTGTATCGGAACGAAAGTCTCGCCTGAGCCAGCGCTCCCAGCTCTGACAATCAGGACTGGGCTGCAGCCCAGTTCTACGCAGCGTCTCCCAGCTGCAAGCATCCAGCCTGAAGTCAGAGCTCGTACAGCCAGGGTGAGAAATCCTGCCTAAAATTCCTGTACCGGAGCCTGGCACCACAGTAAACCCTCACCAGCCACACTCCTACGCGCAAACACTCAGAAAGCACCGCTTTATACTAGGCATGTTAAATTTAGTTTAATCAATGAATTGACTAGTCAATGGATTTTCCATCAACTAGTCAATTTGTTGAGAAGCGGAGAGCCCTTAAATGTAAAAAGGCTGGCGCGCGGCAAGGGGACCGGACACGAGCTGGGAATCAGCTGTCCTGGCTTGCACTGAGTCCCCCCGCTGCGCTTCTGATTTTTAAATGCATTAAGAGCTGATAGGTTCTTGATACATTTAAAAAGCAGAGGCGCAGTGTCTGGGACTGTATGTGAGTTGGGAATCAGCTGATTCCCAGCTTGTGCCCGATCCCCGCTACCCCCCTGCCTCCCCTGCTCCCCCAGCGACAGTGCTGGAGGGAACTGGCTTTTAAGTCGGCTCTTCCCAGCACCAGCTTCTGCTCCTCCCTGCCTTCCTGCCTCTATAGAGGCAGCAAGGAGGAGGATGCGTCTTGTCAAGGATCTAGTCGACAATCCCATAAATTGTTGCTTATCAGATAGTCGACTAGTCGCTTACATCCCTGTTTTATACAGAGGCCACAGTTTGCCCCATTCTGCTTTATGCTTGGGCAGGGTTTGGATGCTCCCTTCTCCCGGCTTCACGAGAAGCAGAGCACGTCCCTGTCTAACCCCGCTCCAGCACACCGGAAGGAGCGGAAGGGATGGTGCGGCGGGACATCCAGCTGCCTGCCCGCTTACCTGTCGGTGGTGTTGGTTTGCTTCCGGCAGGGGACGGTGTTACGCACACAGACGCCAGTGGCCGGGTCAGTGTTCTCCACGATCACAAAGGGCCTCTCTTCGAGGGTGGCCACGGTGAGGTGGCGATTGTCTGACACGGGCTGCAGGAAGGAGCCGTAGCGGGGCCACACTGGGTACTTCATGTGGATGATCCCTTTCTCCCATTTCCCCACCTGCCCGAGATCGGAGAACAGTGTCACTGCCCACACAACCAGGGGAGATGCCCGCGGCGGCCTGGCAATGGGGCAGGTGAGGTTATTCCCAGGGAGGGAGCTCAGTGCAGGCCCTTTGGTTCCCACAATCACCATCTTTGTGGCATTGCTGTTCCACTAGAAGAGGAGACAGCAGGTCAGGACAGTGACTGCTAGGTCTGGATATCAGGGCTGCCTGCCCCTGCCTGGATGGTAGAGCTCTGATGAGTGAACAGCACCTAACAAACATCCCCCCTTTTGCCTCTCCCTCTGCCTGCGAGCAGATCCAGACCTCTCGGACGGATCCACTCTGCCGAGCGACTTGCCAGCTCATCCCCCGACCCATTACTGGTTTCTCACCAGCCATTTGCGCTCGTTGAGAGTCAAGCTGCTCTGACTGGGCCTACCGGTCACATGGTATGTTTCTCTCCACCCCGACTGGATGAGAATTGCTTTTAGAATCTGTGACGTAGTGGGGGTACCTGGCTGGTTTCTATGCTGCTGGCTCTGGGGTAACCCCCACTGGCTGCCGTGGGTACCACGACCCAGCAAAACAGGATGAGTCACTATGCAAACCAGTGGCCAGACACCCCCCATGGAGAGGAACAAAGGAAGGGGGAATGCTGCCCTGGCTGGGGGGCAGGGCTGGAAGCATGGAGGAGAGCCTAGGGAAAGGGGCTGGAGTTTAGGGACCCAGTCTCCCCCATCTCAAGGGGGCCTGAGGCATCCTAGCCCAGCTCTGTGACCAGATTACATCTGTGCTGTGCTGTATCCTGGAGAGGCAATAAACTTCCGCTATTCCATGGCTGGTGCAGTCTGTTTGTGCCATTTCGGGGTGCAGGAGACGGGGGAAACTCCAACGCGCCATCACAGAATCTCTCTGCTGCTACACACACTCAAGTCCCGATTCCAACCGTCCTTTCCACAAGAGTTCTGCAATATTCACTTAAAACTCTCTGTGCTGGTGGACTGCCAGCCTGGCGACCCCTCAGGTCACTTGGCCACGCACAGCCACCGAATGCAGTGCGGGCAAAAGGGAAGTTGCCTAAAAACGTGATCACACGGTGACAGGCCTATTTCTGGTTTCGTTTAGCTGCAGCATTGGCCCGGCTCTACCAAAGAGGTGGATGTCGCAACGCTTCTGAGTAACTCACAGGTCACTGTTCCCCAACAGCTCGCCTGGCATTCAAGTTGGCCTGCTAGCCTAGACAACAGCTGACTGCACGCGCCGAGTTCACACTGTGCCCAGGAGCCTCGAGGGTCAGCCCTGGATTCCTGGGTTGGAATTTGCTGGCCTTGCTAAGGGGGCACACTGCAGTCTTTCCTGTGCTCACTAGGACCAGCACTGCACCTATCAAACTTTCCACCCAAAGGTGCTTTACCAACCAGTCAGTTGCATCAGTCACCACCTCTGGGGTGGGACACAACCATAGCAACACTACCTAACAGGAAGGGCGGGCACCACCACATCCCATTATCCTGCAGGCTGGATGCAATTAGCGACATTCGCTCAGCAGCTCAACGTTAATTCCCTGGCTCTTGCAATAAAAATCTGTGGGCTCTTGAGTGGTCACTAATGGTCCTTTGTTATGCAGCTGATGCCTAAGACTGCGTGTTCCCCAACAGCATGCTGGGGCAATGACCCAGAGGGAAAACATCTCCTCCTCCATCACTAACCCCACTTACTGCAGCGTCTCAGTCTTCCTAAGACGTTCCATTTCCAGCTCTAATCCTAGGTCATTCCCCTGGAGCTCACCGTGACACCTTGGTGCCTGCTTTGCCCGAGGGCTGCTTCCTACCTTGGTGCTTTTCACGCTCACAGAAGAAAGCAGCCTGTCTAAAAGAATATCAGAGCCAGGCGCAAACACATTCCAGCGCGCCCAACCCCTGAATGCTGGGAACACAACTCTCAATACTAATCACGTCAAATGGGAGCCTGATTTTAAACACTGAAGTTCAGAGCGAGAATCTCCCCCGTACCCTGGCGGGTGTAAAATACGACTACAAAGAGCAGCACAGGGACTGGGGGTGGGTCTGGGAGACCTATGGGGGAAGCCATCAGAGGACGCAACCAGAGAATGGGCATCTCAGGCTGCAGGAACGTAACGGGGAGTAGTTACAGGGAGTATGAGGAGTCTGTAAAGAGGCGCACCCGGGGCGCAATGGAGAGACAATCGGGGGTATCTAACAGCAATATGGGAAGTCTCCAAAGGGGGCCACAAGGGTGTAGGAGCCCACTGAGAGTCTGCGGGAGAAGTAAAAGCACATGGAAGCCTCCAAGAGGAGGAGCCAGGCAGCAAGGGGGCTTGGCGGCTAGTTTGTGGCAGTCGCCAGAGCATATGGAGGCAGGTCCTAAGCAGTGCTCCCCATAAGCTGAGTATTTTGGCGGCTGCTCAGGAGAGATTTAGGGTACATCTAGACTACATGCCTCTGTCGCCAGAGGCATGTAGATTAAGCTACCAGACATAGGAAAATGAAGAGGCGATTTAAATAATCGCCGCTTCATTTAAATTTACATGGCTGCCGCGCTGAGCCGACAAACAGCTGATCAGCTGTTTGTCGGCTCAGCGCGATAGTCTGGACGCGCGGGTGTCGACATCAAAGGTATTTGTCGACCACCCAGGTATACCTCATCCCAGGAGGCTTACCTGGGTGGTCGACAAATACCTTTGATGTCGACACCCGCGCATCCATACTATCGCGCTGAGCCGACAAACAGCTGATCAGCTGTTTGTCGGCTCAGCGCGGCAGCCATGTAAATTTAAATGAAGCGGCGATTATTTAAATCGCCGCTTCATTTTCCTATGTCTGGTAACCTAAACTACATGCCTCTGGCGACAGTCTAGACCTATCCTGAGATGCCACCTTGCTGATTAGCAGAGCACTCACAGTTGGCAGCATGCGGGTCTACTGGCAGTGCGCATCTGCACATGCTTTGGTGCACATAGCAAAATTTATTCCACACATAGATGGAAAAAATTAGAGGGAACATTGGTCCTAAGAAGGGCATATGGGTGTTCATGGGAATGGGGGCAGAAAGGGCATATAGGTGCCTAAAGAAGGGGTTTAGACAGATTGCAAATGGAGGGGAGCTCGTCACAGGTCTTAAGGGCAGAAACGCAAACAGATCTGGAACCTCAAGGGAGAGCCCATCAGGTACAGAGGCTGGACCTACTGAGAACCTGGAGTTGGGCAGGTGTGAGCCCCCCATTGCTAAAATCCCCGCCCCATAAGGGGAGGAGCCAAAGGACCCAGGCATGAACTAAATCCAGAGGATCAAAGAAAAACCAAGGCTAGGAATGAAGGTTGAAGGGAGATCAGAGGGATCCAGAGACAGGAGCAGAGAACTCTGGACAATCCCAGTGCTCCCCAAAGACATCCAGGGAGGGAGAGGAGTCTGGCTCAGAGCGGGACAAGAGGGGGCTTGGCAGTCCTAGAGAGCGGGGGTGGGGGAGGGGCGCAGCAACAGAGCGTGGTGGTTCCTACATGCCTCTTTAGTAGGGCGTTATCCCTGGGCAGCCTCTTCTCTCCCCGGCCCCGTCTGGTGTTGGTGGCTGCTGGGCTTTGCAGGGGAGGTGCCCTGAGTGGGGAGGGGGACACGGTGGGTGCGGGAGGGGAAAGCAGCCCTTACCATCTCCCAGAGCCGATGCCGGTTCAGCGAGATCACCACCATGGTGGGCCTCACCAAGTAGCCACCTTCATTGAAGGAGAAGTCCCTGTGCTCCCATGTCACATTCAGCAGGTGCCTGCAGGGAAAACAAGGAGCACCATGGCCAGGGAAAGTGGCAGCTTCCCAAGCAGGGCGAGCAACCTCTCTCCCTCCCACAGACGCCCCCGCCAGCATGGGCTAAGCAGAGCGCCCGCACTCCAGCCTGGCCTCTCCCCAGCACAGACCCGCGACCATCTGGCTGCAGGGTCTAGCAGACAAGGCCCTGGGCTGAGGAAATCTGGGCTCTATGCCCGGCTCTGCCATTGACTACCCAAGTCACTTCTCTGCTGTCTGCCTCAGTTTCCCCACCTGTCAAAGGGGGTTATGAGACCCTTTCTGGGCGGCATGCACTGAGATTTAGGGATGGAAAGCAGCATGCCAGGGAGGTGCTTGTTATGCTTTCCTCTCTAGGGACCACAAGTCCCAGGGCTGGGATGCAGAATGGCTCCCAGAGAAAAGCAACCTGGAGGGAAACTGAGGAAAGGAGTCTGCATGGATTGGCGAGTGTGGGAGGGATGAAGGAGAGCGCCACCTGACTCAGGCTTTTACACCAAGCCTGTCACCATAGTCCCAGCAGGATACTGGCAGTATATTAGTGACTGAGCAAGAACCCCCCCTCCCGCCCCACCCAAGCTTTCCTCCCTCCCTTCCACACCAGGAACCAGCAAGAGGCACGGTAGCAAAGTCAGACAGGCCCTGGTGACCTAGAGACACACAAAATGTACCTGACACCCCAGGATCTTACTCCGCATTATTTTCCGGGAAGGGGGGGCTGTGAACAGGCTAACGAGCTAACAGGCAGAACATTCCAAATCACTGAACAGGGCATGTCGGGGGAGGGAAGATTTGGGCAGGGACCAGCAGCAAGGTCACTGGGCTGGCGCCAGGCCCACACGTGCGAGCCAGGTGCTGGCATATTCAGCGCACGAGGGCAGCAGGGTGGCTGGCCTCACTCACCCTCGGTCTCATTCCTTCCAACCGGCTCCCTCCCCTCTCTCATCTGCCCCCGGGCTCCCTCCCCCCGTCCCCCCGCCCCGTGAGGCAGTGACTCAGAGGGACTGTATCCCTCAAGCAACACAAGATTTACCAAACCCAGAGCCCAAGCCCCCTGCTCAATTAGCCAAGGGTCACACTTCAGGAGAGTTAATTAAAAACCGTTGCACTTAGATGGGTCCTTCAGGCTCTGTAGCCTGGCGCTCCCTGTCCTTCCCTGCCTCCTGCGCTTTCCCTCTCTCTGTCGTCCTCCCGCTTTGCTCCACCCTCCGCCTCAGCGGTGGCCATGCTGCTGCATTCGCCCTGAGCGAGCCCTTGAAGGAAGGGAGAAAGTTTTCACTCTACACCAGGGTGGGCAATAATTTCAGACCGGGGGAGGGGAGGGCCCTTCAGAGATTTTTGAAGTGGGCCAGGGCTGCCCCAGAAGGGCGGGGCCTCAGACAGAAGGGGCGGGGCCAGGACACTTCCATGCTTCCTCACCCACAAACCCGCCCCGCCAGACAGAACCGCCAACTCTTCCCCCCCCCCCCTTCAGGAGATCAAGGGGCGACTTCATCAACGGGGGAGTCCAGTCTCTCCGAGTGGATACTGCCAACCCACCCCTGTCCAAGGGAGGGTGCCTCCGGGCCTCTCTCTGAGAGCTTTATCCCCTCCTGACCTGATCCCCACCATGCAAACGACCAAGTCCTGCTGGCGGCTACTCAGCAGCAGCGTTCGGATGCTGACCTGTAGAACGTGTTGTTGGTGGTGGTGCTAGGAGGCGTCTTACAGTCCTTGCCCACCTCTGGGAGGTTCCCATAGGTCTTGAAGTAGCTCTCAGCCCCCATGGCGATGATGGCCACACCATCCCGAACCTTCTGCCTCAGGCTCATCTTCCAGCTCTCCGTCACCACGCTGATGAGGCCGATGGGGAAGGAGACAGGCGGGAGCTCCATGTTCCCCACCGTCAGGCTAGGCACAATCCAAATGTAGCCAGGCCCGACCAAGCCTGCCTGCTCTGCCACCTGGAAGAGGTACACAGCCTCCTCCCGCGAGCAGTACACAATCATCACCTGGGCATCGATTTGCCGTAACAGCCGTTGGGTTTTGGAGTTACTCCCATCCTGGGTCATCTCAAAGGTCAGGACATCCTGGAGCTCCCAGCCGAAATAGCTGGCGTCCGTGAAGGACCGGATAACCTCCACGAAGATGTTGTAGCCTGGGTACAAGCTGGTGATGACCGCGAAGGAGCCCCAGTCATATTCCTCCAGGATTTTGAAGATCACCTGGATCTGCTGCTCCAGGGAGACTCCCAGCTGCAGGAAGGCAGAGCCAGTCTCCTGGAAGACAGAACCACCCGCCACGGAGAAGACAATGGATTAGGAACTGGCCAAGTGCAAAGAGCCCCATGGTGCCCATCTCCTCCCCTTTCCTCTCTTAGGCTATGTCTAGACTACACCCCTCTTTCAAAAGAGGGATGTAAATTAGACAGATCGAAATTGCAAATGAAGCCGGGATTTGAATTTCCCGCAGTTCATTTGCATAATGGTAGCCGCGCGGTTTTCAAAAACAGTATTTTGAAAGTGAAACCGTCGTCTAGACGCAGTTCTTTAAAAAAAACACCCCTTTTTTTAAAAGATTCTGTAATCCTCATTTTTTGAGGCGTACAGGATTTTTCGAAAAAGGGTTTCTTCCCGAAAGAACCGCATCTGGATGGCGGTTTCACTTTCGAAAGAGGGATGTAAATTAGACAGATCGAAATTGCAAATGAAGCCGGGATTTGAATTTCCTGCACTTCATTTGCATAATGGCAGCCGCGCATTCTTTCGAAAACGGGTATTTCGAAAGAGGGATGTAGTTTAGACATGCCCTTAGAAACCTTCACAAGCTGGAGAGGTCACCACCAATCAGAATCCCAGCCCTACGACTGCTCAAAGTTCAGGGCTACGAGAGCCAGGAAACCAGGGTCTGGCTCCACCTGACCTCAGGTAAATTACCTCTCTATGAAGTGTCTCAATTCTCCCCCACTCACAGGATGAAAAATTGGGGTAACCCCCAGCTACGTAGCTTCCAAAGGCTGCTAAGAGGATGAATGAATGAACATTTGTGGAAGTGCTACTTACATTCCAAAGAGAATTGTTGTTGCTCTTTGTAGTCCAGCATCAAACACTCCTTTCCTCTATCCTTTCCCACTCCCCGTCCTCTCTCTGCCCCAGCCCCAGATCTCAGTGGGTCTTCAAATTGCTTCTTTTTGCCAAGCAAGGGAGGACCTCATAAAGGACAGTTTGGGTCTTATCCCACCCCTGCTCCGCCCAGTCCTTATGTACCTGTCCCCGAGATCATCTCTTTCATGCCTTATCACTCATCTCCTCTCCTGAGTCTGGATGCCGAATACCCAAGCCAACCATGGGATCAGGGAGCTCAGACTTTCATATTTCCAGCTCCCAAATCCTTTTCATTCTTCACTCGTACATTCTGAGCCCTTCCATTTCCGGCCCTCTATTTCCTGGCTTGCCCCTTCCAAAACCTTACTTTTTACTTATGATCGCATAAGTATTTCACTTTGCTAATCTGAAGAGATCATCTCGGCAGGGCCAAGATGTGTGAAAACCCCATTGCTTGGGATATATAAAATAAGCCAGTTTTGGATTCCTCCCTATAATATGGTCACTGATGCTTTATCCCATCTGAGAGGAATGGGCGAAATGACCTTTTTGATTCCTAATTTCTGTGATGAACTCTTCCTTTGATCAAAATTTATCCGCAATTTAATTTTTCTGCAACTTCAAAAAGAGAGAGACCGACGTTTTCCTTTGCAATTATGAAAAAAAAAAAACTTTTAAGTAAAAAAAAATCTGCCTGATGGGCTAAGGGGGTTAAACTTCACTTACAGCTGCCTGATACCCACCTCACCATCTCAAGGAGCTTATTGGTCAGCTCTCTCCCTGCCACACCATCCCAACCAGCTGTCCCTCTCACTGGCAAGTCTTAATTGATCCCATGATCAATGATTTCAAAATGAAATTTACAAAAGGTCACAGAGAAGGCTGCGGGATTTTTTCATGCAAACTGTCATAATTTTTCCCGTATGGTTTTCCCAGGGCAACGCTGATCAGTCCCCCAGTAGATCAATCCACAGGTGAACTCAGAGTTGTCAGGAAGATACATTGTTTTGTGGGAGATTATTCTGGATTTGAGACGTCTCCTGTGGAGGAGTTTGAGAGACACAGCTCTAAGGAGGAAATGGAGGACCGCCCTGCAAACGAGCGAGAACTGCGGCAGGTATTAAACCCTATGTAAAATATCAAGGGAATCTGCTGGGAGGAGAGGGGAAGCAGCAGAGAAAGTGCTGATCTCCCAGTGTACAGAGCACAGCAAATTCAAGGCCTACCTGTAAACATTGGGAGCTTGATTCTCATACCCTAAGCTGCAAGTAGTACCTTACTATAACAGTCCTATCGATAGAGCCCTGCGCAGATACAAAATCTGTATCCGCATCTATAGCTGCACAAATGAGCTGCGGATATCTGTGTTGACATCTATAGATACCCACAGATATAAAGCAGATATCTTCAAATTTGCAGGGATCAGGGTACAACATTTGTATCCACATCCATGCCTATAAAAATGAGCTGTGGATATCCATGGCCATGGATGTGGATGCGGATACCTGTGGATATTCGTGGATTTGCAGGGCTCTGCCTATCGAATTCAACAACTGCTGATACTGTAGGCACAAGTTTGCACTACAGTTAACTGCAGGTGCAAGTTACATAACACAAAGCCACACATCCAAACAATCACTTGGCCCCAGGTGCAAAATTTCAGGCAGTATAATTTGCAGGTACAAATCTGCACCCACAGAAATGCAAAATGGGCAAAGGCCCTTTGGAACATCAAGCTCAACAAGCTCTTGGAGATTCCAAACAGCTGAACAAAACACATGAAGGTTTAGAACAGCTCCAGACCCGGCTGCCGTGATCTGTCCCCCACTTACCACAATGCATTTCTAGGGGCAAATCCTGCCTACTCTCTGTGCCCAGAACTCCGACTGAAGTCAACAAGAAGTCCTCCTGTGGACAACTAGCAGGATCAGGACCCAGGTTTCACGGAGAAGAATTTCACACCAGCTGCATCCCAACCTGCTTTCCAGAGCTCTAGGGGTCTGATAAACATGAGCAGAGGTGGGCTAAGAGGTGCAGCCGGCAGAGAAAGGATTTGTGAAATCAGTCGGCGATCAGACAAGGCAGAGCGATGCAAGGAGACTGCTTGACACAGAAGGACCATTGAAGGAGACTATTGCACCAAGAGCAGCCGGATTGCATGCAGCGGAGCAGAGAGGCGGGTGCTAAAAGGAGCGGGGGGACAGAGGTCATTAGAGAGAAGGTACAGGCGGCAGTTTGGAGCAGGGCCAGGGAAGGGTTGGAAATCAAATCCCAATGGAGAGGATTCGATGGGACTCCATTCATATCGTCAGCGCAGCTCCTTAAAACCCAGTGTCAGTAGGGTCCAGCGAGGGGACCTAGCTGCCCCCCTCCCTCTGCGGCACCCCAGGCCCTGACTGCGGGAGTCACAGAGCCAGTGCTGAGAGCTGGGCTGGGGTGTCTTTTGCCCCAAATAACAACACTGCTAACTCGCTGGGATCGCCCCATAAAAATTGTACCGGAAGGGGGGGCATTCTTCCTACATACCCTAGCCAGCCCCCAAATCTATTCCCTGCTTCTAAGGTCCTGCATTATAGCACCAATTCTTCTGGGCAGGGATCCTGGCAGCTCATTGCCGTCTCTCCCGAGCTGGCTTGCGGATCCTCCCAGACAGAGCAGGGCATGTTAACACCAACCTGACTGGAGCTGGGGCAGAGGCTCCAGATTTTGCTTTCAGGAAGGGCGGCTGGGCAAGCCAGGCTAGTGCCCATAATGGACTGTGCTGCCCACGAAGCATCATGTGGGCACAGTCTCTCCTCAAGCTCTTCCTCCTCTCCCAGCCCTTCAAGGAGACATGGCCGGGGGGGAGGAGGGGTTGTTGGATTGTAACGATTTGCCGATTACATAAACCGCCCGTGAGAACCTGGCATCAAACGTCCGCAAGGAAGGCACGCGGCTCAGGGAAATCGTCACCTGTTTCCCTGCGAGCAGGTGACAGTAACCGCGTCTGACACCCAGTGACGGGCAACCAAGCTAAAAATAATTACCCAGCATGCCGTACACCTGTAAGAAACCAGAGCGCCCTGCAGCATCCCAGGCAACGCACATCCAGGCAGCCTGGCTGGTGAGTTAAGACACAACCGCCACTGACTGAGATAAACATGGAGCTGGATTCCATCCTCCCCAGCCCAAGCTGAATCCCAGTGGGGCTGCTGGGGACACCGTCCGTCTTGGGAGCCATGGTGTTGACAGGGGTGACTTAGGACCCCATCCTGCACCTTTCACTCCCCTTGGAGCCAGCAGGGTGAGCTCAGCACCTGCCAGGACCAGGATCTTGGCAGGAGAGCTTCAGGGACCAGGGCCTGGGCCTGTCCTGCCCTCCCTGGCTCCCAGGATGCAGAGATCCAGCAGGGGCAAGGGATGGCCTTGTTTTCATGCAGCTCTACTCAGCACCTTCCGTTTCCTGCCTCCTACCAATTGGTTTGTCACTCAGAGCCTCAGGTCCCACCCCCCAGCTCTCCTCCTCCCCCTCCAGTGAACCCAGCCTTCTCAGTGCATTCCCCCCCCCCCCTCCCATGGCATGTCACACGTGTATCCCTCTTCACATCACATGAGTCTACATCGGGGCAGGCAAGATACAGTCTGTGGGTTGAATCCAGCCAGCCGAGTCACTGCATCAGGCCCACGAGCTGCCCCGCCGGGACCCTCGGGCACAGAGCAGCCCCATGGTGTGTTAAGCAGCTGGCTGCTCCTGTGGCTCTCGTCTCCGGGCACTGGGGGAGGTAGGGGAGGCTTTACACTCCGCCCCCACCTCCAGAACAATCCAGGACCAGCCCTATCATGAGGCAAACTGAGGCGGCTGCCTCAGGTGCCAGACACGGAGGGGACACCACTGGAAACCAGAGTGTAGAAAACTGTGTCTGCTGCGGGTGCATATGTATCCTCTCTGCTCTAGATGCACAGAGAGGGTGGAGTGCAATGCTGGAGGAAGGAGGGCTCAAGAGACCTTTCAAAGTTTTGGCCCAAGTGAGGGGGTATGGGAACGTTATTTGAGCTCCCCGCCTCGGGTGCCAAAATGTTGTGAGCCGGCCCTGGAACAATTCCTCAGCTTCTATTGGATTGAAACGGGTCAATAGGAGCTGAGGGATTGTGCTGGGGGAGGGTTGCAGCAGCGCACAGCCTCCCCACCCCCCCAGCACTTGGAGCAGAGAGCCACATGGAACAGCCAACCGTTCTGAGCAGCCTGGGACTTTGGCACACAAGGAGCCTGCCTCACAGGGCTGCTGGCCGGGAGGCACCTAGGTAAGCCCCTCCCAGTCAGAACCTGCCTCTGGCATTCCAGCCCCTCCACACGCCAACTCGCTGCCACAGGTCACCACCCAAACCCTCTGCAACCTCCTCCCTCCTAGACCCTGCCCCCCCATACCTCTCCCCAGGCCAGAATCCTCTCCTGTGCCCATCTCTCCTCCTGGAATCCTGTCCCCAGACTCCCGCTCATACCCCACACCTTCTCCTGCACCCCAGTCTCTACCTTGTGCACCCAACCTCCATCCCAGACCCTCGCCCCTCCCCAGAAAAGTGCAGCCCTTGGCCACTTACCAAAACCTTGGGATGGTCCCCATCAAAAATTATTGCCCATCCCTGGTCTACACCTCTGCTGGGCCTGTGGTGCCCAGGCAGGTGGAGACCCACTCACTTGCACCAATGTTAGAAGTAGCCGTGCGGCTGCCCCGACTACGTGGTGACTCAGGCTAGTCACCCGGGGCATGCCTAGAGGGGTAGAATTGTGCTCAGGCAGAGCTACCGTGTTTACCCCTACCTGAGCAGGGAATTACACTGCCCAGCAGCAGTGAGGATACAACATACCCACAGAGGATACCAGCCTATTACTGCTGCCAGCTAACTGAGTTACTCCTTCAGTTCAGTCGAGGGAGCTTCATGCTGTGGTGCTGACGTTCCCACATTTAACCCAGGCCAAGAGGGTGTCGTGATCTACACAGAACCCCACGGAAGGTGTCCCTGAGGGAATGAACAGAACAGGTGATCAAATGATCCATCCCCGGACACCCATTCCCAGCATCAGATAACTGAGTCTAGGGACACGAGTGTCCCAAAGGAAATCTGCGCTAGTTCAGTGGAGTCCCTCATTCAGCGTCAGAAGGGGTGGCCCTGACTTTCCCATGTTGAGCAGAGGAGCTATCACCAGGCTCCACGCTGGCCTTGCGGTCCCTGCACTGCGTGCGTTCCATTCCGAGGCGCAGCCCCGTACTGAAGGAGCACGTGCGTGTCTCTGTATTTTAAAGGAGTTCCCAGAACTGGGTTTAACAGACCCCCACAACATCCTCACGGTCTCCACTGCAGCGAGGCTGGTGTCCCCGGGCAATTGTCACTTCCCAGCAGGCGTTCTGGTTTGAAGATGAAGAGCTGGACTCAGGGAACGGAGCTCCCGTGCAAACCCAAGAGAAAGCAGGGACGTTTACAGCTGTCGGGGGGGAAGTGGCACTCAAAGGAGGGGTTGGACAGTGAGTTAACTGAACAATGGCATTTGACATAGATGCTTATTCCCTAGACTGGGAGCTAACTGGAGCTGGGACCATTTTTTCTGACAGTCTAAAGAGCAGCTAGCTCACAGAGCACACTGTCTGCAGTGGAGAATCACCAATAGGAATAGATCTTCTCTTGCATTCACCATGACGCTCTCTTGCTCGCCCAGGCATTCAAACCCTGGTCTGCATTCCCTGTCTTAAAATACATAAGAACGGCCAGACTGAGTCAGACCAAAGCTCCGTCAAGCCCAGTGTTCTGTCTTCCCACAGTGGCCAATGCCAGGTGCCCCAGAGGGAACGAGCAGAACAAGTGATCACCCAGTGACCCATCCCGTCACCCACTCCCAGCATCAGATAACTGAGTCTAGGGACACCATCCATGCCCACCCTGGTTAACAGCCTGGCCTCCATAAACTGATCTAGTACTTGTTGAACCCTGTTATAGTCTTGGCCTTCACAACATCCCCAGCAAAGAGCCCCCCCCCTCCCGTCACCAGATTGTTAAGAACACAGCGTCTTGCCTATTGAGCATGGCAGGCACATTAGACAACATGGTAGCGAATGCAAATGAAGGGATTGGAAATGTATTTGTGCACATTATGAGCCGGTTTCCCAGCTGACGCAGCTTGGTTGTCTTGTGTGGAGTTGTGCTGATTTACACTAGCTGGGGATTCAGGCCCATATAGTTAGAGGATTTCATGAGTCCCCTGGTCTCCCCGCTCACCATCTCCAGAAATAACTAACCAAGAGATTTCACCTTAGGAGTCAGGACCACAGCAGAGCCCCCGCTGATACTGATGATGGGGACCTGCGTCTGGGAGGATATGAAGTCCAGGATCTGGGCCACGGCCTCTGTGCCGATGTTGTCCTCAAAGACAATGCCGTGGAGCTTGGTGCTGGTGAGGATGTTGCAGATCTGGGTCAAGAGGGTGCTGGGGTTGGTGTCGTTCACAATCACCGTGACCGGGTGGATCTCCAGAGGCAGGTCCAGGAAGCTCTGATGAGTGAGCCGGCTGCGGATGTGCAGAGGGTACGAGGAGCCCCCGAAGACCACAGCCACATTTACCACTGGCTCCTCTGGGCTCGACAGCAGGAGATCCATTAGGACAGCTGAACAGCCCAGCACCATGGACAGTACCAGAGTGTGCGTCAAAGCTCTGCCCATGTCCACCGCCGAGTCCCTGCAAACCCAAAAGCAAACAGAAATCAGGGTAGGAACAGACAGACCTGAGTGCAGACGGGGTGGGAGGCCCAGAGGAAATGGGGCTGGAGGCCAACTGGATTCCGAGAGGGGGGCGGGGATTAACCAAGGGGCTGGGGGCAGTAGGGAGAAAGAACTTCTCAGAAGGGCTTATAGGCAGGCAGAAGGCCTAGCAAACCAGGCCAGGTACATGGCTAGTCCCTGTGCCCCTCTGACCCTCAGAGGCCTGTTCTCCCCACAGCTCCATAGACTCCAGGACATCACCCCATGCTATCAGCTGCTGCTTCTCGGGAACAAGTGGGGAAACAAGCTGGGCACACAGCGATCCCCATTTGCCTCGCCTGCTCATCCGTCTGACAGCTCCTACCTGCCTGCCAGGTGACCTTTGGCTTTTGATCCCTGCCCCCCCCCCCCACACACACACACTGCTCGCTGCATAGACCAGTTAGCCGGCTGACTGAGCTCTCCCCAGCCCCATGCCCCGCCTGCAAGGAGCAGCTCCCATGTTACGGGAGCCCAAGCCCAGGAGAATTTGGATCCTTCAGAAATGTCCAAGCCAGGGCCCAGGACTTGGCTTGAAGCGTTCCCGGCAGAGGCCCCTCTTTGGGCTGGCCCCACCCACCAGCCACAGGCCTGGAGGCAGCTCCTGAGGGCTCCTGGCAGCTCAGCCCCGGGGTTGGGCAGGGAGGGAATGGGGCAGATGCCATCTCAACAACCCTGTGTCAGTGCCCCCCACCCCCACAGTTCCAGTCCCCCCCATCCCACCACTTCCCCAGCCAAACCCCACACCCACCCCAGTGCCCCCGCCTTCCAACCACTTCCCCTGGCCTAATCATCTACCCACCCCGGTGCCCCCCCAATCGCCCACCTGCCATGTGCTCTCTCCACCCTTTCCCCTCTAGCTCGAATGTTTGCTGGGTCCTTTCACTCTGGGTGCAGGCAGCCTAGCTACTTTCTAAGCTACTATTGCCATGAAAGCCCTTTTTTAGTTCCTTTGACTTCCCCAGTTTCTAATAGCTCTGGTTTATCGCACACAACAAGGGGGTGGACAACAAGGCAGACAATGCGCAGAGCTGGAAGCCACCTTGCCTGGCTCCTCACACACTGACAATGCCTTTCAGGATTTAAAGTCAACCTTCTCCCATCTGACCCACCTAGCGGCAATTTCATCTGCACTGCGGGTCTCTGTGGCACGTTCCGCACTCGCCGCCGCTGCTGGCAGGGGAACAGCTCCCTTAGTGGCACAAGGTGCTGGGGCTTCTCCCCACCCCTCTACTAGACTGAGGGGAAGATCAGCTTAGAAACCCACTAAGAGGTAGAGCAATTTCCTGCACATCCTGGTTTAAGATTCAACTCTCTTTGGTGCCCATTGTATTAACCGCAAAGCTTGTGCATCATTGTGAGCCTGATCTGCATGTGACCTCTCTGGGGCAGTGCGAGGTGAGACCTGGGAGTTCAAAAGATTATACCCCTGAGAACGTGCCGGACAGGAAAGGACTTTGGGGACAATAAGCATGAAGTGGATTTTCTGGGGAATGCCTAGGGAGACGTTAATGCAAATTCCCCCACCTCCATTTAGGTCTTTGGAAGCCGTGCTCTGAGGAGCGGATCCCTGCCTGCAGATGATCTGATCCCGGAGACAGGATCAAAGGCCTCTGCTGAAGAAGTAACAGCAGAACTGCCCGGCCCGGGTTCTGGTTCTGAGTCAGAGAGTCAAACCTCCACAGGGAAAACCAAGTTGTGGGGTTTGAAGGAAAGACACCTACCTTAGGCTGGAATTGGGGTGACCTCTGCTAAGCTTTTTACCATTCGTGTAAGCTCTTCTCTGGGGGTATGTCTACACTACCCTCCTAGTTCGAACTAGGAGGGTAATGTATGCATACCGCACTTGCTAATGAAGCCCGGGATTTGAATTTCCCGGGCTTCATTAGCATAAGCGGGGAGCCGCCATTTTTAAATCCCCGCTGCTTCGAACCCCGTGTA
Organism: Pelodiscus sinensis; assembly: GCF_052426305.1. Taxonomy (NCBI): domain Eukaryota; kingdom Metazoa; phylum Chordata; order Testudines; family Trionychidae; genus Pelodiscus; species Pelodiscus sinensis. Next base: position 17,763,886 of record NC_143071.1, read on the forward strand.
GCGCGGCTACACGGGGCTCGAACTAGGTAGTTCGGAGTAGGGTGCCTATTCCGAACTACCGGTACACCTCGTTTCACAAGGAGCTGTAAGTATTTTGGAGAAGACAGAGGTTTAGGCAGCTAATCCCGTGCAATGATGACATGTGACAAAGCCCCATCTGGATTCCTGGGAACTTCATACCCAGGGGACTTAGCCAGCTAGCGCCAGCCCGGTGCATGCTCCCTGCTGAGAGTAGCCAGATACTTTCGAGGAAGAAATTCCAAAGTGGTGAGGCTGAGCTGGAGGGAGAGTTTCTTCTTAGCCTTGCCACTTAAAGGCCAGTGTGCGCACAAGAGGGATTCTCAGCCCACGTGGCCCAATTTGCACACAGCCCACATGCGGCCTAACTCAGATGTGCGCTAAAGGCTGCAGGCTGCTGCTGGCCCCACCGGGTGGGCTCAGGGCTCCCAACTGCTCCCATATGCACCAAGCTCCAGGCTGCCTCCTGCAACTGCTGCCCAATATTCCACAACAGGGCCCAGGATCTGGACAGCCCCAGGCCTGGCCACCGCTAGCCCTGAGAAGCAGGGTCCAGGGTTCCAGTGGTGTCCTGGTCCAGCTACCCCCAGGCCTCAAGCAGTAGGGTCTGGGCAGGGTGAGGATCCTGGCTGCTCCCTGGCTCCAAGCAGCATGGTCAGAGTCTGGGCAGCCAGTGGCCATCAGGCCCACACAGTGGGGTCCTGGCCAAGAACCTCTGGATTAAAGGCTCTTCCCCTCTATACAGAGCTAGAACCCACAACCCTCAGCCCAGGGGCCAGCGTCTGAGCCATTAGGTGAGAAATGAGGGCGAGGCAAAAGAAATCAGAATCTGAGCCTGCTGTCCTTGGGGCTCCAGGGTTTCTGTTCAAACTCTTCTCCAAAGCCCAGCTCCCTGCCCCCAGGGTCACGCAGACAAACCAGCAAAGCTTCTGTGGCGGTTTCAGTGTGGGGAGATCTCTGGGTGATGGCACCTCCCCCCCACTTCAAGCAGTTCCAGGCGGGGAGCTGCTCTGGGCAGTGTATTTGACATAGAACAATGCTGGGCAGCAGGTGAACTTCAGAAAAGCCACCTGGTTTGCAATGGGAACAGGGGTGGGTCCTAAATTCCCAAGGGCCTCCAGGTTCCATGCCTGGATCCACCTCTCGAACAGCAAGGAACTTCAAATGCAGCATTGCCCGCTCACCCACCCCTTTGCCCAGACCCTAGGCCAGGTCTCTCTCAGTGCTCAGTATGGGAATTCCCCAGCTGGAGGCTGCATTACATCTCCAGGGACCCACCATCCCTGGTAGACTTGGGGCTTCATGGGGGTCCCAAAGGCAGCAGCTGGCAGCACGATGCAATGCAGCTGCACTGCAGGGGAGCAACTGAGGGGCTCTGGATCTCCAGTGCCATCTCCCCTAACCCATTTCCTCCCCCCAGCTCCATGTGGCTCCCAAGGGAGGCCCATCCTGGGAAAGGGGGGCAGAGGCTCCCAGCCTGCATCCCCAACACGACAACTGGAGAGATTCTTGCTGAGGTTTATGCTCCCACTGCAGGCGTCTGGCCTGGAGCATGGTGACACAGGCGTCCCCAGTGCAGCCTGCTGAGCCATGGCCCCATGGAGGGACTGAACTCTTGGGGCCAGCACAGTCTTTGCCATATGTCCCAATCCCATGCTCATCCCAACCCGGCCTGTGACCTGCAGCCCCCCACCCACCCCAAGAGAAACAACAAACAGCAGCTAGGGACTCTGGCAGCTATGGAGGGAACCCACGGTCATTACACTAAAGATAGGCCCAGCTGCCAACACTGCACCCGCCCTGGGATTCTCTGCACCCAGACATTGCGTGGGCCCACGAGCAAAGTTAGGATTGGGATCTAGATGCCAGACATCCTCACCTCCCCCAACACAACAGAGTGTTTGGATCCCAATCCATCACTGGGCTCTTTATGTCGGGATAACGCCCAAGACCCCCCAGGTCTGGCCCAGGACCCCGCTGCACTAGGCGCTGTACAAAAGACCTGGCTCCAGTCTCTTTGCCTTCCTATCGCACTTGCCATTGGAAAATCTCAAAGTGCTTTGAAAACCCGAGCTAAGGCCAGTGATTCTCCACTCGTGGCCTGCACACGGCCCATTCAGCGTGCAGCTTGGGCCCAGCTCAACCATGCGCTGAAGGTCACGCGGCCGGGTCCCGAGTGCCTTGCCACACAGTGGGATTTGGGGGCTGGGCTGCCCGCTGCCCTTCATCCCCACAGAGCAGACTTTGGGGTCCCAGCAGGGGTGGGTTCTGGGCTACCAGCCACCTCCTTGGCCCCATGTGTCAGGCTCCAGGCTGCTGTCTGGCCCCATGCCACGAGGTCAGGGATCCCTGCTGCTTTCTCCATGCCCCGCTCTGCTGCCTCCCGCCCCGTCTCTGGACAGATAGCACTGAGCACAGTCGTTTGTGGTGGGGAACTGTGGTTCTCAACTCGCAGCCTAGACCAGTGTTTCTCAACCAGTGGTACACGAACCCTTAGGGATACTTGAGAAGTCGGGGGGGGGGGAATGTTAAACTGAAATTTGGAGAAAACTGAATTTGTGTCTTAAGTTTTACAGCGCTTTATTATTTTTGTACTTTTTACACGCAAAAATTTCATCGCCTGCCTGGATACGATTAAGTTGTTCAAACAAAGGTGTTGCGATGGTAGAAAAAAAATTGTGTGTCTGAAAACTGTAGGTACTGGGGGGTACTTATAATTTTTAAAGGGGGTACTTTATAAACAAAAAGGTTGAGAAACACTGACCTAGAAAACACTTTGGCTACGTCTGGACTGGCATGATTTTCCAGAAATGCTTTTAACGGAAAAGTTTTCCATTAAAAGCATTTTCGGAAAACAGCGTCTAGATAGGCATGGACGCTTTTCTGCAAAAGCACTTTTTGTGGAAAAGCATCCGTGCCAATCTAGACGCGCTTTTCCGCAAAAAAGCCCCGATCCCCATTTTCGCGATCGGGGCTTTTTTGAAGAAAACAAATCTGAGCTGTCTACACTGGCCTTTTGCGCAAAAGTTTTGTGCATAAGGTCTTTTGCCTGAACGGGAGCAGCATAGTATTTCCACAAGAAGCACTGATTTCTTACAGTAGGAAGTCAGTGCTTTTGCGGAAATTCAAGCAGCCAGTGCAGACAGCTGGCAAGTTTTTCCAGAAAAGCCGCTGATTTTCCAGAAAAACTGGCTAGTCTAGACACAGCCTTTGTGGGGCCCATATGCAGCCCACAATGATAAACAGGTTAAGAACTCCTGGCTAAGACTCTCACACTCCACCACAAAGTCAGTCAGGAATATCCCCCTCCTCACACAAAAGGGGGAAACCGAGGCACGGGGCAGTGAACTGACCTGTCCCAAGCCACCCAACAGGTCTGGGACACCCCTGACTCCAAGTCCTTTGCTTCAAGTGCAAGGCGGCCCCGCTGAACCTCTCTCCCCCACATGCAGGCCGACAGACCGATCCAGAAAGCGCTGTCAATGGTAGAGCAATGAAAGGAGATGTTTGACTGTTCTCCAACATCACGAGCAGGAATGGAGCAGGAGGGAGGTTCCGCTACGTGGTGACACCGGCCTGCCCTGGCACCAATGCAGCAAGATGGTGGCTGCCAGCAGGAGGGTTGGAAATGCCAGTTGTAATTAAACGCTAATTCCAAATGCATCTTTGCAACTCCCACCAGGGGACCTGCAGCATGCTGGGCTGCACATGCTGTTCCACATCCCAAGCCCTTCCTGTGGCGGAGCATCGGGGTTCCCTCACCTCCTGCACCCCCCATAGTGGCACGAACAGATCAGTTTATTGCTTCTCCAGGATACAGCACAGCAAAGATGTAATCTGATTACAGGGCAGGCCTAGGATGCCTCAGCCCCCCTTGAGATGGGGGAGACTGGGCCCCTAAATCCCAGCCTGTTGCTTAGGCTGCTTCCTCCATGATACCAGACAGAAACTAAAAACTCTCTTTCAGCCCTGCCCCCCAGCCAGGGGCTGGCCTCCCCTCCTTCCTTTGTTTCTCTCCCTGGGAGGCAACTGGACGGACAGGTTGGGAGACCCTTGCCTAGTGACTCATCCCCTGTCCTGCTGTGCCGTGCTACAGCCAGCAGCCAGTGGGGGTCACCCACAGCCCCAGCATAGCAACCAGCAAGGTACCAACACTACATCACACTTCCCTCTCCTCCCGCTTTTACTCCCCTCCTTTTGCACTCAATCCCTGCTTCGTTTTGTTGCTGAGATAGACAGCAAGTGCAGGCTACAGCACAGACCTAGTCCTACTCTTAAACAAGTTCTACTCTTAATTCTGACACTGACTCTCCCAGCAGCCTTGGGTAAGTCACTTAACTTCTGCTCCGCCTCTGTAGAATAACACTATGCAAAACTCCACTTCCTCCTAGCTAAGGGGATGTGTCAAGTTGCAGAGGCTGGCTGGGAGGATTTCAATTTGTAGAAGAGTGCCAGATAATTGCTATAGATATTATTATTATTAATAATAATAATTCATTAGAAGACAGTTGGAAGGTTTCTAGCTGGAGGTGGAGCCATCTTTAATGGGGACTGTAATAGAGTCAGCACTCACCTCCCACGAGCACCCCTGTTTGGTCAAGTGTGAGTCCCCGCACTACCTCTATCTTTTAAAAGCCTTGCAGCTCCTCAGCCCTCCCGCTGAGTCTCACAGCCTCATGTGCAGTTACAATTCCTTCCAGGTTATACCTTTAACAGGGGCCCATCCCAGTGTCCTCTGTAGAATGTCTCTGAGTCAGGTCACTCAATCTGTTTCCCCATGCAGTAAGAGAGTGGTGCCTCCAGGTCTCTTTCTGCAGACAGTGTCTGAAATAACTTCCCACTCGGAGCTGGCCTTGGTTCTGCCAGCCAGTCATCCCCCTTGACCTTCTCCCTTCCAGGTCTGGACTAGTAACTGAGCTGCCCTTAGGCCTACAGCTACTTTTGTAGGCCCTCCTGGTTCCCGATTGGCTGGTTCCTCCACTGCTCTAGCCTCCTGGAGGACTTCTCTACGGCCCTGTTGGCTTTAGGGTCTAGCCCCATTACACAGACACTCATTGCTCAGCTGGGAATTTCACCCTTGCCACACAGTCTGTTGGTCAAGATTGTCAGCTCCTTGGGGCAGGTGGCATCTTTATTTGGTTTTTGTCCAGCACCTAACACAACAGAGACCTGACGGTAACAACGACCGCAGCGATGAGATTTCATCTTCCTTCTCTCTTTGCAGGCTAAAGCAGGGCTCATCTCCAGCTCTTACAGAATGATTTGACTTGCTTCATACTGCAAGGCTACGTCTAGACTGGCATCATTTTCCGCAAATGCTTTTCATGGAAAAGTTTTCTATTAAAAGCATTTGCGGAAAAGTGTGGCTAGATTGGCACGGATGCTTTTCCACAAAAGCACTTGTAACCCCCAAGGAGATTGCTTGGATTCCCAGGGCCTTGTCTGCTGGCAGCTCAGAGAGAGGCTCTGAGTTTGCCTCGGTTCCCACTCCCTACCAGGGCCAGAGTCTGCCCAGCAACCCATGGGGAGTGAGATGCCCCCCCCAGGGAGAAGGGGAGACCATTGTTGAGGGGAGTCTGGAGCCAGCCAGGGCAAGGGGAGGCCTGGCTGTGTGGGAGCTAGTAAGCCCCAGGCCTGCATGCAGGTTCCCCCTGAGAACTAGCCTCTAGGGACCTGAAGGCAGGATCCCTCAGCTGGGTTTATGTCTCCACTGTTGATTCCCAGTTGTGGAGTTTGCTGGGAGGCTTCCCCAGCCAGGCTGAGTTGGCTCCAGCTCCCTGGGTGAGAGGAGTCACCGCATGGTCAGCTCGGCTCTAGCAGCAAGTTCAGGGCTGCTGCCTGCTGCGTGGGTCTGAATGCTGGGCTGGGAGGCTGTAGTTTTGAATTTTGGTGCAATTGTGTGGTCTGCATCTTGAGCCCTGCACCCCTTCGCGGTGAGGGGAAATTCTGGGACCGAAGCAGCCTGGTTCCTGCTTGAAGAGGACCCCTGTGACAAGAGAGCAGCCCTTTGCAGAGACTGAGTCATCTCTCAACCTGAGGCTCATTCATGGAGTGTGTGAGTGCACCAATTTTTAGTTAGTAAGTCAGGGAATTTGTTTGGGGATTTTATTACCTGCAGCATATTAAACTGTGGAGGGATTTGCTGCCTTCTCCCATGTGTGAGTCCTTTGGGCTGTACTGGACCTAGTCAGCTCCACTGCTAAACCACTGCAGTCAACAGTCATCAAGGGCCCCAACAAAGTACGCGTACCAACGGGACACTAACCTCACAGTTGCTGGGCACCAGTGACCTTAAAAATAATGTTTTACCCTGTTCTGTTATAATTGTCTCCTGTTTAATATAATTGTGTTTATTATAGTGTATGTGTTTGTGTTATTTTCTGGGAGTCTCCAACTATCTGGCGAATACGTGGGGATTATCCTGGGCTAGAATTTTCCTCCCAAGCTGCCCTGGTGACCCTGCTAGGAAGGAGTGAGGGGGGTGGAGGCACCGCCAAGTACATCAATCAGAAAGAATAAAATTGAGTGGGTGGCAGGATCCAGAAGAACCCAGACCTATCCATCCAAACCTGAAAGGAGATTGGCTTTAAAAGAAGGTAACCAGGTGGAGAAGGGGCGCTACACACTTTTTGCGGAAAAGCATCCGTGCCAATCTAGACGCACTTTTCCGCAAAAAAGCCCCGATTGCCATTTTCGCGATCAGGGCTTTTTTGCGGAAAACAAATCTGAGCTGTCTACACTGGCCCTTTTGCACAAAAGCTTTTGCACAAAAGGACTTTTGCCCGAACGGGAGCAGCATAGTATTTCCGCAAGAAGCACTGATTTCTTACATGAGATCGTCCGTGTTCTTGCAGAAATTCAAGCAGGCAGTGTAGACAGCTGGCAAGTTTTTCCGCAAAAGCAACTGCTTTTGCAGAAAAACTGGCCAGTCTAGACACAGCCCAAAAGTTCTAGTCCAGCACTTTAAGCACTAGCCAGACAGTGACCCTTGCAGCAGTCTCCACAGTCACAGCCCCGTCCTCCTGACCTAGCAGGGGGACCTTGAGTTCTGTTGCTATAAGTGTACAGTCCTGTGTAAAGAACCAAGCTAGCACATGGCCTGACCTCAGAGCCTGGAAGAGAACAGATGGGAAGCCAGACATTCTGTCCTGCTCAGGTTCTTAGACTACAGTGACAGACAAAATGTGAGCTCTGCTGATTATTGATTAACCCCCCTCCAGTGACCAGGAAGGCCCTGAGGTTTTCTTCCTGATAGAGAGCTCATGGAGAACAGCAATCTGCCTCAAATCCACCTTGTGTCCTCGGAGAAAGAGAGGCTTCGGTCAAAGCCAACAGGACAACCAACTTGCCCATTCAGCTTTCTCCAGCATCTGCTCATACTCAGGCCAGGGCTGGACTGACTCCTCAGACCCCCTCCAGATACCCCCCAGCTGTTACTGAGCTGTGCTGGTTAAGTGGAAGGAAAGGCGGGAACACAATGTTGCCCATAGTACTGAGCTATGGAAACCTAGGGCTCTCCCACAGATCCAGAGCAAACCATTCCATTCCAGGCCACCGGAAAAGAGATAGTTGACCCCAGCCTAGCACACCACACACACGCACTGGGGCTGGAGGGAGGAAGAATCTCTTACATGCCTGCTCTGAATTGCCAAGTATTTTTAGTCCTGCAATAAATAATTCATAGGGAATATGGCATCAACTACCTGAGACTAGGAAAAAACCTCTCTTAAAACAGTGATTTGCTGGCTTAATTTCTCCTCAAGGACATTTAAATATACTTTAGGCAGCACTTTGTCCTCACAGCTGCTGATCAGATTTGTTTGCACCAGCCCTGACACATCACTAACACATAATCAACTTCTCATCATGGCTCAGCCATTAGCAGCTCCACAGCTGGTCCAAGGAAGACTCCATCCAGTGTGCTGGCTTATTGGAAGGAGACCTCTCTCTCTCTCCGGATAGCCTGGCTGAGTTGGTAACAGACCCCTCTTTGGTTGCTCCAGCATCCTCCCCAAAGCCACCATCCTAATTGGCAAGCTAGCCAACGGCTCAATGCCTCAAGGTGCTAAGCCTTCTAATCCCAATCCAGCAAAGCACGTAAGCAGGTGTGCTAAGTATTGACTTCCAAGGGAGCATTCACCTGCTGAATGTTAACCATGTGCTAAAGTGCTTTGCTGGATTGGGTCCAAAGTGTGCAGCATCCCACAGGATGGAGCCCTAATGTGGCAATTGTTCCCATGCCCCTACAGCGAGCACCCTGACTAGGATCATCAAAGTAGACAGAGGGATGCAAACATGGGAATTAATTTACCTACTGCTGAAATGCATTCAGGGCTAGGTTGGAATGCAGCAGCAGCTTAAAAGCCAAGGACACACTCTGCCTGAGAATACCCTCGCCCGCTCAGACTGCAGGGGGAATTTGAGGTCAGCAGAATACAATTATTCCAACTGGAACGTGGCCAGACCCTTCCTCTTCCAAGGCAAGTGCTACGGAATCGCTAGTTGCAGGCGCTCCAGCTTGCATCCCCTGCAAAGAGAGGATCTCGGGCACCGCGCTGGGATCCTGCTCCAGCACAGGGGAATTGTACATGCCACCTCCCTCTTCGAAATCGGTCCATTGGCTGGAACACCTTGAGTTTGCAACACCACGTCGCTGCCATCCCAGTTTTAGGACCATTGGCTGCACCGTCCAGCCTCAATGGCAAGGAGAAGGTTCTTCCTTTAGGCCCAGCTGAACCAGTGCAGCCTGCACTGGCATCTCCCCAGCATGAGCAGCCTGCTCCGACGCCTGCAGCTACCCTGCTTCCGCCACTCCCCTCCGAAAGCCGTGCCTCGTGCTTAGAAGTCCCCTCAAGCCCCTGACTTCCCAATGACGGTTCTGGAGCTGGGACATCAAGAGTCTCTGAATGCTTGGGGACCATGGGCAGCTGGTGAAGGCATGGCTGGAGGAAACAAGCCCCCAGCCCCGCCCCCAGCCCCACCCCTTCTTCTGAGGCCCCGCCTCTTCCGTACCCCCACTGGGAGGTGGGGCAGCACACCATGCACACGCTCCCCCTCCCAACCACAGAGAGAAGAGGGGAGCAGGCAGGCACGCGCTCACCATAGCCTCTCTAGTCCTGGGGAGGTCGGAGAGTGCGCAGCATGGCCCCAGCTACCCCAACCCCAGAGGAGGATGTGCCACGTGGCCTGGCCCAGCCCCACCTCTCCAGCCCCAGAGCAGGCGGGCACTGTGGGCAGCAACACTCCACCCCAGAATGCCTATTGCAGGTGTTCTGGGGGCGGGGCTATGCCTGGTGTTTTGGGAAGGCGGAGCCTTCCCCCACCTTACATTCCGGACACCCATAAGAGGGACAATAGTGGGCGATGCGGTGCCTGGAGGACGAGCTGAAATGGATTGATCAGGAACACGTCCCAGGCAGAGCTAAGCCATCAGGTGGAGGAGCCACTACACAAGCCATTTCACCCCCATCTAGCTCAGCTGCACAAGGGAGAGGAGCATCTCCCTATGAATCACCAGGGGAGGGTTCCCTCCACATCCTGACCTGGGCCAACCCTGCTTAGCTTGCCAGAACTCCCTAGGACCTTATTACCAAGGGTCTGATAGTGAAAATGTAAACACTATAGCAACATTCCCATGTCACCTCCCCCAATGCCTACACACCCTTTTATCCGGGGAGCATCTTTAGCTTATGGTGCGGTTTCTCAGCCAGTGGCTCCTGCAGTTCCCTGGAGTCTGTGATGACATACAGGCCTTCAAAGGGAGGAAACAGCCATGCAGCTATTCTGGAGAAGTGGCCAGGTACCAGGCTGCAGACGTGCTGTTGGCTGTGTCTGCCAAGTGGGAAGGAGCTCACCCAATGGACCCATTCCCCCAGCCAGGGGTGGCACTAGGCATGAAACCTGCACAGGACTGCAGCTGAGACCCTCCCTCGGCCTGGAGGCAGCAGCTCTCCCACATAAGCCAAAAAGCAGCTTCCCCTCCAGCCAGACCAACAGGAGCCACCGACTGTAGCTTGTCTCATAGGGGTGCTTCTCCTTGCTGATCTTACAGGCGTCGCCAGCAAAATTAACCTCACTTTGTTCAAACCTCGCCTGAAAATGTAGTCATTACAAAAAGCCAAAGCATGTGCCACCTGCCAATGGCTCGGGGAGGGAAGGGGGACTATGGAGGCACAAATTGAGTCCCCCGGGGCAGGGGATTGGCTGATGTTGCTTAACAGACACTCTTTTGGGTGATACAGTAGCTGCATTGATAAGCTACATTCACTTCAGTGCTAAGGGGCGAGCAGGACCAGCCTAACAGGGCACTAAGGCGGAGGAAGGCGTTGGGAAGCAGGGGATACTTACATTTCTGACTAGGGTACCAAACACGCTTTCCTGCCTCTCCCCACTCCCAGCCCAAGCCAACTTTATATAAATTTAGCAGATGCCATATCTGTATCCCAGGGAAAATGCTTTTTAAGCAAAAGGAGTCAATTAGATCAGTCTCTACAATCTCCTTCTGACCTTGGTGGGCAGGAAGGGAAGGAATTAAGATTCAAGCTCTATGCCCGATTCTGCCACTGACTCTCTGTGTGATCTTAGCCAGTTCACTTAATGGTGTTGCTGTCTCAGTTTCCTGATCTGTAAAATGGACATAATTATACTTCAATCTGTTGTTATTCACTATTGCCTAAAGGCCTGAATTAGGGATCCTTTGTGCAAAGCACTATCCCCGCACAACATATGTGACAGACCCTGTCCTGAGAAGCTAGATATCTTCATCCCATCAATGCAGCATGTACCTATCTATTTCACAGGGATATGGCGAGACTTAATGATCGTAAAGTGCTCTGAGAGTCTCCTTATAAGGAGTGAAATAAATGCAAATTATATTTTAAATAGGAAAGCGTTCAAACCCATTTCATTTGATTTAATTTTAGTGGTATTTACCCCAGTGGGGGGGAGGGGATATTCTTGGCAGCTGAGGAAAAATAAAAGACATCAGAAATGGCAAACAGAAAATCTGATGCTAAAAAGGAGGGGGAAAATCAGGCAAAACAAAACTAAACTAGCAAAAAAAAAAAATCTGTCTCAAAGCAACATCTAGGAATTCAACAAAGCAAAGCAAAGCCCAGGAAATGAAAAGCTACTGTTCAGGTTCTGTTCTTTGGCAAGTCCCAGTGCTTGGGTATTTACATCCCAGATAGATCTGATTGCATCCCTCTGCATAGAATAGTAACTCAAAGGATAGCATTTCCCGTCTTGGGTCAGCTTGTGTCGCATCCGTATGGCTATTTACACTGGAGGGAGACGGGGAGAAGCAAAGGACCATCTTTGCTCAGTTGACTAGTTTTTTATTCAGTACAAGCTACGGATTTTCTGTTAGTACCAACCACCCCCCTACACACACTACAGTCCCTTTAATCCGCATTTCTAAAAGCCCCCAAATAAGCATCCCATAAGTACTTATTTAGGGAAATTATTTAAAAGGCAGATTACCAGCCTGAGGGAGGCTGGCTGCTGCTGTGGGATGGATGGCAGGTCAAAGCATTTTCAAACAGGTGGCCTATTTGTGGACAAGTTAGAGAAGGGGATGCCAAGGAATACATGCCCCCATCTGTAAAACTGGGGTAGTATCCCCTCCTGTGAGGGGTGGGGACTAGAGTCCACTCTGATGGGTGCCAACAACAGGTTTGCCACTGACAAAAAGACTGAGCTTAAAGCAAAGCCCCTTGAAGAGGATGACCGCTATATAAATACCAAGGACCCATGAACACGCAAGCTTAAGGTACTGGTGGCGCCTTTGGAGATCCAAAGCTATTCTGCTTTATGTGTTGATCCAATAAAAGGTGTCGCATTGGCTCCCTTGTCAGCTCTGCCTTAAGAAACAATATGGCTCCAAACATTTTTCCAACCCACTCATGCAAACAGTTGTTTTATGATCACATTATTGAGCTGAAAGTCCGCAATGGTTATTTCCTTAGGGTCTGCCATGAAAACTGGTATTTACCATCCTGTCAGAAAAGAGGGTGATTTGCAACAGTATAAATGGAAACAGATGAATGGAGAAGGGGGTAGCAAATAAAATATTTCAGTGCTTTGATCTTTGCTTTTAAACTAACGGCAAACACAAAATATCTTCCTTTCCTGTTTGAGACTAGACGCCTGCCCAATGTCATTTAAAAAGCAACAACCTATTGAGCTTTTTCTTACCCTTCCACATCCGAGAGCCAGATTGGTTGGGTTGTTTTAATTGATGTGATGGGTGAATATTATTTGTATTTTAAGCCTCTCTGCTGTCCCCTCTGACCCCGAAAGCTGAATCTTAGGGTCTGCCATGGAGAAAAGATCTTGCAGGTATTTTGACTTTAGGGATTACATGAAAAAAGGGGTCCAGTTGCTTAAAAAAAAATCTGAACTAAAGAAACCTCCAAACCTGAGGAGGCAAGTGAAAAATGTGTAGCGTTGGAGGCAGGAAAGAGAGAGTTGTTGATATATTTAAAGTCATTAAATCAATGCAAATCTCAGGTGAGAAATATTCAACAGCAGCATGACTGGGGGAGGAGAGGGGAAAGCCAGGAGGAAGGGGAGGTATTACTAGATACTGGTCAGTGCAGGGATGGGAAGCAGGGATCTAGCAAGCAGAGGAATCTAGACAGAGCCAAAAAGAGGAAGAGGCTGCAATGGAGTGTTAAGTGCTCCCCAAAAGGAGCTATTCCAACGTCCCTCCTGCTTCCCCATCACTCCCCCCGGACTTTCTTTGCTGTTTTTCTCCTCTCCCCCGCCTTTGTTTTTTCCTTCTCTTGGGACTCCAGATGTTGCAACCCCTAAGACTCCTCTCAGTCAAGCTGCCCCCTTTCAACCTTGATCCCGATGCATTTTCCCTCTTCTCGCCTCGCTCCTCCGGCAGCAACAGTTGGCGAGGGGGAAGCTAGCGGTCCCGGTTAACCCCTCGAACGAGCCTTCCCAGGCCCATGGCAAGAGGGCAGCAGCCCCCTGCTCACACCGCTCCCCGAGGCCTCAGCCCTGCCTCCTCGCGTGGCTCGGGCGCGCACAGAAATATGCAGCTTAAAAAGGTCAGCTCTGGATTAACCGAAAATAAATGCGGCGCGCCCTGCCTCCGGCTCGGTTACGCAAGGCGCGGGCTGGGGCTGCGGGCACCGGGCTAACCGGGCGCAGGATACAAACCGATGCGCTTCCCCCTCCTCGCTCCTGGCAGACACGTCCAGCGCGGGGCCGGGGCGGCGAGGGAGCCGGGTCCCCCAGGCAGGGGAGCGGGCGGGGGGCCGGGGCAGCCCGCGGAGCGGCCGCTTACAGAAGTTACGTCCCAAGCGGGTCCCTTTGACCGGGCAGGAGCCTCCCCGCCCGCCCGCGCCCTCGGGAAGGCACCGCGGCTACTCACTAAAGGGTCCCCGCTGGCCGCCTGCAGCCCCGGCTCCTCACGGCAGGTGCGGGCGCTCCAGGGTCCCGGCTCGGGCTGGGCGCTCCCCGCTCGGCTCCTCCCGGGCTGGGGGACAGGGACCCCGGCGGGGAGCGGGGCTCGCCGTCCCTCCTCGCCGGCAGGGGCTCGGGCTGGCGGCGGGGCGCGCTGGGGCTGCCGGCTCCTCGCGGCTGGGCAGCGGGCGCATCCTTCGGGGGGGCGGCGGCTCCTGGTGGGGAGCCCCCCCGGCTCCAGCGCCCGCAGCCGCGCTCCGGGAGGGGGCTGCCGCAGGTGAGCCTGCCCCGCGCTGCCCGGGGAGCCGAGCCGAGCCGAGCCGGGCTGGCTCACGTCCTCCCTCCAGCCCTGCCCCAGCCCTCTGCCGCTCGGCGCTGCGCGGGACCCGCTCCCCGCGTGACCGGCCCGCGCCCGCCCAGCCCCGTGGCGTCCCGGCGTGTCGTCGGTGGGAGCAGCCCAGCCCGAGGGGGGCTGGGAGGGTGATCCGCCCCCCCATGCCTCCTCCTCCCCCTGTTCCAGCTCCGCCCCCCTTTTCATCACTCCCCTCTCCTCCACCTGTCTCCTCCCTCAGCTGCCAGCGCCTCCCGCCCCTCTCCAGCTTTGGCCCAAACTCCAGCCCCGTGGAGTGCGAGAGGGCAGGAGCCTGGCCCTTTAAGGGAGCCCCCTTCCCCTTTCGCTGTGGGGGTGTGTGTAATTAGTGGGAGGGGCTTGGACGACCTCCCCCCCCACACACACACACCCCACCGCTTACTCACACACACACACGACAGGCAGCAAAGCTCTGGCAGTCAGCAGCCACCAGCTGTCGCTTGGGCCCAGTATTAATGGTCAGCTGACCAGGAGTGCTTAGCAGAGAATATTTTTTTAAAAACCCGAAACCATAGAACGGGCCGGGGGGGGGGGGGGGGACTTGCAAAGGAAGGGAGAAGCCATGGGGAAGGGGCTTAAGGGATCCCTTCCCAGCCCCAGGGTTTGTATCACTCTGTCCATCTTTCTGCTGTAAAAGAGCCGCCCTAGGTTATAAGCTAGACCCTGCTCCTGTGGAAGGGGCAGGGCCAGCCTTAGGAAAGGCAGTTGTTGCAAAGCTTCCAGGGCACTCCCCTCCTCCAGGGTTATTTCCCACCCTGGAAGCTGGAACAGTGAGACAGAGAGCTGCTGCAGGCCAGATCCTGCCAGTCCTGCCCCCCTTAGTGTCAGCATCTTGCTGGTCCTAGGTGACCAGTTCCCAGAAGGCCTGACACTTAGTGGTGCTGATCCCCACAGGATCGGAGGGTCTCAGGATCAGCTTGCAGTGAATCCTAGCCACAATAGGACGTAGACTTTAGGATCCTCCTGCTCCAGCTAGGAACTCAGCCTGCAAAAGGGTCTCAGTTGTGCACTTGAGGTCTTGGCCTAGAACTAAGGTGTTTCAGGGTCATTGGCTACTTTTGCAGAGTTCCTGCTGTGTGGCTGCAGACGAGCCATCTGAGGGCCATCCTCTGTCTGTCTTGTCAAGTTAGATTTGTACGTGCTTTGGGGCTGGGACAATGTATTTGTACAACACCTAGCACAACAAGGGACTCCTCGCCTGCAAATGTTCCATTAATAGACCATGTCTTTCTGGGAGAGAAGGCTAAAACAACAGGTTAATGCCTTGAAGCACTGAAAGAACATTTTAATATAGCAACAGATGTACCAAGATTTCCAATATACTTGTATTTGTTGTTTTTTTTATCCACCCACCCCTCTCTCTCACGTATGTGAAGTCTGTGACAATAAAAATGTACAAATACAATGGAATATGATCAGGTTCATAAGCTCAGTTGATATTGTGCACAAGCCTTGCTCTGCTTACATTTCTCAGCCACGCACCACTTCATAAACATGGTATTCTCTTCTGGTTGAAACTGATAAGAAAAGCACTGAGAGAAGACGACTGAACATCACCGACTCCTGAAAAGTGACACCTGGCATTTCAAGAGAGAGATGGCCACTTATTTAATGACCCTCACTTTGTTAGTTAACTGTTCGCTGTCTAAACTATACTCTGACACTCTAATAGTGGGAGACAACCTATTTCTGGGCAGTTGCTTTTATAAAACTGTTTTAAACAGCTGGAGGAACTATGACTGGCCCCCAACGACCCGTGAATAATTTTAGGACTTCACATTAGTTGACAAGTTAAAAACAGTGACTGTGGCATTAAAAGCTCTAAGCTAAAAACATCGAAGTCCAAAGAAATAGCACTGACGCCATCCTAAACCCACAGTGCTGGAACTAGGTAAAACATCTTACTAGGCATCGGTAAGTGCCTAAATTCCTTTGGCACCCTGGCTCATGGGGCTTGATCCAATTGAAAGCAAAGTGAAGTCAGTGGGCGCCTGGTTGCATTTGCAGGATTGGGCCCTGACTTAGGCCAAACTCACTGATGATTTGTGTTACTGTGCCACCCCCCTCCCCCCCATGCCCTAGTTATGGAGCAGGACAAATTTAAATTCTTTCACTTTAGCAAGTGGCAGGAATATAGAAGCCTGTTATGCATATTATAACTGGCTATTGCATAGGTCTGGATTCCTCTAACAAACCATGAAATGCTCAGATGAATTGATGCGGCTACACTGTATTTTCTTTCTTACTTGTGCTAGGGAACAAGCTTAAAAAGGTCAGCAATGGTACCTAACATTTTTGCACAGGTAAAGGGTTTTACAATGAAATCGTTTCTTGATTTATTTTATTTTCAATGAAAACATAGTGTTGTGGTTGGATTTGCACTTCCCTGTGGGATTTACAATCCAGACACACAGGGGAGGGGAGTCATTTTAACCTTCCCAAATAACGTATCCTAGCACCTGTATGCTGTTAGTACTTGCCAGATATTTACCTTTTCCACCCCACTGACCCCTTTTCTATACCAGAAAGCCTGGCTCACCATTTAGCAGCGTGGGGTGTGATGCTTTGACACCCATTTGCCAGCCCCTGTTTGAGAATGCAAGGCACAAACCATCAAAAACAATAGTATACGAAGGGCTGCATTTCAAAAAGCACAACAGGTACAGGAAAAGCTGCTCGTGCTGCCCCATGGCAGAGTTAATATCACGGGCAATTTTAGACTCCCCAGCCCTTTATTGATTTCCCAGCCTTTATGTTGCATTCAAGGGAAGTACTTCCATCTACCTGCATATGATTTAGAGAGGCAGATTCGGTGCAGCTCAGAACGCAAGAGCTCAGCTGATCTGGAAGAGTCAAATTTTCTGCGTGTGCAACTTGGCACAGAGGCAGCAATTTACACCAGCTGAGAATATGACCCAAAGTATAGCTCTGCGAGGAGAGCCCACGGTCCAACCCATTCCCCTTAGGCAGAGGGTGAGAAAACAAGCCACGTCACGGCTATTAGTCACATTGCTAACAAAGGAATGGAAGGCACTCACATGCTACAGTGATGATCACAGTATAAGAACCTCTGTAGAACAGAGCTGTAGGAGGAGACCAAGGCTGCAACAAAATTCATTGTCACCGCTTCTCTCTTGCAAAGTCTTCCCCCTAACACAGGGATGTCAGGCAAATTCTCAGATGGGGCCAGTGTCCATCAGGAGCCCTGGGGTAGAAGTAAGAAGTTCACTGGCAAGAGAGCCAGTGCAGCCTTGCATGTCTGTGAGTGCCACAGTAAAACACTGCAATTAAAAAAACAATTAAAGGGCTTAGTTACTAGAGATGGTTAGGAATTTTTCAGCCAAAACATTTTTTTTAATCAGAAAATGCTAATGAACCAAAACCATCCGTGGAAAAGGGCTGGTTTCAACGAATCTTGCTTCTAAAAACATTCAAAGTTGCCAAAACAGAAGGTTTGGACATTTTCAAAACAAAAAAGGGCCCGGTTTTCAGCTACAACAAAGAGGTCAAAATTGCCACCCGATATTTTGATGGTCTGATCTGAAATTCGGGTGGGGGAGGGAGACTTCAGCAGATGAAAACGGAAGATGGATTTCTCTGGATTCAGGATAGAAATGAAAACCCTAAAATCTCAAATTCTCGCAGGACGGGAGAGCCATGTCCTGGCTAGGTCCAGTCATTACCAAACAAATGCATGTGAGACCCCTTTTCCCCCCTCCCCCACACTCCACATCCTTCCGTGCATCCTACATGCCCAGTGATCTCCCTTCCTTTGGCAATTTGTGCCTACGCCATTGCCCCCTTCTCAGCATTGTTTTCCCCTCCACCCTTTGGGGGGGTCTCCCCTGTGGATGATTTCCCTCCCGGGAGGGGAAGGAAGCCAACCTTCCCTCACACTAAGGGGCTGGGGGGGAAAACCTCCCCTCATCTGGATCCTTTTGCTGTAGAGTTCACAGCAGCAGGGACAACAGGTGAGGCAGGAGCACAAGAGCAAGGAGCCTCCTCTGAGCCTCAGGACACCGTGCACTGTGGCTTTGCAGTCTGGACAGGGAGACGCTCAGGCACCCATGCCCATCCTCCAGCACCCTCCTCAGCTGCACCCTCTCTGGCTTCTGCTCCTTCCAGGCTGTGCTGCAAGAGACTGGCCCTGGCAGCTGCTGGCGGGTTGGGTCCCTCTGTTCTTTCCAAAGAGAGCTGCAGAGTGGAGGGAAGGGCTCCGGGGTGTCTCAGATCCAGTCGGAGGCCTTTGTTTGGCACCTGGCGCTCGCAGCTGCTGCTGGTATCTGTGCCTCCCTACACTGCCCAGCTACTGCTGGTATCTGTGCCCCCCCCCCACACACTGCCCAGCTACTGCTGGTATCTGTGCCTCCCTACACTGCCCAGCTACTGCTGGTATCTGTGCCCCCCCACACACACTGCCCAGCTACTGCTGGTATCTGTGCCTCCCTACACTGCCCAGCTACTGCTGGTATCTGTGCCCCCCCCACACACACTGCCCAGCCACTGCTGGTATCTGTGCCTCCCTACACTGCCTACACTGCCCAGCTACTGCTGGTATCTGTGCCCCCCCCCCCCACTGCCCAGCTACTGCTGGTATCTGTGCCCCCCCCCCCACTGCCCAGCCACTGCTGGTATCTGTGCCCCCCCCACACACACACTGCCCAGCCACTGCTGGTATCTGTGCCTCCCCCTACACTGCCCAGCCACTGCTGGTATCTGTGCCCCCCCCACACACACTGCCCAGCTACTGCTGGTATCTGTGCCCCCCCCCCCAACACTGCCCACTGCTGGTATCTGTGCCCCCCCCCACACACACTGCCCAGCCACTGCTGGTATCTGTGCCTCCCCCTACACTGCCCAGCCACTGCTGGTATCTGTGCCCCCCCCCCCCGCTCCTCCACTACACTGGCCAGCTACTGCGGGTATCTGTGCCCCCCCCCCCGCTCCCCCACTACACTGGCCAGCTACTGCTGGTATCTGTGCCTCCCTACACTGCCTAGCTGCTGCTGGTATCTGTGCCCCCCCCCACACACTGGCCAGCTACTGCTGGTGTCTGTGCCCCCCCTACACTGCCCAGCTACTGCTGGTGTCTCTTCCCCCCTACATTGCCCAGCCGCTGACCTTGCTAGAGTTGAAAACAGACTCTTCTGCTGTGTTGCCAACTCCAGCTGTTCCAACATCCATCACCGCCCTCCATACAATCCTGGGACTGACTCAAGAGATTTGTTTTTTTAAAACAATCTCATTTGGGGTTCCTTTTCTTTGCCCCATGAATACTTTAGGGTGCTCCAGGCTCACAGCTACCAACTCTTCTCCCCATCACGAGAGCGGGGAACTTATTTTTAAAAATAAGAGGCAAGCTGAGGTGTTCACATAGTCACATGACTCCTGGAGCTGCAGCTTCAAGAAGAGACGACCCTCAAATACCACAAGACTTTGGATAAAAATGGGGAGAGTTATCCATGCGGCCCTTGTACAGTCCCCCAGGAAGGGCTGAAACAGCAGCTGCCCCAGGCAATGTACTCAAGGGAGCAAGTGGGAGGTGCATCCCACATTCAAGGTGCAGCAGCAAAGCGTCAGGGAGGATACTCAGCAGCCAATGTGCTGAAAGGGACATTGTTTTCCAGCACCCAGCAAGCAAGCTGGCGGGGCAGGGAGGGACAGAGCTGGGGGAGAAGGGAGGAACAGGGTCAGTTTAAGGGGAGCAGTGACAGAGTGAGAGGGAAGGAGATTCACAGACGCGACCAAAGGGCGGGAAAGAAAATAAAGGAGCAAGGGCCAATGAGGTAAAGAAGATGGAGAAGTTGAGGGATTAATGCAACTGGACAGACAACGGAAAATGACAAGATAGGCTGGAGAGAGAAAAGGGGTGTGGCGAGATCAGGAGAAATGAAACGAAGGCCTGGCCTACGCTGCGTGATTAGGTTAATGCAAGCTGCCTTTCACTGACCTAGCTGAGAAGGGCCTTTCTATGCCAATTTACCACCCCCGTCCCCAGCAGCATAGAGTCACGGTCAATAGCGTGAAGTCGATGCAGTATCAGTGTAGAGCCTTCATTGCTTGCACCGACTGGTTACTAGCTCTTAGGGGCCGTCCCTCAATGCCGCACGCTGACAGCCAGGTTGATACAAGTTCTCCTTGAGGACGTGCACCAGCAACACCAGTAATTTAATAACTGCAGAGGCTGTACACTGGCATGTGTTAGGTCGACACTATTTTGTAGGGCAGACATGGCCTAAGAACAGACAGGGAAAGGTGGAAGAAAAATAAAATCAGGCCGTAGACTGCAGACTGGAAATAGACCCAGACCCCAGGGCAATCAGGAATCGGACCCTGCATCATTCCCAGTATCCCCAATCAGCATCAGTCACTTACCAAGAGGAAAATATGCCCCTTGCTTGCAAAGCCTTGTCCCCCATCAGCCCTCAGAAGGTGTGATTTTTAGAAGGGGATTCTAACAGCCTCTCTCCTGCTGTTCTCACAGCACTCCCTTCACGCTGTTAGAGTATGTCTACACATCAAAACTATTTTGGAATGCCAGAGGTATCCCAAAATAGCTACCCTACATCTTTACAAATATTTTTCGAAATAACGGGCGTGCTATTTTGGCATCCCAGTAATCTTAATTCCACAAGAGTTAAGGGATGTCTCGAAACGGCACTTTATTTTGAACTTTGGTGCTGTGTAGACAGCACCGAATTTCAAATTTCAAAATAACCTCGAAATAAGGATGCAATTTGCACAGTGCAAATTGCGTATCTTCTTTTGAGTTTAATGTGCAGTGCAGACATAGCCTTAATGTGCACACAGGGACAGAGTCCCTTCAACAGTCCATCAAAGAATTCAGAGGACTTGAATTTTAATTACTGCTGCTCTGTGTGAGCTGGGGGAGGATGAGGATGGTGGAGGTGCGAGAACACCACACTCGGTTTGGGAATGTAATAAAAAAACCCATCGAGCTGCTTTCAGTCACAATCTATCACTTTCAGAGTTCAGCAGGCTGGAAGTCTTCACACAAGTACTCTTGGGTTCTCCCTCGCTGACAGTGTTTAAACCAAGGCCAGGACAGGATGTTTTGCTAAAAGCTCTGCTCTCTGAATGATTCCGGGGAAGCTCTGTGGCCTGCGTTATCCAGGACTGGCAACTCGATGATCACAATGGTCCCGTGGAATCGATGGGACCCTGTGATGACTGGGAGATGTCCCCCCACCACCAGAGCAGGCTAAAAGGCAGATATGATGCAGGCCTCCATCGCCCAGTATGGCTCCCGCCCTCTCTGCCTAGGAACTAATGACT
Source organism: Pelodiscus sinensis (assembly GCF_052426305.1). Taxonomy (NCBI): domain Eukaryota; kingdom Metazoa; phylum Chordata; order Testudines; family Trionychidae; genus Pelodiscus; species Pelodiscus sinensis. The sequence goes on from NC_143071.1 coordinate 17,784,986, forward strand.
CAACAGCTCTCCCGTGCTCTCCCCGGGGAGGCAGGACCAGCTTGCAGTGGGAAGGGCTCGTACCGCCAAGACCAAACGCAGCATTCCAAGGCATTGTAGCTGCGCACGAGGCGGCAAGCCATGTAAGAGTTTCTATGGAGCACAGCCCTGGCGTGCAATGGCTTCTTCCTCCAAGAAAAACCATAAACAACGAATTGTGCCACAGCACTTAGAGACTAACAAACCATGCAGATGGTATCATGAGCTTTCATGGGCACAACCCACTTCTTCAGATGAAGAGGCTGTGGCCATGGAAGCTCATGACACCATCTACATTTTTTATTAGTCTCTAGGGTGCCACAGGACCACGTGTTGGTTTTTAAGTTTTTTCTCTAAGGGTACGTCTAGACTACATGGCTCCATCGACGGAGCCATGTAGATTTGTTTGTTCGGCAAAGGGAAATGAAGCCACAATTTAAATAATCGCGGCTTCATTTAAATTTAAATGGCTGCCCTGCTCTGCCGATCAGCTGTTTGTCGACAGATTGGGGCAATCTGGACGCTTCCCTGTCAACATGAAAGCCCTTTATCGACCTCCCCCGTAAACATCATCCTACGAGGCATAACGGGGAGGTCGATAAAGGGCTTTCAGGTCGGCGCGGGAGTGTCCAGACTAGTGTGCTGAGCCGATAAACAGCTGTGCAGCTGTTTGTCAGCTCAGTGTGGCAGCCATTTAAATTTAAATGAAGCCACGATTATTTAAATCGCGGCTTCATTTCCCTTTGCTGATCAGCCTAATCTACATGGCTCTGTTGATGGAGCCATGTAGTTTAGACACACCCTTACAGACTAACACGGCAACCCCTCTGAAACTTTTCTTCCTCCAAGGTGGTGCTGTGTTTGCTGTCCCCGTTGGCTTTACTGACGTGCTCCCAGGCCTAGGGTTTCAGATTGATCCCTGACATGAACCACATGGTGGTATCCACTCTCTGCAGGTACATAGAACTCAAAGCACTTCACCAGCATGGGTATCGCTGTCTCCATTTCACAGATGGAGAAATAGAGGCAATGCATCTTGCCCCAAGCATATGGCACATGGAAGGAGACAATCTGGGACTTCCAGTTCTTTGACTCCTGCACCTACCCCTGCACAAAGCCACCTCTTCCCCAGAAGGCCCAGCACCCCCTCAAATCCAGCCCAGCAGGAGATCCCTCACTGTCTGCTGCCTAGGCTCCCTTCTCTGTGTGCATGAGACAGGCAGAGAGATTCATTTCCTGCCCTTCAAAACACTTGTGTTTTATTCAGCTTGAACCCCCGCCCCCTACCCCAAATCACTTCCCTGAGAGCCAGCTGGAAACCTGTATCCAGCAGTCCTGAAGTGATGCTGACCTGCCAGAGGACAGGCAGCTTTTGGCAGACCTTGATTTGGCCCATTAGGATCCAGAGGCCTTCCCCAGCCTTTCCCCCACCCCCCGCCCGCCAGCTCACTGTGGAGTATTTCCAGGAGGTAGAGAGAGAAGGAAGAAGGCAGCATTTAGTTCTCATCTCCCGGCTCAGTTACTACCTCAGCTACTTCCTCTGCTGCACTGGGAGACGTTGCTCCCCTGAACTGTGAAAGGCTGCACGTTTCCCGTCCCCTAAGCTCTCTGGCCCCTCCACAGGCCAGGTTCTCCCAGGTCAGACTCCCCAGGAATGAAAGCCTTGGAGGAGTTGGGGTGAATTATACCCCCTGCCCGCAGGTGCTGGGGCTGGCCCTTGCAGCCTATGAAGTGGGTAGGATCAGGGCGGGTGGAAGGCATGTCTTTTCACCACAGCTCCCCGGCACTTTTCATGCAAGGGGTTCCCATTGGAATTCCAAGCCCCCCCCTTTCTGCAGCATCCCTGGGGTAAGATGAGGGAGGGTGCTTGCACCTGCCTTCCTAGTGAAACCCCCCTAGCACAGCTGCTTTTGCAGCTACAGGGGGTTGCATTTTTGCTGCCACTTGCAGTGAATCTAGTCTTCTGTCAGTAGCCGGCACTTCTAACTGCTTTAATCAGTCTTAGGTATGCAGCGCTGTAGTGGGGTCAAAAGTCCCAGGAACACTGGAGATGCAAGGACGGGGGAAGGGGCAGTCAGGGTTACCTCTGACTGCCTAGGAAGCGACTGTCTAGGAAGGTGTATGGCAGAAAGGGATCTAGGGGTCATAGTGGACCACAAGCTAAATATGAGTCAACAGTGTGACGCTGTTGAAAAAAAAGCCAACATGATTCTGGGATGCATTAACAGGAGTGTTGTGAGCAAGACACGAGAAGTCATTCTTCCGCTCTACTCTGTGCTGGTTAGGCCTCAGTTGGAGTACTGTGTCCAGTTCTGGGCACCACGTTTCAAGAAAGATGTGGAGAAATTGGAGAGGGTCCAGAGAAGAGTGACAAGACTGATTAAAGGTCTAGAGCAGTGGTCACCAGCCAGTAGATAGGGATCTACTAGGAGATCTTGGAGCCTCTGACAGGTGATCTCAAGAGGTTTGGCCAAGAGGCTATCAAGTGCTGGGACTTCAGCTGCCCCTCTCTCCCATTGCCGGCAACTCCTGCCCTTTGCCTTGGAGCTGCCTCCCCCTCATCCCCGGGCGCCTCCTGCTTGCTGTGCAGGATAGGGGAGGGAGCAGAAGGGTGCTGATGTCAAGTGCCCCCTCTCCCACCCTCTATACTATTTCCACAGAGCAGAGTAGGGGCACAACAAGACTTGGGAAGGAGTGGTGCAGGGCCAGGGCCGGGGCGAGTCTGCCTCAGCTGCACTGCACCACCACCCAGGAGCCACCTGATGTATACAGTGCCAAGTTGGAGCCCAAAGCCTGAAACCCCACCCCAGCCATGAACTCCCTCCTGCACTCCAAGCCCCGCCCCTAGCACCCCTGCATCCAAATGCCCTCCCAGAGCCTGCTCCTAGAAACCCCTCCAGCACCCCAACTGCCTGCCCCGAGCTCAGCTCAGAGCCCCCCCTCACACTCCAAATCCCTTAATCCAAGACCAGAGCCTGCACCCCAACCCGCTGGCCCTGCCTGATGAAAGTGAGGGAGGATGGGGGCGGGGAGGAGGATGGAGTGACCAAGGGGAGGAGCCTCAGAGAAGGGGCACAAAGGAGGCGGGGCCAGGGTATTTGGGTTTGAGGTAGATCTCAGAATGCACTTGAATTCAAAAAGGCTACGTCTAGACTGGCATGATTTTCCACAAATGCTTTTAACAGAAAAGTTTACCGTTAAAAGCATTTGCGGAAAAGTGCGTCTTTTTGCGGAAAAGCTTCCGTGCCAATCTAGACGTGGTTTTGCGCAAGAAAGCCCCGATTGCCATTTTCGCCATTAGGGCTTTTTTGCGCAAAACAATACTGCGTTGTCTACACTGGCCCTCTTGTGCAAAAGCATTTGCGCAAGAGGGCTTTTGCCCGAACGGGAGCAGCATAGCATTTCCGCAAGAACACTGACAATCTTACATGAGATCGTCAGTGTTCTTGCAGAAATACAAGCGGCCAGTGTAGACAGCTGGCAAGTTTTCCGCAAAAGTAGCTGCCAGTCTAGCCAGTCTAGACACAGCCAAAGTGATCTCATGCTTTAAAAGGTTGGAGACCACTGGTCTAGAAAACATGACCTATGAAGCAAGACTGAAAGAACTGGGCTTGTTTAGTTTGGAAAAGAAAAGATCGAGAGGGGACATGATAGTGGTTTTCAGGTATCTAAAAGGGTGTCACAAGGAGGAGGGAGAAAACATGTTCTTCCTGGCCTCTGAGGACAGAACAAGAAGCAATGGGCATAAACTGCAGCAAGGGAGGTTTAGGTTGGATATTAGGAAAAAGTTCCTAAGTGTCATGGTGGTCAAACACTGGAATAAGTTGCCCAGGGAGGTTGTGGAATCTCCATCTCTGCAGATATTTAAGAGCAGGTTAGGTAAATGTCTATCAGGGATGGTCTAGACAGTACTGGGTCCTGCCATGAGGGCAGGGGACTGAACTCGATGACCTCTCGAGGTCCCTTCCAGTCCTAGTATTCTATGAGTCTATTGAGCCAATCTTTGTGGGCAAGTGAGACAAGCTTATCTGGGTCCCTTGAAGAGGGTCTCTATAGCTTGAAGTCTTGGCTCTGTCACCATCCGAAATTTGTCCAGTAAGATAGAGAAAGTTGGAAGGGGGAGGTCCTAGCTTACAAGTATTTAGATACTGTGGTAAAACATTCATGCCTGGGCTCCTTGCCCTTCTTGCTCAGTTAAAAAAAAAAGGGAGGGGCATTATTCTAAAGGTTCCACCAAAAAGACAGCTCCTCCTTTCACGTCTTTGACATTCCCTTTCATCCAGAAGACGCCAACAGCATCTGAAGAGCATAACAGAGCGCACTGACACGCAGCCACGTCGGGAATGGAAAGCAGTGGCTGATACCCAGGACAGGAGAGTTTAGGACCATAAAGACACTTCACTCACCTGAAGATACACAGGCAGGCTGAGGGAGGGTAGGGAGGATGTAATTGCCCATGCTAGAAATGGGGCCGGGAGACCCAGCTTAACCTTCATACAATGTCTGAGAAGTGCCCGGGGATGCTCCAATTAGAGCAAGCAGTCAAGCTGCTGTATCATGTCAGAAACGCTCCGGCTCTGGCAGCAGTGTTCCCTAATGCAGTGGTGGCGTGTGATCCACTACTGACTCCAAGGGTAGAGTGCAACCTGACAAGTCTTCCCAAAAGCCTGACAGCCAAGTACCATCCCAGCCCCACCGCGCTAATGAAAGCCAGCTCACAGCCGAATGCGGAAGGGCTGCATTTCTGCACAGCATCCCTCCCTGGGGAAGCCGTTCCATCTCCAGTTTAGCTGCCTCAGCCAGATGAAACCAGGGATCGACTTGATAAAGTAATATTTTACAGCTGCAGTAGGGATGTTCAATTCAGATTAATCGGCTAATCGAATAGGCAATGCAATTTGCATCAACTATTCAATTAGTCAATAAGGGCACCTCCGCCTTTGAAGTGTAGCAACAGTCCCTGGGCTGGTGCTACACTTCAAAAGCGAAAGCGCTACGGGGAGCACAGGGCCAGTGGGGGACTTAAGCCATCACCCGCTGGCCCCGTGCTCCCCATGGCGTTTCAAAGTGGCAGTGTCACATGGAGCCTGAGGTCAGTGAAGGAGTCCCCAGCTGATCCCAGGCTCCATGCGGCGCTGCTGCTTTGAAACACTGCGTACAGCCCGGGGCCAGCTGGGGACTCCCCCACTGGCCCCGGGCTGCATGTGGTGTTCTAAAGCAGCAACACTGTGCGGAGCTCAGGGTCTGGTACCAGGTGCTGCCACTTTGAAGTACCCCTTCCTCCGCCCCTCCCTCCCACCTTGCTGCAGGTCCAACAAGGTCTGGATTTACGCTGCTGGGACTGAGAATCTGGCTCCAGGCTTAAACCAAAACAAAATGCCATTGCCCTTGCCTGTGTTCCTAACACTGGAGAATTAAACTAGATAAAAAGTGTAGTCTAGTTTAATATTTCATCATCAATATGGTTTGTTTGCCTTTGGCACTTCATTCAGTATGGACAATGAAGCTAAGCCATATATTCAGTGTCGCTTTAGTGTTCAGTTCAATGTTCCCTCTGCTCTTTTGTATCCATGTGCGAAATAAGGTTCTCTAATGTGCACCGATGCATAGGCGGATGTGCACCACCTGCAGAAACAAAAGCCTAGTTTGGGTGCTCTGCTAATTAGCTGGGCAGCATTTGAATGTCTCCTGAGCAGCTGCACAAGCACCCAGTGTTCCATTCCGACAAGCATTCATTAAAAAAAATCCTTTTGATTAAAACAAACCCCCTGAAGATGTTTGTTAATAGAAGGCTCTGTAGGCAAAAATGCTTCCAAGTCAGAGCCCCCACTTGGGCAGCGTCCCCTTAAAATATCCTACCTTCCTGGCTGTGAACTGCTGCTTACAACAGCATGGCCTCACACTTGCCAATCCTTAATCATGCCTCTAAGTGCCATCTTGAGTCCTAATGGAAATAACGGGGAGCTTGTCAAATCCTTTTCCTTTGATTCCTCCTTCACTGGCAGGGATGGGAGACAATGATACCCCCTCCCCCCGACCCTGTCACCCTGAGATAGAATGTCAGGATGATGCTGTAGAGTCATCAGTGCCAACCCAAACTTTTGGCACAACATCACACAAAGCATGCTGGGTGAAACCCTGGCCCTGTTGAAATCCATACGAGTTTTGCTGTTGATTTCAATGGGGGACAAGGATTTCACCCCATAGCCAGTCATTGCTCCTGAAGAGACAAGTGTGACCTGTAGCCTAGTCTCCCACCAAATCCACGCAAATATGCTAGGGCTGCTCATGTGTGATTAAGTGAGGGAGGATGATCCACGTACAAAAGGGCCAACACTTACATAAGTATCCCTCGTTTATGGCTCCTGCACGCCCCAAAACTCAGTAAATTGTCCATAACCCCAGCAAACAGCTTGGCTGCAACAAACCTCCACTCTGCATAGCATGAAGGAAGCACCAGCTGGCGTTAGCAGGTGAGCAGGCAGGCAGAGTACGGACGGTGAGTACGTAATAGAACTGTAGTCCAGAAACCCAGGAGAGAGACAACGCGTGGCAAAATGAAGTACAAAAAGAAACGCGCAGCTGAGTAAGTCTGAAGGGTAAGTGTGTCCATTAAAGCTGTACTCGCAGCATAAAGCCGATGCCCCCATGCCACACTCTTAGCTCTGGAATGGTGCTTTCCTTGTGGCACATGCTGGAAATGCAGAAGCCACTTGCATTAATTAAAAAACAAACAAACCACAAAATGAACAGGGTGGGACCATCTGATCAATGGACACAGTGCCCTGCATTCATTGATAGTCGCCTACAGCGGTGTTTCTCAACCTTTTTTTTTAAAGCACCCCCTTTTTAAAAAGTTATAAGTACCCCCAGTACCTACAGTTTTCAGAGACATTTTTTTTTCCTACTGTGGCAACACATTTGTTTAAACAACTTAATCGTAGCCGGACAGGCGATGAAATTTTTGGGTGTAAAAAAGTACAAAAATAATAAAGCGCTATAAACCTTAAAACAAAAATTCAGTTTTCTCCAAATTTCAGTTGTGTTGACGTACCCCCCAGACTTATCTCAAGTACCCCTAAGGGTACTCATACCACTGGTTGAGAAACACTGGCCTACAGGCTCACTGGGCAAGAGGCAGCTAGAAACCTTGTGGAAAAGAAAATCACACTAAGGGAACTTGCCCATGGAGGTTACTCAAAACAAAAACAAACTATTCCAACCTGAACGACTTTATTTGTTGCTTTTCATCACGTCCCTAAATAGCTCCTCAAAGCAGCTGCTGCAGGTTCACATCTCATTCTATTCTATTCCCCTTCCAGCCCCAGGAAACCTGTTCAGGAGGCTCTGTTATGCCAAAGTCATTAGCACAAGCGAAGGGAAAAAAAGCACCCTACAACCAAATTATGAAAACTGGAGCTGCAGAGCACACCTGCCTGCACCCGAGAGGCAAGAGCGCCCCCTTTCTCTTCCTCTTTGGATTGCTCCAAGAGAGAGATTTCGAGCACAGGGGATGGAGGACTTTGGGCGTCAGCGTGCCTAGAACCAAACACACAGAGATCAGACAGAGGCTTTCAGCGGAGCTACAGAAGGGATGTTTTCATAATGGAAAGTTAAAATTTTTCATTAGCGTTACAGGTGCGTTACACATGGGGTGCTTAAGCCTCCCTCTAGAATGATCCTCAACCGCCTAACCGGAGGCTAAAGGTGCTGACTTACAGCTACACTAGAGAAGACATGGGGGGTAGGTTGAGGTTAGTGACCCTTGACCACTTTCGCCACTGCTAGGGGTAACATCCTGGCCTCACTGAAGTCAACAGGGGGTTTTGCCATTGAATCTGATGGGACCAGGATTTCACCCTTGGTGTATGGTATAAATTCTGTAACCTGATTCTGTAATCTAAATTCTGATGGACTTTGTAACCTCCTCAGCAGCATAAAGGAGACACTGACACGAATTGAAACGCTTCTGTGCAACAGTCACAGGATAACAACAAAAGACAGGACTATGCAGCACTTTAAAGACTAACAAGATGGTTTATTAGGTGATGAGCTTTCATGGGCCAGACCCACTTCCTCAGATCAAATTGTGGAAGAAAATTGACATGGCCATATATACCAAAGGGATACAATCCAAAAAAAGTGAACACATATAAAATTGACAAATCAGATTTTAGAACAGAGGGGGGAGTGTAGGGAGGAGGTTAATGTCTATGAGATAATGATGTTAGGGGTGATAACTGGGGAAGCTATCTTTGTAATGGGTAAGGTAGTTAGCATCTTTGTTAAGGCCCATTTGTAAAGTGTCAGACCAGACTAACACGGCTACATCTCTATTAGTAGGATAACAACAGGCATCTGCTACAGGGCCAATTGGTGATTTGAATGAGGAGGGTGCAAAGGAAAGTGGAATCTTCCCGCCTTCCTCTCCCCCCACCACTAATTCAAAACTGACTTTGTCCCTTGCACCAAAATTTTGCCTGTTAGTCCTGAAGCAGGCCATGGCCACACATTACAGGTGCGTCTAGACTGGTAAGACTTGCCAGCTGTCTACACTGGCCGCTTGAATTTGTGCAAGAGTACTGACTTTGTAGTGTACAAAATCAGTGCTTCTTGCACAAATACTTTCACGCTCCCGCTCGGGAAAAAGCCCTCTTGCGCAAGAGGGCCAGTGTAGACAGGGAAGAACTGTTTTGCGCAAAAAAGCCCCGATGGCTAAAATGGTGATCGGGGCTTTCTTGCGCAAAATCACATCAAGACTGGCCACGGATGCTTTTGCGCAAAAGCATCCATGCCGATCTAGATGCGCTTTTGCAGAAATACTTTTAACAGAAAAACTTTTCTGTTAAAAGTATTTCCGCAAAATCATGCCAGTCTAGACGCAGCCTACAAGTGTGGGCAGGGTCTCTAGAAACCTATTTTAGGGCCACTGTGGCCAGCCCATGCCCCATATCCTGAGGGGGATATGCACCATGCACCACAAATTATTTTTGCTGACCCCCAACGTTCCAAGACGACAAGGAGGGCTTTGTGGCTACGCCCAACGTTTTCCAAAAGTTTTGCTGCTGGTATCAGCACTTTCTGGTGCCATCTGTTCCCAGACCAAACAGCCATTAAAGACAGTCACGCAGACACAGAGAAGGAATGCCGCCTTGGGTGATTCATATGCGTTAACGTCGGGGAACTTTCAGAGCGGGCTATTGCCTCGGCCGACAGAATAATTGGGGAAATTAATCTAAATTCATTTTTATGATTTCATTAAACAAATAGCTTTTTAAACAATGCCTTTCCGCTACCTCGCTCTTCAATCATGCCTTCCTCTTCCCAGCTGGATTGCAAATGTAACGCAGGACCTTTCCCTTTGCCGGTAATGGATATTAAATAACCAGATTTCAAGACAGCATTACCCTCAGGTGGTTCAGTCACTTTAAATACATATTTCCATAAACAGTGTGTGAGTTAAGCAGGCAGGAGGCTGCCCAGTTGATGCTCAGGAGACAGACAATGTGTTTATAAACACAATGCTAAAAAAGCAATAGGCTTAAGTGCCAGCTGACTGTTCCATGCCCCGCCACGGAACAGCACCACCCTGGAATGGCAGGAGTGCTACCACAACCAACAGGGGCAGGAGGGGCAGCTACTTGGATTTTTTCCTATGCTGCATCTTTATCATCTTGCCCAGCAGCTTATGGCAAAGGAAAGAACAGCCTACGTGGGATGTGGAGTTACTTCTTGGGCACCGCCTGTGGTGACAGTGTCTCTTCATGGAATGCCATCAGAACCACAGGCTACGTCTACATTGGCATGATCTTGTGCAAATACTCTAACACAAGAGTTCTTGCATTAAAGTATTTGTGCAAGAGAGCATCTACAGCGGCATGTGCCTTTGTGCAAGAGATGTGCTTTTGTGCAAGAGCATCCGTGCCAGTGTAGACGCTCTCTTGCGCAAGAAAGCTCTGATGGCCATTTTAATCATCAGGCTTTCTTGCGCAAGAAATTCATGTTGCCTGTCTACACTGGCCTATTGCGCAAGAACAGTTGCACAAGAGGGCTTATTCCTGAGCGGGAGCATCATAGTTCTTGCGCAAGAAGCACTGATTTCACACATTAGAACCTCAGTGTTCTTGCGCAAGAACTCCCCGCCAGTGTAGACAGGCAGCATGTTTTTGTGCAAAAGTGGCCGCTTTGGCGCAAAATCACGCCACTGTAGACACGGCCAGAGAGTCCTGAAAGCATGGGCTGCTAGAGAACACAGCCCTCTTCTACATGCCGCCAAATGGCAGGGGAAATATAGCAGCTTCCTCACTTCGCAGATGAGGAAACAGAGGCACAGTAAGGTTCTGACTGCCAGGAGCACCGAGAAAGAGCAGCCAGCAATCCCGACCTGCTCTAGCTTGTCTCCCGGACTAGAGAAGTGGCATTATCCAGTCTACATCCCAAAACACAGCTGAGTCAGGGGACCAGACTGCACCACCATGACAATGTACAGCTGATGTGACTGGCCCGTGTAACCCGGCTAAAGCTCAGACAGGGCCCCAAGTATTAGCCAGCTTCCAGAGCAGGGCCAAGGCTCTACCTACAGTACAGTGGATGTGGTGTAACTGGGCAAGGGCACCTGGCAGACAGACTCTTAAAATAAAGAATATTCCTCACCACATTCTAGACTTGTATTGGCCTCTGTTGCTTTCAGTGTTCGCTGTAAACTGAACGTTTGAGCAGCCACGCAAGGGAGATTCAGATGCCACCCAGCTGATTAGCCAAGTGCCCACCACTGCTAGTATATATTTCTACTGGTGGTGCACATCTGCACATGCCTGGGTGCATATTACATTTAGTCTGCACATGGATAGAAAAATTAGAGGGTGCACTGGTGGCTTTATACTGTTTCACTAAAGCTAAGCTGTGACACAAGCCAGCAGCACAGGGCACTAACAGAGGCTAGTCAAGTGCTGTCTTTAAGCTCTTCTGTTCTCTCCCATCAAAAGCGTGAGAGGAAAGGCAGCTGCATCAGCTTTGCATTGCCTGATTTCTTATCCACCACACAGGACCATGACAAAGGAAACTAAACTTCGCATACCAGTAACTTCTCTTACCATCCTCCGCGCCACTTTTTAACTGAGGAGCAAGGATAGGGCAACTCTCTAGTGCCATGGTCACCAACCCATCGATCGCCTGGTCAATCGCGAGGCCTCAACCAGTCGATTGCGAGGCCTTCCGGGCCCTCCATTTCTTCTTCACCCCCAAGAACCCTCACTCCCTGTCTCCAGCGACAATGGAGATAGTGGCAGCTTCCCATGGGGTGGGCGGAAGTCCTGCAGCTGCACGTGACTTCCAGGGGTTCGGGAAATGCGCTGGTGGAATGCCAGGTCTGTGGCATGCCAGGAACTTACCGGGGGAGTAGCCAGAGGCACGCGCTGGGACTTGCCTTCTCTGTTTGGGGGGGGGGGGGGGCGGAAGAGAAGAGAGTCAGGCCGGAGGGGGCGCGCAACCAGGGCTTTCCTGCTCTGCGGGAGGATCACGCAGACCTCAGAGGAGGCACGCGACAGGACTTCTTACTCCGCAGGGGGGTGCGCTGGTCCCGGGGGGCGGGGGGCATGTGCGCTGGCTTCCCTGCTCCGTGGGAGGGGGAGTCAGGCCTGGAGGGGACACGTGACAAGGGCTTCCCTGCTCTGTGGGGGGCATGCGCCAGCCCTGGGGGAGGGGGGCGCATGACAGGACTTCCCTTTTCCGCGAGCGGGCAGGAGGCAGAGGAGGTCCTGGGAGGAGGCAGGTGCAAGGGACACTCTGCCTGCACTGGCACCCTGTCCCCTGCCCCAGCACCCACTAGCACCCTTCCCCAGTACCATGTCCCCTGCTCCCAACAGCACAGTTGGGGCCACATTAGTGAGGCTTGAGGGGTTTTTGGAGGAGGGTTTTTTTTTCCCCCAGCATCTCACTTGTGTGGCCCCAACTGATTTTTCTGTGGGTCAGTGACCGACTCAAAACAGGTTCCCTGCCCTTCTCATAAATGAAGACAATGCAGAAACTGTGTGTTTGACATAGTATTTTATTTAAAAAATGAAGCCTGGCCCACAAACCCCCAGTTGGAGCCAAGCCCCCATCTGGCTGCAGCATCATAACACTCCAGCACACACACACACCTAGACCCTAGAACTGAGCCTATCATATACTGGAACACCCTGCCCTGAGCCCCGCACAAACCCCAACCCAAATTTCTGCACCCTCATATCCAGAAGTCTGTGGCTTGCTTAGTACCCCAACACTGCCTGGCCTGGAGCCTCCTTCCCGAGCCAGTGTCCCCTTCTCCACCTCCTCCTGCATCCAGATTTCCTCCTACAGCTTGCACACCTCAACCCTTCCCACACCCAGATCCCTCATTCCCACCCCAGAGCCTACACATCCTGTCTCAACCTAGTGAGGGTACAGCTAGACTGCAGTTTTTCAGGATTCCTTGAGATAACCCAGAAAAAGTCTTCTGCATCCAGGGATGCATTTGTTCTTCCACTTTTTAGTGGAAGAGCAAACATGATCTTTCGGTCACCCTATATGGCTCTTTCCACGAGGAATAAGGGGGCTTCCAAAAGAAGGGATTTCTGACATTTGGTCCAGTCTAGACAGGTCAAATGTTGGAAAAACCTCATCCTACAGAAGAACTGGGGGGGGGGGGAGCAGCAGTGTAAGAGTTGGGGACAGCAAGTGATGGAAAGGAGTATAGAGAGGGCGGGGCAGGGCTTCAAGGAAGGGGTGGGGTCTTGGGGGAAGGATGGGGCAGTGATCTTGGCTTGTTCTGTCATTTAAAAAGTGATCTTGGGTGTAAAAAGGTTGGAGACCACTGGTCTAGTGATGTTCACCATTGCCACCTGCTGGGCAAACATTTCAAACATAGCAGCAGGATTTCTTAGTGCTCATATCATGCATAGTTGGGAATAGCACTGCAGTGAGGCAGCTGAAACATGAACAGAATGGGAGGGTTGAAAGGAACCTGGAGAGGTCATCAAGTCCAGCCCCTATAATACCACAGAATCAAGTGAACCTAGACCATTCCTGACAGCAACATTCCTTCTAATCTCTTCCATCCATGTGCGAAATAAATTACGTGCACCAAGGCATGTGCGAATGTGCACCACCCGGAGAGAGACAAACTAAGCCGTGGGCACTCAATGAATCAGCTGGATGGCTTTAGAATCTCTCTTGAGTGGCCACACAAGCTCACAATAAACACTGCCTGACAGGTGTTGGTCCCAGCTGTTCTTCAACTTCAGAGATAGGAATTCCACAACCCTTTGAAGTGCAGCACTCATCTCTGTGCAGCTCAGGGCTTGAAAAACGTGGGGGCGGAAAGCAACGGACCGGACATCATTTCAGACGGAAGGATGCTGCCACCTCACACACAGGAAAAATCTGTGAATCATCTCTCAGACTGGCCATTTCTGCAGGAGAATGGAACCTCTGCAGAAATCAAGTAGAAATAAAAGGCGGCTAAATACGCCGCTTGCTCTTTCAGGCCAGGCAGCACCACTCCAAACGCAGGCTGTCACTCAGCCCCAGAAAGTGACACTGCTGCACTTCTTAGGTGTTACAGTGTTGGCTCCACAGCACCACCTAATGGACAGAGCGCAAGTGGGAAATAAAGTTTACCAGGCATGTTTCATTGCCCTGGTCACTAGTCATCTGAGGAAGTGGGTCTTGCCCATGAAAGCTCTACATGTTTTGTAGGTCTTTAAGATGCTACTAGACTATTCGTTGCTTTTTTAAGTTTTTCCAGTTACAGACTAACTCTGCCACCCCTCTGAAGCTTGTGGTCACTAGAGATGAAAGAGCAGCGTGAGGATAAGGGGAAAGAGCCAGCTCTCCGCCTTGCAATGAATTAACTTGGTCAGGGACAGATGATGTGCAGCCAGCTTAGGAACAGGCAGTTCAAAGGCACTGCGAACATGAGAGGAATTGACATAATCTTCAATAAAAGTCCTTCATCTGCCTGAACTATTAAAATCTAGATCTTGACCTCTTGTGTGCCCTTAATAGTCCTATGGCACTTCCCACCAGGGCCATCTAAGTAATAGCATTCTGCCTGCCTAAAATCTCCCTCCAATATTTGTCCCTTCCTAAAACCTGGCCTGGAGACCTGTTGGTACAGAACTGACTATTGCAACCCATCCAACGTGTAAGTGTGTATTCCTCATGCCATGTACACAGCCAGCAAAGCGCTTTAGGATTAACATTCAAGGTGAATTCTGTTGATGGGAGAAGCAAAAAAGCATTTACCACCACCCACTACAAGCAAGCAAGGTCCAGCCCATCACATCACGATGCGGGCAAATACATCACTCAGAATGCATTGTAATAGTTTCCTCTACTCTTAGGTTTCTGCATGCCCAGGCTCAAAGCAGGGCAGAACAGTTCCATTCCCTTGTAGTCGACAGCATTACCAAAAAAAGCTTAATCACCTTTCCAAATCCAGAGTCCACGTAATCTCCAGCTCAGAGTTTAACATTACAAATGCATCATCCTTACGACATAACACGAGTCACGTCGCACAAACAGCTGTTCAGCAAGCTTTATTGCTCATTTGCATAGATGTTTCCAGCAGTCATCGCATTTCCTGAGTTTCTTAATGAGTTTGCAAATGAGATTTTAAAAGAGATGAGGCCCAGATCTGTCTCGTCTACAACCGGACTAAATGCTGAGCATGGAAATACAATCTGGAACCTCCCAGCAGACAGGTGTCCACGACGCAACAAAACAGCACCCAAACTGACAATGTCAGCAAAGGGACCAAGGGTTGCATAAGGACAGAGATTTAACTCCCCAAACACCAGAGACCTGGTGGATGGTAGACATTTACCTGATGGGGGAGGGGGAACTCTGCAGATGTGGTCATTAAAACATGTGTTCACATAGAAAAGGGATCTGAACAGTTTACATGCGACACAGATGCAGTCACAGCCAGACAGGTAGCCCTTATAGCTCTACTTCTTCTGTCACTAAAAGAGAGGACATTAGTCTCTAGGGGCTCACAGTTTATCAGCAAAATCTGGAGTCATTTAAAACATGATAGATGTGATCAAAGAGTGTTTAACAATCTTCAAAATACACAGTCTACCAAATAAAGTAGACAGCCAAGAGGCTGCCACTAGTCCCAATCAGGACTGGCTGTAGCTTCTAAGTACCAGTACACGGATGATTCAGGGACAAGTCAATTATATATTTATCAATTCCCCCTGCTCCACAGGCTAAAATAAAACAGAATCAGTCCAGTCCGGTGTAGGGTCCCTCCATGAAGTGCTGATCGGGACTCTCCAAGGCTTATTGACCCAGGCTGCCTAGTAAAGTTGGCAACAGACAGAAAGCAACACTCACTCAGTGGGTGAGAACCACTGCCCTGCATTTATCAGCTTCACGGCTAGCTGCAACCCTAGGCCGGCCCGCCAGCTCCTAGATGAACGCAGACACAGATTAAAAGGTTGGAGTTTTAAACTGTAGCTCCCCCTTCATCTTCCTCTTCTTGAAAGGGTTTATTTAAAAGGGATTTAAAAGAGAAAATAACTTGCTCAGACTGTGACAGGTTACAAAGGAATCAAGCCATTTGGCTTCAGGCTGTTGGTGTAGATGGAAAGGGGACGGTTGCCCGTTTTCTCTCACTGGCTTTACAGGTGCCGTAAAACTTCTCTAATGGTCAAAGGAGATCAGCAAGCCAGGGCCTCTCCCCCTACACGGCATCTGGTCCAACCAAACATTTATGCCCAAGTGACCCAGTCTATAGCAAGTTTCCAGGTTCTGCAGCGACCACCTATAAGACTGGTTCAGGAAGGGAAGGTGGCTGGAGTCAGTAATACATGGCCTTGTGTAAACTCGTATCTGCTTTGAGACTCCAGAGTCCATTCCAGCTCAGTACCCGAAAGGTCCCTAGGCCTAGGCCACCCACCTTCTTCCATGCAGCCAAGCACAGCAATCAGATCTGACTGTGCCCTTTCTCCATGGCAGACACTCCCAGCAGCAAGTGGGACTTGCTGAGGAAATGCAAAGGATACACCATGGATATGTCACTTTCCTCACACCCAGGGAGCTGTGCACAGGCCTCGTCAGTGACCGATCAACTGCAGCATCTCCTGAAGATCCACTATCTTCTCCCGAGGTTTGCCAGCCAACTTGCCTCTTGCCACTTCAGCAGCATCTATCTTCTCCCAGTCGGAGAAGGTGACCGGATGGACCCCTGGTGTGACAGCAAGAGAAAGTGCAGGCCCATCTTTCGCAAATGAACAAGAACGAAACATGTAAGCACACAGAAAACCCAGAACCCTGCAAACGCAGGCGCCTCCAGAACTCTGCAGGAGGGCAGATTGCAGATAGCCAGTCAACTTTGCCTGATCAGACACACTTGAGAGTCACAACATTCAGTGCAGCACTTGCTTCAGGGAAACGGCTTTGGTTCAGTTAAAGTTTTGAATTGTTGGAGGGAAGCACAGTTTAACTGAAAGCCTTTAAATACAGCAGCTACAAATGACCCTCCTGGGCGTTTTAATGTGTCCCCAAACGTGCCTGGAAGGATTTTCTATGAAAGCCATTCAAAAGCAGTAGCCACACCATTTATGCAACTGACATGACACTGCAGTTTTTAAATGGCCCTTGCCTAGCCCCTGCCGTGCAGTCTTGAAGGCACCTTAATAATTGCATTTCATTTGGGAGAATTGCAGTCCCACCAGAAAGGTGGTTTTTTCCATAACAAAAAGTGCGGTTGGATGCTACACACTCTGCTCCCCACAGCCTGTGCAAACCACTGGCAAGAGGGGCTAAGAGTATGGTTTGCAGTTAGATTGAGGCAAGATACAAAAATTAAAGGCTAGTAGCCCTCATGCTTCAGGGCATAAGTTAACCACTAAATCAGAGTGTTAGGAAGAAAATTTCCATCCAGAGAGGCTGTTCCATAACTGTCCACTAGGGAATTATTTGCACCACTTGGTGTTTTCTGACTGTGCTAATTCCTGAGAGCCTATAAGTGCAGAGTTCAAGGAGAGATTCATCACAGGGAAGGCTCTGAGAACAGGCCGCCTCCAGGGGTGAACCGGGTAGAAATGTCTCTCTAAATCAGGGACTTAAATATGGATCAGATTAGTAGAAAGCAAGAGCTATTGAGTATCATCTGTTAAATGAGCTTGATCACAGACGACAGAGCCCTTGTGTTCACACTACAGAATCTACCAGCATGACCGGCACCCTCGTGGCTACCTCAGCAGCAGTACCAAGGGTTTAGCTGCCCATGGAAATATCGTCTCTTACATTCTTGGAGGTGGTTCTTCCAGGTTAGGACTGAGGCATTGTGGGAGTGCAGCTCTGGTGGGCAGGCCCAACAACAAGGGGAGCAAAGGGGGAAATTGCACAGAGGCCTGGTGGAGTTAAGCAGCAGCCCTGACTTGGTCCTTTTAAATAGCGGTGCTGTAGCAGCAAGGCAGCAGCTGTGGTGAAACCCGGAGCTCAGTTTTGCAGAACAGCAGGGCAGAAGTGGGCCCAGAGCTCCCTGCCCCTTTAAGCCTTGCACTAAAATCAGCAGAGCAGGCAGCACAGGGTGGAAAGCAGGAGATCTCTGTCACTTAAAACCCCCATGCAGGTCCACAGTGCGGCAGGGCAGTGGAAATGAGGCAGAGTGAATGGGTAGGGAAGAGCTGGCTGAGAAGGAAGCTGAGCTCTAGGGGTAGAGCCAGGCCTGGGACTACAGGGAGTGAGGATGGGGAGGTGGGCCATGCAGAAGAACCGGGCTGAGAAGGCAAAAGAGCAGAGGGGTGCAAGCATGAGTAGGCAGGGACATCTGGGAGAAAAGCTGAGGGACGGGCGCACAGGACTGCTGGGGGGGAGGGAGGCAGAGCAAGGAAGGAGGGTGGAAGGGCACCTCCAGGCAGGTGGGGTGGATGACGCAGCGACCCACTAGAGCATGGGTTCCCAAACTGGGGGAACGTGAAGAAATTCCAGTGGGGCGCGAGGTGACCCAGCCTCCCCCCCAATCAAGTTTTGCTGCCCTGTTCCGTTCTTTTTTTGCTCAACAATTTTTGCTGCTTTAGGGGGTGGGTGCATGAGGGTTTTTCAAAAATGAAAAAGGGGGGCGTGATGCCAAAAAGTTTGGGAACCACTGCACTAGAGGGTCTCCTGGTTGAGGGCTGGGGCTCAGGGTTTCTCTGGGTAAGGGCGGGGGGCCCTGGTTTGTGACTCCTTCTGAGAGGGCTCAGAATTCCTGCTGGTGAGGAGCTCATGCTGTCCTTGAACAGAGCAGCGAGTAACCATCTCAGACCCTGGACAGCCGCCTGTCACTAATACGTTCACAGTAACCACTCAAAAGCTTTGTATACAAGGTTCCACATGATAACATTAAGAGACTAGGCAGAGCAGAGGTGCCCAAAATAGCACTCGGTCGCTCTCTATTCAGCACTCCACCTTATTGCTGCTTTGGTGAGTTTGTGGCAAACTAATCCAAAGTACGGATGTGAATGGTTAACTGGTAAGCCTCACCCTCAACAGGTCAGACTTACTGGTTCTGGTTAATCGGTGGTGGCTGAAGCAGCAGACCAGATCAGCCCCTGTCCACGGTGGGGGAGCTGCTCTAGCCCAGCTAACCCCCCTTTAATCGATTAGCCAATTAAACTTTACATTTAACCAGTTAACTAACTAAATAGGGTTTTACATCCCTAATCCAAAGGCACTGTATAATTTTCACCCTTTTTTTAATTTAAAAAGACAGTGTTCCTGGCAAAAAGTGAAAGTCAGAGACAAGCAAGAACGGCTTCCCGTGTCCAATCAGCACACAAAGGGTACGTCGACACTACATGGCTCCGTCGATGGAGGCATGTAGATTTATTTATTGGGCAAAGAGAAATGAAGCGGCGATTTAAATAATCGCCGCTTCATTTAAACTTACATGGCTGCCGCGCTGAGCCGACAAACAGCTGATCAGCTGTTTGTCGGCTCAGCGCGCTAGTCTGGACGCTCCCCTGCCGACAAAGGGCTTTATTTAAATCGCCGCTTCATTTCCCTTTGCCTACAACCCTCATCTACATGGCTCCGTCGATGGAGCCATGTAGTCTAGACACAGCCAAAGTGTAACCTAGGCTTTCCAAAATCAAATGTTAGAAAGATGGGTGGAATTTAGCTCGGGTAGCGTCCACACAAGTGAACACACCAGGAACAGCAGAGAGTGCACTGTGCAAGTTTTGCCCACTCAGGCTTGCCTGTGCAATTCAATCCTCACTCTCAGCACCATGAGCCTGTCTGTACAGAGACTGACAGAACAGCATGTGTGACATTCGTTTTCTCCTCCTCTCCCACCACCCACCAGGAAATGAGGGCAAGAGGAATGTCTGCTACAGACAGACAAAAATCAAACCCTTTTCCTTGTCAAATTAGAACCCAGGCTCCAGATTTCAGGAGACCATTCATTAACCCAACGTCTCAGCCTAGAACTTCTGCATGAGTTTGCTAGAAGGAGGTTGGTTGACACCACACCTCTGTTCATTGCTACAGGTGCTCTCACACAAGGACTCATGGATGCACATTCACCAACCTCGACTGTGGAGAACGCTTCTCAAGGACTTGAAGCCTTCCTTGGTGTCTGAAAGGTTGAGCACCCCCGACTGGAGATCTTCTAGCACGGACTGGGCTGTGTCAAAGCTATCGCTCATGGTGGTGATAATCACGCCGGTGGGGCCTCTCTTCACCCAGCCGCTGCAGTACAGACCTAGGACAGCATGTTAGACAAATACTGACATGCTCTTACGCAATCCCCAGTGCACGTGTATGGACAGGGTCCAGCAAATGCTTGAGTCCCTGTGGGGGCATTAACTACAGATCTACATGTCCTGACCCACTGATGTTTCATGCCCAGGCTGTCTCAGATGCAGTTAACCACATTTAACAAGAGTTTTCACTAGGATACATCACATGGATCACTACCAGGCCCACTGGAGCATCTGATCTGTGATGCGTAATAGGGTAGTATCTACTCTCCCCACAGCAGAGTGCGCATTGTCTTAATTGCACTGTCCTTTCCAGTGCAGAGCTGCTACAGGAGTTTACAGTGCCTCATGAACGCAGGCTTCCATTTCTCCTTAATAAACTAATAATTACCTGCTAGTTTGTGTCGTCTGATTTGTGTGCCTGAGCTGTTAATGTTCCAAAATGTGGGACAAATCTTTAAAACTAACTTTTTTAATAACAAGGACACAAAATGGTCCAGCTGCTACGCTACCTGATACCTCGATAGCAACTTCTGCCAAAGGATGTTAAAACATTCTCCAGACGTTGGTGAATGATGCCTCACTGCGCCTTTAAAACAGGCAGTATTACAGCACTTGTATGGATGGGGAAACCGAGGCACAGATAAATGGCTTGCCCAAGAGGGGTCACAAAGAATGCCTAGGAACTGGATAGGGATGGAACACTGGTTTCCTGATCCCGATTTTACACAAGCCCAGACTCTCCCATTCACTCCTTTCCACACAAACCTCCAGGCCACTTCCTCTTCAACCTTCCTAAAAGCCTGTCCCCCACACACAAGCGGTGTTACCCAAACATGGCACCCTGAGCATTCACACTGACCTGGTACCCCCTGGACCCTGCCCAGGCTGTTGGGGATGATCCCCAGTTTGGGGTCAAATGGTACGGAAGGGTCAAGCGGGAGGCTCCGGTAGCCAATGCTGCTGAGGACCAATCCACATTCAAGCTCCTCCATTTCTCCGGTGGGGACAGCTCTGGCAGACTCGCCCGAACCCTACATGACACAGGGAGTGATGGGAAGAAAGCAAATAGTTAAAGAGCCTGCACTGCAAATGCAGTCAAGTCTTATCACCCCAAGAGAAGCAGCAACATCTCCATTCTACCGCCCGGATTCACTGGCAATCCCGTTATTGGATATTTAGGAGGCTGGCTCGTGGGAGCATTCGCCAGTTGCAGCGATCAATGCCAAGGGAAAGAAAACGCTGTCTTTGTATCAGAAACAGCTCCTGGGGGAGACCCAGTGCTGGCTTCCCAAGAATCTGCCAGTCCAGCTGCTCAGACAGCAGGCAGTTCTGCTGCTTCTAATTAGACCAGGAGTATCAAGCTGTCTTTAGATTAACGCAGAAGGGCTCCCCAGAGATCTCCAGATCCAAGTGGATGCAACAGACTTTTACTCATCTCTCAGCAACACAGAGAGCCTAGCATGGGGAAGGCAAATCCGCTACAAAGAGAACTCTGAGTCCATACTTCCAGTCTGGTGACGGCCAGTCGTACGCCTCTTGCTTGCTTCCCGTCAGCAGCAGGCAGGACCTCCAGCGGGCTGCGTCGGAACTTCAAGCCCCACTCTTTGGTTGCGGATGCCCAGCGACCAGCCTCTCTCTCACCAGGTGTCTCCAGAGCCGACTTGACCATCAGCTCGGTCAGACGCTTCCTGGGTCTGGGAACATCTAGAATTACAAGAGCACTGCAAGAGCACAGGGAGCCCTGAACAAAGGTCTGGCAGTCTCCAGAGGGGGACCACACAAGGAGAGTAAGGACCAGCATCCAGTTAATGCTAAGGAGTTACAGGAAGTCAAGCCTTGCAAGCCTCTAAGCATGCATACGGCAGATAGCTGTGCCTGGCACAGCTGCACAAATGGGATTTTGTGGCTTTTGACAAAGCTGTTCCAGTCTCTGAACTCAATGTGAGTAGAAAGTCCAAGGGCACCTTAGAACCAAACTCTTTCCAATTGAGCTGGGAACATCGGCTTTCAGACCTGGACTCGCCTTCACTGAAGTCACTGATCCTGCCCTGGATGAGCTCTCCCCAATCCCAGCCCCCCACCCAGCCACGTAATGCTGTTACAAGCCAGAGAAGGCAAGCTAGGTTGGGACATCCAGCCCTTACTGGCAGCATGTCCATTTCTTCCAGGCACCAGAGGGGCTGCAGCTCTCCTGCTGCTAGCCATCCTTACAGGCTTGCCACCAGGGCTACCTGCTCTGTCAGCAGTGGCTTAGCCAGGTGGAACTCATGTGTTAGTCAATCAGTGAATTGCAAGGGCTTCTTCTGGAGCCTTACGGCCAAGCAAGCAAATGAAGGCCAAGGGGAAGAAGGAACGAGCTGTCTCATTACAACCCTGAGAAGGCAGGAATTAGAGACTAGATTCCAAGAGACAAGGGCAATGAGGGCAGAGTCATTTGCCCACTGGCTTTGTTTTAGTTTAGCCACCAGACTGAAAAACAAGGTAAGGCCCCATCACCTCGTCCTTCGCCGCTCAGAGCTCCCTCAGACAGGACCCTTGGGAATTCGCCCCGCCACGGGAATCTCAATTTCCAACTGAGCACTTCCCTCACCTTTAATAGCATCGCCCAGGCCTGTGAAGTCGGCAGAGTCCAGGAGAGGTCTGGTTCCAGGCAGGTTTATCATCTCCCGCAACTCCTGGGAATGTCAGACAGGAAGAGGTGATACCTTGCTGTCCCATGTACGGAGGAGACAGAGAAGCTGTAAGAACAATGCAGAGCCAAAAGAGAAGCCACCCTCACCACACAAGCTGGCAATGCCTACAGGCAGGAGGCAGCATTCAGCAGGTGGGCACAGTAGCCGAGACACCTGCATTTCCATGCCTTCTGGCAGACCCTTAGAGCCACAATTAACGGCTTCAACAGCTCACGTCGCGCTAACTAGACCCATAGCAAGAGGGGCACAGGGTTACAGTCGCAGGAAAACTTGTCACGATACAACATCCTTAAGATCAAGCCAGCCAGTTTTACCTTTATGGTGAAA
The DNA here is from genome assembly GCF_052426305.1 of Pelodiscus sinensis. Classification (NCBI taxonomy): domain Eukaryota; kingdom Metazoa; phylum Chordata; order Testudines; family Trionychidae; genus Pelodiscus; species Pelodiscus sinensis. The sequence continues at coordinate 17,807,745 of NC_143071.1, forward strand.
GCTACCTGGAGGGGCCCCCTCCTCCCAACAAGCCACACGCGCTTGACCCTGCTGCAGGCAATGGCTGCCAAGGAGCCTTCAGTGATGTCTGTCTTCTGCAAGACAAAGATGCGACAATGAACCAAGATGGAGGGAGACAGAGGAAGGTGAAGACAATGGGGCACCTGCGCGCACGCGCACACATGCGCACCACCCCTTCCTTTTGCACAAGTGGTGTTCACAGCGAATGCCTTAAAGCACTGAGTGAAAATCGCGCTACAAGCCTTAGCAGTGACATCTTAGGGAGCAGTCTCAAAGGGAAGTCTCCCTTCTTTAAAGGCCTTTGAAGATGGTGCTTAAAAAGAAACCCAGCCCCACACAGCCCCAAACCAGTCATTTAAATCCTGGGGCCAGTACAGCAACCTCACCTTTCTAACCACCTCTGCTGTAGGGGTGCACACGGGGGCATTTGATGACTTGTCCCTTTACTGTTCCGCAGGCCTGCCAGTGGGAAGTGGGGGGGGGGGCGGTGCAAAGGAGACAACTGCTCCAGGGCCCAGTGAGTCAAAAGGTCCCATAGCTCAGAGACCTTTAAATCAGAGTGCTACACTCCAGGAGGCGTGGAGGGCTGGGGGGAGGGCATGCTGTGATTCTTTTGGGAGCACAGAGCAGGCCTTCCTCTCCCCACCACCATACTCAGGGACCCAACAAGGCTGTTGGCTCCTCTGCCGTTCCCTACAATAGAGGAAGCTTCGTTGCTGAGGAAACTTCCCTACAGGCTGGGATGGGATCTATGCTGGCACCACTGAAAACGTGCCGTGGGGTGGGGAGTAGAACAAAACATAAGGAGACTCCAGTACACACCAGAAAGGAAACGAGAAGGGCAGTTTCACTCAGGGGATGAGATTAATTAAGAGATTCCAGCTGGACGGTACCTCAGAGGGATCCAAATCGGATTTGCTCAGTTCAGAAATCAAAAGGTGATTTTCCTAACTGCCAGCATCGCAAGCTAGACAATGTGAAAAGCCCAGCAGGGCCCCGTCCTGCCTCTTCCTACCCCCTTCAGATAAAGATTCTGCAATCAGAACTGGCTGACAGCTTTATTAACAATGCCCGAGGTGCAAACACATTTCCAGGCTCACTTGCTTGTAGCTGGATTAGCTTCAGAGATAGAAAAGCAGGGAAGAACCTACATTCAGCACAAAAAGGGTGCAAATCTAAGGCACAGAGTTGGCTGTGGGAACACTGCATTTCAGACATATGCCATTCCCTTTTGTGCTCTGGCTGAGTAAGGCCTGTGGTCCCCAAGACCACATGGCTAGAAGCACAGCTCTCAATTCCCAATCAGTTTTACTATTTAAGGCCTCTAAAACCTGGCTAAAGCCCAAGCTCTTAAATTTAGCCATTAATGTTGGAGGTAGTAGTTAAGTTTCAATCAGCCTCTCTTCAGTTCCCGAGCAACAGTAAGCTCTGGGAGGCCCTTGGTGCTAACATCTGGGGCAGCAGCTGTAGACAGCAGCTGCTGCTAACAAGGCCCCAGCTATCAAACCAGCATAGCAGAGAAGAGATCTAACAGGCTGAGGAGCAGGTACATAAGGTGTTGCTACTGCTAAGAGCCTTGGAAGCAGAGCTGCTTGGGAAAGAGGTGCACCCTTTCCAAAAGAGAAACTCATGCTAAACTTCTGCCCTGCCAGCAGCTCCAGCAAGCAGCGGCTCCTGCTTGGGCCCTTGCAAGGAGAAAGGGCCCAGCTTTAGTCAATGTCTTTAAAGAACTCAGGGAGTTTGATGTTGTGTGGGATAAAATGAAATGCCAGGATGGGCCCTGAGTTTTACAGGGGAGACGCCCTGGCTCTGGGAGAATCCCAGCCCCATTCCCTAGAACATTTCTGTATTCCCTAGAACATTTCACACTGGAGAAAGCTCTAACACACGGCAGAACAGACTGGAGGATGGTGCTGCCCTTGACTTTTCTTAAAGCACCAAATATGCTTTTTCCACCCATCAGCAGAAGAGTAATGCTGAATCCGCACCTCCTCCAATCACGCCCCTGGCAATGCCTGAGCATTGCCAACAGAAATACGGGAAGAGCAGGGGGGAAGCAGGCTGTGAGGGAGAAAGGCGCTGTTTGAAAACAAAACCCAAAAGCCGAATCCTCCAGAGAGCTGGCAGTAGGCTCGGGGGGGGGTGTTTCATTTAGCTCTTTTGTCTGAGTTTCCCTTTCCAGCAAACCCTAATGAATTTGAAGTCAATTTCCAGCCCTTCACACACAAACTGCACTTTGGGTTCTATATTTTACAGCACCGGCCTCAACTCACCCTGAGTGTATCAAGTGGAGACAGCAGAATTCGGGCAACATCCAGAGCCACGTTCCCCTGCCCCAGGACCACAGCTGTCTCGCTGCTTAGGTCGGGCTTTAGCTGTACGGAGAGAGACACCCACTGAATAACACATTCAACAGCTGGTGGACCCTGTTATCTTTACCCCACTGAAGACTAGTTCTCTCTGTGGATGTAAGAGTTCAACCCGCTAAATGATGATAGAAACTAATAAGCATCAGGTTAATGGTTAAAGTCCACTAGGGTCCCCAGAGAGGGGTTGGCAGCTGGGACCTCAGGCATGCCTGGAAGCTACCTGCAGCAGAGTCTGCAGCCAGGATACTGCCGACGACAAAGCCTGCAGTGAGGGACTGGCACTTAGGACCCTAAGCACAGGGGCACCCCTCTAGCACTCTTCCCTCCCTACAGCCTCAGGTAAAACATTTAACCATGTAACCGACCGATTTTTGGTCAGTTACCTGATTACTATTATTGTACATTTTTTACATACAAAGGCAGAAGTTTCTTCAGCCTCCTGTATCTATCTAGTGGCCATTCCAATCCAGATAATGGGACCCAGGTAGGCCGAACAGTCACTCCTCCTCATGCAGTTGCCTAGTGCGGCTTTGTCAGAAAGACTAGTTAGCAATACATTCAGTTATTTTCCCAACTGGCAAATCTTTCAGTATCTCCTGGGCCCCCACTCCTCTAGGTCTCCTGGATTCCCATATCTCCTGTAGGGAAGCTCTATGAACATCTACTAAACCAGCGTAATCTTTCCAGCCCTAAAAGTGTCCCTTTCGGGCTTCCTTACGTCCTCTCCAAGAAGCGCTGCCAACCTACAGAGTTCGCTAATCCTCTCTTATTGACGTGAAAATTGTTCACATTTTTAACATCTAAGAAGGATTTAATTTTGCATCTGCTAATCTTTTTCAATTGCAAGCCTCTCAGGCAGGCACTAATCCGGAGCTGGCTGGCTGCATGCAGATGCATGAAGAGTACAAAGTCTTAGAGAGGAAAAAACAAACCCTTACATCTCTGTTCTCGGGCAGTCCGTTGTACCAGCCCACAAACGCTCTGGCTGAATAAACCCCCGAGAAGTTCTCCCCTGGAATGCCCAGAATCCGGTTGTCTTCAGCACCATAGCTCTGCAGAGACAGAATCAACACTCCCATAGTCATATACACGTCGCTACATGGGGGTATACATATCAGACCCAAGGCAAGTCTTCAACTACACACATCACAGAGGAGCCAATGCTCTGCAGTGGCATTTCTTGGACACTGTACTGCTGCCAGTCACCATACTATCTGCGCACTGGCCGGGGTAGTAGATCAGCACAGCAAAGATCCTAAAGTATCAGTGGGCATCCTGCAGCCCACGAGCTACATGCTGCCCATCAGGGGTTCTGTGTGTGGCCCACTAGACATTGTTTACCACTGTCCATGCACAGGGTAACCAGATTTTGCTGGTTTCTGTCTGCATCATTTTTTCCCCCCCAACCAAGATTACCCAAGTGGCAAACCTGTAAAGCAAGGACATGTGAAGGGAGGTGCCTGCTGATTGCACACAAATCTGTGCACTCTCTGCAGTCCAAGTGCTGCTACGGTTCAATCCGCACAGCTTGCAGATTCTAGGTGCTGCAGATTCCAGTGCTGTTAGCAAAACTGCCCTATCCCAGGAGACCATCCTGCATTGGGATGAAGTGGGCCCGCTCATGTGGCCCACTCACTAGCCGGGTCACTCATCGCTGCCCAGTGAGTTGTGGAGTTACTGGCTCTTCTCCTTTCTTGGCCGGCAGGAATCCCTGCTCACCACACTAGTCCAGGCCCTGCTGGGCTATGTCAGACACAAGGACATGAGGAGGGAGAGCTGGGCTTCAAGCTGCATTTTTAGGGCAGGGGCAACATAAAACTGGAGAAATGGTAACTGTGCATCTCCTCTCAGTCCCCAAACAACCATACAGCCCGTCCCTTTTTAGACCAACAGCTATTTCCTCAAGCGGCTCAGCAGGGAGACTTTGCCATAGACACGTTCTCCCCTGGCTGAGTGTCAAAGGCTGTAGCCTTCTGCCAACCCACAGCCTGACAACTGAGTCAGGCACCAGACTTGGAATGATGATTCCAGTCAGAAGGGGTCCCAGTCCAATCTGTAATGGAAAACAAGGAACAGCCATTTCTCTGCAACCAGCACTGAGGTGAACGGTCCCCAGGTCAGCAACCTGCTATGGGATGCGCACATCAGGCTGAATGGCAACAGCAAATATTCACCAGCTCAGAGCACAGATTACTCAGAGATCCAAACACCATCTTCTGTAGCTGCAAAAATCATCCCCTACCACTCATACCCAACAGGGCTCACTTCATCCTCAGCAGACAGGGCGGGTTCAATGATTAGAACACCAATCTGTGACTGGGAAGATGTGGATTCAATTCCCTGCTCTGCCACAATCTTTCAAGTGACCTTGGGCAAGTCACTTAGCCGCTTCATGCCTTGGTTTCCCATCAACCCTGCCCTGCCATATAGGGGTGCTGTAGAGAAATAGTTAAAAATGGTTGGCGAGGTGCTCAGACATTATAGTGACGGAGTACCTAAGAGAGAGACAGATTCCCTCCCCATTAAAAACCAAACGTCACAGAACGGGCTAAACAGATCCAGCAGATACCCCCAAAACCATGTTGGATCTTTCCCAGTCCCTTCCCCACAGACACAGGAACCAGTAACTCACCAGAACCACTGCATGATAAGCCTGCTCCAGCTCCTCCACCATCACGTCCTTCCCAATAGTGACGTTCCCATAAAAGGAGCAGCGATCGGAACGCGCCGTCTGAGAAAATGTGTTGATTACATTCTGTTGGGTCAAAAGAAATTTGAAAGGGTTTAAATATAACAGCAAAGCACAGCCAGAGATGGGACAGAGGCATGGTCCCTGGATGAATACGCCCTCAATGCCCCCACACAGCCTTGAAGTTATAGGTCAGCGTCTCCTTCCCTAATTCACACTGGCTGCTCCGAGATGTGTTGCTCTTCTTTGAGAAAAGCTTGAATATTTCATTTTAAAATAAACACAGCTATCCATGGCTTGGCACCACACCAGTCAGTTCTGTCGAAAGGAAGCATAGATAATTTTTAGTGGGTATTGCAAAGGGCAAGAAGCAGGAACAAGATCCATTTACGGCTGGTGTGAGTTTGCCCCACTGAAGAGAACACCTGGCTGGAAGTTTTGCTAGGTTGAATTTTTGTCCCTGGAACAGTCAAAACAAGCAGGAAAAGGAGCAACTCAAAGTTCCAGCCGGCACAGCACAGAAGGCCAGAGTCTGGCTGGATTTTGGGGGCCTCATTTAGAAGCACTCTTTCATTTTTCAGTAAGAACCTCACTGGTTTTAATAAGTTGACCCTTCATGACAGGTCCGGTCACTCCCTGGTTTATCACAGACCATGCTGCTGCAGTGTACTAGCAAGAACACCTTTCCTTAAAGGAGAAATCCTGAGACACCAATACGACTGAATAATTTCAGCGCTGACTTTCTGAAGCAAGTGTCCTTGCCTTCCTCTCCCAAGTTTTAAAATAAAAGCTCCTCTTGAAACCAGACTGTGCAGCAATTTTGATATGCACCTCCCTCATTTTCAAGCTTTCCTCCCCCATGTCAGTCTCCAATGCCTCTGCCTTCCAGTACCTTTTTCTGTTCGTCAAACACCACTTCAGTGCCTCAAATGCCTGACCAGACCTGGTCTGGCCACAGAGAACAGGCCCCATTGTACAGAGAATCCCCTACCAACAAGAACTGCACCTAAGAATTTTTATACTAAGAGGAGAGACCTGAGAGGATGTACAACTCATTGTCCGCTTATGCGACTGAGCTGAGAACACCCATTTCACCCCTCTGACAAAGCTTCTGAAACGGACTCTCCATTTCCACCATCCCTCCCAGGAGGCAATGGAAAAGCCAATACTCACTTTGACTTCCGGATGATCTGGTGCCACTCCAAAACGAACAAGGCCAAAAGGAACCGGCAGCTTCTCATAAATATCCACCTGGGCTAGCTGGTGGTGCTAGAGGAGAAAAGCAAGTTCACAATTATGATATAATCAACCAAGACAGAACAGAAACACACAAGCTAAACGGCTAACAGGCACCAGCATCAACCTTCTGCTGCAGAAACAGGCTGTGCATCAAGAGTCACTGAACTTCTTGAATCTGCAGGCACAGCAAAAACTGAGAGTAGGCGTGCGGGGAGTCTGTAGTTCACAGGGACCCATATAAACTTCCTGAACACTGGGGTCATCATGCAGGAACGGAAGGCAAGATATAGCCTATCCTCTGTGTCCCTACAGTCTTTATCAAGGGTCTGCTTTTACCTCTGAATGCACAGGTCGCAGAACATCTGGTAAGTCCAGCTGGGGCAAGAATATTTACATCAGCAAAGCTGTCTGAATTTAATTTTGGTTGTAAGATGTTGTGTTCAGATAGTAAGGAGGCGCATACAATGGTGACAACAATTGTCTGATCTTATAAAGACTAGCTGTCCTAACAGTACTCACATGTTCTGGTCAGTCACCAAAATAAAAGTAAACTGATGTATGCAGAATGCTGGCTTGGAATAAAAGAAAAGAGGCTGGCCAGACTACTCCCATCCTCAATTAACGTTTTAAAAAATTAGTATGTGGGGACCAGATGCACTAGAAATGTACAATATTGTGCATTTTAGGCTTGTATGCACTTCCATAGCAAAACTCTCCTGCGTTCAGCTAAACCATATTATCAGGGTGGAATAAGAATGTTAAGAGGCAGGTAATTGGCTAATCGTGTAGTCAACACAATTTGTATCAACTGATCGTGTAGCCCATAAGAGAAGGCGCTCTGTCCCAGCTCGTGATGAGTCCAGAAGCTACCCCCCGCTGCAGCTCTGCAGTTTAAGCGTAGCAATAGCCAGGCACACAGACAGCGTGATTCCTACTACATTTAAACTGCAGAGCTGCAGCGGGGGTAGGTCCCAGACCAGTCCCAGCTCATGCCGGGTCCGGGAGCAACCCCTACTGCAGCCCCTGTTGGCAGAGGCCCCCGTCTCCAGCAGCCAGTGCGGAGCAGCCTGTGCTCACAGTGAACCTGGGCCGGCTGCAGGCTGAGGCAGCTTCGTGGCAGCGTCCCCTGTTCTCCCCTCACCCACATGGAGTGCCAGCTCCCCCCCACACCCTTACTGTCTCTGATACAGAGGCAATGGGGGAGAAGGAAATGCAAGTAGTCGACTACTCAACTACTCGCTTACATCCCTAGAGTGTAATGCAGTGGATTCTGCCAGCCTGCCCCAATAGTAAGAGGAAAGGAACTATTTAAAGAAACTTTACACAAGGATCTCTCTTCTGACCTGAGGATTCATTAACTTGTACCAATAGGAGCACCATATTGAGCTAGAGACTATGGCCTGTTTGATTTTTGTGCAGTAACTGTTTTATGTTAGAACATGCCCATTAGGTCAGTGAAAGGAATACGAGATACTGCAAAACATTGCCAGCAGAAATCCATGTATGACCAGCCCATCATGGAGAGTATGGCACAGGACATTTAAGCAATTGGTGCAGACATATATAGGGTGAAAGATCAGTTAATGATGCCAGCCAAGATTCTGAAATCTTGCTGCTGATTAAAGACATTTTAGGTTTGCAACTTGTATGTATTTTAGAGACAGACTTTTTGCTTTAAGTACTTTGCCAGCAGTTATTTTGAGACAGTGTCTCTGTTGTGCTACCTGTGGAGATTAAATAGCCCTGAAATTTGTCCTTGTAGTTCACTAATGGCTAAAATGCAGAGTATTATACCAAAGCATGCTCAAGAGTACTTCAGAGACAGCAAAAAGCAGGTAACCTCACTTGATAAATCACCTGTGGATGAGATTTATTCATTAGCAGCATCCTCAGCAGGTTCTGCAATCTAGTCTCATAATTTTGTCCTAATTTATAGTGATGATTTGTCCATAAGAAGCTGAGTTAGAGGTTGTGCTGCACCTAACAGATGGGCAGTCCACTAGAATAGATGCAAATGTTAAACCACCTTTGCACGCTTCTGATCCCAGACTGCTATGGGAACCAAGTTGGCTCCATGCAGAACTTCAGCAGATCAGAGGCTGCTCTAGTTTACTGAAGCTTCCCCAGTGGTGCCTGCACTTCACCATGCAAGCCAGCTCAGCCACAGCAATAGGCAATACAACTCCATCGCTGCACACGCTTTTCATCCTGGCTTGACGGGGACAGCACAGAACCACTATGGCAACCCAGCACAATACAGGCACCAGAAGAATCCCCCCAGAATTGTTGCAGGATGGCTACAGCCCATATGTCAGCAAGCAAGAGGCTGAAAAATCTCCCCTCGTGTTGAAGGAAAACCAATTACCTTCAGGAGGTGCTGGGCAGTGTAAAACCCAGCAGGTCCACTCCCCACGATACATATCTGAGGAGCAAGGGCAGCCGTAGAAAGCAGTTTGCTGAAGCCTGAGCAAAGAGCACAAAAGCAGTCAGTGAGCAGAGAAAATACTACCCTTGACACAAATACCTTTTCTCCTGCTAGGATTTCCCACGCATGCTGGCTGGCCCTCGAAATTGGGAGGGATGCTAATGGCTTCTAAGAGCTAGTTCTTCTGTATTTGAGAAGCACAGGACTTTGAAACAGAGGGATGGATGTTACCCTCAGGAACATGTGTACATACCATGGAAAGGAAAGGATAGCCAAGCCACCAACAGGAAAATATCAGGGATTCTGAAATACCCAGGGATTCTGCCAGGTAACAGACTTCCCCTTTGGAAGGGAATCTTTGCTGAAACACGGCATAAGACAACCTTCCTTGTGGATTACTTTTTAAGTCCCTTTCTGTGCTACTCTCTTGCCCCCCTCCCACTTGAAACTTTTCTCCTGAGACACAAGCCCAACCAGAGACCTTGCTGCAATGGTAATCTAGTGTTTCATGTTCCCCACAGTGCAGGCTATTCAGAGAACAGGCCATCAATAAACTTTAATGTGATCCGATTAAACAGCAATCGGAAGGGCCAGAGACAAAAGAGCAATTTCAGCCATAGCCCAGCACGACCTTGCCAGTCAGCTGAGAAGTTTTATTCCTCTAAGTACAAAGGCATTCAAAGAAAAATGCATGGGGGTCAAATGCCAGGAACAACCCCTCCCTGTCAAACCCTGATATTTTTCTGAAGTGTCCTTGATATGTGTATTTTAGAAGCAGCTACCCAGCTCCACTTCCACTGTCCCTGTAGAGTCAATTGGACTCTTAGAAATGGAGCGTGTCTGGGGAAGGCACTGAGGAGTAGGAGTCATGATTCCATTCCAGACTCCGAAGGTAGCTGGCCTTGGGAAGTCACCTCTTGATGCCACCATTACACCTGTAAATCAGGTACAGAAATTCCTACCTACCTCACAAGGAAATTGGGGCTTCATTAATTAATATGTTAATTAAAGCACTTTGACTCCAAAGGAAAGACATGATAGAAGTACAAGTCAGGAACAGATTTTCCTCCCTCCTCTGAAAGGGAGAGGATATGTGCGCATGGGGTGGGGGATAATTTTTAGTGACTCTACACTTGGTGAACGGTGGCAGCTGGACATCCTCGGAGACTGAAATTCTCTCTTCCCAGAACAGCTATGGTACAGGCAATAGCAATGCAAGAGTCCTCCCCTTCCCACTCCAAAAAGTTGACTTACCCTGACCTCGGAGGACAGAAAATAGTTGAGTTTCCATGGTTCATTCAGACTTTAGGCCTCTACTGAGGCTGCCAACCAAGCCCCCAAAATAGCATTAACCATGAGGGCAATTTTTTAGACATGGAAATTTGTTCATCACATACTGGACTAAACCAGCTCATTCTTCTGAGGCCTGTCAGCAGGCAACAATAAAGTCGCTACTGATTTGTGCTTAAACCAGCAACCCAACAGGTCTCTGAAGACACTAACAAACAACACTCCCAGGCACACAATCCTACATCCAAATGTACATGTATTTAACAAAGAGAGGGGCTCTAGCTCTTGAAATGCTAACTGACATGGTGGAATAGTGATAGAAATGTAGCCGTGTTAGTCTGGGGTAGCTGAAGCAAGTGGATCTGAGGAAGTGGGTCTGGCCCATGAAAGCTCATCATCTAATAAACCATCTTGTTAGTCTTTAAAGTGCTACATTGTCCTGCATTTTGATATGGTGGAGTCTTCCAAACAGGCATTGCTGCAGGGTACTTTTACTTCTAGTCACCCTAGAAGTTACTAACATCAGGAAATCAGTGGTTTATTTACAACACTGTATTGTATTGAACAGTGTTACTTGAAGAAAATGAACCTAGGCACTCAAGTTACATGACAAGAATAAAAGGAAAAGTTGATCAGTTTGAAAGTGAGTCATATTCACTCAAATGCCTCTATTTTAAGGCTAACTCCATAGGCTGCACCATTTGATAAAAATTTCATCTTTTTTAATATTTCTCCTCCCTTCCAGAGGCCACCAAGCATCTCAGACTGACACTAAATACAGGACAGATATTTTCATGGCATTCTTGCCGCTTACTTCCAACTCTTTTTCTGGAAAAAAAATCTTGCAAGTTCAGAGCCTAACAGCAGATTAAAAGTTTAAAGTAGTTTTACCAACTTGCATTGCTATATATGTAGCCAGATGAACTTGCTCTGCTCTCTCATTGGTCTTTTCCCTTGTTGCATCCAAATCTCTCTCACCTGCAGTGGTTTTAGTTGCTTTATTTTTAAATCAGCCAAACCAATTTAATGTCATCAGCTGTCTCACCAATCACTTCTACATCACCTAGCATCACACTTCCATGAGAGATTGTCTCAACTCAATTTGAGACACATGGTGCTTCAGAATAAAGCATCCACACAGGTGTTCATCTTCCAAAAACATCAGGCCCAAAGATTCCTAGGGGTCTCTGTTTTATTCACTCTTTCAGAAAGCAGCTTCCAGAAGAAGCCCTTGCAATGCAGATTCCAGGGCACAACATCTGTGGGACAGGAACGGTGTTTTGGCCATTTCAGGGTAGGCCTATTCCAAGGTAGCATAGTCCTTCCTTTGGGCTATCACTTCTGTGAGTGAAGACTCTGGATCCTTGCAAACAGCCAAGCTCTTTTTGTGAGCACAGGCTTCATGGCCAGTTACTGTTCTTAAGCATGTGGACATTGAAGAATCAGCTGGCTCCTTCACCTCATTCCCATCTCATTATCATATTGCTCCCTGCATTTCCTCAGTGACACAGCTCCCATTCCTCTACACCCCAACCACTGCCTCCACAGCACACCTCCTACCACTTCATTTTTCATTCCCTAAGGCAACGTTTCTCAAACTGTGGGTCGCAACCAGTCGTGAGCAACTTAGAGGGGATTCAGTTTTTCCATTTGCGACCCCTCTCTCCTGGGCTGCGATGAGCAGCAGGGCAGTTTAAGGCAGCCACCGGCAAGCCACGCAGCATGGCTGGGGCCGCGGGACTCCAGGACCACGGCTCAGCTGCAGCAGGAGGCAAGGCGGCAAGAGAGTGAGGCCAGCGCAGGAGTGGATGCAAGAGGGGCTGGCTGGGGCATGGTTGCCGGGCAACCGAATGCTTCCCCAGCTGGGAGAGGGCAGGGTCCCTCAGGCAGCGGGCTGGGGGATTGGGTTGGGGCAGAGGACCCGGAGGTAAATAAGGGCACATGGGGGTCAGAGGAGGAGACACAGGAAAGGAGTGGAGGATGGAGGCGAGGAGAGAGAGAAGGAACTAAAGGGACACCGAGTAGAAAAGAGGCACAGAGGAGAAAGGGGGGGGGGAGCTGAGGACCACAAACACCTTAAAGGAACCCCAGGAGGGCAAGGAGTCTGGTCAGAAGGGGGGAGGAAGTGACCCAGAGCAGTGAGGGTGGGGCGGGGTCATACACATTAGCATTTTAGGGGGTCATGGTATCACAAAGTTTGAGAACCCCTGCCCTAAGGCTCTCCAGCACCACTGAGGCCAAGTTCCCATTTCCCTGCCCTCTCCCGACCATCTATTGCAGTGGTTCTCAACTGGGGTACACCAACTCATCTATAGATTTGCCTAGTTTCATAGCAGGCTACATAAAAAGCACCAGATAAGTCAGTACAAACTAACACTTCATACAGCACTGAATTGTTTATATTGCACTATAGATAACACACCGAAATGTAAGTACAGTTATATTCCAATTGATTTATTTTATAGCTGTAATGGTAGCAATAAGCAAGGGAGCCATGTATCAGTAGAAGTGTGCTGTGACACTTTGTTTGAGTTTACAAACTAGCAGTTTTTAAGTGGGGTGTAATTAGGGGTACCCAAGGCATAGCAGACATGAAAGGAGCACAGTAGAGGACAGGCTGAGGGACACAGCTCTATAGCCTGGCTCCCATGCCCAGCTCTCTGGTACCCCCCAGTCAAGCTCCCTCTAGCCAACTCCACTCACCCTATGAGCGAGCTCTCCTTCCCCACCGCCCTTTCCCTGGTCCGATCCCCCCCCACAGCCGGCTTCCGGCCCTCCCCATTGGTCCGGTCCCCCCCAGATCCCCGCCCCCACATTGGCCCGGTCCCCCCACAGCCCGGCTCCTAGCCCCCACATTGGCCCGGTCCCCCCCAGATCCCCGCCCCTATTGGCCTGGTCCCCCCCAGATCCCCGCCCCCCCATTGGCCCGGTCCCCCCCAGATCCCCGCCCCCCCATTGGCCCGGTCCCCGCACAGCCCTGCTCCCAGCCCCCCCATTGGCCCGGTTCCCCCCAGATCCCCACCCCCCATTGGCCCGGTCCCCCCACAGGCCTGCTCCCAGCCCCCCCATTAGCCCGGTCCCCCCCAGATCCCCGCCCCCCATTGGCCCGGTCCCCGCACAGCCCGGCTCCCAGCCCCCACATTGGTCCGGTCCCCCCCAGAGCCCCGCCCCCCACTGGTACGGTCCCCAGCCCCCCCATTGGTCCGGTCCCCCCCAGATCCCCGCCCCCCATTGGCACGGTCCCCAGCCCCCCCATTGGCCCGGTCCCCCCCAGATCCCCACCCCCCATTGGCCCGGTCCCCGCACAGCCCGGCTCCCAGCCCCCACATTGGTCCGGTCCCCCCCAGATCCCCGCCCCCTATTGGTCCGCGCCAGCGGGCGGCCTCCTTACCCGCGAGGCCGCCGTCAGGCCGCCAGCGGCGGAGAGGGGACCCCCACTTCCAGCAGACGAGGCCGCAGCTCAGCCCCATGCTGAGAGCGCGCAGGGAACACCCCCGCCCGCCGGACACGCTCTGCCTCCTCCACACTCCCACCCTCCAGGCCGAGGCTCCGCCCCGCTTCAGTCGTAACCAATCACATGGCAGAACGTCCCCTTTTATTAGCATAGCCCGGCCCCTGGCGCACAGCTCCCGCCCCCCGCGTACTCAAGCACCAAGTCTAAGGCGATCGTGTAATTAGCCTAACCACGCCCAGTCAGAACACCGCCCACAGCATAGAGAGGAAGCGCCCCTTCCCGGCCTGTGCATTCCGTCTCTATGGTTTATCCTCCCGCGCGCACAGCTAGGCGCGCCCCTAGCCTGGAGCGCGAGGGGGCCAGTGTCTGCAAACCAATCCCTGCTAGGAAGAACCATAGAGGCGGGAGGCCAGGCACATTGGGAGGAGAAGGAGCCAGAGGCCACTGGTCCCAAACAGGCTGTTACCTCCTCCTCCCCCCACCCCGTGGGAAGGGTCATCTGGATGGTCCCAGCACAGCTCCTATCACACAGTCCCTGAATCCTCTGCATGGGCTGGGAGTTAGACTGAGGTTCTGTCTCTGCCACTGACTTCCTGTCTGACCTTGGGCAAGCCTCCTAGCTGTGTAATGCAGCGCCTCTGGGGTCTGGGTTGTGTTCCATAACTGACCATGTCTATTAACTTCTGTGTTCCTCTATTTTCTAATGTGTACAATGGGGATAACAGTGTACCTCAGGCCCCCAGGGATTAATTCATTATTATTGTAAAAGGCTTTGAGATCCTTAGACCAGTGGTCTCCAACCTTTTTACACCCAAGATCACTTTTTAAGTCTCAGAACAGGCGATCTACTGCCCCGCCCCTTCCTTGAAGCCCCGTCTACATTACATGAGGAAATCTAATGTAAATGTACTGCGCAGGTGCACAGTTCAGAGAGGGCTCAAGAGCTACTCTTAGAGCCCCTGAGATCTACCGGTAGATCGTGATCTACTGGTTGGTGACCACGGCCTTAGACTGACAGTGCTATAGAAATGCAGAGTCCTACATTATTACTGCAATGCTGACATGCCGAAGGCACTCAGCCAGACAAATAGCCACACTCAACCAACCAAATAGTCACATGTGGCTAATAGCTAGCATGTTGGACACCGCAGGTGTAGAACATAAGACTTTTTCTTCAGTAACAAATATGACTTGGTTGTGATCTCTTTCCCAGGGACTTTAAGGATAGAATGTTCCATCTTCAAAGCAATATACCATGATTAATCAGTCCATATAATTATTTAAGGTCCTTATTTTAGTCCTGTTCCTATTGAAGTAAATGGCAAAACTCCACTGGCCTTTAGGATATTTTATTATTATTATTATTATTATTATTATGTATTTATTTACAAAACCAAACTCTAGGCACACCTGCCAGATTTACAGGGGGGACACATAATATTTGCAGATCCTCAAACCTCTCTCCTTCACATCTGATTTCTCTCAATGGCTCACTGCCACAGCAGCCCATATAAACACATGTGCCTTGCACCAGGCTTTGAAGGTCATCTACAGACCTGGGCTATTTTGGACCAGCTCTCTAAGGCCTGGTCTGCACTAGGAAATACCTTAGTCCGAAATACGCCCCCAAGTTCAAATTTGTAAGTGGCATCCACATTACCTAGCCCGTTATTCTGGAATAAGGGGTTGTGGAATTCAAACTCTGTACTCCTGTGTTTCATGAGGAATAACACTAATTCTGAACTTGTAAGTCTGCAATAATGTTAGTGTGGACATTCCGGTGCCACTATTTCAAATTAATTGGCCTCCAGGAGGCCTTCTGCAGCTCCCCAGAGTGCTTCCTTAGGCTCTAAGTCTGAGGTAGCGCATCCACATTAACAGAGCCTACCTTGGACTACATTTGATTCTTCCCCATCTTGAGGATACACAAGTTCGAATTTGTAAAATCGTGAGTCCAGAAGTTAAATTTAGTAAATTCGAAATAATCTTCTAGAGGACCCTGGTGTCAGTGTGGACAGCTGAGATTTGTTTTGCGCAAAAAAGCCCTGATCGTGAAAATGGCAATTGGGGCTTTTTTTGCACAAAAGCGCGTCTAGATTGGCCACGGACGCTTTTGCGGAAAAGTGCTTTTGCGGAAAAGTGTCCATGCCAATCTAGACGCTCTTTTCCGAAAATGCTTTTAATGGAAAACTTTTCCGTTAAAAGCATTTCCGGAAAATCATGCCAGTCTAGACGTAGCCAAGCTGTCCAGCACCATCTGCGATTTGTGGGGTGTGTCATGACCATGAGAGATGGCCAGTAGCTTGGGGATTAAGAGGTTAACTATGTCCCTGTACCTAGCCAGGTATCTGCTCAGCCAATAGAAATGCAGATAGGGATTTCAAACCGAGACAAAGGAATTTTTAATTTTCCCCTCCTTTGTCTCTGAGCCAGTTGACTCTCTGAGGGGGGACAGAGGACTTGTCTCTCTCCAAGAAAAGACTCTTCAGCATCTGTAAGTAGGGAAAAGTCTAGATAAATCCATCAGGTTTTATTGTTTTCTGGTTTGAGAATTTGGATCTAAGACCGTGGTCACCAACCGGTAGATCACGATCTACCAGTAGATCTCAGGGGCTCTAAGAGTAGCTCTTGAGCCCTCTCTGAACTGCGCGCTTGTGCAGTACATTTACATTAGATTTCCTTATTTGAGGAGCAGCTACTCTCCGAGCAACAACACAGGTGAGTAGTTGTGAGGAATGGTGGGAGCTGGGAGGTCGGGAGGGCTGAAACACCCCAGCCAGCTGACTGTGGCTTTCAGCTGAAAGAGGCTGCCCCGCACTCCAGCTGATCGGCGGCTTCTCCTCTGCACCTGCCCACGTGGAGCTTGGTGCACCCTGGCTGAGTGCCATGGCCAGCTGGCCGGGCAGCCGCTTCTCTTCCCTCCAGCCTGGCTGCCCTGCGCTCAGCCCAGGGAGGCTGTGTCTAGCTCCAGCTGTGCTGGAGCGTGGTGCACCTTGGAGCGTGGTGCACCCTGGCTGAGCACCACTTCCAAATGTTGAAAAACCTTTTTAAAAAAGCAGCAGTATAAGGATTGGGGATAGCAAGTGATGGAGAGGAGAAGAATAGAGAGGGCTGGGCTTCAAGGAAGGGGCGGAGCTTCAAGGAAGGGGCAGGGCGGTAAATCTTGGCTTGGTCTGTCATTTAAAAAGTGATCTTGGGTGTGTAAAAAGGTTGGAGACCACTGATCTAAGATCTGTTCTGTTAGAAATGTTTTTTTCTCCCTTCTGTAACTAAGTCCTGAGCCCATGGGACTCCCCGATGAGTTTATTAATTTGTGACTCTTACCGTACAGTCACCTTAATCATGTTTGCAACTGTAATCTTGTTTTGGTAATAAAAGGTTATTTTCTTTTTCTAAGTAACCGGTATTGGTTCTTTTTTGTGTCCTAGAAGGTCTGTGTGTACAGTAATTCCTCATTTAACACGTGCCCGCTTAACACATTTTCGAGATAGCACAATTTTTTTTTTAGGGAACATTTTTTGAATTACACAACCATCCCTGGTATAACACGATTTCCCCAGCCGGCCCACTGCTGGTGGCTGCGCGGGGCTTCCCCCGCCTCCCTGCAAAGCGGCGGAAGGTTCGCCGCTTGCCGCGCCGTTCCCCGACGACCCCCCGCTTGCCGGACGCAGTGCGGGTCCCAGCAGACCCGTCACAGGGGCATACACCCAACCCAATCCTCCTCCCCTCTCCTCCCCTTCCCTTCCTCAGAGCTAAACACCTCCCCTCCCTGCTGTAACCCAGTCCCCTTTCTCCCCCAACCTTATGTCCCGGTCCCAACAGTCACCACCGCTTCAATGGGAAAATTGACCCCGCATAACACGTTTTCACTTACCATGATCATTTTATGAAAATATCTATAGTGTTAAATGAGGAATTACTGTATATCTGTACCTGCCCGACAGAGGGGCAGCCACACAGACTGAAGGTTGTTTTTCTCTTTTCTCTTTTTCAAGCTCTTTTGGGAAGAGAGCTTGGGGTAACCCGGGGGTTGGTTTCAAGTATCCATCCCTGTTTGTGGGTTCAAAAGCACATGATGGTGGCAGCAGATTTTTATCCCCAAAATTTAGGTTTTTAGGATTTGGGGGAGAAGTTTTATACCAAAGCCTGGAGAGAGAAAGTTTTGGGGTACTTTAGGGGGCCTCCACTTCTGCATTTATCCTGCCAAAGTGGGGAACAGCCTTGACACCATGTCACTTAGCCTACCAGTATCCCCTCAGTCTTATCTGGATTGAGCATCAGCCAGCTAGCTCTCATACTTGCCCCAATGTCCTACCCATGACAGCTGCTGCTATTTGAGTTTTCTTTATCTACAGAAACACAAGTTAGTCCTTTGTGAGGCTACTTCTAACAGAAAAATAGCCTTGAGGCCCAGAATACGTTCCCAGAATATGTTCTCTAAAGAAGGCCTGACAGATAAGAATGTCCTCCGACCCAGAGATAAACACCCCAAGGCTAGACAATTTATGTGGCTGGGGCATAGGAATATGGAGCTTTGTGTCCTTTATTACCCTGTGGGATGTATTTGCATTGAATAGTAAGTATATTTACATTGTCTGCCTCACCACAAACCAGACAACTCCTATTGTCGCTTAAGCACAACTACCAGACAAAATGTTTTTAAAGAGTGTGATTTTGAGCATCACCACTGCTACTCAGAAACCTCCATATTCAAGCCCTCGCTGCTCTTTGTGATGATGATGGTCCCAGTCAAAGCTGTCACAGTACTGAGCATGGGTACTGCCTGGCTATGCTTGCAAATTGTGCTGTGTTCAGCATCTGCTACTCACACTTGTTATCAGTAACAGGTAATTCTTCTTCGAGTGATGTCCCCATGGGTGCTCCACTGTAGGTATCAGGCTTGTCCCGGCACTATAGATCAGAGACTTTTAACAGACGTAGTCAGCCGGACCAGCATGTGCGGCCAGCGTCTCGTGACATTCATGCCCTTTTTCTCATGAGCGCGGTCCAGCTCCCGCCAGTTCCTCCCAACCGCCCTCGGTTGCAGACGGAGCTTTCTCTTTCTCTCCAACTTCGTCTAGTCAGAGAAGCATAGATAGTTATTAGTTAATTGTTGTTGTTAATAGCCAATTTATAGTTAATAGTTAGAGTTTATAGTTCATAGTTCAAAAAAGAAAAAACTTCTTTGTTCCATCAGCCTTTAGGATGCTGACCCAAAAAAGACCATCCCTCAAACAGATGATGCCAGGTTCTCTGGGTTTTAAAAAATGTGACATTTGTTGTGAGTCCACACCAGCCTCAGATGGCCATTCGTCATGTGTCTGCTGTTTGGGCAAGGCTGATGCGCCTCAGAAATGCACCCATTGATCAAGGATAACGGCGAGAGCCCAGTGAGATAGTGAAATGAGCCTTCAGATGATCCTGTTTGACTTGGCGTCCGTGGCTACAATAGACCCTGCTACTATACAGAAACAGAAAGCGTCCTCTCCAAGGGCAGCTCCTGCAAAACAGATGCAGGCTCCACCAGCACATTCTCTGCCGCCGATCCTGCTGAGCAGGGTGAGCACGGGAGATAAACCTGGAATGTCCGGTACCGCCTCTTTGCATACAAGACCTAAAAAGATGGCACCCTCGGTGCCAACTGCACGGGCACTGATGGCACCAAGATCAACATTGGCACCGATAGCCTCATCGTGTAAGACACCTGCACCAGTATCAACGCCGACTCCAGCAGCACCGCTGGCACCTGCTGCTGCAGAATCTGTGCCGCAATCCAATCCGGCACTGGAAAGGGCCGACGCTTTCTCGGCACCAAGAAAAGTGTCTGCAAAGAACAACATGCATCGGAGCCCGAGCCCTATTTCTGTCTCCCGAACGTTCTCTCCGACATCAGCACCTTCTTTACCGGCACTGAGGTCGCTGGTGCTGCGCATTCCCCATATGGAACCGGAGGAGTTTTCATAATCAGGAAGGTCTCCATCCCCGTACCCTGAGGCACTGCAGAGAGACTCTTGCTACCACGTGAGACCCCTCTCTCTCCACCCCCCTCATCGAGAGGATCTGGAATCCTTCCTCACTCCCCAATACTGTCACCACATGCTGCGTACTGGGGGAGCACAGGAGTGCATTTTCTTCTAGACGGTCCTCGCCTGGGCGACCACATCATTAGCACATCTACCATCACGACCACACACCTCACTACTTGTCCTATTATCATCACCATCAGTCACATTCAAGGAGAGGGTCCCTGTGTTGCCATAGGTCACCCAGATACCCACTTGCCTCCATACCACCACCCTGCCACCACCACAAAGCCCACCACCTCAAGTGCATCACTCAGAACCCAAGCCACTACGTCGCTCCAAATGTTGACACTGAAGGTGGTCTTCTTGCTTGCTATAACATCTGCCCACAGAGTCAGTGAGCTTGCGCCCCAGTGTCAGTGCTAATGTACATGACTTTCAACAGGGATATTGTGGTATTACGACCTCACCCAGACTTTATCCCCAAAGTCTGCTCTGAATTCCATATTAACAAGCCAATCATACTCCCTTCCTTTTACCTTAAGTCACACACTTCACCACAGGAGGCAATCCTCCACACTCTCAACGTATGCAGGGCGCTCGCCTTCTACATTGATAGGTCCTGAGATTTTTGTAAAACAGACCGTTTGATAGTTTCTCTCACTGATCGATCCAAGGGCGAGACACTGTCATCCCAGCGTATCGCTAAACTCATAGTTTCGTGCATCACCACTTGCTACTCCATCCGCTATAGACCACTTCCATCACAACCAAAGGCTCACTCTACAAGAGCTGTGGCCACATCCATGGCCTTTTTACAGGGAGTTCCCCTTCACAACATTTGTCGGGCAGCCACACGTTCATAAAGCACTATGCAATCGTGCAGCATTTGGCTGCAGACTCCATGCTGACCTCAGCAGGACTTTCAACATCAAACAAACCTTGATTCCAGAGCCCACCATCCAGACATTTCTGAGTACTGCTACACAGTCACCTACAGTGGAGCACCCAAGGGGACATCGCTTGAAGAAGAAGAGGAAGTTAGTCACCTTGGTGCAGTAACAACAGTTCTTCGAGATGTATGTCCCCGGGGATGCTCCACTACCCGCCCTCCTCTCTGCCCCGGAATCTCTGTTAGTAAATTTCTCGTTTCAGATACTCAAGCAGATGAGAGGAACTGGTGGGAGCTGGACCGCGCACATGAGGAAAAGGGTGTGAATGTTGCAAGATGCTGACTGTGCATGCGTTAAAAGTCTCCGATCTGTGGTGCCAAGACAAGCACAACACTTGCAGTGGAGCACCCACAGGGACACACATCTCAAAGAACCATTGTTACTGCACCAAGGTGAGTATCTTCCTCTTTTTGTACATTCTGGAACAGGAGTTGTATGCAGTGTAGTGCAGCTTCTGCAACACAGAGCTCTTTTTCAGGTCTTAGAAAGGTGCACCCCACATCACAACAAAATGCAAAATGGAACAGATTATGTGCATGCATTGGAAGGGACCGTTCAAGGCAGAGTGGCTCATTAATAACTCTGCAGTCATAGGACAAAAATAGGGGTCAGCAGGTTACAGATTGTTGTAAAAAGCCATAAATCAGTGTCTCTATTCAGCCATGATTTTTAGTGTATAGCAGAGTTATGAATTTAAGCTCCCAGGACAAAACACCGGAGAGCATGCTGTGGGGAACAATCAATTTTACAATAGCACCAGAGCAACGGGGTAACATTTTCAATAAGGGACAGGCGTTTAAAGGTAATTTAGGCCCCTAATGAAGCAGATAAGTGCCTTGTGGGATTTTGAAAAGCACTGATGTATCTAACGTCTTTCAATTTCAAAGACTTTCCAGTAAGACTCAGGCTCCTGAGCCTTTCAGTCATTTTTAAAAATGGGACTTAGGAACCGAAGTCATTTCAGATCTTGGGAAAAATTTCCCTCAGTTCTTTTCTCTAAATCCTTTGGTGTTTAATTGCCAAGTAAGGAGCCAACTAAGCCTGACCTGCATTTGGGAGCGGGGAGGAGGGACACTACTACACAAGCAGTGTTGCAAAGAAGTACTGCATCCATAACAGGACCAAGGACGCAGAGCAGAGCATACCCACTAGCTGCCCAGGCCCTCCCTCCAGTACCATCATCCATAGGCCTGTGGGTGCAGAAAGAGAACAGGCTCCTGCCCCCTCTGCTATTGCCCTGTTCCCCTCTGGGCTACTAAGTGCTTCCAGCACTAGCACCATACTCCCATTCTCAACAGGGGCAGGTTGGGAAATTATGGTTGCCTTGTGAGCAGAAGCACCAGTGAGGATGAGACTCCTTGTACCTTCTCCTTTGCCTCCATGATGCCCCTAATTTGTCCTTTAATATTTTATTCTCAGGCTAGTAATTTTTCTGCTTGGAGTTTCATTGTGCTTCTTACACATCCATTAGCCTGAACTCAGCCTTCTTTCTTACCGGGACATTTACAGCCATGTTGTGCAGTAACTTTTGATTTTTAACATCAACCCCAGATTTGGTACTGGCAGAACTTGATTTAACCATCTTTCAGATGTGTCCCAAACCACTTCACAGGGTCCCTACTTCTGCATTGCTGACCAGCATGAAGCAATGGCTCTTCCCCTCCTCAGAAGCTGCACTCTTTGGAACCACAACTCATCAAGCAAGAGATGGATTTGTATCTCCAAGCTGGTTGTTACACTGGAATTGGTAACCCCCATAGAGTGAGGACTGTAACTTGCTTACGGTATAACAGCTGGTTATTCTAAGAGTTCTGAAATCCACAGGATTTCCCACATTGTCTTGAAAATCACTGGGCAGCTTTCTGAGAATTTGCATTTCTCTGGCCCAGCAGAGTTAGTTGTTCTGATTTCAGTGGGAACGAGGCACCTAAATTAGGGGGCTACGTCTAGACAGGCATGATTTTCCGCAAATGCTTTTAACGGAAAAGTTTTCCGTTAAAAGCATTTGCGGAAAAGAGCGTCTAGATTGGCACGGACGCTTTTCTGCAAAAGCACTTTTTGCGGAAAAGCGTCCGTGCCAATCTAGATGCACTTTTGCGCAAAAAAGCCCCGATCGCCATTTTTGCCATCGGGGCTTTTTTGCGCAAAACAAATCTGAGCTGTCTACACTGGCCCTTTTGCGCAAAAGGACGTTTGCCCGAACGGGAGCCACATAGTATTTTCGCAAGAAGCACTGATTTCTTACATGAGATCGTCAGTGTTCTTGTGGAAATTCAAGCGGCCAGTGTAGACAGCTGGCAAGTTCGTGGACCTCATCGAGGTTTGGGTGGAGGCCTCCAACGTCCATGATCTCCGCACTAGGCACAGGAATGCAGCCATCTAGGGCAGGATAGCTGCCAACCTGGCCACCAAAAGCCACATGCGAACCCAGGAGCAGGTTTGCATGAAAATCAAGTTGGTCCAGTGAGACCCCCGACCCTGAGCCCTGAGCTTAGAACATAAGAACATAAGAATGGCCACACTGAGTCAGACCAAAGGTCCATCTAGCCCAGTAGCCTGACTGCCGACAGCGGCCAACACCAGGAACCCCAGAGGGGATGGACCGAAGACAATGACCAAGAGATTTGTCTCGTGCCATCCATCTCCAGCCTTCCACAGAGGCCAGGGACACCATTCCTACCCCCTGGCTAATAGCACTCCATGGACCCAACCTCCATGAATGTATCTAACTTCTCTTTAAACTCTGTTATAGTTCTAGCCTTCACAGCCTCCTGTGGCAAGGAGTTCCACAGGTTGACTATGTGCTGTGTGAAGAAGAACTTTCGCTTATTAGTTTTAAACCTGCTGTTCTTTCATTTCATTTGGTGTCCTCTAGTCCTTCTATTATGGGAACTAATGAAGAACTTTTCTTTATTCATCCTCTTCACACCACTCATGATTTTATATACCTCTATCATATCCCCCCTTAGTCTCCTCTCTTCTAAGCTGAAAAGTCCCAATCTCTTTAGCCTCTCTTCATATGGGACCTGTTCCAAACCCCTAATCATTGTAGTTGCCCTTTTTTGAACCCTTTCCAAGGCCAAAATATCTTTTTTGAGGTGAGGAGACCACATCTGTACACAGTACAGAAGATATGGCGTACCACAGTTTCCTTCTTCCACTGGCTTCCCCCTTCCAGCTCCCTCCTCACAGGTTTCCCCCTCCCCTCTCCCACCCTCTCTCTTCCCCTCTCCCACCTCCTTTTCCCAGTCTCCCCAGGGGTTAATCCCCTCCCCAGTTTTGTTAAATAAAGAGAGTTTCTATTTTTGAACACACATGTCCTTTATTTTTTACATCAGGAAGGGGGGCTAGGAAGGGGTAAGTGGAAGGAGGTGAGGGAGGAATGGGGCATGAGCCCCTGATGGGGAGGACTGGGCTGGCTCTGCGGGCTCTTCGGGGTGGAAGCTCTCCTGCAGGGCCTCCTGGATCCTGACAGACCCTCGACTGACACTCCACCCCCCCGGATGGCAGCCTGCAGCAAGTGTAGCTGGGCTGATGGCCGAGTGCTGTGATGTGCCAAGTGTGGGCACTCAGGGCATTCCAAGTCAGGACTGCTTTGCTGTCCCACATCGAGGTAGACAAGCAAGAGGAGAACCCTGAGAACTGTCTGTCCAGGATGGGGGTCGGGTCCCTTTAAGCACAGCCCTCGGCTAGCCTGAGGCAGCAGCTCCACTAAGTCCTAACTCTAAGTCCTAACCTGATGCCCTGCCGGCACTGGTTCCGGCCAGCCTTAACCTCAGTTCAGGGTCCACTCAATGTGGACATGCTATTTTGAATGAGCAAAACGCTAATTCGAATTAGTTTTTAGGTCTAGATGCACTAATTCAAATTAGCTTAGTTCAAATTAACTAATTCGAATTAAGTTAGTTCGAATTAGTGCTGTAGTGTAGACATACCCTAAGAGACTAGTTGAAGCTTATCGTATAGTCAACTAGGGTATATCTACACTACCCCGCTAGTTCGAACTAGCAGGGGTAATGTAGTCATCCGCAGTTGCAAATGAAGCCCGGGATTTGAATTTCCCGGGCTTCATTTGCATAAAGCCGGCCGGCGCCATTTTTAAATGCCGGCTAGTTCGAACCCCGTGCCGCGCGGCTACACGCGGCACGGAGTAGCTAGTTCGGATTAGGCTTCTAATCCGAACTAGCTGTACTCCTAGTTCCATTCCAGGAGGAGTACAGCTAGTTTGGATTAGAAGCCTAATCCGAACTAGCTACTCCGTGCTGCGTGTAGCCACGTGGCACGGGGTTCGAACTAGCCGGCATTTAAAAATGGCGCCGGCCGGCTTCATGCAAATGAAGCCCGGGAAATTCAAATCCCGGGCTTCATTTGCAACTGCGGATGACTACATTACCCCCGCTAGTTCGAACTAGCGGGGTAGTGTAGACATACCCCTAGTGATGTGACTAGTCACTTCCCCCCCTCTCCCTTGCTGCCTCTATCAGAGAGAGGCAGCAAGGGGTAGGCAGGAGCCAGTGCTGGGGGGAGCCAGCTTAAAAGGCAGTCCCCCTCACACCATCTCCACGGGGGACAGAGGAGGTAGAGGCACAGCAGGAAATGGCGCAAGCGGGGTCTGAAGCAGTCTTTGCTTGCACTGCTTCTGCTGCAATTCTGCTTTTGAAATGTACAAGAGCCCCATTTCAAAGGCTTACGTGCTGCAGGCAGCGCAGGGCCGTGCTCCATGTGGGGCTTCCACTTTTGAACTGTAGCAAGAGCCCGGCAGGGCTGTTGCTACAGTTCAAAGGCAGAGGTGCCCTTATAGACTAATCGAATAGTCAATGGAAATCCCATCGATTAATCCATTAGTTAATTAATCTAATGTAACATCCCTAACCCAAACCCTTCTAAAGATCTGGACCTCTCTGCTTCTGCTCTGGAGCAGCTCCTTTTGGAAGTTTGGCCTGAGATCACAGCATATGTCACCAGATTGGCTGCTTGTCAAGTGCCCCCTCATGGCCAGAGATCACTCTGCCTGGGGCCTGCCTCAGTTTCCATCGTCAAGAAGCTTCCTAAATAAGCCCCCCCGGCCCAGAGGTTTTCATGAATCCAATAAAAACAGCCATTCTTAGTGTCTAGCTTATTAAAGTTAAAGATAAATACAAAAATCTCCTCCTCCCCCAGGAGTCCCAGGGTCCTTCCAACCTTACCTGGTTATTCTCAGCTCTTCCTTGCTGGAGGAACATGCTAGTCTCAAGACTCTTGAAGAAGCCTTGTACACTCTGCACAACTTCCTGAGCATTCCCCGACCTGGAGTCCGCTTCTCCATACCCAGCTGGGCTCATTGGACAGGGGCTGGCCAGCTCCAGGCTTCCAACCCTCTGGGCACAGGCCACCCCACCAGAGTTTGGCTCAAGAGCTGACATTTCAAATTGCTTTAACAGCCACACGCATATTCGGATTATTTTGAAAATTGCTATATCTTGCCAGAGCCAGGAGCAGAATGAGTAGTGGCAGGCAGTGGTGAGTTAGCCCAGTAGGTTTTTAAGCACAGCTTCCTCAACAAGGAGCTGATTTGAATATTCAAATTACTCTAAATCCCATGTGTGTAGGGAGATTATCTTGAAAACTGGTATGTCACAATTTAGAGGCTGAAGTAGGTCTTTGATTTCAGGATCAACGTTGGGGTCATTTGGTGAAGGGGCTCCCATGACAGCCCCTCTATACTGAGCTGATCATACCACTTTCAGAGCCTTATCGTTTTTTCGGTAAGGGAAAATTCACAGCCCAACCTTAACCTCAGCACAAAGATTTTTGGGCAGTGATTAATAACTGGTTGAATTCCTACCCTGCAGAGTCTTTCCTAGACCTAAGTAATAGCCACTTTCAGCCTCTAGACAGCTATATGTAAGGATGCCAGCTGTAATGCAGAACTACTTAAAACAGGCTTTGTTGCTTAGCGTATTCATAAGCTGATGAGATACCAGTTTATGTATGTGTTAGTGGATTTTAAAATGGCACTTTCCGGCCTCCGGATTTCATTTCCCACCAGGTTTTTTGTCAAATCCACTTCTCTCCAAAGAGTGCTGCAATAACTGTAGGAGTATGGGGCAGTGGGATTAGCATCCCTATACTGCCTAAGCGTGTAGCTAATGCACAGTTAAAATCTCTCTCCCGCTATTGCTGCAAGTGGGAGCTCCATTCACTCTGCTGATATTAGCATACATTGGCCATCATGATTAATGAAGCATTTAATTATGGAATCATAAAAGTTATAGATGGAAAAGGTCTATAAAAGCTTAACTCTTCATGACTCAATGGCACATCCACAGGGCCTGATTCTCCCCTCCTGGTGATGTTACTCAGGAGTCACTGCACTGAAGCCAATGGAGTGAGACCCCTGTAGTCAGGGTGATATTCACTCCTGTGCCCTGAGCCAAGGGGGGCAGGCTGTGGATATGCCTGGGGCTGGCCTTGTGCTCAGAGGTGAAAATCACACTCAGTGAGAAAAAGGAAGGGCCTTTATCTGCCAAAATGTGAGCTATGGTAAATCATGGTCAGGTAAATGCCACAGATATTCGAGTATGACCCTTTTTAGATGCACATTCCAGCACCAGATCCATTCTCACTCCCCAACCCCACCCTTATCACCACCACGGTATTCCCAGGGCCAGATCTTTCAATCCTTCTTCCTTGACTCCAGGGCTGTGTCTAGGCTGGCAAGTTTTTCCGCAAAAGCACCTGCTTTTGTGGAAAAACTTGCCAGCTGTCTACACTGGCCGCTTGAATTTCCGCAAGAACACTGATGATCTCATGTAAGAAATCAGTGCTTCTTGAGGAAATACTGTGCTGCTCCTGTTCAGGCAAAAGTCCTTTTCACAAAAGCTTTTGCGCAAAAGGGCCAGTGTAGACAGCTCAGATTTGTTTTGCGCAAAAAAGCCCCGATTGCGATTGGGGCTTTTTTGTGGAAAAGCGCGTCTAGATTGGCCACGGACGCTTTTCCGCAAAAAGTGCTTTTGTGGAAAAGCGTCCGTGCCAATCTAGACGCGCTTTTCCGCAAATGCTTTTAACAGAAAACTTTTCCATTAAAAGGATTTGCGGAAAATCATGCCAGTCTAGACGTAGCCCAGGGGTAATTTGGCCAGAATAAGGATTGACTGCAGGACTTGGCCCAGAGAGGGTGACCAGAGAATCTGCCTTCCCAACAGCAGTAGAGACCTGAGGACAAAGATAAATAAGAGAATTTTATTGCCCATTGAGAAGGGTTTGTAATAGGCAGCTTGGCTGATGTACAGGGTTTTAGGATTTGCTTCTTGCTGAATGAGCATTTCTTTCTTTGCATAGCCACACAGTACACAAAGTGTTAGGAACAGTGCAGGCAGTACTCCCTTATCAGCAGTTATCCTGCCTTTTCTTAACATGAAATATTAATCCATTCAAGTGGATAAATATTAATAGCTTTTTGGCAGAGAATCCAAAAGGGCCAGAAGAGGAGTTTGCCTTTTGCTGTTTTTCAGTCAGCTCTGAGAGGAGGTCTTAGCATTATACAGTCACCTCCCCTCTTCCCACAATATTCTCCAACAATAATACTGGTGCAGGGGTGGGATTTTACAGCAGAAGGGCGGAAGGCTTTCCAGATCTCTCCCTGAGAACAGACGACCTGTGCTCACACTGCATTTTAGTCCTTTGACCCACAATTTGGTGCTGGCAAAAGATACCAAATTCCAGAGCCAACCTAAGGTCTCTGTGGCTCCCAGGGCTATCCTCTCCTCCCCCACCCCCCACTCCCACCCCCGGCTTCCAGCTCCAGGGCCCCCAGGGACTGGGGCATCGGGGCTGCTGTGGCAGCCATGGCTCTACTCCCCAGGGCCGCCAGGCTCCGCTCCTCGAGGCTGCCAGGGCTGCCATGGATCTGCTGCCCCGAAGCCACAGGGGCTGCTGCAGCTCTGCTACCCTGGGGCCACCGTGGCTCAGCTACCCTGGGGCTGCTGAAGCGTCTGTGGATCTGTTGCTCCAGAGCCACCAGGTTCTGCTCCTTGGGACCACCAGAGCTGCTGCAGCTATGCTACCCCAGGCTGCTGGAGCTGCTGTGGCTCAGCTGCCCTGAGGCCACCGGAGCTGCCACAGCTCCACTATCCCAGGGCTCCTGCAGCCAACCCCATGGCCTCCCAGGCTTCTGGTCCAGAGGCTCTCTGGTTTAGCAATATCTGTGGTCCTGCCGGAACATGGATGTTGTCGAACCAGAGAGTCCCAGACAAGAGAGGTTCAACCTGCATTTTAAAATTAGCATTACTCCCCGAGAAAAGCAGGAATACAGATTTCAAAATAAGCAGCCTCTTCTTTTGAAATAACAGTGGATGCTCTGCTTATAAATTCGACCAAAGGGTGGTTATTTCGAAATAAAGCCCTAGTGTAG
Source organism: Pelodiscus sinensis (assembly GCF_052426305.1). Classification (NCBI taxonomy): domain Eukaryota; kingdom Metazoa; phylum Chordata; order Testudines; family Trionychidae; genus Pelodiscus; species Pelodiscus sinensis. The sequence goes on from NC_143071.1 coordinate 17,836,600, forward strand.
ACCAGCGCTGCCTGTTTTGCCATTGAATTCAACAAGCCAGGATTTCACCTGAGGGACATAGCAACATTCCTGAATGAGCACTGAGCCCTCTAGTAGCTGGAAACGAAGAGGCTCCCAGAGTCCTGCCTTCTTTGGATAATTGTCTCTCGAAAACTTTCTGCCCTGTTGGCTACTAGGTAAATGGCCAGGACAAACAGCTGGGTTCCATGTCTGCAGCAGGAGGCTGGGGTAACCTTATGATTTCCACCTTCAACACCCACAAGACAAATTCTCCATATGTCAGAAGTCAGATGAGTTGGAGTGCACCCCAAAGAAACCTCTCTCTACCTCTTCTGCAAATCCTCCATCCTGCATTGTGCACTCTGGTGAAACCATGATTGCACTGGGAAGGGGAGGCACTTAAAATTTTCACCAACTTAGTCCCAAAACGCTCTGGCTAATTTAGTCAAATCCACACTCCTAGAAGGAATTATTCAGCCATAAAGCAGGTAGAGGACAGCTGGCGGAAGTGTAGTTTCCTTTACACCACACCTCCAGTGTGCCTCCATTAATCTGGAGAGACCACCTTTAAAGCACTACATTCTTTATGGCCCATTCCAGCCTCAGCCTCTCAAGCTGACTAAGGATTGGTAATACAGGCTTCTTTCTCTGAGAAACCAGTCATAAACTCCATGTGACTTGGGACACCAAAGAGCCCTCAGATGGGAGCCAGTTTTCAGTTGTTTTCAAAAATACAAACTTTGCCTGGATTTGAACCTCTGACCTAGAGTTAAAGGCCAGTTCCCTGAGTCATCCTGTGTGTGTGGGACCCTGGAGTTGGATAGAATATTAAGCCCCTTCCTTGTTGTGCTCCCAATCCTCTCCCAGAGACATAACAGTACAGAAAACAGGAATTAATAGCAACCTCTAACCAAGAGTTAAAAGAGAATGGAAGAAAAATAAATACCAGTTACTAATATCTCAAGTAAATTCCATTTGACCCTACTGTACTGGAGCTATAGAATTCCCTTTTGTCCCATCACCATTCTGTCACAATTTATCATTCCAGTGTTGTTTCTAAGCCTCTATGTGTATTTCTTTTTGCCCAGAAGCAAGACACTTGAGGCAAACACGTTTCCCCTTTGATTGCTTTATAAGAGCAATGTCTTTGGTTCTAACCTTCCCAATCTTGTCAGATGTTATAATGACCCACAGGAAATGGCCCCATATCTTGCTGTAGTGCTCCAGGGACAGTCATCATTGAATCCCCACAAGTTCAGTTATTGGGGGTGCATTGACCATCAGTTCCTCGTAATTTTGTAAGAACAGCCGTAGTCGGGACATATAGGAGTCCTCATTGTATGGCAGCTTCTTCTTTTTCAGATACTGGGAGACTATGGGTTTGATCTAAAAGGGAAAAAATATTACAATGACACCGTAAGTTCTAATGATGATGATGATGCCTTACATTTTTACAGGACCTTCCATCCAGAGCAATCATTGAAAACTATGCATGTTGGCATCATATTGCCTACTGTCAAAATGCAGCCAACTCCGCGGTGGAACAAGAAAACTATTTAACAGTACCTAATATTATATAATGGCTTACATCAGGGAATGAAGATGAATATAATATCGAGCTCGAGCAGCAACAGGAATTTAGACTGACAATATATTTATATGAGTTGGAATAAGGGAGGGATATTGAAAAGCTGACATCCTTTTGTCATAATAAGGGCTGGATGACCACAAGTGCTCACTACTTTGCTCTTGCATCTAGGATCTCCTGCATCCTTCCCTCATATCACACTGGGGCACTGGTTCAGAAGGTAGAGTGCTTACTGAATTAACATCATCTTTTGCAGCCCCTGAAGGTTTGTTTTTTGAGGCCTGTGAAATATGACAAAGACACTGCTTTGAGTTAATATCATAGCAGCAGCATGTCTTTATTGTTACTAGCATCATAAGTATTCATGGGACTGTAAAATAAGTAAAGGGTTTCAAACAAATACAGGCCTGGACTGAAAAGTACAGATCCACATCTCAACTAACCCAAAAATTCAGGGTGTTGGATGTAGGGGTTTGATTGGAGTCTACACCTAATACATTGCTAGTGGAGAATGAAGGCAGTACAGCCAGGTGTTTAATGATTCTAGCAGGAATTATTCACAGTTTAGGTGTGGTCTGAAAAGCTTTCCCAGGAGGAGAGCAGGGACTTTGCTAAACACTCTCTGGAAGGCTGTTGTAATAATAAAGCACAAAGTCAAGCATGGAGGAAGGAGACCATGGAAGAAGGTTGAAGAGAAGGTAGGGTAGAGTGTGTGGAGAAGGAAGTGTGAGGAAATGAGGACAGAGATGCAGTTAGAATTGGCATTATGGAGTGTTCTGAAAATGTGAAGGGGTTTAAAATTAATGATGAGGGAAAGCCTGAGCAAGAATGGAACACAGAAGCGTGCTCAGACCTGCAAGGTAGGGAGAGAGGCTTCACACCTCCATTTTGAGTTAAGTGGAAGGGGAATCACACAAACTTATCTCCTCATTATTTCCTCCCATGAGCATCAATTTTCTCCTCTATGTTAAACGTCACTTTCCCTCCTGCTCCCCTCCCTCAGCACTCCCTCTGGCCAGGCCCTCCTTTTCTCTCTCACCTTCAGGCACATGTTGTCAGAGAGGTTTGGGAAGAGATGATGTTCTACATGGCAGCTGATGATTGAGTGCCCAAAGGACCAATCCAGTAGGGCATTGCGGGGCAGATTCAGAACTGCAAGACTCATCAGGTGAATCCGCTTGGGCTTCTTATCAACAGAGAACATCGGGAGGCCAATGTGCTACAAGACAAAAATAAAAAACGTGGCATCACTTTCTTCAGCAGGCAGATAGGGTGCATGGCTTCCTGAGGACAAGGGTGGAATCCAGCTATGTCAGGCCAGGGTGGAATGATGGCTGTTTCTCCAGCTCCTCATCTTTTTCTGTACATGATCTTGTGAGTCTCCTTCTTTATGGGGTTGAGAAGTCCTCATAACAGGTAACAGGCTAGTGCCATCAACTGGAATGCTCTAAGGGTATGTCTACACTACCCCGCTAGTTCGAACTAGCGGGGTAATGTAGGCATACCGCACTTGCAAATGAAGCCCGGGATTTGAATTTCCTGGGCTTTATTTGCATAAACTGGGCACCACCATTTTTAAATCCCTGCTCGTTCGAACCCCATGCCGTGCGGCTACGCGCGGCACGAACTAGGTAGTTCGGACTAGGCTTCCTAGTCCGAACTACCGTTACTCCTCATTCCACGAGGAGTAATGGTAGTTCGGACTAGGAAACCTAGTCCGAACTACCTAGTTCGTGCCGCGCGTAGCCGCACGGCATGGGGTTCGAACGAGCAGGGATTTAAAAATGGTGGCGCCCAGTTTATGCAAATGAAGCCCAGGAAATTCAAATCCCGGGCTTCATTTGCAAGTGCGGTATGCCTACATTACCCCGCTAGTTCGAACTAGCGGGGTAGTGTAGACATACCCTAATTTCCCACTCACACCTTACGGGTCAAGTCTGTTGTGGGAGCACTAGCACTCACACACTGCTCCCCACATATTATCTCAAGGCCAGCTCTATTCGTGGCAAATCAAAAAGAAGCCTCTGTCCCAGAGTCAAATGACACGACAAGAGTTTGGAAACCCTGTGACTTCAGAGGAGTTCCTATGTAAATGTGATCGGAATCTGGCCATTTCATCTTAGGCCTGTTGAAAATGATCAGTGACTCTCCAATGGGTAAGAACCAACTATTCTTGTTCCATCCTTCCCAAAGGCACCTGGCTTTTAAAGTAACATCTCTTAGTGTGAGAAGGAGCAAATTCTGATCTCATTTACACCTATATGAAGCCTTCTGTGTTCATTCTGTCTCAACTATCCACACTGTTATGCCAGGTGACATTGGTCTCCTCAACATTTTGGACCCGAGTCTAATCCAATGTGACATCAGTACAACTGAGATCAGAGTCAGGTCATTTGTCTTAAGTTTATAGATGCTTCAGTTGCCAAAGACAAAGTGAGAACTAGTTAATTAATACAGCTAGTTAATTAATACAGGGAGCTTTGCTTTTTTTGCTTCCAAGGACTTTGGTGCAAGCTGGGGTTTGTGGCCTCTACCTGGAAGATGTTAACATGGATGTAGGGGTGAGCAAGGAACGATCGTGTGATCAACATGCAGATGAGGGCAGACCACACCGATTGGAACCCTGAGACATTGACCAAGAGCCAGTAATGGGAGTAGAGACCAAGACACATGCAGCAGAGGGTCCGGAGAGCTGTTTTCAACTCGACATCCTTCAGCAAACCTATGAAAGAACAGATAACATACAGAGCAGCACTCAACATCTCCCTACATCTCCCAGTTTACCCAGATGGGGTATAATGCTGCAGTGCTTATATTCCAAATCCCAGAACAGGCACTGGTCTGTCACTCTGTATAAATTCCAAGGGCACTTGATCCCAGACCCACTTCAACACCTACCGTTCCACTGGCTGGATGGTTTCAGTCCTGAGTCAAATTACTGATGCTCTTAGCAAGCTTCAGCTTACTCAGGTCAAATTCTGCACTGAAGTCAACAGACATTTGCCTGAGCAAGGACCAACTAAAAATTAAAGGCAGCTCGCTCACTCTGAGTAGCACTCACCCGAATGAGTAGCCCCACTGACTGAACGCTACAGTTACTCTGCAACACAAGTTGGGGTGGCAGAATCAGGGCGTACATAATGACCTCAGAATTTGGCCCTATCTGATTTTTCAGCAAGCAATTGGCAGCTGTTCACTGCCTGTGGTTGTGTGCTGACAGAAGAGTTTCCATACACAATGGACATTGCATTTCCTCAGTTATCATGCAGTCTCTTCTTCCACTGTCTGCACCTCCTGATCTCATTCTTCCCACTAACACCATCTTCTTACACACCCTACCACTGACCCCAGTGCTCTTCTCCTGCTCCTTCCTATCACGTGTTACGTGTGCTTGTCATGTCTCATCCTAACTTTGGGCACGTCTACACTGCAGTGTTATTTTGAAATAACTAATGCAGGGGTGGCCAATTCGCAGCTCTTGAGCCGCATGCGGCTCTTTGTTCCAAGAAATGCGGCTCTTGCTAGTTCTGAGCCGTGCGCCCAGACTGCTCATGGCTGGCCGCTCTGCGCACATGCCCCAGCACCTGGAGGGAGAAGCACATGACGACAGTGATGGCAGCAGCTCCAGTGAGACCCAAGCATTAGGTTAGAGCGGGGGCGGGGAGAGCCGGGGATGCCTGGCTCTGGAGGCAGAGTGAGGCATTGGATTAGGTTGGGAGGCTGGGAGTGCCTGGCTCTGGGGGAGAGGAAGGGGATTTTGGGTTAGAGCAGGGCTGGGGGGGTGCTGAAGCACCTTAAACTCAAAGTCTTCATGGATGCAGAATAAGGCAGCCAACACAAGTGTCATATTTAAATTCCAGGGCAAAAAAAATATCAGCATGTACCTGATTTACACTGTATTTCTTTAAAGAAAAATCAAAGACTATTGTTTGCCAGGCTGAAGCAATTATTCTGAGATATGAGTCTCTCCCTTGTTGTTTTTGAACTTATCATATTTGCAGTCTGGGACAGACCTGAATTTTTAGAACTATAAAAAAGCCATAATCTTCATAAGTAAAAAATGAGGAAATCATACGAGAGATCAACAACCTGGAGTGAAACAGGCACTTCAAATTGTGCTAATTTACTTCTCTGTTCAGTTTAATTAAAAAAAAAAAACCTCACGGGCCATAATAGGGCAGTAGTGTTAAATTTAAAATACATGGTGGGGATGCTTTTTTTTAGTGTGAGAATATTACTGTATTTTTAAAGTTATTTTTTATTTGATGTTTGTTCCTTGTCAAGTTCTCTGAAGATCTATGGACTGGCTGTGAATTTTTCAAGTGACTACAGACTTTTTTATTGGTTTTTGTCTGAAATGTCCTGTAATTTTTATCACTACATTTTGTGTTCTATCTATCTATCTATCTATCTATCTATCTATCTATCTATCTATCTATCTATCTATCTATCTATCTATCTATCTATCTATCTATCTATAAAAATAAATATATAATATGTGGCTCTTTGTACTCTATCCACAGCTATTTTGGCTCTTCATCTCTAGCTGGTTGGCTGTCCCGGAACTAACATTATTTTGAAATAACAAGGTGAGTGTCTACACAGCAAGCCCGTTATTTCAAAATAATTTCAAAATAACAGGCTTCTTATTCTGGAATAATAAACCCTCATTTCACAAGGAATAACACCTGTTTTGAAATAGTTATTTCTAAATAAGTGCGTAGTGTAAACCTACCTTTAGACTGTATGCTGTTCAGGCAAGGAATGACATATGTTCACTCCCTACTACAACCAGGCCTTTAACCTGACTAGGATTTTCATCATGTCAATAACTGTATCTATCTGTTCCCTCGCTCTTACAAATGAATTTAATTTTTAGTTTTAAAAACTTGCAAGTTTTAAACAATACTCATAGAAGAAAGAGATCTCAGAGGAAAGCAACATACCAAGGGCCACTAGAGGAGTTAAAATAGGTACAGCTATGGGTGCAATGAACATGTAGATGTATCGGTTCAAGAAAGGAATCTTCCAAGTACTGGAATCGCCTAGGCTGATAACGTTAGTGTAACCGTGGTGCATTTTCACATGGTTGTAGTATGCCTGCTCTGCTGTGAAAGCTGAGCAAATCTGGAAGAGAAAGAAAAGGGATGTAAATGCAGAACAGCGTGCATACAGATCCACAACATTGTCTCTCTGGAATGACACCACCACAGAGGTTCACACTCAAGGCCTTGTTATGGTCATGCAATAGGATAAGAGGACTAATATGATATAACTACACTGGAGAAATGCATCTGTGGTATGCTATTGAAGCTGCGTGACACATGGATGGTAGATAATTTCTGGAGTTACACAATGATGTGTGCTTTACCGCTGAGGACAGTACTAATCTCTAAGGTCACTTGCCATGATAAGAACATTCCAGTTACACAAAGAGTTATTCAAGTTACTGATTATCAGAGACAGGCTTTCATCAAAACCCTGAATCAAAAAACTTCCAGCTTGGGGTAGTGAGATGCAGAATTGATTTTCAGGCCCAGCTCCACTAAGTGGGACCTCTAATAATTGTGTCTACAATTGGCTGCTCTGAATGTATAAACTCTTAGACAATTAGGAGCTGATGTCTGTGCCCTAACTGATTGGAAAGCTAATTTATCTTTATTTTGGAAATTCCAATTTTCCAGTATGGTGTCAGAGTTGATATATGGCCTGCTTAATATGACAATAAGATATTATAACAAACTGTGTTCACTTTATACTTCCTGGTTGTCATTACATTGCACACTAGGGCCATTTGCAGTTTTGGAGCACCAGAAGAGATAAAACTCACTTTCTCCTGTTCCAAAAAGCACCAGGTTGCAACAACTGAGCCAAAGGAGAATCCCTAGAAATCATCAACAATATAGAGGCTACAACACATTCCTGAACAGTTATGATTCCACCCAGTAGAGGGCAGTGAGGTACAGGCACACTAGCCAGCTGATTGCAGTGTTCTATCTATACAGTGGACAGTCAAAAATATGTTTTCCAAGTTCTGCTAGGTTATTCATTTAGAAAAATAAAGTTAGTCAACAGAACTAATTAGTTTTTTTAGGTTATTTTTCTCTCTTAATATACCTGTCCTTTGATTGGACAGTGCTACTATTTCCACACCAGGGATCAAATCTTCATTCCAAAAGCTACTTCCTAGTGGATCAGTGAGGCTGGTTGCTATCAGAAGAAGACAGAAGAGGATTTCCTGCATATCCTTTAGTATTTTCAAAATCAGAAGAAAAGTCTCTCCTCTTTGTAGAGGAACTTGGCAGTGAATACATTGCAACTTGTTGAGCCGCTGGTTAGAACTAATGTAACAAATTCTGAACTTGGATACACTAGCATGAATTGAGAGTAACTAAGTTAGGAACCTGGTGATGAGTCTCCCTCCTTGGCATTAAAATATCTCACAGAACTGCCTCTGTTCAATGGAAATGTGCTTCTATGAATATCATCTACCACATCGCCCGTGTATGTACCCTGAGCCACATACACGTGCCATGCAGTGGTGCAGCTCACCATCTCCACATTGATGCAACACTACAATGTGTATCTGTTGTAAGCTTTGCAGTGTTCTGCCGAGCTACCTAGGTTTTTATAGCCTTCTAGCAGCATGAAATCTGAGCACCTTTGATATAAACTTACACACAGGAACATTCTTACACACAGCAGGGTATTGGTGATATACCTCAATGAAGAATATGGCCCAAACTTTCCCCCAAGTCTTGGACTCTGTCAAAGCATTGTGGCTGGCCAAGTGGCTTCCTTTCACTGTTGCTGTGTGGTGTACCATGCCCAAGAGGAAGATGCCCAGAAGGAAGGGAAGGACATTGTCTGAACGCAGACACAGGAACCCTAGAGATAGAAAGAAAAACCTTGGAGGTATTAAGCCTTCTCTAGATAATCAAGATCAGAGCAGTATAATGGCCAAGGCAGGATTACGTTCCCCATAAGAACTATACTTCTCGGCTACATCTACATTGGCCCCCTATTACGAAATAGGCATGCTAATGTAGCACTTGGGAATAGGCAAATCCACGGGGGATTTAAATATCCCCCGTGGCATTTGCATTTTCATGGCCGCCACTTTTTTCCGGCTTGGAGATAAGCTGGAGAAAAGCATCCAGACTGGCGCGATCCTCCGGAATAAAGCCCTATTCCGGAGGATCTCTTATTCCTACTTGCAATAAGAGAATAAGAGATCCTCCGGAATAAGGCTTTATTCCGGAGGATCGCGCCAGTCTGGACGCTTTTCTCCGGCTTATCTCCAAGCCGGAAAAAAGCGGCGGCCATGAAAATGCAAATGCCGCGCGGATTTGCCTATTCCCAAGTGCTACATTAGCATGCCTATTTCGTAATAGGAGGCCAATGTAGACGTAGCCCTCCTGTGCAAATGATATCTCTTTCAGAGGTAGTCTCCATTTTCCTTCTTCTCACTGCAGTAAAGTGGAAATCCAGGTGTCCACTTCATATACTACTAGGATGAGGGCCAAAAAAGTACCTCGCTAGATGGATAGATTAAAGTCTATGAGACAGGGAAGTGTCTGTGTGTACCTTGTGAATGTCTAGCCATCAGTTCAAGGTAAACATGATTAACTCACAACTCCTAACTCCCCACTGCCAAGCCCTCCCCTCTCTCTTTTCTGAACCACTGTGGACACCACCATCATCTAGGCCTAATATCAGGGCATCACCTTCAACCTTAATCTCTCTCTAGAATAGATCCTCATACCCAGGCTATATCTAAAACTTGCTGATTCCTTCTGCTTAACATCTCTAATGGCAGGTCTACTCTACAAACTTGCATTGGCTCAGCTGCACCAGTGCAGCTGTGTTGCTGTAGCACTTCTGGTGAAAACTCTCTAAGCCAGTGTTGGGCAACCTGCGATCACAGGCCACACATGGCTCATCAGGGGAAGCCGCCGGCGGGCTACCAGACAGGTTGTTTACCTAGCGTCCGCGCATCCTGCGCTGCTTCCTGCAGCTCCCGTTGGCCAGGAACAGTGAATTGCAGAACAACGGGAGCTGCAGGTGGTCATATTTGTGGATACAAGGTAAACAACCTGCCTGGTGGTCTGCCAGCAGCTTATCCTGATGGGCCACGTGCACCCTGTTGGTTGCCAACCACTGCTCTAAGCTGATGGGTGAGAATTCTCCTGTTGCTTTAATAAGTCCAGCTTCATGAAAAAAGCTCACCTCTGACACAGCACTGCCCACACTTGGGGTGTGTGTGTTAAGGTCAGTATTACTATATGACTCAGGGAAGTGGATTTTTCACACCCCCGAGCAATGCAGTTATATCGAAGTAAGTGCAGCGTAGATCTGGCCTAAGATATTAGAGAAACAGGTTAGGTGAGGTAATATCTTTTATTGGATCAACTTGAATTGGAGAGAGAGACAAGCTTTTGAGCTAACCAGAGCTCTTCTTCAGGTCTGGGAAACATACTCTGTGTCCAATTATTTACAAGGTGGAACAGATTGATTAGCAAAAGTATTTAACATACATTGCCTCCCTTCCAACCACGCACCTCCATTCCTTCCTTGCCTTCCACCATTCTTATTTTCCTTTCTTTCTTCATCTTTTTACTGTATTGTCACCACTTTTTACTGTATTGGGGAGGAGCAGGAGAACTAAATTGAGGAGTATTGTTAATGTGCTACCTCCACCAGTTCTTTGGTCTATAGACAATTATACATGCTCGAAACAGATGGCTCTAATAACTAGATGTCAGGGTCTCCATGGGTCCCACATTTCTTCCTTCCATCCTTCCAGTTTTTGCATTTCCACCAAAATATATAGGGTTCTATCTAGTGTCCTGAGATCATTCCCTAACATTTTGGAAGTGTTTGGATACAGCATTTGTAAGTTATTGTATTGAATCCAAACATGCACATGGAGCAATGCCATCACAGTGAGGGGAAGGCCTCACATGATTGGTCAAATAAACAGTGATGGCAAAACATTCCAGACTTCTAGTCCATTTTAGCTAAGCAGCCATAAATCCAAAAAATAATCCCAGGGATCTAAGTCCCCCCACCCTTCTCCTTGTGGGAGACTCTTCATCTTCCACATTAAAGCCAAGGCTTTTAAGGCACTTCATAAACCTGACCCTGCTTCCATCTCAGTTTGCATCTCCAGCTCCACCCAACCCCATCCCAGGAAGGTTCACTCCCTTAATCTCTTTTTCCCCACTCCCAACCCGATGCCCTCTGTCACACTGCTCAGTGTACCTTGGCCAACACCACACTCCCATTCACTCCTTCTTCAAAAACACTTCTGAGAAGTTATCCCACTCTCGCATTTTCTAGCTCCAATCACACCGTATGTCTCCTTGTTTGTACCTTATTAGAGTGAGACTCTAAGCTCTTTAGGGCAGGGACCTGTTAGTTGTTTGGCACAACAGCTCCCCTCATGCACAAGGATCTATAGGTTCCCAGTGTCTTTTTTAATTCACTCAAGCAAATTCCTACTGAAATCAATGAGAGTTTACCTAAATAAGAACTGAACAAGCCCTCTGTGCTAGGGATGTTAAAATGTGGGTAATTGGCTAACCGTGCTACAACTGAAAATGTCAGCAGTTACATGGTTACACACACCCACAGGGCATGGCGACTGCCTGCTCCCCAGGAGCCAGTGCACACCAGGAGCTGGCTTAAAAGTCAGCTTCCGGCATGCCCTGGCTCCCAACTTCTGCCCCGCACTGCTGCCTCTGATACCCCCGGGACCGGAGAGACACATATATAACTGTTTGGGTAACCAATAAGCTCATGCTTATCAGTTACCCATGTAAATGGCTACACTCTTGCATCCATACTCCACACAGGGAGAAATACCTACCCAGTTGTTTTTACCAGGTTCTCAGGCAGGATACCCACTGAGCTAACTCCTGAAAGGTACTGAGTTCTTAATTAAAACTCCCAGTGTCATCAAGGGATGCTGCAGATACTCAGCCCCTCCCAGAATATGGCCAAAGGGGAAATTTTCCTGCCTAAGGAGTTCAAGATTTGATACAATGAAACAAATATGAGAGAAGCTTTAGCACCCTCCTAGTCCCTTATTCTGAGCTGCAGTGAGGGAAGCTGCTGGGGGTTAGAGGCGTCACGTTATTGACTTCACTAGGATACATTTGGTTTAGATATAAAGTTATGCATAAGCTGCTGTCTTCATAATTCCAACCCTATGCAGCACTTCCAGGAGATGAAACACCACTAGCTCCAAAGCCACCTTAGGGATCTACAAAAGGGGTGTGAGCACTGTCTGTAGGGTGCAGAAGCTCTTCAGTGTAACTGGGACAGACCTGGAAATACCTGTCCCAGGATGAATGGAGAACTATAGTGATATCTGTCTATGCTGGTAGCTTCTCATGCCCTTTATTCATAGCAAGAATTAATGTTCACTGGCTGCCAGAGAACAAACTAGGGCCTGTACTGGCAATTCTTGCACCTCCTGAGAGAAGCTGCAAGACCAGCTCTGCCTGCAATTATAAAAATGTCTCTCTTACATCACGCCCACCACCAGAACTATACGGAGTCACTCATAAAAATATAATAACAAATCTTTCCCAGCAGGGCTGAGCTCCCCCTTGAAGATCTCACAAGGGCAGACAGAGTGAATGTTGAAAAGCAACCCTGCAGTGCTGAATAGGGAAGGCTTCCCCAAATGCACATCTGCAAAGGGTTAAATCAGAGAAGGCAGAGGCACTGAAAAGGCTGCTGCCTTGGCATCCCACTTATCTGAAATTCGCCTGCATACTCAGTCTGGATCCTCAGGAACAATTACCAGCTGCATCAAGTTTTTAAGCCTGAGCAGGTTTCAAGCATGGGCACCGAAATGATGCTGAGCACAGTTCAGCTCTGCTGCATTCCGGCTCTTACGCTGCACCCATCGCCACAGGCTCTTTTGCCTGGTGTGACATTTGCAGAGAAACGGCATTGGGCACTGGTTCCGCTGAGCCCACTGCTGTCCCCAGGTAACAGTGTTCATATGATACAGATCTCAGGCACCGACCCACGTGGCAGTATGAGAAGTAGAGCTTTGGATCACAGCGGCAGTGCTCGGAGGTGCCCTTCACCCCGTTAGCAGCAACATCTAGGTGGCTAATAACCAGCTGAGCTATCATGCCTACTAACGCAAAGGGAATACAATTCCCATTAACATATCATGAGAAAGCAATAAGGAGATTCAGGGGCCCTTCCCTTCCCTCCCCTCCCCTCCCTTAGTTGACACAAGCCTTCCCACTGTTACCTGCAGGAAGGACGAAGAAGTGTAGGGCAATGATACAGTCGTCTATGCCATGTCTCTCCCACCAGCTGCTTCTCTTCACCACCTGCTGCACCAGCTCAGAGAGCTCCCCCATCAGAGATTCCTCACTTCTTTCCTCCTCGGGAGGCTCCCTTTCTTCTTTGGCACCTCTCTGGACGACCCTCGGCATTTCTTCTCCTCTGGGTGTGTTTCCATCTCCTTCCGGGACTGGATGATTTAAAGAGGACCCTGGATCCTGTCCTTTTGGAGTCACCTCCTGCACTGGGGGGTCTGCTCTGCTGAGGCCAGTCTGAAGCGGTGGTGTTGGAGCTGCAGTGTCTTGACTTGGTGTGTCCCCTTGCCCCAGTTTCTCACCTTTCTCCGGGCCATTTCTCCCTTCTCCTGGGGCAGCTGGCTGTTCCACTCTGTGGTTTAGGGGAGAATCTTTTTGCAGAGGATCTGTCCTGTCTGTGCCTGCCTCACTTGGCTGCTTCCCCTTCTGTCTCTCTTGGTACAGGTCCTGATTCTCCATCCGCGTCTCCTGCCATGACTCCATCCCCCTGCAGAGCACAGGACACTGCAGAGTGATCCAAGTGCCAGTACCTCTGCCGGATCAAATAACAAATGAGCCTGTCCTGGGAAGGGCAGAGACCGCAGAGAAATGCAGCTGGCTTTGGCAGAAGGGCCACAGTGTGCAATCGGAAATGTTTGCAGACTGTAAGCTCAAATTGCTTAGCACTAGTAATGTGAAGCTGGCTTTACTCCCATCCCTAGACTCTGCCCCTTTCTCACCCTCTCATTCTCTCCCTCATCTGCTCCTTCCACGCCCTTTCTGACTCTCTCCCACTTATGGTGCTGCCGTGTCTGTTGCCCTTGGCTCTCCCTGTCATGAAGAATAGCTTGTGCAGGCAAGCAGAGTTCTGCTGCTCTCGCCAAAGCCAAAGGACATGGGAAGGGCAGCAATATAAAAAAATGTTACCGCTCCTACAGAGGAGTGCAGAGCTATTCTGGAGGCAAGAAAAGGGAGAGCAGAGAGCAGAGAGAAACAAAGAACAGCGAGTGGGACCCTCGTATGCGTGCCAAGCATCCCTCATTAGGAGGGAGGGTTCCTAGAGCGAGATACTACTCATATTCTCACTCTGTCTTGCCCTAAAGCTCCCCTAGCTCTGTGGATTTTGGAGTTAGGTGTACTCCTATTTTTCTCTCCAAATGTTCCTACATATGAGTACCAAACATGAGTGAGTCTAGGAGTGAAAACAAGGGGCAGGAAGGGGAAAGAGTTAGCTGCAGCACTAACCCATTTCTAAAAGCAAGCATCAGCACAGTTTCTGGGAACTTTTAGCACATGGAATGTCCATGGGAGGCAGGGTGGGAAGGAGGGAGGGAAGGGGTAGGAAAAAGAGAATGTAATAAGAGATGGAGATAGACAGTCACACGGGCAGTAGAAATGGCAAAGGGGGAGAAATCCACTGGTGGAAACTACTGAAACACCAACAATGTATCTAGGCCAGAGGATATGGTTTCATTTACTCCCAAGAAAAGGGGAGCAAGAGCAGAGAGGATGCTGGGTGGCTCTGTTGTCTCAGGCGCAACAGCCTTCGGTGAGCAGGTTAAGAGAAGTCAGAGGTTAAGGACAGAATCGAGCTTACAAGAGACACAGCAAGAAGGATGCAAAGGGGAGTTACAGGATCAGAGATGAGGTGCCAAGTGACCCATGCATGTTGTCTTGCTCTCTCTTTCTACTGTGCTCTTTCCTTTCCTGCAGGTTGAAAGATGGAGGCTGCGGGGTTTTGCATGTCTGCAAACTATAGCAGGGGTCTCCTGTCAAAGACTTGGTCGCTGGGGATACTGTTCTCCCTTCCTGATGGAACTTCACCAAGTCCATTTGGGACCCATAAGGAAAATCTCCTCTAGGAACCATAGCATCAGCTGTGCTAACATGCTGTACTATTAAGTAAGCTAGAGCCCCAGACCAAGTAGAGAGAGATCAGAGGTTTTCCCTAGAAGGGCAAAGAGATCTTGGATTTCACAGTGGGTTTTGGCTGGGTGAAGAATGTCCCCAGTAAACATGCACCTAAAGTTCTATGTTACATCCCTTCGCCAAAGCTGATACACTGGCTGTGTGACTGTGGAGTCAGTGCCACCCACTAAGGATTAATCAGCTCTCAGAACTTACTACTTAAGAGTCTCCTGCTCCCAGGTCACAGCTTAGCCAACAAGCATTGCTTGGGTGTAATAATGCGTTCATAGTTAACATCATTGTGGGGGCGGATTTCTGGGAAAACCAGTCCCATCCACTTTGAGAATGTTCTAGGTTCCTCGTCTGCTCCTGCCATTGAACTGAGTTTCTAAATAAATCATCTATTCAGCTCTCTAATGTCTTGTCCATGTGGGGGATTTGTCCCAGTGGCAGTCATCAGCGGCTGGCTACTGATGTAGCTCCCCCCAGCATATATATTTGGTACGTTATGAGCCATGATTTCTACCTGGGCAGTTTACTCCATATCAAGCCTGGATAAATTGTACTGATGCAAATTTTGGCTTACATTGGCTTTCCCTGCTTATACTAGAGATTTGCACTAGTGCAATTGATGGTTATAACCATTTGTTCAGACAAAGCCTGATTCACCACCAGACTTTTAGTCTTACTTCAGACACAACTGTCTGGCATAGCAGTATCCTTAGCTATGGCTCTGCTTGCTGCATACTATACTTTTAGCATTATTATTTGTATTACCATAGTGCCTAGGGGCCTCAGTCATGAATCCTTGTGCTGGGCATTGAACAAACACATAAAAGAACCCTGCCTGGCTACCTGCTGGCTAAGAAGCAGGGTGTTGAAGGAGAAAGATCAAGAAATGTTCCACAGTCTGTCTCCTAGAGACTTTATATTTGTTCCTTCTTAGTCTGTCATTTCCTTCAATCTAAAATAAAAGTCACTTAGACTGAAAGTTCAGTAGTTGACTTCAATGGCTGGTTGACTAGTAAAAGGAAACCTGGTTCACAAGTACCTGTGTGTGTAAAAATGTAGAGTTTAGTTCATTATGATTCACAAGCTCACAATAGTAGTTAATCACTATTAAATTTACTCCTGTGCAGAGGGCTAGCATGGGTCCCCTGCATCATCTGCATCCCACTAAAGCCTTCAAAACAGAGTTTATCTGGGCTAATAGTAGATTAGAGGTCTCACTGGGGTGAACCTCATCTATCATTTGGGCAACTACTGGGTACTCATGGCATGTGAATCTTGACAGTGTCCATTATTTTAACAGAAATTACTATTCATTCAAAACTGTATTCTGAATGCTCACATTTGTCTCTCAGTCTTCACCCACTTTTAAAGTTTTATCCAAACAAGGGAGGAAAAACAATACCATTGGACTTCCTGTATGTGACCAATCACACCACACAACCAGAAAATAGTGAACAACAGAAATGAACAGTTGCAAGGCTACGTCTACACTACAGCCTTTTGTCAGCAGAGACAATGCAAATGAAGAGCTCATTAGGGTTTGTCACTCTGTCATTTGCATATTCTTTGCTGATGCTTTTTGCGGAAGGGGTTTTTGCGCAAAACCAAGCAGTGTAGATGGGGCCGTTTTGCACAAAAAATCCTTTTGCGCAAGATCCCTTATGCCTCAAAAAAGGAGGCATGCAGGATCTTGCACAAAGGTTTTTTTTGCACAAAACAGACCTGTCTACACTGCTTGTTTTTGCACAAAAACCTCTTCCGCAAAAAGCATCGACAGAGAATATGCAAATGAAGTGTGACAAATGCTAATGAGCACTTCATTTGCATTGTCTCTGCTGACAAAAGGCTGCAGTGTAGATGGTAGTCTTGGTGTTCAATCAACGGACTGCAAATGGTTTGTGAAAAAAAATGCTTCTATCTAGCAAATACATTCACAAAATTCAGTTGCTAAGAAGCAGCAAATGCTTCTAATGCTGTTTGCACAGTACCTCCACAACTCAATCATGACTGAAGCCTTTCAGTACTTTAGAAGTGCTTTATTAATAATCATCATAATCATAAAGGGAGCTAAATTCATAACAAATGGTTCAGCCAACTCTCCCTAAGCTCTAGGATTTCATTGTCTGTGTACGGAAGGAAAAGCAGCAAAAAAGGAATGGGCTGATAGTATTTTAAAGAGAGGAAGAAATAGAAGAAAAAAGAAACAGCCCTGTTTCAGTAGTGTCTGACATGTATGCTAATTAATTTATATCAGCCCCCCCATAGGGCACGTCTACAATAGGAAATTATTTTAAAATAATTCAATTCGAAATAATAATTCCCAAAGGGTATGTCTACACAGCAAAATTATTTCCAAATAACAGCCGTTATTTCAAAATAACTTTACTAGCATCTACACAGCCAAACCGCTATTTCGAAATTAAATCAAAATAGCAGAGCGCTTATTTTGAATTTCGTAAACTTCATTCTACGAGGAATAACGCCAAATTCGAAATAGCTAAATCGAAATAAGCGCTGTGTAGACGCTTATTTTGAAACTAGCCTATTAGCCCGTCATAAGACGGGATTTTCTGGTCTCTCCTCCATGTCGGTCTTCTCTCCTGAGCCTCCGGTCTCTCGCTCCGAGTCTCTTTCTTTCTCTCTCCTCCTCCTACTGCCTCCCCGTCTCTCTCTCAGCTCTCCTTCGCCTTCTGCCTCTCTCTCTGTTTCTCTCTTTCTCTTCTCCCCCTCCTGCCTCTCACTCTCTCTCCACTCTCCTCTGTCTCCGTTGGGGATGCACACTTGTCCAGGCCCCGCCCCCCTTCGCCTCCCGCCGTGGTGCTCGCCTGACTTCTGCGCTGCTCAGCCGGGCCTCCGCGCGGGAGCAAGAGGCGCAAACGGCCTCTCTCTCTCTTCTCCTAAATGATGAGGGGTTTGGAACGGGTCCCATATGAAGAGAGGTTAAAGCAACTGGGACTTTTCAGTTTTGAAAAGAGGAGACTAAAGGGGGATATGATAGAGATATATAAAATCATGAGTGGTATGGAGAGGGCGGATGAAGAAAAGTTATTTATTAGTTCCCATAATAGAAGAACTAGAGGACACCAAATGAAGTTAATGGGTGGCAGGTTTAAAACTAATAAAAGAAAGTTCTTCTTCATACAGCGCATAGTCAGCCTTTGGAACTCCTAGCCAGAGGAGGCTGTGAAGGCTAGGACTATAACAGAATTTAAAGAGAAGCTAGATAATTTCATGGAGGTTAGGTCCATAAAAGGCTATTAGCCAGGGGATAGAAATGGTGTCCCTGGCCTCTGTTTGTCAGAGGCTGGAGAAGGATGGCAGGAGACAAATCGCTTGATCATTGTCTTTGGTCCACCCCCCGTGGGGCACCTGGTGCTGGCCACTGTCGGCAGACAGGCGACTGGGCATAGGCATGCGCACAGGGTGTGCTGGGTGTGCCCAGGCACACCCTAATGTCTGGGGCTAGCCAGCAGCTGCTGGAGGAAGAGGGGGATTTCTGACGGAGCGCCACAGCCCCTCACTTTAAATTCCCCGCAGCCATCTACTGGGCACTATGGGGCAGAGAGAGCGCATGCATGGCATCCTCAAACACCGCGCAACAGGTGAGAGGGGAAACACCAGGAACTTTAAAACCCAGTGGCCCAGCTCCAAAAACAGCTGGGACCCTACTACAGATGGCAGCCCGAGACATTTTGGCAGCCCAGGCCCCGCCCTACAGCACCACACACAGTCCTGGGGCCGCCCCCACCTTTCCCGGCAGCACCGTGCGGCACCCAGCCCTGCAGCACCGCACGGCACCCTGGGGGTGCCCCATCCCAGCCCTGCAGCTTGGGCTGGCTCTGACTCCAGCCCTGCAAGCTGTAAGGCAGAAGCTGAAGGTAAGAAAGTGGGGGGGAGGGATAAGAAGAAGGGGTGGGAGAGGAAGGGGCTTTTGTGGTGGGGGTGGAGGAGGAAGGAAGAAGAAGAGGTGGAAGGGGCTTGTACGGAGTGGGAAAGGAGAGGAGGAAGAAAGGGGAAGGCACCAAAGCGACAGGGTAGAGGACACACAAATGCTAGGGGGAAGTGGACACAATGAGGAAAAGGGCAGGAGGGGAGGTGTCAGTGGGAGGGGGGACAGGGTGATGCTGGAAGAGGAGAGGGTAAGGGCATTGGGGATTGGAGGGGGAGGTGCTGGGAGAAGGCTTGACAGAAGGGGTAGGCATGAGGAAGGTGGGGTTGGAGCAAGTCATGTGTGAGGGCACAGGGGCATGAGGGGAATGGAGGCAGAGGGTGGTGAGGGGATGGGCATCAGGGAAAAAAGGGCAAAGGGGGTAGGGGCAGTGAGGGAAGGGGGAGGCACCAGGAGGGTGCAGGGGTAAGGGGATTCTGGGGTTGAAGCAGAAGGGCAGACGCCTGCAGGGGAGGGACCAGCACCAGAGGAGAGAGACGAGGGAGGTGTTAGACGAGGGGATGAGGAGAGGTAGCTCACATGATCAGAGTGGGGCTACTGGAGGAGTGGGCACAGGGGGGAGAGAAGGGCTGGTGGAGGGAGGGCAGGTCTCAGGAAGGCTGAGGGCAGTGAGAAGGGCAGGAGTCAGGACAGCAGAGGAGGGTGAGAGGTTGGGGGGCAGCAGGCACCAGGGAAGTTGATGGAGCAAGGGGAGGAGACATGGCAGCAGAGTGGGAAGGTAGATAGTTATTAATAACTTGGGTGCCACAATGGCACATCTAAACAAGCCACATCAGTTCAGTACTGGTGCACAACACAAAATTCATTCTGCTCATGGGAGGAAACTCTTAGAGGGAACACTTCCCCCCCAGCCTCTCCACCCCCGCATTAATGTCACACACATTGGGTTAATGCAATTGCAGGATAGTTACATGGGTGGGGGAGAGCCAAACTAATCCCTATTGGTAGGAGGATGGTGGGAAAAGTCTTTGGGGGGTCACATAACACTTTACTTTTGGTCATGTGCCCATCTTGCCCAGAGAGGGTTACCTCCAGAGGCGTGGCTAATGGGGTCCCGGGGTGTGGTTAACAGGGGTCAGGGGTGTGGCTAATGGGGGGGTCAAAGTACATTTTTAAAAAATTCTTTGAGTGCACACCCTAATGAAATGTGCTGCGCATGCCTATGCTACTGGGCTAGATGGACCTTTGGTCTGACCCAGTACGGCCATTCTTATGTTTCTATGTTCTCCTTCTACTGCCTCGCCCTCTCGCTCTCTCAGCTCTCGTCCGCCTCCTGCCTCTCTCTCTGTCTCTCTCTCTTTCTCTTCTCTCCCTCCCGCCTCTCACTCTGTGTTTCTCTTCTCCTCCTCCTGCTGCGTCTCTCTCACTCTCTCTCTTGCTGTTCTCCGCCTCCTCCGTTCTCCTCTCTGTCTCCTCCGCTTTCCTCCTTTTGAATCCAATGGCCTTTCCTGATGTCAGAGATGCACGCTCGTCCAGGCCCCGCCCCCTGGCTGTTCCCTCTGGGCGGTGCTGTTGCCTCCTGCCACGGCGCTCGGCTGACTTCTGCGCCGCTCAGCCGGGCCGCCGCGTGGGAGCAAGCGGCGCAAGCTGCCATTTGAGCCCTGCGCTCTCCATGCAGCATCCCTGTGCTGCATGGGGAGCGCGGACCCCAAACAGCCGCTTGCGCCTCTTGCTCCCACACGGCAGAAGTCAGCCGAGTGCCACGGCGGGAGGCAACAGCGCCACCCAGAGGGAACAGCCAGCGTTACAGCGTTACAGAGTCACAGACATTGGGCTACTACATATATAGGATAGGGGGCCTCTGACCCTTCCCAGGGTACCTTGGTGGCCACTCTGGGCCAAACCAGGAAAACTCTTCTGCTTCCCCCCCGGAGTCCTTAAAGGGGTAGACTCTGGCCACAGTGCCTGTGCCAGCTGCAAGCCTGCCAGCCCAGAGCCAGCAGTCGCTGTCCCTGACCCAACATGAGCCAGCAACCCACTGGCACTCAGACCTCCACTGCTCCCCAGGAGCAGGCTGGCAGCTCCCACGAGTCTGCCAGGGGCTGCAAAAGGTGAGCACCTTCCTGGTCTAGCGCAGAGATCACGGACCTGACTGAGGTTTGGGGGGAGCCCTCCAATGTCCATGATCTCCACACTAGATGCAGGAACGCGGCCGTCTACAGGTGGATGGCTGACAGCCTGGCCACCAAAGGCCACATGCGCACCCAAGAGCAGGTGCGCATGAAAATCAAAGAGCTGAGGCAGGCCTATGCCAGGGCCACAGGGGCAGCTCCCAACCAGAGGCTAACCCAGACCCCTGCCACTATTATGATGCCCTGGACCACATGCTGGGGGGGCAGACAGTCCGTGCCTCCCAGGTGGTCATTGACCCTGGGGCAGAGGGCCCTGAGCAGGGCATGGAGGAGGACCAGGGACCGCGCATGTGGGCCTTGCTGACCATGGAGCACGCAGCAACCTGGGCATGTGTCATGCCACCTTGGGCATGTGGCTCCGGCTGGCTGCCACACAGGGGCCCTGACCTGTTACTCACACGCGTGTATGTATGAAAGCACATGACATGCTCCTGGCCCCAGGGAGGGACACTGTACAATGCCCTCCTTCCACAAGCCCCCTCTACGCAGAGGCAGGGCACATCTCCTCTCCCCCCCACCCCCACACTATATGCAGCACAAGGGCATGGGTGCAGTCCCAGGCCAGCTCACACTCCCAGGGATAGCAGGAAATGCCAAACATGTCGTGTGTGCAAGCACATTGGCTCTGATGGTGCGGAGACCTGCCATCCTTGCCTTGCAGAGGGGGGCTGGGCTTCACCCACTGTGTCCCCAGGGATGACTGACCACTTCTCTTGTTTTTCCACAGCCACAGCAGCTGTGAGTGCAGGGCGCACAACCCCGCCCAGGACAGCCTCCCGGACCCGGGCACTCAGCAGGCTGACCCGGAACCAGGAGGAGTACCAGCCGCAGCACCTAGGGCTCCTGCGAAGGCAGGTCCACATCCTGGAGCCCTAGGTGCATGAAGACCTGCAGCTGTGGTGGGAGAGCTGGCGGGAGCTGCTTGCCCAGGGCCGTGCCATCTGCGACCACCTGCAGACTCTGGTGCAGATTGGTGCCTCCTGCCGCTCCAGCCCCTGCCACTGCCCCATCTATCGTTCCTCCTCCCACTCCTGCTCCCCCTCCCGCCTCTTCCTCCACCCCCCTCCATACCCGTGTGTTTATTTTACATCAGGAAGGGGGGTTAGGGAGGGGAAAGTGGAAGGACATCAGGTGGAATCGGGGCCGGCCCGAGCTCTTTCAGCGTTCTGGGCCCAGGCGCGCAGCGCTGCCCCCAGGGTGCACGGCGCATGCGTGGGCCAGCCATGACCACTGGCGCGCAGCCCAGGGCCTGCTACCAGGGCGCACGGCGCATATGCTGCCCGGCCCGGCCTCGATAGTGCTGCTGGCGCATGCGCCGGGCCATTCAGGGCCCTGCGGCTGTGCGGGGAAGGATGCTGCTGGGCCAGTGCCGCAGGGGCTGGCGCTGCGGGAGCCAAGCATGCGGTGCCTGATGGCAGCTGTAAGGGACGCCGCACGCCCCTTACAGCTGCCATCAGGCGCCCCCATCATTGGCGCCCTGGGCAGCTGCCCGGCTCACCCATGCCTCCATTCGGCCCTGGGTGGAATAAGGCACAAGGCCCAGTGGGGTATGCCAGGGAGACCTCATTCCTCCTCTGTCTGGAAGCTCTCCCGCAGGGCCTCCCGGATACGGACAGCCCCCCGCTTGGCCTCTCGGCTGGCAGCCGTGCAGGGCTGCACGTAGAAGCCAGCCAAGTGGTCAGCCTCTGCCATGCAGGCTGGCAGGAAAGCTTCCCCCTTCCTTTCGCACAAATTGAGCAGCACACAGCATGCCGCCACCACGTGTGGAATATTCTTCTTGGAGAGGTCCAGGTGGGTGAGGAGGCATCTAAAACGGTCCTTCAACCGGCCAAAGGTACCCTCCATCATGATGCAGGCCCTGCTGAGCCTGGCATTAAAGGCCTGCTGGAAGGGGTTGAGGTGTCCTGTGTAGGGCTTCATGAGCCAGGGCTGTAGTGGGTAGGCCACATCCCCCACCAGGCACACAGACATGTCCACAGGAATGTTCAGGGAAGAAAGTCCTGGTGTGCAGCCTCTGGCACATGGAGGAGTTCTAGTACGTTCGCGTGTCGTGTGCTTTGCCGGACCAACCCACTTTAATGTCCAGGAAGCGGCCCTGGTGGTCAACTTACAGGATGACCAAGAAATATCCCTTCCACTTTACGTACAGCCATGTTCACCAACAGGTCAATTGCGATCGACTGGTCGATCGCGAGGCCTCGACTAGTCGATCGAGTGGCGTCCCCCCCCCATTTCCCCCTACTCCTGAGAAGCCCTGCTACCTACCTCCAGCAAAAATGGAGATAGCACCAGCTTCCCACGGGTGGACGGAAGTCCCGCAGCTTAACGCCACTTCCGGGGATTCCGGAAGTGCATTGTCTGCTCTGCCAGGCGCACTGTGGGAGGGGGAGTCGGCCCTGGAGGAGGAGCTCAGCGACTTCCCTGCACAGGCGCTGGAAGGGTTAGTTGGCCCAGGGCAGGCACGCGCGGAGTTTCCCTGCACCATGGGGGGGGGGGGGGGGGGGGGAATCAGGCCTGGAGGAGGCACGTGCTGGCTTCCCTCTGGGGGCGGGAATCCTGGGAGGAGGCAGATGCAGGGGACTCTCTGCCTCCACTGGCACCCCACTCCCCAGCCCCCACTCCCCAGACTCCACTCCCCACTCCCCAGACCTCACTCCCCAGCCACAGAACTCTGTCCCCATTCCTG
The DNA here is from genome assembly GCF_052426305.1 of Pelodiscus sinensis. Classification (NCBI taxonomy): domain Eukaryota; kingdom Metazoa; phylum Chordata; order Testudines; family Trionychidae; genus Pelodiscus; species Pelodiscus sinensis. The sequence goes on from NC_143071.1 coordinate 17,860,202, forward strand.
TCCCCACTCCCTGAACTCTGTCCCCACTGGCACCCTGTCCCCCGATGCAGAACCCTGTCCTCTGCCCTCCCAGCACCCTGTTCTCTCTCCCCTGCCCCCAGCCACAGAACTCTGTCCCTACAAAATGTATAATTATAAATGCTTCATTTTAGATTTAAATAGCATGAATAAAAAATAGACCATTTATTTCATAACTATAAACACGTGATTTTAATTTTATATATCGCACAATTTAAAAATAAACTGTTTCTCAGAGTGTGTATGGAAGGGCTGGGGATAGCAAGTGATGGACAGGAGAAGAATAGAGAGGATGGGGCTTCAAGAAAGGGCGGGGCTTCAATGAAGGGCGGGGTGGTAGATCTTCTCCTGTTCTGAGATTTAAAAAGTGATCTTGGGTGTAAAAAGCTTGGAGACCATTGACATACAGGGAGGCCTGGTGGTCTGGGGCATGGATGGGGATGTGCGTCCTGTCAATTGCCCCCCCACAGTTGGGGAAGCCCAGAGCGCCACAGCCCTCAATGACCGCCTCCACATCAGTAAGGCAGATGACTCTGCGGAGCAGAACTCTATTGATGGCCTTGACCACCTGCAGAGGGACACACAAAACCGAGAGTCATTGGGGTGCCAGGGTGGCTGACAGTGCTCCTTCCTCACCACTGCCCCCCACTCCCTCCCCTGGAGCAACCCCCCTTCCCCTGCAATCCTGGCCATCACGAGCAGTCCGTAGTGTGGCTGGGACAGAACAAACCCTCCCGGGGAGGGGAATTGCACCACCTCCCCCCATTTTCCCTGGGGAAGCCCCTCCTCCCAGGCACAGTGGCCAGAGACTGCCATACCTGCATGAGCACTGCTCTGACGGTGGATCTCCGCACGCCGAACTGGTTTGCCACGGATCGGTAGCTATCCGGCGTGGAGAGTTTCCAGAGGGCGATGGCCACGCGCTTCTGGAGGGGAATGGCGGGCCTCATGTGCATGTCCCGTCGCTGCAGAACAGAGGCAAGCCACTCACAGAGCTCGAGGAAGGTGTCCTTCTTCATCCTGAAGTTCTGAGTCCAGTGTTGGTCTCCCGAGCGCTCCAGGACAATGTGGTCCCACTAGTCACTGCTGGTGTCCAGATGCCAGATGCGGCAGGGCATGCTGGCATCCGGGCACTGCTGCTGCTCCTCCTCGTGTCCCAAGAGAGTCTGGAAGAGGGTCTGGGGGTCGGGCTGCAGCAGATGTTGCAAGGCAGACTCCAGCAATTGCTGCCAGGCTTGCAGCAAGACATCCAAAATGAGCACCAGAGTGCCCAGGGGCAGCTCTGGCTCCATGGCACCAAGTGCTGTGGAGTCCCAAGTCAGGGGAACCAAAGCAGACAGAGACAAAAATGCTTTGCTGTCCCTCAGTGAGGTAGGCAAGCAAGCAAGGAAAGGTGAGAACCTGCTGTCCAGGCGGGTCCCTTTAAGCACAAGCCTCAGATAGCCTCAGACAGCAGCCACACACAGCAACTACTGACCTGATGCCCTGCTGCAATTGGTTTCAGCTGGCCTTAAATGCAATTCAGCATCCAATCAGTGTAGACGTGCTATTTTGAAATGCATTTTGTGTGTGGACGTGTTATTTCAAAATATCTTATTTCGAATTAACTAGTTTGAAATAAGATATTTCTAAATAACGCTGTAGTGTAGACATACCTAAATGAACAAAATCAAAATAATGTGTCCCCACTATGGAGAAGCCTCGAAATTAGTCCAAGGAAGGCTCTGTTATTGTGGACGTGCTACCTCCACTTGGAGCCTCAGGAAGCACTGGGGAGTAATTACTTCGAATGACTCCGGGGAGTACTTATTTCGAAATAGCAGCAGTGCAGCATCCATACTACCGCTATTTCAAAATAACTATTTCAAAATAAGCATTGTTCCCCAAGGAAATCAGGAGTACAGATTTCAAAAAAATCAGCCCATTATTTTGAAATAATGGGCTCGGTAGTGTGGATGCTCCACTTATTATAAAAGGGTAAATAACTCCGTAGTGTAGACCAGGGCATAGGAAGCATCTGGATTTGCTAAGTGTAAACTGGTTCGTCCCTCAGCGTCCACTATGAGTTAATTGTGTTACAGAGAGATCAGCCTGAGCGGTCACCACTAAGGCCGGTGGCCCTTTTATTACGCAAAGTCGCGTGACACCCGAGCCGGGTCGGCCTGCTGGCGGAGTAGGGGGGTTCGGGCCCACCCCCTCTCCGAACCCCGGCCCAGGGCCCTAAAGGCAGGGACCCGTGGTCCCTCCCTCGCGGATGGGGGAACGCCCCAAAACACACCCGCTCACGGGCTCCACGACCCCGCCCTGGGCCGCTTCCTACTCCACCAGGCCTCCCGGCCCGTCTCCCTTGACCCCGCTGGCCTCACCTCTCCTTCTTTCTCCCCTCCTCCAGCTCGATCCGCCGCGCTCCCCTCCACCGTGCCGGTCCCGGGTTTAAATCCCCCGCCGGCTCCATTCCCCCTCCACGTCACTTCCCCTGCGACGCCTCCCAGCCACCCTTCCCCCGTGACGTCATCCCCCTGCGCCTCGCCGGCCCCTCCCTCTCGGGCCCTGCCAGCCGGCGTATTACTGCAGCCCGTCGCGGCGGGCTGGGCTGCGTTCCCCGCCCCCCGGTATGGCCGCCCGGCGCCTCCCGGCGCGTTCTCAGTGCGGGGCGCGAGTGCCCCGTCGCGCCGCCCGGGGCCTCCCGGCGCGCTCTCAGTGCGGGGCGCGAGTGCCCCGTCACACCACTCCCCCCTCGTTTCGTTACTTATACTCTCCCCCCCCCTGCGGCTCCCTCCGACCTTCTCGATAGGCAGTCCGCGTTCTGGTGGGCACTCCCCGGTCGATGCACGATTTCGAACTTGTATGGCTGCAGACTTAGGTACCACCGGAGTATTCTTGGGTTGGTATCCTTCATGGTATTGAGCCATTTCAGAGGAGCGTGGTCCGTTACCAGGGTAAAGCAGGCCCCTGCAAGAAAGTATCGTAGAGCATCTACCGCCCACTTAATGGCTAGTGCCTCTTTCTCAATAGTGGCGTATCCCTTCTCTCTGTCAAACAGTTTCCGGCTTAGATACAGTACCGGGTGCTCGGCCCCCCCCATCTCCTGCGTTAATACCGCCCCTAACCCAGTTTCCGATGCGTCCGTTTGGAGGATAAAGGGTTTTGAAAAGTCCGGCTGGGCGAGCACCGGCGCCTGAGTCAGTCTCTCTTTTAGAGCCTGAAAGGCCTTCTGACACTGCTCCGTCCACTGGACTCTCTGGGGCTTCCCTTTGCGGGTCAAGTCCGTTAGCGGGGTGGCTAACGATGCAAAGTGGGCCACGAATCGGCGATAGTACCCTGCCAATCCCAGAAACTGTCTTACTTGTCTTTTTGTGGTGGGGGTAGGGTAGTCCCGTACTGCTTGGATTTTATCCACCAGGGGTCTCACCGTCCCCCGCCCTACCGTGTACCCCAGATACGTCACCTCCTTCTTCCCGAACTGGCATTTCTTGGGGTTGGCGGTGAGGCCGGCTTGCCTCAAGGCCTCCAGAACTGCGGCCACGTGTCCCAGATGTTGCTCCCACGTCTCGCTGAATACTATGATGTCATCAATATACGCGGCCGCGTAGGGCTGATGTTCTCTCAAGACCCGGTTCATGAGGCGTTGGAACGTCGCGGCTGCCCCATGCAGGCCGAACGGCATGGTCCGGAACTGGTAAAGGCCGAAGGGGGTTGAGAAGGCCGTCTTTTCTCGGGCCGCCGGCGACAGCGGGATCTGCCAGTAGCCTTTTGTCAAGTCGATCGTGGAGAGGTACCGGGCCTTCCCCAGCTGGTCTAGCAGCTCATCGATGCGTGGCATAGGGTATGCGTCGAACTGAGAGATCGCATTCACCTTCCTGAAGTCAATACAAAACCGGAGGGCCCCCTCTGCCTTGGGAACCAGCACAATCGAGCTCCGCCAGCCACTGTGCGACTCCTCGATTACCCCCCAGTCCAGCATGTCCCCCAGCTCCTTCTTTACGACGTCCCACATCTTACGGGGGAGGGGTCTCACCTGGTCCAATACCCGCTTCCCTGGTTCGGTGACGATCTCATGCTGGGCCAGATGCGTCCGTCCCGGTCTGCTCGTCAGCACCTCCCGGTGCCTCTCTAGTAGGTCCCGGAGCTCCTGTTGTTGTTGTCCCGTGAGTTCGGTCCCCAGCGTGGCTTCCTTGACCGTCACCTCCGGGTCTCCCCATGGTCCGAATTCCACATCTTTCATCTGAGTTTCTACCAGGAAGGCTTCCCGGGGCACCCACCGCTTCAATAGGTTAATATGGTAGATCTGGGTGGCCCTTCGCGGACCATCCAGCTGTATCTCATAATCCACCTCCCCGACCTTCCTTAACACCCTGAAGGGCCCCTGCCAGCGTGCCAACAACTTGGACTCTCTGTCTGGTAAGAGGAGCAACACCTGGTCGCCTGGCGCGAACTCTCAGACCTGGGCTCTTTGATTATATTGCTGGCACTGCCCTTCCTGGGCTCTCTGCAAGTTCTCCCGTGCCCATTCGGCCAGGGAGCCTAGTCTCTGCTGGAGCTGTGTTACGTAGTGGACTACCCCCAGGGCCGGGGTAACCTGAGCTTCCCACCCTTCCCTCACTAAGTCGAGGACCCCCCGGGGCTTCCGCCCATAAAGCAGTTCGAACGGCGAGTAACCCACCGAAGCCTGTGGCACCTCCCGGATGGCGAACATCAGAGCAGGGAGTAGCTTATCCCACCCCCGGGGTTCCTCCTGTACGAATTTCCTAAGCATACCTTTCAATGTCCTATTGAACCTCTCGACGAGGCCATCGGTTTGGGGGTGGTAGACGGAGGTGCGGATCTTGCGGATTCGTAGGAATTTGCACAGCTCAGTCATTACCCTCGCCGTCAGGTTAGTGCCTTGGTCTGTCAGTAGCTCCTTCGGCAGGCCTACCCTTGAAAACACCTTAACCAGTTCCTCCGCTATCACGTTAGCGGTGGCCTTCCGCAGCGGAATAGCCTCGGGGTAGCGGGTCGCGTAGTCCACGATTACCAAGATGTAGACATGCCCTCTCCCCGACTTATCCAAGGGCCCCACCAAATCCATGGCTATACGTTCGAATGGGACGCCCACGATGGGTAGGGGAACCAGCGGGGCGGGGGCCACTTTCTTGCTAGAGGTCCTTTGGCATTGGGGACAAGACATGCAGAAGTTCTTGACCTCTTGGTATACCCCGGGCCAATAAAACCGCTGCAAGATTCGCTGCTGGGTCTTCTCGCTGCCCAGGTGTCCCGCCCAAGGGTGATTGTGCGCTAGCTCCAGTACCTTCCATCGGTATGGGCGTGGCACTAGTAATTGTGGGTTTTCCTGTCCGTCCGCCCCCACCGCCACTCGGTAGAGTCGCTCTCCCCGTACCTCAAATCGTGGTCCCAGCTGCTGCCGTCCTTCCCCCTCTGGAGCTTCCTCTGCTTCTGCCCGCACCTGGGTCCATGCTGTCTGGAGCGTCGGGTCTTCCCTCTGGTGTGTCAGGAAGTCCCCCTCTTCCACCTCCAGGCGTAGCGGGGGGTTCGGCCCCCCCGGCCTCGGGTTCCCCTGCGGTGGGGACTTCTTCCCCTTGGGCTGCCAGAACGGGTTTCTCTTGTCCCGGCCCCGGGCCCTCGTGACCCGTCCCCCATTCCTTTAGCAGGGTGGCCATCCCGGGCCAGTTCCTCCCTAGCAGCGCTGGGTAGGGGAGTTTGGGGGATATAGCGGCCCGGCACTGCGCCCGGATCTGCCCATCATCGATCCACACGTGGGCGGTAAGGTACGGATGTACGTCCCCGTGCACGCACCTCATCCAGATCTGGGGCCCCCGGGTCTGGGAATCGGGGACTAGATCCTCCCGCACCATGGTTTGGCCGCACCCCGAGTCCACCACCGCCCTTACCCGCTTCCCATTCAGGCTTATCCACCTGGTTACCTGGGCTCTTGACGAAGTGGTCCCGGCCGCCCCGTCCCGCCGTCTCTGCCCGAAGGTACAATCCATCAAGGGGCAATCTTTTTTGAAGTGCCCCTCCTCGCCACACTGGAAGCAGGCTCCCCTCGGGCTAGGGTCTGCCCTCGGGCTGGGTGTCCCGGGGTCCCCACTCGCTCCCGGTTGGTTCTCGGTCCTCCTCGGCGGGTTCCAAACTGGGGCCAGTTTTCGCTCTACCCCCGGGCCCCATGATGGTCTGCGGGCCGGTGGGTCTGCCCGGTGTGAGGTGTCCGCTCCTCCGCTACCGGCCGGGCTCCGTCGAGGCCCCGAGGGAGCGGGAGGGGGGTGTCTACCCCCCGTTTCCTCCGCTGCTGAAAAGCGCTCCATCAGCGTGATCGCCTCCTCCAGCGACTCTGGCCAGTGGCGGCGAACCCACTTCTGCCCCTCGGCAGGCAGGATCCGGAGGTACTGTTCTAACACCACCTGCTCCGCTACCTGCAGCCCGGTCTTTTTGGCAGGTTCCAGCCATCGCATGCCTGCTTCCCTGACCCGCTGCCCCAGCGCCCGTGGGCGCTCTTTCGGGTCATATCGGGTATCTCGGAATCGCTGGCGGTACGTCTCCGGTGATATGCCCAGCTGGTCCAACACGGCTTCTTTAACTTTATAATAACACAAAGCATCCTTGTCTGCCATACTTCTATAGGCCAATTGGGCCGGACCCGTTAGGAAGGGGGCTAGCAAGGTGGCCCAGTGCTCCTGTGGCCACTTCGCGGCGGTAGCCACCCGCTCAAAGGTGACCAAAAACGCTTCTGGATCATCTTCAGGTCCCAGCTTCGTCAATCGCAGCGGCAGCTGGGCGCCCGGGATGGCGCCACCTTCTCCATCTCCTGGGGAGCCCGGCTCTGCTCCAGGCGCGGTTCCTCGGGCAGTCGCCCCTTCTCTGATTTCTTTCAGCATTTGCCGCTGCTGGTCCTGGAATTGGGTCATCATGTCCCGCAACACCTGGTTCTGATGCTGCTGTTGCTGCTTCTGGTTGTCTACCAGCCATTCTATGATCTTGTTGACCTCCATTATGCGCTCGGGAGGGGGGTCAACCGTAAGATGCAGGTGGTCGACACCTAGTTCTTTTCAAACAAACACCCAAACGGATCAATCACCCTACCTCCCTTGTTTTATGCCCCCCCCACCACCATTTTTTTTTTTTTTTTTTTTTTTTTGTGAGTTACTCTAATTCCTGGGGCCCCTTCTTACTCCCGGGGCCCAGGGACCTGTGCCCACATTCTCCACCACGTGTAAACTGGTTCGTCCCTCAGCGTCCACTATGAGTTAATTGTGTTACAGAGAGATCAGCCTGAGCGGTCACCACTAAGGCCGGTGGCCCTTTTATTACGCAAAGTCGCGTGACACCCGAGCCGGGTCGGCCTGCTGGCGGAGTAGGGGGGTTCGGGCCCACCCCCTCTCCGAACCCCGGCCCAGGGCCCTAAAGGCAGGGACCCGTGGTCCCTCCCTCGCGGATGGGGGAACGCCCCAAAACACACCCGCTCACGGGCTCCACGACCCCGCCCTGGGCCGCTTCCTACTCCACCAGGCCTCCCGGCCCGTCTCCCTTGACCCCGCTGGCCTCACCTCTCCTTCTTTCTCCCCTCCTCCAGCTCGATCCGCCGCGCTCCCCTCCACCGTGCCGGTCCCGGGTTTAAATCCCCCGCCGGCTCCATTCCCCCTCCACGTCACTTCCCCTGCGACGCCTCCCAGCCACCCTTCCCCCGTGACGTCATCCCCCTGCGCCTCGCCGGCCCCTCCCTCTCGGGCCCTGCCAGCCGGCGTATTACTGCAGCCCGTCGCGGCGGGCTGGGCTGCGTTCCCCGCCCCCCGGTATGGCCGCCCGGCGCCTCCCGGCGCGTTCTCAGTGCGGGGCGCGAGTGCCCCGTCGCGCCGCCCGGGGCCTCCCGGCGCGCTCTCAGTGCGGGGCGCGAGTGCCCCGTCACACTAAGCAAATAATTTAGAACCAGGGTGGGGAAGGGGTTCATATCAGAAGTTGGCTCAAAGACATATCCTCTCCTAAAGGACCTCATGACAACTCATATTAGGCAATACTGAATGTAACAAACTCATTATTTTATTAGATTTTTATTCCCATAACAAACATGCCTTGGCCGAAAGACCATTTCCAAAATGCCACAGACTACACCAGAACAGCTTATAGCAATTTTAAAATACTCTGGAGATACAGTTGAACAGCTGAGAGATCATTTTGAACATGGACTCATTAGCAACATCCTGTGAAGCAAATTACTAACTGCGGCATGTGGAGGAGACATATCTTATACAAGGACACAGGGTCAATTTCAGCCGAGTACAGAAAAGCTACACATGACCTTCTAAACTCCTTATGTTCTATTAAGAACTTAAGTGGTGTGTGGGTCTTGTCTAGGTTCTCTACACTGAGTTAAATTCCACCATTATTATTATTTTTGAATGTACTACATTCAGCAAGGAAAGGAACCACACGGCACAGCGATGCCCACTGGCTTACATTTGCAGATTCCATCTACAAAGACATCTTACACAAAGCCCCAGAAAAGCCACCCACAAAAAATATATACAAAGCAGATCATATTCCCCCCCCTTACCACTCTCCCCCACTATCTGGGGTTTGGATCGTCATCAAAGAGAATGATATTAAGAAATTCCAATGCTGGTCTACTTTCCCAGCAAGGAGTGTGGACAGCTAGAGAGAGCATGTGAGGAAGCTGACTATGTCTTCAGCCACACTAAGTTCTCAAATGTAGCACCAGAAAAGGAATATAATAACAAAAAGAACTTTGAGGCACCGACTTGGGATGCAGGGATTTGGGGAGTAATGTTTTAAGATAGCCAGAGGTAGAGCAGCAATAGAGAGGGGAGCAGGTGCATGTACACAAATCTAACATTGACCACTCAGGGAGAGCGCCTTTTGTGCCATCATGCACTGATCTACTAGAGTTCTTTGAGGGGGGTCAATAAACATGTGGACAAGGGGGATCCAGTGGATACAGTGTACTTAGATTTCCAGAAAGCCTTTGACAAAGTCCCTCACCAAAGGCTCTTAAGTAAAGTGAGTTGTCATGGGATAAGAGGGAAGATCCTTTAATAGATTTATAACTGGTTAAAAGACAGGAAACAAAGGGTAGGAATAAATTGTAAGTTTTCAGAGTGTAGAGAGGTAACCAGTGGGTCCCCCAAGGGTCTGTCCTGGGACCAATCCTAGTCAATTTATTTATAAAAGATCTAGAGAAAGGGTTAAACAGTGAGGGTACGTCTACACTACAAGGTTTTTGGACAAAAACCGGTAGAGTGTCCACACCTCAAGTGCACTTTTGTGGAAGTAAATCGGCAGAAGAGAAGGCTTTTGGAGGTACAATTATTCCTCTCCCCACAAGGAATAACTCCTTTTTATGCAAGAGTTCTTGCACAAAAAAGCAAGTGTGGACACTCCGCAGGGTGTGCCGATGATGCCAAACTGCTCAAGATAGTTAAGACCAAAGCAGACTGTGCAGAGATTCAAAAAGAACTCACCAAAAAAGCACAGGTGCTCTGATGGCCATTCTGTGTATGGCTATCAGAGCTTCCTTGAGCAAGAGTGTCCATGAGTGTGGACACTCTCTTGCACAAGAGCACATCATTTTTGCGATGTGCTTTGAGGTCTGGACGCGCTTTTGTGCAATACGTTTCTGCGGAAGAACTCTTCTGCAAAAGGCTTCTTGCGCAAAAACCCTGCAGTGTAGACAAAGCCTGAGGTGACAAAGTTTGCGATGATACCAACTGCTCAAGATAGTTAAGACCAAAGCAGACTGTGAAGAGATTCAAAAAGAACTCACCAAACTAAGTGACTGGCAACAAAATGGCAAATGAAAATTAATGTTGATAAACGTAAAGTAATGCACATTGAAAGAAATAATCCCAACTGTACATACAATATAATTTGACTACAACTACTCAAGAGAGAGATCTTGGAGTCATTATGGATAGTTCTCTGAAAACACAGTGTGCAGCAGCAGTCAAAAAAGCAAATAGAATGTTAGGAATAGTTAAAAAAGGAATAGTAAATAAGTCTTATTGCCTCTATATAAAACCATGGTACTCTCACATCTTAGAATACTGTGTACAGATGTGGTCACTGTTAGAGAAAAGAAACTGCCCCCCAGTAAAAAAGTTTGGCCAGGCCGCTCTTGACTCCTTGAGAGAAACCAGCGGCACCCTTCCTGCATACCAATGCCTTTAAAAAAGGGGAAGGTGTGAAAAGGGGAAAATAGCCTGACTCTCCCACCCGTCACCTTGGCGTGAGAACTGCGGGGCTTACCTGGTCTCATGAAACCTGCACAGTTTCGGCCCAACCCCTGGGACACCAACCCCCCCACTTGGTGACCATTGGGCCATATATGGTAATATGCAAGTGCAGGAAAGCAATGTGCAGATTTGGGGATAAATACCCGTGGCACAGTTCACTCTAGGAGGTCTTTGCAACACACGTACCACCGTGCGTGTACCTTCTCGCATACTTCAAAGTGCTGCCGGCCTGATCAACTGACCAGCCACCTCCCCTGACTCTCGGGCATAACCAACGCCTTCGCAACCGAACCGATATCTTTGAAATGTTCCATGTGCTGTGTAATTTGGTATGTATGATTTGATTTTTTCTTGTTGTATAAGCTTAGTGTTGTAGTTGTTTTTGGGTAGTACATAGAGTTTGTAGTTATCACTGTTATTTAATTAGTGTAGCTGGATATTTTAAGATTAGAGACTATTCCCCTTGCCATTCCCATCTCTGACACGTTTAACTAGAAATCGTAGAATAAATATAATAAATACTGTAAATTCATTATTAACACAGTCTATTACAAATCTTAGAATAAATACTATAAATTCACCATTGTTATAAATAAATATTTTTTACTTGATAAAACTGTCCACCTGGTTCTGTCCTTCCCCCCTTGGGTATTTATCATCGGACCTGTGATTCTCGCGACAGTCACCTCATCTCAAAAAGATATATTGGCATTGGAAAAGGTTCAGAACAGGGCAACAAAAACTATTAGGGGTTTGGAATGGGTCCCATATGAAAAGAGATTAAAAAGAGTTGGACTTTTCATCTTAGAAAAGAGGCAACTAAGAAGGAATATGATAGAGGTCTATAAAATCATGAATGGTGTGGAAAAAGTGAATAATGAAAAGTTATTTACTTATTCCCACTATATTAGAACCAAGGGTCACCAAATTAAATTAATAGGCAGCAGGTTTTAAACAAACAAAAGGAAGTTTTTCTTCAGTTTATAGTCAACCTGTGGAACTCCTTGACAGAAGATGTTGTGAAGACTGGGATTTTTACAGAGTTCAAAAAAGAGCTACATCGATTTATGGAGATTAAGTTCATCAATGGCTATTAGCCAGGATGGGTAGGAATGGTGTCCCTAGCCTCTATTTGTCTGAAAATGGATGACAGGAGAGGAATCATGTGATGGTTACCTGTTGTGTTCCCTCCCTCTGGGGCATCTGGTGTTGGCCACTGTCAGCAGACAGGATACTGGGCTAGATGGACCTTTGGTCTGACCCAGTATGGCCGTTCTTATGTTCTCACCCCACTTTCACAGGAACTTGCTCTTTCCTCTGCTCCCCCGTCTTCACTCCAGCACGATCTTGCTTTACTTTCTCTCTGTCCCCTGATCCTGGAAGGGGCCTCACTCTCCTGCCCCATCACATCAGGACTGGAGGAGTATTCTGTCCTCCTGACAAGCCCCTGCTTGCCCCCCTTGCATATGCGCCTGGCGGGAAGTTACTGTCACAGTAAATGTTACTATTGGTCTCAGGTGGAAAGGTCTTGCTCATCTGAACAACCACAAGACTGAGTTGCTAAATTTGGACTGCTCAGGAGTTAACTGGGTCAGGTGATCCAGTGTAGGATTGATGTATAAAACATGCTTCCAAGTTCAAATCAAGATGGGTATGTTTTAAAAGGGACTGAGACTAAACTGTAGCTTTAGATTGAGGAATCTGTTACAAAACTTTGGGAAAAAATAGCCTTGTAGCACTTTAAAGACTAACAAGATGGTTTTTAGGTGATGAGCTTTCGTGGCGCAGACCCACTTCTTTAGATCATATTCTGAAAGTGAATAGGCATGACCATCATGTAACAGAGGGATACAATGAAAAAGTAAACAAAATATACAGTAATGAATCAGATACATAGCATGGAAGGTGGAGGCGAGGGGGGAGGAAGTGACAAGGAAGGTAGAAATTGCTTATTGTAAGCGTCAATTAAGTGGCTTATCTGGAGTTACTACGAATATCAAAAGGTGGTGAGGCTGCCTTTGTAATGTGTAAGGTAATTATCATCTAAATGAAGGCCCATTCGCAACATGATGAATTTTAGCATAGAAAAGAGTTCTGAAGTCTCTCTCTGTAATCTGGTGTTAAGGGAATGGCCAGTTTGATAAAAATGTAGCCTAGCAGGTTTTTCTATGTGGAGATAACTGATGTCTGATTTGTGAGCATTAATTCTTTGGCAAAGTGACAGACCAGTTTGTCCAATATACATCGCAGAGGGACATTGTTGGCACATGATGGCATATATCACATTGCTGGACATACAGGAATATGAGCCCTTGATCATATAACTGACAAAAGAAATCCGTGACAGAAACTGGCAAATTATCTCAAATTTCCTGAGTCACAGTCCAGGGCCCTTAACCATAAGACAAACCTTTCCCTTTTCTATAAATTCTTTCCTTGGCTCTGATTTCAGCTTCTGGCCACTCCTCCAATAGAAATGCATTAATAAATCCATAGATTCCAAGATTAGAAGGGACCATTGTGATCATCTAGTCTGACCTCCTGTGTAACACAGGCGATAGAATCTCTCTATAGGAATTATAAAGGATAATTCTTAGAGCAGATCTTTTAGAAAAAACATGCCATCTTCATTTAAAAATTGCCAGTGATAGAGAGTCCATCATGACCCTTGGTAATTTATCACAATAGCTAATTATGCTCTATGTTAAAAATGTACGCCTTATTTCCAATCTGGCTTCAACTTCCAGCCATTGGCCCTCACTCTGCTGGACTGAAGAGCCCATTATTAAATATCTGTCCCACATGTAGGTACTTGCAGACTGTGATCAAATCACCCCTTAATCATCTATTTGTTAAACTAAATAGATTGAGCTTCTCGAGTTTATCACTATAAGGCATCCTTTCTTATCCTTCAATCATTCTTGTGCTTTTTCTGAAACCTCTTCCATTTTTCAACATTCTTCTGGAATTGTGGACTCCACAATAGGACAGAGGGAAGAGGGATTCCAGCAGAGATTTCACCAGAGCCAAATACAGAGGTAAAATAATCTCTCTACTCTTTCATAAGATGCCCTTGCTTACACATCCAAACATTGCATTAGCCCTTCTGGTCTCGGTTATGCCCTGGGAGCTTATGTTCAGCTGATTATCCACCACAACCCTCAAATCTTTGCCAGAGTCACTATTTCTCATGCTAGAGTCCTTCCCTGTGGATGTATGGCCTATATTTTTGTTCTGAGGTATATATATTTGCCATATTAAAATGCATATTTCTTATGTGCACCTAGCACAGCAACTGATCCAGACTGCTCTGAATCAGTGACCTGTTCTCTTATCTATTACTACCCCAATTTTTGTGTCATAGGCAAACTTTATCACTGATGATTTTATATTTCCTTCCCGGTCATTAATCAAAATATCAAACACAGGTTAAACCTCCCTAGGCCATCACTCTATGGTTCCGGCAACATCTGTGGTCCAGCATGATTTTAGTTAGATGTCCACTTATCATGGGTTTGTCCAAGTTTCCCAGGGTCCCAAACAGTTTGTTTACAGCCACCATTCCTGGCTCTCAGTGTTCTGTGCTGTTATTTAGCACCAATTTATCCCAAAATGTCTTCTAAGAGCCCAGTAAACAGAGTGTGGGTAATGCTGCTAGACAATGTTGACCTCCCATGGTCCAGCAGTTCTCTGGTTTGACACTGATCAGGTCCCAAGGGTGACAGATTAGAGAGGTTCAACCTGTAGCATCGAGCCAAGAACTGATCCCTGCAGACCCCACTAGAAACACATCCTTCAGATGATGGTTCTCAATTTACAATTATATTTTGCTTGTAACTCACTCTCCTTGCCAGTGCCTGTGTGAGTAAAGTGCAGGGGGTCTGGACTGGCAAGCTTTGGGAATGTTCCAGTTCTCCTGTCTGCCTATATCCATGAATTCGGCTCCATCAGAAACCAGCAGTTGTCTTGTTAATTCACTCGTCCAGACTTTTATTGTCGTTCTAAGACCAACAGTAATTTGGGATGGAATGTTGTGTCACCACACTGATTTACTCTTGAAGCTATTTTATGGTTTTTAATGGCCTCCTATGTTCCCAATGAAGTCCGTGTGGTTTTAAACACATGTACTATATATGCAGACCTTGAATGTTATTTCAATGTGAATGATTAAGATGTACAAGAAAACAAAGAGCAAAGACAGTTTTGTGGCTAAGGCACTTGATTGGGACTCAGGAACTCTGTCACAAACTTCCTGTGTGACAGGTGCAAGTCATGTGATTTCCCTGTGCCTCAGTTCCCCATCTGTGACAGTGACATAATGATACTTCCTTTGTCTGTCTTTGGCAGTGTTGTAGTGGTGCTGGTCCCAGGATATGAGAAAGACAAGGTAGGTGAGTAATATCTTCGACTGCACCAACTTCTGTTGGGGTAAAGTACAAGCCTTCACACTACAAAGAGCTCTTTTTTGGTACTAGGGAAGGAAATCAAGCATCTGAAGCAACTTGGATTTAGCTCTGACTCTGATTTCCTGCCCCAGGCTTAAGGAAGAGCTTGTGTAGTTTGAAAGCTTGTACTTTCCACCAACAGAAGAAGGTCCACTAAAAGATATTACCTCACCACCTTGTCTCTCTGTTTTGTCTTTTTAAATTAATAGCTCTCCAGGGCAGGGACTGCCTTATTTTTGTGTGTATACAGGGTCTGGCCCAAAGAGGCCCCAGTCTCAGTTGTAAACTCTGGACACTACTGTAACATACATTACATCATGAGCCTATCCAACTCAAAGACTCCATACATTTCCTTACAAAGTCACTAATTACACCTCTTATCCTTAAAACTACAAGAAGTATTCTTAAATCTAATTTACTTTTCACTATGTATGCAGTTTGTTTACTTTGGATAAAACTCAGTTCTATGCTGAAGGCCAGCACAAAGTCTATACATCACATAAGTCCCACTTAAGGTAAGGGTTTATATTCACCTTTTACAAAGGGATACATTTGACTCCTCTTGCATTACATTCAGTTTGGACAGTAAAACAAGCCCCGTCAGTTTCATTTTTAGTTATAATCAATTTCATTGTGAAGCACAATGTGGCAAGATTTTTGTATCTATAGTGACAATGTTTAAACCCAACAGCTCCAGCCTATGTTACTTATTGCCTTATACAGTCAGCACATAAGCAGCTAAACGGTATGGGCCAACTTCTGACACACACATCCCATTACTTCTGTGAAACCCCAGTGACTTCAATGAAATTGTGCTGGTATAACTAAAAGCAGAATTTGTAGCCATATGTTCAAACAACAAACTACAATTCTGAGAGGAAAAACACAGTAAAGGCTCACAAATCCTTAAAATACAGGGCAGTTTAGTGGGGTCAAATATAATCCCCTGATGCCAGCAGTCTTTCCAAAAGCAGGTTCCTTCCACAAATCCTGCAGCCTGGCTTTTCCATCCATCCATAATAAACACCAGAGGGCGGGGACACTTGCGCGCCTGGGGGCAGGGCCCCCCCATGCGCCGCGCGCCTGGGGGCGGCCCCCCCAAGCACCGTGCGCCCGGTGGTGGGGACCATTCCCCCCCCAAGCACCGCACGTCCAGAGCGCGGGCGGCCAATTCGCTGCCCGCCCGAGGCCGGCGCCCCCCCAAGCACCGCACACCCAGGGCCAGCGCCCCCTCGAAGCGCCGCGCGCCCAGAGCGTGGGTGGCCAATCCACGTCGCTCCGGGGGCCGGCGCTCATTGTGCGCCATGCGCCCAGGGCCGGCTCCGGCTCCATGCATGCGCCACGTGCCCGAGGCCAGGCCAGCCCCGAGCACTTGGCGGGCGCACACCAATGCCCCCGCGGGCGCCATGGTGCCCGCGGGCACAGTGTTGGGGACCACTGAGTTAGGCCATGTCTACACTAGGAAACTATTTCAAAATTACTAAAATCGACTAAATAACTCCCGATGTAACAAAATCAAAATAGAGTGTCCCCACTACTGGGAAGCCTCAAAATTAGTTAGAATTAGTCTGAAATAGTGTGTCCACACTGAATGGAGCCTGTCTCTGGGGAAGGCACCAGGAGGGTGGATACTTCCTGCGGCTGCTTGGTCAGGCAAGCTGCAACACATGCTTTCAAGGGGCGCCTCTCTTCAGCTGTGTCTCACAAGCCTCCCCTTAATTGCCTCCCTCTCTTGGGACCCAAAAGGATACATTGGACACATGCCTTCTCATGCTCTGGTTGCCCTTGTGGATGCCAAAGCACTCACAGTATGGAGCCAGAGCTGCTGGAAAGCAGTGCCATGCTCACGGGCCAGACTGCCTAAATGTTGCTCCATCAGGATGAGGACCAGCAGGACGAACCTCACCATGGACTGCAGGCCCTACTCACCTACGTCCTGGTGCTCCTGCTACTTCACATGCCCCTCCATCCCCTGGACACCATCGACCAGCTCCAACCTGGCACCCCACGCTGCTGCCTCTGATACAGTGGCTGCTGACCCCATCCCCAGGGACTATGAACTGGTCGACTAACCAATAACATTTCATGAGGTTACTTTTCAATTAACCAATATTTAACATACCCCAGACTTCGATGGGGTCCAGGATCTCTGCACCAGGTGAGGCTGGCACTCTTCTGCGTCCCTGGGCAGTGGCTTCCATGGGAGCAGCAGAAGTGCCAGTAGCCTTTGGAGGGGCAAGGGAGCACTGAGGTCGTTCATGCCTTCCGTGGGTGGTGGGCTCTCACACAGGGTATTCTAAGCTGGCCACATGCAAGAAGCCCTTCTCCTGCTCCCAGGACTTTTAAGCTCTGCAGGAGGAGGGGCGCCGTGGAGATGCCAGGTGTGACCAGAGTGGTCAGAGCTGCAGCTGCGAGAGGCCTCTGGAGCCCAATTATTTTGAAATAGCAGCACTAGCACATCCACACTACCGCTATTTTGAAATAAGTATTTCAAAAATAGCATTATTCATCAAGAAAAGCAGGAGTACAGATTTTGAAATAAGTGGCCCCGCTTATAAATTTGATCTTAGGGGGGATATTTTGAAATATCATCCTACTGTAGACCAGGATTTAGTTTCTTTCCTGGTGCTCATTCCCTATTCTCCTACTGGGAAGATGGGAGAGGCTGGAGGGCCTGGGACAGCCCCTCCAATGCTCCCCCATCCATATGTCTCCCGTATATTGTCCCTTCCCAGCCACCATCCCTGCCCCACCCTACCAGCAATGCTGCCTCCTCTTAAGGCCCCACGTTGCCATGGCACCAGCAGAGAGCACACAGACGGGCCACCACTAAGAGGCCATGTGGCCTGAGGGCAGGCATCACAGCGACTCCAGTGGCCAGATAGGGGAACTGTACTTCCTGCACATGCCAGGCTGCCAGACCCAGTGGTCTGCAGGCAGAACCAAACCTGGGAGGTTTGGAGCTTAATGCATGTGCCTCTACGACTTGAGCTAAAAGCCAGCTGGCTGGTAGCTAAGGCTGTAGAGCTCATTATTCTCTCTGTACGTGGTCTCAGTGCCACTAGACGTACAACACACCCAGAAGGTGTGCGGGTTACATATACACACCCATTGGACTAAAGCCATAGGTCTGGGTCACATAAGAGCTCATACCGTCTTTGATTCATACCCAGCCTGGCAATAGCGACCGTGATAAGTCTTTATTCCTAGGGCTTGTCTATCTACCAAGGTTGCCCTGCTTTAAGCATACTGGTATAGTTATACCATACTACTGTGGACATGGTTATACCAGGAGAGCTAAGGGAATGTTTACACTAAAAGCACAACAGCACTGCAAGACTACAGCAACACCACTGTAGTATAGACCCTTACCATATAGAAAGGGGTCATTCATGTATCCATCCCTTCAAGAGACAGTAGCTAGTTGGACGGAAGAAATTTTTCTCAGCCCTGAGCTGTTGACCTATGTTTTAGGTATAGACCACCATGCCTTAGTCTCATACAGGTAAAAAAATATGCTATATCTGCATAAGACAGGATTTTTTTACTTATGTGCCAATATAACTGTGTCCACACAAGTGATTGTATTTATACAGCTAATGTAGTTTAAAAAAAATCACTCCCCTAAACAAAATAGTTATACCAGTACTTTGTCCTGACCGTGCCTTGGAAACTTGCACAGGTGTGACTGTAAAATGGATACATAGTTACCTAGAACACAAGGTTAGCTCTGATTTGAGTTATACCCAGGCTAACACCAATGAAATTACTCCAGATTGGCCCTGGTATAACTGAGATAAGAACCTGGCCAAAAGGAATCACTTTTGTAAAAGCTACTTAAGCCAGAAGTGGGCTGAGTCCTCAAGAGACTGTGAAGTTGACAACTCTGGAAGCAGGTGACTGACTATGCAACTTAACCCTAAGCCTAACCTAATGTGGGAGCAATACAATGGCTACCCATTATCTCAAGACGTTTTCCTGTCTGTTCTTTGGACACGATGCTACCTATAATGCGCTTGCGCAAGGCAGGGGAACTTATTATGCGAATGTGGTGTAGGGACAGATCTGGCTGAAAATAAAGCTCTTAGGTGGATTATGTTGGTTGAGCGTCTGATTTTTCTAAAGCCTCCTGTTAGGCAATCCTGCCATTTACTAATTGGGAAGTGGCCATGCAAACTCTGTTGCATCATCATGCTGGCTCCAGTCCCAGAGTCAGTTTCCCAGCAGCAAGTGCAGTTGCTCCACCCTCCCCGATCAGAGATGATCATCCTGCATCACAGCTTTGCCCAGCATTACTGTTGTGGTCAAAATGAACTTTACAAACAACTGGGCACTTTTTTTATTTGTGATCCAACACGTGTTTGAGTAAATAATTTAATGTCTGGTTAATTACCATCACCTCAGGAAGGGAGAGATTAAATCCTATTTGCCCATTTGTGGAATGAGGTAATAGCTGCCTGCTGTCCCTAATGACCTGATGAGAGAGGACTGCATAGCACCAGCGCTGATGAGTAGCTGTAAGAGCAGCACCATGAGTCTGTACAAACCATGTGCCAGTCTGGAAGCTGGATAAGGCTCTGACTGCTTACCTCTAACCCATCATTTGGTATCTGCTGCGAAGAGAATGGTAAGTCTCATCAGCTGCCATGCTTGCTTTCTTGGTGGCATTGTGAGGAGAATATAGCCGTGTGCATTTCCTTGTAGCTGCCAGTCACTCTGCTAGCAAAGGTAATGACGTGATCCAAACACGCCATTAAGCACTGAAGGAATACACCTATGGGCAGGGGCTGTTTAATCAAAGATTTGTGTATCACTTACCCTCTGTGCTTCCTGATCCTTGCCTTTAGATCTGCTTTAGTATAAAGCAATAATGCTCTCTACTTTATCAGCAACTTCCTACCAAGGATCTCAAATTGCTCTACAACTCCTGTTAGAAGGATACATGGGGATTACTTTGGCCACTGCTGAAATGCAGCCCACTATGGGGAGGTAGATGGCAGCTGTTTAACATCTCAGCAGTGATGTCATAAAGCAGTTTAGGACATAAGCATGGGATGTGAGAGTGTGGTAGGTGCTGCAACACCTCCAGGTTTTGCACCCAGAATCCTGGCCCCAGGCCCCTGCCATCCAGGGTCATGGCCACTGGCCCCACACTTCTGGGCTGTGTCTAGACTGGCCAGTTTTTCCGGAAAATCAGCCGCTTTTCTGGAAAAACTTGCCAGCTGTCTACACTGGCTGCTTGAATTTCCGCAAAAGCACTGACTTCCTACTGTAAGAAATCAGTGCTTTTTGCAGAAATACTATGCTGCTCCCGTTCGGGCAAAAGTCCCTTTTGCGCAAAAGTTTTGCGCAAAAGGGCCAGTGTACACAGCAGAGATTTGTTTTCCGCAAAAAAGCCCCGATCGCGAAAATGGCGATCGGGGCTTTTTTGCGGAAAAGCGCGTCTAGATTGGCCACGGACGCTTTTCCACAAAAAGTGCTTTTGCAGAAAAGCGTCCTGCCAATCTAGACGCGCTTTTCCGAAAATGCTTTTAACGGAAAACTTTTCCGTTAAAAGCATTTCCGGAAAATCATGCCAGTGTAGACGTAGCCGCAGTGTCTTGGCCACCAACCCAGTGCTGCCCGGAAGCTCCGCTATGGCCATGGGTCCCACGTGGGCACCAGCCCCGGGGATCCACTATCAGCCCCAAGGTTTCACCTGGCCTCTGATCCCGGGGTTCCAGGTGCTGGCCCCAGATCTAGGGGATGGTGAGGGGCACAGACAGTGGTAATGGGGGGGGGGCTGGCAGTTCAGCACCCCCCACTCCAAAAACTGTTTCAGCACCATGAGTTTAGGACAGTAAGTGGAAAGGAATATTCATCTTGTATCCAAAGAAACTGTGAGGGAAGTTGCTTAACAGCCAAGTTCTTATCAAAAGTGCCATGGGATCTCTAATGAGCCCAAGCGGACTAGAGGACTGGTTTTGTGCCTCATCTGACAGACAGCACAGGCCTGCCTAGAATAAGGGCCTTGTAACAATGCAAAGAGAAGAGTGCCACCTACTGGTAATCATCAGCAATGCTTCCTGACACACCTACAAGTGCTCCTTTCAAATAGTGCCTGGACCCAGCCCAGCTTCCTGATATTTGATTGGAATCACAGCTCAGGTAGCAACAGCTGTGCAGCTAACAGCACAGACGACATTTGGCAATTCCTTTTTGTAAGATCTTCTCTAAGTAGACCAACAGAATCAGAGAGCTCTTGGGAAAAGTGTTTATAATCCCTGCTGAATGGAATGGCTGAGTTCCCCTAACTTGTGATGCCATAATAATATCAGGTCTGGTGTCTCTAGTTCCCATAAGCAATTTTAACTGGATTCTTAAAAATGTCAGAACAGCAGGTTGGCCTCAAACATATGAGCTGATTTTCAGTTGCTCTGGGATGCACAAATCCTGTTGAGGGCAATGGAAGCTGCACCTTTGAAAACCAGACCAATGAGCACACAGAACAGCTGCAGACATAGGACCAATTAAAGCACAGAGTCACTGTCCTGCCTTGAGGCAGACCCGTTCCATCCCTTGTTCTACTGGTTCACAAAGACTATCATAGCATCCAACCCACGGATTGGTGTTGTTGGGAGGAGGCACCCTAAGTACTGATCAGGCATAATTTGGCTCATAGTCACTCTCAGTAGCCTCCTGTCCTGGTGCCCTTTTTCAGTATGGGTGGCTAGTGACATTTCACAGTCCTGGAAATGTTCCACTTGGAAGTAACAATTATTGGGAGTCAGATGTTTTCTCTGATGTGACCTTGTTTATGTACAAGGCACGTACAAATCCTGCTTCTCCAAATGCAAGAGGAACCCAAAACAAAAGGGGCAGTTTCTTAGTTTCCTGTCCAAAATCTCTTTAACCAACAGATACAAAAGCTTTTCCCCAGAGTCACTCTATGCTCACAGGCTACTGCTTGGCTTTCTTGCTTTTTTTCTCTGCCTCTATCTCTATTTTTATTTGTTGTCTCATAAACACACACATGTACACCTGGTCCCAATACCCGGTGGAAACCTCTCTGCACCCGGTACTAGTTTCTGGAGAGGTTCTACTAGGCCTTTTTTTAGGTAGGACTCCCAAAGCACGTCTTACAACTATCATAGATGAACAGCATGCTCACACAGTGGTTTGAATGAGGTTTTTAACTCTGCCCATAACAACTTTTCATCCAGCTGAGAACAGTTTGTAAAAATACCACATAGACAAACCAGTGACAGAGGTTATAACATCTGCACTGGTTTGGACACAAGTATTAATGAGAGCCTGCAACCTGAAAAGGCTGATTAACAAGTTTAACCTGAGATGCAGTAAGTGCTTTGGTTAATGAAAATCAGGAGACGGATACTGTCAATGGCAATATTGAAACTATCTGGTTTTGGTGCCATCTCGGTCTCCCTGATCGCCAATGTAAGGGACTTCCCCACACCAGCTAACAATGGGGATTGAATTCAAGGCCTTAAGAGTTAAAGCGTGAGCCTCTACTGCTTTGAGCTGCGGCTGCAGTTCTCAAACTGTGGGTAGAACCCTCAAACTATGGGTTGGAGCCCCATTTTAATGAGGTCATCTCAACCGGCTTAGATTTGCTAGGGCCTGCCAGGGCTGAAGTTCGAGCTCCACCAGCCTGGGCCAAACCCAAACCCTGAGGACTTCAGTCCTGGGCAGCAGAGCTCAGGTTACAAGCCCTGTGTTTGGGTCTGAAGCCATTGAGCTTCAGCTTTGCCCCATCCTCTTTTCCTTCCCTCCCCTCCCTCCATCCTGGGCAGTGAGCTCGGGCTTTGTCTTTAGCTGCCCCAACCCCAGGCAGCAGAATTCGGGCAGCTCAGGCTTTAGTCCCCTCTTGGGGTCCTGCAGTAATTTTTTGTGTCAGAAGTGGGTCACAGTACAATGAAGTTTGAGAACCCCAGAGCTAAAGGATTAAGTTATCTACATGGCAACCGCAGTGGCCTTACAAACCTCTAATGTGGACCAACCACTAGAGGGAGACAAAGAGCCACAGTCTCTTAGTCCAACTTGGCCTGAGTCACCCTACTTCTAATGTCTGCGCTTCTAAAAAGCCTGAAGTCCACTTCTGCCACTTTGCTTTCCAGCCATAACTCATCTCTTTCTTCCGGCCTCCTCCTTTTTACTCCAGCATCTCCTTCCTACTTCATGCCTCCATTGACCCATACCCCTCCTTTGCTCCTCTGTGCTGTCCTTCCTTCCTCCTCTCCTCATTCCTTCACTCTCATAAACCTTCATATCATCTCCACTTCATTCCTCACCACCTATGCAACTGTGGGGAGACCTCTCTTAGCCCTGGTCCACCCTGCAGTCCCATCATCTCTTTCCCCCCACACCACCTTCCCTGCCCATTGCAGTCTGATCCCGCCAACTTTGTATTAACCCTGTTGTACCCATTCTCCTTCCTGATTCCCTGAAACCCTCCCACCACTCCATGACTTCTTTGTCTCCTGCTATCCTCCTTCCCCTCATGCAACCCTAGGTCTCTCCATCTGACTCAGCAACTGTCACTGCATTTTCCTTGGGTGCCTCTTCATCTTAAACTGCCCTGGCCAATGCCACTGGGTTCTTCCTGTCATCCCCCTGCCACTCTTAACCCTTCTCTTTTTCATTCTTCCTTCCTTCCTCACTGGCCATCCCACCATGCAACTCTTCCCTGTCCTCCCCCTCACTCAGGCATTATCTGCCTCTCCACTTAACTCTTCTTCCTCTGTTTTTCTGCCATCTTTGCTGCCTGACTGATCCACTTTCTTCTTCTCACCTCTGTCCCCCTCCTTATCTGTGGAACTTCATTTTCTACCTTGACAACTTTCCTGGTCCCACTGCTTCTCCATTCCATGTGCTAGTGTCCTCATCATCTCTCTCTACAGCCTTGATTTGACTCCTCCACTTCTGGTCTCAAGTCCTCCCATGACTCTCTCCTGATCTCTGAACTCCCCTGTTGAGATCCAGGGTTTGAATTCAGCCCGTCTTTGCCAACCGTAACCTTGAGATCCAGATCTGAGCTGCCTCAGAGTTTATTCATCTCCTGGCATTTATGGCTCAGGCCTAACTAGAATTGAAATATCTCTTCTGAAAATAAAGCTACATAACAACGGGAGTCCTTTGCTTGTGCTAGTTCAGTTAAATCATGCAGTTGAAAGAAGTAGAAGGATAAGTTCCCTTACTCAAAGCATTCCCCACTGACCTCCAAATATTCTTGAGAAGAAAGCAAGGCAACTCATTATACATATGAGCTGATACACGCTGTCTGGGTGATACTTCAGTATGAGAGTGTAACAGTGTAACAGTTCATGATGCATAGAGTGATGGCGCACACGTAAAGAAATAATTCCATGGTGGTGAAATAAATCTTATCCTTCATTATCAGTAGAATTTCGGTCTACAAGATGGATGGCCCATACTCTACAACTTGCCCATCCTTCTTGCGTGGACTATGAGCAGTGAGCTGCATATCACTGACAGCATTTTTTCCACTCAAGTGCTGAGAAAATTTTTCCGTCAGGCTATTATGAGGCAATGATTCTCCAGGGTTGGCATTTAGTGTTTTATCTGCAGGGTACTCAAAAATATTGATCAATGTGTAAGTTGAAGTTTGACATCTTCAAAGAGTTGGGTGTACTTTGGCATCGTGCAGTGATTCTCAAAACTCATTCATCATGTGGAACAGGTTTACCAGACAGATCTTTCCACAGACTGCTTCCCATCTCATTTACAGTCCCACAGGCTGCCATCTGGGATCCCCTAACATCCATGTGGCAACTATGGTTATTAAAAATATCAGTAGTAATGCAATTAATAAGCTTTCTTCTAATGCAATGCAGCAGCCAGAATCCACAGTAGGCCAGTACCACGTCCAGACTAGCATTTGGAACCACTGCCCTAGCTACACACTGATCCACAGCTTGCTAATGGAAAAGTTGAATATTGCATGCACACACACAACCATCATCAGTAGGAATCAAATCTGGGATCAAGATCACCAAAGTCACATGCCTGGAACTAAAAAATGCCTTTGGCTGTGAGACAGCTGTAGACACTGATGGCGAATAAAACCCGCCACTAGGGGGAGACACAATCACATGCCCTAGGGTGGTTTAGTCTACTATGTTAGCATTAATTCTAACCGCACTGGGAGATTGGAAGGAATTGGGAGGTTTAAAGCAAAACTCTCAGGGGTTCTAGTTCTAGGGCAAACAATAAAGTGATATGGGACATACTTGACACATGCCATATGTTAACAGGAAAGGATAACCAAAGGTCCATCTAGC
This sequence comes from Pelodiscus sinensis, assembly GCF_052426305.1. Classification (NCBI taxonomy): domain Eukaryota; kingdom Metazoa; phylum Chordata; order Testudines; family Trionychidae; genus Pelodiscus; species Pelodiscus sinensis. The sequence goes on from NC_143071.1 coordinate 17,885,210, forward strand.
CTGTCTTCTGACAGTGGCCAATGCAAGGTGCCCCACTGGGAATGAACATAACAGGGAATCACAAAGTGGTCCATCCCCTGTTGCCCATTCCCAGCTTCTGGCAAACAGAGGCTAGGGTCACCCTCCCTGGCTAATGGCCATTGATGGACCTATCCTCCAAGAACTTTATTAGTTCTTTTTTGAAAACTTATTCTGTTATAGTCATAGCCTTCACTATGTCTTCTGACAAGGAGTTCCAGACTGTGCATTGTGTGAAAAAATACCTCCATTTGATTTAAATCTAGGGCCTGTTGAAGATGGTGGCAAACCTCCCATGCATGCTGGGTGTCACAGCATAAAGCCAGCTGCTTCTGGCTAACAATCATCAAAATCTATTTTTTCTAAGGAGGTGTGGCAGAGACTTGTGGGTGTCAAAAGTCAAAATGACTGTGCTCCATATCTTGTGTACTCACTTGGATGTTACACAGCCCACGATCTTCCAAGGCCTACTGACCTCAGCAAGTTAATGAAGTGTATGGCTACCCTGCCATTTTGTTGCAGAAGAGGATATGCAAATCTCGCTCTCATTTCAATATCTTCTTCCAATTCTTTTTGCGGAAGAGGTTTTGCCAATAAAAAGCCCCATGTAGACAGGGCCATTTATCGGGAAAAAATCTTTTTCACAAGATCCCTTATTCCTCAAAAATCGAGGTTTACAGGATCGTGCAAAAAAGGGTTTTTTTTACAACAAATGACCCCATCTACATGGGACTTTTCATCAGCAAAACCTCTTCTGCAAAAAGAATTGGAAAAAGATATGCAAATGCGAGTGTGCTTTGCATAGCCTCTTCTGCAAAAAAGTGGCAGTATAGCCATAGCCTTAAGGAGCCAGTTAGTCAATAGGATTTGCGTCCATATACCTGGCATAGTGGAATGAAAATGGGTTGGACCTGACTTAAGCCCATGACGTGCACAATGTTCTCTAACTCCCACCTTCAGGCCCTGGAGGGGAAGAATGTTCAGGGGCCCAAAATCTCCCACACTTATATCAGTCAAACTCTGTTGAAATCAGTGGAGATGCATCAGAGGAAGATTTGTGCCAATGGATGGAATTTGTATTTAGTCCTATTGGTGACTCCCGCTGTCAATAGCAGAGCACAATGCTGGCTGCATCCTGCTACGGTTGTAAGCTCTCCAAGGCAGGGACCACCCACCAAAATGGGGGTTGTGCCTCTGGCCACTACTGTGATGCAAAAAATACATTCTTATTTTGCATGCCAGGTGCCTGACCTCTGTGCCATATTTGCCAGATATTCCAACGCTGGCCCCATTACCCACAGAGCTGGACCTTTCCACTCCAGTTCAGTTGATTACATCAAGCGAAGCAGGAAGGGGATGATGGAAGAGATTGTGATCAAGGCCAAGCAAAGGTTTGGACAAGCTTAGGTAGGCCAGGACAAGCCGCCCTACAATTCACTGACTAGTCCTGTCACTGAATGCAACGGTCTCATTTTGGCAAGCTCTATTTTCCATGCAGATGAGCCAGGATGGATTTGATTTAAATCAAATTGAATTCAATCGTGATTTAAATCACTAGTCAGGAAAACTCGACTTAATCATGGTCTTCTACATAAAAGTGCCTTCTAGTAAGAGAAGGGTACGGTAGATTTCAAATCAATGAAGGCTACACTCAGAAATAACCCCAAGACTTCTGGAATATGCTGCTCAAACAGTTTCACTTTTATTTCTACTGCCTGTCCCTCCCTTCTCACATTTATCTCCAGATTTCTTCTCCTTGTCCAGATGTATTCCACCCCCCACCAATCTTCTATTCATTCAACTTTTTGAAACTTTGCACTTTTAGAGAGGTAAGGGATTGACTCTGTGTACACAAGTTTGCAAAGGGACAATACGGTTGAGGTCTGTTATTTCTCACCTCTATATATTCATTTATTTATTTTTATAAAAAATCTGATTTAAATTTAAAAAATCCATTTTAAAAAAAAATTGATTTTTATATACCCTGCGCTAATTCTGAGTTTGGTTTGCCAAAACTTGGTCCCAGTCATTGATCCTAGGCAATAGCTGAGCTCGCTTCGCCCCAGTAGTGCAGGCGGGAATCCTATATACCTTGCTGTGCCACTGGGGGCCTGTGTGGCAGGTGGCACTTGTGCTGCAGTAGGTTCCACCAGGCAAGGGCAGTTTGGAAATGGGGATCACTGCACCCATCCACCTTTGGGAAGTCTACAGATGAAGAGAGCTAAGAATCAAGTATTATCTCTACATCATCTGGGTTGCTACCTAAGCTTCATAGGAGCCCAGCAAGTGGAGACTGCTGAGGAGATGCATCGAGTCAGATTATCCCTCATCTGCCATAAACACTCCCCCACCCCAACCAGGGCCTGTGCTGGCTCATAGCAGGGTTCGTTCTACAGAACACTGGCAGATTTGCCCAGCATTGCCTGGGTGCATCAGGGAAGAGGCCTGGCCGTGTGAGGGGGTGTAGGAGTCAGGACAGGGCCTTGGAGATGTAGGGGGGAGGGAATGCAGGATGCTGGGGGAGGATGCAAGAGTGAGGGTTAGGGATGAGGAGGGGCTCAGGACGGGGGTTCCATCAGGCATGAGCCTTTTCTCTCCAGCCTCTCCCCAGCTGCCAGGAGTGTTTTCTCTTCCCTAGTTCAGCTATGGCCACCAGGAGCATTTTCTCTCTCCCTATTCCTCCCCCCCCCCCCGCACCCTGTGGCAACCAGGGGTCTTTTTTTCCCCACCCCTCTGGCACTGTAGCCAAGGGCCAGAAGGGGGGGAAGGGTTTGGGGCAGGGGGCCTACTTACCCAATGTGCTGGCAGGCAAGATGGCAGAGCCCCAGCTCTACTGACCACTCCCTTGGTGGTGCGGCTACCCCCAGTGGACACTCTGAAGAATAGCTTTCCTTGCAAGCTGGCTGCCTCCAGTGGCCACTCTCATATCACGTCCCTCCGAACAACAGGCCCTCCCTTTGCACGTTATGGAAAACCATGCGCACTAACTAAACGTGTGTTGCGGACCCATAACTGGACCCGTAACGTGTTGCAGACACGTACGTCTATTTCAGTCCAAGCCTAACAGTCCAATCCCCTGGAGCCTGGCCCCATGACTTAGGACCCTCCTGGCTCGAAATGCCACTGCAGGTTGGAAACACTGCAGAGAGGAGCTTGGCAGGACACACGCCTTCCTCATGCTCCTGTTGAGAAGGGTTTTTGTCTGTACCCTCTCTGAAGAGCTGATGTGCACAAAAGCAAATAAAGCAGGAAACGCTCACCCAAGTGTGGACTTTGCATCTAACACCTGATCTCAATTTTTTTAGAATCAGGCTCTAAGAGACTCTAATGTGGCAACCTGCTGCCACATGGCCAGGAGATGCTTTCGGAGCTGTAGGCAGGACCCTGGCCTTTCAGCAATACAGGTTCAAATGGCACCAGGGAAGTGTTGATCTCTAATGATCACTAGGCTCTCTGGGACAGCTTCTGGTCTCACTCAGATTAACGTGAACTCACTCGCTTGCCCAACACCAGTCCTGATTTACAGGCATTACTCAGACCAGAACATGCTCCAAGTGTCCATTCTGTGCTGTCTCTTTTAAGCTCTTCAGGGCAGCGGCTTTGTTCTTCCCTTGCCGCTGCTTTCTCTGTTCTTAAGCACGAGGCACGCCTCCAGCACTATAGATACTGGGCCAAATCCCAAGGCCTTATTCTGTTTTGACTTGGGCAAGTCCCACTGCACTGAAATCAATGGGAGTTGCAAGGGCTTGCAGAAGGGCTGGCGGTGGCCTCAGGAATGCTGAGGATGCTGTGATGTAAGCTTTAGTTCACATCCTTCTCTTAGTGGCTTTTCCTGTTAGACTCCACCCCCTCCCCATAGTAGAAGTGACACTCACGGAATGACGATGTGCTGAAAATTACCCTACTCTGCAGCTTACACCCACCGTGGAATTTGTATCATCGTTTACATCGCCTCTGCCCTGAGATACTGAGGCAGATTCTAATCTAGTTTCACAGCTGCAAATCTGGAATAACCCCACTGACTTCAGTGAAATGGGCACTGGCATGAGTAGAGCAGGCTGAACTGTTCACAGCAAACAGCTTATTAAAGAGACAGCGTCTTTGTTCTGGCTGTGTGGGGATGTTATCTTGGGATCCTCAAACAATTTGATCAAGACTTTTTGCATGTTCTCTGCTCTGATACTATGTCTTATAGCAGTGGTTCTCAACCAGAGGTCCAGGGGCTCAAAGTGAGGCTGGAGATGACAGTATCATGAAACAATCCCAAAAAGCTCATATTCATATGGGACCCATCCTAGGAGTGACATCCCTGTTAGCTGGCAATAGCCAGAAGACTGCCATCTTTTCGTTATGGTCCAGCACTCTCAGCTGTAAACTGCCTTCACTCCTGTTTTCCGTCTTTTCTTAATTGTTAGTGTGTTTTTAATTCTTTCCTCTCTTGATCTGCACATATGTATAATTGTGTGTTTTAGTGCACACACCACTTTCTGCTTCATGAGCATTCAGGCTTTACATGATTGAGTTTGCAGGTGATCATCTACTGGACGTGAATTAAATGGATTTTGTTGGCTTCTGGACATCAGTTTCAGGAACTGTCACTGTATTTTTGAAGTGTGGCAAAAGAAAAATCGTCACAACTCTTTGATTTGAAGCGAAAATTAAATCAGAATAAACGTTTGTAAATAAATGTTATTGATAGCCTACATAATCTTAGTATTTCCTTAACTTTTTTCATTTATTGATATGAAAAGAAAGCTGCTTTTCCTATTCATGGTGTAATATACATAATCTTCACTTGTTTTCCTGTGAGAATATAAAGTTTTGGTATTTATATAGGCCACGTCCTTTCTGTGAAAATAATAAATTCATTTTTATAGTATGTGGCCTCTTATATTTGACATAGCTTAAGGCCTCGGAATGTCATAATCCAGCCCTGCTACATACTGTTTTTAGCGCACTAATTTGATGAGAGCTAGTATGAGTAAGTCTGTAGCTGGAAATCACAAACCTCCCACTCAAAGTATAGACATACCCTTAGTCCCACTCATCAACCATGGTCACTGAACCTTTCCAAATAGGCATAATAATGCATGAGCATATTCTCCATCAAGACCTGCTTGGGTCAGCCTAAGAAACATCCTGACACATCAGCTATTGCATGTTCTTATATCAACTTGTTTCAGTTAATAAACCTGGTGTCATCTACCCCTTGTCCCATCCCAGGTTAATTTCAAAAGTCTCTTTTGAAGTGTCGACTAATAATGGACTTCCTCTCTCTTTGCTCAGATAAGTTCCAAGTAAAGATAAGTACTAATTTGTGGGCACCTGTTCTTGGCAGAAGCTAATGGCCTCTTCCCCTGCTTCCTTCTTAGGCATCCCTGACTGTCTCAGCTGAAATCCTTTGGATGTAAATTAGGCTTCCATTGCCTTGGCGGAGATGTTACCTGGCATCCAGGGTTCAAAGATAAGAAGGGAGAATGCTAGGACAATGCAACATTCTGATTTTATTCCTTCCTCCACAAACACTGCACACACTGAGCAAGTATTTTGGAAAGTAGAGGTCGCTATGTTCCTAGATAGTTCCCTGTACATCCACATAATACTGCAGTGGACACTGTCATACCATCCCTTTCAGCACATTTAAGATAAAAAACTAAATATGAATATCCCAGCCTGCTGCTGCACTGAATGTTCTATGACATGGCCTTAAAATCTCTCTCTTTGCGTATAATGGGAAGCCTTCCTTTTGCCTACTCACAGATATTCAGCCAGTTGTTTCAGGGGAGAAGACAGAGATGCCTGGATAGACGGTATCTAGTCCTCCACAGAAGACAATTCTCAAATATACTTCAGCTTTTAGCAATGTCTTTGTTTAGTCAAATGATTTCCCAATGCTCTGTGCAAGCAGATTTCAGCCCATGGCACCAGGCTCAAAGGGTGCTGCAGTGGGGACAGAGCACTAGGTGCTGGGGACTTGGGTTTCCTGGGTGAAATTGACCAAGTCATGCTTTCTGTTCCTCAGCTTCTCAACCTGTAAAATGGGGCTAATAGCTCAGCCCAGCCTGTCTCAGGGTGTTGTAAGGACAAATAGTGTTCTGCTGGGAGAGGCTAGTAACTGCTAAGATCACAAAAATCTCTTTGAGCCTGGGAATGAATGCACCCTGAAATTAACATAATGGTCAGGAGTTAATCCGACATTCCACCACCACCAGTGGAGATAAATGGGAGTTGTGTGAACCTGCTCAGAAGAAGCAACAGAGAGCCCGCATGAGGCTGTTGGCCAAAGAGGTTTGGAGTGCTCCTCCTTTTGTTCTTGGTTCTTCCTGCACTCAGAGAAGCAGGACTTCATACATTGATTCCTTGTCAATAAACAAGATCATCTGCACTATCTCTGTGGATGCTCTGGGGCCAGAGCACTCAAGTTAAAAAAAATAGAACTGCAGCATTCCCTCTGTTTTTCCATCTGTGTGCAGAATAATTTTTGTCACGTGCACAGAGGCATGTGTGGATGTGCACCACCAATAGAGATACGTGCTGCTGGTTGTGGGTGCTCTGTCAATCAGCTGGGTGGTACCTAAATCGCTATTGGGTGCCCAGAGCTCAGGTTACAGGGAACAATGGTGCTCAGCGCCCATTGGCAGCCCTGCGAATCAGCTCCTCTCTTCCTATCCACTCCCAGCATCTCCCACGTGCCAGTGGGCCCTGCTGATCAACTCCTCCCCCTCCTTCTCAGCACCTCCTGTGATCAGCTGTTTTGAGGTGTGCTGGTAAGCAGAGGAAGAGCATGAGCAGGACAAGGCAGGGTGAGAATAGGGTAGAAGTGGGGTTTGGGGTGGGGACCCTGCACCCCTGAGGAAATCACAAAGTCTGTGCCTCTTAACCAGACTGCACCAAAGAAAATACCAGACTCCACCCATTTCAACTTCCAGCTAGAATGTCTCCAGGGCCAGGGCCATCCTTAGGATTTATGGGGCCCTGTGCAGTACTAGTAAACTGGTACCCTTATGCCCGATGGCAGCCCAGGGTGGGGGAATGACAGTTTTTTTAGAGATGTGATTTTATAATATTCAGCAACACACTAATGAAATATTTGTAAAAACAAATGTTAAACTAAGGTCCTGTCACTCACACAGTCAATTCAGAAACTGACAACATAGACCTGGGGTTGGCAAATGTCTGTTAAATAGCTTCATTGCCACTCAAATGGCTCTTTCACAGGTTCTGCTAATTGGTCTGTCAGGCTTTTCCACTTTTAAATTAATTAGATCCTCTCCAAAGGAAACAACCACAGAACAGGGATAGGAAGAGGCGGGTGGGTGGACATTAAGACCCAGTGGTGTTCCAAATTTCCAAGTGCCCTACGCAGCTGCATATTTTGCATATGGCTAAGGATGGCTCCTTCCAGGGCCCTGAATTTTGACTGGCTGCTCAGGCCAAAAATGGGCAACAGTGTGTAAAAGACTGCGAGAGGCTCTGTTATCACCTTAGCGGGCAATGTATGAAGTCCTGCTTCTGCAAACATTCTCGCAAACACAGACTTGCATGTCTGAAAGTTCACAGAGAGCGAACAAGAGGGGTGGTGAGGACTTGTCTTAAAGCAAATCGGCGTTTTTCCTTTTGCACGTCAATGTTTGTGCATACCTTTCGCCACTGTTTGCCCAGCTCTAGGTGGCACAGATAAGCCCACCAGGAGCTGCTATATGTGTGGCTTCTCTTTATGGCTGAGTCATCACTGCAAGGTTAAAAACAAACTAAAGAGAGACAAGGGGGATGAGGTCATACCTTTTATTGGATCAACTTCTCTTGGCACCAGAGACACATTTTCCACTTAATACAAAGCTCTTCTGCAGTTCTCTCTCACCAACAGAAGTTGGGCTCCTTTGTCAAGAACAGAGAGGCCATTGTTCAGAGGCAAAGCTCACAGGGCTCCCACAAAGAAGTAGGCGGAAGCCAGCTCTCCCCGCTTTTGTCTCTGTGATGTGTTCTCATTTTCCCAACAGTGGCCCCATTCTTCCATTCGCTCCCTGCACGGCCGGGACAGCGCAGCCTTGGACAACAGGCAGCCTGGCCTAAGCTCACAGCAGAAAAAGCAGCTCCTCACTGCCCTGCCAGCTGCACAGCAGGACCCCTGTGATCTGAATCCTGCATATCCCCTCTCCCAGGGCCATGGACCTGGAAGGGTTTAGACAAGTGTGGCTGAGAGAGACAGCCTGCTGGCTCAGCTCCTTAGCACTGGGCCGAAACTGTGCCCCGAGGCCGGAGCCAGGAGCTTGGTGGCAGCCCCCTGGCCAGGAGTAAACAGGAGAACAGGGGTGGAAAACCAGTGCACTGAGCCATTCTTCTGGTTGTTGCTAAGAAGCCACGCTCCGCATCCAGAATCCTGGCCTCTACCCCAATTCTTGTCTATGTCATGTGACCAGCACCTACAGGTGGGACCTCACTGGTCTGGCACCCTGGGGACCTAACTGGTCCCAAAAGAGGGGATTTGCCAGACCAGGGAAGGTCCTTCCCCTCCTGAATGTGTTGTTACCAGGCTAGGGCTCCAGCCTGGCCGTGCTGCCGTCTCAGCCCTCTGCCAGTACCATGGCTAGAGCTGTGCAGCCACCTGGCCCCATAGCTGGGGCCAGAGTTCTGAGGCCAGGGTGGAGGGACGGGAACGGAGCTCCGCAGCCCAGGCCAGAGCTCCCTGACTGCCGCTGGTGCTGGAGCACCCCAGCCACTGAAGCCAGAATGAAACCGGAACTCAGTGGCCAGGGGATGGGGCCAGAGCTCCCTGGCTGCCGCTGGGGTTGGAGCTCCCTGGCCGGGCAGGAGGTCCACGACTGCGGCCAAGTTAGAGCTTCCTGGTCACTGGGACTAGGGAGCTCTGCTGGGGCCAGAACTCCCTGCCATGCCATCCATCCTCTTCCCCAACACATACGTGAGGCTCCCAGCTGAGTTGCCGGTGCCCCTTACAGTGCTCCTGCCCCGCCACCAGACCTCCCTCCTCCTGGGCTCTGTGGTCCAGGAACATGCACGGACGTTGCTGGAGCAGGGAGGTAGAACCTGTAACTTGCTGCCATTCCCTGCAGATCAGAAAATGGCGGCCTCCCTTCTCTCATTTTCCAGGGCTCCCTCCTCCCAAGCTTACCAGCTTCTCTGCCTCCCTTCACCAAGATCTTCCTTCTCTAGGCTTCCCAAGAACTCCGGTGCTCGCAGTCTCTCTCCACTGACACTGGAGCCCAGCTGGGATCCACTGATGCTCTTTTGTCAATGGCTCCATCCCACCGCACAGCGGCACATTTTGGAAGCTGGAAAGGAAATGGGATAAGCTGCCATTTTGGCAACCATCTCTCGTCTCTCATCATGCACTCAGACTATAAGCTCCATGGGGTAGGGACCATCTTTTTTTTATGTGTGTACAGCACTTAGCCTGATGGGGCCCTGAGCTGTGACTGGGGTAGTTCTAGAGCAGGGCTACTCAACACACGGCCCGTGGGCCACATGCAGCCCACAGTCCATTTGTTTGTAGCCCACAGGTGGGAGCCAAAACAAAAAACTTGTCAATATAATGTTGAGATGTGGTTTAGTAGTTAAATTCTTGGACTGTCATTGCTCATTAAAAGTGCTGTCATATGAGTGGAAATGGGGTAAATATTGCATTTTATAATATCAGCAGAACTGACTTAAATAAGGCATGCATGTTGTGTAGTCTTGCCTTAACCTTTGTATTCATGCCCGTCAGTGTGAAAGAAGCTATTTGCATATATTTGTATATTTATTCGTATGTATATGCAACCATACTTAAGTTGCAGCCCTCAGCATGTGCTGTGAGTATCATTGTGGCCCCTGAGGCTTCCAAAGTTAAGTAGTCAGGTTCTAAAGACTACTGCAATTCCTACCTCCACATTTTTTTTAAAATTGCACTTTTTACACGAAAGCTTAGATGAGCACTGACAACAAAACGGTTATCTGACAAGTCATCAAGCAGCTGTTTTACCAGCACAGCCAGGCTCACGGAACCAGTTAGTCTGCAAGATCAGAAAACTGATCAGCCCTGTTCAGGGCTGTTCCGTTCAGAACTCCCCTCTGCCCGGGAGAGACTAAGCGCAGGAGGGCTGGAAAAGGCCAAAGACTTAATTTGGTGCTTAATTTGGGCTAAGGCTTGCCCCAGCACCTCAGGGTTTGGTAGGTCAGAGCCCTGGTACATCTGGGCTTGGTGCATCAGTTGTGAAAGTATAAAAAACTGCTCGAGCCCCAGTGCTTCTTTCGTTACAAATAACACTGCCAAGCAGGCTTTCCCCACTGCGCCTCCCTCCAGCCCTGGCATCTTCAGAGAGCCTCCTGGTCCCACTGCTCCACCTAGTCATCCCAGTCCCGCTGACCGCACACAAGCTGAAGACCACCAGGAAGACCTCCGTAGGGTCCCCGATAGGCCATGGACCACACTGGGACAGCCACCAGTTTTGCGATATGTTAACCTTTGACAAAGCTGACACACAAAAGCACCTGAGTTTTCTTCAAACTCCCGCACCCCTGTCAAAGGCCTTATCAAGACGGAATTAGCCCCAATATCAGGACCTGACAGCCCGTGTGGGCCTCAGCCAATGCTCAAGCAGACGTTCCACTGATTTGGAATAATGGCTCAGAACCCAGCTGCTGAGATGAGGGTGATCAAGTCTGCTTACCTGAGTTTGCATGGGGTAGGTAGGTGGGCAAAGTTGGACTAAGACAGTGGTCACCAACCAGTAGATCAGGATCTATCAGTGGATGTTGGAGCCTCTGACAGGTGATCCTGACTAGTTTGGCCAGGAAGCTATCAAGTGCTGACACTTCAGTTGCCTCTCCACCTTCCGTCATGCTGCTCCTGCCCTCTGCCTTGGAGCTGCTCCTTGGGAGCCTCCTGCTTGCTGTGCAGAGTATGGGAGGGAGAAGAGCGGGGTGCTGATGTCAGGGTGTCCCTCCTCCCCCCATTCCTGTACCACATCTCCACACAGAGAGAAGGGGACGGAGGGAGCTTGGCAATGCAAATCTCTGTCACTGTCACACACTGTGTGTGTGTCTGTCATTCTCACAAACACGCACTGTCCTTCCCGCTCATCTCCCAACCCAACACATACATGGGGGGTTGTTACCACTTTTACTGCTTGCAAAGTGGGTTGTTTTTAGTTTTTGACTGGTCTGTGCATTTCATAAATTGCTGTCTTATGCTTAAATTTAATTCTTTGAGTAGTGAGTTCTAAAATGTCTAACCTGTCATGTCTGGAGTATCTGGAGTAATTATCCCTATGGCAATTGTGTTCCTGGAAGTGGATGGCATGTCCCTGCAGCCCCTGAGAAAGTCAGATGGAGGGCTCATGGGGAAGGAGCAGGGGATGCAGAAGTCAAGGCAGGTGGGAGGTGCAGGACTCAGGGCAGGGAGGGGGCTCAGGACAGGATGCTGGGAGCTGGGTGGGGACTTACCAGGGCTGCCTGTGGCAGGAAGGGTGGCGATGCTCTGGTGACAACTCCTCCCAAGGGGCTTGGGCTACGCTCCCTGGAGAATGGATCCTCCTGGGAGGGCAGGTTCCAGGTTTGTGCACTTGTCATGTGAGGGCTGGGGCTCTATGGGCCAACCCCGACCGCCAGTTGCCCCCTTTCCCCCAGCCTGGAGCCTGTTTGGGAGGGGCAGCCTTTGGCCTGCAGCTGCTCCAGGGGTCTATGCTTGGGGCAGTGTGCACCCTGTCCTGCAGCCTCTCGGGGAGGGCAGCACCCTGCCAGCTGGCCCCACCCTCCAATGCCCCTCCATGGCCTGCAGACTGTCAGGGGTGGGGAGTGGAGGCTCCATGGTCTGCCCTGTCCTCCAGCCCCCACCACTAGAGCCAGCCAGCTGTCTGGGGCAGGCCAGACTCTCCGACCACTGCCTCCCTCCAGCAGACCCCTGAAGGCTTCCTGGGGGGGGGGAGGCTCTGGGGGCTCCCTCTGGCTTCTAGTGGCCTCCTGCAGTCTAAATGGGGAGGGACCAGGCTCTGGGAGCTTCCCCCTCCCTCACAAGTCACCCCACCACATCCTGCTGGCTCTTCTGTGGGTCTGGTGGCAGGCAAGATGGCAGAGCCCCAGCCTTGCTGGCCACTCTCTTTGTGCTGCAGCTGCCCCCAGTGGCCATTCTCAGTATCGCGTCCGTCCTCTCTGTGCCCCTCCCTTTCACATCACACCACTCTCTGCCCCCTCCCTCTCCATGCTATAGAAAACAGTCCCATTCCCAGTACGTCCTATTTTCCAGGCACAACCAAACCACAGAATCACAGAACACTAGAACTGGAAAGTTCCTTGAGAGTTCATCAAGTCCAGTCCCCTGGCAGAGCCAAGCACCATCTAGATCATTCCTGAGAGATGTCTGTCTAACCTGCTCTTAAATATCCCCAGAGATGGAGACTCCACAACCTCCCTAGGCAACTTATTCCAGTGTTTAACCACTCTGACAGGAAGTTTTTCCTAATGTCCAACCTAAACCTCTCATGCTGCAGTTTAAGTCCATTGATTCTTGTCCATGGCCTTCATTTAAGTTAGGGTAAGAGAAAGCTGCATACCAAATTTGGTGGTCCTAGCTCTTACAGTTTAGGAGGAGTTCTTGAACAAAAAATAATTGACTACCCTTTGACTAGAGCTTATAGCGGATGAACAAGTCATGCGGAGAACTGCTGTGATGGGAGCATTAGGCATGCACATGATAAGGCAGATGCCTGACCTCAGAGAACTCATTTAACCTCTGTCTAAGCCTCAGTTTCCCATCCATAAAGCAGGGATCTAATACTCACCTGCTCCTGTGGAGAGGCTTAATTAATGTTTACACAGCCCTGTGAGACGGTTATAGAGAAGTTCTATGGCCCTGCAGAGGGCTGTTATTAAAATAATATACCACACAGGGCCAGTCTCTGATCTCCTCTGAGAATGGACAAGAAGCACCTGTGGGAGGCGCCAATCTGTCAGCCAAGCCACCAGAACACAACACATATCACAGGAGCAAAAGGGAGCCTTGTGCTAGCTCACGTGTTGCACGGGCCTAGCACGGGCTGTGTGGTAACACAGCCATATGCCCAGCTGGCTTTACAGGCCCAAAGAAATGCGGCCACCTAGCATCACAGTTCAGCAGAGTCCCAAGGGAATTTCTTCAGAGCCTGCTCTTAAGTCCTTATTGATTTTATGATGGACCAGTTTCTCTCTCGCTCATGATGAAGAATGCACACAACAACAACTGAGCACAGCAGTGCTGCCGCCTGCAATAAGGGTGTATGTAGCCCGGGGCTGCAGAGATGGAGTACCCACTGAGTCCCATTTCCCTGTCAGACCAGTTTCCTATGAGTTATGCTTGGATAGGGCCTGATATCTCAGGAACTGATTTTTGGAACCAGCGATAACCTTGGACTCTTTAGAGGAGAAGGGACTGAAACAGCCTCAGGATTTCAGGGGATTGCTTGCTTGCGCTATTCTGTCTTCACTCTTCGCTCTGTGCGTGTTTCTGCAGTTCACTGCACGTCTATACATCCCAATACCTTCCCCAAAATGCCTGGCATAGGCTTTGGCAGGAAGGTGGCATGTTACCCCATAAGGCCCATTACCAAAGATCTACGAACACCGTGCCAAGCGTTTATTGAAATAACTCTGAGACCCAGTTCTGAAAACATGCTGCCACTCCGTACGAAGCGGTGGCTGGAGCCCTGGGCCCTTCTGTGTGGCTCTGAGGGCTGCAAGGAGCACTCTGGGTGGCGCTAAGGACTGACTGCCTTTGGTCCTGCCCCTTCTGCCTGAGTCCCCGCCCCTTCTGGGGTACAGAGCTGCCCCCTCCCACCTTGCCCCACTGCCCTTTCCAGTCCTGTTAGAAACAGGGAGTGAAATCCTGACCCCACTGACATCAAGGACAAGACTCCCTGGGGCTTCAGTGGGCTCCAAATGTCATCAAGGGTCTCAGAGCTATGAGAAAAGTGTGACCTACACAAATCCCTTCAAATAATTCTTTAGGAACTCAAGAGCTCCTCCTTGGCCCCTGGGATCATGTGGCCCCCTGAAGTCTGGACAGGGGATGCGGGAAGCTATAAAGGGGCACAACCCCCGTGCATAAAATAAGGATGCTTGTTTCCTTCACTGCTCCAGAGGCATAGATAACAAATCCCATTAGAATGGCAACCAATTCTCTCTTCCCTTGCTACCCAGGTTGTAAAGGCCTGATTGCTAGAGGCCCCATAATTCCAGAGCAAGTCAGCAGGATTAGCAGGCATGCAGCTATGCAGGAAATCCAGCCCAGCATGCTCAAAAAGCACATTTTAAATTGCAATCAACATGGGCAGCAGGTAATGTAGGCAAGGGAAGGCATTGCCTTCCCAAAACTGACTACCTTCCCTGGCTGCTGGGGAAGGCTGGGACCGCAGGACGGCAGCCCTGGCCCTCCAGGTGGCCAGGAAGGATCGGACTTGAGGGCTGGGGTTGGGCGGGGTTTGGCTGGGGGGAAGGTTGTTGAAGGGGTGTTGTCTTGGCAGAAGGGGTGTGGCTTCAGGCAGAAGGAGTGGAGCTTGGGCTTGCTGGGTCTTCCCCCACCGCCCATGGCCATCAACCCTCTGGACAGCTGTGGGGCCTCCCAAATCCATTTTCTTCTTGCTAGGGTGACATTAGGAGGGAAATTCTGACCGGGTATGTCTACACTACCCTCCTAGTTCGAACTAGTGGGGTAATGTAGGCATACCGCACTTGCAAATGAAGCCCGGGATTTGAATTTCCTGGGCTTCATTTGCATAAACTGGGCGCCGCCATTTTTAAATCCCTGCTCGTTCGAACCCCGTGCCGCACGGCTACACACGGCACGAACTAGGTAGTTCGGACTAGGCTTCCTAGTCCGAACTACCGTTACTCCTCGTGGAATGAGGAGTAACGGTAGTTCGGACTAGGAAGCCTAGTCCGAACTACCTAGTTCGTGCCGCGTGTAGCCGCGCGGCACGGGGTTCGAACGAGCAGGGATTTAAAAATGGCGGCGCCCAGTTTATGCAAATGAAGCCCGGGAAATTCAAATCCCGGGCTTCATTTGCAAGTGTGGTATGCCTACATTACCCTCCTAGTTCGAACTAGTGGGGTAGTGTAGACATACCCACCTAGAGTAAGAGAAGAGAGTAAAACAGACCAGGCACCCTCCTGCCGCGCAGCATTCTCATCACCCACATGCCCCGAGTAAGTCGTGTCTGGATGGCTAAGTCAATGCCTGGCTGTTTTTTTCATTATAGCACCTGGGTAAATGTGGGTGAGTCTATATTGCTCCTTACCTGATTTAATTCTGCATGACTGCTTCAACCTAACAGCTCCCCGGCCCATGCCGCTATGTCATTGGCACTGAGCTCCGGTTGAACTGCTTGCCTTGCGGCACACCTGAGGAGCACACCAACACACGAGGGGCCCATGCCCTTTGGCGGGGTTTATTCCTCACACAGGTATGCACAGCGCCGGAGGATATCACTCCGTTTGTTACCCAAGGAGTCATCCTGCTGTGGTATCAAAGCCCTGGCCACAAACACTAGGGCCAGGCTGCTAATCACCCAGGATGGCTTGACATTGCTCTAGCCAGGTTATATAACCCTCTTACGTAAGCCCGCTGTTGTGCTGCTGCAGTGGGAGGAGAACTTACAGCTCTCTCATTCAGGTTTGGTTTCACGCCCTGGGCAGTCCAGGGAAATATACCACACGGGTCTGTCCAGTGTGCATAGCAAAGGCAGCTCCTCCCACTAGCCTCGGCAGCGGAAGGAATTCAAGAGCGGAAAGTCCTTCACTTCCCCTGGGGCATGGATAAGCAGCCCTCTGCTCAGACACAAGCTCTTCGGGTCAGTGGTTGATACTTTGGCAACCCCTGGTCCTTTCGTGCTTGGGGAGAGAGCAGAGGAGGTGGGTACAGGCAAAACAATCTTCCCTAGGCCATGCCTTGCTCAGCGAAAGGGCATAAAGGAACAAGACGGAGCAGGCTCCTTCCCCGGCAGCGGTTTGCAGGATGCTGTAGCAGAATCCTACAGGACTGGATGGAGTTTTCAAGTTTAACCCTCTCCTCCTAACCTGTCTATCTCTCCCTTTCTTCCCCCCCGATGCATGCCCTAGCTGCTCACTTCCCATGCAAGATGCCATCCTAATCACTGTGCTGAGGTGGTCAGAGCAGAGCGCCCATCTATGCATCTCTCCTGCTGCGGCTCTCTGCAGGCTGGTCATTTAGCTTCTTGCCCCACCATGGAATGCATCATTATTATTTTTAACCCCTTGAGTACCGAGGGGGAGGCTGCCCTTACATTTGTGGTCCATTACGGGCTGCTCGGCTGCTACTGTCCCCCGTTACCCTCTCCCAGCCATCTGTCTTGTGGCTGCCAACAAGAATGAAATAAAAAGCTTTTCTTTTAAACTGAGCAGTAGGGACACATTGGAACCATGTTGACATCTCCCAGCAGCTGGAGCGGTTCTGAATTTTGCAGCTTACGTCTCTGTTGGGGACAAGCATCTGAGGTGGCTCAGCTCTCAGTCTGTTTTCACTGAAGGGGCAAAAAGCCTTCAAAGCAGGGTCAAAATACTCCACACTCCTAGTCACCTCCTCCACCTTTCCAGGGGTCAAAACCTCCAGCATCCTTCCCTGAGCCACTTTGGAGACCGTCATGGGCCTCCACCATAGAACTAGGCAGCACATTGAAAAGGGAAAGGTGGCAAACAGCCTGAACTAGCTTGTCTGCCAAACTCAATAGCACGAGAGGCACCGTGCAGAGGATATCAGTCACTCCCATGTTTCATAGAATCATAGAGCTGGAAGGGACCTCAGGAGGTCATCAAGTCCAGCCCTCTGCCCAAGGCAGGACCAATCCCAACTAAATCAACCCAGCCAGGGCTTTGTCAAGCCAAGACTTAAACACCTCTAAGGATGGAGATTCCACCACCTCCCTAGGTAACCTATTCGAGTGCTTCACCACCCTCCTAGGGAAATAGTTTTTCCCAATATCCAACCTAGACCTCTCCCACTGTAACTTGAAATGATTGCTCCTTGTTCTGCCATCCCTCACTACTGTGAACAGCCTTTCTCCATCCTCTTTGGAACCTCCCTTCAGGAAGTTGAAGGCTGCTATCAAATCCCCCCTCACTCTTCTCTTCTGCAGACTAAACAAACCCAGATCCCTCAGCCTCTCCTTGTAGGTCATGCACTCCAGCCCCCTTATCATTTTGGTCCCCCTCCACTGGACCCTCTCCTTCTCTGGATCTGCTGGCAATGCGCCTCCTAATGCACCCTAATATGCCATTAGCCCTCTTGGCTACAAGGGCACACTGTTGACTCATATCCAGCTTCTCATCCACTGTTAATCCCAGGTCCTTTTCTGCTGAACTGCTACTTAGCCATTCAGTCCCCAGCATGTAACAATGCTTGGGATTCTTCCGTCCCAAGTGCAGGACTCTATACTTGTCCTTGTTGAACCTCATCAGATTTCTTGTGGCCCAATCCTCTAATCTGTCCAGGTCACTCTGGTAGATCCCTGCCCTCCAGCGTATCTACCCCTTCCCTCTAGCGTAGTGTCATCTGCAGACTTGCTGAGGGTGGGATCCATCCCTTCGGCCAGGTCATTAATAAAGATGTTGAACTCAGCACGTTACCTCAGACAACAATTTAATGCGTAAAAATCCAGCTGCCGTGGAATTCCCCATCTGCAGCAAAAGCCAGGGGGTCTGGCTGCAGCATTTTGGCCCATTGTAGATTCCAATTGGATGCCACCTTACCAGAAACAGAGGCAGGAGCCCCCCAATGGAAGGACAGATGCATCATGGGCAGAGCTCCAGGACCACTCAAGCAAAACACTAAGGTCACTTCCTGGATGGAGAGGGGTCCACGTCCCCCTCATTTCCCATTGCTTTCCTCACCATTTGGCTTGCCCACTACCAGATTAAGGGCAGACCAATGGGTCTTGTTGAGATTACAACCCCCCACCCCACTCTTGTGCATTGCAAATCAAACACCATGGTAGCAAGTCAGACATCTCTGAGACTTAGCCACCCCCAGGCTCTGGGCACAACCGTGGGAATCTACATCCTATGATGCTGCCAATTGTGGCCACATGACGTAAGGCCCGAGCAGTATCAGGAAGAGGAGGTACGTGCAGCAAGACAAAATTACATCAGAGCCCGGATTCCGTCTGAGCAAGTCATTGTCTCTTTATCCTTCTTCCCGTGCTGATTTCCAAGTCTCTTCTGGGGTAGATGGGGGGAAAGTCCCTAAAGGAACAATATCCCTTGGTCTTGCCTAATTTTTTCTTCCTCTTTCCTCCATTCCCTTGCTATTCCTCACTAGCTCCCTCCCCTCATCCTGCACTTCTAGCAAATCCTTCCCCGCTCCCAGTTTTGCTCTCTCATTCCTCCCTCCCCCCACAGTCCCAGTTCTCACACTCCCTATGCCTCTAGGTTCGGGTAACAAATGTAGGTACTTCCCATCCACCGGGAGTCTGGGGGTTCCTTATTCCCCTGGCTTTGCTGCTCCATTCGGCTGCCTGAAGTGCAACAAAGCAGGAGGGGATGGAAGTTCGGGGGGTAGGGGAGAACCCACCTGAGAAAGGCTTTAGATCTTCCAGATCTCAGTGTACAAAGTGCCGCACTGGGGCACGGGGCCGGCAGGTCTTTGGGCTCTAGCTTCTTGGCAGGCAAAGGCAGCATGAGGTAAGGAATCACTGAAACACACAGGGAAAGAGGAAGGCCAGTGCCAACAGCAGCATGACTGGAGAGCACTTTCTCCCTTTATGATTATGGCACATACATGCAAAACACGTTAGCAGAGGGGACGCCTTTTTGCTCACCAGCCTACAGGCAAAACAAGCCAGTTTTGTCAATGTGTTCATAGATGGTGGCCAACTGCCAGATGACGCAAACCACACAGAAACCTATGATTTCGTGAACGAGAGCCTGAGATTCACAAAGGCTCACTGAATCCCTGCAATCCAGGCTCCCAAATCTGTTATACTGAGCACGCGGTTGCCTTAACACGTGTGTGCCCGGTGAACAAACATGAATGAACACCGGGCCAAATTCTATTCTCAGCAACCCCGAGCTGTAGTGTTTTTATAGCACTTCTGAAAAATCCCAAGAGCCAAATTCTGCCCTCAGTTACACCATGCAGGTCCACTGGGGCTAATGGAGCATACACAAGAGCAGAAGCAAGTTCCCCGCTCTTTGCAAAATACTGTAAAAAATAGCAAATTGTACAGTACCCCAGAAGGTAAAACCTATTCTCCATTTTGCAGATGGGGAAATCAAGGTACCGGGAGGTTAGGGGACTTGCCCAAGGTCACAGAGTGAGTCAGTGGCAGAGCGATGGATTAGTGCTCCTGCAACAGGCATTATTCACACACTAGGGGGTGGAGCCAGGCATCAGAGGGAGGCAGGGATCTTAGTAAAGAGCAAGGGTGATAAAGCTGCATCTGTCAAAGCTAACTCTCTTCTGGGTCCCTTTGCTCTACCTGCCTGGTGCTTCACCACAACTCCTCAAGCAGGTTTCTGGAGCTTCTGGTCGGCAGGGCATGAAGGCTGACACCCATTCCTCCTCCTTATTCCCTGGCTGTATCTGAACCACTGGCCACCGCAGTTCTTCACAGTCGTAGCCACTGCGCCACAGCACACCTGGGAAGCCAGTGATGGAGCAAGGTCAGTGAATAGGAGGTTTCTCCTACTTACTCTCTTTATTGTTGTTGTTGTCCTTTCTTAACGCAGTCGGGGAGGTTGCAGACTCACTGACAGGTGCAGTCACTAGGTCTGTCATGCAACAGGACATGCTAAAATGATCTGCTATGCTTCTTGTTTACACCAGTGCTGGGGTAATTGCACAGCCTGCAGTGGAGTTCCTCCTGACTTACACCAGAATGAGGTGAGAATCAGGGTCTCCGGCACTGATTTGCCATTGCCCTACACCACCTGTAGCTGTTTACAGGTGCACTGTGCGTTTAAAGCTCTGCCAGGGATGTGAGGATTCTGACTTACGAGTGTTTCGCAACCATTTTGCTCAGGTGTTAACAACTCCACAAGGTGCATGTCAAAGGGGACGCAGGGCCCCACTGTCATTCTATTATTGATCTTTCCAGGAGTTTGCAAAGTTTGTCAGTTTCATCCAGAGACTCCCCACATGGGGGCGCTCTGCTCAAGAACATGGCCACCTGGCCTGCCATTATCTATCTGACATGCTGTGTGGAGAAAGGAGCAGTAACCGGGAAAGGTTAATATAAAAAAGTTAAGTTGCCATATTTGATCAGGATAAACAAAAACTCATTGAGCCAGAATCTGATCTCAGTCATGCACGAGGAAATTCAGAGAAACTCATTCCAGGGTGGGGGCATTGTTCCCTTTTCCACTGACTGAAATTCCTGCTCCTCCCACGAAGGGCTGAGTCCGCTGGATTTACCGTAGTGGCTGACATCACCCTCTGGCTCAGTGGCAGGCCTGGGGTTTGTATGGCTCAGTGTTGGGGGGCCTCCAGGCTGTTTGGCTCAGGGTTTTATCTAGGAGCTTTCCCCTCAGCACCGAGGAGCACTGGCTGTTCCTCTAGGTCAGAGGTTCTCAAACTGTGGGTCAGGAGCACCCCAAAGTGGGTCACAACTCCATTTTAATGGGGTCACCAGGGCTGGCCTCAGACTTGCTGGGGCCCTAGGACAAAGCCTGAACCCCACCTCCTGAGGCAAAGCCCCACTGCCAGGGGTTGAAGCCCGGGGGCTTCAACTGTGCCCCACCCCGCCCAGAGTGATGAGACTCAGGCTCTCCCCGCACACCCGCAGCGTGTAGGCAGGCTCGGGCTTTGATCCAACTTCCTGGGGTCGTGCTGTGATTTTGGTTGTCAGAAGAGGGGAGAGGGGTCGAAATGCAGTGAAGTTGAAAAACCCTGCTCTAGCATAAGCAGTGACTGAAGGGAGACCCAGCCACCTGCCAGAACTTAATGAGTGTGAACACCAGAGGCAGAGGGGAGCCACTGAGGGTGGCAGCATACGTAAGAGTGGAAGGGAATTAACAGAGAAGTTGAGGCCGACTGTCAGGAAGCGAGGTGGATCAAGCTGGGAAATGGTATCCAAGGAGAAGAGGGGAAAGCTCCAGGCATTAAAAAGGTGGACTGGACAGAGCACTTGACAAGTCCTGTACTGAAAGGCAGAGGTTTGTCACACACAGATCACAGCTTCGCTCCGTGGCACTCATTAAAGTCAGGCTCCGCTACGCAAAAACAATAAGGTCAATGGACTAGAACCAAAGCAATGTGGTACATGCCCAGATTAGCAGTGGGCGGCTCTCTGAAGGCCTGGAGGCTGCGCGCTCCGGTTGGGCGAGCGCTCTTGTTATTCAAATGCCAGCACCCGTGGGCACTCTGGCAGAGGCCAGGGACAGATCTCCATCTGTGGTCACATTGTCAGCGATCTGCTGCAGTCTGTGGAGCTGTGACAGTTCACATGGACCCCAAGGATCCTATGGTCTGAGGCAACATCCTGCAGCATGCTCCCTGCGCCCATGTGGAGCCCCCATATTTGAATGGGGGGTCTGTCTGGGTTTGGGGTGCATCCGCCTGGAACTCTTTGCAGGATCAGGGCTTAAGAAACAAAACCAGGGACGACAGGATACAGGGGAAGGCCAGGATCCTTATCCCAGTTAGCAAATGCTTTTGAGCACCCTGCAAAGCCCTCCTCTCGCATCCTCAGCCCATCCCTCCCTCTCTCTAGCTGGTAGAAGGTTTGCTTGGTATCAGGCTGCTAGAGCTACTCCTCCACACAAGAGCCAAGGATCTTTAGTGGGCAAATCCCCAGATCTCTCCAGGAACTGGCTGGCTCCCTTATCTCCCTGCAAAGGTGATCAACTGCCACTCGCAGCGAGACATGCAGAGAGAGCGTTGCCTGGCTCCTCACAATGCAGGAGTTCAGGTTCCAGGCCTGGAATGGAAAACATCATCACTGGGACGTGTAGGGCAAAGGATGGGCCCAGCCGCAGCTGAGATACAAGGGAAGGAAGGTCTCATGAATGAACTGGAGGGGCCGAGGGTTCTTTCCTAACTCCCAGTCTGTCTGTTTGGTCAAAGAGGCTCCCACATTGCAGCCAACGTGAAGCAAATCCTTCTGGATGCCGTGGCAGGTGATTAACCTGTGGTACTCACTGCTGCAGGGCGATTAGCCAGGGTTTTGTAGGAAGGCGGAAGCAGGGAAATGAATAAGAGTAGCATGTGCAATGGCATTACAATGGCTATTAATCCCACCTGCTGCAGGGCAAGAGCCCCTGGTTCCCAGCCATTTTCTATGCATGGCTATTTGCTTTTCGCTCCTTCCTTCTCTGTGCTATATCCTTCGCACCAGGGGCATTGTCTTCACATAGGTCACTGTTCCAAGCACAAACAATAACAGCTTGAAGACAATGTAGGGCAGGGTGATTAGGTCAGGAATCATGGCTCACCCTGCCTAGGGCCGGCCCATTCTCACCACACCCTGCCTCTGTTTGTGATAAACTAAGGCTGGAGTGAGACTCAGGTATTCTCTGTGCAGGGTCAGGTTAGCTTTAGAGCCTCAGACTCCTCTTCTCTGCTGGCCGCCTGTGTGAGCAGCTCCCTGTGCAACGTGAGCATTCATCCACAAGGAGCTTAGTCCACACACACTACCCGAGCTATCCGGATATTGTACTTGTGTGAGCCCGCCCCTGCAGTACCCAAACACATCACGTGCATCAGAGAATGGTTACAAGAAGGGAAACTGAGGCACTGAGCGATTAAATGACTCATGCAAGGTCACACTGGGAGACAAGAAACAAGAATTGACTCCAGCTGTCCCAAGTCTCAGTCCAATGTCTTCACTACATGACTGTCAAACAGCTGTTAGACTGTAACAACTACCGTTCCACAGGGGGACACAGAAGCAGACAGTATGGGTGCGTCTAGACTGGCAAGTTTTTGCACAAAAGCGGCTGCTTATGCGCAAAAACTTGCCAGCTGTCTACACTGGCTGCTTGAATTTGCGCAAGAGTACTGACTTTGTATTGTACAAAATCAGTGCTTCTTGCGCAAATGTTTTCATGCTCCCACTCAGGAAAAAGCCCTCTTGTGCAAGAATACTTGCGCAAGAGGGCCAGTGTAGACAGGGAAGAACTGTTTTGCGCAAAAAAGCCCCGATGGCTAAAATGGCAATCGGGGCTTTCTTGCACAAAATTGCGTCTAGACTGGCCATGGATGCTTTTGTGCAAAAGCAAATCTTTTGCGCAAAGGCACTTGCCAGGCTAGATGTGCTTTTGCGGAAATACTTTTAATGGAAAAAATTTTCCGTTAAAAGTATTTCCGCAAAATCATGCCAGTCTAGACGCAGCCTATTTGTGCACATAGATTCGGATGCCTCAATATTATCAGCCACTAGGGCCCTGTTATTACCTCTACGATGGGTGTTGCTAATTGGCCTGATTTAGATCGCTTGTCAGTGAAAGACAGGATGTGTCTCTTACAGACCTGCCGTAGCAAGACACGCTTCCTGCACCACAAATTATCCTCAATTCTTTGTGCCTCTCCGCAGATATATTAACCACCCTAAAACACAGCCAGCGTTGGCTTAATCCCCCATGCCATCTGCTCTAGCAGCTCCCCTTCACGCAGTGCTGCTCCTGCCTTTGCCCACCCTGTTTTGGGGTCCTCATTCAAATGCCAGCATTGGCTTAATCCCCCACACCATCTGCTCTAGCAGTTCCCCTCCACACAGTGCTGCTCCTGCCTTTGCCCACCCTGTTTTGGGGTCCTCACTCAAATGCCAGCCTTGCCCAGCCGGTAATTGTAAGCTAACTAGATCAATGACTCAGTGCCCAAGCGGTTACATTACTAGGAAGCTCTGCACACACCTGCTGAAGTTGCACCACACAGGAAGATCCATGCGCTGGAATCTTTTTTTAATTCCATTTCCAAGTGATATCGTACATGATGCGTTTGGTGACGAACGTAGCCAGGGGATTAGTAGCCACAGCACGTTGGGCTGCCGGCGCCACCCAGCAGGCCTTGAACCCTTGGCATTAGTGCTCAGCCAGGGCACTATGAGACACATGCTGCACCCAACTGTGCAGATGCATAAACCTCACTAAGCAGCATCGGTGGGGGGGGATGGAGGGAGGGATTGGAGAATGGGAGTGCAAGGGACTCCCAGCCCCCATGCAGCATGTGGAGCGGTACTGGGGACAGGGATGCAGAAGAGACACAGCCAAGTAGGGCATCATCTCTGCAGATTCAGTGACCAAATTCTCGTATGGGGATGGGGCTCAGCAGGCGTCGGGGTGGGGGTGGGGGTGGAGGGGGTGACACTGAAGCTCCACCCTTAGCTTTGGTGGTGGAAATCAGGGCCCTGCTCCAGCAAAGCACTTAAGCACATACTTAACTTGAAGTCCACATGCCCCATTGAAGTCAATGGGACTATTCACCTGCCTACGTGCCTGGCAGGACTGGAACACAGGTGTAAGGGACCAGGATTTGGCTCAAATGTCATTAAGTCAAATATGTGAACCAGTGTCAACAGTTTAAAAGCTTCCTCCTCCACCCACCCTCCCCCGATTTATTAGAACAATCGCTGGGAACCTGCTGAACATTTGAAAAGCACAGTCCTATTTTCAATGAACTAGTTGAGCAAACTGCACCATATAATCAACCCGGACTTCCCTGACTACCCACTGGCTGCAGCAGGGCTCCATAGATTGTAATGTAAACACAGTTATCACTGTAATGTCTAAGGGGTTTCCTATTCCTGTTTGCCAGCTAGTCTGCATTGGAATCAGAGAGATAACCCAGAGCAAGGTGGGAGGAGTTGTGCTTCTCTGTTGTAGGGTGCAGCCTGCTTTGTCTCTCTCTGGTTTCTTTTTATTCTTGCGTGTTATCACTCTGAATTCTAAGTTATAGAGTCATGTTCTGCTTCAATTACCCATCCAAGCATTTTATGCTTTCATCAGACTTCTCTCTCAGCATGCCAAGAAAATACCACATGGGCCTGCGATCCCACAGCATGGTGCACGCTGTGCTGTTACAGCCCCAAAAGAGCCTGTAATAAGGACGTTGCAGGGAGATCTGAGCTATTAGAAGTGTAAAAGGCATTGTGCATCCTCCTAGCCCTGTCCCTGGAGGTGAAGGGAGTAACATCTGTGGTGTATGGGACCAAGCAATGTCCCTGTCACAACACAAGCTCCCCACCCCCTTCACTATGGCACAAAGTATACAGGGCAGGAGCTCCACTCTCCTCTCCCTCCACCCTTTCACCCCCTCCCGACCCTACCCCAGAAAACACTCCCGACAGCCTGTGGGCTGTGCTTGCCCTTGAGTGCCTGCAAGCAGCTACAGGATAGAGCTAGAGACAGTTTTCTGACCAAAACGAAAGTCTTACCAGAACTGTTGACTTTGAGATCAACCTTGTCCACTGACAGGGCATGTTTGTTGGAGGCATCAGCCCAGCAGCATAGGGTTAGTAAAACACATGACTAGACTCTCTGTCTGGGGATGCCAACGGTGCTCTTACAGTCATCTCTGTCGGAGAGACCAGACCCCATCCAGCAGTCATGGCACAAAGCAGAGCCCTTTGTCTGCCAAGGTCACTGTGGGAACACACCCAGGAGAGTGCTGCTAAGTAATTCGTTGACTGCAAACTGCAGTAACCATGGAGCACTGAAATGGGGCCCTAGCTCTGCACTAAAGGAGAATCTCTGTTGTTGGCAGTCTGTGCCCTATGACACAGCACTGGTGGGACGATCTCCAGCAGAGGGCAGCGACAGGAGTTCTAAGCTAAAGCTATAGTTAATGTGGATCTGGACTTCTAACACTCCTATCATCTGAAGAAGTGGGTTGCGCCCACCAAAGCTCATGATACCAGCTACCTGTTTTGTTAGTCTTTAAGGTGCTACTCGTCTACTGTTGTTTTTTTAAGTTTTTCCTCAGTGAACTTGTTATCAGAGATTTGCAGGCATGCTCTAAAACAAATTTACAAACCCTGGAGACCTCTACTAGGTGAGGTGCCCCTTGTGCCAGGCACTATACAGACACAGAAAGAAGGACAGCCCCTGCCCGTCAGGAGCTCAAAAAGGCACTGATGCCCACTCCCACAGTAACAGTTTTAAAGCAGGCAGCGATTCAGTGCAGAGACTATTATACACAGTTCTCCCAGCTGAAGCCAACACTGCTTTGTCAATTACAGGGGAACAACCTAAAGAGAAAATAAAACATCTCCTGCCCTGGACTGGCCTAGACTAGCACACAACTGATCCTCAGGAGCCATCTCCTGTCACTTACAAATCAATCAGTGGCTTCTGACTACAGGCAGCCAAGCAAGCACTGCCATTCTAGCCCCCCTGAACTCTGGGAGTGGTTGTGGAGCCCGGCTCTTTGTGGCCAATTGGCCACAGCTGCTGCTGGGCAGCTTTCTGGCTGGGAGCAGCAGTTGGGAACACCTGGAAGCAAGCAGGCCAAACTCTTCCAAAGGTACATTGGGAACTGCTCTGGGCTAATTGTGGTCTTGACTCATACCAGGGTAACATCATAGAATCATAGAACTGGAAGGGACCTTGATAGGTCAAGTCCAGTTCCCTGCCCTTATGGCAGGACCAAGCACCGTCTAGACCATCCCTGATAGATGTCTATCTAACCTGCTCTTAAATATCTCCACGGATGGAGATTCCACAACCTCCCTAGGCAATTTATTCCAGTGTTTAACCACCCTGACGGTTAGGAAGTTTTTCCTAATGTCCAACCTAACCTTCCCTTACTTCAATTTAAGCCCATTGCTTCTTGTCCTAGCCTCAGAGGCCAAGGAGAACAATGTTTCTCCCTCCTCCTTGTGACACTCTTTTAGATAGTGGAAAACAGCTATCATGTCCCCTTCTCAGTTTTCTCTTTTCTAAATTAAACAAGCCCAATTATTTCAGTCTTCCCTCATCGTTCATGTTTTTTAGACCTTTATTCATCATCACAGGCATTGGTCCAGATCTACATCAATGTGAGATCAGAATCAAGTTTTGATCATGCAAAGTCCACTGATAACTTAACTGGGTTAAACTCAGCCTGGAGTGAGTGGGTGAAACTCCAGCCACTGCAGGTTGTAAGCCAGAGCTGGATTTGGCCCAAGGAATTCAGTCACCCACGTACCTCTGTGGAATTCCTCTTACGGCAATACAGAAGATAAAGTTGTCTGGTGAAACATGCCCAGCACCTCCATGCCGGCTGCCCTAGAGCAGGACTTGACACATTCCAATCATTGTCCACCAGGTCAGCCAACGTGGCGGGAAAGGGGGTAGCTGCCCTGGGGCCCAGTGATTGAAAAGATCTTGGAGCTCCTGGCTGCTGCTGCTGGAGCCCCAGGTGATGCTGCAGGGATAGCTGAAGGAGGCTGGTACCAGCCCCACTGCTTATAAGGGCCCAGAGCTGCCCCCCCCACACACACACACATTGCCCAGGGCCCGTGAAGTCTGTCTGCTGCCTTGTTGTTCACCTCCATTCATGATCTTCCAGAAAGATGTCTGCACTCTGAGTGAACAGAGGAACGAATAGATTTGTGGGAAGTCTTTAAAATTCCTCGGGATGCTGTGTGTTCTTATAGGGCACTGCCTCCCAAAGCATTTCGACTCCAGGCTCTTCCCCCACTGCTAAAATGCAGCAATCTCTGGGGGTGGACTGCACCTGCCCTTGGCAATAGACCCGCATTGAGCAACACACAACAGGTTAGAACAGGAAGCGAACCCCCAGCTGAATCTGCAGGGAGGGGGACAGTTAAGTAGGCAGCCCGGATTTCCCTAAGTCAATAGCTAAGCGGTAGGAAGTAAAAGAAACTGCAGATAAGGCCCAGGTGATTTGACATAAACCTGTGTTAAAATAACGGCTGGGGACTGGTGAGAAGGATTCCCTGGCATTTGGCCAGGACACAAAAAGTGCCATGATGTCTCCAATGAGCACAAGTTGTTAGGACCCCAGTTTTACATCTCATTTCAAAGGCGGCACTTCCAGCAACAGTGCAGATGCTGTCTCAGAGCTGCAGGAGGTCCAGAATTTCTCTACAGATCTCCAGGGTGGGCAAATCATCCCCCCACTGAGACAGAAGCACACCACCTTCCAGGAACCCAACAGGCTTGCTGCAGTAAGTTTTGCCCTTTCAGCAACAGGGGATACTCTGATCAGGTTCCTATTTTCCCTGGGAAAGTCTCCCAAGTACTGGCCAGCCCCCATCCCACTTAGCTTAGGCAGCTCAATGCTGCACAAATGCACAGTTTTGAAACTGGCGCTGTGGCAGGTATCCTACCAGAGCCTGCCCAGTGGGGATGCCCACATGATATTGTGGCTGTGTGGTTTGGCAAAGATGAATATAATCCTCTGGGAAAACCAAGGAGCCAACTTTCCCACAGACCGCCAGGCCTCATGTCAGGCCCACCTCAGCATCTCTCCCTTAAACAATCCCATTTCACCGCCTAGGAGCTAGTGCAGCAAAACCAGAAACTCCACTCGGCTCCCTGACAGGCCTCCACAGCAGCAGACACCTTGGTGGATGACAGGGCTGTTGGTGCTCCCAGTCCACTGCATGCTGGGATGGCTCTGCACCAGTGGGAAGTCAGTAGCTAAGCAGTAGGAAGTAAAAGAAACTTCAGATAAGGCCCAGGTGATTTGACGTAAACCTGTGTTAAAATAATGGCTGGGGACTGGCAAGAAGGAGGGGGGGTCGTGTGGAGCAAGGAGAAGCAGATCAGGAAGTGCAGCTCTGTGGGCAAAGCTTGGTTCCTTTTTTAACCCTGACGTTTAACATTTCCCACCGCACATGGCAGCGGCCCTCCGGGTTGTGACAGTCCCCAGGAGGGGCCATCTTGCAAGGGAATCTCAGTGAAGATTTCCTCACAGCATTTACCTCAGTCCTGAGGCTCTGGCCCCTGGCAAAGCCCTCCCCAGAGGCTTGAGTCCAACATGGCCACACCACTGAGGGACCCGCACAGGCTGCAGCCGCACTAGGCATTGCTGGGAAAGTTAAACAGGATTATCCTTCATTTACACTGGCTTGTACCCACAGGATTACGCACGATCAGTGTAGGAGCTCAGCTGCTCAGGCCCAGGGAAAGCATTTGAGCCTTGCATTGAGCTTTGAGTCCCACAGCAGGGCACCAGTAGAAGAAGGTGCAGGTGGTTTTATTATTTTTTTTATTATTGGGCTCAAGGACACAGCTGGAATTGGTTTCTGTCTGGAAGGGCAGTTCATTTACAGGTGTTCCCAGGGGTGTGCCCACAGCTGGCCTACACACTGCTTTCACAAGCAGCCTCTCCAACAGGACTTCATTGTTCCTGGTAGGCAGCATCTGACATGCAATTAGCTCACATGAACACTCCAGCTGACTTACAAGCCACACATACAAATCAAAGGAGGCAGCATTGCCTAATGAATAGAGTGCAGCTGAGGGACCTGGGGTCTGTCCCCATCTTTGCTATTGGATTGCTGCATGACTTCACTGCCCTCTGCCTCACTTTCCCCGCCTGAAGATAAAGTTGCTTCCCACCTTTGGAAAGTGTTTTGAACATCCCAGATCAAGAGTGCTAGGTAAGAGCTAGGAATTATTAGGAGTCATTGGTGCTTCCTTGGAGTCAGGGTGTCTGTCTACTCTAGCAAGTGTATAATTAGCTAGCAGTTAGGAACCCCCCCGCCACACACGCACACACACACATCCCCCAATCTCCTCCTGTGAGCTAAACCAGGGACTGGCTTTAAATTGCATTGGCAACAGAATCTTTTTTACTGGGGGGGAGGGGTTATGGGCAATGCCCCCGAAGCAACAATTCCTAGAGGAACTTAAAAAACAACACTGGTCCTGTAGCACCTTAGAGACTATTATATGTATATATATAGCTAGTATCATGAGCTTTTGTGGGCACAACCCACTTCTTCAGATAACAAATATGGAGCCAAAGATATGTCATCTGAAGAAGTGGATTGTGCCCACGAAAGCTCATGATACTATATATATATTTTGGTTAGTCTCTAAGGTGCTACAGGACCATTGTTATTTAAGTTGTTTTAGTTACAGACTAACATGACTACCCCTCAGAGTTCCTAGAGGGACAGAGATAATAAGCTGTTCAGTTCATGGAAACTTCAGGACCAAATCCCGCTGGTTTCACTGCGTATGTCTACACTACACACTTAGCCCAGGTGCTAATTCAGAGTTGAGTCCAGATCATCCCCCCCCTCCCCTTCTCCACTTCTGTCCACACACATATCAGTCCAAATTGGTCCACAAGCACTCAGGGCCAGATCCTAAGACCCTGCTGAGGACGTGGGTCAGAGCCTGAGTCCCACTGTGACTTGGGTCTGTCATTTTGCAGTGTGGATGCAGCTCAGGCTGCAGACCAGAGTCAGAAGGGCTGAATAGTGTAGTATATGGATGTTAGCATAGTTGTAATACCCACATCCAGCAATTGTAAACCTGTTGTACAATGTAGTGGGGACGCTCAAGTGCAGACTTGGAAACACCTAGTCCATGAGCTCAGGTCCCACAGACCCAGGACTACCATGCAGCATAGGCATAACTCTGCTCTCTCCCTCCTGGCCTTCAAGAGAAGTAGAGATGGGCAGCAGGGTTTGTCCCTAGCCACTCCAGTGTGTGCATGAAGCTCAGAGGGTTGAGCATCATAAAAATCCAGATTCCAGAATAAATCCGAAGTGGCTGGTGCTTGCTGAAGGCTGGAATGACACTGACCCCATGTAGGGTCCTGCATTGCACGAGGCTGCTCAAAGCTGTTGGCTGGCACAGATCATCCCCCCTCACTCCCTGGCGCCTGTGCTCCAGACTGTTGGATCCCCTAGTGCTGAGACTCCATGGAAAAGTCCAACATTATGTGGTTTGGGACTTAGGTCAGGCCCATAACAGTGCTCGGGAACATGTGGGTCTCACACACATTGCACAGACTCTTGCTTGGCTCTCTTGATTCCTCCCCCGGTACGTGAACAAAGGACACCAGGGATTTGCTGGGTTCCTGGACACTCACCCCATTATGGGCTACTGTCTTCTCCCCATCTCATGATTGCTCTGCTTATTGCAGCCTGTCTGGGGAGCCCTGAAATGCTTCCCCACCAGCAGGTCCCCCCAGTGGGTGGAAACACTGAGACCATTTAGCTCCTACACTTGCACAAAGACACTAAGTCCCAAGCTGTTGTGGGCTGGGCCTGACGAGGGACTCAGCCTGAAGGTTCCCTCCCCTGTCGGTTTTCACACTCTGGGCCTTTCTGCCGCAGCTGGGAAAGCAATTTCTGAACCATGTTTTGGAAAGCAGGGGAGTGTCATCTCGCCCTCAAGCAGTGTTTTTTTCAACTGGAGGTCCATGGGCTATGGCTAAGATTTCCAAAGG
The DNA here is from genome assembly GCF_052426305.1 of Pelodiscus sinensis. Lineage (NCBI taxonomy): Eukaryota > Metazoa > Chordata > Testudines > Trionychidae > Pelodiscus > Pelodiscus sinensis. The sequence continues at coordinate 17,916,561 of NC_143071.1, forward strand.
GGTCTGCAAATTCAAAGAGGCTGGGAAGCTCTTGAACAGTCTCAGACTGTTAGTGGAGCAGCAAAGCTTAGGCAAAACTCCCAGAGGCCTGAGAGAAGAGTCTGGTCACTGCTATGGACCAGCTCTCGGAAGAGCAGGAAATCTCCAGCTGGCATGGGAAGGAAGTTTCTTGGCCGGAGCGAAGCGTATTTGTCCTGGTGGAGGCTACCCCTCTTGTTTCCTTTGCTTCTTTCCCAGGAATCTGCTGCATTGTTACTTGAAAGATCTCAGTGTTCATTGGCACCGTTGTGTTCCTGGCAGGCCACTGGCCTTTCTGGCAGCTCCTAGCCCCTCAGTTCTGTGCCATCCTTCCCAGGACCCTGCTGCTGCCCTGCTCTCTGGGACCGAGATATCCCATTAGCTCTGCAGCGCCTCCCAACTGACAACCTCTACTCCTTTGCCCTCTAAGCTGTTTTACTTTTGCAACCACAACAAAAAGCTTTTTCTCTCATAAAATCCACAGGGAACTTAGCAACAAGGCTCAGCTTATGTGATCAGCAGCTAAGTACAATTTAAAGCCACAGCATCTGGGTATGTCCCAAGGGTGGTATTCGTGTTTTTACATTGCCTAGGTCACTGGTGGTAGGCTATCTTGAATAGTGCCAAGTACTACTGTCCTTAGGGTATTATTTGTGGTGTGTTTTTTAGGTAATTAAGGGCACCTAGAGTGTATTTATAGTGGCTATAGGTACTACTTGTGTAAATCGAAATGAACAGAGACAGGCCCAAATCAAACTCCAGGTCTGAACACCCCTGAATTTACGAGAGTCCCAAATCCTCCCTTCAGTTCCAGACAGGACAAGAGCTAAACCCAACACCCTCCAGATCTAGCCTGGCATTTGACATCCTGAGCCATGTGCCATGCCAGCTCTCTGCTGTGACTCAGTGGGAGTGATCACACTGTGCGAAGCGCTCACAGACCAGAGGACAAACAGGCGTCGGCGCGAGGGGAGGGTTGGAATCCAGCAGCAGAGTTGTCCAGGTGAGGCTCAGCCACATCCTGGCAGAAGAAGAGCTCAAGAGGCCTTCGCTTCAGGGAGGCTGGAGGTCTGTCTTGCAGAGGGACCTACTGCAGCACATGCACATCTCAAGGATTTTACATGGCACAAGCGTTTCATGTGCCAGGGCCGTGTGGAAGAAGCCGCGGGGACACAGGGCAGTCAGCTCCACAGTGGAGGGGCATGAGTACAGCATTGTCCAGGTCCCATTGTCTCAAGATTACAACTGGGATTTACTACATAATCACCCATTTTCTGTCTCAGTGGGCTGGAAAGGGCATGGTGACCAAAGGAGCAAACGCATTGTTTTAAAGGGTTACTCCTATCCTTTGCCATCCAGCGACTCATGGACAAGCAGGCTGGGTTAACCAACATGGGAAGGGAATCTCATTGAGGCATAGGTGTATGTTCACAGCTTGCATTCACGCTGACACCCCCCCCACACACCCCCTCCCTAGCTTCCATTCTGCAGAGGTTTGTCTGGTTTTAAATGCCAGTGTAGCTGTCAGTGTCTGCCAGCAGGGGGAGCGGTTGCATTACTTGTATGTAAATCTAGAGCAGTGGTCCCCAACCATTTGAGGTTGCCGGGCACCAGGGGGCGTGGCCGTTAGCCTGCCGGGCGCGCCCCCCCTCCCCATAACCGCATGCCCAGGGGCGGGGGGGCGGTGCCCCCCCATAACCACACGTCCCCCCCAATAACCACGCACCCCCCCCATAGCCACGTGCCCGGGGCTGGCGCCCCCTCCAAGTGCCGTGCGCCCGGGGCCGGCACTCCTCCAGCCAAGCGCAACGCGCCCGGGGCCAGCACCCCCCCCTCCAAGCACCGCGCGCCCAGAGCACGGGCGGCCAATCCACGGCGCTCCTGGGGCCGGCGCTCACCGTGCGCCATGTGCCCGGGCCGGCTCCGGCACCATGCATGCGCCACTTGCCCGGGGCCAGGCCAGCCCCGAGCACTTGACGGGCGCACACAAATGCCCCGCGGACACCGTGTTGGGAACCACGGATCTAGAGCTTCAGGGGGTAGCCAAGTTAGTCTGTACAGGATAAATTTAAAAAACAACAAATAGTCTGGTAGCACTTTAAAGACTAACAAAACATGTAGATGCTATCATGAACTTCTTCAGATGACCAGAGTGTTGGATGTCCAGAACTAAAATAAATATGGGAGAAGGGCAAGGGGAGGGTGGGAGGAAGAAGAGGCAGTGTGTACAAAAATATCAAGGGGAAAGCTGAGCTGGAATGGAACAGGAAAAACAAATAGTCTATAAGCACCTAAAGACTGTAAAGTTTTGTAAATCTAGCCTGCTGTTTGAGGGAGAAAGACGCTAACACAATCTTGTAGCTGCTTGAAAAGACCAGTTCTTGGAACTCAGTACAGGCCCAAATGCAGGAATTTCTGTGGGTGGGGGGGGGTGCTTTTTTTGAAAATGTGGATGGCAAGGGTGTGAATGCACACACACACACACACACACACCCATAACCCCCCAAGTAAGTGGGGAAATCATCCCCAGCCGTCCCCTGGCTGGTCAGAGCATGCTTACTTGGGAGACCAAGGGGAGGTGCTTTTGGACTCTTTGCACCCCCCTGCATACGGGCCTGCAGTAGTCATTGTCTGTCAGCTGGGAACTTACTCAGTGCATCTTATTTCAGTGCCTATGTCCTGGACTGTCCAGGAGTTCTACAAGGGGGGCAGGGACCATTGCTTTCAGACAGCGTAAATAATAATAGATACATAAAGGAATACATACTTAAAGCACCTTTCACCTAGCTGAGCACATTACAAATATTCAGTGATTAAAGCTTTTCAGCACTCTGGAGCTATTATCCCCATTTTCTGGATGGACAAGGAAGATTCAGAGTATGTTTACCCCACCAGAACAAGAAGTTAAAGTTGCAGACATACCCTAAAAGAGAGTCCGTGGCTTGCTCAAGGTCACAAAGCAAATCACTGGCACAACCACGACCAATCCCCTGCAGTCCTGACTTCATTGCCTCTATCTAAGCACCCAATCACATGTATTGGCTCCTAATTTGGAGCTGCTGTGTAGATTTGAACCTGAGACCCCTGGAGCTTAATGTAGGAGCCTGTACTGCTTGAACTAGAAGCCTATTAGATTTTGTGTGTTCCAGTCCTGCAGTGGAGGAACTGGAGCACCAGCACAGGTTCTGCAGTGTTGGGAAGAGCCCTGATCCTCAGGGGCATCCAGCACCCAGGCCTGAGGTTCCCCACACTTATGGTAAAGGTTGATCCTTACTAACTCCCTCCAGCTTCAGTGGGGAGCACAGGGCCAAACCCCTTTTCAAATCTTTCCCCGTGCACAAGGAGGAATTGCTCCCCCTCCCCTCCAAAAAAAACACCCTCCACGTTTTATTAACCACACAACTTTGCAAGCAGCAGGGCTAGGGTTCTACCCTCTTCCTTGTCCCAGAACAACACACACCGCACTAGGAGGAGGCAGTGACAGCAGGTGCAACTGAGAATTAGAGGAGCTGGAATGACCCAAGCCCAGCTGCTCCAAACAGCTCCCTCCATGCAGTCACCTTCCTCCAGACCCAGGCAGACACAGCAAATGTCACACGTCAGACAGGTAATCCAGGTTGCTCCAGGAAAACCATGAATCAGACACAACACCATACAGCAGGGAGTGTTATTTGTAATGTGAACTATACAGGGATTACACGTGCTTTCCAGCCAGAGTCAGAGGGCCACAGGCTTTCAAGCAACTAAACAGGACCTGAAAAAACAACTTTTAAAAAAACAAGTAGCCCTGTGCCAGCTCAGAGACTAACTCTAAGGTGCCACAGGACTACTCATTTTTTTAAAAGTTGCTTTTTAAGTTACAGACTAACACAGCTACTCCTCTGAGACTTTTAAACAGGATCTGATTAACTGAGTGGGGCAGGAAGCGAGTTTACTGCCCCAGCAACATTTCTGAGCTATTGAAACATTTTCCTGACCTAAATTGGGAGAAAAAGTCAATATATTTAAAATTTTCATGAACCAAAGAAAAATTGGTTGGGGTCAATCAAATGATTTCATTTCAATTTTCACTTTAAGAAAAAAAGGTTTTACTTTGATGAGTTGGTTTCTAAATGATAGTTCATTTCCAACAAAAAAAACCCCAGAATTGTTCATTTTGAAAATATCAACTTTTTTTTAATTGAAACTTTTGCTTTCAAAATTAACCCTTTCCCACCAGCAGCTTCACGTTTTAATGAATCATCATTTTCGGATGAAACCGTTTCCTTGAGAAAATCCTGACTAGCTTCATTCACTAATACTGGAATGAAGGGTATAATTCAAACATAGGCTGTATGGATCAGAACCAAAACACCACAGCAGAGCACCCCTGAACTTGAAAGAAATGTGGATCTTAACTTTGAGATGGAGACCCATAACAAAATGGATATTAAAATATTTTGGTTACTAAGCCCAACCCTCAGGGTATCATCTCATTGTTACTATCTCCAACTTTTCTTCAGCCGATCATGGTGCCCTCACATTCAGCCATTCTTGAGTTTATTTACTTCCCATCATCCTTCCTCTTCTGTGAGAAAGGGCTGCTCAAATCCAATACACACCTGGGTTATGGGAAACTAGAAAGCAAAGAGAAGAGTGAGGGGGGATTTGATAGCAGCCTTCAACTTCCTGAAGGGAGGTTCCAAAGAGGATGGGGAGAGGCTGTTCTCAGTAGTGAGGGATGGCAGAACAAGGAGCAATGGTCTCAAGTTGGGGTGGGTGAGGTCTAGGTTGAATATTAGGAAAAACTATTTCACTGGGAGGGTGGTGAAGCACTGAAATGGGTTACCTAGGGAGGTGGTGGAATCTCCGTCCCTAGAGGTTATTAAGTCCCGGCTTGACAAAGCCCTGGCTGGGATGATTGTTGGTCCTTCTTTGGGCAGGGGACTGGACTCGATGACCTCCTGAGGTCTCTTCCAGCCTTAGGATTCTCTGACTGTATGAAAGCAAACCCTCTCTTGATGGTCTTTATCCATGTAGGGTGATGTTCTTTCACTTTACTAGAACATCCAGCATTACATGCTCCAAGAAGAGCCAACTGGCGCTTCATCCCTCTCTCCTACCGCCAGAGTTGTTCTTGGAGGTTATGTCCGAGTCACAATATTCAAAAGACACTAGAGCTCATGGCTGGGATTCAGAACTGCCTGAGGGAAGTTGATGCAGAATCCGAGTTTGGTTTGCAGGTGATGGGCTCACCATTCAGCTAGTCGCTAAAGCCCTGTGTAATGTATAGAAGAAGATGAGAGAGCTCATGGTACAAATGTGACTAATAAATGGCCACTGGGAGATCCCTTTTCCCTGGCAATCCCACCCTGCTTGTAGCTCCTTCTCTAGAAGTTCCCAAGGGAGTTCCGTCTGTCCATTAGGAATACCGGAGCCACAAACCCAAGGGAACAGGCAGATCACACCAGGATCGCAGCACAGGCTTGGAAAAAGAATTGGGAGGGGGTTTTCCTTGGAATATGGGGGGTATTTTGGCCATTCATTTTCAGTCCTGCTGTCATCAGTTCCTGGAAATGCCACATGCACAGAGATGGTACTTTCAGGCACATCCACAGACAGCAATGGGCAAGTTGGAAGAAGGGTAGTGTCCTTTTTAAACAGTCTGTGAGACATCACTGGGTTCTGGATTTTAGAAGCCATGGAAAATAAACCAGAACTGCATGTCTCTAGACCAGTGTTTCTTAAACTTTTTAAGACTGAGGAACACCAAACAATAATTTTTTTTATGAGGAACACCAAGGATTTTTGGTTGAGTGAAAAAAAAAAAAAGGTCGGGGAGGGAGTTATTGAGCAAAAAAATAGACACCTGCCCCTCTAAGGGCAGCCATTTTTAATTCTGTTGTTCTCCACGGTACACCTCCAACTGGTGTGCCACGGAACACTGTTTAAGAAACACTGCTCTAGACTGCATTTTTTAAGGCCAGCAGGGAAATTTGCCATAGCACAAGGCACTTGCTTAAATGTCTGGATAAATTTTCCCCCGACCCATTAGTGGCAGGATGCTAAGGAGTTGTGGTAACATTTCTTTGATATCAGTTGACACTCTGTGGTGCTCACAAATTACTTAAAAGGATACTAACCTATTCCTATACACTCCAAGTCAGGTATGAGCATCCTCATCTTCCATCCTAAGGGTGAACTATCCCCATGTATTGCTCAGGAGCAGTGTTTGGAAGCCCCATCTTTGGGGGCAAGTTCATGTGTTCAAAAGAAACTAAGCTCAAGCTGTACCGGTTGTAGGTTGTAGTTCAGGAGAGTTCAGGTGAAGGCATTTGGTTAGGCCTATTCCAAAAATAGTGATGGGAATTCGGTCCTGGGCTGGGATTTTGAGCACCCAAGTTTCAGTGGTGCCTCGAGGCAGGTTTTTGTTTTGGATCCAGCTCTATTAAAAATAATAATTGTGCTTTGCACTTGTGGAGTGTTTTCCACACAAGGATCTCAGTGCACCTTACAGATATTAACTTATTGAGCATCACAGCACCCTTGTAAAGGTAGGACAAGATTATTCTCGAGAGAGAGCATTCTCTCCATTTTACAGAATGGGAAACTGAGGCACAGAGCCATAAAGACCAATATGTTTAGAAGTGGCCATTGATTTGGGGTGCCGTTGTTTCTGGATGCTCAGTCTGAGACATCTATGGCCTGATTTTCAGAGGTATTGAACCCCCCCAAGCCTACATGAAATCAGAGCTGTGGTGTTATGAGACTCACACCTCAGGAGGTCTCAAGCTGGGAACCCAAACCCTGAGGCACCAAAACCCAGCAATGATTTTTGAAAGGGTGGCTGCAAATGACTTTTCCAAAGCCACACCCTGAGTGAATAAGAGAACCACAGATGCCAGGTGCCCTGATTCCCATTCCAGCAAACCACGCCGCCTTCAAAAGAAGGTTATGGATATAATTATTTATTTGTTGGTCCAGCTCAAGGTATCGCACTGTTCTCTTTGTCCATGGCTTCCTGTGCTTTATCAAACTGTGATCACCTGGCATTTCACCTATCCGCTTCATCGTGTAGCAAAATCTTGTCACCCCCTCCAGCAGGCAGGCTAGGGAGTTCTAGTCAGCAAAGATGGAGGCCATATCTCAAAGAACCCTCTCAGAAGCAGGTTCCTGTCAGGCAGAGTCCCCCAGGCTGGAAACTGAATGGGGAAGGAGGCAGTCTGTCAGAAGGGACTGGCCTACACTGTGGCTTTCAGTTGTCCTAATGGAGGAGTCACTGAGTTGGGTTTTCTGGCAACTTAGAACTGGCTTTGTTTCTTGTTCATAAAAATTGCTATCTGTAGAGAAAAAGAGAAAACCTGTTAGCAAGCTCGCACTGGGGCCAAACACTGAGCTGATGGCCCAGACCAACAATGAATAACGGTGAAAGAGGGAATGCGTCAGAGAATTCATGTGGTCCCACAATGAAGGACTCTAGGGGATTAAGACTCAGGCCCTCCGTTAATCTTAATGGAGGATGTGTTTAAATCCCCCCAACAACTCTGAAAATCTGAACCAGCATTAGCCAAACCGCTGAAGCTGGCTGGGTTAACTGGAGCATGGACATACTGTATAGCAGACATGGAACAGATGCCAAAGATTAAAAAATGTTCCCAGTTCTGGACTTGTCATTATTGAGGGCACAAAGGTTACCATGTAGACACCTACTGATTGTACCCCCCCCCCCCTCAAGCTGGATCATTAGGTTGGAATCTTTCCACTGGGAATTAAATGCAGGCACAAAACTGCACCCGCAGTTACAAAGGCCAGACTCATATCATTTTTAGAAATCTAGGTCCCAGCCTGTGAACTTAGCTTCCATTTAGGCACCTTCCAGTATGGATGTGCAAATAGATTGAACACAAATATTCCCCCAGAACTGGAACCAAACCTGTCTTAATGTATCAAGGCAAATCCAGAGACTCATACACAAAGCGGGGTGCATCTAAGCCTCCCTCCTAGGGGACAGGGTACTCACTAGGCCTCTGATCTCAGAAGGGGCTGAGTTTCTTCCTGTTATGGAGCAGCCAGAACTTATCTCCCACCTGGTCAACATTAGAAATGCCGAGAAATTAACTAACCTGAGCAACTCTGCGACCACCCAAGACCTCCACGTCTCTATCTGAAATACTGATCTTAGCTGGACTCCTGCTCCTCAGATGGGCAATACATTGAGCACATATTCAAGCTCTTCAATTCCCCGTCTCCCCATACTGAGGGATACATGGCTCTCAGGCTAGAGAGTGAGGGACACCTCCTACTTACAGCTCAGTGTCTGAAATAACATCAGGCCTCTCCAGAGTCTGCTTCCTCCTCTGAATGGCATCCAATATCTTTTTCCTAGGCCCCAGTGGGATGTTGATGCTCTTCAGGTCATTATCTGAGCACAGCATGAGGGCCTCCAGGTCAATCTTCTCCTTCTTCAGGATAGAAATGAACTCGAACATGTACAGGGAAGCCAAGAAGACCTCCAGGGGAGTGGTATCGGGTTCGTTGTCATCATCCAGTCCCACCTCCACATCCTCCCACGGCAGTTCCTCCGTGTTCCGCTCCTGCAGGCTGTTGGCACTGCCGATGCTGTCATTGAGACTTGGCGAGCGCTGCAGGCGGCTCCGCAGTTTGACACCTACCCCATCCAGGCTGCCCTCACCCAGCGCGCTGGCATCCTCCTGGCCGATCCCAAAGAGCCCACTGCTGATGTAGCTCCTTCGGAACACCATGGTGCCAAGCCCAGGCCGGTTAAACAACGAGTCGTGGCCAGAATCCGTGCTGACCTCGGAGTGGGCCGAGTCTATGTGCAAACCTGGGTCGCTTATGGCACGGGAGACGGTATCTTCGTCGGTTAAAAACATGTCCCTGATGTTGCGCCGGGTCCACTCCTTCGGGCTGGCGTAGGTGCCTTGCTTCACAAACATGACGTCATTCCCCAGCTGTAGCCCTGACAGAGACCTCACGCTTTTCCTCCCATCCTCGTAGATCTTAAACGTCCCCTCCACCTGCTTCTTCTTCTCCAGCTTCTTCTGCATTTTGGTCTTGCCCTTGGCTGTGCCGTGGAGAGTGGCTTGGGAATATGGCAGGGAAGTCACCATGGACATGTGCTGGAACTTCCTGCTCAGAGTGCTGCTGGAGTAGCTAGAGAAGCTCATAGTGTCGGAGTTGTCGGACATCTCCTTCTTGTACCTCTTCTCCATCCGCTCGTGGTGTTTTTTCTGCATCTTCACGCAGTCCTTGATCCTCCTCTCTGCGTCTCTGAAAGCCTTGTCCTTCAGCTTGCTCACCAGCTTGGGGTTGAGGCTGCTCTGCTTGGCTGCAATGGAGTCTAAGTACCGCACACACTCCATGTGCCCCTTCATGGCAGACATGTCCAGTGGCGTATGGTAGTCATTGTCCAGACACCAGATGTTGGCCCCAAATGACACCAGGAAGGAGAGGCAGTTCAGATGGCCATTGGCTGCTGCTAGGTGAAGAGGTGTGTTCCCCCAGATGTCACATTTGTCTGGATCACCCCTAAAACAACGTTTGGAACAACTCATTAATGCACAGTTCTGTTGGGCTGACCTTACCATGCAGCTATGAAATGGGGTTTAGAGGAGACTTACTAGACAATAAGCTCATGCAATGGATGAGCCTACCATACAAGCTGTTTCTTCCCCAATATAAGCAACATGTTCCTTAGCAGAGGCACAACACCCCAGCCCACAAGTTCTCTGAAGAAGTGTCAGGCAATCACACACTGGCAGGTCCATGACAACTTTTGCTACCCACATTTAGCCCCAAAGGTGACATTCATATACCTGTGCCCAATTCACTATCCGCTCTCCATGCTGGAGAGCTACCTGAGCTGCAAAACAGGGATCCAGATCCTGGACATCCCAGAGTTGGTGGGAGAGGAGGGACTGGATCTGGGATATTTGGATGCCCATTTATAAAGGGAGAGACTATTTGCAAAATTCAGATGCAGGCTCAGAGCTCCATCATCTCCAAAATGGGACGGTGTTCAGACTCAAGCTCTTCACTAGATTATAGAAGGTGGAGCAATCTCCCAAAATAAGCCCTCTACTGTATGTGCACTTCTACAGATCCTCCCTGGGGTGCCCCCCTGCTGGAGATGCTGGGATAAACAGTCATCTCAAGCCCTTGGCCTAAATGGCATTGGCTGTTTCACCTTTTCACCTTCAGGTGCTCATCATATGAACTGCATCCTGGACTCACAGCTGTGTCTTGGGCACCATTCAACTGATAAGACTGGTGGTTTTTTTTCTTTCCTTAATAAGTTTGGTTTTCAATTGCACAGCTCAGTGCAAGTTGGTATTAGCACATCCTGAGAATCCGGTTTCAAAGGAAGTAGAGATTAGGTTTCCACCCTTCTCAAAAGCCACAGACTCACCTAATGTGATTAGCAGACTCTCTAGTGATGTCAGCCCCTGATCACCAGGGAGTGGCCCAGTTTTGCAGCCTCCCATGATAAAAAAAGTATGCAAAGCAGGACTTGGCCATAGAGAAAGTGCACTTGAGAATACTTGGGTGAACATCTGAGCTCCTAACATCCCCCTCTGTTTGTAATCTGCTGAAATGAGACATGACTGCTCTGCTTCCAACATCAACTGTGCCCTTGTGCATAGGAGTCAATGCACAATCAGAATCGCAGAACTACCAGATTACACTGCTCCACCATTCCGTACAGCAACTCTCCTTGGGAGAGCGTGGGCGTAGGACAGCTCGGTGTTCTGCCGTCACAGCATTCCTTCACCTTCATCCCTACAGGCGTGCCATGGCTGCCATTAGAGGAAGTAGGTGCTTTCCCGTGACCACTGATCCACCCTTTCCAAAACTCGCTCTTGCTGGGAGCGACTGACGCAGGAGCTGAGCCACCACACAGCCAGTTCTCCCCCAGCACCTGCGAAGGAACAGAATGTCCTCCAGGCCTGTTAGGAAAGAACAGGTTGGTGGGAAGGAAGAGGTAGACTGGCATTGGAGAGGCTGAGAGCTCTTTCCCATCCCACACTGGTGGCCTGTCCTTGAAACAGGCTGGGATGGAGGCACCATATCTCCCTCACTGGCCATGGGGTAAGGGTAAGCTCCAGCCAGTGGTGCTGAAAGTGGCTAATATGACACCTGCTACAGGAGGCTAATTGGGCAAATGGTGTGAGCTCTCCAGCTGGCTGTGCCATCTTACCACAAGGACTGGGACTGGCAGGAGATGAGCTCTCCCCCTGCCAGCCCAGCCTGCACCATTCCCAACTTTGTCTCCATTAGCCCTATTCTCACTGATTTCCCTTCCACCTCCCACTCTCCCCTTCAAACACTGGGAGCTTGGACCAACACAGCCTTGACCAGAGCCACTCCTGCTTTCAAGTCTGTAAAACTAAATCCTAAGCAACGAGCCACCTGGACCCATCCAATCCCTATTGGAACAGAGACACAGGGCCCAGTCCTGCATCCAGCCCTGTCATTGGCTTCAGAGGGAGTGCTGTGCTCAAAAAGTTACAAGGATCATGCCCAGACAGATGGCAGAGAGAAAAGAAAGGCAAAGGAGCAATGAACATCAAGGACCCATTCACCCATCAGCAGGACAGGGGAGGATTATTTTGGCTGCTGGCATCCTGCCTACTCTGGCTATGCTGAGCTCTGGTGACAGATATACTTCCTAGTTCCTGTGTTAGCTCCGCCCTGCTCCCTCCACCCTAGTAATGACATGTCAAGGCTGGGAAATTCATGGGGAGAATAAATATTTGATGAATTGCAAGGGAGGAGTAAATTATTTATCCAGCTGGATTAAAGAGCCAGCAACACTGTGACAGCAGGTGCTGGCAGTGGGCTTATAGGGGGGTGAACTGTTGTTTGTTTACGTTTGCTTTGAGCAGCCCCACGTGTGTCGGAGTTGGCATGATCCTCTGTGCATGGGCTGGCGTGTGCAGGGGGGAGAGGGGCATGATGAACCAGCATGTTCACATATTAGGCATGACTTAGGGGTGGACCTGGAGCAAAGTCTGGTTCCAAACCTAGCCAGTGGACTTTGTGCCAGATATGCCATTTTTCCTTGGGTATTCCTTGTGCATCTGCATGACATAGGAGATAATGAAACTGGCCTCTTCTGTAAACTGCTCTTCGATCTACTGTTGAAAGTGCTATACAAAGAGCTAGGGATTATGAGGAAGATGCTTTCCATGTGCTATTTGTCGCTTCAGGGAGACATTGGCCAGGAAGAAATAACATGAGCTCCAGCTGTTTCAGTCTATATCCCTCATCATGGACCCACAACATAACAAGTCTAGATCTCTGCTTATTGTGTAAATGACTCCTTGAGGCACTAAAGGTGTCCATGAAAAACAAGCAAGTGCAACTTCTTGTGAAGTGGGCATGTCTGATCCAGAATCAGGCACAGATAATAAACATGAGGTTACCCCGGCTTGCTGGTTTTAGAATCCCTTTCCACACTTCAAGGGCATTGCCATTGTTAATTGCAAGGTCTAAGAAGTGGGAACATATTTTAACAACAGTTAATGCACCGTATATACAGTGGAATGCTTTTCAGAGTCAAAGCATTTGCAAGCGCTGAATCAACACTCATAGCAATTAATATTACTTTTAAAATATTTTAACTGCCCCCCCCAGGTATCTGCAAACCTACACTGAATCACCATGCTATCTTATCACTGTAACGCTCACCCTTCCTCATTCCAGCACATTCCTCATGTTTGTTTTGCTCCACTTGAGCCACTGCAGCTAAAATTCGGCTTCAATCCTGCAAACATTTACTCACGTCCTGTTAAAAGCATGGGTTCCCAAACTGGGGGGCATGCCCCCCTGGGGGTGTGTGTGAAGAAATTCCAGGGGGGCGAGAGGCAACCCAGCCACACACACCCCCCGTCAATCCCACCCCAAGTTTTGCTGCTATTTTTTGAGAGGGGGGTGAGGATTTCTCAAAAATCAAAAGGGGGAGCGTGATGCCAAAAAGTTTGGGAACCACTGTGTTAAAGCATGTGCTTTCAAAATCCATGGGACTGCTTGTGTAATGCTGTCAGACCCCAGTTGTCTGCAGACGGAACTGAACCTAAGACTTCTGGAGCTTAGTGCATGAGCGCCTATTGCAGGAGCTAAGGCTGTAGAGCAGACTCATTATTCTCTCTGCTCTCAGTGCACTAGATGAGCCAGCGCTCCACACCCAGAAGGTGTGAGGTTTACAGTTGCACACCTAATGTCAATTGCAGGCATGAACCGCGGATATACCTGGACCACGGAGACTAGGAACAGGGAGCTCTGGTGGGGGGCAGGAGCACTATAGGGGGCACTGGTGACTCAGCGGGGAGCCTCGTTTGGGGGGGCACCAGGCGGCGTGGCGGGTAGTTCTGGCCCCAGTGGATAGGGTTGCCAGGTGTCCGGTTTTGAACTGGACAGTCTGATATTTGAAGTTTCTGTCTGGGAAATAAATTGAGAAAATACCAGACATAGAAATGTCCGGTATTTTCTAATTAGGTTAGTTTTATTATTATGAGTGTTAGTACATAGTTTCTGTCTGGGAAAAATCCTGGGGTGCTGCCCCCCATCTCCCCCAGCCAGCTCCGCTCCCCCCCGACCTCCTCCCAGCCAGCCCCGCTCCCCGCCAGCCAACCCCGCTCCCCTTGACCCCGTCCTGGCCAGCTCTGCTTCCCGCCGTCCGGTTCTCCCCCAGCCAGCCCCGCTCCCCCCGACCTCCTTCCAGCCAGCCCTGCTCCCCGCCAGCCAACCTCCGCTCCCCCGACCCTGTCCCAGCCAACTCTGCTTCCCACCGGCTGGTTCTCCCCCGGCCAGCTCCGCTCCCCCCGACCCCATCCTGGCCAGCCCTGCTTCCCACCAGCCAGTTCTCTCCCCCCCCATCTCCCCCAGACAGCCCCGCATCCCACCGGCCGGTTGTCTCCCAGCCAGCCCTGCTCCCCCCAGCCCCCTCCCGCCCAGCCCTGCTTCGCGCCGGCTGTTCCCCCCCACCCCTGATTTCCCCTGGCCAGCCCTGCTCCCCCCAATCTCCCCCAGGCCAGCCCCACTCCCCTGACCCTCTCCTGCCAGCCCTGCTTCCTGCCAGCCAGTTCTCCCCCCTGCATCTCCCCTGGCCAGCCCTGCTCCCCCGGCCAGCCCCGCTCCCCCCAATACCCTTCCAGCCAGCCCTGCTTCCTGCCGGCCAGTTCTTCCCTCTGCCCCCCCATCTCCTCTGTCCAGCCCCGCTCCCCCCGACCTCCTGTGGGCCAGCCCCGCTCCCCTCCCAGCTGGTCCTCCTCCTCCCCTTCCCCCCCACCTCTGAGATCAAGTGTGTCTGGTATTTTTTTTGAAGCCATCTGGTAACCCTGTGGAGCTCCCTGGCCCTTGCAGCTGCAGAACTCTAGCCAGGCAGCGGCTATGGACCTCCGAACTCAGTGGCAGTCAGGGAACTCTGGCCATGGAGCTCCGGCCCCGTTCTGGCTCCAGAGGCTGGGGAGCTCCAGCAGCGGCCAGGGAGCTCTGGCTCAGGCTATGAAGTTCCAGCCCCATCCCTCTGCCCCAGCCACAGAGCTCCGGCCCCAGCTGCAGAGCCAGCTGACTGTGGACCTATGTCCCAGGTTGCATAGCTCTGACCGTAGCGCTCCAGCCCCAGCAGTAGCATTGCCAGTGGCATCTAGAGAGCTCTGGGGGAAAGGGGGGTTCAGGCAGCAGCGGGGCAGGCCAGAGCTCTTCCCTGGTACAGCAAATCCCCTCGTTTGGGACCAGTGAGGTCCCGAGGGTGCTGGACGTGCGAGGTCCAACCACTACATGTGTTTTCAGGGTTGGGTCCTGGGACTGTAAACTCTTTGGGCCAGCGAGTGTCTTTTTCTATCTGTTCTGTCATTTGCAATAATTCTTCTTTTTTGCCTGAAAAAGCAAAACCGTTTCTAAGAAAGGGTAGATTCGGCTTATTAGCAACCTCTGGGTTGCCAGCAAAAGGATGCCATTATTCAGCCATAGCCAATAAGCAGCAGGCAAGTTCATGAGGCTGCAGCCAGGGAAGGTAGTGTACTGGGACAGGCAGGTTTGTGGGGCTACAGACAGGGAAAGCACGTCCCAGTACTTCCTTCCGTGCCGGTAGCCTCTCAAACATGCCTTTAGCTGCGGCCTTTCTTCCAAAAAAACATTCTTTGGCTATATCCAAATCCCATTAACCTTCTAGTCAACAGGACAGAGATGGTTCCCAGCAAAATATGGCAATTAACTGGAAGTTGTTAATATTTGGCTTGTTATTAAGCTGAAGCTACTGTCAGTGGAATTGCCCTCAGGGGATTTCACTCCCTCAGAAAAGGTCAGATAAAATTGGGATCCACAGCAGGCATGTGAAAACTGGAGCCCGGGTTTGGTCCTGTCCATGACAAACGTAGGTTTGGATCTGGATCACGCTGTGGCTGTTGATCATCTGGGCGTTCTGGGGCATTTGAAATCGAGAACGGGATTCAGTAGCTCAAGCCCATGTCAAGGCTTTGCCGAGGGAACAGATTTTTCTTGTACTGGTCAGTACTGTGTTTTATTAGACTACTGGGATGTTATTATTTATGATTATGTATGATTTCTAATGTGGTAATGGCTAAGAGCCTTAGTCATGGACCAGAAGCCCAATGCAATAGCTTCCGTACAGACAGAGAACAAAAAGGCAGCCTGCGCGCTTGTCTATTACTAGTCAGCAACAGTGCGGTCTAGTTGACTGAGGAGTTGGGAACTAGGAATTCCTGAGATCAAATTCTGACTTTGTCACTAGTGCTGGTGCTGTCTGTAAACTGAGCTGGACATAAATTCCACAAATTAAAACTTTACTGGGAGCAAATATCTCAGGGGATCATACCAACTCCTTCACCTCTACGTTACCAGTTTGATTCTGGCCCCGTCAATAGCACTTAGGCTCCTGAATGCCTAAAAGTACATCTACGCTGGCAATAAATAAACCAATACAACACAGCACCAACGCTCAGAGCCAGGGTCCATTGACTTGGGCTGGGAGACTTCGGGCTGTGGGGCTAAACACTACAGTGTAGACATTCTGGTTCAGACCAAATCCCAGACTCTGAGATCTTCCCCCCGACAGGGTCTCAGAACCGGGGCTCCAGCCCACGTTTGAATGTCTACATTGCAATTCCTGCTGTGTGTGAGATATGGGAGCACCTGTCTCCTGCCCTTTCCATCCAGCACCTTCCAGGAGAACCAAATTCATACTCTCCCTGCCTGTACATCTGAGGTGAATCCCTGTGACGAGTCAGTACAGGCCCCCTCAGCAAAGGGCCAAAGGCTGTCAATGCGGGTTTCTCATTTATACTAACATTTTGTCCTTACTTCATACCTGATTCTGCAGCTTCCCTCAGGCAAGGCAGCTCTTGCTCACACGAGCAGTCCCACCAAGGTTAGCAGTAGGGCTGTAAAGGGTTAACCGGTTACCCAGAAAGCATTGCCTTACCAGCATCCTTACCAGGGTAATCGTTAACCAGTACCATGCCCAGCTGGAGCAGCCCCCAGCCCATGCTGCATTGTGGTGGGCTGCTCGAGCCTGGCTGAGCCCACCACGCTATGCCACGGGTGGAGGGGGCTGCTCCAGCAACCCCTGCCCCCATGGTGCAAGGCTGGTTAACTGGTTAAACATATCGTTTAAGTGGTTAACATTTTAAATGAGATTTTACATCCCTAGTCAGCAGCACCTGTCCCCAGCCAGCCCCAGTATCCTCTAGGATCAAATTCATCTTAGATGTAAGAGGGTGTGACTCTCTTGATCTGCCTGCACCAGAGCTGAAGGCATCCTTTGCCTGTACAATTCGCTTTCCACAAGTGTCTTATCACCCCATTTTACAGCTAGGGGAAACTGAGGCACTGACCACTGACATGACAGCCACACACAGTAACAGAGCTGGGGACAGAACCCAGCCCCTCCCCTCCCTTCCCAGGGCCTTGTGCTCAGATGAGGGACAAGTGGGAAGGACAGAAAACAGAACAAAAAGTCCTGCTGTCCAGGCCATTCTCCCCTCCATAGGGCACAAGGACAAATCTTCCCCCAGCCCACCCTGTGACCCCTCATTGCCTCGCCCGTCTCCTCCCGGCCAATCAGGAGCTGGCCTGACTTCCCTCCCTGTCATCCCTTTCGTAAGAATGCCCCGCCCCAGGGAAGGGTTATTGTCGCCTCCATTCAAAGCTGTGACACTAAACGCCACTTCCCCTCCTCTTTCTCAGCCGGCCCGTTAATTGGGTTCCTGTCCCTCCCCAAGTCCAGCCAGGGGCATGAAAGAGGCTTTTTGTGTAACTAACGAGCAGGAGCAGAGCCACAGTCGGGTTTGTTATGAAACCTCCTCCTCTCCCCACCACCACCCTGGCCATCAGCCTGCTTCCTTAGCCCCTCTCCAGGGGCCGAGGTCAGCCATGTAACTCAGCACAGCCAGCAGGACTGGCTGCTAGCACAGCCATGTAAAGTGACTGACGGCTCTTGGCTCCACAGTCACATCCCCAACTTATCTCCTACTCCATAAGTGTTCCTCCCCGTCTCCTCCCTCCCCCCGCTCATTCCCTTCTCTGTGGCTCTAAGCTAGGGATGTGAACGGTTAACCAGTTAACTGATTAATGCGTGAGGCTTACTGATTCCGGTTAACTGGCTGGCTGGAACAACCCCCTCCATGGCAGGCCCATTCTGTCCCCCCCACCCCTCCGCTGCTGGCCAGAGCAGCCCTTATCTGTGGCGTGGAGGCCACTCTTGACCAGGGCTGGAGTGGCTCCCTCCTACTTAATTGGTTAAGTGGGTTAACTAATTAAACTAGTTAACTAATTAAACAGGATTTTACATTCCTAGTCCAAGCCCCTCATGGGCATTAATGAAGGTAGCATAACAGCCCTGTCAGGTGGGTAAGTATTATTCCCAGGTGTCAGAAAAGGAAACTGAGGCACAGAGGTTAATGTAACCAGCTGAGGACTAATAGCCAGGACTATAATCCTGATCTCCCGAGTCACTAAGCAAGGCCTGCACCCTGCAGAGCTTCTATGGGATATCAAAGTCCCTGTGGGAGACACTGGCCTCTATGACATGCAGAGATCCAGTAACTGGAGATGGATACGGTGGGGACATGAACATGGCCAGGCCTTGCCTACACCATCAAAACTACTGTGTTGTGGCAGCAGGCCATATGACCTTGTTAAGAGACCCACTCCACAACTCTGGCCTCTAGCAGAGCTCCCAGAAGGTCCTTATAACATGGCCTGTTCCCATCCACCCTCGCAAAAAGCAAACCCCATTGCAAGACTGTCAGGACACAGACAAACTGGCTGTCCTGAAACTGTCACCGTAGTACAAACGGAAGCCGCATCGTGAGGGCACTCCAAATTCCGAGGGGACTGGCAGATTCATTCCAGGGCATTGGTACAGCTTAGCTAGCGCTGAGACTGATCTGCTAGGAGGCCGTGGACTTGTTTTAAAAGAAGCAACTGCGCTGCATTTCTAATAAACTATCTCCCTTAACTGCCTCCTCCACCCCCATACACACACTGTATGTGTAGGACAGTTCAGGTGAACTGTCGGCTTTCCTCCTTATCTATGCTCATTGAGTAGAACATTGCATAACAGCCTGTTCCCAGCGCCCACTTCACTGGACACAGACAGAGAAAGGACAATTTACTGGGCTTGTCTGTCTGCCAGTACCCTAGCTCCAAGTTGCTTATCTGGCACTGACAAACAGCCAGGACTCCTTTGTGATACATTTCCAGCTGCTCCTGAGACCACAGGCTCTGGCTAGTTCCCTAGTCATACCATCTCTTATCACCCCACAAAGGACCACAGGCGAGTGTCCTATGGGCCAGAAGTTCTAATTTCTACTTGCTCAAGCAGGGTCGGTGAGACCCCAGAAAGAGACTGTAAAGACACTGAAGCATTTGAACATAGCTCCATATTTATCGTTATTCCTAAAAATTGTGCCTGAGGTAAACTTTTCAAAAGTATATTAGTGACTTACGAGTTAGTGACTTAAACAGGTTTGAAAAATTCACCCTGGAGTGGATGGGCAAATGAAATACATTCCAAAAAAATTGACACTTCAAACTGTTTTCTATTCCACGGATTCCAAATGGACCCCTTTTTCATTCTTTTCAAACTGTCCAGCAAACCTTTTATTGATTTTTTCTCCCCAAAGCCACAATTGAAACTTTTCAGTCTTTGAAAATTGGATGACAACAACATTTTTATTTTAAACATTCTATACAAAATATCACCAAAACATTTGCAAAAAGGTTTTAAAACAATCAATAATTTTTCATTTTCCATAAAATGCCATGTTTTACCAGAAAAACCACTTTAAAAAAAAACCCTTCAAAAAATTCTGATCGGCCTCTAACTGTAATATTTCCACACACCTTGGAGAGGAATTTCAGTGACCAAGAACTGAAGCTCCCATCCATATAGGCACCAGAACAACTCTTGCAGCTAGCTGCATTCCAGGATAGTGTCCTTGAACAGACTAGGGATGTAAAATCCTGCTTAATGGGTTAACCAGTTAAACGATAAAAGGGAGGCAGGTGGGCTGCAGTGGTGCCATCTCCCCCACTCCCTCCGCCACGGGCAGGGGCTGCTCCATACGTCCAGAGTAGCCCCTGCCTGCAATGTGCTGCAATGGCCTGCTATGGACAGGGGCACTACAATTAGAACCAAGCCAGAGGCCGACTGCAATACAGCTCTTGTTTGAAGACTCATAAGTGAATCCAAGGTGTTAGCATGGTTCAGGGCCATGCCAAAAAGCTGGAGATGGGATGGGAAGTGACCACCTATGGAGCCCCCTGCACCACACACACTTCAGCTCCTCTAAGAAACCTAAGCTATGCGTGACACATTGCCAACAGCATCAGAGATGGGACTGTGTCCTGTACTAAAGAATAAATTCATGGGTGAAACCCACTTGAACTGGTCACAATTTATGAGCCCTTAGTCTATATCCCAGGGTCCATTCTCTTTGCAGGGACAGGGGGCAAAGGAGAGAATTAATGTGAGTTACTCAATAAGGGCTTTCAAAGAGACCAAGCCCAGCTGAACTACTAGAAAACCTACCAACACAGAGTGATGTGGATTGAGGAGATCTTACAACAGAAGCTGTGTCTACACTGGCAAGTTTTTTCCGGAAAATCATCTGATTTTCCGGAAAAACTTGCCAGCTGTCTACACTGGCCGCTTGAATTTTCGGCAAAGCATTGACGATCTAATGTAAAATCATCAGTGCTTTTCCGGAAAAACTATGCTGCTCCCGTTCGGGCAAAAGTCTTTTTCCGAAAGACTTTTGCCCGAAAGGGCCAGCGTAGACAGCATAGTTCTGTTTTCCGCAAAAAAACCCCGATCGCGAAAATGGCGATCGGGGCTTTTTTGCGGAAAAGTGCGTCTAGATTGGCCATGGATGCTTTTCTGCAAAAAGTGCTTTTCCGGAAAAGCATCCTGCCAATCTAGACGCGCTTTTCCAAAAATGCTTTTAACGGAAAACTTTTCCCTTAAAAGCATTTCTGGAAAATCATGCCAGTGTAGACATAGCCAAGAAGTTAGAGAAGCCATCTGTAAACTAGCTCCTGGAGAGGGCAATGTTATTGGAGAGATGCTAGAAGTAAGTGACGAAACAGCCCTCCAGGCTTCCCTGGAGTTATGGACAGAATATGGAGTGAAGACAAGAACCCAATGCAGCAGAAGAGAGGCCTTTGTATTTGCATTGTCAGAGAAAGGTGACCAATCGCAACAACTGAAGCGGAATCACATCATCTCGGTGCCTAGGGAAATAACGTGCAACATCATCCTCGAACGCATCAAGCAACAAATAGATCTCCAACGTAGAGAGGAACAAGCAGGTGTAGATCACTAAGATCATGTAGACAGACCACATTGTTACTCTAAACATGATAGAACAAATGTGGCATGACAAGCACCTCCCGTGACACCCTGTATGGCTTTTCCAGGAAGTCTGTTGATAGCATACATAGAAAGTCTTTGGAAAATGATGGTGTACCACAGAATACCAGCAAAAAGAATTACAGTCCTTAAGGCCCTGGATCAGAATTCTGCATGTGCAGTGAAAGATGGGAACACCATCAGCCAATGGTTTGCAGTGATGACTGCAGTAAGGCAAGGGAGGGGCATTACATCCCCACTTTGCACTGGTCACTATGTCAGGAGGAAAGTAACTACGGAGGGCAACCGAGGAATTTTATAGACAAATGATAAGGCACAATCAGATGAGTTCGCCTTTGCTGGTGACATTATCTCGCTTAGTTCAAAGCTTAAGAAAGAAAAGTACCAGCTTCTGGCAGTTGCAGCAGAACAGGCTGCATCAACCAGGAGAAAAACAAAATATATGGCTAGCAGTATCTCAGAAGCAATCATCAGAATAGACTAACACTAACAGAAGTAAGTACGGTTGCCACCTTTCCCAACCGGATGCCATGCGCGGAATAGCGTCCAGTCTGTCCAAACAGGAAAGTTGGCAACCCTTGAAGGAAGTCATTTTTCCTATCTAGTGAAAGAGCTCTGCAGTGTTAACAGCACCATGCTAGATGCTAATCAATCATTATCAAAAGCCGCAAACAACTGTGAAACTTGGGGTGGGGGGAACCCTGCAAAAGTAGCGGGATTGGCACTGACACAAAAATACACATTTTTAAACACTGGCATCATGTCATCCCTCTTCACGAGCAGAGTTGTGGAAACCTGCAACAGAAATTGATCAACTTATTCCAAAGTAAATGCCTGCAAAAGATCTTCCGAGTTCATTGGAAGGAGTTTCTTGCAACATCAGAAATTCTACAGAGGGCACACCAATCTAAGGCATCAATCACGGGAAGGAGATAACGATGGATGTATTTAGGGCATGTTTTAAGGATGCCACCAATCCGTTTTCCACATCAGGTGATAATATGGACCCCACCTGGGAAAAGAAACAAGGAAGCAACCTAGAGACAATAGAGAAAGAAGCCAAATCCATCAACCTGACACCCAAAGGCCTGAACAGACCAGCACGACACTGAAGTAATGGTGGCCACTGGTGGACTCCCTAAGTACCTGAGGGTGGGGGAGGATACAGAAGGAAAGATGCCTCAGTAGAATATTCCCCCAATAGGGCATGGATCAGATCCTGTTGCCAGTTCCACAGTAGGAATCCCACTGGACACAGTGGCCTTCTACTGACATAACTGATAGCCACATTGGGCCCTGTGTTTAGAACACTCCTCTCTTTCCAACAGCCCAGTTGCTAATGGGTGCTTCCCTCCCTCTGGGTGTGCCTGCACTGCAATTACAAACCTGCAGCCGACCCTCGCCCCTTGCGGGATCTCAGCACCTGGGCGTCCACCTTGAGCTCAAACATCTACACCACCATTTTACAGCCCCACAGTCCAACCCCAAATGCCCAAGTCAGCTGCCATGGGCCATGCAATGGGCCTTTTGTTGCATTATCGACATACCCTCAGTCTCTCCCTAGCTCTGAGCCTGATTGGTTGCTCTGTGAGTCTCCCCGTCTCTAACACCCAGAGCAGCAGCAGGTCACAGACCTCAGGAGAAAGCACCATTCGGGAGCAGGAAGGGAAGAAAGGGCTTTGCTAATCTCAGCCCTCAGGTCGCTTGCAAGGCATAATGAGGCCACTTCTGTAACGTCTCTGAACTCTGCACTGGTTTAGTTAAGCATCTGGGCATATTTCATCCCTCCCTGACAAAGTGTGACTGATACACAGATGAAAACGCATTCGAAGCACCACTGACAAAGGTTCCGCGTGCACCATTAATCACCAAAAGGGCACTGGCCCTTCCTCCTGCTGTTTTCCCTGTCAACAGTCAATGTATTTTATGCTGTTAATTAAGCACCAGCCTAGCTACATAGCAGGGTTTCAACTGGGATCTTCCATTCCAATTAGAATTTATAAAAGAGCCCGTCTTCAGAAACCTGCCTTCAGATTCATGGGCAGGCTGCAGGCTAGGCTGGGCTGCCTTGGCAGAACTCTGTGGGATCTGAAGGTGACATGGCAGAGGGAGCTTTTGGGGGAGCTGTGTGGCACTGACAGACCCAGGGACAGGGGCAGAACTGGGTGCAGGGGAGGAACGAGGTGCAGCACTGTAACTAGGTATTTTAGCACCTGGGGCAAAATAATTATGCACCCCCTGATTATGACAATATGATGTGCCTGGGGTGAGTGCCCCGCTTGCCCCGCCCTTGTTAGGGTCCTGACGAGGTGCATTGGCACAGCTGGAATCTCAGTGCACCTCACAGGGATCGGTTGGCACCACTGCGAGAGTCTTCTGCTCCTAAACCCAGGCAGCTGCCCAGAAGTCACTAGGGGGTTGTACTGTGGGTAAAAGGGAGGCAGAAAGCACACATCCCCTACATCTAATTCCCCCACCCTTGCAGGCCTTCCCCTTCCGCTCCCCAAAACACTGTGGCACAGATGAGCAAAACGAGCAGCCTCTATGTGAGAAGCAGCCAGGCCTGGAAAGAGTCAGGGAGCAGCAGAGTGAATGTCAGGACTGTGGTGTGTTGGTGAAGCTTTGGTGTGGGGACGCGTGGCTGGAATATCGGGGGCATCTCAGATCAGGAATTGAGGGGCTCCAACAGAGCAGTGTGAGGACTCCAAGGTGGAGCAGAGGGGTGCTTGTGGCCAGGACAGGTGCATTAGCACCGCTAAGGGGGCAGCAGAGGAGAATACGTCCATCTTCAGCCTGTGCTGAGAATTGACCCAAGCAGCAAGCTCATCACCAAAATGATTAGGGGGCTGGAGCATATGACCTGTGAGGAGAGGCTGAGGGAGTTGGGTCTGTTTAGTCTGCAGAAGAGAAGAGTGAGGGGGGATTTGATAGCAGCATTCAACTTCCTGAAGGGAGGTTCCAAAGAGGATGGAGAGAGGCTGTTCTCAGTAGTGACAAATGGCAGAACAAGGAGCAATGGTCTCAAGTTGTGGTGGGAGAGGTCCAGGTTGGATATTAGGAAAAACAATTTCACTAGGAGGGTGGTGAAGCACTGGAATGGGTTACCTAGGGAAGTAGTGGAGTCTCCATCCCTAGAGGTATTTAAGTCTCAGCTTGACAAAGCCCTGGCCGGGTTGATTTAGTTGGGATTGGTCCTGCCTAGAGCAAGGGGCTGGACTTGACGACCTTCTGAGATCTCTTCCAGCTCTATGGTTCTATGGTTTTATGATTCTATCACACACTCACAAATGACAGACATTAATGACACTTGCAAAAAGGCTCCTTCCCTCCCTGACCAGGGGTTCTCGGGGCAATACAGGGGGCTCCCCCATCTGTACTGAACTCCACCTCACATCTCCGTCACAAAATTGCTCCTTTAGAACTCCAGCTAAGACGCTCCCTTCTCTGGAAGGCGCTTGCGTTCCTTTGGCAGAGTTCTGCCAGAGAGACACTTTGAGCAAAGAAATGATTCTGCTGCTGCTTCCTCTGCACGCATCTCTCACCCCCTGACTCCAGCGCTCCACCTCTCCTTCACCTGCAATCTTTTCCTTTACCAGATTTAAAGCTAGCCTGCGCATCCAGGACACCTGCTGCCCAGTTCCCACTCTCCCAAGTGCATCTGGCTGGCAACTCCAATGCCCCTTTCAAACTGAGACAAGGAGGCAGAGACAATCACTAACAAACGCCCACCTCTGGGGAATATGGTGACAAAAGCAATCTGCTGTCCAGAAAGGTTGGAGGCTTGGAACTGCCCTGACTTCAGAATCCAGGAGCAGCTGCTTGCAAGATAGATCACATATTTAGGGATGGGACGGGACATGCATGACTCACTCAAAAGCTGTCACTGCCCCATGTCCAAGCATTTCTCTTTGACCTGAGAGAGAGATGATTTTTTCATTTAAAGTGTCAGAGAGAGAGAGCAAGGGAGAAAGAGACTCAAGGCCTGGGAAGTGGCACTCAACATTGCCGGACTCCAGTACCCCTTTTCGGAGCCTGATTTGTCTTGCGTACCCCTCCCACAGCCCCCCATGTTTCGCCTCACTGAAAAATGACTTGCTTACAAAATCAGAGATAAAGGGACAAATGTGTCCCAGCACACTGTTACTGACCAATGCCTCACTTTCCCATTTTGATCATATCATTATAAAATGATTCAGCTGGAATATAACTTTTGTACTTACATTTCAGTACATAGTATATAGAGCAACATAAACAACTCATGGTTCTGTGTAATAGTTTAGTTTGTACTGACTTCGCTAGTGCTTTTTATGTAGCCTGTGATAAAACTACACTAGATGAGCTGATCTATTCCCAGGAACTAGATGAGCTGATGTACCCCTGGAAGACCTCTGCGTACCCCCCTGGATACACATGTTCCTGCTGAGAACCACTGATCTGATGCACTAGCCTTTCGTCTCTGCAGCTCTGCATTCAAATCCTGCTCTTTAGGAGGGGGCCAGGAGTGCAGAGTATTTGAGGAGTTGAAGGTCCCTGCTGGAAAGCAGGAGACGATGCCTGTCGGGAATGGGAGACACTGGCAGTGCTGTGGGGGGACACAGGCCTAGCCTAGCAAGTGTGTTTGCAAAGCAAGTCCAAGGTGCATTGGGACAGATGGGAGAGCAGCAGAATAGCAGTGGAGTTGCAGCTTTGGAGATTTAACGGCAGAGCGATATGGTGGCAAGTCAGGAATGAATGGCCCCAACAGAGCTAAGTGAGTGTGAAGTTTGCCTGACCCCTGCTCACACTACTGTTGAGATTAGCCAGGGTTATCCATCTCTCACTTCCCAGGGGCCTAGACACTATGGGGATGGGCTTATTAGAAGCATAGTGGCTTGGCTTAGACAGACTGCACACTCTATCTGGAAACAAAATAGCTCAGGGGAGGCAGAAATGGCAGCCTCTGCACGGGGCAAAGGATGGTGGCCGGGGGCTTCCCAGCCCCGACAGCTCTCCTGAGCACTGAGCAGGAGGAAGATGGGTTTCACTGAGCCACTCCATCCAGGCTTTTAGAAAGGGATCAGGGCAGACATCAGCACTTACCCTCTGCTAACGATCAGCCTCAGCGCTTCCAAGTTGCCATGGTAAGCGGCCCAGAGGGTCGGGGTCATGCCATCCTCGTCGGGTGAGTTTAGGTCCTTCTTGGTGGCTTCCTTTAGCAGGTCCAGGTAGCCATCCCGGGCTGCTCGGTGGTACTGGTCGTTCATGATGCTAAGCAGTCCCCTGGCCAGTTCATCGGGGAGGGAGGCAGGCAGGGGTATCTTAAAGGATGGGCATTGGCTCGGGGAGGAGTTCCACGCCAGCAACTTCCTGAGAGCGGAGGGAGCTGACAGCAGTGGTTACCAGGACACCTGAGAAGTCCTGAGCAGTGAAGGGAGGAACTCCTTGAAATGAATGCAGGAGAAGCCTCTTCCAACACTCCCCCTGGGTCCTAAGAATCCTCCGCTCCCACCACTGCAGGCCTCCTGGCAAGGAGAAAGCACCGTTCAGCCCAGCACATGCCCAGTTTGACGGTACTTTAAAAAGCACCTTTTATCTTTCCGGCCTCTCTCCTGGGGCCAGCTACATCTGCTTGAGAGCCCTCCTGAAGGGAATTCATTCTGCAGGCACAGAATAGGTCACGGCAGGTCAGCACAGTAACTCCCTTCAGGCTCTTTCATCCCCAGGGACCTTTCTAAAGGAGGAAGCCAGACGAAATACCAGTCAGCATCATTGGCTGTTTCCTGCCAGGCACAACCAGTCTCCCAATGCACCAGCACTCTTGGCAACAGCAGCCTGGGTCCATGCCAGGGGCCCAGGATGTTACCAAGTGACATGTCAGCCATTAGACCTGCCACTGCCTAAGACATAGGGTGACCGGATGTCCCAAATTTACAGGGACAGTCCCGATATTTGGGGGTTTGTTTCATATAGAAGCCTATCACCCCCATCCCGACTTTTCACACTTGCTATCTGGTCAGGTCACCCTCCGAAGAAAGCCCATTCCAGCTTGTCTAACAGCATAGGAACCACTCCCGACTTGCCCGGCTGTAGTCGAGAGCAGCATTGGAGGGATGGCCCAGCATTTGGAAGAGTGCAGGAGGGTTGATTGATTTCCGAGGGTTATTTTTACAGGAACACGTGGCTCAGTTTTTCACAGTTAGAGGCACATTGCCAGTTGGGCCTGGGTGCAGGCAGGCTACTACCCAGCAGGAGCGGCATCGGCTGCAGCCCAGCCCTCCACCCACCTGCACCCTGCTGTCCATAGATGCATACATGGCACCCAGAGAACTGAAACCTCAGCCAGCTCAGGGTGTGGGCTCCCCAAAAGGGCTCACTCCCCCCCCCCCCCCCGTCAGCAGAGAAGCCCCTGGTCCATTGGAGGCCCTCCCTTAGGAGGGGGCAGGATTTGGCCTGTGGGTAAAATGGCAGCACCTCCCCTACTTCTGTTCCCTGCTGGGGGTGACCCCACTCCAGCCTCTGCAGGGAGTTCAGACCCTGCCAGGCTGCTCCAGGCTCCCTCTGCCAGAGCTGACAGGCTGCACGGTCCTCTGGCGCCCTCTGCTGCACAGCGAGGCCAAACACAACAAGCCTGTCTGCCAAGCCAGCCACATGGCTATCCTAGTGCGTGGCTGGGTCTTTGATTTTCCTTCCTGGAGTGCACTAGGCTGCCCGGCAGGGTAATATGCAGGGAATTTCCTGTTGCTTCTTTGATATCAATGGAAGCCATGCCACAAAAGATCCCTAGGTACCAGGCCTACAGCACATCCTTGTGGCATGGCAAAGGCTGAGCCCACCTATATATAATATGGAGATATACCATCTTATA
Source organism: Pelodiscus sinensis (assembly GCF_052426305.1). Classification (NCBI taxonomy): domain Eukaryota; kingdom Metazoa; phylum Chordata; order Testudines; family Trionychidae; genus Pelodiscus; species Pelodiscus sinensis. Next base: position 17,944,319 of record NC_143071.1, read on the forward strand.
GAGCTGGAAGGGATCTTGAGAGGTCATCAAGTCCAGTTCCCTGCCATTCCAGCAGGGCCAAGTACTCTCCCTGAGAGATTTGCCTCAGATCCCTAAATGGCCTCCTCAAAGATTGAACTCACAGCCCTGGGTTTAGGAGGCCAATACTCAAACCACTGAGCTATCCCAGGGGAGGTGGTGGTAGGGTTGCCCAGCAGTGCAGGTTGACCCCAGAAGAGAGGCATAAAACAGAGGACTGGGACGGGAGGAGGGAAACAGAGAGAACAGAAAGGGGGCTGAAAATGGAGACAAAGTGTCACTGACAGGAAGGAAGGGGAGGGCTATAGAGAGGGAGAAAGAGGCTAAAAGGAGAAAGGTACAGAAAGAAGGAAGAGAAGAACAGTGACTAACATGGCTTAGAACTGCATTTGGGACTGGGTTTAAGATAATAAAATGGCACTTAGCCCATCTCTCCAGCATTTTGGAAACCCTAACCGGTCAGCTCTCTCAACCCCCTAGCCTAGGGACACAGGTAAGTATCCTAGAGCCAGAGCCAAATTCAGCTGTGTGGGTCCCAGGATAGTGCGTTTGCAGACATTCATATTACATCATGTCTGAGCTTGGCCCGGAGAGGTTAAGAGACGGATAGATGCTATTTTTAAGGCCCATATGGTAAACACACTATTCATTATATTAATTACTCTCATATTGTTATTAATATGCCTGTTCTTGTAACTCCTGGGATTCTCAGAGAAGGGCTCCGTGAAGAAAACATTCTCGCCTCAGCTTTGTCTAGTAAGGGGGGAAAGAGAAACGTGTTGGGGAGGTGAACAAATAAGCAGAAAAAGACACAGCAGTCACCATCCCAGCCAACAGAGGGCAGGGCAGGGAAATGAGATGAAGCTGGTCAGGGCCAATGTTGCAAAAAGAAGGGACATTGTAGGTAATGAGAGAAATGAGGTCCATGCTATCCCAACCCCGGGAGAGGGAATGACTGGAAAGAAAACAGAGACAGAGCCTATTTCTGCCATAGATAGAACAGTCCTCTAAAGGGGAAACACAAGGAAGAGGTGAAGTTAGAGTGAAGCCATAAAAGGCCCCATTCTTAGGCAGCTTCCTGTCTTAACTGACCATTGCCAAAGCCATACAACTCAACCCTGCCCTACGAAGATCATCTCTGTAAGCCTCCGGCTTTGGGCAGCCACGGGAGAACAGTGCATCTCCTACTTGTGTGGGTCCTGGCAATGGCAAATCAGCTTGTCAGCTGAAGAAAGAATATAGGGAAATTTATCAGTGGCAACAGGGAAGGGCAGCCACAGCAGAGCAAGTCTGGGCTTCTACACAAGGTTCCTGGGCTCGTGCTTGGGTGAAGGAGGGCATGAAAATAGCAAGTCCTACTCAGTGCCTGCAGTATATCTCTCCAAGCAGAGAACACCTGAGCCGCACTGAGGACTGAACGGATGTAGGAGTGGATTCCTTTCTTTCCCTCAAGATAGGGTAGAGTTGAAGTAAGTTGGTAGAGCAATATGGGATGGTCCAGTGCCCATGCCTGGGGTATTGCCCATCCTTTGTAATAGGACAGAGTTGCCCATCAGCTAAGGTCAAATGTAGTGTCAGCGTAGCATATAACACATCATTTGTCAGGACACTCCAGCTTGGCCTTGCAGGGATAGGGACTTGATCTAATGGATCTTTGATCACAGATCTTGTTCTGTGACTAGAGGTGTGGTTCATGCCATGCTCAGTAATGTTCTTGCTTTGTGCCCTTTGAAGGCAAATAACTCACCTCCCTGTCCCGCTCTTCCCTAAATCCAGCCCACTGCACACAATGGATCATGTGAGCTTCACTGGGACGTTTATGAAGTGGCACTGTCAGCCCCACAGAAGGTGTAAATCAAGAAGATGTCCAAATAGGTATAAATTCCTCGGCTGTCCAGATTTGTGGGAAGAGGAACCTTGTGTAGAAGCCCAGGTTGGATCGGGAGAGCAGTCACAGACGCAAAAGCAGGTTGGTGGAACAGCTTTCGGCTTTAATAATAGTTTTGCTCTCATAGATACTTCACCCCAGGTTGATCCAGTGATAAATTCAAAGTTTTATAAAGTATTAATAAAGCACTGAGTTTAACCTATTTGTACCAGGATTTTGAGGAACTGGAAAGCTAGAGAAGATCACTAAGCTAGAGAAGATGACTAAGCTTGCTGGAAACTATACTGTGTCCTTATAATAGACTCCTGTTCTCTCAGGTTTAGCACTGTAATAGGTCTGTTTCTTTGCAGGAAGCATGACATTTTATCTGCACGTTTTGTGGCTGGCATTTAAATCCAGCCATGTTTGCCATTTGCCCTGAGACCTTTGATCTTGCCTACATTCTGGTGCTTTCCAAAAGTTCATATCGATATACACTGAAATGTTATATTATATATTAGCTTTGTGTGATGCTGGAGAGTGAATATTGATGTTAAACTGACATTTAATTCGCTCTAGCAAGCATTGATTGGAGATTGCAAAACTGACAAAACAGTGTGTGCAGCCCTTAGAGTCTCAGGGACCAAATGCTACTGATGAAGGGTCTTGCTACCCTTTTAATCAGGCTGCCTCAGCTCTCACAATTCCCCTTAGCAGAGACAGATATTGGATGTCATTCCACTAACAACAGAAGCCAGGCATGCACGTATTGCACAAAAGCTGCAGCCCCGTAAGAAAATAAGTTGGGGCCGAGAGTCCACTCACTTTGCACCGTGGGAAAATGTCCCTTCGAGTGTCTCCTCCTGGTAGTTGCATTCGTTTGCACTACTGAACATTTTCTAGGTAACCATAGTGGCTCCTCACCAGATATTATCCCCAGAGTGACCTGGCTGGCAAAGGTACTTCAGAGAAATGCAGCTGCAGTAGGTGTTTGTCTGAATATGTGGGAATTTGGTGGGAGAAATGTCAGAAGTCAGCTCAGCCTAGTTTTGATGGGTGCTGGATTCTGCCTCTTCTCTCACCATTCCACCTCCTTTGAATCCCCCCACCATCCCTTTGGGGTCAGCCTTTAATCTCGTTCCAACAATAGCAGGGCATGCACATACAGCACAAAAGAATGAGATAATAGAAGCAAGTAGATGTCTAACATAGAGAATGCTGTTGAAAATGGGGTCGGATCAGAGGCTAAAATACAAAAAGAACAAGTTAAAAATTATTTGGATAATTAGATGTCTTCAAGTCACAGGAGCCTAATGAAATACATACTAAGATACTCAAGGAGCTGACTAAGGAGATAGAGTCATTAGCAATTATCTTCAAAAAGCCAGAGAAAGTGTGAGAGATTCCAGAAGACTGGGAAAAGGGCAAATATAGTGGCCATCTATAAAAAGGGAATAAGGACAACCCAGGAAACACAGACCAGTCAGCTTAACTTCTGTACCCAGAACGATAATGGAGTAAATAATTAAGCAGTTTGCAAAAACCTGGAAGATAATAAAGTGCTAAGTTACAGTCCGCCTGGATTTGTCGAGCACAATGTCAAACCAACCTATCAGTGTTTTTTGACAAGGGAAAAGCAGTAGATGTGATATATTGTGACCTTAGTAAGGCTTTTGATACCATCTCACATAACCTTCTCATAAACAAATCACTGGATGGAAAGCCAGAGAGTAGTCGTCAGTGGTTCATAGTCAAACTGGAATGGCATATCAATTGGGGTCCTGCAAGGATCAGTGCTGGGTCCGATTCCGTTCAATATCTTCATCAATGATTTAGATAATAGCATAGAGCATACATTTACAGAGTTTGTGGATGGTATCAAGCTGGAAGGGATTGCAAGAGTTTTGGAGGATAGGATTAAAATTCAAAATGATCTGGACAAACTGGAGAAATGGTCTGTAGTAAATAGGATGGAATTCAATAAGGACAAATGCAATTACTCCACTTAGGAAGGAGCAGTCAGGTACACACATACAAAATGAGAAATGCCTGCCTAGGAAGCAGAAAGGAATTGGGGGTTGTAGCAGATCATAGGCTAAATATAAGTCAACAACAACAAAACTAAAAAAAATTGACTAGAATTCTGGGCTGTGTTATCAGGAGTGTTTTAAGCTAGACACAAGAAGCAATTCTGCTCTACTCCATGCTGATTGGGCCTCAACGGGAGTGCTGTGTCCATTTCTGGGTGTGTGAACCACATCTCAAGGAAAATGTGGACAAATTGGAGACAGTCCAGAGAAGAACAACAAAAATGATTAAAGGTCAAGAGAACATGACCTTCAAAGAAAGATTGAAAAAATGGATTTGTTTAGTCTGGAGAAAAGAAGACCAAGCGGGGACATGACAACAGTTTTCCAGTGCCTAAATGGCCATTACAAGGAGAAGGGAGGTCAATTTGTTCTCATTAAATTCTGAGGCCAGGACAAGAAGCAATGGGCTTAAGTTGCAGGAAAGATTTAGGTTGGACATTGGGAAAAACTCCCTAACTGACAGGGTGGTTAAGCACAGGAATAATTGCCTAGTGAGGTTGTGAACTCTCTGTCATTGGGAACTCTCTAACACTTGTCAGGGATGGTCTAGAAGATAATACTTAGTCTTGCAGTGAGCGCAGGAGACTGGACGAGACGACCTCTCGAGGTCCCTTCCAGTCCTACCATTCTATGATTCAGCTGGAGTGATCCATTTATTTCTGGGCTTCTGTTCCTCCCAGCAGCAACACGTGGCTTCAGCATTAGTTGAATCATGACAGAGGAGTCTGCACAGCCAGACAGCGAGATCAGACGCGAAGACTCTATCATGGGCTCCGGTCAGAGGGAAGATAGGGCCAGCGTGGCCTCCAGCCCAACAGGCACCTTGAGCCACCGCCCGCACTCACCCCCCATGGCACACAGCCCCAAGGAGGTCTGGAAGAAAGGAGGCCGCATGTTCTCAGTTCTGCTGGCCATCAATTTGGTGCTACTGGCCTGCACTCTAGTGAGCAGTGCAGCCTTCAACGAGGTAGCTGTGCACGACTACGATGTGTTTTTCTTGTTGACAATCATGATGCTGGTCTGCATTGCCTGGATCCTCTTCTACCTCATCGTTACTGCCAAACGCCAAGATGCCATCCTCTGCAAGGACACCCACGCGGGCCCTGTCTGGCTGAGAGGTAGGAAGCTACCACGGGTGATGCCCTGGGGCGGTGGGGTAATGGGAAGGGAGAGATGCACAGTGAGTAAGCACTCTGGGTATGTCTACACTACCCCGCTAGTTCGAACTAGCGGGGTAATGTATGCATACCGCACTTGCTAATGAAGCCCGGGATTTGAATTTCCCGGGCTTCATTAGCATAAGCGGGGAGCCGCCATTTTTAAATCCCCGCTGCTTCGAACCCCGTGTAGCGCGGCTACACGGGGCTCGAACTAGGTAGTTCGGACTAGGGTCCTATTCCGAACTACCGTTACTCCTCGTGAAACGAGGAGTAACGGTAGTTCGGAATAGGCACCCTAGTCCGAACTACCTAGTTCGAGCCCCGTGTAGCCGCGCTACACGGGGTTCGAAGCAGCGGGGATTTAAAAATGGCGGCTCCCCGCTTATGCTAATGAAGCCCGGGAAATTCAAATCCCGGGCTTCATTAGCAAGTGCGGTATGCATACATTACCCCGCTAGTTCGAACTAGCGGGGTAGTGTAGACATACCCTCTGAGAGCAAAGCATTATCCATATGGCCTCAGAGGGGCCCTATGGTCTCTTTTCATTTCCAAACATCACTTCCAGAAAACTTCAGAAGATTCCTCTCCTTAGTGATCTGGGTCTGACAGTTGGAGTCTCCAATAATCAATCTCATTAACTGTGTCCCACTGGCTCTGGTCCTTATGTGGGAAGGTCCTCTGAAGCACTTGGTTATTTTCCAGCCTCCTCATTCTCCATTCCAAGGGCTGTTGGTGCAAAGAATTTTGTAGGTGTTGGGATGAGAGGAAAACTGGGGGTCACTATAAAGGAGAAGCCCAAAACACCCTCTGCACTGTGATACCATTTCTCTCCCTCCTCCATCCATCCAGCCGAACGTGGGCTCCCCTCCCTGTACCTGTCCACCCCCAATACGCACACACCCTCTCTAACTGCCTTTGCTTCCTCGACAGGAGGCCTGGTTTTGTTTGCCATTTTCTCCCTTGTGATGGACGTGTTTAAAACTGGGTATTTTGCCAGCTTCTACAACTGCCTGTCCACCATCAAAATCATCTACCCTATCGTGCAGTTTGTGTTTGTGATCGTCCAGGTGAGCTTTGCCTCTTTCAGTGTTGGGAGGGGGGGGGGGTGGAAGTGCTCAGGGATGAAGTTTAACCTTCATGGGGTGCTGATTGCTCTCTGACCGCTCTCTGCCCTGCAAGCTTAGTTCACTCCTTGATCCATTGTTACCTAGAAGAGCCAATTCAGGTGCACTCTGACTGACCTCCTCTCCCCCAGGCGCACGCTTTGCCATAGGCCAGGAGTTTGAGCCACACTGACTTGCTCAAGGTCAAAGTTCACCACTCTTTTCCATGCTATGACTGGCTGTGGCATAACAGGACTGCTCATCTGAACCCCAGCTAGGTTCCAAGGGGGGCGTCTCGCTCATTTAGCAGCCAGGAACCCGATATCTGTTTATGATCGGCCATGGGGTCTCAGCCTCCAGGCCGGAAACCCAATGGATGTCAGCACTGTGGAGCAGAGAGGGCTGGAGGGGAGCAAGGGAGAAGCAGGAGCAGCGGTGATGTGCAGCAGCATGGGGAAGATGCAGCGAGGGGGCTGCAAAGGGAAGCAGCAGAAAGAGCTGCAGAGGCAGAGAGGAGAGGATGTGAGGGCTACAGCACCAGGCAAAGCAAATGGGGTAAGAGTGTGGGGACATTTTTAAGAGTCAGGGTGCTGAAAACTCACCCCCTCCCCCCCCCACTCCCTGGTATGCAGGGCTGGCTGCAAAACCCCCAGCGTATAGAGGCAGCAACCAGGACCCCGGGTGCTAAGCCAAGAGCCAGGGGTGCTGCACCATACACACCCCCCGCGCCTACTGGCATAGATGAGATAGGTGCAGCAGAGAATGGGGCAGGAGCTTTCATTCTGAAGAGCCTTGAAGTGGCTGGGGCACTTTCTAGTCTGACACTGCAGCTTTAAGGGCCAGTCTTCATAAATACTTTTATTTCTTCCAGACGTACTTTCTGTGGGTTTCTGCCAAAGACTGCATTCACGTGCACCTGGACGTCACGAGGCAAGTAGTCCTCCCTGCTCGGCACATTCCCGTCTGTGCCAGTTTTCATTCCTCTGCCAGATTACCTAGGCGGCCTTGCACATTAGCTGTAGCGAGGAAGGGAACATTCCTGCAATGGGTCTGTGGCAGGATTCCTGCCAGGCACACACAAGACGTGGCCTTGCAGTGGAAAGCTGAGAGCTGCTGCGTGGAGCCCAACTGCCCTGAAGTGCTAAGCGGGGAGGGATCCAGTCTTAGTTTGAGTTCAGTAAGGTGTAGACACGGGGGCCAGCTGCAGAATGGAAAGGCAGCCCCAGGGTTTTGGGGTGAGCCCCTGTCCAGTGTAATCCCAGCCCACTCCGTGTGACATTCTGTCGCCCTCGAGGGGGGGCTGAGCCATAGACAAATTACTGCACCTTCTCCGGTGCTAGCACTCACACATTAAGCTCCAAAAGTGGGAAGACTCATCCCCTCCCAAGAGCACAGCCTTACGCTAGCCAATAATATTTCAATTTTTAAAAAACTCCTGGCCACTTCCCTGGCCCTAGGAAGGAAGGCGGAGCCCTGCAGAGGAGCACTAGGAAGATCAAAAGACTGATGAAATGAGAAACCAGCCCTCAGATCATCATATTCACTTTCACAAGGCTGGCTCTTCCGTCTTCCGAGACAGTCCAGCCCTGCCCAATTACTCTCCCTACTTCCAGCCACACCTATGAGAGGCTGAGCCAGAAAGCGTGAGGGATGAGATGTAGCTGGTGCTTTGTGGGCAGGATGGATGCTATGAAGAGTGAAGGGAGTGAGAGACAGGAGGAGTTAGGGCAGCAGACAGGGAATCAGGACACCTGGATTCTCTTCCTGACACTGCCACAGGCTCCCTGTGTGACCAGGAGCAAGTCACTTCCCTGCCCCGTGCCTCAGTTTCTCCATGTATAAAATGGGGATATTGATACTTGCCTGCCTCATAGAGGGGAGGCTTAATTCACTAAGGGTATGTCTACACTACCCCGCTAGTTCGAACTAGGAGGGTAATGTATGCATACCGCACTTGCAAATGAAGCCCGGGATTTGAATTTCCCGGGCTTCATTTGCATAAGCAGGGAGCCGCCATTTTTAAAACCCCGCTGGTTCGAACCCCGTGCAGCGCGGCTACACGGGGCTCGAACTAGGTAGTTTGGACTAGGCTTCCTATTCCGAACTACCGGTACACCTTGTCCGAACTACCTAGTTCGAGCCCCGTGTAGCCGCGCTGCACGGGGTTCGAACCAGCGGGGTTTTAAAAATGGCGGCTCCCCGCTTATGCAAATGAAGCCTGGGAAATTCAAATCCCGGGCTTCATTTGCAAGTGCGGTATGCCTACATTACCCTCCTAGTTCGAACTAGGAGGGTAGTGTAGACATACCCTAATGTTCAAAGTGTAAATGGAGGCCTAGGAAGGAAAGGTGCCAGAGAAGCAGACTTTGCCTTGATCCTAAGCATCTTCTCTCTCGTACAGGTGTGGCTTGATGCTTACTTTGACCACTAACCTTGCCGTGTGGATGTCAGCCGTCACGGATGAGTCTGTGCACAAATCACACTCAAAATTACAGAACAGAACCGACGAAACTCACAAATTGTTCATGAAAGGTAATTTGCCCATTAGGAAAGCCACCTACTCCTGAAGCTGAGCCTATGGAGGAGAAGCCCTTCTCCAGATCAGATTCCAGTGCCTTCATTCAGGCAGAATAGCAGTTTCACAGATGAGGGAACGCAAGGGGACTGCTCGACGTAAAATGCTAGCTAGTGTCGGTGGCATTCCAGTCTGGATCTTAGCACTCGTGGTTTGCTTTGTATCCAGCAGGAGTCACAGGGATGGAGGGAGAACATGACCAGAGGAGGCAGCAGAGGTGGAGGAAAACAAAGGGAAAGAAAGAAAGAAAGAAAGAAAGAAAGAAAGAAAGAAAGAAAGAAAGAAAGAAAGAAAGAAAGAAAGAAAGAAAGAAAGAAAGAAAGAAAGAAAGAAAGAAAGAAAGAAAGAAAGAAAGAAAGAAAGAAAGAAAGAAAGAAAGAAAGAACCAACCAGGGCGGGAGAGGAGAAGAGAGGGAAGAATAAGGAATTCTAGACAGACACCAAGGAGAGACTTATGTTCACTAAAGAAATTTCTTGACAAAGGGGAAAGCAATTCAGAAAGGCAGGACACAAAGGGAGGCTGAGGTTTCAATGGCTGGACTCTCAGTGTCAAAGCAACCCTGCCTCCTGTCCTCAAGAGAGCCATGGATTTTAGAAATTTGGTCATGGATTTTAGATTTTATTCTCCAAACGGAGGCTCTTCAGGACAGTTAACAAGCACGTGCTCCCTGCAATACCCCTGTAACCTGTGTGTGTTTTTCCTGTTCCAGCTGCACCAGCGAGTGGCACAACAGAAGGCTGCAGCTGCACCAGCCAAATTTGCCAGATCTTCCAGAATGGCTCTTTTTGGTTATATCCCTTCAACATCGAGTACAGTCTCTTTGCCTCTGCCATGCTGTACGTGATGTGGAAGAACGTCGGACGCCTCATAGACCACCATGCCGAGCACATCCACCACTTGAAATTCAGACTTTTCAGAAAGTCCTTCTTTGTGGGCATCATTTTGGGGCTGGTCATACTAGTAAGCGGCCTGGCGGTCCTTATCGTTTATGAAGTTCAGGTGAATAACACCAGCCAGCCGGACAAGAAGGACCAAGCGCTCATTATGTATTACACCTTCAATATAGCTTGCCTGAGCCTGATGTCTCTTGTCTGCATTGGAGGCTCCATTGTTTACAGGTTTGACAAGAGAGACATGGACCACCACAAGAATCCAACCAGGACTTTGGATGTGGCCTTATTGATGGGGTCTGCGTTGGGGCAATATGCTATCTCCTACTACTCCATTGTGGCTGTAGTGGCCAGCACGCCGCGGGATGCCATAAGCGCCCTCAACTTGACCTACTCGCTGATGATGATTGCCCAGCACACTTTCCAGAACATCTTCATCATCGAAGGCCTTCATCGGCAGCCTCCAGAAGAAGAGCACAAAATTCATCCTCACCAGAAGAGTACATATGGACTCACCTTTGTCAACATCAATGCCGTCTCCCTCCGTGTCCCCGATAGCAGCACCGCCTTGCCATCCCCGGCACCCCACAGTCCGGGAGCAGTAGCAATCCAGACCTCAGAGGTACCGCAGTCCATAAGGGTCCCCAAACAGGTGAAATGGAGGAGGAAGTTCCTAAAGGAGATCTCCTTCTTCCTGCTCCTGTGCAACGTAATTGTAAGTGAGACTCACAAAGGGATTTGTTTTCCTGGGTGGGTGAAGGTCCAAGGAAAATGTGCCTTTTTCTTACTCTAATACTGTGCAGCACCCCTGTGGGAGAGTTTCTGAGATCCCCTTCTGAAACAAAAAATACAATGGGCCTGATTTCCCACCCACTTAAACCAGAAGTAGCTGCACTGAAGTCAGTGAAGTTACTTTGATGTCAGTGGCGTTTTGCCCACTGATGCCAGCAGACAACTGAGCCCCCAATGCTGTTAAATTGGAGTGAAATAGAGGAGAATCAGGCCCAATAGCTCTCATTAAGCTTAACCCATTGGTACCACCTTTATAATGTAGGAAAAGGGCATCTACAGCCTGATCTAAGCTCTTTTTCTTATATGTTAGACATCAAAAGACATGAGGTGAAGTGATCGATAGTTATGTAGCTTGGGTGAAATACTGGCTCCATTAAAAGCCCAATGGCCAGGGCTGCGGACAGACTTTGCCAGGCCCAGAAGGGGCTCTGGGCTTCTGGGGCCTAGGGCAAAAGGGGCAGGCCTGGGGTCTAGCCCTCTGCAGCCAACCCTTCAGCGCCACCATAGGGGACTCATTTGCTTCTGCTGCCAAGGTAGCAGCAGCTGGGAACCTCGGCCCTTTTAAATTACCAGACCTGGGCCTGTGACCCCCTTTGCACCCTCTCCCCATTTCCCCCATCAGCGTCCCTGCCATTAACCTCTGTGGAGCCGGGATTTCACCGTATGGATTGAATGGTACTTTTAGTATGTCTATTGCCAGGTGTATCAGAGCAAAATCTGGCCCCGAATAGCTTCACCTGCATCAGCAATTACCCCCAATTAGCAGACACACTTTTCATTGCAAGCCATAAGGGAAGCCAGTTAAATGTAGCATGAGCCTCTCATGTTTTGAAGCCACTTTTGATTGACAGGGAAGCTGTGGCGGAAAATCACCCGTTTCATAGGCGCTGCAGTTTGTTTCTGAACAACCGAGGCACAGATGGTTCAGTTAAAGCTCCTCCAATCCCATTGGTCCTTTTCTGTCACCAAAATGAAAAAGTGAAAGTTAAACCATTTCCCTTCACTCTGACTCATCTGCCCTGGGGTTGTAATTGCTCACCACATCCCAAAAGTTTCAGAGGGGGAGCTGTGTTAGTCTGTAATTGACAAAACTTAAAAAACAGCGAATGGTCCTGCAGCACCTTAGCGACTGACAAAACATGTAGATGGTCTCATGAGCTTTCATGGGCACAACCCACTTCCTCGGATGAATGAAGTCCAGTTTCCAAATAAATAACAGAGAAAGAGCGGGGGTGGGGAAGGAAAGGGAAGGAGAAAAAATGGGAAAAAAATAGTCAACGTGAGTGTCCATGCTAAATGAAGCCGATAGAGTGGGTTTTAAGTACTCTTCAGGGCTACATCCCACCCCTGTCACAGAGCCTGTCTCATTTCTTTCCCTCCTCCAAACAGCTCTGGATCATGCCAGCGTTCGGCGCCCGGCCGCAGTTTGACAACAAGAAGGAACTCAACTTCTACGGCTACTTGATGTGGGCCGCCATTGTGGACATATGCTTGCCCTTTGGGATCTTCTACCGGATGCACGCGGTGGCCAGCCTGCTGGAGGTCTACATCATGTCCTAAAGGGAAGAACGCTTGCTCTATCAACCCACCTTTCTCACCCCAGGACTGAAAGTCTGCGTGACTGTACTGAAGGGCTCAGGGGTTGCATGATCTCCTGCCCTAGCGATGACAGGGCATTACTGCACCGCAGTGGAAGTAATCCACTCATTGTCACAGTGTGTTTGATTTCAATTACTGCTTTGTAGTCTAAGGCTTTTTGAAAAGTGGAATGTTTACAAAGTGGGACAATGAAAGCCACAGGTAGCTCACTTCAGTTGACACTCCTTACTAGTAAGGGCCTGATCCTACCAAGGAGTCCCAATGCCACTGACTTTCTTCTCTCAGCACTTTGTAGGGCCAAAGCCCATCTATGGGCAGGCTGAATCCCGTTGGCCAGAAGAGATCCAGTGACTCCAGTGAGAAAACTGAGGTGTGTTAGGCAAATGGGACACAATGCTACATCCCACCTCTGGGAACTGCCACCTCGGTGGCAAAGGAAAAGAATCCAGTGCACAGATGTGCAAAGTGAACTGGTGAATCATGAAGGCTTTTGCAATCGCGTTAGACTGCTCTTCCGCCCACCGCCCGACCGTGGTCCTGACGGCTTCGCAATATGGCCCTCAGTCACATCCCCTGCCTTCTCCTCAAGACGGGATAGCTGCTGATCAGCCAAGGCCCAGAATGACAGAAAGCATCCTTATTCAGGACAGCACCCACACATGTGCTGAATTTCCACTGATGTCCAGGGGCCCTTAGCACATGCTGAAGCGCTGTCCTGAATAGGAACAGGCTTAAGCACATGCTTATGGTCTTTCCTGAATCAAGGCCAATGGTTAATTCTATTATGAGAATTATAAGGATTTTTTAAAATAGTTTAATGATTTTTTTAAATTATGAATGTATTTTGTATAAAAAATTATTTATTGATTTTCAGCATAACAATGAATAGCTAAAGATTCACAGTGCCACCCAATGCAGGCATTGGAGATACAATTCATTCTACAGGCCAGGTATACTGACTTTACATGTACACACTGTGCTACCATGGATTTCCTTAGGAGACCCATGTATCAGCGAATGTAACTGGAAGTAAGCCGCAAGACCTCTAGGCCATGCTCCATTTGGCTGGTGCAAATATGTACAGTAAAAGCTTTGTTAATTGGCATGTTGGGGGAATGTGAGGTGTCAGTAAATCATCAATTCTGGATAATGAAGAGGGAGGGATTTTGGGTGCAGAGGGTGTTCAGGGTTGGGGCATGGGAGGTGGTGTGGAGTACAACATCTGGGAGGGTGTTTGGGTGCAGGGGGGTTGGAGTGCGGGAGAGGCTTGGGGTGCCAGATCCAGGCAGCCCATACCTCGGGTTGCTCCCTGTAAGCAGCAACATATCCCTGCCGTTCATAGACAGAGGCACAGCCAAACAGCTCTGTGCACTGCCTCCACCCACAGGTTCCACCCCTACAGCTCCCATTGGCCACAATACCTGGCCAATGGGAGCTGCAGAGCCAATGCTCACAGTGGAGCAGGTCGGGGGCAGCACAGGAGTCCTCATGGCTATTCCTGCACCTAAGAGCCGCAGGGACATGTTGCCACTTCTGGGGAGCCAGGTAGGGAGCCTGCTGGCTCCACACCAAGCCGCCTATAAACCAAACTTTCAATGAAGATCAGAAATGCCACTTTATGGAGCTTTCCAGTTGCTGAAGTGCCGTCTAACACCACTTTTACTGTATCAGCAAATGAGTCAACATGGCACAGCTCAGTGTCGGTCTCGCAAAGTTATGTTTACATGAGAAAGAAATTTCATTGTATTGAAGAGGAAAATGACAGAGGTGATAAACATTTACAATCATTTCCCAAGACTATTTGTATATTTCTCAAATAAAGAATAAATGAAAATCATGCTCCTGTATTGAGCAGAATTGGTTTTTTTTACCAGCCAGCTGCAGTCATAGGTAGGTTTGATCCATGGAATACCAGAATGAGAGGGAAGATCAAAGATTTTGAGGTGGTAGAAATATTTTGAATCCTTCTCTCCCCCCCAAAAGTTCACATTTCAAACATTCATAGATTTTAAGACCCGAAGGAACAATTGGAGGATCTAAACTGACCTCCTGTATATCACAGGCTATAGACCTTCTCCAGTCATCTCTGTGAAGAAAAGTGTGCAGTCTTCATCTGAAGACATCTAGAGAGAGTTCACGACTCTCCTTCAGACTTTATTCCAATGGTTAATCCCCCTCTCTGGTTAACTGTGTCTCATTTCAAATTTGAATGTGTTTGGCTTTAACTTCCAGCCATTGGTTGCTTTTCATCCAGCCTGACTCAATTAACTTCATTAACACTGATTCTACACTTGACAGGTAACTAACTGCTTTTGCTGTTATATATAACCTGGTTTCTGTAATTTCCACTCCAACTCATCTGATGAAGTGGGTTTTACCCATAAAAGCTCATGATATATTTGTTAGTCTCTCGGGTGCCACAGGACTTCTTGTTTTTAAAGTTACAGACTAACACAGCTATCTACACCTCTGAGACCTTTTGTTGTTGTTAAGACAAAATTACACTCAAATGTTAGTCTATAGGTTGAACCTCTCTAATCCAGCAGTCTCAGGGTGGGCAACATACATAATCCGGCATGAGTTTAGTTAGTCAGTTATCCGCTTATTGCAGGTTTCCCGCAGTTCTATAAAGTTTGTTTACAGCCCCCAGTCCTGGCTTTCAGTGTTCTGTGTTCTCTTTAGCTCCTAAATTTCTTCTAAGAGCCCAGCTAGCAGTGGAAGTATTAGTAATGCCGCTAAACATAAGTATTTTTTTATGCTTTATCTAGTTATTTCCTTGTGCCAATACAATAAAATTGTGTAACAATGCTCACACTTTGTTATAAAGAGAGCTGATAAGCTAGGGTTAAGTATAGGCTATTATAGGGTGTATCACTACAGTCGTACACTATTAAGCAGTATTGCAAGATTTTTCTGTTTATTCAGCTCAGTGAAAAATAAAATAAAAAGAGACCCACTCACTGCAATATTGACCTCTCATGATTCAGCAAATTCTCTGGTTTGGCACTCATCAGGTTCCAAGGGTGCCGGACCAGAGAGGTTCAATCTGTGCTACTTCCATCGTACATTACTTATTCGGATCAGGCTAATATTCAAAGAACCTGGCTAAACATTCCGGTTTGCTGGCTGGGGAGCTCCCTTCCACTGGAGTTTTTTAGGAATGGTGACCAAATTTCTGACTATTCTTCCTCTTTTGGGCACCTCTCTTGTGTATGTCCAGACTCTATACAATGCGATATCACAGTTCCCTGGGGGGTAGGGGTGCCATATTTTCCCAGCGACTTGCAACATGGAACCTACCTGCTCACAGTGAAAATAAATTCATTGGTCACTCTGTTTTCAATGCAGATCCTTTACTAGATCATTAAGCTAGCAGGCTAGCGGGGGATCTCCCCATCATTAGTCCATTAATAGTTTTTTTTAAGACCAGCTCATCAGAAATTAAACCTGCAAGAGGAACAAGTGAATGAATTGTGAACTAGCTGGACTAAAAAATCAAGACAGACTCTTAAGTTACTCCCGCTGGCAAATTTTACTTTCCTGATTGTATATACTTTCCTTCTTGTGTTACCTTTTGTTATGGCTACAGGACTACCTACAACTCTGATCTCTCTTAGTCCATCCCTACATGTATCAGGCCTTCCCCTCTCTTTGGGTTACAGAACCCTGTATATCAACCGCACATACCCAACAGGTCCAACTGAGTTAGGCACTTGCATTTCTTCCCTTCAGAAAGTCGCCCTCAATGGGGTATAGCCTTAAAACAAATGTATTGATTTTTAACCACACGTTCAAAGTTGAATGTAAGAAAAAAGGGGTTTTAAAACAACAGAAGATCTACACGTCTATCTTAGTTACAGTCGTAGGCACTTGGCAGCCTATCTTACACCAGAATCTCTGGGCACCTGGGTCACAACTGCGCTCACAACTGTCCTATGCCTTGACCAAGTGTCTTGTCTTTTTAAACCTTATTGACTATGTTTCTGAAGTTTCCCAGGCTTGGACTGCTGCACAGAACCTGGTTAGTCTGCAGAGGTTCAAGCCAGAGCATCAGAACTCTAACCAATGGCTCTTGAATGAGCTTTCTTGAATGAGCTGGGCAAAATGTTTCCCACACATCTTGATTTTCTACCAAAAATGCAGGGTTGGGTTGCCCAAAACATTTTCATGAATGTGTGTCGAATTTGTCAGATTCTTTCAGCAGGAAAAAAAAAAAATCTGAAAAAGTTAAAACATTTCATTCTGACAGTTTTGAAATGAAACAGTGTGGCTTTCTGATTTGTTTCTTTCTTCTCAGGCCATAGCTGTGAAGTAAAGCAATACTACTAACATTATTTTACAGAAGGGAAACTGAGGCACAAAGAGGTTAAGAGACTGTGACGGCACGTTGGGGGTTCCCCGTCTCCTGCAGCCCGAAATGGCACAAACAGACTGTACCAGCCAGTGGAATTGAGGGTGGTTTATTGCTCCTCCAGCACAGCGCAGCACAGGTGTAATCTGGTTACAGGAACTGGGCTAGGATGCCTCAGGCCCCCTTGAGATGGGGGAGACTGGGCCCCTAAACTCCAGCTCCTCTCCCTAGGCTGTCTCATCCATCCTTACAGACAGCCACCAACCAACTAACCCACTTCCAGCCCTGCCCCCCAGCCAGGGCCGCATTCACCTTCCTTTGTTCCTCTCCATGGGGGGTGTCTGGCCACTGGTTCCACAAGTTTGGCCTTACCTCTGCCTAGTGAGGTTTTCCCTGCTGGGTCTTGCTCCAGACAGCAGGGGTCACCACAGCCCAGCAAGTACCCCCACTACGTCACAGAGACCAATTAAGATCACACAGGAAGTCTGTGGCAGGGCAGAGAATTAAACCTAGGTCTCCTGACCAGCATCATAACCTCTGGTCCAGTGTTCCCTGTAAGCCGAGCACTTGGGTGGCCACGCGGGAGAGATTCAAATACCACCCAGCTGATTTAGCAGAGAACCCACAACTGGCAGCACATGTGTCTATAACAGGTGCACATCCACACATGCCTGAGTGTAAATTACAAAATTTATTCTGCACATGGACCAGCCTCTCTTTCATGATATCTCAAATTACAGTCATTTGGAAAGGAACAGAAATCAGATCAGCATGAGAGGCTGCTGCTCCTGGAGGCACAGAGAGGCAATAACTGAACATCTGCAAGGGACGCAAACCAAGCCACTTGAGAGCTGCCTGAGAACAGGAACACTGCTGGAACCTCACTCCTATAGCTTGGTTCCTAACTGCAGAGTTAGGAACCTACATAAAAGGAGCCTGGTTTTCAGTGCTGCTGAGCATTGGTGTCAGGAGGATTTGGGGAAGCTCAGCGCCACTGAGAAGGAGGCCACAATTTAGCCTGAATCTGGATTGAGGAGCATGTACGTTTTGGTGATATTTGGATCTAGATTTCACAGCTGGATCCTTGCCCATCCACAAGCCAAACCAAGCTCCAAGCACCCGTGAACGCCCTGTCCCGACATTGAGTTGGGTTTTTGCTTCAGCCTAACTCTACCCCAATCTGAAAGGGCCACCTGGGCCTAATCCAAATCCAGGTGTCAAGAGAGGACTGAGTCTCTTGGGCCTGAGTAGGGTTGCCAGGTGTCCGGTTTTGAACTGGACAGACCAGTATTTGAGCTTTCTGTTCGGGAAACAAATTATTAATGAGAAAACATAATTGTCCAGTATTTTCTAAATAAGATGTAACGTAGATTGTGATGTACTGTCAAGTGTGTCCAGTATTTTTGTTGAAACCATCTGGCAACCCGAGGCCTGAGCCATCCAACGCCCAAAAGCCAGGACCTTTCACCATTTAAGAACATGGGAAGGGAACTAATCAAACAAACAGCTGGAGATAAGAAATCACTTTATGGAAGGTGAACAACAGGGAAAGGAAAAGTTGCAATTAGGGCTGGTCCTGAGTCATGGTGCTGTGGATACAGAGAAACTGCCCCTCTTCCCTGACCCGTGCCCTGGATTTGATTTGGTCAAAGCGGTGGCAGGGAAGGGGCGACAATCACCTGGCGACACAGCAGCCAGGTGGGAGATGTGCCCAGGGAAGTCTGTGGCTGTGGGAGAGGGCTGAGGTCGGCTGCTCATTGTGAGCAAGGAGAGGGGGGCTGTCAGGCTGGAAGGCAGGGAGACGGGGGTCATGGCAGGGTGTTTGTGGAGGGCTGAGGGTGGAGGGGTTGGATGTTTGCTGAGAGGGGAGTTCACCGGTGGCTGGGCAAGGGTGGATTCAGCTGCAGGTGCTGGGAGAGAGATCAGGTTGGGTCTTTGCTGAGGGGTGGGGAAAGCAGGTTGGCTGCTTGCTTGTGGGCAGATGGGGCAGGAGGTGTTGGGTAGAGCTTGGTTCTTGTTAAGGGCCAGCTGGGAGGGAAGAAGGGCAACTCCATCACCTTATCATACTACCACTGAAACTGCCAGCTAGTTCCACACTGCGACATCACCCTAGGATGTTATCTGTGGTGCGGAAGGGTGCGGACCTGTACTCTGGAGTGTGGCATGCCGCAGAACCCTCCTGGACAAACACAAGAGCTTGGCCTCCTACCCCAGTGCCCCTGATTTATGGTTGGCCTGTGCAGATACTCACGCTGAGTGCACCAATAAAGCTGTGAATCAGGATGCTGCAGATAAGAAAACTGCACATTTAAACACACAGTGATTTAAAAACGGAACGAGTTAATCCGGCATAAACCCCAGGATTGACTTACATTGGTTTAACCTTGGTTTGTATCTATTGAACTTGAATCAATGTGCTAGAAATCTAGAAGGGATATAGTTGAAGGGATGTGCTTTTCTGAAATGTTTATAGTATGGGAGAATTCTGCAGTTTTGTTGCATTTGGAGCAATAGTAAAATTGCAGAATTCCCCCAGGCCCGCATATACCATCCCAGAATCTCAGGGTTAAGCAAAGAGAAACAAGCAAAGTTTGTAAACTCCCTGCACTTCAGTTTCTTGAAACTCTTTTGAATAACGTAGATTTTTTTTTAACTTCAAATGATTATTCCTCAGAGGAATAATAATAATAAATGATAATAATAATATTTATTTTCCTTCCCTGAAGCAGGCTCAGATCTGGGGAGCTGATCTGGTCTTTTTGAGCTGCTGACTCCACCCCTCTCCCCCCAGTTCAGATCCCTATTAAGATTTCCCCAAAGCTGCAGGCAGGCTGGGATTTGGATCTCTGATGGTAGAATCTAGGATTGCAGTAAACCCACTTCCCCTCTCCCTGCTCAAGAGAGACCAGACTCAGGTACAGAAACCCTAAGCCTGTGGTTTTAAATTCCACAGGAGGGCAGGTCTCCCAGTTTTGCACCAAATGCTCCGGGAAGAAGGTTCCAGGTTAGTTATCCTAAATAGACAGGCTACCAAATAGCATCCTGGGGTAGCCCGGTGGCCTGCTCTGCTCTAAAATGGCCATTAGGAAAGAAGTTTGATTTCCTGTCTAAAAGTGTGACTGCCCACACACATAAGACATGTCAGACCAAGCCAGCCAGCGGTCCATGTAGCCCTATACCCTGCCCTGGCCGTGGCCAGTACCAGATGCTTCAGGGGTAGATGTAGGAAACTGTGTAGTAGATAGATATGAAATAATCTGTTGATAGGGGACATTTCCCTCCCACCCCCCCATTAGTTACTGGCTTATGCTGTGAACCATGATGCTTTAGAACATGCAATATCCTCTTAAATTCTCTCCTAGGACCAAACTTCGGGACACTTTCCACTCTTGACTTTTTGACAAATAAATAATGCCTGCTACCTGCATTCTGGGCCTGAGCCTGTGTCTGATCCAGGGCAGTCCTCTGCATCTCACACCTCCCCTCCCCCTGGCCCTTCCTTCCTTTCCTTATCAGGTTTTTGCCAGGGACACTGTGACTCAAGCAGACAGTAAAAGCGACAACCCAAGAGATGCAGTGCTTGACGTTTCGATTCTTGATGGCATCTCTCCGCAAGTCTCACCCCTGCCTCTGCACCCCATGCCTCAGCCTGGGCGTTTCAGAGAACACAAACTCAGCTAAGACGCGTAGCACATTGGCCCTGGCTTCCAACTCCCCTCCCCCCAAAATGGGAGTGGGGTGCAAAGAGATCCAGTCTTTGTTCTGAACGTCCAAACCAGGCCAGCTGAGTTCCTTCTGAGAGCAGGGTGAAAGTTCAGGTTGTTTTAGCCAATCCAGCTCGCCCGTCATCCCCCGCCTGGGGCTGCCTCGAGTGCACCGGAGAGGGGGGAAGTGGCTTTCAGACACCGCAGCCCTTCAAAAGGCATTAGTCACTATGGCTTGCCTGCGGTTTCCACCAGTCAGCACATCCTGGGCAGAGAACTGACAAGCTGTTAACATGGGCTGGCCAGGCAGGTGTGCAAGAGGGTTGCTTTCCATTGGCTGCCATCTGCTGAGCTAATGAGCCTCTCAGCGAGGTCATTAATATAATGACAATAATATTCCAAAAGTAAACAGGCAAAAATCAATGCGCCGTGAGAGCCCAGGTTACACTTTCCCGTTGGCAGCTCTTGTCTGCCTGCCACGGCTCTTCAGAGACTCCTGGAGAGAGCCAGGCCCGAACGACTGTCATCCACGGGGGGGATTTTAGCATTGCGCACCTGGACAGCGTAAAACGGGCCCCACCAGTTGCTGTTCCCACCCCACGGATCTGAGGGGCCCAAGTGGAGGTAAGGAGGGTTCAGGGAGCTCTGGCTGGTACAGACGCCTCTTCTCGGCTTCTCTTGGCTCTGGGTCACTCCTGGGGATGGGGGAAAGGCTGGGCATGGCCCTATGCTTCCTGCAGGGTCCCTTTCCAGCTGGCTTTGGGATTCCCTCCAACAGGGTGAATGGATTTTGTTACTGTTATTCTGGAAGTAGCTGCAGTTCGGAAGCAACTCTGCCCTGACTCTCTCTAATACTGCCCCCCCCCCCCCCAACCTAGACCCCTTGCTCTCTGATCATCCCCCAAAGGAGCCAAGATGGGATTAGCACCAGCTGCTGAAACTGGGCTCTTCTAGAGGCGGCCTGGGTCTGGCACCACGTCCGCCCCAAAGCTGGGGGATTTATCGCCACGCTGACAAAGTGGGGACTGGGAGGTTCTGGGATTTTCACCCCCTGAAAAAGTGAGGGGTTGGGTTTTTCTTTCTAAAGCTGTGGATCCCTTTCAACCAGAATGGGATTTGCCTAGTGAGCAACCTCCTGCCCTTTCCTCTGGTGTCGTCAAACCTCCCAGAACCGTGGAATGAATCAGCTTTGGCCCATTGCTTGGAAGAGATTTTTCACATGTATTGTCCCACTCACAGGGCAAGACATGCTGGGTCTGGCAGCATCGCTCAAGGCTTTGAACAGCACATTTTCTTAGCCCTCGAGAGCTAAGATCCCTATTAAACCCAAATCCTATTTACTGACTGCACTGTCCCTGCCCCAGGGTCCTTACTGCAAACTACAGCTAGGTCCAAAGTGAAAAGCACCCCAAAGTCAGGGTGCGCTCACACCTGCAGGGGCTAATCTGGCCCCGTCTCTTTAAAATCTACCATCTCCTAGGGACAAGCTCCAGGTATTTGCTCTACCATTTCCCACTGCCCTTTGTGGAAAGAGTAAATAGAGCTTTCCAGCTCTGCCCCCTTTTTGACACATCACCTGGCAGTGGGACTGGGGAGAGGACTGTCAGGAGGAGCCTTTGCTGACAAACTGGAGCAGGCTGGGGCCAGTCTCACACGTCTTTGGAAGTCCCAGTTCCAAGAAGAGGATGGTGCAATTGTTAGTAGAGACAGGCCTCCACCGAAATCGAACAACCCTGAACGTTAGAAGGGGAGCTCGGATTCAGATCCAGATCCGGATGTTGTAGCCGATCTAGATGATTATCGTGAGACATGCTGGAAACCTGGATGCAGAGCTGGATGAAGAAGAAGGGAGGAGAGCAGGATGGGAACGTCAGCCGGCCTTACAAGTCTTCCACACACACCTGATGGTCACGTGAGAGCACCCAGCCATGACACAAGGCCTGGATCATGTACACAGACTGTAACGGATAACGTGAGACACACGCCAAAGTGTTTTTAACCAGGCATCTGTTTTCAGCTCCTTCCAGCATTCTGGGGGGATCTTTGCTGGTAAGGATGAGGCCACTTTTAGCATCTGACCCTATTATAGCTGAGGGGGGTTTGGCAGTGAGCCATTTCCTTCTCTGATCCAGCTGCCGGAGAGGAAAGATGAAATCCACCTGCGACTACACAGCATGTACAACAGGTGGAGGCCCCAAAGGAGCAGGGTCCCCAGGGACACTTGTTTTTCTGGTGCTCAAGGCTTGTCCTGGGAGGGTTTATGGAGAGCAATTGTGCCAGGGACTAAGCTGAGACCACCAAACTCATCTCACACGTAGCTTTAGCTCCATGTGAAG
This sequence comes from Pelodiscus sinensis, assembly GCF_052426305.1. Taxonomy (NCBI): domain Eukaryota; kingdom Metazoa; phylum Chordata; order Testudines; family Trionychidae; genus Pelodiscus; species Pelodiscus sinensis. Next base: position 17,966,805 of record NC_143071.1, read on the forward strand.
CCACGTGGCTCAGTGTGTAAATCCTCGCACCCTTTCCAGGTGATCTTATTAATTAATCCCCATTTGTTCAGTGTCACAGGGGGTTCCAGCGTGGATTCCTCTTCCCACCAGACAGCAGGAAAGGCTGGCCGCTGAGACATGGCTGGCAAGGAAGCCGCCCGGCAGAGGCACCTTAACCAGGACACAGAGGGTGAAGAGGCAGCGTCTGCAGCGCCCAAATCCTGGAAGATCCGCTACGAGAAGTCCTGGCTGCATCGGCGCTGCTCCTCGCTCCTGCACAGTGACAGGCAGGCTCGGAAGGGCGGACAGCTGTTCTCGGGGCTGCTGGCCATGAACGTGGTGTTTCTGGGCTGCGCCTTCATAAGCAGCATGATTTTTAACAGGGTGGCGATTACCTTGCGTGACGTCTGTATCCTCCTCTCCATCCTCAAGATCCTGTCTCTCTGCTGGATGGTCTACTACTTGCTGTGTACCAGCAGGAAGCCCCATGCGGTGCTGTACAGGGACTCCCATGCTGGGCCCCTCTGGGTGCAGGGTGAGTGCTGCATGCGTCTGCTTTCCCTTGCTCAGTGCCTGGCACACAAACCACTTTGCACACACGTTTTCAAACGGTCTGGGCTGTGGGATGTTGGGCCCTGGGTCTCATTGCTGTGGGAGGATCAAGTCGCCAGTGGGAATGCTAAGGCAGCTTGTCCTGTACCACAGACTGCACTGGGCCCCAGAAGCAGCCAGCAATAGGCCTGCTTCCTGGGAGGTGGGGGGAAGCGCTCAGGGCTCCGTGCACTGCCCCTGCCCCGAGCACTAGCTCCACACTCCCATTGGGAACTTGCTTCTGGGGTGCAGCATGGTCTGTGGTGCCAGAGGAGGCAGGAAGCTGCATTAGCTCCCCCACTGCACCACTGACTGGGAGCCACTCAAGTTAAGCCCCTCCTGCCTCAGCCCCAAAGCCGGAGTCCCCTCCTGCCTTCTAAAGCTCTTACCCCTGGAGCCCACACTCCAGTCAAATGATGTTGGGTTGTGGGTGTGGCAGCGTGTCGGGGTTCCCCCAATGCCTGCACCCCCGTAATGGCACGAACAGACTCCACCAGCCAGTGGGGGTCACCCACAGCCCCAGCCTAGCAACCAGCAAGGCACCAATACTACATCACAGTGGGCATCATCAATTTTCTGTTTGGCCCCAGTATCTTTAATTAGAGACGGAGCCAGCACTGACACACCCAAATGGTCTAAAACTGTGACTCAGGGCTCTCCTCCCCACTCCCCAAACAATCATGAGGTTCCCAGATTCTCCCAAATTTCAGGGCACCGGGTTCCAGGATTTGAATTCAGCTCCCTCCACCCGAAACCACAGAGCGCAGGAAGCACAGAAGCAGGAGACATGTGATGTTTACTAAACTTTCACCAGTTTCGGTTCACTCCATGCAGGCTTCTCTAGAGCCAGATCCTGGCTTGCTGGATTCACTGATGGTTTTGCTCTTTGGACAGGGTCGCTAGTGTTATTTGGTGCCTGCAGCATCCTCCTCAGTGTGTTCTGGATCGGATACGACGGCAGCCGCAGACACTGCAAATCCCAGCTGGAAATCCTGTTCCCATGCATAGATATCATCTTCATTTGCATTCAGGTATGGAATGTCATCGGCTCTGGAACCCAGGCCGCCCTGGCCACCACATGCAGGGAGGGAGGGGAGAGAGGAAGAGCAGAGGCAGGGGGTGCTCATTAAAGATATTTTTAGTAGCAGTTACTGTTTTAAATACCAAACCAAAATTCACCACAAACAGGACACGAAGACATAAATGTAAAAAGGACATTGCTACTGCGATAAAAGACAGTAAATCTGTCAGGAATGATGCAGAAGTTCCCCTGCTTCCTTCTGCGAAGTCAATAAAGCTCCAGAGACAAGTGAAAAGCTGTTTTACCCCAACCCCCTACCCCGTCAGCAGCTTCATCTCTGTACCGATGTCCTGCAGGAAGCTTTTGTTGAAATGGGGATTTCTCTCCATTTGCAATTGTCTGACCCCAATGGCAACACCAGTGGCATGGTTACATGATTTAAAACGCTTTGCAACCAGAAGTTCTGTAAAGTTGGACTCGATGGCTCCTGAGGTCTCTTCCAGCCCTAGGATTCTATGAGTCTATGAAAGTAGGACATCCCTCTGACCCTGGGCCAGTCCTCAGAGCCTTCTGGTGGGTCAGTGGGCACCCCCCTCTGGAAGGGCCCAGCGGGGATGGGGGGTGGGCAGGGATTTCTGTGCATTCCCTCCTCCCATATGTCTCCTGACTCCCCCTGCTGGAATGCATCTCCCCCTCCCACAGCCTTGCTTGCCACCCTGGGGGCCGCCACTCTCAAGAGTGCGGCAAAGCTAGAGCAGCTTCCAACTGCGGTGCAGTGTGGAGAAAGGCTCTGGTGGTGGGGTAAGGCTCTGACCGGTTGCTTCACCTTGCCAGAGCTCTCCCGCACCACAATGCAGACTCTGAGAGCAGGGAGCTGCCGAACCTTTTTTCCCCACTGTTCCCCCCCGTTCTCCCGCCAGAGTGTTCCATGAACAAGTGTAGCTACGCACTAGTGTAGACGCAGCCCGGCTTTCACCGGCGTATAGTGTAGAGCAGGGGTGGGGAACCTTGTTTGGGTCGGGGGCCACTGACTCAGAAAAATAGGTGAGGGGCCATGAAAAAGTAAGAAGCAAAAATCCCAAAAACCAAAAAAATTCACCGACGTGGCCCCCAGCTGAGACGCAGACTCTCCCCACATTCCCCTCGCACAGCAGAGCCTGGGGGGCCCAGGGGAGTAGATTTTGTGGGGCTCCCTGGGCTCTGGACTCAGGCCAAAAACAAGGGGTTCAGTGTGGGGGAGAGGGCTGCCAGGAAGCAGGCTTGGAGTGTGGGGACTGGTGGATCTGGGAAGATGGGAGGGTGCAGGAGTGGGCTGGGGGTGGGAGGGGCCACAGGGTGGGAGTGCCAGCACCCAGTTTCCCAATGCTGGGGGGGAGCCCTGAGCCTCAGGGGCTAGATCCAGACAAGCCAGGGATTGGATCCAGATCCCGGGCCATAGGCTCCCCAACCCTGTTGTAGAGGGAGCCATACGTGTTTCTCCTACACGTTAAACAGGTATTATGCACATGGCATTTATATGGCACATCATATTAAATGCTAATGTTGGGTAGTTCTGCTCTCTGACTCTCATTCTCATCACTTCTGTCATGGTATCTCTCCGTCCCACTATACACTGCTAATCTACGCAGCCCCTTTGGCTCCCACGGATAGGAAACCTGTGAAAGACAAGCTGTCCGAACGGCACGTCCTAGTACAGGCGGTGTTGTGAGTTCATGGCCCCTCCCAGCATTTGGAATGTGGGATCCTATACAAAAGATAAGGCAGGAACAAATTAAAACAGAACAACAAGCTGATTAAATACGTCACCCAAATCTGCCAAAGTGCTTTTAGCTTGTAAACCACCATACGGTGAGCACGGCCGATTTCAATGCCAACTTCAGAGCACCCCTTCTGTGTAAGGGGAGCTGCAGGCTGCTAGAGAGGTGCCTTCTGGAGAGAGCAGGCAGAAGGTGCGCCGCCTTCTCGGACTGCTGCTCTGTCCAGGCACGTTCCATGGCTACACTTGGCTATCCAAGAGACCGGAGATTATTTTCCATATCAAACCGCAAATGTCAAGCAGCTGGCTGCACTTTAGACAGTACAGGTTTGCCCACACGCAGGTGCTGCTAAACGGATGCACATGCACCCCTAAACTCAAGGACGCCTGCATCCATTCCCAGAGTGGCACGTGCTGCCCCTCGACGACTGCATTCGCACAGGCTGTGCACGCGCGTGCACACGTGCACACACCCTTGACCGGGTTTGCAATAGATTCATGTGATTGTTCTGTTGCACACACACACACACACACACACACACACACACACACCTGTGAGCAGTTTGCAATAGGGTCACGTGATTGTTTCTGTTGCTTTCAGACGTACCTTATATGGCGCCACTGTAAGGACTGTACCCAAGTCCAGCACAACCTGACCAGGTAGGATGAGAGAAGGAGGAGCCTTATTTAAGAACCCTTCACGTTGCTTTGAACACTCCCATGCCAGACCTTTCCGACTCCACTTTCCCTTCCTCGGCAGCCTTCCACCAGGCTCCTTCTAACACACATTTCAGCTTTAAAGATCTTTGTAGGTTGAAATAGAAGGGTTTTATATTTAACGCAGGGCAGATCAATCAGTCCCCTTTCAAACAGACTTCAGATGGGATTTGCCTTCTCTGAGCCAACTTCCTGTTTGGTCCGTGTGGCATCAACCGTTTCATTTCCTAATCCCATCTCCGGGCCTCTTGATTGTCCTCAGTGGAGGATAGTGACCTAGTCAGCGTGAAGGTTTCAGATTATGATAGAGCAGGGGTGGGCTAAAGGGCCTCTGGCTGGATCCGGCCCGCCAAGTGGGTTGATCCAGCCCATGGAGGCCCTGCCACTCCCCCCGCCCTGGCCAATCAGGGACTGGGGGGAAGCACATGAAGTTTCCTCTGCTCTGCTCCTGCCCTGAAAGGTGGGTGCGGTGCTTAGAAACACCATGTGCTCCTGGCAGGGCGGGAGGAGACTTCACGTGCTCCCCCGCCCCCAAACCCTGATTGACCTGGGTGCAGAATGGGGCGCACACAAAATCTCCTCCCACCTCCAGGGACATGGGTGCCGAGGGGGAACCTCTGGGCAGGGGCAAAGATTTCATTGGCTGCCCCACCGCGAGATCAAACATGGTCTGTGGGTGGAGAAGCAGGGCAACCCGGGGCCACTTAAAAAATTTCTGAAGTGGCCCCCAGTAAAAAATTATTGCCCACCCCTGCGATATCCATGCCATCGCTGCGGGTCAGTGGAGTTCTTGTCAATTCCCCTGAGCAGGAAAATTCATCTTTAAAGGATGTGAGATTTTACAAACCAATTCCCAGCCTTGAGAATCTTCCTACTGCATGAAGTTGCTGAGGCACGAAGTTTTGACTTGTCCATTCTCTTTACGTCAACATGATTTAGCTAGCTTTCTCCTGGCCACGACACACTCCTAGGACACCTCCAAGCCTGAATGGGCCTGTTGCCCGGCTGTACACTAGTTTCTGAGTTCTGCTACAAATCTAGTTCTCATGCAAGTGGGAACGGATATCACTGTGCAGGAACGGGTGTGCTTGTGTGTGCAAATACATAAGTGTGCATGCACAAAGGTAGGCATAAGCACAGGTGTGCATGCACACCCCCATGAGAGTCCAGGTGGCATCATACAAGTTGAAGAATGTGTGGGCTCCAGATAGCCAAACAGCTGAGGGCTCTCTTGAGTGACACGTTGTAAAACTGTTCTTCCCCTTTTACAGATGTGGGCTGATGCTGACCATGGCCACGGATCTCCTCCTTTGGCTGTTAGCCGTGACCAATGACTCTGTTCACAGGGAAATTGAATCTGCACTCAAAGGTCTCGTGCAGAATTTTCTAGGTACGGCTCATTCTTCAACTGCGTCTTAATAGCAACAAGTAGACAGAGCCCGTGAGGTCAGCAATGGCCTGTGGCCACAGGCATGCAGGTTTCTGAATCATCCCCACTGGGATGTGTGGCTTCACTAAAGCACAAGGAGCAGATACCTGTTTTTTCTGGGGAAAGAGGAAGTTTTGCTGAATTGCAGGTTGGTGGAAATCTAGGGGGGTTTTTTTTGGATGATCCATAAAGCAGTTTGGATTGTTTGGAATGAGCTGATTTACCTGGAAAGGTATATAGCCACTAAACTTTGGAGTTAAAGAGCTCTCCTGGGAAGCTAGGGAAGGAAAAAGAACATGTATTACACACACGTCAAGATCTACACGTAGTCATGGTCAGGGACCAGGTCCGGTCTCCCCTTCCAGAAAGAGAGAGAATATCCCCATTGGTTCCCGTCATGACTATAGGCTTGTCTCCACTATGCCGGGGATTGATGCTGCAGCAATCAATCCACTGGCCATCGATTTATCATGCCTGCTTAGACACAATAAATCAATTTCCAACTGCTATCCCGTTGACATCGGTATTCCACTAGGATGAGAAGAGTAGCCGACATTGACAGGAGAGCAGCCCCTGCCAACCTTACTGGACACAAAACACGACAGACAGTACGTCGACTTCAGCTATTCTATTTGTGAAGCTGAAGGGACATAGGTTAGATCAATGGCAGCAGTTAGTGTGGACGAGGCCTAAATTCAACATGACATCAGAAACTTCAACCCCTCTGGCAGATGTTTTAGACCTTTACCAGTGGTCTTAGTCTCCCCGATGCATGTAAAGAGAATTTAGTGGATTGAGCAGGAAAGTCTTAGCACTGACCCTGGCTTTGCCATTGGCAGGCTGCGTGGCCTTGACATCACCTGTCTGTGTAATGTAGAAATGGAAAGATTAATAATAGGTGGCAGGTTTAAAACAAACAAAAGGAAGTTTTTCTTCACCCAGCGCATAGTCAACCTGTGGAACTCCTTGCCAGAGGATGTTGTGAAGACTAGGATTTTAACAGGGGTCAAAAAAGAGCTACATAAATTCAGGGAGGTTAGGTCCATCAATGGCTATTAGCTAGGATGGGTAGGAATGGTATCCTTAGCCTCTGTTTGCCTGGAAATGGATGACAGGAGAGGGATCATGTCAGAATTACCTGTTGTATTCATTCCGTCTGGGGCATCTGGCATTGGCCACTGTCAGAAGACAGGATACTGGGCTAGATGGACCTTTGGTCTGACCCAGTATGGCCGTTCTTATGTTCTTATAACTTACCCCTTCTTGGGTGGACTGAGAGTGATGCTTAATTAGCGTTTGTAGAGCACTTAGAACATGGGAAGGGCTATGTATTATTATTATGACACCACCCCCTCCTTGCCCAGTCTTGAGGCTCACTTGGCTTTATGCCTATCATTGGCCTTTCAGGGGCAGGCAGGTACATAGGACTTCAGAGCAGGTAGCCAGGAAATACTTAAAAAACCCTCCCCGGCTGCTTGTGGCTCCCAAGTGACTCCCTCTCCTCTCCTCCCACTACAGGCAACGAGACCAGCCCATGCAGGTGCCCAAACACAACAGCCTGCTTCATCTTCCAGAAAGGCTACATCTTGCTGTACCCCTTCAACCCGGAATACTGCCTCATCAGCAGCTCCATGCTGTACGTCATGTGGAAGAACGTGGGCAGGCGCATCCCTCCCCACCAGACCATTCATGCTAGGCCCAAGTTCAAGCTCCGGGGAGTCATCGTTGGGCTGGTGCTGGGCATAGCTGCCATGTTCATTGGGATCTGTGTCTTCATGGCCTACCAGATCCAGGTCACCAGCTCAGGGCCGAGGCAGGTCTTTGTGCTGTATTACTCCTACTACATCGCGCTGCTGCCGTTGATGAGCATGGGGGCCTTGGCTGGGACAGTCATCCATGGCTTGGAAGAGCGCGAACTAGACACTGTGAAAAACCCAACCCGAAGCCTGGACGTGGTCCTGCTGATGGGAGCAGCCCTGGGCCAGATTGGCATTTCTTACTTCTCCATTGTTGCCATTGTGGCCACCAACAGAAGAGGTCTGGTGGACAGACTCATCCTGACCTATGGAGTCAGCCTCATCATTCAGCACATCACCCAGAACATCTTCATTATCGAGGGGCTTCACAGGCAGCCTTTGGTGGAGAAGCCTGAGGTCAGCCCTGCTGAGGCTCCCCCACAGGACTCAGACCCACCCAGTGAAGAGGCAACCATGTCACACACCAGCCAGGAGCCCACACTGCCCCCTGGTGACAAAGAGACTGAGGCAAAAGAAGGTGAGAAGTGTGAAGACGGTGACCCCAGAAGAGTTTACCCTCTAGAGATAGGACAGGAGATCAGGAGGGTTTCGCAAACCTACATCAATACCTACAGCCACCTGAACTGGAAGAGGAAAGCCCTGAAGGAGATCTCCATCTTCTTGGTCTTGTGCAACATCATAGTGAGTATCTCTCTTGAGCTTCCTTCCCTACATCCCAAGCCCAATGAGAATGGGTATAAACAGAGAACACCTTGGCTCTACCTTGGCTCTCTCACCCCTGCCCACTCCTTTTTCTTTTTCCTTTGAGCTATCCATCCTTCCAAAGACCATTAAAATCAACATTTCCTTGGCCTGATAGTCAGCTCTTACTAGTAAGCCAGCTCTGAGGCCTGTGCTACAACGCAGACAAGGTGTCCAGTTAACATCTTGCTCCTTGACCCTAAAATATATTTTTAAAGCTAATCATGACTAAATAATGAGTGGCTGCATTTTCTGCACTGGGCAGGAACGGGGGTCATGGAACATAGGCAGCTAAAAAACCCTCAAATGCCCCGACTTTAGGTAGATTAGAAGTTATTAGACACATTAGGTGTTGTGACAGAGCAGGTTAAAGGACTTGGGGGAAGGGGAGAAAGGCTGCTCTAGCAGAGGAAACAGCAGCAATCCTGGCTAATTAGGGGCAGCTGAGAAGGGGCAGCTGCAAATCAATTAAGGGCCAGATGAAGCTGATTGGGGCTCTGCCCTGAGGGAGGGTGGAGAGAGAGAAGGGAGCCCGGAGAGGAGGAAAACCACCCAGTGTTATGGAGACTCAAGTGTGGAGGAGCAGGAGGAGGACACCATGCAACAGGGAAATGGAGACATGCAAAATAGCCATGAAAAATGCCACATTTTCCAAGTTCCTCCCACCAGCCACATGACAAAAGCTGAACCCAGCTATGGGGGCAACTCTGTTGTTACAGGGTCTCCAGATGGGGTTCTATTAGAGACAGGGTTTTATTGGCAGAGACTGCAGGAATGTAAAGGGAGGAAACATCCCTCCAAGATGTCATCAGCTAGTGACTTGCTCCCATTCACCAGAGGTACCCAATGGTTACCTCAGCCAGCCCTGCATCCATTCAGCACCACAGGCTTTTGAGGATACCTAGTGCCATGGAATATGCTGAATATATAGGGAGCGAGACAGTGGTTCTCAACTAGGGAAACATGTGCCAGTGGGAGTATTCGGGACTTCTAGAGGGCAAGCCCAGATTAACTCCTTTGGGGATGAGGTATTTTGGATCAAGGGGGCTCTAGGCTGCAGACGAGGGATTTGGAGTGTGGGAGGGGAGGCTCAGTGCAAGAGATTGGGGTAGGGATCTGGCCAGGAACTTGGGTGCCAGAGTGGGCTCAGGGTTAGGGTGTGGGGTCTGGGAGGGATTTAGGGTGCAGAAGGGGCCTGGGGCAAGGAGTTAAGGTACAGAGTTCCTCCTTGGGGCAGCTCCTGTTTGGGTGGGGTGGACAAGTGGCTCCATGCAGCCTGCACTCACTTGCAAGCACTGCCCCACAAAGCTTCCATTGGTCACCAAACATCGCCAATGGGAGCTGCAGGAGGGAGAGGTGGAGCCTGCAGGTGCAGTCAGTGCTGGGACATGGCTCCGGGGAGGGGTGGAACATACACATCCGCTGCCAAGCAGAGCTGTCCCAGAATACAGCACATAGAGGCATTAGTGTCCTTCCCACCCTAGCACCTGGGCTGCAGCACCCTAAAGCCCCTTTCTTCACCCGGCCCTGCTTGGGGTTACCTCAGCTCATCTAGAGATTCGCCTAGTTTTACAACAGGCCACATAAAAATCACTGGCAAAGTCAGCATAAACTAAAATTTAATACAGTGACTCGTTTATCTTCCTCTATATGCTATACACTAATAAGTACAATACAGCCAGTCCCCGAGTTACAAATGGTCGATTTATGACCATTCACATTTATGACCAAACCTCCCATTAAGCGGTCGTAAAGGCGGTCCCCGAGTTATGAATGCGACCCGTGCTTACGAACAGAGTGGTCGCAATGTAACTCGATGGGGTCCGACTTATGAACAAGCGTTTAGTCCGTAACCCATTCGTAACTTGGGGACCAGCTGTAATTCTATTCCAGTTAATTTATTTTATAATTCTATAGTAGCAAGGACAAAGTCAGCCATTTGTGAGTAGCAGTGTGTGCTGACTCTTCTGTATTGTTAGGTCTGGTTTTGTAAGCAGAGTCTTTAAGTGGGGTGACACTTGTTGGGGACGGGACGTTCACAAGACAAATCAGACTGCTGATAAGGGAACAGCAGTCTGGAGAGGTTGAGGTTGAAAGCCCCCTGCTATAGTACTCCCTAACCTCCTCTGACTTCTGCTCTTTACTCCTACCCTTCTAGCTGTGGCTCATGCCCGCGTTCGGGATGCACCCCACCTTTGAGAACGGGCTGGAGAAGTCGTTTTACGGTTACTCCACCTGGTTTGCCATCGTGAACTTCAGCATGCCCCTTGGTGTGTTCTACAGGATGCACTCTGTCGGGGGGCTCCTGGAGGTTTACATGTCATCCTGATCCAGGTCCACCCCTCCCTCACCCGGTGGCAGAAGCGAAATAGGAAATGGAGCTGCACACAGCAGTAGCCAGATGGAGACGTGGGAACCAAGACTCTTATACTTCCAGCTCATGTTCATTTGGATTTTTGCTTTGGCTCCTCTAAGCTCTGTTTCTCTAGGAGTTTTGGATGAAAAGGGATTTTAACATGCTGGTATCTAGCACCTTTCTCCCCAAAAATCAAAACAATCTAGACCAGTCTGTAAAATATCTTATTGTGCAATGAAACAAACTAGGGGGAGAATAATAGGTATAACATGGTTACTGCCTTCAGGACATTGTATGGTGAGTAATGGGACTTCAAACAGCACCACCTTCAATCCTTTGAACATAAGAGGAGCAACAAGATGCACAGACTCAAATACTTCTGAAATCATTACCCTCCATGTGTCAGTCAGCGACAAGGGTCAGGTACCCTAATAGCAGTCTAAGAATGATGTCACAGAAGTACCTGAAGTAGGTGCCCCATGGTTGAACAAAAATGCCCATAAGATCATATAAGGTTCATAAGAGCATCTATGAGGTGCAGTGTAGCGGCAAGAGCAAATCTAGGAGCATTCGACTCCTGATTTTGACACTCGCTCAGTATGTACCTTGGGCCAGATGCTCAGATATTTAGTTCTTTAAGGGCTTGTCTATGCCTGAAATGCTGCACTGCTGCATCTGTGCTGCTGAATAGACAGTACCTGTGCTGGCAGGAAGGATTTTCCTATCGGCCTAGGTAATCCACTTCCCTGAGAGGCAACAGCAAAGTTGCTAGAATTCTTCTCCCAGCCTACCGCTGTCTATACCAGGGGTTACACTGATTTAAGTGTGTCACTCGGGGGGTGGACTTTTCACACCCTTGAGTGTTTGTAGCTGGGTTGAACTAACTTGTTAGTGTAGACCTGTCCTTACTGTCATTGAATTCAATGAAAATTAAGGCTGATCAACACAGAAGACATACAGCAGCACAGATTTTTCACACCCCTGGGAGACGTTACGCCATCCTCACCCTGGCGTGGGCTGAGGGAAGAATTCTTCTGTTGATCCAGCTACCTCCTCTCTGGCAGGCAGATTAATTACAGCGGCTGGTAAACCTCTCCCGCCACTGATCCAAGTGTCAGCTGGGCCACTGTAGTGTTTTAAGTGTGGACACAGCCTAAGGTACCTAAATACCCTGGAGGATCGGGGTCTTTGGGATTAATTTTCAAAAATGCTGGGCACCCACAACTTCAATTGATGTCAAGAGGGGCTATGGGCACTCAGTGTCTCTCAATGGCAGGTCATAAACAGCTCAGTGCCCCTCAGTGAATGGTCTGGCAGGCATTTGGAGCACCACTGAGTGAAAAACACTTGGGGGGGAGGTGTCTACATAGCAGGGCTTAACTCAAAATAAGCTACACTTAACTCAAAATAAACAGCAATTGTGTAGCTTACTGGGAGCATCTACACAGCCCTTATTTCGAAACAGAGCACTCTTCCTCCTCGTACAATGAGGGTTACAGGAGTCGGAGTAAGTCGTCCTCCAGCTTGACAGTATTTCGATATTACTTGGAAATAGCTGCCTGCCAGGTAGAGGCGGACTAAGTTATTTTGAAATAATGTTGCTGTGTAGACGTACCCCCAGAGAAGCACAGTAATTACCACTTAGCTTAAAATTTGACAATCCTCGGTCCTCCTTTTTATCGAGTGCACTGCTTGCTCTCTGAGGAAATGGAATCAGCTCGTCTGTTTGTACCTGCGACAGGCACTCCACTGCATGCTGTTTCGATAGCCGAGGGAGGGAAGTTTCTAGTCTGTGAGATACAGGGGGGGTCAAACTAGATGGACACACTGGTCCTTCTGGCCTTGGAATTTGCGGAAGCTCTAAAATAAGCTTCTAATAAATCAACTGGGAACCCCCCCCCCCCCAATCACCAGCATCCTTCCCTTGTGCTTGCCACAGTCTGTCTGCACTAATGGGCATTAACCTGTGTGCAAATGAGGGAGTAAAAATGCACCACACGGTGTTTGATGAGAAACACATTGGGTGTTTGATTTAAGAGGGGAAACTGGGACGCACAAAGGCCAGCGCTGGGCCTCAAGCACTGAGCTCAGTGGATTGAAATAAAGACAGTTTGAATGGCCACATTTCGCTGGTGCAGCCTTTGTTTCACCCTTTGCTCACAGAACCTGATTGAAAGCCCACTAGAGTCAACAAAAAGACCCCCATTCATTGCAACAGGCCTTGGATCCAGCCCTTCCCAAGTACAAAGATTAAATGAAAATTTGAGGGCAGGTCCCAATTTTACAACCAATCCATCTTTTCTTGCTATCAAAATCCTCCGTGTCATTTAACCAAGGCTGTAGGATGAAAGGGCAAATACCTTTATTGCTCCCATCCAACATAAATCAGTCTAGAGAAGGGCTTGGCTCCGTTCCCAGCTTGGAGTCTCAGAGCTGTGGTGTAACAACAAATTGTCTACAAGTCATAATCAGGGGGCGGAGCACTAATGGAACTCAGAAACGCCTCTCTAAAGAATCCCTAATCCCGGCATCCCACTGGGTCCAGATCACAATTACTGTAACTGGCCTGAAAGTTACAAGTGAGACAGGTCAAAGTGAGCATGGACTTTGCTTCTCTAATACCCTTTCTAAGACTTATGTCAACAAGAAGTGTCAGGAGAAATTACAACTGAATAAATCAGGCACCAATAAAGTTAATTATTACTTCCATTTCAGATTGTACCAGTGTTCTCACCAAAGGACCACACCAAGGTCTTTTCCTTTCAAATGAAAACAGCTCTCAAGCCTTCCCCCTTGTTTGCAACCATAGTGGACCAGAGAATGATGTACACGCATGGAAGAGGATCATTACTTGGGTTTGAGCTGTTGTAGCCAATTGAGATGATAGGGCCCAACTGATCAGAGAGTGCTGGAGGCCAGAACCAAACCAAGATACAAATACTAGCATTCGGCAGGCATATCTACCCAGCAAGAACATCTGTGGCAGTGAGTTTCAGAGCACAGGTCCACAGACTCAGACTTGTGGGGCTCACTACGTCGCATAGATGTTCCTGTCTCAGGTAGATGCTCCTGAGAGATGTCCCCCTTACTGGGTTCCCAAACCCTCGTGGGAACTTCTGAGTGGCAATTTTTAGCGTCATAGCAAAAGCCCCATAAGCCAAGTCTGTAGTCCCAGATTCTGAGAGCCACTGTCATAAAGGAGTTCACAGCACAGATGTACTGTATGTACAATTTGCACGCAGTATGAGAAGGAAACTGGGATATGGTCTCTTGTGGCAACATCATGAGCTTACCTATGAAATCTCATTGACCAGTGATAAACAGGACAATTGCTTCTCAGCTCTGGAATGAGGGACCTGCCATATCAAACTGCATATGGCTCAGCTGCATCAGTATCTGGCATGTGACAGTGGGCAGTCTTAGCTGCTTCAGGAAGTGTAAGAAATCCCGTAAAGGATAATGCTGGAATCCCCTGTCCTGAGGACAGGTTTCTCTCTAACCGTAAGTTTCAGAGGGGTAGCCAGGTTAGTCTGTTTCAGCAAAAACAATGAGGAGCCTTGGGGCACCTTAAAAACTAAAACATTTATTTGGGCATAAGCTTTCGTGGGCTGGAGCCCATCAGACCAAGAAAGCTTATGCCCAAATAAATGTGTTAGTCTTTAAGGTGCCTCAGGACCAATGTTCCCTCTATTTTTTTCTATCCATGTGCAGAATAAATTTTATGTGCACCAAAGCATGTGTGGGTATGCACCATCAGTAGAAATACATGTTGTCTGCTGTGGGCACTCTGCTAATCAGCTGGACGACATTTGAATCTCTCTGGGGTGGCCACGCAAGGACACAGCTTACAGGGAACACTGCATAGGACTTCTCGTTTTTTCTCTAACTATAGGTACATTGTCACACCCTGAGGCACAGAATTTATATCCCCCAAATTAGATAGGACAACAAAAATCAAAAGTTTAGCTGGAGCAGATCCGGGGTAGTATAGTGGATCACTAAGTGAATATGAGTCAACAAAGATGCGATTGTGAAAAAGGCTTGTATCTTCTGGAAAGTATTAAAAGGAGCATTGTGGGTAAGACACAGGAGGTAACTGTGTCAGTCTAATGGTACTGCATGAGGCCTGTGTTGGAGTCCAGAGTCCAGGTCTGGGTGCCACTTTTTAAGAAAAGACAGAAGGTTTTAAAAACCTGACCTCTAAAGAATGGTTTAAAAACCTGGGCATTTTTATTTCTGAGAAAAGAAACAAAGAGGGGACTGGATAAGTCTTCAAATATGTAAAGGATTATTTCAAAGAATACAGTGATCAATTGTTCTCCATGTCCACTTAATGTAGGTCAAAAAGAATTAATCTGCATCCAAGGAAATTTAGGTTAATCCTTAAAAAATTCTCTAACTATAAGGATCATTAAGCTCTGGAACAGGCTTCCAAGGAAGTTGTGGAATCCCCATCAGTGGAGGTATTTAAGAACAGGTTGGCTAAACACCTGTCAAGGTTGGTCCAGGTTTACTTGGTCCTGGCTCAGTACGGTGGGTGGACTTTAGGACATCTCAAGGTCTTTTCTAACCCTACATTTCTATGATTCTATATACTTATCTACTGTATATTTTAGAGAATTTGTCTGCTTGTCTGTGTATCAGTCTGTCTGTGAGCCCATTTGTTCAAGAATGCCTCCTAAATGGTAAGCGCTAGAACCACCAAATTTGGTATGCAGATTCCTCTTTTTGTAACTTAAAACAAAACAAGGGATTGACTGTGCCAGAACAATGGGATATGCCTGGAATGTGACTGTTTCTCAAAAAATGGAAAGGGAGGGGATCTGATAGGAGGGACAGTTATACTGTAGAATGACCAATGGGGGCAGCAAAGGGTTAAAGATGGGGACAGGAACAGCTGCAACCCCATTGGGCCAGCAGGGGGAAAGAGTGGAGAAAGCGAGAGCTATCTACTATATATTTCAGAGAGTCTGTCTGAGTGTTTGTGTGTCCATTTGTCCCCAGCTGGGAGACATGCACCCCTCCCTGCAGTGTACCTACTACAGCTACAGTGGCCATGGAGAGGTGCTTCTGGCCCCAAGCTACTGTGGTGAGAGAAGGCGGGGGTAGTCCTCTCTCCCAGGGGCAGCCTGCATACTGAACCCCTCATCACCAGCCCCATTCCAGAACAATGATTTAAATGAAGAAAAACAAGACTTATTTGAGTTAAGGACTTGAGAAATTCTGGGTAAATCTTCCAGCTTTTCATATAAGTATCTAATCCTATGTTCGAATCCTATGAAGCTCGTGACCTCAGTCATTTTAACAAACTCTATCCACGGCATATCAAAGACTGGGAATGCACAGGCCAGGTAAGTTTGCCAGAGATAATCAGGTGGGAAGCCACCTGTTGCTAAGAAAACCAAGAAACCATACTCTCCAGTCACATAAATCGTGCAGTAGGCCCACAGAAGTAACACAAACAAGTTCATAATCCCCCTATAGGACAGAGAGAGTCAAACAGGTGCCATGTTTAAGATAATTTTTATCTCTCTGTAGGTAAGCAAATAGTTTACAGTGCAATTTGATTTTCGGGGGACACAGACTGGACTTGAAACACCAAGGAACATAAAAATGCAGAGGAACTCACAAAGGAACATAAGATACACAAAGCAAAATGAAAGGATGGAAGATACCACAAAACCAGTGTGCATGGCGGGGAGGGGAGAAGCAAGCATCTGGGACACTAGAAGCCCCTTCTCCAGCTGTGAGGTGCAAGTGCGAAACAATCAAAGGTTGGCCCACCCTCAGGGCTTCACCAATCACATTCTTCAGTCGAGAGATAGTCCAAGCAAAATATAGACTTCAATCTGAACTATCTTTATACAGATGGCAGAGAGGGGGGTGACAAGATGCATTGGGGGTGGAGAGAAAAAAGGCTCCCTTCATCTACTCCTTGTCCTTCGAGGATACACCAGGCTATTCATCATACTGAATTGGGCTGGGGGCTTTAGTCCAGTACCAGCCCCACAGAAGGTGAGACTGCTTAGAAACTAGATCAGTGAGCTACTCATACTAAACCAGAAAGAGACTCCTACATGGTGGCTGCCCATACCACACCATGGACCTCCCTGCAAGAGGAAGAATTACGAAGTGGCTGTCCCATTACACATCTTTCCCCTGCATACAGGTAGGGAGACTAGTTTACATGGAGCTATCTAGAGCAGTGGTGCTAAGCTAAGGCTCATGAGTGGCTGTCCTGGGCCATCGGCAGAAAGAAAACACTAACGACTAAGCAGCAGGAGAATTAGGACTTGGTCCGTGAGAGGATCCCTCTCATTGTGTGGTCCAAGACAGCTGGCCTACAACAGGAGTACCCTCCCAGTGGAACAGAAACACCTGTGGCTCCCACCCTCCTCTCCAGAACTGTAACCCTCCACTGCGGCATCAGGCTCAGCATCACAATCTCTTATGACTGAGGCAGGTGATCTCGCGGCCTCCCTACAAACTACAGGTTCCTAGCTGTGCCATGCCTGGGATCCAATAGTCTTGCTTTGTCAACCCAGAAGCCACCAAGATCTACTTGAAGGATCCAACTTTACCACAGCAGCCACTCCGACCACTGGTCCCTAGCTGCTTTTCTCCTGCTACCTTCAACATGCTTCATAAGACTTCTCTAAGACCTTCCTTTAACTCCTTGTCCTGAAAAAGCAGCACACAATCAATTCCTTTCACCATTGCACCACAGGACATGACAATGTGCTCCATAAAAAGGGGGGATGGGATATAGCTTCTTCCCAAGCCAGACAATGCTCCTTTTAGTCAGCTGGAGAAGGCTGACTGAGAGCAACACAAACTGTTCCCTTCTCCTTGCAAGGAAGAGCTTGATGATACCTCAAGCTCTTTCCTCCCAGCCTTTGCACTGATCCCCTTCCGCTGAGTAGTCCATTCAAAGTGGCTTTAGATACAAATACCCTGGTCATTTAAAGACCCCATTTCTAAGGGCACAACGTTATTCTTGGTCTGCAAAAGTCTACAGCAAGGAGTGACAAAGTGGCGAAGAAGGGGTAAGGGCAGAGCTTTGGACACTGTCTGGAAGCCCTGGCTACTGCAACCATACAAGGGGAAGGGAAGAGAGACTCAAAACAGAGACATGAAGTGGATTAACAAACAGGATTCCCTTTAGCATGCTCTTTTCAGATAGCTGTTCAATAAAGATCCTCCCGCTCTGCCATGTACAGCGAGGAGAGGCAGCAGCAAGGTGACCTGCAACCTTACGGAGCCTTGGAATAAATTCTTTGGAAAAGAACAACAAAAAAATTATGTATTTTTAAAATAATTTTAAAAACCTACATCCTGCAGCAGCAGCAGTTTCCCTCACAGACCCAGTTCAACTCTTTACCATCTGAGTCTCTTAAATGGTGAATCTGACGGGGGTGAGGGAGCGGAGATCAGAGCCCCCAGCTGGTCAGATTCAGATTTGTGTCCAGACAGAATCCAGGAGTGAGAGAATGACAGAAGAGCTAGGAACGGTCTGGCTTCTAGTGCAACAACCACAATGGGCACTCCTTTGGCATCTCTCACTCCGGATTCCGGGGGAGGGGTAGGAAGGGAGGTGGGCTGGCGGGTTGGTATCTCTGAGCTGAACCTGATTAAAGCTTAAAATGACAGGTAGGTAAATGGAAGCGACTGTCCATTTGGTCTCTCAGCTGGCTATGAAATGCAGGAATAGCTGTGATGAAGCAGCACACAGCAAGGTCCTTCTTTCCAGTGTTTCTCTCGAAGCAGAAGTAAGTGCCTTCTCCATCTCAGACTCGCTGAATTTCAAACAGCTTCACATCTGTGTCATACCAGATGGGAGGATCCACATTCCTGGAAGAGAAAGAGACGGTGGCATCACTTTCCATGAAATAAATTAATGTTGATGGCATTCAAATCTTGTCAGTGGGGATAACAAGAATTAGGACATTTGCCGCTTGGCAAAGAGAAGAATGCCGTAGCTGTGAGCATAGCTTTGCACTAAGGTGTGCACCTGCTTGGCCACGCACAAAAAATTCTTCCCCCATCCACTTCCTCTGGAGAGCTGTGCAGCAGGTGGCTGCTCCAGCAGGAGCGGGGCCGGCTGAGACAGCATGAGGAGGGAGCGGGGACCTGCCGCTGCCATGTGGCGGGAGGGGGAGGCCTGCTCCGGTGGTCAGGGCTGCCACGTGGTGGGGAACTGGGGCCTGTTCTGGTGGATGGAGCCAGGACAGGACCTGCCGCATGGCGGAGGGGGGCGGGGGGTTCTGCTCTGGCAGCTGGGAATGGGACATGCCTCATGGCCAGAGGGGGCAGGGTCTGCTCTGTTGGCTGGGAATGTGTGTGTGTTAATAAACTAGAATGAGGTTTAGATAGTTATGTGCTATTCCTTTTTCCGGTCCTGTTCCCAGCCTTAACAATTTTGGGAACTTTTATACCTGGCCATCAGCCCTGAGGGTGCTGTTGCTGAATGCCAGGTCAGTATCCCAGAAGACAGCTGTCATCCACGATTTAATTCTGAATGAAGGGACTGACCTGGCTTGTAACAGAGACCTGGCTGAGAGTGGAGGAGATGTTGACTTTTCCCAATTGTGCCCGGCTGGGTGGCAATTGTCTATCAAGATACTATCTCACTGGCTAGAGTTTTGGTCCAACAAAGTGTCAGATTCGAGTGTCTGTACTTGATGTTGGGTGGCCAGGATAGATTGGATATGCTGCTTGTGTACCGCCCACCTCGCTATACGGCAGATGCTCTGCTCGAGCTGGCCGACGTGGTCTCGGACGTGGCATTGAGGATGCCGAGGGCTTTTGGTCTTGGGGGACTTTAATATCCACGCTGAGGCTGGTCTTTCTGGTCCGGCCCGAGATTTTATGGATACCATGACCACCCTAGGACTATCCCAAGAAATAACTGACCCAACACATGTTGCAGGTTATACACTCGATTTGGTTTTTTGGACTAAGGGTGATAGACTTTTTGGGATAAAGGATGTGGCTACACTCCCTTTGTCATGGACTGGTCACTACCTGGTCAAGTTTAGACTATCTGCTGACCTTCCCCTCCACAGAGGCGGAGGACCAATTAAGATCCGCCCTCGGAGGCTGATGGATCCGGAGGGTTTCCAGAGGTCCCTGAGGGATTGTTCAGCCATTATGGCAAATGGTCCTGTAGATGCCCTAGTCAATATATGGAACATAGAAGTAGCCCGGGCAGTTGATATGATTGCTTCTAAGCACCCTCTTTAGACCAGATGAGCCAAGTTTGCTCCCTGGTTTTCTGGGGAGCTGATGGCAGCAAAACAGTCTGTGCGACGGCTAGAACGCCGCTGGAGGAGAACTAGAGCTGAGTCTGATCGACTGCGGGTTAGAGCTGAACTGCGAGCTTACTCTGTGGCAGTGCTGACAGAAAAGAAAAGCTATTTCCCCATCCGTATCGCATCCGCACAATGTCGTCCAGCGGAATTGTTTTGAGTAGTGCCTGTTGCAGTCTGGCACTCATATCGAAACAGAGGAGCCTTTGGCCCCTCCGCTGTGATCTGTTTGCAAAGCATTTTGCAAACAAGATCACCCGCATCCGGTTGGATTTGGACTCTGGTTGCTATCTAAGTGGGGCACAGAATGTGTTGAATGCACCACTCAGTCTTTTTTCTCTGGATCAATTTCAGCTACTGCATACTGAGGATGTGGACAAGGTGCTTGGAGGAGTGCGACCGACCATGTGCTCACTTGACCCCTGCCCTTCCATGGCTTATTAAATCTAGCTGGGAAGGGATGACTGGCTGGGTCCAGGGGATTATTAATGTGTCTTTTAGATCTGGTATGGTTCCTGCTGCCTTGAAAGAGGCAGTGATAAAACCGTTACTCAAGAAGAACCCTGGACCCACATGACTTAAATAACTATCGCCCAATTGCTAATATTCCCTTCTTGGGCAAGGTACTCGAGTGAGTGGTGGCATTGCAACTCCAAGCTTTCTTGGAAGAAACAGACTACTTCGATCCATTTCAGTCTGGCTTTAGGCCTGGTTTTGGAACTGAAACAGCCGTGGTTGCCCTGATAGACGATTTACGCCAGGAGATAGACAGGGGGAGTGCATCTCTGTTGATTCTCTTAGACCTCTCAGCGGCTTTTGATACCATTGACCATGATATTCTTCTGGGGCGCTTGGCAGAGCTGGGTATTGGAAGCACTGTTTTGAGGTGGTTCCGGCCCTACCTGTCAGGACACTTTCAGAAGGACTTCAACTGGTCCAGAATGCAGCTGCTTGAGTTTTAACTAACACTAGTTATACGGAGCTGGGGGGCTGCTATTTGACCCCGTGGCGATTGTGCTATGGAGTCCCACAAGGTTCCATCTTGTCTCCTATACTGTTTAATATCTACATGAAGCCGCTAGGAGAGATCATAAGGAGTTTTGGAGGACAGTGCCATTAATATGCAGATGACACCCAACTCTATTTCCCTGTGACATTAGAACCAGGTGTGGTGGTGACTGATCTAAATCGGTGTCTGGAGGCAGTGATGGTTTGGATGAAGTCAAATAAGCTGAAGTTGAACCCAGATAAGACTGAGGTCCTGTGGATCAGGAGGGATCTGTTCGGGAATGTGGCATAGCACCTGTTCTAGATGGGGTTACTCTCCCCCTGAAAGAACAAGTACGCAGCTTGAGAGTCCTCCTAGACCAGTGGTCCCCAACGTTGCGTGGCTGCCGGGTACCTGGGGGCAGAGCCACTCACGTGCCAGGCACAGGGGGCGGGGCCACGCATGTGCCACGCACCCGGGGGCGGGGCCACCCACGAGCCATGCGCCCGAGGTCGGCACTGCGCATGTGCCGCGCGCCGGGGGCAGGGGCCGGCAACACACCCCGGGCCGGCACCGCGCATGGGTCGCGCGCCCAGGGCCGTCCACGAGCCACGCGCTCTAGGCCGGCACCACACATGTGTCCTGGGGCCGGGGCCACCCACGTGCCCCGGGCCAGCCCTGCGCCCAGGAGAGGGGCCGCCCATGCGTTCCGTGCCTGGAGCCGGCACCATGCATGTGCCACACGCCAGGAGCGGGGCCAGCCCAGATGTTTCAGCAGGCGCACAGAAATCCCCCGGTGGGCGCCATGGCGTCCGCGGACACCATGGCGTCCGCGGACACCATGTTGCGGACCACTGTCCTAGACCCTTTTTTAACATTTGAAAATCAGATTTTTTCGGTGGCCAGGAGTGCCTTTGGGCAACTTCGTTTGATCCACCAGCTGCGACCCTTACTGAACAAGCATGACTTGGCCACAGTGATCCATGTTCTTGTTACATCCCAACTGGATTACTGTAATGTGCTTTATGTGGGGCTGTCTCTAAAGAGCCTTCGGAAACTTCAACTGGTCCAGAATGCGGCTGCTCGAGTTTTAACTAACACTAGTTATACGGAGCACATTATGCCAGTGCTTCGGCAGCTGCACTGGCTTCTGGTATGTTTCCGGGCACAATTTAAGGTTTTAGTTATGACCTATAAAGCCTTAAACGAGTTGGGTCCCGGGTATCTGAAGGACCGTCTTCTCCCATATGAACCTTCCTGGGGATTGAGGTCAGCTGGGGAGGCTTTGCTTCGTTTTCCCCCACTTGTGGAGATAAGTTTAACATCTACGCGGAACAAGGCATTCTCAGCTTTTGCTCCCAGGCTGTGGAATTCTCTTCCTCGGGATATTCGCATGGCACCAATGCTAGCGTTGTTTCGGTGTCAGGCTAAAGCCGCCCTTTTTATTCGTGCTTTTATTAATGGTTGAGTTTGGATGTGCGTGTTCCTCCTCTCTATATGTTTTTAGCTGGTTATGTCCCTCTGGGGTCTCATATTTTAAATTTATATATATATATATATATATATATATATTTGTATTGTGGTTTTTTGTAAGCCACTTTGAATATTTTAAATAGAAAGGCGGGGTAAAAATATTTAAATAAATAAATAAAATTGGGTGCCACGGCAGCACACATCCAAACCAGCGCACGTGACCTCAGTATTGGTGCACAAGCCAAAACTCCCTCTGCTCATAGTTGGAAAAACTTAGAGGAAACACTGGCTGTGAGCTCCGCCCCAGTGCCGTGTGGTGTCTCCTGTGAATAAAGGCAGAGACAGGAGGATTTGCAAGAGCCCACGCAGGCAGTGCAGTGCTCCTCCATTATTTCCCTGCAACCCCTCCTGCTTGGAGATGTAGGCACAGGAGCAATTGTGCTCTCCCACTGCCAGCTTTTCTACACCGTTCCTTATAGCATCTGCTGCTGGAAAAGACATGACCTAACGTAGCTATATGTTCTCCCAGTGTTCTACACCAACTGAGGGAGGGAGAGGCTAGAAAAAGCCAAGCTGTGAGCAGTTTGATTTACAGGATATGAATTTGCACAGAATCTTTTCTATTACCAGGAAAAGATGGGCTTAGATGGGCATCTAGCTGGTTTACCTTAAATAAATAACTCCCCACATGTAGGTTCGGAACCACATGGCAGTGCCCGAGTTAGCCTGGTACTTGCGGATCAGGATGGGGTGAGGGACAGGTAACAATCCCACTAGAGTGCCATGCTGCAAGAACTTGAGGATTTCAGATTCATCTGTGAGGCCCCTGCAAGCAGAGAGAGAGAGAGAGAGAGAGAGAACACGTGAGCATCTATGACATCTTCGGATGTGATTTGTGGGATCAGCTGCCGCAGAAAGGACTGATCCAAACACACACATACAAACTGAGCATGGACAGATACACACACACAAGGAGCCTCTGGACGAGACTCCTGAGCTGCTCCTGCTGAAAAGAGGAGATTATATAAGGGATGAAATAAACAGCAAGTCTGGGGAGAGCTCTAGCACCTGGTAGCTGCTGAGGTTGTAAATACAGCTGAAAGTACAAGAGTAAAAAAACAAACAAAAAAGAGATGAATTTTAATTAGTACCCTGATTTCCTGGACATTCAGCACACACTCAAGTACATCCCTAATAAAATCCTGGATAGTCTCCCAGATCACTTCCTATCCGTTAGCTGCTCACAGGCAGCCTCCAATCAACCCCTAGTCTCCTCTTAGGTAACACCCCACACTTACTTATCAATGCAGATCTTCTCCACCTGGGGGACCAGCACCTGTAAGAGCCGCATGATTGTCTGCAGAGGCAGCTTTGATTTCCAAGACAGCACCTGTGGGTGAAAAGCCCCCCAATGAGATTGGTGCCCCAAGAAGATGGTATAACTAGCTCACAGTTTGTGTTAGGCTACGTCTACACTGGCACCCTTTTCCGGAAATGCTTAAAACAGAACAGTTTTCCGTTATAAGTATTTCCGGAAAAAGTACGTCTACATTGGCAGGATGCTTTTCCGGAAAAGCATCCGTGGCCAATGTAGTCGCGCTTTTCCGCAAAAAAGCCCCAATCATCATTTTCGCGATCGGGGCTTTTTTGCAGAAAAGACTACTGTGCTGTCTATACTGGCCCTTTTCCGGAACAGTTTTTCCGGAAAAGGACTTTTGCCCGAACAGGAGCAGCATAGTTTTTCCGGAAAAACACTGACAATTTTACAGTAGATTGTCATTGCTTTTCCGGAAAAGCAGGCAGCCAGTGTAGCCAGCTGGCAAATTATTCCGGAAAAGCGGCTGCTTTTCCGGAATAAGTGGCCCAGTGTAGACACAGCCTTAATGTTTAGCAACTCAAGTATCTCTACTCACAATATGCTGAATATTCAGATTTGGAAATCCCTGAAGAGGGATGTGTATCTAGTGGGACAAACAGCCTGACAGTGGGAAGCCCTGAAGAGGGATATATCCAGACTAAGGTCTCTTTGTAAGGCCTATCACATTAGTAGAGAAGCCTGGATGCGGACCCAAGGCCTGACCCAAAACGCGCTGAGTCTATGGGAATCAATCTCTTAGCTTTGGATCAGGCCCCAAGTCAGTGGCAATCTCTGCAGAGAGACCTGTCTGCAGCAATATCTCGGCGCAGCTGGGAAATCCCAGTTTTGCAAACAGCAGTTCTACCCAGTTCCCTTCCTTGGACGTTTCCCCATTCCTGTTCCTCTCACCCAGTCAGGAGTCGGCGTCCACTGCCCACTCAAGGATGCACTGGACAGACGCCTTCGGTCCCGTTTGGGCTGCGATACCTCCTATTAAAATACACTCCAAGTCAGTACAAGCATGGAATAGTCAGCTGTATTTTTTCTGCTGAACCCTCTCTCTTCCTTCTGGCCACCCTGGGAATCACTATGCAAAGCAGCTGGCCAGGTCCCCAGAGAAAAGGTATCAACACTAGCATTTCATTGCCCACTGTTGGGTCTAATGCACTAGCCTTTAACTGCGAAATGGCCTGGGTTTAGTAGGGGTCAAACTGTGTGAGGAAGTGGCAACTAGTTAAGGGAACTTACATGAGGGGGGAAAATGAGTATGGGCCTGGTTTTTGCTTCTCTCTGATATGGAAAGAAGGTTTGAGTCACACATGGATTAAAACAAAAAAGAGGGATGACGCCATTTTTGGTGACCAACTTGCGACACCTTAACAGGATCCATTTTTCTGAGACTGGGTGTCTTAGGAGAGAAACCAAAATACAGATTCAAAATCACTGGTCTCTTTTGAGAGCCTTGGCCAAGTCACAGTCAACCTCTGGAACTCTTGGCCAGAGGATGCGGTGAAGGCTAGGGCTTTAACAGAGTTAAAAAAGGAGCTAGAAAGGTTCATGGAGGTTAGGTCTATCAATGGCTATGAGTCAGGAAGGGTAAGAATGGTGGCCTTAGCCTCTGTTTTCCTGGAAGTGGGAGACAGGGGAGGGATCACGTGAAGTTTACCTGTTGTGTTCCCTCCCTCTGGGGCATCTGGTATTGGCCACTATCAGCAGACAGGATATTGGGCTGGATGGACCATTGGTCTGACCCCATATGGCCGTTCTTATGTTCTTAAATAGTCTTAAGTATCAGAGGGGTAGCCGTGTTAGTCTGAATCTGCAGAAGCGATGAGGAGTCCTGTGGCACCTTATAGACTAACTGAAGTGTAGGAGCATAAGCTTTCGTGGGCAAAGACCCACTTCGTCAGATGCATGTAGTGGAAATTTCCAGAGGCAGGAATAAATATGCAGGCCAGGATCAGGCTGGAGATGACCAGGTGGATCCAATCAAGGAGGATGAGGCCCACTTCTAGCAGCTGATCTGGAGGTGTGAATTCCAAGAGAATAGAAGCTGCTTTTGTAGTTAGCAAGCCATTCACAGTCTTTGTTTAATCCAGAGTTGATTGTGTCAAACTTAAAGATGAACTGTAGCTCAGCAGTTTCTCTTTGAAGTCTGGTCCTGAAGTTTTTTTGCTGCAGGATAGCTACTTTTAGATCTGCAATTGTGTGTCCAGGAAGATTGAAGTGTTCCCCTACAGGTTTTTGTATGTTGCCATTCCTAATATCAGATTTGTGTCCATTGATTCTTTTACGTAGGGACTGTCCTGTTTGGCCGACGTATATAGCAGTGGGGCATTGTTGGCACATGATGGCATATATTACGTTGGTGGATGTGCAGGAGAATGTACCAGTGACAGTATGGCTGATCTGGTTAGGTCCTGTGATGGTGTTGCTGGTGTATATATGTGGGCAGAGTTGGCACCGAGGTTTGTTGCAAGGATTGGTTCCTGAGTTCGAGTTATTATGGTGCGGTGTGTAGTTGCTGGTGAGAATATGCTTCAGGTTGGCGGGTTGTCTGTGGGCAAGGACCGGCCTACCTCCCAAGGCCTGTGAGAGCGAGGGATCATTGTCCAGGATGGGCTGAAGATCACTAATGATGCGTTGGAGAGGTTTTAGCTGGGGACTGTAGGTGATGGCCAGTGGTGTTCTGTTGGTTTCTTTCTTGGGCTTGTC
This sequence comes from Pelodiscus sinensis, assembly GCF_052426305.1. Classification (NCBI taxonomy): domain Eukaryota; kingdom Metazoa; phylum Chordata; order Testudines; family Trionychidae; genus Pelodiscus; species Pelodiscus sinensis. The sequence continues at coordinate 17,993,014 of NC_143071.1, forward strand.
CCGTAGCAGGAGGCTTCTGGGTACACGTCTGGCTCTGTCAATCTGTCTCCTCACTTCCTCGTGTGGGTATCGCAGTTTACAGAATGCTTGTTGAAGGTCTTGTAGGTGTAGGTCTCTGTCTGAGGGGTTGGAGCATATGCGGTTGTACCTCAGTGCTTGGCTGTAAACAATGGATCGTGTGGTGTGTCCGGGATGGAAACTGGAGGCATGCAGGTAAGTATAGCGGTCGGTAGGTTTTCTGTATAGGGTGGTATTGATATGACCGTCACTTATTTGTATCGTGGTGTCCAGGAAATGGACCTCCCGTGTAGATTGGTCCATGCTGAGGTTGATGGTGGGGTGGAAGCTGTTGAAATCATGGTGAAATTCTTCCAGAGTCTCCTTCCCATGGGTCCAGATGATGAAGATGTCATCGATGTAGCGTAGGTAGAGAAGGGGTGTAAGTGGACGAGAGCTGAGGAAGCGTTGTTCCAGGTCAGCCATAAAAATGTTGGCGTATTGTGGGGCCATGCGGGTGCCCATAGCAGTGCCACTGGTCTGGAGACCAATGCCTCCAGACCAGTGGCACTGCTATGGGCACCCGCATGGCCCCACAATACGCCAACATTTTTATGGCTGACCTGGAACAACGCTTCCTCAGCTCTCGTCCACTTACACCCCTTCTCTACCTACGCTACATCGATGACATCTTCATCATCTGGACCCATGGGAAGGAGACTCTGGAAGAATTTCACCATGATTTCAACAGCTTCCACCCCACCATCAACCTCAGCATGGACCAATCTACACGGGAGGTCCATTTCCTGGACACCACGATACAAATAAGTGACGGTCATATCAATACCACCCTATACAGAAAACCTACCGACCGCTATACTTACCTGCATGCCTCCAGTTTCCATCCCGGACACACCACACGATCCATTGTTTACAGCCAAGCACTGAGGTACAACCGCATATGCTCCAACCCCTCAGACAGAGACCTACACCTACAAGACCTTCAACAAGCATTCTGTAAACTGCGATACCCACACGAGGAAGTGAGGAGACAGATTGACAGAGCCAGACGTGTACCCAGAAGCCTCCTGCTACGGGACAAGCCCAAGAAAGAAACCAACAGAACACCACTGGCCATCACCTACAGTCCCCAGCTAAAACCTCTCCAACGCATCATTAGTGATCTTCAGCCCATCCTGGACAATGATCCCTCGCTCTCACAGGCCTTGGGAGGTAGGCCGGTCCTTGCCCACAGACAACCCGCCAACCTGAAGCATATTCTCACCAGCAACTACACACCGCACCATAATAACTCGAACTCAGGAACCAATCCTTGCAACAAACCTCGGTGCCAACTCTGCCCACATATATACACCAGCAACACCATCACAGGACCTAACCAGATCAGCCATACTGTCACTGGTACATTCTCCTGCACATCCACCAACGTAATATATGCCATCATGTGCCAACAATGCCCCACTGCTATATACATCGGCCAAACAGGACAGTCCCTACGTAAAAGAATCAATGGACACAAATCTGATATTAGGAATGGCAACATACAAAAACCTGTAGGGGAACACTTCAATCTTCCTGGACACACAATTGCAGATCTAAAAGTAGCTATCCTGCAGCAAAAAAACTTCAGGACCAGACTTCAAAGAGAAACTGCTGAGCTACAGTTCATCTTTAAGTTTGACACAATCAACTCTGGATTAAACAAAGACTGTGAATGGCTTGCTAACTACAAAAGCAGCTTCTATTCTCTTGGAATTCACACCTCCAGATCAGCTGCTAGAAGTGGGCCTCATCCTCCTTGATTGGATCCACCTGGTCATCTCCAGCCTGATCCTGGCCTGCATATTTATTCCTGCCTCTGGAAATTTCCACTACATGCATCTGACGAAGTGGGTCTTTGCCCACGAAAGCTTATGCTCCTACACTTCAGTTAGTCTATAAGGTGCCACAGGACTCCTCATCGCTTAAATAGTCTTATGTTCTTAAATAGTTCTTAAACAAACCTCTTCCCCTCTCAACTACACTGGTTTTACTCCCTTGAGACTAATGCTATCATAATCCTCCCAGTTCTCTAGTCACTCCGCATCTGCCATGTTTTCCTAGAAGACTAGATTTGAATATCTATTGCAAAATGCTGGACAAATACCCTTTTTATAAAATTATTTCAGGCCTTCTTTGGACAGGGTAAAAAGGAGTCTGATTTTCTTTTGCAAATCACTTTTATATTGTCATTTCTAGGGGTTAGCATAAACACCCCCTCAACGAGTTTATTGGGACCAGTTCTCAATTCCTGAGGTCACTGTCTCCCTCTCTGCTCACAGAGGCATCAGCCATCCCTGCATGAGTTGACAGGCAGGTCAGCCGGGCATTGGAATGTCACTGATCCTCCAGTTAAGTCTGACTATGCGCGCAGCTAATTCCTCAGAACCCTAGAGAATGAAGGCCTTGATTCTGCAAGCTACTTAAGCTGTCTTTGATGGAGCTAGTCCTGTGCTTAAAGACAGGTATTTAACTAACCTGGTGACCCAGGGCCAAAGCCAGCATTATGAGAGCATGGGGAGGATCAGGAAAACAAGGTGGGGATCTCAGTTCTCAGAAATGTATTTATTCTGGTCTATTTAACATCTGAATGATAAGGTGGTTTCACAATGTTTGCAGTTAGAACATCTTTATGGCTCAGTGTCAGCACCCTCTTTCAATCAAGCTTCTAAAAATACATTCCTAAAAATACTTGCTTTAGCAGACCAGCCCTGGCCCCCTTCCTCCTCCTCTTTCCCCTATAGCCCTTCCCCCTCCCCGCCACCACTTTGCGTCAGGCTCACTGCTGACATATTTAGGGGACATTGGATGGAATTATGCTGCAATATGTTAAACAAAGATGCTTTCGAGATGGTTCCCACTGATAAGGAATCACTGCAATTGGCTCTGCAGAGCATTTTAACTCAGCGTGGGAAGGAGACTGAACATCATGCTACTGGGCTAAGGGTCTTACGAGCGGGAAGAGTGTGGAAACAGCCAGTTTAGAAAAAGGACATGATGCACTCAAGCGTTCCCTGCTGACTTTGTTTAGATGGTTTGAACCAACTGGATCAACGTGGATTCATGGAGGGGGAACATGCCTAAACTGAGTCACCATGTGACTACACTATTATAATTCCGACCCTTTCTCACCCCACCACTCCCTAGGTTTGGCTGCTCATCCCATCAAGTCTACTATTTGCCCCAGTTCTACAAACACTTAAGGATGCAAATAGCCCTGTTGGACTCATGCACGTAGTTGCTTGCCTCTGTAGATGGCTTCAGGATTGGGCTTCATGCCCCAATCCTGCCTTTGAGCCACGTGCTCAGACTCGAAGCATGTATATAGCTAATGCCACAGACACGGTCATTAGAGGAGATGGGGGGGTCCCTTGCTCAGCACATTAGCCCACCACAGTGTCTTTGAACTGCTAAATCTACAGTGCTATAGCAGTTGTTCAGCTGCAGGCAGCCAGCAAGCAATAGAAACGGATTTTGCAGCAGCCCAAGTGCACATAAGAAGCAGCCTAGCCACAGCACCCCATGATGGTCACATATTGGACTCGATCCTGTGCAACTAGCAAGGAGCCCATGTTGGAAGGTTTCACATGTCTCAAAATCCTGTCCTAGGCAGCCATGGGGATGAGGGGACATAGGCCATGAATAACCAGGGATCATGAAGGAAAATCAGGAACAAACTTTCAGACCGAGAAAGCAGTTTACATTTCCCAGACATCTTCCCAAGGGAAAAGGGAAGAAACTGGATTTGTTTTAAAGGAGAGCGGAGATCAGCCTGGGTCTCCCCAGAAAAGTTCTTCAGGGACCAGCTCTTGGAATCTCTGCCAGCTTTCAAGGAGGAGGCTGAAACCTGGATGCAAATTCTGCAACTCTGGTTCATCTCAAATGTTACTGAAAGCAGTCTAAGATTCTTATAGTGAAGTCAGTTTTTCCAGGACAGCTGTAAGCAGAGGTTGCCTGTGTGTGAAATAATCTGCGTATCACAATGCCCCAAGGCAATCCAGGGCTACTGGTTTGTGACTAGGGCTCCTAGGTATGAAAATCTACTTTCACTGTGGATGGAGTTTTACTTTACCCAGGTTCACTCTAGGCAGGTTCTAGCATATGCCAACCCACTGCCCCCTGCCCACTTCTGTTCTACATGGGTTGAGCTTATACAGATGGGCTTGACTAAACAAGGCTGAGGGAACCCAGTTGCTGGGAAAAAGTCACACATTGTGCAAAGATAGTTTTGCCCTCTAGTGGCTGGAGGTGCAATGTTCATAGGGAAGCAAAACACAGTGGTGAATAAAGGATAGGAACATCATGCTTTTCTCAAATGCAAACCACCAAAAATAAAATGAAAAATGACTGAAATGGCATAAAACAAAGGCTACACAGCAGTGGACCCTGTCGCTCCTGTTCATGGGGCTGGGAGGGGCCCAGCTCCCTGCTCTGGGCACTGTAATGTGGCATTATGAGGTCTCGCCGAGAGTAGAGAGCCAGCCCCAGCCCCATAGGAGAGGAATTGCCACTACAACCTGGGTGCGGGATGCTTTGCTCAGCAACCCATACCCCCACAGCACCTCACTGCCAGGGGGCAGAGCCCTGGGATAAAATGAAATAGCAAGAAATTCCCCAAAAATAAAATGAAATTTTGTACCAAAAATTAGGAGATTTTCCTGGGGCACTAGGAATGAGTGCTTGAGTAGAGCCAAGTCTATAAACATGCCTTTCCTTCCCTATCAGGGACAAACCCCGTATGACCACATGAGGTGTGCCCTGAGAAAGCGCCTCAGGGTTTGGAGTGCTTCACAGAAAGGGCTAACTAAAGATTTAATGGCATACAATAAAAGAGCAGACTGGCTCTGCTGGAACTGGAATAGTACTGCTTGGTGGTTCTAGATGGGAAAGGAGCTGGCTGACACTGTCACAAAGGCCTGGGAGTCCGGCACGAGGGTGATTCACAGAGCATGAAGCATCTCCTTAGCACAAACAGTGGAACTAGTCCCAGTTAAGCCCTGTGGGGAAAGAAGGCAAGGCTAGCAGCTTTTATATTCTACTGCCTTTCAACCCACCTTCAGACCATACACTTTACCCCGGGATGAAGGCCATCCTTGTATGGACTTTATCAGGGTCTATTCTTTGGGGTTCATAGACTTTCACTCATTTGGTTTCATTTTACAGACCTTTCCATGCAGGAGAGGAGCATAGGGCCTTACCCCGCTCCAGGACTCTGTATCACTAACGACAGCAGCCGGGCTACCCTCTGAAGGAGACTGGGAAGACTCTGGCTCTAGGGAGCGCATGGTCCCATCTTCCGACACCTGTGATTTCTCTGTAAGCTTGTCAATGCCTGAATTCAGAGGGAGTTAGAAAGTCTAAGCAAGAGCTTTAAAGTGGCCTGACCTACAGAAACAAATTCCCTGCACCTGTGTTTCCATCTGAAATTCTCTCCCTTTGCCATAACCCCCACTCCCACCCTGCTCCCCACAGAGCAAGGAATGATCATGTCTATAGGAACAACAGTCACTGGCATAATAGCAGGCTTGAATCCAAACAGATAAACTGGGGCAAAAGGCTACGTGGGAGGCTCTTCACTCAGAGTGGCTCATTTCAGTTGAGCTAAACCAGTTCCTAACTGATTTAGACTAAATTGCATCAAGCCACTCTGATCCTAAGAGTGCCCACCGCTTTCTGTGCCAGTTTAACATTAATTATTTTTAAACCAATATTGTTACACGGGTGCATCTCACTCCCATAGACTAACCCATAGACTTTTCCAAAAGCCAGGAGAAGGCTGAGTCCTGGACACATCTTGTAGAGAAGGCTCCCTCCTCACCCAACCCCATTCTGAAGGTAAACTAAGGCTGACCTGGAGTTGCCACCAAACTGGTCTTCAGTGTCCCTGGCTCAGCGGGAGCAGCAGGGCGGGACCCTTCCATGGAGAGCCCATCCTGGGAGTTGGTGCGAGAAATGGGCTCTGGAGTCTTCTTCTTGCGCTGCAGAGCTTTCTGGATAGTCTGAGCATCCGTGGGCAAGTTGGCCAGCTGATGGAACACGTTCCGCTTACGGATAATGGCATAGACCAGGTTGGAATTCCCTAGGAATCACAGAAACAAAATGAGTGGAGAAGGAAGGTTCTCAGATCTCTAACATGATCTACCACCAGGAAGCTGGGCATCCCAGTGGGAACACATTAACCCAACGGCTGCGTCTAGACTGGCATGACTTTGTGGAAATAACAGAAAAACTTTTCCGTTAAAAGTATTTCCGCAAAAGCACGTCTAAATTGGCACGGATGCTTTTGCACAAAAAGTGCTTTTGCGCAAAAGCATCCGTGGCCAGTCTAGACAAGATTTTGCGCAAGAAAGCTCCGATTCTTGCGCAAGAGGGCTTTTTCCTGAGCGGGAGTGTGAAAGTATTTGCACAAGAAGCACTGATTTTGTACATTACAAAGTCAGTGCTCTTGCGCAAATTCAAGCGGCCAGTGTTGACAGCTGGCAAGTTTTGCGCAAAATCGGTTGCTTTTGCGCAAAATCTTTCCAGTCTAGATGCACCCAACATGTATTAACAGGGAACCTCGCAGTTCAGAAAGCCTCACCTCCACCAATAAAGGGGACAAAGTGGAAACTGGACTTGTGCTCTTTATGACAGACTAGTACATTTACGTTGTGTTGCTCAGATCCTTAACTCAATTAAAAGTTGGGGTATATTTGGAAAATAAAAGGAAATGTTTATTTAAATGGTTGTATTTTTCAAAAATACAGTGTTACTTTTATGAAGTTAATTTTTATTTCAGTTAATATTTATTTCTTTTAAAAAGGATTGTTAAACTTTGCCCATTTTATTTTAGTTTATGTTTTAAATGGGAATTCCATCAGGTATTTTTTTTTACTTCATCCCTATAAACTCTTCTCATTTGCTATGTTTTACCAAAAAAGGGCTATAGACAATGTGTTTTGCGATAACATTTTCTTCTAGTTTTCAAATCTTAAGCACTGATTTAGCTGTGCCAAAACAGCAATACTGCAAATATCTCCATTGTATCTCTTTCCTGTAAAGTTCATTGAGAAAAACATAGGTGGAACTTGGTTCAGTTGCTTTCAACATTTGTTCAGTTATGTCAATTTTGAGGACTGTACTTGATTTGATGATTCTGTCTCTTTTCTGGTTTTATGAGAAGCAATCCCAGGCACATCCTGTTTTCCTGGCACAGCCAAACCCTTACATTGCTCTAAGTTATAGTAAGAGGAAGACATATATCACATTTGAAGGCTCTAGCTCTTATAATTTAGGAGGAGTTCTTGATCAAACAAACAAACTCTGTAAAATAAATAGTGGATAAAAAGGGCCTGAGATATGTTTAAGAATATGATTAGATCATGAAGTTCATAGATACCATGACTTCCAGAAACCTCCATGGTATTTTCCACTTCAGCCCTGGGGTGGTGAAGTCAGAGCTATCGGCTGGTAGAGGGCATCTGCAGCTTCCAGCCACTACAGGCTGGGGAGCATCTGGAGTTCCAAGCCATCAGTCCCAGAGTTCTGAGCCACTGCAGGCACCAGGGACCCCAGAGCCATCAACTGCTGGAGCCGCTTTGAGGACCCCGGAGCTATCAGCTGCTGGTGCTGCAGCAAAGACCTTAGAGCCATCAGCAGCTGTAGCAGTGGGTGCTGGACCCACACTACCGTGGTGCGGCTCAGGTTCTCTTCCCCTCTGGGACTCAGGCTTCAGTTTTCTCCCCAGACTCCTTTCCATTATTTTTAGTAGAGGTCACAGACAGGTTTCTGTGAATTTTTATTTACTGTCTGCGACATGTCTATGACTTTTACTAAAAATAACCCTGATATAATCTTTACCTTCACTATGGAGATTGGAGAACCAGTGAAATGATGACATCAGGAGAGCCAAGGAAGGACATTTCAGTAACTGAGGGTGCGTCTACACTGTACTGTTATTTCGAGATAACTAGCGTTATTTTGAAATAACACCGTGAGCATCTATACAGCCATTCCGTTATTTTGAAATAATTTCGAAATAATGAACAGCTTATTCTGAAATTTGTAAACCTCATTCTACGAGGAATAATGCCTGCTCCAAAACAGCTATTTTGTAATAAGGCATATGTAGATACTCCACTTCTGCTATTTCAAAATAGCCCCTTACCAGGGCCATTCTAAGTTATTCCTACCCAGGGCCTCAAGGTTCTAAATTGAGATAGCACATCTACATTAGGGAAGCCTGCCTCAAACTAATTTTGAGGCTTCCCTGCAATGTAGACGTGATATTTCAAAATAAGCTATTTTGGAATAATTATTCCAGAATAGTTTATTTCGAAATAAGCATGCAGTGTATACATACTCTGAGGCTATGTCCAGACTCAGGGTTTTTTTTGGAAAAAGTAGCCTTTTTCCGAAAAAACTTCACCTGCGTCTAGACTGCAGCCGCGTTCTTTCGAAATTAAATCGAAAGAACGCGGCTTTTCTTTCGACGGCAGTAAACCTCATTTCACGAGGAAGAACGCCTTCTTTCGAAAGTGCTCTTTCGAAAGAAGGCGTTCTTGAATGTAAATAGGGCTTCTTCGAAAGAGAGCATCTAGACTCACTGGGTGCTTTCTTTCGAAAAAGCGGCTTGCTTTTTCGAAAGTTCCACGTGCAGTCTAGACACTCTCTTTCGAAAGAGGCTTGCAATCTAGACATAGCCTGAGAGAAGAAGGGATTTTAAGTCAAACTGTTGAAAATTATTTTGTGCTAACACCCATTTAATTCAAGTGCCTAGTTAACATTCTGGAGAACGGTTGTCTATGTTCATGACTCCTCATCCCTCCCTCTTCGATTAAGCACTCACAACATGTAACCTCCAAAAACAATCCACAACACCAGGGAAGACCAGAATCAAGATGCCTGATATTTCTAAGGGTAAAATAAAATATGACTTTAAAAAAAACCACATACTTACAACCCCACCCCCATTTTGGACTGTTTTTACCCATCACAAGGGCACAACTCCATCAGTTAAAATAGTCACTTGTAGGCCACCTTTAAGAAAAATGGAGCTCTCTTTTCCAGATTTTTTAAAAATCTTTTAAATCAATGCACTGGCTCTGAATACGAAAGTCCAGGAGTCCCTAGGATATTAGATTCTACTCCATTTCAGCATGATTCCATCATACTCTGGGGACAAGATATCTAGAGACATGTGGAAGGGACTGGAACTCATTCAGTAAATATTCAACCTCCTCCAAGCAATCAGGAGTTTCTCCTCCACGTGAGGAACATTCCAGACACCTGGGCCTGCAGAAGTAGTAGGCACATTAAAAAAAAAAAAAATCAACAAAAAATATGAGGCTGTTTTCTTCCCTTGTCTACAAAGCTGAACAATTCAAGCAGTTTGATTCCAACACTCGCATGTTTCTGGGTATTCCCACACAGCCCCACTCACTGTACCCATCTTACACTTCAAGGGAAGGCCCCTGCCTCACCCTATCATCCATCTCTGGCCCTGTCTACACCTGTGTTTTCTTTGTACTGGTAAATAGCACAAGCCCCATTTTGAACCAGCATGGTGCGTCTACATTAGGGTTTGGCACCAGAGTAGCTCTATCAGTGCAAACTTCTCTAATCTAGACAAGCGTACCGCTACTTGGCTTCTGCGCCATCTTTCTTGGGCAAAGGAGAGTCAACTTTGTATCGCTGAGTCACATTTTCTCTGACATTCCTCCTCGTGCGCCATGGGCTGACACAGCAGAACAAAATCAGGATCAGTTCACTTTTAGCCACTTACCATCAAACTGGTACTGGATGATGTTATTGAAAACTTCCAGCAGGAAGAACACGAGATGATGGTTCTGGACTGTGGAGAAGAGGAACCAGGTGGTGGAAAAGGCCTCCAGGAGGTGCAGCAGCTTGTTGGCAGCAACCATGGAAAGAGACTTCAAGTAGGGAGACACTGTGGGAAGGGCAGGAGGAGGAATGGGCAGAGTGGAGAAAGGCAGTATCAGTGTCAGTAGGTTAATCGGTGAGAAAGTCCAACTGTGAGCCCTCAATGGGCTGCCCACATGCCCCTTATGGACAAGATTCTTGGGATCTAAGAGGGATGAATCCAACAGGGTCCTATATAGAAATCTCTCTAAAACCCCACAGACTTGAACAGAGAGATTCTCTCTATAGGTTTTCTTTAAAAATAAATAAATAATCAATCATCCTATAGAAGAGACAAGGTTGGCTACAATTAGATCCAGCTACCTTCCGTGGAAAGCTACTGGCGCCCCCTGCTGAAGCAGAGTTAGTGTTACACCCCTTCAGTCCTGTTGCAAAAGCTTCATTTTGCTCTTTTTGCCCTTACTCAGGTTACCGCTCTGCAGTGCTGGGACACCTTGTTCCCAGGCATGCTTGAACTAGGGGTTTGGGGGTGCAGCAGCACCCACTGGTTTGATATGGTTTCCATGACATACAGGGCATACAGTTTAGTTCAACAGCGCAGTACCCCCCACTTTATACATTGTTCCAGAGCCACTGCTTGTTCCCAGCTCCTGGGGAGAGGCCCAATTCAAGAGCAACCTAACTCCAGCCAGCACTCACCCCACACAGCCCCATTTCCACAGCAGGCCTGCTGACGGAGGGCAGCCTTGGAGCCCAGTGATACAGTAGCAGAGGTGGCAGCTGGCTCCCCAGGGCCTTTGCATTGCTGTCAGAGTACAATACTAAGGGCTGGGGGGCATGTCCCTTCTGCCCTTAGCCCAGCATCACCCCTTCTGGGAGTGTGAAGCCACCCCACCCCCACTTTGCCCGGGGTGGCTGTCTGCTCCACTGTCCACAGGTACCTCCCCTGTGTAGCAGGGAACTAAGGTGGCCACTTCCAGATCTCCTTCACCCCAAAAGCTGTGCAGGCTAATCCCCCTGCAGCACCTGCCCACCCCGACCACCACTGCCACCTTCTATGCTGCCTACATGTTTAACTAGACCAGCCCAGGCTACCAAACCTAGACAACTGTTGAGTTCCTCCAATACTCAAATTACCAGGAAAACCCAACTCCTCCTGCTGAAGGCTGCTTTACTAGTTGCTGCTTACCATTCACGATGATGGTGAGCAGGCAGTCAAAGAGGGGCTGCAGCCGCTGGTGCCCACTGGTTATGATCTTGTGAAAGACCTACAGCAAGGAAAGACTTAAGCAATGGAAAAACCCAGCACAGCTGCACTACTGAAACAACTATCCACATGAATACCAGTCCCACCCTTACACTAATAGCTTTCTGACAACATTCATTCCTAGGCTGGGCCCCTGTACTATGCAATTACACAGGCATGGAATGCAGCCTTGCCATGGACTAGTACGCCAGGAGTCTAAGACTTCATTTATACAGGATCCTTTCCAGCCCTTATGGGTAAGGCCCCATTAAAAACCAAGCTTGGGCACAAGCTGATACAGTGCCATCTTCCTGATGACTGCAGACAACCTGAAATAAGAGGGATTGAACTGAATAAGGCAGGTGACACCAGGTGTTAACTCTGAAACCTAGTGATGGTCATTTAAATAATAATATGCGGTAACAATTTCAGTGCCAATTTTAGCAGCAACCTCTGCTAAGGCACTTACTCCACACTCTCAAACTGACGTCGATGATACCTCAGGTGCCAAAAGCCCCAACTGCCCCCTAATCAGCTGAAACTTCATTTTGCCCTCTTCTCCCTCCATTACAGTAATACATTGTCAACATAAGAGTCTGCGGCCCGCTGACAATTTAGGTGCAATATAAGCTATATTACATTTAATATACAATAAATTGCAGAGGGGACACGTTACTGACTAGACTATTCGTTTACAATTAGTACATGGTTCCATTTTCTAATTCTACCCGAAGCTGCTGCCCAAGCTCCACCCTGCTGTACTACAACACAACAGAAACCATGGAGCATGCAGCAGTTTCAGCCCCAGCTGCCAGAGGACATTGGGCTTTGGTTATGGGCATTTCTGCAGTGCTCAGCACCACGGTACTCCAGCTGCTTGTATATATCAATGAGTGACTTTAACCTCATAACAGCCCTCTAAGGTGGGGGAGGGGAGGTAAGTATTATTGTTCCCATTTTCATAGCTGGGGAAACTGAGGCACGGAGCAGCGAAATGACTTTCTCAGATCATTTTTAAACACAAAACCATCCTTCTGTCGCCTAAGGATCAGTTCTGCCCCAGTGGAAGTAACCCCACAACTCCCCGCCCCTCCTTTGGGATACCTGTCCATCTCCTCACCAGTTCCCTGTTCTTTGGAATAATCATCCTCTAGCAAAACCATTCCTCTCATGCTCCTTGCAAGAGCATCTCCCTTAGTAAGATGCAAGGACCCCATTAATGCTCAGAAACTCCAAAAAACAGCACTAAGGTCTTTTTGGCTCCTCAATGGTTGACAGCCTTGGGCAGTGGTCCCCAAACATTTTACCTCATGTCCCTTCTTACTCCCCCGCGAGCTGGGGGAGGGGGGAAACACAGACAGGGTAAGGAGGCCGAGGCTGGCGCCATAACTAGGGTGAGAATGGAAGTGGAGCCTTAGTCTAGTGCCAAGGCCAGGAACAGGGCTCCGTGCACGGAGCCAGCAGCCAGAGCCAGGTGTAGAGTTTGGTGATGCTCCCTCCCTGCTCCTCATGGGGGCTGGCCCAAGCCCCAGTTGTGTTCCAATGGGCTTCCCCAGAGTTTGGGGACCTCTGGCCTACGGTGTGCCAGCATTTGAGTGTAAAGGCAGAAAAGGGAGCAGCGAAGTGTAGCTGGATGAAGCAGGGGCTGGCAGGGGAAAGAAGCCAGCTAGAGCCATACTCACTATGATGAGAAGGTCCGCGTGCGTCCCTGTGAAGACAGGGATGTCCATGGGCACACGCACAGAGTAAGGCTTGTTCAGGCGGACACCAAAGTTTCGCTCCCCGCTGAGCAGCAGTAGGATGAAGACGCCGATGTGCATCAGTCCCACTCGAGCTGCCAAATGAAGCACAATGCTGAAGCCGGTTGGCCAATGAAGGAGGAAGGGCAAAGAGGAGAGAAAAGCTACAGAGTGGGACTAACGGAGAAGACAGAACATAACTAAACTGCCCACACATGGGCTCTGTATGGGAGAACCCTATCTCCATCTTCAGCAGCAGGACAGGAGGGCAAGGAGACATGCTACTGTCAGAAACTCCTGCTGCATCCAGGAAGGAGCTGGAAGAGGAAGGTAACGCATGTCTTCTGCTTCCAGCACTGTGGGCTCCAGAATATTCCTGAAGTCAACCCCACTGTAGGGAAGGATTTTCTTGGACTCATTTTTAACCCATGAAAGTCCTTTGTGAGGCCTCAAGTCTCTAAATTGGAGACACCTACTCTTGTCCTCAGGGGTGACAGCTAAGGAGGGACATGGAGGGGGTGGGAGATGCTACTGCTGAGGAGGGACACGGAGGAGGTGGGAGACACACGGGAGGGGATACCAGGCATGTGAATGCCCTCCACATGACTTCTTCCCCCACCACCCCTAGCCCAGGGGAGGGCTGGGACAACTCTCCGCCTCATCCCCTACTCTCCAAGTCCCCTCCCCCGAGTGACACGGCCCAGGGGACCATCAGGGGACTGGCACTGGCAGCAGGAGTCAGGCCCCCTGCACTCACCGGTAGCAGAGAGGGAAAGCAGAGCAGTATGGCCCTAGCCCTCTCTACTCCCCCAGCTCCTGGCTGTCTCACTCCACTTCCTGCTGATGAGTAGGAGTGGGGTGGTCTTGCCTGTTCCCTCAAGTGATGCAGCAAGGAGCCGGGGGAGCACAGTTGGGTAGGGTTATGTCACTCCTCTTCACCTGCTGGCTCTGGACCCTTCCCCTTCCTATCCATGGTGTAGGGGGGCACATCCCCCCTCCTGCCACTCTCACATGTTGCCTCTGCTTGTCCTCCACTCACTTACACCAAGCTACCTGGAGTAATTTCAGTGGAGTAAGTCCTGATTTAGTGGTGCGTGAGAGCAGACGTGGGGCCCACTGTCTCTCCCCACACACACTGGATCAGGGACACCCTTCGAGAGAGTTGACGTTGCAGCCCAAGGCTTTGGAGCAGCAGATACGGAACTTACACTGGTCTGCTCTGGCATCGTTGAGAAAGTAGAGGATCGGAACCAGGATGTCAAGGACATCGCTGCTCTTCAGCACAAAGAAGAGGAATTTCTGAAAGAGAGGGAAGGACGTAAGATGATCTCAGACAGGTTGGGTCTTTCTCCAGCACTGGGCATCAGCCCTGACAAGTCAGTCAAAGGTGCGTTCAAATCCTAGAAGAGGCACACCCCGACCGGCATTTTCCAGAAGCGGCTGTTAGCTTGGGGTGCCTGACTTGAGTTAGCTAGAGCCTGGTTTTCAGAGGGGCTGAGAATCTGTAGCTCCCTTTGGGAGGCTCAATGTCCCTCAAGCTGAGCACCCAAAACCTGAAGCCTCAGTGGCTGCTTTTTAAAACGTGGCTATGAATGTTTAGTTGCTGATCCCAACCACCAGGTAATGAGAAGAGACAAAACGATAGACAAGATGAGAAAAAAAGGCAAGATAATAAACAGGGCAGCGTCTCTGCTGGGCCTAACCATCCAGGCCTGCATGTGCCCTGCTTCTAGGGATGCAATTCAGCCTTTCCATCTTGTACAGATTTAATCCTTTTACTTTTAAATCCTGCTGGCATTTGGGTTTGACCCTGATCCTTGGCCAGAGGAGTCAGAGCCCATCTGTCAAGTGATCACCCTTAACCCCTCAGAGGGACCAGCACAGCCAGAACATCAACAAGTCCATGTTCGCCTCCTCAGGGACCACTGCAGCCAGAGCTCCATGGTTTATATGGCCACCAGTAATGGCTGGGCAGCAGCCAATGCCAAGAGAGGTCACACGTCATGTAATCTCCCCTAGCCACTCTCCAGAAGCCAGCACTGCCTTAACTCCTTGTGTCACAGGATCGCCTCTCAGCAGGGGCCAGCCCAACCAATGTTGTGCATCCCAGGATTACCCCCTAAATGCCTGAAATTCCACTTGTCTAAAAAGACCCATCTTTGGGCACAACCTGAGAACTCCCCAGACAGCCTCTGAATTACAAGGTCCCCAGGCTCCTGTCCCATTCCTATCCCTAGTACCAACACCAACTCTTGCCATCTGGCTCTTTCCTCATGCCGGGCTAGCTCATCTGCACCTTATTGAAGTCGCAGAGTTTCCAGAAGAGAACAAGGAGCTCCTGATGGAACTGGATCTTCTTGGCTGAGTTTGGCAGGTAGGTCTGGACCAGTGGGTTCGAAAGCAGACGTGCCACTCCTTTGAGGATGAACTGGAAGTCCTGGGACACACAACCGAGAGGGTAAAGAAACACGAGCATGTGGTGGCCCAGGTTAGCATAAGAAATCAATCAGGAAGGGTCTTAATGAAGGAACACCTTACCTCCTCTCGGTGTATCCTAGACAAATAATTCACAAACAGGTTTTCTGGCCCTGGAGGCTGCATTAAAAGACAATGTAAGAACCCCGTATTAGTAACAGAACTTCCTTGAGAAGCCAAGTCTTAGGACACAGCGAGGGGATGCTCACCATCGCCACCAGCCAAACCACCCCCGTTAACTGGAGCCATGGGCTAGTGACAATTGCATCAGCTCTCTGACAGTCGGCTTCTCTGAGTGGCCCAAATGCTCCCATTTCTAAATGCCAGGGGACTGAATGGCTTAAGGGATTGGGAATGGAATAAGGGCCCTTAAACTACAAGCCACTGTGACCAAAGTCACTACCACCTGATGGCTCTTCAGCTGCTCATGAGAAGTAGGTTAGACTGTGCCAGACTGGGCCCTAGTAGACACATTGTCCATGGCATAAAATCCACCTCAATTAGCCTCTGAGAGAAGCAGAAAGGCCAAATGGGACTATGAGGAGTGAACTTTGCTGTAGCCTTAAAGAGGGCCACTTCAGGTCAGCATGGGAGACCTGTGCTGCTACTGCCTGTGCTGTTTATAAAGAGAGAACTGCTGCCTTCAGGGACTTGAGGATATTGGCATCATTCACCAGCATGACCCATCCACACACTGTAGGAAGAGTGCCCTAGCCGGGACAAGACACAAGCATGAGTCTAGAGAAGCCCTTGGTAGATAGGAGGCAGCAGCAGAAAGACCCAGCTGCAAAGACATTAAAGAGATGGGGGGGTGCAGTGCAAGGTGAAAGAGGAACCTGGTGTAACTTACATCCACATCATCCATGGCAGTGCTGGTAGTGGTGCCATCCACTGTAGGGCTTGAGCTGGTGGAGGTGTCATAGTCCAAAGTGACTATTAGCACCTGGGCTGCCTCCTCCACGAGTGGTTCCCGGTAGTCGGAGAAGAGCAGGTGGTTGTAGGGGATCCCGTAGCCCACTGGGTCATAGGCACAGACGATATTCAGGAGCGAGGTGAAGAGCGGCAGGGCATGCCTGCAAGAGAATGCCAGAGATTTAGACTCTGTCTACACTACACATTTCTGCAGTGTAACTTACCAGCCACACCCCTGAGCAACATATGTTGCACTGACCCCAGTGCAGGTGTGGGCAGCCCTGTGTCAGCAGGAGACCCTCTCCCATTGCATTCAGGACATGGGGACTTTCTGGCTCAGAGCTCTGGCAATGGGCTATTGAGCCTTTCACCTCTACAGCAGGATATTGGTTCAAATCCAGGTCAAATCCACCACAAATAAAAAGGTGTTACTGGTGAAGTGAGTTTGGGGGTCTCAGTCTAGTTCCCAGAGACAAGTGTCTATGTCACAAAAATCAGCCCTCATTTGACAACTGGACTGTCAGTTTCAGCAGACGCAGAGGATTGAATGTGCTATGGAAACCAATCTCCAGTCTGGTTCGTAAATGGCTGCCCAGGTCAGGACTATGGTGTTGTTTGGTGGACATTTGCTGTGCTCTTGTCTAAGGGAATGGGGGGCACGTGTTCTATGGCCAAGTAAAGGCCTTCAGCCTCCTGCGCTGTCAATGAAGCACCCTTCTCCAATTAAAGCAACACACAAAAAGCATAAGAAAGATGGCAGGACCCTTGAAGCACTCCAGACACAGGGATGCAGCTGTCCTCCTCCAGCTTGTGAAATGTAGCCTCAAAAGAAACAGCCAACGCAGAACAGCCAATGGAAGAACAAGGAGCAATGGTCTCAAGTTACAGTGGGGAAGGTCTGGGTTGGATATTAGGAAAAACTATTTCACTAGGAGGGTGGTGAAGCACTGGGATGGGTTACCTAGGAAGGTGATGGAATCTCCATCCCTAGAGGTTTTTAAGGCTGGACTTGACAAAGCCCTGGCTGGGATGATTTAGTTAGGGTTGGTCCTGCTTTGGGCAGGAGGCTGGACTTGATGACCTCCTGAGGTCTCTGCCAGCCCTAGATTCTATGAACACTCATTTTGCAGCTTGAAAGTCATGCAAGAGATGCGCCAGTAGGGGGCAGCATTCCCCTACAGCCAAATACAGTGCACCAGGTACTGTAACAAGGGTGCCCACTTTAAGGAGGAGGGGAGCAAAGGCAGGAAATAACAGCCATTGGAGAACAGGCTAGAGAACCAAGGATTCTGGAATACTACACCCTCAGCTCTGCAACCGACTTTTTCCAGGGTCGGAGGCAAGGCACAGCACCTTTCTGTGCCTCAGTTTCTCCATTGTAACACAGGGATCATATTGACCTGTCCCACAGGGTGCTGGGCAGCCATCATTTGCAAAGTAGATGAAGTGGGCCAACTACAGATCAGGAGGGAGAGGGCTGAGTCACATGATGTGCCATGAAAACAGCCACCATCTGTCTAGCCTGGGGGAGGAAATTCTAAACCTCCTCAGCTGCATAAACTATCCTGTGTACTGGGGAGAAGAGCTGGGAGCAGAACTCACCTATGTCCCCCACCCCAAAGCATCTGCCACCTGCCCTCACTCCCTCTCACCTGTTCTCTGTGGAGCAAAAGAACTGCACCCAGGGGTTGGCATTGCTGCTGTCCGAGGAGGGGGGGAGATACATGGCCTCCGAGAAACATGTCAGCAGGAGTTTCAGCAGCTCTGTCCTGAAAGACAAAAAGCAGGAGGAGGAGTCCTGGAGTCCTTTGCGTAGAGAGTCCTCAGTTGCATCTATTTTCAAGCCAGCTGGAAACACCCTTTTAAGACCCCAGACACACAGCCATAGTTCTCACCAGCAACGGACACTTAAGGAAATCCCATCTTCAGCAACACAGACTGCTCCTCAGTGGATCTGTGGTGAATTGGGCCATCCATCTGCTGACACACTGGAATCCCCGTAACCACCTCCACTGCACAGAACAGAAGCTCTCCATGCAGGCCAGCAAACGCCCCTCACCAACTTTAGACCACTCAGCAGCCCCTCCCTGCAAAGGTCTCATGCTCCTGTCTGCAAAGGCTGAAAGTGGCTCCCTGCAGGGCCTAACAAAGCCGACCCGAGCCGTGCTACCCAGGGTGTGGGAAGTAGGGGGCTGAATGGGAAACCAGTGTGATACAATACGATCCTCTGCTGCCTCCCCCAGAACAAGGAAGCAGATGCATTACCTGTGTCAATCTCAACACCTACTGCAACGGGGTATTTGGAGAGTCACTGATACTATAGAGGTCCGAGAGCAAGACATGGGGGCTCCAGCTCCACATCCCCCAGCAGGGATGGGGTTTTGGGCAGAGGGGTTGGGACCTGGGTCAGCCAGCCCTCAGCGCTGCCCATACACAGGGCACACCATCCCCTCGCCCAGCCTTCAGAGCTGTGCGGAGCAGCACTTTGATGGTGCTTCAAAGGGGTCCAGGCCTCTAGGCCCCTTTGAATCACCAGGACCCAGGACAACTGCCCCTTCCCCCCACATATGCTCCTCCCCCATTGGAAGTCCTGGGAAGACAAACGTACAAAAAGTCTAGAGCCTGGCAAACTGAGGCCTGGTGGGACAACTGCTCCCCAGCCCCTAACAAATGACAACCCCGGACTAGGGATGTTAAATTTCAAGTAACTGACTAATCGAATAGTCAATGCAATTATCATTGACTATTTGATTAGTCGATGGGGCACTTCCATCTTTGAAGTGTAGCAACAGCCTTAGGACTGTTGCCACATTTCAAAGGCGAAAGTGCTGTGAGGAGCATGGGTCCAATGGGGCAGTCCCCCGCTGGCCCCATGCTTCCCCTGGCGTTTCAAAGCAGCAGCACCGCATGGAGCCCGAGGTCAGCAGGGGAGTCCCCAGCTGATCCCGGGCTCCACTGGGTGCTGCTGCTTTGAAATGCAGCGTGCAGTGTGGGAACACCCAGTTGACCCCAGGCTGCACGTGTTGTTTCAAAGCGGCAGCGCTGCGTGGAGCCCAGGGTCTACCCCCAGGCTCCATGCAGCACTGCCACTTTGAAGCACCCCCTTCACTTCCCCCCTTTGCTGCCTCTTTCTGACAGAGGCAGCAAGGGTGGAGAAGCGACTAGTCGACCCGACTATCCGATAAGCATTTGCTTATTGGACACTCGACTAGTTATTCACATCCCTACCCTGAACACCTAGGGAAGCGGATAAGCAGATCCTAGCTCCAAGAAAATCTCCTTGAGGGCTCTGGACCACCTGAGCCCCACTGCGCACAGCCTTAGTGCATCGCCCTGCACCTCTCGACTGTCTTACCGGTTTAAATCATGGTTGTAGTTGGGCTGGGGGGAGTGAGCAAAGCCAACCCCAGCCTCCCAAATGTATTCACAGCTGTCAATAGAGTGGATGTCCTCTGCCGAGTCCTGTGGAGAGGAGAGAGGTCAGAGCTTTGGCATGCAGAGGCTTGAGTTAACAGCCCGCTAGGCAATGCTGTACGATGCCTGCACTGGGGAAGCCAAGGTGCTAACAAGTCAAAACATACTTTACTCTTAATTGTTGGAAGTATTATCCCCTTCTCTCCCCAATACCCTCTTGCCCTTCTCCCCCAAAAAACCCAGCGCACAATGCAGTCCAGCCCCCGTGGGGTAGGGAGCGTCTTTTCATTATGGCTACATCGAGACTACTAGCCTTTGTTGAAAGAATCTTTTGAAAAAGCCTCTTTCGAAAGACAGCGTCTAGACTGCAACTACTTCTTTCAAAAAAGCGGCTCACTTTTTCGAAAGAGAGCACCCAGGGAGTCTGGATGCTCTCTTTCAAAAAAGCCCTATTTGCATTCAAGAATGCCTTTTTTCAAAAGATAACTTTAAAAAAAAAGGCGTTCTTCCTCATAAAATGAGGTTTACCGCTGTCGAAAAAATTGCCGCGTTCTTTCGATTTAGACGCAGGTGACGTTTTTTGAAAAAAGGTCATTTTTTTCTTAAAAAACCCTGTAGTCTAGACACACCCTATGTGTATGTACAGCGCCTAGCACAACGGGTCCCTGCTTGGATCTTATAGGTCCTACCTCAATACAAATGACATCACAGTTATCCAAGCAACTTCTTCCCATCACTCCGCGGACAGCTCCGAGCACTGTTCACAGCATGGATCTAGAACTCCTACCCTCCCACCCAACCCACACACATTTGCACTCCAAGCCCTCTGGCAGCCGAGACCTGTGTTTCTTTACTGAGTCAGTTGCCTGTTCAGAACTGGACCCCCCTCACAGACACTTTGTGGAGACAAAACAGCCATTGAAAGCAGCATGTTTATTTCTCTGGAGCAGCCGGAGTAAAAGGACCCAGATGAATGCATTTACATGAAGTGCTTTTGGCACATATAAGCTGTCCCTTTCAGCGCTTTAATTAAGTATATTCTCTGTGCTGCCTCTTTCCTGGTGCAATCAGAAGGAGTTCACAGGACAACTCTTGCTAATTACCCTGGATTCCCATAAGAACAGCCATACTAAGTCAGATCAAAGATCCATCTAGCCCTGTATCCTGCCTTCTGGCAGTGGCCAATGCCAGGTACCCCAAAGGAAATGAACGGAACAAACAATCACAAAGTGTTCCATTACACAACATTCTCTCTCACTCACCCAGGACTGCTCTTAGTACAGCATAATTATTTACCGTGCAAATAAATGATGGTCACATAAACACCACTCTACACTGGAAACCTACAACCGCTATACTTGCCTACACGCCTCCAGGTTTTATCCATAACATCACACAATCTACTGTCTACAGACGAGCTTAAAACTAGAATGTAAAATCCCAGTTCATCAGTTAAATGGTTTACTGATGAAACAGGATCCTGCTCCTGTGCCCCCCGCCCCCACGCACGCAGGGCAGTCGACTTCTGCTCCCGGGCCCCCACACAGGAGGGCTGTAACTATCACCCGGTAAGGTTTCCAGTTCACATCCCTACTTAAAACTACAATTCCCACCTGGGGATATGAAGAAACAGATTGACAGAGCCAGACGGGAACCCAGAAGTTACCTACTACAGGATAGGCCCAACAAAGAAAGCAACAGCCCCCAGCACATCAACCAGCACTTCATCAAGGATCGACAACAGCGATGGGCAACCTGCGGCCAATCGGGGTTTTACGTGTGGACCACATTTTGTTTACAGCTGCCCGTGCACAGGGTTGCCAGATTCTCCTGGTTTCCATCCAAGTAGCTTTTTTCCTACTGATATTAGTGAAGTGACATGCACACAAAGCAGGGGTGGGAAACCTTTTTTGAGTCAGAGGCCACAGGGAGCATGTACAAGTGAGAAGCAAAAAAACCCAAAGCAGGGCAGGCGATTGGGACATGCAGTTGCATAGCTCCCAGGGAGGCACAGGGGGCTCCGTATGGCTCTGAAGGCAGCAGGAAAGTACTCTCTCCAGGCACCACCCCTCTCCCCCACACCCACTGGCTGCAATTCTCAGTGCCTTCGGCCCCCCACCCCATAGTGGGGCTGGAGCTTGAGGGAAGTGAGCATTTCCCTGCAGCGCACAGAGCTGCTTCCTCCCTCCTGCCAGGCAGAGCCTGTGGACCAGACCTGACCTGCAGTTTGCCTTGATCCAGCCTTTGAGGCTCGGGGCTCCCCCCTCCACAACGGGGAGCTGGAGCTGGCACTCCAGCCATGGTGCCCCTACATAGCTGGAGTGCCAGCTGGAGAGCGGGCTGAGGGCAGAGGTGCAGGGTCTGGGTGGGAGGAAGGTGGGGGAGCCCTGAGCCTCGCAGGATGGACCAAGGCAAGCTGCGGGCGGAAGCCAGCGTGGGGGTTCCCCATCCCTGACATAAAGCAAGGGCATGTGCAGTGAAGTGCGTGCTGATTGCACACAATGTGGACTGTAAGGGAGGAGTGCTCCCACTGCATCCAATCAAGATGCAGCTATGGCTATGTCGGCACAACCCGCTAACTCTAGGCATGCAAGCACAGTTAGCAAAACTACTCTAGCCCAGGAGACCATCTTGGTCAACAATCTTGTGTCCCACACACTAGCCTAAGTAGCCCATCGCTGATCTACAAGCTATCCTAGATGACAATCTCTCACTCTCATAGACATTGGGAGGCAGGCCAGTCCTAACTTACAGACAGACCTAAGGATGTTCAATTTCGATTAACTAACTAATCGAACAGCCAATGCAATTTGCACTGACTATTCAATTAGTTGATAGGGCATCTCCACCTCTGAAGTGTAGGAACAGCCCCAGGGTTGTTGCTACACTTTAAAGGCAAAAGCGCTCCAGGGAGCACAGGGCCAGCATGGCAGTTCCCCATTGGCTCTGTGCTCCCCATGGCGCTTCAAAGCGGCAGCGCCGCATGGAGCCCTAAATTAATTGGGGATTCCCCACAACTGATCCCAAGCTCCATGCAGCACTGCCGCTTTGAAATGCCACGGGGAGCCTGGGGACTCCCCAGATGGCCCCAGGCTGCACACAGTGTTTCAAAGCGTCAGTGCCACATGGTCTCTCCCTGGGCTCCACATGGTGCTGCCTCTTTGAAGCATCCTCTCTTCTGCCTCCCACCCCCCTTGCTGCCTCCTTCTGATAGAGACAGCAAGGTAGGGGAAACGACTAGTTGACTAGTGTGTTGACTATCCAATAAGCACTTGCTTAGCAGATAGCTGACTACTCATTCACATCCCTAGACAGACCCTAACCTGAAGCAAATACTCACCACACAATAGAAGCACTAACCCAGGAACCAATCCCTGCAACAAATCCCTTTGACAACTCTGTCCACAGATCTAACCAAGTGACACCATCAGAAGACCTAACCACATCAGCCATGCCATCAGGGGTCGGGATGTTAAATATCAGTGAAATGAATAGTTGAGTTACCTCATGAATTCTGATCGGTTATTCAACTATACTATAGTCCCTGGGGGCAGGGCCAGCAGCCAGTGCACTCTGACTCCACTCCCAAGGAACCCGCTGCCACTCCGCACTGCTACTTCTGTATCAGAGGCAGCAGTGCAGGGTGGCAGGCGGGAGCTGGTCCATGAAGGGAGGCAGTTTAAAAAACAGCTCCCCTTGTGGACCAGCTGCCTGTTGCCCTTTGCTGCTGCCTCTGGGATGGCAGCAGCCCCTGTCTGGGGGAGGGAGGAGGGTCTGTGCTCCTGGATCTGGTGCAGGCTGGAACTGAGCCGGGCTGCTTGCCTGCCTAGCTCCTAATACACTTTCAATGCAGAGCTTCAGCGAGGGTAGGTCCTGGACCCATCATAAGCCAGGACTGAACCGGGCTGCTGGCCAGCCTGCTAAAAAATGTACTGGCAAGTGGGGGCGGGGGAGGGGAATGCGTGTAGTCTAACTGATAAGCTTTTGCTTATTGGTTAATTGGCTACACTAGTACATCTCTAATCGGGGGCTCTCATTCATCTGCACATCTACTAATCTGATATTTGCCATCATGTGCCAGCAATGCCCCTCTGCCATGAACACTGGCCAAACCAGACTGAAGGTACGTCTAGACTACATGCCTCTGTCGCCAGAGGCATGTAGATTAGGCTACCAGACATAGGAAAATGAAGCGGCGATTTAAATAATCGCCGCTTCATTTAAATTTTCATGGCTGCCGCGCTGAGCCGACAAACAGCTCATCAGCTGTTTGTCGGCTCAGCGCGATAGTCTGGACACGCGGGTGTCAACATCAAAGGTATTTGTCGACCACCCAGGTAAGCCTCCTGGGATGAGGTATACCTGGGTGGTCGACAAATACCTTTAATGTCGCTACCAGCGCGTCCAGACTATCGCGCTAAGCCGACAAACAGCTGATCAGCTGTTTGTTGGCTCAGCGCGGCAGCCATGTAAATTTAAATGAAGCGGCGATTTTTTAAATCGCCGCTTCATTTTCCTATGTCTGGTAGCCTAATCTACATGCCTCTGGCGACAGAGGCATGTAGTCTAGATGTACCCTGAGTCTGCACAAAAGAACAACTGGACACAAATCAGACATAAAAAATGGTATCATGCAGTAACAGTGTTGAAAGTTGCCAATCCTCAGCAAAAAACCTTCCAAACCAGACTGCAGCGTGAAACCGCAGAGCTGGAATTCATATGCAAACTGGTTCTGAATCGAGAGTGGGAACCCTTGCGCTCTTCTCACCTTCTCCTCAAGAGCTGGGAGTGGGTCACATCCACCCTGATTAAATTGGCCTTCTCAGCACTGGTCCTCCGCATAATAAAGTAACATTCCCATCTTTGTCTGTGAATATATCCCTGCCAAACTGTAGTTTCCACTTCATGCATCTGCCAAAGTGGGCCCCTGCCCACAAAAGCTTATGCCCACGTAAATTGGTTAGTCTTTAAGGTACCACAGGACTCCACATTGTCTTGTTTCTTCAGACAGAGAGGTGTGTGTGCAATCACACCAACATGCCTACATTCTCAGCCTTGAGCTCCCACAAAGCTAGTGCACCCACTGCTGCTGGGTTGGAACAGTGTTCCTGTAGCTCCCCTTTCAGCGCCTCCTGTGACAGAGACTGGAACGCACCTGCTGCCAGAATTCCTGCATGGCCCCTCACAACACCTCCTGCTGGGACTGCAACAGGCATGAGCAACCCTATGATCCATTGCATATACAGTCGTGAGAGAGAGAGAGAGAGAGAGAGAGAGAATTCCATCCCTGACCTCTGAGGAGTAAACTGCAGTAAGTTAGGGAGTCAAGCACAGGAGCCATATACTGTGAGAGACACCAGACAGACAGGCAGACAGACAAAGAAGTCAACCCCCACCTCCCACTTGGGCTGCATAGGGATATAAACCTGGGGTTATTTCAGGCCTCTGCCTGTTCATCTGAGTCCATGCTACACGGTTTGCTGTTGCACATTTTTGGGATGTGTTAAGTGATATTATTGCCCCATTACGATTGTTTTTATAACAAGAGAGAGCGCAAAATGCAATTCATGAGGTTTTTTTAGAAACCCATCTTTCAATGATCTTTGCAGTAAGTAAATACACCCTAGTTTGATGTGATGTTGATGCTCTTTCATACGTATATTTATAAAGGAGGGTTCCACACTTCTGTGTTTTCAGGCATGGTCCGGAATAAATACTGCAGTTTTTCGGAAAAAAACCCAACATGATAGAGACTAAAAAAAAGCTCCAAAAAGCCTAAGGTACGACTTCCAAAGGTGAAGGGCACCTGTATGCTTTTCTGAAGTTCATGGAAGCTGCACGTGCGCTGAAGATCAAGACATCAGGTTTGTGGTGCAGTTGCTGTGACAATACAACTTTCTGAAGAGGGAGCTGAGATTTGACAGACTTCTACTCACTTGGCTACATCTAGACTGGCATGATTTTGCGGAAATACTTTTAACGGAAAAGTTTTTCCGTTAAAAGTATTTCCATAAAAGAGCATCTAGATTGGCAAGGATGCTTTTGCGCAAAAAGTGATTTTGCGCAAAAAGTGCTTTTGCGCAAAAGCATCCATGCCAATCTAGATGCACGTTTGCGCAAGAAAGCTCCGATGGCCATTTTAGCCATTGGGCTTTCTTGCACAAAAAATTAAGGTGCCTGTCTACACTGGCCCTCTTGCGCAAGTATTCTTGCTCAAGAGAGCTTATTCCTGAGCGGGAGCGGGAAAGTATTTGTGCAAGAAGTACTGATTTTGTACATTACAAAGTCAGTGCTCTTGCACAAATTCAAGCGGCCAGTGTAGACAGCTGGCAGGTTTTTGCGTAAAAGCAGTCACTTTTGCGCAAAATCTTGCCAGTCTAGACACACCCACTTGAGTTACAATCCCCAGCATTGAACTAACACTGGGTTAATTCTGTCCCCAGTTTGTAACACACGCCAGTGACAGGAACAAGACACGAAAGTTCTCCACTCTTGAGGGAACAATGGAAGAGTGTTTGCCAGGACGACTGTATTTTCTGGGGCGGATGATCTGTGATAATGAGCAGTGTCAGCCATTGTAACTGGCATTCACCCGGCCATACTAGACCACTCGGCTATAGCTACTCTTCATCCAGCCTGTACCAGGCAACTCAGCTCTCCTCTCAGTGATGACATCACAGGCCAGTTATGTAGGAGAGAAACTTCCTGCATTATCCAGCCTGCAGCTCGATGTCTATCTCCTTCATGCCACAGACATTGTTGCCCAATGTAACCCCCTTTTTCCTCCCCGGGTTACTCAGGAGCAGGTCACACTCACAGGTGTGCCTGCACGCCTGACTGTCTTGACATAAAAGATGATCCTACGTACCCCAGTGGTGATGTTGTTTGGTTGGGGAGAACCTATCCACCCAGTTGCTGCAGTCCCTTGCTCATAAAGAATGTACAATGGCGGTGCCTCCACCTGGCTGGCCCTGTACACACTTACTGGTGTGCCTTGGGAACCTCCAGGATTAAACTTATTCCAGCAATAAATTGGATCTAACTCCAGAACAACAATTACAAATCATAAATAATATACATCTAATAGACTGCATTAGGATGAACAACCTTTACCTAACTTAAAGAAACAGGATTTAACCAATTAAGAGTGAATAACATCAATTAACAAAGTACACAGAAGTAAAAGAAACCTATCTAGCTGCCATTTGCACTGCCAATATTTATCCCACCCCAGAGTGTGCACACCTCTGGACTCGGAGTCCCAGACTCTTGCTTGCGTGGGCACACTCGAAGAACTGCAGCTGTAATGGAGATTCTCTGTAAGTAGTGTGTATATGGGTCCAAGCTATGCAGCAGCTGTGGTTCACTGGGTTGGCCTCTCTGCCTCTCTCTTAACCCAGAGTTAGTCTGAATCTCTGAGGTCTGTCCCAGGCAGCATTTTCCCAAAGATGCCCAGTTACTCACAGTCTCCTTCTATGTGCTGGATGCAGAGTAGCTTCTAGCCACAAGTACAGCCAAAGGGCCACCCCTCTAGGGCAATCAGAAGCAGCCTGCTAGATCCCAGTTCCAAAGGCTCTCTGTCCCAGTCTGTAACTGCAACATAACAGCTCCTGAACTGGATAAAAACTCCTCCACAGCAGCCTGGCTCCCTTTTGTTCCAAAAAACAAAGGGAAGAATCCTTCGGCTGCTGAGTCTTCCCCACACATGTGGAGAGCCTCCAATCTCCAAAACAAACGTCACTTTCTTCCTGTTTTCCTCCAGGGCTCATGGGAATTGTAGTCTGTGGGGCTAGATTGCAGCACACACGGTCTTCCCAGAAAATAAGCAGAGGCACCTTTAGTAAGGGAACGACACTCATATTTACCTCCAGTTCCAGAGGAGCCTGGCAGGATCACTTGGAATGTCAGAGATTAGTTTGAATTTAAAAGTTGAACCATGAGAATGAGATTACAAAAAAAAAAAAAAATTAAAAAAATGCCAAAGGACAGAACCCCCTCCCCAGCACTGTAAGTTGTCCATGTGGGTGGGGTATACAGTTCCACTCATTCTAGAGCCCATCTCTGGGCCACAGTAGCTTAGCAGCAGCTTCTAGCTAACTCCTACTATGGGACTACACAATGTTGATATTTTAAGAGACCATGATGGGTTGTTTTAATCTATGCCCCATTTACAACACATGAACAACATGGAATGAGCGCTGAACACTGCAGATGGGTAGACAGCTCCACCATTAGTCACAGCAAGTTCATATCACAGCGATGCACCATTCTGCTGCCTACACTTGTACAGAATAGCCCTGAGACCCTTCAGGATGACTTAGCAAGTGACATATGAGCACTTTCGTCCCAGCACATTTCATACAGATTTGGTCTCAGTTTTCCTTGTTAACCTACTTCAAAGTAGGGATGTAATAATATAGTGGATTAACTGATTAACTGATAAGCAAAAACTTATCAGTTAATGCTACAGACTACACGCATTCTGCCTCCCCCCACCAGTAATTTTTTTAGCAGGCTGGCCAGCAATCCCGAATAGTCCCAGCTTGTGCCGGGTCCGGGACCTACCCCACTGCGGCTCTGCATTGAAAGTGTATTAGGAGCCAGGTGGGCAGGTAGTCTAGCTCAGTTCTGGCTCGTGCCAGGTCCGGGAGCTCAGACCCCACCCCTGTTCTGCTGCCTCTGTATCAGAGACAGCAGTGTGGGACAACAGGCAGCCAGTCCATGAGAGGAGCTGGTTTTTAAACTGGTTCCCCTCACAGACCAGCTCCTGCCTGGCGCCCCACACTGCTGCCTCTGATACAAAGGCAACAGTGCAGAGTGGCAGGGGGCTCCTCGGGAGCAGGGCCACAGTGCACTGGCTGCCACTTCCACCCCTGGGGACTATAGAATAGTCAAGTAACCGATAAGAATTCGTGAGGTTAATCGACTATTCAACTAACCAATATTTAACATCCCTATTTCAGAGTAGAGATGTAAGCGAGTAGTCAACTATCTGATAAGCCCAGGCTTATCAGGTAGTTGAGTCAACTACAACTACTCGCTTCTCCCCACTTGTTGCTGCTATACCAGAGGCAACAAGGAGAGGGGGAAAACAGGAGCCATTGCTGGGGGTAGCTGGTGTAAATGCCAGTTTCCCCCAGCACCATCTCTGCAGTGCTGCCTGCTCGCAGCAGTGCAGGGGACAGGGGCAAGAGAGGCTGCCAGGAAGCAGCCCCTATTTGCGGCCAGCACTGGCCGCTGCGGGAAGAGGCTGTTGGACCCAGCATAAGCCAGGACTGAGCAATCCTGGCTCAGTCCTGGCTCGTGCTGGGTCTGGAAGCTACCTCTGCTGTGCCTCTGCAGCTTACTGTATTTAAACTGCAGAGCCACAGTGTGGGGTAGCTCCTAGATCCGGTTCAAGCCAAGACTGAGGAAGCCTTCCCTTATCGACTAATCGTGTAGTTGAGAAAAATTTTATCAAGTACACAATGAGTGGATTGCCTGCCTCTTAACATCCTTACTTCATAAGTAGCTCTGAATTCCCAGCCACATCTGCACCCTTCTTTAACGTGGCAGTAGGGTGCATGGATACTACGGGTCCAGGCTGTAAGACTCCATCTTAATGGTAGAGATTGTGGAATTAGAATGGAGCATTACCTATGATTTATGAAGGTTGCTTGCTTCATGACTGCACGCTGCATGGCCAGATTTGCAATGCACCGTGCTTAGGAAGTGCTTTATGTTTTCAAGGTGCTGTACAAACATTAGTAAATTACCGAGAAAGCTTTGTTATCTAGCACTCATGGGGAATGGGGGTTGCCAATTAATTGAATGTGCCGGATAACAAAGTTTATTGCTCTGCTCCTGCCCCCTACCAGCAGTTTCAGCTCCCAGCAGCTCAAGGTAGGCTGAGGAGGACATGCCAGCTGTCAGAAGCCCCACAAAGGCCAGCTGGATAGCAGGAGTCAGGTGCATGTGCCTGAAGACATGGCAATATTTTGGCTGGGATAACAAAGCTTTCACTGTAATTAGTCATCTCCACAGGCTCCCTCGTCTGTATCAAAGATAGCAGCATCTGCAATTTGCCCCATTCGTTTGGCTCTGACAAGGTAACAATGCAGACATCAATGGGGCAAGGTCTGAATGGCCTCAGCTGGGCAACATCATCATAATAACCCTGAGCTCTTACATAGAGCTCTTCAGCTTTAGATGTCAATGTGCTTCACAGCGAAGGTCAGAAGCATTACTGTCACGCAGAACACATTGCGGAGGTGGCATGAAGGTTGCAGGCACTACTCAGTGGCCTTTCAAGAATGTTATGGTTCCAATAACTCTTCAAATATTGGAAACCCAGGAAATACTAAGTTAAGGAGAGAGCCGCTTTGGAAATCAGGTTTTGACTTTCAAGAAATGTGGTGCTGCTCACTAGATCTCAGCCAGGGAAGCCCAGGAATTGCCTTTTACTTTTTTGCTGCTGTCAGAAGGATTTTTGTTCCCAAGTCACAGAGACAAGACGACATTTTACACCCAGCATGTTGCACCTCTCCTTTTAGCTTGGCGGAATCAGGAACTCCTTATCCAAGTCTACTCGCATTTTGTAGAATAGTTCCACCTTAGCTCCAGACTGGAGACCACTACCAACTTTCTGTGGATTTCAGTGGAAGAGGCCACACCTTCAGGCCTGACTCAATTGCACCATGCATTTTTATGCAGTGGTTGCTGCTGCTCTGGGATCTAAGTTATGGCTCCTACAAATGTCATGGGTGAGCACTTCTTGTTTAACGGTGCAATGCTGCTGAGAGTAGACTTATTTGAAACCAGTACATCACTAACCAGCGGGCAGTAAACCAGGTAGGGTGTCCTTAGAGCAGCATGTTTCACAATTCCTCCTGTCAGGTACTAGCGTATTGGCATTCTGTCCTGCCTCGCTCACTGGGAGGATATACACGTGATTAAGAACCATTTCCTCAGTTCTTAGGATCCCTTCTGTCTCAGTTTTAACTGGGCTGTCTTCAGGATGGCACCTTCCCTCTGCATTCCCTCAGCCCATACCTACCGCGTGCAAAAGATGGGCTGCCCAGCTTTACCCAGGCAAACAGAAGGGAAACGTAACCCGCATTGGTACATAGGAAAGATGGCTGCCAGTCTAGAAACTTATCCAAAGCCAGGCCCCCTGCTCAGCCACCTCCTGGAGTTAAATAGCAGATTCCCCAGCTTACCACTGTGCTCTTCCGGTGGCTCTGGACAGTGAAATCTGGACAGAAGAGCAGATCTGCAATTGCCAGGAGCAACGACTCAGCCAAGGGCCGGGCATTTTCATCCTCTTCATCACCCTGAAAATGACAAAGATGACAGAATATTCTCAGCTCAAGCTAATGTAATGAGACAGCAGGGGAAGCAGCACTTTCTCCACAAACAGGCAGGAAAGAGAAGGGGAGAGGGAGAAGAAAACAGTGAGGGGCAGGAAACCCATCTGTTGGGAGGTGAGGGTATGGAGAAATGAAAAACCATCCCCCAGAGCAGGCAGGTGGCAGATGTAGTCAGAGAGGGAGCAGTTTCAGGGAGGAGAATCCTCAAGGCCCACAGATATACTGGGAATAGGGAGTTGCTTTACTGGGAGTTACAAGAAGCCATCAGAGAGTCTCCTTGGGACACTCCAGTTAATACAGATGCTAGAGGAAAGGGAATCATTTACCATGTAGAGGGACTGCAGCTGCTAGGGGAACAAAGAGTCAACCCATCATGACTAGGTGGATGATTCAGATCATGTACAGTGGGGT
Source organism: Pelodiscus sinensis (assembly GCF_052426305.1). Lineage (NCBI taxonomy): Eukaryota > Metazoa > Chordata > Testudines > Trionychidae > Pelodiscus > Pelodiscus sinensis. The sequence continues at coordinate 18,024,477 of NC_143071.1, forward strand.
GCAGGGACTGGAGTCGCCTAGCAGGCAACCTGAGTACAACTGTATAAAGCCTTTCAGAGCTGAGTGTCCAGTCCAGAACTGAGGGGCTGCTACGGAGACAGGGGCCATAACACTCAGCTAGGCAGGCATCAGCCATTGCAGACTGATCAGCTGACTGCAGCGTGGAACACTCTCTCTGGCATTCAAAGCAAACCCCAGCCTAGCCAGAGACGGCAGCTAGCATCACACGTGGTTACTCCTCTGCAGCCGTTTCCAAGGGAACGTCTCCAGTAAGCCTCCAACCCTGCCATTCAAAGAACATCCTGGATGTCATCTCTTCCCCAGTACAGCTAAATCCAGGCTTCTGCCAGGAGGGGGCGAGGTGCAATGGCAGCTTATCTGTGACAGCCAGGACCCGTCAGCACGCAGATGACACAAAGCCCTTAAATATCAGCAGGCAGGCCAAAGGGAGATAAAAGCCTGCACTGCATTGACGTCTTTTAATGCGACATTGGGGAGGCCAATAACAGGATCTCAGACACAGGAACAAGGCCAGGGGTGGAGAGCCAGCAATCAGCAGACACGCTTCTATTCTGGCTTTGAAATCAGAGAGGAAACAGAGGAGCCTTGAGGTCAAAAGGGATATAAAGAAAATGATGGGCACCATCTTCCAGACAAATCACCTCCCCGCTGGGGTATCTGCCCTCCAGGCAGCGGCGATGCAGACAAAACAGAACAAGCCGGTTGTTCCCTCCCACCATGGAAGTGGGGATGGTCCCTGGTTCTGAAAGGGCTCTCCAGGAATCTTTTATCACCTCCACAAAACTGTGGTCTGCTTTCTTCCCCATCCCCTCCCCTCTCACAGACCCCCAGAATTCATCTCTGTCATCCAACCCCCACTCTCACCCCCAGAATCTTCCCTACTTCCGATCACAGCCCCAAGGAACCAGGAGCTACCATCCACTCCCTACATCCAAAACCGATATTTGCCACACATAGCACAGCCTTCTAGGTGGCAATACCCAGGGCCTAGTCAAAGGGGCTTTTTCCACCACATGCTGAGGACCTTCACTTCAAAGAAAAGGTGGAAGACATGCTCATTTCTCTCCTCTCTGATAACAAGCCAAGCATCCCAGCAATTTCCTTCCCAAACTTGAGAGGGTGGAGCTGTCCTTTGACGTGCACCATGACAGCTACCGAATTGGTGGGGATGACATCAGACTACTGGATCGAGTTGTGGCTCCCCCATGGCATCCCAGCCTTCAACATGAATCTCTTGCCTCACGCTGGGGCCAGCCTTATTCAGGCACTGCAGGGTTAGATTAGATCTGTTTGAACTGCTAAAACTACAGCGTCAGCTCATCCACCATTGAGGGACCTTGACTCCTTGGTGGGGCCCAAATGCTGTACGCATGAGGCATGAGCACAAGGTGAATGGGTCAGGAGAAGGCTGACTGCACAATCAGTCCTTGCCATACTCCTTCTCCCTCCCCCAAAAAGCCAGAATGCCTAGGGCCCAAGCAGCTGCTGAGTAAGGTGAAAATTCAGTTCCTAACAATGGCCTCGCTGTATCCCGCACTCTCACACAGAGCACGCTGTGATGTCCTTCCCAAAGCAAGCCCAACAGCCAGGTCACACAAGTTCAGCTCCCTATAGGGGAGACTGGAGTCCCAGACACCTGCTCAAACCCACAACAGAGAAAAAGGGCTTCAAACTGGACTCCTCCTACTGCCCAGAGCTTCCCACCGAAGAGCCCATAAGCAAAGCAGATTAGAAAGGACAGGCTCAGAAAGCGCTAGGTTCTGGCTGCACCAACACTTTCTCATCCTTGCCAATCTTTGTTAAATTTCAGTAACAAGCACAGCAGAACACACAGCTTCCAGTGGGAGCAACTGAACAAATCAGCACAGAGTCCAGACCCAAAAGGCTCCATTTGCGACGCAGAGTCTGCAAGGACAGTACTGCTGGCATGTTAAGAACTGGCTGCTAAACTAGCAAGTGGGCAAGGAACAGTAACTACTCCCCTCCTGACTTGTCAATTTGCACTTCAGCCAAGGACCCCAAATGCTTCATAAACACCCCACCTTGACTCCCCTTGTGAAGAAGGGAAATGTTGTTATTCCTCTTTCACAGAGAGGGAAAAACAAGGACACCAGGATGTTAAAAGACTCACCCAAGGCTTCATACAAAGTCAATTGCAGAGACAGAAATAGAAGTTAGGACCCAATTGTAAGTACTTGGTTTCAACCACTGGACCATGCTCCCATCTTAAAACTTTAAAGCTCAATTCATGAACGAGCCACTGGCCATGACTCTCATGGCTTTTCTACACAACTAAGTTGCACTAGCAGAACTGGAATCTGCTTTTAAAGCAACAGAGTTAAGCCACTGCAAAAAGCCGCACCGGACACTCTTATTTTGATTTCAGATTGGCGTATGTCCATTTTAATTCAACCTGTTTCCATCAGCTTAAGCTCAACCAACAAAGTCTCTCTTCAGGTGAAGTAAGAAGGTCCACACAGCCTTTTTGCATCTGCGTAGCTTTATCACTTTAAACTGACAACTTAAGTCACACCAGGGCAACTTTCCTGCCTGAACAAGCCCATAACCAGAGCTACGCCCAAGTGACAGAAATGCTCCAATAAACATATCAACCCGCACTAAACAAACAGCAGATGAGAGGAAAAAGGCAATAAAGCTGGCGCTACACGTGGACTATGTAGTTAATTTCAGTCTATCCCCTCGTGCTCAGTATTAGGGATGTTAAATTTAGTTTAATCAACTAATTGACTAGTCGATGGAATTTCCATCAACTAGTCAATAAGCAGGGGAGCTGCAGCGGGGTTAGCTCCCGGCTCTGGGAGCTAACCCTGCTGCAGCTCTACCAAAAAAACCGTAGTCAGAGAGTTGTTGTTAACGGTGCTAAATCCTGCTGGAAAGGGATAACAAGTGGAGTTCCACAAGGGTCTGTTTTGGGACCCGTACTGTTCAATATCTTCATCAATGATGTAGATATTGGGATAGAGAGTACGCTTATTAAGTTTGCAGATGATACCAAACTGGGTGGGGTTGCAACTTCTTTGGGACATAATTCAAAATGACCTTAGCAAGTTAGAGAAATGGTCAGAGGTAAACAGGATGAAGTTTAATAAAGAGAAATGCAAAGTGCTCCACTTAGGAAGGAACAATCAGTTCCATACATACAAGATGAGAAGCGACTCTCTAGGAAGGAGCATGGCAGAAAGGGATCTAGGGGTCATAGTGGACCACAAGTTGAATATGAGTCAACAGTGTGATGCTGTTGCAAAAAAAGCAAATATGGTTCTAGGTTGTATCAACAGGTGTGTTGTAAGCAAAACTCGTGAAGTCATTCTGCCGCTCTACTCTGCACTAGTTAGGCCTCAGCTGGAGTACTGTGTCCAGTTCTGGGCGCCACATTTCAAGAAAGATGTAGAGAAATTGGAAAGGGTACAGAGAAGAGCGACAAGAATGATTAAAGGTCTAGAGAACATGACCTATGAAGCCAGGCTTCATGAACTGGGCTTGTTTAGTTTGGAAAAAAGAAGATTAAGGGGGGACATGATAGCTGTTTTCAAATATCTAAAAGGGTGTCACAAGGAGGAAGGAGAAAATTTGTTCCTCTTGGTTTCTGAGGACAGGACAAGGAGTAATGGGCTTAAAGTGCAGCAGGGGAGGTTTAGATTGGACATTAGGAAAAAATTCCTAACTGTCAGGGTGGTCAAATATTGGAATGAATTGCCAAGGGAGGTGGTGGAATCTCCCTTTCTGGAGATATTTAAGAACAGGTTAGATAGACATCTGTCAGGGATGGTGTAGACGGAGCTTGGTCCTGCCTTGAGGGCGGGGGGCTGGACTCGATGACCTCTCGAGGTCCCTTCCAGTCCTATGATTCTATGAAAAGGTGTATTAAGAGCCAGGACATCTGATTCCCGGCTCGTGCCAAACCCCACTTCCCCAATCTCCCTCCCCCAGCTGTGTGCCAGCTCTTAATACATTTTAAAAGCAGAGGCGCAGCATTCTGGAACTAGACATGAGCCAGGAATCAACTGATTCCCAGCTCGCGCCCAGCCCCCGCTACCCGCTGGTCCCCGTGGAGACAGCGCTGGGGGAACCGGCTTTTAAGCCAGCTCCCCGCAACCATAACTCCTGCGCCCCCTCCCTTGGTGGGGGAAAGCGATTAGTCACTTACATTCTACTCAGTATGGAAGCTTGCTGATGGATGGGTCTTTCCCATCAGCATGTTTATGTTTCAATGCCACATCCTATCCATCACTCCAGTACAAGTCCTCCCACAATGTTTGAACCCACTGTAAAAAGGCTGTTCCCAACTGATTAATGTTGGGCCTATGCTGTCTCTGCCTCCTGCAGCTTCTCCCAAAGAGGAAGAGTCTAACTCAGCAGATACCAACCGCTCCACGTCCAGCCCCAGGGACAGTCGACCAGAAAAAGCCTCTCCAGTCAGGGTCCTCAAATATGTAGGGCAGGATGCGAGTGAGGAGCCGGCTGCAGTTCAGAACGGTTTGCTTCTCCTTCTCCGAGTGGCAGCCACTCTCTGCTCCCTGAACCAGCTTCTCTACAGCCTGATGGCAACAAAACAGAAGCATTAATCATGAGTTACATGGTTTACAGACACACAGGCCCTGCTGCCACAGAATTACAAACAGCATTTGGCTCCACTTCCCAAGGGCTTGCTATAGTCTCTATGGGGAAAATCACTCTCTGTGTTGAAGTTAGAACCAAGCAGCTGAAACGTATGATTATTTTAAAGCTGCTGTGATCACAGCAGGCATCTCTCCAGGAGCGGGATATGGAAGCCAAGAGAATGCCTGTTATTGATTATATGCATTGACACAGCACCTGGGAGCCTCTGCCATGGACCACAGCAGCGCTGTGCTAGCCCCAACAAGCTTGGAGGCAAAGAATTCACTTTCTTAGAAAACAATTGGAAAGTGTCAATTGCCAAAACGCCCCCTCCCACAACCTCTCCCCCCTTCCCAGAAGAAGTGAATTTAATGCTGGTAGATGGTATTGGATTAAACTCTAGGATACCGAATTTCCTCCCATATCTATGGGACAAGGCAGCCTGGGCAGTGGCCCAGCAGCCCAAGTTCCCCCAACCACCTCTGTGTCCGTTACCCCCGGGGAGCTCTACGCTGAGAGGGGGGCTCCGTCCCCAAAGCCATCCAGTGTTTGGCTGCTCTGCTGAGGCCATCAATAAGGGGGGCAATTGTGGTCAGTCACATCACTGGTTTTCTGGGATGGGGACGCTTGTCTTGCCAAACAGCCATCGCTGCAGCTTAGTGTGACCAATGCACTTGGGTCTCATTTACATCACAAGAGCTAACCATCTTTTAACCATCTGGAGAGACAAGGAACCAGGCCTCCTTCCACATTACGGTCTGTTCTACCCAGCAGAGGCTAGAGTTGCTTTATGGGTTCTAAAGCCCAGCATGGGCTGGGCTAATTCTAGCTACACTGGAAAAAGAAGTCATGATAGCAACAGCCATGGTGGGAAACAGATGTCGAGCACTGGTCTGATAGATCTGCATTTAATTATTACTGAACACAGTTGCTGTTTGCATGGTGCAAACTATAGTGCAGTAGGAGCTTAAATCTTGCTGACCAAAATGTTCCCTAAGCAGAAGCAGCCAACCACATCCTACTGGCTTGACAATTTGCAAGCTCTGGAATTATAGGCAATACAAATAGATGTCTCTCATGTTGCACACCCGAGAGGGCAAGGTTGACAGAAAAGCATCAACCAAAGTGCTAAGTGGCGGGCTGGGGGTGAAATGTTTTTTCTGTCCAACAAGAGTTCGATATTTCAAAATTTGTCCTCCTGCTTTGGGAAGGGAAAAGTCAAAATATTGGGAGGGGAGTGGGAGGGGCGGGAAGAGGAATAACAAAATTCACTCTGGGTCAATCAAAATGTATTACTTTTGAAATTGTAGTGTAAATTAAACTGAAATTTCTAAACAAACAACCAGTCATTTGAAATGGAAGCAGACAATTTTCAAATCCAGATGGGATGTTCTGTAAAAGATCTGCTCTCATTCAAACAGGAAGGCCTCTCTGGTCTGTGTTATGCAGGAAGTCAAACAACAGGATCCCAGTGGTCTCCTCTGGCCTTAGAATCTGTAAAATGCAAAACTAAACTTGGTTTTGGAAACAGGAGATTCATTTAAATAGACCCTTTCTCGTGAATTGTTTCAATTTTGACTAATTAACATTTTCCAATGAAAAAACATTCCAACTTTAGTGCAAATGCCGAAGTGAGACAGAGCAGTGAAATGAGCAAACAGACTTAAGATTTTCCCATTTCTATCTGTCTCTGGCATTTCTACGGAGACCGCAGTTGGCTCAGGCCCTTGAGAACTTTGTGTTCCATTAACTGAGGTTGTTGTTGAACCTTGAGGAGCAATCAGATGCTTTGACAAGGAAGCAGGAGCACTGGCTCCATCAAGGATACATAACTCTTGCATGTTACTGGGCAGGATTCTTAAGTATACAGCAGCCAATGCTTATACCAATAGTTAGGGAAGTAGTGGGTAATGAGTGAACTGATCAAATGCCAGCTGTGGTTAGTGGTAAACCAAAAGAGGAAATGTGAACAAACCACTCATGCCCGGCAGGGCAAAAAGGGGCGCTGCAGTTAAGTCTCAAGAGGAAACAGAGGCAAGAAGCCCTGAAAAGGATCACAGCAAGTAGGGTAAGTAATGGAATTTGCAAGGGCTTGGGTCATTTTGGTATCTACTCCAAAAATCAACATGCATTTCTGTTGCAACCATTTACTTGTGCATATGGCTGATAGTGACAAATCCAAGCATATGCAGAGTTGCTAATCACAGAAAGCAGCCCCAAGGACCATCTTTTTGTCCTGTTTGCACAATGCTCAGCACAATGGGGTTCCAGGATGTGACTCCTAGGCACCGTGGTAATACCATCAAGAAGTGCCCATGAGTGAAACACATCCCTGTGCAGATCAACTCGCAGCCTATGAAGCACTTCAGTATTGGAACTCAAGCAAGACCTGCTGCTCTCACTAATTCCAGGCGAGGGGAAGAAGGCACCTTACCTTATAACACAGAGTGGCCAAGTTTGAAGGAGATTCTTCCCTCACTGCTCGGATTTCTGCAGCTGGTACCAGGGCAAAAACATCCTGCACTGAAGTTGCAGTGTCTGCCCAGAACTGGTCCCAGAAGGCATCATCTGTTGCCTCCACTGGCTGTGAAGAGACAAACCCAGAGTTACACATATGAGTAACAAGAAAAAAGAGGAAAAGATCACTCTATTGGAGCCAAACACAAGGCATTCTGACTTGCTCAGTGACAGAGTCAAGCTCGACCTCAGTGCTCAAGAGCAAGAAGGAAGGAATATGCACCCATATCAGTTCATCAGTTCTATATTATGGCATCTCTTGGTACCAAAGCCTTAGCTATTATTATAACACATAGCTGCTGTTGGACTCAGAACTACTGAACTGAATATACCTTATGTTGACATTGGTGAGGTCCAATGGGCACCAATAAACTGTTCATCTACTTTATATTTTAGAAAGTTTGTGCGTCTGTGTGTCTGTCCATCTGTGAGCCAAGTTGTTCAAGAACTCCTACTAAACAATAAGAGCTAAGACCACCAAATGTTGTTTGCAGGTTCCTCTTATCATAACTTAAAGTAAGATCAGACCTTGGTTGTGCTAGGACAATGGGATGTCTGTGGAATGTGATTGTTTCACATAAAACAGAAAAGGAGGGGCATGATAGCAGGAACAGCTATACTCACAAATAACCACAGCAAAATGCAGGACGATGTAGCACTTTAAAGACTAACAAGATGGTTTATTAGATGATGAGCTTTCGTGGGCCAGACCCACTTCCTTTGATCTGAGGAAGTGGGTCTGGCCCACGAAAGCTCATCATCTAATAAACCATCTTGTTAGTCTTTAAAGTGCTACATTGTCCTGCATTTTGCTTCAGCTACCCCAGACTAATACGGCTACATCTCTATCACTAAATAACCACAGGGGTCAGCAAGCGTCCCAGCCCCGAGGAACAGCTGCTGGCGAGCAGCACAGCCCCCACTTCTCTGGCCTGTCCCAGGGAGCAGCTACCAGCCATCACGTGGCTCCCATTGCCCCTGGGCCACTGTGTTGGGCTGCCCGCTGTGAGCAGCCACCGAAGCCCCTCCCACCTGCCCTGGGCTGGCCTCATGGAAAAGCCAGAAGGTGGGCAGTGCAGCCTCTGCTGCCCTGGGCTGGGAACCCAGGCAATGCTGGGTAAGTATTCTAGTATGGTGTATTTGTATTATTTGCTCCAATTATTCCTGGGCTATGCCTACACTGCCCCCGTTTTGTGAAAAAATATGCAAATGAGGCAAAGCGTGGAATATCGCTGTGCCTCATTTGCATAATTAATGAGGCTCCGTTTTTGAGCAAGAGGCTTTTGTGCAAAAAGGAGCTGTGTATATGGCTCCTTGTTGCACAAAAAACCGCTCTTGCACACGAGCCATTCTTCCTGAAAAAAATGCAGAAGAATAGCTCTTGCGCAAGAGGGGGGTTTGCACAAAAAGTAGCCGTGTAGGCGGCTCTTTTTTGTGCAAAAGCCTCTTGCGGAAAAACGGGGCTTCATTAATTATGCAAATGAGGAGCACAATATTCCACCCTTCACCTCATTTGCTTTTTTTTTGCGCAAAACGGGGGCAGTGTAGACATAGCCCTGGGGTAATTCTGTGCCAAACAATTAAAAATTCTGCACATAATATTTTAAAATTGTGCATATTTTATTTATTAAAATAACATAATATAACCATGCTGGTTTCAATTACTTTGGTAATTTATTTAAACTGCAGTAGAATGGATGGAGAATGAGATTGGGGCATACTGGAGGCAATTCCCAAACGCCCCATCTAATAGTAGAATCATAGAATCATAGAATAATAGGACTGGAAGGGACCTCGAGAGGTCATCGAGTCCAGCCCCCCGCCCTCAAGGCAGGACCAAGCTCCGTCTACACCATCCCTGACAGATGTCTATCTAACCTGTTCTTAAATATCTCCAGAGAGGGAGATTCCACCACCTCCCTTGGCAATTTATTCCAATATTTGACCACATATAGTAATATGTCTAGTATTGACTCTTCTGGTTATAAGTGAACAAATCTACGCAGCCATATGCTCAGGGTTACATTACAGGCAGTCCCCGACTTACGCGGATCCGACTTATGTCGGATCCGCACTTATGAACGGGGCTTTCTCGCCCCGGAGCTCACAGGCAGCGGTCAGCCACCTCGAGCTCCAGGGCGAGAAAAGCTGCTCCCGGTGCCCCTGGTCTGCTGGGGACCGTCTCCAGCAGACCAGGGACACCGCGAGCGAACCCGCAGCAGCGGGGGGTCCCGTGCTTCTGAGGCTTTGCTCTGGCAAAGCCTCAGAAGCGCGGGGACCCCGCCGTGGCTGCGGGTTTGCTCCCGGTGCCCCTGGTCTGCTGGGGACCGTCTCCAGCAAACCAGGGGCACCGGGAGCAAAGCGATCCGGCGCCAGAGCAAAGCCTCAGAGGCGAGGCACCCCCCGCTGCCGCTTTGCTCCCTGTGTCCCTGGTCTGCTGGGGGGGGGCGCAACTAGTGCGCCCCCCCCCAGCAGACCAGGCTTTTGTTGTGGACCCTGGGGCAGAGCAGCTGGGGCGCTGCCGATTGGTCCCACAGTGCCGCTCTGGGCACTACTGGACCAACCCGGCAGCACCCCAACTGCTCTGCCCCAGGTGTCCTGATTCAGCCGCTGCTGGTCAGTTTCAGCAGCGGCTGAATCAGGACTCCTGGGGCAGAGCAGCTGGGGTGCTGCTGGGTTGGTCCAGTAGCGCCGAGGAGCGGTGCTACTGGACCAACCCGGCAGCACCCCAGCTGCTCTGCCCCAGACATCCCCAAGTCAGCCGTTGCTGAAACTGACCAGCGCTGACTACAGGAAGCCCGAGGCACAGTTGCCCTACAGTGACTGCCCTACAGTGATTGCTCAGAAACACTCCAAAGCTGAGTGTGCTGCAAACACAGAGTCTCTCTCACGCCTAACTATCAAGACCCCTCCTCTCTGGCAGTGATTTTACATCTCTACCATCTGCTCTGGGTGCCCAAATTGACCAGGCTGCACTGCTGGGGAGGTACTTGGAAGCAGGGCCGGTCAGAGCCATTTTGGCGCCCCGGGCCCTGGGCGCACGGTGCCGCCCCTGGGGCTCATGGCCCCGCCTCCAGGCACATGACGCATGCGCGGGCCCTCCCCTGGGATGCACGGCCCCGCCACTGCACGCACGGTGCATGCACTGCCCAGTCGGCCCGGCCACCACCAATGGTGCGCAGCCTGGAGCCGCCTGGGGCGGGTTGCGCCTGGCCGTGCAAGGCCCTGCAGCCACAGGGGGGAGGGAGTTGCTGGCCGGTGCTGCAGGGGTTAACACGGCCCCTGCCCCGGGTGGCCGCTGCAGCCCGCCGGGAGCCGGGCACCCCCCATAGGTTGGCACCCTGGGCAGCTGCCCGGCTAGCCCACCCATTAGTCCGGCCCTGCTTGGAAGCCACAAGAGTGGTCACCTTTACTTCCCATTTGCCCTGTACCGGCCCTTTAAGGGCAAAACCCCAGCCCTGAGTGAGGGCTGAGAGCAAAGCCCCAGCTGAGGCAGTTCTTGTTAATGAGGGCCCAGCTGCAGGCTATATAAAGGAAGTCTCCTGAAGGAAGAGGGAGAACTGACTGCCGCTCTGGAGAGAGCAGTAGGGACCTGACTGCCAGGGAAGCAGGAGGCTTCCTGGAGATAGAGCAGTGCTGGGGAAGGAAGGCAGGGCTGGAGAGGCTCTGGCCAACCAAACTCCCAGGCTGCAGGGCCTGAAGCAAGGCCTAAAGCTACTGGGGCTACAAGGGGCAGCCATGGTAGGCAGGGGCAGCAGGTCCACAACCCTTTACCAATGATGGGTGGCCATTACAGACTGCAATTTTCCCTGAGGCAGGGACTAGATGAAGACTCGCAGTGGGTTACTGAGCCAAGGTGGGTACAGGGGAACTGAGTGTTCCCTGGGAGAAGAACTGGGGACCCCTGAGGAGGGGAGGACCCTGGAGGGAGCAGTGGAGTAAATAACAACACCCCCTGGAAGGGGGCGCAGAGAGACTGGAGTAGGCACTGCTGGAGGGCAGTGTCCTGAAGAAGACGCTGTGGTCAAAGAGAAACATGGGGAGACACCAGCTAAACAGAGGCATCCAGCGAGCCAAACAAGCTAATTCCCAGGACTGCCCGCTGGAAGTGTTATGGTGGTGAGTCTACCTCATGACATTCCCCATCAGAAGTCGCTTTTCTGTAGGGAAGTAAAGAAATCTGTGCAAACCATGAATTCTGCACATGCGCAGTGGTGCAGAATTCCCTCAAGAGTACCAGTGTAGAACTCTGAGTCTTATAAGGGGCTAGTGCTAATGAAAACCAGAAGAAACCAGACACAAGCATGAGTCCATGAACAGAACGGCGTGTCTGCATCATCCGATGCCCATGGCAAGTTCCATGACTTTCACAGCATGGGGGCTGAGCTGCCTCTTTGCACTTTGCCAGGTACTGGATGTACAGAGTAAGCTCTTGTCTGTACTGCAGTAAGGTCGCAGGGCCTCTTGGGTTAGAGACACCAGGTAAAAAGAGAGTCCAAAGGACTTAAAATCTGTCACACCAAGGTGCAAAGAGTGGATGAGACTCTGGGGCTGAACAGAGAATGATAAGGCAACAGTCAAGTGGATAAAACTACTGTACAATGCAATCAGTTTTCCCAATCTGATGACTCCCTGCCCCAAAAGAACATGCCTGTTCCACATCAGGAAACGCACTTCTCTTTATTCAGTCTGCAGGCTCTCTGGGAGGGGGGAGGGGGGAAGACATTTCTATGTTCCCAACACTGCTGTCTCCCTTTCAGAAGGTGGGTACACATATTTTTCTCCAAGTCCTTTCACAGAGATTAGAATAGGGGTTAGCTTCCTTGGAAATGAGAGCAGTTTGCCAGGTTTCTTCTTAATGTCCATCTATACTCTGAAATATTACTCTTGGCAACTGATAGTGTTGAGTTCCAATTTTATTCCCACTTACAGACCAAGTGTCCTCAATTTTTTACATCAGAACAATGATCCTTTGAGTTGTGTCCTCTCTGCCGCTTGCATCATTACCTCTAAGAGAGGTGCTAAAATGAGAACTTACAGGTCAGTTTCAGTGATGATGAACAAAGCAGGTTAGACTCCACTTCGCTCTCTTGCAGCTGTACTGGATCAACAAGACTAACAGAGGTAACTGTCAACAGTGAAACAAATGCCACGTTTTTCATGGTGTGAACTGGAGAGACATAGGGCCCAGCTGTACAACCCTTCCCTTTGCAATCGATGCAAGGACCTCTTTGAGTGGGAACTCACCAAACTGTGGAACCTGCGTGGAAGCAAACACCACTGTATATAGAGCAAGAAGGTGCCATTGTTACACAGGACTCTTCTAAGTTCTGTGCTCACTTGCTCCTGATTCTTTGAAGAGCTCAGCAAGGGCTCAACATGTCATTCACCTCAAACCCAAACATCGCTCACGCCACAGAAACCCTGCCACTCACCACAGAGAAGCCTCACCACAAGTGAAAACATCCTTACCTAACCCATGGCCTGGGAGCGATCACCCAATTCAACAAAGCTTCCAAGGTCTAAATACAGGTGCGATGTTCATCAATTTGAACATTTACACTGTGAATGAGGCTGGTCAAGGGTATATTTGGCTAAAATATATATATATTTTTAAATCCATTTCTCCTCTCTCCAAAAGAAATATTCTAACAAATGAGCCAAAACGTAAGTCAGTTGTACTTGTTGCATGCCATGGTACTATCACTGTTATTTTGAGGCTCTGTGTGTGTGTGTGTCCCCAATCCTGCTCCTTCTCAAGGTTAGTCTCTGATAAAACAGTGGTGATCAGTGCATACAATGGCCCTGGATCCTACAACTGAACCACATGTGTGGATCTTTGAACTCCTGTGGAAATCCACCAAAGTCTATCAGGCACCTCAAAGGTGCCTAGAATTGTCCACATGACTCCAATTCCACAATCAGAACCTACGTTTTTCTCTGAATCTCCATCTGGGGAAGCACATTTCTGTCTGGTTGTCAAACTGCTCCTTGGACCACTAGTGGCCAGCAGAGCACTTGCTGAGGCCCGTGGAGAGGGAAATGGTCTGTGGTACTCACTTTTGTTCTTGCCCGCAGCTTCCAAGTCACATTAGAGAAGCTGAAATTACACCAACTCTTTTGCTAAAATGTTATTCTTTCATGTAAGCAACTGCCATTGCCTTCCCAAAAATGCTATGTGAGGACAAGTGGGATTGGAGATGGGAACAGTGGCACCATGAGACACTGTCCCTATCAAGATATGGATGTATACTATGAAAAAGAACTGGGAACATCTCCTCTAAAGGTGCCCCCAAAGCCAGCCATAAGAGATGTGAGTGGCTGCAACCAAGAGACTAGGTGCCTGGAAGTCAGGACTCCTGGAATCTATATCCTGCTCGAGATATACATTTCTGATTCCATGCCTGGCTTTGCTACCAAATTACGGTGTGACCTGCACCAATACGCTTAGCCAAAGGTCTTCAGTTTCCCCATTTGTCAGATTAAGATCATGCAAGTTTTTCTGCCCCTCGCTGGCCAAGAAAGGGTTGTGAGCTTGTAAGCAGTGGGAGCTCCTGGATCAGGGGATGCTACACAAGGATGCACTATTACTGGATCACCAGGAGCAAAGGGGAATTTCCAGCATTAAAACACACTAAGGAGTGCTCAGTCTATCAGAAATCCCAGCTGGCTAAACATTCCTGACTCTTAAGTTAGAAACAGAGGGTGCCTGGTGCCTCCTGCAATTGACGTAATAACAACACAAAGACAAACAACAGCTCTTGCCTAACAGTGGTTATTACATGCAGTGGATGGTTCCATTGTCTTGGATTGCAAGGGGGGATGGAGATTAACATGTTTAAATTAAAACATTTTCCAAGCATCTGTGGTAATGTTGCTGTTAATTTGTCCAATTTTGCAACAAGCTTTTAAGTGCATGCAAGGATCCTCAATTAGAGGCTGCCTTCTTCCCAGCTCCAACACAGACACAGGGAAGTACTTGGATTCACACTCCTCTAACTGGATGTGAGAAGACAGCACCTTTTGAACTAGCAGCCCGAACTCCAGAGGCACTTCCGAGCTCTGAGCAGGTGATGTGTCACTGAAACCCAAAAGCCAGAAAGCAAGAGGAGCAAGCAGGCAGAGCCCAAACTGGTAGAGCAGGTTCCTTTCATTGTGGTTTTTTTCCCCCTTAATCCTTCAATGTCAAGAACTTTCTTATTACCAATGTCCTGGTCTTGCTCCTTCCAGACATGAAATGAATCCCTAGGCTCTCTCCAGCCTAGGAAAGAAGGTGCTTAGACACAGGTGACTGACTGCTCTAGTATGGAAACCTTTTTCATTTACTAAGTGAGCTGCCCACATAGACCCCTTTCAAGGGATTTTTTCAAGGAATCCAACAGGCTGCCTTCCAAAGGAGAATGCTGTAAATGCTTGTGTGTTTGGGACTGGATCTGCAAAAGAACTCGGCTCATTACGTGCAGTGCGTGCTGCACTGTTTTGAAAGTTTCGCTCCCACTGTCCCAGGAGGAACTGCTGGAGATGGAGCACTGAGCAAATCTGAATTTGGTTTACATACATAAAAAGAACTGACCACTTGAAATTCTGGCCTTGAATTTTTGGATGTCTAGCCCTAATTGTATAACATCTATAAAACTTTATAATTATGTAGCTCTCTCCATCCCAAAGCTTTCCCAAGCTATATCTAATCACTTAATCTTATGCAAAAATGCAGCCACTTCTGGGGTGGAACATGCACAATAGTGCACAACAATATTGCAGATCAGTTTAAGACAGGAAATGAAAAATAACACTCCATTGAAACTACATAGGAAACTTCAGGGGGTGGACTAGTAGCTGGAATTTGGATCAAAGCACTAGTAATAATGCGACAGCTGCCCAGTGGGTTACATTAACACACCATTTCCTAGTTCCTCTAAGATCACAAAAGGTCAATTTAACAGGCGGCACCAGCACCACAGCATACACCAGTATGATCCTGAGGCACAGGTTTAATCTGAAGTGGGCTGTGCCCACGAAAGCTCATGATACCATCTACATGTTTTGTTAATCTTTAAAGTGCTACCAGACTATTTGTTGTTTAAGTTTTTCAGAAGAAAGAGTTCACTTTACTGAGTCACCAACACCCTGGGTTTATTAGGGGCCTTCCCACCAAACACTGCTCAATATATGTATGTTCATTCCCTTGACAGATCTTCTTCTTGGATCTTCACAAAGACTTTGGTTTTCTCACACAGTCTCAGAAAAGAAGAGCAATTGGCTCAAACGGTGACTGAATCACCAAGTGTTCCACTGTCTGGTTTCTAAAGGGAGGTGAGGAGGATCAGAAAGCTTCCCTCACCCATCATGAGCATCTTAAATCTGAAACCCTGATCATCATAATTTAGGCATAGAACGTATTAACAAATACCACTGCAGCTAAGCTCCCAAAGGTGGCCCCATGTGTGCACACGGGACCTTCATAAAAGGATGTTTGGGCAGTCCTGCTTCACAAGGCTCAACACCGTCCCCATTGGTGCTGCTATAAATGTTAGCAGCTGCTACTCTTCAGGACGAGCACAAATCTCAAAACAATTAAACCATTCTTGGTCCCAAACTTAAATACAGCATTGTAGTGTGCACCAAACACAGAAAGACAGATTTGCCTCCAACACTTTGCAAATGAGTTGTGTTGCTCCTGGGAGAGAAAGAGCAGAAGACTATATTATAAGTGAGGTCACATTGCAGCAGTAACCCAGTATTACAAGACTATCAGTTCTATCCTCTGGGAGCATAGCCTTGGGACATCTGGACAGAAAAGGCCTGAAGTCACAGATTGCCCCCGCCAGGCCTGCTGTGAAATACTCTAAAAGATAGCCAACCAAATAAATGCAGCTGTCCGAGCAGAGCTTTCCAATTAAACTGTTGAAGAAAGGGTTGTTGGAGCCTGAAGTGGCTGTTGAGGGTACAGTGGGCAGAGTTAAGGCTGTTACGGCATATGATGGCAAAGTGGAGGGGACTGCTTTCTCCAACCCAGACACAAAGGATAAACATGGCTATGAAAGGTGTGGTAAGAGGAAAAGAGGAAATTAATGTATTTGATTGGAGTATCTTAAGCAAAAATTTCCTAGATGTTTTGTGCCTTGTTTCTCAGTCTTCATTTTGCATTAACAGTTTCGGGGGGGGGGGGGGGGGCGGGTATTGCAGGAATTCAAAAGGAAGTAGCTTGGATTTCAGTGATCTTGCCAGTTATAAAAATATAGAATCACAGCCCTGAAAAGGATCCCTGAGCTGTGCAAACAGGACATTTCACAGGAAACAGAAGAGAGCTATGCAGATAATGGCTTATAAACAGGAAAAGGCCATGGGATACTGTCCCACTTATCTGTTATTGTCATCATTGTTCTAAGCTTGCTAAAATACTAATTCGCTGTCACTTTGACACCATAATACATAATCAGAGTCACAGTCAACATTTACCATCTTATCCCAATTGCCAGTATTCAGTACTGCTGGTGGGTTATTCCTTTAAATAAAAGGTTTGTGCTCAAGAGCCCTGACCTTACAATTTGCAAGAAGTAAAGCAGAAATGTAGGGCTTCCTAACTAAAGGTGTATATTTGACATAGAGTCATTAAACTGCCCTTTGTATGGAACCATTCAGAATTAAAGTGGCCTTCATCTAGTTTAGTTTAATTCATAAATGTAATTCTAAATGTGAATGTTCACACAAGGGTTTAATGCAGTTTAACTACTGCACTTTAAACTCAGTTCAGATTTATTTTGCAGTATATTCCTGGGCACACAAGCCCTTACGGAGAGTACTCTAACAGCACAATCAGCCACTTGCCTTACTTCAAAGTCCAATGGTTGTCTCTGTCTCCGGTGTCCCCTCTGATGCCCACAAACATTCAGTCTATTTAGATCATGCTTTTGGGACAGGGAACATAGTTTTGTTCTGTGTTTGTCCAGCACCTAGCACCCTGGGGTCCTCACCCATGACAGGGGCTCTTACGTGCAACAGCAACATAAATCATAAAATAAATCATAATCATTGACCACCCTTCTCTAGTCCAGAGGTGGGTTGAACGGAATTAGGACATGAGCAGTCTGCCCCATCAAACCAACAGTCAGAAAGATAGATTAGACATGGCATGATAGGGATACAGGGGCCATAAAAAAATCCAGGATCCCAAGGAGTAACTCTCCTTATTTACGTTCATGCCACATACTGCCCCCTCTACTCACAACCACAAAACCACTGGAGAGAGGATATGAAGATGATAGAGATTAAAT
Source organism: Pelodiscus sinensis (assembly GCF_052426305.1). Lineage (NCBI taxonomy): Eukaryota > Metazoa > Chordata > Testudines > Trionychidae > Pelodiscus > Pelodiscus sinensis. The sequence continues at coordinate 18,041,909 of NC_143071.1, forward strand.
GAAGGAGAACTTCAGAGTGTGAAGTCTATTAAAGTCCGCTTGCAGAACCTAAGTAATATCAATGAAAAATGGCCCCATCCCCACCTGCTGTAGTCTGAGTACAGCCTAATTGCTAGTGTGTGACAATGAATTTGCATTGACAGGCATGTTCCTGCTTCTGCTCTTGGGCACAAGGTTAAAGCAGTTCTCTGGATGGACCCAGTGCTTATACTCCCAAAAGACAGAGCTCCAGTTTGATTTTAGCTTGCAGGCAACAATGGAACAGCCTAGAGAGATTCTATAGCAACCCCGTACCTCCACTGCCAGAAGAAGCTTCAGGGGGTAGCCGAGTGAGTCTGTACAGGATAAACTTAAAAAACAAATGGTCTGATAGCACTTTATAGACTAACAAAACATGTAGATGGTATCATGAGCTTTCATGGGCACAGCCCACTTCTTCAGGCCATAATACATATAGGCTCTTGAGAAAGAGCAAAGGGGTAGCATGGAACTTTTGGGCCATGGAGAAACTGCAGGATATACATGTGCTAAATAAAAACGTACTCCTAAAAGCACAGCTGCACCTGACAGATGAAAGGCTAACCCCTGCAGTCAAGGTTTTCTTTTGTTGAAGCCAAGACTAAGCTGCTTGGAAATTTTCAAAACCAGGTTAATAGATTACTAAACTGATCTCTCTTAGACGCAACACATTCTCTTATCAGGCTCAAATGAACGTCTAATACCCCATATGGCAGATGCACAATAGTGTGAGAAAGAACAGAAGCTAAGACCCAAATGTTTGTTCTCTTGCTCCTACTCATCTCTTTAAAAAAGTTCTATGGCTGGCATTAAAATGTAACAAGAAAATATCAGAAGATCATGAATTTCATATTATAGATTGGTCACTTCCTGAAACACAACCTGTTTAGGGAAAAAGAGAATTAAATTGCCTCATGATTAAAGCACTCCTAGGTCTGATTCCCATCTCTACAACTAACTTATTGTGCTACCCTAGCAGGCCAAAACCTATTTTTATTCACATTATCCATCCAAGAGATACCATCTAAGTAACATGAGTGATGAGGGAAGGTAGAAGAAGGTTAGTTCATTCATGATGGTAAAGCAACCCGAGATCCTCAGGTGAAAGGCACAAGTAATAATATTATCAAATGGGCATTAACTATTTAAAAAACAGGTCTAGATAAATTCCAGTTATTCAAACAGCTCAGGAGACACATCTGATTATAATGAAGGTAGGTCACCATGATAAACAAATATATTTTCTATGTGATTATATAACCAGAAGGGAAAGTACTTTGAAAATCCTATATGCTTTTCACCCTTTATTGGCTTCTGTCATTTTTCTTGCCTTTAAAATTAAGTCAATTTCATATTTATTTACAGTCAGTTTTACTTTCACATTCTGGATCCTGCACTGTTTGGGTTGAAAGGAAATGTTTGTTGATTTAAAAAAAAAAAAAAACAACTCCATGGGAAGTTTATTTTAATTATGGAAATGTTTCCAGTTTACAAGAGCTTGTTTTTTACAAAAAGCTAAACTTGGGCCAAATCTGAACTCTTTTTAACCAGTGACTGAACATTGTTCTTAGCTGGACTATTTCCTGCTATCGAAGCCTTAGACAACCACAATTGTGCTTTCCTGCTTACTCAGCAAAAGTAAGCAATGATTTAATAAAATGTAAACTTCCATTTGTCCTGTCCTCAGGTGTTAAGAGAAAGAAGAAAGGGTAGATATGCTGCTTAGGGAACATTGCTTAGTTTTGGTAAACACCTGTGGGGAAACTGTTCAAATGAGAGCAGTATTTTGTTTTTAATTACAGGAACCTAATGGACTGAGACTCAGTTACCTCCTTAAAGTCAGAAATGTGCAAGAAAGACCAGCATTGAGAACTGTATGGTTAAGCAGCAGTGCCCTTTTCAGGTATGTAAATATGGGTGTTTCACTACCCCACCCTCTTTCCCAAATGGCATAAATCTTACCTGCCTTTCTACAGATGCCTGTAACAAATCCAGCCAAGAACATAGATTGCCTTTTCTTTATTCAGTGCCACGGTGAACTTTATCTCGCTACATATGTCAACAAACCAGAGAAGCCACGCAGCCTTCTGGGCCTATAATACATGTGATCGCCCTGCTCAGAGCTCTTTTTGTAAGCTCCAGACACGACAAGATGATTTAGGTGACGGAAGGTGGAGGATCATTCATTCTGCAATCTCTCCTTCTACAAACACACTTTCAAACAGTGGATGGAGAATCCAAAATTGCAGGGATTTGGCCTCTAGAACGGAATTAATACTCCCCACCAAATTTAGCTATTTAAACTTAAAACAAAAACTGATCTTGTCGCACTTTATATAGACTGACAAAACTGGTTTTGTTTTTTAAGTTTATCCTGTACAGACTAACTCAGTGACCCCCTGGAGCTTTTCTCTCTCTGTTAGTCATTCACCAAACCAAACTTTTGTCCCAAGCCCACATGTTCATAAATATTTCCCTTTACCCTACACCACTCTATTAAAAATCAGTCTCTTCCTCCACCAGTCCTCTATACTTCCAATAGTCTTGGAACAGGGGCAGAGAACATACCACCTGGGGACTGAGGCTCCTTCACTCTCCCTTCTGCCCAGACTCACACCCAAAGCCTGTTTCTCGGCCACCCCCTCCCACGCTGAACCCCTCATTTTTTACCCCATCCCACATCCTGTGGGGCCATAAAATCTACTAGCCAGGGTCCCCAGGCTCTGGTGTATGAGGAGAATGTGAGGGGTATCTTTCTGCTTCTCAGTTGGGGGCCATGTCAGTGACTTTTTTTGTTGCTTCTCACTTTTGTGTGGCCCCTAACTGATTTTTCTGTGGGTCAGTGGCCCCCAACTCTAAAAGAGGATCTTTTAGAGGATCCTCAGCCCTTTCCCTCCCTCCCCAGAGATCCTTGAGGATGGCAGCCCTCCTTTGTAGATCAGAAATACTTAAATATAATTCCCTTTTAGAGTCCAAAGAATAACATGCTGGTTCCATTCAATTCCCATTATCTGCTTCCCTAAGAAAAGACTTCATATTGGTCCCAAACTAAGATCCACAGCTGCTACCTCACCAGGGGAGCTTCCTGCCCTCTAATATACACTTCTGATTTTTGTTTTACTTCCTTCTCCTCCTTAAGCCTGCAGAGATACAGCACCAACTTGAAGCAACACAGGTGTGATCCTCTTCTGATACAAGTGGCTCTTAGCTCTTCCTCAGCAGCATATCAGTGTGTAAAACTAACAATAATCACACGAGCTACGCCAGTTTCATTCAGCTACCTCCTGTACAACTGACAGGATTCTTCTGAAGGGGCTACAAGAAAATGCATAGATACAAGAAAAAAAATGGGGATCCACTACTGATTTACGCTCTTGATCAGTTGAATGCATTAAGAGGACAGACCCTGCATTACCAGATCAGAAAATTGGTCCACCAATCTTAGTAACCCTGCCTCAGGTAGCCTCATCAGAGAACAATGAAAAAAAACTTAATGCACCTAGGTAATTAGGCAATGTTGCATATAGGGTGAAAATCCTCACTGACCTGATGAGCTGGTCCTTGAGGCATAAGATTTGATTAGCATCAATTTCCCTTATTTTAATAAATACATCTAAGATATAAAGATATGCATTCATCTACAGCTAAAGAATCCTGAGTGACTGTTAATCCATGTTACGAAGTCATCACACAAATTACTACAGAACTGCCAATCTCCAAACGGAAGGCTCAGTAGTGGAACAGTATGCACTGTCGGTGGTGAGGTCTGAAATACAGTGACAGAGCAGTACAGGGAAACGTGTACAGCCTGATTCAATGGTTACTAAGTCGTGACTTTCCACAAATCTAGAATTCTCCAGCTGTTACAAATCGGCAGATATGAAGCAGCAGGTCTGTAGATTAGTCACAATGCTTTAAAACCACAGGTCCCAAATTCCAATCCTAATCTGCAGAAAATGGAGAAGCTCTAACGATACAGCAGAACAAGGAGCAGTGTATTGGTGAACATAACTTTCTCCCACAGAGAATATCCCCTCATCCAGGTTTTTCATGCTTGCCCAGGTCCAAATTAAACATCCCAATGGCACTACAACTCTCCACCTCTGTCCATAAACAGCACTGCAAGCTAACCAGCACTAATGGCTCTGTGTGGGATCCTGCTGACAGCCAACAGCTGTTACACCTACCCTCACTCTCACCTGTGCCTGGGAGGCAGTTCTTATGGGGAGAAGCACTAGGGGAGGTTATACAATTCATATTATTTATCCAGGCTGCAGGGCAGAGTTGTGCAGCTGTAGGAATATTATGAAAGGCCCGTGATGGGAATGTCTCCTTCCTTGGCACTGCCCCCTCCCATCCGCTACTCCAGCCAGGCCTTCTCTACCTGCAAGGCCCAGTCCCAAGGATGCTGCCTTCACCAACCCTTGCCAGTCAAGCCCCAAAGGGGGGCAGCTTTGGCAACAGGGAACATCCAACTGGCACTCCTTCCCGTGGGTGCAATTAAAAGCCGGGGGGGGGGGGGTGCCACCATGCAGGGCTGTGAGGGAACGGAGCAGCTGTTCTTAAGGGGCAGGGTAATCTCATTGCAGGGGATCCTGGAAATGCCCAGAGGACCCCCAAGAGTCTCCCCCCAAATCACCACCCGCCAGGGGTGCAGCCACTGGCACCCCAACACGCCTGCCCCCGAGCCTCACGGGTCCCATTCAACTCCCCAGAAGGGGTCCCCAAAACCACCTCGCAGGGGCCGCCCCCAATGGTCCCCTCGCCAAACGGCTCCCCCCGATCATGGCGGACCTGGACCCGGATTCCCCCGCTGACAGGGAGATCGCTGCGGCCGCCCCGGCCCGGCCCGGCCCGGCCGCTCACCTGGGTCTTGGTGGTGAGCTGGATCACCGCCTTCCTGAAGTTGAGCTTGGAGTCGGCGTTGCCCATCCTCCCGGCCGGACCTGCCCGAGCGCGGATCCGGCTCCGCTCCCCTCCTGCCGGCGAGTCCCTGCGGCGGGCAGGGCCGGCTCCGCCCCGCCGCCCGCGCGATCCGCGCCCAGCGCCCTCCGCCTACGCGGCCTCCATCCCCGGCCCGCACCTGCCGCCGCGCCGCGCCGCGCCAGCCCCTCCTGTCAAAGCCGGGCTCGCGGATGCTCCTGCCGGACCTCCCCGCCCGTCATCCCGCCGGCCCGCCCCGCCCCTCCCCCCGCCCTGCCCCTCCCGCCCTGCCCCACAGCCCCCTCCAGCCCCTCCCCCCCCAGCCCTCCCCGCCCTGCCCCACAGCGCCTCCTCCCTCCCAGCCCTGCCCCACAGCCCCCTCCCCCACACGGCTCCTCAGCCCCCTCCATGCACAGCGCCTCCTCCCTCCCAGCCCTGCCCCACAGCCCCCTTCCCCACACGGCTCCTCAGCCCCCTCCATGCACAGCGCCTCCTCCCTCCCAGCCCTGCCCCACAGCCCCCTTCCCCACACGGCTCCTCAGCCCCCTCCATGCACAGCGCCTCCTCCCTCCCAGCCCTGCCCCACAGCCCCCTTCCCCACACGGCTCCTCAGCCCTCTCCATGCACAGCGCCTCCTCCCTCCCAGCCCTGCCCCACAGCCCCTTACCTTAACCACATAGCCCCTCAGCCCTTTTCCCTGCCCTCCTTCCCCCACACCCCTCAGCCCCTCCAGCCCCCCCCTTGCCCTGCCCCACTCCCTCCTCTGCCCCTCCTCTTCTCTGTCCACACAGCCCCTCCCTTCCCTGCCTTGCTTCCCCACACTGCCCTTCCTCCCTCCCTAGCCCTGCCCCACACAACCTCCTTCCTCCTCCCACTCTTCCCTTTCAAGCCCTGCCCCCACACAACACCCTTCCACATAACAGCCCATCATCCCTTCCCAGTTTTGCCCCCACATAATCCCTCTCTTCCCTGCCCTCTTTCATCTGCCCCATACAGCCCCTTGTCCCGTCTCAACCCTGCACCACAGCCCACTCTATGCACAGCCCTGTCCCTTCCCTGCCCTCCTTCCCCACACTGCCCCTCCTCCCTCCCGAGCCCCTCACAACCTCCCCCTCTCCCCTTCCCAGCCCTGCCCCACAGCCACCCTCCATACATAGCCCTCCTTCCCCACACTGCCCTTTGTCCCTTCCCAGTCCTTTCCCACACAGCCCCATCCCTTCCCTTCATCCCTCCTTCTCTCCCTGCCCCACACAACCCCTCCTCCCACTTCCTCTCTTCCCACACAACTCCCCTCCATACACAGCCCTTCCTCCCCTTTCTCTGCTGCACACACATTCCCTCCTCCCTTCCCTTCATCTCTCTTCCCTTTCTGGCCCACACAGCCCCTTTTCCCTTCCCAGTCCTGTCTCACACAACCTGCCTCCCCTTCCTCCCATAGCTCCTCCTCCCTTCCCAGTCCTGCTCCACACAACTTCTCTCCCCTTTTCCCCCTCCCACACATAACCCCTCCTCCCTTCCCTTCATCTCTCCTTGCCCCACACAACTCCCCTCCCCCACAGCCCCATCTCCCTTCATTTCATCCCTCTTTCCCTCCCTGCCCCACACAGGCCCTCCTCTCTTTTCTCCCAGCCCTTCCCTTCTCCATACACAACCTCTCCCAGCCCTATCCAAAGCCCTGCCCTTCTCTTTTCCCCCTCCAGAAACACAGCCCATTCTCCCTACTCCGTTCACACACAGCCCCTCTTCATCTCTGCCCTTATCCCCCTTCCCCACTCCACACAGCCCTTTCTCATTCCTTCCCTCCTCCCCCTCCTTTCATCCCTCCTGTTCTCCCTGTCCCACACAGCCCCTCTTCCTCTCCCATCCTTGCCCCACACAGCCCCTCTCCCCTTTCCAGCTTTGCCACAAACATACAGTCCCTTCTCCTTCTCCTCCCCCTCACTTCCTCCCTCCTGGCCACACACAGCTCTTCCTTGTCTCCCTTCCTCCCTCCGCATACAGCCCCTCCTCCTTCTCCATCCCTCCTGCCCCACACAGTCCCTCTTCCTCTTCCCTCCCTTTCTCCCTCTCTCCCATCCCTACCCTCCCCTTCCCTTCCTTTCATCCCTGTTAGGTTCCCCCCAGTCCCTTTCTCCCCTGCATACAGACCTTCACTTCTGTATCTGGTGCTATCCAATCTTCTCCATTCCAATTAGCTTTTTCACCTCCTCTGCTCCACAGCCCAATCTTCTCACAACCCTTGAGTCTCCTCTCTTACATGCACCCTCAAAGTCCCTATTTTACTCATCCTCCTCTCATCTCCTTTTTACTTCTAACTGAGCCGCCTGTCTGTAATCATCCTTCCCTGTCCACCTCCAGCCTCTCTTCCTCCTTCAGAATCCTTCCTCCTTCTCCCTCCCTTTCATTCGTTCCTCTCACAATCTCTTCCCCACTTCTTTTGTTCCCTCCTTCCCTTTTTATCTCTTCCTGTCCATTTCCCCCTTTCCTTCTCCTTTCTTTATTATATCACTTCCTTTCCATCTCCCTGCGTTACCTTCCTCTTCGCTGTTACACCCCTTCCCTCTCCCACCTTCTTTCTGGCCTGTAATTTTTCCTGCTTCATTTGATCCCCTGCATCTTTTCCAGCTTTCTTGTTTTCCCCTTTCCTGCTTTTTCCTATTGTTCCTCCTTTGCTTTCACCTGCTTTATCTGCCTTTCTTATTCCTCCCTCTCCCTTAGTTGTGTTTGGTATCCCCTCTTCCTTCTTCTTTTGCTTTCATCTCCAGACATCTTTCTATGCTAACAGGAAATAGCCTGAATCTCTTATGTCCTTGCTCTTCCTCATTCTTCTGGTAGGGCAGCACTCCTTCACATTCACAGTAGCCTGTTCTCCATCCATTTCCTTTGCACCCATAGCTCACCTAGCCATCCTATAGCTGTTTTCATAGCTCTCTCATTTCCCTGTGTCTTTTTGTCTCTCACTTCATGCCCCATGCTGGTCTCAGGCCCAAACTTTATTAACAGTACTATCTGGCCACCATTCATGAAAACCTTTACATCAAAGAGGCAATGATATTTGTGTGGAATAGGATTGTGTATGGTACAGAAGATCCAGCAGAGAGATGGAAGGGGAGGCAGGTTTGGCAGGAAAAAAAAGAGAACTTGCTATTCTCCCACCTTAACTGAGACCCAAATCCTAAGGGCCTCACTTGGCTTTTACTCCATTGATTTCAGAGAAAGTTTTGGTAAAGTAAAGGGCTGTCTTGCAATGAGCTCAATGCACGTGGAGCACCACTGAAGCCACTGGTTGTGCATGCAAGTGCATGGGTCTTTCCCAGTTAGGATATGGCCAATACTGAGCAGTTCAAAATGTGATCTGAACTGAGGTACCAAGCACCTGTTCTTTTAAGGTGGCTAACCAGAGGACAGCCCAAGTCTTTAAGCTGGCAAAGGGGAGTTTGTTTTTACATCTTCTATTGTCAACAAGTTTTGTACTTTCTAGTCCTCTTTAGACTAGAAGTCCATCTCTCTGGTGGAAGTAAATTATATTTTAAACATGTGGATCAATTAAACAAGTTAATTCTTGTAAAATAAAAAAAGTTTACCAAACTTACAGAACAAAATAGTGGATCAGATCCTCAGCTGGTGTAAAGCTATGGCCCTTTTGCCTGCATATTACTTGTATAGAAATTCTCACTATTTGTGACATCAAGGACATAGGTCAGATCTGAGACCTCAGTGGAAATCAAGATGAAATTACATTCCTGCAGTCACATAGCATGACCATCACCACCTAATGATGTAGGAGTTGCAGCCAATCATTCAAACATTCAGAATGGCAACAGTGTATATAGATAGATGAGGACGATTTGTAGCTGGGAGCACAATCTTTTTCCACATGTGAGTATTTTTCATAGATAGGGGTTTTTTAAACATTTATTCATTAAATTGCCCATGGAAAGGAGCTGGACTGCAGCATCACCTGAATCCCAAGCAGAGATGTCAGAACTACTACATTAACTCAGCAATGCAGGATACTGTAACAGGACCCAGGACTGAAAGATACTCCTTGATCTTCTGAAGCTTGAGTAAAGGAAAGGTGACTTACAAATTGGCTACTGATTTTTTGAGACTGGGGGGCTACGTCTACACTGGCATGATTTTCCGGAAATGCTTTTAATGGAAAAGTTTTCCGTTCAAAGCATGTTTGGAAAAGAGCATCTAGATTGGCACGGACGCTTTTCCTCAAAAGCACTTTTTGCGGAAAAGCATCCGTGCCAATCTAGACGCACTTTTGCGCAAAAAAGCCCCGATCGCCATTTTAGCCATCGGGGCTTTTTTGCACAAAACAGCACTGTGCTGTCTACACATGATTTGCACAAGAGGGCTTCTGCCCGAACGGGAGCAGCACAGTATTTCTGCAAGAACACTGATGATCTTACATGAGATCGTCAGTGTTCTTGCGGAAATTCAAGTGGCCAGTGTAGACAGATGGCAAGTTTTTCCACAAAAGCAGATGATTTTGCAGAAAAACTTGCCAGTCTAGACACAGCCTGGGAGGAAATAGGGAAGTAACCTTGAAAGTTTTTATCCCTTTCTCCTTTTCTTTGCCTTTTCCATTACTGCCCACAAGTCCCTCTGAATTATGAGCTCCCTCCTCCCCCGCCGCCATTTTCTGGTTGAGAGCCTCTCTGGAGCCAATCAGTGCAAACTCTTGGATTGACTGCAGTTTTCGGATACATAATCGCATCACAGCATCTAGGCTATGTCTACACTGCAGGCTTTTGCTAGCAGAGAGTATGCTAATGAAGTGCTCACGTTAGCATTTGTCGCACTGTCATTTGCATATTCTCTGCTGATGCTTTTTGCACAAGAGGTTTTTGCGCAAAAACAAGCAGTGTAGACGGGTCTGTTTTGTGCAAAAAAACCCTTTTGTGCAAGATCCCTTTTCTGAGGGATAAGGATCTTGGGCAAAGGGGAGTTTTTGCGCAAAACAGATGCATCTACACTGCTTGGTTTTGCGCAAAAACCTCTTGCCCAAAAAGCATTGGTAGAGAATATGCAAGTGACAGTGTAACAAATGCTAATGAGCACTTCATTAGCATACTCTCTGCGGGCAAAAGCCTGCAGTGTAGACATAGCCTAGGAGTGCACAATGTCCACTGTTCTTTCAGAAGTGACTGGTGAGGGGGGAGTCCTGGAGGAGGCCACTGGCCACATGACTCCCCCCAGCCTGGGAAGGGCTGGAATAACCCCCCTCTCCCTGTTCCTGTACCACCCCAACCAAGGTGGCCCAGGAGACTAACAGGGTCACAGGGCCAATGCCAGCAGCAAGGGCTGCCCCTGCCCTGCACTCACAGGCAGTGGCAGGGAAAGCAGAGCTCCCCCAGCTCACTCTGCTTCCCACAGGTGAGTGAGGAGGCAGTCCCATCCCTCCTCCAAACAACGCGGCTGGAGGAACAGAACAAGTTGGGAGCCATGTTGCTCCAATTCTGCCGCCATTGCCAGTGAATGTGGGGGAAGACGGTCGGATCTGTGCTGCAGGTGACAGCCCCCAGCCCCCTACTAACCTTGTGGCCGGCGCCTTGTCCCTCCTGCCTATGGCTTTTGGGGCATGTGGCCCCTTATGCCTTCCCACCCGCTTTCTACTATCTTTAAAAAGGACTGACCTGGAGAAGGACAAGGCACTTCCTCACCTTAGTTACTGATCTGGCTGACCCTAACTCCTGGCTCAGTGACTGGTGTTGCTAATTATCATTGTTATTTTAGCATCTATGAGCTCCAGTCATGGACCAGGACCCCTTTGTGTCAGGTGCTAGACACAGAACAAAAAGATGGTCCCAAGCCAAAGTGCTTCCAGTCATTTGAACCCAGATCTCCTATAACTTATAAGAAAAAAACAACAAATGGTCTGATAGCGCTTTATAGATTAACAAAACATATAGATGGGATCATGAGCTTTTGTGGGCACAGCCCGCTTCTTCAGATGACCAGAGTGGGCTGTGCCCACAAAAGCTCATGATACTAGCTACATGTTTTGTTAATCTATAAAGTGCTACCAGACCATTTGTTGTTTTTTTCTGTAATAGACTAACTCGGCTACCCCCTGAACCTCCTATAACTTATAAGGGCAGGTGGTAAGCACAAGCAGTGGATTGCTTTGGGGGGCTCTTTGCAGACTTAGCAACGTCCTAGGCAACTTCTCTTCCTCGTCTATTCAATGTATCCAAGGGAGGAGGTGACTCTCCACAATTTCCCTCCTTCCTCTCCTTCAGTACAGGCAGTCCCCGAATTACGCGGATCCGACTTATGTCGGATCCGCAGTTACGAACGGGGCTTTTCTCGCCCCGGAGGACTGGAGCAGCGGGATGCCTAGATGCGCTGCAGTCCCGCCGCCCCCGTCCTCCGGGGCGAGAAAAGCTGCTCCCGGTCACTCTGGTCTGCAGGGAGACCGGGAGAAAAGCCGCGGAGCTGCAGGCGCGCCCGGGCTGTCCTGCTGCGGGCGTGCTCCGCAGCTTTGCTCCCCGTCTCCCTGCAGACCAGAGAGACGGGGAGCAAAGCCTTGGAGCACGCCCGCAGCTGGGACTGCATTGCTCTGCTTTCTCTGCCTCTGCCAGAGAGTGTGGGGGTGGGGGTTGGGCTCCTACTGATGGTACAAGGGAAAGAGGAAGGGAGAAGGCAGAGTGGGGCTGGTAGGGATCAGAGTCGGAGAAGAGAGGCATTTCCCTGGTCCTACCCCAGGCTGGGGGGGGAGGCAGTCATGTGGCCAAGCTGGTCCCTCTTCTCCGCCCCCCCACGTCCTCTCTCACTAGTTGCCCCATGTCATGATTCTATGAAGACTGTAAGACAGAATGGAGAACGCTATCCCTGGCTGTAGTACATGGCTACATCTAGACTGGCATGATTTTCTGGAAATGCTTTTAACGGAAAAGTTTTCCGTTAAAAGCATTTTCAGAAAAGAGCGTCTAGATTGGCAGGACGCTTTTCCGCAAAAGTACTTTTTGCGGAAAAGCGTCCGTGGCCAATCTAGACGCGCTTTTCCGCAAAAAAGCCCCGATCGCCATTTTCGCAATCGGGGCTTTTTTGCGGAAAAGAAATCTCTGCTGTCTACACTGGTCCTTTTGCGCAAAAGTCTTTTGGAAAAAGACTTTTGCCCGAATGGGAGCAGCATAGTATTTCCGCAAAAAGCACTGATTTCTTACAGTAGGAAGTCAGTGCTTTTGCGGAAATTCAAGTGGCCAGTGTAGACAGCTGGCAAGTTTTTCCAGAAAAGCGGCTGATTTTCCGGAAAAACTGGCCAGTCTAGACACAGCCTATTTGTTCTTTCCAGAAGCAACTGATCCAGACTCAAGCAGGCCAGGTGAGCAGTGCCAGGCCCACTTCTCAGAGGTCTGCACACACTTCAGAGAGAAAACAGAAAGCAACAGACACCCACAGAAAATAAAAAGCCTGAGGGAAGTGGGTGCAACTCCAATAAAAGTCACCAAGCCAAATACAGCAAAGCCATATGTGATGGTTTGAATGAGTTTGGGTGGAAGCTTATCATATAATGTGTGTAAGTGATAAAGAAGTATAATTTACATGGATTTCTCATGCAGAGGATGTGCAAGAGGAGGGTCACTCACACTGAGGTGGTAGACAAGGCGAAGAGCTGGAAAACTAACTAATGGGGGAATGTAAGAAAGTCTGGGGTGTGTGGAGTTGAGGGTAAGGGCTAGTTTACAACTTCTGGCTTGCTGTTAATACAATAATAATAATTAATAATTAATTAATAGTTAATGTTGGGGAAGGATTGGGGGCTCACTCAACTTGACAGCATTTCTCCCTAGATGTAACATCCTAATAACCTTTGGATACTGCACCCAATCAATTCCATAATTGCAGGGAATGTTCTGGCATTGTTGGACAGAATCCTACTGATTTGGGGTAAAATCAGAAAAGTGGTAGGCATGACAGGGGACACATAATGCCCCTGCCATCTGCTTAGCCAAGCCACAGTTTCAAGCACCTCTGTAATTGTCTGTAGATTAAAGAATGGGTTGATGGCCCCAATTAACACTTTTCAGGATAACAGGACTGCATCTCATCTTTGCCCATCCTCCCAAAAGAGTTAAACATGTTGACACCCTGAATGATTTATCCCCCAGAAAGAAGAGAAATAATAATGGTGATGGAATGGGGGGGGGCACACAGATACCCTGGCATGGGGGTGGCAGGGAATGGAGGGCCCTGATATGGGGAGGTAGGGAGAAGGGGATACAGACATATTGAGAATATGGGAACCCTGCTATGGGGAGAAGGAGAGCATTGGGGAATGGGGGAACACACAGAATCACACAGCATGGGGGATAATGGGGATCTCTAAAATGGAGGGAATGGGGGCACAGAGAACTTCTGGTATATGGAAAAATACGGGGATGACAGGGTGAGAATGGGGTGGGAAGGGGAAATATGAGCCATAAGGGAACAAAAGGGATATGGAGGAAAGTGGGGAATGGGGACACATTTACAAAATGTGTGCCCTCAGTAATTAATTATTTAGAATAACCTAGAGGCTCTGCCAGTGACTGGAGTCCCATTTATTAGGCACTGTACATAGAATCATAGAAACATCGGACTGGAAGGGACCTTTAGAGGTCACCTAGCCCTATCCCAGGCACTCATGGCAGAGCCAAGTATTATCTCTAGACCACCCCTGAGAGGTGTTTTGTAATACACACATTAGGAGAGTGTCCCTGACCATAGAGCACACAATTTGTCTAAATAGACAAAGGGTGGAAGGAAGGAAGTAGGAGTCTACCCAATTTACTGGGAGGAAAGTGGCACCAAATGACTTGCCCAAAGTTACAGCCCTGTGCAGATATCAAGTCTGTATCTGCATCTGCAGCTGATCTGCAGACATGGCCCGTGGATATTTATCCACATCCACAAATACAGGGTGGGTATCTGCAGATTTGCAGGGCTCTGCCTAAAGTCAACCAGGAAGTCTGTGAACAGCTGGGAACTGAATCCCAGTCTAGAAGTGGATTGTGCCCAAGAAAAGCTCGTGATACCACCTGCATCAGTGGTCATCAATCAGTAGATCTGAATCTATTGCTAGATCTTGGAGCCTTTGACAGGTGATCCAGACTGGTCTGGCCAAGAGGCCATTAAGTGCCAGCACTTCAGCTGCCTCCTCTCCCACTGCTGTGCACCTCCTGCTCTTTGCCTTGGAGCTGCCCCCAAGAGCCTCCTGCTTGCTATGCATGGGAGGGGAAGCAGAAGAGGGGAGTGCTGATGTCAAGATGTCATCTTCCCTCCACTCTTCTGCCCAGTTTCCAGAGAGTGAGCAGGGTGAGGCCTTGGAGAAGGGGAAGAGTGGAGCAGGGCCTTGAAAAAGGGGTGGGAGAGGCGGTGGGCCAAGGGTATTTAGGTTTGAGGTGGCTCCTGGATGGGCTTAAATTGAACAAGTGGTCTTGTGCTTTAAAAGGTTGGAGACCCCTACACCACATGGTTTGCTGGCCTCTGAGGTGCTGCAGGACTGTGTGTTGTTTCTTAAGGCTCCTAAGTGCCAGCTCGGTGCCTTGCGGCCACCAGCTTTCCCCTTTCCCTGCCTGCCTGCTAGGGGTGCGCGCTGCCCTGGGTTTGCACCCCCACCGGGGTGCGCGCTCCTCCGCTCTAGAGCCGCTTTGCAGAGCCCCAGGTCCCTGGCCCACGGGGAGGCGTTTGCCTATTGACTTGGATGTCAGCTGTGACCTACTTGCTGGCTAACGGGTGCTGCCTCCGCCGGGAAGCGCCCGGCCGGCAGCAACCCGTAGCACGCCTCTTCCTCGTGCCACGTCTTGCAGCCACCACAGCTGCTGCCAGTGGCCCGGTCTGTCCCGGGCAGGAGCCTGGTTGGCGGCGTGTCGAGTCAAACGCCCTTCCCTCCGCTGGGGAGAAGCCCCGCAGCCCAAGAGAGCCCGGCGCTTTCCCTTCCCTTGCAGCACACGCGTCCCACTGCCTGCAAAACACACCGCCAGCTGGAGCCAACCCCCCTGTCCCTAATGGGCATAGTCCCGCGTCGCCTGCTTGGCACGATTCCGGGCTCGGCCCCTGCTCCGGGTATCTCGCAGGCGGGGGGGCTTGGCACGCCTCAGATCCGCCTCGCTACACTGCAGCTGAAATTCCTCTGATGAACGTGCGGGGCTTGGGGTGGAATTGGAAGAGACACCCCCCCCCCCCCTCCCCTCCTCTCCGCTTTTCGCCTGGTTTTCATGCAGCAGTACCAGGCTAGAGGTCTCCACCGAGCTGCAGGAACAGGAACTAGCTGCCTGGGAAGGTTCCTCTTTCTTTTGTGCATCACTCAGATATCCCGGTCAAAAAAAAAAAAAAAAAAAGCCACCCACCACCCCTGCAGTCTCCAGGCTCCTAGTTAATCCATCCAGAGCCGCCCCTCCGGACAGTCGGACCGGGAGCAGAGGGGGAAGGAAAGGGACGCCTGCCACGTCTCAACCCCCCGCCCCCTTTGGTCCCCCCCCTTCCAAGGGCAGATGGAGACAGAGCGAGGTGATGCAAGAGCGGAGCGCGCACTTGGAGCCTGGTACCAGCAGTAGCCGCACAGTCCCCAGGACAGCTGCATTGTCCCAGCCTCAGTTCTGCATCAGCGGACAGTACTGGCCAATCTCAGCCCTGCAGCCTGGCCCCCGGCCCCGGCCCGCCTCTGCAAGCGGAGCCTTGATCCACTAGAGTGCACCCCCCTCTCCCGTTAGTCCTTAACGCTCCCGCTGCAGCAGTAGCCCCTCCGTGCCCCCAGCCTCTCGTGGGCTCCCGGCTGTGGAGTTTTTTGTTTGCTTGGCTGGTTTTGAATGCTGCGTGTCCTTCTGGGCGGCGGGTGCTAAATGCTGAGCGCTGACAGGATGGAGGAGTTTCCAAGTGAGGAAGAGGAGCCCTGGTACGATCAGCAGGACCTGGAGCAGGGTAAGGAAAGGTGTGAACCCACACCCGAGCCGGGGGGACCTTTGTGAAGTGCAGCCTGCGGACATGCTGCAGAGAGGGGAAGGAGGGGGGAAGCAAACCCTCGTTCTATAGGAAAAAATGGTCTGCTCTTGTTTTGATCTCTCATCAACTCTGGTGCCTGTAAGATACCAGGCTCTGTTAGGAACGCTAAATGTAATCATAGCTGGGTTGCTTAATAGCTCATGAGAAGAGCCAATGTAAAGTTCAAACCTTGGCTAAAGTGAGTCAAATACTGCTCAGTAGGCAGGGATGTCAAATCTAGTGGAACTCCATACACTACAGTGGAGTTATACTGGTCTCAACCTGGCAAGGGCTGAATCCAGACCAGAAAGTTATAAAACTTGGAGTATCTAATCTAAGGCTTAAACAGTCTAATTTAGAGAGAGGCAGGAAAGGCAGTTCAAACAAAAATCAGAAATGACATGCAGTAAATTGAGGACATATGGCAAATTTTCCAAAAGTTCCTGCAAGATTTAGGAGCCTACATACAATGGGACTTGGGCTCCTTAGCCATGCAGAGGCTTTTGAAGATTTTACTTATCTGCTTCATAGGCAGGAGAGGACTGGGAGGGGAAGAAACTGCAAACGGTTTTGTTTTATTTTTTTAAGAGAAATCTAACTTCAGTTCTGTAATTTTGTTTTAAACAATAGTCTGTGTTCATAATTCCACCTGGATATTTGCATTTATTACATGCAGTGTTCCTCCTAAAGACTGGGGTGAATATGGTTAGTGGCATTTAGTGTTTCAGGGCTTTTTTTTTTCTCTTATCTTCGTATGCTGGGTCAAACTTCAGTAAATAAATATCTGGGAAAACTGCTCTCCATTTCATAGCATAGATCCAGTGAACTTAACTGGCAAGCTATTATTGATGAAAACCAATTAAACTAAAATAAAGTCACCTATGTAATTGTTTATATTCTATGCATAGATTTCGGTGTTTAATAGTTAACTGCAAATAAATAGGTGATAGGATTGTCCAGATGCATCTGTATTGCTACTGTCAGCCATAACTTCTGTAGGTTGTGTTGTAAACTAAAGTTTTCACAACTTGAGCTGAAGGGTAGGGGCTGAAGAATTAACAACGAAGAAGATAGGGAGCATTCCCAGTCAGTTTCCAACTCTGCTTTCTCAGCTGATGGAAGAGAAATATTGCTGGAAAGCAGACCCTGTTTCACAAAGTATGATGAGTGAACTAAACTGGGACAGGGATGGCCCAGACTAAACAACTGAATAAACACTATGGGTTATTGAATATCCAAGATTTCCTTTATTGGAGATTTCTTCCCATAGCACTTAAGGGATGGAGGCCCTGCTATGGAACAGTGATGCAAATTAAAGAATTAATATAAAAAGCTTAGAACAATGAGGAGTTTGTTTACTTTAGCCTTGTAATTGGCCTCAGTTTCATGAGTCAGCATTTCTAAAGCAGGCCAGATTCACATCTCCATCGTGCTGGTGTAAATCCTAAAGTAACTTCACTGATGCCAGGTTTACATCCACTTAACTGAGATCAGAATCCAGCCTTCGGTTTTTATGGGATGGAAGAAATCAATGTTCATTTGAAGGGTTTGTAGTCTCCCATGAAAGTGAGGGCTAGACACAATATTTAGACGTAAACTAACTCTGAAGGGGAATCAGAGAGGCCTTTAATTGAAATCAATGAAATGGTACTGCAGGGTAATTACAACAGTAATTAATCTGCATGATGCACAAAGCTCTTCAATAAGGACGCTGCTATTACAGCCTTTATGCTACAGCCTAATAACATATGGTAAAATCTTCAATGACAATGTGCTGATCATGGTGCTGTTAGTTTTTAGGAAGTGACAGGATGGGGGGGGAATATTAGGTGTTATGCATTACTAATAGGATCAGAATGCTAACTGCCCAAGGGTCCAGAAGAAAAGGCAGTGCTTGGCAGAGAGTGAGATTATAAAGGGATATTCTAGGAGACCCAGTTATTTGGGCAAGGTCTGGGAGGGCTAAAGCGTGAGGAGGAAGCTGGATGAACCAGTTGGTTGCTGGGATTTCATCACGATTTAGCAATGTCATCAAATATTTATTAAATTTATACCCAAAACTGTTTGCTAAGCAACGGGCAGCTTAACTAGGAGCTCTGTGATGCTTATGTTTATTAACTACTTCTGTGCCAATAAGCATGTAGTGTAAACCATTGCTGTTCTAGCTACCTTCTTCTTTTCCTCCATGGCCTCTGATGCCCTCAGTACTTTACAAATGTGACTGAAATGATGGGGGGATTTTCTGTCAAAAATAGATCATTTTCTTTCTGAACCACTCTAATTATCAACCAGGTGCCATGGGATGCCAATGTATCAGAAGATTCAGTCTCTACCCCAATGGAGCTTGTAGCACGTGTGTACTTCACACACAGACAAAATAGATCTGATGCATTTAGCTGGTTTCCTTGCAGGATGGTCTAAGGTGCTGTGCTAAAGTCACCGTCCCCCCCAGAGGTATAGCTTCAATTTCCAGCCATGAAACCTGACAACTTGTAAAGTCCAACACCAGAAGTGAGATGGATCAGAGGATCTAATTGGACTGTTTCATTCCTATGTTTCTGGAGATGCCTTAGTGTTTGTTTGTTTTTTTAAAAGAAAAGAGCAATGCTGACAAAACAATGCTACTGATTTCTGGATTGTGCCTCTCCAATTCCAGCAATTTTTCCTTTAAAATGGTCTTAACACAAACAATATTCCATAAAAGGATACACATAGTATGAGCTCAATTTAGATACAGCATCATTTTAGATGGGCTGGGGAAAGGCATATTAGGACAGGTGTTTTTGTGACTAAGAAATTGATAACACAAGAGTGTATGGATAATTAAGTCCCAGAGAACTATGAGCCTTTCCCCAGCAGCTGGAAAAATGATGTGGTTGAAGTGACCTCGTGCTCCATGGAATGTCCGGGCTGAGAGAGCTCCAGCGCATAAGGATCAGCTGGAATTAGGAAATGCAACCTGGAGAGAATAAAGGGAGCCTTTTTCCATTCATTAAAATAGCATTTGCATTAAAAAACAACACACACACTCAAAATAAATTGAATTCAAACTAAATTGACACTGGATCCACCCGCTCTTTCTACTTGCCGTGTAGGGTTCCTTCACCTCCCAAACTCCCTTTTTGCTCTCCCTGCTCCTTAGAGACCTGCAGCTCCCCCAGTGGACTCCCTGGTCATTCTCTCCCAGCTTCCCTTTTCCCAGAGAGAGGCCCACTGACATGAAGGGCCACTCGCATGGCCCATTCATTAGCTGATGTTGCCTATCACTGCCCTATATATTGCTGTGGACCCAGACATCCCTTATCCAGACCCCATCCCACCTCCCTCCTTTCAGGGCATGCCTTATCCTGCCTTCCTAATGCCAGAGCCTGCTCCATCCCTGGGGAACTGGTGTTGGCCCCCCCCAGTGACTACCTGAGTGGGCGCCGGGGGAGGGAGGATGGAACTTGAATACCCCACACCCAAATGCCTTATCCACTAGGCCACTCCAGAACAGATCAGAGTCTGAGGGTACGTCTAGACTACAGGGTTTTGTCGAGGGAAGTTTTGTCGACAGATACTGTCGACAAAACTTGTCGACATAGAGCGTCTAGACACATTCAGTTTTGTCGACAAAGCAAGCTGCTTTGTCGACAAAGCCCTGTAGTCTAGACGCAACCCTACAGGCAATAACACCTTCTGTCGACAGAACTCTCTCGACAGAAGGTGTTATGCCTCGTAAAATGAGGTTTACCAGCGTCGACAAAACTGCTGAGTTCTGTCGACGTTATGTCGACAGAACTCAGCGGTAGTGTAGACGCAGGTATAGTTTTGTCACAAAAGTCCACTTTTGTCGACAAAACTCAGTAGTCTAGACACACCCTTAGATCAGAGTCTGCATTAACTAACAAACATAGCTCCTGCTGTGCCTAGGAGACCCCACCCTCAGTTTTCTGTCATAGTCTGCATTAAAATTTGGAGGGCCATAAAGCTGCAACTAGCAATCAGTTCATTCAGGCACGAACTAATCACTGTACTGTGATGCACAGGCCATTCCCACGTTCCACCCCTCCTGATGCAACACCCCTGGCTGCACAGCTTTGGAGAGAAGTGGCACTGTGATCACCTGATACCCTGGACTGCAGTGGTTGTTTCCCCCAAAGCCACACGGTTGGAAGGACCCAAGATCACTCTGCAGTATCTGAGGCTTTTATTTATTTATAAGTATGACACTGAGCGTGTCTTTGGGTAATGGAACATTTTCAGTGACTAATTGCTGAGCCACTCGGAAATCAGATGCTTAAAAAAAAAAAAAATAAGCACAGCACACAGGAAGGCCAGCTAAGATGTGGAAAAGAGAGTACATGTAGCTCTGCATCTCTGCTGGGCACAATTGAGATTCTCCAAACCTGAAAAGTTCCCCGAATTAAAACCCTCAAGTCAGCTGTAAAAGGCAGGACACTGGGGAGAAGAAGGACCTCACATAGAATTTGCTTAGGAATCTCCTTTCATAATCCCACACCATCTGCTTAAACTCAGGCACATATTTCCAGATGTGGGAGGCAGTGGAATAGGAGAAGAAAACCAGATGGATTCTCTACATCTCCAGCCCAGCTGACCAGAGGTATTTCTTCTTGGCTAAGCTGTGTCTGGAGGATTTGCTGTATAAACTCCAAAGGACATTCCAGCCATAGCAGGCTATATTACTGCTGGGTCTAGGAAAGTCAGAGCCTAAGAACAACCAACTATTTAGCAACAGCCCAATCAATCTGATGCACCGTTTTCCCACAGACATGACTTTAGTTCTTCATGCTTGTCTCGGTACCAGAGTTGGCCAGTGACAGGGGGATGCATTTTATCCAATGTGGCAGGCTGAGGGGGAAGCCAGACAGAAGGCAAAAAGCCTAATCTTGCTCCCACTAAGAAGAGAGGTTCCAGGTTGACTTTCTACTTGAGGTGGGGATCAGGCCCCAAGTTAGAAACAAGGCAAGCTGGCCAAGAAAAAAAAACTAATTCTAATTACAACATTTAATTAATATTTAAACAAATATTACAATGAAAATGTGGGTTGAATCCTGCTAAGTTCTCATTAGTGATCAGATCCTTTACACTGAATGGGACAGATATTTACCATGTGTACACCTCACTTGTTCACGTTCAGAGTTCAGCCGCCTCCATTGCTGCCAGAGTTTTAAATGAGGAAGGGTGGGGGAAGCAAGATCTCTTCCCTCACCCCCTCATCTCCATTTGGAAGCCCCTCAGCATACATTTATTTCTGACTCGTGGGACTTAATGCAGCTTTGTGACTGCAAGGAAAGCAGCTTTCTGCTAGAGCTGCACTGCCAGTTAGACACACACAGAAAATCTACACCGCCCAGGGCTGTAAGGTGAAGTGCTGTAACAATGTGCCTTCTCTTCTCAAACCCAAGCAGTCTCTTGGGCTTAGCTGCAGATTCTGGTATTACATTTGCTCTTTCATCCATGCACTTTGGAAAAGGTCCTGGAGGAGAAAGAGCTCAGGGCCTCACATTTCTGATCCTTGCCCTACCCCAGGTTTTTTTAAGCAAATTTAGTTTTTGTAGAAGAGACCGAATACCTCTGTATCTATGCAATAGGCCATATCCTCTAATGGTGTACATCAGCACACCTCCTCTGACGTCAGGTATCCATAGGTACAGGGAATTCTGCAGCACTCCCAAGTTTTGCACCCGCCTTCTCCACACTAAAGGGGCCCTCCTGCTGACCGGCCAACAGCTTTGTCAGCCACGGATCCCAGCCTCCAGGCAGCCCTGCCAGGTCTCTAGGGTCCCCTCTAATCTTTTCCTTCCATGAATACATTTTTGTAGGTGCACCAAGGCATACACGGCAGTGCACCACCAGGAGAAACACAAATCAAGCTGTGAGTGCTCTGCTAATCAGCTGAGCAGCATTTGAATCTCGGAGCAACTGCACAAGCACACAGCTTATAGGGGGCACTACTCCCGGCCCCACTGACTTTGCCACTACCCACCAGCTCTCAGGGTCCCCTTGTCCACTGGCCCCACCACCACAGGCTCTGCAGCCTGCCAGCCCTGGTGTCCAGGCCACTGGTTCTGGAAGCTCTGCAGCCACCTGGAGTCCTGCCACTGGTCCAGGACTCTGCTCCTGGCCTCAGCCCAGGGCTCAGCGGTTACCCCCAGCTGGGGCTCCAACCAGAGGGTAGAGTTGCCAAGCTTCCTGGACCATACAGTCCATATACTGTTGCCACTAATGTCATCCAGTCAGGAAGAGCTGGCAACCATCAGAGGGGAATGAGATAGATGCAAGGGAGGGGATGTAACCCTAAAAAATTGTTCCCAAACCACTGACTTTATCAATTTGCCCCAGTCAGGGATCTGACCTGCAGGGTCCAGGAGGGCCAATAACAGTACCAGCTTCCTCTGAACAGTCCTAGAATTGTGCCTCGATCTAGGAATGAGAGGGTTCAGTCTCCCAGCCCATTCCGTTGTCTCTGACCTCTGTGCCAGTTACAGCAATATTGTTAAGAGTAGATGTCACCATGTGGTGCAGTTACACTTAGTCTGACAAGTTCTTTTTCTAAGTATGCCAGCAAATGTCCAGTCTTGGCAAGACATGCGGAGTTGTTGTTATCTTGATGTTGCAAGGGTCTATGGAAATGCAGTGGTCCATGGAGGTAGAGCTCGTGCAAGCAGCAGAAGAATTTGCTCTCTGCCTTGGGCTCTAGTTAGTCTGTTCCTGAGGCAGCCCTACTCCCTGAACACTGATGTTGGACAGAGACTCCTGAAAGAAGGTGTTGCCCTGCATGTTGTTTCTGTCCACCTCTGTTCCAAGACTGGTATGTGTGTGAAAATAAAACAAGTTGCCCTGAGAATGTGCCCACTCTCTGCATCTGGGAAACCAAAGAGCAAGGCACAGACATCTGTCATCATAAGGGACAATAGTATTGGAAGGGCTGACCATGTTTTCCTTATGTGGATGCCAGTCTCGCAGTGAAAGGGCAAATTGCACTTAATATCCTTTCTTTGGTTTAGGGCACCCACTTAGGTCTCTGGTCTTTTGCTTTCATCTCTCTCAGGGTGAAATCCCATGATGCTCCTGCTTCTAGACTGGTGCTGAATGACAGCAATGTATGTACCAATTATGTACTCCTGGCTGGACTTGGCACTTCTGGTTGCAAAACAATGTATTGTTCAATCTGAACTGTAGAAACACAGCCCAATACAAGGGAAAAGGGTTTTTAAAGCAACCAAAGATCTCTAAACACCTCTCTCATCCAGAGTCTTGGGCAGGCTAAACAGTCCTTTGTCCGAATTTTCCTGCACTTGTATCCTCCTTGTGCAACCCCCTGCCTGCACTCTTGATGAACAGGTCCAGTGAGCTCAGTGGGGTGTCCAAGGTAGCACTGCAAAAAGAAACTGGCTATAGCACTGTCCCTCAGGGTGGAAATGGGTAGCTATTTGAAACCATTGTCCTCTTTCCTGTGTACACGCTGTCAACCTCTTCTTGAATTAACTCCTTGTACTCACACAATAATCCCTTCTTAACAACAGCCAGACTCAGCCCGAGGAAAAATTCTGCATAGCTCAAAAGCTTGCCTGTCTCGCCAACAGAAGTTGTTCCAATAAAAGATAACCTCACGCACCTGGTCTCCCAATATCCTGGGACTGACGTGGCTACAAGAAGGCTGCAAACAACAATCTGACAAACATACAGCATTCATGTTATTACTGGCAGCTCCATCACAGCATGTCCACCAGGAACTGGGTTGAGAGCACTAATTCATTTCATATAGGTCACTCAATAGCCTCCAGCTGATGATGACTTTCTGATACTAATTGCTAGGCTGCGTTTCAACTATCTATTGTGGTGTTTTTCAACTTGTGGTTGATGGGCTCCTGGGGGTTCGCAGATATGTGTAAGGGGTCTGCACCTCCATTTGAAATTGTTTAGGAGTCTGAAAAAAAAAGTTGCTGTAAATACAAATGGCTTTAGAATCTATTCCCTACCCCAGAACAACCTATGCTAGGAAAATTGTCCGTGGCCTGAATTGGGAGGCACAGGTTCGATGGGGGTAAGGACCCTCCAGTCCAGAAAAGAGGAAAAGATTCTGGCCCATATACCCCCCCCCCCCATATAGTCTTTTTTCCTCTGCTGGCCATTGACTGTAGCTTTGGACGAATGGGACTTCTAGACACTGGCTATGGGGCTGTGAAAAGACAGAGAACAAAGGAAATAAATTACAGGCAACAACATGACCAAGACGTGTGTACTGTTTCTTTAAAAGTAATGCAAGAAGCCAGGCACGAGGGGCAATTCCAGGCAGATTTCTCTCTACTACACCACAGAGTGATGGTAAAGTAGGGATAATTCTGTTTTCTTCTGTTACAGTTTAGGTTTGGCATTAACAGACTACATCGGAAGGGCTGCAGCTGGAGTGGCGTGGGTGTCAGTGTGGTCACTCCTCAAGAGGCCAGCCACTGACTGCTCTGTATCCATTGCCCCCTTCCGCAAGGATGCTGCTCAGAGGCATGGAGCCAACTCTTGTGGATTAAATGGATGGCAATGACAATAGGGATGGTGGCGATGGCCGGGGAGATCAGGAAGCACTGGAAGGCCTCAAATCTATGAAGTAGGAGGGAAGGAAGAATGTGCAAAATGCTTGTGTAGCCGGCAAGAGGCATAAGTACAGTATAGGCATGACTCTCCTTTAAAACCAGTGCAACACCATTGTCTGCCTGCTTTCACCAGTGTAAGGGACGGGAGAATCAGATTGTCATTGGGCAGCTGGTCCCAGTAAATGAAGCTGATCCCTCTGCCAGGACAAGGGGTTCCATTTGGCGAGTTAAGAGGGTGGGGCAGCACTGGGGGCACTAGAAAGCCGGGGAGTTGCAAGGGGCTCTGAGGAGACTGGTTCAGTCAGGAAGGGCAGGTGAGAGCTGGTTCGTGGGTGGCATCTGCCAGCCTACGAGCCGGGGCTGGAGAGAGCAGAAGGCAGCAATAAGAGTTGCCTGTGGGCTTTAAGTGGGAGCCAACGGCCACAGAGATCTGAAGGTGGAAGAGCAGCAGAGGTGCTTGCCCACTGTCATCTGCACACCCAGGCAGCTGGACACAGGCCCAGGGGAGCGAGGAGGCTCCCAGCAGAGCAGCTGTGGTGGTTCCCACTGGGAAGAGCAGTATTGTATTCCAGTTTGAAGGTCTGAGGTGGCTGAGCAGGTCTAGGGACAGGAAAAGTCTGACAGTCTGGGGAGCGACAACAGGCTGTGCTGAAGAGCAGCAGTGTGGTGAGGGACCCCAGGGCCATATTTGCTGCTGGGGAAAATACAGGACTGTGCTTGTAGGGCTTTTGTTATGATTTATACGCACAGGAGGCAGATAAGACAAATGGACTGTTTCTGGGGACAGTGAGGCAGGTGCCCTTGTCACATGGCAGCTGATCACACAGCAAGATGCTCCAAGCCAGGCCACCTTTTCACACAGATCCTTAGTAATTTACACTGAAGGCATCTCCCTGGAGAATTTGTCATTCTTCCCCTTTCACTGCAGAGCTTCCTGGAGGAGGGGACTGCGCAAGAAAGTTTCAGCATCCTTGTCTCCTCTTATCTCTGGGGCAGCTTAGGCTTTTATTTATCTATGAAACATTTTATGGTAGGTGCCTGATAATGGAGACACACAGTGACCAATTCCTGAGCCCTTTTGAAACCACTGTGCCTAAAAGACAAACACAGGCGAGAGGCTGTGACAAAGAAGCTGTTTAGATAAGAGGTGGAGCATGGCACGGAAACACACTGGGTCCAGTCATGCTCCCATTAGAATCAGTGGCAACACAGGGTGCCTACTCTGAGAGCAGAATTTGGCCTACTAAGTTTATATACAGGTGTTTACACAGGCACTCACAAGGAGAGATAGAGAAGAGCCTTATGATAGGTTAGCTGATGGAAAGTCACCTGTGACCTTGAAGGGGGATTTCTGCATTGGGCAGAGAGTGCATGGAGGGAATATAGGTAGAAGAGAAGAAAGAGACACTAATGGAGAGGAGGAAGAATCTATTTCTCTTCGCCCTTAGCAAAAGGAGAGAGATAGGGAAGTAATATAAAGAAGGATAAATTATGGGGAAGGAATGTTAGATTGCAAGGGAGTGAACAGATGCTAGAAGAGTTGGAGGGGGCACCAAGCTGCCACTGTGATGTGTAAATTGTAATTCCCCAGCAGCCTTGCCCCTGTGCCTGGGGGGAGGAGGGGGAAGATTGCCGTTTTCCATGGGTGGAGCATGGCATCTTAGGAGCTGCCTGAACTACAGCAGCTATGCCAGACAGAAAGGGTTTCCCTCTTGCTGTAGTAAATCCCACCCCTCCGGAGGCAATACTGGATCGAGAGAAGAATTTTTCCATTGGCCTAGCAGCAGTTACCTGGGGCATAGGGCAGCTTAACAACATCTCACAGGGTTGTGAGCTGTTCCCAGCCTGAGCAAAAGAGCTAGGTCAGGGGTAGCCAACCTGTGATTCGAGCCACATGTGGGTCTTTACTCACAGAAATGCAGCTCTCAGGGTTACAGCTTGTTTGGAGCCGCATGCCCACTTTGTGCACACGCCCCACTTCCTGGAGGGAGAAGGGCATGGCTGTGGCAACTCCGGTGAGACCCAGGCATTGGGTTAGAACGGGTAGGGGGAAACATTGGGTTGGGGGGGAATCTGGGGGTGCCTGGCTCTGGGGGAGGGATGTGTGGCTCTTTGCACTACTATCCACAGCTCTTTGGCTCTTTGTGTCTAACTGGTTGGCCATCCCTGAGCTAGGTCAACCCCTATTTTATCATAGAATCGAGGGATGTAAATGCTTAACTGGTAAGTCTCACTCTTAATGAGTGAGGCTTACCAGTTCCAGTTAACCAGTAACAGCTGGAGGAGCTCCCCACCTACCCCGGGGCAGGAGGCTGTTCCAGCCCCACGGGGCCTGCTAGAGCAGCTCCTGTCCATGATGGGCTTGGCCAGCCCCCAACCCCGTTGCAGGTTACATGCTGGTTCCCCGGGAGCAGGGCCAGCTGGCTCCACTCCCACAGTGGCTTCGCTGCTGGTGCTGCAGTATAAAGCTTATTTAAGCTTTATGCCACAGAGCCCATAGCTTGTGTAACCGCTATGATTTTTAGCAGTTACATTTCTAAATCCCTAGTAGAATCCTAGAATTGGAAGGAACCTTGAGAGGTCAAGTCCAGTCCCCTGCATTCCTGGCAAGACCAAGCACCATCTCAGACCCTCCCTGACAGGTGTTTGTCCAACCTGCTCTTAAATATCACCAGTGAGATTCCACAACCTCTCTTGGCAATTTATCCCAGTGCTTAATCACCCTGACTGGAAGTTTTTTCCCCCAGTGTCCAACCTAAAACTCCCTTGCTGCAATTTAAGCCCATTGCTTCTTCTCCTGTCATCAGAGGTTAAGGAGAACAATTTTTCTCCTCCTTGTAACACCCTTTTGGCTGCGTCTAGACTGGCAAGCTTTTTCCACAAAAGCAGCTGCTTTTGCGGGAAAACTTCCCAGCTGTCAACACTGGCCGCTTGAATTTCTGCAAAGAACACTGACTTCCTACTGTCTGAAATCAGTGCTTCTTGCAGAAATACTATGCTGCTCCTGTTCGGGCAAAAGGGCCAGTGTAGACAGCTGAGATTTGTTTTGCGCAAAAAAGCCCTGATCGCGAAAATGTCGATCGGGGCTTTTTTTGCGGAAAAGCTTGTGCCAATCTAGATGCTCGGTTCCGCAAATGCTTTTAACTGAAAACTTTTCCGTTAAAAGCATCTGCGGAAAATCATGCCAGTCTAGACATAGCCTTTTAAGTATTTGGAAATTGCCATCATGTTCCCTCAGTCTTCTCTTTTCTAGACTCCCCCCGCTCCCCATCAGTCTGCCACAGCTGGATTGTAGCCTCCCCTCCTACCCGTGCAGCAGCAGGAGGGAGGCTGCCACCAGCCCTTCCTGCGGCCGGATGGGAGCTAGACTGCAGCTCCTGCCCCAGGATCAGGGGTGGGGCCAGGACACTGTGCCAGATGGGGACTAGGCCCCAGTTGGGTAGGGTGTCTGGCCGGGGGATGGGTCAGGAGCAGGCTGGGGGTGTGTGAGGTATTGGCGGTGCAGGGTCTGGGCATGAGGGGGCACTTTTTTCGTGCTGCGCACTGCTCTCAGACACCAGATGTTTTCTTCGCTGCTCCAATAGGGAAGCCGCCTTCAGCCCTGCTTCTACGTCCAGGTCCAGGGCCCAGATGCTCCACAACCCAGTGGGAAACTGCTACCTGCCTCGGGCCAGTGCCTGCCTGGCGCTCCAGCCTCATCCCCCCACCCCCTCCAAGATTATGCCACCGGCTTTCTGCATGGTCAGGAATGGAGGAGAAAGTCCTGAGGCTCCATGCCAGATCCAGCTTGTGGGAAGACCCCCACCCCCCGCAAGATCAGAGCTCCAGCACCGGTTCCAGAGGGGGAGGGGGGAAAAGCGCTGAGGCTACATGCCAAATCCAGCTTGCGCAGTGCGCACACTTTACCACAAGCCAGATCCGGCATGGAACCTCTGGGCTTTCTCCTCTTCCCTCACCCTTGCAAGAAGCTTGTGCTGACACTCTAATCTTGTGAGGGAGAGGGGGCCCCCATGAGGCTGGAGCACCAGGCAGGTGACAGCCTGAGGCAAGTGACAGCAGCTGTTCCCCAGACCCGGAAGTAGAAGCAGGGCTGGAGGTGGCTGACACCGTCATTCCCTGGATCTCCTGGGAGCCAGGGGCCAGCAGGGAGCCCAGGATGCCACCTCTCCCGCCCCCCATGAAGCAGCTGGGGGCACCATGAGCCATGGCTACTGCTTCTGACTCTGCAGAGGTGGGGGGGGGGGAGGGGGGATGTCATCCTGCAGGGGGGAAAAAAAATGTTTATAGAGAGACAAACCCAGTTCTTTCAGTCTTCCCTCATAGGTCATGTTTCTAGCCCTTTAATCACTTTTGTTGCTCTTTAGACTTTTCTCCAGTTTGTCCACATCTTTCATGAGATGTGGCACCCAGAACTGGACACAAGCCTCAGACTGTGGTGGAGACTTCATGGTAGCCTGTCACACACAAGCTTGAAGCACCTTGCATTGTCCGTTGTTGGAAGAGAGGAAACTGGTCTAGATGGACTGTTGGCCATACTGGGTCAGACCGTTACGTTCAGCACAGGTCCCAGCTGCCCAAGCCGCTCTCCAACTGCCATCAGCTGCTCTTTGTGGGCTGCCCTGGCTCCCACTCCTGGCAAAGTGGAGGTTGTAGCCTGCTCCTCCGCGGATATTCAACTGCCAGCAGCCTCCGCCATGGCGACTGAGAGATAATGGAATCCAACCTGGAGGCTACATAACAGGCAGGGGGCAGAAAGAGAAGTGATGCAATGGAAAGAAAGGAAATGACAAAAGAAAGAAATCCCAGCAAATCTCATTAGATTTGCAATAACATCCATACACATCACGCTTGTTTGTTGTTATTATAACCCATTTGAGATGGAGGGATGTTATGGGGAGTTGGCTCGGTCTCCCCAGTGGATTTCATGACTAGAGCTGGTCAGAACCCTTCCACTGTGCAAAGACTTATCAGTTCCTATGAGGTTTTTGTTGGGGGGGGGAGGGAGAGAAGAGGGAGAAGGAAGAGAAAAAACTCTGGACATAGCCTGGTGGTTACAGTGATCTGGGATGAAAAACTGTTCTGAAGTAGGTAAAGCAAGGACTTCATCCTGAATTGAACACAGCCTAGTCCAGGAGACATACAAACCCTTTCCCAAATTAGAAAGCTTGGCGTTCAAGCCACACCCCAGACATTTCATTTTTCAGACACCAAAGGTGTTGGTGTCATTCCAATGCAAAAAACTCATCCAAATCTCAAAGCCTCCAAAGTTGTTATGGCACAGAATTGTCATGCCCCTCTCTGGCTGTTACTCCACCTGTCCCTGCCTCATAAAAAGATATTTCTGCAGGGCAGTTATTTTGTCTTTGAAAGGCATCAGAAAGCACCAAATGTAATTTAAGGAGCAATTCCCCAGGGAAAGCATACCTGAATCACCCTCCCTTTGCAAGAGCTTTATCTACCCCAATGCACACGCTGCAAATTATTCAGCATCTTGCAGGTTGCTGACAGCTGGAGCTTGTTCTTTCTGTACATTGGTGAATTCCATTGTTAAGGTTCCTTAAGATTGCCAAGCTCTTAATGTACAGACTCACTGTATTGCCTGTAGTGGTGCAGCAACCATGCTAATACAATATGCAAAGCGTCACTGGAGCTTATCCTCATTGCAGTGGGCCCCAAATACACAACCCCCCACTAAAATCATTGGGGCAGATCCCCAGTTGCTGTAAATTAGGGTAGTTCTGCTTATTTAGATTTAAAATGATAACATTTATCCAAGGCTGTTCGTGCTCTAATATTGTATTTACTGTGTAATTAGCACTTAATTCTCAACAGCATTCAAATGATCTATGCCACTTACCACCTTTTTCAGCTAGATTGCAGACCCTCAGCCTTCTCCAGAGATGTTCAAGGTTTTTTGCAGTGTGACTTGGACAGGGAATTACTAAATTTGGCTTATTTCACACTGAGGAGGAGAACAAATTCCAGAATCCCCTCATCCTTATAACAAGAGTATCAGCTCAAGTGCCCCCATTTGACCACAGCTGTGGCCACATGGCACGAGGAGAAAGCCAATACCAGGCTATTTAGGACTCTATGCTTCACCTGGAGACCAATAAGTGAACTTAATATCAGAGAAGTAATCCCAGTTTACACCAGCTGAGGATCTGGGCCTTTGATCCCTGTTGTAAATTGCTAATCTTCAACCTAATTCCAAGGTGGGTAAATCTGGCTCATTACAATAAGCAGTGGAGGAACCAGGTAAGAGGTGATTAAAGCTGCCAAGCACCTGCATGTCCCTTTGTCTTCCTTTAGAATTGCAGGGGACTAGCCCTTCTGAAAGTACCAAAAAAGGTTTTACAAGAAGGAGGGAGAAAAAATATTCAGAACCTCTGATGATAGGACAAGAAGCAAATCACTACAAGGGAGGTGTAGGTTGGACATTGGGGAAAACTTTCTAACTATCAGGGTGGTTAAGCATTGGAATAAATGGCCTTGGGAGGTTGTGGAGTGTCTGTCATTGGAGATTTTTAAGAGCAGGTTAGGCAGACATATGTCAGGTATGGCCTAGATCAGGGGTGGCTAACCCATTAAATGAAGAGAGCCGTAACAGCGGCGGAAAAAATTCAAAGAGACACACCAGAATTTGTTTTTTGAGCAGCAATTTTTGTTTAAAAGATGCCATTTTGAATCGCCACACCAGACGGCTCCCCTGCCCCGGTGAGCACAGGAAGCCACGGGCCATTTCTAGGGGTGCAAGGGCAGCTTCCTGAGCTGCGGAGGAGGCTTCGCGAGCTGCACTTTAAGGGGGGAGAAGAGGCATGCGGCTCACGAGCCACGAGTTGGCCACTCTGATCTAGATGGTGCTTGGTCCTGCCATGAGTGCAAGGGACTAGTCTTGATGACCTCTCGAGGCTCCTTCCAATTCTATGAAAATCAGCCACTTTTTATGCAGAGGCTGATTTTTATACCCTAAATAGCTCAATTATCTAACTGTAATGAGAGAATAAAACCACAGCTGTCTGTTCCGTATGACAGGATCAAATCCTCCTGTGTAAGGCCTTATTTATAAGGAACCTAGCATCAGGGAGCAGGCAAAACATCTCTGTACAGCATCAGACCCAAATCCCCCAACCAAACCAATGTCTGTTAGATGTTGATGGAAAATAGCCCTTTGGGGTTGGCCTCTGCTTGGGAGCCTTTTTTTCTCCAGAGACTCAGCCCAGAAGGGCAAGGGGGAGCAATGGTTATTTTAAGCCATCCTTGTGCTCTCCCTACCAGCAGTTGCTGTGCAGGCCAGTGCAGTTAGTGAAAAGCAGAGCAACCAAGAGATGCTTGATTTCTATTCCACGGTGCCTCTGTGTACCAGCTCTCATGTGTCTTAGGCTACACCAGCATACCTGTCAGAAAGAGCCACCCAGAACACCCCTGACATGCGGCCTGATCCACCACCCATTGAAGTCAGTGGAAAGACTCCCAATGCCTGCAGAAGACATAAAGGGGGATTTTCCCCCTAAGGGGTAAAGCCAGCACAATACTCCTTCACTGTCCTCTTTCAGATCCGTGTAGGGGAACATTGAGCATGTGGCTAGAGCTGTCCTGGGCTGCTGCAATAGCCTCGGAGCAGTTTTAACTTATCCCGGAGACTGGAATGTCCCCCGCTTGCCTCCTGAATTCAAGGGAGTGCAGACTAAAGAGGCAGCAGTGAGCTACCTCTCTTACCTGCACTGAGTTCACTTAGCAGTCCCGCAGCATCAGGGCCCCTCTTCCCTGCCCAGTCCCTCCACTCATCCAGCCTTGGCCTTCTTGCTGCCACTTCACACACCCTTATTGCTCATGGGTTAGCCTTCTCCTCTGCAATCAGTGGCATCTGCAGTAACCTCCCTACCTCTCTTAGCCCCAGCGCAAGGCATACCTTTCCTCCTGCGGCTCTCATCTCTGTAGAATAGCCTCGACTCTGAACTCCTATTGAACTCTGTAGCTGTATCACTGAGTTCTCTGGAATGGGCCAAAGGAGGCCCTGCAGATTTAAACTGTGCTGCCCGAACTGCAACAGCCATGTCAGAGCCCTTTACCCAGGCAAAAGGCGAGAGAGCCTTAGCCCTTGTCTGCACTAGACAAGAAATGCTCCTCCCGCCTATGTAACTGCCTGCTAGGCTAATGTAATAAAACGAGCTCAACAGGAGGCTTAGGGCTGATGTCGGCATAGTTAGGATGACGCAGTTGGCTGTCATTCCTGCCACCTGACAAGAAAGCCAGCTCCTGGTCTCTGCTCCAAGTGGGGCTGC
Organism: Pelodiscus sinensis; assembly: GCF_052426305.1. Lineage (NCBI taxonomy): Eukaryota > Metazoa > Chordata > Testudines > Trionychidae > Pelodiscus > Pelodiscus sinensis. The sequence goes on from NC_143071.1 coordinate 18,074,706, forward strand.
CACCCAGGCTCCTGGCTTGAGCTCTTCCTGGGCTCCCCATTGGGAGCCCTGATACCCACTGGAGTTCTGGCTCCCGGTTTCCTGCCAGGAGCAAGGCAGCCAATCAGACTGCCTGTGCAGGTTGACTTATCTTTGTAGTGTAGTAATTAGGGATGTGCACGACTAGCCAAAGGCAGAGGCGCCCTTATCGACTAATTGAATAGTCAATGCAAATTGCATCGACTATGCGATTAGCCAGTTAATCGAAATTTTACATCCCTAGTAGACATAGCACTAGTTTGTATCTGGATTGTTGCGACATAATGCACACTTGCTGAAGGGGTGAGTTATCTTGCACTCTGTGTAGAGTTGTTTGAGTGTAACAGCTAACTCAAGGAGATGTACACAACAGTTCTACTAAATCCTTACATCATATTCTAACCACCCCCTGAAGGACCTGTGGACAAAAATACAACAGGCAGCGAGTTTTCAAGGTCTCAGCAGCTAAGAATAAAGCAATGGGGCATCTGAGTCCCACTGAACAGGAATCAAGGTTGTTCTAGCAGGGAGCGATGAGAAGTAAGATTTTAGGGAGTTGCCTCCAGCTCCCTGCCTGCCTACCTACCCACGTCCATGGCTACGTCTAGACTGGCATGATTTTCCGGAAATGCTTTTAACGGAAAAGTTTTCAGTTAAAAGCATTTTCGGAAAAGAGCGTCTAGATTGGCACAGACACTTTTCCGCAAAAGCACTTTTTGCGGAAAAGCGTCCGTGGCCAATCTAGACGTGCTTTTGCGCAAAAAAAACCCAATCGCCATTTTCACGATCGGAGCTTTTTTGTGCAAAACAAATCTCAGCTGTCCACACTGGCCCTTTGTGCAAAAGTTTGGCGCAAAAGGGACTTTTGCCCAAATGGGAGCAGCATAGTATTTCCGCAAAAAGCACTGATTTCTTACAGTAGGAAGTCAGTGCTTTTGCAGAAATTCAAGCAGCCAGTGTAGACAGCTGGCAAGTTTTTCTGGAAAAGCGGCTGATTTTCCGGAAAAACTGGCCAGTCTAGACACAGCCCATGTGTCTACAATAGCTCTTGGCAGGAGGTAAGAGCATATCTAGAGGCCAACTAAAGTGGATGAGAGGAGCCATAGATGAGGGAAGAACTAAAGCTGAAGCAGTATGGTTAGTGACACTGCGGCTGGTGGGCTACACGTCTGGACGAATGGAGGACTATAGGGTTGAGACAGGTTACAAGTATCAGTGCAGATGATCCTCTTTTCTGTCTTGCCTTGCGTCTCTTGGCTCCTTATCCATGCTCTTTCAAAAGGGGGGCGGGGTGTCATTTTCTGCTTCTGAGCTGTAGAATCTCTTTACAACTCTCCCCAGACGCTGCCTGTTTTCTAGTTCAATTATTGCTGACAGAGTCCTTTAAATTATGATGCAGGATACTCTTCTGCCTAATCCACTTAACTCAACCCGAGCTGATTAAATTGGATGCCATATGGTGGGAAAGCACTGATGTAATCTGCACAGAGGGGGAGTCTCCTGCCTCATTACCTGGAGTGCAGCATGGATTCTTCTCTCTAGGTTTCAATGTGCTGGGGGTGCCTTCCTTGCCAACCAGTTCAGGCTGGACAGATTTGCACCATCAAAAATACATGATATGGAGAAAGATGGGGGATTGCCAGTGGAAAATACAGATAACCACATCCCATGCAACTGAAGAAGCAACTTTCTTTACCCCAGCTGGAATATAACATACCATTCCCCCTCTCCCCCCGTCCTCTGAGGGCAATTGGAAAGCAGAGTCTGTTCTGTGGCTAAAGGAAGGTGAAAAGGTCTTTGTACATGTACCTGTGCCTCTATCTTGATTACATTCATTCCAGTAATTGCAGCCCTCAGACCTGGTCACTCTGTACCGTGCTGATGACTGTAATTAAAAGGTCAGTGCTCAGACTAACCCCCACCATACAGTTCAGTGCTGGAAAGCAGATTCTCAGGGAAAAGGGAGTAGATGTGACTGCTAACCGACCAGAACAGGACAAGAGCCAGAGAGTTAGCCTTGTCTCTCATTTGAGGTCTGCCAGCACAACCAGCCAAGGTTCATCGTCATTTGCCACAGACACACAAACACTCTTCCCCTGTAGGCGCCATTATGTCGACAGATACAACCAGAAAGTGTCAGAAGTAAGGAGTAATATAATAATGCCTTGCACTATCAGTGAAGTATTATTCCTCTGAAGATCCCCTAGCAAGCAGTAGATATGCAAATGGGGAATCTGAAGCACTGAGAAGTAACATGACTTTCCCTAAGTCACATGGCCACTTCGGGGCAAAGCTGGGAAGACACCCCAGGCACCCTGTCTTCCAGGCCATGTCTGCCCCACAAAATTATGTCAACCTTACACTGGCACACAGCCACCACCATTTTTAAACTGCCTGTGTATGCACACACTGGGCTTCTTGTGTTGGCAGTGCACATCCCGCACCAGGAGCGCTGGGATGGACGATATTGTCAGTGAGGGGCATTGTGGGATGGATCCTGAAAGCCAGGAACAGTCCCCATAAGCGATGCAGTGTCTATATTGACCCTGCAGTGACTTCATTACATTGACTGTGTCTCTACACTATTCAGGGAGGTGGTGTTACTAAATCAGCACAGAGAGGCACTTACTTCAACAGAAGCCAAATTTAAGTGAATGAGCTTCCACAACTAGGTTGACACTAGGGTGGCCAACAAGGTCCCTCAAGAATAGAGGATAGTTGCATTTAGTGCATGGTAGGGATGTAAAAGAGAGTCAATTAGCTGACTACCCGATAAGCCTAGGCCTATCTGGTAGTTGAGTCGACTACTCGCATTCTCCCCCCCCCCCTTACTGCCTCTATATCAGAGGCAGCAGGGGAGGAGCAGGAGCCAGTGCTGGGGGGAGCCAGCTTAAAAGCTGGTTCCCCCCAGCACTGTCTCCACGGTGCAGGGGAGGGAGGCAGGGTCAGCAGAGGCACAGCGATACTGTGGCTCTGCCTTTTAAATGTAGAGCGAGCCAGGCAGCTCTTACTACATTTAAAAGGCAGAGCCGCAGCCGTCTGGACCTGGCACAAGCCGGGACTGCTTCAGTCGTGGCTCGCGCCAGGCCCCGAACCTACCTCTGCAGTTTAAATATAGTAGGAGTCAGGCCGCCTGCACGCCCGGCTCCTATTACATTTAAACTGCAGAGCCGCAGCGGCCGTTTATCAACTAATCATGTACTCGATACAAATTGTATTGAGTACACAATTAGTCATTTACTTGCTGCTTAACATCCTTAGTGCATGGGGGCCCAGGGCAGGAGGATGGGGGGGGGGAGTAGGGCAGGGGAGTGTGGGGGCCCAGGGATACATACGGGTGGGGAGGGATAAGGGTGCCATGGGGGGGGGGGCTGCAGCTGCACATACTGGGTCACTGCTGCTCTTCTGACAATCAGAGAGTGAGGGGAAAGTTCACAGCCTGCTGCATTCCTCCTCTGTCCTCCCATTGGCAACTGGGAGCAAGGGGAAGGCACAAGCTGAGCACTTTCCCCTTGTCCCCTGATAGCCAGGGAAAGAGAAACAAGACCTGGTACCTCTGCTGTGCCGGGAGAAGGAGGGGTCTTGGGACTGGGGCAGCCCCCCCACCAGTCCCTTTCACCTGCCTGGCTACCTGTCGCTTAGCAAGGCGACCTGCAGGAGAGCCCCGGGAACCCAGCCTGGCTTGGAGCAGCAGCAGTTCAGCACCCCAGCAAGCCGGCTTCTTCTCACCAGAGTGCCACATCGGTGTGCACCAGCTTACTTTCACCTCTGGTCTCAAGAGAAAAATAGACACACAGGTGTCCTGTTTCGTATCAACAGAGACAGAGTAGCAAAAACCAGGACTGTCCTCTATACAAGAGGACAAATGGCCACCCTAGTTGACACATGGCAGCTTACATTGACCCAATCCACTAGTGCAGAGCAGGCCTCCACCTCCTGCCCTAACGATTAAATGTCACTGCCTCCTAATCACCTGCCAAGTCAAATTACTTCTGGAAGAAGCTGAAAATGTTTTAGGCCACAGCACTTATCCTGAAATTCGTCCTATTTTTTTTAGGGGCCACAGTGGGTGTTATAATGTACTGGGGAATATTAGTGTATCAGGCCCAGCTTCCCATATTCACCAACGCCCACCATTCTACATGAGCCAGATCCCTTCAAAAAATCACGAGACTTTATAAACAATACATTGTTGAGGTTCTTTGTATTTACTTTCTGGTGCTAGAGACTGACGGGGCTACATTTGCAAGGTAATCTCTCCAAACATAAGGGTTAGCGATTCACCTTTTTTAAAGTGAAGCTGAGAGTCTCATATACAGGCAGTCCCCGAATTACGCGGATCCGACTTATGTCGGATCCGCAGTTACGAACGGAGTTCCTCTCCCTGGTCTCCAACAGACCAGGGAGAGGAAGCAAAGCGGCGGAACACGTGGGCAGCGGACAGGGCTGTCCGCTGCCCACGCGCTCCGAGGCTTGGCTCTGCTTTGCCCCCCCCGTCCCCCTGGTCTGCAGACCAGGGGGAGGGGGGGAGGCAAAGCAAAGCCAAGCAGAGCCAAGCCGCGGAGCGCCCAGTCAGCTGACAGCCCAGACGCGTCTGGGCTGGCAGCTGGCAGCGCGCTCCGCGGCTTGGCTCTGCTTTGCCCCCCCCCATCCCCCTGGTCTGCAGACCAGGAGGAGGGGGAGGGGGGGACAAAGCAGAGCAAAGCCACGGAGCACACGGGCAGCGGACAGCCACGGCGCGTCTGGGCTGTCCCCGTGCTCCGTGGCTTTGCTCCAGACACCTGTGGTACAGCAGCTGGGGCGCTGCCAGTTGGTCCCGTAGCGCCGCTCTGGGCGCTACTGGACCAACCGGGCAGCACCCCAGCTGTTCTGCCCCAGGCGTCCTGATTCAGCCACTGCTGGTCAGATTCAGCAGCAGCTGAATCAGGACGCCTGGGGCAGAGCAGCTTGGGGGCTGCTGGGTTGGTCCAGTAGCGCCGAAGAGCGGCGGCACTACTGGACCAACCCAGCAGCACCCCAGCTGCTCTGCCCCAGGCGTCCCCAAGTCAGCCGCTGCTGAAACTGACCAGTGGCTGACTACAGGAAGCCCCTGCCCCGGGCTTCCTGGAATCAGCCGCTGATCAGTTTCAGCAGCAGCTTACTTGGGGATGCCTGGGGTTCTTAAGTTGAATCTGTATGTAAGTCAGAACTGGCGTCCAGATTCAGTCGCTGTTGAAACTGATCAGTTTCAGCAGTGGCTGAATCTGGACGCCAGTTCCGACTTACATACAGATTCAATTTAAGAACAAACCTACAGTCCCTATCTTGTACGTAACCCGGGGACTGCCTGTAATCCCACGGCTCCAGGAGTGGAGGCTTTAAGGAGAATACCAATTCTAGTGAGATTCACAATAATATGGTGAGAGTTTGTGAAGCTGTTACCAGGCTCAGAGCAAAGGGCTTGTTTGTTTTTGCCACGAGGCGGCGGGAGGGCAGGGGGAAGAACAGCGAGCATGTGGGTGACCTGCAGACACTGCAAAGCTATTAACCCTATTTTGGGGGAATCAGTAGATGCCTGAGAGTAAATTCACTGGCCTGATTGTACCATAAGAGACGCAGCCCCTTCAGCACAAGATCTAACTCCCAGGGCTGCTGGGTGCAGCTCTACAAGAGCTAATCATAGGAAAGGCATTTTGAACAGAAACTCGCTAATTCCACTGTGAAAGCTGAGGCCTAAGAGTGGGGGTTGGGAGAGCTAGGGGGGCTCTGATCCTCTCCCTCCTGCCATGGTAACAGACTCCCAAGCACTGATTGCCCAGAGGGACTTCTCATTAAAGCGCAGTGACAGCAAGCAGAGAGGGAGGGATTCAATTAGCACTTCTGTGCCAGCACTGCCCCCCTCTGTATCCCGCCAGGGAGGGATAATTGAGATAGCTACCCCTGCTGCCCTCCCATGACTAGGAGACAAGAGTCTCCCCTGGGAAGAAATGCAGGCTCAGGAGCTAGCCAAGATCTTTGCACGCCCATAGAACCTGGAAGCCAGTTCAGTGGTCAAATGTCTATTTGCCCTCCGGGCAGCCACGTCACTTGTGCCACCACTGATGCTCATAGACAGACATAAGGTGCCATAACAGCCAGTGACAGAGCCAGCAGGGAGGAAACTGATGGGGAGGGACCATTGATTCGCCCGGGATGCATGCAGCTTTTAGTTCTCGTATCAGACTGTTCGTGGGCAATGGATGCTGGGGGAGGGTGAACTGCTCCCTTAAACAGAGAAAACATTTCCTGAGGATTCCTCCTAGCACTTCCAGGTGCTTTACACACTATGGGTCCAACCCGAAAAAGTGCTGAGCACTCCAAGTCTCATTGACCTCAACAATGGGAGTTGAAGGCACACAGCGTCTTGCAGGATCAGCCCTTACGTGCTCCATCCACCATCCTGAGCCCTGCTACAGCCCTTTCAGGGTGCAAAGAAGCCACAAAGTTGGCTTAAATAGCTAACTGGGGAGACCCTTGGGCTACGTCTACACTGCAGGCTTCTTGCACAAGAACTGTTTTGCAAAAGAGTTCTTGCACAAAAGGTCTTGCGCAAGAGCGCATCCAAACTGCCATGTGCTTTTCTGCAAGAGATGTGCTTTTGCGCAAGAGCATCCATGGCAGTGTGGACCCTCTCTTGCACAAGAAAGCTCTGATGGCCATTTTAGCCATAGCGGTTTCTTGCGCAAGAAACCCGTTGCCCATCCACACTGCCTTCTTGTGCAAGAAACAAAAGACAGGACTATGCAGCACTTTTAAAGACTAACAAGATGGTTTATTAGGTGATGAGCTTTCGTGGGCCAGACCCACTTCCTCAGATCAATATGTGGAAGAAAACTGGCAAGAGGGCTTATTCCTCATGGGGAGAGGAATAACTCTTGCACAGGAAGCCCTCTGTTCCCACACTTTACTGTATATTTACTTGCGCAAGAACGTGCGTGCAGTGTAGACGCTCCGCAAGTTCTTGCGCAAGAAGCCCGTAGTGTAGATGTAGCCTTGATATATGGGGGTCTCCAGGGCTATGCTTGCACTCACGGCTTCTTGCGGGATAAATATGCAAATGAGGCTAAGTGTGGAATATCACTGAGCCTCATTTGCATACCTAATGAGCTGCCGTTTTTGCATAAGAGGCCGTTACATCGATTATTTTCAGGAAGAATGGCATTGTGCAAGAGGGTTTTTCTTGCGCAAGAAGGGGCAGTGTAGACAGCTCCTTCTAGTACAAGAGCCTCTTATGCAAAAACGGTGGCTCATTAGGTATGCAAATGAGGCTCAGCGATATTCCACGCTTAGTCTCATTTGCATATTTCTCCTGCAAGAAGCTGCGAGTGTAGACATAGCCCAGGAGTCGAACAAAGCCTATGTAGCTGGCAGGGCACAACACTCTTACATTAAGATTAGGAAACAGGTCAGAGTCTCCTATCCTCCAGTTCTCCCCCGCTGGCAGATAGGTCCCTTAGGGGTCATTCCAGGAGGCAGTTTAGAACAGCCTAGAGGTCGTTCTGTATTAAATCAGGAGCTGAGCTGTCCCCTTTGCATTTGGGTGCACAGAAAATTGAGCCCTGACCATGGTTTCTAGGACTGGCCCCCTGAAATGCAGCAAACGTTAGAAAGTGGAAAACAGCAGACAACCAAGCAACAGTGCATGGACCCACAGAGATGGGGCAAAAGTATGGTCTCAGGAGGGACTCACACAAACCACCTCTATTACAAAAAGTGCCAGAGGGTCCAGGCAGAGAAGACAGGTTTCCAAGTTCTTGTCCAAACAACCCACATGCTGCATGGTGTTCAGCTGCTACCTTAAATAAAGGGCTGTAGCCACCCTGCTGGTATTTAGGTTGGCGATTCCAGGGAACGTCGCTCTCAGCAATCTGTCCCTTTTACTTTTCAGACCTGCACTTGGCTGCCGAACTGGGGAAGACGTTGCTGGAGCGTAATAAAGAGCTGGAGGATTCACTGCAACAGATGTACGCAACCAATGAGGAGCAAGTGCAAGAGATAGAGGTATAGATGCTGCTGGAGGCCAGGATAGCTCCCTGCTGCTGCTGCTCTCTGAAGAGCTTAGTTATACGAAAACGGGGGACATTTCAGCCACCTTGCAGCCAATGGGAGCTGCTAGGCTGTTAAGAGCTGTGCTGTAGGGGGAGGGGAGTTAAAGCCACATATGGAATGGAATGAATCACTGGAGGATTAAGTCCTAATAAAGCAGATCAGCCAGTCTGGGCTCCACGCTCTGAGGGTCCCTCCACCCCCCAGTTGTATTTTTTCATCACGTGCCCTCTGCCTGCAGCTTTGGGAGCCCCTTTTTGGCTGGCTCATTGGTCATGTTCAGTCGTATTCTGTTCCTAAGCCACACCCCACACGGCTTTTGGTGAGAACGCTGTAGGAAAGGGTGCGATCATTCTGGTGCCTCCCGGCCTGGTTCCAGCTATTAGTGATCCTGTTTAGTAGCCATCTAAGCACAGCGCTCCCTCGTGCTATGTGCTGCACTGAAGCAGACTAGCCTTGTCCCAAAGAGCTAGTCTAAATAGACAAGACAGACGCAGGGCAGCGGAAAGGGAGAGGAGGACACACAAGCACGAACAATGTCACATTGGCTGAGTTTGTGGGAAATAAGTGAACAGATTCGACAGTCCCTCACCCCTACCCCACTGCTGAGTTCTCTCACAGCCAGAGAGGAAGCACTATTGTAGGGCTGGCCGCACATCACAGCAAGGGTGACACTCACCAAATAGCGTTAGGAAGGCTGGGGAAGAGCACAGGTAACTGTTCCTTTAGGCAGATAAATCCAACTGACTACCCTGAGCTTCCCCAGAAGTCAGTGGACATTGAGGGATCTCAGTACCTTCCAGGGTTGGGTCCCCTGATGACAAAGCGAAAAGACAGGCTGTTCAGGAACAGGCTCTATGCACAAACACGGGTCTTCAGTCTCCTCACGTTTCACAGACTCCTGAATTTTTTGCAGTACCTGACGAAGCAGCTGGAGATGTTGCGTCAGATGAATGAACAGCACGCCAAGGTCTATGAGCAGCTGGACCTCACAGCACGGGACCTGGAGCTGGCCAATCAGAAGCTTGTGCTGGAGAGCAAGACATCCCAGCAGAAGATACAATGGTAATGCTCCCCACTGCTCGTGCTTAGGTCAGCAATCTGACTGATAGCTGGGGGACCAGGATGGGGTAAGATGCTTTGCCCTGTAGGGGCAGATGGCTGCCAGTCCTGAACAAGAACAGAAGGGTCTATTTGAAAAATACCCATTCCCTGAACTACAGGAACAGAAGCATGTCAAGAAGCTCTGGAGGAGAATAATGCCAATCAGTCGTTACTTGGATGCTAGTTCCACCTCTAGGGTAGCCCAGAGTAGGATATTCCCTGCCAACTAACACCATCGTATCAATAATATTTTCCCTTCTAAAAGGAGACCCTGACCAAGGTCAGTCCTTGTGAGCACCAGATGGTTCTACTGTGTCTTGTACAACATGTCTTTTTAAAAGGCTGTACAAGCACAAAACTTTAGTGTCTCGGCTCTACACACTGTTTTACAAATGGTACTCACAACTGATTCCTGGCCAGTTTCTGCATTTTATTTCTATGGCAGGAAGAGAAGAATGAATAAACTTGGCATCAATCTCATTTTAATCAATTAAATGCTGAGATAGTCTAGGATTGTGCAAATCCCAGGAGGCTATTGTTCTAACCAACTGCTTCAAGAATAGAATCCCAAATTATTGCACTCCTCTGCCACCTCCTCATCCACCTGCCCCCGCCACACATATATGCCCCAAGAGAGAAAACACTCAGGCAGGATTCATCACAGGTAGAAGCGTACTCCCAGTGCACCCCAAATCCCCCCCATATCTCCATCCAGGGCTTTGGTATATATAAGGAATGCAGGATCTGCCCTCAAGTGCACTCTTCCTCAGCCTTCCCCTACAGTAGGAGGGCATTGTTAAGCAAGACCTTTAGCAGATAGGCACCTACCTAAGAATGGCCATATTAGATTAGACCAAAAGTCCATCTAGCCCAGTATCCTGTCTTCTGACAGTGACCAATGCCAGGTGCCCCAGAGGGAATGAACAGAAGAGGCAATCATCAAATGATCCATCCCCTGGCACCCATTCCCAGCATCAGGCAAACTGAGGTTAGGGACACCATTCCTACCCATCCTGGCTAATAGCCACTGATGAACCTATACTCTGTAAACATATCTAGTTCTTTTTTTAACCCTCTTATAGTCTTGGCCTTTACAATATCCTTTGGCAGGGAGTTCCACAGGTTGTCTGTGCATTGTGTGAAGTACTTCCTTTGGTTTATTTTAAACCTGCTGTCTATTAATTTCATCAGGTGACCTCTAGTTCTTGTATTGTGAGAAGGACTAAGTAACACTGAACTTCCTTATTGCCTCCCCTTACTTTTCTCTCTCTTTCTCTCTTTCCCTAACCTTAACTGCAGCCTGACGGAGACCATCGAAGGGCTGCAGAACCAGGTGGAGGAGCTGCAGAAGCAGGTGGAAGAGCTGCGGAGCTTAGAGCAGCTGCGCATAAGGCGGGAGAAAAGGGAGCGGCGCCGAACCATCCATACCTTCCCCTGCCTTAAGGAGCTGTGCTCAAGCCCCAGGTATCACCCTAAAGCAGGGAGAGGTAAAGACAGGTGCTGAGATGATATCAGCAAGGTTCTGAGAACCAGCAAATACTTGGGCCTTAAAACTGGCATTTCTGCTGAGAAGGGGAAAACCAGCAGCATGAGAGGGACGCAAATTTTATTCCTCACTGCCCCAGTTCATTAAAGCAGCACAAGTCAGAGAACACAGTGGGGAGGGCTCTAAAAAGGGGAGCAATAGAAACTCAGGATTTGCCAGGTTAGCTTCTCACCTCTGCAGCAGAGCCCCATAAGCAGAGCTTGAGAGGAAGGTGAGCCCCACCCCTAGGCAATGCACACAGCTGTTCAGCTCTTGGGTTCCTTCCTGGTCACTCTATCAGCAGATGCCTTGAATCATGAGATTTTGTGGAAGGGCTCCTATGACATCTTAGGAAGTAGAGCTGCACTGGGGCAAGGAAAGGAGGTGCCCGGCCCATGTGGCTCTGCCTTTCTCATGCACGCTGCTTCCCGAGTGCTGTAGGGAAACACATCTTAAGCAGCAGGGCTTGAGCTACATTTAAAGAGCTGTAGCCAGTGTTCCCCCAGTACGATTCTCTCATCACCATCTAGAGCATACAGAGACAAGGTTTTGACCCTGACAGCTCCTTGGATGGGGCAGCTAGCACAGGCAGACAGTGGTCCCTGTAAGCTGTGCATGTGCGCAGCCACTCAGGAGAGATTCAAATGCCGTCCCGCCGATTAGCAGAGCGTCCACAGTGAGGTTTTTGGTTTCTACTGGTGGTGCACACTCACACATGCCTCTGCACATACAAAATGTATTCCATGCGTGGACAGAAAAGATTGGAGGGACCATTGCAGGCAGTCCCTCCCTACCACTTGCACCCAGACAGATGTTGTAGAGGAGTGTGAAATACTACATCTCCTTCTGGTGCAGCTACAGTAGAGCAGCCGTATTTTTTGCACACGCATTACTATTTGTACTGAAGCACTGAGAAGCCGCAGTCACGAACCAGGTCCCTGCTATGCTAGGTGCTGTACAAACACATATGATGTTATCGTTCAGCCCATCATATCTGAAATCCAGCCACTGCATTAATTCACTGACCTCCTGAAGACATTTCTTGCTCAGCTTCCTATATGATGGACTCTTCTCTAAATAGACAGACAATCAATCAACCTGCTATCCTATAGAAAGCATTGCGCTGCCAGGGGATACAAATGCACAGCATTGTAGTAGAGCAATGCAGGGGACATCACAAGGGTATAATCTATCCCGAGGCAAAATCGATGTGGTTGTTTTCCCACCATGCCCCTGTAGTGCTTTACCCACATTGCCTTGCTGCACCGTTTGGCTTTGAAATTTGCATTTGGGATTTGCAGGTCACTCTGACCTACAGAGAGTAGGGAATCTGTTCAATACCCATTCCCTCGCCTCACCCAAGCCCTCGAGAGAAAAGGCTGGTATTTTATCCCTGTTACAGAAGCACTGAAAGAGGAGCTACTCCCACAAGAATCTTTTTCCATCCACCCCTCAATTTATAAACCTGCATCTATTCTTTCTGGAGCACTTCCTGGACACAGACCAGCACAGTCATGTTTTGTTTGTTTGTTTTTTAGGGCGGGGTTAAGCCTAGATGCTGCAATACACACTCCACAGTTTTATTACTTTGTTGATTTAGGTTGGGAAAATACAGTTTTTCCAAGGGGGTTCTCTCACTTTTGTCCTCTCTTGGTGGGTAAAGTCAAATTCCTGAGGAGCAGATTCCTACAGTGGCAGCCTCTGGCACAGGAGAAAGGGGAGATGGGTAACAGGCTCCTGGTGCACCACATTTGTGAATACTTTATTCCCATGCTTGCTCATTCCTCCTCTCCTTTCAGTCTTAGGTGCTGCCAATGCTTAGCCTTCCTTTCAAACAGAATGGGTGGGACCCATTTGCTATAGGGCCAGTGTTGTTCAGTCACTGCTGGAGAGTGAACAAAAACTTCAGAAGCCAAGTGACTAGCATTTAGCTCACATCACCTTCCTTCCCCCTGTCAGAAAGTTGATGATAATGAATCCCTACTAGCCCAAGGTGGAAAAAAATCTCAAGTCCTGTATTTGCAGCCCAACTTGCTAGTGCCTTGAAGATATTTCTATGAAATGCCTCCGAAAGGGTTTGTGGGAAATGAATGTGGCAGCTAACACTCACATTGCCAGAAGCGAAGGCCATCTCTGTGCAAGAAGGTTGCACTGGTTTAACTAACAGAGTGATTTAGTTTCACAGGCGCAGGGGTAGGAATCAGTCTCAAAGCCCGTTATAACTCTCATGTAGACAAGGTCCAAGTCACAAAAGTGCAGCCCCGACTGCAATCCGACAGCAAAGGAACTCATGATTGAATATGGGTCATGGAGGCTAAACAGTCCTCTCACCGGAACTAATGGCTCTCCAGGACCAAGTGGAGCCATGTGGCAGAAGCTAATACCTAAACTATGCCTAGTCTGTATACAGAGACAGGTTCCATCTTCAGGGCTCTTGGTCAGGTAGCATTTCAACAGATCTGTATAAAACTCAGACCTTTGCAGAGTAACACAATGAGAAGCTGCCAGCTGGTTTCCATGTAAAGCAGTGAGGGTATGAAGCACTGGAGTGGGAATCAGAAATCTTGGGTTCTATTCCCAATCCTATTACTGACCTGTATGTGACCTTGCAGAAGTTAATTCCTTTGTGTCTCTCCCATTCCCCTTCCCACTGTTTTGTCTCTTCTAGTATAATTAGATTGTAAACTCTGTGGGGCAGGGATTGTCTTGTGTGTATGTACAGTGTCTGGCATAGTGCACCCCCAATGTTGAGTGTGGCCTTTAGGCACAACAGTAACACAAATAATAACAACGCACACACAAGCCAAATCTTACTTGGTTACACCAGTGTGTGTCCGGGGTAGTTCCTCCATGAACTTTAGTGAAATTACTGGTATAATTGACAGGAGAATTTAGCTTCAATTTCCTTGAGGGCCCATTATTTTGTCAATAACTAACTACACTATCCCTCTGCCACAGGTATGAGGATGCATTCCAGGTTCACAGCTCTTCAATGGAACTCAACCAAAATCCAATGGAGAGGGAGAATGAGCGTCTCCAGGCCATGGTGAATTCTCTTAGGTCCCAAGTCAACCAGGAGAAGCAACGAAAGGAGAGGGTGGAGCGTGAATACACTGCTGTTATCCAAGAGTACTCAGACCTCGAGCAACGGGTGTGTGAAATGGAGAGCTGCAAACTACGCATCAAGGAACTGGAGGCCGAGCTCCTGGAACTGCAACAGATGAAGCAAGTCAAGAAGTATCTTCTTAGCAGAGAGGATAACCTGTCTGAAGCTCTTCTGGAGCCCTTAAACAATGCCCCCGAAGCCGACTACATTGACCTTTCAGAGGAAGATGGGAGTAAAACTCACAGTACATCCATGACAGCTTCCCCAAATCACCCCGTCCGGAAAAGCTGCAGCGACACGGCCCTTAACGCCATCGTGGCCAAGGACGCTGTAAGCCGGCACGAAGGCAACTACACCCTTCACGCCAACAATGTGCGCAAGCGGGGCATGTCGATCCTGAGGGAGGTGGATGAGCAGTACCATGCCCTGTTGGAGAAGTACGAAGAGCTCCTCAGTAAGTGCCGACAGCACAAGGACAGTGTGCGCCACACCGGAGTGCAGACCTCCCGCCCTATTTCTCGTGACAGCTCCTTCAGGGACTTCCGGGGAGAGGGTCACGAGCTGGAAGAGCGGAAGACAATAGAGAAGAGTCTTAGCAAACACGTGGAGGCTGTGGACAAGCGGCTGGAGCAGAGTCAGCCAGAGTACAAGGCCCTTTTCAAGGAGATCTTCTCACGCATCCAGAAGACAAAAGCTGATATCAATGCCACCAAGGTGAAAAACAAGTCTAGCAAATGAATCCCACCATCACTGTGTTTCTTTTGCTCCCACATGCAACCTCAACGGCCATCTCTTCTCTTTTGTCCAGGAAATATTGTGTAGCTATTCTCCTCCCTACCCCCACCTTGAGGTCCCTCATTTTGTTTTCTTGTATGGGAAGGGGGCCTACAATGGCTCAAGGGCAAGAAAGTGCCATGGAGACTTACGTCACTTTTTAAATTTAGTGCTCCAAGCGAACCCAGCTGCCACAGGGTTTCCGAACCTATTGGAAAAGCTGTATATTGTAGTTCTAGATTGTTTCAGAAATTTTACAATGAATTCCTGCATGTGTTGCTACAGCAGCCAGAAATCACAAACTCTGGAACTCAACCAACAACCCCTCTCCCCCATTTCAGCTTCTCCTCCAGCTACTGTGTTTGATTATCTGCAGGCAAAAGCTTGGACCTCCTGCAATGTCCTGGAATGCCCTGGATGCAATGTTATACAGAAGTCATCAGCACTTCCAGAGACTGCTTCAGAACACCCAGCCCTTCTCTTTCTCTGTGGTTTACTGCAAAGGACCCCACAAGCATACCCAAGACACTGTAATTGTACCTTTCCATTCCCTATTGGGCCTTATGTTCTTCCTATTTAAGCCATTCTCTTATCAGTCAGGTTTTTCAGAGATTTACAATGCAACTCATTGCAACTGGAAAAACTTGAAGAGAAATGTAGAACTGGTTACTGTAATGTCTTCATCAGCCTCTCCGAGGAGTCAGTCAGTAGTCTTAGGACTTTACATGTACAAGAAATCCTTCTTTGACACTCCGGGTGAATCACAGCCTGGTTAAATTCATATAATGGTTGAAACTGACGACTGGGGTTTTCCCAGAAGCCAAACAAGAAGTGCTGTTCCTGGTTCAGAGAGATACTCCTTATCTTTAGGTTTGGGTATTGGTCCTCTGTGCCTTGCTATTCAAGAGATCATCATTGCCCTTTCTAGCAAGCTCTTGAGATATGACTTTGTCTGGGTTTGCAATAAAAGGTTAGCAGTGACTCACACCTACAGGTATAACAACAAAGCACCACATTCTTAAGGTATTAAGAGCAGTGATTATTAACAACAGTATTTATCACACTGTCCCACACCTTTACCATCAACTTTCCTGACTGAGCTGACAGAGTTTTCTGCTGACAATAATCCAACTTGACTGAGTGAGCTGCCCTCTCGAACAGTGGTCACCATCTGCCACTGGTGTTTAATACTAGCATCAGAATCTCTCTCTCTCCACACACACACACACACCCACCCACCCACCCACCGAGAGAGGCAGGCAGGCACACACAAAAAAGCCTCCCCAATCTCAGGGATCACCAGTATCCATATCTCATCAAGTGGGCCTTGTTTGATCAGACCTAATAGAATCTTGCAGGACTCATGAATAGAGGCAGGTAAAGAGCATGTCACTAGAGAGCTTCGGATACAGATCCAGAGCGCTCAGCTGCAGGGGATGACCCTGGCAATTGATATAAGTTACTGATGTTATAAGTTACAACAGTGTTCAACATGCACTTAAAGAAAGATTGGGCTGGACTCTCTTTTCACTTACACTAGCTTAAATCACAAAGTCAGATTGTGAGTTACATTGGCATAAACGAGGTCAGAATCTGGCTTTTGGTTAGTTTTTAGCATAATTTATCTAATTTTTTTCTCCTCCCACATTTGATTTTCCATATTCAGGATCTAACCCTACAAGGAGCCAACTGTCCTACCCTCCCACTAAAATCAGTGAGGATTGAGGGTGCTTGGTGCTTTGCAGGATTAGTCCCCCGCTGGCCTTTCTTTTCTAAAGGTTGCCATCGTGCAGTTCGCAAAGGTGTGGCCGCCAAACCATCACCCCTGCTGCCTCTTAGATTGGCATGCCAGAGATGCCCAGTCCTGCAGATACCCTCTCCTTTCCCCTTCCAATGCCAAAAGCTTCTTTCTTTCACCCTTGACATTTTCAGATGGTCAGTGGCCCCAAACTCAGAAGTATTAGCAGCCATACACATGATTGTGGTTACCACTCTGGTAACCGTACGGAGAACCTTCATGCCTTATTTATTTATAATGGAAAGCAGTTGTTTAAAAACAAAAAGTAAGCAGCAAGTAGATTTCTCAGAGAATTCACTGTGCTCTTTGTTACCACAGTCACGATACTTGGTGTGTTGATTATTAAATGTTACTTTATTTAAATCTTTATACTAGGGGACTTTTGAACCTATGTCTGTTCTAAAGTCATCTGTTTGTTGCATCAGTGTGAAGGGGATCACTTTCACTTTCGGTTTCAAACACTGTAAAGTATGAACCAGCATCTCCGTTTGAGTGTACATGAGATAAATATATTTAAAAATGCTTTATTCTCGTCCTAAATAAAAAGAAGCCACAGTATTCTGAAAGCTGAAACTTTTTTGTGATTGTTTTTTATTCCAAGAATAATCCAATCATTCTGATTTTTTTAAAATTTCTGGCACGATTTAGAGCAGGGGTGGGCAATAATTTTTTAGAAGGGGACACTCCAAGATTTTGGAAAGTGGTTGAAGGTCGCACTCTTCCATGATATTAATGGAGGAGATGCGGGGTCTGGGATGGAGGTTGTGTGCAGAAGGGGAATTGGGGTAAGGGAGTGGGGTGCAGGAGAAAGAATGGAGTCTGGGAGGGAGCTTGGGTAAAGGAGGCAGTTGTGACCTAGGGCAGGAGACTAGAATGCAGGGGTTTGGGATATGACCTAGGGTAGGAAGGGATCGTGATCTGGGGCAGGAGATTGAGGTGCCAGACCTGGGAAGGGATATGGGAGAAAGGGGGGGGCAGAGGGTTTGGGTATGTTGATTAGAGGGCAGAGGGTTGGGGAAGGGCGGGGTTGAGGTGCCAGAGGCAGGTTCTGGCCAGGAGACTTACCAGCCAGCAGCCAAACCAGCCTGCCTGCCTGCCTGCCGAACTAAGGCTTGCAGCTCTTAAAACGTTTCCCAGCCAGCCCACCAGGCCATATGCTTGTGTGAATAACTGAACTAAGGAGAAGGGGCATGGTTTTTCTTGGCTGCCTGCTATTCAAACAGGCAGCTCCCACTGGCCAGTTTCTGGCCAGAAACTGACCAATGGGATTGTGATAGGGGAGAGGGCAGCTCCTGAAGCTTCCCCATCCCCTTCCAGTTTTGAAACAGAAATGGGGCCTGACAGCCGCATTTGAGTGGCATGCGGGGTAAGCAGGGGAGCCTGCCTAGGGCTCTTCACTGCCTCCGCGAGCTGGATCTGGTGGCTTGGCAGGCCACATGTGGCCTGTGGGCTGTATTTTGCCCAGGCCTGATTTAGAGCAAGAAAATGCTTTAGGCTCCTTGAGAGAAATTGGAGGAAAGGCAGCAGTGTTTATGTGTTTACTATGGTTATGTGTTTACTATGTATTTGAGAATCTGTTTATCCAAGAACTCCTCTTAAGCAGTAAGAGCTAGGACTACCAAAAGTGGTATATAGATTCCTCTTATCATAACTTAAAACAAAGTAAGGGTTTGGTTGTGCCAGGAAAATGGGATGTGCCTAGAATGGGATTGCTTCTCAAAACCATTCAGAAAAGACACAGAATCATTAGTCAGGTGAAAGGGAATGGTTGGCATCCCCACCAGGTGCCCTTTCAGCAGGGGAGCTAAAACTCCACCTCCCCTGATTCATACAGGAACACCGTTGGCTGTTCCCTTTACTGCTGGCTGTTCCCCTTTCTCAGGAAGTGAGTGGAAAGTGCACAGTTTGCTGCATTCCTCACCCTGGCTGGGGAATGCAGGAGGCAGATAAACCTGGATCTGCCCCAGCGGGGGGACATGCACCCTTCCCCCATTGTGCCAATTGGAGCTGCAGGAGCCATGGAGAGGCACGTATCACCTGACCTCAAGCTGCTGCGATGAGAGAATGCTGGAGTAGTTCTCTTTTCTCGAAGCTGCCTTCGTACTGAACCCCTCTTCATCCCCGGCCCTACCTCAGAGCAATTATTCAGATGAAGCATGGACATTTTCATTTTATCTTCCAAAAAACAAAAATTGAGTTAAGGACCCGAGCAACACCAGGTATATCTTCAAGTGTAACATAATTTTGTGTATTTGGGTTTGCAGCACCAACCACAGCATGAAAATGCACTGCTTCTCAGTTCTCAAAGACCATTAACATGCACAATTCTGAACACTTATCACCCAAATGCTGATTTAAAAAAAATTAAAAATAGGCTCCAGAAAAAATGATTCATGCAAGTGATAAGAGATTATCATTTTGTTTTAACAAAGGAACAGCTGCAGTATATCAGTAGTTTGTGCAGCAAAGAGCTGAGAACATCCTTTCTGGGTCCAAAAATATTAGTGGCCATACACACAGAGACTTGTGATGCACAGTCAGTTGGGGGAGACAGTTGTTTGTTTTAAAAGAGGGTTCCAGTGAACTGCACCTCCACCGAAAGGACAAAATGAGCATCCTTTGCATTTCTACAAAATCTTGTGTTTAAAGGAACTCAAAGTGCTTTACAAATAGGAATTAAGGGTCCCAACACTATTAGGAAGTAGGCCAAAAAGACTGAACAATCATTTTACTCACTGTGGAAATGTAACCACCTGTCTTATGGAAGGAAGGTGGCATTTAACAGCACACAGAAACACCTTGAAACAGCTTAGAACAGGAAGTGAACAGATTGACACCACTGCACACTTGATTACAGAGCTCTGCGACTTTGTTCTCACCCACAACTATTTACGACTCAGATCATTGTGCAAACTGTGATTGCATCCTTAGGCACCTGAGCCCACCATCTCACAAATTATGGAAGGGTTTTGTACAGCCCCCAGTCCCCATTCACATGTCACCAGATGGGATGAATCTATTTTTAAAACAAGCTCCAATAGTGGTCGGTTTAATTCTCCATGCTTCCTTAAGCCTTAAAAGCCTGCTTCTGTTTGAATTACATCAAAGTCAGGTCTAGGGATGTAAAACCTTGTTTAAAAAGTTAAACATTAAGTTTAACCAGTTAACTGGGATCCTGCAACCTGGAGCGGGCCCCTGGCACAGTGAACTCCAGCCAAGCTGGAGCAGCTCCCTGCCCATATTGGGTGGGGAACTGCTCTGGGCCACCGGTTAACCAAGTGACACTTCCCGGGTAACTGGTTAACCAGTAATCCTTTACAGCTCTAATCAGGTCTTAACCAAATCCCCTCTACATGCATAGCTCTCATCCATATCATGCCCCTAAGCAAAAGAAAGGCAAAAGGGCAATGATTTTAACTCAATATACTCTTTGCTTCACATAGGAGTTTTGTGGCAGAACTTTCAAATAACACAGGATGAAAGAAGAGGAAAGGTGTCTTCAATTTAAGGATTGGGTTCAATTGTGTCAACTCAGTCACCTTTGTTCTGCTAACTGAAGCCCCACAGCAGGCTGCAGAATAATGACCTCTGAGAATACATATTACCAGTGAAACAATAATGTTGCCAGGGTTAACAGTCGGCAAAGTGAGTCATCCTGCTATAGCTATTTCTTCTCCATCCCTTTGGCTACAAATCATAAACACGTACCTGCTTGTTGCTTGAAATTAAGGTCACCAGATGGCATGCAAGGAGTCTGATTTTATTCTCAAAGCATTCAGTTATCATAAGAACGGCCATACTGGGTCAGACCAAAGGTCCAGTATCCTGTGGCCAATGCCAGATGCCCCAGAGGGAGTGAACAGAACAAGGAATCTCCAAGCAATCCTTCTCCTCTCACTCATTCCCAGCTTCTGACAGAGGCTAGGGACACCATTCCTACCCATCCTGGCTAATAGTCATTGATGGGCCAAACCTCCATAAATTTATCTATTTCTTTTTTGAACTCTGTTAAAGTCATGGTCTTCACAACATCCTCTGGCAAGGAGTTCCACAGGTTCACTGTGCGCTGCATGAAGAAAAACTTCCTTTTGTTTGTTTTAAACCTGCTACCTATTAATTTCATTTGGTGACCCCTAGTTTTTACATTATGGGAACAAGTAAATAATGGTTCCTTATTCACTTTTTCCACACCAGTCATATCCTCCCTTAGTCTCTTTTCTAAGATGAAAAGTCCCAGTCTTTTTAATTTCTCTTCATATGGGACTCATTCCAAACCCCTCATCATTTGTGTTGCCCTTTTCTGAACCTTTTCCAATGCCAATATATCTTTTTTGAGATGAAGGGACCACATTTGTACGCAGTATTCAAGATGTGGGTGTACCACGGTTTTATATAGTGGCAATAAGATATTCTCTGTCCTACTCTCTGTCCCCTTTTTAATAGTGATAGAAATGTAGCCGTGTTAGTCTGGTGCAGCTGAAACAAAATACAGGACTATGTGGAACTTTAAAGACTAACAAGATGGTTTATTAGGTGATGAGCTTTCGTGGGCCAGACCCACTTCCTCAGATCAAATAGTGGAAGAAAACTGTCACAACCATATATACCAAAGGATACAATGGATCCTTTGATACAATATCCTTTGGTATATATGGTTGTGACAATTTTCTTCCACTATTTGATCTGAGGAAGTGGGTCTGGCCCACGAAAGCTCATCACCTAATAAACTATCTTGTTAGTCTTTAAAGTGCTACATAGTCCTGTATTTTGTTTCCCCTTTTTAACTATTTCTAACATTCTGCTTGCTTGAAGAAGTCCCCAGGATTACCATTCCCAAACAACCTGTGTTCTGGTAGTACTATACACATTAGATTAAAACAAAATGCTGTGTCCTCCATGACGCATCAGCGTTGCTTAATGTAAGCTGTAACAGGCTGCTTGACAATGATAAAAGACACTTAACTCCTTTCCCAAGGAAAAGAGCATGCTGCCTCCACAGGGATTACCAAAGAGAGACCCAAACTCAGATCCCTGTTACACTGTTCCTACCTCAGCAGCCTCAGCACCAACTTTTTAATCAACAGTTTTGACTTCATTCAGCAGGTTAAACTAAGGGTTCTTTTAATGGTCTCTGATACCATTTCTACTCCTGCCAAAATGTGGGAGGCTTGGGCAGTGCTGTCACCATTCTACTCATTTTCTACTGCCCAAAGCAGTGACTCCTCCAGTCTTCCAAGGAATTCAGTGCCTATTTCAAGGGACATGGAGGATGCTCACCACTTTGCATGAGGCTCTTAAATCTTACAGAACTAGGCCTGGTCTATGTGAAAAGTTTGCATACATAGAAAACACTGTTACAGAAAAAAAAACAAGTGGTCTGGTGGCACTTTATAGATGAATAAAACATATAGATGGTATAATGAGCTTTCGGGGCACAGCCCACTTTTTCAGATGACCAGAGAAGGCCCCAGAGCAAGATATCTGAACACTTGGGATTGCCAAAACAAACATTGCTCAATGTACAATGTGTGGCTAGCCAAAATCTGCACACAAACACATTGGTACACCCCCTAGGGGTGAGAGTAATTTGCATTTCTTATAGGTACTGTTGTGTTGCACTCCTCAGGAGGGGGGCTCAGGGCAGGCGGATGGTGAGGTGTGGTGGGACAGTATCTATAAGACATTTAAGTGTGGAGGGCTCAGGGCTGGGGATGTGGGGGAGGTAGCAGGAGTCAGGGCAGGAACTTGGGGATAAGGAGGAGCTCAGGACAGTTGGTTGGGGGTGTGTGTGTGACATAGTGGGGGTACTTGCTGGGCTGTGGTGACCCCTGCTGTCTGGAGCAAGACCCAGCAGGGGAAACCTCACTAGGCCAAGGTAGTGTCAAACTTGTTGAACCAGTGGCCAGACACCCCCCATGGAGAGGAACAAAGGAAGGTGGAATGCTGCCCTGGCTGGGGGGCAGGGCTGGAAGTGAGTTAGTTGGTTGCTGGCTGTCTGGGAGCATGGAGGAGGGCCTAGGGAGAGGAGCTGGAGTTTAGGGGCCCAGTCCCCCCCATCTCAAGGGGGCCTGAGGCATCCTAGCCCAGCTCTGTGACCAGACTCCATCTGTGCTGCGCTGTATCCTGGAGAGGCAATAAACTTCCTCTATTCCACCGGCTGGTGCAGTCTGTTTGTGCCATTTCGGGGTGCAGGAGACGGGGGACCCCCAACGCGCCGTCACACTGGTGTCAGGAGTGGGATGCACTGCACCCCGTGGATGAAGCTCCCAGCGGCAAGCAACAAGGCGCAGTAGAAGCAAGAGCCCTGGAGCCAGGCGTGCTAGAGGCAGAGTGAAGCGGTTCCTGGGAATCGTGGGGCGCTGCAGCACTAGACTGGTGAGTCTGCACCGAGGGGCCCAGCGGGCAGATGGCCTACGCCCGACTCTTGAAGGCAGAGCTGGTGGGGCTGTGCAGAGAGAGGGGCTTGCCTGTGCAGAAAGCAACCAAGGCCCAGCTGATTGCCCAGCTGGAAGAGAATGACCAGCCACAGGGCCAGGATCTTGTCCCCAGGGGAAGCAGCCAGACCCCCCCGAGAGTGTGTCAGGCTCAGAGAGGGGGAGGAGCGCTGGAACCCACCGGAGAGATGAGACAGCGTCTCCCGGGAGGCCTGCAAGTCATAGCCCTAGGGAAGGGGCCAGCCCAGCGGAGCTGCGGCGGCTGGAGATCCAGCTGCGGATCAAGGAATTGGAAGTAGAGGACCGAGAGAGGGAGCGCCAAGATCGAGAGAGGCAGCGGCAGCATGAGCTGGCCATGGCAGAGCGGAGAACCGGCCAAGTGCGGATGGGCCCCAGGGTCCCAGGACTGCCAGACGCTTGGAGAGGCCCGTGGTGGCCCAATTGAAGGACGTGGGCGACATAGACGGGTTCCTCAGCTCCTTTGAGAGGGCCTGTGGACTGCAACGGGTTCCCCCAGCTGACTGGCTGCAGGAGCTCATCCCCGCACTAAGCCAGGAGACGGCCGGAGTGCTCAGTCAGCTGGAGGACCTACAGCCAGGGGATTACAACCGAGTCAAGGAGGCCCTGCTGCACAAGTTCGGGCTGACCCCCGAGATTTACAGGAAGAAGTTCCGGGGGGTACAGAAAGGGCCACGGGAGACCTATGTGGACCTGGCCTCCCGCCTGGCGCAATACTGCCGCAAGTGGGTGTCTGGAGTCGGAGCCCAGACTGCAGAGGAGCTGCTCAAGCTGGTCATGATGGAGCAGTTCTATGAAGCGTGCACACCCAAACTGAGGCTGTGGTTCAAGGACCGGAGACCAGAGAACCCCCAGGAGGCCGGGAGGCTGGCGGATGAGTTCATGGAGAGCCGGTCCGGGTGTGAACCGGAGTCCCGGAGAGAAAGGGAACCGCGCAGAGACCGGATCTCAGCTGAGCGACGGAGGGAGTCAACTACGGGGGCGGAGGTGACTCTGGCCCGATCCGACATAGTGGCCCCAGAGCGGATACTACCCCACACCCAGCTGACCCTGAAGGGCATAGACGGGTCCCCGTTTAAGGTGCCTGTAGCCAGGGTGCACCTGAAATGGGGGGCGAAGGAAGGCCTCAAGGAAGTGGGGGTGCACCCGCACTTGCCCACCGAGGTGCTGATGGGGAATGACCTAGAGGAGTGGCCCCATGAATCCCAGCGGGCTCTAGTCCCTACCCAGAGCCAGCGGGGGGCTGACAACCTGGATCCAGGGAAGGACTCCCGGCAGGGTCCTCAGGGTCCCATCCCAGCGGACACGGGGTCCAGCCAGGCTGGGACTCCGGACCTAGGCAAAGGTGGGGAACAGGTCCCGATCCCTGCCTCAGCAGCTGAATTCCAGGCTGAGGTGCAGGCAGACCCCTCCTTGCAGAGGCTGAGGGACCAGGCTGGCCTCCGTGCAGCTCAGCCCCGGGGGAGAGGTGGCCAGGAGAGATTCCTGCGGGAGCGTGGACTCCTGTTCCGTGAATGGCTTCCCCCCAGGAAGGTGGGGGCATGGAGGGTCCAGCGGCAGCTGGTCGTCCCCCAAAAGTATCGCCTCAAGCTGCTGTATTTGGCCCACGACGTCCCCGTTGGGGGCCACCGGGGGATCCGGAGCACCCGGCTGAGGCTGCTCCAGCACTTCCATTGGCCGGGAATCTTTACAGCTGTGCAGCGGTACTGCCGGTCCTGTGACTCCTGCCAGAGGGGCGGGAAGGCCCAAGACAGTAGGAAAGCAGCTTGGGGGTCTCTACCCCAGATAGAGGACCCTCTGGGCTTGCTGAGAGAGTTATGGGAGGGGAAGACCTCCCTGGATGGAGCATCGGGGGTGGAAGCCGCCCTGGCTGTCCAGAGAAGGCTCACTGGGCTCATGGCCCCGGCCCGAGAGACCCTGGCCAAGGATCAAGGCCAGTGGAAGGGTGGGTGTGACCCCCGAGGACAGGCCTGTGCCAGTCGCCCTGGAGTGGGGTGGCGAGTGGACAGAGGGAAGCCAACTCATGTGGGTCCTCGCCACGGCCGGCCCGAGTCAAGGGGAGCACCCATGTCCCCAGGGCGGGTTCCCACACAGAGGACCCGAACTTCCCTAGGTCACGAGCGGAGTGACCCTGCTCAGTTCGCTCTCGGAGGGGGGAGAACTGTGACATAGTGGGGGTACTTGCTGGGCTGTGGTGACCCCTGCTGTCTGGAGCAAGACCCAGCAGGGGAAACCTCACTAGGCCAAGGTAGTGTCAAACTTGTTGAACCAGTGGCCAGACACCCCCCATGGAGAGGAACAAAGGAAGGTGGAATGCTGCCCTGGCTGGGGGGCAGGGCTGGAAGTGAGTTAGTTGGTTGCTGGCTGTCTGGGAGCATGGAGGAGGGCGTAGGGAGAGGAGCTGGAGTTTAGGGGCCCAGTCCCCCCCATCTCAAGGGGGCCTGAGGCATCCTAGCCCAGCTCTGTGACCAGACTCCATCTGTGCTGCGCTGTATCCTGGAGAGGCAATAAACTTCCTCTATTCCACCGGCTGGTGCAGTCTGTTTGTGCCATTTCGGGGTGCAGGAGACGGGGGACCCCCAACGCGCCGTCACACTGGTGTCAGGAGTGGGATGCACTGCACCCCGTGGATGAAGCTCCCAGCGGCAAGCAACAAGGCGCAGTAGAAGCAAGAGCCCTGGAGCCAGGCGTGCTAGAGGCAGAGTGAAGCGGTTCCTGGGAATCGTGGGGCGCTGCAGCACTAGACTGGTGAGTCTGCACCGAGGGGCCCAGCGGGCAGATGGCCTACGCCCGACTCTTGAAGGCAGAGCTGGTGGGGCTGTGCAGAGAGAGGGGCTTGCCTGTGCAGAAAGCAACCAAGGCCCAGCTGATTGCCCAGCTGGAAGAGAATGACCAGCCACAGGGCCAGGATCTTGTCCCCAGGGGAAGCAGCCAGACCCCCCCGAGAGTGTGTCAGGCTCAGAGAGGGGGAGGAGCGCTGGAACCCACCGGAGAGATGAGACAGCGTCTCCCGGGAGGCCTGCAAGTCATAGCCCTAGGGAAGGGGCCAGCCCAGCGGAGCTGCGGCGGCTAGAGATCCAGCTGCGGATCAAGGAATTGGAAGTAGAGGACCGAGAGAGGGAGCGCCAAGATCGAGAGAGGCAGCGGCAGCATGAGCTGGCCATGGCAGAGCGGAGAACCGGCCAAGTGCGGATGGGCCCCAGGGTCCCAGGACTGCCAGACGCTTGGAGAGGCCCGTGGTGGCCCAATTGAAGGACGTGGGCGACATAGACTGGTTCCTCAGCTCCTTTGAGAGGGCCTGTGGACTGCAACGGGTTCCCCCAGCTGACTGGCTGCAGGAGCTCATCCCCGCACTAAGCCAGGAGGCGGCCGGAGTGCTCAGTCAGCTGGAGGACCTACAGCCAGGGGATTACAACCGAGTCAAGGAGGCCCTGCTGCACAAGTTCGGGCTGACCCCCGAGATGTACAGGAAGAAGTTCCGGGGGGTACAGAAAGGGCCACGGGAGACCTATGTGGACCTGGCCTCCCGCCTGGCGCAATACTGCCGCAAGTGGGTGTCTGGAGTCGGAGCCCAGACTGCAGAGGAGCTGCTCAAGCTGGTCATGATGGAGCAGTTCTATGAAGCGTGCACACCCAAACTGAGGCTGTGGTTCAAGGACCGGAGACCAGAGAACCCCCAGGAGGCCGGGAGGCTGGCGGATGAGTTCATGGAGAGCCGGTCCGGGTGTGAACCGGAGTCCCGGAGAGAAAGGGAACCGCGCAGAGACCGGATCTCAGCTGAGCGACGGAGGGAGTCAACTACGGGGGCGGAGGTGACTCTGGCCCGATCCGACATAGTGGCCCCAGAGCGGATACTACCCCACACCCAGCTGACCCTGAAGGGCATAGACGGGTCCCCGTTTAAGGTGCCTGTAGCCAGGGTGCACCTGAAATGGGGGGCGAAGGAAGGCCTCAAGGAAGTGGGGGTGCACCCGCACTTGCCCACCGAGGTGCTGATGGGGAATGACCTAGAGGAGTGGCCCCATGAATCCCAGCGGGCTCTAGTCCCTACCCAGAGCCAGCGGGGGGCTGACAACCTGGATCCAGGGAAGGACTCCCGGCAGGGTCCTCAGGGTCCCATCCCAGCGGACACGGGGTCCAGCCAGGCTGGGTCTCCGGACCTAGGCAAAGGTGGGGAACAGGTCCCGATCCCTGCCTCAGCAGCTGAATTCCAGGCTGAGGTGCAGGCAGACCCCTCCTTGCAGAGGCTGAGGGACCAGGCTGGCCTCCGTGCAGCTCAGCCCCGGGGGAGAGGTGGCCAGGAGAGATTCCTGCGGGAGCGTGGACTCCTGTTCCGTGAATGGCTTCCCCCCAGGAAGGTGGGGGCATGGAGGGTCCAGCGGCAGCTGGTCGTCCCCCAAAAGTATCGCCTCAAGCTGCTGTATTTGGCCCACGACGTCCCCGTTGGGGGCCACCGGGGGATCCGGAGCACCCGGCTGAGGCTGCTCCAGCACTTCCATTGGCCGGGAATCTTTACAGCCGTGCAGCGGTACTGCCGGTCCTGTAACTCCTGCCAGAGGGGCGGGAAGGCCCAAGACAGTAGGAAAGCAGCTTGGGGGTCTCTACCCCAGATAGAGGACCCTCTGGGCTTGCTGAGAAAGTTATGGGAGGGGAAGACCTCCCTGGATGGAGCATCGGGGGTGGAAGCCGCCCTGGCTGTCCAGAGAAGGCTCACTGGGCTCATGGCCCCGGCCCGAGAGACCCTGGCCAAGGATCAAGGCCAGTGGAAGGGTGGGTGTGACCCCCGAGGACAGGCCTGTGCCAGTCGCCCTGGAGTGGGGTGGCGAGTGGACAGAGGGAAGCCAACTCATGTGGGTCCTCGCCACGGCCGGCCCGAGTCAAGGGGAGCACCCATGTCCCCAGGGCGGGTTCCCACACAGAGGACCCGAACTTCCCTAGGTCACGAGCGGAGTGACCCTGCTCAGTTCGCTCTCGGAGGGGGGAGAACTGTGACATAGTGGGGGTACTTGCTGGGCTGTGGTGACCCCTGCTGTCTGGAGCAAGACCCAGCAGGGGAAACCTCACTAGGCCAAGGTAGTGTCAAACTTGTTGAACCAGTGGCCAGACACCCCCCATGGAGAGGAACAAAGGAAGGTGGAATGCTGCCCTGGCTGGGGGGCAGGACTGGAAGTGAGTTAGTTGGTTGCTGGCTGTCTGGGAGCATGGAGGAGGGCCTAGGGAGAGGAGCTGGAGTTTAGGGGCCCAGTCCCCCCCATCTCAAGGGGGCCTGAGGCATCCTAGCCCAGCTCTGTGACCAGACTCCATCTGTGCTGCGCTGTATCCTGGAGAGGCAATAAACTTCCTCTATTCCACCGGCTGGTGCAGTCTGTTTGTGCCATTTCGGGGTGCAGGAGACGGGGGATCCCCAACGCGCCGTCACAGTGTGGGAGTCCAGAAGTCAGGAATTGGGGTGTGGGTGGTTCAGGAGTCAGGGCAAGGGGCTGGGAGTGTAGGGGGATCAGGGGGATACAGGGGAAGCTGTAGGGGAAGCTGGGGGATACAGGCATCAGGGAAGGGAGCTCAGGACTGGGTGTGTGTTGAGTGAAGTGCAGAAGGGTCAAGGGCACCATGGGGGCTGCAGCCCCACATACCAGATTGTTGCTGCTCTTCTTTCCTTTTCCTGACCATCAGGGACAGAGGGGAAAGTGCACATCCTGCGTACATTCCTTCTGTGCCCCTTCCCTGGGCAACTGGAGGGAGAGGGATGCATGCAGGGAGTACAATTTCCCCTCACTCCCAGTCTCCCTGATAGTCAGGGGAAGAGGAAGAAGAGCAGCAGTAAACCAGTATGTGCAGCTGCAGGACCACACTCACCTGAAATGATGCCAGGGGAGCTGGCTCAGGGCATAGGCAGTCCTGGAAGTGGAGGAGCAAACCCCCAGCTAGCCTCTAACCTGCCTGCTTGCAGCTGAGCACTGCAGCCTGCTGGAAGCCCTGAGAGCATGCCACCCCTCCCACTGCAGCTGAGTGCCCCAGCCAGCTGGTTTCCTTCCAGAGTGACACATCAATGCACACCAGCTTATTTTCACTTCTACGTACACCCCCATGTGCACAATAGACAACATCATCACAGATGACACACCACCCCCCTGCATCATTGCACAAACCAAAAGAAATTAGGGAGCATTCTCTGGCTTGTGTTATGTGTATGAAGTCTGACTAGATCAGTGTTTCCCAAATGGTGTTCCGGGGAACTCCGGGGTTCCGGAAAGTGAAAATAAGGATTCAGCGAGAAAATTCCATTACAATAACATGTTATTATTAAAAAATAATAATTAGTATTAAGCATTTATGAATTTTATTGAAAACAATTTTCATTTGTGTCGATCTCATGACCTTGGAGTTAGCATTTGTTTATTATTATCCTTACTTATTTGTGGTCTACTTTTTCAGTTCCATATATAATACTGTTATTAGGGGTTCCACAAAATTCTTTTGAGTTTAAATGGGTTCCATGGCCAAATAAAATTGGGAAACACTGGACTTGATGATCACAGTGGTCCCTTCTCACCTTGGAATCCATGACACTGCTCAGCCACAAAACTATTGCACATCCTCTGCAGTCCCATAGAAGTGGAAGAGACCTCAGAAGGTCATCAAGTCCAGCCCCCTGCTCTAGGCAGGACCAATTCTAACTAAATCAACCCGGCCAGGGCTTTTTCAAGCCGAGACTTAAACACCTCTAGGAATGGAGACTCCACTACTTCCCTAGGTAACCCATTCCAGTGCTTCACCACCCTCCTAGGAAAAACTATTTCACTAATATCCAACTTAGACCTCTCCCACCACAACTTGAGACCATTGCTCCTTGTTCTGCCATCTGTCACTACTGAGAACAGCCTCTCTCCATCCTCTTTGGAACCTCCCTTCAGGAAGTTGAAGGCTGCTATCAAATCCCCCCTCACTCTTCGCTTCTGCAGACTAAACAGACCCAACTCCCTCAGCCTCTCCTCATACGTCATATGCTCCAGCCCCCTAATCATTTTGGTTGCCCTCCGCTGGACCCTCTCCAATGTGTTCACATCCTTTTTGTAGTGGGGGGCCCAGAACTGGACACAATACTCCAGATGTGGCCTCACCAAAGCCGAATAAAGGGGAATGATGACATCTCTGGATCTGCTGGCAATGCTCCTCTTCATGCAACCTAATATGCCATTAGCCTTCTTGGTGTCAAGCTGGATCAATCCTGTCCCCCGAGGTTGGGAGCCTGGAGGGCTGAGTCCTGCCCCCCAAAAATGGGAGGTCTGGGGGGGAAGCAGGGATGGTTACAGAGCATGGCACTCTATAGATGTAAACTCCCATTTAAAAGTTAACTGGCTAAGCAGTAAGTTTAACTGGGATCCTGTGAGCAGTGGGCCCAGCTGGAGCAGCCCCCCCGCCCAAGGTACTTGGGCACTGGCAGGCTGGAGCACCCTCCCACAACGTGGGGGGGGGGGGGGCGCTGTACCAGCCAAACCAGTGTGCCTGGGGGCTGCTCACAGCCCGCTGAAGCTGGGAGGGGAGCTGCTCTGGCCCCGCTGGTTAAGCGCTCACCTGGTAAGGGGGATGCTTCCCGCGTGACCCTTCACATCGCTACTGCACTCGCCGGCAATGGGGGCAGGACTTGGCTGCATCGTTGCAAACTGGCCCCTGGGGTCACGCTGTGGCCCGGCCACCCTGACTGGGAATGGGGGAGGGGGGGCAAATCTGAGCGAGGCCAGACGGGGGTAGGCGGCCAATGCCCGGGAGCGCGCGGGCCACTCACGTCATCCTGCCGGCGCCACGCGACGTGGGCGCCCCTAGTGTCCGCATCAGCCCCCCCCGCCCCACGCAAAGCGCAGCCCCGCCCTCACAGCCGCACGAGCCGGGAGGAATTGCCCCGGAACCTCCAGCGCACCCGCGGTTTCCCGGCCGGACTCTCGAGGGGACACACGCAGAGGACCCAAGATGGCGGCGCGCGTGCTGCGCGGCCTGTGGCGGGCGAGGCCGGCGCCGCTCCCCGCCCGGCCCCCCCGCGGTATCCTACTCCGAGCCGCCACCGGAGCCGCCCCCAGCTCGGAGTTCCGGAGCGAATACGCCCTGGACAGGCTCTATCCTGAGCAGCGCGGAAGCGACGCCGCGGAGGGAGCCCAAGTGCGTGGGGCGGGGCTGTCATGGGAGGGGGCAAAAGGCAGAACGTCAGGGTAGGGGCGGGGCCAGATCGTGAGGGGCGGGGCTTGATTGCAGTGGGCGGGGTCTGATAGGACTCGGAGATGACAGACCTGGCCTGAGTGCAATGGGTGTGGCCTGGTAGAAATGGGAGGGGACAGAAGGGGGCATAGCCTGAGTATAGTGGGTGGGGCCCAGAAACAGTAAGTACCTGTACTAGCTGATGGCAAGTTATATGGGGCTGTTGTGCTTCATTCAAAACAAACCCCCTTTTACTAGCTGCAGGCTGCATGTAGCTGATTTCAGAAAGCTCCCTGTGGGCCATTGCACTATAACACTATCCTGTGCTGGAGAAACAGCCTTGCAGCAGATCTTCACATGATGGCTCTTGGCCACAGAAATTACTGTGAGGATCTGTTTTGGTCCTGGGTGCTGGACTTTACAGGGAGCCGAACCTCAACAGCAACAAAAGTGGAGACTCTTAGATTTAAAAAAAAAAAAGAATAACAGCATCGTTGATAACGGTAGTTTTGTTGTGATGTCTGTCATGGTAAAGATGTAAATGTCTGGGAGAAGCTGAAAAAAAGTCATGTGGCGTGTCACTTAATTATGAAGAAAGGGAGCAGTGGAGAGGGACAAGGTTAAGCTGTACTAGATCAACAGTTATGGAATGTCTGCATGTGTCACGGAGTGTGGAGAAGTCACCGGGCCCTGCACCCTTATCCACAGTCAGTTGTGACTCTCAGCAAGCAAGTAGAACAGGTTTATTCATTGACAGGGACACAGCGTAACACAGACTTGTTACAGGAATCAGAAGCATTTAGTACAGTCCATCTTGGGGATACTGGAACCCAGAGCCTGGCCCCCTGAGCCAGCTAGACTCCCTTCTCCCCAAGCCAGCCAAAAACTAACCCACACACCTAGCAGCAGGTCCCAGCCATCTAGACAGTCCCACCTCCTCTTTTGTCCAGCTTCCAGGGTCCCAGGTATTATCTGAGTATCACTGTTTGCATCCTCCCCGTAAGGTCAAGTGACAGGCTGGTCTGGGTCATATGTGCCTTCTATTAGGAGTTCTCACCTCAAGATCCCATCCCCTTCTGGGCACTGCACACACTACAGAACAGCACAGCACAATCAGAATCACGTACAGCATAACAAAGCAAACAGTGAATCCAGTCCCCAAACAGTGAATCCAGTCCCCACTATGTCACAGGATGGTATATTTCAAATGCCTAACACAGACAATAAAAGCAACTTGTGTGGAAAGAGCCCGTAGAGCAGAATTGTGTAGGACAGAACAAATGAGCTAGTCTGTTTACAAAAGGAAAGACAATATCCAGCTTGGACACCGTAAGTGAAAAGTACAAAGAAGAGAATTATAAACCAGGCCTCGGCAGTAAACCACTCTCAGAGACCTACACTAGATGAAAGAGTAATTCTAGGTCCAGGTTAGACGACTGATTACAGGGATGTTCTCACAAGTCAATTTTGAATATACCACTTTATAAAAATAGAGTAGATATGTAGCAATAGCTGCTGTAGTTATATTTTCTTTCAAATTGTGCTCTGGGACTGATTTTATAGCACAAATGCTTCCTGTAGCATCAAACATCAGTTGCTTCCTTACATGTGTGTATTTTGCAGGCTGGGACAAAACAAATCTCTCCTGACATTCCTGTTGGTAAGTCTAGAATATAGGAGAAATGCTCTTCTGTTGTCCAAATTGCTTTCAGTGGGATTTTATTGCCAGTAAGTCAATTAGATTATTTTAAGAAATTTCACTTACCTGTACAGAAACAATAAAAAGCAACAAATTCCCATTAGCATTGCAAAGTTACCCATAAACATAAGGAATTGATCATAAAATAAGTTTTGTTCATAAGATGTGTTGGTGACCAGAAGGAGAGGGTGGAAGAACGTGATAAGAAATTGTAATAATCCTGAGTTTATTTTCTACACGAGAGGGGCTATATGATTATTATAATATTTTAGAAAATGGGATTGGTGGAGTAAATGTAATGTAGAAGGGCAATTAAAGTATAGAATGACTTGGATATAAAGCAATGAGCCTGAAAATCTTACCTAAAATGGTTATAGGCTTTTAGAACCTGAGCAAGAAAAATATTTTGGTGGGGCAGGATAAGGTGGAATTCTCAATACAGGTGATATCTCTCTAGTCTGGCACTCTCTGGTCCAACATTGGTGGTCTGGCACTATTTTAGTTTGCTGTATGTCCACTTATCATGGGTCTGGCCAAGTTTCCCGTGGTTCCATAAAGTTTGTTTACAGCCACCATCTCACTTTAAACTTGCCCTCTCTTTCCCCATCCCCACATTTAACTGGTTCTCAACTAGTGGTACATGCACCCCGGGGATATACAGATGTCTTCGAGGGGTACTCAATTCCTCTAGATATTTGCCTTGGTTTACAATATGCCAGATAGAAAGCACTAATGAAGTAAGTGCAAACTAAAATGTCATACAGTGATTTCTTTATACTGCTCTGTTGGCTAAATGCTGATATGTAAAGTACAATATTTATGTGTTATGTATTTTGTAATTACATAGTAAAAATGAGAAAAGTGAGCAGTTTTCCAGTAACTGTGCTGGGGTACTTCTGTATTTTTATGTCTGATTTTGTAAGCAAGCAGTTTAAATAAGACAAAACTGAGGGAACGCAAGACAAATCAGACATCTGCAAGGGATACAGTAGTCTGGAAAGATTGACACACACAGATTCAGATTATTTCTTTTCTCTGCTCCCGTGTGATTAGTTATAGATCTAGCTGAGGGGTTAAGTTCTCCTGCATTCTTGTCTTCCAGATTGCCTTTCCATATCCTATTGCCGGAGCAGTGGACCTGGAGGCCAGAATGTTAATAAAGGTACAAAAAATATTTTGTGGATTCAAAAATATATAGACTGTACAACAAGGTGAAAACTTGGACTTTTAAAAAACATTGGAAAGCCTAATCAAATTTGAGTGGCCTTCTTGTTGTTCCTTTTTCATTATAGTTAAAAAATTTAAAAGGACATTCAGGCCCATCAAACTTAACCCAAAATAGGTGGTGTTAAAAAAAGGAAAAAAAAGTAATCGCAAAACTTAAGACCAGTAGAAATGATTGTTATTTTTATTACATTTTATTTAAACAAAAACAATTCTCTGCAGCATTCACATTTTGAACTTTTCAGCACTGCAATATGTGAGAAGCTGAAAATGAAACTGACTAATCTGTTTGCATGATACAAGCTGAGAAAAATGCACAAAAATAATCAGATATTTAAAATCAGATTTAAAAAAAATTCCCTCCATGGTAACTCCTTAGTTACCATGGGATGTGAAGAACTAGTTGACTATCCAATAAGCAAATGCTTATCGGATAGTCTACAGGATAGTCGACGAGGTGCTTCCCCTCTCCTTGCTGCCTCTATCAGAAAGAGGCAGCAAGGGGGAGAAAGAAGAGAGGATACTTCAAAGTAGCAGCATCACTTGAAGCTTGGGGCCAGAACCTGGGATCCACGTGGGGCTGGCGCTTTGAAACACCATGTACAGCCTTGGGCCAGCTGGGATGTCCTCAGACTGCACACAGACTGTGGAGCCTGGGATCAGCTGAGGACTCCCCCGCAGTCCTGGGCTCCGTGTGACACTTTAAAATGTCGTGAGGAGTCTGGCATCAGGTTTCTTGCAACATTTCAAAGCAGCAATGCCATGTGGAACCTGGGATCAGCTGGGGAGTCAGCTAACCTGGGCTCCATGCAGCGCTTTTGCTTTTGTAGTTGTTGCTACACTTCAAAGGCAGAGATGTCCTATCGACTAATCGAATAGTTGATGCAAAATGAATCAACTATTTGATTAGTCAGTTAGTCGATATTTAACATCCTTATAGTTAACTGGAAGATTTTTTTAAAGATAAATATAAGGATAAGATATTGTTTTAAATAAGTATTAAGCAATTTATTCTTTGTAATTGGAAGTAGCAGTTACCTTCCAATTGATAACGCTGTAGTATTTGTAAAGCATGATGAGGTCCATATAAACACCTAGGTAACATTTTTCTTTAACTGTGGCACCGAGAAGAGCAGAAAAAGGATGTGATCCTACTGCACACAGATTAGAATCAACATGGCAAACTAATTACCAGCTGCTTTTGAATGTGAATTGCATGATAAAGTAAACATTTCCTTCTCTTTTTCTTCTACTTACAGTCAATAGTAAGGCAGAAGTTAGATTCCATTTGGCATCAGCGGATTGGATTGCAGAAGATGTGAGGGAGAAAATGGCAGTGATGGTAACTATAAGCTTTTTCCTTCCCCTTCCAACTATTTTGTTTAATGTTACAGCCTTCTGTCACAGTTTAGGGCAACTGCATCTGCAGTTTCAGCTCATGGTCCAGCAAGGAACCTGATCTAGGCTTGTGGCTCCTCAGCTATCACCTTATTTGGATGGAGACCTGTATCTTTTTTTCTCCAGACCTCAGTTTTTCCAGGCTTCACAGTTCTCTGCCTGCACTGTGATTTCCCCAGCAAGTCAGGGTGCCTAAACTGGACAATACCTGGCAGTGATCAGACTTTCAAATCCCACCAAGAAGGTTGTCTGTCATAGTTCAACATAAGCACCCATATGCATAGATTAGTTGTTCCTTTATACAGGTAGTGTCTTCGATCTTCAGAGACCATGCATAGTTAATGTGTCAGATTATGGTTTTCTCCTCAGGACTCTGTTTCAAAAGGTTGGGTCCAGACTTAGAACTTGCATTCTCTCCTGCACAAGTACATCCTGGAAAACCCATTTAACTATGTTTGTCCCAAAAGTTCTTTCTTGTCTGGCACATTGTTTAAAATAGTTCTTTGAAGCGCATAACACTTCCTGATGTTGGTCTCATCTGTCCCCCAAAGATGATTTATATAATCCTACAATACCGGTACATAAATTTTGCATGTCTAATGCAATAGATTTCAAAGCTATTTAAACTTAAGACAATAGATATCCCAAAGATGTTGTGGAAAATTATCAGCTCTGTCTCGGCTTTGATGCCAGGAAATGATACATTTGTAACCGTGTTCATGATCAAATATTTTCTCTTTTCCTTCCTAGCACAAGAATAAAATAAACAAAAGTGGTGAGCTGATCATAAATTCTGAAGTGAGTCGCCACCAAATGAAGAATCTAGCAGACTGTTTGCAAAAAATCAGAGACATGATTAAGGAGGCCACGCAGAAACCCAACGTGGTATCCAAGGAGACTACTCAGCTCCTCATAGCCAGGTATAAATCAAACATAGGGCTCAACTTCAGACAGATTTGGATTAGACAGAAAAAATCCACAGTCCAGTTGGAATTTGTAGGTGAGTTAAACACAGGTCTCCCTGGGCAGGGCTATCATGATGCCAGAAGGGACTGTAGCAGAGCTACAACAAGGTGACAATGGGTCAGCTGCTCTAGTTAGACCGTTCTAAATAACTTGCACTGTTCTATCAGTTCTGGAGTGTTTTAATATAACTTTATATTGTGTTAGCCAGTGTAGTAGTCTTTTTTCATACCTGATCAAACCACTGGTCCATGAAATTTTATTCACATTCTTTCAAATGACCAATACGTGAGGTTCTTGAACAGTGATTCTCAACCTATTTACCACTTCAGGCCATGTATATGGTTTTCTGTGTGTTATATATACTGTGTGGATGTGGCCCATATATTATCTGCATAGCACAGAAGATGTAAATGGGCTGCAGCAGTGTGCTGGTTGAGCCATGAACAGCCCACAGGTTGAGAACCACTGCTAGAGGGAGGTGAAAGTTCCCTATGGGGAACCGAGTAGTGCTGTTTTGGGGTGAGAAGGGCTGGAATTCCTTCCTGGCCTTGGCGATAATCAACTTGCATCCTGAGACATGAGATTTTTTTTCTACTCTTGTCCTAGCATGAATAATTTTAGTATAGTTCAGCAGTTTATTTAAATCCAAAGGGCAGGGATTATCTCCCTGTATGGCACCTGGTAACACATTGTGTGTGTATCATCAGACAAGTGTTGAATAATAATAGTTGTTTTTAAATATTTTAGGGGTAGGCTGATTAAGGTTCTCATTCTCTGTTTTTAGGGTACAAAAAATGAATCGTGAACGACTGCGACAGAAAAAAATTCATTCTGCTATAAAACAAAGCAGGAGGATAGATGTTGATTGAAGATAAAAAAGAAATTCCCTGGATAGCTTACTTTTAAACACATTCATCTGGAAAATGAAGAGGATATTCAAATTACAAACTCAAATTACAAAAAAACTTTGCTTAAACATGTAAAATGTAATTTAACATGTGCTTTCTTGTATATAATAAAGTGGGTTTTCATGAACAATATTAATATTGCATATATTTTTCCATGTTTTAAAAGAAAGCCAAAAGCTTAGGCTTTCTTCTGCCATGACTTTTTTTTTCCTCGTGCCCCAACTGTACACCCTTGTGTATTGATGTATGAGAGTAACCCCTGTTTCTGAAAAAGCAAGCAGGTTAGCTTTGGAGCAGAATTGTGCACCAAGAGATTTAAACAAAGATGCTTTAGCAAGTTTAGGCTGTTATGCTTATAAGAAGCACATGGGATTTTTTCAGGAGAAAAGGCAATATGCTGCATTTATTGAGAATACAGTCGAGAAGCAGTTAGCATATGCTTTATAATGACACAGACGTCCTACAGATGGTGCATAATTACCAGTCTGTCGTGGCTCAAGTCAGTCTTACTGGCCAGGCAAGGCTCACTGAGTGAGGAGTCGGGGTCTTTTGATCGTGATTCAAGGCTCCTGCGAGGCTTGGCTTGGTTTGCAGGATGGAACCCAGAGTTCCATGGCAAGAGCTCTCCTTATACTTGTAAGTTCCCATTTGGGTCTATGGATATTGCAGTGTCATGCTGCAGTCATCCACTCTTACGAGGTGTTAATCTGCGTTCACCAATGTTATCCTTTGATGGTGATTGTCAGGATTCCCATCCTTGTGTCTCAGTCTTGGTGGGGTCTCTGCTTGTCTCCAGGGTTTGTCAATGCTGCTAATTCAGTTCAGCCTCAGACACAATGACTGTTTTGTTATGTTCAAAGTTTCCACTTCTTGATCACCTGGGCGTCTGTGATGGCTTTCACTCATTCCAAACAATTGTACAGTTTCAGACAAGATAATAATTACACAACTTAGTTTGTGATGCAGACAAGGGATACAACTTTAAGAAGGAGGCATCTGAACCACGCCTTGAGGTGGCCGAAGACACACTCCATCTGACTTGCCCGACTGAGATGGGACTTAATTGGTCCCTGCTGGGGTCCAGCTGGCTGGAGTATAGTTTAATCAGCCACAGCATGAGGGGGTAGGCTGCCTCCCCCACAATGCACAGTGGCCTCTGCACATCCCCAACTGCAATGTCATGCTGGGGGAAGAATGTGCCCACCTCTAGCTTCCTGTAGAGGCTCAAGCTGTGAAATACGCGGGTGTTGTGCGCCCTCCCCAACCACCCAACAAAAATGTCCGTGAACTGTCCACAGTTCACGGTCAACCAGGGCCTGTAGCACCATGGAGAATTAGCCCTTCCTGTTGGTATACTGGGCTGCTCAATGACTTGGTGTGCAGATTGGAGTATGGGTTCCTTCTGTGGCTCCACCGCAGTTCAGGAAACCCAGGGCGGCAAATCTTGCGATGATCGGTTCCAGGTCTTCCAGGCAGATGACCCTGAGCAGCAGGATGGAATTGATGGCCCTCACAACCTGCAAGAGGAGACAAACACACACACAAAACAGAGAATGAGAGGGAGTGCCTCAGCCCTTAGGATGTGCCTGTCCCCTTTTCTCCCCCCCCCCCTCCAAAATGCCCCGGGAGCTCTCCCTATGATGCCGCTCCCCCAGCAGCAGGGCTGTGTGAGGATGGGATGGTATGGTACAACCCCCCACCCGTTTCCCTAGGGTCCCCCTTTTCTAGGACCCCCCCACCCTACAGGGACTGCAGCCCAAAAGCACCTTACCTCCATGAGAAGGGCCCCGATGGAGGACTTTCCCATGCCTGACTGTTGCCCATTGACTGGTAAGCTTCCAGATGGCAATTGCGACTTGCTTCTCCAGGGGGATGGCAAGCCACAGGTGGGTGTTGAGTTGTCAGAGGGCAGGGGTGAGCCAGGTACACAGCTCCAAAAGGGTGGCCTTCCTCATGCGAAAGTTTTGGAGCCACTGCTGGTCGTCCCACTACTCCATGACCAGCCAGTCCCACCAGTTGGAATCGGTATCCAGCCTCCAAAACTCTCCACTGTGGAGTGCGGTTGCAAAGGTTTTGGTTCCATGCTCAAGGAAAGAGCCTCTAGAATGAATTTGGTGTTGAGCTCGTGGAGGGCCATGAAGGCAGCCTGCACAAACTGCTGCAGCATGGCAGAGTGGGGCCATCGTATGCTCAGAGGAAGCTCCAGCTCCATGGCAAAAAGAAAAATGTGGCATCCAAAAGCTGGGCAACTAGAGCATGCGCTGCTAACGCTTTGCTGTCCTTTGGAGGGTAGGCAAGCATGTAGCAGAAGCAGAGAAACAGCTTCTCCAGGGGGTCCCTTTAACCACGTCAACTAGATTTAGGCAACAGCATTTGGAAGCACCTGGTGACCTAATGCCCTGCCTGAACCAGATGGCCTTACATGTGACATAGCATCCAATCAATGTGGACGCTATCTTTCGAAAAAGCAGAACGCTTTTTCGATGTGCTTTTGCTGCGTAGACGCTCTCTTTTGAAAGACGTTTTTCTGGAAGATCTCTTCCAGAAAAGCTGCTTTCGAAAGAAGCTTGCAGTCTAGATGTAGCCCCACTCAGGCAGCGGCCGGACAACCAGCACAGGCTGCCCCAGGGATGGAGCTGGGTCCCATACTAAGAGGGCAGGATAAGGGACCTGCCAAAGGTAGGGGCGTGGAGTGGGATCTCCAGTGAACTCAGGGATAGGGTGATAGAACAGGGTGGTGGGCCCAATCCCACTCAGGAAGCAGCTAGACAGCCAACACAGGTTGCCCCAGGGATGGATCTAGCTCCTGCATTAGGAAAGCAGAATAAGGGACCCCCTGAAGGTGGGGTGGGTTCTTGAGTGGGATA
Source organism: Pelodiscus sinensis (assembly GCF_052426305.1). NCBI lineage: Eukaryota > Metazoa > Chordata > Testudines > Trionychidae > Pelodiscus > Pelodiscus sinensis. The sequence continues at coordinate 18,114,796 of NC_143071.1, forward strand.
GGGCATTTACCTGGGGAAAATAGGGTTGTGGGCTTGAGTCCCACCCTGGGAGTGGCCAGACAGCTGCCCCATGGGTGGAGTTAAGGCAGGATTATTCTTGCCCTGGCCTGTACCACTCCATGTACAGAAGTGGCTCCATGTCCTTCCCTCATCTACAGGCATCAACCCCCACCTTTACTGGCCACTGTTCTCCATTACTGATCATTGGAAGTTGCAGGAATGGTGTCTTCAGGCAAGGATAGCATGTGGAGACCCCCTGCTCTGATGTCTTCAGGGGCTGCATGGACATGCCAGTCACCCTCAGGAGCACAATTACCACAGGGTTGTGGGCTTGTATCACAGGGATAATTACTCCAGACATGACAGGTTAGGCAATTTTGAACTCACTACTCAAAGAATTAAATTTAAGCATAAGGCAGAAATGAAAGTTATGCACAGACCAGTCAAACACTAAAAATAACCCACTCGGCAAGCAGTAAAAGATGCCTCTAGTGTAGGCCATGCAACAATGAAAGGGAAAACGACTGATGGAGCCACCACAGCGATTGAAAGTCCAACAAAAGCAAGTGACTGTCTGAACAGAGGTGATGGGGAGGAATACATGTAGGATGATCAGTGAAACGCTGCTGAGCCTGGTCTTGCACACTTTGGATACGTCTACACTGCACACTTATTTTGGAATAAGCTATTCCGGAAGAAATACTACGGGGAAGTCTCAAAATTAGTCTGAAGCAGGCTCCCCTAATGTGGATGTGCCACCTCAATTTAGAGCCTCAGGAAGCACGAGGGAGTTATTACTTTGAATGCCCTGGGGGGTGGAGCTATTTTGAAATAGCAGCAGTGGAACTTCCACACTACAGCTATTTCGAAATAGCAGTTTTGGAAGAGGCATTATTCCTCGTGGAAAGAGGTTTACAGAAGTCGGAATAAACCATCCATTATTTCAAATTTATTTTGAAATAACGGAATTGCTGCATAGACGCTTACATTCTTATTTCAGAATAATTGCTGTTATTGCAAAATAACGCTGCTGTGTAGCTGCACCCTTCTAGAGCACTTCTATGGGAATTGTCTAATGAATTAGCAGCTGGCTCTTTTCCCCATAGCTTTGGATGGCAAACTTGGTTAAGAGATACTGCAGCTAAGCACTTGCATGCGCCCTTGGTGACCTAATGGCCTCCTAACAGAGATTGTGGGCTCACCATAGTTCAAGTGCTTTTAGGAGAGACATGTTCCCTGCAGACAAATTTGCTTTCTCAGGGCAGAGCTTTTCCATTTAAAGCCTTTGCAAATATCTTAAATCCCAAACAGTTAATATAAAGCCTTGCTTCTCTTGCTGACACTTTTGCATATTGATGAACTTTTAAGCAAAGATGTATAACTAAGTTTTGCCTAATTAAAGAAAGGGAAGCATAATTAGCAGTGGACAATGAAGATCTGTGGGCTAGAAAAGCATAATGGCCGGGTTTGCCTTCCTTGAATGAAAAATGACATAAAATAAAACAGGGGTGGGGAACCTAAGATCCAGGGGCCAGATGCGGCTTCCCCCTTTCCCCAGCTTGCCTGGATCCGGCCCTTGGGGCTCCCCCCAGCATTGGGGAGTCTGCACTGACACTCCAGCCCCCTCCACTGCCCCCTGTTGGGGCTGGAACACACAGAATCTTCTAGTCTGAGCCTCCCTAGGTTCTGGTGTGAATGTATGGAATGTCTTTCACACATACAGGGGAATGTAGGGTGTCTCTCTCCTCAGTTTGGGGCATCATCAGCGAGGGTTTTTTTTGTTTGTTTTTTGCTTCACACTTGTATGTGGCCCCCAACTGATTTGTTTGTGGCTCAGCAGCCCCCGATCCAAAAAAAGTTCCCCACTCCTGGAAGAAAGGTATATAAAGATGGATAAAATTGCAAGAGCTGGCAAAATTTATCACAAGTCTAGTGACATTTGGTGTTTTTATCAGCTTTTGAAAGCTAGTGATTCCATAAGAATTTCAACTGTCTTTAAAAATAAACTTAAGATCCCTCATGATTATGGTTGGAAAGCTTGAAAAGGTGAAGCAAAGATTCATAAATAAGCACCTACAGAAGTGTTAGGAAGCCAAACTCATAATTTTTCCTTATGAATCTGGAAACCCCTAGCACACTCTGGGTGTGATCAGAGTCAAAATAAATAGTGAAGACAAAAGAAAGAAGATGAGTCTTGCTAGCAGAATCTGTTAACTTCAGCTGGAAAGTGTGTCCAGCTAAATTGATTCAGTTGCCCTTATAGTATGTCTACACTGCAATGCTATTTCGGGATACACATTTGAATAACAGCCAGTGAATCTGTCTGAGTAAAACAGAAAAGGAAAAATCAACAGCAGAGAATAGCGTTTTCATAAAACCCTTGGGCTACGTCTACACTGCAGGTTTTTTGCACAAGAACAATTGCTCTTGTACAAAAACTTGCTGGGTGTCTACACTGCACGCACGTTCTTGTGCAAGTAAATTTACAGTACAGCATTGGAAAACAGGGCTTCATCCAGAAGCTTTTCCTCTCCTCACGAGGAATAAGCCCTCTTGCGCAAGAGCTCTTCCACAAGATGGCAGTGTAGACAGGCAACAGGGGTTTCTTGCGCAAGAAAGCCCTATGGCTAAAATGGCCATCACAGCTTTCTTGCACAAGAGAGCGTCCACACTGCCATGGATGCTCTTGCTCAAAAGCACATCTCTTGCACAAAAACACACGGCAATGTGGATACGCTCTTGTGGAAGACCTTTTGCACAAGAACTCTTGTGCAAAACAATTTTTGCACAAGAAGCCTGCAGTGTAGACGTAGCCCTGGAGTGAATCAAAAAGCCACATGATTGCGCCCTGAGTTCAGAAATGGGAAGGAGCTGCTGCTGGGAACTGAGCAATAGTTTTAGATATATAGTTTGCTCCCAGTTAGGGGTAAGGATGCCCTTATGCACCAGCTAAATAACCAGATGAGCTACAAGGATGCCTCCAGGAGGGGCAGTGGTGGAATAGCACTGAGATTATTGTGGTGACTAGCCAGGCCCAACCTGCTATTCTCTGGAGGCAGTTTGTCCTTCAAAGGAGTATCCCTGCTTCTAATCCCTTTCAAGCAGTTGCCACCTCAAGTGCCAAAGCATCAGTGATGTAATAGATGAAAACCACACAATCTGGAGACAGCAGGAGCAGGCTGGAAAGGCAGCTTGTGGCCTCCCAGGCAGTTCCTCCTTGACGTACAACGTGGTGTGGCAGCTGTGGTTCCTGTAAGAGAGGGGTGGAGAACCTTTTCTGGGTCAGAGTCCACCAATCCACAGAAAAAAATTAGCACCGGAGAAAACAAGCAAGAATTTAAAAAAAAAAAAAAAAAAAAAAAAAAACGGTCAAACCCTCAGAGAATCCCAGAGAATCATGGAAGAGACCTCCACTCCCCCTCACTTATGGCAGGAGCAAGCACCATCTAGACCAGGGTTTCCCAAACTTTTTCTGCCACAGAGCCCCTACAGCAGGGGCCTCACCGACATGGCCCCCAATTGACAAGTAGAAAGACACTCCCCACACACACCAGAACCTAGGGGGACCAGGCTAGTAGATTTTGTGTGCTCCAGCCCCATGGGAGGATGGTGGGGGAGAGGGGCTGCAGCGCCAGTGCGGGCTCCCTAATGTTGGGGAGAGCCCTGAGCCTGGGAGGATGAATCCAGGCAAGTCCCCCGCCCTAAATTCCCCACCCCTGCCATAGGATCTCAACAGCATGCATATTCCTGTCTATGACACTCGAACCACTGAACACCTTCAAGGCACAGCCAGCCTCTGCCACCCAACTCCATGCATCTTCCCTGCCTCCATGAAGCAGAGCAGGTATCCTTTTCCCCTACCTCTCTTTGAAGGGGGGGATCTGGTTCCCTCTTTGACCCCATTACAGAGAAGTGGGAAAGGGAGATGAGGAAGACCAAAACGTATTTAATGCTTATTAAAATACGGAGGTGGGGAATAAAAACAAAACAAAAACAAAAACAAAACAACAGCCAATATTAGAGCTCAACTGAGGAGCGTAAGTTGGTAGATTGCTGCTGAATAGATCTACTTTCCCTAATAGGAGCAAAAATTCACACTAGATGGGATTAGCAAACAAACAAACAAAAAACTCTAAAGGCATCACACTAGATTTTGCTGGGCAATCAACCAGCCAGGAACTGATCACACAGATCCGCAGTCTCTTATCTGTTGAGAAAACTGGAGCTCAATAAATGAGGTGCGGTTTAAATTTGCAGACAGGCACCGAATTTAGATGCTGCCTGGCGATACGGTTGGCTTTTAAAAAAGTAAAAGTATTCCACCCCAGATGGGACTCGAACCCACAATCCCTGGCTTAGGAGGCCAGTGCCTTATCCATTAGGCCACTGGGGCTTGGTGAGAACAATTGCTTCACGCTCCTACTTAACTCTCTGCTGGCTGAATGTATTTCTCCTATATTTTCTGTATATATACCCTCGTCCAAATGAAATTAGATTGTTTTTTCCTCCCTAAACCCTCACTTCAGTCTCCGAACTAATCTCGTCTGGCGCTCCCCGTGCCGCAGCGCCTCCTGAATCAGGAACGTGCGCAAAGAGAAGCTCCCTTTCCTTCCTCTGCACTGTTAGCTAAGAGTTATCGCTGCGCCTCTTAGGACAGGAATGGAAATCACCCGCACTGCTCGCTGTCCTCGCACACCCTGGCCTGTCAAACTGCTTCGCAGCCCCCTGTCCCTTGGAGGCACCGCTGAGCCAGCCGCGAGAGAGGAGAGCGGTGGGGCAGGAAGAGCAGACTCCGGCCACACTAGCATGACTTCCCTTTGCAAACAAAGCGGTAGGGGAGGCGAGAGCATGGGGAGAGTGGGGTTTATACCTTGGGGGGGGGGGGCACACTAATGATTGACAGGAGCAGCGGGCAGCTCTTTGCGTCACATACTAGTAGCACGATCGCAGCAGATGCTGCCGATGAGGTTCCGTGGCTGGAAGGAAAGGTCTTTGTGTCTTAGAGCAATGAGTTCAATGTTCGAATCCCGTTTGGGGTGACGATTTATCACGCAGCTCTGCTTGCTGCGTGCACCAGTACAAACCAGCCTGGGAAAAGGACAGTGGCATCTAATGTCCTTGAAGCATTTGACGTCGGGTTTCATTTCCCCCGCCCAATTAAAATAGAACTCTCCCCCCTCTTTAAATATGTAGTCATACCCCAGTGCTTGCATGCAGCAGTTTATGAAAGCCAATCTGTTTTACAAATTGTGACCATAGCCTTAAGTAGTCTATTTTAGGATGTAAATAGACATTTTAACTAGAAAGTTAAATGGCTGAAATACGATTTGAAAGAAAGTGACGGTTTTGCCTATAAAATAAAACCAAACCCCCCTGATTTTGGATGTAATTAATTATTATTATTATGGCCAATACAGTTTTAAAAGGCTCAAGGAAGCGTTTTCCCACACGCAGTACAAATGTGGAATTGAAGCAAAGGGTACTGTCAGCTTTCCTCGCAGGAGTCGCAGCACAGTCTGAGGGAAACTAGCATTACAATTAGTCTTAGAAAGTGAAAGCACTCTGCTCCTACTTCTCACGAACTCTTGCTTTCTGGTTATAATACATGATGTCCTCACTACTACTGTTGCTGTGCTCAACGTGACCGCGTGGCCTAATGGATAAGGCGTCTGACTTCGGATCAGAAGATTGAGGGTTCGAGTCCCTTCGTGGTCGATTAATTTAATTTTAACGCATAAATGAGAAAATAAGGAAGAGCGGATGTAAGAGCCTACTTAAAGGGGAAAAGGCCATGGGGATTGTTTTGAAGAGTGATATTCTAGAAATCAGTTGCGCACATTTGTTCCCCTTAATGCCACAATGAGAAAGCAGCTTCTCCAGAAAAGTATGGAAAGCAGAGTTTATCTTCCCCTCTGTACAGACATGACCACCCTACCCTGCTCTTCTCCGTCCATTTGGAATTGAGAGCTATTACAATGCATGAGAAATAGCTCCTCATCACGTTATTAAAGCCTTTATTTATGCATTTGGGACAAGTGCATGGAGTTAGCCCAGCATCTCTATAAAACAGAGAGTAGGGTAGGGGGTGGAAGAGTTGGATATGAATATGATACACAGAGTAGTAGCAAGGCAATGTCTAAGGAAGTAATGTGAAAACAACCCAGTCTTTGGACTTTGAAGATTTTGCCATCAGATGTGGGTGTGATGAAAAATAAAGTTACAAGACAGAATGCATTCACAGAAGGGTGTGCACTCAATTGTCCACTCGTGGTTAAATGTGCACAGAGAAATGAGCTTGTTATTGTCACAATAGAAAGTGAACCATCCTGAAAGCGTCCAGATGAGAAAAGCACTGGGATATTGTTCTCCTGAGCTAAGTGGGTATGATGAACTAGTTAGCTCTTGAGTCACTGGTGCTCTGATATGAAATGAGCTGCCTGGCGCCAAAATGAACGGAAAGAAGATTCTTGCAACTGCATTAGGGCAAAGCAGAGGATAAAAGGCTACTTGAGCCAGAAGGGCGCTAAGGGTATGGCTACACAGCAGTTATTTCAGAATAACATCAGTTAGTCCAAAATAACAAAGAGCACATCTACACAACAAGCCATTATTTCAAAATAATGGCGAGCTGGGAGACTTCTTAGTCCAACTCTGGTAATCCTCATTTCACAAGGCCAAATGAAGCTATTTTGACTTCAACTACACAATTGATGTAGCTGAAGTTGTGTAGCTTGATTCGGCTATTGCCCTGCTGTGTAGACATGTCCTAAGAGGGTTTACTATCAGTAAGTCAGAAAAGGGACTTGAGGGAATAAAATCATAGAAACATAGAATACTAGGACTGGAAGGGACCTCAAGAGGTCATCGAGTCCAGTCCCCTGCCCTCATGGCAGGACCAAATACTGTCTAGACCAGTGGTCCCCAACCATTTGGGGTTGCCGGGCGCCAGGGGGCGTGGCTGTTTGCCCGCCGGGCGCCTGGGGGGGCGGGGCCCCCCCCCCATAGCTGCATTCCCGGGGCCGGCGCTGGCGCTCTCTCCCCCCTCTCCCCCAAGCACCGCGCGCCCGGGGCCGGCGCTGGCGCTCTCTCCCCCAAGCGCCGTGCGCCCGGGGCCGGCGCTCTCTCCCCCTCCTCCCCCATGCGCCGTGGGGGATCAATCCGCGGCGCCCCCGGGGCCGGCGCTCACCGTGCGCCACGCGCCCGGGACCGGTTCCGGCACCGCGCATGCACCATGTGCCCGGGGCCAGGCCAGCCCTGAGCACTTGGCGGGCGCAGACAAATGCCCCCGCGGGCGCCATGGCGCCCGCGGGCACCATGTTGGGGACCATGGGTCTAGACCATCCCTGATAGACATTTATCTAACCTACTCTTAAATATCTCCGGAGATGGGGATTCCACAACCTCCCTGGGCAATTTATTCCAGTGTTTAACCACCCTGACAATTAGGAACTTTTTCCTAATGTCCAACCTAAACCTCCCTTGCTGCAGTTTAAGCCCATTGCTTCTTGTTCTATCCTCAGAGGCCAAGATGAACAAGTTTTCTCCATCCTCCTTCTGACACTTTTAGATACCTGAAAACTGCTATCATGTCCCCCCTCAATCTTCTCTTTTCTAAACTAAACAAACCCAGTTCCTTCAGCCTTCCCTCATAGATCATGTTCTCTAGACCTTTAATCATTCTCGTTGCTCTTCTCTGGAAGAAGAGAAATGTCTTCATGCAACTAAAAAGCCACCAATCAAATATGATGACTCAAGAGACAAGGACATAATCTCGTAGTGGATTAATTTAATAGGCATTGGCTTCCTAAACTAGGGATGATGGATTCAAATTTCATCTCTAGGCTAAATGTTGGTTTTATTATTGTAAAAGCCCAGTGCTTTAAACTGCTTCATATTATCAGTTTAATTAGATTGGAGCATATTCTAAATGAAATATATTTAAGGCATCCTTTAGCCAATTTATTGGTTCCAGGAACAATAAATAAAACTATATGGAAAAGTAATTATTTTGCACACACAAAAAACAGAATATTTTTATTCGCTACATGCCAAGATGTAGTAGATATAGTCAGCAAATTATCCCATATGCCTTACAGGGATAAACTACTCTCTATTTTTTCCTCTATGTTCTGTTCTTATTGGCATTGCTTTTGTATTAATTAAATAAGAGTGTTTCACAGAAACAAACCACTAGCCTTCTCCTTGAAGGGAGATTGGAGACCCAGTCATGAGGACTTGTAATGCTCTCAGTGCACTCTACATGGTTTCTGAAGGTTACATCCTTTCTCATTTTTAAAGCAGAACTTGTTCCATGTACAGGCAAGAGTTTGACATATAGACATACACACACAATTACTGGGGGGAGTCTATCATTTCTATAGGCTGAGCTCTTTGCACACATAGTCCCTTGTACATCCCTCCATTTCCCCCACAGGACCACTATATACTACTCTCTTATCACCTTCTATTTCAGGGGTTTTCTGTAGCCCCCCAATTCCCTCCTTGCAGGGATTGTGTGTGTACTCTCCTCCCCTATAACAGCATCCTTCAGTTTTCTACAGCCTCCAGGAGTTGTGTCCCTGCTCCCCACAGCTGTGTGTGCCCCTATTACTACCCCCCAATAAGAACATAAGAATGGCCGTACTGGGTCAGACCAAAGGTCATCTAGCCCAGTAGCCTATCTGCCGACAGTAGCCAGCACCAGGTGCCCCTGAGGGGGTGGACCAAAGACAATGATCAAGTGATTTGTCTCATGCCATCCATCTCCAGCCTCTGACAAACAGAGGCCCTGGACACCATTTCTACCCCCTGGCTAATAGCCTTTTATGGACCTAACCTCCATGAAATTATCTAGCTTCTCTTTAAACTCTGTTATAGTTCTAGCCTTCACAGCCTCCTCTGGCAAGGAGTTCCACAGGTTGACTACGCGCTGTGTGAAGAAGAACTTTCGCTTATTAGTTTTAAATGTGCTACCCATTAATTTCATTTGGTGCCCTCTAGTTCTTCTATTATGGGAACTAATAAATAACTTTTCTTTATTCACCCTCTCCACACCACTCATGATTTTATATACCTATCATATCCCCCCTTAGTCTCCTCTTTTCTAAACTGAAAAGTCCCAATCGCTTTAGCCTCTCTTCATAGAGGCTCTCTGGTAGGGGCTCTGTATGCACTCCCTTCCTACCACCTCAGTGGAATCCTCAAACTTCTCCTCTGTCCCTTCCAGTGTTCCCCATTCTCCTCCGGTGCCTGGTACTCTGTCCACCCCAATGCCCCCTAGTCTTAGGTGGATTAGCCCACCAGAGTGCCATCTCCCCCTCCTCCAGCATCAAGCAGTCATTCTGACTTGATTGGTCTTCCACTGCTCCATGCATTTCTAAAAATCTTCCAGCCAGGGTACCCACTCGGCTAAAACAAGCGCAAAGAAACCAGTTCTTCCATTTCCTCTGGGGCACCTGAACACCAGTAATCTTCCTGGACCCAGCCTCCATAAGCACCCTACACCTGCTCACCCAGCCTGCCTCCTTGCAACAGAGCTGGGCTCTCCACTCCTCTCCAGTGGCTCTCTGGTGTTGCAGAGAAGGTTGATTGCAACTCAACCAGCCCACTAATTTTCCTGCCTTGGGTGGGCTTTGTGTGCCACATTGCACCACCTTTCCCCATGCTGGGGGGTTCTGTGTCCCCCCAATACCCAGATCACCCATTCTCCTTTCCCCTTTGTTAGGGACTGTGTGCATGCCACCACTCCCAGCTCTTCATGACATTCTTCTCCAGCTCCCCATTATTCTTCTTTCTGTCTGGGAGCTAAGTCATTCAGGGTGTCAACATGTTAACCAATTAAACAGGGGTGGGGGCTGAACATCCCTAGCCTCAAAGTGCTGAATAGAGGGGAATAATCAGTTCCCTCAATCTACGGGCAATACTCCTACTAATGCAGCCCCATATGCCATTAGCCTTCTTGGAAACAAGAACACCCTCTTGACTCATATCCAGCTCCTCATCCACTGTAATCTCCTGGTCCTTTTCTGCAGAACTACTGCTTAGCCAGCTGGTCCTCAGCCAAAAACCAATTATTTGTCCTAAGTTTAGGATTCTGCATTTGTCCTTGTTCATCCTCATCAGAATTCTTTTGGACCATTTACCACAGGTCAAGTTCACCAGGGAACTCACTTAACAAAACACTTTTGGCCACTCTATCATAAACTGACTAAAGATGTATTAACTAAGAAAAAGAAATGAGTTATTTACAAGGTTAAAGTAGGTATAAACACACACACACACACACACACACACACACACACACACACAGGTTCCAAAAGATGGTAGAAAATGGCTGTAATTACTCCTGAAGGAATTATGTGTCAAAAATTAAAAAGTCTGCACAATTTTTTTAAATTCTGAGTATTTTATTTTTCAAAAGAACACAATAGAATCAAACCAGTTTCAATTAGTTTTGGTCATTTATTTTGAAATACCTGTCAACAAGTATGTTTGTAGCAACACAGACAACAAAAAAGACGCAGGAAATATTTGTTGATAAAGAGATTCCTTATTAGGCATATGAGTACAGAACTCAGTAATTGAAAGTACAATGCAGAGGCAGTGTGAAGGTTTGTGAGAGTCGGGGTAACAAAGCAGCTGAGGGAGAGAGAAGTAAATTGCTGGGAAAGAGTCTGGTGTGAAGTTGGAGGGTTGATGGGTGTGGGTGGGAAAAGTCTGGAAGAGGTTTTTTGTGGGGACAGGGAAGGATTATTAGGGATTGCTTCCCCTATGCAGACCTTGGCTGACCCCAAGCCTTTCCCATTCATAGAAGGGATGTGCTACACACCACCTTCATATTGGCACACCTCACACAATTCATGTGGTGGGAGTGAGGCCAAGGGGCTCTGACTATGGAAGGGGGCTCAGGTGTGGGGCAGAGGATTGGGATGCAAGGATATGAGGGCCCTGGTTGGGGGTGTGGGCTATGGCTGGGGATGGGCAAGAGATGAGGGCTTAGGGCTGGGGCAGAGAGTTGAATGCAAGAGGCTCTGGCTGGGGGAGGGGGAAGGACTCTGGGGTGCAGCCAGGGATGAGAGGCTCAGGACTGGAACAGAAGATGGGGTGCAGGAGTGTAAAGGCATTGGCTGGGGGGTGCAGACTATATGGTGAGGTTGGGTTGAGGGACGATACTCTGGAGCTACTGCAAGGAGAGAGAAGCCCTCCAGTTCTCTCTCCTTGCAGCAGCACCTGGGGTGGGATGGTGTGGGAGGGAAGGCACCTCTCCCTGCTGTGGCAGCTCTGGGGCTTGGGTAGCAGGATAAGTGCCCCTCCCCCACCTCATCAGTTTGAGCCAGGGCTGTGTTGTGGCTGCCCTGGCCACAGCTTGGTTCAGGGCTGGAGGAGAGGCATCTCAGCCATGGCAGACTGGAGACCAGGCTAGGTCAGGGATGGGGATGGGCAGCCCTCTCACCAGCTGTGGCAGATTCCTGTTGGGTTCTTTGAGCACCTGTGTGGTGCAAAATAAGCAGCCGAGTGGCTTACAGGGAACTTAGTTCCCCCTGTGTTCCTGCTCCCCCATGTGTCCTTGTAACACCTGTTCACATGTGTACCTCCACCTCCACTCTCATCTCCTTTTAGCCCACCTCCATGTCTCTAACCCCACTTCACCACTGATCTCCATGTGTGCCTGTGTCCAGAGTCATTCTTAGCCATACTCAGAATATGCAGCTGCATAGGGCACCCACAAATTTGGGGAACTACTAAGTTTTAATGTCCATCCACCTGCCTCTTTCTAGCCCTATTCTGTGACTCTGCTTCCTCCAGAGAGGATCTAGTTAACTTAAAGGTGAAAAACCCTGACTATGCCGAGTAAACTATTTTACATGGCTCCATCGACAGAGCCATGTAGTCTAGACGTACCCTAGTTGATTATTTCATTTTGGACCTCCAGCTGCTAACTTAGAACTCACACACAGAGAGCAGGCATGGTATATATTTACAATTTAAATGTCAGCATTGTATCCCATTGGTTCTTCTGGCTTCCTGCCAACACCCTTAGCTACCCGAGTTTAACCCTTTAGTCAGCAGGGGGCTGGCCAACACTCCTATCCATCACACAAGCTCTAAGAACACAGGCTGTCTCAGAGCAAGCTGCTGCTGTGTCCTAGTACCAAAATGCCCTCTGATGGGCAAAAGACAGAACTGCACAAACATTTCTGCAGATTTTTTTTCTATACAAAAAATTAAAATTATGTAATTATGTACATGAATTATGTACCTGTGTAGTAGTGTGGAATTCCCCCAGGGGTGGGGACAAACAGGGGCAGGCCTTGGCCCCCTGATAATTGGCAGGGGCACAGAGTTCCATCAGAACATGCCCCTCCAAAAGCTGTCACATTTAAATTTGTGTTTTTCCCTTGAGCTCACGCAACCTAAACAGCCAGGGACAGGCCCGCCAACTGGGGAAGGGCAAAGGGCACAACTGCCCTGGGGCCCGGTGATTCAAAAGGGCCAGGCACAGTGGCAGCAGCTGGTGCTCCAAGCCCTTTAAATCACCACCAAGGTCCCATATGGCTTGCTCAAGGGTGCACTGAGGGCTGGCTGGGAGAAGCTAGCCCTCAGTCACACCCCTTCCATCTCAGGCCCCAGCCCTTTCAGGGGCACAGAGCTGGGTGACCCTCACATTGATCAGGGGCCCAGCAATTCTGTCGCCCCCCATAGCCAGGGATCTCTTCCTTATGCTTTGAAGTCTCTTGCTCTCTCCATGAAGGCCAAGCAGCATAGGGATAAATTCCTTCTTGCCAGGAGATTTGATTCCCTTCTACCAGAGTTCAAACTGATGGAGTCGTCCTGCACATCTCTTCTTCATAGGTGCTAATTGCTTTTCTACTCACAAAATGTCTTTGATGTTTCACAATGGCTCATTTGGTTTCAATGGGCCTTCTTGGCTGTGTCTAGGCTGCATCCCTTTTCCGTAGAAGGGATGCAAATTAGACACATCGCAATTGCAAATGAAGCAGGGATTTAAATGCCCCCGTTTCATTTGCATAAACATGGCGGCCGCTTTTTTCCGTCTCGGAGCTTTGCCGGAAAAAAGCGCCAGTCTAGATGCGGATCTTTTGGAAAATAAAGCCTTTTCCGAAAGATCCCTTATTCCTCTTAATATAAGGAAAAAGGGATCTTTCAGAAAAGGCTTTATTTTCCGAAAGATCCGCGTCTAGACTGGCGCTTTTTTCTGGCAAAGCTCCGAGCCGGAAAAAAGTGGCAGCCATGTTTATGCAAATTAAGTGGGGGGAATTTAAATCCCCGCTTCATTTGCAATTGCAATGTGTCTAATTTGCATCCCTTTTACGGAAAAGGGATGCAGTCTAGACACAGCCCTTGTGTGTAGAACGTAACACCTTCTGTAAGGAAGCCAGTATTTTACATTATGTAACTCAGTGGTCCCCAAGCTTTCAGGGCTGCTGGGCATCCGGGGGCGGGGTCACGCACGCGCTGGGCGTCCAGGAGCGGGACCACGCACATGCCGGGGGCGGGGCCGGCCCAGATCATGCTGCAGGTGCACATAAATGCCCCAGTGGGCGACATGGCGCCCACGGGCACCGCATTGGGGACCACTGATGTAACTCAAATAGGGAAGTCTCAGAGGGGTAGCCATGTCAGTATGTAACTTTAAAAACAACTTTTTAAAAAAAACAAGTAGTCCTGTGGCTCCTTAGGGCATGTCTGCACTGTGGGGCAAAAGTCGAATTAAGCTATGCAACTTCAGCTGTAGTCGAAATAGCTTAATTCGGCTTTTCGCACTTTCTACACAGCAGGAAGTTGAAGGAAGAACACTCTTCCTTTGACTTCCCGTACTCCTTGTGAAATGAGGGTTACAGGAGTCAAGTAAGAAGTCCTCCAGCTTGACATTATTTTGAAATAACACATTCTTATAACTCTAATGTCTATTTTACCTATACTAACACACAGTTTAGCCAGACTGGTTTGCAGCTATGCACGTGCCAGTGCTCAGTTATGGTGTGTCTACACTGCAGGTATTAACTCGAAATAACCTACGTAAATTGAGCTACGTCTATTGCTCCTGGCAGGGTGGGAGGAGGCTTCACATGCTCCCAGGCCAATCAGAGCTTGGGGGTGGGGGAGCACACAAAGCTTCCTCCACCCTGCGAGGAGCGCACAGCACTTTGAAGTGCTGCACACTCCTCGCAGGGCACGGGTAGAGTGGAGGAAACTTCATGCACTCCTCCAGCCAATCAGGACTTGGGGGCGGGGGAGCACATGAAGTCTCTTCCCATCCTGCCAGGAGCACGTGGTGCTTCAAAGTGCTATGTGCTCCTGGCAGAGGAAATTTTGTGTGCTTCCCTCACCCCCAGGTCCTAATTGGCCTGGGGGAGAGGGAGCGGCAGGGCCTCCGCGAGCCAGATCAACATGCTTGGGGGCTAGATTCGGCTCACGGTGGCCCTTTTGCCCACCCCTGGTTTGGAGGGAAATTTCTATCTAGTCACTGAAGTTAAATGGAGAAGAAATAAACAGAGATGTGATCTCTGCTTTACATTGAGAATGATTAAAACAAAACAGGAAGTTCCTCAACACCAGTCTGTCAGGTTCCCTTGGGATGCCACCTGGAATTGGGATAGGGTATAGAGCCCCTGTGACCCACAAGCCTGGGCTCCCTATACACTGTACTGCTGCTGGGGCCAGCGTGCCAAACCATCTCCCAGACTCCAGCATGCACATTGGTAGGAACACACCCAGCTGCAGATACATACACTTTCTTTAACCAGCCCTTGTAAGGGAAGGCACAGCTCAAGCACCTCCCATATCCTAGGGCAATTAGATCAATGCAAATTATCTAGCAAATAAACAAACCATGCAAGCTAAGCTTAATATACTACACAGATCAGATATGAATGGCAAATTCCCACCATAATGCAATCTCTAGGTTTTTAAGGGGCACACTGCACTGAGTTGCAGTTTAAAAACCCCAGATACTTAATTTACAAGCTAAAAGTCCCTTTAGCCTGCATCCAACACTGGCCCCCAGTTCCATCCTTGTTCCTCAGGTGTTTCCAAGAGTCTCTTTGGGTGGGGAAATCGGTGAAGAACCATGAGGATGTCACTCCCCAGCCATAAATAGCTTTTTCATAGGTGGGAGGAAACCCTTTGTCTCCAAGCTTGGTTCCCACACTATCCAATGGAAAAACACTGATATTCCAAGATGGAGTTCAGTATCAGGTGACATGGTCACATGTTCCTGTAGCATCATATGGGCAAGTCAGTTTTACGTCCATGCCTGCTTCACTTAAGTCATAGCAGAGGCCATTATCTAAACTTTAATAGAATGTTTACAGGAAAGCCCATTAGGTGCAGATGGATATATTCCACGGTTCACTGTGAGAAAAGTGGTTCCCTGATGGGCCATCCAACTTGAATAAGCCCTTCCAAGCCAGCCATTTAGGCTGAGAGCCTTTTCCGACTGGGCCTTGCCCAGGAATAATTATATGAACTACAGATACACAATATTATTAATTTCAGAGCCAAAAATGATACATGTATACAAATAGGATAACTGGGTTCATTCAATCAGAACCTTTTCAGTGATATTTCACATGCCTTATCTTACATGAAATACATCATAATTATATGCCATACGCCATGTCACATCAGTTGAACCTCTGGAAATGTGAAACACTATGCTGTGTCGGAGCAGTCCTTTTACACCCCACAAAGAGATGGCTCATCTAGGGTCACAAGTCCATGACAGCATCAGCCCCGAACTTGCACACAGACATTTGGGACTGCAAGATACCCAGTCCTTCCAATCCTACATTAAAAATTAGGCTGCTGGGTGAAAAACAAGATCCACTTCAATTTAGGCTTCAACAGTTTATTTTAGCCCAGGGGTGGCCAACCCGCCACTCATAAGCCACATGCGGCTCTTCTTCCCCAAAAGTGTGGCTCGCAAAGCTGCTCCTGCACCTCCCAAATGGCCTCTGCCCCTGGCTCCCCCCCGGTTCCCCTGTGCTCACTGGGACAGCAATTCAAAATGGTGCCCAAGATGGCAGCTGTTGATGGGAGCCTGATATGGCTAAAAAGCCTAAGCTTGTTTCTTCAAAGGGCAGCCTCCTTTTTTTTTTTTTTGCACCAATTCTGGTGCAGCTCTCTTCGCATTTTTTCCCGCTGCTGTTTCGGCTCTCTTTGTTAAATGGGTTGGACACTCCTGTTTTAGCCTTTCTTTTATCTGGTTTAAGAATCAGTTCCCCTGGGGACAGGGCAACTCTACAATCCCCATGTTGGGGGGGCCCCCCCTTGATGGGGGTTGCCACCCGCCTCCGAGGCATCATCCAACCAACTGGGGCCTCAGCCCCAAAGCGTGATGCCCCCTTTTGGGGGAAATACGGCCTCCCAGCCTAGTCCACAGTTTACAGGCCCAGAGGCCTAGTCCACAGTTCAGTGTCTGTTACCCCAGTCCCCACTCGCCAGGGTCTCGGGCAGCAGGGGTAGGGGGGCCCGGGCCCTCCCTCTCCACCAGGCCCCGACCCAGGGCCCTAGTAGTGGCGGGCGGTTCCCATCACTGGCTCGGCGGGGGCTCCTCCCCGCAACGCCCCGAGCCCTCAGGGGCTTCTGCAGCTCCCTGCCCGGGGTCGCTTCCTACCCCCTGCTCTCGGCCGGCCGCAGTCCCACCTGTTGGCGTCGGTCGACTGGCTGTAGCGGTACTTCCCCTGGCCGCCTCAGAGTTAGCCAAGTCTGGTCCGGTGCTCGGGTCACGGGGGGCTGGTCGGTAGCTCCGGCGTTGGGGCCGAGCCCGGCTGAGGCCCAGCAGCAGCACGATCAGCTCCCTGGGCGACTCCCTCTCTGGCCGATGGTTGCTAGCTCCAGCTTGGGTCGCAGTCTGCCCCTTCTGAGCAGGCCAGCAGCCTTTTGTACCTGTGCTCCCCTTGGAGCATGCCCAGTAGGGCTGTGTGGGTGGGGCCTTCTCCGCCCCCGGCCCCAGGTGGTTTCCCTGGGCTTGAGTGCGGGGCGGGGCCGCCCCGTCACACCCCCCCTACCTGAAGTAAATACTCACCAGCAACTACATACCACACAATAGAAGCACTAACCCAATTGTGATGGCGCGTTGGGGGTGCCCTGTCTCCTGCACCCCGAAATGGCACAAACAGACTCCACCAGCCAGTGGAATTGAGGGTGGTTTATTGCTCCTCCAGGATACAGCATAGCACAGATGTAATCTGGTTACAGGAACTGGGGCTAAGAGGCCTCAGTGCCCCCCTTGAGATAGGGGAGTCCCAGCCCCCCTCCCCAGCTCCTTCTCCCCTGCTTTCCAGACAGGAACTCACTAACCCTCTTCCAGCCCTGCCCCCCAGCCAGGGCAGCATTCCACCTTCCTTTGTTCCTCTCCATGGGGGGTGGCTGGCCATACTCGTTTGCATAGTGACTCATCCTGTTTTGCTGGGTCGTGGTACCCACGGCAGCCAGTGGGGGTTACCCCAGAGCCAGCAGCATAGAAACCAGCCAGGTACCCCCACTACGTCACACCAAGACTGAATCCCTGCAACAAATCCCACTGCACACATACCTACTCAGGTGATACCATCAGGGGCTCGTTCACCTGCACATCTACTAATGTGGCACATGATGGCACATATCACCAATGCCCCTCTGCCATATACAAACTGCCAAACTGGCCTGTCTTTATGAAAAAAAATGGATATAAATCCGACATAAAAAATGATAACATTCAAAAACCATTAGGAGAGCACTTGAGTCTCCCTGGACACTCAGTAACAGACCTGAAAATTGCCATACTTCAGCTAAAACCCTTTCAAAACAGACTGCAGGGTGAAACTGCAGATCTGGAATTCATATGCAAACTCGACACTATCAGACAGAGTCTGAATAGACACTGGGTGGTTAGTTTACTGCAAAAAGTAATTTTTTCTCTTTTGGTATTTACACCTTCTCATCAGCTGTTGGAAATGGGCCACATCTTCCCTGATTGAATTGACCTTGTTAGTACTGGTCCTCCTCATGGTAATGTAACAATCCCATCTTTGCGTGTGGCTATAGACCTGCCAAACTGAAGTTTCCATTTCATGCATCCGACAAAGGGGGATCCAGACCATGAAGGTTTATGTTCAGATAAGTTTGTTAGTCTTTACAGTGCCACAGGACTCCTTGGCTGTGTCTACACTGGCCACTTATTCCGGAAAATCAGCTGCTTTTCTGGAATAACTTGCCAGCTGTCTACACTGGCCACTTGAATTTCCGGAAAAGCACTGACGATCTACTGTAAGAAATCAGCTGCTTTTCCGGAAATACTATGCTGCTCCCATTCGGGCAAAAGTCCTTTTTCCAGAAAACTGTAGACAGCACAGTAGTGTTTTCCGCAAAAAAGCCCCGATTGCGAAAATGCCGATCGGGGCTTTTTTGCGGAAAAGCGTGTCTACATTGGCACAGACGTTTTTCCGGAAAAAGTGCTTTTCCGGAAAAGCATCCTGCCAATGTAGACGCGCTTTTTCCGGAAATACTTATAACAGAAAACTCTTCCGTTTTAAGCATTTCCGGAAAATCATGCCAGTGTAGACATAGCCCTGGTTTTTAATTCACTCCCTGGCATTCTCCACTTTCCTATCACCTATCTTCTATCTCTTGTCTCATAATTTTGTATAGATTCAATTTGACTAGTTACCTCATCTGTGTACCTATCTATTGAAGCCCTAATTAAAAATTATAATGCATAACAACACATTTTTTGCTTATCCTAAGAACAAGAGAATGGTCATACTGGATCAGATCAATGGTCTATTTAGCCTAATATCCTGTCTTCCGTCAGTGCCCAGTGCCATATGCACCAGACGTAATGAACAGAATGGGCTTGATCCTTCTGCCATCCAGTCCCATAAGGTTTCTGGCCTCCAGCTAAAACTTACTTTTTTCCTGTCTGTTTCTGTCATCTATTCTTCATTGTCAGCCCTGCTGGCTCCATCCAGTTTTTATTTTACAGGTGTGTTTTTGTGGCCTTCCCATACAATGGCTGGTTTACTTGTTAAAGTATCTTGTTGGAAGTTGGGGGAGGGCAGCTGAACTTAACAATTCCCTCACAACCTCTGTTTCAGCCTGCTATTTGCATAGATCAGGGATTTTTACAGACAAGACATCCAAGCGAGTTTTAAAGTACATGAAATATGTCTCAAATCAGAGTGCCCAACTGCTGTTTTTAAACAGTATCAAAACACACTTCAGTGTTGATATGTCCACTGCCTTCCTTGACCCAACCCATGCATTTATTTTTCACTTGCTGCTTTCACAGATCTGATCTGGGGCTGACAGCTTCTCCAGGTCACCTCTTTGCTCTCCAAATGCTTTTTGGGAGCGTGATTGTGTTGGTGTAATTAGTCTGTGATAAAAGTTCTCTAATGAGGACCTGTAAAAGAGTTTATTAATTGTAAATGCACAACTGAGGCTACGTCTAGACTGCAGGCTTCCTGCACAAGAAGCTTTTATTGGAAGAGATCTTACACAAAAACTTCTTGCTCAAGAGTGCGTCCACGCTGCAAAAGTGCATCAAAAAAGTGATGGGCTTTTGAGAAAGAGAGCATCCAGACTGCATAGACGCTCTCTCGAAAGTAAGCACTGATTGGTACACACAGAATGGCCACCAGAGCCCCTGTGCTTTTTCCTCTTTCCTCTTTTAGTGCAAAAACCCCCTCTTCCCCACCCACACACACCTTTTGGCAAAAGAACTCTTTCTCAAAAAGGCTTCTTCCTCATAGAAAGAGGATTACTAATGCCAGAAAAACCCCGCTGTTCTTTTGATTCTCTTGTGCAAAAACACACTTGAAGTGTGGACGCTCTGCAAGTTTTTGTGGAAAAATGACTGTTTTTCCACAAAAACTCTGTAGTGCAGACATAGCCTGAATATGTTTAATATTTTTCCATGGTAATTAAAGCTCCTTAGGGATGAAGACATTAAAGTCTGAGATACTAGGACAAAGAAATTAAACAGAACAGCTGGCTACCCCACACGGACTTCAGCCCAAACTCTCTACCTTGGCAGACTAAGTCTACCCATATGTGCTAACTGCCAACCCTTGATCTTTAATGATGAACTTCTATGGGTCTGCAGCACATGCCTACAACTCACAGTCATGTCGTTTTCATTGGCAGTAGTTCCACATTTCCCCTCCTTACACATGTCACTGGGCTCCTCTCTCCACCCTACCACCTTCTTTCCTTATAAATAAAGTAGATGTCTCCTTTCCACAAAAAAAGGCCATACTTCACTGTTAACTAATGTTTGTCCCTGCTTCAATAACAACTTCAGAAGGGGGAAAGGAAGAAATCAGCAACCTGTGACCTGTAGTTTCCAGAGGCGGATAGCCATTATTTGTTCTCTCAGGCTCTGGATTTCAAAGTAGGACATATGTAAAACTTCAGTGGGGTTAGCCATACATTTAAGTCAGTTCATTTAGCCTGGTTTTCTAGTAGCATCTCTGATCTGATCGGCTGAGTGCATTAGGGCTCCTTTGGGCAGCTAATTTTGGTTTTTCATAGGAAAGACCTTGGGCACATTGTGGCTATGTCTACCCAGAAACATTATTTCGAAATAACTAGCACTATTTTGAAATAACATCGTCCGTGTCTACATAGCCAGCAGTTATTTCAACATAATGTCGAAATGCTGTCAAGCTGGAGGACTTCTTACCCCGACTCCTGTAACCTTCAATTTATGAGGAGTAAGGGAAGTTGAAGAAAGAGGGCTCTATTTCGAAATAAGTGCTGTGTAGACAGCATCAAAACTTGAAATAAGGTATTTCAAAATAAGCGATGCAATTGACGTAGCTCAATTTGTATAGCTTATTTTGAGTTGAGCCCTGCTGTGTAGATGCAATGCTGTACTGCAGCGTTATTTCTGAATAACTGACATTATTTCAAAATAACATAGTGCGTGTCTACACAGCAAGCCTTTATTTTGAAATAATTTCAAGGTGGAGGATTTCTTACTCCTACTCTTGTAACCCTCATTTCATGGGGAGTAAGAGAAGTTGAAGGAAGAGTATTCTTCCTTCAACTTCCTGCTGTGTTGTCAGCACCAAAAGCCAAATTAAGCTATTTCTACTTCAGCTATGCATTAGATATAGCTGCAGTTACAGATCTTAATCTGACTTTTGCCCTGCAGTATAGACATGCTCCTTTTCTGGGAGGGGAAAAAATGGCTAAATCGACCACGAAGGGACTCGAACCCTCAATCTTCTGATCCGAAGTCAGACGCCTTATCCATTAGGCCACGCGGTCATCTTGGCTGCATTTTAGGCACATAATAAGAAAGAGCATCCTGCTCACTGCTTCCAAGGGATTTTATTCGCTACAAAGCAACTGCCTACACGCGCAGCTAGACCAGCCACCCGCACACGTGCTCTCCACCAGCCCCCACTCTGTTTTTGTCCTGATGCCCACGGGGGAAGGGGACGAGAAGGAAATTCCCTCCACTGGGCTCCTGATCTGCGAACAGCCTCCGGGAAAGCAGCTGCCCTTTGTATTCTCCTTTCCCCCCCACCCCTCCCAAACTGCTTTCTTTGCTCTGCGCCCCTAAGTCCCGACCTTTAGCCACAGACCAGCTGCGGAACCCTACTCCAGAGCAGCTGTCCCGGCCCCTCGCTGGTCAGCAGAGATTTTTTTTCCTTCCCTTCCCAGTCTCTCCCCCGCCTAGGGCAGCAGGTTCCGCTGCGCCCCCGCTGCCCGGGGGCCCGACCCCACTCGCTTTCCCCGCATACTCCACTCTGCCCCCGGAGCCAAGGCGGTGGGCAGGCAGCGCGGCTCTCCCTGGAGAAGGGAGCGGACCCAGCAGGCTGGCCGGGAGGCTGGAAGAGTTCGTGGCGGGGGAGGGCCGAAAAGAGCTACTGAACCGACCTGTCACCCTGGTAATATAACAACTTCAAGCTAGGGGGAGGCAGCAGCTGTCAAGATTTGTGGGATGTCCTGCTCAACACACCCACCCTGGGGAGGTTTGATTTTCTGGGGATATGTCTGCAAGGCTATTTCGGGATACCTGAGTCTAGGGAAATGACTACCCTGCCTCCTCTCAGCAAGTCTGTTAGTTTAGACTTGCTCTTCCGACCTCCCTGTAAACTCATTCTACAAGGAGTAAGGGAGGCTTCGGACTAGCGCTGAAATTTGGAATTTGGCACTGTGTAGACAGCACCAAATGACAAAATAAGCTATTTTGAAATAAAATACACACTTTGCATGGCTCAAAAAACACTAGGGATGTTACGGTGCTGTGTAGATACATCAGGGCTGTGTCTACACTGGGCCACTTATTCCGGAAAATCAGCCGCTTTTCCGGAATAAGCTGCGAGCTGTCTATACTGGCCCTTGAATTTCCGGAAAAGCAACGACGCTCTACTGTACAAAATCAGCCGCTATTCCGGAAAAGCTACGCTGCTCCCGCTCGGGCATAAGTCCTTATTCCGGAACACTGTTCCAGAAAAGGGCCAGTGTAGACAGCCCAGTAGTCTTTTCCGGAAAAAAGCCCCGATCGCGAAAATGACGATCGGGGCTTTTTTCCGGAAAAGCGCGTCTACATTGGCCACGGACGCTTTTCCAGAAAAAGGGCTTTTCCGGGAAAGCATCCTGCCAATGTAGACGCTCTTTTTCCAGAAATACTTATAATGGAAAATTGTTCTGTTTTAAGGATTTCCGGAAACGGGTGCCAGTGTAGACGTAGCCCAGGCGTGGGCATCTCTGCTGAGTAAAGTGACACTGTCCCAGCCCATATTACATTGACTACCAATGGGGGAGGAGCAGATCTGGCCCTGATCTTACAGTTTATGGTGCTCTTGGGACTTACCCACTTTTCCAGCCACACTCAGTTTAACCTCTGCCATGCATGGGCTGCTTTGATGCTAGTTTCATCTTTTCAAGGCATCAACCTGAGAGCAGAAAAGGCCAGTCCCAGATGCCTCAGATGCTGCAGATGGAAGGACACCCCTGGCTGGGCACTAGGGATGTTAACTAATGAGTAATTTACTAGTCGAGTAGTCGATGGAATTTCCATCAACTACTCGACCAGTTGATAGGCACTTCCGCATTCCTCCTTTAAAATGTACAAGAGCCCCAGCAGGAATTCAAACGAGGAAATGCAGAACTCCGGCACGCGGGGCCCAGAGTCAGCAGGACTTCCCGCTGGCCCTGGGCTGCACGTGGCATGCCAGATTGGAAATGAACAAGAGTCCCCAGTGGAGGCTCTTGTGCATTTCAAAGCGGAAGCACCCTCATGGAGCCTGAGGGCAGTGGGGGACTCAGAATCCCCTGCTGAGCCCAGGCTCCATGTTGTGATGCCACTTTGAAATGACACTCGGAGCGTGGAGAGTCCCCAGCTGATCCCGGGCTCTCTGCAGCTTTCTGCAGAACCCGGGATCTGCTGGGAATCCCTGTCCTGCTGGCCCCATGCTCCACTGGCTAGACACAGCGCAGGCATGTGCCATCCCTGCAATGTGCAGGCCAGCCCCAATGAGATGAGGGAGAGAGCAACAGAAGCCTCTTCATATACTACCACTATTGCCTGCATGCAGTGGCCCCATAGACACTGCTCCCTTTGGCCAGGAACAGGAGCAGTGTGGGACAGGGGTCATGACCTTTTGGGGTTTCCCAAGCTTTTATAGCCTGTGAAGCACAGAAGTTCGGGTGCAGGGAATCTGAAGGCAAGAGGGAGGTGCTTTAGGGCTGCACTGTGTAAAGCAGGGCTGGCAGTTGTGAAAGCACCAAGCCTATGAAACCTAAACAGTACAGGGAGCAGTGAAGAATGAGCATCAGGATAGAGCTGGCACTTTAGTTTAAGCAGTGGGAATTAAGTGGGATAAAGTGTCGGCACTGAAGGACCATGTCACTGTCTTACCAGGAAGGTCGTTTTTTAATTTCCTACAACTTTCAGAACTAGAGCAGGTGATGTTTTTACAGCGAGTGACAGATTTTTCCATTAGCTGGTAGTGCGAAAAGATCCAGTGGGTTTATTGCAGTGAATCAAAAAGTGTATTTCAGAGCAAATAAAACATCTTTAACCCAGAGTGTTTTGCTCCCAAGCATCTTCAAAGGGCTACATTAATAAAACAGCCAAAAGACGGCCATCCTTAATTCTAAAGGTGCTTAACTAGGATATGGAAGACCAGGTGGTCAAGTCCCCTGTGGCAGAGTGCAAAAGCAAGACTGTCCAATAAGCAGCAGGACCCTCTTGGGACAAAATTTTAAAATAAAAAAAGCATGGATTTATTTAAATAACTAAGTCATCTCAACAAGAAGGACTACTTTCCAGAGCATACCTCCAAAGGCCATAGATAGCATTCCCAACTTTTCCCTCCTGTCACTCTAACACTAAAACACTCACACTGGCTGATGTAGAAGCCAAGGATATTTGTAGAGGACTTTCCTACCCAGAACCCTTTTCAGGGAAAGGAAGTCCCATCTCTATCTCTCCAGGAGACTGACAAACCATCCAGCCAACAAAGTGTCCTTTCCCCTAATCCTGGTTTGACAAGAACATCATCCCACTACACCCCATACATTTTGGGATTTCCTGCTTTTCATAGGTTGTCCCCTTAGTTCCCCTTAGTCTCATTAGCATCTCATTAGTATCTATGTAAACATGTTCCCATGGTAACCTGAAATAAGAGCAGAATTTTCCCTGATGTTTCAATCATAGAATCATAGAATAAATAGGATTTGAAAATACCTTGAGGTCATCAAGCCCAGTCCCTTGCACACATGGCAGGATCATAGACCATCTAGACCAGAAGAGGGAAACCTCTTTTGGGTCAGGGGCTGCTGACTCATAGAAAAAAATCAGTTGGGGGCTCACAGAAGTGAGGAGCAAAAATAAAATAAAAAACCCTTGCTGATGTGGCCCCCGACTGTGCAGGAGAAAGACACTCCCCACATTTTCTGCGCACATCAGAGGCTGGGGGGAGGCAGATAGATTCTATGTGCTCCAGCCTCACGGTGGGGCATCGGGGCACTGGAGCACCAGCACAGACTCTCCGATTTGGGATGGGGGGGAGCACTGAGCATTGGGGGCTAGATCCAGTTTGGGCCTGAGGTTCCCCACCTGGGATCTAGACCATTCCCAACAGTGTTTGTCTAACTTTGTGCTTAGACAGGTACAAACAGCATATTTTCCTGACCATCGCCTACTGGCCCATTCTTTACATAAGTTTGTAAATTGACAGACACACGATTAGTCATAGATCGCCTACTTGAAGCACACCTCCTTAAGCCTGAGGCCTAGCATAACTAAGTTAAACTTATGTGCCTTAGCCTGTGTAGACCTTGCATTACAGCCTTGCTTTTTTAATATACCCAATACACACGCCTCACTCTTATTCACTAGTAAATTTCACACGCCGCTGATGCAATCCTACTTGTAACTCAACTTATACCTATAACTTAAATCTATGTATCACACTTTGATTCCATATGGGCTACCAGATGAGTCTGCCATGACAACAGATAGCACAGTTAAATGATACAATGAACTAACTGGCTGCATAATGCCTTGGCCAAATCACCCCTAATGTAATTCCATGGAATTAAATGATTTTGGAGCTCATGCTGTATCCTGCTGTTGCCTCTCCGGCTTGTTCCAAAGTCACCCACGGTTCAATCACAGCAGATGTTAGAGGGGGTTTTAACTGAAAAAAGTGACATGAAGGACAGTGATGAACCCTCACTGTCAATTAGGGCTAGCAAGGCTAGGGAATGATGTGCACGTGCTGAAATTGTCTGCTCACCCCACAAAAGGAAAAAGAAACGAGAGTGCAGATGAATGTGCGAAAGGACTGATGGCTAGAAAATGGAGAAGTTCTACCACAGGGTCACTTACCGCCCCCTTGCCTGAGCAACCCACATATGGGAACAGGAATTCAAACACAAGAGAATTTTAAGTGAGTTGTGTAGCCCCAAATGTTGCTTTATCGGACAAGTAAAAACCTAGAGTGACTCTATTTCCAGAGAAATGGAACTGCATCAGATTTAACACATAAACATGCACAAGACTTGGCTCTTAAAGGGCTAATGCTTTTAGCATTATGCTTGGTGATACTGAATCCTTCCCTTTTCTCTGCATAAGTTCTTTTTTTGGGGGTGGAGTGTGGAATCCATGAAGTTAAAGCAAATGATTCCTACTGCAGCACTGGCCCTATAACATCAATATCATTAACAGTAATTTGCCGGGCAGATCCCAAGAGCCAGCTGAGTGCATCAACCCATTATCATTGAATTCTTCATTAAAAAAAACCTAGCCTTCAATTACATCAGCTTTCTCCCTGCACTGATTAATATCAAATCACCAGCACCTCAGCAAATAGCCACAGGCAACTCTTGGTAGCGTCAGTTCTACCACTTGCTTCATTAGGAAAAGGGGGAAGATGTGGGAAGCCTTCTTAGCCATTCTCACTGTGTCTTTGGCAACAGGTAAGTTACATTTATAGTAAGACCAGGGGAAAAACAACCAGATTACACCTGAGTCATTTAGATTCTCATATATGCATTAGGAAGATTAAGACGGGCACCCTAGTTCCACCAGTGTGAAAGGGAAAAGATCTGACTGTGGTTTTCTAGTAGCTATGGCACAATGTCTTTATCCTCTGATGTGCATTCCCATTCGTAGTCTGGGTGTGTGGTATATGTTGACATCCTGCCAGTATTGCTCTATTAAAATGAATTTAAATGTAACTCAACTTTCATTTTATTTCCACAGGTGCTACCCCAGAACAGCTCTGTACGTATGATGATGTCATTCACTACTTGAATATCTCTTATGAAAAGGCACCCATGCTACATACAATACCCAAGAAAAATTGGAAAGAGCCGTTGAAAGTGGAGATAGAATTTTTATTGTTTTCCATCCTCTCAGTGGTAAGGAAACAAATGTTATTAGTTTTATAGTGGGAAATTTTGTGGAAAGTGAGATGTTGAGGCAGCTGATGACCCATGAGTGAGTGAGTAATTTTTCTCTTTCTCTGGCCAGTCCATATCAGGAGTAAATCCACTGATCACAGCTACTCATGTGAAAAGTTTGATGCTATACACCTTAGATCTTCTAAAGACTTTATGGCTGTGGTCTGAAAGCATAATCCAGAGCAATGTATATAGGGAGGCTCCAGATGTAAAATAGTTTGTCACATTCACACAGATGGGGGTATTGTTTAAAATCTCTTTAATGCTCACCCAATGTTAAACAGGTGTCACATTAAAATGAACTCTAAGGCTACGTCTACACTGGCCCCTTTTCCGGAAGGGGCATGTAAATTTCACTAGTCGTCGTAGGGAAATCCGCGGGGGATTTAAATATCCCCCGCGGCATTTAAATAAAAATGTCCGACGCTTTTTTCCGGCTTTTAAAAAAGCCGGAAAAGAGCGTCTAGACTGGCCCCGATCCTCCGGAAAAAGTGCCCTTTTCCGGAGGCTCTTATTCTTACTTTGAAGTAAGACTTTGAAGGGGCCAGTGTAGACGTAGCCTAAAAGATCACAGTACAGGGCAAGATTCATTTCTCTAGCAGCCTCCTACCTGCTTTGTAATTGGATAGTTAAGGTGCAATTTGTTGCCAAAGCAATGCAAAGTTGTCCAAGAATATTCAGGAATTTGGTCCTTGATTTGGATTTCATCAGAACTTCTTTCTTTTTCCTCCAAAAAAAAAGCCTTTTACAAGGGAAACACCACTCTCTGCTTAGCCTGCCTGGGTGCTGTGAATCCACATTATTATCCAGTGTTAAAGCAAAGTAGAGTGGGAGAGTAAGGAGAGACCTGGTAACTCTTATTGGGTTTTACCCTCCTTATATATCAGGTATTGGATTCTGTAGACTATATTTCCTTGAGCCTTGTTGCAATTTTTCTCCCATTCTGCTGTTCTGTTCTGGATCCTCTCCCAGACCAGATTTACACAGCCAGGTGTATCCTATCAGGCAATTATTTTTTCCAAACATTTATCCTTCCATTCTACTCTTCAGTTTGTAAGACCAAAAATAATAAGTCATTGACCTGACCTGATTTTCCCATATCTGTGATACCCATCATGATATTGTAAGAAAAAGACCAACCAACTGACAAGCGCCATCCCTACCTTAATGGAATCGTGCTAACCACGTCCCATTTTGCTTCTGTAGGTTGAAAAGCTACAGACTGTCACTGTCTATTTCTTGGTGACCATGGTAAGAGCCCTTTTCTGTAAAATCAAAGCCATTTCCTATGTGCTGTGAGTCCAAACATTGGTTCCATTTGTGATTTTTCTTTCCTCTAGAAGTGGGAAAATGTCTTTGCAACATGGAATCCTCAGGAGTTCTGTAACATTTCCAAACTCATTCTGCCAGTGGATACATTGTGGTCCCCATATATCGGCATTTATGAACAGTAAGACTCTCCTTAGCTGATTTTAATTCACTTCCTTATGACAGATAATTACAAGGGGCATGATTGGTGCCGCTGAAATCAATGGAACTAATTCACTGGAGTGAGGATTACTGGTACTCATATAAACAAAGGTTTTGGAGGATGATTTTTTTTTTTTTTGTGGTAATGGGCAATAGCTGAGAGTCATGTAATTTATCTCATAGCAGTAAGAAAACATTGATTAATTAAAATGGGGATCAGGGAGAGAGTTTAGTCCCTGTGTGAGAGGGCACTACTAGAGCATGTGTAGACTATGGGCAAACTATCTGACGGTCAGGGAAGCCAATCAAAGAAAGAGAAACTTTCACAATATATCTTAGTGGCTATCACTATTCATTCTGGAGGACCATGAGCTGCCTGCAGTACTATTACAGTTGGTATTGTTCCGAAAGGGTTAATTATTAATGATTATTTGTCAAGCAGTAAGAGCAAGTGTAACCGCCTGCAGGCAGAACTAAACAGGGGATCTCAAGAGCTTGGTGTAGGAGCCTCTACAGTTTGAACTATAAAACCAGCTGCCTCTCAGCTTAGGCTGGAGAGCTCACTGTACATGGTCTAAGTGCCGCTACATGGAACAGTGAAGCACACCCACTGGGTATGTGTGTTACAGATGCGCATGACCACACAAGGCCTGATTCTGCTCTTACCTACATGCTGGCCTATCCGTTCTCTGCTTGTTTTCTCTCTTCCTGTTTTCTCCCAGTTTTGTTGTTGTTCTCCCTTGTTTTTAAATCTTTCATCTCTTGCAGACTCATACTCAGGACTTTCGGGGGGGGGGGGCGCAAGTCATAGGAGGAGTTGGTGGCCGCCCAGCTTCGCCCTCGGTTCCACTCCTGGAGGTGGGGCAGAAAATCAGGCCCAGCCTTCCCCCAGTCGGAACACAGAGGAGGGAGGGAGACTGAGGCAGCGTGCCGCTCCTACCTTTCCCTGGATTGGCCGGAGCATGGGCGAGAGAGGCTGGGATAATACACTGCTCCAGCCTCATGCTTACTTGGGGAACCATGGGACTGATGCATTCATCCTTTCCCACCCACCCCCTATGTACGGGCCTGACTTGTTACTCACTGTCACTCACCCTTTCTCTTCCATTTCTTGTTGTACATAGATAGGGTCACTGACCAGTCAAAGTCAGACAAATAGCGAGTTGCAAATAAAATAGTGACTTCGATCTGCAGTGACTATTTGGTCATTTTACTGTTTGTTTTTGCTGAATCGTTGGTTTCTTCAGAGTGGATGAAGAGAAAACACTGAGCAGGTCCTTTCTGAACATCATTCACAATGGCACCATTCATACAACCCAGCAGCACCGTGTCACCATAGCATGCAACTTGGAGATGAACAAGTTTCCATTTGATACCCAGATGTGCCAGATAACCATCTTCCCATTTATGAATTCAGGTATGTCCATTTTTACTCACATTTACTACAGCTACATTGGATTTGTTGTTGCTGGCCACTGTCTGCAGACAAAGAATGGACTAGCTGGATCACAGGTCTGATCTGCTCTTGAATTTTTAGGTGCTTATAGACAGTTTTGCCTGTTACATTACTGCTCAGCTTTCCCTTTGATTTTTATATACCCACTGCCTCTCCTCCCCCCTTCCTCTCTCTCCTCCTCCTTTCCTCCTTCCCTATTTATTTTTGGTTCTGCACATTCAACTCTCTGGTCATCTGAAGAAGTGGGTTGTGCCCATGAAAGCTCATGATACCATCTACATGTTTCGTTAGCCTTTAAAGTGCTACCAGACTTTTTCTTTAATTTTTATGTTCACTAATCAATAGCATTCCCTGAGTTTAAAAAAATTACAGTGCAAGAGGGAAACTGGGCCATAGTATGATTTCCCACTATGGAGTCTCGTGTGTAAAGCTCTGGAAGAATCTAGGATCTTCCCCTTCAAGCCTTCCAGGAGTGGTCAGTTTAGTCAAATGTCTCATCCCACTGACTGCAATAGGGATTACTTGAATTTACAAGATCTAGTCCTTAAATCATGCATGAAGGTCTAAATTAAAAACACAATTCAGATTTAAGTTGGTAGAAGTACTCACAGTAGTAAAAAGGGCTGCAAGATGGAACCCAAGATTAGAGATTTGAGTTCCAGGCTAAATCTGCATTAGCTGTGACATGTTTTCTTAGAGGCAAGACTTACTATAAAGCATGATCTTTTATTGTTTGCTCAGCACTGGTTTCCATTTAACTAGAACTATTCTAATAATTCTGTTACACTTGAAAAACAATTGCCTTTGTTAAACTAAGATAGAAAATGTTTCATGACTTTCCTAGAGTTTAAAAACTGAATGGGGCCATTAGATCATCTAGTTTGGCATTCTGTGTATCACAGGCTACTAAATGTCACACAGTTAACCTTGTCTTGAGCCCAATAACATGTGTTTCGCTAAAGCAGCTCATCCAGAAAGGCAGCTTGTTTTACTATGAAGAGGGAAACCTTGGCTAGGAGTGCAAGTATGAAACCGGACCAGTTCACAACAGGGAGGGAAGCATTCCAGGGAAACCATCTTGGTATTGAGCTCTGGATATTTTTCTCAGGAAAATGTTTCATTTCCTCAATGGCCACCGTAGTCAGTCTGTGAAGAGGATAAGAGCTACTCCCACGTATTCATGGAAGCACAGGAAAGACAGACCCTCCACACGGCTCCTCTAAGGGTGTGTCTACACTACATGGCTCCGTCGATGTAGATTAGGGTCGTAGGCAAATAATCGCTGTTTCATTTAAATTTAAATGGCTGCCGCACTGAGCCAACAAACAGCCGATCAGCTGTTTGTCGGCTCAGCGCGCTAGTCTGGATGCTCCCCCGTCGACATCAAAGGCATTTGTTGACCTCCCTGGTATGCCTGTGGG
This sequence comes from Pelodiscus sinensis, assembly GCF_052426305.1. Taxonomy (NCBI): domain Eukaryota; kingdom Metazoa; phylum Chordata; order Testudines; family Trionychidae; genus Pelodiscus; species Pelodiscus sinensis. The sequence continues at coordinate 18,146,077 of NC_143071.1, forward strand.
ATGAGGTTTACTGAGGAGGTCGACAAATGCCTTTGATGTCGACAGGGGAGCATCCAGACTAGCGTGCTGAGCCGACAAACAGCTGATCAGCCATTTACATTTAAATGAAGCCGTGATTATTTACATCGCGGCTTCATTTCCCTTTGCCCAATAAACAAATCTACAAGGCTCCATCGACGGAAAGATTCCCACTGGCTTCAGTAGGATTTGGATCAAGGCCTTAAGATGGGAGACACAATGTAATCAAGTAGCCAAGACCAATGAAGTTATAAAACTCCAACTGTCTGCAGACATTTGTTCCCATTTAAGCAGTGAACACTTGGCTGGATTCTGATCTCGTACTGGTATAACTCCAATTATTTCAATGAAACCATTCCCTGTTTACCGTAAATAAGAATCAAGCTCCAAATACACAAGAGCTGCAACTTTCCCACTGAAAGGGGCCTTCACTTTCTCCCCCCCCCCCCCCCCCCCGCGCCTTCTAAATACACACCTGGCGTGTTCCAGTGATTTGAATTCCTTACCCTGAGAGAGGAAACACCTTTAAAGCACTGTGTTTTCACTTTCTTTCTCCAAACAGGGGACATCATACTCCTGTCCAATCAGACAACAGAGGTTGTGACTAAGCAAAGCAAACTTTATCTCCTCACCAGTGGGGAATGGAAGTTCATAAAGCTAAATATTATATCATATGAAGAGTTAGTGGGGGAAGAAGACTGGATTTCTGCGATCACCTATGAGGTATTGCATTGTCAGTGTATTCCACACCTTATATATTTCATTCATTCATTCATTCATGTATCAAAAACACAAGTCTTCAGAACATTTGGGCTCATCCACAAATGCTATGACCACAACACAAGCAAAATATAGTCATCTTTAAAGGACTGTGATGGGGCAGCACCCGCACTAGCCGAGCGCCGTCCCCGGCATGCTGGGGTGAAACGGCGGCTCCGCGCTGGCTCCTGCTCTGCGCGGCTTGAGGGCCCCACCAGTTGCGCCCGGCCACGCTGCCACAGCCCTGGCCAGGCAGGAACAACGGGGAGCCGACACAGCCCTGTGGCACCGGCCGGCGCAGGTGCCGTGGCGGGGCAACTTCCCCCGGTGGAGGAGGCGGTCCCGCCCCGCTACGGAGGACGTCATTGTGGCGGGATGCTCAAAAGGAGCGCCGTCGCCAGAGCGAGGGGGGAGAAGACGCACAGCAGGACAGAGGGCGGACGGACAGAGGCACTTCGGAGCCTGTCTGCGGAGACCCTCGGGACCAAGCCGTCATGGCGACGCGGCGAGGGAGGTAGGAAGCGACCCAGGGCAGGGTATTGGAACCCAGGGGGTTGGTGTGTTTAGGGGACTCCCTCCCACACCAACCAGGGCTGGGGGGGCGCCGCATCCCCCCAGACCTTAGGGCCCTGGGTCAGGGCTCGGAGTGAGAGCGGGCCCGAGCCCCCCTACCTCCCCTCGCTGACGCGGACGACAGTAACACTCTACTGAGTGTGGACCGACCCTGCTGGACTCGGGGCAGGGCTCCTGGGTGATCAGGGAGCACAAGGGGAAGAGACCTCGGGTGAGGGAAGCCGGAGGGGAAGGGCGGAGGACCCTGTGTGGCCCTCGGGGAGGGTCACGCCGACACCACGCCCCTCCACAAGGACCAAAACCCACAATTACAAATAGACATTCCTCACCAGGCAAAATGCTTTATAAATTACTACAAGATTTACCGGGTGTTGCTGGGGTCCTTAACTCAATTAATATTTGTTTTTCTTCATTTAAATCATTGCTCTGGGGTGGGGTGGCATGAGGGGTTCAGTATGGAGGCTGTCCCAGGGAGAGAGGACTACTTCAGCCCTCTCTCACTGCAGCATTTGGGGTCAGGTGAAAAGTGCCTCTCCATGATTTCTGCAGCTCCAGTGGGCACTGCTGGGCACTGCTGGGGGAGGGTTCAAGGTTTGTCTGCCCCCTGCACTCCCCAGCCAGTCTGAGGGATGGAGCAAACAGTGCACTTTCCCTTCACTCCCTGATGAAGGGGACTAGCCAACTATATTCCCTTATGAATCAGGGAGGGGGAAACTTCAGCCCTCCTGCCCCCCTTAAAGGGCACCTGGGAGGTGAGAGGTTCGGGGTTGAGGCAGTCCTGGATGGAGGGCACCCCCAGACTGCCCCTTTTACCTGCCTGGTGATTCTGTCTCTTTTCTGTCTAGTTGTATGAGAAGCAATCCATTCCAGGCACATTCTATTGTCCTGGCACAACCAAACCAGCACATTGCTTTAAGCTATGGTAAGAGGAAGCAGTATACTGAATTGGTGGCCCTAGCTCTTACCATAAAGGAATTTAAAAAAAAAACAGACACACTCTATTAAACATACAGTAGGTAAGTATTTTAACAAAAGGTTTAGGGAGATAAATATTATTCTCTTATGTCCAAGCTTTAGCATTGCTACTTTAGTAAGTTTATAGGACTCTAACATCCCAAAACAGAATGATCTGATTAAAGTGAATGTTGCATGCCTCTAAGTAGAGGTCTCAAAATGTGTCCCCTCAGAGTATTGTGCCAGGCCTGCCTGACCCCTGCAACAGAGGTAAAAACCGGGCACCATCTACTGCTAGTGCCAAGTGCTGTGTTCTTCAAGGAGGTCATGGGGAAATATGCAACTTCCATGTCTAAACAGGAGAACTGCAGCAGTTTCACAAATCCAGCAGCGCATGGGCCCAAGACAATTCATGGCACCAGTTCCACTGCCAAATTCCTAGCATCTCACTCCTAACAAATGCTCCCGAGGCCACAAAGAATATGGAACCAAAGCAGTCCACTGCACAAGTCAGATGATGCTTAATCAAAATGATCTTTGACAGCACAACACTCATATGTTGTCAGAAAAATACGGAGTCAGAGACTAATGCTGACAGGTCTCTAGCTTCCTTCAAAGCTGATTAAAAAATACTCTTCATGATCTAGAACTACACAGTTATAGGACCAGATCTTCACTAATTTCTATCAGCGGAGGATGTGGCCTAACATATTTTCTTCTTGCTTTAAGATATCTAGCATAGGCCATTGTGAGACAGGTTACTGCAATAGAGGGAACTTTTCATCTGCTTCATTTTGAATATGTGGGTTTAGGGGACTAGAAGAAAAAATCAGCCAGATAAGAGCATATGTATTCAGTGGACATGTGCATGAATATACACAGAGAGGATACAATCAGGAAAATAGTAAGAGTGTGCAGAAGAATTTAGGGCTCAGCACAAAATGAAGGCAAAGGGGGTTAGGTGGAGTGGATGGAAGTAGACGTTAGAAAGAGATGGGCTGGTAAGGAAGAGCCAGCAGGACAAATGGAAGAAAGGTCAGACTACAAGAGGAGGGGAAGTAGGAGTTAGAGGGAAGGGACCCAGAAGAAAATGAAGGTAAGCAAGCAAGGAAAGAAAGCTAGGGACAGGACGAATGTGAGTATTTAAGGCTGGTAGTTGAAGCTTGGGCTGCACTAGAGAGGAAGAAGGTCACTGGGGCCTGTTCCCACCTTTGAGTTGATAGCTTAAATTCCAACCAACTTTGGAAGAGTCTGTGTCATCCCATCAAGACCAGTGTTAATCCAGGCCATTGTCTTATTTCATGTTTGCCTTGTTCCCCCCTCCCAGATCTCCATGAAGAGACGACCCATTTTATACGTTTTGAACCTTATCTTCCCAACAAGTGCGCTCTACTTAATGGATATGGCTATTTTGTTCAGCTCCGGCTCCTATGGAGACAAGATCAGCTTCCAGCTGTCACTCATCGTTGGAGAGTCAGTGTTAGCTGTGATTCTTGAGAATATTATTCCCACTTCTTCTGATGACCCACCCGTAATAGGTACTTGTCTTTATTGAGTAACAGTCACATGCACTAGATCTAAGGAAGAGAGCAGAGTACAACCCTGCCACCTGTTCAGCTACAGTAAGAAAAGGAACACATAGCCGCTGCTGTAGAGCTGTAATAATAGAAGTTTCTGTTCAGAGTAGTTTTTGGACTTTAGGGCCTTATATTTCTTCTACCAAGCAGGAGAACACAGTACAATAATTCCTCATTGAACACATACCCGCTTAACATGTTTTTGCAATAGCACGATTTTTTTTTAAGGAACGTTTTTTGAATTACACGACCATCCCCAGAATAGCACGATTTCCTCATCAGGCCCGTTGCCGGCGGCTGCGCGGGGCTTCCCCCACCTCCCTGCAAAGCAGCGGAGGGTTCGCCACTCACCGCGCCGTTTCCCAGTGACCCCCCCCCCTTACCGGATGCAATGCGGGTCCCAGCAGACCTGTCACAGGGGCAAACCATTCCCCCTTCCCTCTCCTCCCCTTCACTTCCCCAGAGCCAAACACCTCCCCTCCTTGCTGTAACACAGTCCCCTTTCTCCCCCAACCTTATGTCCCAGTCCCAACAGACACCAATACTTGAAACACAACCCCCACCTTTTCCATTATTTTCAATGGGAAATTGACCCTGCATAACATGTTTTCACTTAACACGATCATTTTCTGAAACATATCTATAGTGTTAAATGAGGAATTACTATAGATAAGAGTGACTAGACCTTGAGGAAGTAAATTTATCAAGCACATCCTTTGCCTCTTGTTTTGCAGTGATGTTTTTCATAGGTGTCTTTGTCCTAATGTTTTTGGGTATATTGGAGACCTGCTTTTTAATGCAACTGAAGGCGAAACCCCTACACCCTTTACGCAAGGCTATTAGACTGCTTAAATGCGCCATGCAACCTAGAACAACATCCAGAGACCTCCTAAGCAAACAAGGTTGGTGTTTGGTTACCTACTTTGGAATGTTCCGTATCCAGTTGCTGGGTTCTGTCAGTAGGGAGCACTTATCTCAGGAAATCAATCATGCCAGCAGGCTTAGAACCAAAGCTGATTGTGTTTCAGGACACGTTTGATTCTAAATTCACAAACTTTAAGACACCTACCACTGCTCAACGTCACCATGGTGCATATGTTATCCTAATCAAATATACAGCATAGAGGCAACTGTGTATACAAAGAAGCTGTACCTTGGTTCTTTATGTAAACTCAGCAGTAAACACAGTGCCCTGAAGCATCCATCACCTCTGGCCCCCCTCACATGGTCATGGAGCCAGGACAGACCCTGAGATTTTCTGACAGAAAAAGGTTTGAAGTTTTAATTAAAAAAAAACCTATCAAGCAAATAAAATCCAGTTTACGCTCCTGCAGGCCTCTGCTCTTGTCCAAAATTTCCCCTAACGTATATTTACATTTGGCTGCTGTTTTTCCCATTGTAGGAGACTCGCTGACTGAGATGGTCATGGGAGAACAGGAGAGCAGAGATTCAGACCCACTTGGAAAGGGAAATACAGAACCACCCATGCTTGTGGGAAGAATCGATGCAGACAGGCAAGGAACTTGCAAGCAGGCGGAACCACAGGCGTGCGAGTCTGATCTGCACTTTCTGGAGAAGTTGTTTTTCTGCAGTCATTTGCTCTTATCTCTGCTCTTTTTCATATTTATTACTATACGGTGGAGCAGTTAAACATGGGCTAATTGCCGTTTCTAATACTTCCTTGTCTCAGCCTCCGAACCAGGTTTTGCTGATTCTTATGCTTGAATTAAACGATTTGCTGCATGTCTGAATAAAGGAATAAGGTCAAGAGCCTTGTTCTTGCATGTGTTTGGTAAAGCAGCATGTGCACCGTGGGCATCCCAACCACAAATAAGTTACCTGAATCAAATATATTCATGGAGCTGGCAGGAATTTATTGGCATTGGTATCAGTCACCTTACCTGTACCTACCGAAAGTGCTAAACTACACATGGATTGAAGTGGTTGCGAGTGAAAACAGTCAGATCAAAGTAAGTTACTTGTTATATACCAAATCTTACCCTAAACATCTAAAAAGTCATCTAGGTTGGGCCTGATCTTTCCCGCTGCTCTATCTTTTATGTTTGTAGCAGGCATCTTTGGTGGTAAGTAGGGGCCGCGGGGAGTCTTCCGGCATCTAGCAACTGCCCTTATTGTTTGGTTCTCACTCTTATATCCCTTTTTCCAAAAGCAGAAATTCTTTGCTCATTTCAAGCTTCCAAACTTGAGTGGAAAAATACCAGATCCAAAATGGGTTTCAGGCTCAGGTGGCCTGACCACATGTCTTTCTAGGATGAAGCATAGTTTGGGCTTACAGGACAAACAAGATTATTCACAGATCATTGACTTGATCACTGAATTTCTAGAGCATCTGTAATGGCCCTCATTAGCATATTTAGAATTATGAACAGCTCCGCACTTCATATTTCTAACTTTATCTACAGAAATGATACACGCATAAAAATAGCATATACACATTCAGCAGTCTGTGTCTTTAAAATGGACATGTTAACAAGGGTGTTAACAAGGAGGAGGGCGAAAAATTGTTCTCCTTAACCTCTCATAATAGGACAAGAAGCAATGAGCTTAAATTGCAGCAAGAGAAGTTTAGGTTTGACATTAAGAAAAACTTCCTGTCAGGGTGGTTAAGCAGTGGAATAAATTCCACTAGGGAGTTTGTGGCATCTCCTTCAGTGGAGATCTTGAACAAAACCGGCCATAGAACCAACCCTTAGGTTGCTAAAGACTCCAAGGGGAGACCTGTAAGCGCCGAGAGGGCCAGGCTGAGATCCCAAGCAGGGACTGGGCACTGAACCAGTGGGTGGAGCTAATCCATACCCTTGAGGCAATGCCCAACCAAAGGGCTTGTGAAGACAAAAGCCACCAGCCTCTCCTGGATGAAAGGGCAAAATTGCTGCCAGGTAAACCTTCATTGAGGAAGTAGCCAGGCCCTTGATGTTTCAGTGGAGAGACTTGTTTTTACTACAATTGACAGAAAATTAGTTATCTTAGGTGTTACTTGTAACAACTGCTAAGTAATTTTGGAGACAAGTTTTAATGTTGTGTGTAATCTGCGCATTCCTTTGCCTTACACGTGTGTCACTTTAGCAATACACCTTGAACCTCTCTAAGCCTGATCTCTCTCATCCAGAAACATCCATCATACAGAATGATCTGAGTTAGTCAGATGTCCACTTTTAATGGGTGTGGCCAAGTTTCCTACAGTCCCATAAAGTTTGTTTACAGCCACCAGTCCTAGCTCTGTGTCCAGTTCTGCTATTTACCTGTAGTTTACCCCATAAATGTCCTCTAACAGCCCAGTAAGCAGTGGAAGTGTTGGTAATGCTGTAGACAATATTGGCCTCCCGTGGCCCAGAAAATTCTCTCATTCAAAACTAGTCAGGTCCTGAGGGTGTGGAGTAGAGAGGTTCAACCTGTACTTGTGGGAGGAAAAAAATTACATGGCTGGAAGCCAGCAGAATCTGGCAACCCTGCACCTGAGCAACAGTAAACAAAATATCTCATGAGTCACATATAGAATTTAATGGACCACTGGTTGCCCACAGTGTTCTAACTCCACCAGCTCCTTATGTGATCTAGGGAAAGTCCTGGTTATTTCCCCAGTGCCCAGTCATAAAAAGAAGTCACCATTCACTTCCAGGGACTAGTCTTATCACCACACCACTCTGGGGGTATTGACAGTGATTTTTTTTTACTTCCTGCCCTTCAGTGAGTTGGGCTGAAGGGACGTTTGACCAGTCTTTTCCCACAGAGCACAGAGTAATTTCTCAAGCCGTGACATCTCACTCAACAGTATTTGCAAAATTACTCCTGTAGGCTTCTGAGCTGGGTTCTTCTGATTTGACTCCATAGGTTCAAGGTGCAAAGGCTGGAGGGAGTGGGGTAATGCTAGAAACACAGCCCAAGAGCCTCGCTTCTCTGAGGCACTTACTCTGTATTCATACTCCATGGCTACGTCTACACTGGCCCCTTTTCCGGAAGGGGCATGTAAATTTCATGAGTCGTAGTATTTCATGAGTTTGAAGTAGGAATAAGAGCCTCCGGAAAAGGGCGCTTTTTCCGGAGGATCGGGGCCAGTGTAGATGCTCTTTTCCGGCTTTTTTAAAAGCCGGAAAAAAGCGGCGGACATTTTTATTTAAATGCCGCGGGGGATATTTAAATCCCCCGCGCATTTCCCTACTACGACTCATGAAATTTACATGCCCCTTCCGGAAAAGGGGCCAGTGTAGACGAGCCCCATGTGTGGGGTGTAAGTGTATACAGATATGCACACATCCCCAAATTAACCTCAGAGATACAAGCATGAGCCAGCTATATTTGCTCAATAGTAAACTAGTGAAGGAGTAGCAGTGTTCAGAATGGAAGGCTCTTACACCTTAAACCACAAACCAGAGAATGCAGAATCAATGAGGAGAACCGTGCAAAGTCACACTAACTTCCAGCCTACTCTCTCCTCATAACACCTAAGGAAGAGCTGCCCGCCTGTCTTGTTATTGGATTTTAGTCCGAGCAGACAAATCACTGTTGCACCCATGGGCGGTGTTTGCTCCAAGTACTGTACAAAGTGGGCCATGTGAGGTGTCAAATGAAAGCTTATGCTGTACTGATTCTATGCATGCTACTCATATACCTGTATGATTTTTGAATGTGAAGTTATAAATATGGGCTCTGTTCTTATATATTAAATGTTCTCTGTCTGGGAGGTAGCAATGGGCCCGGACTGCCTATTGTGAGGAATGATTGTTCAATGAATGGCTGTGCTAATTAGAGGTGCTTCTTGGACAATGGCTCTCAGAGTTGCCAATACACACCTGAGGAATGCATCTGGAAACCTGCAGCGCAGCCAGTGTATAATGGCTACTTGCATGTGAAACACAGACAGGTCACTTGATCATGTGACCAGCTCCAGTTTGGGAGGCACCGGGAACATAAAAATCCTATGAGGCCATCTCCATCTTGTCTTCAATCCTGCTCCTGATTTCAGAGGCATCCTTGCTAGGGACAGAGAGCCGGGAAGGATTTGCTGACCCATCCTGGTACAGGATGTACACCAAAGACTTTTAACCTAGCAGTTTATAACATCTCTGCTAAGAGCCTGCATCAAGAACTTGGTGATTGATGTATGTAATGTATTCTCTTTAACAATCTCACTCTCGACCTTTTCTTTCTTTTTGTTAATAAACCTTTAGATTCTAAAGGATTGGCCCAGCATGCTTTTGTGGGTAAGATCTGAGGCATAAATTGGCCTGGGGCTGTGGCTGGTCTTTTGGGACCGGGAGAACCTGTTCAGAGGTGGCGAAATTGGGTTTTATGACCTCTCACCTGTGTGTAAGGTCTGGGTCTGATTGTGGCACAAGAAAAGCTGGGGTGCCTGAGGGGTTTTGCTTGTGAGGCCTCCTGCTGGCCAGATTGGCAGCTGAAGTGCTCTGTGTGACTGGTTTGTTGCCTATGGGAAAGGACTTCAGATGTGGGCTGTAAGTAGCCCTGCTTTTGAGCAATTTACCCTGAACGGAGTCCCTCAGAAGTGTTCATACTCAGCCTGTTATATTCTACCACCCTATGCCTTTTTAGTTTTGGATGGGACATGCTTGATAAAAAGGATCTGGAGTCATGACCCTCTGGGGTTCCTAAGCTTTGTATAGCCTGCAAAGCACAGAAGTTGGGGATGCAGGGAATCTGAAGTCAGGAAGTGGTGTGTTAGAATAGCATCGAGTAAAGCAGGGCTGGGAAGCTGTGGAGGTTCCAAGCTTGAACTAAAAAAATGCAGAACTTTGGCCTCAGGTGCCAGACTGTGGGGAGGTGCCACTAGGACCCAGAATGTAGAAAATTGTGTCTGCTGCTGGTGCATATGTATTCTCTCTGCTCTAGATGCACAGAGATAGTGGAGTGCCATGAGAGGAGTAGAACAGTAAGGGTATGTCTGCACTACAAAGTTAATTCGAACTAACAGCTGTTAGTTCGAATTAACTTTCATAGCGTCTATACATGCAAACTGCTAGTTCGAATTTAAATCGAACTAGCGGAGCGCTTAATTCAAACTAGGTAAACCTCATTCTGTGAGGACTAATGCCTAGTTCGAATTAAGTAGTTCGAATTAAGGGCTGTGTAGCCAATTAATTCAAACTAGTTGGAGGCTAGCCCTTCCCAGGTTGCCCTGGTGGCCACTCTGGGCCAAACCAGGGAAACTCTTCTGCCCTCCTCCCAGCCCCGGAGCCCTTAAAGGGCCATGGTCTGGCTACAGTGCTTGTGCTAGTTGCAAGCCTGCCAGCACCCAGCCAGCAGACCCTGCACCTGGCACGGCATGAGCCAGCCACCCACTGCCACTTAGCTCTCTGCCTCTTCCCAGGACCAGGCTGGCAGCCCCCAGGAGTCTGCCCGGGGCCACAAGAGGTGGGCGCCCGCCTGGTCTAGTGCGAAGATCGTGGACCTCATCAAGGTTTGGGAGGAGGCCTCCAACATCCACCTATCTCCGCACTAGGCACAGGAATGCAGCCATCTAGGGCAGGATAGCTGCCAACCTGGCCACCAAAGGCAACATGCGAATCCAGGAGCAGGTTTGCATGAAAATCAAGTTGGTCCAGTGAGACCCCCAACTCTGAGCCCTGAGCTTAGAACATAAGAATGGCCATACTGGGTCAGACCAAAGGTCCATCTCACCCAGTAGCCTGTCTGCCGACAGTGGCCATCAACAGGTACCCCGGAGGGGATGGACTGAAGACAATGACCAAGCAATTTGTCTCGTGCCATCCATCTCCAGCCTTCCACAAACAGAGGCCAGGGACACAGTTCCTACCCTCTGGCTAATAGCACTCTATGGACCCAACCTCCATGAACTTATGTAACTTCTCTGTAAACTCTGCTATAGTTCTAACCTTTACAGCCTCCTGTGGCAAGGAGTTCCACAGGTTGACTATGTGCTGTGTGACGAAGAATTTTCGCTTATTAGTTTTAAACCTGCTGCCCATTCATTTCATTTGGTGTCCTCTAGTCCTTCTATTATGGGAACTAATGAAGAACTTTTCTTTATTTACCCTCTCCACACCACTCATGATTTTATAGACCTCTATCATATCCCCCCTCAGTCTCCTCTTTTCTAAGCTGAAAAGTCCCAGTCTCTTTAGCCTCTCTTCATATGGGACCTATTCCAAACCCCTAATCATTGTAGTTGCCCTTTTCTGAACCCATTCCAAGGCCAAAATATCTTTTTTGAGGTGAGGAGACCACATCTGTACACAGTACTGAAGATATGGCATACCATAGTTTTATACTTCCCCTCCTCCTTCTTCCCCTGGCTTCCCCCTTCCAGCTCCCTCCTCTCAGGTTTCTCCCTCCCCTCTCCCACCCTCTCTCTTCCCTTCTCCCACCTCCTTTTCCCAGTCTCCCCAGAGGTTAAATCTCCCCTCTCCCCAGTTTTGTTAAATAAAGAGAGTTTCTATTTTTGAAAACACGTGTCCTTTAATTTTTCATCAGGAAGGGGGGCTAGGGAGGGGTAAGTGGAAGGAGGTGAGGGAGGAATGGGGCACAAGCCCCCGATGGGGAGGACTGGGGTGGCTCTGCGGCTTCCTCGGGGTGGAAGCTCTCCTGCAGGGCCTCCTGGATCCTGACAACCCCCGATTGACTCCCCCGGATGGCAGCCTGCAGCAAGTGCAGCCGGGCTGATGGCTGAGTGCTGTGATGTGCCGAGTGTGGGCACTCAGGGCACTCCAAGACAGGACTGCTTTGCTGTCCCTCATCGAGATAGACAAGCAAGTGGGGAACCCTGAGAACTGTCTGTCTGGGGTGGGGGTCGGGTCCCTTTAAGCACAGCCCTCGGCTAGCCTGAGGCAGCAGCTCCACACTCTAAGGGTATGTCTACACTACACGCGGCATGGACTAGCTAGTGCAGATTAGAAGCCTAATCCGAACTAGCTAGTCTATGCCACGTATAGCTGCGCGGCACGGAGTCCGAACTAGCCAGCATTTAAAATGGCGCCGGCCGGCTTCATGCAAATGAAGCCCGGGAAATTCAAATCCCGGGCTTCATTTGCAACTGTGGATGACTACATTACCCCCGCTAGTTCGAACTAGCGGGGTAATGTAGACATACCCTAAGTCTTAACCTGATGTCCTGCTGGCACTGGTTCCAGCCATCCTTAACTTCGGTTCAGGGTCCATTCAGTGTGGACATGCTATTTCAAATTAGCAAAACACTAATTCGAATTAGTTTTTAGGTCTAGATGCACTAATTTGGATTAGCTTAGTTCGAATTAGTGCTGTAGTGTAGACATACCCTAAGAAGGTAGAACTGAGACCTGTCAAAGTTTTGGCTCAAGTGAGGGTGCATGGGGGCGTCATTTGAGCTCTGCGCCTCAGGTGCCAAAATGTTGTGGACCGGCCCTGGGTGGGAGGCAGTCAGGGGAGCCCCGAAAGCTTCGCGATCAACTGGTTTGGCCCCCAGGATCGACCAATCGATCGCGATCAACAGGTTGGTGACCATGGATCTAGATGTTGCTTGGTCCTGATGTGAGGGCAGGGGACTGGACTTGATGGCCACTCAAGGTTCCTTCCAGTTCTAGTGTTCTATGAGGTATTTTGTCTAAAGCATCTTTGAGTTACGTATATTCATGTTCATAAGCTAATGCACCATGACATCGCTGTCTTGCAGCAACACTGATTTTTGTAGACCACTGAAAGTGTTTAATACTGGCCACTACCGATAGGCGGGGAGCTGACAGCCTCTGCGAGCCCCTGGACAAGGGGGCAGGCTGCAGTGCTGCACTCCCTGAAGGGGTGTGGCCTCGGGCAGAAGGGGCAGTGCTGGAAGCAGCCAGCCCTCTGTGCCACCCAGCACATTGCACGGCCCTCCCTCTCCCCTCAGAGCCACCCCACAGTGCCCTGCCCAGCACTCCAGCCATGATTTCAAGGGCCTGAGGCTCTATGAGCCATTGTGCCACAGTAGCAGTAGGGCAGCTGGGAGCCCTGGACCCCTCCCTGGTCAGTGTGTGTGCAAATGGGAGAAGAGGACCATCCAGAAACAACAGACACCAAAGATGGTCACAGCATTGGCTGAAGGTGAAACCTACCTAATGGCATCTTATAATCCTCTTAGAAGGTACGTGTTAGAATCCTAGGGCCATGCTTGATAAAAAGGATGTGGAGTCATGATCCTCCAGGGTTCCTAAGCTTTGTATAGTCTGCAAAGCACAGAAGTTGGGGATGCAGGGAATCTGAAGTCAGGAAGTGGTGTGTTAGAATAGCATTGAGTAAAGCAGGGCTGGGCAGCTGTGAAGGTTCCAAGCTTATGGAACTAAAAAAATGCAGAACTTGGTGAAGAATGGACATCAGGGTACAACTGGCACATTAAGCAAAGAGAATTAAGGGGATAAACTGCCAGCACTGAGAGGCCATGCAAGTTCCTTTCCAAGGAGGTAGTTTGTTACTTTCATATAACTTTAGAGTTAGGTGATGTTTTCACAACAAGTGAGTGGGAGGGAAAAAAACATAAATCATTTCAATACAGCCAGTCAACTTACAAAAAAATCTGAAAGTCATGAACAATTTCAGTTAATTAAAAAAAGTTTATTGCAGATCAAACAGCACGTTTAACCTAGAACATTTTTCCCCAAGCATTTTTAAAAGGCTACATTCACCAGATAAGCCTTCTTTAGATCTTAGGGCACTTACCTAGTATATGGAAGACAAGAGGCCTATTCCCCTGTGGGCAGAGTGGAGCAGCAAGGCTGTCCAATAAGCAGCAGTACCCACTTTGAACAAATTTAAAACCAAGAATGACTGGATTTATTTTAAATAAATCATTCCCATCCACAAGGCATATCTTCCATAACACACCTCCAACAGGCTGAAAGTCCATCACCAGATCTTTCCTCCTGTAATATTCTCCCTCTCTCTCCCTCTTAACTTGTAGCCAAGGAAATGTATAAAGAGCTTCCTTACCCAGAATCCTTTGCTGGGTAAGAAAGTCCATCCATTGTCTCTCTGAGTGATTGATAGCCCATCCAGTCAACCAGCTCTCTTTCCCGTGCTCTTTGTTTGACAACAGCTTCACATCACTAAATCCTCTATACTTCCACACACTGCACACATTTTGGGATGCCTCACTTTTCACATGTTGTCCCCTAGTTTCATTAGCATCTCATTAGTACCTATGTGAACGTGTTTCCATGGTTACCTGCAGTAAGAGCAGAACTTTCCCTAATGCTACAATCAGGTGTCATGTGGTCTAAATGGGTACAGGCAGCACATGTTCCTGACCATCACCTATTGTCACATTCTTTACACAATCTTCTAACTCAGTGTTCCCCAATTTTATTGGGCCATGGAGCCCAGCCGGGAGAAAATTTGTTGAGCAAAAACAAAGAAAAAAGAAAAAGCGGGGGAGGGGAGGGGAGGGGAGGGGAAGGGAAGGGAGGGAAGGGGCGGTGTCTGAAAGCCGGCGAGGAACCAGAGAAGGCTCCTCTCTGTCTCTTTAAGAGGAGGAGTGGGGAGTGATCAAGTTCTCGCAGAACCCTTACTTTCACTTCATGGAACCCCAGGATTCCACAGAATACCATTTGGGAAACACTGTTCTAACTTAACTGGTACAGGGTTAGTCATAGTTCACCTACTTATACCATGCACCCATAAGCCTGAGGCCTAGCATGATTAAATTAAATCAAGGGTGGGCAACAAGATGGCAGGTCACCAGGGTTAGCCCCTAGTGGGACACCACCAGTATATTTATCTGCATCTCTGCAGGTACGACTTCTTGCAGCTCCTGATGGCAGCAGATCACTGTTCCCAGCCAATGGGAGTTGTGGGAAGCCATGCGGATCGGGACACTGCTTCCTGCAGCTTCCATTGGTCAGGAATGGCGATCAGTGGCCAATGGGAACTGCAAGCATCCATACCTGAGGGGAGACAGGTAAATATAATAGTGGTGGCCCACCATGGGCTAACCCTGGCAAACTGGATCCAGCCTGCAGGCAGGTATTAGCCCACCACTGAGCTAAACTCTTACAAGCCTTAGCCTGTTGGACTTGCATTACAGCCTTGCTTTACTTACATAGCCCGTACACACTCATTCCTCTTATCTATTTGTCAATCTCTACACTCCCATGATGCCATCCTAGTTGTACCTCTACCTATATCTAACTTAAATCTATTTATCACACATTTATTACATATGAACTGTCAGATGAGTTTGTCATGACAATAGATAACACAGTTAAATGATACAATGGACTAACTGGCAATATAATGCCTAAGCCAAATCACCCCTAATGTAATGCCACAGGAGTAAATGGTTTTGGAGATGAAACTGTATCCTGCTGTTGTGGCTCCATCTTCTGCCAAAGTCTCCAGGGAGGTCAGCCACAGCAGACTTGTAGAAGTTAGAGAGGTTTTCTAATTGAAGAAAGTGACATAAAGGGAACTGACATACCCTCGCTGTCACTTAGGACTAGGAAGGCTAGGGAATGGTGTGTACGTGCTGAAATTGTCTGCTCACCCCACAAAAGGGAAAAGAGATAAGGGTGGAGTGCATGTGTGAAAGGACTGATGGTTTAGGGTCATTCCACATTACCCCCTCTCCTGAGCACTCTACATATGGAAACAGGAATTCAAATAAAAGAGACTTTTAAGAGAGATGTGTAGCCCCGAAGGTACTTTATCAGACTAGTAAAAACCCAACGTGACTCCATTTACAGAGAAAACCCCAAAACCTAAAAAACAACCAACAGACTAGCAGCACCTTAAAGACTAACAAAACCCTCTTGGGTTGCACCCATCAAAAGCTCATGATACCATCTACGACAGATCATCTTTTTCCCCACCCCTTCCCTTCTCCTATTTATTTCGAGTTTCCTTATCCTCTAATCATAACTCCAGTTATCTGAAGAAGTGGGCTGTGCCCACGAAAGCTCATGATACCATCTACATGTTTTGTTAGTCTATAAAGTGCTACCAGACCATTTGCTTACTGTTTTTTTCTGTAACAGACTAACTCAGCTACCCCCTGAAGCATCTACATGTTTTGTTAGCCTTTAAGGTGCTACTGGTCTATTTGTTGTTTTTTAACTTTTTCCTGTTACAGACTAACTCAGCTACCCCTTTGAAGTTAGAGAAAACCCAGGCAGGTCAGTGCAACTGCATCAGATGTAAACCCAACATGTAAATATGCACAAGACTTGGCTCTTAAAGGGCTAAAGCTTTTGGCATTATGCCTGGTGAGACTGAATCCCTCCTTTTTCTTTACACAGGGTTCTTTTCTTTTCTTTTCTTTTCTTTTCTTTTCTTTTCTTTTCTTTTCTTTTCTTTTCTTTTCTTTTCTTTTTACAGGGGTTTTCGAGTTAGTGGTGAAAGCCCAAAGGAAGCCACTGGTATGAAGACTGAAGAGCTCAACACCAAGACAAAAACCAGACTTGGTTTTTGGAATGTGCAGACAATATATGAAACAGAGAAATGAACACAGGTCATAGCAGACATGAGACGCTACAGTTTATACACCCTAGCTGTCAGAAAGAGCAGATGGATCAGATCAGGAAGATTAGCAATAGGTTTGGGAGGAATTTTGCTGTATTCTGGACAGGATGATGGACAATGCCATGGGGCCATCGCCATCCTTTTGAGGAGGGGAGTGAAGCAGTCCCTTACTGAATGGAAGTCCATCAGCAGAAGACTTTGAGCACCACACTGAAAAGGAAACACAATAATATCACCCTGATTCAGTGCTATCCCCAGACAAATGACAGTGATGAGGAAGTAAACTACAAATTCTATCTTACATTACAGGCAGAGTTAGAGAGAGAACCACACCACAACCTATCGTCATGGGAGATCTGAATGCCAGCGTTGGTAAGGACAACACAAACAATGTCAGAGCAAGGGGAAGACATGGGTGTGGCACCATCAATGAAAACTGAGAGATTTGTTGATAACTGCAGTACAATGGACCTAGTCATTGGCAGAATCCTATTTCAACACCATGAAATTCACAAGCTGACGTGATATTCTCCAAATGACAGAAATAAGAACCAGATGTACCATATGATGATCAACTGCAAATGGTGATGCCCATTGATGGATGTAAAAGTGAAAAGAGGAGCAGATGTGGGCAGTTATCACCCCCTTGTGATAGCCTCCATCAAGCTAAAACTAAGTAGTGTGGGTCCATCAAACAATGGACATCTATGTTATGACGTTGACAAGTTAAAGTCTCCTGAAATAAAGAATGCCTTCATTCTGTAATGAAGGAAAGGTTTCAGGCAGTTTTCATTTCAGTTTTTCCTGTTACAGACTAACTCGGCTACCCCTCTGAAGTTAGAGGAAACCCAGGCAGGTCAGTGCAACTGCATCAGATGTAAACCCGACACATAAACATGCACAAGACTTGGCTCTTAAAGGGCTAAAGCTTTTGGCATTATGCTTGGTGAGACTGAATCCCTCCTTTCTCTTTACACAAGGTTGATGAAGAGGAAGGGACTGGAGATGAGGAGATCAACAAGAAATGGGACAATGTAACAATGATCTATTAACAGCGAGTAGTCCTGTGGCACCTTAGAGACTAACAAAAATATATATAGTATAGTATAGCTTTTGTGGGCAAAACTCACTTCTTCAGATGAGCTGGAAGCATAAACCTATAAATCTATAAATGATAAACCTATATATTTATAAATCTATGAGCAGAGCAGTGAAGCCTGTCTAGGCTACAGGCAGAAGAGAAGAAAGAATGGATTACACCTAGCACCTGGAATGCCGCAGAAATCAAACCCGCCCTAAAGAAAGTGTTTTAGACACAAAATACCATACGCCAAAAGACACCACCACGAGCAGTACAGCAAGGCGTATTGGGAGGTCAAATACCTTGTGAGACAAACCGATAACTATTATATCGATAATCTGGCAACACAAGCAGAGGATGTGGTTATGGTGACAAGGAACTATCTACGACTGCGCCTTATCAATGGTAAACAACAGACACCAACACTCTCCACGGGGACAAACAAGGCCAACTACTGACAACAGCAAAAGAACAGGAAATGTGCTGGACAGAGAATTTCAATGAACTTAACTGAACATGGAGCTATTGAAAGAGGAAGCAAAGGTGGCAGAAGTTGCTCTTGATATCAACCCAGACACCCCACTTAATGAAGAGATCATTCAAGCTGTCAAAACCTTACAAAATGGGAAAGCTCCTGGGAAGAATAGGTTGACTGAAGAATTGTTCAAGGTAAATCCTGAGTTAGCAACATCTGTCCTGGCCCCCCTATTTACATCAGTGTGGGAAAGGGGCAAAATGCCAGGTGAGTGGACCAATGGGATTATAATGAAGACACCAAAGGAACTCTCAGTGATTGTAATAACTGATGTGACATCACACTGGTATCTGTGCCATGCAAAATATTGTGTAAGAGCCTCATCCAGCATGTATCGGAGTTAGCTGATAACATTCTCAGGAAATAGGAAGCTTGTTTTCAGAAAGGAAGAGGATGCACAGACTAGGGCTTGACGCTACAAAACATAATAGGACAATGCTTAGAGTGGCCACAGCAACTCTACCCAAACTTCATACTTTGAGAAGGCTTTTGATAGCATTCACAGGGCCAGCCTACAGCACATTCTGCAGGCAGCTGGACTCCCTCTTCCTATAATCAACATCATCAAAAGCTTTTATCCCAACTTTACAGGCAGTGTTGATCACAGTGAGCTCAGTTTTGAAGCCAAAACAGGAGTACATCAGGGGGTGTGTTATGTCTACACACCTCTTCGACATTGCCATAGATTGGGTAATTCAGCATTCAACAGAAGACATGCAACGAGGCATTAAAACAGTGGTTCTCAAACTTTTTGGCCCATGGACCACCTGGCTCAATGCAAATCTTTCCAACGACCACCAGTTGCTAATGGAAAGTGACCGCTCATTACATAATTACGCCTGAGCCATTTTGCTAGTGCTGAAGCTAGGGAAAATGGTTTAATTTAAATTATTAAACAGATTAAGCATTTTAACTTGCTCATGTTAGTTTATCAAACTTCATTTTAAATAGAAGTAAAATATTAATTTATGTCCAATAAAAATGGTTGCAATGTTTTCTTTATTTATGGCAGAGGTGGGAAACCTTATTTGGGTCGGGGGCTGAGCTCGAAACATGAACCACCTGGGAGGTGGCCGGGGACCACAATTGGTCCAGGGACTGCACTTTAAGAACCATAGCATTAAATGGACACTCTTCTCGTCCCTTGAAAACCTGGACTTCAGAGATGATCTCACTCTCCTGTCACATACCCAACACCGTACGCAAGAAAAAAACAACTCGAGTCAACACACATTCAGCCAGCAAATTGAACTTAAAATCAAATGCAATAAGACAGATATTATGATCTTGAACATTACCTCACCATCACCAGTACAGAGAGAGGATCATGTTCGCATCCGTGTAGAAACATTTGGTAGGCAGGATGGTGGCACAAGACAGGATATTCAGAACAGAATCTAGGAGGCCAGCAACACCTGCAGGAGCTTAAATACATTCTGGAAATCATCACAATACAACAGTGGAGGAGCTTCCTTGCTCCCTTAAAGGCCAGCGGCATAATGGGAATGTGATGTGATGATGATGGGCTTAAAGCAAATTATTCCTACCACAGCACTGACATCAATATAATTAACAGTAATTTGACAAACTGATCCCCAAGAGCCAGCTGAGTGCATTGAGCCATTTTCACTGAATTCTTCATTAAAAAAACAAGCCTACAATTACATAAGCTTCCTCCCTACACTGATTAGTATCAAATCACCAGCTGCACTGTAGCATCAGTTCTACCATTTGCTTCGTTAGGAAAAGGGGAAAGATGTGGGAAGCTTTCTTAGCCATTCTTATTTTGTCTATGGCAACAGGTAAGTTAAATTGCAGGAGAATCGGGGGGAAACCAACTGGATTACCCTTGTGTAATGTCTATTCTCATACATGAATGAGGAAGAATAAGATGGGCATCCTAGTCCTGCCAGTGTGAAAGGGGAAAAAGATCTGACAGTGTTTTCCGAGCAGCTACACAGTCCAATGTCTATTATCCTCTGACATGCATTCCCATTTCAAAGGCTGGGTGTGCAACATATGTTGAGATCCCAACCTGTATTACTCTGATAAAATGAATTTGGATGTAACCGGATTTTAATTTTATTTCCACAGGCGCTACCCCAGAACAGGTCTGTAAGTACGATGACGTTCTTCAGTACTTGAACATCACATCTGAAAAAGCTCCCGCACCACATACAATACCCAAGGAAAATTGGAAGGAGCCATTGAAAGTGGAGATGCAATTTATACTGCTTTCCATCCTCTCAGTGGTAAGAAAACAAATCTCTTCATCATTCTGAATGCTAGAAAATATTGTGGAAATTGACAAGTTGAGGCAGCTGATGATCCTAAAGTGAGTGATTCCTCTCTCACTCATACCAGTGCAAATCAGGAGTAATCCCAGTTACTGCCATGAGTGTGAAAGAGCAGAACCTGAACTTTAGTTCTTCTTCTGATCTTGTACAAACTTTATGGCTGTGGTTTGACAGTATTCTCCAGGGCAATATATGTTTGGAGATGTCAGGTGTAAAATAGTTTGTCTCAGTCACATAAATGAGAGTGTTGTTTAAAATCACTTTAGTGTTCATCACATGTTTTCAGGTGTGTCATTAAAATGAACTCTAAAAGATCAAAATCCAGGGCAAAAATCATGTCTCCAGCAACCTCCTACCCACTTTGTATTTGGTCTGTTAAGCTGCATTTGTGTTGCCAAAGTAATGCAAAGTTGTCCTAAAATACCCAGGAATTTGGCCCTTGATTTTGTCAGAACTTCTTTCTTTTTTGTTTCCTGGAGAGAAAACACCACTAACAAGGGAAACACCACCCTCTTCTTAGCCTGGGTGAAGGGTCGACATTATTATTTAATGTTACAGGAAATGACATTGAGGGAGAGAGGAGACCAAGTAGAAGCCCATGAAGTTCTTGTTTGGTTTTGCCCTCCTTATACATCGGGGATCAGATTTTTTAGACTCTGAGCTGTGTTGCAATTTTTCTCCCATTCTCATGGGCGATGGGTGAAGCTGCTACATGAGGATACAAGCTGCCTATTCTGTAGCCCCGCCCATACTGCACCCCTGCTCCGCCCGGGCATCATCCCCACTGTGCCCAGACTCTTTCCCCTCCCCACTGTCTCCCTCTCCTCTTCTCTCCCCCTCTCTGTTCACCTCTTAAAGCCACATCCCTGAATCCAAATACAGGCAGTCCCCGGGTTACATGGATCCGACTTACATCGGATCCCTACTTACAAACGGGGTGAGGCAACCCCGCACTAGCTGCTTCCCCCCAGCAGACCAGGGAGACGTAGAGCGGCTTTTCTCAGCAGAGAGCTCAGCTTGAGAATAAAGGACTGAGGGAAGTGAGGTGTGGGAGAATAAAACTGAGCTCTGGAGAAATGTTTGGCTAGAGTTTCCCCTACAATATGTACCAGTTCCGACTTACATACAAATTCAACTTAAGAACAAACCTACAGTCCCTATCTTGTACGTAACCCAGGGACTGCCTGTATAGCAAATGACATTTGAAAAAAACCCTCTTCTAAAATTTATTTCTAAAGAAAATGGAGCATGTTTCCCACTGCTTGCCATATTATGAAGACTGGACATGCAGAAATTACCTAATTAAAAGCACAAAATTTGAGAATAAAAAATGTCAGTCACTGGTATTTTGATATTCCCTGAAGTTAGTCAGCGATGTATTTACAAAAGCGTGGTAAATAAAGGCAAATCAGCTGTCCCACTGAATACAGCATTAAATATTATGGAATACATGATGCAGCTCTTCTCTGTTTTACATTTTCTTCATCAGTATTTCTAAGCTGATTTAATATTTTAAATGTACTCTTAAGCATTCATAAAGTAATCATTCCAGATTACTACATATTTAACGCACTGAAACAAATGCATTATTTTAAATTAATCAGAGCAGTTTAGTGTATTCATAACAAAGTTCATTGCTTTTAGAAAGAGGGAACACTAATTTATTATGTGTGAGCTCCATAACAATGGGCATGTTTATGAAATTTCATCATAGATTTATGTTAAAGTATAGCTCCAAAGATTTTAGGCATAACAAAGGGTTTTATGTCTTACTAAGGTACTGATTTTAGTGGAGAGGTTCTCTTAAAACTACAGGCAGTCCCCGGATTACGTACAAGATAGGGACTGTAGGTTTGTACTTAAGTCGAATTTGTACTTAAGTCGGAACTGGCATCCAGATTCAGCCGCTGCTGAAACTGACCAGTGGCTGACTACAGGAAGCCCGAGGCAGAGTTTCTCTGCCCAGGGCTTCCTGGAATCAGCTGCTGATCAGTTTCAACAGCAGCTGAATCTGGATGCCTGGGACAGAGCAGCTGGGGCGCTGCCGGGTAGGTCTCCGCAGCGCCGTACCTCAGTGCTGCGGGGACCAACCCGGTAGCACCCCAGGTGCTCTACCCCAGGTGTCCCCAAGTCAGCTGCTGCTGAAACTGATCAGCGGCTGATTCCAGGAAGCCCGGGGCAGAGAAACTCTGCCTCGGGCTTCCTGTAGTCAGCCGCTGGTCAGTTTCAGCAGCGGCTGAATCTGGATGCCTGGGGCAGAGCAGCTGGGGTGCTGCTGTGTTGGTCTAGTAGCGCCGAGGAGCGGCGCTGCGGTACCAACCGGCAGCGCCCCAGCTGCTCTACCACAGGCGTCCCAAGAAAAGCCTGGTCTGCGGGGGGGCGCACTAGCTGTGTCCCCCCCCCCCCAGCAGACCATGGAGACACAGGCAGCGGGACCGAGACACGCCGCGGTCCCACCGCCCGGGTCCTCCGCGGCTTTGCTCCGCGTCTCCCTGATCTGCTGGGGGCCTTCCCCCCAGCAGATCAGGGAGACGCGGAACAGCTTTTCTTGCCCCAGAGGACGAGGGTGGCGGGACCTCGGCGCGTCTGGGCGGTCCCGTCGCCCGCATCTTCTGGGGCGAGAAAAGCCCCGTTCGTAAGTGTGGATCCGACATAAGTCGGATCCGCATAACTCGGGGACTGCCTGTAGTACATCAAAGAGTCAGAAGTAAAGAAAGGGAAACCCATTTGTTCAGCTATCTGAAAGAAAAGTAATGTTGTCCCTTTAAGGGCTCTCTTCAATAAGGGGTAAAAGGAGAGCAGGGATGGACTGGAAGACTTTGGAAACAAATTTTTGTACAATAGTAATTAAAATACATATTTTAGATAAGGGTGATCTTTTGAAGAATTTATTTAAAAAACTGTATCTGAAGGTCCAAGCATTTAAGGCTAAAGCTGAGTATTCAGACCGTGCATCTAAAAATCTATGCAAGAATTTTTTAGCGATGTGAGTTTTATAATCTTCAGCAACAAAAAAATGAAATATGTAAAGCAAAATTTTAAACTATTTCAGTAATACACAACTGTTTTAGTCAATACATTCAGAAACTGATCTATATACCTCTGGATTGGCACATGCCCATTAAATGGCTTCACTACCGCTTACTGGCTCTTTCACAGGTTCAATGTTATGCTAATAAGACTGGCAAGCTGTTAATGGATCCACTCTGGGGAAGACTCACAAAGCTGCAACAGCCTGCAGGAACTCGCAGATTAGAGATAGGAATAGGGGAATGGTTGAGCACAAATACCCAGGGGAAGCATTGCCTTTCATTGCCTCTTATACGGTCCACCATACTACTGCTCTGCTCTCGATCCTTTCCCAGTACAGATTTACATAGCCAGCAGTATTCTACCAGGCAACGGTTTTTTTCCCTCAGACAATAACTCTTACCCACCCATTCTACTTCTAAGTTTGTAACATGAAGAACAGTGAGTCACTGCCCTAACCTGATTTTCTCATCTCTCTGACACCCATCACACCATCATTATAAGAAAGAAACTGACCAGACGCCAAGCGCCGTATCTATCTTAATGAAATCATGCTAATCACTTTCTCATTTTGTTTCTGTAGGTTGAAAAGCTACAAACTGTCACTGTCTATTTCTTAGTGACCATGGTAAGAGCCCTTTTTGATGAAATCAAAGCCATTTCCTGTGTGCTGAGAGTCCACACATTGGTTCCATTCTGTGATTTTTCTTTCCTCTAGAAGTGGAAGAACGTCTTTGTGACTTGGAATCCTCAGGATTTCTGTAACATTTCCAAACTCGTTCTGCCAGTGGATACATTTTGGTCCCCATATATCATCATTTATGAACAGTAAGACTCTCCTTTGCTGATTTCAACTTGCTTCCATGAGAGGGATAATGACAAGGGACATGCTTGGTACCACTGAAATCAACAGGATTAACTCATCATAGTGAGGATTACTCAGTCACATTAGCAAAAGCTTTTCAGGCTGAATGTTGGGGTGGGGGCAGAATAGCTAAGAATCAATTAACTGGTCTCATGCTACAGTAAGAAAACATTCATTAAATAAAACCTTGGGATTTTCAGTCCCTGGGTGAGGGGACACTAGTAGAACATGTTTAGGCTATAGGCAAACTGACAGGCAGGGAAGCCAATCATAAGGAGACAGACTCTAAGGGTACGTCTAGACTACATGGCTCTGTCGACGGAGCCATGTAAACTAGTTTACCCGGCATAGTCAATGAAGCGGGGATTTGAATAATCCCCGCTTCATTAAAATAAAAATGGCCACCACGCTGTGCCGACGATCAGCTGATCTGGCACAGCACGGCAGTCTAGACGCAGCGCAGTTGACAAGGGAAGCCTTTGTCGACCACTCCAGTATGCCTCGTGAAACAAGGGAAGTATGCTTCCCTTGTCGACCATGCCGCGTCTAGACTGCCGTGCTGTGCCAGATCAGCTGATCATCGGCACAGCATGGCGGTCATTTTATTTTAATGAAGCAGGGAGTATTTAGATCCCCGCTTCATTGACTATGCCGGGTAAACTAGTTTACATGGCTCTGTTAACAGAGCCATGTAGTCTAGATGTACCCTAACAGTGTATCTTAGTGGTTTCTGTCACTGTTTATTCTTCAGGGCCAGGAGCTGCCTGCTGTACAATGATACTTGATATTGTCCTAAAGGGTTAATTATTAATGATTATTTGTTAAGCAGCAAGAGCATGCTCAGCATGGCACGAGGCACAAAGACACAGGGCCTGATTCTGCCATCACTTCCATGCTGGAAATCAAGAGTGATTCAGCTGAAGTCAGTAGAGGGTGGAAGCAGTGTGAGATCAGAATTAGGCCAACGGTTCCTTACCCAATAGGGCATGTGGGTCACACTGAATGTCTTTCCTGTCTCATCTGGCAAGCTAATGGGATGCGCAAGTCTTATTTCAATGGGGTTATCATCCCTTCTCTGTGCCCCACACTGTCTCTGCTTGTTTTCTCTCTTCCCATCTCTTCCCACAATTGTTTGTGTTTCAATCTCTCACCCCTTGTTACTCACTGTCACTCACCCTTTCTTGTCCATTTCCTGTTGTATGTAGTAAGGGTCACTGACCATTCAAAGACAGACAAATAGCAAGTTTGACTGCTGTAGTGACTTCGGTCTGGAGTATTTGGTCATTTTATGTTTGTTTTTGAATCGTTGGTTTCTTCAGAGTGGATGAAGAGAAATCACTCAGCAGGCCCTTTCTAACCATTACTCACACCGGCATCATTCATACAACCCAGCAGCATCGGGTCACCATAACATGCAGCTTAGAGATGCACCAGTTTCCATTTGACACCCAGACCTGCCTCATGACCATGTACTCGTTTATGAATTTGGGTATGTCCATTATTATTCACGTTTACTACAACTAGACTGAATTTACTAGTGCTGGCCACTGTTCACAAGTAGTCAATGGATTCAGTGGTCCCCAACCTTTCGTGGCTCCTGGGCGCCCAGGGGCGGGGCTGTTCATGCGCCAGGCATCCGGGGGTCAGGCCACTCACGCACTGCAACCAAGGGTGGGACCACGTATGGGTCGTGTGCCCGGGGGCGGGGCCACCCACAAGCCACGTGCCTGGGGCCAGCACCGCGCTTGTGCCGCATGCCTGGGGCAGGGCCCACCCATGCGCCGCGCGCCTGGGGCCAGCACCATGCATGTGCCACGCACTGGGAGCAGGGCCAGCCCAGGGCTGTGTCTAGACTGGCAGGTTTTTCCGCAAAATCATCTGCTTTTGCGGAAAAACTTGCCAGCTGTCTACACTGGCCGCTTGAATTTCCGCAAAAGCACTGACGATCTCATGTAATATTGTCAGTGCTTTTGTGGAAATACTATGCTGCTCCCATTTGGGCAAAAGTCTTTTTCCGAAAAACTTTTGCGCAAAAGGGCCAGTGTAGACAGCAGAGAGTTGTTTTCCGCAAAAAAGCCCCGATCGCAAAAATGGCGATCGGGGCTTTTTTGCGGAAAAGCGTCCTGCCAATCTAGATGCGCCAATCTAGATGCGCTTTTCCGAAAATGCTTTTAACGGAAAACTTTTCCATTAAAAGCATTTCCGGAAAATCATGCCAGTGTAGACGTAGCCCAGATGTTTTGGCGGGCGCACATAAATGCCCCGGCAGGCGCCATGGCACCTGCGGGCACCACGTTGGGGACCACTGGATTAGACAGATCAAAGGTCTGAGGGAGTCTTGAAATTTTTATGTTTACTACTCAATAGTGACCACTGTGTAAAAAAAATTATGATGCAAGGGAGAAACTAAGCTATAGCACAATCTCCCATTATGGAGTCTCCTATATGTATTTATCTGTAAGAATCCAGGATATGCCTCTGCAAAGCCTTTAATCCCAGGAGTGGTCACCTCTTAGTCAAATGACTAGTCCTACTGACTGCAGTAGGGATTACTTGTATAAGAGTTTGTAAAGTCTAGCTCTTAAAACATGCATGAGGATTTAGATTAAAAATAGAACTCCAAGGACTGATATTGATAGGACTACTCCAATGAGAAAGGGCTGCAGGACTGAATCTGGATTTAGAGATTTGAGTTCCAGGCAACAGATCACGGTTTTGGACTACAGCAGGGGTGGGCAAAAGGCCCTCCATGGGCCGGATCCAGCCCATGGAGGCCCTGCTGCTCCCCTGCCCCCCGACCAATTAGGGCCTGGGGGTAGGGGGAGTACGCAAAGTTTCCTCCACCCTGTCATGGTCTGGGGGTGGGGAACCTGGAAGTATTCCAGCCCGCCCTTTCCGCTCAAGGCCCCTCCCCTTCTGGTGCGGTCCGGGGCCATTTCAGAAATTTTTGAAGTGGTCCCCAGCAAAAAATTTTTGCCCACCCCTGGACTACAGCGTGCTGTCTTCTTTTATCCCCATGGTAGTCACAGAAACTGAGAGGCAACACTTACTTTCTTTTATTGTTTGCTCACCACTGATTTTCACTTAGCTACAACTATTCTAATAATTCAGTTTCACCTGAAAAGCAATTGACATTGTTAAACTAAGGAAGAAAATGTTTCATGACTTTCCTAGAGTTTAAAGTCAGAAGGAACCATCTAGTCTGTGTCACCCAGTTACCTCTGCATTGAGCCCATTAATATGTTTTTGGCCAAAGCAGCTCTTCAAGAAAGGCAGCTAGACTTTATGTGAAGAGGAAACTTTTGGCTAGGAGTATATTAAACAGGCCCAGTTCACAATGGGAAGGGAAACAAGAGGGCTAAGCCCCTGGAATGTTATCAAGATGTAGACATTTTTTCCCCCAAGAAAAATTATCATCGTAAGGATCATCCCTTTGTAGCTAAAGGAATGTGCTTGCCGTAGTGAGTCTGTGAAGAAAAGGGACAGTTTTTTACTTAATCCCAGGTATTTAGGAAAGCACAGGAAAGAGACATCCACTGCCAACAGCTCCTCTTAGTGCTTAATCCAAAGGTCAGTACAGATAATGGAGAGACTCCCATTGTCTTCAATAGGATTTGGATCAAGGCCTTAAGATGGGAGACAGAATTCAACTAAGCATCCAACACTGTCTGAGTTATAAAAGTCCAGCTGTCATCAGATATTAGTTCCCAGTTAAGTGTGACTGCTTTAGGCCAGATTTCAATCTCATATTGGTGTATGAAATCCATTGATTTCAATTAGGTTATTCCCAGTTTACCCTGGAGTAAAAATCAAGCTCCAAGTTCACAATTAACTTTGTTTTGGGCAAGAGACGCAACTTTCCTGCTAGCCAAGAGAGATCTGAATTTTCTCTTCCCTCCTTCTGAATACATACCTGGTTTGTGGCAGTAGATTTGAACTATGAAAAGAAACACCTTTAAACCCCACTATGTCTTCACTTTCTTTCCTCAAACAGTTGACATTATACTCGAATCTAGTCAGACAACAGAAGAAGTGAATAAACAAAGCCAAGTTTATCACCTTACCAATGGAGAATGGAAATTTACCAACATAAATATCATTTCAGTCACAGAGTCAATGAAGGAAGAAGAGTTTTCCGTGATCATCTATGAGGTATTGCATCAGTGTATTTCATACATTATGTATTTAATTCATTGAGCTATCAAAAACGCACTCTTTCGAACATCAGGGCTCATTTACAAAAGCTAAAACCACAACCCAAGCAAAATCTAGTAATTTTTAAAGGACCATCACCCACAATTACAAGTGCACATTCCCCACTAGGCAAAGTACTTTATAAAGTAGTCAGAGGGGTAGCCGAGTTAGTCTGTAACAGGAAAAACTTAAACAACAAATAGTCTGGTAGCACTTTATAGACTAACAAAACATGTAGATGGTATCATGAGCTTTCGTGGGCACAGCCCACTTCTTCAGAAGACCAGAGTGTTGAATGTCCAGAACCAAAAAGCTCATGATACCATCTACATATTTTGTTAGTCTTTAAAGTGCTACCGGACCATTTGTTGTTTTTTTAAGTTGTATGAAGTACTGGTATTTTAACAAAAGGCCCAGGGAGAGAGATATTATTTGAATGTGTCCAAGAGTTAGTATTGCTACCTTAGAAAATTTGTGGGAGTCTAGCAATCTCAAAACAGAATGACCTGATAAAAATGAACATTACATACTTCTAAATGGAGTTCTCAGAATGTGCACCTCTGCAGCATCAGAGTATTGTGCCAGGTCTGCCTGATTCTTACATTGTCTGTAGAGCTAAATAAAGAAGGACCATGATCTAAAAGGAGTTCAAGGGGAAATATGCAACTCCCACACCTAAATGAGAGAACTGCAGCAGTTTCACAAACCCAGCAGCACGTGCCCAAGACAACTCATGGTACCAGTTCCACTGCCACATTCTAGCTTCTCACTCCTAGCAATGCAGGAGACAAGGTCAAAAAGATGGAATAGGATGCTACCATTGTGCAACCCACCTTGTGTTTAAGCAAACTGGTTTTCAAAAGTACATTTCTCATAGAAGCATATGGAGTCAGGCACTAATGCTGGCAAGTTGCTGGATTCCAGCATAGCTAGTAACGAAAACATTTTTTCATAATAAAGAACTACAAAATTCTGGGGCCAGATCCTCAGTAAATACTATTAACATCAAAGGAGCTCTACTGATTTATACCACCTGAGGATGTAGCCTAAGGTGATTTAATCTTTAGAGCCCTGCAAATCTGCAGATATCCATGGGTATCCACATCTGCAGAGATCTGCGGATCACTTTTGCAGCTGTGGATACTAATTTTGTATCTGCACAGGGCTCTATTCATGTTTCTTTGAGACATCTAGTCTAGATTATTGAGCAACAGGTTATTGCAATAGATGGAGCTTTTATCCACTGCAGTTTCAATGTGTGTGTTTACCGGAGTGGAAGAAATCAGCCAGATAATGGTACATGTATTCAACAGACATGCGCATGAATATACATAGGGAGGACACTAAGGAAAATAGCAAGAGTGGGCAGAAGACATAAAATAGGGCTTGACATAAAATGAAGGCAAAGGGGATTAGGTGAAGTGAATAGAAGTAGATGGCAGAAAGAGATGGGCTGGTAAGGAAAAGCTAGTAGAACAGGTGGAAGAAGGGTCAGACTATGAGAAGAGGGGAAGTTGGAGTTAGAGGGCAGGGAGCCAAGCAGGAAATGAAGGTAAGCAAGGAAAGAAAGCTGAGGACAGGATGAAGACATTTAAGGCTGGCTGTTGAAGCTTAAGCTACGCTAGAGAGTAGGAAGATAACTGGAGCCTGTTCCTGCCTTTGAGCTGATAGTTTGGACTCCAACCAAACTGTGTCATCCCATCAAGACAAGCACTAATCCAGACTACTGTATTATTTCATGTTTGCCTTATTACCCCAGATCTCCATGAAGAGACGACCCATTTTATACGTTTTGAACCTTATCTTCCCAACATGCGCCCTCTACTTGTTGGATATGGCTATTTTGTTCAGCACCTGCTCTTATGGAGACAAGATCAGCTTCCAGCTGTCACTCATCATTGGAGAGTCAGTGTTAGCTGTGATTCTTAAGGACATACTTCCCACTTCTTCCGATGACCCACCCGTAATAGGTACTTGTATTTATTGAGGAAAAGTCACCTTGTATTGAATATATGCACTAGATTTAAGGAAGAGAACAGAGTACAAACGTGTCATCTATTCAGAGGTAGTAAGAAGAGGTACGCCTAGTTACTGCATGAGAGCTGTAATAATAGAAGTCCTTATTCAGAGCATGTTCTAGAATTAGGGCCTTATATTTCTTCTACCAAGCAGAACACGGTAGCTAGAATTATGGATCTAAAGGAAGTAAGGTAATTTATCTAGCACAGCCTCTTTCTCTTGCTTTGCAGTGATATTTTTCATAGGTGTCTTTGTCCTAATGATTATGGGTGTATTAGAGACCTGCTTATTAATGCAGCTGAAGAAGAAAACTCTACACCCTTTACGCAAGGCCATGAAACTGCTGAGATGCCCCAAGCAACCTAGAACAACATCCAGCGACCTCCTAAGCAAGCATGGTTGGTGTTGGTTATGTGTATTTAAATATTCTATATCCAGTAGCAGGGTTCTGGCAGTAGAGAGCCCTTGTCTTTGGAAATCACTCATACTAGTAGATTTAGAACCTAAAGTCCATGGTGTTTCAGGCCACATGTGATCATAAATTCACACATTAAGAAACCTACCACTAATGTCAACATGGTGTATATATTATGCTAATCAGATACAGATTGCCTCTGCTGTATATGTACAAAGAAGCTGCACCTTCGTTATTTATGTAGGCTCAGATGCAAACACAGCCCCATGCAGCATCCACCACCTCTGGCCCATTCAACAAGTCCATTGTGCAAGAACAGGCCCTGCGACTTTCTGATACAAAAATGGTTTGAAGTTTTCATCAAAACTATCAAGCAAGTAAAGTCCAGTTTACACTCCAGCAGGCCTCTGTTCTTGTCCACAATTTCCTGCCAGCCGAAATGGTCAGGGCAGTGTGTGCGTGTGTGTTACACCCAAGTCTTCAACTGCTGAGACGCAAAGTCTCGTTGCAGTGGGCAGCCTAGGAGGCTGGAGGGCGCCCCGAAAAATAGTTTAACGTCTGTGACTTTACTGCTAGGACCGGGGTCCTGTCGCTATACACCCGAGACTTCAACTGCTGAGACCGGGGTCCCTTGCAGCGGGCAACCTGGAGGAGGTTGACGGGCGCCCCAATGAGTTTATAGGGAGAGCTTATAACACCTCAGATTTTAGCTGGTAGGATACAGAAATCCCTTTGCAGCTGGCAGCCTGGGGAGGCTGAGAGGTGCCCCAATGGATCTGTCCCCTGGAAGCGACACAATCCAAAACGCTCAAGCTCTTCCTATACGTGTCCCTTTTGACCGGCTGAAGTTCTTTTGTTTGTGTTCGGTTCGGGTACAGCAGCTTGACACGCACTGGCTTATTTACAGGAGAAAGAAAGAGAAAAGAAATAAAGAAACTTGGTTCAGTGTATATATATATATTTTATAAGTGAATGAGGGCACCCCACTTATTCCCAAAGTTTATAGCTAAATCACCTTACCAAAGGCAGTTTACAATAGAAATGAAGCAGTTTGACTTAAGAAAACTATAATAAAGTAACTAAACTTACAACAGAGACAATTAGAGTGTACACATAAAGAAAACACATTGCACGTACAATTCTCACCCCTGCGTTCCAGACTTGGCGTGGCCAGCGTCTTTCTCTCAATCCCTTGGGAAGAAGTAGGGCGAGGTTGGGCGTCCCACGGACCTCAGGAGACAATCAATACCTGCCAGCAGGTGTAGGTGATTGGAGCTCAAATGGGGTGGGCAACTAAACCCTCTTTATACCCCTTGGGTCACATGGACTTCTTCCTGGTCTCAAGTGGCCAATTAGGAAAAATGGCTTTGAACGCCAAGTTTCCCACGAAGGGTGCAAAGCATCATTCACACCTGGGAAGATGCAGACAATGGGCACCTCTGGTATGTGATGGGCGAAGATTCCTCTCCTGAGACAGTGCAGGCGTGTCAATTACTGATACTAGCCATCACGGCGATGGGAGGCCTCCCAGTCGTCAGCTAGCCCATTTACTGTCTGGTTTCTGTTTATGGTAGAGTCAGGGACAGGCACCACACCTGCGTTCCCAGGGCATCAAAGGCTGACTGCCTTTCTCTTGCTCTCTGGGGGGGGGGGGGGAAACAAGATGGGGTTCGTGGAAAAACAAGATGGGGTTTGTGTCTGGCTACATTTCCCCTAATGTATATTTACATTTGGTTCCTGTTCTGTAGGAGACTCGCTGACTGAGCTGACCACAAGGAAACAGGAGAGCAGAGATTCAGACCCATTTGGAAAGGGAAATACCGGACCACCCATGCTTGTGGGAAGACTCAATGCAGATGGGCAGGGAACTGGCAAGCAGGCAGAGCCACAGGAGTGCAAGTCTGAGCTGCGGGTTCTGGAAAAGGTGTTTTTCTGCAGTCATTTGCTTTTATCACTACTCTTTATCATCTTCATTATTATACAGTGGAGCAGTTAAATTTTGGCAAATTGCCATTTCTAATACTTTCTTGCCTTAACCTCCAAACCAGGTTTTCCTGCTTCTTATGCTTGAATTAAGCTATTTGCTGCATGTCTAAATAACGGTGCAAGCTCTGCAGGTTACGAGCCTTGTTCTTGCATGTGCTTGGCAAAGCAGTTTGTGCACCTTGAGCATCCCAACCGCAAACGAGTTACCTGAATAAATTACATTCATGGACCTAGTATTCCAGCTATAATTCATCTTAGCTGGTATTAGTCATCTTAGCTGTCCCTCTCAAAAGAGCTAAAATACACATGGGGATCTGGGGTGGGTGGGGACAAAGCAAATGTGAAATAGCAGAATGGACTGAATTAGTGCTGATTGTAATCAAATGAGACAGGTACCCCAACTGTGTTTGGAGTCCAGGTTACCACTATCAGCTCAAAGAAGAGAAAGGCCCAGGGTGGGTTTTCTACTCTGGAAGTGCAACCCACACCATAAGTGTAAAGAACAATCAGCTCCAGAGGAAAAAAAGGTACATTTACCATAGCAAAAACTCCAAGCAGTTAGTGGTCACAGGACATGCTGTCTTGCATAACGATATCATGTAGCTAATTTTTGCAGACCACTGAAAGCATCTGCCTTACTAGGATTACTGAGAGACCTGGACCACTCACACAGCAAAGATAGTCACAGCTTTGGCTGAAAGTGAAACCTCCCTAATGGAATCTTACAATCCTCACAGGAGGTGCGTGTGGTGAGGCTGCTTGCCTATTCATGCTACCTACATTCTCAAATGTACACAACCTGTAATGTAGAATAAGAGCAGCGTGTCTACCTGTTCTTGGATGGTTTCACATAGCCTGCCCTTGTTTGTCTGGCTTTGTGATGGAACCCCCACACCCAATCCCTGCCTCTACAACCAGGAGGGCTTCTCCTACCCCATGCTGAGGCAGCCTGAGCTAATTGCACAGCAACATAGTAGGTGTCAAGGCACAAGCACAGGTGGCCACTGAGGCTGTAGGGAACAAAAGCAACTGTAGGTTTGTAAGGTTTGATCAAGTTTGTAACCAGATCCAACGAGTGTCTCATGGATAGGCTAGGGAGATTCGCTTCCACTTGTAATATAGACATGGGCTGAAAGTTAAACCGGGCTGGTCATTTGTATTGCTGAACTGTTCTCTCAGTCACCTGAACAACTTTGGGTGCAACCTGAATGTCAGGAACATGGAGCATATTCTACAGACATTAACCCTGAGCGTCTTGCTAAGAAGACTCAGTCCCATCCTCTTTCAGGAACTATCCCACCCTGTAAAGCATTCAGCGCCTCCACAACCAATGGCCTGCTAATTTCACAACATTTGTCACCTAGTTAAAAAACAAATCCCTACTGGATTTTATCTTAGCTTTGAGATCAGAAGACACACTGCGGATGCCCTGTACATTTACTTTATTTAAAAGAGTCTACAGAAATTGACAGTCACCAGAAATGGCTTTCAGATTCACAGGTCCTCAATAGGTTTGTGTGGCCAATATGGATACTTCTCTTTGTCTAGTTTGGTTTCAGGGAAGACTTCACCCAAATCCTCAAATGTCATCTGATCAAATGGAACCATGTTTTTGAGCTTCTCAAGCTTGAAGTGGGAGGACAGACAAGAAAACATGGAAGTTAGTTCTAAGCGAGAATTCAAATTAAACTTCATGTACATTTAGGGTACGTCTAGACTACAGGCTTTTGTCGACAGAAGTTTTGTCGACAGATACTGTCGACAAAGAGCGTCTAGACTACATTCAGTTCTGTCGACAAAGCAAGCTGCTTTGTCAACATGATAGTGTAGACGCAAAGGACAGTTTACATGCAACAACACCTTCTGTCGACAGAAATTCTCGTAAAATGAGGTTTACCAGCGTCGACAAAACTGCTGAGTTCCGTCGATGTTATGTCGACAGAACTCAGCGGTAGTGTAGACGCAGGTATAGTTTTGTCGACAAAAGTCCACTTTTGTCGACAAAACTCTGTAGTCTAGACACACCCTTAGAAACTGAAACATGGTTGCCTGAAATTCACAGGTCCATCAAACCTACCTCTTTCATATACTGGACAATACGGGCTTTAGAGGCCTGCACATATTCAGCAGCACCCTTAGCCTGCAAGAGAACAAAGGATTTGGTGAGCACATTAATTCTACATTGTTTCCTGCAGTGAAGCTGTGACTTTCATCCTACTGCACTTTAAACATTCTCATCTTACCTCTTCCTCTAATAGAGAAAGCCGCAAGGAGTTCGAGGAAGACAAGTTCTCTGGCTAAAGATAACACCAATGACTCGAGTAGCACCACTGGAGTTTGTTATATTTAACATCATCCTCTTTGCACTAAGGAGGAGCCCACAGAGTAAAAGTCCTACCATTAAATGCTCTAACTTGACCTATGCAGTCTCCAAGAATTCCAACTCCACATTAAAAAGTATTCAGGCCTATTTTAGGTTACGTAGGTGCACCCTTAGGGCTGCTGACAAGATACTAGTAAGTTCCTCGGTTGATCAGAGTATGGTTGCCTTTGTTTTACACTAATTTCAAGTCTGTTACACCAGAAGAGCAAGCAGAACTGCAATCCAGTCCTAGAATCTAAGTTCCCAAGTGGGGGCATAGACAGGTAGAGAGAACCTACTCTTGTTCAAAAGCTATATCCACAAACCCAGAGCTGCAGCCCCTATTTTTCAGCACAATACACCCACAGAAAGCTTTATCCCAGAATTATTCTTTACCTCTACAAAGATCAAATTGAAACCAAGTGACAGGGAAGAATTTTCAGATACTTACAGCTTCCTGTTCCTGGGCATTTATCTTGTCTGTGTGTGTGTCCACAGGCTCAGGAACCTTTAGTGTGTTGTACTGTGAATTAAAAAAACAAAACAAAACAAAAACAAAAAAATCTAGACACGTTTTTTCTCAATCCTGCTAAAGCTCTGCATGCTCCTAAAGCTAATATTTCCTCAGTAGCCAGACTGGTGCTTTTTGGTTTCTTCCAAAACACTCAGACCCATCAAAGTGAACTGGCTTCCCGTAGTAGGTCAACTCAACTGGATGCTAGCTTCTCAAATAGTGTTGTTTGGCTCCCATATGTGCATGACATACTCAGCGCTCTGCTGTCATTGGGATGCTCAGTCTTGTACAGAGCCACAATACGGTGCTGTATGGAAGTATTAACAATCTAATGCCAAAGAGAATTATTATCTTGTCCAATAAATCAAATTATACAAATAAAAAACAAGTCCCTGGATTCCTTTACATTTCAGCAAGTCAGCTTTGTGGCCTGAGCACAGAGCCAGGAGAGGAGAATTGCTATGTTCTAATTCTATCTCTGACTAGGGATGTTAAATTGTGACTAACTGACTAACAGAATAGTCAATGCATTTTGCATCAACTATTCAATTAGTCGATAGGGCACCTCTGCCTTTGAAGTGTAGCAAGAGCCCTACAGCTGTTGCTACACTTCAAAGGCGAAAGCCCCGTGTGGAGCCCAGGGTCAGACGGGGATTCCTCGCTGACCCTGGGCTCTGTGCAGCGCTGCCGCTTTGAAATGCCATGTGCAGCCTTGGGCCAGCTGGGGTGTCCTCAGGCTGCATGCTACATCTCAAAGCAGCAGCACCGCATAGATCCCAGGTTCTGGCCCCAGACTCCATGCGGCGCTGCCACTTTGAAGTGCCCTCTCCTCACCTTCCCCTCGTTTCCTCTTTCTGATAGAGGCAACAAGTGTGGGGGGGAAGCAACTAGTCTACTAGCCTGCCGACTTTCTGATAAGCATTTGCTTATCGGCTAGTCAACTAGTTCTTCACATCCCTATCTCTCACACCAATCCCTTACGTGAGCTGGTGCAAGTACTGGTTATTTTCCCAGTGCCCAGTCATAAAAAGAAGCTAACATTCACTTCAAGGAATTAGTCTTATCACACCACTTTGGGGTGTTGACAGTGATTTTTTTTTTTTTACTTCCTGCCCTTCAGTGAGGTGGGCTGAAGGGATGTTTGAACAGTCTTTCCCCCACAGAGCACAGTTATTTATCAAGCCATCACATCTCACTCAATAGTATTTGCAAAATTTTATTCCACTAGGCTTCTGAGCCAGGTCCTTGGCACAGCTCAGAATGTGATGGAGATGGACAAAGATGGCCTTTTTATTCCTAGTACTGGACCAGCTGAATGCAGGCATGTATCAGAGCGTACATCGGAGTAGTCTTTGTGCTTAGTGGGTTTAAAAGACTGATACATCAGCTGGGAATCAGCAGAGACTAGGAAAGCTTTGACTCTTTCCTCAGGCTACTCCTACAGACTGGAAAATCTAGTCAGGCTGTACGAGAAAAAGTATAAACTTTGGTAGAGAGGGATCCTCCAGTGGCATAAAATGACCCTGGCACCCTGTGGTTAGCTATGCCAGCTGTCGGGATGCCTTGTGCTAGCAGTATGATACAAAGCAACCGCACACTACAGCAAAAGATCTAGGCCAATGCTACTTAAAAATCTCACCAACAGCCTACAAAAGAAAAAGTTCATTGTTCTGTGTCCTGTACATCTGATATGAGCAGCCTCCACTTGGATTTCAAAACAGCAGCAACATCTTAATTGAGGATGAGAATCTCACCTTCTTTTCAAACTCATCCACCATGCCAGCCTTAGCAACTGCAGTCTTGTAATAAGCCCAATCAATAGCTGGAGGCTTCTCTGGCAAGGAGGTCAGCCTGTACAGATGGAGCAGAACAGCTGATAGAACAATCCCCAGTCATTTTAGAGAGCACCCAGTTCCAACTCAAGCTACTCTGCTGTATCCATAGCCCAGCCCATCCACAGTCCCGAGGATAGGAATTATACTCATTTTAGTTGCCAGTAGTTTCAGACCGACCTCTAACACAGAAATGGCAATAACACAGCCACACAAAATTCTACATGCCTACAACTTTTTTTTGGATGGACAAATATAACACTCTCAGTTTTTTCATTATGAATGATGGTAGGAGCAGGCAAGGAGAGTTTGTCAATGTAATGAAAAACAACCATCCTAGTTTTACAAGGCTAACAAAGGTTTTGGGTTTTTTGTTGTTGTTTTTTAAAAAGAAGAGATAAGTAACGGTATTTTAGCTGTATCTACACTACAGAACCTGCACTGGCACAACTTTACTGGCAGAGACCCAAGCATCATTGGGTTGTGTGTGTGTTAGGGATGTTAAATTTCGATCAATCAACGAATCTAACAGACAACGGAATTTCCATTAACTACTCGATTAGTCAATAAGGGGGGCACTCACTATCCCACTGCGCCTCTGCTTTTGAAATGTACAAGAGCTGCGGGTGACTCTTGTTCATTTCAAACGCATAGGCACAGCCGCTGGGACTGGCACAAGTGGGGACTGAAGGGCTATGTCTACACTCGCGGCTTCTTGCACAAGAAATATGCAAACGAGGCTAAGCATGGAATATTGCCAAGCCTCATCTGCATACCTAATGAGCCGTCATTTTTGCAGAAGAGGCTTCTGCGCCAGAAGGAGCTGTCTACACTGCCCCTTCTTGCACAAGAAAAACTTTCTTGTGCAACGCCATTATTCCTGAAAATAATCGGCGTAATGGCATTGCACAAGAGGGTTTTTCTTGCACAAGAAGAGGCAGTATAGACAGCTCCTTCTGGTGCAAGAGCCTCTTCTGCAAAAATGGTGGCTTATTAGGTATGCAAATGAGGCTCGGCAATATTCCACACAGCCTCATTTGCATATTTCTCACGCAAGAAGCCCCGAGTGTAGACATAGCCAAGCAATCCCTGCTCACCCTGTTTCCTCGCTGTGTCTCTGCCTCCCCGCAGAGATGGTGCTGAGGAACCAGCTTTTAAGCAAGCTCCCCTCAGCACTGGCTCCTGCTTCCCTCCTCCCCCACCTGTCTCTTATCCCTAGTGTGTGTATATTTTTTACACCTCTGACTGACATAGCTATGTAGGTATAAATTTTAACTGTAGACCAAGCCTTAGCTGCTGAGGCTTTCTGGTTAACCATTCACATCTCTAATTTACACCTCTACTGACAGTGCAGAATTGCTAATGTCACTGTCATCTGCCGGAGCAGCCTTTTCACCCGGAAATATACTCACTTGGCTGAAAGGGTATCACTACGTGTTTTCAGGGCATTAAACATAGCTCTCTGATTGGGAGGCACTCTCTCTGCAAATGCCATCCAGTCAATCGCTTTCACAGCAGCTCTGCGACCTGCCATTTTTGTGCTCTAGAGAAATAAAACAGCAAAGAAACTTAAATTTGAAGAGAAATATAAGAGAACAGGCAAGTTTGTATTCATCAATATAAAAGTCTGAGTATTTCATCAACTGAAACATAACTGCAGCAGCTGTGCTCATTCCATTGACTCCCACCAGCAGTAAAGCTAATAATACTTTTCATTCCTTATGTTGTTGAGAAAAGAGAAGCACTATTCGAGAAACAACTGAGCATCACAATACAGGTTGCACTCCCAAAACCAGAATTCTCTCGTCCAACTGGACCAGGGATATTCCTGGATCAGAAAACCCCAGTAGTCTACTGGCAGGAGGGCAATCCAGGGGAGGCGGGGCTGGAGCTGGCAGCAGCTCATACTCTGCAGCCTGCGGCACTGGGACCAGGTCAGGGCAGCCCCTGGCAACTCAGGACCCGGCTGACAACAGCCTGTGGCAGCACAGGGCCAAGACCAGAGCCCAGGGCAGCCCCTAGAAGCAGGACCAGAGCTTAAAGACTGTGGCGCAGGAGCCTGAGCCCTCGGCAGGAGCGGAGCCAGCGGCAGCCCCAGCAGCAGAGGCTGGAGCCCCAAAAACCCACGGAAGTGTCCCCAGACCCGCAGGCACCTGTGGAGCTGGGACTGGAGCATGAGCCCTCGGCAGCCTGTCCCTGGCAGTCTATGGTAGTGTGGGGTCAGAGCCTGTGTCAGCCCACAGCAGCGTGGGCTGCTGGAGCCTGGCAGGCAGTCTGGCTGGGGCAGCACCAGCAGAGCCAGCAACCCAGCTGGCAGCCCGGCCAGGGCTGGAGGTGGTGCCATTCCCCACCCAAAGCTGATAGAGTTGGCAGCAGAAGCCTGTGGCAGGGAACCTTCTCTGGTCCAGCAAATTCCCTGGTTCATATCAGGAAGGTT
The DNA here is from genome assembly GCF_052426305.1 of Pelodiscus sinensis. NCBI lineage: Eukaryota > Metazoa > Chordata > Testudines > Trionychidae > Pelodiscus > Pelodiscus sinensis. The sequence continues at coordinate 18,185,984 of NC_143071.1, forward strand.
CAACCTGTATTTCTCATAGCTACATAAGATTATAGAGAGAGCGCTCACTTCAAATGGCCTCAAAAGCATTCTTTCCTGGGATGGAGCATGACAGTACACCCCAATACTATCAAACCATTTAAGGCAAATTAAAGCCTTCTCTGCCCAGTTACTGGAATTGTGGCTATCACCCTGCTCTCGTTATGGGAACTTCATCATCATTGGTCACTACATTCTTTTAAGGCAGTGGCCCCCCAAACTGTGGTCTGTGGATACTGGTCCGTGGCTGCCTTCCAGGTGGTCCACAGCTTGAGCTCAGCCCCCCTTCTTCTCTCCCTCCCTCTCCTCGCAGCAGGGAGCCCAAGCTGGTGCTCCAGCCTCTCACCCCATCCCCCACAAGGCTGGGGCACTAGTGCAGCTTCCTGCTGGGGAGGGAGCGGAGGAGAGCCCTGAGACTCCCCACTAGACCCGGCTCGTGGGGAAGAAGTGGAATTATAAGAGGCTCAGTGTGCTGCTGCTCCCCTACCCCCAGCTGGGGGAACAGCATCGCACAAACATTCTGCCTGGAGGCTTTCCCCACTACTCCCATTGGCTAGTATAGAATCAATGGGAGCAGTAGGAGGCCGTGCCTGGGAGCTGTGAGTAGCATGAAAACAAGTACATACCCCCCACACCTCCAGATCATCACGCACAACCCCACCAAGATCCTGCATCCCCAGCCTGCTCCTGCACCTTCCCCCTTGGTCAGACACCTACTCCGTCCTTGCACCTGCACCCTCTCACCTGGCCATACAGTACATCTTCCTTTACTCTTGCCCCCTCACCTCTGGCCAGACACCCTACTCCAAGCCTAATCCTGCACCCTACCTCCCACCCAGACCCCACACCCTCATCCCCTCCTGCACTCCACCTCCCACCCATATCCTGCACTCCGATCCCTTTCCCACTCACTGGCAGCCCTGTTCCACACACTGAACCCCTCATTTTTATCTGTACAAAATACTCTAACCCTGGAACTCCAGAAGAGTAAATCTGGCCCATGGGAAGTCCTGAACCTCAGTCCTCTCTGTCCCTCCCTCCTCACCCCATGGAGGGGGCATATCAGTGAGAGTTGGGGATTTCTGGACGAGATTTTTTGCTTCTCCCTTGTTTGGCCCCAACTGATTTTTTTGTGGGGAAGGGGCCCCCAAACCAAAAATAAAGATAACACTGAAACCTTTTGTGTTGAACATAAATTAATATTTTACTTTATTTAAAATGAAGTTTGGTAAATTAAAATGAGAAAGTTAAATCAGTTAATCTATTCAATAATTTAAATTAACCTGTAAGAAAGGAAATATTAAACTAAAACTTCAGAGGAGTAGGTGAGTTAGTCTGTAACAGGAAAAACTTAAACAACAAATAATCTAGTAACACCGTGAAGATTAACAAAACATGTAGATGATATCATGAGCTTTTGTGAGCACAAAGCACTTCTTCAGGGTCATCTGAAGAAGTGGATTGTGCCCACAAAAGCTCATGAAACCATGAAAGCTCATGAATTTGGCACACCAAATAAAGCACTATTCCAGTATCCCTGTAACGCTCGTTCTATGAGGGTTAAGGGATTTGTCAGAATAGTGCACCCACTATTTCAGGAAATAGTAGGCACTTTTAAAGAGATGATAGTAGTAGATTAATAGTAGGCACTTTTAAAGATACTTCTGGCATCCCAAGTCAGCAAGACCATCTAGACGTACCTGAAGAGGCCACAAGAGACCATCACATCCAGCCACCTCTCATCCAAAAGGCAGCACCACAAAACCACCTCTAGTACCAGTCTAGGACATCAATAGAGGTCTGAACAGGGGAGAAAATGCTCCTCGATTCACCCCCTGGCAGGGTCTCAGTTACGGATGAAACAAAAAACAGGACTACGTAGCACTTTAAAGACTAACAAGATGGTTTATTAGGTGATGAGCTTTCGTGGGCCAGACCCACTTCCTCAGATCAAATAGTGGAAGAAAATTGTCACAACCATATATACCAAAGGATACAGTTAAAAAAAATGAACACATATGAAAATGACAAATCAAATTTCAGAACAGAAGGGGGGGGGGAGGTAAATGTCTGTGAGCTAATGATATTAGAGGTGATAATTGGGGAAGCTATCTTTGTAATGGGTAAGATAATTAATGTCTAGGAAGTGGGTCTGGCCCATGAAAGCTCATCACCAATAAACCATCTTGTTAGTCTTTAAAGTGCCACATAGTCCTGTTCTTTCTTTCGGCTACACCGAACTAACACGGCTACATTTCTATCACTCAGTCACGGATGTGAGAGTTTAAGGAGTTAACCATTTTACTGATAAGCTAACGGTCTCAGTTAAACAAATGTCATTGTGGAGCCTTTGGCTATTATCTTTGAAAAGTCGTGGAGATTGGGAGAAATCCCGGATGACTGGAAAAAGGCAAATGTAGTGCCCATCTTCAAAAAAGAGAAGAAGGATGATCCAGGGAACTATAGACCGGTCAGTCTTACCTCGGTTCCTGGAAAAATCATGGAAGGGATCCTTAAGGAATCCATATTGAGGCACTTGGATGAGAGGAAAGTGATTAGGAATAGTCAGCATGGATTCACAAAGGGCAAGTCGTGCCTGACCAATCTGATTAGCTTCTATGATGAGGAAACTGGCTCGGTGGACATGGGGAAGTCAGTGGATGTTATATACCTTGACTTTAGCAAGGCTTTTGATACGGTCTCCCACAATATTCTTGCCAGCAAGTTAAGGGATTGTGGATTGGATAAATGGATGGTAAGATGGATAGAAAGATGGCTAGAAGGCCGGGCCCAGCGGGTAGTGATCAATGGCTCGATGTCAGGATGGCGGTCGGTTTCTAGCGGAGTGCCCCAAGGTTCGGTTCTAGGACCGGTTTTGTTCAATATCTTTATTAATGATCTGTATGAGGGGATGGATTGCACCCTCAGCAAGTTTGCGGATGACACTAAGCTGGGGGGAGAGGTAGATATGCTTAAGGGCAGAGATAGGGTACAGAATGACTTAGACAAATTGGAGGATTGGGCCACAAGAAATCTGATGAGGTTCAACAAGGACAAGTGTAGAGTCCTGCACTTGGGACGGAAGAATCCCAAGCATAGTTACAAGCTGGGAACCAACCGGTTAAGTAGTAGTTCTGCAGAAAAGGACCTGTGGGTTACAGTGGATGAGAAGCTAGATATGAGTCAGCAGTGTGCCCTTGTAGCCAAGAAGGCTAAAGGCATATTAGGTTGCATTAAGAGGAGCATTGCCAGCAGATCCAGAGATGTCATCATTCCCCTTTATTTGGCTTTGGTGAGGCCGCATCTGGAGTATTGTGTCCAGTTCTGGGCCCCCCACTACAAAAAGGATGTGGATGCACTGGAGAGGGTCCAGCGGAGGGCAACCAAAATGATTAGGGGGCTGGAGCATATGACTTATGAGGAGAGGCTGAGGGACTTGGGTCTGTTTAGTCTGCAGAAGCGAAGAGTGAGGAGGGATTTGATAGCAGCCTTCAACTTCCTGAAGGGAGGTTCCAAAGAGGATGGGGAGAGGCTGTTCTCAGTAGTGACAGATGGCAGAACAAGGAGCAATGGTCTCAAGTTGTGGTGGGAGAGGTCCAGCTTGGATATTAGGAAAAACTATTTCACCAGGAGGGTGGTGAAGCACTGGAATGGGTTCCCTAGGGAAGTAGTGGAGTCTCCATCCCTAGAGGTGTTTAAGTCTCGGCTTGACAAAGCCCTGGCCGGGTTGATTTAGTTGGGATTGGTCCTGCCTAGAGCGGGGGGCTGGACTTGACGACCTTCTGGGGTCTCTTCCAGTTCTATGACTCTATGATTAAACTCTGCCAGCTCCCAGGGAAGAGGGTTCGCTGTGCATGTCGGGAGGGGCTAGCGGGAGGCTTTCTGGGGCTCTGCCGTAAAACGCTCAGCAGGCAGCATCAAGCAGAGCCCCCGGCGCCTGCACCACTACGAGTTGTTAGCGGCTACACAGCTACCGCATTACCCGCGTTTTAACATCCTTCGCCTCAGAACCCGCCGGCTCGAGCCCTCCCGTGACCGGGCATCGCTCGGGGAGGGGGCACGGCTGCAGCGCCGGATACGAGGACGCGCCCCCCCCCTAGGCAGCCGGGCACCATCCTGCCGTGCACATTCCCCTCCACCCCTAACACACCGCACCGCCCGCGCCCCCCGAACCTCGCGGGTTGGTCTCACCTTCAGTGACCGTCGCCACCCTGCAGCTCGGATCCTTCCGGAAATCCCGTCCGCTGCCAACCAATCATAGGCCTGTACCCCCGGAAGGACTCTGAGGCAGTCTCCTTCCCGCCCCCTTAGGCACCCCGGAAGTGATTCTTAACGGTTCTGTTTTCAACGGTCATATCTCTTTTCAAACCCCTCCCTTCACGTTTACCATTGACAGCCTCCAAAATTCCAAGTCTTCCACCGGCTTGCCCACCTCGCCGACTTCCGGTTACTCCGGAAGTAATATTCCGCGCTTCCTCAGGGATTGCCTATTCTAATACATTCCCGGGTTTTTCTTTCCCGACGCGCACCTCGGCATCCCCCCTTTGACATAGAGTAGCTGTCGGTTTGTGTGCGCCGCGGGAGGGATTTGGTGTGACCCGGCGGTCGCTGTTGACCCGGAAGTCAACTCCAGCCCTTCCTGGGAGGCGGGGGTTCGGTGTGAGGGAGGCGATGGCTGCTGGGCGCAGGATCCAGCTCTCCCCACAGCGCTGAGCGAGGGTGGCTGCCCTCGCCTGGGACGCCACACGCAGTTGAGGTCCAGGATGGCGGAGCTGATGGCGGTGGGGGATGGGCCGCCGCGGGGCCGTACGCCCAGCCCAGTGCTGGGGGGCATCCCGGTTCCCCCCGGGCCGCCGAGCCCCCGCCTGCCCGGGCCAGCCAGTTCCGGAGGGGGGCTGTCCCCGCGTAGCTCCGAGCCGCCCGTCCCGGACAGACCTGGCTCTGGCTCCAAGTGGATCCGGCTCAATGTAGGCGGCACATACTTCGTGAGCACCCGACAGACCCTGTGTCGCGAGCCCAAGTCCTTCCTGTGCCGTCTCTGCTGCCAGGACGGGCCCGAGCTGGGCTCGGACAAGGTGAGGGGCTGCGCGGTGCGGGTAACGGGCGCCATATAAACCCCCAGGTTTTGCTCCCTGACGCTCTGCAAACTCTTACGGAGACCGCAACCCCAGTTGCAGTCTCACGGAAGCTTCATCTGCCCCTCTCCCCATCATATAATGCTAGAACTGGAAGGGATCTCAAGAGGCATCAAGTCCAGTCTCCTGCCCTCACGGCAGGGGTGGACAAAAATATTTAATGTTGGGGGAGGGGCGCTCCAGGATTTTGGAAAGTGCTCAAGGGCTGCACTTTTCTATGGAATTGGTTGTAATTTCTGGGATGGAGATTGGGTGCAGAAGAGAGCTTGGAATAGAGGACTAGGTGTAGAAGACACTGTGGGGTCTAAAAGGAAATCTGGGTGACTGAGAGGGTTGTGACTGTGGTAGGGGTCTGGGAGGTGCAGACTCCAGGAGGGAATATGGGTATAGGAGAGGATTCTGATCTGTGGGAGAGGTGTCGGAGGTGGTGCAGACTCTGGGAGGAAGTTAGGGTGCCAGAGGTGGGCTCTGTCTAGGAGGCGCATGCCTAAGCAGCTCCTGGCCAGCAGCACTCACAGGCTTACCTGCCTGCCAGCAGCCCCAAACTTGCTCAAAGTAGTTGGCTGTTCCATGTGGCTCTCTGCACTGCAGGGGGAGGAAAAGGAGGAGGGGACGGGGAGGTAGGCTTCCTGGACTGCCCTAGCTCCCAGCACAGTCTCTCAGCTCCTATTGGCTGGAAATCAGCTAATGGGAACTGAGAGATTGTGCTGCATTGCCTCGCCCCACCCCCCAGCACAGAATCACAGGGAGGAGCCAGCAGCTTTGAGCACCCTGGAGATGCTCTGTGCTGCTGGGATAGGCTACAGGCTGGATCAGGCCCATGGACCATAGTTTGCCCACCCCGATCTATACTACCCTTGACAGGCATTTGTTTAACCTGCTTTTAAAAATCTCCAATGGTGGAGATTTCACAACCTCCCTGGGCAATTTATGTCAGTGCTTAACTGGTTAATATGCCTCCAGTAGAGATACAGAACAATCAGTGCCTTCCCCTTTGCCAAGATATAGCAGGATTGCAGTGTCCACACATATACAAAGCCACTTTTGTTAGTCTTTAAAGTGCTACATAGTCCTGTTTTTTTGTTTCATACTTAATCCATGAGCCCTAGCTATGTTCACCCTCCACATGGGTGGGGGGGGGCGGAGGGTGACATGTCCCTTTATCACTACACTCACTAGGGTGTAAGCAAGTAGTTGACTACTCGATAAGCCTAGGTGCCGCCTGCCCTCCCTCCCCTCGCTGCCTATATCAGAGGCAGCAGCGTGGGGGGCAAGGGAAGCTACTCTGGCAGCAGCCTCTGTTCACAGTGGCCTGAGCTGACCGAAGGCAGAGGCTGCTGAACCATCTGTTCGCAAGTTCCCTGGTCGCTGACACACCTCCCTGAAGGGAGGTTCCAAAGAGGATGGAGATGGCAGAACAAGGAGCAATGGTCTCAAGTTACAGAGGGGAGGTTTAGGTTGGATATTAGGAAAAACTATTCCACTAGGAGGGTGGTGAAGCACTGGAATGGGTTACCTAGTGAGGTGGTGGAATCTCCATCCTTAGAGGTGTTTAAGTCTCAGCTTGACAAAGTCCTGGCTGGGTTGATTTAGTTGGGATTGGTCCTGCCTTGGGCAGGGGGCTGGCCTTGATGACCTCCTGAGCTCTCTTCCAGCTCTATGATTCTACTACATTTAAAATGCAGAACCACAGCAGGTGTAGCTCCCGGACCTGGCACGAGCCAGGACTGAGCACCTTCACCTATCGACTAATTGTGTAGTTAATAATTTTATTGACTACACGATTAGTTAAATACCTGCTTCTTAACATCCCTAACACTCACAGCAGGCTCCTCTGTCCCTCCCCCCAATCTGTGCTGCTTCTGTTGGAGGGAGGGGACCCAGCTTTGATCAGACAACTTGAGGGGATTGAAGCTGTGGGCATTTGTTCACCCAGCATAAACACTAACCATACCCCTCTCATCTAGATCTTCTGTTACTCTTCCACTACAGCTATACTGTACTACATCATAACACTAACTACCAGCTTTGTTTCCCACACCCATATGTATTCAGCATAAATAAGTGTATCACATGCCCCCAAATCCTTTAGGCTGCACCTGAACAATGACTTATTTATGAGAACTAATGAGTATGGGGAAGTGCTCATCAATTATAAAACACTTCTCTGTTCTCTAGATATAAATATTTAGTAATTTTTCTCAGCCTGGGAATATATTTGTCATTTCTATTTTTCTTTATATTCTTCTCTGGCTTGCTTTATTACTTATTAAGTATATTAACATGCTATTTACTTTGGTCTGCAGCTTTGAGAACTCAGATTTCTATCTCCTACCCACACTGGGAATTTCACAAATAAATCACTATGTTGGTAACCACAACTTTTATTTTCTATGATATTCTTTATATAAATTTCACAAAAGTACTTTACAGAGAGATTAGATACAGAATTAAATAATCCCTCCTTCCAATTACAATTAATCAGGAGTTTAAATTTCTGCCTGCCATTACCTTAGTATCTCAGTACAGAGTAAGAAGGAGCTTCAGAAAAAAATCATATTTGTGCTATAGAGCAGACTGCCCCAATCTCAGTACCACTTAATTTGTTCAATGAACAAAACCTTTCTGTGGTGTTTAAAAATAGAAGTGCGACCTACTTCTAATGATAATGAATGCTCACTGCATCAAAGTGTATTTCAAAAAGTCTGCACTGTTATGTGTCAACACATTAAACTTGGTTCAAGAAATGTGTTTTCTTTCGCCTATTACGTTTTGTTAATTTTATAATGATATACAGCACCCTGCCAATCTTCTGTGAAGGTCCCAATATAGAGAACTAACTTGTTATTGCAATATTGATTTTAAAAAGTGGAAAAATAATGAAGCGTTTGTGAGCATCTGACGCATAGTTTAGAAATCAACATATTGTCCAGAGGAGATGAAAACCATTAATCATTTTCAATCAGTAAAGAAAGAAAGAAAGAAAGAAAGAAAGAAAGAAAGAAAGAAAGAAAGAAAGAAAGAAAGAAAGAAAGAAAGAAAGAAAGAAAGAAAGAAAGAAAGAAAGAAAGAAAGAAAGAAAGAAAATTCTCATGTTTTCTGATTGAACAAGTCACAGAAACAAAAAGCAGACTGATATTAAAAGACTGCAGTTTTTGTGGGAGCAGTAACGTTTGACCCTGTTGTCACAGTGCTGAATGAGTGCTAATGTGACCAAAATTTTTATTTACTTTCACTCATAAGAAAAAGTAATTGTCCCTTAAGGTACCCTGGTTCGGTGTATGCTTGCATGAATCCAGTTAAACAATCAAAAATATTTTTATGTCAATACACATTGGAATCACCAAGACATACATACATTACCTTGTTGTAACCCTCCCCCCAGTTCTGCTACTTGCTTATTACTTTCTATTATGACATTAAGTCTAAATATTGGGCTCACTGCATTAAACACTTAAGAGTAGTCCCCATTGAATTCAGTAAGCTGGAGTTTGCATGATTATGTTCTAACGCTGTTATACGTTCAGGTCAAGGGTTGTCTTATTTGTCCATAAAGTACTGTTTATTTCTAAACTTTATCAGTAGTATTTGGTGCTTTAGGAGCAGATATTAGTGCCAATAGTCACTCTAAAATGAATTGGTACAAACAGATGCTGAATCCAGCATAATCTATAGAGATTTGAAGTAAAGATTAACAAGGACTGTCTATGGAAACATAATTTAGATGGAAGAATTGAAGTAAAATATACAATCTATTTTGAATGATAAGCTGAGATTTGGCCTCTGGGCAAGGAAGTTTTATTTTAAAGACGCATTTTATGGAACAAGAGCCATTTTAGATTGCCTGATTCCCAAGGAGTCTTTTGGCCTCGGTGTAATTTTCAGGTAAACGAAAAGGAGTTCAGGAATTAACATAAGGTTTTGAGATTGGCATTTACATATAAATAGGTTATTTTTAAAAATTGGAGTTGCCTCTTCTTTTTGCATGAATGAAAACCCAGTTCCTGTGATCGGGATGATCTATTTCATGCTATTCCTCTCACGCACCAACTTCTCTGGTTCACTTTAACTATCCTTTTAACAGATACTCATGTTGGATCAGAAGTTGTAGAAAGAAAAGTAGTGTAGACAGGCTTGCTTGCCATACTGTACATCCAGACCTTATCTACTCAACAGGGCAAATATAAACCTGCACCTGTCTAGATAACAAATTTTGGAATGTTTTCTCATCATTAACATCAATACATCTTTACAGGAGCTAATAATTTTAGGAGTCCCTGTGTAGGGGACATCTAACTTGACTCCCATGTGTGTTTCACAGGATGAGACGGGGGCATATCTCATTGACAGGGATCCCACTTATTTTGGTCCGATCCTGAACTACCTCCGACATGGAAAACTCATATTAAACAAAGAGCTGGCAGAAGAAGGTAAGAAAAAATGTATTGCAGAGTGAAGAACTGTCAAGGCCCTATTGGTATTGTTTGACTAACCCTAGACAATGATTGACAAGTTTGGGTATGGAAGCTTACTAATGCATGAACATGGTGCCTTGTGCATAAGCTCCATTTCACAATAATACTATGTTTTCTTTTAGTTTCCCGCAAAGATGCTCATGAATAATATGAAAACAATATATATTGGAAGCCAAGAATACTAGATCATAACCTTGCTATGCTTAACTCATTGACTTTGAACAGCAAATTGTACTTTTTGAGAAAAAGAGGAGACATTCTCTAAGAATGATCTCTCTTGTTCACTCTTCAGATTGCACTCCTGTATATCCAAAGCCATTAATGGCTTTTTTGTAATATGCTGGGATGAAACAGATTGATCTGAGATGGCTAAATATATTTTGCCAAAAGCCTCCAATAAAAGAGCAGTATTTCCCTATTAAAGCCTTGGGGCTTTCTATAATCCTAGAGAAGGAGGAGTTAGATATCATGTGCTTTCACATAAAGGAGGCTATTACCAGATGAATAGAGCATTTTCTTCCAGACTGAGATCAATAGCACCATCCATTCTGCATCTATTTATTGCACCACAGACAGGCTAGATTGCAAATATAAGGTTAAATACAAACTGATATCATGCACTGCACCCTTTTGATAAAATTGACCTTATTCTGTTTTCTGTTGACTAACAGAATTCCTTTCTCTGCTTTGGCATATTTTTAGGGGTACTGGAAGAAGCTGAGTTTTACAATATTGCATCCCTTGTGCGTCTGGTGAAGGAGCGGATACGGGACAATGAGAACAGAACCTCTCAAGTAATGCATGTTAAAACTTAAGTAGAAAAACTTAGTCATCAGGATTCAATCATTTATAGGGGTGTGACAGGGAGAAAGTGCACTCCAGGGTGAGACATGTCTTGTCTCTCAAACGGTTGGGTGTTCCTACTTCCTCTTGTATTCAACATATGATTGAAAGAGAGCATCCTTCATGGCTACCGACACAGGCTCCCAAATGTGCTTCCCCCTACTTGCACGTAGAGGTCAGGAACATGGAATAAAAGGGGGCTGTAAATAGGGTCATTTGAAACAAGGCATGAAAATGAGGACTCAAAGGCAACAGAGAGGACTTTGGAATCCAAAAGCAGATTAGTTGGCTGACCTCTTAAAAGACCATATGGGGAGATGGGCTATGTATCCCATTTAAAGAATGGGATTTGGGTTTCGTTTTTTTTTTTTTAATTTGCATTAATAAAAGTGCAGTGATACTTTTTTGGCAGAAAATGTTAAGCTGCATAAACAGTTTGTGAGAGTGCCCAGTGTAATCTGTTTCCCTTTCCTGATGTAGTAACATCTCTCAGTTGTGGGTGACTCTTTACCTAAAGGGAAAAACTTTAAAAACAACAAATAGTCTAGTATCACTTTAAAGACTAACAAAACTTGTAGATGGTATCATGAGCTTTCATGGGCATAACCCACTTCTTTGCCTGTCATTTGAATAAGTGAGTTGTGCCCACGAAAGCTCATGATATCATCTACATGTTTGGTTAGTCTTTAAAATGCTACAAGACTATTTGTTTTTCTTGTTACAGACTAACTCGGCTACCCCTCTGAAGTTCTTTCCCTAAAGCCAATTCTAGGAAAGGGAACTTGGCTGATTTTTCTCTCCCATTATATTTACAAAATGAGCTCTCTGTGTATGTTTCTCTTGTCCTTTCCAGACAATTTTAATATTTCCATCAAATATAAACCATCTCAGAATAGCATTTCTTTTTGCTGGTGGTGAACTATGATTTTTAACTTATAGATTCAAATCTAGAAACACACATGGAGGACTTGGACTCCTAACATCAGTTAAATGCTTTTGATAATGTCATCTCAAAATCCTCACTCCCCTCAATACGGAAAAAAAATTATTTAATATAGACTAGCTTGGGAAGGTCAGTGCAACTCAGTCTCCCTCTTCTAATATAATCCTCATGGCACAAAACATCCAATTTCCCTACAAGAAGAAGCTAAAGTCTCAGTTGTAAGCAAACACAGTTAAACCAACTCCTCCTGATTTTAATATTGCTCCTCTTCTCCCCCCCCCACCTTGTTGCTTTAGGGGCCTGTGAAACATGTGTATAGAGTCCTGCAGTGCCAAGAGGAAGAACTCACACAGATGGTTTCCACTATGTCTGATGGATGGAAATTTGAACAGGTACTGTTGCCAATGATTGCTATTCCTATATCCGATTAAAGGAATCCCCCTCTGGGAACAGCATATGGAATGGGTTTAGATTTCTGTTTATCTACACCTCTCATGACTCCTCTTTGCTGAGGACAAGGGGAAATCTGTATCCAGAATAGGGATGTAAAATCGCATTTAATCAGTTAACCGGTTAAACCAGTGGTCCCCTACGTCGTGCCCGTGGGCGCCATGGCTATTTATGTGTGCCCGCGGAGCAATCTGGGCTGGCCCCGCCCCCGGGCATGCGGCAGGTGCCAGCCCCGGGCGCATGGCCGGCCCCCGCCCCCGGGGTGCCGCACGTGTCCCGGCCCTGGCCCTGGCCCTGGCCCCGTCCCCGAGGGCACCCCGCGAGCCGGTGCTGGCCCCGGGGGCGCTGTGCGTACCCATGCCGGCGCTGGCCCCGGCACTGGCCCCGGGTGTGCTGCGCGTGCCGGCCCTGGGTGCGCGATACCTGGGCAGCCTCTGCCCGGGGTCGTGGCACATGCCTGTGCTGGCCTCGGGCGTGCGGCGCATGCTTGGCCTCGCCCCCAGTCACATGGCCTGTGAGCGGCCCCGCCCCCGTACGCGCAGCGCGTGAGCGGCCCCGCCCCCAGGCGCCCGGCAGCCCCAAAACCTTGGGGACCACTGGGTTAAACATTAGGTTTAACCAGTAAACCAATTAAGCGAGAACTCCAGGTGGGGGACCACACCAGCCTGACTGGAGCAGCCCCCAGCCCACAGGGCTATTGGCTCTGCTGGTCTGTTACACAGCTGCTAGATCCCAGGCCAGCTTGCAGTGCGGTGGGCCCACTAGGGCTGGAGCATCCCTCTGCCCTCAGTGGGCCGAGGGCAGGGGCTGCTCCTAGGCACCAAGTTACTGGTTACCCATTAACTTCCCTAATCCAGAATCAGTCCACCTTACATGGAATGACTGGCAGAAGAGCAACAGTAGCTTACTGAACCTATAATAAGAAGTAATTAAATTTGTCAGACTTGAGAAATTCTTCTCTCCTCCTGCTTTTCCTGGCTCCACTGTGGAGCTTTAGTCTAAGGAGAATAAATGGAATCCAGAAGAAATTAAAACAACTTTCTTTAGAGCCCAGTAGCATGGCCCTTTCAAGGGGAAGTGTTGAGTGACATGAGAAGTACCTTATCCTGCAAATGCTAAACACTCTGCATTTGCAACATAACCAGTTTGCTGACCATGTTTCAGGGAGGATCCAGAGGGTATAAAAGTGCCTCAGCTTTGGTACCAGAAATAACAAAGTTTTCTTGTATGGCTGTAGTACAATATTTCTCAAAGTGTTCCACAGACCCACTCTGAGAGAGCTGCTAGCGGGCCACTCTGGTTTGTCTACTTACTGGCTCCGCAGCCCCAGAGCCTCGCAGCTCCCATTGGCTACAGTTCACTGTTCCTGAACTGTAATCTGCAACATCTACTTGGAATGAAATATACCAAATGGCTCATAGGACTAACAAGACAAAGCCTTTGCTTTCTAGATCATCTGTCCAATCCAGTCCAGTTTAGTAGTGACCAAAATCTGTGACTGTCCAATATGAAATCAGAGTGGTTGTTCAGTGTCCATTGTTCAATGGACAAGCATCCTTATCACATTCGGCACTACTTACTCTCTTTGTTAGAAGCACAGATACCAAGGATTGACCAGGGTGAGGAATTAAATTCCCCTGTCATCCCCTGACAGGTTCCCTCTGTGGCTGTGGCTGTGGCTGTGGCTGTTCTATAAGCTAGGGATGTGATTCTCCTGTTCCTGTGCATATACTCTGCTCGCTCAATGAAAGCTAGGGCGAGTATCAATAGCAGCATAGTGAGGTAGGAGAGAGAGCAGCTAAATATCTTTTCTAATTTACATGGATTCTATGTACCCATTGTGATTTGTGGTCTGAAGTGCAGCTGTTCAAGTTCATTATAGTTGAGACAGTCAAGTGGTGAAATACAAAGGAAAAACAGTCCATTGACATCTAGAGACCAAGTCTTTTGTCCTCCATAATGAATCAATGCAACCATTAAAGCATATTCATTATACAAGACATTTCTATTATTATAGCTTGGCTAATCCTCCTTCAAACCTGCAGAACAATGGATATGATGATTATATTAAGGGCACAATGATCCACGTCTATACCTTGTTTTAGTGCAAAGTTCTCTTTTCTAAAATCAAAGTATATCCATTAAAATACACACCATTCATACTGTTTTTCTTCAGTCTGTAACTATGCTGTTTATTCCAGGTTGTCACTTTAATGTAATAATTATAGAAGAATTGTGCCAGTTTGTCAGGTATCACTTAGTTCAGGAGTGGGCAAATACCAGCCCATGGGTCAGATCCAGTTTGCCAGGATTAGCCCCTCCTGGGCCATGACCACTATATTTACCTGTGGCTCTGCAGATACGGGTGATTGCAGTTTCTATTGGCTGTGGATTGCACTTTCTGGCCAATGGGAGCTGTGGAAGCAATGACCTGGTCCGTGCTCTTCTATTGTCCACCCCACTTTAGTTGCTGGAGTACAGTGTCCTCCTACCTTTGTGATAAACATGTTGCCTGTCCAGTGTTTCTGTGTCAAAAAGTCCGGAGTTGTATTCCTAGAACTGAAACAGGTGTATCCTCTGGGGTGAGTGATTCTTTCTGTAGAGCCCACATTGCCTGGCATATCTAGTCTCTGAAGTATTTGGCTGGGGATTAACATTTTGTACTGCAACATTTCATCAATTTTGTCCTGAATTGGAAAACGTATCACAGCTTTCCAAGTTCCCCTTTTACATTACAGTCAGAATTTTCCCAGCTCATCCACCACCAGGGGACTCTGCAGCACGTCTAGTCATGGCCCCTACCATTTGAGGGGAAGGCTTATAACACAAGTCAGCATCCAAGACATTTTTTTCCTGTTGAAACTTTAGTTCAGACTGGGTTCAACCAGCCAGTTATTACAGTTCACAAGGTAGTATCAAGGACAGAGCTAAGTACATTGGCTATTGCTAGAGTGTCCATATTTCCTTATGGTGAATACTAAGGCTGTTAAAATGTGGTTACTTTCCTAATCGAGTAGTCAATAGATTTTTTTTTTTTATTGACTACTCCATTAGTCGATAATGATCGCCATTACAGCACTCATTCTGGCTTGCGGGTCCCAGCATAACTTCCCCCGCTACTGCTCTGCATTACAAGGGACAGGTGAGCTGGTGCGCAAAGTGCTGGAGCAAGGATCTACCCCTGATACTGGTGCCAGGATCCCCCAGATGCCCAGAGACTCTGGGCCTGCTGGCTGGTGGCCAATCCCTTAATCCTCCTGCCCATGGATTTTTTTGGGGGGGTGCAGTGCTGTCTCTTTCACTCCCATGCGTCACCTGTCAGAGAAGTGGTTGGGAGACATGGGACTTATGGGATCCCAAGTCCATTTAGGCTGTAACCCTTTCTCTGTCTGAGTGTAGTATGACTTCTGTTTTGGGGACAGAGGCCAGCAGGCTCAAGCCAGCTTCATGTGGCAGATCTGGGGAGGCAGTGCTACCTCCATCCTGATTCATCCCAGCAGGGTGTCTTGGTTATGGCAGGGGGAGGCGCAACCAAAAAATATGGCTTAAATGGTGGGGAGGGGACTTAGCTCAAGTTTGAAAACAGCTACTCAGGGAGCCTGGAACAGGTAGCTCAAGGTATAGAAAGAGGAGTGGCTGGGGCTGTGTGTAGGCAGGCAGGCAGGTAGCTCATTGCAGGAAGGGGGTAGCCAGAGGCTGTGTGAGGGCAGGGCTAGCTCAGGGTGCAGGCAAGAAGTAGCTAGGGGCTCTGTGCGAGTAGGGGGGTAGCTCAGGGGACAGAGATGGGGGGAGCGATAGCTCAGTGGTTTGAGCATTGGCCTGCTAAACCCAGGGTTGTGAGTTCAATCCTTGAGGGGGCCATTTAGGTATTTGGGGCTAATCTGTCAGTGATGGTACTTGGTCCTGCCGTGAGGGCAGGGGACTGGACTTGACCTTTCATGGTCCCTTCCAGTTCTCTGCAATAGGTATATCTCCAAATTGTAACTAGAGGCTGTGTGCCAGGAGGCTACACTGCAGCCCGTCCCCCAAAGGCTCTGCCAGACATGGAATCTGGTTCCCCACTCCTGCAACTCTTACAACTCTTACCATATGTGTGAGAAAAGGGGACTGGGACTGGGTGCTGAGGACATCTTCACCCCTCTGCCCCTGCAGCAGCATGAGAGGAGGGAACAGCACAGCTGTCTGCACCATGGCACCAAGCAGGGGAGCAGATGCCCTGCACTGCATGGCTGCAAATTCCTACCTCCAAACTGGCCAGGGGATGGGGAGAAAGGGAAGGTGGCTCTGTCCCCAGGACTGCCCTGCACTTTCACTGAAGTTTGGGTTTGGGGTGGGGGCAACGTCCTCAGTACCCCCAAACTTTGCCCCCCGCCAGCCACAAACAGGAGGCTGCTGCAGCTATGCTAATTGCCTGCTAATTGCCCACTGACCAGCAGGGGGCGCACCAGTGTGGAAAATACAGGACAATTGGCTTTTTTTTTTTTTTTTAAAGGCGGGACACCAGCACCAGGGCTTAAATAAGGGACTGTCCCATTAAAAATGGGATGGATAGTCATCCTAGCTATTGCTGCATTCATCCTTACACCCTCTTGGTTATTTTCCTGTTCTTCAGCTAATCAGCATCGGATCTTCCTATAACTATGGCAATGAGGACCAGGCAGAATTCCTCTGTGTCGTCTCCAGGGAGCTCAATAACTCTACCAATGGCATTGTCATCGAACCTAGCGAGAAGGCAAAGGTGAGGAGCCTGGTGAAGAGAGCTGTCTTTAAATGGCCCCATGTACAGAAGAAAAAAAATTCCTCTGTGCTCTAACGATGCCATGAAATTGATATAATTCCTTGTGCACACTTATTCTCTTCCACTCTTTCCTCCATCCCAGTGAATTTTCAGTTTTACTAGATGACATTACAGCAAATCTATCCAGATCCAAAGCTCTTCATACATTTCACATTGAGCCATGGATATATAAGGAAAAGGGGATGAACTTTGTTTTAAATATGTAAAAAGGAGTGAAGAAAGGGTGAGAACAGATTACATTTCCTAACTGATTGTCAATGCAGAGAGCAGAGGAAATTGTGGGGTTTTTTTTCTTTGATCAACACTATATCAGCATATCAAAAATATGAAATGATCCTTCTGAGGTTCCTGCATGCAACTGACCTCTACCTCTAGAAGAGGCTGTATCATCTTATCTCCACAGTTTCTCTAAGGTTCTGAGGGAGACTCGTAGGTGTTGGTGGACCTCAGAACCAGGATAGCTCTGTTAGACATGCTCTTTGGCATTGAGCAGGTCATTTAATATCTGTGCCTCTGTTTTCCCACCTGTAAAACGGTCATAATGCTTATCTCACTGAGATGGAGCACTAGCACCTTGTCTTTCATGAAGTAAAATATATATATTGCTTAAAAATACTACAGTTCATGCTGTGGAATCTGAGTGGGTGAGGTACCTGGGTAGAAACAGGGGAAGAACTGTGTTATGAACCAAGACGATGCATCATTAAATATTCACAAATCACACAATCTGAAACGATAAAAGATTTTTGTCAAGGTGCAGCAAAAGTCAGTGCCTTGCTGTGACCAAAAGCCAAGTGTTTTAGCACAGGCCTGTCTTTTCCAAGGAAATCAGGTGTTCATAAAAATTATGTAAAAACCAGCAGCCACTCCTAAGGATTCTTCACATATTCCCCTCCATCAATTTTTCCTTCCCCTATTTGCATAAATAGTATTTTTTTTGTAGACTGTGAGAACTAATATCCTAATTTGTCCAAGTTCAACCCTTATTATATCAGCCCTTCTCTTTTCAGATTCTTCAGGAGCGAGGATCCCGGATGTGATCCACATGTCTGGTTCTGTTATACTTTGAGATGTCAAAAGGGCAATCTAGCTGGGCAGAGCATTTCTCCGCAGTTCAGCCTTGCTCTTGTACAGTAACCGAGCTAACGCAAAGCAAAGCTGAGCCTGTCCTGCCAACAGAGAATAATTCTGGTCAAAACCAAAGGCTTCCCTCTAATCCCAGGAAACAAAGGAAAGAAGAGACTCTTCCAGTCGGATAGTCCCTTTTCCAAATGTTTTGTTTTGTTTTTTTGGTCGGCGCTGTATTGAATTTTTCCAACAATGGCTGGGCTAGATTCCCTGTCAGAGCCTTTATGAGGGTTGCTTGTGTCCATGAGCCCTTGTAGTCAGCCCAACTTGCCATGGGCTGGAATAGGTGAAAGAGGATTTGTATTAGAGCTGTGCCATTTTGTGTGCCCAGGCTTATCAAATAGGAAACTTGGAAGATACCCTCCAGTGTTCCTCCCCACCAGTTGGCCCCATACAAATCAGTTGAAGAGGGTTTAGAAGTGAGTGTCAAAAACCAAGAACTTTGTCTCTTTTTTTTTTTTTTTAAATACTGAAACTCTTTCATTCTTGTTTGTATTTGTCAAGTTCCTGAGCACTGAGTTAGATACAAAAGAAGTCTAGTGGGGAGAGGACTTGTGTTTCTGTCTAATGTGGGTCTTGGAGGGGGTCTACTGCTGGCACTATTTAATGTGGGCTCTTGGCATATCCCAAAGCCCATTGCTCTTCATGCATATTTAAAAATCTACATTGGCCCATGCTAGTGACAGAGTAAATGGTTCTGTCCTTTATTCTCTCCAGGTTGGATGAGAGTGGTGACAGGGATCCTGTCCCACTTCCCTTCCAGTCCCTTCCCATAGATCTATTTTAGCCTGGCATGACATTACTTGATTTACCAAGATTAGGGACTTGTTGCTCCCACGTTCAGCTTTGCCTTGTTTGTCTCCAGCAGCACGGACTCCCTTGATCTACTACTGTCTTCTCCCAGCAGGAGGAGTTAGGGGAGGCTTTATTTTGTACTGTAGAAGCAGGTAGGTTTGTTTTAAATCCATCTGATAGTTTGGGGCCCCAATTGACGTATGGCGATTCCACATCTGCAGCCCCCTCATTATCCCACCTTCAGTAGGTCAGCGCAAAGTACCAAGGGGCATTGCAGAGACTTTGGGGGGCTTGGTGAAAGTTGCCAAAGTGTTGTAATGTTTCTTGTCCAAAGTGATGTGTCGACTTTTGTGACTTTTTTTGGAATGCCTTGAATGGACGTGCAAATGTTCGTTTGTGCCTCTCTCTTTAATTCTAATCTTAGCCAAACTGGAGTCACTGATCCCTTCAATGAATCTGTGCCATCCCTAGGCAGTGACATATCCCTCCTATTTGGTAAATGGAATTTCGTAGAAATTTGCTGCATGTTTTTTCCTTTGTTATGGCTTTGTTCCTTGTAGGTCAGTGCTCTGGCACCTGGGCTTTTGAGTCGAATCCCAAACTGTGGTTGAACCAAAGTTCCAGATACATTGGAATTCACTGGCACTGGCAAGGCCATAGTGGAAGTTCCTGGACTAGGCCACGAGCATAGACTTCCTTGTTTGGGTTGATGAGTGTGGGATTCTCCCTGGAGGAATTTGGGCTCACTGTGGTCTTGTCAATGTTTTGTGCATAGGGAAGTTTCCCATCCTGTCTCCTCCTTGTTGACTTGAGGCAGAGGGCAGCGAGCAGTGGCTTCTGAGGATATGGATGACCTTTTCATTGAACAAGGTGCAGTAAAGAAACTCAGAGGGATATACCCCCTCACGCTCTCCAGTCCAGCTTTTCTCCAAACTGCTGTCAGTGTACTTCCTGCAGTGGGGTCTTCACCTCTTTCTCAGGAAGGAAGGTGCTAGCTAGTCTTGGTAGCAACAGACTGTGCCAAATGTCTTTGAACTCACATTGTGTCAGTTTGGGGCTGTTAACATTCAGTTGGTGTGGCACCATACTCTAAAGTCCAGCTTTCTTGCTCCCCCGCCCTTTCTTTCCTGTCTGTCGTGGTGAAATGACATGGGTGTGAATAGACTGGATGCCTTGGCTGGGCCCAAATAACACTGTGATGTGTACATATAGCTCTTAACTATGGGTATCTTGTAGCCCCAGCCATAGTCAGTTTGCGGCCAGAGCTGAGAAATAAAAAAAAAATGCACGTATGCAGTTCAGCAGCATAAAAGCCACATATCACACTAGCCTTTGCACCATCATCTATCTCACCACCCCCTCCCTTCCACCCGGGAGAATGAGAAGTTGGGAATGATCCGACTAACAATAGCAGGAATAATTTAGCTGCCCTATTCACATTATCAACAAAAAGCCTCTCTGACATGTTGTTCAAGCTGGTGGGCACGAAGCAATGCTAGGTTTGCTTGGAGGGTGACATTTTACCCAGTGCAGTTTTTGGCAGAATGATACCCCATGCCTGTGAAGCCCATATGAGGAGTGCCTGCTGTCAGAATAGCTGTTTGAAAAAAGCTACAGCCCTACCTTCTCCACACCCAACAGGAACGGTGCCAGTAAAACAAACCAGAAGAACAACCAGGTAGTTACAACAGGCCGTGACCACTTCAGTGTGTCCTGTTTAAGTTGCAAAGAATTGAATGTTTCTGCCAGATACATGGGGGAACAGACAATAAAGATTACATTCTGTTCTCTCCCCCACTTCCCTTTCCAACCAGAAATGTTGGTGGATTTAATGCCCCCCTGAAATTCAATTGACTGTTCTTGGAGCGAGTTGTTTTGTAGAAAATGATTTCTATCATTTGCGTCCCCACTGAATCTCAAGATTTTTGGTAATAATAGGGGACTGTTCTAGGCTTCTGGAAGGCTCTGGGCTCCTTTAGGTACAAAGACTTGCAGTCCATCTAGAGAAGGAGGCTTTAGAGTTGCTCCTCTGTAACAGGGCGAAAGGTTACCTGTCGCAGACAGTAAAGTCTAAAGAACTCGTCTCACTTGGTTTCCACATTACATACCAGTTGCATTGGTGCACTGCTGGAGATGGGGCTTTCCGTTCCATTGCCTTTAGTTCAGTCACATCTCCTCAAATGAAAGCTGAAAGAAAAAAAATCACATGAAATCAGTCCTGTTGCCCCTCCTGGGCAGTATATTTTGGTACCTGGGAGAGGGGAGCAGTGGTAGGAGGTGTGATGAATAGCTGTGGGGTTTTGCATCTTGGGAAGGTTCACTTTAAAGCATTAGCTCTGGGATCGGATAGTGAGTTTTATCTAATTTCCCAGTGGCCTAAATTGTTCCATTATGGTGAGACTGGAATTAACCTTCTCTTAAAGTGTCTTTGTTTCTGCACATTTTTAAATCAATCTTCTCAGGGGTGACTGAGTGGTCCGAGGGGAAGGAAGGGGGTCAGCCACAGGGGTGAGGGCACAGTTCCTCAGACCTCTGCAGCTCAGCCGTAGGCTCCTCACCCTCAGGTTTTGCCTGCAAACCCAGAGGTTTTGTACAGTTTGTCATGTGTCAGTGCCCTTTGCTACTGTTTCTCTTTGTTTATTAAATGTGTTTGAATAATAATTCAGATGCTGTGATTAATTTTTTTCAATAAAGATTCTGAAATGGGTTGGAAATTTGAGCTAATGTCTTGTCTCCTGCGGCTTTGTTTGTATTGATTTTTTTCAACTGGGCTGCCATCTTTTCATGTAACTGTGTGTTTTACTCCACTGCCCACTACAAGTTTGGAAAGAAGGATGCTTTGGGCTGGGATAAGCTCACAGTGTACATCTGTGGTGATTAGAAGATTAAAAAGCAAAGGGGAAGAAAATGACAAAATCCCCAAAGAGCATGAAGTACAAAAGACAGAAAACGCTTATACACATTTCCCCCCACCCCCATAAAAGTGGTAATCTGCAAGTGTCCATTTGGAAAGAGATTGCATGGTAGTGTTTGAGTAAAATCTGACTTCATTAAATGTTGTTACCCTAATCATAATGCCCCCATCATTTTCCTTGTGTCTCTCTTTAGCTGGATTGATTGAATTAGCAGAGATTCAGTTGTGTTTCCTGTTTACAAGGATTCATTTTCAGAAATGCTTACAACACAGAGACACCAACAGATGGACAATCAAGGAAGGGAAAGAAGCCAGGAAGGAAATAAATGTTAAACATTTCAGTCTGTCTTTAGTGAACTAAGAGTCAACATGTGTTTGCATGTCAAGTATCCAAACAGAATTTGCCATTCAGAAAAGAAATCTCTGAATTTTAGTGTCACGCTGTTGTTACATTCTACATCTCTTCCAGATGCTGCTCTGGCTCCTTGCTTACCACTAATATCTCAGCTCTGGTAACAGTCTAGCTCCAGGAAATTTGGTCAATATCCCCCCCCCCCCCCTTTTTTTTTATTTCATGTCCTTTGTCTCGGGATCAGCATCTTTAGGGACATCTTAAAACTTCTCTCTGTCGTTGTGCTGCGATCTCAAAGTATTAAATGCAAAGTAAGCTTCCCGTCCCTACCGAACAGAGAAATGATTTGCTCAAGATCATGTAGGGAATCAATACTAAAGCTGGGAAAAGAAATAGGAACAAGGAACTGCTAGGCCCCTGCTCAAGCTACAAAATTACATTTCTTAAGGTCTGTTTCTGAGCATGTATGTAATCTGCCACCAACTCTGTTCCTGCACCTGGTAAAGCCTTGACTGCAGTAGGGACTCCCCCAGAGTTGGACTACCGCTACACTGCCATTTTTTTGAGGAAGAGGATGATATGCAAATTGTGCTCATTTGCATATCTTCCGATTTTGCAGAAGAGATTTAGCCTCGTGTAGATGGGACCATTTGTTGGGGGAAAAAAACCTTTTTCACAAGATCCCTTATTCCTCAAAAATCAAGGTTTTCAGGATCTTGCGAAAAAGGGGTTTTTCCAACAAATGGCCCTGTCTACATGGCGCTTTTTAGCGGCAAAACCTCTTCCGCAAAAAGAATCAGAAGAAGATATGAAAATGAGAGCACAATTTGCATATCCTCTTCCACAAAAAAAACAGCAGAGTAGCTGTAGCCTTGGGCTCGCTAAGTTTGGAACCCTAGTAGTAGGACTGCCAGAATTTTGAACACTTAGGTGTCTAATAACCACAACATTAGCAGCATCTGTCAGGTCATCTATGCTGGGGTTCTGGTTCTGAAGATCTCTTTAAACTAGAAACATCATTTAAATTATGGGCTGGGAGCTGTTGGCAAACAGAACTCACAAGTTGTTTTCTCTTGCCTCTTTCCTGTCTCAGATGGTAACAGCACAGCTAGCAGTACTTTAAGGTTCAAAATGCCAACTGCTTTGGCAGAATAGGGATTTGGGTGGTTTGCACACAGGTAGGCTGTGTTGGTCCAGGATATGAGAGACAAGGTGAGGGAAGTAGTATCTTTTATTGGACCAACTTGGTGAGAGAGACAAACTTTCAAGCTACCTGCAGAAGACCTCTGCATATGCTCAAAAGCTATTCAAAATAGGAATTCCATTTATAGCCACCTGAGTTGCTCAGCTTTCACTCTCAAATTGCACCTATAAAACTGTGTGAGGCTATGTCTACACTTATGGTGGCTGTGTCTAGACTGGCAAGTTTTTCTGCAAATGCACTTGCTTTTGCGGAAAAACTTGCCAGCTGTCTACACTGGCCGCTTGAATTTCCGCAAGAACACTGACGATCTCATGTAAGAAATCAGTGCTTCTTGCAGAAATACTATGCTGCTCCCGTTCGGGCAAAAGTCCTTTTGCTCAAAAGCTTTTGCGCAAAAGGGCCAGTGTAGACAGCTCAGATTTGTTTTGCACAAAAAAGCCCCGATGGCAAAAATGGCGATCGGGGCTTTTTTTGTGCAAAAGCACGTCTAGATTGGTACGGACGCTTTTCCGCAAAAAGTGCTTTTGCGGAAAAGCGTTCGTGCCAATCTAGACGCTCTTTTCCGCAAATGCTTTTAACGGAAAACTTTTCCATTAAAAGCATTTGCGGAAAATCATGCCAGTCTAGACGTAGCCATGGGGTTTTATCCCAGAAAAACTCTGCCGCGTCCGGGGAACATGTCCTCTTTTCTGCTTTTTTTGCAGAAGAGCAAACATGCTCTTTTGGCAGCCCTGTCTTCCTCCTCCCACAAGGAAGAAAGGCTCTTCCAAAAGAGGTGACTTCTGAAATTTGGCTCAGTGTAGAAGGGGCCAAATTTCGGAAAAGTCTCTTCCAAAAAAACTATTGGAAAATGGTATACAAATTGTGGAGCTCAATTTGCGTACCTTTTTCTGATAGGTCAGTATAGTGTAGACATACCCTGAGCTTTTACAAATTCTGACTTGTGTGAGTATAGTATAAAAAAAAGTTCAGAATCTTTGTCAGCCAGGCAAATGGTTTTCCAGAACCAGACGTTTAATACAGCTACATCTTACTGAAAATATATTGTCACTAGGTGGACTGCACTATTGGGTGGAATCTGGGGAAGAAATCTGTCCCTTGTAATACTAACTGTTCTCAAATCTGAACTGTTCCAAATATTTCTCTCTCTGTTTTCAAATCATTTCTTTGCTTCTCATAGCAGCCATTTTACAAGGTCTGTTGTGAGCTACTTTTTATCATGAGCCAAAAGTCAAAAAGGCTATGTCTACACTCGCGGCTTCTTGTGCAAGAATGGCCGTGCTTGCACAAGAATCTGCAGAGTGTCTATTCTGCCCACCTGCTCTTGTGCAAGTAAATGTACAGTACAGCATGATAAGAGATGGCTCCTTGCACAGGAGCTATGCTGTTTTCTATCAGGTGTAATCTCTCTTGCGCAGGCGCTCTTGCACAAGAGAGCAGTGTGGACGTTCAGCAAACGCGTACTTGCGCAAGAATTGGCCTCCAGTCAAAAACACAGGTTGCCTCTCCGACACTCTGTACAGGCAATCACCACTCGTTAGTTCCCCCTAGTTGACCCCCCCCTTAAAGGCACAGGCACACAGCACAGCCATTTGCCACGTGCAGCCTGGGTAGCAGCCAGGAGGAGCAATGGCAGCTGCCCAGCCTCAGCCAGGTCCCTCAGACCCCACCGAGGAGCCACCCCAGAGCACCTAGCAGGCCCACAGGGGCACCAAGCGGTGGGCTCCATGCTGGAGCACCGCTGAGGTGACTGCCCTCCTGGACCTCTGGGGAAAGGAGGAGGCCCTCCGAGACCGGTGTATGGCCACATCAGCCAGGCCATCAGGGGTAGGCCGCATCCCCCAAGATGCAGACTAGCATCCTGACATCCCCAATGGTGAATTCCCGCTGGGGGAAGTAGGTGCCTGTCTCCAGCCTGTGGCACAGGCCTGAGTGCCTGAAGATGTGAGCGTCGTGGGCCCAGCCAAACCACCCCACATAAATGTCCTGGAACCAGACCTGGTGGTCCACTAGCACCTGGAGCACCACTGAGCAGTAGCTCTTCCAGTTTATGAACTGGGCCGCTTGGTGCTCTGGTGCCCGGATGGGGATGTGGGTCCCGTCTACGGCTCCCCCACAGTTCAGGAACCCGAGGCTGGCGAAGCCGGCAATGGTGGTGTCCACGTCACGGGGGCAGATCACCCTCTGCAGCAGCATGTCATTGATGGCATGGATGACCTGCAGAGGGGCATATGGGAGCACAGGGGATGCATGGAATGAGACAAAGAGCATACATGGGCCCCTGGGGTGTGCTCACCCTCCCTTTGATGGCCTCTCCCCCCACGCAGGCCAGGGCCCTCTGTCCCCGGGGTTCCCCCCCACCCCCCACCAGCGGGGCTGTGTGCAGGAGGGACAGCATGACCCCCTGGGTGCAGGGCTTTCCCCTGCCCCTACAGCCTCCCCCCGCCTGGTCTGGCCCCTTTCCTCCCCCAGGACGAGCCCGTGATCCACGGAGGGCCTTACCTGCTGAACAACTGTGCCGATGGTGGACCTGCTCACCCTGAACTGGTTCCCCATGGAGCGGTAGCTGTCCGGGATTGCTAGTTTCCATACGGCAATCGCAACCCTCTTCTCCCTCTTCTCCACGAGCATGGCGGGGCATGGGCGGGTGTCCTGCCTCTGGAGCGCAGGGGTGAGCCAGGTGCAGAGCTCATGGAATGTCCACCTGCGCATCCGGAAGTTCTGCACCCATTGCTGGCCACCCCATTGTCGTAGCACCAGGCGCTCTCACCAGTCCCCACTGGTGTCATAGCATCCTGTCAGTGGTGGGGTGCGGGTGCCCGAGCCCAGTTGCAGCCGTGGCGAGGTCCTGCACGTGCTGCCCAGTCTCCAGCTCCTGCTGGAGCAATGTGGCTCCCTGGTGGAGGAGCTCCACAGCCTCTATAATGGCCATGAGGAGACGTTGCTGGCTGGAGTCCTCCTCCGGCTCCATGGCTGTGAAGGTGGCAGTGAGGATGCCCAGGGGCACTTGCCAGGAACAGAGGTGACAGGCACTGTTGTAGCTCTCGCTCCCTCAAAAAGGGTGCCTGAGCATGCAGCCACAGGGAAACGGCTGTCCAGGAGTCCCTTTAAGTACATTTCCCAGTGGGCTTCCGCAGGGATCTGTTTTGGGACCGGCTCTGTTCAATATCTTCATCACCGATTTAGATATTGGCATAGAAAATACGCTTATTAAGTTTGCAGATGATACCAAGCTGGGAGGGGTTGTGACTAATCTGGAGGATAGGGTAATAATTCAAAATGACCTGGACAAATTGGAAAAATGGTCTGAGGTAAATAGGATGAAGTTTAATAAAGACAAATGTGAAGTGCTCCCCTTAGGAAGGAACAATCAGTTTCATACGTTCAGTATGAGAAGCGACTGTCTGGGAAGGAGTACGGCAGAAAGGGATTTAGGGGTTAAAGTGGGCCACAAGTTAAATATGAGTCAGCAGTGTGATGCTGTTGCAAAGAAAGCAACATGATTCTGGGATGCATTAACAGGTGTGTTGTGTGCAAGACATGAGAAGTCATTCTTCCGCTCTACTCTGTGCTGGTTAGGCCTCAATTGGAGTATTGTGTTCAGTTCTGGGCACCACATTTCAAGAAAGATGTGGAGAAATTGGAGAGGGTCCAGAGAAGAGCAACGAGAATGATTAAAGGTCTAGAGAACATGACCTATGAAGGAAGGCTGAAAGAATTGGGTTTTAGTTTAGAAAAGAGAAGATTGAGGGGGGACATGATAGTTTTCAGATATCTAAAAGGGTGTCATAACGAGGAGGGAGAAAACTTGTTCATCTTGGCCTCTGGGGATAGAACAAGAAGCAATGGGCTTAAACTGCAGCAAGGGAGGTTTAGGTTGGACATTAGGAAAAAGTTCCTAACTGTCAGGGTAGTCAAACACTGGAATAAATTGCCCAGGGAGGTTGTGGAATCTCCATCTGTGGAGATATTTAAGAGTAAGTTAGATAAATGTCTATCAGGGATGGTCTAGACAGTATTTGGTCCTGTCATGGGGGCAGGGGACTGGATTCAATGACTTCTTGAGGTCCCTTCCAGTCCTAATATTCAATGATTCTATGCCCACAGATGCTGCTGGTGACCTCTTGACATGGCCGAATTTCTTCAGGAGACACGTTCTTGTGCAAGGGCTTCCCGCCAGTGTGGACGCTTTCTTGCGCAAGAGCTCAGCGTTCTTACGATGCGGTTTTGGCCAGTGTGGACGTTTGCTTGTGCAAGAGATCTTGCGCAAGTATAGTCGTGCAAGATATTCTTGTGCAAGAACCCGCCAGTGTAGACATAGCTAAACTGTTCTTAATACAACTCTTACTATTTATGCATGGGTATAGGCTGTAATGTTTATCTCTGAAGTTTCCTAATGTTCAGGAATGTTTGGATCCAGCGCAGGAGTGGAGGGAGAACATAAGAACAGCCATACTGTGTCAAATCAAAGTTCCATCTAGCCCAGTATCCTGGCATCCAACAGTGGCCGATGCCAGATGCCCCAGAGGGAATCAACAGAACAGGGAATCATAAAGTGATCCATCCCCTCTCACCCATTCCCAGCTTCTGACAGGCTAGGGACACCATACTTGCCCATTTTGGCTAAAAGCCATTGATGGACCTATGCCCCATGAACTTATCAAGTTCTCTTTTTAACCCTGGAGGAGTGAGAATGGTTGGGTTGCAGGTTTGCAACATAATTTGAATTCCAGTTACAGTCTGATGCTTTGTCCAAGAGCTTTCAAGAAGCAGATCTCATCAGAAAGGAGCACTGTCACTTTTCTGTGCCTGCTGTCAGTACCATGTCTCCTCTCCCTGTGCTGATCCTCTGAGGTTCATTCTAGCACCCTTCTTCCAAGAAAGTGGCTGAGTCATGCTCAGCTTCTCCAGAGTATCATGTCATCTGATGGCATCATAATTGGCAAGTGCAGTGCTGCTCGAGTGGGATTGTGATGTCACACAGAAGACTCAGCTGTCCTATGAAGGGCTGCCTACAGGAAGTGAGTCCACAGGGACAGCTGCTAAAAGGGGAGGGTGGACATAACCAACCAGTGTCTTGGCATTGGAGGGGGCACCAGGGTATCTGAGTGGCAACTGTCCAGGGATATCCTTTGGTACTACCATGTAACCACTTCTTTACCAAAAGATTCATCATTGACATGGGGAGACATGAGTGACCTCACATCCACATAGATCTGGTGAGTATGGAGCATTTGGCATCGTCTGGTTTTGCAATCACTGCCCCAGTAGAATCCATTCATGCTGTAAATCTTCAGATTGGTCAGGGAATTAGCCAGCTGTAATGTACTTAAAAATAGGGTAATGACATGAAGAACAATAGTAGGTGAGAGTAGGCCATCTTCTGTAGGTGGGTTTTACCATGCCAAGAGAATGGCCCAAATTCATCTTTGCCATAAGCCAGTCTCTGTGGGTTCCAATAGGAGAGGAGCTCGTTTAGTAAAAAAACTAAATGGCTACGTCTAGACTGGCATGATTTTCCGCAAATGCTTTTAACAGAAAAGTTTTCCATTAAAAGCATTTGCGGAAAAGAGCGTCTAGATTGGCATGGACGCTTTTCCGCAAAAGCACTTTTGCGCAAAAGCATCCGTGGCCAATCTAGACACATTTATGCGCAAAAAAGCCCCGATCGCCATTTTCGCAATCAGGGCTTTTTTGCGCAAAATAAATCTGAGCTGTCTACACTGGCCCTTTTGCGCAAAAGCTTTGCGCAAAAGGACTTTTGCCTGAACAGGAGCAGCATAGTTTTTCCGCAAGAAGCACTGATTTCAGACAGTAGGAAGTCAGTGTTCTTGCGGAAATTCAAACGGCCAGTGTAGACAGCTGGCAAAACGGAAAAACTTGCCAGTCTAGACACAGCCATTGTGTCCTAAAAAATAGTCCTTCCCCGAGAGTCGTTCAGCCTGATGCATCTAAGTATCTCAGCTGAATAAGAATGACTATCCCTTGTCCTCTCAAAAGTTGCCTTTATGTGCTTCTTCAGGCTTTCAAATGGGATATATAGTCTTTGCATCTGCTCAACTGTGCTACAGAACTGTTCACCCCTAGGTTGGAGATCCTGCATTTCTCACATCATTCTTAGATCTTTTTGGTGGGCTGCCATTATCTCATTAAGGAGGGAGGTTGGCTGTGGTGCTTCTGGGAAAAACTCCAGCTGTGATTCCCCATGCCGACCCTATGTTTCTGGTCCTGTTATTGTGACCATCCTTCTCCTCACTAAGAAGGACTCAACATTAGGAGTTCCCTCTCTCTTATCACCCAGCAATAGAGTATGCTGTTCCCATAGGCCCTCCAAGCTAGGAAGCAAGCACAGAGCCTCAGATGCAGACTGACCCACAGAAAGGAACTGCTCAAGCAGAGGTGTATTTTCCTAGATACTGAGCAGTACATCTAAGGACAGAGTAAGGCATGGGATCTAGAACTCCTGACTTTTATTCCCAGCTCATATGTCTACACTGATAAAAAATCCATGTCACTGAGTCCAAGAGTACAGGTTAGCAGATACAAACTCATGGAGCTCTGGTGATAAAGTAGCAATGTTGACATTGAGGGCTGGAACCTGGGTTCTGAGACCCCCCCCCCCCTCATGTGGTCTCCAGCCCAAACACCTACACTGCTATTTTATAGCCCCACAGTCTGAGCATTGTGAGCCTACATCAGCTGCTCCAAGCCAGCTGTAGGTCTGTTATCCCAGTGTAGATATACTCTCCCTGACTGTGAGACACTCACTCAACTGTTCTGTGCTTTGCTGTCCACATCTATGAACTGGGGACAATGAAAAATAATTTATTTAGCAATTGTGAAGCTTAATTAATTTCTGGGACGTGCATGAAGATCTTTAAATGACAAGGACGAGAGAAGGGCCTCTTTTTTTAACTACACCCACATTTTGAACAAGAAGGCTAATTAACTATTGCAACAATTTACCTACAGTGGGGCTGGGACAGTTTGGACAGTGGGGGTGCTGAGAGCCACTGAATCCACTGGGGCACATAAAATTTCCTAGTTTGGGCCCTATTAGGTTCTGGAGTGTTAGGGGAATGTGGAGAGTATCCTTCTCCTTCTCAGTCAGGGGCCAAGTCAGTGAGGTTGGGTTTTGGAGGAAAGGGGCGAGTTGGCTTCTCATTTGGGTGCGGCCCCCGGACTGATTTTTCTGTGGGTCAGCGGCCTTGACTCAAAAAAGGTTCCCCACCCGTGAATTAAAGATTTGTCTTTTGAGAAAGAGTATGTCACGTGAAAACCCCTCCAGGAATACGTCCAACCAAAATTGGCAACCCTGGTTCCATCAGAGGTTCTGACCTCCTGCATAATCCAGGCCGTAACAAAGAATCAGCACAGTCCCTTCTTGCCTTAAAAATCTGGTCATGGCCTCTCACATCAGAACATCCAGCTTTATAAAAATGTTCTGAAACAGGGGTCCCACACACAGTCTATCTTAGACCAGGGCCAGTCCTCGAATCTTCCTAGTGGGCCAACGGGCACCCCTCTCTGGCAGGGCTCTAGGCTGGGGGTCTCCACACATTCCCTCCCCCACATATCTCCCAGGCCTGCCTCCTGGCCCACATGCTCCCCTCTCCCGTGCATCCCCACCTGTCACCCCCAGGCAATTTAAACCCCGTTGGTGCCACCACTGCTTTGAGGGGTCCCATGGTGGCCGCCCCAACCATCCTATATTTAACCATACTCAGATTAGTCCCTAGGGCCCTGAGTGGGCTTGGGCTGGCTCCAGGGGTTGCCCCCTACCTGCACTCCATGGGGAAGCAGAGCTACACAGCAGCTTGTTCCACGCCGCTGACGTCTCCCAAATCAGCCCGTGCTGGGGCGATCCCCTTCCTGCTGCTGTGGTGAAGCAGAGCGACCAGGCTGGACTGGGAGAGGGCAGCAGGGCAGAGGCTGCTGAGTTGCTCTGCTTCCCTCGGCTTCCGCTGTGTGGTGAGTGCAGGACACCAATCCCTACTGCCGCCCTGCACCAGACCTCTGGTAATTCCCCAGGCCACATCCCGGGGAAGGAAGGAAGGAGTGTGATGTGCAGGCAAGGCAGAGGCAGGGAGAGGGCGGAGCAGGGGCTAGACTTGGGATAAGGCAACGGTGCGCAACCCATGGGGGTCGCAGCTGTCTTCCTGGGGGATCTCAGTGCTTTGATCCGCGCCGGCTGGCATTTTTTTTTCGCGGCTTGGTGTCTGATGTACACACGATGGGAGTGGTGGGAGTGGACCTTTAAATTAAAGGGGCCACAAAAAATGTTCCTGGCGCTTTTTGTTGTTGTTGTTGTTCTTGTTCAAAAATTCCCAGCTCTGGGAGTCGCGAATGAAAAAAGTTTGAGCACCACTGGGGTAAGATACAGACACACAGTGTCAGGTGCCAGCAGCTGTGTGCAGGCTGGATTATGGAAGTGCTTGGGCTGCAGATGTCCCCAGGGCTGTGAGTTTGAGACCCCTGTTCTAAATCTATGACTCACTTTCTACAGAGTGCCTTGAAAGGGGAATATCATGAGAAAACCTGTGTCTGTTTAAGTTTCCCTCAGCTCTAGATACCCGGATCTGTGAGATACCTGGATCCCAGCTGAGAATTCCATCACCATGAGCAACACAAATTTTTTTCTCCTTGAGGACAACATCGTGTGCCCGATATGCCTGGAGGTGTTCACAAACCCCGTCACCACCGCCTGCGGGCACAACTTCTGCATGGATTGCTTGCAGGATTACTGGGACCACCAAGCTGTGATCGGGGAGTGTCCCTACTGTCCACAGTGCCGAGAACCCTTCAGCTCACGGCCTCGACTCCGCAAAAATATAAGCCTTGGAGAAATAGCAGAAAAGTTTGCCCGGGAAGAGGCTCAAGCCACAGCCAAGCTCCCGCCGGTGGGTCCCAATGACATCCCTTGCGATCT
Organism: Pelodiscus sinensis; assembly: GCF_052426305.1. Lineage (NCBI taxonomy): Eukaryota > Metazoa > Chordata > Testudines > Trionychidae > Pelodiscus > Pelodiscus sinensis. The sequence continues at coordinate 18,217,968 of NC_143071.1, forward strand.
CTGCTCCTCAAGGAAAGTGAAGTCCATCAAGTCCTGCCTGCAGTGCATGGCCTCCTTGTGTGAAAACCATATCCAGTTACACTACGAAGACAAAACTTTTAAAAACCACCAGCTGCTGGAACCCATGAGTGACCTGAAAGCCAGACTGTGCCAGAAGCATCACAAGCTGCAGGAGCTGTACTGTAGGACAGAAGGTGGGTTAGTTTGCCACACGTGCGTGCGGGAGGAGCACAAGAACCATGATGCAATCCCAATACAGGAGGAGAAAGCCAGGAAAGTGGTAAGTACGGACATCTCTCTTCCTCTGAACCCAGACTGGGGGCGGGAGAGTCAATAAGGAAGAGGAGTGGGGCTCTCAACCAAAGCTGAAATCTCGATCTAAAACAAAGCCCTGATTACACTGCACAGAAAGCATGGCAAGGAACCAGTCTTTGCAAGCACAAGGGATTCCAATACCTGTGCAGATACTTGCACCCACACAAACCAGTCCTCCCAGGTCTCTGGTCATAATTAATTATACCATCTATGTCAGGTCTTTAGCCAAACCAGTATGCATGGGAAGCTGTACTGGTTCAGGTAGTTCTAATACCAGATTTTAGTGCAGTACTTCACCTTGGAAAATTACCCCTCTAACGTTTTCCATCCACGTGCATAACAAATTTTGTTATGTGTACCAAGGTATAGGCCGGGGTGGCCAACCCGAGGCTCGTGAGATGAAGAAAAAAATTGTAGCTCCTGATGGAACTGGGGTGGAACCCGGAACCGCTCAGGTCAGCCGCTCTCACAGCCAGGCCTCTGTGAGAGCATGCACGCTCACGGCCCACGTCATTCCACTCACGGCCCTCAGCACACTGCATCCTATCCTGCATGTGCAGGCCGGGTCACGCACACCATCCCAGCCTGCACGTGCTAGCAACTGGCCACTGAGTGCAGGCAGTGGCTTCGGCAGCAGCTTCAGGACCCGGGCATAAGGTTGAGGGGGAGAGATGCCTGGCTCTGGAGAATGCGAGGGGTATCGGGGGGGCAGTGCACATGGCATCCCGGATTGGGTTGCCAGGTGTCCGGTTTTGAACTGGACAGTCCAGTATTTGAGCTTTCTGGTCAGGAAACAAATTGAAAAAATACAAATGAGAAAATAGAAATGTCCGGTATTTTCTAAATAAGATGTAATGTAGGTTGTGATGTAATGTCAAGTGTGTCCGGTATTTTTGTTGAAACCATCTGGCAACCCTAGTCCTGGATGCGGCGCAGCGGCTCTGGCTCTGGGACCCGAGTATAAGGTTGGAAGGAAGGGTATTGGGTTACAGCAGGGAGGGGAGGTGTCTGGCTCTGGGGAAGGGAAGGGGAGGGAAAGTGAAGGGAAGGGGGACTGGGTTGTGCACAGCGTGCCAGCCAGCTCATGCTCAAAGCCAGCTGCTCAGCACACATGCCCCAGCGCCTAGGGAAACACACGGCTGTAGCGGCAGCGGTGGCTCCAGGACCCAAGAATTAGGGTAGAGTGGGGGAAGGGGGATTCGGCTGGGGAGGGTGTGCCTGGCTTTGGGGAAGGGGAGGAGGGGGATTGGGTTGGGGGGTGCTTGGCTTTGGCGGAGAGGGGGTTGGGTTGGGGTGTGTGTGCCTGGCTCTGGGGAAGAGGAGGAGAGGGGGATTGGGTGGGGGGGTGTCTGGCTTTGGGGAAGGGGAGAAGAGGGGGATTGGGTTGGGGGGCTGCCTGGCTTTGGGGAAGGGGAGGAGAGGGGGATTGGGTTGGGGGGGGTGTGGCTGGCTCTGGGGAAGAGGAGGAGAGGGGGATTGGGTTGGGGTGTGTGTGCCTGGCTTTGGGGAAGGGGAGAAGAGGGGGATTGGGTGGGGGGGTGTCTGGCTTTGGGGAAGGGGAGAAGAGGGGGATTGGGTTGGGGGGTGCTTGGCTTTGGGGGAGAGGGGGATTGGGTTGGGGTGTGTGTGCCTGGCTCTGGGGAAGAGGAGGAGAGGGGGATTGGGTGGGGGGGTGTCTGGCTTTGGGGAAGGGGATGGGGACTGGGTTAGAGCAGGTTGCTTTTCCCCTCCCCTAAACAGCTGGCATGCTTCCTGAAATGCCGGGTCTGTCGCACCACTGGGGACTTTTCCCCCTGCTGCCTGCCTGCGCAGAGTGAGCTGCGGGAGGGAGTAGGAATCCTGGGACTGCATGCCAGCTCCAACTTCTCAGGAAGCACGCAGCTGTCATGGGGAGCAGAGGAAGAGCGCGCATTTCCTGAGAAGTTGGAGCTGGCGTGCAGTCCTGGGACTCCTACACACACACACCCTGTGCAGGCAGGCAGCAGGCAGGAAGGAAGTCCCTGGTGGAGCGACAGACCAGGCATTTCAGGAAGTGCACCAGCTGTTTAGGGGAGGAGAAGAGCAGCTTCCCGAGACCTGGGATCCCCAGGTACTGGCCCCAACCATCTCTGTCTCCTCTCCCTGGCCAGACCCTGCCCCCTCCACCCCGAGTACCTGCCCAGCACCCTGTCCACTCCCCCACCAGCACAGTTGGGGCCACATTAGTGAGGCCTGGGAGTTTTGGATGGTTATTTTTTTGCATATCATTTGTGTGGTCCTGACTGACTTTTCTGTGGGTCAGTGACCCCTGACTCAAAACAGGTTCCCCACCCCTCTCATAAAGAAAGATGCTGCTGAAACATTTTGTGTTTGACATAATATTTTATTTAAAAATGAAGCCTGGCCAACAAGCCCCCAATTGGGGCCACGTCCCCATCTGGCTGCAGCATAACACAACACTCCTGCTCCACCCCACAACCCCAAACCAGAGCCTATCATACACTGGAACCCCCTGATATTTAAATCCCCGCTTCACTGACTATTTCGAATGCCTGCATTTGCATCCCTAGTTCGAACTAGGGTGCAAGTGTAGACTTACCCTTACATTTCTTACAGGTACTGTTGTATGGCCCCCCTGCAGAAAAGGACCTGGGGGTTACAGTGGATGAGAAGCTAGATATGAGTCAACAGTGTGCCCTTGTAGCCAAGAAGGCTAATGGCATATTAGGATGCATTAAGAGGAGCATTGCCAGCAGATCCAGAGATGTCATTATTCCCCTTTATTCGGCTTTGGTGAGGCCACATCTGGAGTACTGTGTCCAGTTCTGGGCCCCCCACTACAAAAAGGATGCGGACGCATTGGAGAGGGTCCAGCGGAGGGCAACCAAAATGATTAGGGGTCTGGAGCATATGACCTACGAGGAGAGGCTGAGGGACTTGGGTCTGTTTAGTCTGCAGAAGCGAAGAGTGAGGGGGGACTTGATAGCAGCCTTCAACTTCCTGAAGGGAGGTTCCAAAGAGGATGGAGAGAGGCTGTTCTCAGTAGTGACAGATGGCAGAACAAGGAGCAATGGTCTCAAGTTGTGGTGGGAGAGGTCCAGATTGGATATTAGGAAAAACTATTTTACTAGGAGGGTAGTGAAGCATTGGAATGGGTTACCTAGGGAAGTAGTGGAGTCTCCATCCCTAGAGGTGTTTAAGTCTCGGCTTGACAAAGCCCTGGCCGGGTTGATTTAGATGGGATTGGTCCTGCCTAGAGCGGAGGGCTGGACTTGACGACCTTCTGAGGTCTCTTCCAGTTCTGATTCTATGATAAGGGGATGGTTGGATGAAATAACATGATCTTGGTAACTAATTGACCATTCATTTCCAGTTGGAAATAGGTCAATGGAGGGATGATAGGAGTTGCTATAGGGAACTTTCTGGGTGTCTGGCTGGTGAGTCTTGCCCACATGCTCAGGGTTTAGCTGATCGCCATATTTGGGGTCAGGAAGGAATTTTCCTCCAGGGTAGATTGGCAGAGGCCCTGGAGGTTTTTCGCCTTCCTCTGTAGCATTGGGCACAGATCACAGCTGAAGGACTCTCTGCATGTTGGGGCCTTCAAAGTATTGGAAGGCTTCAATATCTGAGACATAGGTGAGAGGATTATTCTAAGAGGGGTGGGCGAGATTCTGTGGCCTGCACGGTGCAGGGGGTCAGACTAGATGATCATAATGGTCCCTTCTGACCTTAAAGTCTATGAGTATGAGTCTATGAGTCTATGAGTAAGAAATGCAGGTGTGGAGTGAAGTACAAGGAGCTCGGGACAAGGGAGTGGGGTGTGTGTGGGGGTGCAGGAGTCAGGATTGGGGGTGTGAGGTGGGGCTCTGGGCAGCGGGTTGGGGTCTGTGTGGGGAATGTGACCGTGAAGCCCCTCCCCCAATTCCTAACCCTCTGCTTGTTAATTGCTTGCTCCCCCCATTTAATCACTGTCAGGGAGCGAGAGGAAAGCACACAGCATGGGCCACTCACTGCTCTGCCCACTCCCCCACCAGCCAGGATGAGAGGAATGCGGGGATGCTGGGAGCTGTGCTCTCGCTCGCTGACGGTGATAGAAGGGGAACAGCAAGTCACTAGGAATGGGGGGGAGCTTCAGCCCCCCGCCCTCCCTTAAGTGAGCCTTCTGGGGAGCTTGGGGGTGGGGAAGTCCCAGACCAATAGGAGGACGTGACCCAGCCAGGCCTTTTCACTTGTCTGCTACTTAGCACGGCAGCCAGCTGGAGAGCCATAGGAGCCGGGCTAGGAGCGCACCAGGCTCCTCCTGCAGTGGAGCAACCCAGCCGGCTCTTACCAGAGCAGTGCACTGGGGCGCATGGTCTTGCTTTCACCTCTGTTTCAATCAGAAACTTCAGTAGAAAAGGGGACCTGACAGTGCCCGGTCTGGTTAGCAGTACTGACGGGAAACCAAAAATCCAGGTACAGCACTAAACTGCAGCCAGCCTATCCCCACCCTCTGCTCCCCCACTGTGGGCAAGAAGCTGCTGGAGGAAGGGCAGCTCATAGGGATGCCAGATAGTTTCACAAAAAATACCAAGCATGGCAGGGAAAAAACTAGTTGAGCAAAAAAAACCCCACAACCACACACAAAAAAAGAGTCACTGCGCCTTTAAATCCCCACCAGGCATGGCAGGGGAAGAATGTCCCATGCGGCCTTCCGTCCGAGAAAAACAGAAAATACCAGACGTTTTACATGTCCAGTATTTTCTGATTTTTTTAACTGGACAGAAGCCGCAAATACCAGACTGTCCGGGCCAGTACTGGCAACCCTAGCAGCTCAGGGAGAGACAGACAAAGAGAACTGGCTAGGACTGGTGAGAAAAGTAGGTATCAGTCTTGTGGGGGGAAATCCTACCTCCCCCCACTGTGCTTCGCCCCAGCCCTTGCCTCATGCCAGAGACCAACTCTGGCCTCCACCCCGCTGTGCTCTTGCCCTCAGCCCTGCCTCACTCCAGCCGGGGATCAGCCTTCCCCCGCCCTTGCCCTTGGCCACTGCCTTCTGTTTGTTTTTAACCTGCCACCTATTAATTTAATTTGGTGACCCCGAATTCTTGTTTCAGATAAGTAATTTGCATATTTACATAGCAAATATTAGTGTGAATAACTTATACACTGCGTGTAGCTATTGTTAATAAAACCTGTGCAGCTATGTGCTGGGTCAAAGACAACTTCTGTGTCGGTCTCCTGTTTTTTACAATCATTCCCCCGGGTGGAGCACAAATAATTTTGGCACCAGGGCCCTAAAAAAAATAATCTGGTCCTGCTGTGAAGCACTTTTCCAAAGTTCTCAGAAGAGTCCTGTCTTTGCCGTGATATGTGCTTAAAGCTCCCAATATGTCTCTTGCCACAGGCCTGTTCCTCCTACACACCTTTTACTTCCTGCTTGCTGTATCCATGCCTTCAATGCCAAGTTTTAATTAAAAAAACAAAATCTAACTAAAATGGCCTGATATCTTATTCATGTTCAGGAACATGGGGAATGATTGTCAAAAGCACTGAAAGTCAATGAGAACCCAGCACCTGCATGCCCTTGAATACCTCCCTATAAGATTGTCTCCAGTGGTGACCACCTCTGATGTGTCATAAAAACATAAGAATAGTTCTACTGGGTCAGACCAAAGGTCCATCTAGCCCAGTATCCTGTCTGCTGACAGTGGCCAATGCCAGGTGCCCCAGAAGGAATTAACAAAACAGGCAATCATAAAATGATTCTTCCCATCACCCATTCCCAGCCTCTGACAAACAGAAGCTATGGACACCATTCCTACGAATCCTGGCTAATAGATATACCTACCTTCCATGAATTTATCTAGCTCTTTTTTTAGCCCTATTCAAGTCCTGGTCTTCACAACATCCTCTGGCAAGGAATTTCATAGGGTGACTGTGCACTGTGTGAAGAAATACTTCCTTCTGTTTGTTTTAAACCTGCCACCTATTAATTTCATTTGGTGACCCCGAATTCTTGTGTTATGGGAACAAGTAAATAACGTTTCCTTATTCACTTTCTCCACGCCTGTCATTTTATAAATCTCTATCGTATCCCCCCATAGAGTGCGTCTACATAGCACCCTACACTTGAAATAAGATATGCCATTTGCACTACACAACTTGCGTATCTTATTTCAAATCTATTTCGAAATAGCTTATTTTGAAATTTGGCGCATCTACACAGCACCAAACGTCAAAATAACGCGCTATTTCGAGCCATCCCTTATCCCTTGTTCAACAAGGATGACCGGGATGACGAAATAACATGCCCATTATTTTGAAAAATATTTCAAAATAATGGACGGCTTGTGTAGAGTATCCCGAAATAGCTGTGCAGTGTAGACATACCCTTAGTCTCCTTTTTTCTAAACTGAAAAGTCCCCGTCTTTTTAATCTCTTCTCATATGGCAGCCGTCCCAAACCCCTAAACATTTTTGTTGCCCTTTTCTGAACTTTTTCCAATGCCAAGATATCTTTTTTTGAGATGAGGCGACCACATCTGTATGTAGGATTCAAGATGTGGGCGCAGCATGGATTTAGGAAGGTAAAACCTCTCTTGACTGAAACTGGCCAACCATCCAGAGTTGCAGCTTGCAGAACTCCTTCCTGGCCTCAGCAGAAGTTCAGCAGACATGCTTGAAGCACGAGATTTGAGCATTTTTATCTTGGCATAGAACAAAAATAATCACTCCCAGTAGATTTCTGACATCCACTGCCCTCTCTGTGGAGATCTGACAGTGCTGGAGGGAACAGGCAATAAAACTGATGCCCACGTAATGGGGACCAGGAAGAGCACATTAGACTAGGGAAGCGAGATTTTGCTCAGCCGTAAACATGTGGAAGAAACACATTGTAACTCGGGATATTCTTCATTTGCTCTTTACTATCTGTGTTGTGCGCCAAGATTCTCAGCTAGTGTCAAGGAACAGCAGAGTTTCACTGACTTCAGTGAAAGTAGGCTGACTGGCAGCAGATGAGGAGCCGGTGCTGAGCACTTAGCAATAAACAGCCCCGGATCCCACAAGAGCCAGGTATTCCTCCATCAGTTCCATTTCTGGTTGTTTAGAAGTGTGCGTCTGCATCGGAAACAGGCAGAGCAACACTTCCTGAAGCCAAAGCAGGGCCATTTGTGGATTTGTTCCTCTGGAATAAAGTTAATTTGCAGTGGATCTCTCTCGTTTACCCTAGCACCCCCAGGAGAGGCTTGGCTAATGGGCCAGGTGGAAAGTTGGTTTTTGAGAGTCTGCATTTCGTCAGGTTTGTATTCAGCAGGGAGTTGAGCTGAGAGATTGCCAGATGCTTTTCTGCAGTCATGCTCCCCCAAGGCTGTAAGCTTGTTAGTGATCTGAGCAAAGAGGGTGAGGTCAGAGCCATATGTTGTTGAAGACAGTGCTGTACAGCTTGTGCTGTACAGCCCCTTTTGAATTCTAGGCCCTATAGGGTGTATAGAGGACTGTGGACAAGCAGCTTTTTGCAGGACAGGAAACGTTCTGTAAAGCACTGTGTGAATTTATGGTGCAGTTATGTAACCATATTTATTATATTATTACTGTTAATTGTACTTGGAAGGGAGACCTTGCAAAAGACCCAGGCTGCTACCAAGGCTGTGAAGCTAGCATTCCCTTGGGGTTACAACTCAACCACACGCCAGGAAGATGTTGGGTGGGTGGGTGTGCGTTGGGCTGCTAAGAATGCCACCTCTGATAAGAGGTAAATTTAAGGATCACTTGTGGTCATGAAAGGCCTCATTTCATAAGAGTTAGGGATATTAGCCTATGTCCTGACCAGATTTTTTCTTTGACTCATTACATCCACCCAATCTGAAAACCCTCTCCAGTTACAAGAAGATATGCTAATCGCTTTCCTCTGACTTGTGCAGTGTTAGCCAGGTCCCATTAAACACCTGCCTCATTTTACTCCAAGCACCCTGAAATGTCCCCTTGAACTGGCCAGAAAAATAGAAAGTTTCCTCAGGAAATTTCAACTTTTCAGTAGGGAAAAAAATTCAAAACTTTTCAATTTGGAAATGGCGTTGCAATCCCTCATAGGAGTTGTAGTCTGATTACTTCTTGTCCACACTCTCTTCTATGGGCCAGACTACATTTCCCATAATGCTTCACAGTCTCTCTGATGTTGAGGAGGAGGCAATGCATTGTGGGAGTCCCAGTCCCAGATACATAATGACAGCATGAGGCAGCTAAACAACCATTCCCTTGAGTCACTGCTAGGGCAAATCTGAATCAAAATACAGTAAAACCTATGTTATCCGACATGCTCAGGGATTACGGCATTCCGGTTATCTAAAAATTCCAGTTATCTGAGGGTCCCATCAACCTAGGAAAAACCAATGGACAATAATAGTAAAACTCAAGTTTTTAATATTGGTAGTTTTGTAGTGTGAGGCAGTTGGTCTCACATTTCTATTTTGAGTTAAAGATGATTAGTACTTCTTAAATAAAAAATTGTTAAGCCAATCATGGTAAACCAAGCCAGGCCTGTGCACCTGAAGATGTGACAGTATTGTGGCTGGGAGCAATGCTGGTTAACAAAGTTTTCTGGTTAACAGAGTGCCAGATAACAAAGGTTTCATTTTATTTCCGTTTTCAAGCTTTGAGCTATTTTTTCATTTAAACCCCAATTTTTTTCCATGGAAAACTGGCATTTGTTCAATCAAAAACCTGTTTCATCTTATAAAAATTGATGGACAATTTTTCACTAGTCCTACTGTTTGTTATTTCTAAAATGCTTTGAACAAGAAAGCACTGTGTGTAAATTGAAAATACGTATTAATAGGCATATACTGCTTTACAACAGTCGAGGGTCTTGCTCATTAGCTGGATATTTTTGTTAGTGATTAGCAGAGAACACGCTAATAATACAGATATGTAAATTATCCTCTTAAGGTTTCAAAATTGAACATTCCCTTGACAAATGAGGGTAGCTGACAACTCAGAGGTATTGTTACAGGCTGTTTCAAATTCAAGACAACTCTGCATCATGTTATGGAGGGTACGCCTACACTTGCTCCCTAGTTCGAGCTAGGGATGCAAATGTAGTCGACCAAAATTGCTCGAAAGCGGGGATTTAAATGTCCTGCGCTTCATTAGCATAATTTTGCCCGTGCGTTATTCCGCTCAACAGCTGATTTGAACCAGGAAGTGTGCTCTGGGACGCATTAGTTCGAACCAAGGGGTTTGATTCGAACTAACGCATCCCGGAACGCACTTCCTGGTTCGAATCAGCTGTTGAGCGGAATAACACGCGGGCGAGATTATGCTAATGAAGCACGGGATATTTAAATCCCTGCTTCATTAGCAATTTCGGTCGGCTACATTTGCATCCCTAGCTTGAACTAGGGAGCAAGTGTAGACGTAACCTAAGTCTTCCCAAACATCAGAACTTGATTTTTTTTTAATTGAAAGCTGAGATTTGGGAGTACAATTCTGCAGTAGTGGTTTCTGCAGAGAATTTTGCATTTGTGTAGGCTTGGAATCCATGAAATGCTATATGTATGGTGATGATATATTTACAATGAATGTAAATATGTTCATTCTTCCTTTCCCAGGTGGAGGCCAAGAGAGTACAGGCCAATGTAGAAAACCGAATCCTGATGATGGCATCAGACAGTCACAAACACAAAGGGAGGGTGATCTATCTTGCGGTAAAACTCAGCATGAACCAAATTAATACCTAAAAATCAAACTGTCTTTGACAGGGGCTGTCACAGAGGTACCCTTTGGATTGTCACCCAATATGCTGATCATGCCACTGAGTCTGCATATCTGCCCATTCGGGCACCCCACCACCCTGTCCTGCCAGGCTAGAAACTCTGATCTCCCCCAGTCAAGGCACAGAATTGAGTCAACAGCCCCCAGCAGAGCAACACAGCTGTTGAACCAGCTCTAACAAGGGACCAAACCTCCAAATAAATCCACCTCACTTTGTATAAAAGTTTTACACAGAGAAAGCTCATAAGTTTTCTCTCTTTATCAAGGAAAGAGAAATATGCACATCTGTTGCCCCCCCCCCCCCACCACAGGTAACTGGGCTTGATAATACACGCAAAAGTGTTTTTATTAAGTATGAAAAATAGGATTTATGTGATTGCAAAAGAAAACAGTCAGATCAAATTACATTACTAAGCCAAAATAAACAAAAAATGCCTAATGCCCTAAGACATTTATTATATGCAAATTCTTACCCTAACAGTTGTTCTAATAATCTCTTACACAAGCTAGGCAGCCTCCTAGCTTGGACCTAATCTTCCCCCTGTTCGGTTTTAGATGATTTCAGGAGACATCTTGGGTGGTAAGAGGGAGTCTCTTGACATCTGACATCCCCCATTGTTTGGTTCCCCACGGCTACCTCTCTGTTGTCCAAGGCAGAAAATCTTTGTGTTCAGTTCAAACTTCTCACCTTGAGTGGAAAAGTACAAGATCCAAATGGGTCCGAACCCATTTGACCACATGTCTTTGTAGGACCAACCACAATTTGGGCTTACAGAAAAAATAAACCCATTTGCAGATCATTGTCTTGAGCATCAAGCTATTATGTCTTTGGATTATTACCAATGGCCTTCATTAGCACCTCTCGAATTATGGGCAGATCAACACTTCATATTTCTAACTTCACATACAAGAATGATACATGCACAGATTGTAACTTTAAAAATGATGTCCCGTGATCCATTTTGACTAAAGTATCCTTGAGTTATGCATATTCATAAGCTGGTTTTCATAAAGCATGGGGCGGGGGTTGTGACACTGTCTTCAGTATGGGAGTCCTGTGGCACCTTATAGACTAACAGATTTATTGGAGCATAAGCTTTCGTGGGCAAAGACCCCACTTCATCACTTGCTTCTGACAAAGTGGGTCTTTGCCCACAAATGCTTATGCTCCAATAAATCTGTTAGTCTATAAGGTTCCACAGGACTCCTTGTCGCTTTTGCAGATCCAGACTAACACGGCTACCTCTCTGATACTTGTCTTCAGTATGGTGGATCTTGAAACAAGAGCCACTGTATCACATAGGACCCAGAGACACTGTCTGTACAGCAGTTATTTTGAAATAAAATGCTATTCCACTGACTTTCTTAATCCTCATACATTGAGCTTTAAAGGAAGTCGGAGTAAGAACCCTGTTATTTCAAATTTATTTCAAAATAACGGGCTTCTTCTGTCGACAGAGCATAACGTTATTTCAGAATAACAGATGTTATTCCAAAATAACTGCCGTGTAGATGTACCCTTACAAACTAACATGGCTACCCCTCAGTAGCCCAGGATCTGCTTGGAAAGAGGGAGGGCACTTTTGGGGAAAGTGTGTCAGGTCTTGAAACCATGTGTGTGACAAAGATCAGTGACTGCAATGTGTGCATGTGTGTGTGTCCTCCCCACCCAGAAAGTGGTCAAGAACTCAAGAGAGGAGGTGAACCAAAGCTTTGTGGAGATTATAAAGGAGATCAAACGAATGCAGGTGAAGGTGCTGGAGTTTTTGGACAAGGAGGAGAGAGCTGCCCTGGTCCAGCTGGGCAATTCCATTCAGCAAAAGCAAGGGAACCTCTCTGAGCTCAACAAGCAGAACCTCTGGCTGACAAACCTCCTTGACAATACAAGTGACCAACAGTTCCTACAGGTAGAGTTCCCCCCTCCACCAAAGTTCCCGTTCATTTTTTTCTATCCAGGTGTGGAATAAATGTTGTTATGTGCACTGAGGCATGTGTGAATGTGCACCACTTGTAGAAACATATGCTGCCAGCTATGGGCTCTCTGCTGATCAGCTGGGCAGCATTTGAATCTTTCCTGGGTGGCTGCCAAAGCACTCAACTTACAGGGAAAACTGCCCTTCAACCTGTGACCAGTCAACTTCAGTCATCAGTACAGCCCAGTTGTCCTTGTATGAGAGGTCTGCCCCATGCTTAGCATGCTCCCTGCAGTTACTTCAACTACAGGGAAGAAGTAGAATAGTGGTAAATTTCGTATACCAATGTTTGGGGCATAGAGGCTATAGCTGAAGTAGCTGAGGAGGGCTTAGCAGCCAGGGGAGCCGACAGCCTCACTGGGCCCAGGGGCAAGGTAGTGGGGACTGGCTCTGTGCTCCCAGAAGAGGTAGGCCTCAGGCAGAAGAGATAGGGGCAGGCAGCTCTCAGAGCAGCACCTCCTCCCTCCAGCCCTCAGAGCCTTCCAGAGCACTCTGTGCAGAACTCCGGTGGTGATTTAAAGGACCCAGGGCTCCCGCCACCATCACTGCTGCAGTAGCAGCGGCAGCAAACAGGAGTCTCAAGCCCTTTTAAATTGCTGGGCCCTGGAGCAATTGTCCCCGCTTCCCCATCGGCAGGCCTGCTCGCGGTCTACTTCCCTGTATCATACCTCACAGCACAGTCTGTTTGGAGAGGCTGGGGGTATTCCCAGGGTGGGGGGACATACACACAGTAGCTTGAAGAGCACCAGCATGCTAAAAACCATTGAGCTGTAGCAGTGCAAGTGGCAGGCTGGGCTGGCTGCCCTGTGTACATGCCTGGGGTTGCAGAGGGGAGAGGTTCACAGGAAGCCCATCCCTGCCACAGCTTTACCACTAACTCAGTGAGAGTGAGCATGAATGTGTGTCTGAGCTGGGAATCGTGCCCCTGCCTTGAGGTGTGGACATCCCCTACGATTAGAGTAGCTGTGAACACCCGGTAGCCATTCCTAGTGCTCCAAGTTTTATGTATCATTTTCACTTTATCAGCTAAGGAAACAGGACTATGTGGAAGAGTAACATAAGGGGACATATTATCATAGGCAACAGTTATTCGTTACAATCACAAACTAATGTTAGCTACAGTCTCAGTTCTTCCCTCCGACTGATGTGAAGGGATAAAATAATCTCCAGACTCAGAAGATAGTTAGTTTGCATTTCCTTCCTTTCAGCTAAAGGCTGCTCTTAAATGAGTGTACGTAAAGTCTTTAACTCAAGACTGAGGCTGTGTCTAGACTACACAGTTCTTCTGGAAAAAGATGCAAATTGTGAACTGCAATTCGTGTATCTTTTTCCACTTTTTTTTTTTTGGAAAAGGCTTTTCCGGCATTTGGCCCATCTACACTGGGCCAAATGTCAGAAAAAAAACCTTTTTTGGAACATCCCTTCTTCCTCGTAAAGCTAGGTTTACAGGGATGCTGAAAAAATGTGTCTGCGCTTCCAAAAAATTTTTTGGAAGAGCAGATGTGTTCCTTGGACACAGCAGAGTCTAAACTCTGCAATCTAGAGGTACCCTGAGATAGCTTTCTAGAAGAGAGACTGTAATTCAGAAGGTGGGAGAAGGAGGCAGAAATTATTGAGTGAGGTTCTATGGCTTGTGTTACACACAGAGTCAGTCCAAGTGGTGCCTATTATTAGTTTGTGTTAGAGGAGCAGCCAGAAGCCCTAACGATGTTTGGAGTCTTTGTACAGCATCTAGCAGCAAAAAAACATAGAAAGCAACAGCTGCTGCTACAGAAAACTCATAGTCCAACTAGATAAGGAGTTACCCCCATTTTACAGATGGAAAAACCAAGATATAGTGAGTGTAAATGACTTGCCCATGTTCACACAGAGTCTGTGGGTGCAGCAGCGACAGAACCCAAAATACTGAGTCCAAGGATGCCAAATATTTAATTGGTTGCTAACCATGTTTATAAGATTGACAAGTTCTGGTCTGGCTAAGTGAAAGACAGGAGCTAGCCAATCCAAACAATCACTCAGACACCACCAGATTTTTGTAAAACATCTGGGATGAAGGTAGGGACAAGAGAAACTCACTAAACACACAGAATAGTGATAGAGATGCAGCCATGTTAGTCTGGTCTAGCTGAAACAAAAGACAGGACTATGCAGCACTTTAAAGACTAACAAGATGGTTTATTAGGTGATGAGCTTTCGTGGGCCAGACCCACTTCCTCAGATCATCTGAGGAAGTGGGTCTGGCCCACGAAAGCTCAACACCTAATAAACCATCTTGTTAGTCTTTAAAGTGCTGCATAGTCCTGTCTTTTGTTTCACTAAACATATGGTTCTTTGAGTCTTTATATGGAAGAATCAACAGATGAGAATCTTCTAATTCAAATTTTTATGAGGAACATTGTGCAGCCAAAAGCTTAGCCATGTCAGGCTGCGTAAACAAACTTATCAGTCTGGTTCCTAATTTAGTAAGCTACAAAATAGGGGGAGTGTTTCTCCACAATTCCATCTGAAGGTTTGGAATCTTCCAACCCTCAAAGCAACATGACCACAGCCCCCTTGAGAATGAGTGAACTCCAAAGACCCTGCCTCAAGGCAAGTGGAAATCAACATAGCCTCCCCCTACCCCTCGCCCGAAGTTAACAGAACCAGGCCAAATTTCTAAATCAAAAGAGGCTCAAACTCAGTGTTTTTAAACAGCCTCAGCTTTGGAAATTCATCTGCCAGTGAGACAGTAACAAATTAGACCATTTGAGTAGCCACATCAACCTGTTAATGTTCTTTCAGGCATACACTAGGGCTGTGTCTAGACTGTGTCTAGACTGGCAAGTTTTTCCGCAAAATCATCTCCTTTTGCGGAAAAATTTGCCAGCAGTCTACACTGGCCGCTTGAATTTCCGCAAAAGCACTGATGATCTCATGTAAGATTGTCAGTGCTTTTTGAGGAAATACTAGGCTGCTCCCGTTCGGGCAAAAGTCTTTTTCCGAAAAACTTTTGCGCAAAAGGGCCAGTGTAGACAGAAGAGATTTGTTTTCCACAAAAAAGGGGTATTCCAGCCTGTGCCGAGGCCTGTGCACTATTTAAACCCTATTTTGAGGGCATAAGAGGTACTTAAGTGGTATATCGGCTGCCGAATAGGCTCTCTGCACTGAGGCAAATGCCACCTGCCTCACAGGTAGTGAAACGATGTAACGGGTGGTGAAACGATACGTGTATGGGGCTGCTGAGAGCCACTGAACCAAACGATAAACTCTGGAGATGATGGAAACCTCTTCAAGCCAGGGGGTGGGACAGCAGATGGCACTAAGCTACAGGGAGAGGTAGATATGCTGGAGGACAGGGATAGGTCCAGAGTGACCTAGACAGATTAGAGTATTGGGCCAAAAGAAATCTGATGAGGTTCAACAAGGACAAGTGTAGACTCCTGAACTTGGGACGGAAGAATCCCAAGCATAGTTACAGGCTGGGGACCGAATGGCTAAGTGGCAGTTCGGCAAAGGAGTAACGGTAGTTTGAGGAGTAACGGTAGTTCGAACTAGGAAGCCTAGTTCGAACTACCTAGTTCGTGCCGCGTGTAGCCGCGCGGCACGGGGTTCGAACGAGCGGGGATTTAAAAATGGCGGCGCCCAGTTTATGCAAATGAAGCCCGGGAAATTCAAATCCCGGGCTTCATTTGCAATTGTGGTATGCCTATATTACCCTCCTATTTCAAAATAGGAGGGTAGTGTAGACATACCCTGAGGGATTTGGGTTTGTTTAGTCTTCAGAAGAGAAGAGTGAGGGGGGATTTGATAGCAGCCTTCCACATCCTGAAGGGAGGTTCCAAAGAGGCTGGAGAGAGGCTGTTCACAGTAGTGATGGATGGCAGAATGAGGAGCAATGGTCTCAAGTTACAGTGGGGGAGGTCTAGGTTGGATATTAGGAAAAGCTTTTTCATTAGGAGGGTGGTGAAGCACTGGAATGTGTTACCTAGGGAGGTGGTGGAATCTCCATCCCTAGAGGTTTTTAAGTCTCAGCTTGAGAAAGCTCTGGCTGGGATGATTTAGTTGGGATTGGTCCTGCCTTGGGCAGGGGGCTGGACTTGATGACCTCCTGAGATCTCTTCCAGCTCTATGATTCTATGATTCTATGCTGTACAAGCAGCTGTGCCACATCCTTCTGCATGCACAAACCTTGCAAATATTTCCAGCACAGTTCCATACATTTTCCAAAAAATAAGGGCACGGACACGCACAAGTAGCAGCCTTCCAGTACCAAGATATAAAATGTCTGCTGAAGGTTAAACACTATGCTCCTCTTGACATGGACCCCTTGATACTTACAAACTTTGTCCTTCCTCAGAACTGATTGGTGAGAGGGCTGAAATAGAAAAATTCATTGCAGGCCTGATTCCAGTACACTTAGGGTATGTCTAGATTACATGGCTCTGGCGCCAGAGCCATGTAGATTAGTTTACTAGACATACCCAAATGAAGCAGTGATTTAAATAATCGCCGCTTCATTTAAATTAATAAGGCTGCCGCGCTGAGCCGATCAGCTGTTTGTCGGCTCAGTGCGCTAGTCTGAACACTCCGCGGTCGACATCAAAGACTGTTGACTTCCCCGTTATGCCTCATGGGATAAAGTTTACTGGGGTGGTCAACAAATGTCTTTGATGTCGACCGCGGAGCATCCAGACTAGCGCGCTGAGCCGACAAACAGCTGATCAGCTCAGCGCAGCAGCCTTTTTAATTTAAATGAAGCGGTGATTATTTAAATCGCTGCTTCATTTGGGTATGTCTAGTAAACTAATCTACATGGCTCTGGCGACAGAGCCATGTAGTCTAGACATACCCTTAGTGTCTCTGTGGAGGACGGTACGAGCCCATGGAAGGAAGGGTACCAGCAACCTGCCCTGTGGCATGTTTCAGTGAATGCTGAGGGGACTTTTTAAAAATGTTTCTGCCCTGCTAGGAATTCCCAAAGCTCAAGAAGTTGGGAGCCTGCACGGAACCTGTAGTCAGTCTGAAGTGTGAGGAGAGCTCAAGTTTTGTCAGCCTGAAACAGACTCTGGGGGACCTGAAGGCTCAGCTTGTGATGGTTGGCCTCTGCTTCATCAATAAAATCCTCACAAAAGGTGAGTGAGCTTCTTCCACTGAGAGCTGAATGTTCCCCCTCCTCCCAAAAGGGATTCTCTGGGCGCTGCATCCTGAGATTCTGGTTCCTTGGGATGTACTAGGAACGCCTTCTGTTTACTAATCTCCCAGCACCAAGTCCTGGCCTTGACACCGACATTTTTAGTAGCTGAAATGGGGAATAACCTGCCTTCACCAGGTTTTCAATGGGGAATTCTGTTTTGCCATTGACTATAGACCAGGATGGATATGGTTATGACTCCAGAATATCTCTGTCTCTCCTGTCTAGGATGGTCACCATTTCCTCCCTTGAACTCCTCCCAGGCTATGTCTGGACTGCAGAGCTTTTCTGGGATACCGGAAAAGCTCTGCTGTGTCCAAGGAACGCAGCCGTTTTTTCGGAACAGTTTCTTCTGGCATCCCTGTATTCCTCTCGGTGAGAGGAATAAGGGGTGTTTTGAAAGAGGAGTTTTTTTCCGAAATTTGGCCTTTTATAGACGGGCCAAATTTCAAAAAAGCCTCTTTTGGGGGAAAAAAAAGCAGAAAAAAGATACACAAATTGCGGTTCGCAATTTGCGGATCTTTTTCCGACTTTTCTCTGCAGTGTAGACATAGCCCCCCTCTCAGGAACGGCTCTGAATTTATATCTGGCTGGTCTAGACCATAGGTCAGGTTGGCTCCCTCAATTCTGCTTTGCAGAGTATCAGGGCCGGCCCACAACATTTTGGCACCTGAGGCGGGGAGCTCAAATGACGCCCCCATGCTCCTTTTTCTCCTGCCTGCCTGTTATGTCTCTTGTGCCCTGCTTCCTTCAGCACAGCACTCCACCATCTCTGCATCTAGAGCAGAGAGAATACATATGCACCAGCAGCAGACACAATTTTCTCCATTCTGGGTCCTAGTGGCACCCCCCCCCCCACAGTCTTGGCACCTGAGGCAGCCGCCTCAGTTCACCTCATGGTAAGGCCAGCCCTGCAGAGCATTCAGAGATGGTAGCTACTGGGCATCGAGCAGCACCAGCCTTCTATTGGGAGTCCGAGTGGAGACTCTTTATAGGAGTCATTATAGTCTCTTGAATTGCTTGGCTACCAAGTCACCCACTGGCGTTGAACAGCTCTGTTGCCCATCATTTCATGTGTCCGATTTCAGAGGTACTAACCTCCCATTTCCATCATGGGCCTTTTCTGAAGAGACTCCAGGCCTGAGAAGTCTCATCCCTTGGCTCTATATGGAATCCCCATCTTGGTCTCCCTCAGCTCACTTTCCTATTTAGTACTCATGCTTCTGCCTGCAGAATGTGCTGTCCACATCTACCCATTAACTTCTAGATGGTGGCACTAGAAAGGGGGCTGGAGTCCAGGGTGGGGCTCCCTCCTCTTGCTCCAGTCAGAACGGAGTCTCATTCTACCCGGGATCAGTTCCTGGACTGGCGTGCGTTAGAAGAGCTCTATTCACTTCAGTGGACCTATGACCACGTCCACCACTTCCTTTCCATGCCAGCCTCCAGTGACTACCAAGGAACCTCAAAAATTGAGGAAGAAGGGATCTTAAGCAAAAGGGGTTTTTTGCGCAACAAGGCGCCATCTACACAGTGCTTTTTTGTGCAAAAACCTCTTCCACAAAAAGGATCAGAAGAAAATATGCAAATGAGAGCATGAGATATGCAAATGAGCACTCTATTTGCATTTTCTCTTCCGGAAAAATTTCTTAGTGTAGCTGTAGCCCTACGGGTAGCTGGTGTTTTCTCCAGCCTGGCCAGCCCTAGCTTTATCAGTACTTCACGGGTATTCATTCCTATTTATGTTTTTCCTGAAAGATGCAAACAGAAAATAAACTGCAACCTTTGACTGTTCCCAGCCACTTAAAACTATGACCCCAGAGCGTAAAGTGCGACTCTCGTTTCAGATGGCCAGCTGTGTATAAATCCTGCCCACTATGCCACTATGGCACGTCAGGGTGCAAAGCAGACCAAGGAGGGGCCGTGCCACCCCTAACGGAGAAGCCGACAAAAAAAAGAGGGACACACTTCACTCATGCAACTCATGGTGCCAGGGTTCCCCTCACCAAATTAACTCTTCTGGGGCCACTCTAGGCTATGGGGAGGTTCAATATGTGGGAGGGTGCTGCCAGGGAGTGGGCTCAGTTGGAGGTGTGGGGTCTGGGCAGGAGGTAGGATGCAGGAGTGGGTTGGAGGTGCGGGGTCTGGGCGGGGGTAGGGTGCAGGAGTGGGTTGGAGGTGTGGGGTTTGGGCAGGAGGTAGGGTGCAGGAGTGGGTTGGAGGTGCGGGGTCTGGGCGGGGGTAGGGTGCAGGAGCGGGTTGGAGGTGCGGGATTTGGGCGGGGGTAGGGTGCAGGAGCGGGTTGGAGGTGCGGGATTTGGGCGGAGGTAGGGTGCAGGAGCGGGTTGGAGGTGCGGGGTTTGGGCAGGAGGTAGGGTGCAGGAGTGGGTTGGAGGTGCGGGGTCTGGGCAGGAGGTAGGGTGCAGGAGCGGGTTGGAGGTGAGGGGTTTGGGCGGGTGTAGGGTGCAGGAGCGGGTTGGAGGTGCAGGGTTTGGGCGGGGGTAGGGTGCAGGAGTGGGTTGGAGGTGCGGGGTTTGGGCAGAAGGTAGGGTGCAGGAGTGGGTTGGAGGTGCGGGTCTGGGCAGGAGGAAGGGTGCAGGAGCGGGTTGGAGGTGCGGGGTCTGGGCAGGAGGTAGGGTGCAGGAGTGGGTTGGAGGTGCGGGGTCTGGGCAGGAGGTAGGGTGCAGGAGCGGGTTGGAGGTGCGGGGTTTGGGCAGGAGGTAGGGTGCAGGAGTGGGTTGGAGGTGCGGGGTCTGGGCAGGAGGTAGGGTGCAGGAGTGGGTTGGAGGTGTGGGGTCTGGGCAGGAGGTAGGGTGCAGGAGCGGGTTGGAGGTGCGGGGTTTGGGCGGGGGTAGGGTGCAGGAGTGGGTTGGAGGAGCGGGGTTTGGACAGGAGGTAGGGTGCAGGAGTGGGTTGGAGGTGCAGGGTTTGGGCAGGAGGTAGGGTGCAGGAGTGGGTTGGAGGTGCGGGGTCTGGGCAGGAGGTAGGGTGCAGGAGTGGGTTGGAGGTGCGGGGTCTGGGCAGGAGGTAGGGTGCAGGAGCGGGTTGGAGGTGCGGGGCTTGGGCAGGAGGTAGGGTGCAGGAGCGGGTTGGAGGTGCGGGGTCTGGGCAGGAGGTAGGGTGCAGGAGCGGGTTGGAAGTGCGGGGTCTGGGCAGGAGGTAGGGTGCAGGAGCGGGTTGGAGGTGCGGGGTCTGGGCAGGAGGTAGGGTGCAGGAGCGGGTTGGAGGTGCGGGGTCTGGGCAGGAGGTAGGGTGCAGGAGCGGGTTGGAGGTGCGGGGTCTGGGCAGGAGGTAGGGTGCAGGAGCGGGTTGGAGGTGCGGGGTCTGGGCAGGAGGTAGGGTGCAGGAGCGGGTTGGAGGTGCGGGGTTTGGGCGGGGGTAGGGTGCAGGAGTGGGTTGGAGGTGCGGGGTTTGGGCGGGGGTAGGGTGCAGGAGTGGGTTGGAGGTGCGGGGTTTGGGCAGGAGGTAGGGTGCAGGAGCAGGTTGGAGGTGCGGGGTTTGGGCGGGGGTAGGGTGCAGGAGTGGGTTGGAGGTGCGGGGTTTGGGCAGGAGGTAGGGTGCAGGAGCGGGCTGGAGGTGCGGGGTTTGGGCAGGAGGTAGGGTGCAGGAGTGGGTTGGAGGTGCGGGGTCTGGGCAGGAGGTAGGGTGCAGGAGCGGGTTGGAGGTGCGGGGTTTGGGCAGGAGGTAGGGTGCAGGAGTGGGTTGGAGGTGCGGGGTCTGGGCAGGAGGTAGGGTGCAGGAGTGGGTTGGAGGTGCGGGGTTTGGGCAGGAGGTAGGGTGCAGGAGTGGGTTGGAGGTGCGGGGTCTGGGCAGGAGGTAGGGTGCAGGAGTGGGTTGGAGGTGCGGGGTTTGGGCAGGAGGTAGGGTGCAGGAGTGGGTTGGAGGTGCGGGGTCTGGGCAGGAGGTAGGGTGCAGGAGCAGGTTGGAGGTGCGGGGTTTGGGCAGGAGGTAGGGTGCAGGAGTGGGTTGGAGGTGCGGGGTCTGGGCAGGAGGTAGGGTGCAGGAGTGGGTTGGAGGTGCGGGGTTTGGGCAGGAGGTAGGGTGCAGGAGCGGGTTGGAGGTGCGGGGTCTGGGCAGGAGGTAGGGTGCAGGAGTGGGTTGGATGTGCGGGGTCTGGGCCGGAGGTAGGGTGTAGGGGTGGGTTGGAGGTGCGGGGTCTGGGCAGGAGGTAGGGTGCAGGAGTGGGTTGGAGGTGCAGGGTTTGGGCAGGAGGTAGGGTGCAGGAGCGGGTTGGACGTCCGGGGTCTGGGCAGGAGGTAGGGTGCAGGAGTGGGTTGGACGTGCGGGGTCTGGGCAGGAGGTAGGGTGCGGGAGGAAAGCTGCCCTGCACTTGCAGCCCACCCCACCCTGCTGCTTCCATTGGCCGTGATTCCTGGCCAAAAGAAGTGACAGGAGTGGAGCTCCAGGCAAGCATAGGGACAGAGTTTCCATGTGCTGGATTTCCCTAGCCGGAGGTGGGAAGGGGAAAAGCAGCATGCAGAGCCATTTCCTCCCCCGCCAGGCAGAGAAGGCAATGCACGGGCATTAGCACCAGTTCCCCACTGCTTCCCCTTGCAGCAAGGAGCCAGTGCTCATCCTCCAGCCACATGGGGGACCACTGAGGCTTGGAGACTCCCTGTGGGGCTGGATCACCAGGCACCAGCTCCCTGCACTACAGGTGGGGGTAAGTCCCAAGCTTTGCCAGCCAGAGAAGGCAAATCGGGGGCTGGATCTGCCCTGCAGGCCATAGGTTCCCCATCCCTGCCTTAACAGAACATTTTTCAATCTGTAGAACACTTCATTTTGGGAAACCCCCCTCCCCACACCTATGTGATCCAAAGCTCACACATCCCTCTGCACTTCCCAAGCAGCATAAACCCCTGCGGTGTGTCTTTCATCTTACAGGAATAACAATGCTACCCTATGAGGTGATACCAGCAGATGTGGAAAGGAAGAGCCTCCTGAAATGTAGGTGTCAAGTACTAAGTTTGACCTTTTTTTCCACAGTCGTCTTCTTCTGGCTTCTGGGGAGGGGTAGCGTAACTGCTAGCCTGTCCTCAGCGGAAGCAACTCAGCGAGCTGAAGTTGCTGTAGTTTGACACAAGACTGGGCAGGCCAGCCAAAGATGCAGCAAAATGTTTGTTTGTTGTGAGAGCTTCACAAGTTGTGGGGAGCAGACACGGGCCAGGGCAGCAGCACTCCAGACACAGCTGTACTCTGTCAGGCAACATGTGGTCTCTCTGTGGAGTTATAAAAGTTAGTCCGGACTTGTAAATTTAAAAAATGGCGACCGGCTGGGAAGATGCAAATCAAGCGCAGGATATTTAAATCCCGGGCTTGATTTGCAACTTCAAATGCTTACATTAGCCTCCCTAGTTCGAACTAGGGGACTAGTGTAGACATACCCAAACCACTTACTGGAACACAGTCCCATGACTGGTGCCTGCTTCCACAGAGTTCCTAGGAGAAATGCATTGGCAGACCAGCAAGAAGGTGCCCTGCAAACACCCTCTGTTGTAGGGAGTCTAGCTAGCAGGCACATGGTCAAAATATCTGGCTCTGTGCAGCCACATCCTGCCTGCAGGAATGTCCAGGATACCAGGTGTGCTGGGGTGCTCCTAAGCCGGTGTGGGGAACCTTTTTTGGGTCAAGGGACGCAGATCCATAGAAAAATCAGTTAGGGGTGGGAGCGCTGGCCCACAGAAAAATTAGTCGGGAGCCGCACACAAGTGAGAAGAAAAAAAAACATACTGAGGTGGCCCCTGACTAAGAAGGAGAAAGACACTCTTCGCATTCTCCTCACATTCTCATACTCCAGAGCTTTGGAGGCCCAGACGAGTAGATTTTGTGTGCTCCAACCCTGCAGGGGATCGCAGGGTGCTGGAGCACCAGCACGGGCTCCCCATTGCTGAGGGGGGGAGCCCTGAGCCTCAGGGGCCGGATCCAGGCAAACTACCCCTGAGCCAGCTATTCTACAACCCATAGAGACTTTTTCATCTGGAATACGAGCCATGACAGCTCTAAACTATGTCAGGGGCCAAACTAGCCCTCACCACTCAGGAATCAATTTTACCCATTGACTCTTGAAATAGGAAATATACTGGTGTCCTTCCAATCAATTTACTAGTTGCATCATGTTTAAACAATATCAGACTAAAGCAAAGGTTGCCTGACCTGTAGTTTTACTGTTAATATCAAAGTATCTAGACCTGGAAGATGCCATTAGGTCAAGTATAACCCAAAATTTCAGTTTTGGGTTTAAAAAAAAGTTGTACAGAAACTCGAGACCAAAAGCCATGTTTCTATGGATTTTTTTTTTTTTTTTGAATTCTAATGGCAACAGGTTCTGTGGTTCTTGAATCCCAAGTGCCAATGCATTCTGGGATAAAACTGAACTTGAAATAGACTTGGTAGGAGCTGGCAGAACAAAAGTGATATTGACAAGTCTAAGATGAGGGAAATGCAAAAAGCAAAAGGAGTACAGTAACAAGTGAGTTAGATTATTACAATTGATAACATTTTAAAAATCTAAATCGTGTGTAATATAAGCAGGGGTATTTTTTAAAAAACACTAACAATGTTCCTTTAATTATTAGTGTAGTTTTGATGAGAGGTCATGTTAGCAATGAGGGCCTGCTTTTGAAATATTCTCTCTAATTTGGAAGGTACAATTGTCTGTTCTCAGGGGCGGGGTTTCCAACTGCATATAACTGAAGGCACAAATGATAACATTTAGCAGTTTAAGTATTTGATTTGGGGGCACAATATAGTAACTGGATTTAGTCTATCATTTTCAACTGCAATTAATTATAGGTCTAATCTGTGCTTGCAGAATTACAAACTGGGTTCAGATGGATATAAAAAATAGCCCTTTGTATTCAGAACAGAGCAAAAAGAGTTTTCTTAAACTGGCCTAAAGACAGATTTTTCTGCTTTGCCTTAAAAATACCTTAGAAAGTACTTTAAAAACAAAACAAAACCCATATAACTCATCTCTGCTTAGTACTAGGAGTTTGATCTTTCTATCTATCCTGAACTGGATGTACCATATCTAATAAAAAGAAATTATTAAGAGGAAAAGTGATAAGTAATAATGGTATTGGTTACAGATGTAAAGTTAACTGTTGCACAAAAGAGAATTCAAGAGTAAAGATAGTTTTGGACCAATTTTTTTTCCAATACAAATCCTAAAGCGAAGGGAAATATTTTAATTGTCTTAATTATCAAAAGGGTTTTGTTTTAATTAAAGTTTCCCCAGTAACCTAAACACTGCAGAACTATCCTGGAGAGTGAAACTGACTAGAATTATTTTCATTGGCTGAATGAGATGCAAAAAGTTAGCCTACAAAATAAATAATGAAAGGTTCTAAGTGGAGATTATCTTGGGTTGAGGGGAGAAATTGAGCTCAATTTTGCATTTGGCTGCAAAGGGGGAGCAGGATCAGATCCTATATGCATAACTTCTTGATTAGAGAGATAAGGGAAGTGATGTTTTATAGGACTTTTATATTGTTATGGAAGAGATGACATTTAAAGAGATGATAGTTAAAGTTGCCAAATCTATTCCACACCCCTATTTTTATAGTTATTCAGAACTTCTTGAAACTCCCTCTTTTCGGGCTAAATCATTTTTTTTTTAAATGATTGTTTTGGCTTCAAAGTCAATTTTGTTCAAAAAATCAGATTGGCTTGTTGAAGCTCAAAAAGAACGGGAGAAATAATACTTATGAAAGATAATAATTTTGCAGGTTTTTGAAGCAACTCTACAGCCAAATTGCTCAAGATAGAAACTGAGCTTTGCTATGTCAACAGTCCTCAGTGAGAAGAGTCCAAGTGCTTCAGTGAAAACTGGTCTTGTTTTGACTGAAAAAAAATGGACTGTGTAACTGAGCCAGGACATCTTACAGTGGGGGTTAGCTAGGCTAATGAAGGACATGACCATATCCCCATTGACATGGATGGGAGCAGATTTAGACCCTGAGTGAAGTTATGGAAAGCTGAAAGCCTCGTGTACATGAAGCTAAGCTAGTAGAACAGTGAACAAACAGCAAGCTGAAGGTGTGGAGAGATCAGATAGAGCTGCCACTCCCCTTTTAAGGGTCACAGGAGGGAGACCTGCTGTGATTCACTCTAGGAATTGGAAGGAGAAGGATTGTTGTCCCCCATACACCAGTTAAGTTGCACAGTAGAGAGGATTCCTCCTAAATTATCTGGAACAGAGTGTTCCTGGAGGTATCTAGCTACAAAATTTCATATTATGGAATTTTACACCTGTTATAATCAATTTGTAAGCCAATTTGCATAGCTACTGCTATAGCATAAGTATCAGAGGGGTAGCCGTGTTAGTCTGAATCTGCATAAACAACAAGAAGTCCCGTGGCACCTTATAGACTAACAGATTTATTGGAGCATAAGCTTTTGTGGGCAAAGACCCCACTTCGTCAGAGGCATGGCTGACAAAGTGGGTCTTTTTGCCCATGAAAGCTTACACTCCAATAGATCTGTTAGTCTATAAGGTGCCACAGGACTTCTCGTTGTTATGCTATAGCATAGTGGCTGCTGCTACAGCAAACTAGCCACATTCAACCAGCCAAATAGCCACATGTGGTTAGTGGCTAGTGTGTTGGACACCATAGCAATAGATCATCAAAAGTTCTGGAGTCAAAAGTGCCTTTGTTTTATTGGGGGGCACATGACATTTTCTTGCACAAAGTGCATACTTTTACCTACACAGCACAACACAGAAGAGTAACAAAAAGTGTTCATGGTGTTATTTGTATAATCATAGCACCTAGGAGGCCCAGCCTATTGTATTACCCATTGTAGGAACCAAACAAAAAAGAACAGTTCCACCTCTTTGGAGTTTACAATCTAAGCATAAGGTAAGAGTAGTGATGGATACAGGCGAGAAGCACAAGTAATTAAACAATACATTATGATCTACATAGACCACTTGAATTTACAGCTAAAGCCAGGTCTACATTAGGGGAGAAAGCTAATCTAAGATACACAACTTAGGTCAAATTTCTGCAGCGTCCTCACTGCAGGAGAGGAGAAACTCTCCCGTCAACTTCCCTTATTCCTCATGACCTCATGGAGTACTGGGTCAATGGGGGCACGATCAGCAGTTGATTTAGCAGGTCCTTACTAGACCCACTAAATCGAACCCTCCGCAGCGTAGATCTCCCAGTAAATGGGATAAGCCCTCAGGCTCTGATCTGGAGCTCCATCTGTTACCAGCTATTTCAGGTTACTTCTGTGGCAGAAGGGAAGCCTGTCCCTTTCTCAAGCAGTAGTATAATGTTTGTACATACTGAGAGGGCCCTCAGCGCTGATTAGAACACAGGCAGCAGCCCGTGTGTCTCTCACACCAGGGAAAAGGCTGGTGTACTGAAGTCAGAGTAACACTGGTGTAATGCTACTATAGGAGAGAAGAAATATGCAACATAGTCCTTTCCCAAACATCTTGCACTAAAAAAATCCAGTACCTGCCTATGACATGACCACCACTTCTCTTACCACTAAAGGCAAGACCTCTGTGGAGAGAGGAAACAGCCCCTTGGCCCCTCCATAGGAGGAATGGCTACTCTCAGTTCCTTCAGCCTAGTGTTCCACACCCTTCTGGGTGGAGAATAGCACTCCTGGAGGAGGGAATAGCTCAGTGGTTTGAGCATTGGCCTGCTGAACTCAGGGTTGTGAGTTCAATCTTTGAGGGGGGCCATTTAGGGATCGGGGCAAATCTGTCAGGGATGGTACTTGGTCTTGCTGTGAGGGCAGGGGGCTGGACTCAATGACCTCTTAAGATCTCCATATTATATAGGCTGAGCAGGACATGCAATTTCAGACGTCCCTCTTCACACCCATCAGGAATGAATTCACTTTGTCTGTATCTCCTTTTGTCTCCTGTGACAGACTACTGCAATCTGAACTTTGACAGCAACACCGCCAATGAGGAGCTCTTGCTGTTCAAGGAGACCCACTCTGTGCTGAACATGGGCATCCTGCTGGAGTCTTTCTTCGGGTCCTGCCAGGGATTCAACCACTGGCCACAGGTCTTGTGTACCCGCAGCTTGTGCGAGGGCTGCCATTACTGGGAGATAGAGATCTCAAACTCATGGGTCTGCTTGGGAGCCACCTATAGTTACTTGCACAAGACTGGGAAGAGCTGCATCTTTTACCTGATAGGTCGGAATGACACCTCATGGTGCTTGGAGTGGGACTCCTTGAAGTTCTCTGTCTGGCACAACAACATCCAAGCCGTGGTGAAGGGCAGCTATTACAAGACCATTGGCATCTTCTTGGACTATGCTGCTGGTTCCCTGACTTTCTATGGTGTCTCCAGCACCATGAACCTCATCTACCGCTTCGTGACTACGTTCACAGAGCCACTGTATCCTGCCATCATGGTTGGCAGTGGTGGCTCCGTGACCTTGAAGCAGCATCCAGAGTAAGAGCAGATTTGTTCCCTGTAGCCCATGGGGGTTCTTTGTTGCTAATAAAATTCACTTCTACCTTATGGCTGCAGAGGTGGTTTTTGTAATTGCTTGAGTCCAGGTAAGAGCAGGTGACATGTAAATGGTGTTTATACCTAATATTCCCCTGGCAGATGTTCACTGACTACTGGGGGTTATCTGGAGGTGGCATGGAACTGTCATCCACCTGTCTATGCCAGCCTTTTCTTTATACACCATTTCTCCTTGATGCTCCACTATCTTGTCATTCTAAAGATGCTGGGAATCAGTACTCCTGGGTTTTATTATTTGTGTGGCCACTAACTCACTGTATGAGTTTGAGCAAGTTGTGTAACCTTTCTGTTCCTTGTTTCTCCTCTGCTCTCCCAATACACGTGTGTTTTGCAAGGAGGTAGCAAGGCTTAAACAATTAGGCCAAGATTTTCAAGCAACTAATGATTTGGGGTGCACAAGTGACACCTTTAATGAGGCCTGTGTTCAGAAAGTGTTATGCACCCCCTCCTAACAAAACCAGCCTCCTTTAATGAGCCTCAAGTGGAGCATGCTAAAAGTTGAAGCATGCAAAATTCTGGTGGTTTTGAGAATTTTAGCCCAGAGAAGGCTTTTCAGACGCTCCAGAAATGTTATTTTCATCTTCAAGAATTGTTCCTCCCCTGACATCGATTCAGCAAAATACCAAATTCAACAAAAGATGGTCAGTTCAGAACTGAGCAAGGCAGCATGGAGCAAACCTCGTGACAGCAACACAGCAAGTCAGAACAAAGCACTACATGAACCAAAATCCATCTGTGAAGCCTCTTCCCATGTAAATTCCCCAGTGTATTATTCCCAAACTCACCGTTACTTAACTCTGGTATATATTCAAGGCCTTGCAGTACGGGTTTGTGCTGACCCCATTGGGTGAAATCGTAATCCCAAGTGGCAAAAATCCTGGATTTCACTCAATTGCTAGGTTGCTTTCAACATTCTGAACAAAGGTTGTCCAAGTCAGGAATGGGTGGGAGTCTGGGGAACTTAAGGAGGATGACACCATTTAAACACAAGAGATGTTTTTTCCGAGGAAGGGAATCCTTCATTTTGACAACCCAACTCTGAAGAACTCTCATTCAAATGCCCAGGAGTACCAATGAGTTATATTCTCAGTCAGCCGCTATACATGTGAGTAGTTCCACTGAAGTCAACAGACTTCAGATTTATACCAGCTACGGATCAGACCCAGGATCTTTTGCTTTGCTTTCAAGTAATGGTGAGTGAATACTGTGTACTGGTATTGAGGATGCCTTCTGCACAGAAGGTGATTTTGCATATTCTCCCCAATATTCCAGGGTTGCCTCTAATATTGTTTTATTACCAAGACTAGTAGCAGGGCAAATCAGACCACACTACAGGATGAACCTTTCTAATCCAGCACTCTCTGGTCCAGCAACATCTGTGGTCCAGCATGATTTTAGTTAACTGGAAGTCCACTTATCATGGGTGTGGCCAAGTTTCCCATGGTCCCATCAAGTTTGTTTACAGCCACCAGTCCTGCCCTGCAATGTTGTGTGCTGTTATTTAGCTCTAATTTACTCCTAAATGTCTTCTAAGAGCTCAAGAAGCAGGGGAAATGTCAGTAAATGTTTTGGTGTAATCTGTGTATATGCTGACTGGCTACGTCTACACTGGCGTGATTTTCCGGAAATGCTTTTAACGGAAAAGTTTTCCGTTAAAAGCGTTTTTGGAAAAGCGCGTCTAGATTGGCAGGACGCTTTTCCGCAAAAGCACTTTTTGCGGAAAAGCGTCCGTGGCCAATGTAGGCACGCTTTTCCACAAAAAAGCCCCGATCACCATTTTCATGATCGGGGCTTTTTTGCGGAAAACAAATCTCTGCTGTCTACACTGGCCCTTTTGCGCAAAAGTTTTTCGGAAAAAGACTTTTTCCCAAACGGGAACAGCATAGTATTTCCGCAAAAGCACTGACAATCTTACATGAGATCGTCAGTGCTTTTGCGGAAATTCAAGTGGCCAGTGTAGACAGCTGGCAAGTTTTTCCGCAAAAGCAGATGATTTTGCGGAAAAACTTGCCAGTCTAGACACAGCCACTGTGTATATGTTGAACTAGCCTAAGAAATGTCATTTCCAGCATCAGCACATCCATGGGGAAACTGTTGCATAGGCCAACTGATCCACTGAAGTATTTCCCATTGTTCACCCTAGATTTTCCCTTTCTTAGGCTATGTCTAGACTATGTTCTATTTTCGAAAGAGGATATGCAAATTCCCATGGGAATTTGCATATCTTCTTCCGATCTCACTTTCGAAAGAGGATCTTTCGAAAGTGAAAGTAGTCTGGATGTGTTTTTTTCAGGAAAAAAAATCTTTTTAGAAAAAAACGCTCTTCCTTAAAAAATGAGGTATACGCAGTTTTTTCGAAAAAGAGGTTTTTTTTCCCGAAAAAAACCACATCCAGACTACTTTCACTTTTGAAAGATCCTCTTTTAAAAGTGAGATCTGAAGAAGATATGCAAATTCCCACAGAATTTGCATATCCTCTTTTGAAAAAAAAGTAATTTAGACGTGCCCTTAATGTTAACCCATTATTCCAAGTTGTGTTCCCTTTTTTACTAGCCTACATTATTTATCTCCCTCCTTGTGGCTGGATTCTGTTTCATTCATGCTGCTCTTCGTCCTTCTCAAGGATGTTAGGGAGATTCCCAAACCTGCCCCATCCTTTGTGGGTGATGAATCTGAGGAACAGTCCCAGATTGAAGTGTCATTAGATGAGGTTTTGGAACAAATAGAAAAACTTAACAGTAACAAATTACCGGGACCGGATGGCATTCACCCAAGGATTCTGAAAGAACTCAAATGTGAAATTGCAGAACTATTAACTGTGGTTTGTAACCTATCCTTTAAATTAGCTTCTGTACCCAAAGATTGGAAGACAGCTAGCAGAACGTCAATATTTAAAAAGGGCTTTCGAGGCAACCCTGGCAATTACAGACCAGTAAGCCTAACGTCAGTACCAGGCAAATTAGTTGAAACAATAGTAAAGAATAAAATTGTCAGACATGTAGAAGAACATAATTTGTTGGGCAAAAGTCAACATGGTTTCTGTAAAACATGGTTTCATGTATGTCTTACTATTAGAGTTCTTGAATGGGGTTAACAAACATGTGGACAAGGGGGATCCAGTAGATATAGTATACTTAGATTTCCAGAAAGCCTTTGACAAGGTCCCTCACCAAAGGCTCTTGTGTAAATTAGGTTGTCATGGGATAAAAGGGAAGATCCTTTCATGGATTGAGAACTGGTTAAAAGATAGGAAAAAAAGGGTAGGAATAAATGGTAAATTTTCAGAATGGAGAGGTGTAACGAGTAGTGTTCCCTAAGGGTCAGTCCTAGGACCAATCCTATTCAACTTATTCATAAACGATCTAGAGAAAGGGGTGAGCAGTGAATTGGCAAAGTTTGCGAACGATACTAAACTGTAAAAGATAGTCAAAACAAAAGCAGACTGTGAAGAACTTCAAAAAGATCTCACCAAACTGAGTGATTGGGCAACAAAATGGCAAATAAAATTTAATAAATGTAAAGTAATGCACATTGGAAAAAATAATCCCAACTATACAAACAATACGATGGGGACTAATTTAGCTACAATTAATCAGGAAAGAGATCTTGGAGTTATCGTGGATAGTTTTCTGAAAACATCCACGCAGTGTACAGTAGCAGTCAAAAAAGCAAATAGGATGCTAGAAATTATTAAAAAGGGCATGGAAAATAAGATGAAGAATATCTTATTGCACCTATATAAAACTATAGTATGCCCACATCTTGAATACTGTGTGCATATGTGGTCTCCTCACCTGAAAAAAGATATTTTGGCATTAGAAAAGGTTCAGAAAAGAGCAACTAAAATGATTAGGGGTTTGGAACGGGTCACATATGAGGAGAGGCTAAAGAGACTGGGACTTTTCAGTTTAGAAAAGAGAAGACTGAGGGGGGATATGATAGAGGTATATAAAATCAAGAGTGGTGTGGAGACGGTGAATAAAGAAAAAATATTTATTTGTTTCCATCACATAAGAAAAAGAGGACACCAAATGAAATTAATGGGTAGCAGGTTTAAAACTAATAAACAAAAGTTCTTCTTCACACAGCGCACAGTCAACCTGTGGAACTCCTTGCCAGAGGGGGCTGTGAAGGCTAGGACTATAACAGAGTTTTAAAAAGAGCTAGATAAATTCATGGAGGTTAGATCCATAAAAGGCTATTAGCCAGGTGTAAGGAATGGTGCCCCTGATCTCTGTTTGTCAAAGGCTGGAGAAGGATGGCAGGAGACAAATTGTTTGATCATTGTCTTCGGTTCATCCCACCAGGCACTGGCCACTGTCGGCAGACAGGATACTAGGCTAGATGGACCTTTGGTCTGACCCAGTATGGCCATTCTTATGTTCTTATAACTATAGCCTTAGACCAGGCCACTGGAGGATTTCTAGTTCTACACCAAAGCTACTTGCCCGCTCTGTCTTAAGTGACAGAGGTTCTACTCTGTGATGGATTTGGTCACAGAGATCCCCTTGAGAATGTTGCCTGATGCACTGATCATATTGTCTATCCTCTGGGGCACCTTACCACCTTCTCCTGCTAATCCCAAACACTTGGTACAAAGTCAAGGCCACAGTCCAGAGTAGAGCAACACACTGAGATCTACTCAGCTCTGGGAAGGCTCAGTCAAAAAGACTTGACATAGCAGCCAGGTGCACAGCCCCACTGGGACCAAAACCCCATATATATCTGTCTCACTATGTATAAAATTTATACACAGTGAACATATAAGTTGTCCATCCCCTTTAACAATGAAAGAGAGATATATACAGGTGCTGTTCCCCTCATAACAATTATTTACACTGAGTTTTTAATAAACAAAAGTGATTTTCTTAAGTATAAAAAGTAGAATTTAAGTGGTTGCAAGTAATAGCAGACAGATCAAAGTAAGTTATTAAGCAAAATAAAACAAAACACGTCAGCTAAGATTAATGTATTAAGAATTGTTACATGCAATTTCTTAGCCTAACAATAATTCTAATGACCTTTTCTCACAAGTTAGGCAGCCTCTCAGTTTAGACCTGAGCCTTCTCAGCACAGTCTTAAATGTTTCAGCAGCCATCTTCAGTGGTAAACCAGGGGTCTCCTGGCATCTGGCAGCAGCCCCTATTGTTTGGTTGCATGCCTTTATATAGATTTTGGCCATGGCAAGAATCCTGTGTGTTCAGTTCAAACTTTCCTCCTCGTGAGTGGAAAAGTACAGTGTGCAAAATGGTTTCCAGCATCCCGGGGGCCAACAGCTTCAACAGGCCCATTGGCAAAGCAGGGGGGGGCCTGTTTCTTGCTTCCAGAAAGGGTGAGGGCTTCGGCAGAAGGGGGAGGGCTGGGGCTAGGCTAGGTGTTAGTGTTCTCTGGAGCACACTGTACAGCACCCTGGCAATGAAATAAAGGGCCCAGGGCTCTGGGCCCTTTTGTATTGCCAGGTCTTGGGGCAGTTTCCCCCTCCCCTCCCCATCGATAGTCCTGCCAGCATCAGGGGGCCTGGGCATATGGACCAACCATAGTCCAGGCCTTTTCACAGATCATTGTCCTAAATACTGGGCCATTAAGTTCCTTAATGGCTCTCACTCAGTATGTCTAGATCAGTAAACGGGTTTATGCTTCATATTTCTAATTTCAAACATAGGACTAATATGTGGACACAAATAGAATATACAGATTCAGCCGATTATAACTTTTAAAATGATATGCTTTATGTGAAATATTGAGTTAGGCACATTCATATTCAAAAGCATATTTCCACAAAGAATATGGAGTTTCAACATCGCAGGGGGTTGCAGTGTCGCAGGGGTTCCATCTCCACCAGGCCAAATGCCTTCTTTAGCATCTAAAAATAGAATGAGGGCTTGAGTAAGGTTCAAGGCAACTGAACAGATAGATCGGTGGTTCTCAGACCACTAGTGGTCTGCAGCCGCCTTCCGGGTGGTCCACGGCTCGAGCTCATTCCCCCTGCAGCAGGGATCCTGCGCTGGCACTCCAGCCTCACTTTTCCTCCCCCATGAAGTTGGAGCATTAGCGCCGGCTTCTCACTGGCGCTGAGAGCAGAGAAAGCCCCAAGCCTCGCTGTGCAATCTGGCTTGCAGAGAAGAAACCTTCCCTCACCCTCTCCCCACTCCCTCCCACTCCCCTGGCTGGGGGAACAGCAGCATGCAGACGCGCTGCCTAGAAGCTTTCCCCACTACATTCATTGATTGGAATCCGGCCAATGGGAGCAGTGGAAGGCCCTGCCTGGGAGCAACACAGGACACGAAGGCAAGTAAATGCCCCCCATCCCCTCATGCATTTCCCCACCAACACCCTGCCTGCTCCTGCACCTCTTCCCTGGCCAGATACTCTACCTACAGCCTGCTTCTACACCCTACCTCCCATCCAGACCTTGCACCTTCACCCCCTCCTACTCCTCTTTTCCTCCCCAGACTTTGCACCCTCACCTCTTCCTGCACCCCACCTCCCACCCAGATCCTGCACCCCCATCCCTTTTGCTGGCAGCGCAGTCCCACACACTGAACCCTCCATTTTTGTCCCAACCCCAGAGCCTAAGGGGATCCCCAAAATCCACTAACCCTGCAACCTCAGAAGAGTAAATCTGGCCTATGGGAAGCCCTGAACCTCAGTCTTCCCTGTCCTTCTCTCTCCCGTGATGGGGCTGGAGTACCAGAGGAGTGAGGTGTCTCAGTTGGGAGCCACATCAGTGAGGGTTGGAGGTTTTGGGAGGTTTTTTTTCTTCTCACTTGTGTGGTCCCCAACTGATTTTTCTGTGGGTCAGTGGCCCTAACCTAAAAAAGGTTCCCCACCCCTAACATAAAAAAATAAAACATGGGAACCTTTTGTGTTGCACATATATTAATATTTTACTTTATTTAAAATGAAGTTTCATAAACTAACATGAGCAAGTTAAAGTGATTAATCTGTTTAATCATTGAAATTAATATGTCCTTCCTTACTGGTTCAATTAAACCATTTCTCCCTAGCTGCAGCACTAGCAAAATGGCTCAGGCGTAATTATGTAATTTACGGCTAGTTTCCGTTAGCAACTGGTGGTCGACGGAAAGGTTTGCAGTCAGCCAGGTGGGCCACAGGCCAAAAAGTTTGAGAGCCAATGAGATAGGTAAAACCTCTCAAATGACCTGAAGAGTTTCCTCTGAAGAACCCCATTTAGTTCCCTACCCACCGCTCAGTGAGAAGTTCGTCTTATCTTATGGCTAACATTTGTGTTCCTGTTTTTTTGCATCTCTATTCAGCAGGGAAATCAGCCCTTAGGAAGCACACTCAAGCTGGGTTTTCCTCTCCTTACTATGACAACAATGCAGTTGTCTTTGGCAATCTTCCACCAATGTGCGTCTCATTAAAAACCTCAAGAGACATGCAGAAAACAACACATCACCATTTGTTTGTCTCCAGAAGAGAAGGGAGGTTGAATCCTTCCCTCAGGTGTCCCTATGGGTTCTGTTCTACTGACTTCAGTGGGGACTGAACGAGCGCAATTTCCAGCATAATATAATTCCACATCATTTGGCTGGTGTGAAAGGCTGTGGTCTTTGACTAACTGGCCCCTGCAGTGGTTTAAATGAGCTTTTCATGAGACCTATGTCACATGGCCTCTAACAGGCACATTCACGTTAATTTTAGAGATCTTTTTCAATTTTAATTGTTCTTTTGTTGGCAGCCAGTGCAGGCAGTTTGCTTCAGATGACAGCATTGGCCGCGTCCCAGTGCTGCCTCTCAAGACAGTTCTATGGCTGTTCTGCAGAGCAGGCCTGAGTTAATGGTCCCATTATCCTGGGGGCTGTCTTCCGGCACTTTAAAAGAAAATCTTCTCTCATTTCTGTCTGCAGCCCATGCCACTACCTCAGGCTATTTTGACTCCCGTTTTCACAAACCAAGCAGGGCCTGGGTTAATCAGCGCTTGGACGGGATTTCCAGCTCTGCAGGAAATGATGCTGGGAATTCAGTGGGCAGCATTCTGCATTGGTACTGAGGCAGTACTTCAGCATGGCTATAGGATGGCGCTGTGTTACGGGAGGGGGCAGTCTTTTAGGTGTAGGGTTGCACCAAAAATAACTGGAAGACATTGAGGGAGCTGCTTTTCTTAGTGTCCCATCTGCTGGAGTCATGCAATTAGGAGAGAATCACAGCTGTCATTTTTAAATAAAAAAGGCAACGTTTCTAACCCCCATGGTCGTGGAGAAAAGCTGGGAAATGTGACAGGAGCGCACCTAGAGGCTCAAACTAGAAAAGAGATGTTTGGTTTTTAAGAAGCTCTCATGATCTTTAAAGCAAATCATGATTTGGGAAAACCTGACTCAAGGTTTTTTAGTGCTTGGCATGGGTGCAATTGCAGGGAAAATTTGTCTTTCATGAAGCGGTTTTTACCCACGAAAGCTCATGATACCATCTACATGTTTTGTTAGTCTTTAAGGTGCTACTAGACGATTACTTATTTTCAGTGCTTTTTTTGTAGAAAAAAAAAAGCTGCTGGTACTCCATGGGAAAAGGTGCCGGTACTCCAAGGGAAAAGTTGTTGAGCTCTGAGTGGAGGTGCCAGTACTGCGTCTGGAGGTGCCGGTACTGCGTACTGGGCAGTACTGTCACAAAAAAAGCACTGGTTATTGTTTACGTTTTTCCTGCATAGGGAGGACTGTAATTCGGTCCCAGGCTACATCTACACTGGCATGATTTTCCAAAAATGCTTTTAACGGAAAAGTTTTCCGTTAAAAGCATTTTCGGAAAAGCACGTCTAGATTGGCAGGATGCTTTTCCGCAAAAGCACTTTTTGCGGAAAAGCGTCCGTGGCCAATCTAGATGCAGTTTTCCACAAAAAAGCCCCGATCGCCATTTTCGCGATGGGGCTTTTTTGCGGAAAACACTACTGTGCTGTTTACACTGGCCCTTTTGCGCAAAAGTCTTTCGGAAAAAGACTTTTGCCCAAACGGGAGCAGCATAGTATTTCCGGAAAAGCACTGACAATCTTACATGAGATCCTACACGCATCTCCCCCTCTCCCAGAAGTAATTTTTTTAGCAGACTGTCCAGCAGCATGGCTCAGTCCTGGCTTGCACCGAGTCTGGGACCTACCCCCACTGCGGCTCTGCATTAAAGTGTATTAGGAGCCAGGCAGGCAGGCAGCCTGGCTCAGTTCCAGTTTGCGCCAGGTCTGGGAGCTCAGACCCCACCCCCGGACAGGGGCTGCTGCAGTGTGGGGTGGCAGGCAGCTGGTGTGAGGGGAGCTGGTTTTTAAACCGGCTCCCCTTGTGGACCAGCTCCCGCCTGGCACCCTGCACTGCTGCCTCTGGTAGAGAGACAGCAGTGTGGGGAGGCAGGGGGCTCCCTGGGATTGAGGCTGGAGTGCACTGGCTGCTGCCCTGCCCCTGGGTACTATAGAATAGTCAACTAACCGATAAGAAATCGCGAGGTTAATCGACTATTCAATTAACCAATATTTAACATCCCTAACTCACATGCCCAGTATGGTCTGGACGTCTCAGAATCAGGATAATGGCCGGAGGTCATAGGAGATGAAGGAGGTGGCAGCCATGATGGTGAAACTCACTCCAGTTAAACCGGGAGCTAAAGTGGCTTTCTTTAAAGACCCCAAGAGGGAGTTATGGATGGAATTATTGTATTCACAAATTTAGGCTTAATTTCCAACAGACACAACCTACAATAAGTATAGAGGGGTGTAATGGGTCTAGGACAGCGACATGACCTCCCTCTGACCAGGAAGAGCCCTCTAAGACCCCTTGGTGGGCGGGTCCAGCCTCACCTAACCCCACCCACAGGAAGCAGGAAGCCAGAAGCATGGGTATAAGAGCTCAGAGCTTAGTTGGAGCCTGGTGGCCGAACAGGCCAGACACCCAGCCTCAGCTCCTGCAGCAAAGGTCCAGCTATGCTGCACCCGACAGAAGGACTGGGTTGGGCTGCCAGGACCCCTGCCGGCCCCTGACGACTTGCCTGGGCCATGGAGACTGCTGCCCTGGCCCGAAGACTCATGGAAAAGACCCCCCATCAGGCTCCGATTACTGGATCGGTCCCCATGTGTGCTTGCCTGAGCCAGAACTGGAACCAGTGGACACTGCCAGAACCTCCATCCCCAGCTGACCCCGAGATGCAGCACCTGAGCCAGTTAGGCCTCCAGGGGGAACTGGAAAGTGTCCCAGGGACCGTCAACCCCAGGGCAGTTGAGGAGATGGAGGTTGGGTGGGCAGCGCGTTGCAGCTTGGATCCCCACTGATGCACAGACCTGGTCGGCGTGTTGCAGTCCAGATCCCTGCCAACCCTGTGGCTGCCGTGCTGCCACTGTCAGTTCCCTCTGTGGAGGCAAAACCCCTGCGCTTGTCGGCTCTCCGCCAGCTAGGAGACCCGACCTCCACCCAGCTGGGACTTGGCCAGAGCCTTGAACTGTTGTCGAACCCCACCCCCCTGTAAACTTTTGTCTTTCCGCCCTGCGCTGACCCAGGGCTGGGCCTGATAAACTGCTTGGCTACGTCTACACTGGCCCCTTTTCCGGAAGGGGCATGTTAATTTCAGAGATCGCAATAGGGAAATCCGCGGGGGATTTAAATATCCCCCGCGGCATTTAAATAAAAATGTCCGCCGCTTTTTTCCGGCTTTTAGAAAAGCCGGAAAAGAGCATCTACACTGGCCCCGATCCTCCGGAAAAAGCGCCCTTTTCCGGAGGATCTTATTCCTACTTCAATGGTCTTCCATTGATATCCGTTTTAGTAGTTAAATTCCTGGACTATCATTGCTCTTTAAAAGTGCTGTCATATGGGTGGAAATTGGGTAAATATTGTATTTTATTAATATCATCAGGACTGCGTGTTGTGTAGTCTTGCCTTAATCTTTGTATCGGTAAGCGGGGGAATGGTCCTGCTATTGTGGGGAACTTTCCTGGCTTCCATACTACCCCGGTGAAATGGACCAGCGAAAGGATCTGAGTCCCTGCTCCCACTTCTTTAACCCAAAGGCCTCCCTGATCCTGAGGGGTCCCCTTCCACTCTCCTGAGTAGCAGAGTCCTCGAAATCCCAACAAGGCTAGGCCCAGATTTTCTGGGGCTTAATCCCCGACCTTGTAGTCACTTGTGGCAGGGGCTAGGGTGTCCTCACTCCGGGGTGCTCACTTCACGCTGGATGCTTTCTTGAGCCAGTGATCATTACATACAGTTCAAAGCAAATACAATTTATTAAACGGCAACTGATTAAAAAGAAAAGAATAAGGAAAAAATGAAAAGGTTAAATGAGAACACTCAGGCCTGCTCTGTAGCATGGGGACGTCACAAACAGTAGTTTGCAGAGTGTAAGGACAGTTCACAGTCTGCTCTTTATAGGTCCCAGGGCTCTTTCTCAGGCCTTGGCTGTGCTGCGGGGGGGAGGGGGGGGGAGGGAGGCTGCAGGTTGGGCACGCTTGCTCTGGTGGTGACCATAGGACTTCAGGCTCTAGGCAGCAGGACCACTCTCCCAGTTGGAGTTACAATCCCTCTCCAAGGGTATGTCTACACTACCCCGCTAGTTCGAACTAGCGGGGTAATGTATGCATACCAAACGTGCAAATGAAGCCTGGGATTTGAATTTCCCGGGCTTTATTTGCATAAGCTGGCCGGCGCCATTTTTAAATGCCGGCTTGTTCGAACCCCGTGCCGTGCGGCTACACGCGGCACGGGCTAGATAGTTCGAACTAGCTAGCCATTCCGAACTATCTGTACGCCTCGTGGAACGAGGAGTGTTTTTCTCCTCAGTTGGGGGCCACATCAGTAAAGGTTTGGTGGTTTTTTTGGTCTTCTCATTTGTGTACAGCCCCCAACTATTTTTTCTGTGGGTCAGCAGCCCCCAAACCCAAAAAAGTTTCCCTGCCCCCGGTTTTCAGTCACCACTCCCGGCTCTCAATGTTCTGTGCTGCTGTTTAGATCTAATTTACCCTTAAATGTCTTCTAAGAGACCAGTAAGCAGTGGAAGTGTTGGTAATGCTGCTAGACAATATTGACCTCCTGTGGTCCAGCAAATTCTCTGGTCCTGAGGATGCTGGACTAGAGAGGTTCAGCCTGAAGTTGTTTAATCATACTTCACGCTAGTAGTGGTTAAGCAGGTTCAGAATAGGATTTAACAATTCTGTAAGTCACACACTCCTAGCATATTTTAATCAGGTTGTTATTTATATGTGCACAGCAGAAATAATTAAGTACAAACTCCATCACTCACACACAAATCAAGTTAGTTAAAGGCAGAATTGTATGGAGGCCTCAGTGATCACAGCACAGGGCTGGGGGTCAGGAGAATTGGGTTCTGTTCCTGGCCACACCATGGACTCTCGGGGTAGCATTGCACAAGCCAGTTGAGGATAGCGTAGCCACCCTTCAGAAGTGAGTTACTATTTCATGAGCCTTTGTAAAGTGCTTTGAGACCTCAGAATAGGAAGGCACCGGAGAAGGGCAGCACATTATTACAAGGTGACAATCTCAAAAGCTCCTTCAAACAGCTTTCCTAGGGGCTTAGTAGGAATAAGAGATCCTCCGGAAAAGGGCTTATTTTCCAGAGAATCACGTCTAGACTGGCGCTTTTCTCTGGCTTATCCCCAAGCCAGAAAAAAGTGGCAGCTATGTAAATGCAAATGCTGCAGGGGATATTTAAATCCCCCATGGAATTTGCAATTCCGAAGTCTACATTAGCATCCCTTTTCCGGAAAGGGGTGCCAATGTAGACACAGCCTATATGCTTGTGTTTCATACCATAATAGAAACAAAACAAAAAAACCCACTCAGAGAGAGCCCCTAAATCTCTTCCTCTTCACACATTATGGTCTCTTCTTCTCATAGTTCTCCCCAGAGCTACCCTTTTCCCCCTCAATCTTTCTTTCTCCCATCTTCTCGTATTCTACTCATTGCTTTCCACCTCCATTTCACCTTCTCTAGGGACAACTTCAGTTTCTCCCTCATGGCTTCTATTCCTCCTTCAAGGTCTGCTACCTTTCTTCCTCTCCTCTCCTCCCATCCCAATCCCAACATTCACACTTGACTCCCATTTCTAACTACCCACTTGCAACAGACAGAGCCTGAAGCACCCACAAACTCCCTGCTTCAGTGCCAGCTAGGTTTCCAAGTGCTTTATCTAACCACATGGATCAAGTTTCAGGTAAGACCAGCTCTTCCAGAACTCTTTGATATAGCAAGTCCTGCTGAGGGAGGTTAGGACTGGAGTATTTAGGAGTGGAGGGGAGTAGGGTGGGCCATCTGTTGGGTATTCATGTGGAAAGGACTTTTGAGGAGAGGTGTCTAGTTACTGCAGTTCAGAGGCAGCCAGAAGTCCTCTCAGGTTACACATCCAATTAGTGTTCTGTGAAGGAGTAAACAGAACACTCCCCGGGGTGATGACATGTAATCACAATGGATACCATGGTATCAAACTTCATCTCCGCTCAGCGCCATATCATCTCTGTATCAGATAACCTTCAGCTTCGGCTTAGCATCTGCATTCAGATCCTCAAAAAGATTTAGGGTATGTCTACACTAGCCCCCTAGTTCGAACTAGGGAGGCTAATGTAGGCATTCAAATTTACAAATGAAGCCCGGGATTTAAATATCCTGGGCTTTATTTGCATGTTCCCATCCGGTCGCCATCTTAAAATGCCACTAGACCAGACTAACTGCCTGTGGCTAAACGCTGCAGTTTAAGGGTAATTCAAACTAAGTCCTTAGTTCAAATTACCTGTTACTCCTCCTCCAGCGGGGGCTCTTGTACATTTCAAAGGAGGAATGCAGAATTGCCTATCAACTAGTCAAAAGACTATCCAATAAGCAAATGCTTATCGAATAGTCGACTAGTCTTTAACATCCTTAATAGAGATATGGGAGTTGCATAGAGAGTTAAAAAGCCTGAGATTTGGGATAGGGGATACCTGAATCTTCAAATCACTTTAACAGCCAGTCTCTAAAATTCTCACCAAACATTGTTATTCCTTCTCCAGCATAAACCTGAGCAGAACCATAGTTCACAGCGCCTGCGACTGTAGCTTGTGGTTCCAGTCCAACTAGATCCAATGAAAATGAATAGTCTAAGCAGTACCTTAAAGACTAATAAAACATGTAGATAGTATCAAGAGCTTTTGTGGGTACCATGAAAGCTCATGATACCATCTACATGTTTTGTTAGTCTTTAAGGTGCTGCTAGATTATTCAGTGTTTCTTAAGTTTTTCCAGTTGCAGACTAACTCGCTACCCCTCTGATGCTTTAGATCCACTGAGGCAGGCTGAAGAAATAATTCAATCCCCTCTCAAGCAGATCTCAAGACTACCAAAAAATGCCTGTGAAAATCCCTGGCAGATCTCCCACTCCGTCCCTTCCGCTGATTCTGTGAAGTCCTATGTGTAGATTTCTCCCAGTGGATTTGGCCCTCCTGCTTTGACCATTCCAATTCCCCGCTATATCCTCTGCCACTATCGCTTGGATCTACGAACATGCCATTGGTCCAGTCCTATCTCCAGTAGATCTTGTACAACCAGTTGTGAATCAAAGCAACTCCCGATTGTTCCGGTTCACACCCTCCCCTAGACTCTGTGTGATCACAGGGTGGATCTGACCATTTCCCCCAAAGTCGCCAGTTAATTGCCACTGGCTCCCAATATGCTCCTGGTACAATTTTGTTTCCCCCAACAAAACAACTCCACACACACCCCTCCCCCATCCCATGTGGTGCCCTTTGGACCTACTCCCTTCCCTAGGGCGTGTGACACTGAAGAGATTAAATTACTTCCCAAAACTTCTGCACACACACACACCCATGCTGTGTGATCCCCAGGGGATTTGATAGTTTCCCACGTCCACTCCCACCCCGCCTATAGATCAGGCATCATCCTCTGGGGATGTAACTTTTCCCCTCCACCCCCAGGTGCTCTGCGACCCTCCCTTCCTCCCCCAGCCACAGATGTGCCTGCATGGAGCTGGACGCACCCGCCCTGAACTTCCCCCTCTCGCCACAGATGTGCCTGCACGGAGCTGCTCTGTTGACTTGCATCGGCTGTGTCTCCTCCCTCGCAGGGCGAAGGAGAGAAGCCAGCACTGCCCTTCCAGGAAGAGGACCGGGGGAAGGCGGAGGAGAGAGCCGCGGGTGCCCTCTGAGCGCCCCGCTCCTTCGTGCCCTCCCTCCCCGAGCTCTGGGCCGGAGTCACTCCGGATGGCGGCGCCTGTGTGAACAGGTAAGCGGAGTGACTCCGGGGGTGTGGAGGAAGGAACGGCCTCGCAGCCGCAGCAGAGCGGAAGGGAGCCCGGATCTCACAGCTGGGCGCTCCCGGGGCCGGACGGCGGGGCGGGGGAGGGGGGTCTCACGGTTATTGCCTGACTCGGGCGCCCGGGGCTGTGACCAGTGACCCCGCCGGAGAGAGAAGCGGGAGCGGGGCTCGGGGGTGGCTGGCTGGGCAGCCCCCCACAGCGGAAACCGGCAGTGTCACCTCCTGCTGCCGTGCCCGGGGAAGGGCAGGCTGGCTCATCGCCGGGCGCTGCTCTCTGTGCATCCTCCCGGCCGGCTGCTGCCTTGGAACTGGGCCTGGGCCCTCAAGCCGGACTGGTCTGCAGCCAGGGTTTGGGACAGGGGCTACCCGGCAGCCAGAGCTTGGACCTCTGTCCCAGAGCCCCTAGGGGACCCTTTGGGCAGAGCCCCAGAGGGCTCACGGGAAACTCTCCTCTGCCAAGCCAGACCACCCTGATCCCCTCCCAGCAAGGGAACCAGAAACACGCCTGGCACTGGAGTTCTCCGGAGAGCATGCCAAATCTGGTCCTCCAGCCAGGCTTGGGTAATGCCCACAAGGTTGGGGCTCATTCCTGGCCACAGTCTGGAGGGGGCATTCTTCCAACCACTGACCATACCTTACTCACTGTGGAGAGAAGGCTGGAACCTTCTGTGCTGAAAGTCTGGCCGTGCCAGGGAAAACTGAGAGCAAACACAATGGAACTAGCCATCTCAATTCTGGGTTTCACCTTACACTAGATCTTTCCCTGCCTTTCTCTCCTTGCTCACTGGCACTGAGAACAAGGGACACAAACCTGCCCCACCAGTGCTGCTCTCCCCTTGTTCCCTTAACCCCAGGAAGCAGTAGCATTTTTTCATAGCTGCCATAAACTGGTATGCAAAGGGCCACAGCTGAGCACCTTAAAAAAAAAAAAATCTCCAGGTGTGTACATGGGCTAACCCCACATTGCATATTGGGAAACTGAGGCACAGATAAGCCAGCAGGTAGAATCATAAGGTCAAGAAAGTGATAGAGTTGGGTCTGGAGCACAGGTCTCTTGCTGCTCACTCATGAGCACTAACTGCACCTTCTACCTAAGAATGTCAAGTAAAAGCATGAACATTGGTAACCTTGATTGGCCCCCAAAGATTGATTTGGCCATAGAGACCAAGTAATCTCAGCGGTGGTGCCAAGACTGAACTATAACCAAGGGGCAAGGTGAAGGAACTTCTGCCTCTGCTGTAGAAGCAGAAAGGCCTCGTCAGTGTCCTTTCCTGTTAATCCGGCATCTGAGCGGAGCATGAAATTCACACATTGAGAAACACCTTTAACAAAGGATGAGGCACACCTTGATAAAATCAGCTTCTGCTCTTACACAAGGCTGGTAATATGATGGGGTAGCTGCCCTTGTGCATCAGAGGGGCTTAAGATGAATCCCAGCAGTGGTCAAGAGGGAATAGCTCCACCTGCTGTAGCACTCCACAAGTGGCAACCTGTATTACAAAGGGCTTCTGTAGTCTAACAAGACACAGAATACCGGACCAGATGAACTTCCAGTACAGCAATTCCCGTGGACCGAACATGCCCTTACTAGCTTGCTGCAATCACTTAATTACTGTGGGGAGAGTCCATGCAAGGCT
Source organism: Pelodiscus sinensis (assembly GCF_052426305.1). NCBI lineage: Eukaryota > Metazoa > Chordata > Testudines > Trionychidae > Pelodiscus > Pelodiscus sinensis. Next base: position 18,262,549 of record NC_143071.1, read on the forward strand.
TTGTACAGCTGCATTTCCTTTGTCGTTCCACTTGACAGAGCCAGGTGAATTGGCACCAGATTGACCCTGTTCCCATTTACCTTTGTTGAGGCAGAATGCAGCTGGCATGACACTATGGTTGCTGAGGTTCCTTGCATTAGTCTGTGTATTATAAGCAGGATGTCTCAGCATTCATTCAGAGGCAGACGAACCAGTGGGATCAGATTGCTGAGGAGGGAAACTTGGCCTGTAACGATGGACAGTAGGTGGAGTTGGTAGTTGAAAGCTACAGCAGGTGTGTATTATGGTGAGAGTTTAATTAGTAGGCAGTGAGCCAGCATAAAAAAGAAATCTGGTGGGATTGGGGTTGGCAGGGATCAGTAGCTGGACAAAACAGTCCGAGTTGTGCAATCGGGAACAAAGACAATTCGAACTGCAGTGTTCTGGGCTGTCTTTGTTTGGGTTGTGATTGCTGGGGACAGACGTTAAGCCATGAGTCAGCTAAATCAGAGTGATCTGACCATAGCAGAGGGATAGCCCATGAACTAGTCAGTTGCATTATCTCTGCCCAGACACAGCGTACAAAGAGTTAAACTGTGCCAATCATCCCCCTGTTTTTTTGTGTATGTGCCCCCACCAAAGCCTTTCTTTTTGTGTCTCTTTGAGTCTGTCTGGTCTCCAGGATAAGGACTATCTGTTTATGAACACACTGCCCAGAACAATGGGGCCTTAGAGTTAGCAGGGCTCTTTGCTACTGTAAAATAAATGTTTAGTAATAGGGTGTGAATTTGCCTATTCTGCATATATAACACGTGTTAATCATATTAATTTATAGAATGGCTATTCTGGTACCAGCCTGGTGTTTGATGCAGACTCTCAGTTAATTAAAGTAATGGGGGCTTTGAAATGCTGAGCCTGGAGTAGATTATTCCATTAATTAATTTTTATTTTTTTTTACATAAAACTATCTGGGAGGAGCAGCATTGAAGGCTGGGGCTGCTGACTTTAGGAACATTAGCAATCACATGCCTATGTTACTGGAATCAAGATAAGTTAAATCAACACTTAAAAACCTAGACAAATCCCCAACAAACAGCTAAAACCAGATCAATGTTTATTGCAAGAAGACTAGAACCTCAGACTGGGAGACCTATATTTCATTCTTGGTTTTGCCAGTGTCTCCCTGTGGGAGCCAGAATAAAGTCACGCTCGTGCCTTGTCTTTGCCTGTTTCCCCATTTGAGACATGGGGATATTGATATTGGCTGTCCTTTGAATGGGGCTCTGAGAGCCACAGGTGAAAAGTCCTGCGTCCATGTCCAGCATTGCACGGTGCCCTGACGGTTGTCGCACATGGAGCCTGGCAGGCTGCCCAAGAGGAGTGGCTCTCAGCTGACTGCTTCATGCTACTGCTGAACCCAGAGAGATCCGCTCTGGGAACTGCCACCAAGTTTCATCTGGCTGAGACAGGGTGGAGCAAGACCCGTCTCTGAAAATACCAAATCCCAAGCTGTTCAAGACTTTAACAATCAGGACTTGCAGCTTAGGCTGTACCCAGGAGCAGGCAGGGGCTGCACAGAGGTGCCCAGCGCTGCTTGTCCTACTCAGCAGAGCTATATATAATTGTTATTACTGTTGGTATTTGCATCAGCTTCCTTCTCCCCTTAGCAGGAGGATTTTATTACTTTAGCTACCCACAGCACCGGGACTGTGTGCTGAAAGCAGGTGAAAGGAAAAACAAGCTCTAGGAGGGAGCGGGGTAAGGCCAATTCATACCTCCAAGGGGGCGTGTCCAGGACTCTAGCTGGACACATTCAGCCTCTTGTGAAATAACAGGGGAAGGTGGCTCATTTCCTAAGCACTGTGGTGCCAGGATCCTGTGGCGAAAGAGATGGGAAAGTGTTCTGAGCAGTGAAGGGCAAGACGTAGCAGGCATCGGAGGGCAAGACATAGAAGGCATTGGTTCTTGTGGCCAGAGAGAGCAGGTGTCTGTGCTGTGATTCTCTTTCCATTGCTCCCAGGGCTACTGTGTGACAGCTGAGCTGATTTTTCAAACAGGTTGGCTTGGAAGGAGGTGGAAGTGGAAATGTCCAGAGGAGGAGCAACACATGGGACCTCCGAGACTCAGGACCGGGGATGGGCATGGATGGTCTTGTTGTCCACTGTGCTGCTTCAAGGACTGACGCTGACCTTTCCCTCTTGCATCGGAATCTTCTTCACAGACCTGCAGCATGAGTTCCAAGCCACCAACAGCGAGACATCATGGTTCCCATCCATCATGACAGCAGTGCTGCACGCGGGCGGTGAGTAAGATGCCAAGTAGCTGCCTTTCTCTTCCTCTCCTGGCTAGGCAAGTGCACAGGGTTCATTAGCTAAAGCATCTTTAAAATGTCATGAGAGTAGCTATGGTACTGCCAGCTGGAGGGCTGGCTATGGGGAGGGCGACAACACCCAAATATGAATCCACAGAAGGTTGATTGTGGCTGTGTCTAGACTGGCAAGTTTTTCTGCAAAAGCACATGCTTTTGCGGAAAAGCTTGCCAGCTGTCTACACTGGCCGCTTGAATTTCCGCAAGAACACTGACGATCTCATGTAAGAAATCAGTGCTTCTTGCGGAAATACTATGCTGTTCCCGTTTGGGCAAAAGTCCTTTTGCACAAAAGGGCCTGTGTAGACAGCTCAGATGGCGATCGGGGCTTTTTTGTGCAAAAGCGCATCTAGATTGGCACAGACGCTTTTCCGCAAATAGTGCTTTTGCGGAAAAGCGTCCGTGCCAATCTAGACACTCTTTTCCATTAAAAGCATTTGTGGAAAATCACGCCAATCTAGATGTCACCTGACTGTTCCGTGACCTACATGAAATGAGTTTGATGGGTCTCAGCACACTATTGGTCTTTGCTGAGTATCAAAGCAGAGAGGTCACGGGTTGGATGGGACATAGATGCAGAACTCCTCTCACAAGCCCAGCTCTCCCTGGAGGCACCTTGGCAGGGTGAGCCAGGTGCCAGAGAGACTAAAGCTTAAGACAATCCCTTTTGCACCCTGTCTCCAGAATGGGAAAAATGCATTTCCTTTTCCATGAGGGCCCCTTGAAGAGCCCGTCTGGTTAAGGATGTTAAGAGGCGGGTAACTGGATAATCGTGTAGTTGATACAAATTGTACTGACTACACGATTAGTCGATAAGGGAAGATGCTCAGAAGGAGCTACCCCTGCTCTGGCTCTGCAGTTTAAATGTAGTAAGAGCTGGGCGCACAGGCTACCACAAACAGAGACTGCTCCAGCAGCAGCCCAGGTTTATGGGGGATCCCAGCTGGATGGGCCTGGACAGGGTCTGCTTCGTGACAGCAGCCTGTGTTCGCAGGGGTCCCAGCAGGGAGTTGGGACCCCCTCCGTGGGCAGGGGCTGCTTAGCCGCAACAGCTCCTACTCGCAGGCAGTCCCAACTCCCAGCTGGGACCCTCCGTGGACAGGGACTGCTGCCGGAGCAGCCTCCCATGGCCCCACCTCACTGCTGCCTCTGACAGAGGCAGCAGCACGGGGGGTTGGGGGAAGGCAAGTGGTAGCACAGAGATGATGCTGGGGGGGGACTGGCTTTTTAAGCCAACTCCTCCCACCATTGGCTCCTGCTCCCCCCCTTGCTGCCTTGATGTAGAGGCAGCAATGGGGGGAGATGCGAGTAGTCAACTTGACTATCCCATAAGCTTAGGCTTATCAGGTGGTCAACTAATCAACTGTTCTTTTACTTCCCTATGTCTGGTACACCTGTCTTCCTGGCTTCCCTGTCCCTCTCACTGTCCCCAGAGAGTAGGGGTCTCCTTGCAAGTACAATGGGACAACTTTGCCCTGCAGGTTCAAAGACATGCTTTTGCTAGACCCCTCTGTCTCTCTGAATACAAGACAGCTGGATTAAAAGCAACTCTTGGGCTGTGATGCAAACCCTGGACAGCAGCCAGCTACATCAGGGAAAGAGCTTAATGGAGCTGGGCTGACTCCAGGCCCACCTATGGTGGCGGGAGGATGGAGCAACTGCCCTGGGGCCTAGCAATTGAAAAGGGGAAGCAGCCAGAGCCCCTCGCAGCACACTCTGGGCAGCACTTTGGGCTAACCCCAGCTCCACCCCTTCCACCTGAGGCCCCACCCATTCCAGGGCATGGAGCTATCCCTCTCCCTGCCTTGCCCGGGGGCCTGGTGAATCTGTCTGCCCCACTGACTGACTCAAAGCATCACAGAACCACAGAAGTTAGAGATGGAGCAGGGCCCAATCTGACTCAGTTCATGCTGGACAGGGGATGTTTTTGCTAGACACACTGAGCTGCCAGAGACTGGGTTAGTTTCATCCCTGCTTGAAAGGGAGGTATAAGCGGTGTTTGGTGTCTTTGCAAAGTGAAGGCTGCTCTAGTTTGTGCCACGGATTTCCTAGGAGCCACACGAACAGAGGCTGGGAGCAGGGTGCGCTTACTGGACATGATTTCCCACTCCATGTCACCCACTTTGGGGCACCTAGTGGAGGAGAAGTTGTGGCCATGTTGTGCACCATACACCGGCAGACATTCCACTGCTAGGGGCCCAGCATCCTGGGATGCTTTAGAGCAGGGGTGGACAATAAGCAGCCCATGGGTTGGATGTGGTTCACCAGGGTTAGCCTCCGTTGGGCCACTTTATTTACCTGCAGGTCCACAGGCACGACTGCTTGCACCTCCCATTGGCTGTGGACTGCTGTTCCTGGCCAATGGGAGCTCTATGTTACTTCCTGCCGCTCCCATTGGCCGCGAATAGTGATGCACAGCCAATGGGAGATGTAAGCAGATGTACCTGTGGCAGCGCAGGTAAATAGAGTGGCCCACCAGGAGCTAACCCTGGTGAACTGCATCCAACCTGTGGGTTGCTTATTGCCCATCCCTACGTCAGTGGAAGCCTGCATAAAGCAAGGGTGACTTGAGCCATATGACGAGAGCGTGAGCACTGGCTGATATCTAGCACCCCAGAACCAGCGCTCTGTTTCTTCTAGCTCGCTGGTTTGGCTCCTGAGCCCCTCTGAATGCTCTTTTCTCTCAACCTTTTGCTGTGCTGCAGCTGCTGCCTCCAGGACCTGAAACCTCTGGTCTCTAAACTCTGCTCCTGTCGCAGAAGGTGCAGATTCCACTTTGGCTAGATGTGCAAGCAAGTGCCTGAGCATTGTTGCTGGGAGTTTTTGTGGAAACAGAGATGTGAGGCTGGGAAACGGTCACCAAGCAGGCAGCTGGTGCCACAGACAGCGCCAGCCACGGCCCTCATTACTTCCATGTGTAACCCCAGGCCTGAAAGATGATCTCCTTCCTTCTCTGCAATGTGCTTTGTATTAAAATGCCCACTCCCAGGCTGTGCAAGGAGTACAGCCGTCGACACATGATCCAGGGTCAGGGCTGGGGCAGGTGAGAAGCTATGGTGAAAAGGGAGCTACAAGAGTAGTAACAGTTAGCAGCACTTAACATGATCAAAGAACTATGTCATGAGTAACTCATTAATCCTCACAGCCCACCCGGGAGATAGGGAGGGGAGTATTAGTGATGTAGTGACAGAGGAACTGAGACGGTTTGAGTGACTTGCCTAACATCATGTAGCAAGTCAATAACAAAGGGGGGATTTGAAGTTATGTACAGGCAGTCCCCAGGTTACGTACAAGATAGGGACTGTAGGTTTGTTCTTAAGTTGAATTTGTATGTAAGTCGGAACTGGTACATTGTAGGGGAAACTCTAGCCACACATTTCTCCAGAGCTCAGTTTTATTCTCCCACACCTCACTTCCCTCAGTCCTTTATTCTCAAGCTGAGCTGTCTGCTGAGAAAAGCCGCTCTGCGTCTCCCTGGTCTGCTGGGGGGGGGGGGGGGGCGCTAGCTTCGCATCTCCCTGGTCTGCTGGGGGGAAGCAGCTAGTGCGGGGTTGCCTCACCCCGTTTGTAAGTAGGGATCCGATGTAAGTCGGATCCATGTAACCCGGGGACTGCCTGTGCTGTTAACTACTAGCCCCCACTCAGTATTTTAGCCCCCATTTTACCAGACTTGTTGGAGCTACATCTTATGGGGCCATAACAGTCCTCCCACTTTTAACTCCCATCTGAAGACTCACTTCTCCTGTGACATGCACAAGAAGAGACTCAGCAAAGTGATTATGGCATATAGATGTACAGAATTAGCCCACAACTCCGTTCCTAACTGTGCTGCTCACAAGCCTTCACATCATTTTATTGCCAGGACTTTACCACATCTTCCTCCTCTATTGTTCTGTTGCCTGTGCTGCATCATGTCTACAGTCAGCCGTAAACTCTTTGCAACAGGGACTTTGTCCTTTTATCTGTACTGAGCAGGCCTGTAGCACTATTTGATACAGTCTCGCATGATATTCTTATCAATAAACAAGGCAAATACAACTTAGATGGGGCTACTATAAGGTGGGTGCATAGCTGGTTGGATAACTGTTTTCAGAGAGTAGTTATTAACAGTTCACAATCCTGCTGGAAAGGTGTAACTAGTGGGGTTCCGCAGGCATCTGTTTTGGGACTGGTTCTGTTCAATATCTTCATCAATGATTTAGATATTGGCATAGAGAGTACGCTTATTAAGTTTTCAGATGATACCAAGCTAGAAGGGGTTGCAACTGCTTTGGCGGACAGGGTCATAATTCAAAATGATCTGGACAAACTGGAGAAATGGTCTGAGGTAAATAGGATGAAGTTTAATAAGGACAAATGCAGAGTGCTCCATTTAGGAAGGAGCAATCAGTTTCACACATAGAATGGGAAGCGACTGTCTAGGAAGGAGTACGGCAGAAAGGGATCTAGGGGTTATAGTGGACTACAAGCTAAATATGAGTCAACAATGTGACGCTGTTGCAAAAAAAGCAAACATGATTCTAGGGTGCATTAACAGGTATGTTGTGAGCAAGACACAAGAAGTCATTCTTCTGCTCTACTCTGCACTGCAGCCTCAGCTGGAGTATTGTGTCCAGTTCTGGGCACCACATTTCAAGAAAGATGTGGAGAAATTGGAGAAGGTCCAGAGAAGAGCAACAAGAATGATTAAAGGTCTAGAGAACATGACCTATGAAAGAAGAGTGAAAGAACTGGGCTTGTTTAGCTTGGAAAAGAGAAGATTGAAGGAGACATGAGAGCGGTTTTCAGGTATCTAAAAGGGTGTCACAAGGAGGAGGGAGAGAAATTGTTCTTCCTTGCCTCTGAGTCTGGAACAAAAATTAGTGGGCTTAAACTGCAGCCAGGGAGGTTTAGGTTGGACATTAGGAAAAAGTTTCTAACTGTCAGGGTGGTTAAGCACTGAAATAAGTTGCCTAGGGAGGTTGTGGAATCTCCATCTCTGGAGATATTTAAGAGCAGGTTAGATAAATGTCTATCAGGGATGGTCTATACCCATGGTCACCAACCCATCGATTGCGAGGGCTCGACTGGTCAATTGTGAGGCATTCGGCACTGCCCCATTTCCCACCCCCAAGAAGCACCACTACCTATCTCCAGTGACAATGGAGGCAGTGCTGGCTTCCTGCGGGGTAGACGGAAGTCCTGCAGTTGCACGCCACTTCCCTCCCCCAGGTCTGTGGCATACCGGGAACTTGCAGTGGGGTGGGGGGGGGAGAGTCCCCAGAGGTGGCATGCGCTGGGGCTTCCCTGCTCTGCGGGCAGGAGGAGTCAGCCCAGGAGGAGGCGCGTGCCTGGGCTTCCCTGTTCTGCGGGAGGGAGGGGGGAGAAGACCTGGGAGGAGGAGGGTGTGGGGGACTCCTTGTCCTCAGCAACACCCTGTCCCCTATCCCCACTGGCACTCTGTCCCCTGCTGCAGAATCCTGTCCCCTGTCCCCCGTCCCCACTGGCATCCTGTTCTGTGCCCCAGGACCCACTAGCACCCTTCCCCAGTACCATGTCCCCTGCTCCCACAGCACAGTTGGGGCCACATTTGTGAGGCCTGGGGGGGTTTTGGAGGAGTTATTTTTTTGCATCTCACTTGTGTGGCCCCCAACTGACTTTTCTGTGGGTCAGTGACCCCTGACTCAAAACAGATTCCCTGCCCTTCTCATAAATAAAGACAATGCAGAAACTGTTTGTGTTTGCCATAGTTCTTTCGCTTTTTTTAGTGGAAGAGCAAATATGCTCTTTCGGTAACCCCTATATTCCTTGTTCCACGAGGAATACGGGGGGTTCCGAAAGAAGGGGTTTTTCTGACATTTGGTCCAGTTTAGACAGGCCAAATGTTGGAAAAACCTCTTCCTACAGAAGAATAAAAAAAGTGGCAATGTAGAGTGTATAAGGGCTGGGGACAGCAAGTGATGGAGAGGAGGAGAATCAATAGGGCAGGGCTTCAAGGAAGGGGTGGGGTCTTGGGGGAAGGATGGGGTGGTAGATCTCGGCTTGTTATGACATTTACAAAGTGATCTTGGGTGTAAAAATGTTGGAGACCACTGGTCTAGACAGTACTGGGTCCTGCCATGAGGGCAGGGGACTGGACTCAATAACTTCTCGAGGTCTCTTCTATTCCTAGTATTCTATGATTCCATCATAAAATAATACATAGTAATCTACTATATATTTTAAAAACTTAGTCTGTCTGTGTCTGTGTATGTGTCTGTCTGTAAGTCCATTTGTTTGTTACCTAAACAGTAAGAGCTAGAACCACCAAATTTGGAATGCAGCTTCCTCTTGTTATAACTTAAAGCAAGGTTAGGGACAATGGGATATGCCTGGAATGTGATTGTCTCTCATAAAATGGAAAGGGAGGGGTCTGTTAGGAGGGACAGTTATATTGTAGAATGACCACCGGAGGCAGCAAGGGGCCCGAGATGGGGACCGGGATAGCTATAATGCCATAGGGCCAGCAGGGGGCATGGCTGAAGAAAGGGAGAGTTATCTACTAGCTATTTCAGCGAATTTGTCTGTTTATGTGTCTGTTTGTGTGTCTATCTGTCCCCCAGCCAGGGGACTTGTACCCCTTCTCCAGCTGTACCCATTGCAACTGCAGCGGCCATGGACGGGCACTTCTCACCTGGCTCCAAGCTGCTGTGGTGCGAGAGGGCTGGGGTAGTCCTCTCTCCCCAGGGCAACCTGCATACTGAACTCCTCATCTCCAGCCCCACCCCAGAATGGCACTTGAAAGTAGGAATAAGGGATCTTCCAGAAAAGGGGTTATTTTCCGCAAGATCCCGTCTAGACTGGCACTTTTCTCCGGCAAAACCCCGAGCCGGAAAAAAGTGGCATCCATGTTCATGCAAATGCCGCGGGGGATATTTAAATCCCCCGCGGAATTTGCAATTCCGAAGTGTCTCATTAGCATCCCTTTTACGGAAAAGGGTGCCAGTGTAGACACAGCCTGTGTGAATCTAATTTTTATACATAATTACATAATAGTAATATGTGTCCACACACAGATACTACTCAGGTAAAGCTGAGTGATATAGGCCATACAAAAACCAGACATACCTCCTCAGAGGATTCTGGTTGAATCATGATAACTACAAGACCAAAGTGTGAGTGTTCACACTCTCATTAGTACTCTGAGCATCTGTTCTAGCTTTATTCCTGTTTTACCCAGCTGAAGACTATCATGAGGTAGCATGCTAAAATCATATGCAGAACAGCCCTCCATTTAGTACCAATTTTGTGCGGAAAAGTAAACTACCTAAGCTTTAGGTGTTTAAGAATCAAAAATAAATCCTGGTCTTATTTTTGGAGTCCATCAGTGGAACGTGACTCCCTAAGGAGGAAACTGACCTGTAAGAAGAGGCTAAAAGAACAGGCAACAGGTTAAATGAATTCTTGGTGTGAATGAAGCTGCACCCATAAAACATCTGACCCATTCTGGCAGATTGTGGCTACAGAAATGACTCAGAGTATTAAATAAATCAAAGAGGAAGAAAAATGGTTTAAGCTGAGTCATGGATTAATAGTTATATAAAAGGATGAAATGGTGCAAGGGAAATGTAGGCTTGATGTCAGGAAAGATTTCCCACCAGTAAGATCACAAAGACTGATCAGTCCCCAGAGGGAAGCAGTGGCGGCCCCAGCAGCTGAGCTTCATAAACAAAACCCTCCGGGACGTTCTGTAGGGAACAATCTGTCACTGGTAGAAGCTGGACGGGAGTAACTCCGGTCAGCTATTAATAGGTTTTTCCATCTCTTATTTTTAGACTCTGGTATTACTAAGTAAACATACTTTTTCAAGGGGGGACGGGAGTGGTCTGATTATTTGGACTGAGCCTCAAAAGACCTGCTGAGAGGATACTACACCTGCAAACATGAGGGCTGTGTCTACATTGGCACCCCTTTCCGGAAAAGGGATGCTAATGAGACCAGTCGGAATTGAAAATGCCGTGGGGGATTTAAATATCCCCCGCGGCATTTGCATGAACATGGCTGCCGCTTTTTTCCGGCTCGGGGTTTTGCCGGAGAAAAGCGCCAGTCTAGACGGGATCTTTCGGAAAATAAGCCCTTTTCCAGAAGATCCCTTATTCCTAGTAGGAGGAAACTCCCTAGTAGGAATAAGGGATCTTCCGGAAAAGGGCTTATTTTCCGAAAGATCCCGACTAGACTGGCGCTTTTCTCCGGCAAAACCCCGAGCCGGAAAAAAGCGGCAGCCATGTTCATGCAAATTCCGCAGGGGATATTTAAATCCCCCGCGGCATTTGCAATTCCGACTGGTCTCATTAGCATCCCTTTTCCGGAAAAGGGTGCCAATGTAGACACCGCTGAGGAGTTAAGAAGTCTGTCCTCATGGTAAAGGTGCAACTCTATGGGTCAGAAAACCTGGCCTCCAGTTTTGGCTCTGCCACGGACTCCTTGTGTGATCTTGAGACACTCAGGGGTCTTCTTCTGTGCCTCCATTCCGCAGCTTTGAGACAGGGATAATACCACTGCCCTCCCTTTCTGGAGTGTTGGGACATGCTCAGATACCAAGGGGGCCATATTAGTGCCGTAGACGGAGGAGGAGGAGGAGGCGGCCTCCAGTGGCACAATTCTGAAGACAGTGCCTTACATCTCCTCTGCAGAAAATGCTCCTTGAGTGACCTGCAGCCTCTCACAGCCAGTGCTGCAACTCTTCTATCTGTGTAACCTGGGAGCAGGGAGCAGGATAGTACCGGCGTGCAAGGACACCTCTCCACAACCACCCCCTGCCTCTGCATGCTCAGACAACTAAAATGTACCGCATCAGGTTGGGATTTCAAGACTCTTATGACTTAGGGTTAGAATGGGGGGGGGGGGGAATCCAGCTGGCTCCAGAACTCCCCTCGGAATGGACTGTGTTTTGCTGACCTTCCTGGGTCTCCCTCCCCGTATGCCTCTGTGACTGTTGTGTAAACAGACTATCTGAGCTGGCACTAGGGGAAAGGAGAACATGCTGGCCAAGGTTCAACAGCTGGACTGCTTTCCCGACTTCCCACACACACCACCACCACTCCCTGTGCTTACTAGAGGTGACACTGTGAAAGAAAATACTGAGTCATGCTGATGTCAAGGTTGCATGGCATGCAATCAGCTGCTGTCTGATTTGTCGTGAATACATGGGTGGCAACCAGGTGAGGGATTCAAAGGAGGTTATTCCTCTGTAGAAACAGCTGGGCCCAGAAATGTAAGAAATGGGTGCAGAAGAAGCCTCATGGGAAATGATTTCATTTAAAAGATATGTTTTTTAAAGCCCTGTGGAGATAATTAGACCAGTTCACACTGCTCCACCTAGATTGAACTGGTATCTGGAGCAGAGTGAGATGTGCATATAAGTCTAAATATTCAAAGTGACTAGAGATTTTGGGTGCCCAACTTGAGCCACGTGATTTCCAGAGGGCAGGTATTCAGCACTTTCTGAAAGTCCAAGTTGCTCATCCCAAATCACTAGACATGCCTAAACATTTAGGCCATAGCAGTTAAAGTGTCCTGGTTCTAACTTCTTAGTACAGGAATACCTATTAAATTGCCTTAATACAAAAATGGGCTTTTGGGTAGAGGCAAGGAAAAAAGTATGTTGGACTGTTAACAGCAAGCTTCAAATAAATAACAAGACACATTTACACTGTAGATCCACAGTGTGATGTAGATGGGATGTAAATGCACTTACCTCTGTTCCGAGTACCCAACTGAAATGAGCTAGGCTAGGCTGTCAGTGAGTTCAGGGACTGACCACATTGTATTCAGGCTCTCAGCATGGCTGAGATGGATGGGTGGGATTTTCAGCTCTCACTGAAATCTCTATCACTGGCTTCAATTGGAGCAGAAGCCCAACCCAAACCTGAGTAAACTACAGCCAATCCCAAACCCAACCCAACCCAAGCCTCAGAATGAGGAGTTGTTTTGTACCCAACCGCCTAAAATGTAATCATCCCAAATATAAATCACCTCAAACTAAGGGCTTGTCTACATGAACAATTAGTTTGCAGCAAGATAGGCGGAAAACCTACCCTACATTAGCCTGACACAGTCTAACTACCCACTTGCTTCTTTAAAAGGGGACCAGATCAACGCCTGTTGACAAACTGTTCTGATGCATTTCAGTAGGGTGCATGTGCACCCTAATATGCCACAGTCTAACCATCCATGTGCATTAGGAGGAACATTTCCAGCAGATCTAGAGAAGTGATTATTCCCCTTATTTGGCATTGGTGAGGCCACATCTGGAGTACTATGTCCAGTTCTGGGCACCCAACAATAGAAAGGATGTGGATGCATTGGAGAGGGTCCAGCAGAGGGCAACCAAAATGATTAGGGGGCTGGAGCACATGATCTACAAGGAGAGGCAAGGGGATTTGGGCTTACAGGCAGTCCCCGGGTTACGTACAAGATAGGGACTGTAGGTTTGTTCTTAAGTTGAATCTGTATGTAAGTCGGAACTGGCGTCCAGATTCAGACACTGCTGAAACTGACCGCCAGTTCTGACTTACATACAGAATCAACTTAAGAACCCCAGGCGTCCCCAAGTCAGATGCTGCTGAAACTGATCAGCAGCTGATTCCAGGAAGCCCGGGGCAGAGCAACTCTGCCTGGGACTTCCTGTAGTCAGCGCTGGTCAGTTTCAGCAGAAGCTGACTTGGGGACGCCTGGGGCAGAGCAGCTGGGGTGCTGCTGGGTTGCTCCAGTAGCGCCGCTCCTCAGCACTACTGGAGCAACCCAGCAGCACCCCATCTGCTCTGCCCCAGGTGTCCTGATTCAGCCGCTGCTGAAACTGACCAGCAGCGGCTGAATCAGGACCTGGGGCAGAGCAGCTGGGGTGCTGCCGGGTTGGTCCAGTAGTGCCCAGAGCGGGCGCTGCAGGACCAATCGGCAGCGCCCCAGCTGCTCTGCCCCAGAGTCCAAAACAAAAGCCTGGTCTGCTGGGGGGGGGGGGGAGCACACTAGCTGCGCTCCCCTCCCCCCCCCCCCAGCAGACCAGGGACATGGGGAGCAGAGCCACAGCGGCAGCGGGGTGCCGCGCCTCTGAGGCTTTGCTCTGGCAAAGCCTCAGAGGCGAGGGACCCCGCCGCGGCTGCGGCTTCAGTCCGGGAGCCTGTGGTCTGCTGGGGACGGTCCCCAGCAGACCACAGGCTCCCGGACTGAAGCCGCAGCCGCAGGGGGGTCCCGCGCCTCTGAGGCTTTGCTCTGGCCGGAGCAGCTTACGAACGGGGCTTTCTCGCCCCGACTTCCGGGGTGAGAGAGCCCCGTTCGTAAGTGCGGATCCGACGTAAGTCGGATCCGCGTAAGTCGGGGACTGCCTGTATTTAGTCTGCAGAAGAGAAGAGTGAGGGGGGATTTGATAGCAGCCTTCAACGTCCTGGAGGGAGGTTCCGAAGAGGATGGAGAGAGGCTGTTCTCAGTAGTGACAGATGGCAGAACAAGGAACAATGGTCTCAAATTACCGTGGGGGAGGTCTAAATTGGGTGTTAGGAAAAACTATTTCCCTAGGAGGGTGGTGAAGCACTGGAATGGGTTCCCTAGGGAGGTGGTAGAATCTCCATCCCTAGAGGTTTTTAAGTCCCAGCTTGACAAGTCCTGGCTGGGATGGTTTAGTTGGGGTTGGTTCTGCTTTGGGGAGGGGGCTGGACTTCATGACCTCTTGAGGTCTCTTTGAGCCCCTGCATTCTATGATTTTATGACCCTGGCAAGCTAGTGTAGGGGAGTTTCTCACCCCAATGTTCCCTATGCTAATTTTTCCACAGAAACAAGTCCTCAGTGAGAAAAAGCTACTAATCTGAACCGAGACTCAGTATATGCTTTGCAAATTACATCAGATCAGCCCCAACACTTGTAATTGGGGCCAGGTCAGATTGCACAGCAGAAGTAAGCCAATGTCAAGTGCTTTGGAAAAAAAGCAACTCCTCATAACAGAGACGTGACCTAAGAAAAGGTGAATGTGTGAGAGGCCAGAGGCATCAATGGTTGGCAGAAGAAGCAATCCTTTGGGGCAGTTATTCCAAAAAGAAAATAAAGACGAGATGGGCAGATCCCATCAGGGCTTTCTCCTGCTACAAACTGATGCCTTTTCTGATCACATGTGGAAACAGCTGAGCTTCCCATGTGCTGCCCCTCCTCTATGCAGGCAACATCTCTTGCTAGCAATGGAAAAGAGCACAGGGTCCAGTGGCTTTACAATGCTTTCTTAGACCACTAATGGTGCACATCAGGACAGAGATTGACAAGTACAAAGTTCCTGACAGGATGTGGTCAGAAATACCATTGCTTTTATGTTCCTGATTACAAACACATGCTTCATGGGAGCTCAGGACTTCAATGCAAAGTCACATACAAGGACATTAAGTTGATCAGAAACCCATCAAAAGGATAAGGAAAGTCCAACCTCACACTAATAAAATTTATTCTCCAGAGGCTAATTCTGGGGCACTTAATGTAATTTACTGGTTACACAATGTCACAAGCCAGTTATGGTTACTCTGCATGCCAAGCAGTATTTCTCCCTTTCAGCATGGGGACAGATAGGGTGTGTCTACACTTGTAGCTGGAAATAAGCAAACTGCGTAGCTTATTTCAAGTCAATTTTGAAATAGCTTATTTCGAAATTTGGCGCTGTCCCTACACAGCACTTATTTCAAAATAAATCACTATTCCAAACGTCCCTTACTCCTCATGGAATGAGGTTTACAGGGACGTCGGACTAGCACGCCCGTTACATTTTGAAATAATGGGCAAACTCAAAAGACATTAAATAGCTATTTGGAGATACTGGAGGTATCCCAAAATAGTACTGCAGTATAGATGTAGCCCCATAGTATCTTCCTCCAGGGTAGATTGGCAGAGGTCCTGGAGGTTTTTCGCCTGGGGTACAGATCACAGCTGCATCTTGGGATCTTCAAACTATTTGAAGGCTTCAATATCTGAGATATAGGTGAGAGGATTATTCTAGGAGGGGGTGGCTGAGATTCTGTGGCCTGCACTGTGCAGGGGATCAGACTAGATGATCATATTGGTCCCTTCTGACCTGGGAGTCTGTGAGTCTGTGATTAGCTTTTGCCTTCCTTACAGTTGTGTGAAGAAGGGCTAACACAACTATAATCAGAGGAGTCAACGTGGTGTGAAATCAATGTGAGAAGAGAATCAGGCTCCGTGCATGTGTGTGGCTTTTGTTGTGTCTTTCCATCTTTGCTGACCTGCGTTTTAGGTGCAGTGCAGGTCTTAATCCAGGCAACATTGCTATGTTGCTCAGGAATGTGAAAAATCCACACCCTGAGCATCATAGCTGTGCTAGCTTAACTCCCCTTGGCATGGAAAAAACTAGGTTAATGGAAGCAGTTTTCCATCAACTTAGCTACCATTGTTTGGGGGGGGGGGCGCAAGGCTCCTACGATGATGGAAAACCCCTTTCTGTCACTATAGGTTTCATCTACAGTAGCATGGTGTCCCTAGCCTCTGTCAGAAGCTGGGAATGACAATAAGGAATGGATTCTTTGATGATTGCCTGTTCTGTTCACTTCCTCTGGGGCATTTAGCATTGGCCACTGTTGGAAGACAGGATACTGGGCTAGATGGACCATTGGTCTGATCCAGGATGGCCCATCAGGTGCTGAGCTATGTTGCTGTCATGGTGTAATGCAGACATACCTTCTAAGGTGGTGTCAGAGCATTTTTCAAAAGTACTTGTGAACCCAAGCACACCCCCGTGAAAGGTTGCACAGCAGGGGCTCTGCCTTAGCTTCCCCACTTTACAGGGCTTTTTCAATCAAGCTATCAAAGTCTTCTCTGTTCTCTCTCTTTGGTCAGCTGTTCTCTCTCCTTGGGGCTAGATTTATTCAAACAGGATCACTCCCAAAACAGAGTTCCAAAATGGCTCATCGAGTCCATATTCCCAGCCTTTCACTGCCATCGGCCCTTTCCCTTAAGGCTCAACATTCCCACCTAGGACATACTCCCTCCCAGAAGTCTGTGTAGTCCCTCTCTCCCACTTCCCCTCTTGTTGTGTCTCTCCCCAAGCAATACTCCACCAGCTTCCTGCTGCTCTCTATAGAGGTAATCAGCTCCTCCATTCTCAGCAGGTTCTACTAACTAACCACACATCCCATCCCAAGTGCAACAGCCAGAGCTAATTGGATAGAGCTGGCTGGCTTTAGACCTCCAGCCCTTAAAGTAGAAGGCCACTTGGTTACAGTGCTTCAAGCATCTGTCACAGGTTGTTCTTTCTCCCTCCCTTGTTCTGCCCCCTTCATACTAACTAGGGATGGGGGCATTAATACTCTGGTATGTTCCCTGCAAAAAAGGAAACAAAATCACAAGGCAGCCAATCAACCCCTAGATATCTGTTATTGTTCATTGGCTTTGCTAAGGAAATTCATGCTTAGGAGAGCTGAGTAAAATTAAGTCCTTCCCACTAATAAACCCTCATGACCTGCGAGTCATGCCAGAATGGCATAGGTGTTTTAACATTTACTGTGTGCATTGTAACCTTCCATCAATGCCACATCGGTAGCCACTATGGCCTGCAATAGACAACCGGGTGGAGGAAGCAATCCAGAGGCTGCAGCTTGCGCAGGATGCTATGAGCATGCCACCATTGTATTTTTGCATCTTCCAAGTCTTTGTGTCAGATTCTGGTCCCTGTACAAGGCCTTGATCTGCAAAACCACCCACTGGCCAGGAACAAGCTTCATCAGTGACCTCCAGCATCTTGATCCATGACCCGCTGGGACATCTGTGTTGCCTTAGGACAATTCAGGATAGAATAGGTGGGAAATGAAGGTGGGTTGTCATTTGAGCACAACGGTGGGATGAGCTATCAGAGGAAATTATTGATCAAGTTCTGACAGATTTTAAATCATGCAGGAAGACTTGCCTTTTTGATAGCTTACTCACCATAACTGGGAGGGTGCAAATATGTACTGGCTGAGGCTTTCAAAGCTGAACATGAAATGGACCATCTCAGACAGCTAGGCAACTCTGCAAAAACTCTACTAACATATATGCCCCCAGCAGAGCTCTACAGTAACTGAGAAGAGCAGAGGACTCACTTATATTCACAACAGACTTCGCTGCACAAATCTAATTCACCTACACAATGCTTCCATGAAACAGCAATGGACGCAAGAGAAATCCCTGAGAGAGAGAGATCAGTAGATAAGAAGGTTGTTATGAGCATTGTTTTAGAGAGCTCAGTCATCCAACTTTGTCCCTGTGTTTGGAACCTCTTAATAGTTTGCCCCTGCCCAGACTTGCTGTTCCTACAGGTTTGTTGGTGGTTTAAGCAAACATAACCTTGCTCTCACCTCTCTGTGGGACTGCAACACTCCACTGACTTCAATAGAGCTATGCCATCAAATTATCCCAGACTTGCCCCATGGTAAGCAAAGGTAGAATTTGACTCATAACCTCCACCATTGTTTCCCAGCACAACGGCTTGTATTGAGCAGAACCCATAAACTAATCTTCTGCTAAACAACCCATGGGGCCACTGAATGCTCGGGATGCCAAAGGAGCACTCAAAGATAATAAGGTCATTGCGGAGAAACGAAATGAATTATTTGCTTCCGTCTTCACCGCTGAGGATGTTAGGGAGATTCCCAAATCTGAGTCATTCTTTTTAGGTGACAAATCTGAGGAATTGTCCCAGATTGAGGTGTCATTAGAGGAGGTTTGGGAACAAATTGATAAACTTAATAGTAACAAGTCACCAGGACCAGAGGGCATTCACCCGAGTTCTGAAAGAACTCAAATGTGAAATGGTGGAACTATTAACGCTGGTTTGTAACCTATCCTTTAAATTAGCTTCTGTACCTGATGACTGGAAGATAGCTAATATGATGCTGATATTTTAAAAGGGCTCTAGAAGTGATCCTGGCAATTACAGACTGGTAAATCTAACATCAGTACTGGGCAAATGAGTTGAAACTATAGTAAAGAATAAAATTTTCAGACACATAAATGAGCATAATTTGTTGGGGAAAAGTCAATATGGTTTCTAAAGAGGGAAATCATGCCTTACTAATCTACTAGAGTTCTTTGAGGGGATCAACACACATGTGGCCAAGGGGGATCCAGTGGAGATAGTGTACTTAGATTTCCAGAAAGCCTTTGACAAGGTTCCTCACCAAAGGCTCTTAAGTAAAGTAAGTTGTCCGGGGATAGGAAGGAAGGTTCTCTCATGGACCAATAACTGGTTAAAAGACAGGAAAAAAGAGTAGGAATAAATGGTAAGTTTTCAGAATGGAAAGAGGTAACTAGTGGTGTCCCCCAAGAGTGCACAATAGGACCAATCCTATTCAACCTATTTATAAATGATCTGGAGAAAGGGGTAAAAAGTGAGGTGGCAAAATTTGCAGATGATACCAAACTGGTCAAGATAGTTAAGACCAAAGCAGACTGTGAAAAGCTTAAAAAAGATCTCACAAAACTAAGGCTGTGTCTAGACTACATCCCTTTTCTCAAAAAAGGGATGTAAATTAGACACTTCAAAATTGCAAATGAAGCCGGGATTTAAATTTCCCATGCTTCATTTGCATAATGGCGGCCACTTTTTTTTGAAACGGGGCTTTTTGATAGAAAAACAACAGTTTAGATGGGGATCTTCTGAAAATAAAACCCTTTTCAAAAGATCCTGTAAACCTGTACAGAATCTTTCGAAAAAGAGTTTTATTTTCAAAAGATCCCAGTTTAAACTGCCGTTTTTCTATCGAAAAGCCCCGTTTCAAAAAAAACATGGCCACCATTATGTAAATGAAGTGTGGGAAATTTAAATCCCAGCTTCATTTGCAATTTCAAAGTGTCTAATTAACATCCCTTTTTTGAGAAAAGGGATGTAGTCTAGACACAACCTAAGTGACTGGGCAACAAAATAGCAAATGAAATTTAATGTTGATAAATGTAAAGTAATGCACATTGGTAAAAATAATCCCAACTGTACATACAAAATGATGGGGACTAATTTAGCTATAACTACTCAAGAGAGAGATCTCGGAGTCATTATGGATAGTTCTCTGAAAACATCCACTCAATGTGCTGTGGCAGCCAAAAAAGCAAACAGAATGTTAGGAATCGTTTAAAAAGGCATAGAGAATAATACAGAGAATATCTAATTGCCTCTATATAAATCCATAGTATGCCTACATCTTGAATACTGCATACAGTTGTGGTCACCTCATCTCAAAAAAGATATTTTGGCATTAGGGATGTTTAATATTGGTTAATTGAATAGTCGATTTAGTTGGGATTGGTCCTACCTTGGGCAGAGGGCTGGACTTGATGACCTCCTAAGATCTCTTCCAACTCTATGATTAACCTTGTGAATTCTTATCAGTTACTCGACTAGCCTTGGGGGTGGGGCCAGCAGCCAGTGTGCTCCAGCCTCACTCCTAAGAAGCCCCCTGCCACCCTCTCTTGCTGCTTCTTTATCAGAGGCAGCAGCATGGGATGCCAGGTGGTCTGCGAACTGGTCTGCAAGGGGAACCAGTTTAAAAACCAGCTACCCTCCTGGACTGGCTGCCTGTTGCCCTGTGCTGCTGCCTCTGATACAGAGGCAGCAGCACAGGGTGGCAGCAGCCCCTGTCTGAGGGGCGGGACTGAAGTCCCAGACCTGGCGTGAGCTGGAACTGAGCTGGGCTGCCTGCCAACCTGGCTCCTAATACACTTTAAATGCAGAGCCACAGTGGGGGTGGGTCCCAGACCTGGCACGAGCCAGGACTGAGCCAGGCTGCTGGCCAGACTGCTAAAAAATTTACTGGAAAGGGAGTGGGGAATGCGTATAGTCTATAGCATTAACCTATACATTTTTTCTTATTGGTTAATCAGCTACACTATTACATCCCTAATTGGCATTGGAAAAGGTTCAGAAAAGGGCAACAAAAATATTAGGGGTTTGGAATGGGTCCTATATGAAGAGAAATTAAAAATACTGGGTCTTTTCAGCTTAGAAAGAGAAGACTAAGGGGGGATATGATATAGGTCTATAAAATCATGAGTGGTGTGGAAAAAGTGAATAAGGAAAAATTATTTACTTGTTCCTATATCATAAGAACTAGGGGTCACCAAATTAAATTAATACGTAGCAGGTTTAAAACAAACAAAAAGAAGTTTTGCTTCATGCAGTGCACAATCTGTGGAACTCCTTGCCAGAGGATGTGGTGAAGACTAGGACTTTAACAGAGTTCAAAAAAGAACTAGATAAATTCATGGAGGTTAGGTCCATCAATGGCTATTAGCCAGGATGTGTAGGAATGGTGTCCCTAGCCTCTGTTTGTCAGAGGCTGGAAATGGATGACAGGAGAGGGATCACTTGAGGATTACCTGTTCTGTTCACTCCCTCTGGGGCATGTGGCATTCCACCGTTGGAAGACAGGATACTGGGTTAGATGAACATTTGGTCTGACCCAGTATAGCCGTTCTTATGAATTTTTTGACTATTTCCTTACTACTAGCCTCATGAAACTATATGAGAATCTCAGCTTTAGAAAACACATTCAAAAGGCTCAGAATCCAAAAGGCAAAGAAAAAACTAAACATGCTTTTTTAATCTCATGATTTTTAAGCCAGTCCCAGGGGCTGGACTCTAATACTGCACGTTTGAGTTGACTAGCCTGCATCACCATCTCTTTGCTCAGAAGTTAAATTCTAAACCTGCTAATTATCTTTTGAAAAGCTAATTCAGCCACGAACATATGAACTTTCTTGAGCAGAAGATAATAAGCAACTACTACCTTCATTTTAATCAAACTCAGCTGTTTGCTTGACAATTGTGGATTTTGTTTCAAACAGTATATGGTCTTAGGCTACAAATAGGAGCCAAGGTGTTGTATTGCTGAAGCTTGTGACCATTTTAGATTTGCTTATGTAATGCCATATTTGGAAAAAAAACAAAACCACACACTTGAAAATCCTTGGGCCTCCTCTTAGGAACAAAAGGGAAACTCTAGCCTCACTTCCTCTTCCACTAGCACACAGGTCCTTTGTTTAAACAGAGGAGTATGTTCCTCTCTAGCAATGTGCCAGCATGTCACTGCCATTCTTATACTGCCCTATAGAGAAGTGGCCTAAATTTGCAAGACCAAGGACTAGATTGGCAATTTACCAGAAGCCTATGGGGTGCCCCAAAGCTGCATACATTTACATGTACTTAACTGACCACACATCCATACTTGCTTGTGCACAGAGGTTACTCAAGACAATTGGCCGCCATGAGTGAATGTTCAGTCTTCTAAGAGTTCATGGCAGATGCCCCAGGATCTCCCCAGCTGTTGTCACCCCCATCCCTGAACCTCATGTAGCTGGGTTGCAGGCTGAAAGGCCAGAAACTGGCCTGGGGCTACAAAGGTTGCTGGGCCCCAGTGAAACACCCTGCGGGATGGGAACAGTCTGACACCAGAGCACTGGCAGAGGGAAGCTCCCAGGCTGTAGGATACCGATTAATGAGCATCACAGACACCCCCCCCACACACACACACACACCTCCCACAAAAAGCCACTCAGGCTGGGAGCATTGATCACCCTCACAAAAGGGTGGCAGACTACTTCCCACTGGACAGTGGTGGTCCCTGCCTTGCCAGCTTGGCCATCTCTGCACCGTGGCTCCCTGTGCCACCAGGTAGGGTTACCAGGTAGACCCCCCCCCCAAAAAAAACCCAGACACACTTGATCGTGGGCGGGAGGGGAAGGAGGGACCGGCTAGGAGGGGGCAGGACTGGCTGGGAGGAAGGGGGGACAGGAAGCAGAACGGGGGGAGGTCGGGGGCCGCAGGGCTGGCCAGGAGTAAGGGGGGGCCGGAGAGCAGAGCTGGCAGGGGGAAGGGTGCAGCGGCGCTGGCCAAGGGAGATCAGGAAGAGGAACAGGCCAGCAGGAAGCAGAGCTGGGGGGGGTGTTGGGGGCTGCAAGGCTGGCCGGGAGGAAGGGGGGGGCCCGGAGGAAGGGGGGCGGGAAGCAGAGCTGGGGGGGGGGGGTGCAGGGGGAAGGGCCAGGGAAGATCAGAAGCGGAAGTGGGGAAGATTCGGCTGGGAAGGGGAGGAGTGAGCAAATCAGCCGGCGCGGCACGGGACTGACCCGGGCACTTGCAGGTCCCGGGGCGCTGCCCATCCCACGCAGGCTCCCGGCGACACACAAGCGAGGAGGCGGCTTCCCCTCCTCCTCACACTCAACCAACTGAGGGCTCCCGGTGGCAAGTGCGGCCCCGCTTCCCACCTGGGACTCCCAGCCGCTCCTCCCACTCCTGCCAGGCTTCCGTCCGGCACCCAGCCGGAAAAATCAGAAAATAGTGGACATTGCACATGTCCAGTATTTTCTGTTTTTTTTTTACCGGACAGAGCGCGCAAATACCGGACTGTCCGGTACAATACCAGACAGCTGGCAACCCTACCACCAGGCCATCATCCCCCTGCCCCCCAAGCTCTACATCCCTGGTCTGCCCTTGAGCAACCCACACACCTTTCCAGATGAGTCCTTGCTACAGGGGAGCAGCGCCTCCAGAGCATGGGCATCATCAGGTTGAAGCAGAAGCAGGAGCTGGGGGCTGCCTGGGCAGCATGGCCTGTAGACGTGGGCTAGCCACAGACATGGAGCCAAACATGTCGCTGAGCTTGTGTCCAAAGCCCCAGCAGCACGTGTAACACCAGGAACAGCCCTGACCTGAGCCACTCAGCAGCTGTGATCTTCCCATGCTGGGGGTGGGAGCTCCAGAGGTGGTGGAGGGAGTGTTGCCCAGGCAGCCTGGCTCAGGGGACTTCTTCCCATTCCCCAGCTGGAAACTACCCTTCACTGGGCAGCCTCATCTCCTCCCTGACAACTGCCTAGTCAGCCAATAGCTACAGCAGCCTCTGCTTGCACATTATCTTTTCCTTGCTAGATGAACAGAAATTGCTTGTTAGCAGAACTCACGAGCAATGTAAACAATATGACCCAGCCCTCCCACTGGAGACATACAACAGACACGGGCCCTGGCCTCTTTGAAGTACCAGACTCCGTGGCTGCATCTCGGTTCTTTGTGGCCGTAGGAGCTCAGCTGTAGGGGCGGGAATCTGGAGGCCTGGGTTCCATCCCCTGCTCTCTCACTGGCTCACTGCACCACTCAGATTCTCCCTTCGCTAGTGACACTTCCCCCCCGTCAAGTGTGTTGGGATTGACAGATGTAAGGCGCTGCATGAGCAACACAGCATTCATATTCTCTGAGGCAGCACAATTGCAGGGCAGATGCACAACTCCACGTGCCTGCTTTAAAGCAGACAGACACATGTCCCACGCACATGATCCTAGGCACGTCCTCTCTCTCTCCCATCCTTGACTTGTTTCAGGACTAATCTGTCTTCTCTTTAGAGGGAAATCTCAGCCCTGTCTGACTGTTACCCAGTTCTAGGCTTCTGGAACATCGGCTACTCTGTTACTTCATTATAAACTGCTGAGAGCTCAGAAAGCCGTTCCATCTCTTGGGCTCCACGCTTCTGGGTTAACCCTGCACTTGTTCTCAGCTCCTTTCCCAAGAAGCAGTATCCTTGGGGGTAGCTCTGGGATTGCAGGGATTTTAGGGTCACTTACTGAAATGTATTCAAGCAGGACCCCAAAAGGATGCTGAATGCTGCTTAGGCTCCAGTGGGACCTGCCCTCAGCAAAGCACTACCAGGGAGCTGTCAGCAGGCTCTGACGCCATAACTGAGGCTAAAGAAGGTGGAGGAGAGGGAGGAAGGAACCGTGTAAAGAGGGTTTTGCTGGAGGCTCAGAGCTGGATGGGAGGAATCATTAGATGCAGTGGGGGGAACTTCTGAACAGCTGCTGTGATCTTCTCATTAGAATTTGAACCCACATTGCAGAGTTTGAACCTAGCTCTAAACTCTTGGTAGTTTTATGGAAGGCTTTTTAAGGCTCCCAGCATCTGAGCACATCTCGTACATTAACCAATTAATCCCCACAGCACTCCTACAAGAGAGACAATAGCACCAGTGTTCCCTGTAAGCTATGCACTTGTGTAGCCACTCAGGAGAGTTTATGCCAGCCAGGTGATTAGCAGAGTGCTCACAGCTAGGCTGTTTGGTTCCACTGGTGGTGCACATTCACACATGCCTTGGTGCACATACAAAAAATTATTCCACACATGGCTGGAAAAGATTAGAGGGATCATTGAATAGCATCAAAGTGGGTCTTTGCCCACAAAATCTTATGCTCCAATAAATCTGTTAGTCTATAAGGTGCCAAGGACTTTTGGTTTAATTGAATAGCAGTATCCTCTTTTACATGTAGGGAAAATGAAGCATCAATCAATTAAATGACTTGCCATCTTTACCCAAGAACTCTGTGTCGGAGCCAGGATAGAACCCACACCTTCCAAGCCCCAGGGGCATGGGAAGCAGTTTGGGGCTTTGAGTTTACAGCCAAGTGTAATAGTCTTCTGGACATCCTGGCTCTCCCTGAGCTGGCATCGCTCAGCTGTGACTGACAGGGACTCCAGGCCAAAGTCAGCCTGGGTGAAAGTGGGAAGTCTCTGAGAGCTGAGCCCACTTGCACAAGAGTTCATCTGTTCCTGGTTGGGTGGATTTTCTCCTTTTGTCTCTCAAATGCTTCATTCCATCATGTTCTCTCCTGCTTTCTCCAGACTTATCTGCTCATCCCCTTCCTTTAGTCTCCATCCTCCATCCCTTTGTCTTCTCCTCATTCTCCCCTCACCTCCACAGGTCCCTCATTCCTGCAGCACAGGAACCCTCCCTGGGCTTACCTCCGCTCCTATAGGTGACCAGAGTGCTGCAGGGAGCCAACTGGAAGCTCTGTTGGATTTGGAGCAAACCTGGTGGTGGGAGTGGAAAGGGGGTTTAGAGTAACACTGTGGACCACTCCCAGCCCCTGTGCACCCATGGAGCTTGTGGGGAGAGCCCCAGCATTGAACTGGAGACAGATTGAGATATTTGTCATTGCAAAACATTTTAAAAGCCGCAATGTCATTATTATATCTTTGTCCCAACCCCCTTCCTAGAGGCTGTAAACGGAGCTAGAGCTCTGCCCAGAGTTCATGCCCAGTGGGCACAGAAATCCAGGTCATGTTCTCCTCAAGAATGTGCCCAGAATCTATACCGTATGCACAAAGAATTCCATTTGAAGCACCTCCCCCTGCCTCCATTCAAAGAGCTTTATCCAGAATCTACCCCCTCTTGCCCAGAAACTTGGAAATCCTTTTTTTTTTTTTTGTTCTTACCCTAATGGCCAGCAGATGATCAGATCAGGGGAGTCATCTCCCTGACTGATGTAAGAGAAGCAGGAGTCTGAGGAGTCAGAAGACTTGAGTTCTGGCCCTGTGTGATGAGGGACAATCCTGGGGAAATTATATTATGCACTCAAAACAAGCAGAGCTTTGTTCCTGCACCCACCAAAGTAAAACCCAAGGCAGAACAACTTGTCCAATTGATTCCTGCCCTGATGTTTGTTTGGTTGCTTTGTAGGGCCCCTCTGCAGCGTCTTGGTGGAGCGATTTGGCTGCAGGCTCACAGTAATGCTGGGTGGCCTGCTCTGTGGAGTGGGCATGGTTGCCAGCTCCTTCTCCAAGTCCATCAACCACCTTTACGTAACAGCCGGCTTCATTACTGGTAAGTACTGACGTAGGGCATGACAAAGAAATCACTGGGGTTGGTATTTGGATGTAGCGAGAGTCCAGGGAGGAACGAGTACGTAGGTGCTTCACTCATGTGACAAGCAGGAAAGATTAGAAGAATCAGAGCCAGTGCCCTAATGAGGACAATCAGTAAATATTATAGCAAAATGCAGGACTATGTAGCACTTTAAAGACTAACAAGATGGTTTATTACATGATGAGCTTTCGTGGGCCAGACCCACTTCCTCAGATCAAATAGTGGAAGAAAATAGTCACAATCATATATACCAAAGGATACAATTAAAAAAAATGAACACATATGAAAAGGACAAATCACATTTCAGAACAGAAGAGGGATGCGGGGGGGGGGGTGGGGGAAGAAGGTAAATGTCTGTGAGTTAATGATATTAGAGGTGGGGAAAGGTAGATGTCTGTGAGCTAATGGTATTAGAGGTGATAATTGGGGAAGCTATCTTTGTAATGGGTAAGGTAGTTGGGGTCTTTGTTCAATCCCCCCGGAGTGTGTCGAATTTTAGCATGAATGACAGTTCAGAGGATTCCCTTTCAAGTGCAGATGTAAAAGGTCTTTGTAGCAGAATGCAGGTAGTTAAGTCGTTGAGACAGTGTCCTTTCTGGTTGAAATGGCAAGAAACTGTTTTTTCTTTGTGATCTTGTCTCATATCTGTTTTGTAAATTTCAGACCCTAAGTTCACTGGAACTGGAATGTTCTCCAGATAGATTGGGTGTGTCCATATTTACGTAGGGATGGAGACCCCTTTTTTCTAAGAACAAACATAATAACATGGTGGCGGTTGGGACAGAAGTAATAAAAATGGGAACTTACCAGAAGCTAGGAATGGGTGCCAGGGGATGAATCACTTGATGATTATCTGTTCTGTTCATTGCCTCTGGGGCATCTGGCATTGGCCACTGTTGGGGGACAAGATCCTGGGCTAGATGGATCTTTGGTCTAACCCAGATGGCTCTTCTTTCTCTGAGCCCCTCATGAGCCAATGCCTCAAAGTGGTGTTGTGGCGGCACAGTGCTGCTGCGGCTGCATAAGATGTAAAATGGAAGTCAAGGCCACTTCTGGGCATTAACAATCAGAGAGCAATTCTAGCCAGAGCAGGGTGTCTTAGATACATCTCAGTTTAGGTGTGTACGCTCAGCCAAAGGCTGCCTGCAGCTTCATTTAAGTGGGTGGTTCTCAAATTGTGGGTCAGGACCCCAAAGTGTGTGGGGGTGTAATGGGAACCAACACTGGTGTTAGACTCGCTAGGGCCTTGGGCCAAAGGCCAAGCCTGAGGACTTCAGTCATTGATGGCAGGGCTCATGCTCACAGACGTCCCACTTGGGGCTGAAGCCCCCGGGCTTTGGCTCTGACCCTCTGGGTAGAGTGGACTCAGCTTTGGTCCCCCCTCCTGGGGTCTTGAAGTAACTTTTGTTGTCAGAAAGGGTTAGTGGTGCAGTGACGTTTGAGAACACTAAGCTCCCATCTTGAGCTACCAAGTAGCATTTCTGCATGTGCTGTTGTACAGTGGCCATCCCACACCCCAGGAGGGGAAGTAGTGCAGGGTGGAAGAAGAGGTGCCTGGGGGTCTTTCCAGCCAAAGGCACTAAACCGGAATATAAAATACTGCCTTTTTTTTCTCTCTTTTTTTTTAAAAAGGTCTAGGATCCTGTTTTGGCTTCCAAGCAGGAGTGACTGTGCTGGGTTACTATTTTGTGCGCCGACGGGCTTTGGCCAATGCCCTTGCATCCACCGGTGCCTCCATCGGCCTCACGCTGTGGCCATTGATCTCTCAGTACTTGCTGGATGAGATGGGCTGGAGAAACACTTTCCTCATCTTTGGGGGGGTACTATTGAACTGCTGTGTCTGTGGGGCCATTATGAGACCAGTCCAGCTTGGGCCTCCTGCATCACCGCTGCAGCCCAGCCCTGGATACGAGCCAGGCAACTCGGCTGAAGATGCACAGCTGTCCAATGGAGCTACCCCTCATCAGGTGGAGACCCCACACCAGGCCAGGTTTGCTGCTTGCAGGAGGACTCTGCAGAAGTACCTGGCTTTTGATATCTTCTGCAAAAACAAAGGCTACCAGATTTACACCATTGGTGTAACTTGGATGGTGATGGGCTTCGTGCTGCCCCTCATCTACCTGGTGCCCTATGCCATCAGGAACGGGGTGGAAGAGCGCAAGGCTGCCCTCCTCATCTCCATCATCGGCTTCATCAACATCTTCATGCGCCCCATGGCTGGGCTGCTGGCAGGACTCAACATCTTCACCGGGAAGCGGACGTACCTGTTCAGCCTGGCCGTGCTGCTCAACGGGCTCAGCAATCTCATCTGTGTCATCTCAGCCGACTTCAGCGTGCTCATTCTCTACTGCCTCATCTACAGTGTGTCCATGAGCGGCGTCGGGGCGCTGATATTCCAGGTGCTGATGGACGTGGTGGAGATGGACAGGTTCTCGAGTGCCTTAGGGCTCTTCACCATCCTGGAGAGCGTCACCATCCTCCTTGGACCCCCACTCACAGGTGAGAGTGCAAAGCTGTTATTGGAGATCCACTGACATCAGGCTGGGAAAAGGACAGGGGGTATTAGGGCTCTGATGACAGACATTTGGGAATGTAATGAGGGTGGGAAGGAGGAGCTATCCAAACCCCAGGGGTTCCCAGGGCAGGGAGCACCATTAACAGGAAAGTCAGAAGGGAGTTAGCAGCCCTGATTCACTGGCAGTTTAAGGGCTCAGATCATGCTCTGTAAGCACCTGTGTCGGGAACAAAAGACTGATAATAAAGGGCTGCTCAGTCTGGCACACAAAGAGGTCACATGATGCAATGTCTGGGATTTGAAGCTAGATAAATCAGACTGGAAAATGCAGTATAAATTGACAGTGAGGATTATTATCCCTGGAAACAATTTACTCAACATCCCTCTTCATAGTCATCGGAGTTATTTGTTGTGTTATACTGCAACTGTTTATGCAGAAAGAACAGACACCAACAAAGACTCCAGGTGGTGGTAAGCCCCTCTAGTAAAGTGACAGTCCACCCTAGGTGCCTTATCAGTCCACCCTAGGTGGAGTGCCAGCCTGCCTCCACCCTAGTATCCCTGCCCCATCAGTGTAATATCCTGAGTTGCAACCCAGCAAATAACTCAAACGGCTGACTGTCAAGAGGAAAACTTGGTACTGACTGTGAATCAGGGTCTGACTCCCTGACTCAGCAGGAGCTGGGGATGCTCAGGACTAGGGATGCGATAGTGTACACATTTAAACACACACAAGCCCCTCCACCCCCCTACTGCCTCTGTGTCAGAGGCAGCAGTGTGGGGGGAGGGGGAGCAGGGGCTTGTGGGGAGCTGGCTTGCACAGGGGGTGGGAGGGAAGAGGGGAGGCAGGTTGCTCCACAGAGCCGGTTTTCACTGGGAGCCAGCTTAAAAGCCACCAGCATACTGCTGCTTAGAGCTGGAATTTAATCCCCTGAACAGGTTGCCCCACCTGAAAGATCCCCAGCCAATGGCTAGCGCAGAGTAGGATGATGTGGGACTGGAGAGACTTTGGATAGGATATGCTAGACACAGAAAAATCAAGAGTTGACAGTCAGTGCACTAATGCTCCTATGAGCCTCATGCCCCATGCCTTACAAGTCACCTAATGCTGGTGAAATGCCAGCCTGTCTCCACCCAGGCTTATCAGGATGCGTTTCTCTCTTCCCTTTACATATATGGCACATCATGTACAGTGGGGAATGACACAGCACAAGTGCAGCTCCAGCTATAAAGGCCAGGAACACAGCCTTCTATCGTGCATTCAGCAAGATAGGCCTGCAAACTCTGGGGCCATTATATCATCCCCTGATAGACATATACAGGAGAGCTATCTCCCAGGAGTGTTCTGAGATGTATGGCATTAATGTTCATTCTTTGTTTTGAGATCTTCTGGTGGGAGGTGTTGCGGCAGGGCACAGCTTTATTACTGTTTGTAAAACAGTACAAATATATTTACTTTGTGCTCTTTACCTTTGTACTTCTACTTTACACCAGTGCAAAGAGAGTTTTACAAAGGGTGCCATTAATTAAGATGTTTACATTTAATGCATGCAAGCTATGAATGTTACTGCAGAATTCTTCCCCCCCCCCCCCCACAAGCCTATAAGAAACATCATACATACCAGCTGAATTCTACCTGATTTAAGTATTTTTCTTTCCATCTCTAGCTACTGGGAAGGTTAATTATTTGTACATGATAAATAAGGTAATAACAAAATGTTTTTTAAGTACGTCAAAAGCAGGAAGCCTGCTAAACAACCAGTAGGGACCCCGGACAATCAAGATACAAAAGGAGCACTTAAAGACAATAAGTCATTGCAGAGAAACTAAATGAATTCTTTGCTTCAGTCTTCATGGCTGAGGATGTTAGGGAGATTCCCATACCTGACCTGTCCTATGTAGGTGACAGATCTGAGGAATTGTCACAGATTGAAGTGTCATTAGAGGAGGTTTGGGAATTAATTGATAAACTTAACAATAACAAGTCACCAGGACCAGATGGCATTCACCCAAGAGTTCTGAAAGAACTCAAATGTGAAATTGCAGACCTATTAACTATGGTTTGTAACCTATCCTTTAAATCAGCTTTTGTACCCAATGACTGGAAGATAGCTAATGTAACGCCAATATTTAAAAAGGGCTCTAGAGGCGATCCCGGTAATTACAGTCTGGTAAATCTAATGTCGGAACTGGGCAAATTAGTTGAAACAATAGTAAAGAATAAAATTGTCAGACGCATAGAAGAACATAATTTGTTGGGGAAAAGTCAACATGGTTTCTATAAAGGGAAATCATGTTTTACTAATATATTAGAGTTCTTTGAGGGGATTAACACACATGTGGACAAGGGGGATCCAGTGGAGATAGTGTACTTAGATTTCCAGAAAGCCTTTGACAAGGTCCCTCACCAAAGGCTCTTAAATAAATTAAGTTGTCATGGGATAAGAGGGAAGATCCTTTCATGGATTGAGAACTGGTTAAAAGACAGGAAACAAAGGGTAGGAATAAATGGTAAATTTTCAGAATGGAAAGAGGTAACTAGTGGTGTTCCCCAACGGTGAGTCTGAGGACCAATTCTATTCAAGTTATTCATAAATGTTCTGGAGAAAGGAGTAAACAATGAGGTGGCAAAGTTTGCAGACGACACTAAACTGCTCAAGATAGATAAGACCAAAGCAGACTGTGAAGAACTTCAAAAAAATCTCACAAAACTAAGTGATTGGGCAACAAAATGGCAAATGAAATTTAATGTGGATAAATGTAAAGTAATGCACATTGGAAAAAATAACCCCAACTATACATACAATATGATAGGGGCTAATTTAGCTGCAACTGATCAGGAAAGAGATCTTGGAGTCATTGTGGATAGTTCTCTGAAGACACTGCAGTGTGCAGTGGCAGTCAAAAAAGCAAACAGGATGTTAGGAATCATTAAAAAAGGGATAGGCTACGTCTACACTGGCACCTTCTTGCGTGAAAACAGCCGCTCTTGCGCAAAAACATGCTGCCTGTCTTCACTGGCCACGTGTTCTTGCGTAAGTAAACTGACTTTGTACTGTAGAAAATCAGGGCTTCGTACGCAAGAACTCTGATGCTCCCTCTCAGGAATAAGCCCTCTTGCGCAAGAGCTCTTCCAAAAGAGGCCAGTGTAGACAGGCAACATGAATTTCTTGCGCAAGAAGCCCCTATGGTTAAAATGGCCATCAGAGCTTTCTTGCGCAAGAGAGTGTCTACACTGGCATGGATGCTCTTGCGCAAAAGCACATGCCAGTGTAGACGCTCTCTCGTGGAAGAGTTTTTGCACAAGAACTCTTCCGCAAAAGAGTTTTTGCGTGAGAACGTGCCAGTGTAGACACAGCCATAGAGAATAAGACGGAGAATATCTTATTGCCCTTATATAAATCCATGGTATGCCCACATCTGGAATACTGTGTATCCTCATCTAAAAATAGATATACTGGCATTAGAAAAAGTTCAGAGAAGGGCAACTAAAATGATTAGGGGTTTGCAACAGGTCCCATATTAGGAGAGATTAAAGAGACTAGGACTTTTCAGCTTGGAAAAAAGGAGAGTAAGGGGGGATTTGATACAGATCTATAAAATCATGATTGGTGTGGAGAAAGCGAATAAGGAAAAGTTATGTACTTGTTCCCATAATATAAGAACTAAGGGCCACCAAATGAAATTAGTGGGCAGCAGGTTTAAAACAAATAAAAGGAAGTTTTTTTCACATAGCGCACAGTCAACCTGTGGAACTCCTTGCCTGAGGAGGTTGTGAAGGCTAGGACTATAACAAGGTTTAAAAGAGAATTAGATAAATTAATGGAGGTTAAGTCCATTGATGGCTATTAGCCACAATGGGTAAGGAATGGTGTTTATCAGAGGGTGGAGATGGATGGCAGGAGAGAGATCGCTTGATCATTATCTGTACAGTTCACTCCCTTTGGGGCACCTGGCATTGGTCACTGTCGGCAGAAAGGATACTGGTCTGGATGAAGCTTTGATCTGACCTTGTATGGCCATTCTTAGGTTCTTGTAAATATCAACATTTTCAGGTCAGCATTGCTCTCAGCCCTTCAAGGCTTTGTATTTTTACAGCACTTTAAGAGCATTCATTAGCTAATATCTGTTCCTCTGAAGGTTTTCCCCCATCTTCACCACACGGGGAATTTTAAAATGTTTTCAGCATTGAAAACAAATTGATTGGTACAAATTGTTCTGTTATTTGCTTAGTCCTCTTATATCAGATTTTACATGACAACACATTCCAATCTTTGGTGACTATCAGCAGCAAGGGTTCAAGGCCCATGGCTGCTGAAACAAAACAAATAAATGAATTGCATGAGCTGTAAACTCGGTCTCCTCCCCCCCCCCCCACACTTAATTACTGACTTGGTCTCTTGTGGAGCAAACATTGGTGGAAACAGGAGAAAGCACAGCTATGCTTTCTTTCAAGTCCTAAGGCCACACAAAGAGTTTAACCCACATGTATTGAGCATTGGCCTGATTCCGACAAGAAGCAGACCCCGCCTTTTGGGGACTATTTCAAAGCAATATTTTTTATAAGTGCTATTTCAGGTGAAAAAAATGCAAATGGCAGTAGCCATGACATCACATCCTTATGTGAGGTTCCAAAGAGGATGGAGAGAGGCTGTTCTCAGTAGTGACAGATGGCAGAACAAGGAGCAATGGTCTCAAGTTGTGGTGGGAGAGGTCCAGATTGAATATTAGGAAAAACTATTTTACTAGAAGGGTAGTGAAGCATTGGAATGGGTTACCTAGGGAAGTAGTGGAGTCTCCATCCCTAGAGGTATTTAAGTCTCGGCTTGACAAAGCCCTGGCCGGGTTGATTTAGATGGGATTGGTCCTGCCTAGAGCGGGGGGCTGGACTTGATGACCTTCTGGGGTCTCTTCCAGTTCTATGATTCTATGATAAGGGGATGGTTGGATGAAATAACATGATCTTGGTAACTAATTGACCATTCATTATCAGTTGGAAATAGGTCAATGGAGGGATGATAGGAGTTGCTATAGGGAACTTTCTGGGTGTCTGGCTGGTGAGTCTTGCCCACATGCTCAGGGTTTAGCTGATCACCATATTTGGGGTCGGGAAGGAATTTTCCTCCAGGGTAGATTGGCAGAGGCCCTGGAGGTTTTTCGCCTTCCTCTGTAGCATTGGGCACAGATCACAGCTGAAGGACTGTCTGCATGTTGGGTCCTTCAAAGTATTTGAAGGCTTCAATATCTGAGATATAGGTGAGAGGATTATTCTAAGAGGGGTGGTTGAGATTCTGTGGCCTGCACTGTGCAGGGGGTCAGACTAGATGATCATAATGGTCCCTTCTGACCTTAAAGTCTATGAATCTATGAATCTATGCACTCATTTCTTCATTATTCCTCCTCCCCAACAAGATATCTACCGTGCACCTAGAAGCATGCCTTCCAGCCTGGGCAGACAGACTCACGCAGATCAGCTCAAGATAGTGCATTGAAAAACAGCAGCATGGTGGTTTCAGCACTGGCGGAGGCTTGCACAAAGCTCCTGAGCTTGGACCCACCTGGCCCCAAGTCTGACTTCAGATGGCTAAGCAGAGCCTCTGCCAGTTCTAGGCCACTGTATTCGTGCTAAGTTGAGCTGAGATGCTCGAATCTGTGTAGGCAGGCTTGTTCCCAGCTGCAGTGTAATCAGTCTGTGGGGGAGTGTCTACATCAGCTTTTAGTACCCAATTGCATTCTGCTTGGATAAGATATCACCACTTTGCCCTACCATGCTAGGTAGCTCTTGTGTGTGCTATTAAACAGCTGCTTTGCTCCACTTCAGAGGCAACTGTATTTCAGTGACCTGAGTGCTGCTTATGCAGCAGTTTCTGAACTGCCCTGGATCCCTTGGGACTGTGTCAAAGTAAGATACTATTCTTTGGTGCGCAACTTTGCTCTGGCTGAGCTCTGTTTCTATTTCAGGTCTTCTGGTGGATATAACTGGCCAGTTCAGTTATGTCTTTTATGCCTCCAGCTTCTTCATGGTGTCAGCTGCGCTCTTCATGGGTTTCAGTTTCTATGCTTTGGACAGTAAGAACAAACTGAAAGAAGCTCCAAAGCTAGCCACCAATAACCCCACCGGATACCAATACACTGAAGTGCCAACTAACCAAGAGCCTGAAAAACAAGCCCCTCCTGCAGTCATGTACATCACAAGCATCTGAACGAAGAGGAACCCATAGAATTCTGTGGCCCGCAACGCAACGAGTAGTGTAACTGGAGATGGGGGGAGGAGGGAGGAAGGGAATGCCTCCTTTCCACAGTAACCCATCTGTGTCTTGCAGTGAGCATCTACTCAGCAATGCTGCTTCAGACTTTAGGTGGAAGATCCAGATCAGAGTCAGAGCCCAGAGCCTCAAACCAGCAAGAAAGCCAAAGAACAAGGAGCACTTCTTATATCAGGTGCAAGGCCCTAAGGCAAGGATAGTTCTGTGACTTACCATGCGTTACTTTAAGCTACTAGAATTAAATTGACAGTGACTTTTAAAAAAAGACTCTATATTGCTTATATATTTCAGTTTTTAAGACTGGAAAAAGATTTATTAGGTTATGCACTACAATGGTTCCTGACACAGAAGCATCTATCAGCCTTGGAAGAGATAAGTACCGCTGAATTGCCTTGTTTGGACATGCCAACCTAGCAAAGATTAATCTCACAGTGAAGTCAGCTGGGTGCCTCCCCCACAGGGGCAGGGAAACCCCTTTCCTAGAGGATGTTTTGCTGCTTTCTCCCATCTGTATGGAATATTACATGGGTTGTAGAAGCTGGGCTAGCACCTGCAATCAGTTGCACTTAGGTCAAAATGAATCTTTTACAAACTAGTAATCATTCCTGCATTTCAAGGACATTTCCAGGGACACACAGCTTTAAATTCAAAGCCCCAATAAAACTGAACGGACTCAAAGTGCCTGCATTTTATAGCTTGTGCCATGTTTTAAGCGCTCTCCTCTTCATCTTTACCAAGGTGTGCTGCAAGAATCTGACAGTTCATGGCCAATGTAAATGCACTAAAAAACAGGGTGAATGAGGGGCAAATACAGTGATGGACATTTATTTTCTTTCCAGCACTAGTCCAGGGCTAGTACTTTGAAAAATGTACTGAGCCTGAAAGCAATTTCAGTAGTCTACATGTAGGGCCAAATTCAGTTAGGGTAAGGGAGACTCTTGCACTTAGAAGATCAGATCCTCATTTTATGTACATTTGTGTAGCTCCTCATCCAGACTCTGACTTAATTACACCCATTTTCCAATATAAAAGGGAGTCTACCCTATGGTCATTTAAATGGCAAAGAGTCAGAAGAAAGTAGGGGGTACATTTAGTTTTACTTACACATTCTCACACACCCCTGTTAGTGACCTTTCTTACTATATTCCTTTTCTGTGGCCTTAGCATATGAGTTTTACTAGTTTGAACTCCCTTTGGTCCCTTAGGGTATGTATAGACTACATGGCTCCGTTGACAGAGCCATGTAGATGAGTTTACTAGACATAGGAAAATGAAGCAGTGATTTAAATAATCGCCGCTTCATTTACATCAAAATGGCCGCCACGCTGTGCCGATCAGCTGTTTGATGGCACAGCAAGGCAGACTGGACGCGAGGCGGTCGACAAGCAAAGTCTTTGTCAACCGCTCTGGTATGAGGTTTACCGGAGCGATCGACAAAGGCTTCCCTCGTCGACCATGGCGCGTCCAGACTGCCCCGCTATGCCGCCAAACAGCTGATCGGCACAGTGCAGCGGCCATTTTGATGTAAATGAAGCGGCGATTATTTAAATCGCCGCTTCATTTTCCTATGTCTAGTAAACTCATCTACATGGCTCTGTCAACAGAGCCATGTAGTCTAGACTTACCCTTAGTGAACAAAAGTGAGAGATGAGGGGGGAAACTAAATGAGG
The DNA here is from genome assembly GCF_052426305.1 of Pelodiscus sinensis. Taxonomy (NCBI): domain Eukaryota; kingdom Metazoa; phylum Chordata; order Testudines; family Trionychidae; genus Pelodiscus; species Pelodiscus sinensis. The sequence goes on from NC_143071.1 coordinate 18,299,004, forward strand.
GTGTAAGTTACATGGTGGTAAATGGGTGTGCCTCTATATGAAGGAAAAGAGGACTAAGGGACCTCTAAGATGGTGTGTAACATGAAAGAAACTACCATTTTGCCAGCTTAGGCTCGTCTCTGGATGTGGCCCAGGATAACAGCTATCATAATGCACTTAATATGCATTTTTCCTTTTATTCTGCTTCAGTTCTGAAATAACTGTAACAGCAGATCTCTCACAGAACATTAAAGGTGAAGACTGTTGCTTTAAACCCCTTGAAAGATGGGAGTTTAAAATGCTATCAGAAAGTAAAAACACTGGCTTTAGTGATTGCCAAGATAACAGATACTGAAGTCATGTCACAATTCAGATAAAAAAACAGCTGCTTAGTTGGAATGATGTGATGAGGTCCCAGCCTGACAAGCCTAGAAGCAAATGCATCAAACCACGAGAAAGCTGAGCCTCTATGCTCTCCAGACAATAAAGACATTCATATCTAACCACCATGGTTTATTAGGATCCCACAATCTAGCAGTGCCTCTTTTGACAACGGCCTCACCCATTTTGCCTTTCTTTGTCACCAATATACTTAAATAAGATTAGCTGGAAGATGTTTATGTGTAGCCACGTACATTTAAAGAAATGTCTTATCTCAAGTCATATGTATTTAGTAACTTTTACATAAAGCCTAAATGGCTAGTAACCACAAAGCAAACTGGGATTTGGTTTTACACAAGCACTCTCTGATCCTTAAGTAAACGTGCAGTTTTTCTATTGTGTGAGAACAAACCAGTGAGAAGGGTCTATGGCTGAGACCTGTTCAAGCTTTTGTGAATAAAGGAGCTAGGCAGCAACACGTGTGGGTTTTTTTACATGATCTGTACATTTTACATTCAATTCAATGGTTTGTTTTTCCTGTTGCTCCTTCCTAACCTTTTCTTCTCCCAGTGAGGTGGAGTCAACTGATCTCTGCTTACCTCAAGGTCGTCTGTTGTTATGAATGACCTAGCCAAGGAGGACAGGATGTGGACTAGGGTTGCAAGATGGTTGAAACAAAAATACCGAATACCGCCCCCTCCCCCCCCAAAAAACACCAAGAAAATATTCTGTTGAAGGAAAAAAAAGGGGGGGGGGGGAGAGACCAAAGTTGTTGAGCAAAAAAAAAACACTCCAAGAACTTGGGGGCTGGAGGGAGGCAAGTTGCTTCTCAGTTTAAATCTCTGTGATAATCACAGGGATAGGATCACTGCTAGGGGTTACCAGGTAGTCATTTAAAAAAAAAAAACGGACACACTTCATGGGGGAAGGGAGGGGAGAAGGACCAGCCAGGAAGGGGGCGATGCTGGCCAGGAAGGGAGGGGGCCTGGAAACAGCTAACAGGGGGGCAACGGGGCTGGCTGGGGGAGATGGGGGGGCCAACGGGAAGCAGGGCTGGTCGTGGTGGGGGGGGGTTGGGTGGAACGGGGATGGCCGCAGGATATTGGGGGAGGGGGACTGGCCAGGAGGGGGGCAGGGCTGTCCGGGAGGAAGGGGGTGGGAAGCTCAGCTGGGGGGGATCGGGGGCTGCAAGACTGGCCGGGAGGAAGGGGGGGCAGGAAGCAGAGCGGGCGGGGGGGGGGAGGTGCAGTAGTGCTGGCCAGGGGAGATCAGGAAGAGGAACAGGCCGGCAGGAAGCAGAGCTGGGGAGCGGGGAGCGGGGGCCTGGCCGGGAGGAAGGGAAAGCGGGAAGCAGAGCTGGCGGGGGGAGGCGGAGGTACAGTGGTGCTGGCCGGGAGAGATAAGGAAGAGGAACAGGTTGGCGGGAAGCAGAGCTGGGGGGCGGTGCAGGGGGGCTGGCCGGGGAAGATCAGGAGAGGAAATGGGGGAGAACCGGCTGGCCGGGAAGGGGGGGGTGAGCAAATTGGCCGGCGGGGAGTGGGACTGACCTGAGCACTTGCTGCCTGTCCCGCGCAGGCTCCCAGCAATGCACAAGCAAGGAGGAGGCTTCCCCTCTTCCTCACACTCAACTGAGGGCTCCCGGTGGCAATCGCGGCCCCGCCTCCCAGCTGGGACTCCTAGTCGCTCCCCACGCCCCTGCCAGGCTTCCGTCTGGTGCGCAGCCAGAAAAATCAGAAAATACCGGACATTGCACATGTCTGGTATTTTCTAATTATTTTTTTTTTACCGGACAGAGCGCGCAAATACCGGACACCTGGCAACCCTAATGTGGACCCATCCAAATTGCTCCTAATCTAAACAAAACAGTGACCTGAAGGAGCAAAGAAAGGCATCTCCCTCCCTTTCAAGAGGTGATTACTGCATCTTCAGTGCTACTAGTCATGGCTCACTCAAACCAGGGAACAAGTAGTATGATGCATGCTGCTCATCACGTGGTAAAGAAAATGATTAACACATTTCACAAAGACAGAAAACTGACAGAGATTACTTCTTCCATTACTGAAAAGAAACTTGGGGCAGGACGTTAACAGAGACCCAAGCAGCAACGTTACACAACAGTTTAGGGCAGAGAGTAAAGATACTTTTATCCAGAAACAGGCGTGGGGCATTTTGTTTTACTACTCCGACATTATGGGGGCAGTGCTCTGGTTTTTATTTATATTGACTTTCATGCAAGCTGAGACATTGCTCTGATAAGGAAAAAAACTGGTTTATGTTGACATCTCCCAGGTTAAATAGCTCTTAGGGAGGTGGTGTTGGATTCTTGCTTTCTTGTAATATAAAATAGTGAATGTCTCCAGCCAGATCACTGATTTCCGGCCAATGGGAACTGCAAGGATTGTACTTGGGGCAGAGGCAGTGAAGGAGATCCCTCTCCCTCTGAAGGGGCACACCATGCAGACACACACACACACACTTGCCCCAACAGCTAACAGCTTTGAGTGGCATGGGGGGCACTGGCAGACAGAGAGCCAACCTGAGGGTTCTGCTGGGAGCCACCTACAGTAAGCACCTCCTAGCCAGAGTTTCCACCTGGCACCCCACTCCTATTGCACCCCCCTTCTTTGCCACAGGTCACAACCCCCTTCCCATACTCCATCCTCCACTTCATTGCTTACCCCACACTCCTGCACCCCAATCCCCACCTGAAGCCCCTTCTGCAACCAACCTCCATCACAGACCCCACACCCATCCATTAATGTCATAGAAAAGTACAGCCCATGAACATTTACCAAATATTTGGATTGGCCCCCCTCCTCAAAAATTATTGACCACCCTGACCTACACTATAATCTCCTCTGGGCTGGGTCCTTGTATTTATTCATAAAAGGCCATGCAATAGGTATAATAATAAAATTCCTCCTTGGAGTGACACAGCAGAACCGAGAGATTAGAACACACAATCCCAGAGGGCCTTGAGGTCATAAGAAAATAAGGTAACAAAGGTTTCTTTCATTAGATTTAAAGTCACTCAACTATGCAATGTAGCCACAGCTTAACCTCCCCCGAAGCACAACTGATTTCTACAGACTTCCTAAAGAGAGGAAAATAAAATCAGTTTTAATTATGTTGACACTACTACTACCTTAGCCTGGTTATAACCAACATAGTACTGATGGAGCAGGGAAATTATCTAAAAGTAAATCCGGGCCCCCCAGCATCCTGATCCCATTGTGACTACAGGTCCCACCCACTCTTACAGGCTCAGCACTTTTGCAATAAGCCTGTTTGTTTATTGCTATGACATACAGATCAGGAGTTCAGTCTTCAGAATATTTCAGGATTATGAGCAATTTATATAGATTTTATATGTTTACTCATAGTTGTAACATCTTATATAGATGTTACAACTATATGTAAACAGTCAGCACAAAGTGTCAGAGACACATGTTCATGAAGAACCACTCTGCACTAGCTCAAGCTGACAAATTATCTTCAAGGATAACCAAGTCAAGCTCCAGATGGGGACCCATTTTGACAATTCAGGAAGACTTAGTGACCCAGAGCAATTCAAAAAAATGTGTGAATGGCTCCTTAAGAGCCACCTGGGGAGACACCTGGCGACCCTTTTAAAATGTAATGGCGACCCATATTTCCTGCTCCAAGATAACCTGAAGGTGCTAAGCACCAGGATTGCCTTGAAAAGGGTCTTGTCACAGGATACTACTGTGGCCTGTGAATTCCCTACCATAGTTGCTATGTAAACCTCACAAGACTCACAATTAAACCCACTTTCATGCTGCTTCTTATTAAATGCAAAAAGCGGTCACACCTTCTGGCCATCTTGGGTTTATGCTGAAGCAAGACTACAACCAGAAGGAACAGAGGTAACAGGACTCAAAAAGACAAAGATGGGCTTCTCCTCCTGAAATGAATGGTGGTTTGTCTTTTCCCCCCTAAATCATCTCTCACTTCCTGTCTTCCTCCACCTCCATCTTTCTCCCCAATTCATAAACTTCTCTCCTCCCCACCTCCTGCCTGCATTCATACACTGACTAGTTCCCCTGCCCTTAGTGGTCCCCCCAGGTCTTTATAAATGTGTTGGGCTTGAAAATACAACTATTACCTTAAGGACACAAGCCTAGTGAACACTAGAAAAAGGCTTGCTGGTATACAGTACTAGCAAATCCTTTTAGTGCCAATGGTACTTATACCACCAAACGAGTGCTTTTGTTCGTGTGCCTTATACCAGTTCCCTGAGTGAAATAAGATATACTGGCAAAACGCTGGTATAACTGCTGGTTATAGAGGAGATACGTGCTGACATAAAAGTGTTATACAAAAAAAAAAATACATGCCACTACACAACACTGCTACACTGGCAAGTTTCTAATACAAGCCTGGCCTATGCCTACAAGCCTGGGTAAAAATATCTGCACTTTCACACAAACAAGCAAACCCTGTAATTTTAAAGTGCTGAATTTAATTGTAGCAGCATCAACCTATTTAATCTGTACATTCAGATTACAAGGATAAGGCCATGTCTACACTACGAAGTTAGATCAAATTGATTAAGGTTTATTTTTTAGCACCCAATTTTGTAAAGTTAAAAGCGCATGTCCTCACTGTGCAAAGCGATGCATACTGGAATGGCGTACCGTCTCCTATTTTCCCAGCCCACAGAAAAGGAATGGGATTTCCCCAGCGCCTGGTTTCCTGGGGCGGCTCAGTTCCTGACGGAAGCCTGCTCCAGACATGTGGCGGGGTTTTTTTCTAGCTCCCAGTGTGGCGCTGCGGCTCTTAAAAGGGGTTGCGACCGCATTTCCGCCCCAAGCATGTTTTTTTTTCCCCTCAACATGTTTGCCCCAGAGTACCGGCACATTTTTCTTACCAAAAAAAAGCACTGGTAGCTATCCCATACTTCCATCCACCCCTTTGCATTCTGGGTTAGGCTCCCAGTGACTGATCGAGCAAAAATATTGCAGCAGATATTTTTGGGTACGTTTTGTCAACCTCCTATATTGCACTTATCTCTCCCCCCTCCTCCCCCACTTGAAAACAACGGCAAAGCATCTTTTTGTGCCCTTTTTCACCCTTCTTATCCATGCAGATGCCGTAACAGAATAAGCATGGATCCTGTTCAACTTCCAACTGCTGTGGCAAATGTTGCAAACACCTTGTGCGTTATGCTGCAGTACGTCCAGAGCCTAGCCAGGAACCACCAGAGCGAGGAAGAATGTGAGGAGGCCATGAACATAGACACGCATGAAATCACTGAGTGGAGCAATTGGCATATGCTGGCAGCAGTTGATCCTGCTGTCACAGTGAAATGCTGGTTCTGGTCCCAGGAGACAAGCACAGACTGGAAGGACCACAGTTATGTATCTATGGGATGATGAGCAGTGGCTGCAAAACTTTCACATGTATAAGACTACTTTCATGGGACTTTGCAAATTGCTTTCCCCTACCCTGAAGCACAGCAATAACCAGAATGAGACCTGCTCTGACAGTTAAGAAGTGAGTACAATAGCCCTGTGGAAGCTTGCACCTATTGTTCCTTCTAACCTGAGCACTTGGGCAGGAGCCCAGGGCTATGTCTATACTACGGGGCTTTATTGGAAGAAGGTACGCACATTGCGCTCCACAATGTGCGTACCTTTTTCCGATAGTTTTTCGGAAGAGGCTTTTCCGAAATTTGGCCCATCTACACTGGGTCAAATTTTGGAAAAAATGTCTTTTGGAAGAGCCCTTTTTTTCTCGTGGGAGGAGGAAGACAGGGCTTCCGAAAGCGCATGTTTGCTCTTCTTCTTCTTCAAAAAAAAATGCAGTATCCCAGAAAAACTCCGTAGTCTAGACATAGGCCAGGAGAAATTAAAATGCTACCCAGCTGATTAGCAGAGTACTCACAGCCAGCAGCAGATGGAGAATGTGTTTCTACTGGTAGTGCACATCCATGCATGCCTCAGTGTACATAAAATTTATTCTGATCACAGATGGAAAAAATTAGAGAGAACATTGCTTGCAACACTGTCAGTTGGGAATGAATTTGGAGTGGGTAAATCTACATTGGAGGCTGCTGTGACCCAAATAACTAAGGCAATCAAAATACCCTTCAGCTAGGAAGGATAGTGACTCTGGGAAATGTGCAGGACATAGTAGATGGCTTGCCACAATGGGGATCCCTTTAGTGGAGTGATAAATGGAACACATATCCCTACCTTGGCACCCAACCATCTTGCAAAGGAGTACATAAACCACAAAGGGTACTTCTCGATGGTACTGCAGGCACTAGTGCATCACAAAGGCTATTTCACCGACATCAACATGGGATGGTCGTGAAAAATGCATGACACGTGCAGCTTTAGGAACTCTAGTCTTGTCAGAAAGTTGCAAGATGGAACTTTCTCCCCAGACCAAAATATTACCATTGAAGATGTTGAAATGTTTCTTTGGATGTTGACTTCCTTCATGGCTCATGAAGCCGTACACAGGCAGCCTGGAGAGCAGTAAGGAGTAGTTCAACTACAGGCTGAGCAAATGCAGAAAAGTGACAGAATGTGGTTTTGAACATTTGAAGGAAACGTTTCACAATTTACTGACTGACAGCAAAAGCAACATTCCCATTGATGTAGCAACTTTCTGTGTAGTCCACAATATCTGTGAAAGTAAAGGGGGGAAATTTTTCCGGTGGGATGGGAGGGTTGAGGCAGATCTCATTCCCCTGGTTTCTGGCTGTTCATAATTAAAGGTTAGGTGAATACATAAAGGAGCAGTGAGAATCATAGAGGCTTTGAAAGCTAGTTTTGTGAATGACAAGACAGCAACATGAGTCATGTATGTTGCTCTTAATAAGGTACCCACTGAATTAAGTGTGTTGGCCTGTAAACCATCCCCCCATGTCAAATTTACCATTACTCCTCTTGCCAAAGAGGAGTTCAGAAATCAACTTTAACAGCCTTTAAAGTCAACAGAATGGGGTTGGTGTTTAGAAAATAGACCTAACATAGCTAAAAAAAAAATTAAGGAGATATACCTCTCTCATAGAACTGGACGGGTCCTTGAAAAGTCATTGAGTCCAGTCCCCTGCCTTCACAGCAGGACCACAAACCCTCCCTAGGTTCGACCTAAACTCGGGGGCTACGTCTACACTGGCCCCTTTTCCGAAAGGGGCATGCTAATTTCACAGGTCGTAATAGGGAAATCCGCGGGGGATTTAAATATCCCCCGCGGCATTTAAATAAAAATGTCCGCCGTTTTTTTCCGGCTTTTAGAAAAGCCGGAAAAGAGCGTCTACATTGGCCCCGATCCTCTGGAAAAAAGCCCTTTTCCGGAGGATCTCTTATTCTTACTTTGATATTCAGGCCCTTCCTAGAGCGCAAAAAAAAATTCCTGCTTTAAAACCCATTGTTTTTTATTACAGGAAGAGTTAAACAAATACCATAATGTGTATTTACATCTGTAATTTCAAGGGAGAGTGGTCCCTTCATATTTCAGCACAAAATCCAGGGAAGAAAACATTTCAATCAACAATACAAAGCCTGCTGTGAATACCACACAAAGCAATAACAAATGGGATGCACTTAGGGATCAGTCATTTTATGCTTAAAATTAAGCTCTTCAATCACTCTTAAGGATGATTTATCAGACAAAAGCTGTAGCTAAAGTCTTATTTGGTAGTGTGCAACACTATCATGGCAGAAACAACAGATTACAAAAATCACTTTAGATAAGATATAAAATGTTACATCAGAGAGATCCAGATTTCTAGACACTTCTCACCTTAAGTGACAATAAACTCAGGTATATTGTCACCTGTCAATTATTTTAGCACTTATAGCACCATTCATCCATGGATCTCAAAATGCTTCATACAAGCGGGCAAGCACTGTTACCCCACTTTACAGCTAGGAAAGCTGAGGCACAGAGGGTGTTTCTTGATTAAGCAGCGTGGTCAAGTTCAGATCACGCTTGGTAAATACAAGTTAGCAAAACCTGACCTTCTTTCCCCTAGAATAGATGCAGGATACCATCTTCTAGGCCGCAATTTGATTAGCTAAATATGTCTAAACTAGGAAAAGGGTCTAATTTAAGTTAGGCTCGGCTAACATATTAGCTAAGTTCAATCTAAACTCAACTGCTTTTCCCAGTGAAGACAACCCCAGAGAAGCTGAATGACAGTGACTCGTCCAACATCACACAATGCAATTCACTGGCAGAGCTAGGACTTGAACTTGTCCCAGACTGCCAGAGCCCTGATCTGACTAGTAGATCACAATACCAACACGGGGATTTCTGAAGCCATCACTCATGCATATCAAGCAAGTTGGGGGAGGAAACTCCAGCCAATATCCCTGCCAAGCCGATGGAAGCTTCACTCAGTCTGTGCGCACTGTGTGCCATGTGCAAGAGTTGTATATATTCTTCACTTCCCAACACAGCTCCCCATCCCTACTGAAGGGGTGAGCTGGGCTCCCTGGAGCCCTCTCAGCCTAGGAGGAAGCTTTCCTCTCTGCCAGCTCAGCCAGCTGCTTCTGGCGCCTCTGCAACACCTCTTGACGCATCTTCTCATGGTGCTCGTGCTCCCTGGCACGGAGCTCCTCCACCTCAGGGAAGAAGCGGTGCCTGAGACAGAGAAAGACAGTAACTGCAGTGCACTGAGCCCCCCCTGAAACTTCCCAGTTCCTCTTACTCACCTGAATCCCCCTCCAAAGCCCTGCCAGACATGTCCCCCAATGTTCCCCCAAGACCTTCTGGCCAGGTTCCCACAAGATCTTCCAACCAAGGGCCCCCAGAACCTCCCCCACCCAGATGAGCCCCCCCAAGGTCTGCCGGCCAAGGCCCCCAGTGTCCCCCCACTCAGATGAGCCCCCCCAGCCAAAGCCCCCAGATTCCCCCAAAGATGAGCCCCCCAAGCTCTGCCGGCCAAGACCCCTAGTGTCCCCCCCCCCCACCCCAGATGAGCCCCCCCAGCCAAAGTCCCCAAGACCCCTAGTGTCCCCCCCAGATGAACCCCCCCAAGCTCTGCCGGCCAAGGCCCCCAGTGTCCCCCCACTCAGATGAGCCCCCCCAGCCAAAGCCCCCAGGGTCCCCCCCAGATGAGCCCCCCAAGCTCTGCCGGCCAAGGCCCCCAGGGTCCCCCCCAGCTGAGCCCTACCACCCAAAGCCCCCCCCACCTGTGCACGAAGGCGGCGGCCAGCGCACACAGGATGCTGCCGAAGAGGAGGGGCTTCGCCAGCCGCTTCCGCGCCGACATACGACCCATAGCGGAACACAAACAGGACCCCCGCCCCCACCCTCCTCATACGTCACGTCCGGCCGCTCTCACCATTTCCGCTCTTCTTTCGAGTGGCCCCCCGACGTTCCGCCCCTCTCTCCCCGCGTGCGCAGGCGCGGGGAGGGGCTGGCGAGGCGCTGCGCGCGAGGACAGAGGGAGGCTGGAGCGGCCCGCGACAGGACAGCGCTGGAGACGGTGCGAGCTTGGCGCTGGGTTGCAGAGCAGGGTCGCCCTGCAGCCCCGGGCGCGCGGTGCAGGGTGGCTACAGCTTGTGCTTTTCAGTGGGAGAGCTCGTGGTTTTGGTGCAGTTGTGGAATGGCTGGGTTTGGCAATAGTGCGCCGCGGCCCCTTGCAAGCCGCCCATTCACCAAAGGTGGCAATGATGGAAGCTACAGTGTAAAGTGAGCATTGGGGGTGCGTCTAGACTGGCAAGATTTTGCTGCAAAATCTTGCCAGCTGTCTACACTGGCCCCTTGAATTTGCACAAGAGCACGGACTTTGTAATGGATAAAATCAGTGCTTCTTGCACAAATTCTTCCACGCTCCCGCTCGGGAAAAAGCCCTCTTGTATAAGAATACTTGCGCAAGAGGAACAGTGTAGACAGGGAAGAACTGTTTTGCGCAAAAAAGCCCCGATGGCTAAAATGGCGATCGGGGCTTTCTTGCGCAAAATCACATCTTGAGTGGCCATGGATGCTTTTGCGCAAAAGCATCCTTGCCAAACTAGACGTGCTTTTGCGGAAATACTTTTAACGGAAAAGTTTTTCCGTTAAAAGTATTTCCGCAAAATCATGCCAGTCTAGACGTAGCCTGGGGGATTACCAGCGTAAAAGGGTTAAAAGACTACAGTAAAAACTCATGGCTAGCCTATGCTACAGGCTGTCCTAAGTCCAAGATACATTCCAAAAAACTAAACTTATAGCGAAACAACTTAAGCAATTCCTGGTGACTGACTTCCATTTGCACAAATTGGTTGTTGTTTTTTTGGGGAGGGGGAGGGTGCGTGACTTAAGAGCGGGGAATGGGAGGACTCTTAATGCATCAGTTCCTACAAGAGTCAATGACTTTAGTGTGGAACAGATATATGCTGGGGCGACTTATAGTGGAGACTGATGTAATGGAGCTGCAACAATGCTTGATGAAACATGGGACAATTGCCAATGATTCTCAGTGCAAATAAGATAAACCCAGTTGTAGTGAGCATGTTTCTGATTCAAACCTTGACAGGGCTGGTTATACTACCACTTTCAGTCCCCTCAGTGAATGTGAAGGGAGAGAAAAGAAAACCAATTGCCTATTCTATACTTCTCAGAATGTTTTTATTAACCTTGCAGTGAAACTGAGGTCATACAGGACACTATTTTGAACAAAACTTAATTTTCCTCTCTTTAGCACCATGTCTCAAAAGCAGCAGGATCCACTGGACCTGGGGCGGCTTGAATACTTGCAAGCACTGGTCACAGAGTTCCAAGTAACAGAGTCTCCAGGTGAACTTATAAGCCTTTTTTTATTATTATTAAAGTATATTCCAAATGTCAGGATCATAGCTGGCTCATCAGTTATTGGGGGGGGGGGAGAGAGGTTTTCTTCAGAAATGGGACAGCCCAGCCCACCTCAGCTGCCTCATTCTTCACCTAAATGCATATATATTGCAGAAGCCAAGGAGCAAGTACTGGCTAATCTAGCCAACTTCGCCTATGATCCCAAGAACTACGAATATCTCCGACAGCTTCAAGTCCTTGACCTGTTTCTCGATATGCTCACAGAGGACAATGAGACCCTCGTGGAGTTTGCAGTTGGTAAGGAGTAGCCTTAAAACTTTGTAAAATGAACAACAGTAGTTGAAAGCACTAGTTGGATTTTGATGGATCAGGGGATGTCAGCCTTGCTGCTTTGATTCTGTAGTCCAACTGAGCCAGTTGTAACTAGCTAATTGGGCGCCTAAGGCAAGACCGTCCTCAGCGAGGGCGGGGGTACTGATATGGCGCAAGGCATGAGCGAAGACCGCGTAGTAGCTGTCTTTTCTGTGCCGCCTCAGCCATGCACCCGAGGCAAGTGCCTCACTCACCTCGCCCTTGTTATGGCCCTGAATTGAACTTGGGGGAGAGGCTCAACTCCATGACAAACCATCTATGGCAGATGTTGCTCAAACTGCTTAATGCCCTCAGATACTACAGCGATGATAGGAGTATAAAAATCTATACAGAACAGCTGAAACAGGTGTGAGATCAGGATAGGAAAGCTTCCTAATTGTTAGGGTGGTTAAGCACTGGAATAAATTGCCTAGGGAGGGATCTCCCTCATTAGAGAGATTTAAGAGCAGTTGTGACAGACGTCTCTCAGGGATGATCTAGATCAGTATTTTCCCAATGGTGTTCCGCGGAACCCCGGGGTTCTGCAAAGTGAAAATAAGGGTTCCATGAGAAAATTCCATTACAATTATATTTTATGATTTAAAAAAAATTTAAGCATTTATGAATTTTATTGAAAACAATTTTCATTTGTGTTTGCCACGATAAGTGTCCTTGTGTAATGTCATTACGCTGTGCACACAGTCAGACAGTGGTGCGATCGCCTGTTATATACCACCGTAAATACCCATACTCACTCATTCTCAATGTGTTTTGTTTTTAAATATGTGCAATTAAACTAAATGTTGATCTCATGAACTTGTTTAGCATTTTTTTATTATCCTAACTTATTTGTGGTCTACTTTTTCAGCTCCATATATAAAAGATTGTTATTAGGGGTTCTGTAAAATTCTTTCGAGTTTAAAAGGGTACCATGGCCAAATAAAACTGGGAAACATTGATCTAGATGGTGCTTGCTCCTGCTAGGAAGACAGAGGGACTGGACTTGACCTCTCAAGGTCCCTTCCAGTTCTAGTATTCAATAGGACTTGAGGTGAATTATTTCATATTAAGGCAACATTCCCCTTCACTCTACTAACATGCTGCAGTGCTGAAAATTAAACTGTGTAAGATTAGATAAATCTCTAAATAGTGAAACACAAAGTGTAGCTTAATGAGAGTTTTTAACCCACGTCCTTATTGTAATGAGACAACTATTGAGAACAACTAAGATTTTGCCAGAGAACAGAATCAGTACTCTTTATTATGGTGGTTGTTGACCATTAATCCTAAAATAACTTGTTCTAAAGAATATGAGGCTTCCATTCAAGTGAGTTAGAGTGAATTTAATACAACTGGAGAGCTAGCCATGCCAAAATCAGATCCTGAATGGGTTAGCAGGGTTAAATGATGTGATGGTTAAACTTCCACTGACAGAACGGCACTGGGGGTGTTATTGATTAAAATGTTGCTACTGTGGCTGCACTCTAAGTGCCAAGTTTTGTTGGCATAGAATACATATTAGTATTTACACAAGCGATAGAAATCATATTTACAATATCTTAATGCATATTAATAAGGCCATGCTACTTCTGATAACCTCTTGTAATTGAGTCTTGCTAGAACCCTTGTGCGGTACAGAACGTATATCTAGGAATCGCTCACTCTTCACTGCATTGTAGCCACCTTGGAGGTGAAAATAGGCAGCTCCTGAACAGAAAACCAAGTCTTCTAATCCTACTCTTAAAAAAAAACTTACTAAAGGATTTTTAAGTGACCCGTCTGTTTGTTTCATCTCCTGTGAAAGGTGTTACCTCCAACAGTATAGCACCCCCTCATGTCACATAGAGGAATGAGCACTTTGGTTAAAAAAAAAATCACTTTGAGGAAGGAAGAACAGATTTTTGAGAATAAAATGATCCAGGAGCAGGAGAGTCCCAATTTCCCAACCACTACAAAAATATTCTGGGCAGTTGATTGTGTGTGAGGAAAAGGGTCTCAGTGAAGTGTAAAGCCTTATTTTGTTTCTGATATTGTATGTACTTTGTACACCAGTAAGAAGCAGCATTACATTGGGTGGTACTCACACCTCCACTTGCAGTCTGTGTATATATACACTTGCCCTTAATCTACACGAGAATCCTGTTAGGAAATAACAAGTAGGCTGTTTTTGTGTTTTAAAGAGAACAACCTGGGCCCTGTCACAGACTAGTTTGAACTAACTTAATTCCTGACTGGCCCTGCTTAGTTATTTTGGCTCTAGTTACTGTGTAGACAAGCCCCAAGAAAGAGCTGAGGATCCTGGTTGTAGCAGTGCCACTTATACCTCAACAGGGAGTTAGATAGGTGATAGTAAGAGGGTGCCACAATCCCTCTCTTTTCTATTTCAGGTGGCCTTTGCAACCTTTGTCTGGATAAGACAAACAAGGACTATATCTTGGCGGCAGATGGGGTGGCACCTGTAATAAACTGCTTATCCAGCTCAAATGAGGAAACAGTGATGTCAGCAGTCACTACTTTGATGTACTTGACCATGCCACAGTCTCGCCAGCAGACCACAGCACTCCCGGTCGTAGAGTGCATGCTACGTTTCTCCCTCTCAGCTAACAGGAGGCTAAGCAACCTGGCAAAGGTCTTCCTTGAGGATTACTGCTCTCCTGAGCAGGTGGAGGAGGCCAGGAACCTGAGCAAACATACCGCTGTAGGGATCCCTCTCCCGAAGGACTGACGTTGTGCAGAGCAGAGGGAGGAGCTTGACTCTTCAATTGAATGAGAAGAGATATTCCTGGCTCCATCTTTAGTGGCCCCCCTCCACCTGCAGGCTAGGTCAAGAAGCTGGTGAAACCAGTTGAAAGGAGAAAGACATTCCTAAAATTCTGCCTCCATTTGAAAGGCCCAGGTAAGGAGCCAGGACATGGGTCCAGAAGGCAGGATTGACAGCTACGCTATAACAATACAAAAATTATGGGTGATAAAAATCAGGCCAAATAATCATTTCTGATGCTGCCCTTCTTAGTGTGATTGTCAAGTAGCTTAAACCCAACACAATTCTTTTGCATCACCTTCACCCTAGCTGCAACTATTGCTTCCTGTCTTCTCAGGGACTATATCTTTGAAATAAGTTTAAAACATATGGTTTTTATTTCTCGGTAGGAGAAAACACACCACTTTCTCCCTGCAATTTGCAATGTGGTCACATATCTCAGGACAAAGTAGGAGCCAGCATCCTCATACCACAGGCACCTGGTCAGCTAATTATGATACAGGGCTGTTAAATATCAGTAGGAATAATGTATTCCACCACAACATGGTGGAAAAGATGAAGATTAATATTTAGAAGAGAATACTAACATTACAGCTCAGTGGGACAACCCATGTTGTAGTAGCTTTTGTAAAACTTAAGATATTAACTTAAAAAAATTCAGAGTTAAGTATAAACAATTCTGAATCAGATATTCATTATCTACAGCAGTGGGTTTTAAATTATGGGTCGCAACCGAGTACTGGGTGGTGGAATGTCAGGCACTGGGTCTCATTGCTCAGGGCGATCAGGTGACCAGTGGGGGGTATGAAGACAGCTCCCTGCTGTCCTGGCACTGCAGACTGCACTGCATCCCAGAAGTGACCAGCAAAAGGCCCAGTTCCTTGGTGGGGAGGGGGAAGCACACAGCACTCCGCATGCTGTCCCTGTTCTGAGCACTAGCTCCCGTTGGCTGGGAACCTGCTGCTGGCTGCTTCTGAGGTGCAGCATAGTCTGCGGTGCCAGGAGAAACAGGAAGCTGCCTTACCACCACCACCGACTGGGAGTCGTTCAAGATAAACCCCTCCTACTCCAGCCCTCACCTCCCTCCCCAAAGCCAGATCCCCCTTCTACACCCCAAAGATATTATCCTCAGCCCTGCCCCACAGCGTACACTCTAGTCAAATTATGTTGGGTCATGGGCATCAACAATTTTCTTCAAGTGGATTATGAGAAAAATTTTGCAAACCACTGGTCTACAGCATCTGAAGCCCAAGTCTTCTCAGCTCACATTACTACAGAGAATCAGGAAGTGAAAAAATCTTCTTTCATTATGAACCAACCAGGGTAAAAAGGGAAAGAGTGCTGAACAGCCAATCTGGCTTAATATGTGAAATTATCAGAACTGTGGAAAACAAGATTTCCTTTCCTAACATGACCTCATCGCTCATACTTACAGCTTCAGGTCCTGCAAGAGTGAATGAGACAGGGTACAGTGTTTTCATAGAGTTTCATAACCCTGCTTCCTCTTTCTAATTTCTTCACCCTCTCCTCCCTTTCTGACAACCCCAAACTTGATATCCAGCATTATAAACAGTTGCTTGTCTCGTCATGTTTCTCCCTCAAAACATCATGAATGACTCTTCAAACATTCAGTAGTTTAATTGCACCAACATTGCAGAGATGATACAAATCTTAAACTAAGCTTCGTATCATTGGCCTTTAAAACCCCACCTACCCAGGTCAGTTCTCTTCTTTTAAAAGGGGGTTTCGTTGCCAGTTCCCAATTTGGCTGCCTCCATTGGCAATGAGACTAGCACAGCATTCTTTTCCTGCCTTACTTCTGCGTTTACTTTCCACTATCCCCCTCCAGTCATCGGCCCACGACTGCAGCCGCCTACGTGGTGGCTGAAGCTCTAGGTGCTTGTTATGGCAGCAAGTGAACAAGATGTGCTCCCAGCTCGGCTTAGGCTCCGCACCTGAGAAGAGCCAGAATGGAAAGCTGAGGTTAGTTGGTCTTTCCTCTGAACAACAGTAAATCATCTGCTGTAAAATCTCCACCTTGAACTTCCCAAACCTTGAATGATATCTTTATCATCAAACAGCAGGTCAGCTGATACAACTGTTTTATCTCTGGTCAGAATCAGCCGCTCCACAAACTTAGGACCCAGATGTTTTTCCACCCAGTGGTACTGTGAGGAGAGGAAGAAGAGCATTAGACGAATTGTACTTAGCAGCAAGTCTGACTACTCCTAGCGCTGTGATCTCATGCTGCAGGCCCACATCTCTCCTAGGAGCGTTATGAACCCTGCAATTGGGCCGTTGTCCTGGACACTGAAAGGACTATTGTGAACTGTACTTTCAGGGCCCTTCGCTCGTCCCTGCACTATGTACCTAAACCATGTCAAAGCTGAGAGCTGCCCTGTCTGCCTGCCAGGAGCCCCCAGACAGTGCCCAATTTGTTAGTACTATTCAAACATTTAGGGCCTCAATCTCCTCTTTTACCTTACTGTAAGACAAAACCAGCAGTGTAGTCCATGCAGTTACACTTGTGTAAAGCAACCTGAGAGGAAAGTCAGCCTATGGAATATACTAGGCCCTTTATTATTTAACCCCAAAGTACATGATTATCCCCTCTCTCGCTACATTTCTGCCTGGCACTGATCTCTTGATTTAGTCAAGATTTTCTCAGAGGAGCCTCCAGCATGCAATGCAGTGCATCAGACCCCTCCATACTTGCCTCTGGAGTATGCAGTGGCTTCTACTTGATTCTATTGCATCCGTTCTTTTACCTCCTCCATTCCTCCTATGCCAGGCCTGCACAACTCAGAAAGTGGCGAGGGACATATTACTCCAAAGAAAACAGCTGCAGGCCACAAGTAGGGTTGCCAGATGCTCTCCCAAAATATACTGAACACACAGGCTAAAAATCTTTTTTTTTGGGGGGGGGAGGGAGAACCCACGTGTGTCGGGCATACCAAAAAAACCCCACACTGCCCAGCTTCAGCACGCAACCACAGATTTTGTTGAAAAAATTCACACACAAGGGAAAGACTCCCAGTCACACACAAAGAGAAGAAATATCTCATGGCGCAAAATTTGTTCCCTCTGATACAAGTTATAATATCAACGGGGCATAAATTTTTACTAGCCGGCGAGCTGTGATAGGGTGGGGCTGCCTCGTGGCGGCGAGGGCAACCTGCCCCGCATTCCAACAGCGCTGAACCCCCGTGCTGCATGGGGAGCATGGTGTTCTGACAGCAGTCTGCGCCGCGTAAGCGGCCACCCAGCCAAGCAGCGTGCAGGGGGTCCAAGTCCTGGGCCAGAAGCAGGGGGGAGCTGCAAACGGGCGTAGGGCAGAGCCAGATGTCGGGGACAGGCGCTGGCACAAGAGAGCGCCACATTCAAAAGGGGAGTAGAGGAGAGTGGAAGAGAGGAGGGAGGAAATATTATTTCCGAAAGTCGTGGGCCGCACAGTGAGCCCCTTCGGGCCGCATGTTGGGCGGGCCTGTCCTATGCCATTTCTTGCTACTGTGGTACGAGCTACTGAAAGTTGTTGTTGGTTTGTCCGGTTTGGTTTTTAAGTGTTTTATATTCTGGCTTTCATTGTGTAGGACTCAGATGTCTTGCAAAAGGCATGGCACTGTGTGGCCTAGGCAGACTACTGCTCCTGGCCTTTTATATCACTTCTCAATCTGAACAGCTGCCACTCAGAGTATTGGTGTGCTGGTTCCTGCCGACTTCACAGGCTTTGCTCACAGTGACACGGTACTTGGGCACACACTCAGGGTACATCTATACAGCATGGCTATTTCAAAAGCTACCCCTCGTCTACACAAGCTGCCCGTTATTTTGAAATACACTTTGAAAAAATGAGTGCGCTATTTCGCCATCCCGGTAAACCTCATTGCACAAGGGTTAAGAGATGGCTCAAAATAGTGTGTTATTTCGAAATCTGGTGCTGTGTAGATGCATCAAATTTCAAAATAACTATTTTGAAACAGATTCGAAATAAGATATGCAATTTGTGCTACGCAAATTGTGTATCTTATTTTGAGTTTAGGGTGCTGTCTAGACGCACCCTAATAATTGAAACTGGCAAGATTCAGCAATAGCATCCTTAAAACAGAAGTGAGGGGAAATCTCTAACCTTCTCTAAGATGCAGTGCTCATACTTCAGTAGGGGAGTTGTGCAGATAAAAACATCAGTGCTTTAAAAAAAAATCAGCCTTGATTAGTAGATGTCAGAAACATAGATAATAGAAAAAAGCAGTTGTACTTTAGTGTCCTTACTCCAGCATATGGATCATTTCCTTCATGGCTTCAATGGCTCCTGGAATTGGCTCCAGCCCCAGAAAGAAGCCAGGTGACTCATAGATATTAGCTACTTTAGCCTGGAAAGAGATATGAGGAATATTAGCAATTTTTTAAATTGGAGTTTTGTGCACAATAGCTATTGAAAGTATTCAACATCAGAAGGACCTGTTTTGCCCACATTTCAGGGAGGGAGGCCAAGTGGCTGAGATAATTGTAAATGGGTTACTTAGTCTCACCTACTGGTGCCTGGACAAATCCAGCCCAGGCAGGTAATGGCTGGAAATAATTACCATCTGGTGACCTTTGTGAAATGAATTGTTAGATTTCATTCCAGTTCTCAGTAGACATATCTGCCTGGTTACAAAAACAAATCAATGGGCCACAACACACAGACACATACCACACCATGATAACTAGCACTCTCAGCAGAAGGGCCAAAGTCAGACTGGGGGACAGACTCAGTTATCCTCACATTTTACAGTGGATCCTGCCAGACCATGACTGAATATACTGGTGGCATATTTGTTGTGTTGCTCTCAATGCTTTTGAGTGTGTGCTGTCCAGGGCCTCAAGCAACAAGACTGAAATATCTATGAGCAGATTCTGGTGTCGGTATGACAGTTTCCCCATGGTGATATCAGTGCAAATTCTATTTTAAGATGTTGTAGTGGCAAAATGACTAAAGCAAGGGAATTCAAAGTTTGGATAATATCAGAGGGGTTGCTGTGTTAGTCTGTAACTTGAAAATCAAAGAGAGGTCCCATGGCACCTTAGAGACTAAACAAAATAGATAGAATCATGAGCTTTTTTTGGGGGGGGGGGGTCCACGAACGCTCATGATCCTATATATTTTAGTTAGTCTCTAAGGGTATGTCTACACTACAAAGTTAATTCGAACTAACAAATTAGTTAGTTCGAATTAACTTTTATAGGCGCTATACTAGCGATCCGCTAGTTCGAACTTAATTCGAACCAGCGGAGCGCTTAATTCGAACTAGGTAAACCTCATTCCACGAGGACTAACGCCTAGTTCGAATTAAGGGCTGTGTAGCCACTTAATTCGAACTAGTGGGAGGCTAGCCCTCCCCAGCTTTCCCTGGTGGCCACTCTGGGCACCACCAGGGAAACTCTTCTGCCCCCCTCCCGGCCCTGGGGCCCTTAAAGGGGCATGGGCTGGTTACGGTGCCCGTGCCAGGTGCAAGCCTGCCAGCACCCAGCCAGCAGACCCTGCACCTGGCACGGCTCGAGCCAGGCACCCGCTGCCACCCAGCCCTCCACCTCTTCCTGGGACCAGGCTGGCGGCTCCCGGGAGCCTGCCCGGGTCCGCAAGAGGCGGGCGCCCGCCTGGTCTAGTGCGGACATCGTGGACCTCATCCACGACCTCCGCACTAGGCACAGGAAAGTGGCCGTCTAGGGCAGGATAGCTGCCAGCCTGGCCACCCAGGAGCAGGTTTGCATGAAAATCAAGGTGGTCCACTGAGACCCCCGACCCTGGGCCCTGAGCTTAGAATGGCCGTACTGGGTCAGACCAAAGGTCCATCTAGCCCAGTAGCCTGTCTGTCAACAGCGGCCAACACTAGGTACCCTGGAGGGGATGGACCGAAGACAATGACCAAGCCATTTGTCTCGTGCCATCCATCTCCAGCCTTCCACAAACAGAGGCCAGGGACACCATTTCTACCCCCTGACTAATACCACTCCATGGACCCAACCTCCATGACTTTCTCTCACTTCTCTTTAAACTCTGTTCTAGTTCTAGCTTTCACAGCCTCCTACAGCAAGGAGTTCCACAGGTTGACTATTGGCTTTGTGAAGAAGAACTTTCTGTTGTTAGTTTGAAGCCTGCTACCCATTCATTTCATTTGGTGTCCTCTAGTCCTTCTATTATGGGATCTAATGAAGAACTTTTCTTTATGCACCCTCTCCACACCACTCATGTTTTTATAGACCTCTATCATATCCCCCCTCAGTCTCCTCTTTTCTAAGCTGAAACGTCCCAGTCTCTTTAGCCTCTCCTTCATATGGGACCTGTTCCAAATCCCTGATCATTTTAGTTGCCCTCCCCTCTCCCACCCTCTCTCTGCCCCTCTCCCACCTCCTTTTCCCAGTCTCCCCCAGTTTTGTTCAATAAAGAGAGTTTCTATTTTTGAACACACCTGTCCTTTATTTTGTACATCAGGAAGGGGGCTAGGGAGGGGTAAGTGGAAGGAGGTGAGGGAGGAATGGGGTACGAGCCCCCGATGGGGAGGACTGGGCTGGCTCTGCAGGCTCCTCGGAGTGGAAGCTCTCCTGAAGCCCCTTGATTGCTCCCCCCTCCGGATAGCAGCCTGCGGCAAGTGTAGCCAGGCTGATGGCCGAGTGCTGTGATGTGTTGAGTGTGGGCACTCAGGGCACTCCAAGCCAGGACTGCTTTGCAAGAGGGGAACCCCTGAGAACTGTCTGTCCGGGGTGGGGGTCGGGACCCTTTAAGCACAGCCCTCGGCTAGCCTGAGACAGCAGCTCCACGCTCTAAGTCCTAATCTGATGCCCTGCCAGCACTGCTTCCGGCCATCCTTAACCTTGGTTCAGGGTCCACTCAGTGTGGACATGCTAGTTCGAATTAGTAAAACGCTAATTCGAACTAGTTTTTAAGTCTAGATGCGCTAATTCGAATTAGCTGAGACATACCCTCAGATGCCACAGGACCACTCATTGTTTTTAAAGTTTCAATAGTTACTCATTCTGTGAGGCACTGCGTAGTCAGCTTGAACACTAGGGAATTATTGTCTCTAAAAAGTACAGCAATAAAATGCGGGTGTTGCAAGCAGTCCTGTGAAATTCAGTGCTAGTGACTAGGGTCCCACAGAACAAGTTCACAGCAGTGAGAGCAACTGCACGAGCTTTGCCAACCTTACCCTGCTTGGCCCTGACAATAAAGGTGCCATTTAAAGCCAATTGTGGGTTTAGTGAAGGTCCACCTATTCACTGGACAGGCCCACGGCCAGTCACCACCTCACCTGGAACAAACTGACTGGTTTGGATTTGAAAGGCAGCATAGAGATGGCAGGCCTTTCCGAAACGGGGATGAGAGACAATGCTTCCTGCTGAACACAGGCTTGTTGCTGAGAGCTTGTTTCATATACCTGTAGCCAAGGGCCTGATTTTAGAGGTTAAAAGGGACCAGGCAGAACAATGCTGAGTGTGATTTTAATATAATGGAACCTCCTCCTGTGACTAGCTGCTACAAACACATTTCAGTAAAAACCAGTTACTTACCTTTCGTAACCGTTGCTCTTTGTGATGTGCTGTTCGTGTCCATTCCAGTGAAGGTGTGCACATCAAACTTTTCCCTAGCAGCTTCTGTAGGGTCAGCCAGGGAGTGGCTCCAGTACATGGCACTATATATATATATATATCTCACCATGCTGACCCACCCCTCCCTCAATTCCTTCTTGCCAGCTAGGGAGGATATTGGAATGGACGTGACTGACCCTCCTCGAGGAACAGTTATGACACCTTAGTGCCGTTTTTCTTCCTCAAGTGCTTGTCCATGTCAATTCTAATAAAGGTGACTCCCAAGCTGAATCCCAGGAGGCAGAGTCAGTTAGCCACTGATTATAGGATGGCCCTGCCTACTGCATCATCATCTCAAGCCTAACAGTCAATGGCATAATGGACCATGAACATGTGAATCGAAGAGCAGGTAGCTGCCCTGCAAATGTCCTAGATTGGAACCAAGCCACCACCTTCCTTTCCTCAGCCATTGCCGCAAAGTCTATGCAAGGACACCCTGCTGACTGGCTAGCCACCGGTGGAGTCATCCCACAGCATAAATTTCCTCCCAAAAATATCGAGGTGCTGTGCCTCTTTGGTGCCAGAGCTGGCCGGCCCCACTGCTCCTGCTAGTTCACAGTAGAAACCAAGGAACATGAAAGGGGATGGGATGTAATACTTTCTGTCCACATGTCTGGCCACTGGGGGAATGGAAGCCAGTGTTTGCCAAATTCTGAGATTTCTACCATCTTTATGAAGGGCAGGGCTACCCCGAAAGACCCTTCTGGGGCCAGAATATCCATCATCGGGCCCTCAACCTCAGCCACTTCTTGCACCTGAATGCCCATATTATGGGCTATTCTGAGAAGTTCATGGAACGCTCTATGATCTATTGGGGGTGGTCCTGAAATGGATGCCCCTTGACAATTTAGGGTGACATGTCCCTAACATTACTGACCTAGAAGTCATGGCAGGCCTTCCCTGAGCTTGGTGGTATGCCCAGGGGGTCCAAAATGGCCACCGAGGAGAAGGAAGCCATTGTGGATGCCACTGCATCTGGTGATCCACTGTAGGGTGAGAATGTTCTTCTGGCTGCCCAGGAGCAGGTGGACTCACCCTTAGATAATGACGACATTGAGGGTGAAGACCATGGTGGGGCGGATGAATCCTGCACAGGGGTCTGGTATTGAGAGGAAGGCAAACAAGAACGGTGCTGGGGAAACTTGGTGAGGACCCATATGCACTCAGAGACCTTGATCTCTGACTAGGGATGTTAAAATGCATTCATTTTGGTAAACATTTAATTGCTGAATTTTTCAGAGGATACATGCTTACACACAGCAGCTCCCACCTGCCCCTCTGGCTCATTGGTTAACCATTTACACATGTACACTGTCACATCCCTATCTCTGACAGGCAAAATGGCAGTACCAGCAATTGGTGCCATGATCCCTACCCCAAGGAGGACCGGTACCATGGCCTCGGTGCCGGGGGTTGGGTAGGGGCTGGAGGCGGTGAGAGTCCCTCACCAGTACATCATATGGCTCCTGGAACAGCATCAAGGAGCAGGCTTCCTGTGATGGTGCAGCACTAGCATAGTGCAAGCTCCATACTGGGAAGCCATGCCAACCATCTGGTGACTTGGGCATGGTGCTGGTCAGGTAAAGGTGAATGCTTAATCATCAGACTGTGATGAGGGCACCTCAGCACTGCAGGCTTCGATGCCGTGTGGCCACTGCTGCAGTGCCACCATCTCAGGTCTCTGGCCACCTCAAATGTATCAGATGTAAATGGCTCTAACATGTCTGCCACTTTGTGATCTGTGGGGGAGCGCCCAGTGCTGGGCTCATCAGCACTTGTGGTACTGGAGCTGGCGGTGCCATCACCCTCTGCCTCAAGGTTCCACAAACTGAGGGGAACTTGGCAGACCGAAGAGGGGATCACGCTCTATTAGTCTCTTTATGCCCCTCAGCACTGGGGAGTTAGATCGGTGCTGAGGCAGAGGGTCCCGTTGTGGTACCAGTGATCTGTGGTGCCAAAGCTCTTTAGCAGCTTCTTCAGGTGGTGCTGTGTCCCGTACCGATGCAGGAGCACAGCGCACCAGCAAACTGGGTCCCAGTGGATCCAGTACCCTCAGCCTAAGTACCACTTCCATCAGTAGCTGCTGCAAACAACAATCCTCCTTTTTTGTGTGTGGCTTGAAGGATTTGCAGACCTTAAAATGGTCTATTTGGTGAGCTTCCCCCAGAATATGTAGACAGGAGTCGTGGGGGTCACTATTAGGCATAGGCTTATGGCAGGAACCACAAGCTTTGCAGCTTTGGGCCTGTGCATAGCACACCGCCCAAGGCAGGTGATAGCCGTTATCTACCACCTCAACTACTCTAACAATTAACACTAAAGTGAAAACAATAGCTACGAACAATAAATACAAACTCAACTAGGGAATGACGCACTTGTAGAGCAAGCGAGCAATGTTCCAGCACCATTGTGGACAATAAGAAAAAAAACTCAGGGAGGGCTGGGTCAGCAGGATCATATGGCACCATATACTAGCGTCACTCCAGGGGGCTCCCTGGCTGACCCTACAGAAGCTACTAGGAAAAAGTTTCCGATGTCCGTCCATGCATGCAATGCGCACACACCTTCATCAGAACCGAGGTGAACAAGCACTTGATGAACACATGACATTTTGGGGTCTTTAATCCTCATTGCCCTGTGAGATAATACATCTATCTTTATTACAGATTAAAAAATGGAGGTTAAAAGCACTAATCAGTAGTCACTGCGAGAAGGGATATTACATTTTGTTTAATTAATTGACTAGTCAATGGATTTTCCATCGACTAGTTGATTAGTCAATAAATGGGGGAGCTGCAGCGGGGTTAGCTCCCAGGCCATGAGCTAACGCCGCTGCAACTATGCCTTTTAAACATAATAAGAGCCTGTTGGCTCACGCTGGGTCTCTCCTGCTGCACTGTAGCCTTTTAAATGTACATTTAAAAAACAGAGGTGCAGCAGGGGGGACCCAGCATGAGCCAGGAATCAGCTCTCCCTGGTCCCCCTCCCCCACTGAGCTTCTGATTTTTAAATGTATTAAAAGCCAAGTTTAAAAAGCAGAGGTGCAGTGTCTGGGACTGGGTGCGAGCTGGGAATCAGCTGATTCCTGGCTCACACCTGCTCCTCACTACCCCCCCTACTGCCTGCAGAGATGGTGCTGGGGGAACCAACTTTTAAGCTGTCTCCCTGCAGCAACGGCTCCTGATTCCTCCCCTCCCGTCTGTAACAGAGGCAGCAAGTGGGAGGAAGTGGCTAGTTGACTATCCAACAAGATTTGCTTATCGGATAGTCAACTAGTTGATTACATCCCTAACTGCGAGTAGAAGAACTGGCTCTGTCCGGTGAGCTCCTTGTTCCCAGTCTCATGCATTGCTGAGACCCTGCTGCCTCTCGTAAGTGACAGGGCTGGCTTTTCTTGTCTGTTTCTGGAAGTAAATGAGGGAAAGAATCATCATTGTGCTCTAGGCTGGTGCCCCCCTGGAGAACACCCAGGTCAGAGCCAGCTCCAGCAGCCAAAGGACAAAGGGCTAGTCTGGAACATAGGGAAGGTAGGGAGGGGATGTAAAGGACAGTTTGAGATGAACTTGTGAGCCTGGTGATTCTGCTCCCCAGACCACTGAGGGCAAGTTCCAGCAGCCCTCACTTGCATAGAGGGACTAGACTGGCCCCCTCGGCCCCTAATATGGGAGGCACAAGCTGCCTTTCCCTCTGTCCCAGGGCCAACTCTGGGCACAGAGATGAGCCTGCTTGTACAAATATGAGTTTATCTGCTACTCCGTGTTCTCCTTCCCCTGCCATAATCAGGACACTCCACAACTGACAGTTTTCCGGGGAGGGGGTGTGTGGAA
Source organism: Pelodiscus sinensis (assembly GCF_052426305.1). Classification (NCBI taxonomy): domain Eukaryota; kingdom Metazoa; phylum Chordata; order Testudines; family Trionychidae; genus Pelodiscus; species Pelodiscus sinensis. The sequence goes on from NC_143071.1 coordinate 18,324,705, forward strand.
TCTGCTGCATATGCCTCAGCTATCAGAGCAAGAGACATTGTTTTCCTGCAGTTGCCCGAGCTGTACTGACGTGTGGAGGAAGAGGAATCATATGTGGCAAAGACAGTCTGCGGTTGATAGAAAACAGACTTTTCAAAAGAACAGAGGACCTACACCCAAGCATGAGCGTAAGCCAGGAAAAAGTTCCCTTTCAGAGAATCCCTTAAGGGAGCAAAGGTGCAGAAAAGGTGAGAGTTAATACTGCTATATGTCAGGGTTTGCTGTACAGTTCAGAGGCACCGTTGTTCCCTACTGAGAGGATACACCACTTGAGGTTTTACTGGCATGGCTGGGGTCCTGCCCTCCACACAGCTAGTTGTGCTGTTCCTCCTCCTTTAAAAACACAGCAAACAAGAAAAAGTGTCATCCATGCACCTTTCAGTGGGAAATGCCTAGATTGGTCAGAGACCTGCATCAATACCACTTGGAGGGTTGCAGTGCTGGTTGCAGCAGAAAGCTACTCATATTGGGGAGGTGAAAGGTTAACTGATAAGTGTCACCCTTAACTCACCACCACTCCTCACCCTCTCATTAGCAGTCATCACAACAGCCTACAGGATTGAACGGACTGTGGGGACTAAACTCACACTCACACTTCAGGTGTGTCTACATAGGAGCTAGGGGCATAATTTCCAGCTCCAGGAGACATACAGGCACTAGCCCCGATCAAGCCACTGTTCTAAAAATAGTGTCTGTGGCAGCATGAGAGTTGGAATGGGCTAGCTGCCCCAAGTACATACCTAGGGTTTTAGGCAGGTTTGTGCTGCAAGGAGCTAGCCTGTCATGCCACTCGCGCTATCGAAGCTGAAGGGCTAGTCCACGCAGACTCACTCCGCAGCAGTAGCTCAGCTCCTCAGATTAGGTCTGGCAGCTCCTCCATTACCAATTTTTAGTGAGCGGTATTGCAACCTGTGCATCATGTCACAACACCCTTGTGTTTGGGGGCCTTCAACAAACTGATCCTCCCCCCCTTCTGTGGGTGGCCCTGGCTTCTCCAAGCTGTGGTTTGTTGGGACATTATTTTGTTTCATATAATAAAATCTCAGAGTTACAAACACCAGAGTGACAACACTACCTTAAAAACAAAGGCTGTAGTCATAATTTTGCATAAATATACTGTAGCATATATAGGAATACTAAACTATGGTTATAATACTTCTAACTAACCAACTGTTTAGTAAGTGATTAATATATATGAGTGATACAAGTAAGTATAGTTATATTCGTATATATATGTATGTTTACCATGCCCATGTCTTACTTCAGTTTCAAGTGGTTTGATATTTTTATGATCACGGGGTTTTTTGTTTTCTCTTTTTTTTGGGTCTGTGTGGTGTTTCATAACAGTTACTTTATTCCTTATACTGAAAGGGTCCAATTATGGCAGTGTTAATAGCTACTTCCATTCCTTTCTTTAGCCTATATTGTATGTTTGCTTTGTGGTTTGTCTATGCATGTAGCAACACATTCGAAGTAGGGCTATGACTGTTATAGCGTGGATTACCATGAGGAATATACTGAGTGTTCTCATTTTTGGATGTTAGGTTACATCTTCTAGATTAGCCCACCAGCGTGTTTCAACTTCTCTTTGGATACTTTCTACTTCTTCTATTTGTTGTTGGATAAGTTGGGCTGTGGGCATCAAAGCTTCCTTGGCTTTGGCTACCAAATCACGTATGTCTAACTTTCATTGCTTCACTGGAGGGAAAAGTTGAATTAACAAAATTGTTCAAGTGTGCAGGAGAAGTAATTGTGTAAGTGACTGTTAACACTGCTTGTTGGCCAAAACGCATAGGTTCCTATTTGGATTGTTCCCATAACCGGGACACAGAATGCTGCATTCCTTGCAGGACAATTGTGGCCTGAAATTGAGAAGTGGGAGTAACCCAATGCACATACCATGTCTTGTATTTGAACCACTTCGACGACTAATTGTTTCTGTACCAATTGAGCCCAGCCTTTCTTTGTGTTAATAGCAATTGTAGCATAGCACTCACATAGCCACCATCCTTTATGTTTTACGCAGCAAGCTTGATTAATTTCCAAGCCAGTTTAAGTTACCAAACGCACTGTGGAGTAATGCTGTAGGAATGTATCATTTACCAAAGTGCCCACACTGTTTGCATGGTATATTTTGACTGGCTTTTGTGTCCATCTTAGAACGGTCATCATGAGGTACATAGTTTTACTGACCTCGTAGTCCAGTTTTGGAACTTTGTCAAATTTGGCAGAGTGCAGAAGCTTTGGAGCAATATGATGTACTCCTTGCCTCTGTATCTGTTTTAGGATAGCTGTGCAGTCTAGTATACTCATGGCCAATTTTGTAACTGCACTTGCAGTAGCCTGTCCTTAATTATTTCAATTACTCAGTCCCCATAGGCCACACAAGCAATTGCTAATGAAATATTATTCTGGAGGCTGTTGATAATTGACAAAATGGTAGCATTTAGGTGGGTGAATCCTTGAGCAATGAGGTGCATGTTATCAATTGTGACTGCATGTGGGCTTATGTTTTAGGCCTTCATCTTACAACATAGACTAGCAACGCTGACAATACCACTTAACTTACTAGAAGAAAAATGTTTGCCCCCAAAAGCATCTGGATACTAGGATCAGATACACTCAATAAACTATTTTCATTTCAATTGGGTTAGGGATGTTAAAAATTATTAATAGGATAATCATGTAACCATTAAAAACCATAGCAATTATACACACTGCAGGCTCTGCTTAGCTGGGAGCTGGCTAAGTGTAACTGATACCATTAGCCAACAAGTATCAGCTTATTGATTAACTGGTTAATCGGTTATACTCTAACATCCCTAGTTAGGATCCTATTTACTTAGTGTAGGGGACAATAAAAGGTTCCAAAAAGTTTCTAGTATAAAACAGCTGTTAACTACAAGCAAGTGAATAGCCTGATCCCATTAACGAGAAGTCCTGTGGCTCCTTAAAGACTAACTGGTTTATTTGTGTATAAGCTTTTGTGAGAAAAAACCACTTCATCAGACATGTGTAAATAATTATGTTAATCTTTAAGGTGTCACAGGACTCCCCATTTTTGGAGATACAGACGAACAACACAGCTCTGAGACTGATCACATTAGTCAGCCTATGAAAATCAGGTGGAGATTGAGTGTTCTGAGTACCAGTTCTGGTGCCAGAGAAGAGGAACATGAATAATAGTCTTTTAGCTGCAAGTTACAGGCATGGGTAGTTTTCTAGACTATTTGGGACTTTAAAAGCAGAAGCTGTGGATTTCTCAAGGAAGGCATCCGCAGTCCCTTTACTATCTGTAGAGCACATTAAATACTCTGTAAAAAAAAACAAAGCCTCAAATCCATCTGCATTTTATTTTTGTTTTTGTTGTGTTTACTTAAAAATACCCAAACCGACCACACTCTCATTCAATATCAGATATTAGGGGCTCATCTACACTGGGGAGTTATTTCAAAACAACTCTTATTTCAAAATAACAAAATGAGCATTCACACTACCAAGCCTGTTGTTTTGAAATAATGGGTCTTATTATTTCAAAATAATAATTCCTACTTTTGAAGAAGAATTAACTTATTTCAAAATACAGGACTGTGTAGCACTTTAAAGACTAACAAGATGGTTTTTTGTTTCAGCTACACCAGACTAACACGGCTACATTTCTATCATTATTTCAAAATAGTTATTTGGGGAGTTAGTCTAGGAGACTCCATCAAAGGCAACAATTCACTCTGTTGGAAGTGGAGAGCTGGGTTCATTTGCAGCTTTGATAGCTTCCTGTAACTGCTCTGTGCACTGCAGTTCTCTCACCTGGGAAACAGGTGCTGTAATAGCCCCATTCTGTGTCTCTTTGCCCGGCTCTTAACCTTTGTAGAGTGCTCAGAGATGCTTGGATGGAAAATTTTACTGCCACTGCTGTATAACAAGAACAGGTCTTTGGAGCAGATAAACGAACACGAGGATGCCCCTGTGTTTCAGAGTTTCAGCTGGACTATGTTTACTGCCTGTGTTTGTTTAAATAAGGAGCCTCCCTTTCTCTGAAAGGAGTTGGGGACAGAGTGTTCACTGTGAGCCGATCAGGATACAGCTGAAAGTTAACAATGGTGGCATTCAACAACCTTCTGTACTATCCCGAAGAAAAGTGGTGGCTCCCATTTTGCCCTACCAGTATTCCAGGGACAGTACATTTCTCTCCACTGAAGAAGACGAGAGAGTGAGCATTTTCAGCAGGGAGCAGCTGCTCCATTTTGAATGACATTTCATTCCTTGGTTTGCTCTCAAGCCGATCCGGTGAGAGCAGACCGCCCCCTCGCTGTGCGACACACCTGCCTGCTCAGCACGTGAGCCCAACCAGGGCACGCTGCCCCCAGCCCACCATGCAATGCTGGACAGGCTAACTGGGGCATCGCCTTTGCCCACGTGCTATGTCAGGGGGCGCTTCTACCCTGTTCCGCCAGCCCCTCACCTCCAGGTCCTCCCGCAGGCAGCGATATTGCTCCAGGACGGAGAAGCCCCGCCGATCCGCCAGCTCCACGTGCGCTTCCCCGGGGTAGCGGGCGAGGAAGGCCCGCAGCACTGCGCCCTCGAAGTCAGCCAGCACCCCGTCCATGTCCACCAGCACTCGGAGCCGGGGCGCGGTGGCTGCAGCCATGTCACCCAGCGCCGGTGATGCGGCAGCAGCCTCCTTAGAGCCCCCAGCGGCTTAGTCAATAAGACCGGGCGGACTTGGCGCCTGGCAAGCCCCGCAGGGGTCTCAGCGCTCGTGGGGCGCGGGAAAGCCCGGGGGCGGGGCGCGCAGCGGAGGGCCGGCCAGGCGGGGGATTCAGCATGGAGGCTGAGCAGCGAGGGGGAAACACGCCATTTCCGCTCCGGCCGAGCCAGTGCCAAAGCTCGGACGGGAGCGGCTGCTCACTTCCCCCAATGCCAAGCCCGTCCCGCTGGGAGGGGAGCGGTGCTGCCGGCTGGGGCAATGGAGGTAGCGGATTTGGCCGGAAGAGCGTACCCAGCCTGTCCTGCTGCTCTTGAAGAGCAGCCAGGCGCCTGCAGGGAGCGGGACGGTAGCTGTAGTCCGGTTCAGGGCGGAGCTCTGAGGCCTCCTCCCAGTTTTGTTTGGCTAATAGGAGTGGACTACAGCTCGGCTTGAGCAAGCTGCACTGGTAGGTTCTTAGGGGGAGGGATTCAGTCCAAGTCTTTGCCCTTCCACAACACTTGCTGAGTCAAATGAAGGCACGCTTAGATTTTTTTTAAAACACCAGTTCTGGTGGTGCTCATGCTGGGTGATACACATGCCCCTGATAATGGAAGAGCAAGCTTGAGCTAAATGTGAGTGACAAAAAAACTGTTACAAAGACAAAATGTTAGAACCAAGTATTTAAAGTTTTTCCCTGCCCCATTTGAAAACTAAATGTTAGCACTAAAGAGGAAAAAATAGCAATAAACCAAGTCATAGTATGTCTGCTTCTGGAACACCTGTGGAGAGTTGGCAAAGGCTTCACGCTGTAGAAGATTGTCACTGCAGCATCAATCTGGTGTTCAATTTAGCAAGTCTAGTGAAGATGAGCTAAATAGAACTCAGAGGGTGCCTCCCCCTCACCAATATCAGTACTGCTGCTCCTTATAGAGAGTAAGGGAAGCTGCTGTCAACTTGCTGTTACCAGCATAGTGGGAAACTAGATTTAAGATACACAGCTGAGTGGAGTACTATTAACGAAGTCCTGTAGCACCTTACATAGGCTAACAGATGTATTGGAGCATAAGCTTTCATGGGCAAAGAGGCATCTGACAAAGTGGGTCTTTGCCCACGAAAGCTTATGCTCTAATACATCTGTTAGTCTATAAGGTGCCACACGACTCCTTGTTGCTTTTGCAGATCCAGCCTATCATGGCTACCCCTCTGGTACTTGCCACCATATCTGGAGTTGCACATCTTATTCCACCTTTCACTGTAGTGTAGGTCAAGCCTTAGTTCCCCTCCCGAGACAGCAAAATAGCATGAAATATTAGCCAATAGCCTCATTGCCACAAGCGGTCCTTTGACTAAGATCTTAGTCCCATTCTGCAAGAATTAGACATCCAGTTATTTTAAAAAGGAAGCCATCATGCTTCATACGAGCTAGCCCTGGCTGACAGCACAGAGTAGGTGGAGCACTACTCTGATCTCATGATACTTCTACTGTTTCTAACTCAGCTCCTGTGTGATGTTTCTTGATTTACAAGTCCTCATGTCCAGAGCTCCCTGTAAGATGGGCACTTTTGCAGCCACTCAGGAGAGTCCAGTGCTGTCCAGCTGATTAGTAGAGCACCCACAACTAGCTTTGTGTTTCTACTTGTGCACTGAGGCATGTTGAATGTGCACCACATTAAACGTTTGTTCTGCACCTGGATGGCAAAGATCCGAGGGAACATTGCTCATGTCTTTTTACACACCTAGATTAATTAAGCTATTGTGATGAGGGATATTTCCTTTGAAATGCTTCAAAGTATACTGTACCAGCAATAGATAGAGACAAGATATATAAAAAAAAAGGGACATTGAAATAAAACCCACACAGGAAACACTGCTTCAAAACTTCTATATTATTTACTTTTAAGCAACAGTCCAGCTTTGTGAAGTTACAACACACATTTTAAAAGGATAAGATTTTCACCTCATGGTCAAGCACCAGCATGATCATGCACAGCATTGAGTCATTTATAATAAAATGCCCCTGTAATTTTTATTTGAATAGCCACTCTTGTATGATCTACTCCTCATTCCACCTTTACTGAATTAAAGTTTTGCTATACACCTAAATCCACCTCTCAATATTAGGACAGGCATCTCAGCCCTACATATGGCACATGCCCCATTTCATAATGGTCCAACTCTAAGATACCCCTTATTAAAGGCAGCATGGCATACATTAGCATCATACTTCTGTATTGTTCTATATGGCACAGTAGGGCTTGAGACATTTACCACAGGGAAATCAACCAACAGTTGTGTGGTAAAGGGGATTACTCTTATTGTTTGCCTCCTGTTCAATCAGAATCCTAAACCCTTGTAAAGCTGACTAAGAGGTTCTTTTAAAAAAAGAAGTCTCAGTACAAAAACCCTCTAAGCACATTTAGAACCAATCTAGTCTCCTTTGAAACACATTACTATCCGTCCACAATTTCCCTCATGTTTACGACTAGAAAAAAAAAAAAAAAAAAACCATGTCACTTCCAGTAAATCCTGGGCAGACAAAACAGTGGGGGAAAAAAAAGCTTCTTTAAAAAATGGCAGTACATAAAGTGCTTCTTTTTAATGAAAGGAATTAGATGTACAGTCAGGCTCAAGTTGTGCAGTTCACAAGCGGGGGGGAAGAAACAGACACGAGTTCAAAACAGAAAGGAACAGGTTTAACCAAGGACTAAGCTGGACTTTCCACCAGGTGGATTTCTCCTGGATGGTGCAGGTACTGGTGCTACTGGGCTAGGAACAGGTGCAGCTGGCAGGGTTTTTTCGTCACTCTGGCCTGGAGCAGCTTCTACATCAGCCTCAATGTTTTCTAGAAGACAAGATTAAAAAAAAAAAAAAAAAAAAAAAAAAAAAGGTTTGATAAGGAAAAGGAGACAGTCAGAGACATGGGTGGTGGGTGAAAGCTCAGGTTAGGAAGTCAAGCCTGAGGCTCTGCCCCATCCACATCCTCCCCCCCAGTGGGGTCAAGCCCACCTCACACCGCAGCTGACTGCCCCCAGACACAGCAGGGGGCATGTCCCAACCCTCCAAGGAGCCTGGCTGCCACATCACTGCCCCAGCCCTCCCAGGCAGCTGGTGGAGAGCATAGGCAGCTCTGAGGAAAACAATACTTTCCCTTGCCTATTAGTGGAGACTTCCATTTTAGGTACCTCCCCCATCCACATTCCAAGAGGATGCAGCCGTGAACATCTTCACTTGGCTCTAGTCATTTGGGGCCAACTTAGTTCAATTGCCAGAAGAGCAGCACTTGCAAGCAATTCAAGGCAAGTACTCACAATTAGTATGGCCATGCATATTTACGTTTGCACCTTCAATTTGAAGTGGATTCCATCATATGCAGGGTTTATAGTTTGGTTCAATGCATCTCAGCACCCCAGCTACACAAATTGTTCCAGTTCTAGCACTCGTCATGCAAGTTATGTATCAAACCTGCTAGTGGCTCCTAGTGAAACATCTCAATAGGTGTTAAATAGCCACTACAATGCAAGTCTGAACCCAAGTTCTGCAATTAAGAGTTTTACATACTTCATTCACATTGTAATACACAAGCTAAACAGAATCTACACTGAGTGAGATAATATGCCTAATCCCCTTCCTAAACCTCTGTGGTTTGTTTATAAGCCCTCCAATAGGTCCACATGAAAATATGGGCTTCCCTGAAGTTTACATCTTTTAAAGAGTGCACCATTTCATCCAATTCTATTCTGGTTAAAAGGACCCCCAAAAAAGAACAAACATACCCCACCCACACACAGGAATTCCAAGTGTAGCCCATTTGTTAAATGTTTGCCAGGGCATCAACTTGTTAGAGGAAACCCCCCCCCCCCCCCCCAAGTAACAAGAGCAGCCTGGCTAAACTTTTTTATAGTGGGCTGCAGTACTCCTTGGGAGAAGCCGGACGCACCCTTCCTGCATACCATTGCCTTTAGAAAAAGGGAAGGTGTGAAAAGGGGAAAATAGCCTCAGACTCTCCCACCTGTCACCTTGGTATGAGAACTGCAGGGCTTACCTGGTCGCAGGAAACCTGCACAGTTTCGGCCCAACCCCTGGGACACAGACCCCCACTTGGTGACCGTTGGCCCATATATGGTAATATGCAAGTGTGGGAAAGTGATGTGCGGACTTGGGGATAAATACCCATCAGCGGACTTGGGGATAAATACCCATCACACAGTTCGCTCGAGGAGGTCTTCGCAACACACGTACCACCGTGTGTGCACCTTCCCGTATACTCCAAAGCACTGCCGGCCTGATCAACCGACCAGCCACCTCCCCCGACTCTCTGGCATAACCAAGGCCTTCGCAACCGAACCGATATCTTTGAAATGTTCTGTGTGCTGTGTAAGTTGGTATGTATGATTTTATTTTCTTGTTGTATAAGCTTAGTGTTGTAGTTGTTTTTGGTAGTACATAGAGTTTGTAGTTATCACTGGTAATTAATGTAACTGGATATCTTTAGAATAGAGACTATTCCCCTTACCGTTCCCATCCTTATATTTGACACGTTTAACTAGAAGTCATAGAATATAATAGATACTGTAAATTCATTAACACCATTTATTAAAAATCTTAGAATAAATACTATAAATTCATCACTGTCAAATATCTTTAGTTTACTAAAATGGTCCACCTGGTTCTGTCCTTCCCCCCTTGGGTATGCATCATCAGACCTGTGGTTCTCGCAACACAACTATTAAGTTTTCTATTCATTAGAGTCAATTATCCAGCTTTGTCCATTCACATTTCTGGAAAGAGGAGTTTTAATTAAATGAATCTCCAGTCAGGGAGGGATGTAACTAGATTGGTTTCTGCTGCAGCTGGGAACAGTTTCCATCTGTCCCAGGACAGCAGTCCCTCTGCTTTTTTAGGACAATTGAGGTAGTTAATCTACAATATGCTCTCACAAAATAGGAGAGACACAGATGTCACATGTTCACTCAATTCAGTATATACATGCAATGAAGTTCAGGGAAAAGCTAACTGAAAATGCACCCCCCCCCCCCATTCTCTGCTATTCAGAAGTCTAGTCTTGATTGCTTATGTTTTTCAATTTTTTTTGAAAGCATGAAGAGGCTTGTAGGATTTGCTGTAACTAAGTGGAACAGATTGAACTTGTGCTGCAATAAGCAGCAGTGACAGAAAAGAAACCCCACTCCTTTGACTTGTCAAGTCTTGTTTTGAAAGATTCCTGTAGGATAAGACTTCTTATTCAGGTCTCCAGACTAAATGCAAGATGCATTATCAGCAAATTTTAGTTACAAAACACATTTTTAGCAAATCACCTATAGGAGATGTAAGGAAAACATTCTTATGCTGATGCATCAAAAAGTATATAAAACCCCAATGATCCAGCAGAGAGTTTAAACTTCTCATATGGTAATCTCTTCAGTAATCTACAATACATAATTAGAAACTGGCTGGATAAATGGACCCTACATGTCTACACTTCATCTCTCACTCACTTATTCTGCAAATGCAGACACCTGAAATTGCAAATGAAGTGGGGATTTAAATATCCCGCGCTTCATTTTAAAATAGCGCCATAACGTAATTATGAAAATGAAGCACAGGATATTTAATCCACTTCATTTGCAATTTTGGGTGTCTGCATTTGCATTGAGAGAGAGAGAGGAATGAAATATAGACATATCCAGAGTCCTTCAGAATTACAGATTGCATCCATATTCCTTTAAAGCAACAGAAGCTTGAAACAGTTTAGAAAATTATTTCAGACCAGTGAATGGAAACATGAACAACACTGGGCATGGAACATTTGTCTGCACGAGTGGTGGAACATTTCACATGACAGGCATGAGAAGAGACATTCTGAGATGCTAGGCTTGCTCAGTGACAGTGCTGTGCAGTTCTGACCATGCTCTACTGGGTATCCATAAAGACATGGGGGAGGGGCACAGAGAGAAAGGGGCACAGATTTATCAGGGTTCATGAGGAATTTCAGTCAGAGGTGCCTGCCTTCCTAGTACTTGTGCTATTGCTTTGGAAGAACAAGTACCTCTACAATTCCTGCTAGTGGCATTAGAGTTAAGTGTGACTGGTTTGCCTGTCTTCACAACTTTTGTGACTGGCCAGAACAACTTAGCAGTCATGTTTCCTTGTCTCAATCCTGGCGCTGATGCAATTTAATCAAAACACTTTCCCGTAATATTATGTCATGAAAACCAACTCCATTTCACTTGTCCATATCACTGAGAAGTGGGTTGACGGACTATCCAGTGCAGCTGGAAGTTACTCTTCCAGTAGGCATAGGTTCTGCCGCTTATTTTCAGAAGAACGGGTCCTGCACAAAAAGGGGTTTTTGCACAAGAAGGAGCAGCGAAGACAGCTCCTTCTTGCACAAAAGCCCCTTCCGCAAAAATGGCAGCTCATAAGATATGCAAAGGAAGCATGGCAATATGCATATCTTCTTGTGCAACAATGCGCAGTGTAGACGTAGCCCTAGGGTTTCAATTACAAGCAGAGCTACAGTAACATGAATATTAATTTGCACCAGTCACATTTACTACTAGGAATGGTGTTGACAAAACAGAGAACATTCCTTCCTAGAAGTCTTGAAAAAAAGAGGTTACTTACCTCATAACTGTAGTTCGAGATGTGTTGCTCATGTCCATTCTGATTAGGTGTACGTGCACCATGTGCACGGATTCTGGAGCTTTTTTCCCTTAGCGGTATCCATAGGGCCAGCAGGGAGCCCCCTGGAATGGTGCTGGTATACTGGTGCACATATACCCCTGTTGGCCCCTCCACCCCCTCAGTTCCTTCTTGCCAGCTCCTTCCGACACAGGGAGGCAGGTGGAATGCAGAATGGACATGAGCAACACATCTCGAAGAACTACAGTTATGAGGTAAGTAACCTCTTCGAGTGCTTGCTCATATCCATTCTGATTAGGTGAATCCCTAGCCGTGTCGCCGCCGCCGCCCCCCCCCCCCAAGGTGGAGTCGGATGGTAACTAACTACCTAATTATCTTTCTGCAGATCTCAGAACTGCCCTCCCAACGGCAGCATCCTCCCTGGCCAGTTGCGTAATCGCATAATGCTCCGCAAAGGTATGCGCCGACGACCATGTTGCTGCCCTGCAGATTTCCAAGATTGTCACAAGAGCTAGGAACGCTGCCGACATCGCCTGGGCTCTTGTGGAATGAGCCATTATGAGCGGCAGTGACCTACCCGCACCCTCGTAGCATAGCTGAATGCAGGAAGTAATCCACGAGGATATACACTGCGCCGAGACTGGCAACCCTTTCATTCTTTCTGCCACTGAAATAAACAATTGAGGTGACTTACGAAACCCACACATCCTATGTAAAAAGCCAATGCCCTCCTAACATCCAGGCAGTGCAAAGCCTGTTTCCTGGGTGATGTGTGTGGCTTGGGGGTAAAAAACTGGTAGGTAAATATCCTGGGAGAGATGGAAATGTGAGACAACCTTGGGTAGAAACCCTGAGTGTGGACACAACCTCACCTTGTCTTTAAAGAACACCGTGTAGGGTGGTTCTGAAGTCAGCGCCCTAAGCTCTGACACCCTCCTGGCCAAGGTAATGGCCACTAGGAAGCTACCTTGTAAGACAAGTGCTTCAGCGAGCAGGATGCCAGAGGCTCAAATGGCAGCTTCATAAGGGCAGTCAGGACCAGGTTAAGGTCCCAAGGCGAGACCGGCGGTCTCTCATATGGCATCATCCTGTCAATTCCCTTCAGAAACCTTTTAACCATAGGATTAGCAAAGATGGACCTCTGACCCTCCCCGGGGTGAAAAGCTGCTATAGCCGCCAGGTGTACCCTCAGAGAGGCTGTGGCCAGGCCTTGCTCACGCAGGTGGAGGAGGTACTCCAGGACAGTCAGGATCGCCCCTTCACCCGGAGCGAGCATTCTGACCCCTAGCCACAAGGTAAACCTCTTCCATTTAGCCTCGTAAAGAGCTCTAGTGGATGGTTTCCTACTTTCTAACAGCACCTCCTGGACTGCTCTGGAGCAGGCTCGCTCCGTAACCGAGAGCCACTGAAGAACCATGCCACAAGGATGACAGGCTCAGGTGGAGTGTTCCTCTAGCCTCGCAGCTCTGCGTGCTTAAGTCTGGCAAGAGAGGTAGCCTGAGTGGTCTCTCCACGGTTAGGTATAACAGGGTGGTGAACCAGTGTTGGCGAGGCCACACCGGCGCTATCAGAATGGCCTGGACCCCGAACCGCTGCACTCTGATGAGCATCTCATGGATCAGGGGGAAGGCATAGAGTAAACCTCTGGGCCACCTGATCTGCAGCGCATCGCCCCGAGAACCCAGACCGTGACCCATGTACCAATAGTACTCCCAGCACTTGGCATTGCTCAGTGTCGCAAACAGGTCCAGACAGGGAAACCTCCACCTTTGGAAGACTTTGTGAAGTATGTCTCGCCTTAGCACCCACTTGTGTGCCTGAATCGAACAGCTGAGCCGGTCCGCTAGCCCGTTCCTGGTCCCTGGGAGGTGAGACGCCTCTAGGCAAATGCCATGGGCTACACACATTTCCCACAGTTCCCAGCACAGGGGAGAGGAACGCACCCCACCCTGCTTGTTGATATAATACATGGCCGTAGAGTTGTCTGTCAACACCGCCACCACCCTGTTCTGTAAGTGGGGAAGGAACGCCCTGCAGGCCAGCCTGACCACCTGGAGCTCCTTGATATTTATATGGAGGGGAACTTCCCCCTGGCAACCACATACCTTGCGTTCTGAGGCTGCCCAGGGGTGCTCCCCATCCCACGTCCGAAGCATCCGTGACCAGTTGCACCAATGGGGACGCTCTGGTGAACTGGACTCCCACACACACCCTGCCCTCATCCTTCCACCAGTCTAGTGAGCGTAGGATCTCCTGAGGTATAGTCACCACCGCATCCAATGGCGACCTCAAAGGGTTGTGTGCTACTTTGAGCCACCCCTGCAATGGGCGCATGCGCAGCCTGGCATGTTGGCCACATGGCAGCGTGTACTTATGTGGTCCTAGGAGCCTCATACAAGTCCTTGCCGTCGTAGTGGGAAACTCCTGTAGCTCCGCTACCAATGAGCGGATAACAAGGAATCTGCCCCTCGGTAGAGACGCCTTTCCCGCGGGCGAGTCTAGATGGGCCCCCACGAAGTCTATCACCTGCGTGGGGTCTAATGAGGATTTGACGTCGTAGGCCGAGGCTCCCGAACAATGCCCTTGCCCGTGACATGATCTAGCACCTGTTCGAGACGTGCCCCTTAGCAGCCAATCGTCCAGATATAGAAACACTTGGACCCTGTGCTGCCGCAGAAACGCGGCTACCACCGTCATACATTTGGTAAACATCCTTGGGGCTGCACACAGCCCAAATGGGAGGACCGTAAACTGGAACTGGTCCTGTCCCACCAGAAACCATAGGAACTTTCTGTGACTTGGAAAAAAATCAAAATGTGGAAGTACACATCTTTGATATTGAGGGCAGCATACCAGTCCCCCTTTTGGAGCGATGGGATGATGCAAGCCAGCATCACCATCCTGAACTTTGCTTTTCTTATGAAGGTGTTCAGGTTTTGTAAGTCTAATATGGGATGCATGCCCCCCTTCGCTTTGGGTACCAGGAAGTAGCGGGAGTAGAAACCCTTATCCCTCATCTCTGGGGGCACTCTTTCTATAGCCCCTAGTGCCAGCAGGTTGGACACCTCCTGCCAGAGGAGTGTCTCATGAAAGGGGTCCCTGAAAAGGGACAGGGAGGGGCTGGAGGGCAGGGTAGGAAAGGAAGGGGATAGTATACCCCTGCTTTACCAGGTCTAGGACCCAGCGGTCCGACGTGATCTTTGCCCATTTCTGGTTTAAAAAAGATGGTCCCCAAAGGGTGGATAGATAGGTGTGACTGATACTCTGCTCTCCGGCATACCTTCAAAATGAAGGCTTAGTCTGGTGGCCAGGTGACGGCCCTGCACCTCTCTCCGAGTCCAACCGAGGACCTCTACGCCTACCTCTAAAAAGGTCGGGGCGGCTATTGTTGCGGCTCCTATCAGTGCTTTGCCCCCACTGAAAGGGTCTGGGATAGCTTCTAGCCTGTGGGGGGGGGGGGGCGGGGTGTGTATCCCTAGCGACTTCAGTGTCACTCTTGAGTCCTTCAAGCTATGAAGCTTGGAGTCAGTCTGCTCTGAAAACAGGCCCGACCCTTCAAAAGGTAGGTCCTGGATAGTGGTCTGCACCTCGGACAGGATGCCGGACACTTGCAGCCATGCACTACACCTCATGACCACCCCAGTAGCCATAGTGCGGGCAGCTGAATCGGCCGTGTCCAGAGCCGCCTGGAGGGACGTATGCGCCACTGCCTTGCCCTCCTCCGTCATGGCCCTGCACTCTTGTCGGGATTCACAGACTTTAAGGTCAGAAGGGACCTTAAAGGGATTCAGGGGGAAGCTGGCTGCCAAACTTTTGCATTGACGCCCACGTGTTAAAGGCATAACACCCCAGCATCACTTGCTGGTTAGCTATACGTAGCTGAAGGCCTCCCATGGCGTAGGCCTTCCGGCCAAGCAGGTCCAATTTCTTAGGCTCTTTCGCCTTTTGGGGTAGGGCCTGGAGGCCCTTGATGCTCCTCCTACCCCGCAGCCTGCACTACTATCAACCCCCGGGGCTGGATGGTTGAAAAGATGCTCGTGCCCCGCTTGAGGTACGTAGTACCATCTCTCCACACCTTTCTGGGTCGGCGCAATGGAGGCTGGTGTCTGCCACAGGGTCTTTGACAGCTTGTCCACCGTTTTATTCAGTGGGAGCACCACTCGCCCAGGGCCTGTTGCCGTCAGAATGTCCACCATAGGATCTTGGTCCTCCTGGACCTCCTCGTGCTGGACCGCTAGGTTAACCGCCAACCTTCGGAGCGGCTCCTGGTGCACCCTTGCGTCCATTGAAGGAGGCTGAGGTGCGGAGTCCGCCAGAGCCTCGTCCAGCGATGACGATGAGGACTGAGGGACTACCTCTTCCTCACAGAGCTGCACCTCTGATTCCCCTCCGGCTGAGATGCCCATCAGGGCCAAGCGCAGCTGGGTTGTAGCCTCCTGCCCTTGGCCAATTACTTGAGACCTAGGCATTGTCGCCATGGACAGGCTCTCCTCAGGCAGAGGAGCTCTTAATGGGGTGGCTGATGGGGCACTACTCTTTTGGGACGACCCAGCCACCAACACCGTAGGAGGGGGCCCCGGGCCTGGTGGTAAGTCCAGGGCGTCCAGAATGGCCACTGGGGTTGTCCCTGCCACTGCTGCTGGTCCACTGAGTCCCAGTGACCCAATCTAACAGTTGAACAAGACCTATGATGGGAATCGGGACCTGTACGATGACCAGGCTGATGTCACCGATTCAGCCTCAGACTGACGAATAGTCAAATGCCGCCCAGGGAGGAGCCGATGATGCTTGCACCCTTTGCTGCGCCACCAGGGCCGATGGCTTGCCCCTGTGTTCCACATGTGGTGCCAGCGGGAGCATAAGTGGAGGCACTTGCTGCGGCAGTACCGTGCCCAGCTGCATTTGGCAGACCGGTAAATAACCAACCGGTGCTGCCATTTGCTTCTGCACCGCAGTCTGTTGCGGTACCAGTGCTCCAGGGCGTGAGCTGGGATCGGTGCGGGGAGAGGTAGCAGCGTCGGTGCAGTGCGGGGAGAGGTAGCAGCGTTGGTACAGTGCGGGAGACTGGTGCCGAATAGGCCGTCGGGTGCCCAGGTACTGGGGCCATCGGTGCCACAAGCGCACTTGCTACCAGTGCCACTGCTGCCGGATAGAGGACCGGGGTCGAGGCTGGTGTCTGTCCTGGCTCCGATGCCGGTGCTCTTGCCGGCACGGGGAATTACTGCTGGTGCTGGGCCGAGGCCTGCACCTCGCCGAGAGAGTCCCATGGCCCAGCTGTCAGAGCCTGCTGGGGGGTGTTTGAGCCCTGCATCGGTGTGGTCTGCCCTCTCCTTCCTCCATGGCCATCTCAATGAGGTCTCAGGCCGCCTCAAAAGTTTCTGGGGTGGAGGGAGGATGGACCTCCCCTATACCCATGGGGTGCCCCGGGGTCCTACCCTTGTCTGGGCTGTGCCTCTTTTTTGAGGCCTTAGAAGACAGGTGCCCCTCCTTAGGGCACACCTTCTGGTCACTCCTCTCCATTGAGCATCCCCTCGAGCCCATGGAGCCTCTTGGCACTGGGGACTGCGACCTATGTCTTGGTGCCTTATCGGCCTCTGACTGGTGCTTTGCCAACACAGGTGCCGCTGACGGCACGCAGCGGACAGAGTGGGGGCACTCCTTGCCCTGGGGCTGCAGTGCTGACTCCATTAATAGGAGTTTCATCTGGGAGTCCCTCTCTTTCTTGGTCCGGGGTTTAAAAAACTTACAAATAGAGCAGCTTTCTTCTTGATGGGCTTCTCCCAGGCACTTCAGGCAGTCGGAGTGAGGATCTCCACAGCACATAGGTTTAGAGCAGGAAGCACAGGGTTTAAAGCCCTGAGGCCCTGGCATGCCCTCCCCTCACAGGGGAGCACAGCGGGACTCTCCCTATCTAACAAATTACACTATTTACAGTACTTAACAGCTACTTAACTAGATAAATTTGTAGTTGTAACTATAGTACAACAGATAAAGGAAATACAACTGCTAAGAGATAGGCTAACAGCCTGAAAGCATGCTCCAGCTACCCTCATGGGCGGTAAGAAAAAACTAAGGGGGTGGAGGGACCAGCAGGGGTATATATGCACCGGTATATGGTGCCACTCCAGGGGGCTCCTTGCTGGCCCTATGGATACTGCTAAGGGAAAAAAGCTCCGGAATCCGTGCACGCAGCACGCGTACACCTAATCAGAATGGACATGAGCAAGCACTCGAAGAAGAATTCATGCTCTTGCCTCAGTAGATTCTAAAGTTGGTCTCAGAGTCCACCACTGCAATGCCAATTAAAATGCATTAGGAATGGCTCATAGGAAAACATTTAGGAAAACTGCATATTAGTCAAGGGCATTAGATACTCTTCCCACACTAACATTTGCTGTAGTATAGTGATAGAAATGTAGCCGTGTTAGTCTGGGGTAGCTGAAGCAAAATGCAGGACAATGTAGCACTTTAAAGACTAACAAGATGGTTTATTAGATGATGAGCTTTAAGTGGGTCTGGCCCACGAAAGCTCATCATCTAATAAACCATCTTGTTAGTCTTTAAAGTGCTACATTGTCCTGCATTTTGCTTCATTTGCTGTAGTGTTATCAGATGTCAAGCCCATCCCATAAATCTTTCCTCCTTAAATGGAAGTTCTCCTAAAGCCTTTAAGGAGAAGTCCTTTCAGGAAATGTAACTTCACAGCTTTGCTGATCTTCCAGAAGCTAAAGTTCACTGGTGTGGAAAGTGGCACTAAGGGAAGTATTGGTTTAAAGAAACAAATGGGTACTTGTTCTAATCAGGAAGTGGGCTATTTTTGTGTAAATGTAAGAAGGTGTGAGGCAATAGACTTCACCTAGACCCTGGAGAAAGAGATTATCCATGATCAAAGGCATCAATGGTTTTCCATATTTACATGGACTGTTTTGCCAATAAACTCCTGCTCAGCAAAACTAGTTGGTAAAGACTTTAAAGAGAAGACTATTTACTTGAAATAAAGAGGTGTGAAGTATCACTTTATTCTTGAGTGTTGAGTCATAGGTACATTTTTAAAGCAATCTGTTTTTAAAAGAGCTCTGTTGGTGTGAAAACTACATGGGAAGAGAAATTTAACTATATGGATAGAATCAACCAAATGCCATTCAATACACAAAATTTGAACTAGAATACAGAAAACTTACAGTTATAGAAAACAAATTACAAGTGCTGTTTAATTTGATGGTAACCATTTACATCCTACAAGGATAGGTAAGCTGTTTCTAACTGAGTACCTTCTGGCTTTTTCAAATTATGAAGTCTTGGTTAAAGCATCTAAGAGGTCCCTGCCAGAAAGATACTGAATGAAAAGCTCAGATTAAGAGAGCTGAAGCTAGATCTGCTTGGTCACAAAGGAACTAAGATTCAAGTTGCCAATGCCCCTAATGACACACCACAAGGCTTTCAATGACATCTAGATGGAGACACTGCATATCAGATTCTTAGTAGGAAGCATACCTTTTAGTGCATAAATAGCAAGGCTAGTCAGATAATAGTCCAATGAAGTTGGAGTGCGTGACCGGGGGGGGGGGGGGACCGGGGGGGGACGACCTACCACATGAAAAATATAATGAATACACATGAAACCTAGATTTTTCCAAGATGCTTTTTAAAAGGTTATAAATTGAAATTGCTATTAATATTCATGTACTCAAATATAAATTCCACCTAATTCTCCTCCTTGAGGAGGATGACTGTTAAGAGTCTTAAGGGGCATAGTAGACACCATTGCCCTAAGGAATCACAAACAAATCCCTACTGTTATCAAGTATCCATTTGGCTTAGTGAAGAAATCTAAGCTTTAATAAAAACATGAACCTTATGAATGCTTTTAAAGTCTTTTGGGAGTAGATTCATGTTCAAATGTGGCTCTTCAAATGTTCAAACCCTGTCCAATCAGAGGACAGCATTAGGAGCTGTTTCTTCATTGTGGACCAGAGTTGCAAGTGCTATATTTTGCAGGTAGTCACTGACTATTAAACAGATGTTGGCAACAATCACAAAAAGCAAAATACATGACAACTACCTTCACTCAGACTTGAGATGTTCTGCAAAGACTATATTGTGCACTTGGCTCAACAGCTATGCAGCCAAAAGTGGTCTTTTAAGGGCATATATACTGAACAAGAAGCTACAAAGAACAGCAAGATTTAGTCACATTTCACTTAATTCTGAATTTTCTGTAGCAATACAAATAATGTCCTTTTATAAACAAAACTCAACTTAATATTTACAATCTCTGAACTTAGTATCTAAGGTGTCAGCAAATTGTTCAGAAACTGAAGTCACTTACAGAGCTTCATACACACTGATTTTGAAATCCTGGTACAGGAAGTCTCAAACTTCATTGTACCGTGACCCCCTTCTAACAAAAATTACTGCACAATCCCAGGAAAGGGGACTGAAGCTTGAGGCTGCCCAAGCCCCACTGCTCTAGGCAGGGCAGGAGGGGAACCTAAAGCTGAAACTCCAGGGCTTCAGCCCCAGGCAGGGGCCCTGTAACCTGAATACTGCACTCCAGACTGATGCCCTCAGGCTCTCTCTTTAGCCCTGTGTGGAGGGACTCAAGCTTCAGCCCCAGAAAGTCTAAGTCAGCCCTGGAGACCCCATTAGAATAGGACTGCACTTGCAACCCAATTTGGCTCTCAAACTATGGTTGGGACCCCACTGTCCTAGTACTAATGATTTGTGGCACTCAATTAGGGATGCTAAAGAGGAGTCTTAGAAAGCATCACAACTCCCACAGTCAAAGATTTATTTCATTTAGGTTAAATAAAATGCAGGGATGAAACTTGGTGCAGTACAGCAGTTGTATCTAGGGACAGTCCTTTTCCATCCCCATTTCCCCCGTTACATGGATTTCAAGTAGGGACACAAAAGTGCGTTTGCAAATCTAACCATGTAACCACTAAAAATCACAGTGGTTACACACACTGTGGACTCTGCAATATAAAGCTTATTTAAGCTTTATACTGCAGAGCTT
Organism: Pelodiscus sinensis; assembly: GCF_052426305.1. Taxonomy (NCBI): domain Eukaryota; kingdom Metazoa; phylum Chordata; order Testudines; family Trionychidae; genus Pelodiscus; species Pelodiscus sinensis. Next base: position 18,345,092 of record NC_143071.1, read on the forward strand.
GCAGCAAAGTCTCCTTGAGTGGGGTTGCTGCATAATTGGGGGGGGGGGGGGGGGAGTTAGAGACACTGACAGGGGCTGCTCCAGCAGGCTCTGCGGGGCTGGAAGGACTCCCTGCCCAGGGCAGATGGGGAGCTGCCCCAACCCCTTACAGGTCAACCTTTATACATCCCTAGTTTCAAGTTAGCTCGTTAGTGCCAAGAAGCCTGCACTCGAGACTAACTTTACTGTTGGCAAAGGAACATGCTCAAACCCAAATCCAATGGGTTAAAAACAAGGACACAGGTATTCTACAATTAGACTTCATCTACATTAATAATATGGAGATATACCATCTCATGGAACTGGAAAGAACCTTGAGAGGTCATCGAGTCCAGCCCCCTGCCCTCATAGCAGGATCAAGTACCATCCCTGACAGATTTGCCCCAGATCCCTAAATGGTCCCCTCAAGAATTGAACTCTCAACCCTGGGATTAGCAAGCCACTGCTCAAACCACTGAGCTGTCCCTCCCTCCACATTCTAGCCAAGCACAGCAAATATTCAAGTCATCACCCTTTTGAAAGATCCAAGAGGTAGTCACAGGCTAGATTTCACCACTAGTATCTGAACAAGATATATGATTCTCCCCTCTCCCGTAAAGGATGCAAAAGGTTAACCAGAAAGCTGGAGCAAGACCCTCCCCCTGCCACAGGACTCCAGCCCTCCACACTTAACAGGTTAGCTTTTTACATGGGTATTAACTCTTACATCCCTAATAGTTCAACTTTCAGTTAACCGATAAGCTGATGCTTAGCGGTTTCCATTTCAGTTAAAAATCTTCCCTCCCAGCTGGCTCCCTGGGAGTGGGACAGGCATCTGGAAGCCGGTACATGCCGGAAGATGGCTTATACTATAAGGCGCCTAGCGCATGGGGCAGACTGCCATGACCAGTGTTTCCTCTAAGATTTTCCATCTGTGAGCGGGGTGAAATGTGTCTTGTGCGCTGATGCTGATGTCACATGTGCTTGGTCAGATGCATGCCACACATCAGTTACTATCAATATATGTTAATAAGGGTTGCGGGAGACAAAATTAGAATGCTCATGCTACAAGCTGATGGTATCTTCTCTAACTGTTCTGTAGTACCCATAGTTCGGTTTGTGTCATTAAGATGTGGAATGTAGCAGGGCATCCAGCCAATGTCTTTATTCATACTTCTGTTACAGGAATCAAATTTGTAAATGAAGTTAAGTTCTAAGGCTTCCCTGCAGAGCTGGCTTGTGAAATTGGCCAGAAACAATACAGTGACTTTGAGATCCATTAAATGAGTGCCCAAGCAAGTTAAAATGTTCCCCAACAGGTTTCTGTGTGTTGCCTTTTTGGATATTTGATTTTTCCAATAATTTTTTTGGTAGAAACTGTCCAATTTGGCCAACATACATGGCAGGGGATCATTGCTGGCATATATCACTTTAGTGGATGTGCAATTAAATGAGCCTCTGATATGGTGGTTTGTGTGTTTAGGACCTGTTATGGTATCGCTTGTATAGATGTGTGGACAGAGTTGGCACCAGAGTTGATTGCAGGGGTGTGTCCCTGGATTAGTATGATAGAGGTGTTGGGTGGTTAGCAGCCCCACTCCCAGCGGCAGCAGCAAACCACCCGCCCCACCTCTAGTAGCAGCAGCCGTCCTCCCTGTGGTCCTGGCAGCAGCCAGAGCAGGCGCCTCCTGCCATGTCCACGTCTCCACCCCAAGGCCCTGGCCATGGGAGCAGCCACGCAACTAACCTTCCAGGTCCAGGAAGGGGAGTGCTGCTATGCAGCTCTCCAAAAGATGTGGGCGGGCTCAGAATTTTTTGTATATGGCCACACAGGCACACACCTTAGAGGGAACACTGGCCATGAGCCCCAGAGCCCTGTGGGGCACACAAGTTTGAGCCCCAGCCACTTCCAACCCTGGCTGGTCCAATTCAGCCTGATGAAGCTGGCAGGAGACACACCCCTCCAAAGTCATGCCCAAGCAATCTTGGACAGGCAGGTGTTAACTATTACAATTTTAGTCATTAAAAACTTATTTATATCCATATTTCCTTCCAACACTTCAAATATACCAGAACTCAATTCCCCCCCCCCACCCAAGACTTCTATAGATTAGCTATCAGAAAGGGAGAGTTACTTACCAAGAGTGTCACCAGTTTCCCCGCCCTAGAAGAAAAAACACACACGTTATTTCCCTTTACTCTGCAATGCATTTTTAATATTAGATACAGTAGGAAGCACTGAACACCGGGCTCCACCTAGCAATGACTGCTAAACAAGGCTAAACAATATTTCTCTATACCTAGCACAGCCCTCCCAGTTTTGGGAATGAAGAAACAATGTAACAGCTACCTCTGAAATGCAGAAACAGGAAGCAATATTAGGATGTTGAATTTTCTAGATCAGATGTCAAGGCAATACTGTGGATAATGCATGCTGAAGAACCACTATTGCCACTCACATCTATGGAGGTGGTCAATTTAAGTAGGAGTCTAATGTCAGTCAAGTGATCAGGGAAAGGGGTTAGATATATCTGTTTTTTAAATACAGACATGTTCATTAATAAGTGTATAATGGTAAAGACTGACTGGACATAGATGCCAACGCACCCTAAAGACCAGAGTTATAATGACATGGAGAAACCTGTATTGTGCTCGTGTGCAAGAAGCAGACAGGGCACTCAATCCAACACTGTTCATCTTAACACCTTTCACTAGAAAATTCACTTTGAAAGCTTAAGTTATATTTAAAACTAACCTGATAGCTAGAAAATGTGTCGTGGGAATTTTCAGCCCCCCCCCCCCGAAAGCATACCCTTGCTGTCTCAAAGGTCATTTAACTGCATGTGAAGTGGAACAAAGTGATTCTTACTGAGCTTACATTCCACTCAGTCCCAGTTACATTTTCTGAAACAGCTCTGAATTAAACTTCCTTACTTGCTTGAGCAGCTTTAACACCAGGTTGGGGCCCAACATGAAACTGTTGCTGGCAATCTATAAAGTACTAGGTCATTTCCCTGATGCAGATCAACCCATTAACAGTGAGATAATGAATCTTAGAACGGAGAGCCTGTTGCTCAGGTGTAAGCTGACAGCTGCACTGACGTCAACAGAATTACATGAGACAGGCTGAAGCATGTGTATGCACCTCTTAAGTTCTAGACAGGACTACACTATAATCATTTAAACTGCTTGCAGCTACAACTACTGTTCAAGTAAAGCATTCTGTGAGAGGAATGATATTGAAGAGTCATCTTCTTCATGCTACAGAATATATAATGAAATTAAACATATTAGAACAAACAGTTTACTCTGGTTTTCTGCTGTAACCATCAGATGAAGTTTATAGCTGTTACGTTCCAGTTAGCAAGCAAGATGTTTCTACACTCACAAGTCTCATTGTGAATCAAAAAAAGTCAACTTTGTCTGTGACTTTAGATGCCATTTAAATATGAATAACTGTAAGTCTCTACACACTTATCTGTTTTATCAAACCTGGGAGCTACACTTTGTAGTTTCTTTCCTTGAAAGCTATTGGATTTTAGGCTGCATCTATGAAGAAATCTAAAAACCAGTCAAAGCCTGCTTGAGCCTCTCCAGTTTAGCTATGTGCACAGAAGCTACTGTTCTAGGTCTTATTCTCCAGGATTTGGAATCACCTATCAAGCAAAAACCTGTACAAATAGCACAGTCCTTTTCTTGCCTTTCCACCTCAAGTTAGGCCACATACTTGCATCTGCTGCTCCTTGTAGATGGCAGCTAAGCAAGTCATTACAGAAGTATTCAGGTTACTTATTTTGCACTCCAGCACAAAACTAACATCCCCAAAGCACAGCTGCTTGAACTTTACAAGTCAATTCCGGTAATATTGAACCCCCATTAGGGCTAAGGCACAATTTTCCTCAGTATTTCCAGATTTTAGCAATGGAACAAGTCAGAAAAATTTACTGAGTACCCAGTTTAAAAATCTAGAACTCAGTGTTTAGTTTGCTAGCTATCAGCTTATTAATGGTACTGGGAGATTTTATACTTTCTCCAGGTAGAAAATAAGAGGCCATAATAAAGTCTTCAGTCCCTTTTCCTACTATATAATCTTACCAGCAGCCAAAAGCATGGCACGAGCTTTTGATAATCACTGACCTTTGGATCTATGAAGTCCCCACAGTTTGCATCAGAAGAGTTTCTCCTTTGTGGTTCAGAATCTTCTCTCACACCTCTGGGCATGATCCCTGAAAGCAGAATTTTGTTTTAAAAATGAGTAGTCTCATGGCAATTTAGAGACTAACACACACATGCAAGCTTTCATCTTGAAATCATCTAATCTGACATAGGTTTTGCCCACAAAAGATCATACTATATTTTTTTTGTTAGTCTCCAAGGCCATGCCTACACAGCAAGCCATTATTTCAAAATAATATTGAGATGGACTTCTTACTCTGACTCCTGTAATCCTTATTTCACAAAGAGATAGTGACGTTGAAGGAAGAGCACTCTTCCTTCGACTTCCTGCTGTGTAGACAGTGCCAAAAGCTAAATTAAGCTATTTTGACTTCAGCTGCACAATTTACGTAACTGATGTTACGTGTCTTAATTCAACTTTTGCCCTGCAGCGTAAATATGCCATAAGGTGCCACAGGACTACTCCTTTTTAAAACAGAGAGACTAAGTCTAACACTTTTGAAGTTTTAGTAAGGATGTAAATTCAACCTACAAGAAAGCACACTAGCACAATTATCCATAGTTTTATTTCTCATGAACTAGTGAAAGAGCAGTGACAGCCAAGATTTCACCCCAGGTATCTTGGTGTCTCATCACTGCAGTATTAAAATGCCTCAAACAGTCTATCCTCACAGCCTCACCCCTTTGAGATAAATATATACTTTTTCCTCATTTATACATAGAAACAGAAAAAGTGTGGCAAACATGAGAGATTAAGCCACATTATCTGAATCTCAAACTGCTAGTGCCTGAACTTAAAAAAAAAAATTTTTTCCCCCTCAATACCATCAACTGCATTCACTTCAAGATGCTAATGATACTGCTTTGCAGTTCAAGGGACCACTCATAGCCTTTTCCATAAAGCATTACAAAGTTAGAATAATCGCTGGACACTAGCAACACTAGAATAGACACTAAAACCAGAGTGATGCTTTTACCTGTTGATTCAGCCTTAGAAAGTGGAGTCTCTTCAGGAGGACCAAAGATGTTGGATGCCATTCTGTTCCTTCGCACTGGCTGCTCTTTCGGCAAATCAAAGCCCAAGTTGAAATTGGAACCTCCGCCTGGAGGGCGCAGTACCCTGTAGAAAGATTTAGTATGACAATCTTATATTTCAAGAGTTTTATCATGTTTTGGCATACACAAGCCAAGCACTAAAATGAATTACACTTGTAGCTCACTCCTGGACCTACAACATACTTCAGGATAGCACAAAGACATCTGTTCGGTTGCTGCTATTCATACGGAACTGATCAGAGGACTAGAGAGAGAGAGACAGTGCAATTCACTACACTAAATAAAGATAGCCAAACAAAGGGGGGGAAGGGGGGGGAGAACCTCAGCCAGCTCCATTTATCCAAGCATCTCAGAATCAGGAAAAAAATACTACATTTCCAACTCAGAGCCAAAAACCTATTTATCATAGAGTCCAATCTTTCAATTGCTAGCAGCCAAATTCATTAGAACACCCTACAAAATTAATCTTGAAATTAGCAATATGGCAGAAACCAACATTTGGCACATAAACCACTGTACTATTTGCACCATCACTGATTGTGTCTAGCTTCCAGACTCTTCTATTTGGAACTGTTCCAATTTTTTTAAACCCAAACATGCAGCAAGTTCCTGAATTAAGAGATGAGCCAAAAAGCTTATAGTAAAAATTGCTCAAGTGCCATCTGTATTGAACAGGGATCAAGGGGCAGAGTTTAGCTGCCAAGCAAAAAAGGCATGGCATATAGCTCAAACAAGCAAGATAAATCTAGCAGTGAGACCTTGAGCAGGAAGTAGTAAGAAGCCTATCTGATACCTCCTCCAGAAAGTCAAGAAGAGAAAATAAGAAAGTGCACAACACTTAAGCTTTCAATTCCTTCAGCCATATTTTCTTCAGCCTAATTTCGGAAGATTAGCACCACTGGAGGCTAGATGAGTAAGGAACAGCTCTCAGACAAAATTCAAAATACTGCCAGAGTTGTTGATTCAGAATATCAAATGAAGTTATCATATTAGGAATGTGAAATCTTAACCAGTAAGCATCACCTTACTGAATGGGTGAGGCATACCTATCCAATTAACTCTGTGGTGTTCAACTAGTTCTATAGTGGCTACTGCTATCGCAAACTAGCCACACTCAACCAGCCAAATAACCACATGTGGCTAGCACTGGGTTGGGCAATAATTTTGGATGGGGGGGGGGGGGCAGGGCACTTTACAAATTTCAGAAGTTGCCACAGGCTGACCCAGAAAGGCAGGGCCTCAAGCGGAAGGGGCAGGGTTGAGAACCACCCTGCTGGATACTGTGACCTTATTTTCTGAACCAGCTGCAGCTAGAAAGAAGAGTTTAATTTAAATTATGAAACAGATTAAGTGTTTTAACTTTCTCATGTTAGTTTATCAAACCTCATTTTAAATAAAGTAAAATATTATGTCCAACATAAAAGGTTTCAATGTTTTGTTTATTTATAGGAGGGGTGGGGAACCCTTTTTTGGGCAGGGGTCACTGACTCACAAAAAAAAAAAAAAAAAAAAAAAACTTCCACTCCCCCCCCCCAATGATGTGGCCCCAACTGAGACACCTCACTCCTTTGGTGTGCCAGCCTCATGGCGGGGGATGGGGGGTGAAGAGGGGAGGAAGAGCAAGGGTATGTCTATACTACAGTGTTATTTCAAAATACCTATTTTGAAATAATGGGTCTACACACAAAATGCATTTCGAAATAGCATTTTGCTATTTCGAAATAGTGCGTCCACACTGAGTGGACTCTGAATCGCATTTAAGGCTGGCCGGAACCAGTTGCAGCAGGGCACCAGGTCAGGATTTACTGCGTGGGGCTGCTGCCTGAGACTGAGGTCTGTGCTTAAAGGGACCCCCTCCCAGACAACCAGTTCTCAGGTTTCCTTGCTTGCTTGTCTAGCTGGATGAGAGACAGCAAAGCATTTTGTCTCTGCGCACTCTGATTGCCCTCACTCGGGACACCCCAGCACTCTGCAACATGGAGCCAGAATTGCCCCTGGGCACTCTGGTGCTTCTCGTGGACGCACTGCTGCAAGCCTGGCTGCACTTTCTGCAGGCTGCCATCCAGGACGTCCATTGGGGACCCTGAATAAGGTCCATGATCTCCACCCTGTAACAGGAAGGCTCCCGGGAGCTAGCAGACTGTTCCTGTGGAGCAGTGAAGGGCTGGCTGCTAGTGGCTTGCTGGCTCACGTTTTGGGGCCACTATGTCAGGGTCAGTGACTGCTGGCTCTGGGCATGCAGGCTTGGAGCTGGCACAGGCACGGTGGCCAGAGTCTACCTTGTAGAATGAGTATCAGAGGGGTAGCCGTCTTAGCCTGAATCTGCAAAAGCGGCGAGGAGTCTTGTGGCACCTTATAGACTAACCAAAGTGTTAAAGCATAAGCTTTCGTGGGCAAAGACCCACTTTGTCACATCTGACAAAGTGGGTCTTTGCCCACAAAAGCTTATGCTCCAACACTTTGGTTAGTCTATAAGGTGCCACAGGACTCCTCTTGTAGAATGAGGTTTACCAAATTCGAAATAAGTGCTCTGCTATTTCAAATTCACTTTTCTGTTTAGACATACCTAGGGGCTGTATCTACACTGGCATGAATTTCCGGAAATGCTTAAAACAGAATAGTTTTTGTTATAAGTATTTCCGGAAAAAGAGCGTCTACATTGGCAGGCTGCTTTTCCGGAAAAACCCTTTTTCCGGAAAAGCGTCTGTGGCCAATGTAGACGCGCTTTTCCGGAAAAGAGCCCCGATCGCCATTTTCGCGATCGGGGCTTTTTTCCGGAAAAGACTACTAGCTGTCTACACTGGCCCTTTTCCGGAACAGTGTTCCGGAATAAGGACTTATGCCCGAGCGGGAGCAGAATAGTTTTTCCGGAATAGCAACTGATTTTGTACAGTAGAGCATCATTGCTTTTCCGGAAATTCAAGGGCCAGTGTAGACAGCTCGCAGCTTATTCCGGAAAAGCGGCTGATTTTCCGGAATAAGTGGCCCAGTGTAGACACAGCCCCAGGGAATGGGGTAACTGAGGTACAAGGCTTCCCATAGACCAGATTTTTTTTCTGGTGTTCTGGAGTTAGCGGATTTTATGGACCTCCTTAGGCTCCAGAGTGGGGAGGGGGAGATGAGGAGTACAGTGCAAGAGACAAGGCTGCCAGCAAGTAGGATTAGGATGGGGTGCAGAAGCAGGCTGGGAGTAGGGCATCTAGCCAAGTGGAGGGAGCAGGAACAAAGGAGGGTGCAGTGTGGGGCCAGAAGAGAGGGTGCAAGAACAAGGGAGGGCGTTGGAACAAGCTGGGGGAACAGGGGTTTTGGGAGGGAGGGAAGGGACAGGATTGGGGTGGGAGGGTCTGGGCATGAGAGGGGGAGAAAACCTTCTCTGGCTTCGTGTCCTCTTGAAGCAGCGGCTGCAGCCACACTGACCCGGCCACCCCAAAGGCACTGCAGCCACAGGCTAACCCAGAGAGGCCACATGGCTGAGGTAGCGATGCCTCCAGGGCCAGCCCTGTTGAGAAGCCTCAGCCCCAGTGCTGCCTCTTCTCCAGCAGCTCCGTGGGTGTGGAGTGGCAGAGCTGAGCTCCTTCCCCTGTGGTGCACACCTGTTAGGGGACGGGGACTGGAATTGCCTCATGGGCCATATCAAAGCCCAAGATGTGCTAGATCTGGCCCATTGAGGCTTCTGCCCACCCCGGGTTAGCGGCTAGCATGCTGTACACCACAGAGTTAACTGGTAGCCAGTGAGGGAGGGAGCAGCTGCCCACCTGCCATGGGCAGGGGCTGTGCCAGATGCTGCGGGTCCAGGCGCTCCACAAGTAGGGGAAGCCTCTGTCCACAGGGAGTCCAACCCACCTCGGACAAGGGCTGCTCTAGCAGGAGCCGGTGGCAGCCTCAGGCCCTACATGAGGGCTAGGAACAGGAGCCCTGTGGACTGTACCAACCAGGCTGGAGCAGCCCCCAATCTGGGATCCCGCTTAATAGATTGAATGTTAGGTTGACCTAATAGTTAACTGATTAACCAGAACTTTACATCGCCATTTCATATACAGTTCAGACCCAAACTATGGAGAATGGACAGTCGGGTAAGTCTATAATAGTGAAGTGAGGATCCCGGTACTTTAGTAGGGATGTTTACTGTTTTAACAGACTAATCATGGGACTGCTGAAAATCTCAGCAGTTACACATGCTGCAAGCTCTGCTGCTTAGTGGGGCTGCCAGCCCCTGCTGGCTCCACTCCTTGGGAGTGGCTTTGCTGCTGCAGCAAAGCCACCTCCTCAGGAGTGGGGAAAGTTTAACCGATAATATTAACTGATAAGCTGATGCTTATCGGTTAAACTCTAACATCCCTACTTTTTTGTACAGTTAAGTCCCCTTAACAGTTTGGGTCTTATGCTACAGTTCATAGTGAAATGCTACAGACATCTTTCTACTATGCAAAAATTCAAACACAAATACTGCAGAGCTGGAATAACGATCCTGTGACTCAGATATGGATGATCGCTGCCAGGAATTAATTATTCTCAATGAATTCCAAACCTTAAGCCTACTGCACTAAAGGCAGAAACATAAGACATCCAATTACTTTTATACCTTGATAACCTCAAATGCAGCAGAGCAACAAGCAACACAACTTTCATACAAGAGTGAATTAATTTGTTTGATATTCTAGAACTGAATGGAGTTTTTAAACTTACTTTGAAAACATCCTTAGAGGGGAACACCCCTAAATTGCACTGCTTCTTAGTATAGCAGGGATTCTGTACAGAATCCCTGCTATACTACACTACGCACTGAACATACATCCAGACTACCCAGTAGATTAAACACAGCTTTTAAAAATCCACATATACCTTTATGATTTCTTTAGTCCCCTTTCTGAGGCATGTAGTTTGAACAATTACAACAGTCAATTAAAAATTCATCTACTGAATACTATATCTTGTAAAGAAAATTTATCCTTCTAGTGAAAGTGTTTAAATGTGAACACCACCTCTCATCTATTAGTTGCAGTGTTCAAAGATGGACTTGCAACCACAGCCCATATCTCCCCCTATTGACAGATTAGTGACAATCATTTCCTAGGCAGACTGATGTCAAACAGACTAAGACAACACAAAAAAGGGTAGCCAACTGCTAAGTGTACATAAGAACGGTCATAATGTATCAGACCACAGGTCCACCTAATATTCTGTCTTCCAACAGTGGCCAATGCCAGATGCCACAGAGGGAGTGAACAGAATAGGGAATCTTCAAGCAATCCCTCTCCCGTCACCCATTCCCAGCCTCTGACAGAAGCTAGAGACACCACTCTTACCTTCATGGAAGTTAGGTCCATCAATGGCTATTAGCCAGGGTGGGTATCTAGTTCTTTCTTGAACCCTGTCGTCACATCCTCCTCTGACAAGGAGTTCCACAGGCCCAACCATGCACTGTCTGAAGAAAAGCTTCCTTTTAAACCTGCTACCTATTATTTAGTGACCCTTAGTACTTATGTTATGGGAATAAGTAAATAATTTTCCTTATTCACTTTTTCCACACCACTCGTGATTTTATAGACCTCTTATCATATCCCTCCTTAGTCTCCCTCTTATCTAAGCTGAAAGTCCCAGTCTTTTTAAACTCTCTTCATAAGGGACCCGTTCCAAACCCCTAATCATCATTGTTGCCCTTTTCTGAACCTTTTCCAACGCCAAGATCTTTGAGAGGAGGCAACCTCATCTGTATTCAATATTCAAGATGTGGGTGTACAGGCAGTCCCCGGGTTACGTACAAGATAGGGACTGTAGGTTTGTTCTTAAGTTGAATCTGTATGTAAGTCGGAACTGGCGTCCAGATTCAGACACTGCTGAAACTGACCGCCAGTTCTGACTTACATACAGAATCAACTTAAGAACCCCAGGCGTCCCCAAGTCAGCTGCTGCTGAAACTGATCAGCAGCTGATTCCAGCAAGCCCGGGGCAGAGCAACTCTGCCTGGGGCTTCCTGTAGTCAGCGCTGGTCAGTTTCAGCAGAAGCTGACTTGGGGACGCCTGGGGCAGAGCAGCTGGGGTGCTACTGGACCAACCCAGCAGCACCCCATCTGCTCTGCCCCAGACGTCCTGATTCAGCCGCTGCTGAAACTGACCAGCAGCGGCTGAATCAGGACCTGGGGCAGAGCAGCTGGGGTGCTGCCGGGTTGGTCCAGTAGTGCCCACGGGCGCTGCAGGACCAATCGGCAGCGCCCCAGCTGCTCTGCCCCAGAGTCCAAAACAAAAGCCTGGTCTGCTGGGGGGGGGGGGAGCACACTAGCTGCGCCCCCCCCCAGCAGACCAGGGACATGGGGAGCAGAGCCGCAGCGGCAGCGGGGTGCCCCGCCTCTGAGGCTTTGCTCTGGCAAAGCCTCTGAGGCGCGGGACCCCCCCGCGGCTGTAGCTTCAGTCAGGGTCCCCAGCAGACCACAGGCACCGGCACCCAAGTGGCAGCAGCAGCGGTTCCCGCGCTTCCGAGGCTTTGCTCTGGCAAAGCCTCAGAAGCGCGGGAACCCGCCCGGTGCCCCTGGTCTGCTGGAGACGGTCTCCAGCAGACCAGGGGCACCGGAGCAGCTTACGAACGGGGCTCTCGCCCCGACTTCCGGGGTGAGAAAGCTCCGTTCGTAAGTGCGGATCCGACATAAGTCGGATCCGCGTAAGTCGGGGACTGCCTGTACCATGGTTTTAGAGGCAATGAGATGTTCTCTGTCTTATTCTCCATCCCTTTTTTAAATGATTCCTAACTTTGCTTTTTTGACTGCCGCTGCACATTGAGTGGATGTTTTCAGAGAACTATCCACAATGACTCAAGAAATCTAGTGAAGCTTCAACATGTCTGACATTCTAGTCCAGCTAAGCTTATCAGCTCACCCTTTTAGTCATCATCCAAGCCCAGGATTTTGCAATTGCCCCGCCAACAGCCACACTTTTCCTGAAATACATTACGTTTTTAATTGGATTTCATGCAAAGAGCAATGAGAAGCAAACCTCAGCTCCATGAAGAAAACACTCTTGCAACAGAACCAAATACCCAAATTCTCAACAGGAAGTTTCTGCTTGTTTAAAACCGCCACTTATCAAACAACTGCCTAGTTCCAACTTGCCCAGAAGACCATGATTTACACTGCCAATGCTGAGCTCAACTGTAGTTTGAGATAATTTTTAAGAAATGCTATGCAAACTCTCACAAGTGATCTAATTAAGTTCTTTGTTTTAGACCAACCTTGGCTTCCCTGATCCAGTCTCATGCTCTCTCTTGTTCTGGTATCTTTTTTTTTTTTAAATAAAAAAAGCCCTCTTTTTCACAGCAGTTTCATAGCCCTTGATTCCTGCCCCCTCAAGATGGCTCCCACATCATTATGTGGGAACCCCCGCCCTCAAAGAATAGCCAGTGCACCGCCGCAGGTTTTGATCAATGGAGAAAAGATGCTCAGTGAAGTAGCGCCTTCACTTCCCCCAGCCCTGGAGCATGCTCTTAGAGATCCTGCTGCCTATAATCCGTTTAAAGCACCAGTAGACAATGAGCTTGACAATATAGACACAGTCCAGCTGGCACAATCAAACCTTCCACAAAGTTCCAGGACCCTACAACTGTCCCCGAGTAGGAGCAGCCTCTTAACAGGAATGCCCGATGAGTTACCAGCGTGCCCACTGCCCCTGCTAAGGTTCACAAGTAGAGAAGCTACAGACGAGAGACAATAGAGCCAGCTCCAGCCCCACCCAGTGTGGGCAACCCTCCCGGGGCACCGCCACTAGAGCAAGGAGCGAGCTACCAGCAGCTCAAGACAGGCGGCACCAGGGACTGCAGGGAGGACGGCGCCGGGGTTTTGGGGAGGGACCGAGAGGCGAATCCAACTGCGTGGCTGGGCAGCGAGCTCCCTTCCTTTGTTCGGCGAGCAGCCGCACGCAGCAGCAGCCGCCCGGGGCGGGTCTGCCGCGATCCCAGGCCCTGCGGCTCATCCCCAGACAACTGCGTCAGGGCTTCGCCGCGAGACAGCGAACCCCACGGGCGGCACATGCCGGCCAGCCCCGAGAGATCCGTCAAGGCACCGCACGGCTGGACCCAACCCAGCGACGGGGCTTCACGGATCCGGACTTCCCGTCTCCCCCCGCATGCACGCCGCCGTCGCGAGAGGGAGCCCCTCAGCGTCACCCCAGCGCGCGGCTCCCCGTCAGGGCCCGGCCAGTTTTGTCCCCCCGCGGGCAAACGGTCCCAACGGCCAGTCAGCCCCGTTCCCTCCCCGGTCCGCCCACCTGGAGCTGCTCCTTCCGTTGGGGTCCACGCCCTTGAAGGTGGTCGTGGTGGTCATGGCGGGGAGAGATGGGCGAATGCGCTTCCGAGCAAGAGGCTGGCAGGAGGTGAACTTCACTCCCCGCTGCTGGTGACAACTACTGCAGCTGCCCCCCACCCCAGCAGCCGGTTTTTATACCCGCAAAAAGACGCGCCCCACCCTTCGGCTCTCTCATTGGACGGTTCAAACCCGATCCCACCCACCATTGGGCGAGGAGCCGCCACTCTGTGCTTAGTCCCGCCTCAACCTGTATTCTGAGTGGCATAGGGCAGCCTTCTTCCCTGCCCCTAAACTTGATTGGGGGAGAAATAATGTTCTCTCAGAGTGGATTGGCTGCCTTTGGTGCCGGGATCCCTTTGTTGCTAAATGGAAAGTTCAGTTGTCACTCACCTGACTCGATTCTGATTGGCTCAACTATATATGAGGCCAGACAAATCTCCAGTAAGTCTAGTTCAACAGATTTTTCATTATGAGGGGGCACCGTTGGATTGGAACTGAAGGGTCCCCACAAATGGAGTGACTGGATCTAGCTTAGCAGCACTACAGTGGGAGGTATCAGGCCAGAAATTCAATCTTCAACCCAATCACCACCACGTACAAAATACCTCAAAATTGCTCTCATGTTGCTGGTGCTGTCTCAGAAAGTCACCACACCATGATGTAATGCTCTCATGCCATGTCATTACCTCCAAAGGTAATCTTCCTGTGATGCAATGTGAAGCCACCATCTCAAAACATAATTTCAGCACCTACCCACATCCATATGCTGAAGTAGTCCCTAGCCCACAAAAAATTATGCCCAAATACAACTGTTAGTTTTTAAGGTGACACTCGATTTTTTTTAAATGCCCATCTAAGGCTATCATCGTGCTGTAACAAGCAATAACACCGATTGCCTCAAAATGTTCTGCTGCAATGCAATGGCGGCAACTAAAATTTCACAAACTCATGGGATACAACAAAATAGCACCACTTCAAAATCTGATCACAACGATAATCATAGTGCAGCCTCTAACATCCAGACAAAGAGACATACAGCAGTGCTTCAAAATGTAACACACAGTAGTGATTTTGTGTCAAAAGATACGTGATGATGCATAAAATTCTGCTCTTTCAGAATCACATTCCGTTACAATACATTAGCACTGTATCAAATCAGATTCTATTCTATCCTCTATAGCTTCTTACACTACACACCACCAAAGTACCTGAGCACCTTCCAGCAATGCATTAAGAAACATGACTAACATTGGTCACATGTTTATTCTCTCATGATAGCTTGCAAAGTACCAAGGAAATGGACTAACCTTGAACTTAGTCATATGTTATTTGGAAAATGGGAATCATATTCAGATTGATTAGTTCATATTCTATTCTGATAAATAGCCCACTATAGTTATGTAGGTTAGAATTTTGTCTAATAGTTAATATGTCTCAAATCTCAGTTACTAGCCATAATTTCTATAATACCTTCCATCCAAACATTTAAAATGCTAACTGATTAAATCTCCTAACACCCCTGTGATGGAAATCAGGAGTATTAACCCAGTTTTACAGATGGGGAAATGGGGACACAGAGGTGAAATTACTTTACAAGGGTCATAAAAGTACCACAGAATGGAGATCAGAAGCCAAATTTCCAGTCCAACTTGCTTCTCTACCCACAATTCCAAATGGCATGTCCCAACTCAACTACATAGCCTCCCTATCACTCTCCCTTAGGAAACAAAAGGAAATGAGTGCCTCTCAGGTCTGAATACACTGACTTTTGTGACCCAGTCATAGCAGAAATTAATCTGTCTGTAATGGTATACCATCCACCTATCGCAAGCACCCTTTCTGGTCTAGTAGGAGTGCAGTTTTTTCCACTTCCTCTGCTCTCAGTTCCCCATCAACTGATGCACTCATCAAGCAAGCCTCCAGTGACTCAACCCTCCATTCAAGTCACACACACTCCAACTGCAAAACCAAACCAAACCAAACCAACTCCTTCTGGGATATATTGTCCAACCAGGCCTAATCGCAAAACCTTTAGTAATATTCTGCAGCTCTTCCTGGGTTCAGTTCCTTTTATAATCCAAAAAGCCCCATCACTGTACCTCTCCATCAGCAACATTTCTATCATCAGACTGAGGATGAGGGAAGGCTAATCAGGCGTATTTCAGTACCCAACTTGGCAAGCTTATGTGCAAAGATTTCTGTTCTGGGATGGAGCAAAACCCCTAAACTACCTTCTAAGTACATAAAAGGTTCTTACAAGGAGGAGGGAGAAAAACTGTTCTCCTTAACTTCTGAGGATAAAACAAGAAGCAGTGACTTAAAATGCATCCAGGCAATTTAGGTTGGACATTAAGAAAAACTTCTTAAGTATCAGGACAATTAAGTACGGAAGTAAATTGCCTAAGGAGATGGTGAAATCATCACTGGAGATTTTTAAAGAGCAGGTTAGAGAAACACCTGTCAAAGAAACAAAGAAAACTGCCATGGGTGCAGGGGGCTGGACTAGAGGACCTCGAGGTCCCTTCCAGGTTTACAAGTCTATGACTTCACCTGTCCTTTAGTCCTCTAGTCCTGGTTCTCCAACTGGGTCAGCTTCATTTTACTTTTCTTCTGGGGGTGGGGTAACAGTTCCATCCCTTCCCTGGGTCTGTCTAAACTGTCCTCTCTCAGGGCACAGCCAATTCTTCAGTGACTGTTGTTGCAAGGGGACCCACTTCTCCAGGCCCCAACTCAGAAATTCTCTAAGTAAGAGAATAACTAAATTTCCCTGGGCCACTTCCCCATAGCCTTTATCTTTTCTGAGTCCCAGCAGCCACTCAGAAATACCTTCCCTGCTCCCCTGGTTCCTGGCTGCACCTCCTGCAGACAGACAGGAGTCCCTTCCTTATTCCTTTGGCCCTTCTCCTGCAGCCAACCAGAACCACCTTTTACTTCCCCAATGTCTACCTACAGACTGAACTCATGTGAGCTCTGAAGCTCCTTTCATATGGACCTGCTGAGCCCTACGGAGTCTTTCCTGAATGGCTTCAACCCATGTAGCCACTTTGGGGAGCTTGAAGGATCTTTTTACTGCCATTTTCTGGGGCAAGGAGTGGCAGGGAGGAGGCCTAAGAGCCTGGGTCCACCCAAGTCACACTGGCTCACTTTAGATAAAGCACAATAATAATTGCATATAGAAAGTATTAGAGTAAAACATGATTCAATGTGAAAGCATTGTAAAAATGATTTTAAATTATACTTTGTTTTATTGTTCCAGAATAGCCCATTACGTGAGGGGATACAGACATGTATGGAGAAGAGGCCACAATCTTGAATTCTATCTTACAAAATCTCCCATTTTTATGTTCATTTTAGATTTAAAATATAAAAATTAAAGGATGACCACTTTCCTTTTAGTCTGAAAACAAACAGCTAGAGCCTTAGAAATCCACTCATTTCTGATTGGTTGAAGCTAGAGTCAGTTCTCTTGGCTAATCATAAAATATTTTTGCATTAATGGTCACAATATAATCAGCATCCATCAGAAAAATTGACACTACTTACATTATGCTGGCTAGGCCGTATGAGTAACAAAATGAAGTTACGGAAAATAATATTCTTGCAAGAGGAGTATCTGCTTTGAGCCTAGCTATCTTTTGCCAAGGTGTTTATTTTATATCAGTATCTTCACTGTGACTTTGTACAGCTTGCAGCATCAGACCATGCTATATTTTATTTCCATTAATTGATTTAATCACCTTTTTATTTGAAAGCCAATTTGAGTAAATGTAAAAAAGATACTCTTCTTGAAGTATCTCTTTGCACCCTAGAAGTTATTAGCTACTCAGCATGTTTGATTTCAGAACATTCTGATGTCAAGCATGTCATAATACTTTGCATTTCTAGAACCTCTTTCACATGAACATCTTAAAGTGTTTAACAAACATTAATCCTCAAACCACTGGCTAGATGGATATATATTATAATCCTAATTTTGAAGTTGGAGAAACTAAGGCACAGAAAAGGTAAGGCCAGCATTTTCAAACTTGAGTTCCTAAAGATGGACACTTAAATCTATAATTCAAGGCCTGAATAAAACTGCCTGATCTTCAGTATTAAGTACCCAGAGCTCCCATTGAAGACAGCTGGATTTCTAAAACTCAAGCCACTTTTCTTTAGGGTCCATATATATTGATGTAAATCTATAATTGTAGGCACTCACATTTGAAAATGATAGTACAGGCTATTTGCCCAAAGACAAGACTTTATCTGAACTCAGAGAAGAGTCCTGGCTACTAGTGCCCCATTTTAATGCCTAGATTACACTTTTTTATTAACAGAACAGATATGGAAAAATAAGTCTCAGGGTGTCCAAAATATTATTTGAAGGGATGGCCATGATTTGTGAAAGACCAGTAAAATTAAACTGCATCTTAGTGAGGATCTAATGAGTTTGTTGCATTAGCATTTTTGTATTAAAGGTCATGTGGTCCCTATTGTATTTAGCTAGTATGCATTACCTGTGGCATTTATATTCATTATGGGCCTATTCATATCCTCATTAAGAAAACTCAGTTTTCACCTTTTTTTTTTTTAAAGTGCTGAACCTTTGTCCTGATCCACATTGGAAGTAAAACCAAGTTCAGATGAACCTGTTCCTGACACCTATCAGCAGCAATAGGTCATTTTTCTAATGAAGATGACATCGTGCAGACACACTCAGACCGTAGGAAGCAGAACTCAACAGCAAACCTCTAAGCACTTAGTGCTGGCAGTCTTCAGAGGAAGGATCAACTTAAGTCACAGGGATACGAATGGCAAGAACATACCAGGACAAAGGTCCAAAGGACTAGTTTTTGGGCTTTAAAAAGATTTGGTATGCTACCCCTGCTACATTTTATATGTTGGAATGAGTAAGTGCCTTCTAGTAATCAGTTTGCTAGATTAGTTGAAAGAAAAGTCTCTGAAAAATTTGGGGACAAAAATGGTTTTGGTTGTCAAACATTTTAAGGCAATAGGAGCTTGTACCCATAGTCATCTTCCAGTACTATTGAAGGCAGCTGTTAGCCTGAAAGTGTCTCCTTAATCTAAAAGCAACAACAGCTAGAAAATCAGGTACTAGACACAAAGGAATTGAGGTTAACTGATTGCAGCTTTTGTTTTAATATGTTGAAATCCTTCTGCAAGGACCTAACATAAAATTACTAGGGATATTCTTAAAGCTGCAGCACCTGACATTGCTACAGATTATATTTTTTCACTCTTTTGGACAGGGAAACTTTTGTAAATAAGGTATAAACCCAATTTAAATGGTCTGATTTCTTTAAAAAAATCATACAGCTCCCCATGATGTTGACAGGAATTCAATGAGGTTAGTGACAAATGAAGCACCATTGTACTTCTGTATGAGGTTAAAGGATTCCTTACCACTTTTGAAAACATATGGGTGCTCCCTGCCTGTCTTTTTTACTCCTATTCCCTTAAGGGAGAAGGAACAAGACTGAAAATGCACCTGGCAGTTTTCAGACTAACTGTAGGTAAGAGTGATCAAAAAATTAAATGAGAACTCGTCCTCTATTTTCAGAAGCTGAAGCAAGTTAAAACAGATTTTTCCAAAGTTTTGGCATAATACCATGCAGCTGAAAGAATTTGAGATTTGGAGTGGGTTTTCAGAAATCTCAGGCTGGAGAAGTCTTTCCTAGCCAGGTTGAATGACAGAACATCTGAAGACCAAGGGGAAAGTATTCTCAGAATCCCACCCAGGACTCTGATTTTCGATCTTAATTTTCCTTCACTGAACTTTTTTAAAAAAGGAATCACCTGTGGATCTAGATAGAGAAATATCTGCAACGAAGAGCAATGTCATCTCCCCAGAACAGTGTGATTTTGAAGTGCAGTCCAGAACAATTGCATGCTGAGGAAGAAAATACTCTGCTAAATTTTAAGAAATCCCTAATTCTAGTAACGGGGGAACATGCAGTGGCCTACAACAGGAGACTAATACTCCTGGATATTTATTTGAAAGTTACCACAAAATACAGGCATATTCTGTTAATTTATTCTACCCAGAAGTTTAAGGTGGCTAACGTGTTACTAGGTGATATGAGAAAACACCATTCAGTCATTTAACTTTCTTAAAGCATAGAAGCCATAATCTACCATGCAAGAATCATTTTGACTGACATTTCATTTGCTAGGGCAGGAGGAATAGGGAATCACTCTTAAAAAAAAAACACACACAACACCCACAACTCTTGGAGCACTTGCAAAAGGTGGTCATGAAAAAGCAGGGCTTTACTTTCTACTTCCTTTATGCATTAAGTACTTGTGAGTAGCTGAAAGCATTAGGAGATTCCAAGTGACATAGAACAAACAAGAAAACCAAACAAGAATATTCTACTCAGACAGTGAGGGGAGGAAGTAATAGAGAGATCTTAGCGGCTTTTCACTAAAGTCTTGATTACAGCTCCACTCCATTGTATCCCTCTTGTTTTGTACTCTTCTTGATATGAATCAGGATTTAAATGGGGCCTGAACTCTTCTTCTTTCATCCTATAACACAGCATAGCGTCGAAGCAGGGTTTGAACCTTCTTTACAATACCTGAATGTGTCCATCTACAAAGTCTGATCTACTTTCTGTACAGTACTTCATGGATTCTGACCTTAGCATTCCAAAATATATCTCCCCTAATCCACATTAATGTAAACCGAACACTCTTCCTCTCAATCTCCCAATCTGTAAAATGGGAACTGTATTTATTTGCTTACCACATAGGGTGTGTCTGTTCTACTCCTGGGAGAAAGTCTCCCACTATGGGTAGACAAATTTGCACTAGCAGAGTTGTGCACTTAAAAATAGCAATGTGGATGCTGCATCTCAGGCTGACCCCAAGTGGCTAGTCTGAGTCTCTGCCAGGGCTACAACATCCATGCTGCTATTTTCAGTGTGTTAGCTCATGCCCCACTAGTGCAAGTGGGTTGGAAAATTTACTCCCAGCTACAGTGCAGTCATTACCCACAGAGGTGTAGATGTTTGAGGATTAAAGTTTGTACACTGGTAGAGAGATATAAAGAACTACAAGTGCTAAGTATTACCACTATGCAGAAAAATTGAGAAAACTGATTATTTTAAACAAGAAGTTTATTTAAACAACAAGACGCTTTACTTGAAGGGAAACTATCTAGGATCAATGTTTTTTGGAGTAATTTACCCCTACTTAGACAGAGATTGCTCTACATGTAACAGCTACGTACAAAAAAGTTATAAAATCGTCCTTGGTTTTACAATGATAAAAGAAAAACATTGAAATTATCCAATCAAACAAAGTATGCAATGTTTTTGTTTGTCAACAGTGAGAGCAAAATAACTTACTGGAATATAAAGATAAAAGTTGAAGGAGCATGCCACAATGGAGAAAAGGGGTATTTTCACAGAACCAGGCTTTTTTTCCCCACCCCATCTCCATTCCATGTTGATCAAAACATACCATTGGCCATTTAGTTAAAAAAAATATGCATTGTGTCTGTGCACATACACCAGATACTTTATGTACAATAGAAGGAAGAGGAAAAAAGAGAAGAGAAAAAACTATACTGCAGTAGTCAGGATGTGGCTGAACCAAGTCTCATTTTTCTAATTGTGAATGTGTTGTCTGTGGGAGCACAGTTTTGGAGAGAAAAGTAGCAGGTTCTCTTTTTAGTAGACTCCTCCTGTCTGCTGCTGGAACACATCAATTGTATCTTCATCCTCCATTTCCAACTGTATCAGAAAGAAAGAACTGCTTTCAACTCAGCTGAGTAAATATTAGACATATTCGAAATGTCTTAATTTCACATCTTCACATATCTCTTACCACAATTTTAAATGAGCAGAAAAAAAAAATCCCAAATGTATGCATTCACTCTGCTTTATAGGAACATGAAACTTTAAGAGTGATATAAAGAACAGTGGATAATTGACTAAAACAAAATTAAGATCCATGACTATATTGATATGCTCTAAGGGCTTCACAGACAACTCTGTTGCCTACTACATTAGACCATTTCACTCACATCCACCCTCCTCCCCGCCTCCATTCCACTTTGTGATTGTTCAAATGCACAGCATTTTAAGTGGCTTAAGTTACAGTATTTAAAAAAAAAAAAAAAAAAAAAAAAAACACCAAACCAAACCAAACCAAACCCACCACACACACACAATGTTCAAAGTCAATAAGAAAATGGGATACTAGTTACTAGATACAAAGAATTTGACTATAAAGAGTTTCTAGACATGTTGTATGGCCAATGTAACAAACAGTACCAGAGTACAACATGCCCTATTACTAGAGCTGTGTTTGCTATAACACACTGCAACCTCCATACCACAGGGCTACGTCTACACTGGCCCCTTTTCCGGAAGGGGCATGTAAATTTCACGAGTCGTCGTAGGGAAATCCGCGGGGGATTTAAATATCCCCCGCGGCATTTAAATAAAAATGTCCGCCGCTTTTTTCCGGCTTTTAAAAAAGCCGGAAAAGAGCGTCTAGACTGGCCCCGATCCTCCGGAAAAAGTGCCCTTTTCCGGAGGCTCTTATTCTTACTTCAAAGTAAGAATAAGAGCCTCCGGAAAAGGGCACTTTTTCCGGAGGATCGGGGCCAGTCTAGACGCTCTTTTCCGGCTTTTTTAAAAGCCGGAAAAAAGCGGCGGACATTTTTATTTAAATGCCGCGGGGGATATTTAAATCCCCCGCGGATTTCCCTACGACGACTCGTGAAATTTACATGCCCCTTCCGGAAAAGGGGCCAGTGTAGACGTAGCCCAGGTGTTCTTGTATTGGGGACACCTGAACACTGGCAAGGGGAGGCAGCAGCAACTTTGTGCATTGCCACTCCCCTCCCCACCCACCCACACACCTGGGGGAACTGCAGCATAAGGACATGCTCTGCTGGAGGCTTTTGTCCACTACTCCCATAACAGCAGGGGGTGGTGTCTGCGAGCGACAAGGAATGCAGAGCACCAGGTAAGCACTGCACCCCTATCTCCCTCACACCTTCCCTGGCCTGGCAAAATCTTTAATTCAGCAAACCCTGTTTCCCAGGGTTGCTAGATTAAAGAGGTTCAAGAGTACAAGTCTTGCAAGTGGCACTCTGTGTTGGCATACTGCCTTTTCCCCTATAAAAGATCTCATGTGCTTTGTAAGGGCTCCAGATGTTATGCTTAAACAAGTACATTTACACTGCAAAGAAAGGTCCACTGTGGTATGTCTAATAGACCATGTCCACAGTGCATTGGTGCTGCTACATCACAGTAATGCTCCTGGTGAAGTTAAGAGTGTGATTCTGCACCTGTTGTAAGTCCACAGTGTTTTACGGTTTTTAATAAACCGATTTAGCTTTCATAGCATGCATGGTGTACAAATGGCATATGATTTTGATTCTCTGCATTTCAGGCTTAACCAGAAGTTTAAATTTCAACAGCTAGGGTGACATTCTTTGAAGCACAAGTCTGGAAACAACAGCCCAATGACAGCACTGACAAAATTGCAAAGTCCCTTATTTATCATGGGATGGCATGCTGAAAGAATACACTTTAATCAACATGCAATTCAGGGGCCTACTACACAAAACACTCCAGAAAGACATTCTTGGGTATCACCAGCAATCACTGCCAAAATGAACCAGCATCCTACATTGCTGGTCTGATTTTTGTTTTTAAACTTACATACTTCAACCATCTCAATGCACAATACTTGGTAACTTTACATACTGAGATCCTAACTTCACATTAACTATACTAAACAATTTTCAAATTATAGTATAGTATACCGTTCTACAGAGCCATCAACTGGCAGGCCTGTCAGTATGCTAACACTAATATTATTATTTGAAAGAGAACTTCAATACTTACCTGCCAGGATTAACAACCCACCACAACCATTGTAATCCATAAAGTAATATCCTTACAGGGCTTGGCATCAGTAGAAGCTGTACATCATCTTATCTGGCACTGTGGTGGTATAAATTTAATATTCTAGATGCAGAATATAGTGTTATACTTGTCCCAACATTTCTGAATTAGTTACTGTAAAAGTCCGAAGTTATACCAATGGTCAAGTTCCATTACTTAAGCATGGATAGTTATATGGATGTTGCTCTTTAGCAGTAGTATAAGACACAACCATTAACTCCTGCAGCAATCTTTAAATATAATTTTTACCTGTGCAGGTGTATCTGTTTCATTGATTGGCTGCCCATCGAACCGGAACCTGATTTGCCTCATTGACAAACCCTTGCACAAAGAGAAATAAGTCACATGTTAAAATACTGCATAGCTCCAGTTACAAGAGGTCAATCAACCCAAACTGATGCCATAATCCCCTTGCTCACCTCCTGTACAATTCAGAATTTGAGAATTCAGAATTTGTACAATTGTGCTCCTTTGAATTACAAATTGCACAATGTTTAGTTTCTAAAAAGATGCATCATTGCTCCTACTAACGGAACATTAAATAGTGTACTAGAAATCCCATCAAGCCCTGAAGGATAGAAGGCACTGAAAAAAATTACAAGAATTTTAAATAATTAATTTGGAGGAAAGTTAGAAGTAACACTTTGGATGGCAAGTGTCACAGGTGAAGTAACATCCCTGCTCAAATATGCAGCACAGCTCTATTTCACTGTCTCCAAAAGCAGCAATATTCTACAAAATATTTTATTTTCCTCATGTAAAGCTCACATCAATCTGGCAGTCTGAAATGATTCAAGAAGTAGCTGATTAATGCCAAAAGTAATCATTCAAGGCTATAGTATTTTAAACTTCCAGCATCTAATGGTGATATCAAGTCTAACCTCCATATTGAATTTAAGGCACACACAAGATGAAATTACAGAACGTGGATGATCAAGAACACAAAGATGAGAAACAAGCAGTCATCTACCTTTGTAGGGTATCTACCAAGATAAGATAACATAGAATTTTCTTTAAAACTTTTTCTTTTAATTCTCACTAAAATCATTTGGTGACCCTTTCCATTTTCAAAATACTATCTCATTCTCACATGGGCTGATGGAAATGTTCCTACACTAGTAAAACGCGTTCTGTCAGTGCCCAGGTCTATGTAGAGCAGATATAGTCCAAATTAGTTGTCCCTCCGTAAGAGCATCTGAATTTAAGATATAAGCCTGTGGCTGACCAAGCAGTTAGTAAAGTGGTTCCACAACTATCCGCTACACAAAGGAATTAGGTTCAAGCCCCAGTGTTGAAGGACTGAGTGACTGATGCATATAGGCAGCTCTCCCAGCCCTTGGGATGAAGCAACTGATGCTGATAGCCTCTTCAGGAAATTAGTTACTAAAGTAGAGTATTTGACGGGAAGAACTTAACAAGAGGGGGAAACTGAAGGCGCCACCCAAGAGAAAAACAACATACAAGATCCACAACATTAGAGAATGTTATTTTGTAGTGGTTCCTGGCAATTTTGTATGGACTGCAAGTGAGACCTGACAGAAAAGTGTGTATTTGAGAACTCCACTCTCACAAAAATATGGATTCTTCTGCACTTCAATGTACTAGAACAATTTCCAGTAATACATTCTTCCCAGAAACAATGATCCTCAATAACCTTGATCTCCTGAAACTATATCTGAAGACTATTTAGTTTCATTTTAGACCAATTATATACCCTACATGACTTCTACTGTAAAGCTGGCTAGGTCTCTGCATTGCCTACCTTTTGTCTTTCTTCAATATGCATGAAGTCATTTTGCTTCAACTTCATGTTTCTTAGCCAAACTTTTCAAGCTTGGGAGTCTACAAATAGTTCTGATTTTTAGAAGTGCTAACCATTCACAGTCCTCAAGGACTTTAGATGGAATCTACAGAATCTCCTATGAAAAATGCTTATTTAAATGGGTATCTATCTTTAGGCCTTCAAGTTTGAACATTTTTGCCGTTGACCTGTGAACCCTTTAAAATGGTTGCTTACCTCATTTCCTATTTTAACTGGATTTTGGATGTTAATTTATTCAAAATCTGGTTTCTGCTCATTGCAAAAATTGCCTAAATCCTTACACTCATCCTGCCTTATTTAAAGACATATGAACTCAGCAAGCTCAGTAACTTACTCAAGATAATAATGAGCCATTGGCAGGGCTAGAAAATGTCTCAGACGCCACCATCACTAATTCATAGTCATAACACCTATTGGGTAAGGAATGGGCATGCATGGTACTCCTGCCCTTAATATGGGACTGTAGTGAATGTATGCATCATTCAAAATTATCTCTGATTCTGACTGTCAAGTGCAGATGTCATTCAAACAATCACTCTCACCATGATGAAAACCTGTTGAATTCCTTCTGCATTATACCTAGGTTTCCTTTGGCTCCCTAGATTAGCTCAAAGCCAGACATGGAGAAAGGTAAATTGTAAGCATCGTTAATTACAACGTATATCAATCATACAACTAAAGCATAACTTAAATGATCTTATTGTATAAATCCCTTGAAATATACCCCATCTTAGTCAGAGAAGGACAGAATTATTAGACCCAAGCGTGGCCTACACATTTTTTGTGCCAATGAATCTATTTTAGGCAGAAGTCTAATTTTTACTGAAATAGTTATACTGGCACAACATCCAATAGTTATACTGGCACAACGACGTCTAGACTATGACAAAGTTCCAATTTCACTTTCAAAAGCAGAGCTTTCGAAAGTAAAAGTAGTCGGGATGCATCCCCCCCCCGGGCAAACCTCCCCTCTTTTTTGAAAAGCCATGGAAACCTCATTTTTTTGAGGAAGAGCGGTTTTTCAAAGGGGAGGAGGGGGGTTTGCTGGGGAAAAAAACGCGTCCTGACTACTTTCACTTTCGAAAGCAGATCCGAAGAACCTATGCAAATTCCCACAGAATTTGCATATCCTCTTTCTGAACTTCGGTGTAGTCTAAACATAGCCCCAACGTGCATAGAATTAGAGAGCTATAAAGGTTCTAGTTAGTATTGTTAAAAATCAGTACAGTTTGAGATCGTAGATTAACTTGATACCGAAAACAAGTTTTTTAGAGAAGAGACTTTTTAAAAATACATTCTTGAGAAACTTATGGACCAAGTGTCAGACAACTTCTTCCACAACTATAGAAAAAAAAGTCAGTAAGTTTTCCTAAAATAAGATGATGTTTCAAGCTCTGACTGTTCAACTCATCAAAAAAATAAGTTATCTGGCATCACTCTTTACTTTTGCAACTACTGTTTGAGAACTCCTTTTTTCCCCAATATCTATTTGCAAGTTATGGAAGGTATCTATTTGCATGATATCGGAAAACATGTTTACTCAGATGAGTTAATTAATCCACTAAACAACAAAAGGAATGTCTACACTGCATGCTTATTTCAAAATAAGCTATTCCAGAATAGTTATTCCAAAATAGTTTATTTTGAAATAGCATGTGTGCACTGCAGGAAAGCCTCAAAATTAGTTTGAGGCATCCTAACATAATGTAGACGTGCTAGCTCGATTTAGAGCCCCAGGAGGCACTGGGAAGGAATAACTTAGACTAGCCCTGGTGAGGGGCTATTTTGAAATAGGTGTTATTCCTCATAGAATGAAGTTTACAGATTTCTGAATATGCTGTCCATTATTTTCAAAATTATTTCAAAATAATGGAATGACTGTATATATGCTCACATTGTTATTTCAGAATAATGATAGTTATTAGTAATGGTGCAGTGTAGATGCACATACAATTAGAAAAATGAAACTGATCATGAAGCCCACATTTTCTTTCCAAGCCCACTCCCATACAGTTTTACATTTCAAAGAAATCTATGACCAGCCATTGACACTTTCTATTTCTGTACAGTAAAACTAAGCCCAAAAATCAGAAATCTGAGAACAAACAACAATTACAAAGGTACTTATCCCTGTTCAGCTTCCTAACCACATTTCTTTCTACCCTACTCTCTGTGTTTTGGGGAAAGAAGGGAGTAGAAATATTAAAGTTGCACTCCAACAACAGGGGACTATGAAACAGACGAACATAACTTAACTTTATTCTCTTTCTCTCAGTCTATTTACCAACAAATGCTCAAAGCAGTACATAGTCTTCTATCTGATTGGTTTTGCTAAATATGTAAAACATTTATTGTCCTCATCCATCTTACTTAAGATGACCCCTCCTATAGACATTGATCCCTTTTAGTGCCTCACCTGTCGTTCACAATAGGCTTTCATGAGTTTACTAAGTGGTGTGTGCCTCTTTATCTTAAACTGCACCACAGACCCATCTTGCCCTGCCACCTTCAGATTAATGTGGTCATTGTTTTCAGTCTTCACTCCTTCCTGTTCAGGGGAAAAAAGAAAGGATAGGAATGATTGTAAAAAAAGCATGAAATACATTAACATTTTACCATGTAGCAACAGTTTATTACAGAAGAGCAAAAGTACCTTACAAGCTTCACACTTTATTTCATAATTCAAAGTAAGTGTCTTTCAATTTTCCTAGTATGAA
Organism: Pelodiscus sinensis; assembly: GCF_052426305.1. Classification (NCBI taxonomy): domain Eukaryota; kingdom Metazoa; phylum Chordata; order Testudines; family Trionychidae; genus Pelodiscus; species Pelodiscus sinensis. Next base: position 18,373,101 of record NC_143071.1, read on the forward strand.
ACTCTTCCTAATTTGGAAATGCAAAACCTCTTTCTATAGCATTGAAAGGAATAAATTCTGTCAAGATCTACTGAAATTAATTAGTACACACAATGGTGATGGAAGAAAAACTTAAAAGGAACACAGACACATACTAACTGCATTACTGAAAAAATTCTCCAAAGGGCTAAAGAATTAAGAATACTGTTGTCACATGCTCATATACAACAATACATTTCATCCTTATAAAGCAAACTAAATTTACATTTAGGATTGTAATCTCAAATATCCTATAAAATCCCACCCCTCCTCACTTTATTTCAATTTAGCCAAGTGAAGCAAATTCTGCAATTTTCAGAAAGTTTAACTTGAATGCCACGGATCTTAAAAGGAAGCAAGTTCAGATCTTGCATCTTGTTAGACTTTCATGAATCTATTAACGTGCCTAACACCTGAAATCAGCAGCTTTATTCAGTTTATTTCTATCTCTTTAAAAAAATTTGAAACTTACACTTCAAACCCCCTAAAAAATGCACACGAGCCACACTAATAATGCAAAAGCGATTTCAGATTTTTAATTTCATACCCTGCTAGATTCTAAAGGCCAGAAGGGTCTATAGTGATCATCTAGTTCAGCCTCCTGTACAGAGGCAACGAAATATCCCCAAAATAATTTCTAGATCTTATCTTTTAGAAAAAAAATCCAATCTCCATTTAAAAATTGTCAATGATGGAGAATCCACCTTGACCTTTGATAAATTGTTCCAATGGAACAATTACTCTAACTATTCTCACCCTTAACAGTGTATGCCTTAATTTCAAATAATTTGGGAGTGGGGTGGAGCACTCTTTAATGCAGAACATAAACCACCCAATGCAGATGACACCCTAGTCAGTTCAAACTAAGCATCTCTCCTTCGGATATAGACAGTTCTCTGAGCTTTGCTTCATTAAAAAGGCGATACCAGAGGCACCCAGCACAGGGGTCTGTGTTCCAACTTCACTTTATACCACACTGTGGGGTCAAGACCTCCTAATTCTAGCCACTGTGAAGCTTGAATAAGATTTCAGAAGACAACAAGGTACAGAGGGGTCAGGTATCCGTGTGACAGATATCCCTGCAAACGAGGGTGGGCAGGGGGGGAAGAGGAATGAAACACAGTCTGCTGCCTAGAGAAAGCTACAATCAGAGCCCTGGAGGGAAGGGAGAACGGGTCCTTTAAATGGGAGAGGCTTTTTGGCGCCTTCAAACTCCATTTAAAATGAAAACGCAACAGCAGGGAATCACAGGCTGCTCCATGCTGCTCCCCTCCCCTGCCAGGCCGCTCAGAGCTTCGGGAGACCCGCCCAGGGCAGGGGGCGCTGGGCAGCAGGAGGCACAAAAGAGCGGGGGCGTGAGCCACCTCCCTGCCCTCCCCAGCAGGCTGGCACCGCCGAGCTATTTCAGGGTCCCCCTCCCCGGGGAGAGCCGCGAATGGCCCCAGCTCAGGGTAGGTGCGAGATGCTGCAAAGCCTGGCCGCGGCCCGGGGGGGAGGGGGGAATCCAGCCCCTCCGGGAGGCGGGGGCCGCAGCCGCGGCGTAGGCCTGCCTCCCTGAGACAGGGGAAGCAGCACAGGCCCGGTTCACCCCGCTGCGGCCCTTGGGGATCCCCTGGCACAGAGCCAGCTCCACCACCGCGGGAGAGAGCCGGCCCGGGCCGGGCGGCCCTGCGGGGGCCGAGGACCAAAGCGCGACGGCGGCCAGGCCTGGTGCGGAGGGGGGAGGAAAATGGCGCGCAGAGCCGGCGCGGCAGAGCCAGGGCTGCTGCCCTGCCAGGCCGCGGCCGGGCCCGGCCCCTCTTTGCCCTAGACCGGGGATTTCTCCCTCACCTTGGGCTTTTCGTCGGCCATGGCGAGTCAGCAGGGTCCGGGCCTCTCCGAGCGCTTCACAAAGGGGGGAGAAAGACCGAGCGAGGCGGAGAGAGAGAGAGAGGGGGAGGCTGGGGTGAGCGCGCACGCACTGCCGCGGGGCCGCGCCTTACCCTGCGTGCGCGCGCCCGCGCCGCCCCCTAGCCCTGGCCCCATTGGGTCCGGCCGCCGGGAGCGCGCTGATCCGTTACATAACACGGCCGAGAGGAGGAGCGTGCGCGCGCACGGGCATCTCACAGCCCTGCGTGCGCGCCCCCCAACCCGCCGGGCGCAACGGGCTGTGCCGTGCCCGAGCCGAGTGTATTGTCCTCTCAAAATGGCCGTCGGTCTGTAGCTGCGGCCTCCATTTGCCCAGGTGCCCTGCCACACACTCCTGTACCCTCCCACAGCAGCCTTCCCTAGCCTTGGGCTCTGTGCATGTCTGGCCCTAGATATGCACCCTGGGGCCAATTCAACCCCTCCTCTACAGTCCCTTCTGGGTCACAGACCTGACATCACTCCAAGGGTCACCGCTCCCCTCACATCCCCTTCCTGGGCCTGCTTCAAATGTGCCTCCACCCAGCAGCCTACCCCCCATTTTTAGCGTGGCCCTCATACACTGCCATGTATCTCCTACTCCCTTAAGGTTCTCAATTCTTCCTCCTCCTCCTAACTCTTTACTCAGTCCTCTGTATGTCCCTTTGTCAACTTACCCGTGGCCCTCTATGCCCCTCAGATACATCTGTACATACATAGGTACATTAATGCTGCTCTAAGCTAAAGTCACCCCCTTGTGCCTCTACCCTATAACTCACATAGGTCTAGTCTACACTTAAAACCTTATGGCTATGTCTAGACTGGCCAGTTTTTCTAGAAAATCAGCCGCTTTTCCGGGAAAATCTTGCCAGCTGCCTACACTGGCTGCTTGAATTTCCGCAAAAGCACTGACTTCCTACTGTAAGAAATCCACTTTTTGCGGAAATACTATGCTACTCCCGTTCGGGCAAAAGTCACTTTTGCGCAAAAGGGCCAGTGTAGATAGCTGAGATTTGTTTTGCGCAAAAGCGCGTCTAGATTGGCCACGGACACTTTTCCGCAAAAAGTGCTTTTGCAGACAAGCGTCCGTGCCAATCTAGACGCTCTTTTCTGAAAATGCTTTTAACAGGAAACTTTTCTGGAAAATTATGCCAGTCTAAACATAGCCTTTAGTTATAATTAGTGCTTCAGTGTAGCCAGTGTTTAACTCAGTGATGGGCAACCTGCAGTCCATTTAGGTTTTGCGCATTTGCGCAAGAGGGCTTTTGCCCGAACGGGAGCAGCATAGCATTTCCGCAAGAACACTGACAATCTTACATGAAATCATCAGTGTTCTTGCAGAAATTCAAGCAGCCAGTGTAGACAGCTAGCAAGTCGCTTTTGCGGAAAAACTTGCTAGTCTAGACGCAGCCTTAGAGTCTGCTGAGATTGTCGGGTCACTCGTGGGGTTAAATGTTTTGTTTAATTGGTTAGCTGCCACAGGCAGGGGGCTGCTCTGGCTGGGTCCACTATGGCTGGGGGTGGAGGGGGGGAGGTCCAACCTGCCAGGCCAGTTAATCTGTTACTCTGTAAGCAGGCCACTAAGCCCACAATTTACTGAGTAATCGGTTAACCTCTTACATTCCTACCACTCACTAGCCTAGGTTGCTCCTCACTTAGACCAAAATGAGTATTCTCACAGGGGGACAGGTATTCCACCTCTCCAAGAGCCATTAACAATTAGCAGAACAATTTTTCCATCAAACTGATTTTGGTTATAGCAGGGGTTCGGTTGCTACAGCTACATTTCCCAGAAGTGTGGATTTTTCACATCCCTGGGAAACACAGGTATACCAACATAAAAGCCTAATCTAGATTACATTTTGTACACTACTTTGTGGTTATAATGCTTTCATCCTTCCCATTTACTCATATTATTCCACCACACCTACACACTATGTAGCAAAGTCCCTACATATCATTACATTGATCCTCTTAAAACTCTGTGTCTCACTTTCCTAATGCTAATGAAGGGTTCGGTAATCGGTACATTATATAAAGTGTTTATAAGAAGCTAGTTCAGTTCTGAAGGACAACTCTCCCACCTGAAGGAATGCCGTACTGGATTTCCTCTCAAGAAATTTCTACTTTCAAGTTTTAATAGCCTCAGCTAAAATCATAGGGTCTGTCCTTTATGTACACTCAGACAAAATCTGACAAGTTGGAAATAATTTCAAAAGTTTATTTTTCAGATCCTTGAACTGGGGAAGAATGTGATAGCTACTTTGAAAAAATCACTTAATAAAAGATATACTGGAACTAACTCAGAGCATTCTATTGTAAATATCATTGATTATTTGATCTTTTAAAGTAATTGTTGCCACAATTAAAAAATATCTAGAGATATTCAGGTGTTTCTAATCCAGCTACACATCAAAGAACCAATGATGTGGTATCAATAAATTTTGCTAGACCTAAAGGACTCATACTGAAAGTTGTTACAAATGCCATATGGAAATTCATCCAAGAATTTATCAAGGTTCTGGGGAACACCCATAGATTTGATATTAGCACATGTGAGACTTTCTGTGGAAAGTCTCAGGCTGTTGAATTGGTTCCATCAAAACTGTTTTTGAGCTTTACAATTTAGGTATTGCTAATGCAACTGTGTCCATCATATCCACTTGCTGTTTTTAAACACATACTTGGCTATGAAGTAAAAAACAAAATATGTACATTTTAATACATAAAATGCACTGCCCACAAACATTAGCAGATATATAATGACAAAAATTGCACAGATTAAAACATGTCATTGCACAACTTGAGAACTTAGTCACCAATAAAGCTCAACCTTCCTTTTAGATCTTCCCAATATTATTTCACCATGAAAGCTGCTCCACTTTTTCCTTGTCTTTTGACATGTATTTTCCCTAACACCAGTCCCCTTCTCAAAACCCAAAGTTAGCCTTATAAAAGGTTGGCTGGAAACAATCTTCATATCCAATAATGTTCAGGGTTATCGAGACATTGAACCTTCATACTATCCTGGGTCTAAGAGTTGGAGGAAATCACAGGGTGTCAAACCTACAAGATGAGCATGGCCTATGGATTCACATACTAGAAATGTTAAATATCAGTTAATTGAATAGTCGATTAACCTCATGAATTCTTATAGATTAGTCAACTATTCTATAGTTCCCAAGGGTGGGGCCGGCGCTGGCAGCCAGTGTGCTCCAATCCCACTCCCAGGGAGCCCCTGCACCTCACACTGCTGCCTCTCTACCAGAGGTAGCAGTGCAGGGTGCCAGGCAGGAACTGGTCCACAAGGGGAGCCAGTTTAAAAACCAGCTCCCTTCGCAGACCAGCTGCCTGCCATTCCACACTGCAGCAGCCCCTATCCACGGATGGGCTCTGAGCTTCCAGACCCAGTGCAAACTGGAACTGAGCTGGGCTGCCTGCCCGCCTGATTCCCAATATACTTTAAATGCATAGCTGCAGTGGAGGTAGGTCCCAGACCTGGTGCAAGCTGGGACTACCATGCTGCTGGCCAGCCTGCTAAAAAAATTACTGCCTAGAGTGGGGGGTAGAGGAGAGGGAAGGAAAGGAGGAAATGCATGTAGTCTATAGCATTAACCTATAAGCTTTTGCTTATCGCTTAATCAATTAGACTATTACATCCCTATCACATGATCTGTGGATAGGGTTGCCAGGTGTCTGGTGTTGTACCGGACAGTCCGGTATTTGTTCGCTCTGGTAAAAAAAATCAGAAAATACCGGACATTGCAATGTCCGATATTTTCTGATTTTTCCAGCTGTGCACCAGACAGAAGCCTGGCGTGGGCAGGAGGGGGGAGCCGCTGGTAGTCCCAGCTGGGAGGTGGGGTCGCAATTGCTGCTGGGAGCCCTCAGTTGGTTGAGTGTGAGGAGAAGTCTCCTCCTTGCTCATGTGTCACCGGGAGCCTGCGTGGGACAGACAGCAAGGATCCAGGTCAGTCCCACCCCGGCCAGTTCTCCCCCACTTCCCCTCTGGATCTTCCCCAGCCAGCCCCCCTGCAGCTCCCCCAGCTCTGCTTCCTGCCAGCCTGTTCCTCTTCCTGATCTCCCCCGGGCAGCACTGCTGCACCATCCCCTCCCCCCCCCCCCCCCGCCAGCTCTGACTTTGTAATGTACAAAGTGTGCTTCTTGCGCAAATACTTTCACACTCCCACTCAGGAAAAAGCCCTCTTGTGCAAGAATACTTGCTCAGAGGGCCACTGTAGACAGGGAAGAATGGTTTTGCGCAAAAAAGCCCCGATAGCCATTTTAGCTATCTGGGCTTTTTTGCGCAAAATCACGTCTAGACCGGCCACAGCTGATTCGAACCAGGGATTCGGACTAGCATGCCGGGCGAGATCTTGCTAATGAAGTGCGAGATATTTAAGTCCCTGCTTCATTAGCAGTTTCGGTCGCCTACATTTGCATCCCCAGTCCGAACTAGGGAGCAAATGTAGATGTACCCATAGAGACGTTTAGATGGAACGTTTAGATGGAAAGAGAAGAGAACCTGAAATGCCATGTTCCCAAGTCAGCCTGGTGAGGTGGACAAAGGCTAGTAATATTTTGAAGCACCCAGCCATCTGTTGTCCCACTGGTCATCAATGAAGACCACCAGAGACTGCCGTTATGTAAAATGTTTCTTTGAGCCCTCTCACAAGAAGTTGTAATAGCGATCATAGAGCTGGAAGAGACCTCAGGAGGTCATCAAGTCCAGCCCCCTGCCCAAGGCAGGACCAATCCCAACTAAATTAACTCAGCCAGGGCCCTGTCAAGCCAAGACTTAAAAACCTCTAGGGATGGAGATTCCACCACCTCCCTAGGTAACCCATTCCAGAGCTTCACCACCCTCCTAGTGAAATAGTTTTTCCTAATGTCCAACCTAGATCTCTCCAACTGTAACTTGAGACCACTGCCCCTTGTTCTGCCATCCATCACTACTATAAACAACCTTTCTCCATCCTCTTTGGAACCTCCCTTCAGGAAATTGAAGGCTGCTATCAAATCCCCCTCACTCTTCTCTTCTGAAGACTAAACAAACCCAAATCCCTCAGTCTCTCCTCATAGGTCATGCACTCCAGCCTCCTAATCATTTTGGTCGCCCTCTGCTGGACCCTCTCCAAAGTGTCCACCTCCTTTCTATAGTGAAGAGCCCAGAACTGGACACAATACTCCAGGTATGGCCTCACCAGAGCCAAATAAAAGGGAATAATCACTTCTCTAGAGCTGCTGGCAGTGCTCCTCCTAATACAACCTAATATGCCATTAGCCTCCTTGGCTACAAGGGCACACTGTTGACTCATCCACTGTAATCCCCAGGTCCTTTTCTGCAGAACTGCTACTTAGCCATTCAGTCCCCAGCCTATAACAATAATTGGGATTCTTCCATCCCAAGTGCAGGACTCTACACTTGTCCTTGTTGAACCTCATCAGATTCTTTTGGCCATAGCTGATGGTCATCTGTCTAGGTCACTCCCATGGTCATCTGTCTAGGTCACTCTGGACCCTATCCCTGCCCTCCAGCATATCTACCTCTCCATCTTAGTGTCATTTGCAAATCTGTTGAGTGCAATCTATCCCCTCATCTAGGTCAATAATAAAAATATTGAACAAAACCAGCCCTAGAACCGATCCTTGGGGCACTCCGCTAGAAACTGACCACCAGCCTGACATTGAGCCATTGATCACTACCCGTTGGGCTCAACAATCTAGCCAGCTTTCTATCCATCTTACAAGTCCATTTATCCAATCCATACTCCCTTAACTTGCTGGCAAGAATATTGTGGAGACCATATCAAAAGCTTTGCTGAAGTCAAGGTATACCACATCCACTGACTTGCCCATAGCCACAGAGCCAGTTACCTCATCATAGAAGCTAATCAGATTGGTCAGGCATGACTTTCCCTTGGTGAATCCATGTTGACTATTCCTGAACACTTTCCCTTCTTCCAAGTGCCTCAAAATGGATTCCTTGAGGATCCCCTCCATGATTTTTCCAGGGACTGAGGTAAGGCTAACTGGTCTCTAGTTCCCTGGATTGTCCTCCTTCCCTTTTTAAAAGATGGGCACTACATTTGCATTTTTCCAGTCATCCGGGATCTCTCCTGATCTCCACGAGTTTTCAAAGATAATGGCCAAAGGCTCCACAATGACATTTGACAACTCCTTCAGTACTCTCAGGTGCATTAAATCTGGACCCATGGATTTGTGTACGTTTAGCTTCTCTAAATAGTTCCTAACTTGTTCTTTCCCCACCAAGGGTTGTCCACCTCCTTCCCATACTGCATTGCCTAGTGCATTTATCTGGGAGCATTTGTCCGTGAAGACAGGGGCAAAGAAAGCATTGAGTACTTCAGCTTTTCCCACATCTGTCACATGAGGTTACCTCCCTCATCCAGTAAAGGCCCCACCCCCTCTCTGGTCACCCTTTTATTGCTAACATGCCTGTAGAAACCTCTCATTACCCTTCACATCCCTTGCCAACTGCAATTCCAATTGTGCTTTCGCCTTTTTGATAACTCCCCTGCATTCTCAAGCAATATTTATACTCCTCCCTAGTCATCTGTCCAAGTTTCCACTTCTTGTAAGCTTCCTTTTTGTGTTTAAGCTCACCATGGATGTCTCCAGTAAGCCAATGGGGTCACCTACCATATTTGCTTTTCTTGCTCTGCATCAGGATGGTTTCTTCCCATGCCTTTAATAAGGCTTCTTGAAAATACTGCCAGCTTTCCTGGACTCCTTTCCCCTTCATGTAAGCATCCCAGGGAATCCTGCCCATCAGTTCTCTGAGGGAGTCAAAGTCTGCTCTTTTGAAGTCCAGGGTGTGTATTTTGCTACTCTTTCTTCCTTTGGTCAGGATCTTGAAGTCTACCATCTCATGATCACTGCTTCCCAGCTTGTCACCCACCTCTACTTCCCCTACTTGTTCCTCCCTGTTTGTGAGCAGCAGGTCAAGCTGCACATGGCCCCTGGTCAGTTCCTTCAGAACTTGTACCAAGATATCCCCAACATTCTCCAAAAACTTCTTGGATTGTCTGAACTGCTGTATTGGTCTCCCAACAGATGTCAGGGTGATTAAAGTCACCCATGAGAACCAGGGCCTGCCATCTGGAAGCTTCTCTCAGTTGTCCAAAGAAAGCTTCATCTACCTGATCCAGCAGTCTATAGCAGACACCACCCACAACATCACCCGTCACTTCCACCTCTAAATTTAACCTATAGACTCTCGACAGTCTTTTCTCCCTCTAAGTACTGGAGCTCCGAGCAATCATATTGCTCTTACATACAATAGAACTCCTCCTTTTCTCCCCCGCCTGTTCTTCCTGAACAGTTTAGCATGACTGGAGCACTGTCATGGAAGGGTATAGTCATCCCACCTTATCTCTGTGATTCCAATCAAATCATAGTTCTTTGAGTGGGCCAGGGCTTCTAATTCTTCTTGTTTGTTTTCCAGGTTTCTCGCATTGGTGTACAAAAACCTTAACCAGCTGATCGCCTTGCTTTCTCCATCTAAAAGAGGGGTCCTCCTTTGTTGCTCGTTCCTCCTTGTGATTCTTCCCAGTGTCCGACTTCCTCACTTACCTCAGGGCTTTGGTCACAGTCTCCCAATGAACCTAGTTTAAAGCCCTCCTCACTAGATTTGCAAGCGTACCCATGAAGATGCTCTTTCCTCTCTTGGTTAGGTGGATCCCATCTCTTCCTAACAATCCTTGTGCCCAGAACAGAGTCCCATGGTCTAAGAAACCAAAGCCCTCTCTGACACCACCTGTGCAACCACACATTTACTTCCTCAATTTGATGATCCCTACCCGGACCTTTTCCTTCAACTGGGAGGATGGAGGAGAACACAACTTGCACTTCAAATTCCTTTATCCTTCTTCCCAGCACTACATAATCTGCTGTGACCCGCTCAAAGTCATTCTTGGCCATATTGTTAGTTCCTACATGGAGAAGCAGGAATGGGTAGCGATCCGAATGTTTAATCACTTTCGGAAGACTCTTGGTCACATCCTGAATGCAAGCTCCCAGTAAGCAGCACACTTCTCGAGATTGCAGGTCTGGACGACAGATGGATGACTCAGTCCTCCTTAGGAGGGAGTCCCCAACCACCACCACCTGTTTTCTTTTGGGGGTGGTAGTCGTGGAACCCCCATCCCTCGGACGAGGCATCCCATGCCTTCTGGTAGATGGTGTTCTCTTCTAATTTCTTCCCTGAGAGATCCCTGCCAAAGCATTATCCACCGCAGTGCTGTGAAGAAAGCCTGAAAGCAGTTACTTAGCCAACTCAGGTATCCCCCATTCCTGTAGAGGTTTCTCCTTCTAGAGATGACATGGTGCCAGTTTTCTTCCTTGTCCTGTACTGCCCTGACTGGCTCTTCAGCCTGCTGTGCCTGCAGGATTAAATGCTGCCTTCTATCAAGGAAGTCTTCATCCTTTCTGATAGAATGTAGGGTTGATACCTAGGCTTCAAGTCCTCTAATTTTTTCTTCTAAAATGGTGACCAGCTTGCACTTAGAGCAGATGAAATCCATTCTTTCTTCCGGGAGGAAGACTAACATGGCACATGCTGTGCAGGTAACAACAGCAGACCTATCACCATCCATACCTGCCTTCCTTCTGAGAGTATCCTCAGATGTTATTAAATGCCTCCTTGAAGGGCAGGAGAGAGAAAAGAAAAAAAATTCAAGGAAAAGAGCACTAAACACTATGGGGGTCTCCTAGGGTGAATTCCCAGGCCAACTCCCAGGTTGGCTGCTGCTCTCTGCATTTGCTCTGGCTGCCTTTTTAAGAAGGCTGAGGCTAGGCCTGTCTCAAAGCCTTGCCTCTGATGCAATCAACCCCTGAAGGCCCACCAGAGCTTAGGAAGTTTTGATAATAGTTTAGTGAAAAGATTTTTTAAGAACGGTAAGATTTTTTTTTTCCAAACTCCCTCTCAACTCCCTGTTATCAGCCCCTGTTATGATCATAAATGGGGAGGCCCGTCCATAGTACAGGGTAGCAAGGGATGGAGGACTACACTCTACCTTAGAATCATAGAACCATAGAGCTGAAAGAGACCTCAGAAGGTCAAGTCCAGCCCCCCACTCTAGGCAGGACCAATCCCAACTAAATCAACCCAGCCAGGGCTTTGTCAAGCCGAGTCTTAAACACCTCTAGGGATGCAGACTCCACTCCTTCCCTAGGTAACCCATTCCAGTACTTCACTATCCTCCTAGTGAAATAGTTTTTCCTAATATCCAACCTGGACCTCTCCCACCACAACTTGAGACCATTGCTCCTTGTTCTGCCATCTGTCACTACTGAGAACAGCCTCCATTCTCTTTGGAACCTCCCTTCAGGAAGTTGAAGGCTGCTATCAAATTCCCCCTCACTCTTCTCTTCTGCAGACTAAACAGACCCAACTCCCTCAGCCTCTCCTCAAAAGTAATGCGCTCCAGCCCCCTAATCATTTTGGTTGCCCTCCGCTGGACCCTCTCCAATGCGTCCACATCCTTTTTGTAGTGGGGGGCCCAGAACTGGACACAGTACTCCAGATGTGGCCTCACCAAAGTCGAATAAAGGGGAATAATGACATCTCTGGATCTGCTGGCAATACTCCTCTCAATGCAACCTAATATGCCATTAGCCTTCTTGGCTACAAGGGCACACTGTTGACTCATATCCAGCTTCTCATCCACTGTAACCCCCAGGTCCTCTTCTGCAGAACTACTAAACTGGTTGGTCCCCAGCTTGTAACTATGCTTGGGATTCTTCTGTCCCAAGTGCAGGACTCTCCACTTCTCCTTGTTGAACCTCATCAGATTTCTTGTAGCCCAATCCTCCAATTTGTCTAAGTCACTCTGGACCCTATCTCTGCCCTCAAGCATATCTACCTCTCCCCCTAGCTTAGGATCATCCGCAAACTTGCTGAGGCTGCAATCCATCCCCTCACCCAGGTCATTAATAAAGATATTGAACAAAACCGGTCCTAAAACCAAAGCTTGGGGCACTCCACTAGAAACCGAACACCATCCGGACATCGAGCCGTTGATCACTACCCGCTGGGCCCGGACTTCTAGCCATCTTTCTATCCATCTTACCATCCATTTAGCCAATCTACATTCCCTTAACTTGCTGTCAAGAATATTGTAGGAGTCCATATCAAAAGCCTTGCTAAAGTCAAGGTACATCACATCCACTGACTTTCCCACATCCACAGAGCCAGTTACCTCTTCATAGAAGCTAATCAGATTGGTCAGACACGACTTGCCCTTTGTGAATCCATGCTGACTATTCCTAACCACTTTCCTCTCTTCCAAGTGCTTCAAATGGATTCCTTAAGGATCCTTTCCGTGATTTTTCCAGGAACCGAGGTAAGACTGACTGGCCTATAGTTCTCTGGATCGTCCTTCTTCCCTTTTTTGAAGATGGGCCCTACAATTGCCTTTTTCCAATCATCCATGATTTCTCCCAACCTCCATGACTTTTCAAAGATAATGGCCAAAGGCTCCTCAATGACATTTGCCAACTCCCTCAGTACCCTCAGATGCATTAACTCCGGACCCATGGATCTGAGTACATTTAGCTTTTCTAAATAGTTCCTAACCTGTTTTTTACCCACCACGGGCTGTCCATCTTCATCCCATCTTGCATCACTTAGCGCATTAGTCTGGGAGCCCACCTTGTCTGCAAATACAGAGGCAAAGAAAGCATTGAGTACTTCAGCTTTCCCTTCATCATCTGTCACTTAACACTCAGAGACTCAAATACCTATATCTGTGTGCAGAATTTACCACCTACAGCATGAATCCAGGTATGGAGCAGGTTAAGCAGTTGCTCCATTACACCAATGTATGCCATCATCCCCACCTATGCAGCTGGAAGGAAGAGAGGCCAGCAGTGGGAGAGCCCTCCAGCTCTGCTAGCACAACTCTCCCACCCCTTTATTTCTGGATCCCTACACACCAGCATGATGTTGCCACAGGCTGTTTGGACTGAGCATGACACCGCCTGAGCCCACCCGCGAGAGCCATTGCACCGCCCTCCCCCGGGACTAGAGCAACGCCCCAGGGGCTGCCGCTCCAGCCTGATGGGCAACGTGAGGGCGCCCCACAGCCAGCGACACCGCCACCGCCACCCCGCGAGCAGCTGAGCCGAGCCGCCAGCGTTAGGGAGGGACGAGCAGGGGACCCCAAAGAGCCCAACCCAATCAAGAGACAACCCCCCTCCCCCTCCGAATGCATTGACTCGGGCCGCCTCTCCCGCTTATATAGCTTCGCGGGGTCCTTCCAGCGCTCGTTGCGCCATCGGGCTGTCTATTGAGCGCCTGCCCCCCATTTCAACATAAAAGCCCCAAAAGGGAGAACTTACCCTCACCCTTTCCAACACACGCAATTCCCCCCCTTCCTAAGGAGCTAGTCGAGAAGCGCAGCTGCAGCAATGTGGCCCAGGTGGCGTAGATTTGTGCAGGCACCGCAGTAGTCAGCTCCGAACTAGGGGCCTCTCTCTCTGCCTGGCGCCCTGAGTGCAGGCGGCCTGTGGTGGCGGCAGAGCTGCTTCGCTTCCGCTGTCCGGCCCCGGCCTGGAGAGCGCGCTGGTGGCATGGAGGAGCTGGATGTGGAGCCGGCGGTCACTGTACGGCAGAGCGAGTCCCTACCTCTGGGGAGGCTGGACCCTCCTCCCCCTGCCAGAAGCTCTGGGGCGGGGGAGGGAACAGGCGAGGGGGGGGGCCTGCGGGGAGAGGGGCGCGGCTGTGCGGGGCAGGGAGCTGTTGTGCCTCACTTCGGCCCCTCCCCCGTACCTGTGCATTACTGATTATCTCCCTTTGTTAGCACAGATGAGTCCCCCGCGCAAAAAAAAAATGCAATGATCATTAGCGCAGTACCTAGTGCTCTACAAGAGAGGGTAGGATCATTATCCCCGTTTTACAGATGGGCAAACTGAGGGCATCTCTCTTGTATCTGGGAGCAAGCATCCCAGCTTGGTTAGATAGACTTGTGCTAATGGGGCCTTGCCCTAGTGTGCTAAAAATGACTTTGTAGATATTGCTTTTACATTATGGCTCTCAAACCCACCCCATCCTCTCCTGGGGTTAAGAATGCGGGCTGCAACACTAAACAGCTAATTTGAGTTTGCTACTGTGGGCCCCACTACCACAAGCTTGTGGACTGAAATTGGGAGGCTGCAAGGGAGACATACTCTGAAAGAGGAAAAGGAATCCCGCTTGCTTGCTCTGTTGTCATAGAGCGCAGCCACATGCTTGATAGTCCCTCTGCCTTCTTTCCTAACAGCTGATTCCTGGAGTGGACTCCAATCGGAAGCAGATGTGTTTTGACTGGGGACCTGGAGAGATGCTGGTGTGTGAAACTTTGTTCCCAAAAGGTGGATAGCTTCTCTTTCATTTTTGAATGCTTGTCTTGGGTGGATTTTACTAAATATTAATGCAGAGCAAACTGGAGTATTGACAACCTCTAGGCTACGTCTACACTGGCCCCTTTTCCGGAAGGGGCATGTTAATTTCACCTATCGTAGTAGGGAAATCCGCGGGGGATTTAAATATCCCCCGCGGCATTTAAATAAAAATGTCCGCCGCTTTTTTCCGGCTTTTAAAAAAGCCGGAAAAGAGCGTCTACACTGGCCCCGATCCTCCGGAAAAAGCGCCCTACTAGGAATAAGAGCCTCCGGAAAAGGGTGCTTTTTCCGGAGGATCGGGGCCAGTGTAGACGCTCTTTTCCGGCTTTTTTAAAAGCCGGAAAAAAGCGGCGGACATTTTTATTTAAATGCCGCGGGGGATATTTAAATCCCCCGCGGATTTCCCTACTACGATAGGTGAAATTAACATGCCCCTTCCGGAAAAGGGGCCAGTGTAGACGTAGCCCTAGTGTTCAGAAACTGTAAATTAGATCCCAAAATAAATTAGCTTAAAATGAGATATTTGAAAATAAGCGTGGGGTTCTTTTTATTGCCTTTTAAAGAATTTGGTGTACGTTCAGATCATGTTTTTCAAGTTTTATTTTGCAACGAGAGCTAGAAACTTCTTGGCCGGTCATTTGATTCTAGGAGTTGAGGCTTCAAGAACACCACCAAATGATGTGAGAGTTAGCAACACTGTTAAACAGCTAAGAGCTGGGTGAAGAATTCAGTCACATTTGTGCACATTAGACTCATACATTCAGTCACAGTAAGCATACATGATCAGACTTAGGAATTATATTGAGCAGATTTGAATTTTCATTATCACATGCAAATTATTAAGGAATTTTGTGGAATTGAATATTACAGAGGGTCTGATATTTTATTAATAGTTTTGTGCCTCTTGTCCTATTTTTGTGCTGACTCCTAGACTTTTTACCAAATAAATTTCCAGTTAATATGTTAAGAACCATTACTGTAAGTACAGAAGTATATTACTATCCAATAGGACTGAGATTCTGCAGAGCCATAGCATTCATTTGGCTATTTTATGGTTTACATGCTTCATTTCAGGACGTGAAGAGAAAGGGCTAGGCTGCCCCAATATTTTCATTGTTCGCAAAGATCAAGATGTGTACTCACAGACATTACGCAAACTCTTCAATGAATCCCATGGGATTTTTGTTGGACTACAGAAGAGTGAGGAAGAATTGGCTGGGAAGTCAAAGAAGGCACAGTGAGTAAACAGAAATGCTAGATACTGTTGAAACAAAAAGAGAACATGTCTGCTTCCCTGTTCCCCATGGAGATCAGTAGTGAGGCATATTTTAGATGTGCCACTTAATAGTGGAGGGCGAAGGCAGGTTGGGAATAGTTCCGTCAGATCTGTTTCTCAAATAGTGTTGCATCTGTGCATCTTGTTAGGTTGGTAAGTTTGTGAGTTACCAAAGGTACAATTCATACAGTATATACCTTTGTTCATTGACTGAATTTAATAAAGAATATCTTGATTGTTCCTTTTATTTGTGCCCACTCTCCTTTACTGTTGATCTCTACTGCCTCATCTGTAGATACGAGGTAGGAGAGCAAATCCCCTATGCCTTTTACAGATTGTCTTGTTAGAATGTGAGGTAAGGTGATACAATAATTATTCTGTGCAGAAAATGACCAGTATATTGTTCCCCTTCCTCTACCAAACATATAAATCTTTCTCCAATGAGTGGAATAATGAAACTGAAATTCTCTTAGCTGGTGAGTCTCAGTAATATTGTGTAACTAATTTTTCCTGTTACCATTTTACAAAATTTGGCCCCAATCCTGCAAATAGACCTCTATGCCTGTGTAGAGCCCCACTGACTTCAGTACAGTGCAGGAGAGATCTGCCTCTTCAGAGAAACTTGTAGGATTGGGGCCCTACTATCCTGTAGGCACAAGACTAACAATAAATAAATCTCTCTAAACAAGATTTTTGTATTCTTCACAGATTGGTTCTAGTGAGTAAAAACTACCGTTCAGTCATAAGAGCTTGTATGGAGGAGATGCACCAGTTGGCTAGTAAGTTATTGTTCTCCATTTAAGAAAAGACAGTATTTGAGACCATAAAAAAATCTTGGTGTTAATAAAGCTTTTGATACTATCTCACAGGAACTGATAAACAAACTAGGGAAATGCAACCTAGATGGAGCTACTGTAAGATGGGTGCAAAACTGGTTGGAAAACTATTCCCAGAGAGTAATTATCAATGGTTCAGTCATGCTGAAAGGGCCTAAAGAGCAGCAGGGTCCTACAGAGATCAGTTCTGAGTCCAATTTTGTTCAATTCTTTATTAATGATTTAGATAATGGTATAGATGAGAGTACACTTATAAAGTTTGAGGAAGATACCAAGCTGGGAGGGATTGCAAGTACTTTTGTGGACAGAATTAAAATTCAAAATTATCTGGACAAATAGGAGAAATGATCTGTAGTAAATAGAATTAAATTCAGTTACAACAAATGCAAAGTACTTCACCTAAGAAGGAACAATCAGTTACACACATACAAAATGGGAAATCACTGTCTAGGATAGAGTACTGCAGAAAGGGATCTGGGAATCATAGTGAATCTCAAGCTAAATATGAGTCAACACTGTAATACTGTTGCAAAAAAAGCGAACATTTTGCAATGTATAGGCAATAGTGTTGTAAGCAAGACACAAGAAGTAATTCTTCTGGTCTACTCTATGCTGATTAGGCCTCAGCAGGACTATTGTGTCCAGTTCTGGGTGCCATGTTTCAAGAAAGGTGTGGACAAATTGGCGAAAGTCCAGAGAAGAGCAACAAAAATGATTAAAGATCTAGAAAATGTGGCTTATGAGGTAATATTGAAAAAATTGGGTTTGTTTAGTCTGGAGAAGAGAAAACAGAAGGGACATGATAGTTGTTTTCAAGTACATAAAAATTGTTCTTCACCTCTTAGGCTAGGACAGGAAGCAATGAGCTTAAATTGCAGCAAGGAAGATTAAGGTTGGACATTAGGAAATGTCAGGATGGTTAACCACTGGAATAAATTGCCTAGGGAGTTTGTGGAATCTCCATCATTGGAGATTTTTTAAAGAGCAAATTAGACAAACGCTGTCTGGAATGGTCTATATAATACTGAGTCCTTCTGAGAGTACAAGGGACTGGACTAGATGACCTCCAGTTCTGATTCTTTGAATAACATTTTGCAATTGTAATTTGTAATAACTGCTGTAATAGCGTTTTCTAATTTTAGTAACTATTGAGAATGCAGTTCCACCTAGGGATGTGAAGGACTAGTGGACTATCTGATAAGAAAATACTTATTGTATAGTTGACAGGATAATTGACTTGTCACCTCCCCTCTCTCTTCCCCTCTCCCCCCCGCTGTCTTTGTCAGATAGAGGTAGCAAGGAGGGGGAAGAAGAGGGCTACTTCAAAGCAGCAGTGCCGCTTGAAGCCTGGGTCCAGACCCCAGGATCCACGCAGCACTGCCACTTTGAAAAGCAGCGTGCAGCCCAGGGCAAGCTGAGGTGTCCCCAGGCTGCACGTAGCATTTCAGAGCGGTGCCGTGTGGATCTTGGGATCAGTTGGGGACTCCCCAGCTGACCCCGAGTTCCATGCGGCACTGCTGCTTTGAAATGCAGCGGGGAGCCCAGCGTCGGGCTGCACATGGCATTTTAAAGTGGCAGGGCTGCATGGAGCTGATCTTGGGCTCCTTGTGACATTTCATAGCCGTAGTGCCATGTGGAGCCTGGGATGAGCTGGGGACTCCCCTGCTGACACCAGGCTCCACACAGCACTGCCGCTTTGAAATGCTGCCACGGCATTTCAAAGCGGCAATGCCACACAGAGCCCATGGTCAGCAGAGGAGTCCCCTGCTGACCCTGGGCTCCAGGTGGTGCTTTCGCCTTTGAAGTTGCTACAAAGGGCTGTTGCTACACTTCAAATGCAGAGGCACCCTATTGACTAATTGATTAGTCAATTACCCGATATTTAATATCCTTAGATCCACCCATAGATGCCATGCCAACCTAGGGAGAGACATTTTGCATTATTTTAATTGAATTTTCAGAATTTACACTTACACTCACTTTTTAAAATACTTATTCCTCCAAATTATTTCTCTGCTCTAGAGATGTAACAGTATATAGTTGATTAACTGATAAGCAAAAGCTTATAGGTTAACGCTGTAGACTACACACATTTCCTCTTGCCTCCCCCCCCAAGCCAGTAAATTTTTTGCAGGCTGGTTAGCAGCCTGGCTCAGTCCTGGTTTGTGCCAGGTCTGGGAGTTTCCCCTGCTGTGGTTCTACCTTTAAAGTATATTAGGAGCCGGGCAGGCAGCTAGCCCAACTCAGTTCTGGCTCATGCTGGGTCTGGATACTCAGACCCCATCCCCGGACAGGGGTTGCTACAACCGTGTGCTGCTACCTCTGTGTTAGAGACAGCAGCAAAGGGCAACAGGTCTGTGAGGGGAGCTGGTTTTTAAACTGGCTCCCCTCGTGGACAAGCTCCCACCTGGTACCCCACACTGTTGCCTCTGATACAGAGACAAAAACATGGAGTGGCAGAAGGCTCTTCAGGAATGGGGCTGGAGCATATTGGCTGCTGGCCCCACCCCTGGGACTGTAGAATAATCAAGTAACTGATTAAAAATTCATGAGGTTAATCGACTATTCAATTAACTGATATTTAACATCCCTATTCAGCTCTTTGATTCCCTCCTTGATCTTTCAGCTGTCACAAGTTGCTTTTTTTGTTTCTGCTTCATTTCTTAAAATATTTTGTACTCTCCCACTTCCATCTGCCTCAAACAGTCATTCTTATTGTCCCTTCTAGAATGCCATGCTTCTGATTATTTATTTGTAACTCCATTAATGCAGGATTTTGTCTCATCTTCTCTGCTGGGAAAAGCAACTTCTAACTCTGTCAGAAGAATAGGTGACCATACTGGATCATTATTACAGCTGCAATGTCCCTGTTTTGTCATCAGTTTTAGGCATAGTCTGATGATAGTTAGTGCTAGTCCTTCTTCTCTTTAGTTAATAGGCTTGTTCTTGCATGTGGCACCCCTACCTGTAACTTACTATTTCCTTATCCTTATCCTTATTTCTCTTCCTGTACCATCATATGACGTATATGTAATAATGACATTTAGCAGGGTAGTTACCACAAACACTCAGTGTTGAAATACTGTTCAGCAAGCAAAACTGTTTCCAGCTATAACATCATATGAATTTATCATCTTTTCACAGAGCTCTCAGAATAGTATCCCCTCTATGACTCTTAGAAAAGAGATCAGAACATGTAAAAAATTAAGAAAAGGTGCTAAGTAACTAATGAAATGCCTAGTAACATTTAAAAGTCTATGACAGAGATAGGAAACCTTTTTTGGGTTGGGGGCCACTGACCACAACAAAATTAGTCAGGGGCCACACAGAAGCGAGAAGCACAAACAAAAAACAAAAAAAACCAACCAACCAAAAAACCCCAGCTGAGAAGCAGAAAGACATTCCTCATATCCCCCTTCCACATCAATGCCTAGGTGGGGCCCAGACTAGTAGATTTTCGGGGCTCCTCTATGTTCTGGGGTGGGACCAAAAATGAGTTCAGTGTGTGGGAGGGTGCTGCCGAGAAGCCGGCTTGAGGTGTGACATCTGGGTGGGGAGGAGGGAGATGTGGCCCCCTCTTGCCCAAATTTCACAAGGCTAGAATGCCAGTGAAGGCTTCTTGATGCTGGGGTGGGAGCCTCAAGACTCTAGGACTGGATCCAGGCAAGCCGGGGGCCAGATCCAGCCCCCATGCTGTGTAGGTTCTCCACCCCTCGTCTATAACGAGACTAAGGAATGACTAAGCATATCATTGGATTCAAACATGAAAGAGCTTTATTTCTGAGCAGTGTCACCACAGGACTGAAAGAATATTTCTGGGGTGTTTTGACTTCTTTCTCTCTCTTCCCTCAGTTTCCACTCGGGACCCTGAGCTGCAGTGTCAACACAGCACCCAGGTAATTTGCAAACACTGTATTGTGAAATCTAGTCACAACTGAAAAAAAAAACTACTGCCAGCAAATTCATTATGCAAGTATGTTGTTACAGTGACATTCTAAATCTGTTTCATTAGTATTTTGCATTGGTGATATATTGGTATAAGAGAGACAAGTTGTGCTCTGACGTTATTTATGTACAGATGCAATTTTTTAGACCTCAGATACTCTCACCTTCTAACAAAATCCAACCATAAACGAATCCCCCAGCCCTCTATTAGATCCTACGTCTCCAGTGTCTCACCCCCAAAACCAATGAGGCTTGTAGTGAGACTTGAAATCCTGCACTTGAAGCAATAATGGAACAATCTTTCAGGAAGAGTAAAGAATATCAGCTGTGGCATTATCTTGTCAATGTTAATGTTGCCGTACTCCTCTCTCTGTCATAACTTTTTCTTGCATTATAAATTCAGATCTATAGAAGCAAAATAAAGGTCACTTTTAGTTGAGGTCTCTAAGGCTACGTCTACACTGGCCCCTTTTCCGGAAGGGGCATGTAAATTTCACCAGTCGTAGTAGGGAAATGCGCGGGGGATTTAAATATCCCCCGCGGCATTTAAATAAAAATGTCCGCCGCTTTTTTCCGGCTTTTAAAAAAGCCGGAAAAGAGCGTCTACACTGGCCCCGATCCTCCGGAAAAAGCGCCCTTTTCCGGAGGCTCTTATTCCTACTTTGAAGGAGGAATAAGAGCCTCCGGAAAAGGGCGCTTTTTCCGGAGGATCGGGGCCAGTGTAGACGCTCTTTTCCGGCTTTTTTAAAAGCCGGAAAAAAGCGGCGGACATTTTTATTTAAATGCCGTGGGGGATATTTAAATCCCCCGCGCATTTCCCTACTACGACTCGTGAAATTTACATGCCCCTTCCGGAAAAGGGGCCAGTGTAGACGAGCCCTAAGGGTATGTCTACACATCAAAGCTATTTTGGGATACCAGAGGTATCTCAAAATACCTACCCTGTGTCTTCACAAGCCATCTGTTATTTTTAATGGGTGCACTATTTCGGCATCCTGGTAACCCTCATTCCACGGTTAAGGGATGTCTTAAAATAGCGCTTTATTTCTAAATAAACTCGAAATAAGTATGCAATTTGCATAGCGTGAATTGCTTATCTTATTTCGAGTTTAGAGTGCAGTGCCAGACATAGCCTAAGATTGCTAAGTTTTAATGTCAGAAAGAATTCCTGTATTAGCTTAGTGTTGACTACAGATGGTAGATTTTTTTAATTTACAAGCAGCTTCGAAACTCCCTAAATCATATATGTGGCCCTGTGTCTCATTTAATACCAGTCATCTCTGAAATGTTTGTAAAACACTTCTGTCCAAAGAAATAAACTTATCAGAGGACTGGATAAAGAGGAGGGTGATCCTGAGCATATTGTGGTTCAAATGCCTTTCTTTGGTTGCTGTATTAGGAAACTCTGGAGTTATTGTTGCATATGAAATCTGTATCTGTTGCTCCTCAGGTCTGTATTCTGTCTGCAATGGAGCTGATCTGGAACTTGTGTGAGATCATTTTTGTTGAAATAGCACCAGGTGAGAATCGGCATATAATAATAGTAAAATAGAAATGTTTTTTGTTTGCATAGGTCTTTGTTTTAGAAATGTATAAAGTGCCCATCAGAAAAGTCATGGTAATATTGTCAGGAAACAGCAACAGAACCTACTACTAATGCCTCCTGTCTCAAATAAGACTTGTCTTCTCTATCTTGCATTGTGCCCAAAATTTTTAGATCTCTTTCCCTTTTTCTTCCTGTTCTAATTTTCTCCTTTCTTTGTACAACGGAACTGGAGTTGGCTCATAGTACGTGAAATAAAGAAGTGTGATATCAAATGGAATTTTTTTGAGTTGTTGAATTTCAAGCAATAAACAATCTCTACATACAAAACACTATTAAATGCATAAGCACAGACTGTATAAATGTTACGTATCACTTACCCATTGGGGCCAAATTCTTTGGTGCAAGTCCATTGACTTTAAAGTGTTTTCTTGGATGTCAATTGAATTACACCAGCAGAGGACTTGGCCTGTGATTTTCAATCCAAGTGACTTTTTAGGCATGTAAACATGTGCTGTCTATTCAATGACATACTCTGGAAGAGTGGTTTTTCAAACTGGACCATTTGATGGTTGTTTGTTCAGTGCAAATATTATCTCGTGCTAATTTTCTTCCTCATTTCCAGCAAAGAGAAAAAAGATTGGAGAGGAAAATAAAGTGAAGAGGAAAACTATGTGCATCATATGGGCAATTTAAGATGTATGATAATTCTTTTTGAAGTGCCCGTGATACATTACAACAGTGTTGTCAGCTAGCAACGGCACAGATCAGGCGAATAGACAAAGGAACAAATCCACTTTCAGTTTGTAAAATTCTGAGTTTAATTAGGCAGCAGCCTGTTTTTCCCCATGGCCTTCAGTGAATTGAGCCTGGGAGATAAAAATCCTATGAATGAGCTGGAGGATTAGTCAGACTTGTCCTCTGCTTTTGCCTATGGGAACTATATTATGAAACTAATAACATTAGAATCTTAAAACAGCAGGCAATAGGGATTTGATCGAGAGATGTATTCTCTGCCTACAGCTGGCCATCTCCTTCTTTACCTCCTCGACTGGGTTCGTCTTCATGTGTGTGATGTAGACAGCATGGTTCGTGAAGTTCTGAACAGTGAAAATCCATCAAAACACAAAGACTTTTGGAATGCTGTGAGTGAAGAAGTCTGTGTTCTCTCCATCGAAGAAGTTTATATATTTGCATGCATGCTCTGTCCCTCCTTCTTCATGAATGGGTTTGTACACTAGATTGCATCTCAGAAACCGACATATGACATAGCTGCTAGTATCTGCATGGAAGGATTCCTGGAGGAAGCCATCATGAAAACTATTGCTCTCACTCCTAGAGAGGATTTCAAATCAAAATAGAGGCCAAGGCCAGCACACTACAGGGAAATGTTATAGGGCCACCCTACCTGGGCGGGCCCTCCTGCATCAGGTCATGGCATGACAGGTTCATCTGTTAAAGGAGCTGTCTTTCTCAATGTGTGATTCAGAAACCCACTTTTAGGCATAATTAATTCCTGCACATATACAATACTCTAAGTTAGAAAATAGGGATTTTATGGATAATGGAGTTCAGTAGGTTCACAGCATTTTTTCATACTCCCTCCTGGGATGTTATTTCCTGCTCACCCTCTTGAGATACAGTCCCTCTCTAATGTTTGTCTTTTCACTCTTATTCTGGGGCATCACTCTAGGCTGTCCACCTGAGAGTTCCCAGAGTCATTTTTTGCCCATGATGCTTCTCTGATCGCTCTAAGTCAGGTCTCCTCTGAAAAAACTCCCTGCAGCATTCTTCCCTTGCAGGCCTCCTTGCTTGTGAGTCCTACACATGCTCATAGAATGTTGCTGCAGGAACCAATCTCTTCTGGATGTGGTTCCCTATAGTTCTTCATTCAGGAGTGTGGCAGGGGGTCTTCTGTAGTGTTTCACTCCCCCTTCCCCTCCCCCCCCCCCCCCGCGCCCCTGCCTGTGAATCCTGCCCTTGGTCCTGGGATCCACCCTCCACCATCAACTTTCTTCTTTTGGGTTTGGTTTCCCCTAACGAGGAATGGTTCTTCCCTTGGTTCCTCTCCATGAACAGTCCTGTAACTTGGCAGGGGTTCTCTAGCTTTGGTCAGTCCTCACCAACAACATGCTTCACCTTCTTCCCACTGGCTCTGAGTACCAGCTCTCCTGTACTACTCCTGTTTCTGCCTGGGTCTTTCCTTTCCTCCCAGGCAGTTCTCACTTCCCTCTTTTCTCTGTCTCTCTCAGGTCCCTTTGATTTGACCACTGTTTATCTCTCTTCATTTATATGACCCGGGCCACTTACAACCAACTGAGAAGCAGCTGAGGGGTTGTGGACTCTCCTCCCTCATAAAGAGGCCCTTCACCCTCCTGCAGGAGGCTTGTGCTATGCAAGCATTTGAGTTAGCAGGATCTATAATTTAAGCTCTTCTGGTTACTTTACCTTTCCTAAGCCACAGATGTTGACTGAAATTCACTTTTGATCTGTTTCTGCAGTAAGGTGGTGTCTCAACACTGCTTCTGCATGGTGCTCACAGACTGGTTATTTTTGCAGGTGGACATCTTTGTGCTGCAGGGCCGGATGGATGAGGCACGGCACTTACTCTCTAAAGAAGCCAGTGCCAACCCTACATCGATGGGCATGTGCAGAATTCTGGATGACCTGATGAAGAAGATGCCTGTTCTTAGTGTATGCATGCAGCAGCTTTCTCAGACAGTTCCACTATGGAATAATGCATGGGATGGTCTTTAGGAGGGTGGCATTTGTAGTCCAGCTTGTATCATTTTGCTTTGGTAGTGATTCCTGTTCTTAATGCTGTGGAAGGAGACACACTTTCCAAATTGACAGCTCTTACACAACCTCCCAGATAATTTTCCTTGTTGACTTCATCCACACATCTCCCCTCTGCACATGCTGCAGTGGCTTTTTTGTGGTGAAAAGGCACCAGAAGCTGCATTGTGGTCCTGGATATGTTCCTGTGCACTCTATCTCTTTGATATTTAAGTGGCTGAAATGACGATGAAACCTCAAAAGATAGCAGAATACATAAAAATCCTTGCTGAGGGCCAATGTTTTGGTTTGTGTTGTGAAAGGCTTGTTTGAGAGTCCTGCAGAATGACTGTCGGAGCAGTTGGACTTTGCATTTACTTTATCGTGTATGTCTCTTCCCTGTTCAGATTGGCAGTACCCAGACACTGACTGAGATGGAACTGAAATGGCAGCACTGGCATGAAGAATGTCAGCAGTACCTCCAGGATGGGACCTTTGCTTCTAATCCCCGCATGGAGTCCATCTGCAAGGTGTGTTGCGGCTGCGAGGGAAGAAGGTTATGAGCATAGACAGGGCTTGACAAACCGCGGCGAAATCTACTCGCCAGCCCCGCACTGCGCATGCGCAAGACCTGCATTGCGCATACACCCGCCACCGGTGAACGGGGCAACCACTGAAATCTACTCACCACGGGCGAGTAGATTCACTGATTTGTTGAGCCCTGATCATAGATTTGAAGGCACCAGTAGACATCCACGGGGGGTTGGAAGTCCCGTGTTGGCCAGAGGTAATATTGGTATGCTATGTGGTCTGTGGTGAAAGCAGGATATATAGGGTGTTGGACTCTTGAGTGACTTCCACTTACTTCACCTCTCCATAAGTCAGGACTAATGCTGGCTATAGAACTGAGTTCATAGGCATGTTTGGAGGCCTGATTAATTTTTTTGAAACACTTAGGCTGTGTCTAGACTGGCAAGTTTTTCTGCAAAATCATCCGCTTTAGCGGAAAAACTTGCCAGCTGTCTACACTGGCCGCTTGAATTTCCGCAAAAGCACTGACAATCTCATGTAAGATTGTCAGTACTTTTGCGGAAATACTATGCTGCTCCCATTCGGGCAAAAGTCTTTTTCCGAAAAACTTTTGCGCAAAAGGGCCAGTGTACACAGCAGAGATTTGTTTTCCGCAAAAAAGCCCCGATCGCGAAAAGCGCGTCTAGATTGGCCACAGACGCTTTTCCACAAAAAGTGCTTTTACGGAAAAGCGTCCTGCTAATCTAGACGCGCTTTTCCAAAAATGCTTTTAACGGAAAACTTTTCCATTAAAAGCATTTCTGGAAAATCATGCCAGTGTAGACCTAGCCTTAGTGGATTTCAGCAAAAAGACTCAGTCATAAGTGTAAGATTGATATCATCAGTTCAGACTGTCCCCTCAATACAGTGCCTTCAAGAACAGCTATTCCTTTCCTTTGAGTTATGTGGTTTTAATTAAGTTGTTAGTGATTGCATGTCCTGCCAGTGGGAGTGATGCCAAGAGAAGTAGAGCGGAGGGATTAAAAGGAAGGAAACTAGTAATGAAGATGAGTCTTTGAGGGCTTATGGAGGCATTTCTCTTTCATGCTAGATCCTGCTGGGAGATGAGAACGCTATACTGGAAAAGAGGGAGCTCATGACCACTTGGTACCACTTTCTGGTGACCCGACTTTTGTATTCCCACCCAACTGTAAAGCCAGTGGAACTTCGCTTCTATGCCCAGGTAAGTCGCGAGTAATTGTATTCAACACCATGTTGCGAGGACTGAGTTTTACAGGGTCCGGATACTTGTGTGATTTTCCTACAGAGTTTGAAAGTGGATCAGCAACCGCCTGAGTTCCAAGTGCGTTATAAGTAGGGATTTAAAAATGTAACTTTGTAACTACTAAAAATTCGTAGCGGTTACATTCCTGCTCCAGGGGAGGCTTCACTGCAGGCTCTGCAGCCAGCTCTCCGCTCCACTCCCAGGGACCCATTGTGTAACCTGTGGCAGGGAAGGCGGGCCAGACGGGCCTGCCATGAATAGGGGCAGCTCCAGCAGGCCCTGTGGGGCTGGAGTCACTCCAACCCCAACCAGTTAACTGGAACAGACAAGCCTCACCCATTAAAGGTGGACTTACTGGTGAATCTTTTACATCCCTAGTTATGAGTAAAAAATATGTAGTTGACCAAGAATTTTCAGTGTATTTTGTAAGTGGTTCAGTTTCTATTTGAATGGGGCAAGCGGCGAATACCTGTGCTAATTTCTTTAAATCATAGTGCTGAATCTTTTCTGTTAAAACAGAGATGAAGCTTGTTGGATCATTTCAATAATGTTTTGTTTATCCTCCCCTTCCCCATTTTTTCTGAAAGGTCTGAATAAGGCCGATGCAGCCAAATAAATCTATTCTTCTGCGCTGTCCCAATGGCCCTTTGCATTGAATGTGTCTTGTGTTTTTTTGGGGGCTTCCACAGTCTAGCCTGGACCTGTTCCTGGAAGGAGAGAGCAGCCCTGAACCTTTAGACAGCATCTTAATGGCAGCCTTTGAGTTCGAGATCCACCAAGTGATTAAAGAATGCAGGTTGAGTTTTAGTAAGACTTTGACTTCTTCACTATACAGCATTGCTTCTTTGTTCCCTCAGTCCAGCAGCGAGCTGGCATCTCTTCTGTATTTGGGAGAGGAGTCCGCCTGCATACGGGGTTCCGTCTGCATAATAAGGATAACTGAGCCTTTCAGATCTGCTTTTTAAAGACTTTGGCAAGAACACTTAAAGCACCACTAGGTCTGTGGCATAATGTCACTCAACTGCAAGCCTGCTGGGGTAGTGCAGTGCATTGATTCTGTCAGTTGGAAATTTCTCCAGAAAACATAAGTCACTTCTCAATTACAGGCTAATATTTTCTTCTTTTGCTTTTTGCAAATGCAGCATCGCCCTGAGCAACTGGTGGTTTGTGGCACATCTGACTGACCTGCTGGATCATTGCAAACTCCTTCAGTCTCACAATCTCTAGTAAGTGCCTCTTCATTATTTACTCAGGTGTCCTGAGGCCAAAGATAGGAACCAAGGAGTGGTGATAGAAGGATAATGTGGTATTTTCTTGATGAAGAACCACATATCAGATTCTGAGAGCAGGGATGTACTGTGTATTCCTGTGAAGCTTGTGGGGAAAAAAAGAAAATCCAAGTGCTGCAAGGAGTGACGTTGCAGGAGAATGCTAGCTAATCTGTGTGACAGGCTCAGGTCAGGGATTTAAGAGTGCTAGAAGGAAAGTATGTGAGCCCTAGATTAAGTCGGTGTCTATTCCCTGGGTAAACGGGCTGGCATAGAACCAGCAGGAATTTTCCAGAAGCAGTCTGGACAATCAGGTCAGCTAGAACACCTGGAGCCTTTCAGAGCCAAGGGAGTCAGGCTAATCAGACCACCTGTGGCCAATCAAGAACCAGTTGAGACTGGTTTAAAAGAGCTCCTCTTCTGTCAGTTGAGAGGCATGTGAGAAGAAAGGAAGGAGCCAAAGTGCTGAGAGAGAGGAGTTTGGGTGGGAGCTGCAAGGCAGGAATAGTGTGGTGAAGGAATAGGTACCAGAGGAAAGGTTCTGGGAGGAATCATTTGGGGAAGTGGCCCAGGAAAGTAGTTGCCACATGTGGAGGAGAACAAATCCCATCTGTTGCTGCTGCTGCCGCCTTAGGGTCCTTGGGCCAGAACCCAAAGTAGTGGGTGGGCCTGGGTTACCCTCAGCCTTCCCCACACCACTACAGAGTCTGTCCCTGGATAGGAGACCAGGACTTAGAGGGGTTTTGCCCCCATAGTATGGACTAGCCTATGATGGGTATGGCTCAGTAGGCCTCTAGTAAAAAGGAAGAGGCCGTGTGGTGGGACATAGCAGACCTTTAAGGCTGAATACTATCCGCCCAAAGCATAGGACCCATGGGCACAGCCAGAGCTTTGCCACACCTGCCACATCTGAGTTGATACTAAACCAGCACCTCATTGATGATAATGTCTGGTGTGCTGTGGGCAGTGAAGTTTTTTCAGATGAAATATAACTGACAGTGGTTATTAAAGATCCCATGGCACAATTTTAATGAAGTAGGATTAGTAATCCTCTTACCTTTGCTACATTCCTACTTGAGTAATTGCATTCTGCCTAAATTTTGCTTGCCGTTCCAGTTGGCTAAAGGATGGCCTGAATTATTTTTTAGCTATGAAATGCTATTAAACAGCTGCTGTGTCTGTCCCATGGGGTGGCTGATTTTCAGTGGAGTTTGTAAACCATACTGAGATGCTATGGGACGAAATGTATTGTGAAAATGAAAAGGGTTTATTAATAGCTTCAACAGAATCTTTCCATTTAAGATACAACATTGAGGCTGTTCATAGTTTGCTGAGGGATCCTGCTGCAAAAAAAACCTTGATATGCATGAGTTGTAGAAAAATTGACTAATTTAGCTGCTACTTAAAAAAACAAAAAACACTAATAGCATGGATTGTGAGACACTTAATAAAACAGGTAATCACATTGTAGTCTGAGTACGTGTAAGGGTTAAATATTTTTACTTTTCTGTTTCAGTTTTGGTTCCAATATGCGTGAATTCCTTCTGCTGGAGTATGCTTCCGGGCTCTTTTCCCATCACAGGTAAACAACTCTTTCCCTGCTTTCAGATTCTAGGCCAACAGTGGGCATCAAAAGAGGCACCTTCATGTTAATGATATAAAAGGCAAAACAATTTTTATGGGACGGGATATTGATTGAACTGTTTGACAAAGCCTTTGGACTGCTTCTGCTAGAACCAGGGGTTAAAGAAAGGAAAGATATATTAGTTCTTATCAAGTGTCTCCACCATAGTTTTATTGCTTTGTTTTTTCTGGTTATAAATGCCACAAGTAAAACGTTATCCCTGCAACCCCAAGTGTGCAGAGCAGCTGTTGTGGGTAGTAGGGTGGCCACAATAGGCATCAGTACTAGATAAAGAGTAAAAGCCAATTTAAGTCTCAGAGACGAGTGATCTAACCAAGGGGTTTCTGACTGTGTTACTGTTCTTAGTCCTGTCTCAAATTTCTTTCATGGCTATAATAAAATGCTTAACTGAAGAGTTCTCCTAAGATGGAACATTTAACCTTTTTCTCCCCCCTTTTGTAGCCTATGGCAGCTGGGAGTAGATTATTTTGATTATTGTCCAGAGTATGGTAAGGTCTACTTGGAACTTCATATAGAACGAATCCCTCTCAACACGGAGCAAAAAGCCCTCAAGGTGCTGAGGATCTGTGAGCAGAGACAGATGCACGAACAAGGTGACTGACTCTTCATTACATTTCATTCCTCTATAGTGACCTGAGTAGAACTACTAAAAACGGACTCTCCATTTTCTCTTCTCCCCACATCATCCCAAAGTACGTAGTATCTGTAAGATCATGGCCATGAAAGCTGTGCGAAACAATCGCTTAGGCTCGGCACTTTCCTGGAGCATCCGAGCCAAGGATGCAGCATTTGCTACTCTCATATCGGACAGGTGAGTCTTTGTTACTGTCTAGACTGAGCAGAACCTTTTAGAGACTTTGCAGTAATGGTGGAGGGAAGGAAGGATTGTCCTGAGAAGGCTCTTCTGAAGGCTAGTGAAGATAACCTCTCTTAGAATAGAATCTCCCTCCCATTAGGACAAACTAGTGCAGAATTTGCACTAGTGAATTAAATCCTTGACCCCTTTCAGAGAGAGAGATGTTTACATAATTAGGAATGCAAAATCCTGTTAACTGGTTAAACATAATATTTAACCGGTTAACTGATTAAAGGGGGAACAGAGGCCTGCTGCGGACAAGGGCTACTCTGGCTGAGCTGGAATGCTCCTGTCTGTGGGCGTTGGAGGAGGGCTTCTCCAGCCCCCACTGGTTATCTGGAACTGGTAAGCATCACCTATGAAGGGTGATGCTTACCAGTTGATCTTTCACATCCTTACGTATAATACTTGCAACATACTACTTCCTTAGCTGTTTCCTTACCATTCTCCTCCCTATCTTCTGCAATCCTGAAAGGACAAGAATAGGGAAATAACAGACTTACAGATCAACTTAATCTTAGGTAGCAGAGGCAATTAACCTTATTTTGTGGAGACTTAATCTTGTGGGCAGTGGGGGGCCTCTAAGGGAGGGAGAATGTGTTCTATCCAATGTTGGAGAAGGGAGATCTGATTTCTATTTCTGACTTGCTCCTATGTGATCATTGACAAGTCTATCCTATATCTGCTTCATTTTTTTTTAAAGATGAAGGGAAAGTACCTGAGTCTCATCTAGGATTAGATTGTAAACTTTGAGATCTTAGGGTAGAAGATGCTCCAGAACAGTGCTTCCCAAACTGTTTGCTAAGGCGACCCACCAAACACATTTTGGTGGGTTGTGTTTGGTTTGGTGTGGTGGGTGGTGGTTTTGTTTGTTTTTTTATAATCCACCCTTACCTATATGCACTCTCTGCCCTACCATTGCAATCTTAATCCCAGGCAGCTGGGCCAAACCTGAGTGGCACTGCAACCCTGTGTGCCAGACCACAATGCCCTGGAGCAAGGAGTTGGGCTTACTGTTGGGTGAGCGCAGGCATGTTTGATCTCCAGTCATCACTCCCCAGGCCACCTGTACATTGGGCTGGGAGAAGTGTCCTGTTCACCCATCTAGAGTCTTCCCACAATCCCTAGGACACACTTGTTTAGGAAAAATGCCATAATAGTGCAAGGTGGTGTTTTTTCACATTGGGGGCTGAATACCATGGGGGGATTGCTAATTTGTCTTGTTTTAGGAGGGGGAGGGATTATATTTACTTGAATGAATGTGGAAGAGAACCAACTCAGGAAGTTGGCACTGAAAGCAGAAGCATAATAAAGGCTCAAATGGAAAAACTCTTAGGACTTAAGCAGCCAGAGCAAATTATCAGCTCTTCTGTGCAGTAGAAAAACAAAGCCTTAGTTCTGAACTGGCAGAGGTGTTTATGCACTTATTCCTCGACTGCTTACTGTACTGCTATTCTTCCACCTCTGCTTTTAAAAACAAACCCTGATGACTGCAGGTATCCTGAATAATAACAAAAATAAATGGTATGGAGATGGGTGGATTAAACATTCTATCCTGCCTCCATGGAATGGTTTTGGCTCTTTGGGAGGGTGATTAAAACAGAGTGAAGTTTTGCAGTTGGGTAGTAAAGCTTCTCTGAAGAGTGGGAACAGAACATAAGAATAAGTATAAACTGAGCTTGGTGGACACAAGTCTCCTCTGACCTCTGATGTGTGCCATTTCCTTTTAGATTCCTAAAGGATTATTGTGAGAGGGGCAGCTTCTCAGACCTGGACCTTATAGATAACTTGGGACCTTCCATGCTGCTCAGTGATCGGCTGACATTTCTTGGTGAGAATTTGCTGTCTGCCAACCAGGGATGTTAAATGTCGGTGAATTAAATAGTTGATTAACCTCATGAATTCTTATTGGTTACTTGACTATGCTATAGACCTCAGGGGTGGGGCTGGCAGCCACTGTGCTCTGGCCCCACTCCTGAGCAGCCCCGTTACTCTGTGCTGCTGCCTTGGTATCATAGGCAACAGTGCAGGATGCTGGGCAGGAGCTGGTCTATAAGGGGAGCCAGTTTAAAAACCAGATCCCCTTGTAGACTGGCTGCCTCTCACCCCACGCTGTTGCCTCTGATACAGAGGCAGCAGCACGGGGTGGCAGTAGCCCCTGTCCAGAGTGGGGTCTGACTCCTAGACTCAGTGTGAGCTGGAACTGAGCCAGGCTCCCTGCCTGCCTCCTTATACACTTTAAATGCAGAGCTGCAGCAGGGGTAGGTCCCAGACCCAGCACAAGCTGGGACTGAGCTGGGCTGCTGGCCAGCTTGCTAAAAAGTTTACTGGCAACAGCGGGGAGGTAGGAATATGTGTAGTCTATAGCATTAACCAGTAAGCTTTTGCTTATCAGTTAATTGGTTAATTGACTATACTATTACATCCTTACTGCAAACCCTTCTTAGAACTTCTTACCCTACAACTATTTGTCTGAAGCTGCTACAGGTTCTCTCCATTTCTTCTTTCCTTTACATCCCTAGTCCTTTACAGATGTCGGGTGGAGAGCAGATTATTGTGTATGATTTGGGATATTGCCTTCTTACTGTTGGCAGACTGTTTTACCTCAGACTGCATTCAAAGAAGTTCTCTGAAGTTCCATACCAGTTTGTACAGGACAGTCTAAGGCTCTGGGACTCATAAATCTGGGATTTATAAATCTAAAATCTAATTAAATAACCACTTACCTTTCCCCTCTGTTTCCCTATCTAGTGGTGCTTCCTGTGAGGCATTAGTGATCAGAACCTGGAAAAACTTGTGGGGATTTTCCTAGATACATAAGGCAACTCTCTTGCACTAATGATCTTGCCCATATGGTAGTTCTGCTTGCCACTTGGAGCTCTCCAGAGTACATCTCCACACCTCTATTTGTTCAACATGGCAACTCTAGGCCCATAGTGAGGAACACTTAACTCCATATTAGGAATGTTAAATTGCACATAATTGACTAATCGATTAGTCAATAGAGCACCTCTGCCCTGGCTGTTGCTACACTTCAAAGGCGAAAGCACTGCGTGGAGCCTAGGGTCAGCTAGGGACTCCCGCTGATCCCAGGCTCCATGCAGCACTGCCGCTTTGAAACACTGTGGGGAGCCCAGTGTCAGGTTTCTTACGGCATTTCAAAGCGGCAGCGCCACGTGGAGCCCGGTATCAGCTGGGGACTCTGGCAGAACGGCTCTTGCACAAGAGCGGGGTTTTGTGCAAGAAGGAGCAGCATAGACTGCTCCTTCTTGCTCAAAAGCCCCTTGTGCAAAACGACGACTCATTGAGTATTCAAATGAGGTGCAGTGATTCAACACCATGCCTCATTTGCATATGTAATTGCACAAGGGCAATATCAAGGCAATGTAGATGTAGCCTTGTATAGGAAGCACAAGATTTCAACTTTCCTCTTCAGCCAAGACCTGCCAAGGAGCTCACTCCTCCAACCATTTAAGTTCTGGGAGCTTTACCACAGACTTCAGAGGCTAATCGTGCAACTTTATTTTTTAAAAAAAAGGCATTGGATCTTCTGACACTAGCTAATGCTTTACTGTCCTCACTCACCACACCCACAGGGAAATACCGAGAATTCCATCGGTTGTATGGGGAGAAGCGTTTCTCCGAAGCTGCCAAGCTGCTCCTGATGCTGATGACAGCTCGGATTGCTCCATGTTCATTCTGGATGACCCTGTTGATCGATGCTCTCCCCCTCCTGGAGCAAAAAGAGGTGAGTTGGGGGTTCTGATGTAACAATACAACTGCTCTACTTGTTATTCCCAGGCACCTCTTTTATCCTGACTAGGAGTACAGAGATCTGACAGGGTATCTTGGAACTCTTTGTCTGCCCTTTGTGGCTGGGACAAACTGCACTAGTGATTCTCTGTACTTGTCTTGCAAATAAGTTAGATTTGGCTGTTCAGGAAATATGTGGCCATATGAAAGTTGTGGCCTGTGTTGGTAAAGATGAAGAGGCACTTAAGACAAAATAAATCTCCGTTGTACATCCTGTGAAATGTTATATGTACGCTAGGGTTGCAGGAGGTAGGGGGTAAGATTGTAAATCAGCACTAAATTCAGCCCTGTCCTTTCAAAGTAGTAGAAACATTGTACTGTTTAGGGTTGGGCTCACTACAAACTTGCCCAACTGCTTTAGTTGCTGGAATTTGGGATTTTCTAGTGTGCATCCCTCTCGTTTAAGGTTTGTCCAGAAAATTACAGCCTCTCAATTGCAAGACCTGTGCCTTGGCAGGTGTTGTGGTCCAAATGGAGACATGGTGTGCAGAAGCTGTCTCCTCTCATTGACCTACCCCAGAGCCACTCATTCTCGATCCTTCCAGCTATGTAGTTAATGTTTTAAGCAATATTCTCTTTCCTCCAGGTAATATTTTCAGCAGAACAGACATATGAATTGATGCGCTGCTTAGAAGACCTGACAGCTGGAAAGACAGATAATCAGAAATTTCAGGTAATCCTGGCCTGAGGTCAATTAGATGATTTGACTGGAGTGGCATGGGAAAGGGGAAGCAAGTCTGCATAAAACTCTTCTTGTTTTTAGGGTGATGATATTGAGACCACCAAGGTGGACATCTTAAGACTTGCTCTCGCACGAAACCTTGCCCGAGCTATTGTCAAGGAGGGCACGTTGGAAGGATCATGAGAATGGGCTACTGAAGTAACTCTGTGATATACTGTACATAAACTGGCAGCTTTTCTAAGAATAAATCTCATTTTGCATATTTCTAGCTCATCTGTTCTTGTGCCAGTTTTCTCTAAATGTTTCAAATAAGATAATGAGCCTGTAGGAAGACTTCCCCCACATGCTCTACATTCCTTTAGCAATAAACTGCCTCTAAGATTTATTCTAGGCACCTCAATTCCTATAAAGGATTTGGTTGCTGCAAGTCAGCTTGCAAGTGAAGGTTTGCCAGGCTTGACCTATGTTCAGGGCTCGACAAATTATACAATCTACTCACCCGGGGCGAGTAGATTGTAACCCGGAAGAGCCGGATTCCAGTGATCTGCGCATGCGCAGATCGCCGGACAGCGCGGCTGGCGAGTGGGGCTTGCCGCGGTTCAGCGAGCCCTGCCTATGTTGTTGTTCAGATAGCTAAATGTGTGCAACATTTGCGTGTTACCATTTCAGTTGTGGTGTCTCCTCTATCTGGAGCTGAATTTTAATGGCCTACCTTCCAACCCTGATTGAGGTAACAGCCTCCACCTCTTTTTGATTGGTGGATTGACTCTCATGGCTTCCATAAACAGCAACCTACTTCTCAGTTTGTCACAAAAGACCCCACAATAAGCAAAGTAGGGAAAACAGTTTATTTAACATGCAGCAAAACAAATGCATTGGAGACATATTTACAGTGTGACTGCTCAGACTGAAGCTGCCAATGAACAAGTAACATTCATAAATAATTTCCAAAGCTCATACAATAGTTTTCCACAAAGTGAGACTATGGTCTCTTTCCCTTTGACTGAACAGCATGGGCCTTGCAGTGCCATGAACAAAGAGGATGAAGCTATTCTGCAGAAAGCACTTGTGCTCTTTTGATTTCCTCTCAGTGAGTCTCACTTCTAGGCATCTAAAGCAGGGAAATCTGCTTCCTAACAATACGTTACAGCACCTGGGCAGACTTAAAAGAGCTAAGCAAAGCCCCTAGATGTATTGTCTACAATGCCAGTGAGGCCCATGTTGAAAGCAAAAAGGATGTTCCTTGCTCCCCCCTTTCCCATCAGTTTAAGAACACAGCTGCAGTTTTTTTTCAAAAGACAAGCATCTCTTCCACTCAAAGACAATTCAGAAGGCCACATGTCCTGAGTACCAAATCACAACTAACACTTTGCAAGCTGAGTGGATTTTTACTTCTACTTACCTTTTAATGTCTAGTGCCCCTTTCATTTTGCTCCATGGTTCATATTTCTTACTACTCTGAAGAAAAACATTGAGCGACTGTGGAAAGTACAAAGTGACTAGAGAGATCTCCAAGCTCTACTTAACAGTAATGAATTTTGTAACCTCCATTAAATCCATCAGCATTTCCTCATTTTAGTTTTATTCCTATAACAGGCTAGAATATCTTCCTGCAGTACTGAGTGTGTGGGCAGTCAGGCTGAACAATCTCTTCACAATTTCAGAGAGCTCTGACTGTACCTTAAACTGTTAGAAACGCTGTGTTTAGTGTAGTTAGTTTCTATACAGCCACCTTGCATGCTGTCTTCACTGGAGTGCAAGTTTACAGAATTAAACCAGGAAAAAAATGTTTCATGAAAACAATTAGCTAAAAGGTCACCGAATAATTGTTTAGGTATGTGCAGATAGAGAGCTCATTTGTCCCAAGCCCCATGATTCAACATACAGTTGATTTCCTGCAGAGCAGGGCGTTCCCCTTGTGGAGACAATTGCACTTAGCCACTTAATACTGGGAACAAATAAAACAGGGTACTAAACCCAGCAGTGCACATCTCAGCCTAGTGGATTCTGCCTTACCTTCATCAATCTGCTCACTTACGTCCTATAACTTCACTATTTACATCTCATATTCTTAGTCTTTTCAAGTGAACACAGTATTCAGCTATAACAACACTGTCTGCATAAGGAGAACCGAGAGGCATTTCTCCTTATCCCTGGTCTCAGTCTCTGCACCTGATTAGTGGCTGCTGAGGCTGCTGCACTGTAATTACCATCCTTTTATCAATGTAACCTTTGCTGTCCACTCAGTCAAGGACAACTGGAGCCTTTTGGCCCTGTTGGTTTTACCTCCCTGTTGCACACATTTCCTCTCCCTCATACTATGGAATGTGATGAAGGCAGAAGAATACACAGTACAGCCGTATGAATAGAAAAACTAGCATGAGCTGCCTGGAAGAGAGACAGTGCAGAGGCAGCTGGAAATATAAAACAAAAGCAACTAAAGAGTATCACACAAGGTGCAGTTACCGTCTGAATGAGCAGCACTGGCTCCAGCTGGCACTGGAGAGGAAAACAGGAGGCATGAAGTGTCATTTTACTGTAAAAAGCCTTCCTGTCTCGGAACCAGTGGTTCCTGCACAGCATGCCGAGAAGGTTCAGTTCTGGCATCGAGGCAAAAGCCATAGGGCAGGCACAGGCTTTAGGGCTCTGCCCCGAGGAAACTCGGGATGGCATCATAACCCTTACCAGCCTGTAGGCAGCTCTGGACAACAGCAAGGGAGGAAGCCAACCCATCCCCTTCTGGCTACAGGTCTCCCTTCCAGAACACCATTATTTCAAGTTTAACAAAGTGGAAGATAGAACCAGATTCACCCAGAGGCCAAGATAAATCAGCCAGCAAAGCCTCTCGCTGGCTGCCTCTCAGTTCATTCTTGGCATAAATGCCCCAGGCCCACTTCAACCCGAGGTAAAACATTCCAGACTAAAGCTACAAGCGGAGTGGTCAGGACATGTAAACAAAGCTAAACATCACCAGTGGATAGCATGTGTGCCCCTTCCACGTCACATTCCAGTCCCTTTGGGGTGCCTGCCTGGTCCTGTCATGGAGACTGGCAGACTCGCTGCGTCATAGATTACCCCATTGCTCTACTGGGGGAAACTGATCTACTTCCCCAACCTCAGTGCTGGGCTGGTCTCCCAAAGTGAAAGTCAGTCTGTACCTCAGCCTCACCTTGTCCTGCAAGGAAGAAGAAAAACATGATGTTAAAGTAGCAGCATCCCCTGGAGCAGGAAGGCCATCACCCATTACTAGCAGGAGAACAATGGCAGTGCTCCCAAAAGATACACTCTACTGTAATAATAGTTTAGAGCCCACAATGGCTCTGTCTGGACACACCATATGGAGCAAGGGGTCAGTGAATATATATATATATAAACGGAGCATTTCTGGCTAGTTAATAAGGCTGGTTTATTTATTCTTTAGTTTGTGAGTATGAAAGGTCTGTTTCTTGAGTGAAATAGCAGAAAAAAATATTTACTTTGCAATAGATACATTGTATACCATCAGCATTTGTAGTTCAGCTGTTTCCCAATGATCCCATCACTAAGGACATGCTTTAGTACCACTAGAAGAGTACAAAGTCTCAAAACAAACAGTAGTGCAAGATGTAGAGGACGCGTACAACCTGACATTCCTATTTCTTGCAAGAATGACTAGTGGAAAAATAAATCTTCCCTCCCTTGGTTATATGGCTTTTCTAGATGTTCCACAACGTTAGTTTATAGAAATCCACCAAAACCCCATGATCTTTGTACCTTGGGATCTAACACTTTTTAGCTGATGTTGTAAATACTACTTTTACCATACTCTTCAAAAACAGTAAGTTACAAATGCCTAGGTTATCTGAAGTCTCAGAGGGGTTGCTGTGTTAATCTGTATCGGCAAAATCAACGAGGACAGCAGCAGCTGTAAACTGGGAGTTTGTAAGGGGAGTTTGGATTGTGGGACACGTTTAGGGTTTGTTTTTGCCGTAGGGGTGTGTTTTGGTTTGTTTTTGTGTTCGCCGGACTAACAGGATTTAGGTGAGAAGGCTGATTAACATAGAGATAGCAGTGGCCATAACCCAAGCAGTGGAGGATACAATGAGACTGAATGGATGTGGCAGCTGTGGTATGTATATGGTACTGGAGGGGGTACCTGAAAGGAGTTTTGTTTGTATGAAATGCCGCCTAATAGAATTGATGGAAGAAAAGATCTGAGGATTGGAGATGCAGGTGGAAACTCTGGTTGAGTTTAGTTATAAGCTGGGGACACATCAGTTGGAAGTAACGGAAGAGGAGAAGGACCTCGGTCGGAGTCCTGGTTGATTATAGGATGACTATGAGCCACCACTGTGACTTGGCTGTGAAAAAGGCTAATACGATCTTGGGATGCATTAGATGAGGTATTTCCAGTAGGGATAAGGAGGTGTTAGTGCCGTTATACAAGGCATTGGTGAGACCTCATTTGGACTACTGTGTGCAATTCTGGTCTCCAATGTTCAAGAAGGATGAATTCAAACTGGAACAGGTACAAAGAAGGGCCACTAGGATGATCCGAGGAATGGAAAACATGTCTTATGAAAGGAGACTCAAGGAACTTGGCTTGTTTACCTTAACCAAAAGAAGGTTGAGGGGAGATATGATTGCTTTCTAACCTCAATACCAATGTGGACACAAGAACAAATGGATATAAGCTGGCTATTAGGAAGTTGAGACTCGAAATTAGACGAAGGTTTCTAACCATCAGAGGAGTGAAGTTCTGGAACAGCCTTCTAAGGGAAGTAGTGGGGACAAAAGACCTATCTGGCTTCAAGATAAAGCTAGATGGGTTTATGAAGGGGATGGTTTGATGAGGTAACATGATCTTGGCAATTAATTGACCTCTCACTATCAGTAGTAAATAGGCCAATGGTGGGAAGATAGGAGTTGCTATAGAGAACTTTTTTCTGGGTGTCTGGCTCATGAGTCTTGCCCACATGCTCAGGGTTCTGCTGATCGCCATATTTGGGGTCTGGAAGGAATTTTCCTCCAGGGTAGATTGGCAGAGGCCCTGGAGGTTTTTCGCCTTCCTCTGTAGCATGGGGCACGGGTCACTAGCGGGAGGATTCTCTGCATCTTGGGGTCTTTAAACCATCGTTTCAAGGACTTCAATATCTGAGATGTAAGTGAGAGAATTATTCTAGCAGCGGGTAGGTGAGATTCTGTGGCCTGCATTGTGCAGGGGGTCAGACTAGATGATCAGAATGGTCCCTTCTGACCTTAAGTCTATGACTCCTGTGGCACCTTAAAGACTAACAGATTTATTTGGACTTTTGTGGTTAAAAACTAGTTTGTGAATGGATGTTTCCAGTATGCTGGTCAGAAGAGAGAGAGGGTATGTCTACACTACCCTCCTAATTCGAACTAGGAGGGTAATGTAGGCATACCGCACTTGCAAATGAAGCCCAGGATTTGAATTTCCCGGGCTTCATTTGCATGAAGCCGGCCGGCGCCATTTTTAAATGCTGGCAGTTCGAACCCCGTGCCGCGTGGCTACACGCGGCATGGAGTAGCTAGTTCGGATTAGGCTTCCTAATCCGAACTAGCTGTACTCCTCGTGGAATGAGGAGTACAGCTAGTTCGGATTAGGAAGCCTAATCCGAACTAACTACTCCATGCTGCGTGTAGCCGCGCGGCACGGGGTTTGAACCAGCCGGGATTTAAAAATGGCGGCGCCCAGCTTATGCAAATGAAGCCCGGGAAATTCAAATCCCGGGCTTCATTTGCAAGTGCGGTATGCCTACATTACCCTCCTAGTTCGAATTAGG
The DNA here is from genome assembly GCF_052426305.1 of Pelodiscus sinensis. Classification (NCBI taxonomy): domain Eukaryota; kingdom Metazoa; phylum Chordata; order Testudines; family Trionychidae; genus Pelodiscus; species Pelodiscus sinensis. The sequence continues at coordinate 18,413,628 of NC_143071.1, forward strand.
AGGGTAGTATAGACATACCCAGAGAGAGTTAAGTATATTATTTAAGTGGTCATAATTACATTTCTTAGGGTATGCCTACGCTGCACAGCTGTTTAGCTACCCTGTGTCTACACAAGCTGCCCGTTATTTCGAAATATCTTTCAAAATAACGGGAATGCTATTTTGCCATCCTGGAAAGCCTTGTTGTTTGAGGGATAAGGAATGGCTCGAAATAGCACGTTATTTCAAAATCTGGTGCAGTGTGGACACGCCAAATTTCAAAAGCTATTTTTAAATAGATTCAAAATAAGATACCCAGTTTCTCTTACTCTGCCTCAGGACAGCGCTCTAGGGTCATTAGTCTTTGGGGACGATCATGTTTGTACAAATATTTAGTCAAAACCCATATGGAATTTAATCCTCATCTTACTGTTTTACAAACTGGATAAGTCACTGTTGAGAAGTTTTGAGCCCCTCTCACCTTCATAGGATTTGCCAGCAGCATTACTTGGGTGATAGCAGCTGGTGCTTGGATGGGGTTGAATGGAGAAAGTTCTGTACCCGAGGGTGGCTGCAACTTCACTTTCATGGACTGCAAATGTGAAACAAAAGGAACCCTCAGGTACCATTAACTGCACTGGCAGAATTCCCCCAGAACTAACTGGAGTAACAGAGTTTACACACAAGCAAGGAAAAATAATGCTAGCTGTGTACATGAGCACGTGTCCATTTGGGAAGAGCAGGGGACACAGATGAGCCCAGTCTATACTGAGCACATAGTCCTTGGCACATACCAAAATCAACACTGAGATAATGAATTGGACGGGCAAACCACAAGAGAACCCTTTCTTGCTCCTTGGAAAGGTTTTAATACAGATTCCCTCACTAATGCAGACAGAACAGAACAAAGCTTAGATCTCATTTTGAAAACTATAATCAGTCACCCAAAACTAAGGAGGTGGAAAAAGATCAAAAGCTCACATTGAAATATTTCCTAGGGCACAGTGCAAAATAATACCAACTCCTGGAACTGTCTAATTTTGTCCCTTCTCCTTTCTAAAAGCATGATTTGGAGCTGCTATTACTGGCCTGTGTATCTCTGATCCCTTCTGCAAATTGGACCTCCCTCTCATTTACTTTGTGTCTGCATTTTAGAAACCAGTTTTCCTTTTCTGATATTGGGGGAGGAGAGATTTCAGAACATGGGATCATTGCCCCAAAGTGATCAGCAAAGACAAGAGGAAAGCCTGTTAGATCTTCTAGTTCATTTCCTGGCCAGGATGGGATCATTCCCTCTTGTAAACTTTCTGGTTGAATGTCCACTTTAGTTTTTAATGTCCCTTTCAATGGGGTTTAAACCCACCATTTGGGAGTTTTTCAATTGTTGATCTTGCTATCAAGAAGCTGAGATTTTAACCCAATTACAGAGACATGGGTAAGTCCCAGCTACATCAAAACTGTTAGGTTTTAACTGGGTCCCCGATGCTGTTGTAATATAGGTGGGATCAGAATTGAGCATGTTTCCATGTGGTGACAATAGGCCTTTTAAAGCTCAAACCCCTAAAGAAAAAAGCATGGAGCTTAGCGTATGAACAGTCCTGCCACTGAGTTAATTTCAGCCCAGTGCACACACCAAAATAAAGCTCAGCTGACCTTACCCCACAGGGGGAAACATACTCTCTATCAGAAGTTTCTGTTGCTATATGTTACTTCCACTTGGTAGCAGAAAGAATACTGCTTCCAAGAAAAGATAGCACTATAATATCATGTCTGATCCCCAGAGCTCACACCCATCTCCTACTGGGGCTGCATTGTTTCAAAGCAGGATCCCCATCTACCTTTGAGTCTATACGCCTACCTTTGGTACTGCAGCCTGCAGTACAATGTTCTTAACAGGCAGGGGTGCTGTGTTTAACATTGATACCACCACAACCAACACGTCTGATCTCCCTGGTGGGCACTCCTTGGCGAAGTGTAAGAGAATCCTGAACCCGTTCTTATCATAGGCTGTCACAGGAAGGGCACGACCTGGGAATGGAGAGGAGCGGAAGACAAATACAAGACTACATCTGCAGGAGTATTATGCAAATTGACAACAGAACCTCACTACCTGGCATTTCTCTCCATGGCAGGGGCTTCCTCAGAGAGCTGTTCGTTGTTTTAAAATACCCTTCAGGAACAAAATGTTTTGTGCTCTGGATGCAACAGACCTGCAAAACCACCTGCTTTCTCCAAAGATCCATCATCTCCTGAGCAGAACAGTTACCCTGTGAGTCACTTTCCTGCTTAGGCAGGGCTGGACTGGGCTTTGACACAACCAGATGGTTTTTAGGTAAAACACAATGGAGATGTATAATGGCAAAAGCACAGGCAGAGAAATACAGCTGATGTGTCAAAATAACAGCACTGATGTGACCCTGGTTTGTAGTGTCAGGAGTGGCTGTAAGGCGCTTAGCACCTGAGTTGAGTGCACATTACAGTGTGCTATTTCAGCGCCGTAAGTGGCAGTAGAATTTCAGAGGTGACTGACAGCTCTACTGTGCACATGAGCAGTGTACAAAGAACACAGGAAGGGGATTCCAAAGAAAAAAACAGTAGTTTCAGATTAAGGGATTTAAAAGCCCCTTAATTCTCTTGCTGGCTGCCTGAGACCCTACAACCTTTTGCACATATGCTGTGGGCAGGGCAGGTCCAAATGAAAGAAAGAAACTGCCAAAAACCTCATCCCTGGGAACCAGAAAGCTACAACCAGAACCAGTTGCCTAATCTCCCTAAATGCAGTCTGTGCTAAGGGCTGGATCCTGCTCCCAGATCCATCACTGTAGACCAGGTTGGGGAACCTTTTTTGGGTCAGGCCAATGACCTACAGAAAAATCAGTTGTGGTCCAAACATAAATGAGAAGCCCCCCCAAAAAAACCCCTCAAAAACCAACCCTCACTGATGTGGCCCCTGACTAAGAAGAAGAAAGACACTCCCCACGTTCCCCTCGCACACCAGAGCCTAATGGGGCCCAGGCTAGTAGATTTTGTGTGCTCCAGTCCCACGGTAGGTGCAGGCTCCCCAATGCTAGGAGCGGGAGCCCTGAGCCTTGGGGGCCGGATCCAGGCAAGCCAGGGGCCACATTCAGCCCCGAGGTCTCAGGTTCCCCCACCCCTGCTGTAGACATAATTCAGTGTTGTTCAGGTGTAACACAGAATTTGACTCTCTACCACTAACAGTGTCTGAGAGTAAGCACCACTAATGGATTGAAACAGGGATAGACCAGGTTTGGGAGCAGGTTGAAAGGGGTCTGAGATACTTACTGGGTTTAATGGATTCCAGTGGAACATGGACATTAGCCAAAGAAACATCCGTCCCTTTCAGAGGGCTGCCCTGCTGTTGGAATGAAGCTGGCTGGAGGAGAGGGCTTCCTGAACCTGTTGTGCAGCTGCTTGGAAAATAAATAGTAGGGGCAACTGGAGCAGTAACTGGTAATCCTGCAGTGGACATTAAAGGGGCAGAGGTGACAGAGGCTGGCAAGGTAACCCCAGGGTGGAATGCCGAGGGTGCTGACTTCGCTTGGGCTGAAGTCCTGGGAGAGAGACAAAAACAGAAGTGGCAAATTAAGAACTCTTGGCTAGCAGAAGTGGCAGTGACAGCACCGAGCACGAAGCTGGCTTTCCCTCCATCTCCCGCACTACCTAAAACTAGGGTGAAAGCAGTGGGCTGTAGTTTTACCAGAGTGTTGTGACACTGAAGTCTTGTGTTCGGCTGGGTGAGGCCTACACCAAAAACCACAATGTTTCAGGGAGTGGTGATGATTTGGGAGGTCTCTCCTACCCCTAATGAGCAATGAGCTGGTACCCCAGTATTGTCTTGGGACCCGATACTGCTGGAGGATGAGATGAAAATCAGACCTCATCATCTGTGGACATTTAAGGATCTCAGTGCACTTTTCACAAGAGTAGACCCTGATCACCCCAGTGTTCTGTTCAACATATCAATCTGCTTCCCTAAGCCACTGCGTAGTATAGCTGTGCACTGCAAAGCAGGTGCTGTGCTTTACCATCAAGCTGGCTGCATTTCAGTGCTGGGACAGGGACCCTTGGGTATAGTTTCCATATCATTATGTAAAGTGCTTTGAGATCCTTCAAGAGGAGAAATGTTAAATAAATGTAAAACCACCACTAGCCAATAATATATTTCCATCACACTAGAGACAGAAACAGGGCTTCCTTATTGCAAACTGGATAGCTGTAGAACAAGTAACTTTCAACAGGAGAGATGAAGCAAAATCCAGACTATTACCCTTTGGGCTCTTCAAGAAGATGTCCCAGTGCATCCATCTTATGCAATGCATTGCCTCCTATGGCAGAACTGAGGTACCGGGGAGCAGCTGGCATAGCCTGCGGTGGGCCCATGGGGGCTGCTGGTCCAGTAGGGAACAAGAACGGAGCTGAATTAGGTGCAGGGAGGTTGGAAACAGTCTGAGAGGCGGTGAAAGTGGAAGGCAGAGGCACTGATGTTCCACACACAGACTGAGACGTATGATGAAGAAGAGGGTTCATTGCAGTATTGCAGGCGACAGGCACCAGCTTTGAACTAAAGAAGTCCAGATCCACCTGGTCATTCTGCAACAGAGAGTATGCTGTTACTTCCTCCTGTGCCTTAGATACCACTGTAACTCACTGAAATAGGCCTTACCCATTAGGATATGATGGGGGAAAAGCTAATGGCAAGCAGGTGGGTCTGTTGGGCTATGTCCAATTTGTAGTTTCCTTGGCAGCATAAGGTGCTGTGCGGGACTAGATACTATTAGTGAACTGGAGATCAACGGGAAGGAGTCAGAAGCTGAGGTGGCTATATGCATTATGGGCATTTGGATGCGGACTTCTAAGGAAAGTATCCTATCAGAGCAGAGAAAGATATACTAGCCAGAGCACAGGGGTGAGGAGGTGGACAGTACATTTCAGGGTAGCAACAACTGAAGAGTGCTACCTGTTGATTAGCAGTCCCGGTATCCTGGAATGATGGCCTCTCCCTTTGGCCTCCAAGTGTATTCAATCCAGAATACAGCCATTCCCTTGCAAACAGGGTTAATGTTTTTATTCAATCTATACTTATTGACATCCCCCCCAGGTGAGAGACTTTTGTATCAAGCTTTGTTGAGATGCACTCAAAAAGCAGCACGTACAAAGAAGGGATGTGAAAGCAGAGATGTCTTCTCTCTGTTGGTTCAGAGATCCCAGTTATACAAGACCCAGAGGCAAGACACAGGCCTTCAAATCTGGAATAGTTATTGTCTCTGGCCTGTGTGTAAGCACTGCCCTAGAATATGGAAAAAGCCACCACACCACAACAGTCTCTGTCTGTAACTCCCTCCCTCCATACCTGGAATATATTCCACTGGTTATTTTCAGTCGGTTCTTTCATTGCACTGGGGGCTGGGTCATTCAGGCCTGAATGAAGCAGAAAAGATTTGGAAACTGGAGTAAAATTGCAAAAAACTCTTAACACGAGTGCCAAGAATTAAAAGGAAGTGGTGCTAGACTGCTAGTTTTCCTACTCCCCTCCTATAGGGTTTTTGACCACTATGGTAAAACCACTCAGTTCAACTCTGTAACAGGTTGAGAGCTTGATGAAAGAGACATATGTGTTCCATATCAATGATCAGCCACAAGCTCATAGATCTCATACACATATCTCCTGCACCTGCAAGCAAGTCTCTGCATGCAGCACTTCCAATGTTCCTCTTTCCCGACCCATTGCATCCCCTGTTATTTAGTATCAGAATCCCCTAATGCACTTTTCTCCTAACCACAGCCCCACTGCTATTTCAGTACTGAAATGTAATGTGAACTGGTAGTTGACAAGCATTTTTAGGGATTAGACTGGGATTACAGCAAACTCACTGCATTTGTGACCTCTCTCTGATTTCAGCAGGGTATTCCAGAGGTTTTAATGCTAGCCTACTCCCAAATTCCCATTGGCAGGGAGCTTCTTCGGTGTCCCTTGGATGACATCCAAAGCAAGCCAGAATAATAACCCCTAGCACTAACAATGTGTGGGTAGTACTGATACACTGCCCTCTGCTGCCCAACTCTAGAACCAGGATGTAGCCACGCCTGCCACTTACCTAAACACAGCAGCTCCTCATCCAGCAAGGAGAGGGAATTGGCCACGCTGTTCTGATGAGTCAGAGGAGCTTCTGGTTGGCTGGAGGACCGGCTCCGTAAGTGACCCAACTTTTGGGGAGGAGGTGGGAGGATGGGAATTTCTGAGGAGGCTTGTGTCGGTGCTAATGTTGACGCTGGCGTTAGCGTTGCAGGTGGCACTGGCGGTGGCGGGGCACTGGAAACGTCTATGCCAGCAAGGTCAATGAGTGTGCTGACATTACTGGTAGGATCACTCCCTACAGGGATGGGGAGAAAAGTTTAAGAAGGACTGCAGTCAGCGGGAACAAAGGCTCTGCAGACAATACCCAGGGAATTGGGTCAGACGGCTTCCCTTTTAATCAGAATTTCTGACTCTTCAGAAGAGAGGAAACCACGATGCTTTCCACTGGAGCAGTGTTTCCTCATTTTAATTGGCCACGGAACCCTTTTAAGCCCTTTTAAATTTTAAAATTTAAGAATTTTGTGGAACCCCTAATGCCAGACTTATACATGGAGCTGAAAAATTACTCCACAAATAAGTAAGGATAATAATAAACAAATGCTAAACAAGGTCATGAGATCAACACAAATGAAAATTGTTTTTAATAAAATTCATAAATTCATAAATATTAATTTTTTTTTAAATCATAACATGTTATTGTAATGGAATTTTCTCACAGAACCCTTATTTTCACTTCACAGAACCCCAGGGTTCCTCAGAACACCATTTGTGGAATACTGCACTGGAGCATTGGCTGTTTAACAGCTATTGAGACGGACGCTGTATTGTTAGGAAACTTCTGTATAAAAAGAGGACCCCAGTCCAGCGATTGCTATCTCCCTACTACATATATTCTGTGTAGTTGGCAAACTCTCTATGCCTGCTTAGTTCTGGAACTTGGGAGCCCCAGTGCAGTGACAATAGGCAGTACAGGTTGTAATCAGTCAAGGAGTTACTAGCGAGCCAAAGAGAACTACAGGCTCTCTCTGCATCCAGAATCTCCTTCAAGTTCATCACAACCAAATCCTGGCTCTTCCCTACAATAAGGGACCCCATTCTGCACAGTGATCAGATCCCTCCTGTTCTTCATCCATGAACCTTTAAGTCAGTGTCCCCAACCTTTTTCTGGCCAATAGCACATTCATGTTTTCACAAGAGTGTGGCGGGCGCCAACAATTTTTCAAGGCTTACTTTGTATTTGTACATTAAATAATATGAAAAACATCATATTTAATATATGCATCCATAAGATAAAAAAGGTAATTTTACATGTAAAAGGTATTATTAAATTATTCAGCAATTACTCTTTCACCTCAGGATGTGAATTTGCTATTTTCATATTAAATGTGAATTGGGTAAATTTGATAGAAACTTAATTTAGTTGGATAATTTTTATGTTAATTATATTGTAATTCATTTTTAAACAAAATTCTGCATTAATAAAAAAGGGGGGGGGGAGTGTCCAAATGTTGTTGAGCATAAAAAGCACCCTCCCCCCAAAAAAAATCATGGCACCTTTAAATCTCACACTCCCCATCCCCACGTCTCCTCCCCTTGCTCCATCAACTCTCCTGGTGCCTGCTGCCCCCCAACCTCTCACCCTCCTCTGCTGTCCTGACTCCTGCCCTTCTCACTGCCCTCAGCCCTCCTGTGGCCTGCCCCCTCCACCAGCCCTTCTCTCCCCCCTGTGCCCACTCCTTCAGTAGCCCACTCTGATCGTGTGAGCTACTCCCTCTCCTAACACCTCCCTCTACACACCTGCCCTGCCTCTCTCGTCTGGTGCTGGTCCCTCCCCTGCAGGTGTCTGCCCTTCTGCTTCAACCCCAGAATCCCCTGGCACCTGCACATTTCCTTACCCCTGCACCCTCCTGGTGCCTCCTCCTTCCCTCACTGCCTCTGCCCCCTTTTTCCCTGATGCCCACCCCCTCACCACCCTCTGCCCCCGTTCCCCTCATGCCCCTGTGCCCTCACACATGACTTGCTCCATCCCCACCTTCCTCATGCCCACCCCTTCTTTCAAGCCTTCTCCCAGCACCTCCCCACTCTAGCCCCAATGCCCTTATCCTCTCCTCTCCCAGCATCACCCTGTCCCCCCTCCCACTGACACCTCCCCTCCTGCCCTTTTCCTCATTGTGTCCACTTGCTCCCCCACCCCCGGCATTTGTATCTCCTCCACCCTGTCCCTTGGTGCCTTCCCCTTTCTTCTCCTGACCTGCCCCTCTCCCATCAGCATAAGCCCCTTCCTCTCCCCCCCTTTCCTCCTATTCTTCCCCTCTCTTCTGCCTTCCAGTTTGCAGGGCTGGAGTCTGCTGCGATCGGGCCCCAGAAGTCCCTGCAGCCCAGGCTCCAGACCACGTGCCGGACCTGGAGCTGAGCCGCTCGGTGTTCACAACACGACCGCCCCGCCAGGTGCGCTCACCGCCGTCCCACCTCTAGCCAGGCTCTGCTCCCCCACTCGGCACATCGCCTTCCTCTTCCTTCCCCGATCCACAGCTGGCCGTTTTAAAAAACGGCGCCGCAACACCACACCAACGTGGCACAACCCCCTCCGGTGCACCACACGTGACTCACCCCCAGTGCAGGCCTGGCTCCACCCGGGTTGACGGCGCATGCTCGCGCCTCTCACAGCCATGCCCGTTTTCCCATCCCCTGGCCCGGTAACTTCCCTGGCCGGGGTCAGCTTGCCGGCCTCCTCATCGGAGTCCCTCAGCCTGGTGGGGTCTTCTGGTGGGGCCGTAAGTGTCAGCAGCGCCCCTACCAGCTCCGGTGCAGGAGTGTGGAGCCTGGTGGCTCTGTCCCACTGGGCCAGTCCGCCCCTGCATTAGGGTGAGCCTAATGCAGACTAGGCGGGCGCACATAAATGGCATCTGTGGGCACCACGTTGGGGACCACGGCTTTAAGTATTTTCCAAATAATAATTATGCCTCATGGTGCCCAGAGTGGTTTCCCCAGCATTTTCCAGATGGGGAAACTGGTGCACATAGTGGATACATAAGGGACTTGCTTAAATTCACTCACTGACCTTCTGGTAGAGACAGAAATAGAACCCACATCCCTTGACTCCCAGACCTCTGTTCCAATCCCTTAGATAATGCTTCTGACCTCCCATTTAAGCATAGAGAACAAGATGAACAATAAATGTATATTAACTTCTCCCTGTTGGTATTTAACCCAGGACTGTTGAATAATCTAATGAAAAGGCTACATTCCACACCAGCTATTAGTAATCTAAACAGGAAAGCACAGCTCAGATGCAGGTCTGCTTAGTCAGAATGTCACAAGTTAAGAGATTTCATTAGAAAAAAGCCAGTCTCTCAAGTCAAAGCATTTTCACCAGTGGCCAGAATTATAAACTCATCCGTGTACCCATCAATGGCTGCTGTTTGGAAGCAGATTTTTGACGCCTGCTTGGACAGGTTTTACCCCAAACAGCTGATAATACTGTCCTTTACTGCAATTAATTGGACACCCTTCACAAAAAGACCAGATTCAAAACTGAACAGCAGATGACTATTGAGGAAGGCTACTCACCTTCGGTTGCAGACAATGTAGGGATATCTACTTCACCATTGACGACTTGACCCTCGATTATTTTTTTATAGGAATTTATTACCCGGGATAAATTGTCACTAGCCTGCAGAATATCCCCTAGATGTGGGAGAGAGGCAAAACTTGAGAAGAAATTTCAGTCACTTTGCTCTCTATTGAATTGGATGCTCTACAAACGATTAACAATCCATTATTAGGCTGCAAGCTCTTCAGGACAGGGTCTGCCTGTGCAGCACTTCACACAATGGCCCTGGAGCACTGCTATAGTAACAGTAATAGTAATAATAATTAATAGCTACTCAGTGATTAGTTTCCACAGGGACATTTCTAGAGCCCTGCGCGGATGCAAAATTTGTACCTGCATCCACATCCGTATCTGCAAAAAGAAGCTGCAGATACCTGCATCCACATCTGCAGATGAGGATACCTGTGGATAAAAAGCAGATATCTGTGCATTTGCAGGGCTCTAGTCATTTCCCCTCCTGTAAGTGTAGAACGTCCCTACCTTATGTTGACTGAGAATGTTTACCACACGGCGTACCTACAATTCTTACTGCCAGGGCCCCGCTCTAATTCAGATTGTAAGCTTTAAAGGCTTTGGCTTTTTATCCCTGTGTTAGGGGTCATACACATCCCTGGTGGCATAGAAAGAAGTAACATGACATTAATAACACTCTTGCTTTACACTGGCAGTTACCAGCCATGTCAGCCTGGCTGCAATCTTCTCCTTAAAACACACCCCCTTCCTACCAAAAAGGGGACATGGTTGTTTTACCCAAACTGCTGTCGTTATCCTCTGTTTCACTGGCCAGTTTGAATAACGTCCGTCTTTTGGTTTCACACCTTTCATAGAGCTCCTGGGAAGAGATATTGGAAGAAAGAATCTCATCAGCCAAAAGCCATCGACAGCAACAAACACCACTCTGACAGTCAGAATGAAATGACACATCTGAATGGAAGTCTCAGTATGAAGTAGGGATGGGTAATGGGCTAACTGTGTAACCTCTGAAAATATCAGGGGTTAGACACACAGTTACATGCACCCGCAGCACGGGGCAGCAGTTGGCTCCCGGTGAGTACTGGCTCCTGCCCCATGCTGCTGGTACAGAGGTAACAGCATAGGGCAGCAGCCGGCTCCCTGGGAGCTGAACCGGGAGCCATATTTAACCATTTGGGTAACCAAAAAGCTCATGTTTATCAGTTACCTGTTTAAACGGCTACACTCTTACATCCCTAGTCTGAAGGAAGACCCAGAGTCCATCTGGGTGATCAAGTCCCCCTTTCCTAGCCCTATAGGGGGCAATTTACCATTTTATCAGCATGCAAAGTCCAAGTCTGATCTACATTCTCAGTATAATAAAGATGAATACTAGTCAGTAGCATACCAGTAGAATACCAGTCATGCACAGCATGCCTGACTGATTGTGCATTGTCCAGTTGGCAGTCCACAGGACTTTTCTGTCCGTCCCCTGAGAGGGATGCCATTTTGTAAATCTTGCCATACTTGGAAGGTCATGTTACATGGAAGACACCATTTTGGACCACCTAAGCCGCACAAACAGAGCTGTCCTTAACCATACGCAGGATACACAGTTGCATAGGAAACCAAAAAATTTGGGGAACCACTGAATCTTAATGTCCACCCACTTGTCTCTTCCTATCTCTGTTCTGTGGCTCTGCTCTCTCTGGAGAGGATCTAGATAACTTAAAAGTGAAAAAGCCTGACAGACCTACTAGCAGAACACTGAACCTGTGAAAGAGCCATTTGAGTAGCAATGAAGCCATGTAACAGGCATTTGCCAAACCCAGATATATACTGTCAGTTTCTGAATTTATTGTTATAGTTAAAGAGCCTTAGTTTAAAATATTTAATTAGTGTGTTGCTGAAGAGTATAAAATCATACCTCTAAAAATCGTTAACATCCCCTCCTCCCCAGCTGCCATAGGGACACCAGTTTAATAGCACTGCGTAGGGCCCCATAAATCCTAAAGACAGCCGTAAATGCAAGTGAGTTGTTGAGTCCCCTTACTAAAAATGTCACAGCTTGCCACTGATATCATCAGTCCTCCACGCTAACAGCATTTATCCTTAATTCTTTTTCCACTCCATATGTTGGATTCTTATCATCTCTGCTACAGGAGCTCCTAAAAACCCCAAATGAGAATGGGGTCCCATCGTGTGAGGTGCTGTACACTCCCTGCACCAAAAAGCCTCCAATCTAATGGGAAGAACAGAACTATCATCACCCCCACTTTACAGCTGGGCCAGTGGGGCTGAGAATCAGAAAATGTGGTTTCCTAATTCTGTCAGTGACCCACACTGTGTTTTCAGCAAGTCATTCATCATCTGTTAATAGATCTAATGACCACTTTTTTTTTTTTTACAAATAACTTTGAGTCCTTCAGCTGAAAAGTGTTGAGTGCATAGCATTATCATCTCTAGCGGATCACTCCATAGATGGTTCTCAGTTCCTATAGTAGCTCTTTGTGTTATTGATCATTTTTTTCTTCATATTTTCAACTCATGAAAAGGCAAAGCTCCATAAAACCTGAAAGAAGAAAATGCTGAAGGATTCCTACAAAGAAGGATGAGGCTGTACCCACCTTCATGAGCTCCTTATCAGCCTCCGATGAGTCCTCTTTGCTATAGTGAACCAGCATCTCATTCAAAAGCTTCACATTATTATTCACTTCCTCTAAAGTGTGCATGCGTTTTGTCACTTTCTGGATCCGAGCCTCATCCTTTAGGGTTTAAAACAAAAAGAGGAAAGTGAGCTTTCCCATGAAATCTCAACTGCAGGAGCATCGCTGTGAGTCACATTAAATGAAAGGCTGATTCCTATTTGAAATAGAGGGGGGCAGGAACTAGATTTTCTATTTTGCTAGAAATTCTGCAATTTCAAAAAAAACCCTTTCCATGCTGACAGAACAGAACCAAAACAGTTCAAAACTTCCCGTGGGGAAAAAAATTTAAAACAAAACTGTTTTGGGTCAACTGAAATGTTTTGTTCCAATCTGTTCTCAAGTCTTCAAATTATAATACTGGAATGCTCTGTTCTGTTTTTAATCCTAAACACATTTTTGTTGAAATTAACACATTTTTTGCAAAAAATGTGTTACTTTTAACAAATTGGCATTTTCCAAGAGAGACACAAACAGTCTGTCAGAAAACGTCTAATCAGTTCTGATTAGGCTACCATGCTCTTCAACAACAAGGGAGACTCCCTCCTATGTGATGCTTAGATTTGCATGGGGGTAGGGTTAATTTCTATAGAAAAGAGATTCCAGTGACTTCTATTCTCCCCAAATTAGAAACTGTATTTCTCCTTGCTAGAACAACACTGGGTTGCTTGAATGCCATGCCTCCTGAATACTAGAGCTGATGAACATATCACAAGTTCATATATAGCCATGGTGTCCAACATGCTGGCCACTAGCCATATGTGGCTTTTAAGGCTAGTTGGCATGAACAATGTGGCTATTTGGGGGTTGAATGTGGCTAGTTAGCTATAAACTGGTTGGATACCACAGATATATAGGCTGGGCGGGATGTATGTGTACATGTAGATAGCTTGTGACAAGTGCCAGATTGACAACCCTGCAGACAGTCCACTATATCCACAGATTAGAAATTACAAGCACAACATCAGTGCAAGCTTCTCCCTCACCAATATCTGATCACAGTGCCAGTTTGCTAGTGAGAAGGTAGTTTATTCCTCATGGTCCATTTGATCCTTCCTTCTTCTGAGTGTTCCAGCAAGGGAACGAATTGCAGAGGTTTTAAGGATGTAAATACCTGTTAACTGGAACCCAGCCTGAGACTCATGAACAAACTCATTTCAGACAGCCCATGCAACAGCCACTGGGCGATATCCACTTTCAGTTACTGAAATGTGACTGGATGTGAGCTGGCAATCCTAGAGATGAACATCATTGCTAATCCCCTTGAGTAATTCAGTCCCCAGAGCTTCAAGCCTAAACTTTAAACTAGTTGAACTAGTGCAACACTAATGGAGAATGAAAAAAAAACAAATCCAATGAGTCTGTCATTCACAGGTCACTAAAGCTATACATCAGTATTGTTAACATATTTAATTACAGGGTCACACTACATGATGAAGCAACCCCCTATTCCTACAAAGATTTCTTAGGCTACGTCTCCACTTGCCACTCCGGAGACTGATCTTCTGGCATTCGATTTAGTGGATCTAGTAAAGAGCCGCTAAATTGAATGCTGAGGGTGCCCCCGCTTGGCGCTGGTGGTACTCGCAGTCGTGAGGAGTAAGGGAAGCCAACGGGAGCATTTATTCCCGTTGACCTCCCATTGTGGAGGCAGCGTCATGCTCAGCTTAAGTTATGTTGACTCCATCTGCGTTATTTACATAACTGGAGTTGTGTACCGTAAGCTGACCTTCTGGGGCTAGTATAGATCTTGCCTCTGAAAAATAATTCTACTGCTTTTTCTTACCTCTTTTACCATGGTTTTAATAAGCTTGTTCGCCTCTTGCAAGTCATCTGGGTTTTTGCTTTTTAACAGTTTGGCTAAGAGCTGTAAGAAGAGAAGAGCACTTTTTACGAAAAGTGGCCTCTGGTGAGGCAGAAAGATCATATATCGAATGGCTGCTGCACTGGAGCAAGGGAAATGGACAGTTCAGAGAAAGACGACTCAGGTCAAAGCACCTTACTTTGCTTTTTGAGTTACAGTAACTTCTGCAAGAGTCTCTCATGGGTTTGCTATTTTGTTTTCTGTTAAATTACCATATCTGCAATCATGTGCAGCTCAAGCACATTGGGATCTTGGAGACTTGCTGATACTAGACAAGAGTTGCTCCGACTGCAGATAGGTAAAAAGCTTTTCCTCTCATCCATTACAGCAGCTGAAGAGCAACTTAACTAGAAATGGCCAGAGAGTGATAACACTGAGATGGTGGCTCACTCAGGATTTCAACTCTTAAGTGCCCAAGTGGTAAGAATCAAATCTACATCCCATGTGAAATCAGGCCCATAAACCAGCAGGTCGGAGCTGAGTCAGAGCACTTCCTCTTACTAAAATGTTTTGTTTTGCTGAAGAGTTTTAAGATTCCAGCCTTCACTTTACCTTGGATTTCTCCTCATCATCAAACACAGGGTTTTTGGGGCGAGGTGGTGGAGAGGGAATCAAGGTTCTATCCACTGGAATTATAGGGTCACACATAACAATACCTGAGAGAAGAAAGAAAAAAACAAGTTTGTACATGCAGTCACTCAAGGCACTGCTACTATTTGCATCCAAGCAGCAAACAGAGGGTGTAGTGCTGCTGTTCGCATACTGGGTTCGGTTCTTCAAACACTGAGATGGAAGGATGTTTCCATGAGGAATGGGATAATTTAGCAGCAAACTCCCTGTGCACGTGATCTGGTGAACTAAGGGATGTTTCCTTAGAGAAAGGCCAACACTCCAGAGCTTAGTTTGCCACATCCTTGCAGTTTCTGACCTGACCCGTGTGATCAATAGCTCTCTACCATGTGTATTTCTTCTTTCATAGAATCATAGAATATTAGAACTGGAAGGGACCTCGAGAGGTCATCAAGTCCAATCTCCTGCCCTCACGGCAGGACCAAGCACCATCTAGATCATCCCTGACAGATGTCTATCCAACCTTCTCTTAAATATCTCCAGGGATGGGGATTCCACAACCTCCCTAGACTATTTATTACAGCGTTTAACCACTCTGACGGGAAGTTTTTCCTAAAGTCTAACCTTTCAAATTGGCCAGGGTTCCCCAATGTGAAGTCCCATGTAATCCTGCTCTGTACTTTTAGCAGACGGGCAGTAGGACAAGCCAAGAACAATAATGCAGGATTTGGTACTCCACAGACTCCCAGCCATTAGTTGCAGAAAGGGTCAAGTTTCACAGCTAGGCCCCACCACAAAATCCTTAACTTTGTATTATACTCATAAAGGCTTCTGAAGGTATCCTCTTTGTGCTGAAGCTATGAGAGAAGAGAGCTCTTGAGGCCTTGCCTAGGTGACAAAGTTGCATTACTTTAAAGTGCAGTTATAAAGTAATGTAGTTAAGTGGGTAAACAAGCTGTGCAGACACTTTTATTTTAGTTTAAACCAGGCCTGTTTGGCTTAAACTGATTAGGAACCAGGTTAAGCTCCACCAAGATAAGCCACTCAAACTAAAATAAGAGTGACTATAGGAGGCTGCACTAATTAAATCAGCTTAAAAAATCAAGTTAAGTTAAACCAGTGTGAAATTCTCATGTAGACAAAGTCTTTGAAGAATTTTCTACCATCTAATTGATGAAGTCCTGTCCCCAGATAGTCAGTGGTTGCCTTCTTGAGTCTCTCCACTTTGGGGCATTCCTGCTTAAACAAGTAGGCTGCAGGAATACATGCATGAGAAGCTCCTTCCCACCTTGTCTCTTCAGCATGTAGTAGGCATCTTTTATTTTGGATTCCTCTGGCAGTGCCACTGTCCAGCTGTACAGCAACTCAATCACTTTGGTTTTCACCTTCTCCGAGACTCTGTCTCCCAGGTACTGAGAAGGAGAGAAAAAAGAAAGGAAAACATGACAATTTATCTCTCCTTTGTTAAAAAAACCAACCAAACATTCAATATGGGAATTCATTGGGTGATCACTAAAGTCTGCCACATTAGAAGGGAGTATGAATATCCCCTATCTCCTGTCAGTGCTGATCTGGGATACAGTTTCACAATAAAGATGGCCAGCCGCCCTTATCATAACTACACTGATACAAGATGCAGTTCATCAAGACAAAAACATCCCTCACCTCTTTAAACTAATATTTAAGTTGTTTTTCAGGATAAAATAATCTTATCTCCACCTGCTTCAGACAAGGGAGGGGAGGGATGTCTAGACTACATGCCTCTGTCACCAGAGGCATTTTTATTCTAATGAAGCGGAGGATATTTAAATGCGCGCTTCACTGACTATGTCGGCATGTCTAATTTACATGCCTCTGGTGACAGAGGCATGTAAATTAGACATGCCGACATAGTCAATGAAGCGCGCATTTAAATATCCCCCGCTTCATTAGAATAAAAACGTCCACCACATTGTGCCAGCTCAGCTGTTTGTCAGCACGAGCCAGCAGTCAAGACGGGGATCAGTCAGCAAGGAAAGCCTTTGCCGACCGATCCTGTAAACATCACTGCACGAGGCATAAGGGATCAGTCGGCAAAGGCTTTCCTTGCCAACCAATCCCAGTCTTGACTGCCGGTTCATGCCAACAAACAGCTGAGCCAGCACAACGCAGCGGCTATTTTTATTCTAATGAAGCGCGGGATATTTAAATTCCCGCTTCATTGACTATGTCGGTATGTCTAATTTACATGCTTCTGGCAATAGAGGCATGTAGTCTAGACATACCCCAGGACTCAAATTTGGTTTGGAGTTACACAATGTCTAAATGGGCTGCCCCGGGCCCAATTCTGCTCCTAGTGAAATCAGGAGCTTTGCCAGTGGCATCAAGGAAATCAGAGTGTCCAGATGCTTTTATCTAAGGCTACGTCTACACTATAAGATTTTTGCACAAAAGCCACGGTTGTTTTTCTGCAAAAACCAGTGGAGCGTCCACTCCTCAAGTGCGCTTTTGTGCAAGTAAATCGGCAGAAGAGAAGGCTTTTGGCAGTACAGTTATTCCTGTCCCCACAAGGAATAACTCCTTTTTGCACAAGAGTTCTTGAGCAAAAAAGGCAAGTGTAGACACTTTGCAGGGGTTTCTTGTGCAAGAAACCCCTATCCAAAATAGCACAGGTGCTCTGATGGCCATTCTGTGAAGTGTGGACGTGCTTTTGTGCAAGAAGTTTTTGTGGAAGAACTCTTCCACAAAAGGCTTCTTGTACAAAAGCCCTGAAGTGTAGACAAAGCCTAAGAAAATGATGGTGATGATACATTGCACTGACATCATCTTTCACCAAAGAGTAGCAGCAAGCTTTCCAAACAGGAATCAAGCCTCATCACACGCCTAAAAGGTATATAAGTATTAGCTGCCTGCTATACCGATGCACAGAGAGATTAAGCAACTTCCCGAAGGCTACACACAGCAAGTTAGTAGCAGAGCCAAGAACTGAATCCAGGAGCCCCAACTCCTACTCCTTTGCTCTTGCCATTGAATCACAACTCCTCCCTGCTGCTAATTATGTTTAAACAAAGTGAGTAATACAAGGTCCAAAAGTCTTTGTACCACATTAAGGAAATGAGAAATGATAAATCTTGCACCAGCAATGAGAAAAAAACTGTTGCTTGTTGAGGGAACTAGTAATCAGAGTGCAAAACACCCAGCAAACAAAAGCCACAGACTAATTCACACAGTGAGCCAGATACTGGGAGCTGCTTGTGGTTTTAAAAAGGCCAGGCCGTTACACAGGAGTATAGAAAATAGCTTAAAGACTGACCTTTGGAGAGACAACTTTTATTAACTCGTTTAAAAACCGAAACTTTCCTACTTCATTATGAAATCTTCGCCCGCAGTTCTTCATACAAGCTTCCAGCACCTGTGTTCAAGCAACAGAAACAGGTGGTGAAACCAATACACCCCCAAGTCCAAAGAAATAACACAGCTTGTTTTCCTCTAAGGGAGGTCCCAACTATACCAGGTGACAGTAAGGGTCTCATTTCATTGAGATACAGGAACTCTGCCCAAAGACACAAGGTTTGAACGTCATTTCTTTGACTGTGAAATGTTATCAAAACAGGTACGTCTCTAATTTTGACAGAGCACATCTAGGAGCCATCTTCTGGAGAAGAGTGGCAGTGGTGAAGAAAAAATTCTCTGAAGGTAACAAACAGAGGACTTAAAGTGAAAACATTTTCTGGCTCCAGTGCAGTCAATAAAGGAACTCCATGCTTAAGTTACATAAGGCAAGTATCTTACTTTCTCAGTCTCCATTCCCTTGTGGAGAAGGATAATTAAGGAGTTGATTGCAACAGTTTCATGGAGCATAACAATGATAGTACTAGATAACCCACTGAATAGTTGGGATCCCTCTCCCTTTAAAAGTCCACAGTGACAGACACCAGCTGGATTTGGGGCTTTGAGAGAGAAGGTACGGACTACCTACTGTCAAGGCCTGGACTGCTTCCCATTCTTGGGGTGACTGGATTTTATGAGCCAGTAGTCTCACAGCTATCTGTGGACTGAAACAAACCAAAGTGCCACATTATAAATAAAACAGATACAGAGATTTTTTTAGGACTTTTTAGACTTTTACAAAATCTTGTGTTTAGAAAAGCAGGACATCACAAAATGAAAAGGAAATGCCACTTTGCCCTTCTAGCTTGAAAACTTCAAAGCACTTTAACAAAATATTCTTCATAACATATACATAAACTGGGGTGTTTACATGAGTAAAAAGGGAACATGGTCTAGTGGGCTGTGCACAGGGCTGATAATCAGGAATACCTGAGATCTAATCCTGCTTCATTGATTAATTCCTAGTGTGTCCTTGAATCTTCGCAGTGCCTCACTTTGCTTCATGTGCAGTAAAATAATACTTCTATACTTTGCAGGAGTGCCATGACTCATAAGGGTTCATTTGTTATTGTTTATAAAGATTTTTTAAGGATCTAAAGCCTTACATAAAGTATACGGATTATTATCCCCATTTTACAGATTGAGAAATTGAGGCAGAGGGCTTAGGAAAGATCCCCAAGGCCAGAGAAGCAGTCAGTGTCAGAGGCAGGTGTAGCACTCAAGTCTTCCTGGCACCCAATCCTGCACTCAGATCACAGTGCTTTTCAAAGAAAAGAGACAGAGCTATGCTATATGCTTCCACGTTCTCCTGCTTCCTTTATGTTCGTGTTTTCCTCGTAATATCAGCATATTTTACAAATATGAAACATCAACAACTGGACATAAAATTTTGTTTAAATTAAGAATGTTAAAATACAATACTAAGTCTGACTGACATGGACAACACACCCTTCAAGTTCTTTGTTGATCTGGTCACAGAACCCAATGATGTACTCCCAGTCTTCTTGCCTGTTAGACGGGTTGGTGGCTTTGTCTTTAGTTAAAAAAAGAGAGTGAAAGAGAGAGAAAATATGTATTACTAAAACACAAGAAGACGCAGAATAATTGGCCTTTCCAAAGAAGAAGCATCAATTGCCGCCCACCAAAATTGAGAAATGAATTCACAATTTCTATTCCCATATATGTGTGGGTGCTCAGTAAGGAAGGTGTGTCAAAGTCAAGTCAAGCTGCTCTAAAATTAGCCAAACACCTAACACAGTTCACTGCAGAACCATGCAATGACAAGTAAGTGCTTTTAGATTCAGTATTTTCTAGTTACTGTATAAAAGAGAACAACCTCACAGTCTTCCCTCAGCTAGGCAGGTTTGCAATGTTGTCTCTCTCCTCCTTCATTTATAATATTGAGCTACTTACAGACAGTGCCTTTAGTTCTGTTGTAAGCAAAGCTCCTTTTTGCATTCACTGGGAGTTTTGCATGTGTACAAATTGCAGGATCTGAGATTTAACACAGTACATAGATCTTTTACCTTGTTCTTGGAGTGTCACAGAATTTATTAGATGCCTTTACACTACCTACTAGAAATAGATCCAGTTGTCAAGACTTAACTTTGGAACACTCCCTAGCTCAAAAAGAAACAGACTGCAGAAAACTGATGCAGTTTTGCATCACCAATACAGCCTCTCTCCCTCCTCTCCCAGGCAATATCTACACTACAGAGTTTTTTCACAAAAACAACTGGTTTTGCACAAAAATCCGTGGAGTGTCCACACCTCTAGCGCGTTTTTGCGCAAGAAAATTTACAGTAGACGGCAGAACAGAGGGCTTTTTGCGGTGTAGGTATACCTCTTTCTATGAGGAATAACTCCTTTTTGCACAAGAGTTCTTAGTTCTTGCGCAAAAAGGTGTCTGTGGACGCTCAACAGGGGTTTCTTGCGCAAAAAGAGCCTGTCAGAAAAAGCACAGGTACTCTGATGGCCATTTTTTAATGGCCATCAGAGCTTTCTTGCGCAATAGCATCCATGCAGTGTGGATGTGCTTTTGCGCAAGAAGTTTTTGCAGAAGATCTCTTCCGCAAAAAGCTTCTTGCGCAAAAAGCCTGCAGTCTATAGACATAGCCCCAGTGACTGAGTTATCAACATCAAGAATCAATACCAAGGGAAAAAATGTGTTACAAATCCAGCATATAGCAAAGTTACAAATCAAACCATAGTGAAAATATGTAAATGTGCATGTACTGTCATCTTAAATGCATATGTAAAAGAATACGTTTAAGTACACACTACACTAAGAAGAGTCATTAAGTATAAGCATTAATTTAAAACATCCCTCCTCTGGTCCACTGGCATACATATATCAATTGTCAAACTACTGCACTGAAATGTCTGTTTTAAAGTGCATCCAAATCCTCTTGCTGTTGTATTCCTACAGTGTTTGCTTGGCTTTGCTTTTCCACAGAAAAATGCTCCCATAATCTTACAGGCCCCTGTCTTGCGAGATGCTCCACATTCCTGTGCCCGGGCTGAGCCCCAGCAGCTTCTATGGGACTTTGGGTGAGCAAAAGGGCACACATTACAAAGCTGCTTCCCTTAGTCTTTAAATTACGCCTCCAAGCTGTGTTTTAAACTCAAGAAAGTTCTGTTAAAAAGGTAGTTTTTCTGCAGTGCCAAGTATTTGTTAAGAACACTTACTACTAAAACCTTATTACTGTGCCTTTGATTTCTAAACACCATGACAGAAGCATGAAAAGCCAGGCTTACAAGACAGTCTGAAGTTCTCTTCAGGCAAGCAAATCAGCATTTCTGTATGGCTCTGTGTTCCAAAGCACCTTTTCGTTGCTCTTGTGCTGCTCTTTTCACAATTCAGACATAAGAACTATACAATGGGATGTTCTAGTATTGTAAAACAACTAATTCCTTCCAGCCATTTGGTTGGCTGCACATTCTGCCATCAAGAAGGCGATCTGATCTAGACAATGAAACATAAATGTTCATTTCCACTGATTTTAAAGCTGCTCTGCTCTGCTTTTTAAACTTAATGACTTCTCCTAGCATCTCTTGGAATCCCAGAGGATTGAATATTCTTAGTTTGGACTTGGAGTCACCTCATAAACCTTGTTATTTTATACTCTGAACTCTCAGGGTATTCAATTCTAATAAGAAGAGAGATGTCACTGAGGGAGATTTCATTTCACTTAAGGAAATCAACTCGTAAAAATCAATATTATACCTGTACAATATCTGATTTCATAGAAGTTAACACTCTTGCAGCAGCAGAACAAGCTTCCCTACATTGCCTCATTAATGTGCCTCAATCCTGAAAGTATCATCCCTGGAAGAGTTTTACTCCTCACTCCTTGGCCTCTCTATTAATACAGTCAACAAGGATCCTGTTAGCACCCATTGTGGAAGCAGGTTTCTTGCGACACCTGGTCTGCTAGGACACATACTAAAAGTGAGCAATGGATTTCACATAGGCCCCTGAAGCCCTCAGTAGATCTGAAATAGCAGCTACAGGAAAGGGCTCTATAACACATTACCACAATCCCATCACCACCCAATCCTTTGGCTTTTAATCCTTTGGGTCATATCTGATGGTATAATAATGTTGCCTGATACCTGATCTGAGTGTCAGAGTCACTGCATTCCTTAGCTGCTCCAAATCCTGAAACACTAATGAAGTAACACTCAGCTGTAAATCAAGGGGGCCCATTTCATTTATGTAGCAATGCTGTGGAACCCTGGGGAACAGAGATCTTTAATTGTCTAATGACTGGTTCATATTTTCACTGTTTTACTTCTCAGTTTTAAAAAAGGAAAAGTTACAAACAAGCCAACATTCTAAATGTTCATTACCAGACTAATGACCTGAATCAGCTCCTAGCAGCTATGTGTCTGGTATTTTAATTTGTTTCTCTCTCAGGTAGAATATGCAGAATGCCAACTAATGATGAAATGGAAAAAAATTATACGATTTGCACACACGCACACACATCTCCCTCTTCTTAGATTATGAACTCTTTGGAGCAGTACACTTTATATTTACCATATGTATGGACAAGGTCTAGCACATACGGAGATAACGAGTCATCATGGCAGGGTATTGGGGAAAGTTTTCTATTAGCAATAATCATGCCTCAGATTGAGCTCATTGGTTACGATACTGCCACTGCACAAAGAATAATATAAGTAAGTTTACTTTGCATGTAGGCATCAGACAGAGCAGAGAGTGTTAAGCAAAAGGCATTCCAGCTCGGCTTTCCCCTTGATATTTTTATGCCCACTGCCTCGTCTTGTTACCTCCCCTCCACCCCTGCCCTTTCTCCCCTATTTATTTTAGTTCTGGACATCCAACACTCTGGTCATCTGAAGAAGTGGGCTGTCCTACGAAAGCTCATGATAGCATCTACATGTTTTGTTAGTCTATAAAGTGCTACCAGACTATTTGTTGTTTTTTAAGTTTATCCTGTACAGACTAACTCAGCTAGCCCTTGAAGCTTTTGAAATTAATTTGTTAACCTCCCCTTCCCATTTCAGCTAAAGCACACAGGAAGAGGAAGAGCCCTGTCATCCCAGTAGCCAGAAGTGGGAAGGAAAAGAGGATAACAATGCTTGTAGGGATGTAAAATCCTGCGTAACTGGTAAACTAGTTAAACATGAAGGTTAATTCATTTTTAATCAGTTAATCAATTAAGAGGGGTTGTTCTAGCCCAGTTGGGTGGGAGCAGCCTCCCCCGCTCCCTGCCATGGCTGGGCTGGAGTGGCCCATCACCGCAGTCAGGAGCTGCTCCAACCCAGCTGGAACAGTCCCTGACTGAGCTTCAAGCCCCCCCCCACACACACACACAGACATGCACCCCCCGGTCTGTCGTGGACAGGGACTACTACAGACGCCTGGAGCAGCCCCTGCCTGTGAAGTGCCTGGGCCAACTGTGGACAGGGGCTGCTACAGATGCCCAGAGCAGTTTCTGCCTGTGACCCGCCCTGTCCATGGTGGGCCCCATGGGTCTGGAGCAGCCCCTACCCACGACAGGTGGGGAGCCGCTCCAGCTCCCATCAGCTAACGGGTTAATCTTTCACATCTCTTACTCATCACATATTGAAGCACATCTCCTGCTGCAGCAGAGATGTTAAATATCGATTAACTGTCTTGTCTCATTAATTCTTATTCTAGAGTCCCCGGGGGCGGAGCCAGCAGCCAGTGTTCTCGGTCCCACTCCCGAGGAGCCCCCTGCAACTCTGTGCTGCTGCCTTTGTATCAAAGGCAGCAGCATGGGGTACCAGTTGGGATATGGTATGTGAGGGGAGCCAGTTGAAAAACCAGCTCCCCTCGCGGACTGGCTGCCTGTTGCCCTGTGCTGCTGCCTCTGAGCTCCCGGACCTAGCACAAGCCGGAACTGAGCCAGGCTGCTTGCCCGCCTAGCTCCTAATACTCTTTAAATGCAGAGCCACAGCAAGGGGAGGTCCTGGAATTGTTGCATGCCAGGACTGAGCTAGGCTGCTGGCCAGCCTGCTAAAAACATTCCTAGTGGGGGAGGGGAGGGAAATGCGTGTAGTCTATAACACTATAACCTATACACTTTACTTATCGATTAATCAACTACACTATTACATCCCTACACTGCAGTGTGAAGACTTGAGGATGAGATTAAACTGTGGTGCTGTGACAGAATGGCACTACTGCTCAGTTGAAGGGCGAGTGCCATTGATTCAGAAAATTCCTGGTCACACAATTCATGTTCTGTCCTTTCCTTCCTGTGGGATATTGGTCCCTACTGTTGCATGGATTTTGCCCTTTTCTTCCATGAGGATACAACAGGTACACACCTTTCCGCTTAGCATCTGACATAAGACTCCTTTTTGGATAGAAAGTCCTCAGAAAAACAGTCTAAGCAGTTCAGCCTTCTGACCAAGTTTCCCACTCCCACAGCCACACAATTACCATGAAGTAACGAAGAGTGATACAACAGCACACATTCCCCTCACCTTTATCCAACTGAATGACATTCAGGCCACAGGGCAACGGGTCCCTGCCCTGTATTTCTTCACTGAGATTTCCTCGGGGAAATGTAATTTTGGGAGGACAAAGTGTGTATCATTTGGCAAAGACACCCAGACTCTCACCACCAGCCCACATGCATTTCTTCAATGGCCAATGGAAACTAATTTGTGAGCACTCTTCTACAAAGGGAGGATTCTATGAGTCACTGTACTAGTGATCAAGCATAAACTGTTTTGTTTAATTAGAAGGCAACATCCAAGTTGGCATATTCTATTTTTATTTTTGTGTATCATTTAGATAGATAATACTGATTATTTCTTTTAATCTTTTTTATTGTTATGGATTTAATGTTCACAGCTAGAGATGGAGAAGTCAGACAATAATTATTTAAATGCATCAGACACTGCCATTCAAAAAGGAAAAGTATTATAGCTGTTAAAAAGCAAATTTTCAATATCATGTCAAACTATACAAAGTAAATATCCTTAAATAAAACTCTACAAAAAATAAAATAAAGTTCTCATACACTGTTTTTTTTTTAAACTTTGGCTCTCTATACATTTTAAGGATGTTAAAGATTAGTTGACTAGTCGACTATCTGATAAGCATTTTGACTAGTGGACCAGTCCATAGGCACTTTCACATTTCTCCTTTGAAATGTACAAGAGCCCCTTGTACAGGAGGAATGCGGAACTTAGCGTACAGCCTGGGGCCACAGGGAAGTCCCACTGACTCCAGGCTGCACACCGGTGCTTTCTTTGAAATGCACAAGAGTCCTCAGCGGGAGCTCTTGTACATTTCAAAGCCATTTGCTTATCCGATAGTCTTTTGACTAGTCAACCAGTCGATAGGAACTTTCGCATTCCTCCTTTAAAATGTACAAGAGCCCTACTGAGGACTCTTATGCATTTCAAAGAAGGCACCTGCTTGCAGTCCGGAGTCAGCAGGACTTCCCGCTGGCCCCGGCTGTACATTGAGTTCCACATTCCTCCTGTACAAGGGGCTCTTGTGCATTTCAAAGGAGGAATGTGGACGTGCCTGTCGACTAGTCAATGGAATTCCATCAACTAGTCAATTAACCGCATTTTAACATCCTAAATACATTTCAATTATTATCCATGGAAATATTTTTGTCAATTTGTGCATGTGAGGTGAAATCAACATTTACTGATACAAATCTGATCATTTCAAGCCCACTTACATCCCATGAAAAATGTGCTATTCCTCCAGCTCCCAGTCAGACTCAGAGAAGTTAATGATATGCTCTCTCTAATTTTCAGACACCGAGCCATAGGACAACCAGTCCCTCAACTTTCAAAGTTAAAATTCAAATAGTTGGGAAGGTTTTCCTGATACCTGGCCCAAAATTTCCTTCGTATTAGACATTTTCATGTATGAGGGCTGCGTCTAGACTGGCAAGTTTTTCCGCAAAAGGAAAAACTTGCCAGCTGTCTACAGTGGCCACTTCAATTTCCGCAAGAACACTGACGATCTCATGTAAGATTGTCAGTGTTATTGCGGAAATGCTATGCTGCTCCCGCTTGGGCAAAAGCCCTCTTATGCAAATGCTTTTGCGCAAGAGGGCCAGTGTAGACAACGCAGTATTGTTTTGCGCAAAAAAGCCCCGATCGCAAAAATGGCTTTCTTGCGCAAAACCGCGTCTAGATTGGCACAGACGCTTTTCCGTAAAAAGTGCTTTTCCGTTAAAAGCATTTGTGGAAAATCATGCCAGTCTAGACGTAGCCGAGCTGTATGCCCTGAATCAGTTCTTCTTGGGGAGAGTGAGAGAGAGAGGGTATGTCTACACTACAATGTTAGTTCGAAATAACGGACGTTAGTTCGAACTAACATTCATAGGCGCTACACTAGCGCTCCGCTAGTTCAAATTTAAATCGAACTAGCGGAGCGCTTAGTTCGAAATAGGAAAACCTCATTTTACGAGGACTAAGCCTAGTTCGAACTTACTAGTTCGAATTAAGGGGTGTGTAGCCCCTTAATTCGAACTAGTGGGAGGCTAGCCCTCCCCAGGTTTCCCTGGTGGCCACTCTGGCCAATACCAGGGAAATTCTATTGCCCCCCTCCCGGCCCCGGACCCCTTAAAGGGGCACGGGCTGGCTACGGTGCCCCTGCCAGGTGCAAGCCTG
Source organism: Pelodiscus sinensis (assembly GCF_052426305.1). Taxonomy (NCBI): domain Eukaryota; kingdom Metazoa; phylum Chordata; order Testudines; family Trionychidae; genus Pelodiscus; species Pelodiscus sinensis. The sequence goes on from NC_143071.1 coordinate 18,440,420, forward strand.
CCAGCACCCAGCCAGCAGACCCTGCACCTGGCACGGCACAGAGCCACCCACCCGATGTCCCCCAGCCCTCCCCCTCTTCCCGGGACCAGGCTGGCGGCTCCCGGGAGCTTGCCCGGGACCGCAAGAGGCGGGCACCTTCCTGGGCTAGTGCAGACATCGTGGACCTCGTCCACGATCTCCGCACTAGGCACAGGAAAGTGGCCGTCTAGGGCAGGAGAGCTGCCAGCCTGGCCACCCAGGAGCAGGTGTGCATGAAAATCAAGGGGGTCCACTGAGACCCCCCTGACCCTGAGCCCTGAGCTTACAATGGCCGTACTGGGTCAGACCAAAGGTCCATCTAGCCCAGTAGCCTGTCTGCCGACAGCGGCCAACACTAGGGACCCTGGAGGGGATGGACCGAAGACAGTGACCAAGCCATTTGTCTCGTGCCATCCCTCTCCAGCCTTCCACAAACTTTGGGCAGGGACACCACTCCTACCCCCTGGCTAAGACTACTCCATGGACCCAACCTCCATGACTTGATCTCACTTCCCTTTAAACTCTGTTCTAGTTGTAGCCTTCACAGCCTCCTGCAGCAAGGAGTTCCACAGGTTAACTCTTTGCTTTGTGAAGAACAACTTTCTCTTACTAGTTTGAAGCTTGCTACCCATTCCTTTCCTTTGGTGTCCTCTAGTCCTTCTTTATGGGAACTCATGAAGAACTTTTCTGAATGCACCCTCTCCACCCAACCCCTGCTTTTAGAGACCTCTATCCTGTCCCCGCTCCATCTCCTCTTTTCTAAGCTGAACAGTCCCAGTCTCTGTAGCCTCTCTTCATCTGGGACCTGTTTCCAACCCCTGATCATGTTAGTTGCCCTCCCCTCTCCCAACCTTTCTTTTCCCCTCTCCCACCTCCTTTTCCCAGTCTCCCCCAGTTTTGTTCAGTAAATGTTGGAAGAAACGTTATCTTTATTTTGTACATCAGGAAGGGGGGCTAGGGAAAGGTTAGTGGAAGGAGGTGAGGGAGGAATTGGGTACGAGCCCCCGATGGGGAAGACTGAGCTGACTCTGCGGGCTTCTGGGGGTGGAAGCTCTCCTGCAGCCCCCCAATTGCCCCCTCTCCCCAGATGGCAGCCTGCGGCAAGTGCAGCCGGGCTGATGGCCGAGTGCCCAGTGTGGGCATTCCGGGCACTCCAAGCCAGGACTGGTTTTCAAGCGCGGCACCCCTGAGAACTGTCTGTCCGGGGTGGGGGTCGGGTCCCTTTAAGCGCAGCCCTCGGCTAGCCTGAGAGAGCATCTCCACGCTCTAAGTCCTCCTCTGATGCCCTGCCGGCACTGCTTCCAGCCATCCTTAAGCCCTGTTCAGGGTCCACTCAATGTGGACATGCTAGTTCGAATTAGCAAAACGCTAATTCGAACTAGTTTTTAGTTCTAGACGCGTTAGTTCGAATTAGCTTAGTTCGAATTAACTAATTCGAACTAAGTTAGTTCGAACTAACTCTGTAGTGTAGATATATCCAGAGAGAGAGAGACAGGGTGTTTCTGAGTATGTCACAAGATCAGCAAAAATTATCAGTAGGCAAGAAGAAATTACTTATAAGGAAAGACTAAGATAAAAACAACTGACACTACAGAAGTAGATGATAACATTCTACACCTGTCTGAATAGTGTAAACACCATGGTGGAAGAGAAATTATTTTAGTGGACACATGGAGATATAATTAAGCATAATAGATTTTAGACTGTAAATTCTATAGGGTAGGGACTATGTTTTAGTCTACATTTGTACAGTACTGAATCCTGGTTGGGACTTTTAGACACATTATAACACAAATACAGAAAGAAGTGGGATGAAATAAAGACAGGGAAAATCTAGACTGTGAGATCTAGTTATTTGTGGAGTGGTCTCCCTAACAGCAGTAGTAGAAGTCCTATCCCTTGGATAATTTAAAAACAAATTATTACTATTTATTTGTATTGCAACAACACCTAAGAGCAGCAGTCATGGAACAGGACCACATTGTGCTAAGCACTAAACAAACACAGGAAAAAAAGACAGCTAAATTGGACAGTGTAGTGGAGCACCTGACCTCCTTTGGAAGGGGTTATAACAGGCTGGAGGGAGCCTGTGCAGACCCTGGCCAATTAGGAAAGGGCTTCTAGAACTGACCAATCAAGAAAGGCTTGCTGGAGCAGCCCAGCTATAAGGGGCTGCTCAGCAGACTGGAGGTGGACTCTTCCGAGAGGTATGGGGAAGAAAACCTGCTGAAGAAGAAGACAGCAGAAGTAGAAGAGAGAAAACTACAGTTGATATCTGCCAGATTGAAGCCCTGACACAGGGGCAGAGAAGGTGCTGGCGATATGGGGAAGTGGTCCAGGGAAAGCAGGTAGTAGAGAGAAGTGGAGGAGTGCAGTAAGTGGATGCTGCTTGAGGGTCCCTGGGCCAGAGCCAAGAATAACAGGTGGGCCTGTCTCCCTTGCCCCACTGGTGCTAGAGAATGTAAACTGCTAAAGGATTGCAGTGTGCCCCTGATGGAGGAGTTAGACTAGGAGCTGCAGTTTACCACTGCAGTATGAGGATAGGCAAAGTACTGCTGGTTCCCCCTGTGGGGAATGGCCAGAGGGCAGTGCCTTTTAGGATGCTGGTCTGGGAGGGACATGGATCCATAACCTACAGTAGGTGGAGACAACAAAGTGGTGACTATGGATATTAGATAGTGGGTAATAGAATAGTTAACTAACAGTATGAATTCTTAGTTAGTTGACTATTCCAGTGTTTCTCTACCTTTTTTTATAAAGTACTCCCTTTTTTTAAAAACAAATTATAAGTACCCCTGGTACCTACAGCTTTCAGACATACACAAACATTTTCTTCCATTGCAACACATCTGTTTAAACAACTTAATCGTAGCTGGGTGGGCAATCAAATTTTGGGATGTAAAAAGTACAAAAATAATAAAGTGCTGTAAAACTTAAAACAAAAATTTAGTTTTCTCCAAATTTCAGTTGTGTTGACATACCCCCCCCCCCTTCTCTCGAGTATCCCTAAGGATACTCGTACCACTGGTTGAGAAACACTGAACCAGTATGCTCTGGCCCCACTTCCAGGGAGCCCCTGCCACTCTGTACTGCTACCTTTGTGTCAGAATCAGCAGTGTGGGGTGCCATGCGGGAGCTGGTCTGTGAGGAGAGCCCATTTAAAAACTAGCTCCCCTCATGGACTAGCTGCCTGCCGTCCCATGCTGCTGCCTCTGATACAGAGGCAGCAATGTGGGGTGGAAGCAGCCCCTACTCAGGGATGTCCGAGCTCCTTATGGACAGAGGCCCCAGTGGGAAGGGGATGGAAGAGGCTGGCTGCTCCAGGCTCTGTACATGGGGAGCTCTGACCCCCACGGACAGGGGCTGCTTTTGGGGACCAGCCTCTGTCTGTGGTGGGCCCAAGCCTGCCATGGACAGAGGCTGCTCCATGGGATGCAAAGCAGCCTCTGTCCACAGGGAGGTTGGACCCTTGCGGACAGGGCCCGCTGCAGGTAGGGTTTGCTTTGTGGCAGCCTCCCTTGTCCCTCCCCCTGGGCTACTGCCTCTGATATCAGAGCAGCAGCACAGGGACAAGGGGAGCAAGCAGCAACACAGAGCCAGTTTGGGGGGAATCAGCTTTTAATCCGGCTCCCCCCAGCACCAGCTCCTGCTTCTGCCCAGTCGACTAAATTAACCACTAAGTCTAAGTTTATCGGTTAATCATCTAGTTGACTATTTGATGGCATGCCTAGTAGTGACAGATGAGACACCACCTGAAAGGGTGCATGAATTGAACTAATTCCCAGAATGATCCACAGGAGATGCTGTGGTGGTGAGTCTGTACCCTATTACAAGCAGATTAATGTACAATTGGGGAAATGTTTAGCACAGGCTGGGAGATGGACTAACCAAGATGACTTCTACCTAAAAGTTCAGGATTCTGTAATCTGAGAGTAACTTGCCATTAAAGCCATCATTCCAAATACTAATGCTTGCAACAATTCCACAAGCCTTTTAAAAGACAAGCTATTTCATCTAAAGCTTATAGCTACTAGTAGGGTTTTAAAATCCCATTTAATTAACTGGTTACATATGCTTATATGGTTAAGCCATTCAATGGGGGTGGGCTGGAGTGGCCCCCACTGGTTAACTGTAAATAGTAAGTATTACCTGGTAACTCCTCTTGTGAAATAATAGTGCTGAATAAGGCAGGGGTTACTGTCCTACTCCCCCCGGCCCCAGTGTAACATGACTGCAACTTATCGGAGAGACAAGGTGGGTGAGGCAATATTTTTTATTAGAGCAACTTCTGTCACAGCTGCCTCACCCACCTTGTCTCTGTTATCCTGGGACCAATATGGCTACAACAACACACATAGTATTTGACTGATTTAATGGTGAAATTTCTAAATGTGGGGACTAAGACGAAGAGTACACAGCCAAATGAAGTGATGTCTTACATTCAAGTTGGTAGCATTTTTCTGCCATCTATCTGATGCAATAACTTCCAATGGCGTATCTGGCCTATTCCAAAACTATATGGAGTTTTCTAGCCATCAATGGGTACATTTGCTTCCAATGAAAAATGGAAGGAGGAAATGGTAGGCACACGGAACCCCTTATATCGTGCTAAGACATGCAGCTGCTTCAACTATATCTTATTTGTCTATAGAGCCAAGAAATAACTGATGGCACCAATTAACACTTTCCACCAAAACTGTCTATGTCTGTGGTGTCTAACCAGTTTTGAAGCAGTAGCCACTATAGTGGCTGTTGCTATAGCCAAATAGCCACATTGTTCAAGCCAACTAGCCATACTCAACTGGCCAAATAGCTACATGTGGCTTGCACATTGGACACCACTGGTCTACCTCATATCAGCTCTGCCCATCCTCCCAATTGAGTTTAACATGCTGACACACCTCCCAGTCAAATAATAATGGTATGTGGAAGACAGTATAAAGGAACACAGAGCCCCTCACATGGAGAACAGGGAGCACAAGGGAAGCCCTCTCCCCAGAGCCTTGAATATGGAAAGGCAGAATGGGAGGCTGGGAAAGAATGCACAAAGACCATGGCACGTGGCAAAACAGTAAACTGCAGGACCCCCTGCGGAAAAATGGAGGACAATGATCTGTGAGGAAATAGGACAGAGTTCCTGACAATGATCTGAGTTCATGTGGCTGAGGGTGGGACACAGAACCTCTGGCACTGGTGGGGAAGGAGGAGACCACAGGCATGGGAGGCTCTGTCATGGGCACAGGAGGAACATGGGGACCTCTGGCATAGTAAGAATGGGGGAGCATGGAGTACATGCAGAGCTCCTGGCAAAAAAAGGGCTGCAGAAAGTCCCTGAAATAGAAGGGGTGAAGAACGTAGTATACAGAGAACCTGTGAACAGTAATAGAGGAAGGCAAGGAGCTTGGCCTACAAAAGCTACAAATTGTGTGACAGCCTAGTACAGTATACTTAGCGAATGAGACTCCAAACGACAGAAAATTTAGAGAAAAGTGAAATGCTGATCTTTTATAGCACAAATGAATCACTAAAAAACAAGCCAGACCTGCTGTTGTGCCCACTGCAATTGCAGCACTGGGTTTCTGCTTCCCTCATACAGTCATGATGAGCACACTGAACACTCAGTTATATAACTTATTGGTGGGGATATTTTGAGGGGAGAATCATTCCCCTGCAGTGTGAAAACATAATAATCCTTCTTTTCCTTCCTCTCCCTAGCTACAGCAGACGGCTAGTCTATGGAGTAACTTCCTCCTTGTATTACTCCTTCAGCACCAGGGATGGACTGCACAGTTGAGAGCAAGAATGACAGGAAGTGAGTGACAGGAAAGGGACAGGGAGACAGAACAGGGAATAAAGCCAGGCAGTGAAAAAGAGAACAAGCAAAAACTCAGTGGGTCAAGTAGGTGAAGATAGCAGACATACAATGGGGAAAAAAGGAACAGGTATAAGATAGGCCAAGCAATCAGGAATGATCAGACTTTTGATTTAAAAGCAATGACAAAAGACTGTGCATAACTCTGGAAGTGGGGAGAGGCAACAAACACACAATCAGGCTGTTAAACAACCTGCCCAGAGACTCAGAAAAATGGGCAGTCATGACAAATAGAGGCATGGGATAAAACCCAGAGTACACTGGGAAGCCCTATTAAACAGCTAGCATGATAACTGCATGAGTAACGACTTCCTTCTACCAGAGACCAGAAGGCTGTGTCCATGTACACACACAGACTACACCTGTATGTCCCATCCCACCCCTGTTTTTATATGAGCTGGGTAGCGACGACAGGAAATGGGCAGAGGGGTGATGGGCACAGATGAGAGTGGGAGGGGATGGAGCGGGCAAAGGAGCATTAAGCATGAGCAGTGACAGTGAGACATGAGCAGGGACAGGATGGAGGACGCGGAGGTACGGGGGGCAGGCAGGAAACACAGGGGTGAAGGGGGTGTGGGGAGTTAGACTGGGGACATGGACAGCGGGACAGATGCCCAAAGAGAAGCAGTGAGGTGGGCACCGGGGCACGGAGGGCGGCAGATGGGGGAGGTTGGGGGGCCATGGATCGGGGCCCTGGGCACGGAGGGCGGCAGACGGGAGGACACGGGGGCCATGGATCGGGGCCCTGGGCACGGAGGGCGGCAGATAGGGGAGGTTGGGGGGCCATGGATCGGGGCCCTGGGCACGGAGGGCGGCAGACGGGAGGACACGGGGGGCCGTGGATCGGGGCCCTGGGCACGGAGGGCGGCAGACGGGAGGACACGGGGGGCCATGGATCGGGGCCCTGGGCACGGAGGGCGGCAGACGGGAGGACACGGGGGGCCGTGGATCGGGGCCCTGGGCACGGAGGGCGGCAGATGGGGGAGGTTGGGGGGCCATGGATCGGGGCCCTGGGCACGGAGGGCGGCAGACGGGAGGACACGGGGGGCCATGGATCGGGGCCCTGGGCACGGAGGGCGGCAGACGGGGCAGCGCAGGGCGCTGCTGAGGGGACGGGGCCGCGGGGGCGGGGTGTCACTCACTGAGCCAGGACTCCAGACTCTCCCCTTCCGCCTCCGCCATGTTGCTGGCCGGGCCGAGACTCCGCCTCAGCCGCGCGAGAGCGGAGCGGAGCGGAGCCGGGCCGGGGGAGGGGCGCGGGAGGGCCTAGCGGGGGAGGGGCGGCAGTTCTGTGGTGGGAGGGGAGACTGCGGGGTGAGGTGAGGGAGCTGAACCCCCTCCCCGCTATGACCCCCGCTAGTGCTGGGGCTTCATGAGCCTCCCGCAGCAGGCAGGGGGTATTCTACCCCCAGCATAAATGGGGCTGATAAAAGCCCCCCCCCCCAACTCCTTGCCCCATGGGCTTAGGGCTCAGCTGTCCCTGGTCTGTCCCACGACTGCTCTGATTTACTCACAGCACCCAGAGGCTCCCTCTGCAACAGTGCAGCAGAAGTTTTGCCATGCAAGTGTGTGTTGGGTGTCCGGATGTTACAGGTGCCATCCCAAATAGGGATTTATTTTATGTAGACATCTATAACTTCTACCCCATCCCAATTTTTCACACTTGTCTGGTCTCCCTAGCATGTGGTGCCCCTTTGCACCAGGACCCATGAACTAGGTGGCAGACTTTTTGACAGGGGTACTAGGTTCCAGAACTCAGGCCCCAGTGTCGGTTCTCTTCTGGGTTTTTACCCTCAAAAAATAGCATAAAGGGGATAATACTCAGCTATGTCTGACATGGAGCCCCCGCCTCTCATGTGGTTTGGTTTTATTTTGTTAATCTTAACTAGCAAACTGAGATCCCTACCTGGCATTTCTACATCAGTGGATCCTGCACTGATATGGCTCCAGTTGCAGGACATGGTAGGATGCCAGTAATGTAAACAATGATCACAAGACAGGCTTACATTTTATCCTAGTAAGACATCGGATGGCACTAAAAGCACAGATACTACCATTTTGGGCAACATTTCCAAAATGCCAAAATGACTTTTAAAGGCCTAAGTAATTTTTTGAAAATGAGACAAACTCCTAATTCATTTTGGTATTTTTAAATTGTTACCCTTTGCTCCTGATTATGCAGAGCTGGTGCAGACATCCGGAGGGCTCCAGAATCGTGTCTCCACAGAGTACTGTGCCAGATAAGGGCCCATGTAGATGACAGCAATGTCGATGCGTAGCCCAGAGATTCTCCACATCCCCTACTCTGGAGTTATGTAGTGACTTTGTCATCAAAAAGGGAACAGAGACTGAGCCCCTCCACCCTAGTAAGAAGGGAAGGAAATGCAGCCCTCCTCCCACTAGTCTGGGGGAAGGGCAGACCAGGCTTCAGCTCTGAGTCCCAGCAAGACTTGAGGTCCTGGCTAGCCCATTAAAACAGGGTCCCGACCCGTTTTGAGGTCCTGACCCACAGTTAGAGATCCAAGGGCAGTATTTGAAAGCTGAAAAGAGGGACATGCTTGCTGATCGTACACTGGTGTAAATCAGGATGCATTCACGTCAATGGAGTAGCATGGGAATAAAACCGCTAAACGAGGAGAATCAGGCCTGCTTATCACTCTGCTGGAATAGGGAGTGTGTGGGGAGGGGGAAAGGTGTTTGCAAAGTTGCCAATTCTCCCGGACCGGACACAATTTGCTGCCCTGGCGTCCGGTACAACAAGGGACAGTGCAAATGGCAGAGTGAGGGAAATAATAACCTGCCGCGACAGGGAAGCGCCCGCCCTAGCACGAGGCAGGCGCGCGCCGGCCGGCTCTGTGCACGCAAGGGGCGATCAGGCGGGCCCGAGACAGCAGCGCAGGCAACGGCCAGGGAGGCCCGGCGGGGTCCTGCGGAGCCCGGATGGAAGATGGCGGCTCCCTTGGCGGGGCGGCTTGGGGCGCTGGGCCGTCGGCTGGCCGCTCCCGCGCGGGCCTGGCTCCCCGGGTAAGGAGCGGCCCCGCGCGGCTGGCTGGCGAGGGCTGCGCGGTTCCCGCTCTGGCTCGGGGTCCCGCCCGGCCCTGCTCGCTGCGGGGCGGGGGCAGCGCCACTTGCCGGGACGCTGGGATCCATTGACCCAGCTGTACACAGAGGCGTGCCCCATGGGGAGTGCAGGGGAAAGCCGAGGGGGGATTATGGCCGGGGTCAACCCCCAGGGGGCTAGGGAGAGAGTGCCCCCCAGCTTTGCTCCTCGCCCCAGCCCTGCGTCTAGGTCCCTGACTGTGGCCCCAACCTCAGCCCCCTTACCCGTCTCTGAAGGGACACAGAGAGAGGTAAGGGGGGGGGGGCATGATCCTGAAAAGTTTGGGGGCCACTGGAAAACACTTCAAGCCAGGCTGCAAGCAGGGGGCACTTTGGCCAGGCCAGAGCAGCCTGGTGCTACGGTGGGCCCTGCCCTGCTGGATCCCGTGCACCCTGGATGAGGGGCTGCGGTAGAGCCTCCCCCCCTACACATGGCATGATGCAGCGGGCCAGTTAATTGGTTAAACATATAGTTTAACCGGTTAACATTTAAAACCGGATTTTACATCCCTTTGTAAGGCCAGCCTAGGAGCCTTGAGCTGAGGTTCATTATAGTGAAGCTTAATAAGGTGATGGCGCTTCCTATCTTCAAAGCATTGTGCATGCACAATCTGCTCCTTGCAGCTGTATAGGGAGGATGGCAGGTGAGCCGGGGTATTGTCCCGTTGCAGTGTAAGTACCGCTATAGATTTTGGTCTCTTGAGTTGCCAAGTCTCACTCATGGATTTTTTTAAAGCATTTTTAGAGCATCCAAGGAAGATTTTTGCAGTGTTTCTCAAAAAAACCCTCACTTAATGACACTGACTTGACTTTGCCTGATACATCAGTGGAGTAATTTTCTCAGTTTGCTCTGCTCTCAGATTACACTCGTCTTTTTGCTCTTTGTCCTGTGCCTCTCATGCCTGGAATCAGTCTTCCCTCACTTTTTTCACATTTCTTCCTGGAACTTGCTTCCTTTTAAAGCCCTACCATTACTATTTCATCAGTGAAAGATGTTGGCAATTGTAGGAACAGCTCAGATGTATCATTGCCCTTATACTGCTAATAGCTTAAAAAAGTTTCACAGAGAGGTTATGTGGCAGGGGCCTGTGCTTTTAGAGCAGGTGAATCTGAGTTCTAGCCCTACTGTTGGTATGAAGTAGGGATGTAATAGTGTAGTCAATTAACAGATAAGCAAAAGCTTATAGGTTAATTCTATAGACTACATGCATTTCCCACCCCCATCCCCTGCCAGTAAATTTTTTAGCAGACTGGCCAGCAGCCCGGCTCAGTCTTGGCTCGCGCTGTGTTTGGGACCTACCCCCACTGCGGTTCTGCATTTACAGTGTATTAGGAGCCAGGCAGGCAGACAGCTCTCACTCGTGCCAGATCTGGGAGCTCAGCTCCCACTTCCCAGGCGGGCTGCTACCACCCTGTGCTGCTCAAACTATCAAACTGGCTCCCCTTGCAGATCAGCTCCTACCTGGCACCCCACATTGCTGCCTCTGATACAGAGGCAGCAGCATGGAGTGGCTGGGGGCTCCTTGGGAGCGGGGCCAGAGTGCACTGGCTGCCAACCCCATCCCCGTGGACTATAGAATAGTCAAGTAACTGATAAGAATTCATGAGGTTAATCGAGTATTCATTTAACTGATATTTAACATCTCTGGTATGAAGTGCTGAGCTGTCCTGATAAAAAGCACAATGACAATCAGGAAGACCTAGACATTTGTTTCTCTTATGAAAAATGATGCTCCCCAAAACATTTATTTACGACTCCCTCTTGTAGATTGCATTGCTCTTGTGGGCTGTCTTTTTGCTATGTTTTTTATGTGGCTTTAGTCTCCATCATGCAACAGGTGGAAACAAACTCATGCAGGGCCAGTTGCAGGATTGGGACCTTTAATTTAGAAGGATAATTGGGATCTTTGCTCCTAAAGGTAATTGTCTTGTCAGTGTATTTCAATAACCCTCTTGTGGAGCAATATGAATAAACTGGCTGACCACTGTAGGATAATTGTGATCAAAGCAATACTGCTGAGCTGGAGACTCAGTATATTAATGCTCAGGACTATTACTTGAACTTCAGTTGTATTTTTTGCTATTGCCATTCTTATATACAGGGCTCGCCGAACCGCGGCGAGCCCCACTCGCCAGCCGCGCTGTCCGGCGATCTGTGCATGCGCAGATCGTTCTCTGCATGCGCAGATCGCCCGAATCCGGCTCTTCGGGGTTGCAGTCTACTTGCCACGGGTGAGTAGATTGTATTATTTGTCGAGCCCTGCTTATATATACTTTTAATTACTATAATGGTCACAGATGTATCTTGCTGTAAATAATGAGCTTGATCCCATTTCCATTTAAGTTAAAAAGGGGCCAGGGTTGGGACCAGAATTTTAAATTGCTCATAGAATTGAACTCTTTTGCATTTAATTTTCTGTGGATGCATGCTGAGTACATTGTTCATGTTACATCTCATGGAGAGGCTTTGGTGGTAGACTCTAGATGTACCCACAGTTCCCTGTTAACAGTAACTAAAGGGAAACTATCACCCTATTTAGGACCCCCTGAGTAAAGTATATCAATATACCTTTTGCTTTTTACAGGGTTTTTTTTTATTAGAAATGATCCCCTCCCTCTCTCAAAAGTAGTAAAATAACATTACTCCTTAATTGAGAAATTTCTGTTGAAACCAATGAGAAGTAAAGTCCTGTTTAATCAATTAACTGGTTAAACATGTTGAACTGGTTAACCAGTTAACTGGGATCCCAAAGGTGGCTGCTAGGGCTGCTGCTCCCAGCTGAAATAGTCCTCGCCTGTGACTGCCCCTCTGCTCCAGACAAGGGCTGCTCGAGCTGGGCTAGTGCATCCCTGTCTGCAGCAGTTCCTGCAGGGCTGGAGTAGCTCCCTGCTCGAGGTGGGTGAGGAGCTGCTCCAGCCCCCACCAGTTAACAGGTTAACCTTTCACATCCCTACTGGTAACCTCACAGGACCAGGCCTTCAATTCTTTTTGAACTTTAGGGCTTTTGGGATTAATGTCCCAGGTGTCTGCACAGAAAGGGGTTGTCAGCCACTCGGGAGCATTCTGTATATCCAAAGCGGGGAGAGGGCATCATTGCTGTCTGGGAGTAGCTCAAGTGCGTGGCTGGCAGAAAGGAAGACAGTAGCAGGCAATTCTCCCTGTCACACTGTAATTCTTGTTGGTTTTATATTAGTAATTATCTTTAATATTCAGCAGTTTATAGGTGACCAGAATTTAATTATTTGCTGTGTGGGGATTTAGACCTTGCTGTCTCTTTCAGAAAGGGATTTTTGCAGTGTGTTAGTACAGCACCCAACATATTGGGCCCTCATGATAATTGGGGCCCCTGAGCAATATTGGAATGTATCTCCACTATCAGTTGTCTTCCCTGTCTGTTCCAAGACTTGTTCCATAACACTGGAGATGGACTTGGTGAGCCAGATTGAGGAATAAGTCTGAGGGATAGCCATGTTAGACTGTAACTTTAAAAACTATGAGTAGTCATCCGGCACCTTAGAGACCCACTTCTTCAGATGAGCTGGATCTTATACGTACATGTAATTTCTTAGTCTCTAAGGTACCACAGGCCTACAGATTGAGGAATGACAGTGATGCCAGTTTACAAACTTCTTCATCTCATCTTACTTTTTGCAGGCTTACCCAGGTGAGATGGAGCCGGTATGGCCCCGATTACCTCGAACCAGAAGTGAACAAGGAGGTATACCGGAAACCTGGGCAGGAGCTGTCTGAGGAGGAGAAAATGGAACAGGATCTTAAAGCCCTCCAACCCATAAAAGCTGCCCCTTGTAATGTCACCAGTTCTCTGTTCAGTGACCCTACAATCAGGTCAGAAAGCCCCTGTTACAGCACCAGCTGTGTCCCAAGGATTCCGCTCCCACTGAAATTACTGGGAGTTTTGCCATTGACTTCAGTGGGAGCAGGATTGGGTTTTATTGTTCAGAATTGTTGAGCCGCCATAATCCCAGGTGACTGCTAGAGATCAGCACCGAATAAGGATGTTGAAATGCATTTATTTTGGTAAACGGGTAATGGTTGACATTTTCAGCTGAGACACATTTACACATGCGAGTGAGGGGAGGTGGCTCTTGCGGAGTGGCTCCCTCCCACACTGCTACCTCTGTATCAGAAGCAGCAGCTGGGGTGGGGGGTGGGTTACAGGCAGCTATGCTGAAGCCAGCTCCCCGCGAGTACTGGCTCCTGCCTGCCTCCCTTCACTCTCCCCCTCCCCCCTGCTGCTGCCTCTGATACAGAGCCAGTAGTGGGTGGGGAGTGGGGGAGAAGGGCGGACTGTATGTAACCGTTTACACTATCACACCCCTACTGTCAATTTTCTCTTCCCCTCTCCAGAAAGAGGGTGGCAGATGAGTTGGATGGAGAGATTTGTTCATGAGTTCTGTCTGGATGGGGATTTGCTGTTTATTATGAAATGGATGTTTATGATGCTGGATGGAGTAGTAGAGTGTTCTGCTTCTGAGTCCACTATGGCTAAATAGTAAAGTCATTATAGTGCCCCCTCCCCGCATTAGACTTTATCTGCCAGGCTGTGTATTGCCTTCCATGTACTCTGTAATTCCTGTGTTTGGGTTAATTTTTTCACACATGGAAATGCCACTGAAAAGTAGAGGCTAAAGATGAGCACAGACACCTAGAATCTAGCAAGAATAGGATTTAACCACGGAAACAACACAGATGGGAACCTCTGGTGATGGAACCAAAGTTTCGATTGTATAATGTTTGGATTTGTGCTTGCAGTAAATTCATCAATATGATGATGAAGGGAGGAAACAAAGTGCTGGCCAGATCCATCATGTCACAGGTGAGGACTGGACTTGTATGTTTTAAATTGCATGCCAAAAAGCTGCACTGAAATAACCTTATTAATCTTTCAAAGGGAGCGCTCAGAACTTATGAAATGCCAGAAATAAGGTTGCCTCTGCAATACCTGTCTGCTTCACAGTCAAATCAAGCAGCTTTCTTCTCCATGCTGCCTAGGCCAAGCAGGAGGGTCGTTCTCAGAATACAGCAGAGACAAGCTCCCTTTTTCTCCATTCTGGTGTCCAGCGCTAGCACAGAGCTAAAACTGCAGGGAAAGCCTTACTCAGCCTTGCGCTAGAGCAGTGTTTCCCAATTTTATTTGGCCACGGAACCCTTTTAAACTCGAAAGAATTTAACAGAACCCCTAATAACAGTCTTATATATGGTGTATAACAGGCGATCGCAGCACCAACTGACTGCGTGCACAGCACTGATTAGTGACATCATCGTCTCCAGTCTCTGGTGAAGCTGGCATTACACAGGGACACTTACCGTGGCAAACACAAATGAAAATTGTTTTCAATAAAATTCATACATTCTTAAATATTAATTATTTTTTAAAATAATAAAATTTTATTGTAGTGAAATTTTCTCGTGGAACTCTTATTTCACTTCAGAACCCCAGGGTTCCGCAGAACACCATTTGGGAAACACTGGGCTAGAGTATACCTAGTACAGATGGAATTATTTGGTAAGTCTGGCAAGTCTCTATTGAAAGCAGGCAAACTTTCTTCAGTGGTTTATAAATTGGCCACTTTGGGGTGAATTTTCACAGGCATGGCAAAGGTACATCCCTGCTACAAAGGCCACCCAACTTCCATATTTGAAGTCCCTGTTCTAAAGTTAGGAGGCACTAGAGGCTAAAGAAAGAATTTTCTTAACATGCATAATTGTTTTTTTCCCCCCATCCTCATTTTCGGAACTGTTCTGAATTAACATTTTCTGCTAAAAAATGATGCTGAGGCAGACGCCCAGTATGGAAAATTTCAGCCCAAACAATTGAAATTTGGCCAAGTTATAATCAACTGAAAATAGGAATAAGAATTTGGCAGCCCTAATAAAATGGTACTTCGTATCTATACTGTTAATACTTAGTACTCTTTTCGTAGGATCTCTGACCCCTTCATAAGGAAGGGGGGTATAATTATGCAGATGTTACAGGTGATAGCTGTGAGACAGAAAAGTCAGGTGACTTTCCTAAAATTAGGCAAGACCACTGTGACACAGCCAGGGATCAGAACCAGGTGTCCTCCTCTTAGGGTATCTCCTACTCTGTTCACTGAACCAGACTCCCTCCTTTGGGCACTAGTTGATGTGGAACTGAAGTGTAGAAGCCTTCTAATTTCCGTTCAGTACAGAACTGCCCCACCATAATGGGCTACAGTTTCCTGATTTAGGGTGCATGCTGTGGGCTTCATGCAGTGGTGCTGTAAAGGGCAGTGTTCTCCATGGTTAGGGTTGGGCGGTGGGTATAAATTGACCAAAAAAGTGAGTAGATGCAGCATAATAGTATATGTAAACTGGTGTAACTGATACATGGAGGAGGTTGAAGTGAATCTTGAGACAATCTAATAGGAGGTTGTAAGGTAGGGGTAGAGGCAGAACTATTTTATCTCCTCTCTGATACCCTGTTTGCTGGTGGTCACTGCTATACTTCTCAGTGGGCTACATGAGGAAAAAAACAGTAAGTACTTGACTCCAGCAAGGACATTTGCTTGCGTGTGGCAACCCAGTGTAAGGTGGTGAGAGAGAATTGAGTAAAATTTGTTGTAGCTCAAGAGTTCCTGTTTTCTTGTTTGTATTTAGACCTTAGAAGCCGTTAAAAGGAAGCAGGTTGAGAAATACCATCAAGCCTCTGAGGAGGAAAGGGAGAGCATTGAGTGCAACCCTTACGTCATCTTCCATCAGGCACTGAAAAACTGTCAGCCTATCATTGGGATCTCCAACATCAAGAAAGGAGGCAAAACCTATCAGGTAAACAGAAGAGACCAGAAGGCCAGCCTGGGTGCCAAAACTACCAGTGTCCTTTCCACCATTCCCAAAACTTGTCTCCCTTGGAAGTAGATTATAATAGCACGAGGAATGTTAAAAATCACTTAAAACAGTAACTGTTACATTTCCAATTGGTTACAGAGTTAACCATTAGTTAAGCCTGGGGATGTACTCCAGCCTGCTGTGGGCGCTACATTTGAAGTTAGAGCCAGCAGCCAGGCTCCGTCCCGGCACGTGTGCTGGCTCCGAATTCAAATGCAGAGCTGCAGCAGGGGCAGCCCAAGAGTGGGACCAGCTGCTGGGACATGGCGCCTGCCAGGACAGAGTATCAGAGGGGTAGCCGTGTTAGTCTGAATCTGCAAAAGCGACGAAGAGTCCTGTGGCACCTTATAGACTAACTGAAGTGTAGGAGCATAAGCTTTCATGGGCAAAGACCCACTTCGTCAGATGCATGTAGTGGAAATTTCCAGAGGCAGGAATAAATATGCAGGCCAGGATCAGGCTGGAGATGACCAGGTGGATCCAATCAAGGAGGATGAGGCCCACTTCTAGCAGCTGATCTGGAGGTGTGAATTCCAAGAGAATAGAAGCTGCTTTTGTAGTTAGCAAGCCATTCACAGTCTTTGTTTAATCCAGAGTTGATTGTGTCAAACTTAAAGATGAACTGTAGCTCAGCAGTTTCTCTTTGAAGTCTGGTCCTGAAGTTTTTTTGCTGCAGGATGGCTACTTTTAGATCTGCAATTGTGTGTCCAGGAAGATTGAAGTGTTCCCCTACAGGTTTTTGTATGTTGCCATTCCTAATATCAGATTTGTGTCCATTGATTCTTTTACGTAGGGACTGTCCTGTTTGGCCGATGTATATAGCAGTGGGGCATTGTTGGCACATGATGGCATATATTACGTTGGTGGATGTGCAGGAGAATGTACCAGTGACAGTATGGCTGATCTGGTTAGGTCCTGTGATGGTGTTGCTGGTGTATATATGTGGGCAGAGTTGGCACCGAGGTTTGTTGCAAGGATTGGTTCCTGAGTTCGAGTTATTATGGTGCGGTATGTAGTTGCTGGTGAGAATATGCTTCAGGTTGGCGGGTTGTCTGTGGGCAAGGACCGGCCTACCTCCCAAGGCCTGTGAGAGCGAGGGATCATTGTCCAGGATGGGCTGAAGATCACTAATGATGCGTTGGAGAGGTTTTAGCTGGGGACTATAGGTGATGGCCAGTGGTGTTCTGTTGGTTTCTTTCTTGGGCTTGTCCCGAGGCAGGAGGCTTCTGGGTACACGTCTGGCTCTGTCAATCTGTCTCCTCACTTCCTCGTGTGGGTATCGCAGTTTACAGAATGCTTCTTGAAGGTCTTGTAGGTGTAGGTCTCTGTCTGAGGGGTTGGAGCATATGCGGTTGTACCTCAGTGCTTGGCTGTAAACAACCGCATATGCTCCAACCCCTCAGACAGAGACCTACACCTACAAGACCTTCAAGAAGCATTCTGTAAACTGCGATACCCACACGAGGAAGTGAGGAGACAGATTGACAGAGCCAGACGTGTACCCAGAAGCCTCCTGCTACGGGACAAGCCCAAGAAAGAAACCAACAGAACACCACTGGCCATCACCTATAGTCCCCAGCTAAAACCTCTCCAACGCATCATTAGTGATCTTCAGCCCATCCTGGACAATGATCCCTCGCTCTCACAGGCCTTGGGAGGTAGGCCGGTCCTTGCCCACAGACAACCCGCCAACCTGAAGCATATTCTCACCAGCAACTACACACCGCACCATAATAACTCGAACTCAGGAACCAATCCTTGCAACAAACCTCGGTGCCAACTCTGCCCACATATATACACCAGCAACACCATCACAGGACCTAACCAGATCAGCCATACTGTCACTGGTACATTCTCCTGCACATCCACCAACGTAATATATGCCATCATGTGCCAACAATGCCCCACTGCTATATACATCGGCCAAACAGGACAGTCCCTACGTAAAAGAATCAATGGACACAAATCTGATATTAGGAATGGCAACATACAAAAACCTGTAGGGGAACACTTCAATCTTCCTGGACACACAATTGCAGATCTAAAAGTAGCCATCCTGCAGCAAAAAAACTTCAGGACCAGACTTCAAAGAGAAACTGCTGAGCTACAGTTCATCTTCAAGTTTGACACAATCAACTCTGGATTAAACAAAGACTGTGAATGGCTTGCTAACTACAAAAGCAGCTTCTATTCTCTTGGAATTCACACCTCCAGATCAGCTGCTAGAAGTGGGCCTCATCCTCCTTGATTGGATCCACCTTGTCATCTCCAGCCTGATCCTGGCCTGCATATTTATTCCTGCCTCTGGAAATTTCCACTACATGCATCTGACGAAGTGGGTCTTTGCCCACGAAAGCTTATGCTCCTACACTTCAGTTAGTCTATAAGGTGCCACAGGACTCTTCGTCGCTTTTGCCAGGACAGAGCCTGCCTGTTGACTCCAAATTAAATGCCACAGCAGGAGGGCAGCCAATTAGAGATGTTAAGTATCCGTTAATTAGCTAATCGAGTAGTTGATGGAATTTCCATCCACTACTTGATTAGTAGATGAGGAGGCGTGTTCGCTAGCACTGCTGCAGCTCTGCATTTTAAATGTAATAAGAGCCAATGGACTCTTACTACATTTAAAGTATAGAGCTGCAGTGGGGGTAAGTAGCTCCTGGGGCAGCGCAAAACAGGACTGGATAGTCCCAGTTCACACTGGCTCCAGGATTGTTGTGGCTTTGCCTCCCCTGCCTCTCCCCTCCTCCCACACCACGAAGACAGTGCTGGGGGGAGGGGAACCGGCTTTTAAGCCAGTTCCATCTCCTGCTTCTCCCCCCCCCTTGCTGCCTCTCATACAAGGGCAGCATGGGGCTAGGGAAAGCAAGTAGTTGAATAGTCACTCGACTAGTCACTTACATCCCTACAGCCAACTCACCAAGTTGGCAGCATTTAACTGGTAACATTAACCAATAAGAATCATCTTATCAGTTAATCTCTTAATGTCCCTAATTAGCACCTAGAGACCCCAGCCAAAATTAGTACTCCAGTGTGCTGAGTATTGTATTGAGCCATAAATTAGAGAGAGTTCCTACCCCAGATTGCTTGCATTTTGAATGGACCAAGTGTGGGAGGGGAAACTGAGGTACAGAGAGATTAAATGACTTATCTACGGTTACAGAACAGATCAATAGCAAATCCAAGATTCTACCACGTCTCTGGGGTCTCAGTCTGTCTGCCAGACCAGTCTGCCTCTGTGTACAACCAGCTGTTTAAGTTGAAGCAGCAGAGCAGTTCAGCCCCCACAGAGAGCAGTGCACACAAAAGGTTCATATAGATACCTTGTTTTATTTAAAACCTGAGCACAGTTCAGTTCTTTAGCTCTCCTAATGAGATATTTGCATCTGGATAGCTTATGGCAGAGGTGGGGAACCTCAGACCCAGGGGCCGGATGCGGCTAGCCTGGATCTGGCCTCTGAGGTTCAGGCCCGCCCTCCCTCCTCCCCCCAAGCAATGAGAAACCTGTGCTGGTGCTCCAGCCTCCCCACCCCCACCCCATGGGAATGGAGCCCATAAAAACTATTAGGCTGGGCCCCCCTAGGCTCTGGTGTGTGAGGGGAGTGTGGGGAGTGTCTTTCTGCTTCTCGGGGGCCAGATGTCAGTGAGGGTTTTTTTTTTCTGTGTGTCAGCGGCCCCTGACCCAAAAAAGGTTCCCTACCCTGCAGGTTTATGGGATTATTAATGAACTGTGGAGCATTTCACCAGTCTGCTACCCAGCCAACAAATTACTGCCCTCTGGTAATTGATCAGAAATAGTTTGGTCAAGTTCCCCTAAGTGACAGCAAGGCCAAGAACCAAATGGAACTCCCATCCAGTCACAAGAGGTAGCTGCTGCTCTTTTTGCAGTTTTGAGGCAAATGCTTCCTGCTGTCAACATCAGAAACCTTGCACTGCTGCACCTGATGTGTGGATTCATAGAGGCAGATAGTGGCCTAAGGACAAACTCACAGGTGCCTGGCTAGAGTTAATCTCTTCCCTCCCCCTCAGAACTAGTCACTTTCTATGGAATCACCAGGGAGTGTTTAACAATTGAAAAGTGATATTTCAGCATATGGTCCTATTGTGGGATAAGGCATCTTAATAGTGTCACTATTTGAATGTCCCCTAGGTTCCAACCCCTCTGACGGACAACCGGAAACGTTTCTTGGCCATGAAATGGTTAATTACTGAGTGCAGGGAGCATAAGCATTATCGGATATTCATGCATGAAAAACTATCCCAGGAACTGCTACAGGCCTTCAACAATGAGGGCCCTGTGATCAAGAGAAAGCATGACATACACAAGATGGCTGAGGCTAACCGGGCCTATGCTCACTATCGCTGGTGGTAGGGGGTCTTCCTGCGACCAAGAGAGACCTTGACTTACGACAGCAGGAACATTTCCTCACTCCCTTGTACTTGTGGAGCTCAAACCTGTGAAGCATCATCTTCTGTCTACTTTTCTGCAGAGGAGCTGTAAAAGGGAGGTTGCCTGCCCATTTCTGTTAGTAGCTCCTAGGCTGGGTTCTTAAGCAGAGAAAATTCAAGATGAGATATGCACCCACAAAAGCTTCATTTTCTTAGATTATTTTTCTGAGCAACACTGTCTAAAAAAACCTTGCTCTCTGGAAGCAGTGGAGGGGTTGTCTTCTGGAATCTGTTTTGCATTGTGAATGCTCCTTCTGCATATCAATGCCGGAGACAGACAGAGCTCAGTTTGAATTTTAGACTGTTGGTTAGCAGAATAATTGTTTGAATGAACATATGTGATCTGGATGTTAGAGAAAATAAAAATGGAAACTCACTATCATCCTCTGACTCTAACTGCATTCCAGTGCTGTGTGTCTGTCTCAGGGTTTTTTACTGATGCCCATCACTGTAGCAGAGCCGTGATGTTTATCAGCCAAAGGAAGTGTTATTCTTAGAACAATGGTCTCCAAACTTTTTACACCCAAGATCATTTTTTAAATGTCAGTACGTGCCAAGATCTACCCCATCCCTTCCCTAAAACCCCACCTCTTCCTTGAGGCCCCGCCCTCTCTTACCCTTCTCTCTATCACTTGCTATCCCTGGCCTTTATGCACTCTCAGGGTACAGCTACCCTACCACTTTTTTCAGCAGTGAAAAAAAGAAAGTTTTCTGACATTTGGCCCATCTAGACTGGGCCAAATGTCGGAAAATCCCTTTTAGAAGCCCCCTCATTCCTTGTGGAACGAGGAATACAGGAGCTGCCAAAAGAGTGCGTTTTCTGGAAAAACTCCTGCAGTCTAGCCATACCCCCACAGGAGGTGCAGGCTGTGAATGAGGGATTTAGGTGTGGGGAAGAGTGAGAGGTACAAGTTCTGGGAGGGAATTTAGATGCAGGAGGATGTGGAGAAGGGGATGCTGGCTCAGGGAGGGGGCTCCAGGCTGGGGAGTGCTGGGCAAGCCACAGGCTTGTGGATGAGTTTGGGAGT
This sequence comes from Pelodiscus sinensis, assembly GCF_052426305.1. NCBI lineage: Eukaryota > Metazoa > Chordata > Testudines > Trionychidae > Pelodiscus > Pelodiscus sinensis. The sequence continues at coordinate 18,461,757 of NC_143071.1, forward strand.
GTGAGGGGCTCAGGGCAGGGAGGCTGGAAGTATGATGGGCTCAGGACACAAATTTGCAGTGTGTGGATGGTACAGGAGTGTTGTGGCAGAAGACTGGGATGTGGGGGTGCAGGAGTTTGGGGGCTTGTTGGCCAGGCTTCATTTTTAAATAAAATGTCAAACACAAAAGGTTTCAGCATCGTCTTTATTTATGAGATGGGAGGGTAACTTGTTTTGAGTCAGGAGTCACTGGCCCACAGAAAAGTCAGTTGGGGCCACACAAGTGAGATACAAAAACACAACCCCTCAAACTTCACTAATGTGGCCCCAACTGTGCTTGTGAGTGCAGGGACAGGGTGCTTGTGGGTGCTGGTGCAGGGTAGAGAGAGAGGGGACTGATACGTGGGGATCCTGCAGCTGCATGTCAGGGCCCAGGAAGGTCATGAGCTGCTCCCCCATCTCCCAAACAGCGCAGTACCTGAAATGCTGGTCCGTCGCATGCCTGATGCCTTCTTGCACTGGGGAGGGAGAGTCCCGGACTGTGCCAGCCCCAACCACTGGGGCACTGTGCGCCTTGCTTTGCCACTCCCCATGGCAGTGCGTGCTGTCCAAGCAGCTGAAGCCGGCATGCTGGGTACTTTATTCCCCTGCTGCCTTCCTGCACAGGGGAGAGGGGGAATCCCAGACCACGCCAGCCCCAACTGCTCCGGCAGCACATGCTTTGCTCCTCCACACCCTATGGCAGTGCACGCTGCCCGAACAGCTGGAGCCAGCGCAGTCACGATTCCCACCCCTCCCCTGTGCACAGGAAGGCAGCAGGGGAACAAAGTCCCCAGCACCATGGACTGGCATTTTAGGTACTGCACTGGCTGTTGGGACGGGAGGGGGGGCGGGGGGCGGAGCAACCCATGCACTTCCAGCACCTGGCGTGCAGCTGCAGAAACCCCCCTCTCCCCACACACACACACCCAACCCGTGGTCCCTGGAGGTAGCAGTGAGGGGGCCCCCAAAGCCTCATTATCGACTGGTCAAGCCTCCAGGATCGACCAGTCGATTGTGATCGATAGGTTGGTGACCATGGCTCTAGGATACGCCTTCCCATCTATATTCCGCTAGTCAGAATCTTGTCCTAGCACTTCTGTACTGGTTGTGCTCTGCTGGAAAAGCATAGAGCACTTTTTCTCACCGCAGGGCAAAGCCATCTGATCTGGGGAAGAATTCAGTAACACAAACCTTGTCTGTTTTGATTTTAAAACCCTAAGGCCGTGTCTAGACTACATCCCTTTTTCGTTACAGGGATGTAAATTAGGCATGTCGACATTGAAGCCGGGATTTGCATAATGGCGGCTGCCCCTTTTTTCGAAACGAGGCTCTCAAAAAAAAATCAGTTTAGACAGGGCGTTTTTGACAAATGCCCCGTTTCGAAAGATCCTGTACTAAACAGTTTTTTTCCGAAAAAGCCCCATTTCGAAAAAAAGGCAGCTACCATTATGCAAATGAAGTGTGGGAAATTCAAATCCCGGCTTCATTTGCAATGTCGACAAGCCTAAATTACATCTTTACCGAAAAAATGGATGTATTCTAGACGTAGCCTGTGTTCGCTCAGCTGCCCTATAGTTGCAAACGACAGCCACCCTCCACCAAAGGAAAACTAACACGTGGCAATCTTACGGAACAGAATACCCTGTTTGTAGCCACCTCCATAGAAGCCCAACTTCCTAGAAATGTTACAAAGCAAGATCTCTGTGGAGAGAGAAAACATGGTGTTCATTAGTGGAAACATTTTAATAAAAAAAAGCCTCCGTAGAACACTTATTTCCCCTTTGCCTGTCCCTTTTGTCATCAGCAACGTACAATATTGAATTTCATTAAATAGGTTTTTTGGGAAAAATTATATAGTGGTTACTTTATAAAACTTTATAAAAACATTTTCTAGCTACATGTGCTCAAGGAAATTGCTATGATGGATGCTGGTGGCTTCTCCTCCTGAAGCAGGTGTTACTTCTGCTGTCCATAGTCACCCAGAGGCCAGGAGTGGGAGAAATAACAATAGATTGCCCATGTAAACAGCTCAGTCATAACTCCCATTGATTTCACAGGGAGCAGGATGAGACTCTTCGCGGAGGACTGTTTAAAGCTTGGTTTGTGTGTTACGTGAACAGATTCCATATGGCAGTAAATCAAAGAATGCAGTTTTCCAAACAAGCTGTGAAAATTTTTTCTTCCACTTGTCTCAGCTCCGTTGGTGGCCAATGGAGTTGGTGAATAAGAATTAATCCAGTAAACCATTGGCTGTGCTTTCCTAATGCTACTTGAAGAGTGGGAACATGTAGGTACAGTTGCTCAGTGGTCTGAGAGGCATTAATTATCAACCATAGAAAAAGGCTGGACATTGGTTAGATTAAAACTGCCCTTGCCCCCACATCAAACTGTCTCCCATGGCAATGCAGCAAAGACAAAGTGCAAAGGTTCTAGTGGGAATAGAGTATAAAACCAATGTAAGAAAAGCTTTAGAAAAAAAACATAACTTAACATCTCTTAAACTTATTTGTGTGATGTTTGCTGGTGAAAGTGCCAGGCTGAAACTATTTGGTGAGATAGTTCTGGCTGTGGAAGCATTAATCTGTGACTTCGCTGTAATAGTATTTTTGAGCCGCATCTGTCATCTTCCAGTCCGCGGCACGGAACTCTATGATCTCCAGCAACAGGAGCTGAGAGAGGGAGCTGAGCCCCTCCTGCAGGAGAAAACCATCTCGGAGAAGGGAGAAGAGTTCATCCATTGGCTGGGAATTCATCTTCTCCAGCTGTTCTCCAATGCGGTGCAGCTGCAACACCAGGCAGTCCACCTTAAAAGACGAAAGGGAAAAATGCCTTAAAATGTAGTATAGTGATAGAGATGTAGCCGTGTTAGTCTGGTGTAGCTGAAACAAAAGACAGGACTATGTAGCACTTTAAAGACTAACAAGATGGTTTATTAGGTGATGAGGTTTGATCTGAGGAAGTGGGTATGGCCCATGAAAGCTCATCACCTAATAAACCATCTTGTTAGTCTTTAAAGTGCTACATAGTCCTGTTTTTTGTTTAAAATGCAGTGGGAATCTATGGTGTTTCTAAATAGAGCTCCTTCCCCATCACCTCAAAATTAATAGAGGCTGGTTCCCTCCATCCTGTTCTCTTGGATTTCTTTTTTCCCTGCCCACTTTCCTTAGGAAACTTGCCATCATTTGGTAGTGACTAGGAATCTGAATGTTGATAGCTGCTCTGGAGGGGGCTCTCAGGGAAGGAGATCCCACAGCTTTGCACCTGAAATTGCTGAAGAAGCAGGATGGCAGCAATTCACACCATTAGAACTGCACCAACTCACGCTGAGGCTGCCAGCAGGTGGCAAATGCTGAATCAGCCTCTCCCCAGGGCTGCTTAAATAGGTACAGTATATAAACGCCTGTACCAAGTGATCTGGCTGAACTATGCTCTGTTTCCAGGATGGTTTGCATTCTTTTATCATCGGATTGCCATTCTCTCAAATTAACCAGGAACAGCAGCACCTGTGCTACGAGCCACACAGTAATATGCTTGCAGGGTATGTTTGGGGTAGGATGGCAGGGAGAACTGCGAAGCAAAATTCATATCTAAGGGCCTATGAACTTGATGGTTGTTTCAGTGCCTTTGGCATTCACATGATATCACTGTGCAGCTATACCAGCCACAGTCAAAGTTGGAGCTTGAAGTAAAAGTTTGGGTTGGGGGAGAAATGGAATCGTGGTTGCAACTTTAACTAGAGAAGCATCAACACCTCCATAATTCTTCCATTCTGGGGCAGCTGGAAACTTCCCACTTTACAAGCTTCCCTTGTTCCCTGTGCCCACCCCACTTAAAATAGGTACAAGGGGGGGGGGTTCAGTTCAGCTCTGTGCCTCCGCTTTGTTCCAGACATTGGTTCAAACCTTTCTCAGCAGTCCTTGCAGGACAGTATTTTTTGCCAGTCACTTGGCTGTACAAACTCTCCTTGCAGGTTAGCATCCCACCAGCGCTCACCTCCTCCTCCTTCCTCAGGCTATCAGGTTGCGCCAGTCGGAACAGGCATTCATAAACTGGGTTCACCAGCGCCATCATGGGCATGTTGTTCACCTGTTAATGGGCAGCATGCATATCTCAGCTCATGGGCAGAGGCAGAGGGGTGTTGTTTTTTTTAATTGTTCTCACATGGAAGGAGAACTGCTCCCCTGTAAACCTGTCAAGGTGTCACTCTGGCTCAGAGGTCCTATTGGCAGGTTTGGCATAAGAGATCGTACAGACATATCTCCTTAATCAGAGGCACCAGGGATCTTTGCATGGGGCAAAGGTTCCAACAGAGATGGGGAAGTAATACAAAAACGGAAGATTTGGTTATATTTTAAAATGAATTAACACCACCTATGCTTTTCTCACCACACTTCAGCTGTGGTCACAACCCCATGACCTTCACTGCCTATCAGCATCTGAGCCCATGCGTTCTCTGAGCACAAAGCTCCCAGAAAACCAATTCTTGCTGGGAGGGCTTTAGCACTCATCCAGTCTGGGAACAGGAAATACCACCATGCAACTTACCCAACCCTTCACAACTAACCAATGGGACTTGGATTTCGTACATTTGAGATCAGTCAAAGAGTGTGCCAAGCAATGGATAAAGGTGTGTGTGCGCCTGTTCCAGGAGCTGTGAGGAATGCTGCTAGTTGTTCACAGTTTGTCTGCAAAGAATTATTTGCTCTGCGCTACAGACTGACAACTTTTCCCTCATCCTCTGCTTTATTGATAAGGGGAATAGTAAGCAATGGCCTCACATTGCCCTCTGCATATTGAACAATTAGTGAAGGCCTGAACGGTGATGTTTGAATGCAGAGCCCCTGCCCATACAAAGAGCGAGGGGTTCAGAACCAAGAATTCACTCCAGATCCCAAGCTCCTGTCCCTAACTCTGCAAAGGTTCATTTCAACCCTCTTTAGCCAGCAGGCAACAGACAGGGATGTCCTCCCGCATAGGCACCTTACCCTCAGGTAGTCAAAAATGTTACAGATGAAGGTGACGTAACAGATCCACGCCTGGGGTGAGCGGGCACGCAGCTCTTCCCGGTCTTTATACTCCTGCTGCAGTCGGTTGAGAAGACTCCGTCGGAAAATGCTCTGGCCCACCTGCTTACTCTCTGCCTAGGACCCCAGAAGAGTGAGGAGGGGCAGGGGGGAAAGGCAGGTACATTATTAGACTATTTACAAATCACTCATCATCCGACTCCCATTGTTACATAGAGAAAGATGATAGCCGAGAGTCTAACCGCATGTGGAGTTCAGGCTGCTGTCATGGCTTGCATATCCCATCCCATTCTCTTCCTCTATTTCACTGCTGCTCTGGGGCTACAGCAGCTCCTCCTAAGCATGCAACCCAGCCTCACACCTCATCTTTTGGGAAGAAATAATTCCATCAATATGCTGGACCAGTTCCTCTGCCATGACAGCCACTGCCCAAAGACTAGGGGACCCCCTTGCCATTCAGCCTGAGAAACTGCACTCAGACACATGCGGACAGCTTCGGATTTCTGCTTCTCTCTAACAGATGGGGCAAGTGGTGGAGATACTGGTAGCCTCTGTTAAAACCCTTACAAAGACAGAGAGGAGCTGGCCTGATGGTCAGAAAACAGGACCGGGAGAAAGGATGTGCTGGGTTATATTCTCTGCATTACCTTCTGCAAGTCTGTCCTTCTGTGTCTGATTTTCTCCCATTCTTTGAAAAGGGGATGATACTCCTCTAGAACAGGGGTGGCCCACCCATTCTGGGCAAAAAGCCAAAATATCAGTAGATCCAGTGCAAAGTTGTCAAGCAAAAAAAAAAAAAAAATAGAACTGCCCCTTTAAGAAAATGCATTTAGAGGCTTTTTGGCCACACCAGGCTCCCACCGGCCAACACCGTCTTTAATGGCTGCACCTGACAGCTCCCCTGCCCAGCACAGGGAGCCGGGAGAAGAGGGCCATTTTCAGGGACGGCAGGGCAGCTTTACAAGTCACAGGGGACACTTCACAAGCCGCACCCGGGGGAAGAGGGGCGGGAAGAGTCGCATATGGCTCGCGAGCCGCGGGTTGGCCACGGCTGCTCTAGAGGGTGGCATTGGAAGCCTCAGTAGAGTTACTAAAAGGCTTTGTGGATTAAAAGTGCTCTGTAAATGCTGTGGAACTGAGGCAGGTCCAGCTGAGACACTGGGATGTCCACAAGCACTAGCTGTGATCCAGAAGGGCAGGCAGCATGACTCACTAAGGATTTGCTGTCAGCATGCTGACTTCCTCTCACCTGGATAATGGTGTAGCAGATGCGCCCAGCCTCCTTGCTGAACACAGAGTCTTTGAGGGACTGGTCCACAATGATATTGGCCACTTTCTCCAGGTCCACACTGCTGGGGTCTGCAGGAGATGAGGCAATACCATCAGCACCACGCACTCGCTTCCCAACATGGCACAAACTCCCTACTTCACACTCTCCCTGCTCCCTTGAGAGCACTAGGAAAGCAGCCACTGTACACATGGGAGTGAGTTGTGTTACCATGCTGGAAGAACTCAGGCTCACACCACTTCCCACAGACTGGAGGCAGCAAACTCAGCCGCTTTCACCCCCAACAGACTGCATGAGGGATGGCATTTTCAGACAGTCCTTAGCCCTCAGTCGTCACTGAAGCTACGTCTACACTGTAGCATTTTTTTGGCAGAGGAAATGCAAATGAAGCGCTCATTAACATTTTTTGCACTCTTATTTGCATAGTCTCTTCCGATCTGTTTTACAGAAGAGGTTTTTGTGGAAAAACACACAGTGTAGATGGGGCCATTTTGCACAAAAAAACCTTTTTACACAAGACCCCTTATCCCTCAAAAAAGGAGGTATACAGGACCTTGCGCAAAAGGGTTTTTTGTGCAAAATGGCCCCATCTACACTGCTTTTTTTTTTCCACACAAAAAAATCAATTTGCATTTCCTCTGCTGACAAAATGCTACAGTGTAGACATAGTCAAAGAGGAGGGGAAAGAGGAAAAGAGTGAGAGTAAGGGACAAGTTTAAACTGGAGCTGAATGGGCCAATGTTCATTATGCTTTGAATACAACTGCTATTGCTGACCACAGCTGGCTTTTTCCTATAAGGCTGAGGATCCCCATCACTGGTGGTTTTTAAGAACAGGTTGAACAAGGGCAGGACGGAGGATGGGAGAATATGCAGGCCCTGGGTGGGGCAAAAGGCAAAGTGAGGGGGGATGGATAAGAGCAAAGGTAAGTCAGGAAGGAGGATGAGTGGGAGTGCAGGATTTGAGAGTGGAGGATGTTGATTATTTGCCGAGGGGGATGGGAGCATAGGTAAGTATGATTCAGCACACAGGAGACAGACAGCTGATGAGGGGACCAGGCAGGAGCAGAGAGAGGGAGGTAGTGGGAGGGTGGGAGAGCAGAATCCAGGATTGGAGAAAAATGGATAGAGGGAAGGGGGTGGATGGGAACAGAGTTGGAAGGCATCGGAACAGAAAGATAATAACCACTAGAGGACACTCCCAGAACCTGGAATTGAATTCAAATAATTGTGCCTTAAATCTCAGGGAGGAGGTGGCAGGGAGCAGAGCTTGTGTGTTCCACTAGCTCCCCCATGGCAGGGAAAAGGCCTTGGGGGCCAAGCAGCAGTGCAGTTGCATTTCTGACATAGCTTTCCTATTCCATCAGTGTTAACAAGACATAATGGCACCTGGCTGTTTAGATGTGATCTGCCAGCCAGACTGGGCATGGAAGCCACGGCAGGGGGGCTGGAAAGGCAGATGCCTGCTGACCTTTCAGAGCTGTTTTCAATAACTGCTGTGTCTCGGTGTCGAATGACTGTATCTTATATTCTTCTTTGCCCGAGTCTCCCATGTCTGGCCTGCTCTGACAGCACGGTCAGGGAAGTGGCTGTTAGTGTCAAACCCTGGAGAAAAGAGCAAACACGGTTAGTCAGGAAGCCAGATGGAGAAGTGCAGGTGTTCGTTTTGCCATTTGGGGAAACGCTGGAGCACTGTGTGGTTTAACCAACAACTATGCAAAGAGCATTCAGATATTTGGGGGTTATGACATTTTTCCAAACTCCAACCCCCAATCCTGGGCAACCATCACTACTATTTCTTTATAATCCCTGCCCTCTGCCACACTTTCACAGGGGGCTTTGGACCAATGGACTCCCTTATATTATCTAATATAAAAGCCTCTTTGAACTGCTGATCTGTGGCTTTAAAAACAAACTGCCCACCTGAGGCAACCAAAACACTTCCTTTTACAGGGAGTAACAGCCTGAGCCGGTCACAGGGAAATAACACACAAGAGCACGGCTTGGTTCTGCTGATTCATTTATTCGCATGTGGCTCCGAACCTGCAATTCAGCGGATTTGCTCAAAGACACCGGGGAAATTCCAAACATACAGATGATTATCCTGTCTGCTTCTCTCCTGCACTGTCACTTAATAGCAGAGCTGCGTCCGCATCGTGCTAGGCCAAACTCAATGACTTCAGAGGGGCTGCTCAGAGTGGCAAACAGAAATAGCAAGTAAATTCTACACCATTACTAAGTCTCTGCTTTCCTGGAGATCCTGCATTATTCTCCCCAGTACAAAATGATCCCAGAAACTCCCAAGTTTTCCTCTAATTAGTTATTTTGGGGGCATTGTCATTTCACATACCCATCCAGCCTTACCTAATGTGAGATCAACCCCGGTCAGCGCAGCACCAAACGTTTGTTGCAGGGCTGCAGTAGCCTGTGTCAGAAACACTGAGAAGGCAAATGTCCAAGTGGAGCATTCAATGCGTTTTGCCAGCTCATGAGAATTCCACAGCTATTGCTCTCAGTCACTGTGCAAACAGGCCAGGAAGCAGATAGTGGGACAAGGCACCTATCTAAGTTGCCGTGACTATACAGTACCTGCAAGACTTCTTTTGGCACTGCTCTGGGGGGCAGAGGCCAGAGAACCACGTCCCTCTGTATACCCGCAGCTCCCCCCCCCCCCGCCTGCCTTCAGTAAGATGTCCAAGATACAATCTTTTCTAATGCACCACACTGCACCTCACCAGGCTTGGAGCTGTCAGTTCTATGAAGTAGAGGGTTGCACGTATTGCTTCGCTTAGGTATGTCAAGCTGAACACTCAACTGGATCTTTGCTTCTATCTGGGCAGTACTCCCCTTTAAGAGGGGTTACCAGAAAAGGGGAGTTGTCTATAGCCCAAAAGCAGCCTGAGACAGGCTACTGTAAGTTATGGCAACCCCTCAATGCTCTAATTTACAAGGGGCCATTTTGGTTCCTGGAGCAGCCCAGTATCTGGAGAGCACAAAGGGGGACAGCAGAATACTCTCCTGTAGTCAAATATGTTATCTGCCTACAGACTAGCATTTAAATAGTTTATTTTCCCTGCTGTCCCTTGTGGTTTTACAACAACATTTAATTAGCAAACGTTCTCTGTTTAACATTAGGGGAATAAACACAAGTTACAATCTCTTCCTCCCTGGCCACCAGGTGTCTTTTCAGGTAAACTCCCTGTTGGTCTTCTAATACCATGTACTTAACACAGAGCTCTGTGTGTGTTCTCAGTTAAACTTCTCTTTCCTAGTGAGGATGTGATGTCATTCCATTGTCATTCATGGTTGCTACGATAAGCAACAGTTGTAGTCCACTCTCCAATTGCTGAGTCTGGGCTGGAATTTCGACACACTTTGTGTGGTAACAGGGCAGTACAAGCCCACCTGCTGATGTTGCAAGCAAGAGACCTAGGAGGCGACCGTCTGTGATTTTTCTCTAGCCTATTTCCCTTGAAGCATCTCCTGGTGGTCACTTGGGGGCTGCCAGCCTTTTGACCATTCCATCAACTAACCCTGCTCAAAAGCAAATGTGAATGGCCTGACTGTAAAAATGCAGTGTCAGGCCAATCTATGGATCCTACTGCAGCTAGCACTGCGGGGTATTTGGAGAAAAGGGCGGGTGAAGACCAGCCACGAATGCTCAGCATAATAAATGACAAATCCCTGTTCCATTTGCTATACTTGAGCCCCCTGCTTTTCTTTTGCAAGGGGCACTGCAGCATCAATGGCAAGATCACAGAACAAAGGGGAGCAGGGAAAGCAACATCAAGGTCTTTAAATCAAGACTGAGCATGTTTCTTAAAAAAAAAAATCACCTGGATCCACCACAACATATGGCAGCATTTGTCAAACTTTCTGAGCTGAACTATTTGAGTTATAATTTTTGGGTGCTCTTCCCCTCCCCCCCCACCATACCTCAAACTCCCCACTCAGATTTTCAGGGCTGGGGAAAGTGCACGTGATGATCTCTTGGGGTGGAGCCATCACTGGGCATGGAGGCATTGGCACTGACCCACAGACTGGGTAGCCAGCTAAGGTGGGTCAGGAAGTGGAGTTGTCTCTCTCTCGCTCCAAGCCCTACTTTATCCACAGTCAAAGCACAAGCCACTTGGCATCACTGCTCAACCCCTGAACGTTCCTCTGTGCCCCTTGGAAGGATGTGCCCTGCAGTGTGATCTCTGGCATATCGTCTCTATGCAGGAATCAGTGGGTGAGGGGCTCTGGCCTCTGCTGTGCAGGAGATCAGACTAGATGATTATGGTTCCTGTGGCCTGGGTGCTAGCCTGGGACCGGGAAGACCTAGGTAAGGGTTCCGCTCCCAGCTCTGCTCCTGGCTCCCAGCATGACCCCAGGCAAATCACAGTCTCTCTGGGCCTCAGTTCCTCCTCTGTACTAGGGATGTTAAATATCGGTTAATTGAATAGTCGATTAACCTCATGAATTCTTATAGATTAGTCAACTATTCTATAGTCCCCAGAAGTGGGGCCAGCAGCCAGTGTGCTCCAGCCCCACTCCCGGGGAACCCCCGTCTCTCCGCGCTGCTGCCTCTCTACCAGAGGCAGCAGTGCAGGGTGCCAGGCGGGAGCTGGTCCACTAGGGGAGCCAGTTTAAAAACCAGCTCCCATCACGGACCAGCTGCCTGCCGCCCCACACTGCAACAGCCTCTGTCCAAGGGTGGGGTCTGAGCTCCTGGACCCAGGACAAACTGGAACCAGGCTGCTTGCCCGCCTGGTTCCTAATACACTTTAAATGCAGAGCTGCAGAAGGGGTAGGTCCCAGACCCGGCGCAAGCTGAGACTGAGCCATGCTGCTGGCCAGCCTGCTAAAAAAAATTACTGCTGCAAGGGAAGGAATGTATGTAGTCTATAGCATTAACCGATAAGCTTTTGCTTATCGGTTAATCGACTAGATTATTACAGTCCTACTCTGTACCATGGAAATTATAGCACTGCTCAGCCTCCCAGGGGTGCTGAGGATAAATACATTACAAATTGTGAGGTTTTCAGATACTTTGGTAAAGGAAGCTACGAATACCCAAGACAGAACAGGGAGACAAGATTTTCCCTTTGCTAGGACTATAATCGGTGTGGGGGTGATGCAGAAGATCCACTCTGAGATGACTGAGGGGTTAAATACCCAGGATTAGGCTTGGTTTATATAACAATTTAAGTCTTGTCTCCTATCCTTTTACTTTTTAATAGATACCCCATCGGTGTAGAATCAAACCATTCAGCTGTATATGAATTGATAACCCATGGTTTGTCCCATTGTTTGTCAGGAGAGAGAAACATGCTCGAAATTGACATTGATATCCCTGTAAAACAACTATGAAAGTGCCTGCCCTGTGGTTACCAGTCGATCCATCTAGGTTAGCTCAGCTGGTAAGAGAAAAGTGATTTTAGGCATCAGAAAATTCCCCCCAAATGTCTCGAATTATGCTCACCATTAAATAACAAACTTTCCCTGGATTTGGGAAAAAATAAAAAAAATATGGAAAAAGCCTAGACTGGGCCCAGGAATTAGGTGTTCGGTTTGCTTTAAAAGTAGGCCAGCCAGTCGAGAAAGTCAGCAGAGAAATATCCTGCTCGGAAAGTAGATGCTGCTCCACCCAAAAGTGGCGCGCGTTAATTGCTGAAACTAACCAGCCCTGCCCGATCTGTAAATGTCACCAACCTGCTCCGGCTTTGCTCTTCAGTCTCCCAGAGAGGTTTTCTCAGGACTCGAGCGCTCGCATCTTTGGTACCTTTGCACAGAAACCCGCCCCCTCCCCTAATTCTTCTTGTTTTCAGGGTCGGGGGTTTGGAGGTAGATCAGGAAAAAACCCAGAGCCAAGAACAGCAGCAGCAGGAGCAGGAAAGGCAGCAGCTCAAGCATGGAATGCAAATGCAAGATGGGCATCTTTCACGCGTTCGCCCCGCCACCAGGCAAGCGCCCTGCCGGACCCAGCTGGCAGGATCAGGGCTCAACTCCCAGCGGCTGCTCTTACTTTTTGGCTTCTTTGGGCTCAGTGGTTGCCAGACGGATTCTTTCCACTGCAAATCTGCGGGCTTCCTCTTAGGTCATTTCCTAGCAGCCAGAGCCAAGGGGAGGAGGGACGTGAGAGCGGTGATTCAGCAGCGCCATCGCCTGGTAGAATCAGAATTGTGCAGCCCTCTGTATTCACTTTCGGTCCTTCTCTTTCGGTGCCCTCACCCTGCTCCTCCTCTTCCATCATTCTGAGATTTGGGAGCTGTGTCAGTTAGGAAAAACTTCCTACCTATCAGGGTGGCGAAACACTGGAATAAGTTACCTAGGGAGGTTGTGGAATCTCCATCTCTGGAGATATTTAAGAGCAGGTTAGACAGACATCTCTCAGGGATGGGCGAGAGCTGTGTTTCTCAACCAGTGGTAAGAGTACTCTTAGAAGTCTGGGGGTTACTGACAACTGAAATTTGGAGAAAACTGAATGTTTGTTTTAAGTTTTACAGCATTTTATTATTTTTGTATTTTTTACACCCAAAAATTTCATCACCTGCCCAGCTACAATTAAGCTGTTTAAACAAATGTGTTGCAATGGTAGAAAAAAAATAAGTGTGTCTGAAAACTGTTGGTACTGGGGATACTTAATTTTTTTTAAAAGGGGATACTTTTTTTTTTTTTAAAGGTTGAGAAACACAGGTCTAGAAGGTATTGGGTCCTTCCCAGAGGGCAGGAGACTGGACTGGATGACCTCTCAAGGTCCCTTCCAGTTCTAGTGTTCTATGATTCTGTGACACGCCCTTCCTTTCCTCTCTGACTCAGGATGACGTCTCCCACTCATAAGAGCTCTTCATCCACAGCTGTGTTTTAATGCTATGTTTTGCCCATACAAGCTTTTTTACTTTTCTGTGTAAACTTAGCCCCTGTGAAAGGCTGCAGTGCTCTTGTCTAGTCACAGGACAGGCACAGCAGAGAAGCTACAGTGCAGATTCCCTACACTGTTCTGCAAACATGCCCCGCTCCTGATCTGTAGGGATCTACCTACTAGACATGAGTCCTTCCCACTCTGTGGTCCATTCAACCTTTGGCCTCTGGGGCACTACCAGCATGGGGAGGGCTGCATGGGATTTTCATTAGTGGTTATGGTTACTAATGAAACATGAAAAACTGCTCACTAGGAACTGGGCCTGCCTATATCCAACAGTCCTCCTGCACCTTCAAGCAGCTACCCCATGCTGATCTCTTTCAGATCAGTTCATGTGCTTGAGGCTGATAAATACACTTTTCCTCCTTTTGGGTTTTTCCTTTTGTACAGTAGTAGTCCATGGCTGCACACTCTCCTGTTAGCTTGGAAGTCTGGGTTTTGCTCATAAGAACTGAACCTCGTATTTTTGCTTTCATATTTCCCTTCACAGTTTGTATGTGAACTTCAGAAACTTGAAATCTACTTAACTCTTCTATTTTTCTCTCCCTCTCTAAGATACACAACCCGATGAATATGTTGGAGCAGAATTGCTCTGGTCCTGACACTAGGGTTTTACTTGCAAGGTAGGAAAAAACATTTGAAGAATTTATAAACGGGGGAAAAATATATGAGCACTAAACATTATAAGAGAAAGAGAGGCTATGCCAACTCACTTTAAGATCTCAAAACAGGTGCTATAGAACACAACTTTATGTGCCAATGTTACCACATGCTTAAAGTGTGATGTGTGCTGGTTCTTACTCCTTAGCATGAGCATATTTAGACAAAGTAGTACAGGCATACTCTTGAAACTAGAAAGCAGCTTCAGTGAATGAAGAATGAGCAGCTTTTGATAATGTTCTGCAGCACTGCATGTAATGGATACATATGCACTAAGTCTGAACTTGTCTACCAGACTCGTGAAGTAGGTCAAACATCTGCTGCTTTAATTCTCATACACAGTGGAATGACAAAGCATGTGCAAATCCGTTTGGACAATCACTAGTTATTTGTGCAGTAATGGAGATCTAAGAATTGAAGCCCTCTCTTGCTTTGTAATTGTGGCAATGGCGCCCTCTAGCAACCAAGCTCAGCAACTTTGAAATTCTAAATTTTCTGCTTTAAATTTGTCCCTCTGTGCCTTTTGCTTCACTCATCATCTGAAGAAGTGGGTTGTGCCCATGAAAGCTCATGGTACTATCTATACTTTGTGTTAGTCTCTAAGGTGCTACAGCCTACTAGTTTTTTCAGGTTGCATCTGCAGTATAATTCATGAGCCTTGATCTCTCTAGTCAACAGGAGCAAGATCAGGCCCTCGTTAAAGGGTGTTTGTCCAATACAATCCAACTGCATCACCCCATCAGCCTGGTCAATTCCCTTTTTTTTTGCTCAACAAGTTTTGCTATTTTTTTTGGGGGGGGGGGGGAATGCGAGGGTTTTTCCAAAGTCAAAAAGGGGGCCTGATGCCAAAAAGTTTGGGAACCACTGACATACAAGTTTTATGTGTTTGCAGAGAATTGAAAGGCAAAGCCAGAAAGGAACATAAAAAAATATTTAATGTTTTCTTTCATCTCTTTAGACACAGGCACACATTAAACATATCTTGTGAAAAGAAACAGCTAGTCAGAAACCTTAAGTCTACGGCATGCACAGAAGGTCCATTCAGATGATCACTAGAAATGCTGCAGAGGATTAAGGTTTTGCATATCAATGGAGGCTTCAAATCAAAAGGGAAAACAACCTACTTCAGAACATTTGTTTTCCTCACTGAAGCACCCAATAAATACAGTTCAGTGCAAACATCCTGAGAGAAGAGTGTTACTGTACATGAGTTCAGATAAGTGCTAGTGGAAACAGGAGATATGCTATTGGAAAGTGTTCCTTGCAGAATTTGCACAGAGAGGATCTAAAGGCCAAGACTAGGTGGGTACTGTTGTGGATTCCATAACAGCTTCTGCAATATTAGTGCTTTGTTTAGTTAAGTGCTTTGCTTTACCTAGATGATAAAAGGCACTAGGACAAAAACAAATGTAATTGCTGGTCGCTTGTGGGGTGAATTTCAGGCAAAGTAAATCCTCGCTGATAGGATTACATTAGAATAAAATTCCAAAAATCACCATCAGTTACACTGTGGCACAATCTCACGGAAATGGTGCAAACCCTATTGAATGAGTCATTGTAAACTGGCCTAAAGTCAAGTATACAATCCAAAACAACCCTGCACTTGAAGGTGAGAACAAGGTTATCTAATGGATCTTTTCCTTTTTTAAACCTGATTCTAGGAAATAACCCCAATGTACTAATCCTACAAAACCCAACAGTAGCAAAAATAAGAGCCATCCTGCTAATTCTTTGTTTTAAACCAGTCTCTCTCTTCTTTACTTAATGGCACCAATGCTCTCATGTCATCCACCTATAATGTGACTTGAATTTAAAGACTAATGAAGTGCACATTAGAAATATTTTAAAGACATTAGGAAGGCAGGAGGTGAAATGATTGTTTCATGGTTTGTCTTTTCATTCTACTATAGAGGGCACTAATTCCCACCCACTAACACAGAGCAATCATGCCATTTTTCTAAAGCCGCCTGTCTGACAGATCTCAGGTCTGTCCCAAGCCCCAGCACCAAATTTAAAGAACGAATCTCCCAGCTGCATCAGGTTCTCAGCAATTCCTAGGCTCTATGGTGATCAGAGAGAAATAATCACTTTATACTCTACTCTGCAATTCCAGTTATTTAAAGTTGACTACGGTTAGCTTCCTTCTATGATATGCTTACATTACTACAGAGGAGTTTTATAGCAATTCAGTGACAGATCATGAAGAATCTGAAGAGCCACCCAATTCTGGGGGGATAGATGCAGTGTGCGTATTCCCCACACTGACTTTTTGGCCATGGCATAGTTCAGAGATGTGCTGCTGTGGTCTATTTTCTACCTTCTAGGCAACCCTAATTTCCCCTCTATTGGTAGCCAAAGATCAGCTACAATCCTGAACTCAGTCTGTTTTATCAGAGGATAATGGTATATTTTCAAATGAACCTAAATTACTTGGGGAAAAGTCAGTAGAACTTGGAATTTGAAAATGTTATCCTACTTCTTCAGTCCAGGCTAACAGGTGCCCTCTTTAAATGAAGCTGCCAGTTTCACTGGCATATGTGACCACCAACTCCCACTGCATATGTCAACTTTCCACATGACACCTATATCAAACCCTGGGTGCATCAGCTAGAGCACAGGAGATCTGCTTGGCTCCAATCAGTCACCAGAATTGCCCTTGCAGTGGGACTTTGCTTGTTTGAATTTCTGTGTGTTACAGGATCCAAAGCCACTTTACAAAAACATACAACCACTCGGCATTTCAGGGACAGACCTAGGTTGATTGTTTTTCCCACCAGTGAAATACAGCCACTTCTAGGGAGGAACAGAGATGCTGTTCACAAGCATCTCCATACAGCAGTTTAGAACAAGTGACTGAGAACAATGTACAAGCAAAACTACCAGGGGAATTCAGATAATCAGAATGAAATTGCTCACACTAAAATTTGACCAATCCACTGGGATTAGCACCCTAGTTCTGAAAAAAGTGCCACATGACATCCAGGGGACTGAGAAATTAGGACCTCTGTTTTATTCTCATCTGGAAGTAACACAGTGGTCTCTAATTCTATGTAGGTTTTGGGCTCAACATGATGTTTTTTTGCCCTCTGAGTCATACTCTGCATTATACTTATTTGGAGTACTGTAGATTTTCCTTGGACGTCTTCTATATGACTACCAGCCTTCCTCACCTTGATTAGCTTGCTCCACATCACTTACTTTGCACCATCCTGCTTAACTTAAGAAGATGAAGTAAAAGCGTGACTATCATTCTGCTATTGTACAAATGATGGTTTATATTTTTAACTCTGTAAAACCCTTTGGTGACTCTGAATTTGTTAGGAAAGATGTGTTCTTCTATCTCCCTCTATCTGAAAGAGAATTATTTTACTCAGCAGTATTTGAATGGAGCTGAAATTGACATGCTTGCTTCTTCAGCATCACATCAATTGCTTTCCATAATGACATATCTGGCAAAAATACCTTTGATTGCGAGCATCATTGCACAGTAACTCTCATGTCTGAGTTATCTTGCAAGAGGGTGAAAATGTTTTTGGGACCTAATAAAAAAAATATTGTTCCAAAAAATAATCCAGAGAAAGTAATACATTAAAAACAATATTCACTAGTTTCCATAGGGCTATCCTTCATTATTTTAAGGTAGGTTAAAAAAAATCTTCATAGCATCTACTTAATCATGACAATCTAATAGCAAAGCAGAATCCTGCACATCAGTGCAAAATAATAATGGGTTTTGTGCACTGAAAAACTTGAGAGCAAATAGCATTAGACCTGCACACCTGTTTGTTGGAGCATTACACTCATAAAACAGACCCTGAGAGGCCCCACAGCAGAACACATAAGCAGAGTAAGGGGCATTTATAAAATAAAATTAAGCTTGCCACTTGTAGTGAGAAAACAATTCAAGATGGGTATAAACTTTGCCAGATGACGCTATGTTTAAGATGTCTTATAAATGTCAATGAGCAGAAAATCTGGGTGGCAAAGAGAAAAAAAAGTGTCTATGCAGAATAAGGGAGGGCTTACCAGTACACCAGGGAGATGAATATGCAGCACAATGGACAGGCCCTAAGGAGAAGGCTGAATCTTGGCAGGTGTAACACCATTTGACATTGGCTGAGTGGCACTAGCTAAGCCAGATGGGTCCCAGTGCATGAAGGATTTCACACTCTTGATCAGATGCCTCTTAGGAATACGTTACCAGATGAGTTGTAGCATTAGCTGTTTATAAAACCCCTTCTCCCAAAGTGAGTACTGATGATGATGGAAGATGCTCAGACCTCAACAAAAGCTGCAGTCACGTCCTTTGGTTTTGTTCCAACCACATCTTCCTCCAAAGCTAGTAGAGATATATTTGCAAAGCAGTGGCAGGGAGGAGCCATCCCCCATCCCACTTCATGTGACAATGGGACCAACAGTCTTACTCCTCCACAGAGCAGTTGCAGCTGATGGGTTATGCCCCATCAGCCCTCCTGTCTCTTAGTACCACTAGTATCCTTCAGGGAATATAGCAGGTTACAGAAGAACTCATATGAGAAGAAGGTGAAGCCAGTAGAGAGAGCAGCCTTCAGCAAGCTGGGGGATAGACCCTTAAACAATCCAACAGGCCCCTCCTCTCGCACAATCTGTCCAGCACAGTCCATTAGACCCTTGTATGTCCGAACCTGGGGGAGAAGAATTGAGAGAGTAAAGAGAGCAACAGTCCAAACCCAAGCCCTCAGGACAGGATTCTCTCCGAAAATTCTCTATTACATACCACACCTCAATGAAAGGGACATAGAGGACTTAAAAGGAAGCCATACAGTGGAGATTCTAGGGATATTCACTATGGCTAATTGTCAGTAGCGGAGAATCAATTTGAGCATGTACTGTTTTGTAGTCGCAGGAACCAGAGCCACAAATTACAACATTTACCATTATCAGCAATAGCTTGCACACTAACTGAATGGCAGGAAATCCTTTAGACCATAATTCATGCACTGTTCATATTACACAATTTGTAGAGCAACCACTTCAGAATGTGTATACAGAAGGCCTCCAAGATGCGACTGCCTGAGTTCCGACCCCCCGCACTTACAACCATTTTTGTAAGTGCGGAAAGGGTCGTAAACCCCCGACTTATATCCTTGGCCCACATTTATGATGGTGCACAGCACCTACCCTAAATGCGGGTTTGAGTTACGACGCCCCCGACTTGCGACGCTTCCTCTGGAACCAATTGCATCTATTATTTTCCATGTAGAATCACAGACTTTTAGGCCATAAAGAACCATCATGATCATCTAGTCCAGCGTTTCTTAAACAATTTTTTTAATGAGGAATGCCAAGGATTTTTTTGTTGAGCAAAAAGGGGGGGGGCCATTTTGAACTCTGTTGTTCTCTGTGGCACTCCTCCAACTGTCTCGTGGCACACCAGTGTTCCCCAGAACACTTTAAGAAACACTAATCTAGTCTGACCTCCTGCACACTGCAGGCCAGAGAACCTTACCCACCCTTCCTGTAATAGACCCATAACCTCTGGATGAGCTATTGAAGTCCTCAAAACATGATTTAAAAACTGCAAGGTGCAGAGAATCCCCATTTACATAAGTTTAAACTTGTAAATGAGTCATGCCCCATGCTACAGAAGAAGTCCAAAAGCCCTGTGAGCTCTGACACTCTGACCTAGGGAAAAATGCCTTCCCAGTGTTCCCGGTAAGCTGTTTACTTGTGTGGTCACTCAAGAGAGAGTCAAATGATTAGCAGAATGAGAGCCAGATGATTAGCAGTGCGTCTACAGCTAGGTTTTTTGTTTCTCCATTCGCACATGCCTCAATGCACATAAAATTTATTATACAATTAGAAAAAAACTGCATTTGGTTGGAAAAGTTTAGAGGGAACGTGGTTCCCAACCCCAAATGTGGTGATCAGTTATATCCTGAACATTTTAGCAAGACCCAACAGCCTGTCACAGATCAGCTGTTATTGTTACAATACCAACCGCACCAAAAATTTCCCAAGTGGTCTTTGAAGCCAGTTAGGGGAGAAGTAATGCCAAAAAATCTAAGAGACTATTCCAGAACTTCTCTCCTTTGATGGTTAGAAACTTTCATCTAAAACTTGTTGGTGGCCAGTTTACATCTATTTGTTCTTGTGTTAACATTGGTGCTTAATTTAAACAACTCATCTCTCTCCCTAGTATTTACATCCTTCCCTCTCAAACTACGAATCTGTCATTGCTTCAATTTGCACATTAGGCCACTATTAACTGGAAAGGAATTTTTCATATTGGGGCAGAAAGGAAATGTTTCTCTAACACTATTTTTAAAATGGCTATTTTAAGTTGCTTAGGAATGCTTGAAGTATTTAATTTACTTTATAAATCTCTTTAGACACACACCATGTACTGAATGCCTACTCCATAAATTAAAATACAATAGGAAGATTTTCATGTCACCTTGATATGCAAATAAAAAAATAAATAGATCCAAATTCCTCCAAACTTTCATTCATCCCGTCTTCAAGAACACAGTGCAAGTGAGGCAGGGACAGATTTTTAAAAGGCACCTAATTCTCACAAATAAATATGAGTTAGGCATCTAAATATGTTTAAAAATTTTACCCTCAGTCAACAGTAAATTTATTATATGGCTATGAATACTGTCAATCCCCAAGGCCCCTTTGAGGCTCCCACTAGCCTATATCTACACACACAGACATAGTGTACACTACTCAGTTGGGTCATCTTCATGAAAGCCAATTTATTCCAATTGTCAACAGAAGTAACTGCTGATTGTTTATAACAGCACAAGCAAAAATTCTGCATTTGGCCAAGACTTCAGAATTTCAACATCAGTTTAACACAGAAATTACAAAATTAGCAAGACAGATGATTTTTAAAAGTCATGGTTATTTTTACTCATTACGGTCTTTTACTTAATTTCAGGTCTTTTCAGTAATGTATGTTTCTAGAAGGAAAAATAATTGCCTAATCAATGTACCTGTTTATCTGGGATGACTGGTTCACCCTAAATAACTGCTCAATAAAAGAATTTTCTTTACTCTCTTGTGAACAAATCAACCAATATCTCCATGCTTTGGTAGGTCTAGAGAGGAAATAAACAGAACCCTGTTCAAAAGGAGATGCTACAGCTGAGTTTTCTGGGTAATATATATTTCTTGCCCTTCAACATATGAAAACCAGTTGATCAAAATATCTCTCACCTGCCCAAAGGCTGCCCGGGCCTGCTCAAAGCCTCCCACCTGCAACCGCTTTTTGAACAGGTCAAAAGGATAAGTAAGGGTTTTGCTGATAACTCCGGCACAACTGCCACACACAAGGTTTTTAACATTACCTGAAAAGCAGAGGAGTGGAAAGAGAATGGAGGGAGGAAATGGAAGATTTCAAGGCAGTTCTAATTTATAAAATCATCATGGAAAGTAAATTAGAATAATTTATTCTGAGACTGTAAGTATAGGAAGGACCATCAGGATAATCTAGTCTCAACTTTTGCAAACAACAGGAAATGGAACCTCACCCTGGAATTTTTGCATCAAGTCCACAACTTTTTTGAAAGCTAAGCAATCTTAATTTAAAGACTGGTTTATTTATTTATTTATTTATTCTGCAACTCTGTGAAATGGCAATATACAAAAGAAATAATAATAGAAGCTTTCACATTGCTAGAGAAAAATACTGGAGATTGGTAATAGACTATGGATCCTTGTACATCCAATTGAAGGTTCCAATCAGAACAGGCTGGTAGAGATCAGAAGTTGGTACCATGACTAAGTATTTCACAGTCCCAAGCACCTACCTTCGAATGGCATCACACATTCATACAATTGTTGCAGGAGATTGTAAAAGGAGAACTGGAGACCAGCGTATGGAAAGACAGCAATGATAGTGGGAGTCAAACCCCTGTAGAAGGTCAGAGGCCCTTCTGTCTGGTACATGGTTACCACGGCATGGCGAAGGTTTCGGTAAACCTAAACAACAAGGAACAGTACAATTTTCCGGTGAGATATACTTATAATCAGTTATCCAGAAATCAGTCACATTCCTGATATTGATCATAGGAATTCCCATCTTTCAATATACAGCTTGATTTTTAGCACAAGGAGATTAAGAAAACCATTTCCTGTATTGGCAGATGGACACTCTCTGTTGATAATAACTAAAACCAACTGGCTGAATAAACATGGATTTCTTCCACATTAGACTAACTGAACCAACAAACCCTCAGTTCTGCTTCACACGGATATCCCATTGAAAGACAAGGCTGGACATAGCATAATGAAGTTGTCCAAACTCTGATTCTGGTTAAAAAAAAAAAAAAAAAAAAAAAAAGTCCTAGAGATGGGTCCTGATGACTGAGAACTCCCTGGTGTGAACAGCTTCAGAAAGTGACAATAAGGGCAGGCTGGCAGAACAGGACAGCTATTATAGAAGATAAGGCAGGATGTAACTGCAAAACACAGCTGACTTTACAGATAAAAAGAGTGTCCTTCACAGATTCTTAATTTACAAGGGTATGTCTACACTAGCCCCCTAGTTTGAACTAGGGATGCTAATGTAGACATTCGAAGTTGCAAATGAAGCCCGGGATTTAAATATCTCAGGCTTTATTTGCATGTTCCCGTCCAGTCGCCATTTTGAAATTCCACTAGCCTGAAGTAACTGTCCCCAGCTACACGCAGCAGTGAAACGGCAATTTGAACTAAGTCCTTAGTTCAAATTAACTGTTACTCCTCCTGGAATAAGGTGTAACAGTTAATTCGAACTAAGGACTTAGTTCAAATTGCCGTTTCACTGCCGCGTGTAGCCGCGCGCGGGCAGTTACTTCGGGCTAGTGGAATTTCAAAATGGCGACCAGATGGAAACATGCAAATAAAGCCTGGGATATTTAAATCCCGGGCTTCATTTGCAACTTCGAATGTCTACATTAGCCTCCCTAGTTCAAACTAGGGGGCTAGAGTAGACACACCCCAAGAGTGATGTCAAGTATGCTAGGAACAGCTTTTTACTCAAAAAGCTGAGAACATCTCTTGACCACTGTTTGGTGGCAAGAAAACACTAGTACTCAAAGACTTATTGTACTAAGAAATCTAGCTGCTACTTATATTTTTGATAATCTTCTGAAATATTTTAGCTCACCGGCACTTGTATTTGTTTCAGCGGTGCGTTTTCCTCCTCATAGACTAAGTTTCTCTGTTTATTCCTGCACTAAAGCCCTGGCACTGACTATATGCGGATGCATTGTGATTCCATTGCAAGCCAAGCAGAAATACTGTAAGAAAATGGCTCCAATTCAAAATTAAGTGTCTCCAGGAAGAACAAAGGGGAGAAAGAGCCGGGTATAAACAAAAATATGAAACTGGATTTCTAGAGGACTACTTTAAAACTTCATGTCTATAAAAACCTGCATGTCTCTTTGTACAATTCAGGTTTATGAACCAACAATGTGACATAGTTGTTAAAAATGATTACATCTTTTTGAGATATAATAGCAACGGTGTTGTAAGACAAGAGAAATAATTATCCCACTGGTAATTATCCTACTCGGCACTGGTGAGGCCTCAGCTGGACACTGTGTCCAGTTCTTTCTTAAAGTGTGGTGACCAAATGTGGACATACTGGAGACAGTCCAAAGAGCAATATACAAATTATGTAAGATTTCAAAACCTGACCTATGAAGAAAGGTTAAAAATACTAAAGAAATTTAGTCTTGAGAAAGACGACAGAGGGAGCACCTAGTAACAGTCTTCAAATATCTCAAGGGTTGTAAAAAGGATGACGAAAAACTGTTCTCCATGTCCACTGAAGCTAGGATGTGAAGTAATGGTCTTAGTATTCAATAAAAGGGTACGTCTACACTTGCTCCCTATCTGTAGAGATTAGAGAGATTTAGATTAGATATTAGGAAAAGCTTTCTAACTATATAGATCAGAGAGGGGCAACCTAGACTAGTGAGTAGGCTGCATGAGTAGCCCTTCTTCATCTCAGTCAGTCACAACCAAGATAGTCTCCTGGGAAAGGATAGTTTTTCTAATTGAACTTGGCGTACCTAGACTTTATGGGGTATGGTGATTTAACTGTAGTGGTGCTTTGATTGGATGCAGAGGGAGCACCCGGCTCTCAAAACGTTGTGTAATATCAGCATGCACCTCATTACACGTGTCCTTGTTTTAAGTGCATGTCACTTTTGTAATACCAATAGGAAAAAAACTATGAGGATGAAAACAAGCAGAATCTGGCAACCCTGTGCATGGGCAATGGAAAGCAAAATGTCTCATGGGCCACATATAGAACACCAATGGGCCACAGGTTGCCCACACTGATATGGATAATTAAGCACTAGAAGGCTTCTAAAAAAGCTTGTGGAATCCCTATCACTGGAGGTTTTTAAAAACAGGTTAGGCAAACAGCTGATAGGGACGGTCTAGGTATATACTCAGTCCTGCTTCAGTTCAGGAGGCTGGACTAGATGACATCCTTTCTAGTCCTACATTTCTATGATTCTAGGTTTGAGATATGTCCCCTAACGAAGAGCAAAAGAGTACCCAAGTGAGAGCCATATCAGCCACACCAAAAAGAACAGTTTCTCCTTCGCTCTGCCAGGACAAAGCATGTGTGTCAACGGCCCAAAGGATAACTTGTCAGTAATGACATTAATACCTATTATGGGCTCCAGCCTTCCCAGATCACCTGCTGGAAGTTGTGCAGTATTCAGTCTTTCCCATGCTAATCTGAATGAAATCATGGCTACCATCAACCAATTTGACAAGTCTGAAGGTCTTCTCCCCTAACTCATACCTTAGGCTCGCCCTGAGCAGCAAAGCGGGTACGTAGTGTGTCAAGGGGCTGAACGGTCATGGTAGCAGTGCAAGCAGCCAGGCCACCACAAACAAAGTGTACGATGAAGTTGCGAGCGTTGTATGGTGTGGCATTGTGCACCAATTCTGTCAGGCACTCAAAGGTCACAAACTTTCAAAGAAACAGAAATATACGTCACAGAGAAAACTCTTACCACCAACACCTGTAACCCTCTTGTTTCTGCCATATTGTAACAAAAATAAATAGATAAATAAATCCATCATTTGCAATCTCATAAAGTGGATACTTTAAGGACACAGCCATCAAATTGGGAAATATTCTTGGCATTCAAAATCTCCAATTCTCCCTTTAGGAGAATACAGTCTGGGATTTAAAACAAAAAGGCATTCTAGGGCAATCCCATTTTAACTCTCTCTCCTCTCAACCAATTATTTATTAAATAATACATATTTGGTTCTTATATATCATCACCTTTCAATAGACGGTCTCACAGGTTCAGCAAACATTAATAAACTAAGCTTCACAACAACCTGAGAATTAGTATTATCAACACTGTCATTTTCAATGACCAGAGACAGTAAATGAACGAGAAAGTTAAGTGACCCAGCCAAGGACTCATCTGAGAATAGAACCTACATCTCTGCTCTTGGTCCACTGCTCTATTATCAGCTAATCAGACTGCCAGAGTCTTCACTTTGGCAGTTATGACAGAATGCACCTGCTGAGAAAACCCCTATATGAACTAAAAATTTCAGAGTAAATCTAGCCCAGGACACCTTACTTGGACAGCTCCATAGCTGACTGAAAGGAGCTGAGCAGGCACATGCCCCTTCCAGAACGCTGTCAGCCCTTCCTCAAGAAGGATCCGGTGTGTGCTTTGCAAGATGCCATGATATTTAGCCAGTGGATTTCTGGAGGATATTTGTTCAATCTGAAGCTGAAGAAGAACAAAGAAAATATTTTATAATGTGATCTGCTTCAAGGACCTAAACATGATCTTTAGAACACTCAGTGGCTTACATTACAACTCAGACCCCCCTTGTCAATGTTCCCTCATGGCAGCTACAACTGGCTAGATACCACTGCTGCTGGTCCTTGAGAGCTGGGGGAAGAATAAGAGGTATGTGCAATGCCAAAGAGCTATGATATTCAACAAAAATGTTAATACAACTAAATTAGAGCAGGTGTACAGAAAGGAAAAAGAGAAGGAAGAACAAGAAAAATACAAGCACTATGTACACAAAAATAAGACAGAGCAGTAAAAATACATCAGTTTGTTAACAGAAAGCTGAAATGGCCCCAAAGGAGAAATTGGTCTGTTTACCTTGTATAATCTGTATTTATCTCCTACACAGAGGTTTAATCAGCTATGCAATAGCTTCTGGGTGTACTGTGACACTGGCAACAATTTATTTAAATATTATAAAAGGTTAAAAGGTAAAGTGTTGCTTCCTTTTATTCTCTTAAAGGTCACAGGTGCATCACAGGGGCTGTTGGGAAAAGTACCTGAAAGCGAATCTTGATGACATCCAAAGGGCTGATTAGAGCCCGAGTGACAAACCCAGATGCAGATCCTGCCAGAGCTACTTCCACAGCTGAGATGGACTTCACTTCACATTTGGGGTCATAACCGACCATCACTGTCTGGTCCACAGGCAGCCTCCACCTGCATCAACCTACAGGAGCACTACAGTCCAAAACAGAAAAGAACGAGGAGTTTTCAGTGAGAGGTCTGCTTTAGGGATGTTAAGTAGCAATTAATAAGCTAATTGAGTAGTCGATGGAATTTCCATCGACTACTCGATTAGTCAATATGGGGGGGGGGGACACAAGCCAGGACTGAGCAATTCCGGATCGCGCTGCATCCCCTGCTGCGCCTCCATGCCTGGCCTTAGGGCAAGGTGAGCAAGGCAGCTGTCTTGGGCCCCGTGGCTTCAGGGCCTCACGCTGCAATTGACAACTTTTTGGTGTGAATCAGGTGGCTAATTCAGCCTCACAAGAGATGCCTCAGGCACTGAAACTGCCTGATTCCTGTCGAGAGATGCCTGACTCTGGATCACTAGCTGCAACACTAGCTATGGTGATTGGCCCCGGCTACTTTCGTGCTACCCAATGGTGGCCTGGGCTTGGGTTTGAAGCCCTGTCAGAGCACACGCTCCCCACACTCCCTCCTGGCTGCTTCCTCCACCTGCCGCTCGCTGCCCAGCCCAGGTGAGCAGGGCTGAGCTGGCTCCTACGGCCCAAACAAAACTCACCCAGGGCTTGTGGATGGGTGGGCCTGGGAAGGGAGTTTCCTGGTCTGGTACCTGCAACAGGATGGAGTAGTGGGGGCAGTTCCTTTTCCGGCCCCACTCCCTAGGGCTCTGCCTGCAATGTGGCATCCACAGTCTGGGCACCCCTGTCAGCTTTTTGGCTGGGCCTGTGCGCCTCTGCCTCCCCTGTGGAGACTCCTGGGGGGAACCAGCTCCTGACCCCTCTCCTTGCTGCCTCTGATACTGAAGCAGCAAGAGAGGGGAAGCAAGTAGTGACTTGACTAGTCATTTACATCCCTAGTCTACTTCTCATAGAATCACAGGTCAAGTCCAGTCCTTGGCCCAACACCATCTAGACAGCAGTGGGAAACCGTTTTTCGGTCTGGGGCCACAGACCCACAGAAAAATCAGTTGGGGGCCGGAGCTGTGAAGAGGCTGCAGGGAGCCTGGAGAGCCAGCATGGGCTCCCTAATGCTGGGGGAGGCACTCAGCCTTGGGGGCCAGATCCAGGCAACCCAGGGGCTGCATCCAGCTTCCGGGCCTTAGGTTCCCCACCCTCATCTAGGCCATCCTTGACAGGCATTTGTCTAACCTGCTCTTAAAAATCTTCAGTGTCAGAGATCCCACAGCCCCCTTAAGGCAATTTATTTCAGTAGTTAGCCACCCTGACAGGAAGTTTTTCCTAAAGTGCAACCTAAGCCTCCCTTACTGCAATTTAAGCCCATTGCTTCTAGTCCTATCATCAGAAGTTAAGAACAACAATTTTTTTCTCTCCTTCTCTCAGAAGAGCAAAGAGATCCCTGTTACACAACACGCTAGCCTCAGGCCTGTGAATATTTTGTAGCCCCAACAGGAAATCCCAACTCCTAACACTGCTCTCCTCCCCCCCGCCACCCCCGACCACCACCAGACCCCATGGTTTATGCAAACAGAAACAATCATAAAATAACATAAATGGTCCGCAGCCAGCCTACTATTTAGTCTGCAGAAGAGAAGAGCGAGGGGGGATTTGATAGCAGCCTTCAACATCCTGAAGGGAGGTTCCAAAGAGGCTGGAGAGAGGCTGTTCTCAGTAGTGACAGATGGCAGAACAAGGAGCAATGGTCTCAAGTTGTGGTGGGAGAGGTCCAGCTTGGATATTAGGAAAATCTATTTCACTAGGAGGGTGGTGAAGCACTGGGATGGCTTCCCTAGGGAAGTAGTGGAGTCTCCATCCCTAGAGGTGTTTAAGTCTCGGCTTGACAAAGCCCTGGCCGGGTTGATTTAGCTGGGATTGGTCCTGCCTAGAGCAGGGGCTGGACTTGACGACCTTCTGAGGTCCCTTCCAGCTCTATGACTCTACTAAAGGCAACACGAATACACTAACATTTGAACGAGACATGCTGGGACCAGCGCTGCTAGAGGTGGCTGATCATGGGCGGGAGTGGTGCTTCCCGGCGGGGACGTGCAGCAGGGGCAAGTACTGAGCAGGACTGGGGCAGGCTGCGAGGCCGGTCGCTGGTGCGGACGGGGGCGCGCCGGGGTTCCAAAAGAGGGTGGCGGGGGCGCGCGCCGAGCGGGTCTCTAGTGTGGACAGGGACGCGCCGGGGTTCCGAGGGACGGTTGCGCGCACGCGCCGCGGGCGGGTCGGCGGTTGGACGGGGGCGCGCCGGAGTTCCCAGGGATGGTGGCGGGCACGCGCCGCGGGCGGGTCGGCAGTGTGGACGGGAACGCGCCGGGGACGAGGCTGCCCTAGATCAGGGCACCTCAGATTGTCCCCCTCAGGCGTCTGCCCCCAGCGGCCCTGCCGCCGCCCGACCTGAGGAGACAGGACGCCGCCGCTCACCCCGTTGCTGCCCAGGACGCTGTCGCCTCCTCATGGCGCTGCCCAGAGCCGCTCCCCGGTCCCTGACCTCCGCCCAGGCCCGTCCTGGACCTGGAGGACACATCACAGACTGCGCATGCTCACGACCATTACTGGCGCGCGGCCTGCTGGGAGATGTAGTCAAGCCAGGTCGTGGAAACAGGGCGGGGCGCATGTGTGCGGGGCAAAGGGGCGCCGCTGGCTGGGCGTAGAGGTTGGTCCCTATGCACCCGTCCTCTAGCAGCCTGGGCTCAGGGAGCCGGGCAGCCACAGGCAGTGAGAACACAAAGGAAGAGCCTGGCTTTCAAACCTGTTTGCTCCCACCCCCATCCCTTTGCACAAGTCCTAAGCCACCCTGCACTGCAGCAGTAACCACTGGCTCCTGCTGCCTGGCTGCCCTAGAACCACTGCTCGGAAACAGGGAGGGGGAGCTGTACACACACCCCAGGGGCCCTGGAACAATTTGTACAATGAGTGAGGGAGAGGGGTCTGAGAGCCAGTGAACCACATTTTAAGAAAGAGGTGGAAAAACTGGAGAGGGTCTAGAGAGGAGCAATAGAACTGAATAAAGGCCTGGAAAACAGCACCAATTAGGGAAGACTGAACACTTGGGTTTGTTTAGTTTGGAAAAGAGAAGATTGAGAGGGGACAAGGTTGCAGTTTTTAAGTACCTAAAAAGGGGTTAC
This sequence comes from Pelodiscus sinensis, assembly GCF_052426305.1. NCBI lineage: Eukaryota > Metazoa > Chordata > Testudines > Trionychidae > Pelodiscus > Pelodiscus sinensis. The sequence goes on from NC_143071.1 coordinate 18,491,250, forward strand.
AAGGAGGAGGGAGAAAAATTATTCTCATTGACCTCTGATGATAGGAGAGGATGCAATGGGCTTAAATTGCAGCAAGGGAGATTTTAGGTTGGACATTAATCACCTTGACAGGAAGTTTTTCCTAAACCCTGGAATAAGTTGCCTAGAGAGGTTGTGGAATCTCCCTCATTGGAGATATTTAAGAGCCGGTTAGATAGACATCTACCAGGGATTATCCAGATCTCTGATGTATAACATGCTAGCCACTAGCCACATGTGGCTATTTAACCAGGTGAATTTGGCTAATTGGCTTGATCAATGTGGCTATTGGGCCAGTTTAGTCAGGCTAAGTCGCTATAGAAGTAGCCACTGTGGCTACTGCTTCAGAACAGGTTGAACACCACAGATCTAGATGGTGCTTGGTCCTACTGTGAAGGCAGGGGAACTGGACTTGATGACCTCTGGAGGTCCCATCCAGTTCTAGTATATAACCAACCTGTAACCCTGCATGTAATGGAAATCTCTTCAAGCCAGAGGGCTGCAGCACCTCCCACACCTCTAGTTTGAGAGTAAAATCTTTACACATTTATAACAAGTGGCATTCAGCTACTATTCTCTTTAATTCCTTCCCCAAATCCAAGCTTTAGTTGGACACATTCCAGCTACCATTAGAGTTACAGCGCTACTGAATTTTCTTCTCCATGTCTCTCCATCCCTGCCTCCCAACCTGTCCTAGGAAATCGTTTAGGGTGATAAGAGGAAAAGGTCCCACCACACACATCTTGATCTTTGCAACAGAGGAAACATACATTTTAAGAGCAGGTTAGATAGACATCTATCAGGGATGGTCTAGATAGTACTGGGTCCTGCCATGAGCGCAGGGGACCGGATTCGATGACCTCTCAAGGTCCCTTCCAGTTCTAGTGTTCTATGATTCTATGAGGCTACATCTACACTACAAGGTTTTTGTGCAAAAATGTCCATTTTTGCACAAAAAAGCCTTTTTTGTGCAAAAATCCACGGAGTGTCCACACCTCAAGTGCATTTTTGTGCAAGAAAATCTATAGTCAATCGACAAATCAGAGGGCTTTTTGTGGTGTAGGTTTACCTCCTTCTATGAGGCATAACTCCTTTTTGCACTACAGCTCATGTGCAAAAAGGCATGTGTGGATGCTCCACAGGGGTTTCTTGCACAAAAAGAGCCTATCCGAAAAAGCACAGGTGCTCTGATGGCCATTCTGTGAATGGTCATCAGAGCTTTCTTGCGCAAGAGCGTATATGCAGTGTGGATGTGCTTTTGCACAAGAAGTTTTTGCGCAAGAACTCTTCCACAAAAGACTTCTTGCGCAAAAACCCTGCAGTGTAGACATAGCCTGATTGTAAAAGGGACTTCTGCCCATTTAAAGATCTGGAGCTAGCCAATCCTGGTCTCAGGCAAATCTCCCTTTTGGGAAAGAGGTGCTTGGGCCTCCAGAGACAATTATCACATCTTCCTCTGATGAGGTCAGGTACTTGCTACAGGATCAGAATGCAATTGAGAGAAGTCCCAGGTAGATGGCCTGTAGAAGGATGGGGGAATATGTAAATACAACTCTGTATTAATCATTTTCATACAACCTTGTATTGACATAACCTTGTATTATGTCTTTTCATACTACATAACTTCCATTTTCATATAACTTTGTATTAAGTTCTTCTATATAGAAACTTTTTATTAAGTTTTAGTATATTATTATAGTTATGTCTTTGTATCAGAATAGATCTCTCCCCTTTACTTAATTGATTGCCCTGTTCAATGAATGAGGTGTGAAAGGATAATGCCTGGAAGGCAAACACCTCTGAGCAGCTACAACAGTTGGAGAGGGGATGGAAGCCATATCTAAGAACAATAAGACCTGTCAAGTGGGCTCAATGAAAGAAGATCAGACATATTGAGGGCCTTGGGACTCAGAAGCAGGCACCTTCCTTTGAAAAGCACCGACTTTGAAGATGAATGTGGCAGCATTAAGACAACACCCAGAAAGTGCCACAGATGACCAATTGACACAGACACAGATTTTGCATGTACATATGATGACTAACTGGTATAGATTTGCATGAGAGGGAAACTACAGTAAATCTAAGATGTCTTGCAAGAGGACCCAGGTTCTTACTAACATCAGAGTATCTATCGGGATCAGCAGAAGCCTGGTTCCACCCCTCCCTCATCGAACTCACATGGCCAGTGAAGTTAGGGGGAGCAACAGGCTGGTAACAGGACAGAGTGTGCCTGTGTGTGTGTGAATGCATGAGTGAAATATATATCAGATGCATATGATAGTAGTGATTGATATATGTATTACCAATAAGTGTGGTGTTTTGCCTTATCTCCTTGCAAAAGATCCTGTGCAGTTTTTTAAGCACAAATACATTGGTTTTGTGTTCAAACCCAAGATTCACAAGGAGTGTGTCCTTTTGTTTTGTTTTTAAATTCAGCGTACCTACCATATACTAGTCACTATGGACACAGGCAAGATATAATAGGCAATATATAGTAAGATATAAATACACATGCCAGATTAAGTGGATGTTAGAGCATAGAAGCATGTTACTCTAGACCAGTGGTCTCCAACCTTTTTACACCCAAGATCACTTTTTAAATGTCAGGACAAGCCAAGATCTACCCCAACCCTTCCCCAAGACCCCACCCTTTCCTTAAGGCCCCGCCCTCTCTGTTCCCCTTCTCTCCATCACTTGCTATCCCCGGCCCTTATACACTCTCAGGGCTACACTGCCACTTTTTTCAATCCTTCTGTTTGAAGAGATTTTTCTGACATTTGGCCCATCCTGCGACAAATGTTGGAAAACCCCTTTCTTTTGGAAGACCCCTTATTCCTCATGCAACGAGGAATACAGGGGCTGCCAAAAGAGCGTGTTTGCCTGAAAAACTCCTGCAGTCTAGCTGTACCATCACAGGGTTGAGACAGGAGGTGCGGGCTCTAGGGTGTGAATGAGGGATTTAGGTGTGGGAAAAAGTGAGAATTACAAGCTCTGGGAGGGAATTTGGATGCAGGAGGATGTGGAGAAGGGGATGCTGGCTCAGGGAGGGGGCTCCAGGCTGGGGAGTGCTGGGCTCAGGTGAAGGGTTGGGGTGCTGAGCAAGCCACAGTTTTGTGGATGTGAGGGTGCAGGAGTTTGGGTTGGGGTGTGTGAGGAGCTCAGGGCAGGGAGGTTGGTAGTATGATTTGCAGTATGTGAACGGTGAAAGAGTGTTGTGGCAGAGCATGACACTAAATCTATAGAAAGTTGGGTCTTACAACCATAAAAATGGGGTGTGTAGCCATGAAGCTTTGGGTTAGTCAGAGCATCAGAATGTGGCCAACAGAACCTGGCTATTTCCCTGTACCCAGCCATCTTGGCCACTAGCACGAATAAGACTGTAACACCTCCTGTAGGATGCGCGCATGTGTGTGAGAGAACGAATGAGTGCACATGCTGTATTTGCAATAAAAGGAAATTACTCACTTCACGCAGTAACAACTGTTCTTCAAGGTGTGTCCCCCCCATGGGTGCTCCACTGTTGGTGACAGGTTATCCCCGGAATCGCAGTTCGGAGCTTTTTCCCTAGCAGTTTACTGTCAGGCCGCACATGCGCAGGAGGCAGCTCACACCATTGGTGTTTTGACAGCTGCTTTGCGCGTGACCCAACCCTTCCCCTTCAATTCCTCGATTGTGCCCGAGTATACTTAACTCTGAGCAGACGGGAGGAAGAGAGGGGCGTGGAGCACCCACAGGGACACACACCTCAAAGAACAGTCATTACTGCATAAAGTGAGTAACTTCCTTTTCTTCTTTGGGTGATGTCTCCGTGGGTGCTTCACAGTTGGGGTGTCTAGACTACATGGCTCCGTCGACGGAGCCATGTAGATGAGTTTACTAGACATAGCAAAATGAAGCGGTGATTTAGATAATCGCCACTTCATTTACATCAAAATGGCCACCACGCTGTGCCAATCAGCTGATTGTTGGCACAGCACTGTAGTCTAGACAGGGATCAACCGACCCCAGCACCCTTTGTCATCAGATCCTGTAAGCCTGGGCAAGTAGGATGCTCTCAGGATAACACCATGTTGGATACACCAGTTCCAAAGGTGAGTGGCCTTTGTGCAGAGGGATTGGGAGCGTGCACCCCTCTGCCTGTTTATATAAAACATAGTGATTGTACTGTCCATGAGTAAGCACACTGTGCGATTGGTAATGAGTGCTTGCAGGTGTTCCTGACAGCCCTGAATTCTAACAATTTGATGTGTAGAAATGCTTCGTGCTGTGACCATTTTCGCTGCACAGTATGGTGACTCACCCAGCCTATGAGTGAGGCATCCGTGGTGATTGCACGGATAGTTTGGGTTGACGGAAGGGACTCCTGTGCGTAAATTACGGGGTGGGGGGGGATGTCCACAACCTGAGGGATTGGAGCACGTGACTGGGAACGGAAACTGACTTGTGGAGCAGGTGATGAGATGGCTTGTAAACTGAGGTCAGCCAATGTTGCAGGGTGGGAAAATGGAGATGTGCAAACTGGACAACATATGTCGTGACAGCCATGTGGCCCAATATTTGGAGACAGGTATGAACAGTAGTGACTGGGTTTGTAGATACCACATTGATGAGATCGCGGAGGGTATTGAACCACTGTTGAGGTAAGTAGGCTTGAACCAATATGGAATCAAGGCAAGCCCCTATGAATTCTATTTATTGGAGTGGAAGTGGGGTAGATTTCTACTCATTTATCAGAAGCCCCAGGCAGGGGCAGCAGGCTTGTATAATTTTTGGTGGTGCCCAGAATGGGTCTAGTCCCCCCTTCCTCCACCCGCCCTGTCAACCAATATATATATTTTATTAAATAATGTAAAAATGGACTGGAAACCGTAAGTGTTTAACAGTTTCCCTACATTTTTCATAAGAAAAAATGATTTAACTAAGAATATCAATGTTATTAACACTCTTTTGAATATGGAAACAACCAAGCACTCTTTGATCAATAACCCTCAAAAGCAAATACTTTCTAAAATTAAAACAAATATAGCCCCTTCTTTTGCAATGTTCTTCAGGCCCCCACCCTTCTGGGAGCTGTAGAAGGTGGTTTTTCCATATATAACAGATTTTGGAACACTATTTTGTATAAAATTTATAAAACTCAGTCATTGGAGAAAGTTGGTTTTACTAAGTTTTTTTTTAAATTGCAATAAATGACAAAGATTGAATGGGGTCTGAGTGCAGAGATTCTTATCTATACCTTTTTTATAAAAAACCAACAAAATGCTCCCTGAGTATGTTAGCTAATTTGACATGTTTTTTCTTACATAAGAGTTTTGCTATGGCTTGTATATTGCTATCAAAGTGCATGTTGGAATAAGACTGAAATATTGATTAGAAACTCTTTGTTCATTTTTTCACTTCTCGTAAATACTTTGACCTCCCATCTTTCTGCTGTTGGGTGAATTATATTATCTACAGCATCTGAAGTCACAACCCTGGAGCATGTGAAACAATACGTAGGGCCTTTTAAAGCTCAGTTACCTAGAAATATGTTTAAAAATTCCAGTTAAACATACGTTGTGGCATCAGCATTAATTCTAGCCATCTTTTTATTGCTAAACTGTATCCTCATAGTTATCACTTTTTAGTTAAGTGGTTAGTATGCTTGTTGCACAGTGTAGGCTTATATTTTATTTGGGTGAATAGCTAGTGCTTTTATCCAAGAGATAAATGTGACAGACAATAGTAACTCCAGATGTTCTCATGTTTCAGGTATTGTTACATGCATTCTGCAGTTATTTTAGGATGGGTGTTTTTGGATATGTAATACGTTCTGTTATTCTGTGTATATTTGCCCATTGTAACCATGAAAAATTGCTCTTTTGAGACTGCCATTCTAATCAAGCTTAAAAGATCCATAATTTTGGCCTACACGGAACTGAATGCAGTCAGTTAAGAAACTTATTTGCATGTGTACTCTATTACATGGTTTCTTGGGTCTGGAAGAAAAAATGAGGTGAAACATTTTCAGTAATCATGGATCAGCAATTCCTGGAGCATGGGCAACATGAGCCCATATAACTTGCTGCCCATGGCCCCAGGTAATTGAAGAGGCATCTGGTCTTTAACACCATGTCTGTTGCCTCTGTGTACGACCAGCCTTTGATGAGGCAGTCATCAAGGTATGGGGAAATGACGACCCCTCGTTGGCAGAGATAGGCCGCTACTAGTGTGAGGACCTCTGAGAAGACTCAAGGTGCTGGGGAGAGGCCGAAGGAGAGGACGGTGTATTGGTAATGGTCCTTCCCAACTGCAAAACGGGGAAAACGTCTGTGGGCTGGTAGTATGGAGACGGGGAAATAGGCATCCTGGAGGTCAAGGGCTGCAAACCAGTCCCCTCTGTCCAGTACAGGGATGATTGAAGCCAGCATGACCATCCTGAAGCACTGTTTTCTCAAACTTGTTCAATTTGCGCGGATCTAGGTTGGGCCTCCAAACCTCTGTGCGCTTCTGGGTCAGGAAGTAGGTTGAATAAAACCCTCTTCCCTGATAAGGAATTGAGACCTTCTCTATCGCTCCAATATGTAGAAGTCGAGTGATCTCTTGCCTGAGAAGGACCTCGTGAGAGGGGTTGTTGAAGAGGGACAGGAGAGGGGGAAGGTGAGGGGGAAGTGACATGAATGGGATAGAGTAGCCTGCGCGAACAATCCCGAGAACCCACGGGTCTGATGTTATCGCATCCCAACAATGTAGAAAGAGATGGAGCCTGTGGTCGAATATAGGTTTTTGGCTTGTTGGCACTGAATGATAGGGGAGGTCGGGCAGATCCCCGACCAAGATATCACATTTGCTGCTTAGGGGCCTAAGAACCCGAGGAATGTGACTGAGGCGGACGCTTCCCTCTGGGATCTCTGTCTGGGACGGTTATGGTCATAAGGCTTATGCTGGGGGCGGCTATAGAAGCTGTCCCTGTTCTTCTTGTAAGGGAAGTAGCATCTGTGACGATATAGAGGGGTGTCCAGGCCTAATGTGTGGAGGGTTGTTCAGGAGTCACTGTTAGGTTCTCCTCATGACTGTGGCTCTCCTGGCTGTGTCTGCCACATCAATGGCAGATAATAAGGCTGTGCTTGCCATGGCATGGCCCTCTTGAATCACTGCCCTTAGACTGGATCTTTTGGAGTCTGGCAGGTGTTCAATCAGCTCAGACAGCTTGGAGTGATTATCAAAAATCGTGGTTCACAGCAAACAGTTTGGCCTTGCTAATGCAAACCTGTAATGTGGCTAAAAAGTAGATTTTCTTGTGCTCTTTATCATAAAGCGTGCCCATGGTCTGAGGGGCTTTAGAGCGTTGATTAGCTGCATCCACGATCAGGGAGTTCGGTTGTGGATGAAAGAGAAATTCTAGACCCTTAGGGGGAACAAAGTATTCGTGTTCTGCCTTTTTGCAGGTTGGTTGGTTGGATGGAAGCAGATGTCTGCCAGATGTCAGATGACACCTCCATGATTGCCTCATCAATTGGCAATTCTATTCACCCCTGGGCAGCTGAGCCTATGTTTTTTAAAAGGCTATGTTGCTTCTTCTTTAATTCTTGGAGCTGGACCTCCTGAGAGGTGGCCACTCTTTTGAAAAGCTCTTGGAATTGTTTTAAATCCTCAGAGGCATGCCTATCCTCTGGAATTACAGCATCCTCTGGGGCCAAGGATGAATTGTTGCCCCGAGAAGATGAGGCACCTGCATATTGATGTCATCCCCCAGGATCTGGCCGCCTTCCTCCTCAGAGTCAACTGTGGTGGGAATAGCGTGAGATGGTGAGAGTGGAGGCAGCCCTTTTGAGGAGCTAGACAGTTCTTTGGGGTAGCGTCTACAGGGTGCCCACTGTTCCCATGATGCCCAATGGGAAGCGTAGTGCCATTCAGGATTCAATGGTGTGGCATGACACTGTAATGATAGGACTGTCGAGATGCAGTTGTGGGGGAGCATTGTGACGAGAAAACACTCCTCTGGTCATAATAATGAAGCCCCTCATGCGGTGATGGAGACCTGACATAGCCCCTGGATAAATGAGAGGAAGGGAGCACCAGGGAAGGCTCCCTTGAAGGGGGAAGGGAGTGTAAAGATACATCATTGGTGCCACATGTTGGTAAATTGGGGTTACTAGTGGCTAGGTCAGTATGATGCACCTCCTTGACAGCACCTCTGAGGTTGAGCGCCATGTGAGGATGATGGCCTGTCATCAGGCGGTGCTGGAGTGTTACAGGACCGCTGGGCAGACGGCTCCCCATTCCTTCCCAGCGCTGTGCTTATGGGTGCCGCTGTGTGGCAGCGCTGTTTTTCCGGTGCTGAGTGAGAATGCCTGCCCCATTGTTCTGGGGGTTGCAGTCACTGTGCCTGTGGTGGGTGCTGGCACCGCAGTCGTAGAGGCGCTTGGCACATCTCCCTTGGTCCCACTGGGGGACAGTGTAGGAGGCAATGACCTCAAGGGGGGAGGCTTCCCGCCCTGACTTTTACTGGGGCTAACAGGCACCTCTGTCTTGATCTCCCAGAGCAGTAGACTGAGCTTTCTCTGAAGGCTACAGTGCCTTTTCAAAGAATTTCATTCGGAGCTGCAGCACCCGTCCTTTCTGGCTCTGGCTGACAGGGTGAGGCAGTGGTCACATTTCTGAGGTGAGAGAGACTCACCCAAGCAGTGTAAACAGCAGCTATGCCTGTCGGAAATAGGCATAAGCTCCTTACATTGTTAACACTTCTTAAAAGGTGTCATGCTGAGGAGATATCAGAAGCCACTATTCTAGGGCGAGGCAGCTGAAGGCTGTAATTAGCTCTCTGCTGTCAACAGCTGATAAGCTGGAGCATGTGTTGTTCTCCCAGCTTCTCCTTATCCTTCATCTTTTCGGGGAGGGGGGGAAGAGGAGAAAGGTGGCTGGCTGAGAAGCGGAGCTGCTGTTTGTGGAGCCATCCAAATGGACCATAAAGGAAAAAACACAATCTAAATTTTTTGTGTCTTATCAAAAGGAATAATGAGAGGGTAAATTCTGAGGCAAACATTGAAAGAAGCAAGCACTATTCTGAGGAGAAACAAAATACAGGACTATGTAGCACTTTAAAGACTAACAAGATGGTTTATTAGATGTGCTTTCGTGGGCCAGACCCACTTCCTCAGATCAAATAGTGGAAGAAAATAGTCACAACCATATATACGATATATATAGTTGTGACTATTTTCTTCCACTATTTCATCTGAGGAAGTGGGTCTGGCCCACGAAAGATCATCTAATAAACCATCTTGTTAGTCTTTAAAGTGCTACATTGTCCTGCATTTTGTTTCAGCTACACCAGACTAACACGGCTACATCTCTATCACTATTCTGAGGAGACATGCTTCAGGGGTAGCCGAGTTAGTCTGTTACAGAAAAAAAATAAAAATTGTCTGGTAGCACTTTAAAGACCAACAAAACATGTAGATTGTATCATGAGCTTTCATGGGCACAACCCACTTCTTCAGATGACTGGAGTTATGAGTTTGGGATGTGTACACCTGAAATAAATAGGAGGGGGGAGGGAAGAAAAATGGAGGGGGATGGGAGACAGAGCATCAGTAAGTATCTGAAGATTGGATAGTTAAACAGAAGCAGATACAAATCAAAGTCAATAGACAGACTCCCATGTCAGGAAGGATATAACACAGAGAGCTGTTTGCATCTCTGTTAAATTGGTAGTGTCCCAGCCAACTTTCATCACGATTGAGTCCATTAGCATGTGAATTGAATTTGTGGATGAACTCTAATTCCAAATGCTTCCCTGTGGATCTGGCTTGTAGAACTGGCTTGTGACAAGACAGCTACTTGGAGATCTTTCAAAGTGTGATTTAGAAGGTTGAAGTGTCTCCAATACATTTCTGTAGGTTTCCTTTGCGTATATCTGATTTGTGCCCATTGATTCTTTCCTGCAGAGACTGTCCAGTTTGTCCAATATATAAAGCAGTGGGGCACTGCTGGCATAGATCAGATCACTGGATGTGCAGTCAAATGACCTTTTGATTTGGTGGCTGATGTTCCAAATCACACTATTTTGGGTGTACACATCCCAAACTCTCAAATCTGGTCATATGAAGAAGTGGTTGTGCCCACGAAAGCTCAGGATACCATCTACATGTTTTGTTAGTCTATAAAATGCTACCAGACCATTTGTTGTTTTTCTTCCCTGAGGAGAGAGACAGCTGAGGAACTCTGTCTGCGACCAAGAGCAGTAAGAGAGGAACTGAAGGGAGGGGTCGAGCTGCACGCGAGGCCGCTGTCAAACCACTAGTCGCCTCCTGTGCACGCGCGTCCTGACAGTAAACTACTAGAGAAAAAGCTCCAAACTGTGGCTCTGGGGATGACCCGTTACCAACAGTAGAGCACTCATGGGGACATCGCCCAAAAAAGAAATGTAGTGTACTGCCTTTTCCCCCGGAAAAGATTGTGTGTGCTACTTATAATAATAAGCATAACATGGAGATCTTTAATCCTAATTTTGATATTTGCATTGTCAGAAGGTGGTGTTTGGGTGTGCACCAATGGTGGTGGTTGTATGTGCACCTGGAAGCAATAGCCTTAGAGATACACATTACTTATAAGGGATTTTTTAATGAAAATCAAGAAACAAGTCCCACCATTATTATTATTATTACACGACCATATAAAATGACAAATGTGTTTAGATTCCTTTAAAGCCATAAGGAATTTTTCTAAACTTTCAACAGAAGATAAAGACCATAACACCACAGAACAATGAAAAATTTTCACTAGACAATTTAGATATTGCCAGAGACAGTCTCCAGAACAGATGTGGTGAAAGAATTCCTAGTCTAAAAAGGATTTTCTTTGATAATTAAAGGAACTCATGTGTCAGTCAGCCTTTCAATTATTATGCTTTAAACCCCACTATGGAATGTATGAACATTATCTACACAGAGTAAGGGGGTTATAGGAAAGTCATACAACTGATATTGATGGAGACAGATTTTCAAGGCCCATTTCCACCACTGCATTGATATAGCTTATTGGCATGATCCAGGCAAGCCATTCTGGTTAGGGTATAAATGGGTAACTGGTTACTCGGTAAGCATCAGCCTTACAGGGTTCCTGGGAGCCAGGCCCAGGCAGGGGGTGCTCCAGCCCAACCAGGCACACCATGCCGTGTGGCAAGCAGTTAAGCAGTTGAATCTATAGTTTAACTGGTTAACATTTTAAACAATGTTTTATATCCCTAATTCTTGTCTCATTTCAAAGTGCTTTGGAACCAACTCACACAATTAGATGTAATCCATAAGGAAGGCCAAAGTGCAAACTGAGCAAAAAAAAAAAATCATTTATCAATGGGAAATACAAATGCTGTCCTCAGAAATCAGATTCCAGTCTCTCCTTCCCCCACTTTGTCCTTCAATAAAAGAGGAGCAATAAACTACTTGGAAACTATCAGACAGAAGTCAGACTGGATACACCAAATCATCCAATGATTCCTTCTTTCATGTCAGCAATTCATGCCCATTTGTGGAGATCAATAAAAAGTTTTAAGCAAGGAACAAAGAAACATCTAGGCTCCACCTACCCTTCAGATAATGGAAAAGGATTTTTCATGTCTGCAAGCAGCAGACAGGACCTCTATGAACCCAGGAGGCTATGCTGTTCTCAATTTATCCATCTCCTCCTTGTCACTGACTTACACATTATAAATTAGTTTGACTGGCTGATGTTTTGCTCAGTTAATGGAAATAACAGACAGATGCTAAAGTGAAGAATTCATTGTATATTTATTATTCACAGTTAATTACTATCTACCAAATGCTGCTGCAGAGTTAGAGGATTAAGTACATAGGCCATTTTTATTTAAACACTGATTTTTTTTAATATATGTACACACAAGACATATGTCTGCAAGGCTGCATGATATACACCAATTTCAAAATAAGGAAACAATCAAATGGTCCAGGTGTAGAATGCCATAGATTCTTTTTCCAATCATTTTAGAAAGAAGACAGAGTGAATGACAGCTAGCAAGGACAGGGAGAGAAAGTAATAACTCTACAGGGTAGCTCTCTCTTTCATCTGCTGGAGAAATGAAGTGTAAGGCAAAGTTCGTCTCAGGAATAAAACATCTGTAACACTTAGTACAAAAAAGGCACCTGCCAATGCAGGAACGTCTCCACTTGGGCAGGAGATTTCAGTTGCAGTTTGGGAAGGGAGGTTATTGTTGGGGTGAAGGGTTCAGCTACATGGCTGCCAGAGCAAACAACGCAACTGAAGATTGGCACAAAGCTCTGTAGTTTGATTTATCTCCTTTGTCAAATCAACATCAAACTGCTCTGGCGAAGGAGCTAATGACATTAATGAACGCCACTGCGGTGAGGGAAGGGGGAATGCAGTCATCACACAGCCTGCTGGGAACGGGGAGTGAAAAGAAAGAATCCACTTCTTAAATTATGTAACACTGGCATAAGGAGGACGGGGTTGGGAAAAAGTGGAGAACAGTGATGCCACCTCCTCTTTTCAAGAACAAAACGTGATTGCAAATATTCCCTACCCAGCTTGAAGGGAGTCAAACTGTTGATTCCGTGTGTATGTATGAACATTCACTAATAGCTGAAAGTGTACTCAAGAACTATTTTTGAGGTTTCCCTGTAATATAAAGCTTCCTGCCAAGAGAAATGGACATTTCCTCAGATACCTCAGAACTATCATCTCCCGCCATGGTGCTCTGATAAAACATTGCTCAATGCTTGTCCATTGCTCATAATACTTAGTCCTGGCTTAGTGTAGGGGACTGGACTAGATGACCTATTGAGGTCCTACCGATCCCAGCTTTCTAGATTCTATAAACAGACCTAATGATGCAATCCTTCTTTCCTGTTTCCTGTGGCTCCTGGCTGCAGTTCCTCATCTCTGAGCAATCTGTGCTGCTACTTACAACACTGTGTATGCCTTGTTTTTTTGTTTTTTTTTTTAAATAAGGTCAGATGGTAAGACAAATATTAAAGCTCCATCTTTTTTGTGGATGTCTTTTAATATTCATTGATAAAACTACCCCCCTTACCCTCCTAAAATATTTACACGTATGCAGAAAAAACCTCTGGACTGTCCTTTTAACTTAAAAATAATAAGAAAATAAAGGAAAAGGCACTATGGAAAAAAATTACAGACTGTGCTCAACCTTACACCTTTAAGAAAAAAGCCGTCATGAAAATAAAAGGGAACAGACTCTGATTGTAGTTTGAATTTTCTCAAAGCAGCTCTCTGACTGTGGAAAAAAGCTTGTTTCCTGCACTCTGCTCTGAAGCTGCTGAGCTTCAGAGGGGAGAGTGGCAAAGGAGAAGGAAAAATAAAGAAAACACCATCTTTTCCCAACCAAAAAGAGCTAAATGCTGAAGGCGAAAAGCTGTTTTTTTAAAGGCAGGACAGTAGATTTGGTTCTTTTCTCAAGTCCTTCCATGTCAAATGAAGACTGTTTGCATAGAGAGAAAATACCAGCAGAGTTTCTCCCTTTTCCTTTTTCCAGCATGGCTAGGACTTTATATGGCATTAAAACTTCATGCACTGATGGACAGAGGAGGTGAAGGGGCTGGGGGGAGGGTGCGGGGGAGGAAGAGATTGAATGGGACAAACCCAGGAGCAGCTGAGGAAATCTATTAATTGTTTAATTTAAAGGTAAATTTTGGCATGTAAGTTGAACTCTCCCTCCCACCCCCAAAGTTCCATACTGAGTGAAGGAAGATCACTGTGGTAAGAAGTGAATCATGTTTTACCATCTTGTGATTTTAGATCTCCAGCTGTAGTTAGGACTTTGTATGTGTATTTACTGTTTCTCTGGTTTTCTTTAAATAATCTCTAATATTTATCTCTAGATGTTCCGGTTCACTGGGGTCACGTAGTTGCGTGGAAACATGCCCGTCTGTCCATGGCAGGCTCCTTTCCACCAGTTGGGATCAGAATTGTCGAGGACCTGGATAAAGTCTCCACGGCGGAAGCCGAGTTCACCTTCCTCTTGGGGGTCAAAATCAAAAAGGGCCTGAACGTATGTGGGTTGCTGCATGGGGGAAAAAAATCAGGAGAGAACATCACTCTCAGCATACAAATCTCCATCTGCATTCTAGCTCTGCAACAGTAGGAGCCACTAGAAAACATTTGGGCTGTTTAATTTCTCTGCAAATTGCCTCTTTCGTCAATTGTGACAAGATGCTCAAAGGATAAGTTTAGAATGCAAGAGGCCTCTGAAATAGTCAAATTCACCTAAAAAATGAGTTACAATAAAATTTTAGAGGGTGGATTCTCGTGGGCATTTTGACTGGAAGACACCTCTTTGTGACCACATCTTATCACAGGCCCATACTGTATATGCTTTTGGATCTCCAGTAAATATTCCCTTCACCTTTGCATCCCTGTCCCTTTTCTCCCTTTCCTTTCTCTATCCCAAAAGCTTCGCTGATTTTATTTTTCCTCAGTTTGCGTCTCACACAGATCACAACATTAACTGAGTATTTGTAACCCAACCTTATACCACAACGCTTCATTTCTTCCCTAAACAAGACACGTTAGATCGCACTGAAATTTTACAGGCCTCCATTTGAAGTTTACTAATTGCCATTTATTTTTGTTGATTGCAATTTTATTGGACAGACATTATCCAATCTGTTTTCTGCATATCAGTCTGGTAGCACTTTAAAGACTAACAAAACATGTAGATGTCATCTGAAGAAGTGGGCTGTGCCCACGAAAGCTCATGATACCATCTACATGTTTTGTTAATCTTTAAAGTGCTACCAGACTATTTGTTGTTTTTTTAAGTGTATCCTGTACAGACTAACTCGGCTACCCCCTGAAGCTTCTGTTTATCTATAGACTAGATCAGTGGTCCCCAACCTTTTGGGGCTGGCGGGCACCCAGGGGCGGGGCCACTCACCCGCCGGGCACCCGTGGGCAGGGCCACACACTCGCCCAGGGGCGGGGCCACCCAGAGCCGCATGCCCAGTGCCGGCGCCACCCATGCACCACACTCCCGGGGCCACCGCCACTCCTGTGCCTCACGCCTAGGGGCAGGGCCGCCCATATGCCATGCGCCCGGGGCCAGAACAGCCCATGTACTGCGCACCCAGGGCCAGTGCCACTCAGGGATGGGGACGCCCATTAACCGCGTGCCTGGGGCTGGCACAGCACATGCACCGCCCACGTGCTGTGCGCCTGGGGCCTGTGCCGCCCCTGCGCTGGGCGCCCGGGCCGGCACCGCTCCTACGCCGCATGCCCTAAGGCTGGCACAGCCCTTGCACCGCGCGCCCGAGGGGAGGGGGGCAGCCCTGATCACTCAGCAGTTGCACAGAAATGGCCCGGTGGGCGCCATGGCGCCTGCAGGCACCACTGGACTAGATACAGCATGGACAAGGCAGCATAAGGGCATGTTTGCACTAGAACTGGAAGGTGTAAATGCCAGCTTGAAAAGACATACCCACACTAGCTCTGATTGTGCTAGCATAATAAAAATGGATGCATACCCATGGCAGGACAAGCTGTGAGAGAGGGGCTCAATGCCCCAAAGTCCATACCTCCGGTCTCAGACAAGATCATACTTGGGGCAGCAAGATCCTGCTGCTTGTGCCACTGCAGGTTTACCTCCATTTTTAGCATGTTAGCTCAATCAGAGCTAGCAGGGATGCATCACCTCAGGCTTGAATTTTTTACTTCATTCACTAGCTTAGACACCCTAAATTTCCCCCACTCAGCCTTTCCAGCATCTCTCAAGCCTGGACTGAAGGGGCCACATCTAATGGTGAGATGTCTTCCTGTGCAGCCTAACAGATTCCAATTATTAACCAATGTGATGGTGTTTTGGTGCATCTGGGAGCGAAGCTAAAACCAATAATTTCCCTTAGATCACAGTTTTTGGTCATTACCTGTCTGGATTGGATTCAAACCAGCAAGCTCACGGAGAGAAGTTCCATCCCCTACAGCAGGGGTGGGCAATAATTTTTTGCTGGGAGCCACTTCAGAAATTTTTCAAGTGGCTCCAGGCAGCTCTGGAATGGGCAGGGCCTCAAACGGAAGGGGCGGGGCTTCCCTGCTTCCCCACCCACAGACTATGACTGGTCTGGGGGTGGGGGAGTGCCTTAACCCCTCTCTTCCACGAGAAGTTCCCCCTAGGAGCCTAAGCCCCTGGCAGTGGGAGGAGACTTCATGCACTCCCCCTTCAGCCCCTAGGCCAATTGGGGCCTGGGGAACGAGTGAAGCCTCCCCCCCTCCACCAAGCACGTGTGGTGCTTCTAAGCACCGTGTGCTCCTGGCAGGGTGGAGAAAACATGGTGTGCTTTCCCCTGATCCCAGGCCCTAATTAGTCTGGGAATGGGGGGGGGAGCAGCAGGGCTTCTGCAGGCTGGATTTGGCCCGCAGAGGCCCTTTTGCCCACCCCTGCCCTACAGTGCATTTCTCTTCACAAGCACACATTATGATATTAAGGGTGGGCAGTGTTCTGCTGAGGCCACTACTGGCCAAAAACGAATTCGAACCGAAATCAAAATCCCATGAAAGTAGCAGGAGGAAGGGAATGTAACATGATTATGACCATTTCTACTGGTGGGAATGAACAGGCAGACTCATTATGGTGTTTATGTACTGAAGGATAGGCATCATCCCAAATCATCCTTAAAGATGACAACTGGATGATCAAAAAAACCAAAAGGGGATTAACAAGTTTTTCATCATGGTACAAAGCCCACCTAAAAGAGGGCACAAAGGTTGCATTCATTTCTCAGTACAAGTAGTGTGTTACGATTCTGAGTCCTTAATTCTGAAATCAAATAATTCTACATCAGAAGGGGAAGTTAAACAGGTAACTTCTCTCTTTCCACATCCTCCTATTGAAAATGGAAGCAACCCTACAGACCCTGGACTGTGGACAAAGAACTCTCTATTTTGTTACAATGGCAATGCTTCTGTCTCCCACCATCTTACCTGTGGCACCTGTTCAATGTCCCGGAGGAATATCTGCTGGTTCCTGGAGACAGAAGTGGATCTGTGATAATCTACCAGCTCGTTCAGAGAATTGAACTTCACCACCCAGAGGAAATACTTGCCAGCCCCATCTCGGAGCACTTTGAAGTGCTGCACGTCATTTCCAAACCTGGGATGTGGGAGAGGGAAAGAAGAGAGATTACATGCATGTCACACTGAGTCTCAATTCCTAGAATGACAGGACATGGAAACCAATTCCAAGAATAAATCGCATAAAATGGCTCCTTTCTTAATGGCTGTGAATTCCATGTCTCTGTATCTTCAGAATCACTAACCCACTGTTATATGTACAGGCTAAGAATTGGTGGAAAGCAGCTTTTGCACTTCCTCATATTTTGCAGAGGGAAAAAGGGATCTCCAAGGTGGTGTCTGGAGTATATTTTGAAAGTATAAATACGATAAAAAACAAAGTTTGTGACTTTCATGTTCATGAAAGAGGGAATAAAAATACTGTCTGGAGAGATAAACAGAGTGGCAGGTGGAATGCAGACTCCTCCTATATAGCTATGCTAAGACACTCAGACCTAACAGATAGCAAGGACTGCTCTCTCGCCTGAACAAAGATAGGTAACTTAGAAATTGGAAGAATGTCAACTTGGAAGCCGAAAGCACAACATGGACCTTTAGCATCTGAAAATCCCACATGATCTCCCCAGGAATACAGGTGACTATGGGGCACCTATGTATGATTCACATTAAAGGTATGTAGAAGCAACATCCTTAACTCAACTTTAACTTACTCTGTTGGTATGTGAATATACAAAAGTTTTTATATTTAACAGACTCCTCCGTCTCTTGCTTCTAACAATTTTCTTCTGAAGGAAGGGGAAACTCAAACAGGCTATCAGTAGAGTGGCATATGTAGACACAATTACAACATTTTCCCTCTATAGCTCCAAGAAAAGTTCTCATTTGGTGTTTACAGTCTTTCAAAACCTGGAGAGGTACACTCTACTGCAGGGCTACTCAACTTTGGAAGCCCCAGGGGCCACAATGAAACTCACAGCAGATGCAAAGGGCTTCAACTTAAGTGTGGTTGCATATACATGCAAAAAATAGATGCAAATAAATGCAAATCGCTTCTCTCACACTGACGGGCATGAATACAAAGGTTAAGCCGTAAGCCCTGGTGCTGGACTCAAAACATGGCTAGTGAGAGCCAGCTAGCACTTCTCAGGCTCTGCCCACAACGCTAAGCATCCAGCACTTCCCACAATGCTCCAGCACTCCTGGCACCTCCTCCCTGGGGGCCAGAAATGCAGACATCTTGTACCCGTCTGTTCCAGCCAGCCTGTCCGCTTGTGTCTTTCAATGCTCACCCTGCCTGGGAGACACCTTGCCATTGTGGAGCGTGTTCCCAGTGGAGGCCATGTTCAAAGGAGCCCACCTGCAGGCTGCATGTTGAGCCCCACAAACCCAAACCGCACCATGGGCGGCAAACAAACAGGCCGTGGGTTGAGTAGCCCTGCTCTACTGTTATGAGCAAGTGTCACATTTGCAGTATTCAATGGCTATTGCTTCAAGTATCCCTTTCTCAGTTTCTTTCCACTTCAGTTCCTGCAAATAAGTTTTAGTAAGCCCGTTCAGAAGAGCTAATCGGCAGAAAAATCTCAAAAACTGAGAACTGTGTCATTAGATGAGCTAACACTGAGTTACCAGGCAGGCAGAGATGATCCATGGTCTCCCCCCAGTGTTAAGAATAAATGTGTTCATTTTGTAAAGTAAGCTCCCTGGAATGAAGGTTCTATTTACATCTTATTTATGGTCATAAAGCCTTGTGTGTACTGTACTCTAGTTTAACTGATTACTGTGTCAAATGGAGAATATAAATGCACTGCTAAAACCAGCCAGCATCAGGGCTCGACAAACTATAGAATCTACTTGCCCGTCGCGAGTAAATTTCAGCCACGCGCCCGGTTCATCGGCAGCGCGCGTATGCGCAATGTTGGTCTTGCGCGTGCGCAGTACGGGGCTGGTGAGCAGTTTTTGCTGCCGTTTGTCAAGCCGTGGCCAGCATGATGGCAGAATTCTGTGCTCCGTATAATGAAGCCCAGAATTTAATCACAGAAGAAAAGGGCTGGAAACATTGTAGAGGTACCATTCTTTGATAATCATGGAAAGTTTGGTATTCAGTAGCAACTTCAGCTGGATAAATCAAAATATGTTACCTAAGTTCCAAAGGATATCTTGCTTAACTCTGCCCAATAAAGGGTATGCGACTGAGTGGAGGAGAAGGAGGGAGTCTCGTCCTAGACATTTCCATTGTATTTCACAGCAGTCTCTTGGGGTTCTCACAGTTTGTGAAGAGATATACTAGACTCACCACCCACTAACACAGGAGCTACTGTTAAAGCAGTTTAAACAAGCATTTCTAGATGCTACCAAAATAACAATATTAAATAATTCCTTACAACAAAGCTACATTTCCAAAATTAAATCTTCCCGTCAATGCCAAGATGGAATCTACTGAGATGAGAAGTATGCTTCATTTTTACACTGCCACATCCCTATGTTGGAGAACAAGGATATTCCCAAAATATGTGCCTCCCACAGTTAGGAAACACAGCACATTTGAAATGTGCCTCAACCAGCCAGATAGCAAGAGCAGAAGGTGGTAAGGATCAGAGCCTCAGAACAGTAAATGAGAAGAGCAGAAAGAGGGAAAACAGTACATGAATATTCCCATTCTTCAGCATCTATGCAGTAATGGTGTCCCATTCCTTGCGCTAAGCGCCAAACCAATACATTGCTTCACACAGAACAGGACAATCTCTTGTTACCATCAACTCAGCACTGTAACTCTTAGTAGGATAGAGCACCCATATTTATTGTCACAAGACCTAGCACAGGAACTTGTCCCTGGAAGAGCAGAGCTGGTACTAGCCCTGTGGGAAAATGTCAGAGGTGAAAAACAGGAACACTGGTTTGTATTTTTATCCAGTTTGCACACTGGATGCTTCAGAGCATTACTCACTTGACAGAGAGGGAGAAGTCCCCAGGAGCACTCTCACTCTCCCTGATGAGAAAGGCACCATCGTGTCTCTGTTTGCCTAACACCTCCTCAGCCTTTGCTCGGGGGATCTTCCCAAAAAACCACCTGTGGAAGAAACATGAGAATTAAAGTCAATCCCCTCCCCATGGAAAAACCAGGAAGACACACGTACACAGCTGTGAAATGAAGAATGGTAATGGACAGAATTGCTCCCTAACCCCACACTCCAGAACAGGGGTGGGCAAGATTGCAACCCGCGGGCTGTATGCGGCCCACCAAGCCATTTGATCCGGCCTGCAGCCCACTCCGCCGCCCCCCACACTCCCAGACCAATCAACACTGGGGGGCAGAGGATCACGCGAAGTCTCCGCCCTGCACCTGGGGCACGCAGTGCCAGCAGGAACTGGCTGCTCAAAACAGGCAGGGCGGGGCACGGTGAGACACATTCCATGCTCCGCTACCCCATGGGGGAGCACACGAAGTCTCCCCCTGCATGGGGGGCCTAGAGGGAACTGCTCCTTCAGCCCTTACAGAGCTGGCCCGTAGCCACTACCAACATTGGTGAAGTGTCCCCCCCCCAAAAAAATTATTGCCCACCCCTGCTACAGGACCTTTACAAGTAGCATGCCACCTCATCTTGCGAGTAACAGCCACTACGATGCCATCAAGAGGGGCTTTGTACTTGTCTCTCTACTACACTGGGATGACTTGGTATGTCTGTAAATGAACTCACTGAAATGGCAGAATTTACAACAAAAACAGAATAAGAAATGACTGGAGGAAAATGTGCAGCACTGTATCCCACATGGATGACACAATCTCTCCAGTTGCTTGGATAAAACCTAGGTTAAGGAGGGTATTTTGGTATCAAATCCTATTACTTAAACAAAACAAAACCAGTAGACTAAAGAACTCCCCTTCTGGGGCCAGCCAAGTGCTAATAGAAATATTTTACTAAAACTCTAGGGTAGAACTCTATGTTTCTGGAGCAACAGATACACAAGTTTACTTCCTCATGTTGCACATACACATTTTAATCAATGACACCAAGAAATCTG
Source organism: Pelodiscus sinensis (assembly GCF_052426305.1). Classification (NCBI taxonomy): domain Eukaryota; kingdom Metazoa; phylum Chordata; order Testudines; family Trionychidae; genus Pelodiscus; species Pelodiscus sinensis. The sequence goes on from NC_143071.1 coordinate 18,512,331, forward strand.
CATGTATGTGGCCCACCAAGAAGGAACTTTGCTGTGAGTAGCTGGACTTGTTTCACTATTGGCAACAGAAGATGGTCAATGGAAAGTAATTACACACACTTTTTTATTACTTGAGTTTCCTAAGGAAAAACACAGTGCCTCAGTACTGACTTGGGAAGCAGTCACTTTGAAAGACAGATGTGATGGTTCTTGGGGTTCCCAGGACAGATGAGTCACTTTGTCACCTCCTGCCACCCCCGAAGGAGTCTAGCTTGTGCTCAGCCTGGTACTAGCTCACTAACACCACCAGCCTGTCGACCCTCAAGCACATTCTTCCAGGCAATGCCAATCCTTCCTTTGCCTTGCAGGTTAACAATAGACATACCCAATGTCCCTTTGAAGTATTCCCTTGTGATATCCAGACTGACATTGGCTACTCACAGAACTACCAGGCTTCCTGTTTCCAAAGAAACAGTATAAACACCAGCTTTTAGATTCAGCTCAAGACTAGCGCTTAAAGCCACCACACTGAGCTATATTTATGGGAATACAAGAATAAGTGCATCATCAAAGCCCAGAGATTCAGGACATAGTGAATCAGTATATTGGAAACAAATGGCTACACATAAAACAAAATTATAACATGCTCTCTAGACACAAAATTTCCAGGTTACCCTCTCTCTCTCTCCGGTACGTATATCAAAATCAGTGTATTCCTGTAACTCCCTAGCCAGCTGGCATTAAGGGGTTCTTGGGTTACAGCAAATTATACTGGATCAAGCAAAGTCGTCGTGATTTTTAACAGGAAGAAACAACAGTAAATTCAGTAGCATCTACGAGAAAGCAACAAGATTACTTCTGCTATTAAATAAATTGAAATGCAGAATTCACCCTCAGATTTCTTCAAAGGCTACACTTCATATTTACAGCTGTGAATAGTTGAAGCAGCAGCTTTTCATACCCTAATCGAGGTTCCGCACCACTCCTCCACAAATGGAAAATGCATTTTGTGCCAAAGAGCAATTTCCAGCTTCTTCTGGATCAGATGATTATGAATAATGCATACAGAACTGCACTGAGCAATGTGACTAGGAGCAAAGGAAGCTAGCTTTTCCTGTGCCAGGGCGAAATTAAGTCACAGGCCTCGTCTGCTAGGTGCTGCCCACGGCTCATGGATCACAGGTTTCTTAATCCAGATGCACATCTAGACTCCAGTCCAAGAAGAGCAAAACCAACTGGGTTTGGGATGTTGGGCACGTGCTGCGTTGGGAAAACCAGATCTATCTTCAGGCAGAGACAGAATGGCTGAAATGCTGAATGCTAGGTTACCTCAAACTGGGTCAAGAAGCAGTGCCACAACCCATCTGTGTGGGGAACATTCCTATTGGGGGCCCACTTCATGGCTCAAAAGCAAGGGCTCCAGTCCAAAAAACTTCCTTTCCATTACCACACCAAGGGATCCTTTGTCAGGGAGGACACAGATCTGTAAGACTGGCTTTTATTCAGTTGATGTTTAGTCAAATCCTGGAAAGCAGGAACAATAGTTTCTGCTCTCCAGGATCAAGCACAATCTAGAGCAGGCATGTCCAAAGTCCGGCCCGCTGGCCAATTGCGGCCTGTGTTCCGGTTTAATACGGCCCCACAGATAATTTGGCAATATCTATCTTTTATGGCCCCCAACGAATCCATATGTATTGAGATGAATACATTGTAAAATCTCAGTTAATGTCAGATGGTCTAAATCAGTTATAAATATATTTGGACACAACATGTATACTTGGTGTTATGTTCCTGTTCATATTTTTTGAACTTAAAAGTTAACAGACAACCTTTATTACCAATAATATGTAATGTACTTTACAATGTTCCTGACATATATTTCAGCTTCCTGGATTTTTTTTTCCACCTGGCCTTCAGATATGAAAGGCAGAGTGATTTAACACCTGTTTAGATTTGTCATCCATGTGACGAAATGAAAAGTATGCCGTTTGCAATAAACTTTGCATAAAATAGTTAATTTGCATTTAATTTTAATGGTTCAAAGAATGTCAGGCAAAATGGTCAGCCCTCATGCATGTTCACTTCATCAAATCTGGCCCTCTTTGAAAAAAGTTTGGACACCACTGATCTAGAGGCACAGAGGCTTCACCACATCATGGGCAGTTTCTTCTATAACTAGCAGCCCCAGCTCCTCTCACCATTTGCCTATGGTGTCAGTCTTACATACTGTGCATTGTATCCCTCATATGATTGATGTAAAGGGAACTGATATAGTCACAGGGATATTTTTGACATAGGAAGCATGTCTGGAAATTGTTTCCTCTACTGAAACTTTATGAAGAAAGTTTATACTTCACTCTAAGTTGTTTTATTTTCAGACCAAGGAAACATCCTCGAATTACAAAACCTAAACATCACTCATCAACTACATGTATATTACTTTATTGTAAGCTGTGTGCGTTACACTATTTTTCAAACACAAAGGACAAGCTAATTTGCACTGCTACCCTGTATCCAAGAGTAAAGGAGCTACCAGGATTGAGTGGGGGTGTCTATTCAGCAAAGTTATTTGAGAATAATGGCCGTTATTCTGAAATAACTATGCGAGCAATTTCGCTATTGCGAAATAATTTCGAAATAGCAGACGGCTTATTCTACAAAGAACAACGCTTATTCTGAAACAGATATTTAAGAATAGGGGCTGTGTAGACAGGGAATAGCTGCTATTTCAAAATAGGGGGCCTCCAGCCCTTCCCTAAGATGCCCTGCTGGCCTTTCTGTCTACACTCAGCAAAATTCTATTTGTGCCGCCCCTCCTTTCCCCCAGAGCTCTAAAAGCTGCAGCCTCTGCAGAAAGGGTTTGTGGCTACCAGGAGGCCTGACAGCCCTGAGCCACCCTGCAAGCTGCACTTGCCTTGCTTTTCCTCCCCAAAAGGAGCCAGTCTGCTGCTCCCAACCAGTGCTCCATTGCTTGCAAGGAGCAGTCAGAGTTCCCAGGAGCCTGCCAGGGGCTGAAAAAGATGTGTGTCTTCCTGGTCTGGTGCAGAGATCCTGGACCTTACTGAGGTTTGGGGTGATGAGACCAACCTCCAGGATCGCTGCACCAGACCAGGAATGTGGATGTCTATGGCTGGATGGCCGACAGCCTAGCCACAAAAGGATACATCCGCACTCTAGAGTAGGTGCGGATGAAAGTCTAAGAGCTCCGCCAGGCATATGTCAGGGAGGGCAACTCCCACTCTGGGGTAGAGACCCACAGCTGCCTTATTTTAAAGACCGTGACTGCATCCTGGGGGGCAGGGCAGGGCATTCCCCCTACGCCCCAGTTGTAAACTCTGGGCTCAAGACACCCATCGTAGAGGAAGAGGACCACCTGGACAAGGCCAGCATCATCACCCAGCTGACCCAGGAGCCCAAACCCCTCCCTGCAGATGTGTCCCAGGTATCATCCAAGGCCAGGAAAGGTACATCATGAGAGTGCCATCACTTTCCCATCACACAGGGAAGGTGCTCCTCGCTTGGCCCTTGCTGCCCATGGATCGTGTAGCAACCTCTGCACGTGGGAGCATGTGCCATGCCACTCATGGGCACACAGCCCCAGGAGGCTGCCACAGAGGACCCGTGTGCTATTGGCCAGAGGGTGTCTGGAGAGGCCTGCCATGCATCTGACCCTGGGATGGGACACCTGGGGCAGGACCCCTCCCTCCACACGCCACCTCTTGAAGGAGGCAGGGGACATGGAGAGAGACACACAGACACACACACACACACAGACACACACACACACACACACACAACACATGGGCATGCCCACTGTCTCAGAGCAGCACCCACTCCAAGGGACATCTGGGCACACTGGCCAGAGCATACATGGCCTCGCTCCAAGCACATCACCTGTGACAGAACCGAGAACTGTCGCGCTCGGCTCACAGGTGGGTGCTAAGTTTCAAGCATAGTGTCCCCTGGAATAAATAACCTCTCTTTATTCTCCACAGCCAGACCAGCTGCGAAGTGGGGGTGGTCACCACCTGGGACAGCCTCCCGGACCCAAGGCATCCGCAGGCGCCACAGTGCCATGGATAAGTTCCAGAGGCAGCACCTGGTGGCACTCCGGTCCCTGGAGCACACCATTCACCTCTGGTTCTAGGAGGACCTGCAGCTGCATCATGAGACCTGGCAGGAGCTGCTTGTGCAGGGCTGCTCCATGATCATGGATGTGCACTCCCTTGTCCTGAGCATGGTGCCTGCTACTGCTTCAGCCTCTGCTCCTGCTGTAGCTTCCTCCTCCCACTCCTCCTCTGACTTCTCCCTCAACACCCTCTCCCCTCCCCTGTGGGCCTCATGCCTGTGGCAGTGGGATCAGAAGAGCCAGGCACCACTCCCAGCCCGAGCCTCTCCTCATCCCTCCTCCTACCTCCAGCTCCCTCCTTCAGGGTTCTCACCCCACCCCTTCCACCTTTTCTCCTCCCCTCTCCCAGGTTTTTTCCCCAGTCTGACCCCAAATGAAAAATACAGAGGTTTGAGTTTTTCAAAAACAAATGTGTCCTTTATTTTTTCATCAAAAAAAAAGGGGGGGGGGGTAATTGGAGGGAAGGCAGTGAAAGGTAAAGCAGAAGCTCCCAGTGGGGTGGCCCAGGGGAGAGTGTCACTGGTCCCCTAGGAGAAGCTTTCCCTCAGGGCCTCCCGGATTTGCACAGCCTCCTGATGGGCCTGCTGGACGGCAGCTGTGTGCAGATGCTTGTAGGCCCGGCCTATGTGGTCAGCCTCCACCCCACACCCTGGCAGGAATGCCTCCCCCTTCCTCACTCATGTCGTGCAGGACAACAGGCAGCCACCACATGTGGAATGTTGTGCTCCCCGAGGTTCAGATGGGTGAGGAGGCATCTGAAGCATGCCTTCAAATGGCCAAAGGAGTCCTCCACAACCATATGGGCCCTGCTTAGTCTAGCACTCTATAATTCTCTGGAGGGGTTGAGGTGGCTGGTGTAGGGCTTCATGAGCCAAGGCTGCAGGGGATAGGCCGCATCCCCCACCAGGCAGACAGGTATGTCCACATCCCCAACCTTGACGGTGCGGTCAGGGAAGTACAGCTTATGGAATATGCTCGAGCTCCGAAACACACGTGCCGTGTACATTCCCTGACCACTCGACATATGTCGGTGAACTGTCCCCAGTGATCTGTCATGGCCTGAAGGACCATGGAAAATATCTCTTTCAGTTGATGTATAGAAATGTCCAGTGGTCTGGGGCACAGAGGGGGATGTGGGTCCCATCGATAGCTCCTCCGCAATTGGGGAAGCCCATGTTGGCAGATCCAGTGATGATAGTGTCCACGTTTCCAAGGCAGATGACTTTACGCAGGATGGTATTGATCGCCCTGACCACCTGCAGAAGGGAGACAGACAAACAGAGAATCACAGGGGTGCCAGGGCCCCTGAGAGTTCCCCCAGTCCACTCTAATCCTCCTCCCTCTCCCATTCACCAGGAGCAACCAACCCACAACCCGTGGCAGGGCTTTGTGAGGGCGGGACTGAATAAAACATCCCGGGGAGGCGACTTGCACCACCTCCACTTTCTCCAGGGAAGCCCATTCCATCCTTCCATCCCCATTCTGGGACAATAGCCCAAGAATGCCATACCTGCATGACCAAGGCCCCGACGGTCGATCTCCCCATGCCAAACTGGTTCCCCACGAATTGGTAGCTGTCCAGCGTGGAGAGCTTCCAGAGATGGATGACAGGTCTCATGTGCGTCTCTCATCGCCTCAGGGCAGGGGCAAGCCACTCACAGAGCTCTATGAATGTGTCCTCTCTCATTCTGAAGTTCTGGAGCCACTGTTGTTCTCCCCATCGCTCTAAAACAACATGGTCCCACCAGTCTGCACTGGTGTCCAAATGTCAGATGCAGCAGGGCACGGTGTCCAGGGGAGGGCAGCAGGATTGAGCTGCAGGAGCCATACCTGCTCACATCTTAGGAGGGTTTCCCACAAGGGCTCGGGGTTGGGTTCCTGCATTGCCTGGCAGGCTGCATGCAGAAACTTCTGCATGACTTGCAGCAAAAGTTGCAAGAGCTGAAGACTGCTCAGAGGCAGCTCTGGCTCCAAAGCAGAGAGTGCTGTGGTGTCCAAAAGCAGGGCAACTGGAGCATGCAGAGAACATGCTTTGCTGTCCCTCAGAGAGATAGGCAAACAAGCAGGAAAACCTGATAAATGTCTGTCCAGGGGGGTCCCTTTAAGCACAAGCTTCAGATAGCCTCAAGCTGCAGCCACATGAAGTAACTATGGCCCTGATGCCATGAACTGGTTCCAGGTGGCCTTAAATGCGATTCAGCGTGTGGATGCTCTATTTAGAAATAGCTAAGCGCTATTTCGATATGGATTTTATGTATAGATGCGCTCTTTCAAAATAAGCTATTCCGGAAAAATCTCTTCCGGAATAGCTTATTCTGAAATGACCTGTGCAGCGTAGATATAGCCAATATGTCCTCTCTGCAATTTTCTCATAGAAATCCACACTTTGTTGCTGCAGAGACAGCAGGGGGAGCTCCTACCACCATCACATCAGCGTGTTGTATTTCTCAAAATCAGTTGTGAGAAACCGTTAATTGAGACTCTCTCAGAACTCAGTCAAGATATTAACCCACATTCTTTTTGGTCATGTGAAAAAATGAGTAAAAATTACTTTTTACTTTATCTTAATTCTACACTTTGCAAGTCTTACATTAAGAATTTGAGGATTCTTTTAATAGTTTCTGCTATTGTTTGATGCTTTGTTCAAATTCTCATTGCTCAGTTATAAAGATATTTTATCACTAGCAAAAGGGAAAAAAATGTTTTGTGCTTTCCCCCCGCCCCATCTTTGTGGTGCATAAAGGAAACATGAAAGATTTTTCCAGAGAGTTTTCTTATGCACTGGTTTGAATCAAGATTAGTTTTCCCTAGTTTTGCTGGCTCATTAGAGATATCAAATGTACGTTAGTGAAGAGGAACACAGTTTTGAATCCTTAGCACAGATATTTTTAACAGTTTCCCAGACATTTGAATTAAATACATTATTAAAAATCATCTTTGCAATGGCTCAGCATTGTCTCTTGTGAGATCATAATTCTACTTTAGCTCCCTAGTCATCCACAGAGTTCACAGGATAGAGAAGACCTCAATTTTTAATGTAAAAACCATCAGAAAAACATACACTTCAGGCATTCTTCATGTATAAAAAAAAAGAAGAGAGGAAATGTGTTTTTAAGGAGACATACATAACTGCTCAGGAGCACACATCCAACCCACCAACAATTTTCTGGCTTTATGGAATACTTCACACAAATATTTTCTGTGGATTGGTTTAAAAACAAGCAAAATCCTCAGAATAGCCACAAATTGTAAAGCAAAGAAAGCATCCACACTATTCCAATGGTTTCCACTATTTCCTTCTGAATAGTTATATGTGATAATTACAAAGCTAGTTGGAGACAAATGTAATGCTGGGTGAAGCTTGTCCGGTTAGGACTGCAAAAACAAATCCAGATTTTACTGCTGATGTTGCAATGCTGAAGGTGGATGCATTGATTGGTAAAATACCAAATTCACAAGGCATATAGACTAATTTCTTCCTGGTGCAAGCAGCAATTTGGCACCTCTTCTGGCCTCATTCACAGCAATCATTTTGTTTCGCTCCATTTCCTTGATACATAAAAGTCACAATGTTATTGAAGAGATATTCCAATAAGACCTGCGTGAACAACCCAGGATGTTGTGCACAAGCACTTGAGGTGTACAATCCAAAAGTGTAACACAAACCAGACCATGAAAGCAACCCAATGAAATGTAAAACTCAACTTAGCAGGAAGTCTCCCTCCCAGAACCTCCTGTTATTTTTCATTGAGTACTTCGTATCTCGGCTTACATCTTTGTTTTACTAATTAGAGTGCATTACAGATTAACCCTTTGTTTTAAAAGGGTTTTGAATTTGGCAATTGAAGGACTAATTCTTTTCTTTCAGGCTTCATTTGTTCGTAATCGTGAAGCAAATGGGAAGCTCTGCACCATGTGATCTGGGGAAAACAAAACATTGCATTTGAAGGCAACTATTGGACAATAAGATTAAAAGCCACCCATTATGATAGGTCTTAAATTGAAAAGTCAGTCCAGGTTATGTAGATGGAAACTAAAGAACTAACCCCTCTTGACTGAAGTAATCTTCATGCTACTCACTCACAACATGTCTTGTGAGGTGCTGGTCCTACAATAGAACCTAACACTTTCAAGTCCCTGGTCAGTTGCCAGCAAATTGCTGTTTATTGGAACAGCTAATCAGCAGTGCTGAAATAATTTTTATAGTTGGGGTGCTGAGACACATTGAATGAAACTATAAACCCTGTTATACAATGAAACCACTTCAAACCAGTATGGTGGCAACACCTCCAGCACCTCTAATTGCAGCACCTACGCTGCTAATATACTCCCTACATTAGGGAAATTATGGGAAAGATTTCCAAGATTGCTTATGCATGGAGCGAAATACTTATTAGCAATGTCTTCCATTTAAATATTCATCTAAACTTGCTCAGAGGAAATATAATTGACAGTGCTTAAAATCACTAGCTGCGCAATTCCATTAGGGCTCCCAACATTACTGACATCAGCAGAGCTGAACAAACATTAGTGGAAAATTTCTGCAAAATTCTTCCAGTGCAGATAAGGCTTTTAAAATGTTTTAGGTAACCTTCGCATGTCTTGAATGATGTCTTGCCACGTTTCCTATCTGGATGAATCTACCATTAATGAAATGTTCCTCGCTACATTCTTAGCATACTGCCTGAAAGAATTTTCACCCTTCTGTTTAACTGCAATTTCTTCTTTATTACTTACATATTGAAGCCAACTACTGACAAAAGCAGCATCAACAGTGCTGGAAACCCCAGTGTCAACTTTTGTTACACTGACCAGAAGATTTTTCACTCTTCAAGACTGTACTGCACAAAGCTACTTGCTTTCTTGTTAAACTCTTTAACTAGCTAGAATTTCAATAGAACATGAAAACAAGAGAAGATGCTAAAAAGTGTCTCAAATGATCAAGAGGGCATGCAGTCATGGAATGGTACCGTTCCCGTGTACTGGTTCTTCCAGATTTGATGAAGGACACATGTTGAGAGGCTACTCAATGAGAGTTTCCCTGGAATTGGGGCTTTAGCTACAAGAGTAGCTTTATTTAGGCGATGTGACTGCAATTTTTCACTGTTACTCTGTTGAAATCTTCATTGCAAAGTACCATAAACATAGGGGCAGAGTTAAACACATACTATTTCTGATTTTTGCAGTGCTTAACCACACAACTTTGGCACTCTCTTGTTTACAGGACTGTTTTTTACCAAAAATATAGAAAAATGCATAAAGGATCTGTAGGGATGAATAATGAAATTGCCCTTTTAATGAATTATAGCTACCAATGCGATGTTATGTAGCCACATGAATTGTGGCCCAATTTTTATGAATGGGATTTGGATTAATTTGCTAGTAACCTGTTAGGAATTGCAGTTGAAGAATCTCTTATTGTGTAACTTTTTTATACATTGTAACTGAAACCCCATTTTAAACTTTGTACTGCCCAAACTTTAAATAAAGTTAGGTGTGTGTACATATGTAATCTGATTTAAAAGTGTAAATGTGAGGGGGAAGGGTGTGTAAAGGGATCAGTCCCTGAAACCAACCTATCTGGGTGACCAGGTGCCAGCACCACCTTGATGACAGAACAATGCAAGTGAGCCCTGCAAAAGAACCCACCCAAGACAGACAGACAGAGATACACAATCCCCATCAACAAAAGAAGATCAAAGTCACATCTGCTGTTAACTGATGACTCATGGTAATACAGTACTCAGGGACAGGATTTTTGGACTAAAATAAATAAAAAGATGGGTGCAAAACTATAGGATTGGGTCTTTTGGTTCTATCATCCTCCAGGAGCATCAGTGCATATCAACATGATCCAGCTCCTCTCCTCATGTCTAGACCACCTAGCCAGTGCTTTAGCATAAGCAATTGAGGCTTGTGATTATATCCCATCTTTAGATATGTGTATGTGTGGTGGATAATTTTAGTATCTGGGGGACAGTAAATGAATTTGCCTTCACAATAAATGCAGCATATTGCCTTATCCCCCAAATAAGATTATGCTAGATCAATTTCTACAAGTTTAATAGATATTCACTAAAGACACTGTAGCTCTTCTGGCTGCCAGATTTGACAACATTGTGAAATTTCCAGGAAATTTATTTACCTGGATTCCACCAGCACACCCTTTCTCCATGCTCTTCAAGACATCTGCAGGAGAAAGTCCCACTGATGCAAACCATAAGAGCTGTACAACTCTTAAGATACATCACAACAGTGCTGTTTTCTGGGTGCAGCAGCCAAAAGTAACCCCTTTATACCTTACAAAGTCCACAGGACTGTGGCAGTGATTAAGGTCCTGCATCCAATACAAAGTGCTCAGCAGCCCCACCTATTATTTCACAGGCAAATGAAAACAAGACAGACGGAAAGGGATGCTCCACTTACGGATGTGGTTTCATTTCGATGTAGTTCTTGGGAATGAAGCCATCTTTCCCATTGAGTTCTGCCTTGTACCAGTTCTGATCACATTCTTCATTCAAAACCTGTAGGAAATGAAAAACAAACCAATTTTTTTTTTTTACCATATTTCCATATACATCAAAACTGGCAGAACTGTGCTTAGGAAACCAACATGTTCTTATGATGCCTATTTCAAGAGAGGTATATCTGCTATTCTGCCCCAATCAACCCCATGCATTGTAAGAGCTATAGCAGGTAGAGTGAAGGAGAAAAAGTCACTTCAAATTATCTGAAAAGTCTGTGTTGAAGTTGGGAGGCTATGGCAGGCTTGCCTGGATCTCCTAACCTGCGCTGGGGAACCCGTGCTGGCATGGAACAGGAGCACAGAAAAACTAGTAGGCTTTGGTGTGCAACAGGAATATGGGGAGTATCTTTCTCCTTCTCAGACAAGGAGCCACGTCAGAGGGTTTTTTCCCTCTTCTCACTTGTGTGTGGCCCAACAGATTTTTCTGTGGGTCAGTGGCCCCCAACACAAAAAAAGTTCCTCACCACTGAGCTACAGCTATGCTACAGCTTAAGCAGACATAAGTTATGTTACTTGGACTGTGAATTAGCCTCCCACAAGCAACATAACTTAGGTAGATTTAAGCACTGGTGTGGACAGTGGTATGTCAGTAGAAGAGCTTCTATCTGACAGGGCTGCAGCTTGTTGGTGGGGGGGCAGATTGAGTCAACAGGAGAGCTCTCACCTATCCACTTAGAGTGGCTATCCTTGATAGAATAGTAATAGAGATGTAGCTGTGTTAGTCTGGTGCAGCTGAAACTAAAGACAGGACTATGCAGCACTTTAAAGACTAACAAGATGGTTTATTAGGCGATGAGTTTTCGTGGGCCAGACCCACTTCCTCAGATCAAATGGTGGAAGAAATTTTCTTCCACCATTTGATCTGAGGAAGTGGGTCTGGCCCACGAAAGCTCATTGCCTAATAAACCATCTTGTTAGTCTTTAAAGTGCTGCATAGTCCTGTCTTTTATCCTTGATAGCTTACAGAGAAGCAGCTGCAGAGGTGCAGTTGTGTCATTGTAAGCTTTCTGATGTAGACACAGCCATAGCCTGTAAGTTCCATATTTACCCTCAGCAACTTCTCAATCAAGTTCAGTTTATAAATCCAGAGAATATTGGCTTAACTGCCACCACTGCAAACTTGAGATCTGAGAAACAAGCTATAGTCTCCCTTTTACCAACCAACAATTATTCATCTAGAACTTAGCAATTGTGACAATCTAGGCAACTAGGATTCCATCCATCTCTCTCGTGTAATTGCACTGGATCCACAGGATTTTAAGCAGTGCTTATATTAGGGAATTTAAAATTCTCTAATAGTAGCACTGTTGGAAGCCCAAATGCAAATAGGACTGGCAGCTTCAGAACTGGTTTACTTGTATTTTTTTCTTTTACAACTAATGTTAAACAAACCACGTGAACAGAGAGTACCAGTGATTTTTTTTGGTAAAATTCCCTAGCGCAGACAAGCATACAACAATTAAGTGAGTCAATGGAATTCTGGTATATTATTAGCCAGTGTAGGAACATGAAGGTACCACTTTTAATATGCACTTTTCTGACTATGACAACACTTTAAATTACCACAAGACCAGAAAGCCATAAGGGATGAACTTGTATTAATGAAGGACAATAGAGAGCATCAAGGGCACGGTCTGTTTTAAGTGTAAAGGCTTTGGATCCCATTGTTTTTTGTTGAATTTATTTCAAAGGGATTTGATGGATAAGGCAGGAAGAAGCAAGACCTAGGCACTTTGGCTAAAAGTTGATTTTTCCAAAAGATAACTTTCTGTAAGGCAAATTCTAACTACATTAACATTTGACAGTACATTTACCAGCACTGACATAATTTTTACTTGGTTTTAGAAATCAGATTAAATAAGATTACAAAAAAAAAAATCAATATGTATTTTTACTTTTGTCAATATCCCACCAGCTTTTTTATTCCCTCCCAAATTACCTCTCCAGAGATATTTTCTCCTGGATGATACAGAATGAATTACTAACAAAAAGCAGTCAATCTAGAAGATTAAAAATTCAGAGATGGCATTGGTCCTTTACAATTAAAAGTACCATTGGACTAGCTGGCTGCCTTGGTAGATGAAGTGTAGGAAAGGCAAAAGAAAGAACAGGACATACATATCATTAGGCTCTAAATAAGGTCTACTGCTGCACCCAAAATGAAGTTACGCAGTTCTATGATTTTCTATGATGAAGAAAAGCTCTCACCAAAACTCTGTTTTCACTCTCAATTATTTTCACTTCTGAAGTTTTGCCCATATAATCACTTTTCTCTTGCCCCTCAAAAAATAGATGGGAGAGGGAAGCAGAATTACACAAAGTAAAGCTGTTAGCACATACCTCAGCAAGGCCCTTGTAGCCGATGAGGACTATGCAGAAGATTAACAGTTCAGTGTGGCATTTTAAAAAACCTAATCCACTCCAATAGCTAGGTCTGGAAAAGAAGGAAACGCCTCTCTGGATTGAACTGGGCCCTAGTAGACAACAGTAAAATCTGAATAATTACAGGTTGGACCTTCCTGGTCCAGTGCCCTTGGGACCTGACTGGTCCCCGATGAGGGATTTTGCCAGACCTGGGGAGGCCATTTTTGCATCCCTACCACTGGCCTCCTTGGCCCAGCTGCTAGCCTCCCAGCCGGCTCCCCACCTCCTGCTGGCCCAGCTGCCCTGCTGGGTAGCCATCACTGCTGTGTCTCTGCCAAGCAACCCAGCACTGGGGCTCCAGGCAGCAGCGTGCACCGTGTGCTGGGACTCGGGACAATTGCGTGAGCCACAGCTTTCTTAACAGCCTTGTGCAGCATGAGCTGGGGCTTCCAGAGCAGCCGTGCACCCCACGCTGGGGCTCTGAGAGCAGCCCCTGGCACACTGCATGCTGGGAGTCCCTGGGCAGCCACTCGCCAGCTCCCTGTGGGAAGCCCATTGCCCTGCCAGCCAGGAGAGATCCTTACTGTTGGCCCTCCACGGGGACTCTCTGATCCTGCAACATCCATGCTGGACCAGAGAATCCTGGTTAACAGTTTCAACCTGTATGACTGATTTTAGTGACAGAGTAACAGCTCTCAAATAATAATGGATAATCATCTAATGGCCAGTTCTTAATGCTAGCATTACAACACAGACCAAAACTATTCATTAGATAGGCGTTGAGCAGCCATGCTCTGTCTGCACAGAAAGGGCTGACCTTCTATGAGACAGACTCAAGAAATAAGAAACCTCATGAAAGTGCATTCCCAGATAATTGTGAAGGATTTTTTGAAGCTACTCCTTTGTTTTGTAAATACTGTTTTAGTGTTTCTTAGGCTCCAGTTGTTATACACCTTGGCAGCCATCAGAATGCCATGAATGAATATTGACGGAGAACACACATTTATTTTTTCATTATAGAATCTATGACAGATCAAATTGTTGAGAAGCTCTTCTGCCAAGATCCCCTTACACGGGATTTTTTAGTTTTATAGCATGTAGCTGAGGAACAACAGACTCCTCTTCCCTCCTCAAACAAAAACACTGAAGATTTATAGATGGATCAGTATTAAGAAATCCCTGCAAAACTGAAAGGACACATTAAAATTTGAAATTCTAATATTCAAACATACATGATTTGAATATACTCGCTCAAGAGCTCTGCTTAGATATGGAGAGCCATGTTGTATGTGCCTTAGGGTACTCATTAACATTTGGCCCAGAACCAAATGCCAGGATTGGGGCATTGCTGAGGGTTGTATTAATGATAGCAATTACACACAACTGGTCTTTGCTCCTGAGTGGATGTAAAATCTGTCAGACTTCTATGCAATTATGTGACTCCAAAGGCAATTATGTACAATAAAAAAAACAAAATCCACAAAGCAGGAGTTAAAGAAATATTTTAAAAGTGATTTAGTGCCAGGCAGTGGAACTGTCCAAGAGAGCCAAAAGCCAAATAATTAGTTCAACTAACAGCAGCTCTTTTAGGTAGGCCCAATTTATCCCACAATTCTGCAACCATGGAATCTACCCCTTACCACAGAAGCGTGCTACAAAATTGTAGCTTTTATCTAAAAAAAAATTACACTTTTAATATTCATGGATGAGAATAAGACCAGGATAAAAGAACTGAGTGTAAATGTGATTAGAGAGATTGATGAAACCGGGAGGGTGTTTCCCATTTTCAGTGACAGGGCAAGAAGTTTTGTCTTGCTCTCATTGGAGGAGATTACTGACCTCATTCCAAGCAGAATGAAAGTAGGAAACCACGAGGGAGGGGGAAGAGAGTTGCTGTCTTGTTACCACAGAAAGGGGGGATGGATGTAAATTGGCGATAGCAAGAGGAAAATAGGAGGCAGTGAAGTAAAAAGGCAACTGTCCTGCTCTGAATGGTCAGCAGGGGAGTAACAAGGGAAAACAGGGGACCCCTGCCTAGCTAATTCCACAATGGGAAGGCTAGGGGAGAAGCTGCTGCTCTGTTAGAAGTTCACAGGTTAGGGGAGGATCTGGGAGCAAAGCAGAGAAGCTGACCCAATCTGGCAGTGCCTGTAACTTACCCAGCTTTTTCCATGTGGCTGGTGGCAGGCAATAAAGCACTGATCCACCCCTTCAGCCAGCAGCTCCAGCTCTACCACAATCTGGGTCACATGATCCTTCAAGTATTTCCTGCCTCCCTGACTGGAGAACTCCCTCATCTCCAGTGAGTACACGAGGGTGGGAAGGGAAGGACCGGAGTAGAGGCTGGAGCCCGGTTCCGTTCTCTATTTATAGGAGCTTCTGCTCCTCTTCAGTGAGAGGGTGAGTGTCCCGCTGCCCCCTTCCTCAGCTGATAAGCAGAGCTCCCTGCCTGCACAGGGAGCTCTGAACCTCAATGCATGGCTCAGAAAAGGGCTGAGTGGCTGCACAGATGCACAGCTTAAAGAGAAGATTGGTCTTATCTCTTCCAAGACTGCAGATAGACTAAAACAAAAGCTCTGAGGAGTAGGAACAGACCCAAATGCAATGGGGTGAATTTTTAATCCAAACAATAACAATCAAAGTGTCAGTTATCTATATGGCTGCTGAAAACGTTAGCAGAAAAATCTGACAAATGTACTTATCACATAATTCCAAGTACTTTTATATCCCATTAGAAAACTTAATTGTTAAAATTTTACTGAAGTTAGGTATGTGAACGAGTAGTCGACTTGTCAATTAACCAAAAAGCCTAGTCTTATCAGTTAATCTAGTCAACTACTCACATTTCCCCCATCCTCTGCTGCCTCTGTGCTGCCTGCCCCAACCCCCATACCGTTGCCTCTATCAGAGTCAGCAGTGAGGGGAAGAGGAGGGAAGAGGAGGTTGCCAAGAAGCAGCCTCTGCTTGCGGTGAGCCCTAGCCTGCTGTAGGCAGAGGCTGCTTCATGGCAGCAGTCCCTGTCTGTGTGTGTGGGGGGGGGGGGAAGGGGTGTGTCCAAGCTCCCTGCAGACAGGGCCTGCTGCAAGTGCAGCCTCTGTCCGCAGCCAACACCACTGCAGACAGAGGCTGCTTTGTGGCAGCCTCCCCTGTCCCCCCCCCCCCATAGCATCTGTCTGTGGGGAGCTCAGACCCTCACGGACAGGGGCTGTTGCCACCCCACACTGTTGCTTTTGTATCAGAGGCAGCAGCAGGCAGCCAGTCCACGAGGGGAGCTGGTTTTTAAACTGGTTCCCCTCGCAAACCAGATCGGCTGCCACAACAATGCAGGATGGCAGGGGGCTCCCTGGTAGCAGGGCTGGAGTGCGCTGGCTGCTGGCCCCACCTCCAGGGACTGTAGAATGGTCAACTAACCACTAACAATTCATGCAGTTAGTCAATTATTCAATTAATTGATAGCTAACATCCCTGGCAGAAGTTGTCACAAAATTTTCAGACTGTTTCAACAGAATGCTATAAGTGCAGTGCTTCCCAGTCCCAACCAATTTTAAAAAGTAGGCATTTTAAAGGGTATACAGAAAGAGTTAAGTCCTCCAAATGAAAGTGTTAAACAACATTTTGTAAACTTTGCTGCTTTAGATGACAGTGGTTTTTGGAGCCTGTAGGAATCTGGAAGTCCAAACAAACCCCATAATCCTCACTGAAATGTACTGAGTATTCCTGCTCTCTGTACGCATTTAAACAAAGCTGAAATTCTTTTGCAGTTAAACCTCAAGTCTGCTACCAATGGAGTCAAATGAGAAATGAAATAACTGTGTTCCTTTATACTGGAGCATTTGTGCACAGGAGGAAGGATATTTTTAGCCATTAGATTTGAATACAAATGCTGCCATGTGATGGTCTCAGTCTGTAGTCAGCCCTGTGTTACCGTAATAGCAGCTCATACACTACCTGTCAGTTTCCTAGTTGTGTAATGGGACTTAACAAAAGCCCATCTGTACCCTGTAAACCAAGAAGAGGCACTGCTGAACGGCTGTGCAGAAAAACAGCTTTTGCTGCAATAGTTTGAGTGAAATTATTAAAATATTACACCCAGTCCAACACTCTGTGAATATTTCCAATAATTTAAAGGATTGTAGAAAACCTGTGATACTCAGTGCCCCAAAGCAATACCATGGCACCCCCCATATTCACCACTGTTATATAATCACAATAAATCTTATACAAAACATGTCAATGGAAAAGTTAAGGTCTTCTGAACGTGATTATTCTATTTATATGTATGTATCAGTTTTGTACCTGAAGTCATGAATATTGACTATCTATACCTGTATTTTTAAATGTGTTTGTTCCTGTGGTAACTCCCACAACGTAGTTACCAGTCTAGCCAGTGCTTTGTGAATCGACTATTCGAGTTTATGGCCCAACAATGAACATAACGAGCCTTGAAAGAAGCTTATCCTCACTTGATGGAGTTTTCCTGTGGATGTTCTAGCCAGAAAATGGGTAATGGCTGCTGTTATGACTCACTGAAGTATGCAAGGGCATGTGTCTAGCTCATGTGACACAGGACTTCATTTTATGCCTGTACTTTTCCACTAACTGTACTAGGAGCTTGCTTTGAGACAATGAAGTTCCCTCCACAATGCAGAAGTTATAAAAAGGAGAAGTGACATCACTTGTTCTCATTCCCCCCAGAACTCAACACTTGGGAAACATCTCAGGAACAAAAACTGGACCACAGAAGTGGTCCTAGATGGGAAAGAAGGAATCACAAGCCTGCATATGGAAGACCGGTGAACTGTTTGTACTACCAGGATCAGATATGATTTGAATTAAGCAGTGTCTCGTTAACAGAACATATAGTGATAGTGTTTTATTTCTTAAGTAATCTACTTTGAGCTGTACTTATTACTTATCACTTAAAATCTATCTTTCTGTAGTTAATAAATCAGTTTTATATTTTACCAAAAATAATATGGTTTGAACGAAGCATATGAAAAAACCTTAGTTAACAAAAACCTGCACCTCTTTTCTACATTGAGAGAGCGGCAGACTGGATAATAACCTTACATTAGTCAGCCTGTTGAGGATGGCAGGATGGTACTGGAGTATTGCATCCAATTCTGGGACCCCCCCCCCCCCACTATAGAAAGGATTGGAGAGGGTTCAGTGGAGGGCAACCAAAATGATGAGGGGGCTGGAGCACATGACCTATGAGGAGAGGCTAAGAGATTTGGGCTTAGTCTGGAGAAAAGAAGAGAAGAGGAGAGGAGAGAGGAGGAAAGAGAAGGGGGAGATTTAATAGCAGCCTTCAACTTCCTGGAGGGAAGTTCCAAAGAAGATGGAGAAAGGCTGTTCTCAGTAGTGATGGATGGCAGAACAATGAGCAATGGTCTCAAGTTACAGTGTGTGTGTGTGTGTGGGGGGGGGGGGGGGGGTCTAGGTTGGATATTAGGAAAAACTATTTCACTAGGAGGGTGGTGAAGCACTGGAATGGGTTACCTAGGGAGATGATGGAATCTCCAGCCCTAGAGGTTTAAGTCCTGGCTTGACAAAGCCTTGGCTGGGATGATTCAGTTAGGGTTGGTCCTGCTTTAGGTCTCCTCCAGCCCTATGAGTCTATGGTACAGCTCTGTGGTCCCAGGCTGGAGGACCACTCATGGAGCCCATTCGCCCGCCTAGGTTGCCCATCGCTGCTCCAGCAATTGTAAAAATTGGAACCATCTTAATTCCCAATTGGATACCCACATTCAAATATGCTGGTTGGGGATGCCCACAAATGTGAGTATTAGAGTACAAATGCAAAGTTAGCCATATCAGGGGTAGCTTGTTCTGATATACCACGTGGCAGAGGGGAAGAGTAATGAGAATTTTTTCACCTTTTTGTGGAACCTAGCAATGAACAGATCGAAATTGCCTATTCCATTCAATTAACTACAGTTAAAATAATGTTGGCTATAACACTGGGGGAAGGAAGGAGGGGAGGGAAATCACATCAAGGTTGATAAGTAGGCTCAGGATAAAGTTGTTTATATAACAGATGTTTTCTGCTCTATGTATAGCCTGAGAACTGCATGTTGACTCCCATGACTTCATGGGAGCACAAAAGAAGCAGCACCACCCCTGTTTGAGGTAGCTCTGCAAAGTGACAGGGACTACAGGGAAGAAGACAGCAGCTGCAATTTGAACATTATCATGCACAGTCTTATTTTTGTGCTATAAGACAGCTGTGCGTATTTCACAATTCCATAAGTTTAGAGCTTACTTAAAAACTGCCCTGACTGCAGCATTTTACTTCAGCATCTCAGATGCCTGTTAAAAAAAAGTTAAGTGGACTGAGAAGAAAATCTTCCGAACATGAACTAACTGCAATCAATTCCTGAGTCTGCAGGCAGCCTGAACCAAAGCTGAATGTTACAAACTGCATAGTTCATCATAATGAACTTTGCTACCTCATGAAAATTCCAGTGTTGTCATTAACTATTGGTAGCTAGAATGGCTTGCTTAGTCTTTAAGGGGTGAAAAACCGAAGGCTAGTCCCTCACCCAACTGCTAAAAATCCCAGCTTGCACCATCAACTTCTATTACAGTGTTATGAATTTTCAATACAGTATTTAGAGATAGGATAAAACGTAACAGTTCAGGAAACATTACAGCATTTGTTTTCATATTCAATTAAATAAACCTCATTTTAAAAATTTCTGACTACCACAGAGTCCCCCCATTGCTGCACTGGAGTTTCACAAAATTAAGATAAACATCACCTGAACAGCTCTTAAATACAGCCTGTTAATCAGCTACTGATGTGGTATTCCTCATTTACAATGATGGGTTGGCTTAATTACACTGAAAACAATGCACCATTTTGAGAACTCTTCCCTCTAGTCTCAGGCATCCAAGAAAAACCCACAAAGCTCCACAACTAGAAAACAAGAATTCTCTCAAACTCAGAAAAGCAAGCAGTTGTTACAAACAATCTCAGCAAGGCAAGGAATGTTTTACCACAGCTACATGCTTATGGGGAATAATGGTCAGGAGGGGATTAGTCTCAGAGGGGTAACTGTAAAAACACCTAGTAATTCTGTGGCACCTTGAAGACTAACAAATTTATTTGGGCATACATTAGCTTTTGTCAGATGCAGGACGGGATTGTCAGCTGACTCCTGGATGACATCAGAAAGCACTAGGAGGCTCCACAGACAGCCAGGTTCAACCCTCCTCAGGAGATAAAGGGCATTTAAACAAAACAAAAAAAGGATGATGGGATTAAAAAGGATAGCTCCTGTCCCCCCCCCCCCTCCCAAAAAAAGGGCCCAATTAGTTCAGATGAAATCAAGCACAATTCCCAAGGACTTCAATGTAAACTGCATCTGATTACAAGGTTGAAACTGATCCACTGTGTCACTGTATAAAACGCAGTACCACAAAATACTGAGATTTCTCCTTTTGCCTGCTTTGTGTAAGGAGCCTAAGGCAGACCTGGTTTGCAATGAAAAACCATCTAAGTGCATAACAAGGCTACCTTCCTTGACCTTCAATTGAGGATCCTATTGACATAGCAAGGCATATAGCCTAAACCCTTTAGGCTGCCAGCATTTAGAAATGACAGTAAGACGGGGTGGGCAAAAGGCCTTCCACGGGCCGCATCCAGCATGCCAAATGCATAGATCCAGCCCATGGAGGCCTTGCAGCTCTGCTGCCCCCAGGCCAATCAGGGCCTAGGGACCAAGGAGTGTACAGTGCTTAGTGTCAACCCTGGTTGGTCAGCCAATCAGGGCCTGTGTGTGGGAAAGCACTGAAGTGTCCTGGCCCCACCCCTTCTGTCTGAGGCCCCTCCCCTCCCTGGTCAAAAATTATTGCTCAGCCCTGCAGTAAGACAAAATAGCACAGAAGGTAGTGTGTTTCTTAAACTCTGAGACCACGGAACACCAAACTTTTTTTTTATGCGGAACACCTATGAAAATTGTCTTTAAAAAATTGTTGTCAGACAAAAAAGACAAAAACAAAGAAGTGGCGGCACACCTGTGAGTTGTTCATGGAACACCAGTGTTCCATGGAACGTAGTTTAAGAAGCACTGTGTTAAGGAACCAGCATCTTATCATAGGCCAGGGCAACCTGCACATCAGAACAGCCAGCATTCTAATACGAGCAAGACAAATCAGACTATAAACCACAGAGCACGTCCTACTTCTCTTGATTTATTCCCTTCCTCCCCATGTCAGAATTTCACTGAAGTTCATTCTAACCACACCAGGTTAAATGCTAGACTTTAACTGTATTTTTTTCCATCAGCTGAGCAGAGAAGGCTGGTTCAGGAATATACAAACTTGCTAAATTGCAGAGTCTTTTATTTTTCTTTTCCTGTCAAACCATTTATCTTCACCCACACCTCATGTGAGCGCGCACCAGAGGGGGAAGGAGGGGGGGGAAGAAAGGGCAATATCTCTATTTTACAGACCAGGAACTGATGCACTGAGCTTCTTGGATACAGCTGCATAACAGAAAGAACTACATACCTGCCATTGTTAGCAGTGCAACATGCAGACAAGTGCAGAGGCTGTGAAAAATGCAGATAATCAAATGCTGTATTGAAATAGCTTTGAAATAATGAGTGTAAATACATTCCCTATCAAAGTTGAAGTCACCAATCAAGTAGCATAGCTTAAGAGCAAAACAAGTTGGGTCCACTGAAAGGGTCAAACCTCTCATTTTCTACCCCAAATTTCCTTTTGCTGCCCGCACTTATCTCCATATAAATGCTTTTTCCACCCTCATCCTTACTTTTTTTTTTTTTAAATCAGGCTCATGAAAACATAGCTAACAAAGGGAGCTCACACAACCAATCTGAAAAGCGAGAAGGGGTTGCCCTGTACTTCAATGCTGCTTTCTTCTGGAAAGTTTGGCTGAAGTCTTGACTTAACATTTCAATGTGGACTATATATTGTTGGGTTCTCATACTGACACCATTCCCTGCAGCAAGAGTCAGGCAGTTTAAACACTTTCAGCTAGATCCACGGAGAACTAGTTTTGTCCTGGATAGTCTGAAGTAAATTTCTTGATTATACTGTGTTATCCCTGGACAGTTTCCTCTCTGCTCAAATGGTAAATAGGTGTTTCCCTCCATATCTGAAGGAAATTATATTGATCATCAGTGAAATATAAAAGCTAAAAGTCACCATAAATATGTGAAACAGTGGAAGTCACAGAAACCAGCTGTGCCAGGACCCCTGATATAGGGATGCAAAGGAGTAGCCGAATAATTGACTACAGGCAGTCCCCGACTTACGCGGATCCGACTTATGTCGGATCTGCACTTACGAACGGGGTTCTCTCGCCCCGGAGCTCACAGGCAGCGGTCAGCCACCTCGAGCTCCGGGGCAAGAAAAGCTGCTCGCGGTGCCCCTGGTCTGCTGGGGACCGTCTCCAGCAGAGCTGGGGCATCAGGAGCAAACCCGCAGCCGCGGCGGGTTCCCGCGCTTCTGAGGCTTTGCTCTGGCAAAGCCTCAGAAGCGCGGGGACCCCGCCGCGGCTGCGGGTTTGCTCGTGGTGCGCCTGGTCTGCTGGGGACCGTCTCCAGCAAAACAGGGGCACCGGGAGCAAAGTGGTCCGGCGCCAGAGCAAAGCCTCCGAGGCGAGGCCCCCCCGCTGCCGCTTTGCTCCCTGTGTCCCTGGTCTGCTGGGGGGGGGGGGGGCAAGCTAGTTGGTCCCGCAGCGCCGCTCTGGGTACTACTGGACCAACCCGGCAGCACCCCAACTGCTCTGCCCCAGACGTCCTGATTCAGCCGCTGCTGGTCAGTTTCAGCAGCAGCTGAATCAGGACTCCTGGGGCAGAGCAGCTGGGGTGCTGCTGGGTTGGTCCAGTAGCGCCGAGGAGCAGTGCTACTGGAGCAACCCAGCAGCACCCCAGCTGTTCTGCCCCAGACGTCCCCAAGTCAGCCGTTGCTGAAACTGACCAGTGCTGACTACAGGAAGCCCAAGGCACAGTTGCTCTGCCCCGGGCTTCCTGGAATCAGCTGCTGATCAGTTTCAGCAGCAGCTGACTTGGGGACGCTTGGGGTTCTTAAATTGATTCTGTATGTAAGTCAGAACTGGCGGTCAGTTTCAGCAGCGGCTGAATCTGGACGCCAGTTCCGACTTACATACAGATTCAACTTAAGAACAAACCTACAGTCCCTATCTTGTACGTAACCCGGGGACTGCCTGTACTCTCATTTCCCCGCCCCTTGCTGCCTCTATATCAGGACGCAGCAAGGGGGGAGAAGCAAGAGCAGGTGCTGGGGAGCTGCCGCCCGGCTCCTACTACATTTAAACTGCAGAGCCACAACGGGGTAGCAAGCATCCCCCAACCCTTATCAACTAATCGAGTAGTGGATGGAAATTCCATTGAATACTCAGATTATCTGCAATTTAACATCCCTACAGTGAAACTCTCTTCAAACTCCCTAGACAGAAAAAAAGGCTCTCCCCTGAACCAGTCACACGAATTCATACCAATCACTATAGAATTGTGCTGTAGGAATACTTATAAACATGCCAAAATAATGGTCACAAACCATGAAAGAAATGAGGAGATAAATTTCAAGTAATATTCCTTCATTTAATTTTCAAAACTCTAGACAATGAGAAACCTACACCATGGTGCTTAACATTAGGCAGTGTAAGAAATTTAATAAGAGTGGAAGAATCACAGTCAGGAACATAAGCTTCAGAGGGTAGCCGACAGTCTGTAACTGGAAAAACTTAAACGAATAGTCTAGCAGCACATTACAGACTAACAAAACACGTAGATGGTATCATGGGCACAACCCATTTCTTCATTTCATTCATCATTCCATCAAGGTTCCAGTTCAAAAGTGTTGGTTTTTAAAATCCCACATAAATTTTCCCAAGATAACCTCCCTAGAACCAGCCTTCTAGCCCGTCACCGATAGCTGGTGAGAAAGTGTGCTTCTCTCTACTTTCTGGACTATTTTCTGAAATAGTCTTAAAAAAAAAAAAAAAAGTAGATATTGTGTCTCTCTCCAGTCTACATCTCTTGATTATTCTCTTTGGCTTTCTTCTAACTGTATGCTTTATAAAGCTAAATACAACACCATAAAAGCCAGTATACTAAATAAAGTTACATAATGGTACAAAAGACCTGCTAGTTTAGCCACAGACCTCATCTACATTAACTTTTCACTAGTTTCCCCACTCTTGCTACCGTCAACATAGCTAAGTCTAGATCAAGAGACAACATTTTTACTACTGTGTTAACTCTCTGTAAAGTGTATGTGTGGTAGAAATCCCAAGAGATCACAAAAGTTTCATTTAAATTATTCCTCTCGCTATGACAACTGTTGATGGAATTGATAAGAAATAGTATGAAACATGTCGCCATAGCGAGCGCTAGCAATACTGGTAATCTGTAGTAAAAGTTTGACCTTTTAACTTTTTTTTTTTTAAATTGTCCATAATGAGAATAGGTTTGTGGAGCTGAAAATTCTTGTAGCCAATACATTCTGTTTGGCCCCCTATGCTGAGGAAATCTAAAATTGAGCTTAAAGACCGGCACTGAAGATAAAGTTACCAAACATAAAAACTGGCCATTTTAGTTCCTATGATTTTAGGACCAAAGAGTAATGACCATTCAGTTAGTTCCAGGGCGTGGTAAACACATTGCACTTTCATTACAGTGGTTCAATCAGATATGAGGTATAAAAAGATCTTTCATCATAGATCTAATGCCAAAGCTTGGCTCGCATATGTATTCAATCCCATAACATTCTGCTTTCAAGAACAGATTATTAAAAAAAGGAAAGAAAAAAAAAAACTGTTTTCCTTCAAGAGATCACAAACTAGTTTATTGTGACTGAAGCCCAGGACCTTTTATAACCAACTACATCGCTCAGGATGCTATTACGGAAACAGAAGACAAAAACATCCTTCCTTAATCTCAAACCTAATCCACAATTCATTGTGGAACTATTGAACACCACAGCACTTCCCCAGTTTGCTGTTACGCAGTGTGGATTAGTTTACTCAGTCCTGCTCAGATGGCCATTGTCTAACACATTTTCTAAGGCTGAAGTTTTATTTTGTTGACAGACAAATCACCACTGTTTTAACAGCCCCCTAAATATCAGTGAAGCAAGAAAACTGATCTATAAATATAAATTTTTAGAACCCATAGATAGCTCTTCCCTATTCCCTTCTTACTCACTGAAGAGCATGGATAAGCTTCGCTAAGTCTGAATGATGTATTTATCTATTCTGGACATGGCTCAAGAGGACTAGACTGAGGGTGAGTCTACACCAATGTTTCTCAACCTTTTTTTAAATAAAGTAAAGTACCCCCAGTTCCTAGTTTTCAGAAATGCGACTTTTTTTCTACCATTGCAACACATTTCTTTAAACAACTTAATCATAGCCAGGCAGGCGATGAAATTTTTGGGTGTAAAAAATACAAAAATAATAAAGCACTGTAAAATTTAAAACAAAAATTCAGATCTCTCCAAATTTCAGTTGTGTTGACATACCGCCCAGACTTCTCTCAAGTACCCTTAAGGGTACTTATACCACTGGTTGAGAAACACTAGTCTACAGTACACCGGTTCTGCAATTCGGCATTCAGTATGCCGAAAGCAACACTCCATTAGCAGAGCAGTATCTGCACTGGGGGCTTTGCTGGCATCTATAGATATGGCTATAGATAGGATTAGGTTAGTATAAAACATCAGTAAATAGTGATTTCATCAAGTACACACAGATGACAAAATATTTCCACTGAGGATAATCAAAATTTATAGAAAGGCAAGAAATGAATACGCTGCTTAAGAATTTACTAGACTCAAAATCCAGTGATTTAGCTTTTTCAATTAGGCTTGAAGTAGACTACCAAATGAATATGATTTGTTGATATAAAGGTTGTTTGTATACTGAAAAGTGAAGTTGACAATCTGTGTTTTAATGGTTTACAGAGCTTTAACTTTTTGAAACCTGTTTCCTATATTAAACAGTCTGATATCCCCCATAATTTCCTGCAATTATGAAAATTAAAATTGATTAAAAAAATTAAATGCTTAAAACCCATAATTTTACACAACTGAAAATTTAAATGAAAATCTAAAAAAAATGCTTCAACAAAAACTGATAAAGCAAAATTATACCCAAAAATTGATTTCTCATTCCCTGAACAGATAGTTATGCAGAAAAAACTTTGTTCAGACCTGCCCTGACTGAAGTGCCTACTAATACTATTCATTTAGATTAGATTACTTAAACTGCCATTTAAGAAACTCTACAGTTACTTCTGATGCAACTCAACAACATGCATCAAAATGAGAAGTAATGTTATCTTGCGGACAGGGTAAAATCAGTTCTTCTGCCACTTATATTTTAGCCTTGAAAGCTGCTGTTCTTCCCATTCTCTCCAGGCTGCCTCCAGTTTTCCCTTAAGTTTAGGAGCACAGATACGGAGCACAAAGTACACATTTGCTGCTGCATGTTTTAAAATAGTCACACAGTACAACTCTGACCACAAGTTTGTAGAGCAGCCTTTAATGAAATTTCAGAGCTTTTGTAAAAAGCTCTTGGCAGAACCTCTGAGGGATGGAGGTTGAAAGTCATTGCCAGAAAATAAAAAAGGCGCTATCAAATGCATTCCAATGAGTGTGTTACACAATTCCTTTTTAGTTCATGGAAGAGACTGAAGTACCACCAACAGTGGTCCCATGGCGCTTCATAAAAATGTGGAATCTTCTCCATTTTGTGACTTCTATTCAGCAAAAGTAATTTACCCAAGTTCACACGGCAAATGGAACAGTCAGGATTAGAAATCCAGAGTTCCCAACTACTGGACACACACAGTTCATTAAACCACATTATTTCATTCATAAAAGTAGTAACACAATTACATGACAAATGAAGCTTGACTTGCATTTCAGTGAAGAGGAATAGGACGCTCACCTCCAAAGCATCAGATCCCTAACAATCCTCTTCCAAGACAGAAAACCACAAAGAAATATAGGGACTAAAATACATTTCCTTCTTATTCTGAAAGTGGGATGGGACCTAAACTATCTGATAACAAAATTACCTGGAAACAAAAAGTACATTTTAAATGGTATTTACCTTAAGTAATCATTAGTCCCTACACACGTCAGTCTCCTGGGAATAGGTGATCCTTACCTATTTCATAACTGTTGCGTGAGATGGTATTCTCCTCAGATGTGTATGTACCCACGGTGCCAAAGCCAGAGAAATTCACTTGGCAATACCCATGATGTTGCACTCATGCCCTTTGCATCACAGACCATTACCTGGCTATACTGACACAGGGATCAGCACTGATCATATAGTGGGCGCAGGGATTCAGCCTGTACATCAATGGATTACTCATATCCATAGTGGCCTTGGAAGCTACTCATTCCTTTAGGCCCTGATCAGTGTTCCCTGTCAGGTGAGTGCTTGGGCTGTCACACAGTAGGGATGTCAATGAGTAATTGACTATACGATTAACCAATAAGTTTAGGCTTATCGGTTAATCTTGTTGACTGCTTGCATTTCCCACCCCCAGCTGACTATCAGAGCTGGTGCTTGGGGGGGCTGGCTTAAAAGCTGGCTCTCGCAGAGGCAGCAGTGTGGAGCGGGGGCTGACAAAGCAGCTTCTGTCCATGGCGGGCCCAAGCTCCCCGCTGACACAGTTTGCTATGCATCCCACAGAGCAGCCTATGTCTGTGGTGAGCCTGGGCCTGCCGTGGGCAGAGGCTGCTTCATGGCAGAAGCCCTTTTCCCAGGGGCTCCCAGCAGATGAGGGGCTGCTGCCAGACCAGCTTCTGTCTGCGGCCAGTCTGGGCCACTGCAGACAGAGGCTGCTTCATAGCAGCCTTCCCGACCTATTTCCCACCTCCCTCGCCCCCTCAGCAGCCTCTGCCCGCAGGGAGCTCAGACCCCCGGTGGACAAGGGGTGCTGCCACCCCATGCTGCTGCCAGCAATTGAGCTGGTTCTCCTCACAGACTGGCTCCTGCCTGGTACCCCACACTGCTGCCTCTGATACAGAAGCAGCAGCTCAGGGTGGCAGGAGGCTCCTGGGAGTGGGGCAGGAACACACTGGCTGCTGGCCCTGCCCTTGAGAACTATAGAATATTCAAGTAACCCATAAGAATTCATGCAGTTACTCGAATATTCAATTAACCAATATCTAACTTCCATAATACTCAGGAGAGATTTAGGTACTCTCCAGCTGACTGGCAGAGCGCCCACAGCCAGTAGCATGTGTTTATTTTGGTGGTGCACATAAGCACTTGCATTGTTGCACATAAAATGTATTCTACACATGGATAGAAAAAGTTAGCAGGACTATTGGTCCTGATCTTCAACTCACCCTAGGTGATATCACCTAACCTAGCCATGGCCAACCCATGGCTCTTCCCACCTCGGAGGGTGTGGTTCGCAAAACCCTCCCCATGGCTTGTAAAGCCGCCCCAGTGACCCTGAAAACGGCCCTCCCCTCCCAGCTCCTTGTGCTCACCGGGACAGGGGAGCCGTCCGGTGAGGCCATTAAAGATGGAGAATTAAAGATTGCATTGGCCGGTGGGAGCATTATGTGGCCAAAAAGCCTCTAAATGCGTTTTCTTAAAGGGGCAGTCTTTTTTTTTTCCACTTGACAACTTTGTCCCAGCTCTTTGTGCTAGAGCCACTGATATCTTGGCTCTTTGCCCGGAATGGGTTGGCCACCCCTGACCTAATCAATCTGTCACACAGCAACTCATGCTGCATTGTCAGATGAAGGATGCCATCTCAGCACAGGTACAGACTAAGGCCATTGTACAGGCAGCAGCACGGGGGTGGGGGAAGAGGCACTGTGGAGCCAGTGCTGGGGGGGGAAAGAGGGGAGAAGAGAACAGGCTTTTAAGTCAGCTCCCCCCAGCACCCGCTCCTGTTTCCCCCCCTGTCCCTTGCTGCCTCTGATAAAGAGTCTATTGTCCTTCATCCTCGTCACTGGACAATACCATGGTATCAGACACTTCCTCTCCAGAAGTGGGAGATTTCAAGGCACATCAAGACTTCTTACCCAAGGCTGAGGCTAATCATCTATCCAGGCAGAATTTATACATGAAAATATGCACAAATTTGTGGGTGTTACTAGGCCCTGTCCCGGGAAGAGCAGCTCTCTGCGACTCATAAAAATGAGTCCCTCCTTAGGATATTTTTTGCCAAGAAAACGTGTAGTGTAGACATAGCCTTATTGGAAACAGCCAGAGCTCAGTGGAACATTCTAGCTTCTGCATCAAAGCATTTGGAGAAGCATTACCACATCGTTACTAAGGGTTCTGAGTGCCTGTATATCAGAGGCGAGCAATAAGAGTCCCACAGGCCAGATGCAGATCACCGGGGTTAACCTCTAGTGGGCAGCTAGACATTTTATTTACCTGCACATCCACAGGTATGGCCTCTCTCAGCTCCCAGTGGCTGTGGATCGCCATTTCTAGCCCATGAGAACTGTGCAAAGTTGTCCCAGTCTGCACCATATCCTGTGGCTCCCTTTGGCTGGAACAGCATAACATGACCAATGGGAGTTGTGGGTAGCTGTATTGTGGATGCATAAGTAAATGAAGCATCTGGCAACCTGCCAGGGGTTAACCCCTGGCAAACTGCATCTGGGCTGCTCACTGTCCCTCCTATTGTATCTGCATCCTGCCCCATCTTGCTTTTCATGATGGTGGTCAGTGAAAGATCATGTAATGGAAAGAACAAATCTATGCTCCAGGGCAAAGAGATTGGATCTTATGGGCAGGAATATTTATTTGAACCTCCTTCCTACAATCGCAAAACAGGTGTTGCTCTCGAAAAAATAATTTTGTAAACTGGGGCTCACACAAAATTCATGGAGCACTTGCCTAAGCCTTCTACAGAGGAGTTCAAAGAGTCTGTGATGGAGAATCGTCTGGTGACCAAGATGTCCCATAATTCTGGCTCAAGCTACAGTGATCACAATGAAAAGGGGATCATGGTTACAGAATTCAGTAACGGCAACATCTGTACAACAGACTATAGAAGACCTTTCTTCCAGGGTCAATCCCTCTTTTTGGGCAAAGCAGAGGAAACTACCCAAGAGTGGCTAAAAAAATACCAACATTCTAAACAATTATTCCACATGATCTGCAAACTCAGGAAGACTTCAACCCATCCATCAGTTCAAATGCAGTTCACATTTTTAATATTAACTTTGTTGACTTAAAAAGGGAAAGGGGGAATATGGTGGATGAGGTAGCAATTTTGACAGGAAGGAGCAGGGAAGCAGAATTTCTCCTTTTTGAAGAAAAAGCAACTATGACAAAGAAGAACAGACATTATAAGGAAGAGCCTGAAATTCACGTATTAGTGGATGTGTGGGAAAAAGTTGTTTTTTTTTTTTACTTTTTGGAGGAGACAAAACTAATTAATAGCTGCCCCCACAGACAATTACTTTGGGGTGACAGTGATAGAAATGTAGCTGTGTTAGTCTGGTGTAGCTGAAACAAAAAACAGGACTATGTAGCACTATTTGATCTGAGGAAGTGGGTCTGGCCCACAGAAAGCTCATCACCTAATAAACCATCTTGTTAGTCTTTAATGTGCTACATAGTCCTGTTTTTTGTTTGGGGTGACAGGCTTATTCCTCGGATGAATAAATGTCAATTTTTCAAAAACTCTTCATAGACACAGAGGTTCAATTGTGTCATGTTTCTGAAAATCATGCCATCCAATTGTTGAGAGCGGAAGAAAAGGTACTTTTCAGACCAGCCAGCAAGGCTGGGCTAAGCCCTAATGCTGATCCTGGAGACAGACACTGCAGGTCTCTACAGCGTGAAGGATGAAAACACTGGCCTCACATAGGACAGCTACAGAGTTCACGGACACTGAGCTCATTATAATAAAGGGTGGTAAACTGATAACACCTTTCTTTCTTTTGCTTTATAATCCAAGTGACCTCCCTGGCCTCAAATCCTGAGGCAGGTTTGTTTCTCTAATCACCACCTCGTTGACAGGCACAGTAAACAAGGTCAATCCACTTGATCATGGATTACAGACCCATGCAGATGGAGAAACCTAGGGCTATAGTTTGAAGTGGTAAAAGCTAGACTTAATACAAATGCATGACTAATGAGACTCCTGTCTATCAGAAAAGAAAGTTTTGATATAGCCATGTAATGACTGACTGACTTATCCTTTCAGGTAGCATTTATATACAATGGATCTTTTTGAATTTTTTATACATTTAGGAAATTTGTGTGTATTTGTCAGTCCTTAGAGCACACTGTATGCATGATTACATATGAAAATAAGGAAACGTTCACATTGCATTACCTAGAAACAGCTGCCCTAAGTGTTTTCACTACTCAACCCAACTATCCCAGCTGAGAACTCCAACAATTCTGATGAATGAATTGGGAGATTGCTGTTTCTGTAAACATCAAACAGGATTTACAGCTTTGGCCATCAATGAACCAAGCTATCACAATTTGAACTATATCCCCTGAAAGGCAGTCTGTCTAAAATCCCCTCAGATGCACTTTGGTCCCCAAGGAAGTAAAACCTGGCTGACATCTCTATTTTTGATTGAGGCGAAGATTGCAAATAGCAATCTCTTAAATAGTTTAAAGGAGATTTTACTTGATATCCCTGCTAAGTGATATTCACGCACTGGACAGATGTAAAAAGGTCCTAAATCAGGGATTAACACTTTGGACAGAGAAGCTGTGATTCACCACTATCAAGAAGTGCAGTAGCAGCAACTGTATCTGCACCTTCTGGGACCACTGTAGCTCTGAGTTTCAACCACAAGATTAACAGGAAAATTAATGGAGAGGAACAGGACAAGATGAGCACAGGGGTGGGAACAGATCTTTTAAAATCTGATCTAATACACTAGCAGCAGAGACAATGACTAACGAGAATTAGACTTTAAACCACAATTACCATACTGCAGAAAAACCTGTTTTATGTAAAAGAATTTTATGAATAAATGACCATGTACATCTTCTGACTGCAAAATTTGTCTGGACTGCTTTAAAAAGAAGCAAATTAGTCGTTACTTGCCTTCCGCTTCCTATAAATGGAACTGCGAAATGTCTTCTTACTAGAATGTGATGGATTACCAAATCCTTCAACTGCAGAAGCAGTTCCCTATCCAGATTGATTGGAGATCAACTACATTTAGAAGCAAGGCAAGAAACTAGGGATGTAAATATCCCAGTTAAAAAGTTATATGGTTAAACAATGTTTATCTAGTTAACCATGATCTCGCAGTGGGAGGCTGCTCCAGCCCAGCAAGGCTAGAGCACCCCCCGTACCTGTGGTGGGACATGAGTGGAGGCACTGCTGCAGCCAGGCCAGGCTGGAGTGGGCAGAGCAGCCCTCATCAGTTAACCAGTTACCCTGGTAAGCATGCCTCTAAGGAACCTGCTTACTGGGTAACCAGTTAATCCTTTACATCTGTACAAGACACTCGAATAAAAACTCTTCTGAGATTTTGCACAGACTACAGCATGGATTCATCATACTTGTTTGGATTATTTTCTCTTTTTAAGAGGCATGATTTTGACCCACTGATTGTTAGTGGCACAGGAACCTGAAATATCTTTAGGAGAGCTTACTGCATTAAGTCAATGTACCACTGTGGGCAAGGGTAATTTCTCAGGGAAGGGCGACCATGGCCCTGACGAGCTAGGAGTACATCTACACAGCAGGGCTAAAGTAAAATTAAGCTACGCAACTTCAGCTATGTCAATTGTGTAGCCAAAGTTGAAATAGCTTAACTTGGCTTTAGGCACTATCTACACAGCAGGAAGTCGAAGGAAGAAAACTCCTCCTTAGACTTCCCTTACTCCTCATGAAATGAGGGTTACCATGAGTTGTCCTCCAGCTCAACACGGTTTCAAAATAAAGGCTTGTAATTTAGACGCACACTATGTTATTTTGGAATAACGTCAGTTATTCTGAAATAACGCTGCTGTGTAGACGTACTGTAAGATGACTTGGCGGCGGTGATTAAAGAAATTCACTCAGGTTATAACACTTCCAGAGAAACACTAGTTCAAACTGGATTTTCAAGAGATCAACAAAATTTAAAATCAGATTATTCACCCAACATTCTTAAATCAGGGACTCATTTCTGACCTGGGAAATGGATCGAATCTTCTGGCAGACCAAAAGAAAAAGTTGGAGAAGTGTTTCCTATTAGCTTCTTTTCACTTCATCCCATTTAACTCCCATCCTTTAGGAACTCCCCAAATGGAACGGACATGTTATCACTAGACTAGGCCAGATCAATGAAATTGCTAAGACCAAAGAACTGTACAATCAAATATTTCATTTATAAAAAAGTATATATTAAAACAACATTGTCACACAGCTTTCACAAGCACAACCACCATCAGTACCAAGTATAAGTGCACAATTAAGGGTTTTTTCTGTTTGTTTTTTTTAGAGGAAGAAATTGTTACTCACCCTGTGCAGTAACATCTGTTCTTCGAGATGTGTGTCCCTGTGGGTGTTCCACTACAGGTGAGTGTGAAGCAGTAGCACAAAAACATTACTGTGCTTCGGAATTAAGCATACAGAGGATAGGACTGCCTGAGCCACTGCTGCATCTGGCGAAACAATACATTCCAGCGTGTAGTGTCTGGTGAACATCGATGCGAACAACCAGGTTGCCTCACGGCAAATGTCCTGGATGGAAACATTTAAGAAAGCCCCGGAGGTGGCCATGGCTCTGGTAGAGTGCGCTCTAGGCTTAGAGGGCAACGGTTTGTTACGGAGTGTATAACAGCAAGTGATGCAATTTACGATATGCGATGAAATACGCTGAGATGCGAGTTGTTGACCTTTGGAACGATGCGTGATGGACAAAAATAGGCGTCCTGACTTGTGGAATTGACGCGTCCTGTCTATATAGAAAGCCAAAGCTCTCCTAGCGTCCAAAGTGTGCAGGTGCGCATGCTCCTGGGTGGAATGCGGCTTAGGGTAAAACGTATGGAGAATTGATTCATTGACATGAAACAATGAATTGACCTTTGGAAGAAGCGATGGGTGACATCGTAGTGTTACCCTTTGGTGAGTGAACAGTGTGTACGGAGGGTCAGCTGACAAGGCTGCCAGCTCGCTGACTCTTCGAGTAGAGGTGATGGCTAAAAGGAATGCAACTTTCATAGTCAGGGTCTGTAGGTCGCAGGTTGCCAAAGGCTCGAATGGTGGATGGATAAGAGTATCAAGGACTAGTGTTAGGTCCCACGGCTCCGGAATAGCCTTGTGCGGTGGATAGAGACTGATCATGCCTTTCATAAATCTCTTCGAGATGGGGTGGGTGAACACTGAAACACCGTCTATATGTGGGTGAAAAGCTGAGATTGCAGCCAGGTGTACTTTTAGTGAAGCGACTGCCAACTTCTGCGAATGTAGATGGAGGATGTA
The DNA here is from genome assembly GCF_052426305.1 of Pelodiscus sinensis. Taxonomy (NCBI): domain Eukaryota; kingdom Metazoa; phylum Chordata; order Testudines; family Trionychidae; genus Pelodiscus; species Pelodiscus sinensis. The sequence continues at coordinate 18,546,766 of NC_143071.1, forward strand.
GTCCAATATGTGTTGGATAGATACACACAAGCAGTCCATGCCGTGTGAATGGCACCAGGTTTGGAAGCGGCACCATTTTATAACAATAAGACCTTTGGGTCGTTTGACATCTATCTTGTATCAGGATGTCCTTGACCGCTTGTGAGCAGTCTAACTCTGAGTCCTGCAGCCACTGAGGAGTCATGCTGTGAGGTGGAGATGGTCGATGCTCGGGTGTAGAGTGCCGTATTGCTGGGAAAGTAAGTTGTGTACGTGTGGAAGTCGTTTGGGTTGAGACAACGACATCCTCATGAGTTGTGGTAACCAGGTCTGGCGAGGCCAGAATGGTGCTATCAGTATTACCGTTGCGGCATCCGCAAATATCTTCCATATTACCCTCGGAATGAGGGGGAAAAAAAGGTGGGAAGGCGTATAGTAGTAGATATGTTCCCCAATTGAGAAGAAAGGCATCGCCTTTTGAACTGAACCCCATTCTGATCCTTGAACAATATAGGTGGCACTTCTTGTTGCGTCTGGTGGCAAACAGGTCAAAGTCTGGGTATCCCCAAGACCAAAAGACGTCGCGCACTACACTGTCGAGTAGCTCCCATTCGTGCTGCTGATCGAAGGTCCTGCTCAGAGCGTCCACAATGGTATTGCTCTTGCTGGGGAGGTAAGCAGCCGTAAGTGTAATGCCATTCCAAATTGCCCAATTCCATAGTTGTATGGCCTCCACACACAAGGGACCCGGATCTGGCACCGCCCTGTCGATTTATGTAGTAGACCGTGCACATGTTGTCTGTTAGGACCTGCATGGTCGTACCACGGAGGTGCTGGGCAAAATGGCGACAGGCATTATAAACCGCTTGGAGCTCAAGAAAGTTTATATGAAGCAGGGATTCGTGTGGTGACCACAGGCCCTGCACTTGATGATGTTGCATATGCGCTCCCCAGCCAATAAGGGAAGCATCTGTAGTAATTTGGAAGGATGGGGCCCGAGCACGGAAGGGGATGCCCGCTAAAGTGTTGTTCGGATTGAGCCACCATGTGAGAGTGTCTCTCACCCGGATGGGGATAGGAATAAGACTGCATGTATCGCCGGTGACTGGATTGTAGACTTGAAGAAGCCAATGTTGTAGGCATCTTATGTGAAGGCGGGCATGCGGAACGAGGTAGGTTGCCGCTGCCATGTGACCTAGCAGCTGGAGTCACGTAAGTATGGATACCGCGGGAGCGGTGAGTAGGACTTTCACAAGATCCTGAATGGTTTGAGACCTGTCAACCGGTATGTAGGCGGTGGTGGAATCCAGCCTCGCCCCTATGAAATCGATCGTCCAGGAAAGCATGAGCGAAGATTTTGGCAGGTTGAGAATGAGGCTGAGGGCCTCAAATGTGTACCTGACCATAGCTATCACCCTCTGTGCCTCAACTGCTGAGTAAGCTTTTACGAGGCAGTCGTCGAGGTACAGAAAAATCATGATCCCTGAACATCTGAGGTGAGTGGCTATGACCGCGTGGATTTTCGAAAACACCCTTGGAGCTGCTGAAAGTCCGAAAAGTAGCACAGTGTACTGGTAATGGTCGTTGCCGAGTGTGAATCGGAGAAATCTTCTGTGTGCCGGGTAGATGGTAATGTGAAAGTAGGCGTCCTGAGGATCGAGAGATGCCAACCAATCCCCTTCGGTAAGATTCGGAATGATAGAGGCTAGGGTAACCATCTTGAACCTTTGTTTTCTCAGGTAACAGTTGAGCTGCCGAAGATCGAGGATTGGTCTCCACCCACCGGACTTCTTCTGCATGACAAAGTATCGGGAATAGAAGCCTCTGCCTCTGAACTGACGTGGGACCACTTCTACTGTTCCAATGGTAAGTAGTCACATGACCTCCTGACGCAACAGGAGATCGTGAGAGGGGTCCCTGAAAAGGGACGGGGAAGGGAGTTTTGAAGGGGGAATAGTGGAGAAGAGAAAAGAGAGTCCGGATGTTACGATCTCTCTGACCCATCGATCTGTGGTGATAGCAAACCAATGACGGCGAAAGGGTCTCAACCGGTGATGGAACAGTCCAGTTATTTCAGGGATAGCCTCTGGAAGGGGAATGGTGCACAGCCCCTCGATGAGGACATCAAACCTGCTGACGAGGTTGATGTTGAGTTTGCGTCTTGGCGGGCTGTTGACGTTGCCTTTGTGGCCGCTGCCTCTGCTGCCTCTGCTTCTGTTGGTCGTAAGGCCTGAACCGTTGAAGCATGTAGGACTGGGGTCTCTGCCTATCGTAGGGCCAAGCTCTTTTACGCCTGAAGGGCAGCGTATACATCCCGAGTGTTCTTAATGTTGTTCGGGAGTCTTTACCAGAGTGGAAGACCTGGTCAGTATTCTGAGTGAATAGAGAAGAATGGTCGAAAGGTAGGTCTTTCACTTTTGGTTGTAAATCCTTGGGCACAGAGGCAAGGTGCAACCAAGAAGCACATCGCATTATGATCGCTGTAGCTGTCGTACGGGATGCTGAGTCGGCAATGTTGAGCAAGATTTGAAGAGCTATACGGGCCGCCGCGTAGCCCTCCTGCACAACTGCCTTGAGTATCTCCTTCTTAGAATCTGGGAGGTGCTGCAGAAGCGGAACCAGTTTTGCATAATTATTGAAATCGTGGTTGGCCAATTGAGCAGAGTAGTTTGCCATCCTAAGAGTTGCTGTTGCTGATGAATAAACCTTTCTCCCGAACAAATCCAAACGTTGTGTCCTTTTCGGATTGTGTGTTCTTAGATTGGGACGTCTTCGACTTTTGTTGAGCTGCGTCAACGACAATAGAATTGGGAGGAGGATGGGTAAAAAGGAACTCGGCATTTTTGGCATCCATGAAATACTTTTTGTCCACACGCTTATGTGCTGGTGTTATGGATGCAGGCGTCTGCCAGATGTCATTAGAAATTTCTAGAATCGCCTCATCGAAAGGAAGGGCCAACTTCACCCTATTGGATTGTTGTAAATTCTGTAAGAGGGCATGCTGTTTTTGAGGTGCCTCAGGAGCGCGCAGGTTTTGTGAGTGAGCAACCCTTTTAAACAGTTCCTGGAATGGTCTGTAATCATCTATGGGCGAAGACTCGTGATCGAAAACCGCATCATCTGATGACGAGGATGAGATGTCCGCTGGAGAACCAATAGGTTGTGTATCCTCAGAGGGAGAAGGAGGGATGGATGTTGGCTTGACCAGAGGCTATATCATCGCCCGTGGGTGTTGGAGGCGGTTGTGCAGGAGGGATGGTGTCATGAGTTGGCAGCTGAGGCGAGTACGATTGATGGCAACTCCAAGAAGGCGAGTGCGAGCGGTCATGGTAATGGACATGATCTGACCAATGGTGATGGGCATGGTGAGAATATGCAGGTGAGTTACTGCCCTGCCAATAGTGATGCCCATGAGCAGGTGACACCGGAGACCGTGATCTCGCGGAATATCGCGATGGAGATCTGGAATAGTAGTGCCAATGATGACAGGAAGGTGCCTCGGGGATCTCCAATACCACGGTGACCGTGAGCACTCATAATGATGCCGTTGATCATAGCGAGGCCGAGGTGAGGGTCCCGGTGAGAACACGGTCCTAGTGGGACTGTGGAAAGGCGAACGTAAGTGGCGCCTCTTCCTCTGAGCCTTTGTAGGTACTCCAGTCACTGAAGAGGGAGCGGTGACCACTGGGCTACAAGGCACTGATATGATGGAGGTGGACTCAGATGGTGACGCAGGTGCTGAGACCAATGAAGGCAGTGCTGTGCCCTGGGTTGAGAGACTAAATGGGGGTCTCTGCTGCAGGTTGGGTAGCCGGTGCCTCGGTCAGTGTTGGTGCCGACTGCAACTGACGGGACTCCATGCCATGCGGTAATGCGCGGTGCGGGTGGCAGTGTATCTGCTCTCGGCACCGTCTTTGGCTTTGCCTTAGTCTTATGCCTCAGTGCCGGTTTCTCCATCTGTGCCGTTGTCTCCCTCAGTGTTGGCTATCTCGGTGCCGGCCTCTGTGCTGGTGTATCCAGTGCCGTAGTCATCTCCGTTCCCAGAGCCGGTGTATGTCTCCGTACCAAGCTCGGTGCGGACAGCTCCTTTGTTGGCGTCGACTCTCGACACCGGCTTCGAGGCAGCCCCAGGTGGTCGGGCATGGCACTGTGAAGAGCCCTCCGGTGCCAATACGGACGGTGCCGATTGTTGCGGTGCCATCCGAGCGCTCGGTGCCATTGCCGCCGGTGCGGACTCAGACCGTGGTGCCATATGGGACAGTGCCGAGGAAAGCATGGGACTAGGCTCCGATGTTCTACGGCCCTTGGGCGATTTACCACGGGCAGGCGGGAATGCTGAAGAGCCCGGTGCATCCCCCGCACTCACACTCCTAGATGGAGCAGAGGTTCTGCCTTCGCGGGCCTTCCGCAACGTGGAGCCTCTGGACACTGGGCCGCAGACGAGGGCTGAAGTGCCGTGTTAAAAGGAGCATCTTCAGTTGCATCTCCCTGTCGCGTCTGGCCTTGGCGGTCAATTTAGAACAATGACCGCATTTCTGTGGGATATGACCCTCTCCCAAGCAGCGAATGCAGCGGGAGTGTCCGTCCAAAGCTGGCATCTCATCACCACAGGAGGCACATTTTTTAAACCCCACAGGCATGTTTGGAGTAGGTGCCTTAGCAGGAGGAAAAAACCCTGGCAGGCCGAACGAAAGGCCTGAGGGATCAAACAAGAATAACTTTTTTTTTAAATTTTAAACTAACTAATTAATGAAGAACTGTGATAACTAACTATACTATAAGGAGTGGGGGCTAACTGGGGGAAGGAACGAGTAGCTTAGAAAAAAACAAATTTCTCCTCAGGTTGACGAGGAGCGTGTTCCAACTCAATCTACAGCTGTGGACAGTTAGAAGGAACTGGTGTTAGACTGCGATGCGCAGGAAGGGCGCGAACGGCGAGAGACAGCTTCTGCGCATGCGCAGTCCACCAGAGGCTACTGCTGGCTAAAACTCTCTCAATTACGGTGCTGGGATGAGCCCGACACCTGTAATGGAACTGTAATGGAGCACCCACGGCGACACTACTTGAAAAAGAACCAAAGGGTTACTCTAAACCAGGGTTTCCCAACCTATGGGTCGCCATTAAATTTCAAAAGGGTCGCCAAGTGTCTCCCCAGGTGGCTCTGCCCCTCCTCTTCCCCCATCTTTGAATTGCCTTGGGTCACCAAGTCTTCCTGAATTGTCAAAATGGGTCCCCATCTGGAAAAGGTTGGGAACCGCTGCTCTAAACAATGAGAAAAATAGTTTAAGCAACAACTAACAATGGACTGTCCCAGTGACAACGTAGTCTTGTCTTCACTACTATGGGCATGGCCTATGAAATCAGATCAAAGATTCATCTAGCCCAACATCCTGTCTTCCGACAATGGCCAATGCCAGCTGCCCCAGAGGGAATGAACAGAACAGGTAACCATCACATGATCCTCCTTCTGTCACCTATTCCTAGCTTCTGAAAAACAGAGGCTACAGGTTGACAGTGTGTTATATAAAGAAATACTTCATTTTATTTCTTTTAAACCTGCTACCTATTAATTTCATTTGTTGACTCCTAGTTCTTGTGTTATGGGAGCAAGTACATAAAACTTTCCCTTTTTTACTTTTTCCACACCAGTCATAATTTTATAGGCCTCTACCATATTCCCCATAAACCCTAGTCTTATTAATCTCTCCTCATATGGCATCTGTTACAAATGCCTAAATTTTTGTTGCTCTTTTCTAAACTTTTTCCAATGCCAAGATCTCTTTGAGATAATGTCATCACAAGATGTGGGCACACCATGGATTTATATACAGGCAATAATATATTCTCTGTCTTATTCTGTATCCCCTTTTTAATGATTCCTAACATTCTGTTTGCTTTTTTGACTCCAAGATCTCTCGAGTCCCCATCATTTATATTATATATAAATAAATATTTGGGATGTTTTCCAATATGCATTACTTTGCATTTACCAACATTGAATTTCATCTGCCATTTTGCTGCCCAGTCACCTAGTTTTGTGAGATCCTTTTGAAGCTCTTCATAGTCTGCTTTGGACTTAATTATCTTAAGCAGTTTTGTATCATTTGTAAATTCACTGTTTTCCCCTTTCTCCAGATCATTTATAAATACAGTATGTTAAATAGGACTGGTTTCAGTAAAGACCCCTAGTTACCTCTCTCCATTCTGAAAACTGATAATCCTACCTTTTGATAACTAGTTAAAAGATAGGCAACAATGCATGAGAGGACATTTCCTCTTATCCCGTGACACCTTACTTTGCTTAAGAGCCTCTAGTGAGGGACCTTGCCAAAGGCTTTCTGGAAACCTAAGTACAGTACATTATACCCACAGGGTTTCCTGTTGTCCAGATGTTTATTGATTATATGCTTTGTCAGCTGCCCCCATATGGCAATAAACTACCATGAAAAAGGCAGAGGCACTGTATAAATCCTTCAAAAACCATGTTCAACATTACTTTTATCTGGAAGTCTACCATTAAAGTACAATATAATCTCAAATACCTCATGCACATGTTCCAATACAAGTTACTATGTAATGCCCTTTTAAAGCCATCAAGGAACTGGACTGTTACTTCTACCTGCAAATACCAAGTGTATCAGCTGCCAGTTAATCATCATTTTATCATATTACCTTCCTTATGTACACAGGGCCAATCAAGTGAAAGAGAGAGTTTGTTTCATAACTTATGTCTTGGATTGTCCAGGAAGAGCAGAGCTTCCTTCATAGACTAGAGACAAAGGCCTCTTGTAAACCTGAGTCCACCTGACAAAGTTTGCAGTAAGACATGGTATTGCAAGGCATATATTAATCCTTTTTTTTGGTCAAATACAAGCACCATAACTTAGCCCTTTGCAATCAGCTAAAGCAGATCTCCCAGTAATATTAATGCATTTCTGCACCAGAAGTGGAAAAATAGGTACTGTGTGCTCAAACTTCAGCCATTTTTCTAGAGCAGCAGTTCCCATCTGCCGGGCCATGAACCACTGGCTGCTGGGCCGCGGTGGCTCTGGAGGCAGGGGTGGGATACACGTGTCCTGCCCCACCTCTCAGCCAACCAGCACCACACAGGGACAGGGTCTCCTACTGGCTGCAGAAGAGCCATTTGCTGTGCAGCAGGAGGGCCACACTGGACCTGGCATGGCAGACTTAGACCTGCCGTGACCGGAGCAGCAGTGCTCAGCTAGCGGTTGGGAGGCAGTGCAGAGCTAGGTGAGGGGGACAAAGGAGGCACTGGGAGCTCTGGGGGGCAGAGCTAATATTAGAGTCTGGGGGCTGGAACTGGGGGGGAGGGGGAGGGAGACCCTGGATGGGACACTGGGGCTCTGGAAACAGGAAGTTGGCTCTGTGGGGTCTAGTGGTCGGGGGCTGGTATTGGGGGGCTCTGAGGGCAGGAGACCCATATGCGGAGGGGGGGTTGGGTGCAGGGGACTCTGGGGTTAGTGGCTGGCGCTTGGGAGTAGTGGAGGGGTGGGAGGCTCTAGGGATTAGGGCTGGCACCGGGGAACTTGGAGCCAGGGCTTTTTATACTGTGGACTGGAAAACCCATTCACAAACTTTTGGCAGACTGGCACCATTTTATTTGCATATTCTTTATTTGCACAATGAATATACAAATGTACAAATAAAATGTTACCAGTCTGCCAATAGTTTGAGAGCGGGTTTCCCAGTCTGCGGTATAAAAAAGGCTGGGAACCAGTGGATCTAGTGTATTGAATGTATATCTGCATAAGAGCTAGCATGAAACTAATCAGTAATCGACAAGTCAGTAGCTCAGTTCATACTGAAATGAGACCTACTCCACTATGAAACCTATGGGGCCTCAGAATTTTCCGCAAAGTTTTGGACACAGGTCTGGTAAATTAAATCTGCCCAAAATGCTCATCTGAAATTTCTGGGCTACCACAAACTAGTACTGGTGCTTCTCCAAACTACAAATCTCTAGGTACATCACTTACTTTAGATTTAAATTTAATTTTGTCCCACAATGATCGATTTTCAGAAGGAGTGAGAGTTTATATGAAATACTGTGAACACAGAAATTTACATTATAAAAAAAGTGTTAGTATATCAAATGAAAAACTTAGAGTCTAGTAGCACTTTAAAGACTAGCAAAATATGAAGATAGTATCGTGAGCTTTTGTGGGCAAAGCCCACTTCTTAGTCTTTAAAGTGCTACCAGACTATTTGTTGTTTAAGTTTTTCCTGTTACAGACTAACTCAGAGGGCTATCCCTCTTAAGTATGTTGAATGTTAATCTATCCCTTTAACATTCCTTAACAGCTTGCTGCACCTTGTCTGTGACAATTCAGCTGTCAGATCTCAAATGAGAAAACTATGAAACACCCTTACATGGCCGGCTGAATAACTAGAACTTGAATAGGGTTTTTTTTTTTTTCTTTCCCATCTAAATAGGAGTTTGGAAACCAAAGAGAAGTAACTGCCCACTCCAAGAGCAAACAGCACACTATGCCCCTTCATTACCACTTTACACCATGTTTGTTGTTCAACACAGGTTGAATAAAGGCAATTTTCAAATCCAGAAGACTAAATGTAATGAGATCAGAATAATAAGATTATCATAATCTGCTTCGCACACACAGCTAGGATCAGTCCTAATCTCTTCATTTCAAGACAGATGGAAAGCATAAAAACAGATAAGAGGCCAATTTCCTAGAATAGGCAGCTTTTCAAGGTTTACTTCAGAATAAATCAATATTTTGCTAGATCCTTGCCTATTCTGACCACTTCCAAGAGAATTTATTGGATGGTGGAAGCAGGATTCACAAGCATCATACAATAAATTTCTTGTTAGTTGCATTACAGAAGAACTGGAAATCTATTATAAATTTGAGTGAGTTTGTCTGTGCGTGTGTTCAACCACTCCTCCTAATCAGTGCTCAGTATACAGCTTCCTCTTATCATAACTGAAAGCAAAGTAAAGTTTCGGTTGAGCCAGAAAAATGGGATGGGATTACTTCTCAAACCCATACACACATTCTCTCTGTCCAGAACTTCCCCATCCTCAAGCCTCATCCTCCGTACAGCGTGCCTGGGAGTATGGGGAGGGGGACTGAAGCTCCCCCCTGCCCCCCCAATTCATACAGGAACATTGCTGTCTGTTTCCCTTCATCAGAGATCGAGAGGAAAGTGCACACTTTGCTAAATTCCTCATTCTTAATGGGGAGCGCAGTGGGAAGACAAAACTGGACCTGCCCCAGCAGGGGGACATGCACCACTCCCCCAGCTGTGCCTGCTGGAGCTACATGGAGAAGTGCTGTCACTTAGTGCTGAGGTAGTCCTCCCCTCAAGTCAGCCTGCAAACTAAACCCCTCATCCCCAGCCCCACCCCAGAGCAGTGATTCAAATGAAGCATGGACTTAGACAGAGGCTCAGGTAGAGATTATATTCTACTGCAGCTCTACCAGACCCCGGATGCTTTAATTGAAACAATCAGTAGGACAAAGAGACATGACCTGACCTTACAGAACTAGAAATGATCTGCTTATCAATTATCATAGACTTGACATGCCAATACTAGACTACTGATGATCACTATAGGTTGGACCTCTCTTATCCAGCAACATCTGTGGTCAGACATGATTTTAGTTAGCTGGATGTCCACTTGTGGGTATGGCCAAGTTTCTCACAGTCCCATAAAGTTTGCTTACAGCCACTAGTCCTGGCTCTCAGTGTTCTGTGCTGGTATTTAGCTCTAATTTACACTACATGTCTTCTCTGAGTGCAGTAAGCAGTGGAAGTGTTGGTAATGTTGCTAGACAGTATCAACCTCCCGTGGTCTGGCAAATTTCCTGGTTCGGCACCAGTCAGGCCCCAAGGATGCTGGACTAGAGAGGTTCAATTTATCGTGAATTTGAATCTTTGGCCAGAAATCTTTGGCCAGACAGAGCAGGTGTCAGTCAGTTTTCTTGCATTCAAAGAGTCATTTTTAGGGTCCTTGCTTATGGCAACAAGAGAAAGTGGTGTGTACCAAGCTTATCTTTTCCACATGGAAGGGGATGAAAACTTTTCAGCAAAAGCCTCACTTAGAATAACCTTGGATAAACAGAATTAGCTAGGTGATCACTGAATGTGGCCTGCACACAGCTCCCACAATGGCTAAGAGTCAGTTACAGCACACATTATAACAGAGGCAAGAGAAGTAAAGAAAAGCAAGATGATATTGAAGCACTAGCTATAAACACCAGGATGGCATAAGACTAATCAAAGATGTTCAGAGAAATTAATTGTAAAATAAGCATTTAAGACAAGGGTGGGAAATCTAAGGCCCAGGGGCCAGATTTGGCCCCTGGCTTGTCTGGATCTGACTACTGAAGCTCAGGGATTTTCCTCCTCCCCAGCACTGTCGAGCCTATGCTTGCACTCCAGGTCCCCCTCCCCCACCGCCACCAGGGGGCTGGTGCGCGCGCGTACACACACACAAAAATCTATTAACCTGGGCTCCCCTAGGCTCTGGCATGCAAAGGGAACGTGGGGAGTATCTTTTCTCCTTCTTAGTCGGGGCCCACATCAAGGGGGGGGTGGGTTTTTTGTGCTTCTCCTTGTGTGTGGTCCTTGACTGACTTTGTGGGTCAGTGGCCCTTGGCCCAAAAACGTTTTCCTATCCCGATTTAAACAATAAATGAACTTATGGGCTTAGGACAAAATGGAACCAATGGCTGAACAACCCTACTGGAAAGAAATTTTTAACAAGCTAAGAAGTGATAGCTGCTTCTATGAAAAACCACATAATATGTAGGTCAGCAAGAGAGCCATGGCACACTTTCAATCAAAGCTTGTGATGCGTGTGACCTCTATAGTTCACTATAAAATGTATCAGCCTTTTAAACTAGTTCTACGGAGGAGTGGTGAAATATTTAAGGAGCCCTGCAAGATGTAATCTCTCTGACAGGACTGGTAAAGGAACATTGCATCACCATTTAAAACAAATTAACAAGTTACGTAGACTAGCTCTTAGCAAGCAACTGCACAGTAGGTCATAAGACTATCTTGGCTGACAGAGTCTGTTCACACTATAGCCACAATGATGGTGATGTAACAGGTTGCAGGAAGAGCTGCAAGGAATACAATCTGGTTTATGTCCATACAGCAGCTTTTCTGTCATCACAGCCATATTTGCCTATACCTACCCCACTGCCTCAGCATGTTTTCATCTGCATTCTGACCAGTGATCTGAACCACTGATGTGTGAGTGAGTCACATCAGGAATCAACATTACCCAAAAGAGCCACCATAGGGTAAACCCCTCATTCCCTCAGTAGACGACATGCAGAGCATGAAGTATGGCTACTGAGACAATGCACTTTGTGATGTTCTACCACAAGGACAGCTGGGAAGAATAAGGCTAATGAAGCCAGTTTCACAGTCTTGGTCAGAGGATCATGTCCTTGTTAAACTGACTAGAGAATGATAGCCATATACCAAGTTAAGCATGTGGCAGGGGTAACCCACTGCTTGCTGCTATTATTTCCAACTGTGTCTTAACTATGCCTTGCATGAACAAACCCACATTTAGAGCCAGTCACAGATCCACGGAAATGTAGGACTGGAAGATACCTTGTCAGGTTACCTAGTATAGTCCTGCCTTAGGTGCTGGGGTGAGCAATAGGAAGGTGGCGATTCACCACAGTTAGCACCAGTGGGATATCGCTGCTTTATTTACCTGTGCCTCTGCAGGTTCGGGTGCTTGCAGATCACCATTCCCAGCCAATGGGAGCTGCAGGAAACAAACACCACTTCCCAAAGCTCCCACTGGCCAGGAACGGCGATCCATGGCCAAGGAAAGCTGCAAGCACCTCTTCCTGTGGAGGCACAGGAAGCTAACCCTGGTGAACCACATCTGGCCCACAGGTCGGTATTTGCTCACAGCTGACCTAGAACAATGGTCACTGACTAGTCGATCACAGAGGCACTGTGTTGCCAGCACCCACCCCCTTTAACGAGGAGCCCACGCTGGCGATACAGCCTCCCACCCCTCGCAAAATTGGAGCCAGCACCAGCTTCTGGGAAAGGAAAGGGGGAGTCCTGAGGCTCTGCACGAGATCCAGCTTGGTCAGAAGCACGCGTTGCTCCTCCTCTCCCCATAGCAGCACGTGTGCTTCCCTATCCACCCTACTTTCCCCCGTGCTCCCGGGAGGCAGGGTCAGAGGGGTGGGAGGACTAACATGATGGCAAAGGATCTGGACTTTGAGCAGCTGGATTTCTTAAAAGGGCCGGCATGTGTGGTTCTTCCAGTGCAGCTTGCAGATCCTGCCCGAGAGATACTTATCCCTGAAGATTCCCCAGGTACTGGCCGAGCTGCTCCTGCCCCCCTCTCCCCTGGCTGAAGACCTACCAGCACCCTGCTCTTACTCCCTGGCTTGAGACCAACCCCCAATTTGCTCCTACTCTCTACCTCCCACACAGATTCTGTACCCCCATCCCTATCCCTATCCCATTCACTGGCAGCCCTGTCCCACACATTGGACCCCTCATTTTTGGCCCCTGCCCAGAGCCTGAGGAGGAGGGAGGAGGGGAGGCTCATAAAATCCACTAGCCCTGGAACTCCAGAAGAATTAATCTGGCCTGAGGCCTTGAACCTCAGTCCTATCGACACTCCCCACCCCATGGGGCTAGAATGCCAGGGGAGTGAGGTGTCTCGGGACCACATCAGTGAGGGTTGGGGTTTATTGCAGGGTTTGTTTTTTTGCATCGCACTTGTGTGGCCCCTGATTTTTCTCTGGATCACTGGCACCCTGATCCAAAAAAGGTTCCCCGTCCGTCATAAATAGAGACAATGTTGAAACGTCATGTGTTGGACATAATATTTTATTTAAAAATGAAGCCTGGACAACAAGCCCCCAGCTGGGGCCAAGCCCCATCTGACTGCAGCATCATAACACTCCTGCACCCCCACTCCCAAACCCTGAGACCATCATACACCTGAACCCCCTGCCCTGAGCCCCTCCTCCCCAAACTCCTGCATCCCACACATCCCCAGTCTTGCACCACAACACTCCTGCACCACCCACACTGCAAACCTGTGCCCCTCATACCCCCCACCCAAACTCCTGCACCCTCACATCCACAAGCCTGTGGCTTGCTCAGCACCCCAATCCCCCCCCCAATCCGAACACTCTCCAGTCTGGAGACCCCTCTGAGAGCCAGCATCCCCTTCTCCTCCAACTCCTGCACCCAAATTCCCTCCCAGATCTTGCACCGCTCTCACTTTCCTACACCCAAATCCCTCATTCCTACCCCAGAGTCCGCAACTCCTGTCTCAACCCAGTGAGAGTGTATAAGGGTGGGGACAGCAAGGGATTATGTGTGTGTGGGGGGGGGGGGGAGGAATGGAGAGGGTGGGGCCTCAAGGAAAGGGTAGGGTCTCAGGGAAGGAATGGGGTAGATCTTGAGTTGCCGTGGCATTTAAAAAGTGATCTTGGATGTAAAAAGGTTGAGATCACTGATCTAGAACATCCCTGGCAGGTTTGTCTAACCTGCTCATAAAGAAACTCCAAATGATGGAGATTCTACAACCTCCTTAGGGAATTTGGTAAGCGTGCGCTTATCGGATAAATCAACTAGTCACTTACATTCCTACACCAGATCCTGTGGAACTCCCCCATCCCCCCACGCTGCTGTCCAATAGAGAGGGAGGTAGGCAGGAGCAGCACAGAGGGAGAGGGAGGTAGGCAGGAGCTGGCACACACAGAAAACCTGCTTTCAAGGTGGCTGCCCATGTGTATCAGCTCACATGGAGCCGCCTGTTCCCCGCTCTCCTGCACTGCAGGGGGAGGCTGCCGCAGAGCAGCCTCTATCCTCAGTGGGCCCGGGTGGAATGCTGGCGCAGCCTCTACCCCTGGGGAGCTCAGGTCCCTGCAGACAGGGGCTGCTGCTGTTCCGCACTGCTACCTCTAATACAGAGGCAGCAGTGCAGGGTGACAGGGGGCTCTCTGGGAGTGGGGCCAGAAGCGCACTGGCTGCCGGCCCTGCCCCCAGCGACTATCGAATAATCATGTAGCCGATAACATTTGGTGCACTTTAACAATTATTCCATTACACAGTATCTAACATCCCCAAAGGATGGGAGAAGTGGATATTCATTTTAGATTACCAACTTAACAATTGTTGTACGTATCTAACAAACAAGAGGAGACTACTAGGTCTCGGCTGGGGTATGCATTCTTAACCATCTACAGAACACTGGCTCCATGGATGGGACATAGGTTGCATATTCTATGAAATGTGCAGGTGGAAGGTTTCCTATACACTAAACTAGTTTCAGTGGCTTTTCTGCCAATGTTACATTGCATGAGGAAACAACAAAGGAAATAGAGAAGTGTTCTAATTGGGAAATATTTTTAAAGGAATCAGATGGCATGTTGCCATATTCTTGTCCCAGGGCTTTAACAGATGGGTGGAGATACAAAGCAGCAAGCCAAGTCACACTTATTTACAGGATTATGCTGGAGACAAGGTAACAGTTTGAAGTACAATTAAAGTTCACATACAGTCCATTCTGCTATATATCTTAAGCCACCACTACAGGATGTTGTAAAATCTAATAGAATGTGCTTCTTTTTAAAATCAGCGTACTTAGCATCTTTGACCATTTTCGGTGGGAAAATTCTGCTAACAGAACAAGACTTTGCATGAGGAATATGCTCTAAAAGGTAATTCTTGATCTTAAGTCAGTACTTAAGTTCCAAACACTCTAAGAAGAATTCTTAAGTGTTGGAAAACATCAGCAAAAAAACCAAAACAAACAAAAAAAAAAATCAAGGGATGAGACCAAGACAAGACACAATCAAGGTTGTCAGAAGCCAGGCCTCTATGTATTTTGCAGCTAAGAGCTTACTGCAAGTCTACCTTTTACAAGAACTATGCTTCAGAATATTTGGTATAAGAAATGTTTTTAGCCCTTATGACTGCAAAGAAATGCTGGAAAACACAAACTGAGCATATGCTGATGAAGCAGTTATCTTCCTGAGTCAGCAGAGTCTGAAACACTAAAGCTCTGAGGCACGAACTGCTCATTTCATCTCAAAGGGATTCTTAACACTCAAACCTGAAAATGACAAATTAAATTTCAATTCTGATTAAAAAAAATAAAATCAAGCCAACGGATTTATTCTTCTGAAGATTTAGGGACTCTATGCAGAGTTTTTGAATTCTTTGATATTGGGGACTACCTGTCTCCTACTCTCTAGAGCAGTGTTTTCCAACTGGTGCTCCGCGGAACCCTGGGGTTCCGCGAAGCAAAAGTAGGGGTTCTGCGAGGAGCCGGCACTCCCCCGCCCCCTCTGAAAGAGAGAGCGCTGGGGTGACGGGACGGACCCATCCCAGAAGGGAGGACGGATCTGTCCTGCACACAGTCCTCACCGACCCCCGCCTTTTACGGGGCACGCAAGGGGTGGACGCCTGTCTGTGCTGCCTTTTCTTGTGCAGCCGCACAGCGAGGCCATTCTGCTGCTTGGGGAACGCTGAGCCGGGAGACGTCAGCTGCCCGCCGGGTTGTGCATCTGGGGCAGGACAGGTGACGTCAAGACGGAATGTGCGTGAGGGAGAGGGGTTAGCAGGGTGGAGCCAGAGCAGGGAATTCAAAAGGGCTGTGGCCACAAGAGACAGGGCGGGGGAGGCAGTGAGGGAGATTAGAGGGAGAAAGGGGAATGGGAGCAGAATCGGAGCAGGGGAGGAAGTGCCAGCATTATCCCAACACCTGCAGGTAAGGCGCAGGGGTGGTGAGTGTCAGAGCTAGGAGACCACGGGGGGCCGAAGTCCAAGGTCCCTGGGGGTAAGGAAGAAGCCCAGGGCAGGGCTTGCCTACAGACGGCCTGTGGGCTGGTGCTTTGTGGGTCTGGGACCTGTGAGTGAGGGTGGGCCCGGGTCCCCCTACTCCCACCCGCTAGCAGCGGGGCAGAACTGTTGGAGACGCTTGTGGGATCGGACTACAGAATGGACTGCCATTGAGGCAGAAACAATTGCAAACTGTTTAACAAAAGGATGGCCGGGCAGCCATTAGAGCCAGAGTAAGCTGACAGAAAAGGGGGAGCAGACTGCCACCCCTTTATAGCCAGCAGGGGCGTACGGAGGTGGGGGTAGAGGGAGAAGTTGCTCCTAGCCAGCACACCAAGGGAGTGCAGGACAGGAGTGACCCCATGTGACCCACAGCAGGGAGGGAAGCACTGCTGCCTGAATATCTGGGTCTGTGGGATCAACAACTTAGTTCCGGGGCCTTTCTGTGAGGTGCGGGGGAAGGGAGGAAGTTCAGGAAACCCGGGGCTGTTCAGCTCAAACTATGCAGGCAGCGTGCTCTGCCCTGGAACTCCCCGTGCCCTCCCCCTGCAGGACAGCATGGCAGAAGTAAATTACTGGGGTGCAACAGCCCCTGTTGCTCAGGCAGCACACACGCCAGCTGTTTGGGGAGGGGGAGTGCAGTCGCACACTTCCCAGAACCCAGAGGTGCTACAGGATTGTGAGGTACTGGTCCCAGCTGCCCCTGTCCAGAGCCCCCCATGAGTACTCTGTCCCCACCAGCACTGTCCCCAGCACCCTTCCATCTACCCTAACACCCAGCACCACCCTGTCCCTGGCTCCAGCACCCTGCCACCCACCCCAGGACTCAGCACCACTCTGTCCCAAGCCCCAGCACCCTGCCATCCACCCTGTCCCTGGCTCCAGCACCCTGCCACCCCAGGACCCAGCAGCACCCCGTCCCTTATCCCAGCACCCTGCCACCCACCCCAGTGCCCAGCAAGACCATGTCCCTGACCCCAGCACCCTGCCACCCAGCAGCACCCTCTACTTGGCCCCAGCATCCACTAGCACTCTGTCCCCTGCCCCCACCAGCACAGTTGGGACCACATTAGTGAGGCTTGGGGGGTTTTGGAGGGGTTGGGTTTTTTTTACATCTCACTTGTGTGGCCCCAACTGACACTTCTGTGGGTCAGTGACCCTTTACTCAAAACAGGTTCCTCACCCCTCTCATAAATAAAGACAATGCTAAAACCTTTTGAGTTTGACATAATATTTTATTTAAAAAGGAAGCCTGGCCAACAAGCCCCCAATTGGGGCCAAACCCCCATCTCACTGCAGCATAACACAACACTCCTGCACCATCTGACCCCAAATCTGAGCCTATCATATACTGGAACCCCGTCCTGAGCCTCTTACGTCCCCAAACTCCTGCATCCCCACATCCTCAGTTTTCTGCCACAACATTCCTCCATTTGCACATCACAAATCTGTGTCCTGAGCCCATCATACTCACAGCCTTCTTGCCTTGAGTCCCTTACATATCCAGCCCAAACTCCTGCACCCTCACATCCACAAGCCCCTGGCGTGCTCAGCACCCCAACCTTCCACAGCTTGGAGCCCCCTCCCCGAGCCAACATCCCCTTCTCCTGCATCCAAATTCCCTCACAGAGCTTGTACTTCTCATCCCTTCCCACACCCAAATCCCTCATTCCCATCCCAGAGCCTGCATCTCCGGTCTCAGGCTAGTGAGAGTGTATAAAGGCTGGGGATAGCAAGTGATGGAGAGGAGGGGAACAGAGAGGGTGAGGCCTCAAAGAACGGGTGGAGGGTCTTGGGGAAAGAATGTGATTTTCATACATTGGTGGGGATTTTCATGAATTGTTGGCTCCCTCTCTCCCCCCCACCTTTCTTTTTTGCTTGATAGACACCTAGGGGTTCCTTGAAATTCTGAAAAGCTGAAAAGGGTTCCTTGGCCAAACAAAATTGGGAAACACTGCTCTAGAGCTTAAACATACGCAGAGGGCTGAGATGTGAAATCAGTGGTACATACAGATGTGACTGCCTCATGTACTTCTCAACTTGCCACAATATTCTCCCTCTCCACACTAGAGATGTTAGATACCGTGCATTTTAGTAATCATGTAGTTTAAACAATTTCGGCAGTTACACGGTTACTAAAAACTCCATGGGGAGGGCTGGCAGTCAGTGTGCTCTTAGCCCCGCTCCCGGGGAGCCCCAGGCCACTCCATGATGTTGCCTCTAATACAGAGGCAGCAGAGTGGGACAGCAGTAGCCCCTGTTGGGCGGGGAGGGGGGAGAGAAGGAGGAGAAGGGGAAAGGGAGAAGCTCCCCGCAAACAGAGGCTGCACTGGCACTCCATGGAGCTGCCATCATGGAGTTCTCCAGGGACTAGGGATGAACAACTCGACTATCTGATAAGTAAATGCTTATCGGATAGTCAACACACTAGTTGACTAGTCGCTTCCCTCCCCGCTTTGCTGCCTCTATCAGAAAGAGGAAGCAAGGGGTGTGAAGGAGGTGCTTAAAAGGGGAGGCACTGCATGGAGCCTGGGGTCAGCTGGGGACTGCCCAGCTAACCCAAGTTCCATGCAGCGCTGCTGCTTTGAAATGCTGTGGGGAGGAGGGATCAGTGCTCTTATCGACTAATCAAATAGTTGAAGCAAATTGCATCAACTATTCAATTAGCCAATTAGTCTAAATTTAACTTCCCTACCAGGAATTGCACAGGAAGCTGAGTCCACAGACCAATAGGTTAATAAGAACCTGCAGATTTTCTGTTTGGTGGCTAAGAAACCGCCTTGTGTCATGCTGCATCACCCTTTCCTTTTTCTGATGCGATTGTGTCTTTTTTATTTTTCTCCCATCAATCCTATCCTTCTCCATGCCATCTGCCAGATTGGCCTACCAGGCCTTTTGTGTTCTGATGCATCACTGCCTTACAGGATCTGCTTGAACATATTCTCTTCAGTAAGCTTCCTTCTCCTTCTCATCAAGCCCAGATGTTCTTCAAGTGTGGAGGGGGCATCCCTCCAGGCTTCAAGGCTAGCAGCTACACGAAACAGACACCCGTATTGTATTTATAGTTACAATGGAAAGTGAAAGTTTCGCAACTCCCTTTATTCTCAATTTTTTTTTTTTAAAGACAAGCTTATTGACACTTCTGCTGTGGAGTGCTTCTGCACAGCGCTACTCTCTACTCCCAAACACGGTGAGTATCACATCCCAAGGGGTGTAGCGAAGAAAAAGGAGGGTATTAACATTTTCTGTTGTGTGAAACAATTCAATCCCTATTTCCAAGGGTACAAAGTATAGTGCAGGGGTGGCCAACCTGCAGCTCTCAGGGGAGGGGAAGAGGATTGGGATAGAGCTGAGAGCTGGGGATGCCTGGCTCTGGGGGAGGGCATTGGGTTAGAGTTGGGGGGTTGAAGCACCTTAAACTCAAAGTCTTCATGGATGCAGAATAAGGCAGCCAACACAGATTCATATTTAAATTCCAGGGCAAAAAAAGAATTAGCATGTACCTGGTTTACACTGTGTTTCTTCAAAGAAAATTCAAAGGCTTTGTTTGCCAGGCTGAAGCAATTATTCCAAGATAGGAGTCTCTCCCTTATTGTTTTTGAACCTGTCATGTTTGCAGTCTGGCACAGACCTAAATTTTTATAAATATAAAAAGCCATAATCTTCATAAGTTTAAAAAAAGAGGACGCTATACCAGAGATCAACAAGCTGGAGTGCAATAGGGACTTCAAATTGTGCTAATTTACTTCTCAGTTCAGTTTAATTTTAAAAAACTCACAGGACATAATAGGGCAGTCATGTTAAATTTAAAATAAACAGTGAGAATGCTTGTTTTTAGTGTGAGAATATTATTGTATTTTCAAAGATTTTCCACATTAAAAAAAAAGCTTGATTCATAAGTCACAATGGAAGAGGTTTACAGTAAAGGATCTTCTGAATTGTGCAATGTGTGTGGGGACGAGTGTGGCGAGGGGCTCTGAAACTGGTGACACCTATATGTTAAAGCATCTGCCTTAACGTTTCCGCTAGGCTAAAAGTTCCTCTTTCACTTCTAAGAGTAATAAATAGAATTGGACATAAACCAGTTCTTGATAAAGAAAATGTTTATATGGAATTTTCTTACACTAAGTTTATTGAAAGCAGGCAATTAATCTTCAGAGCATGTTAATGCCAGCTAATGGAGCCAATAGCCATTATTATGGCTCACTATTATAAAGGCTGGGGAAAGATGAAAAAATAAAATATCTGTATTTAGGTCACTCACCATTAGAAATGGGTAAAGAAGAATATGGCATACCGTAGCGTACTTTTAAATTAAGAAGAACATTATTTCCCCAAAGATTCAAAAGACTGTCTATTCCAGTTTCATACTCGTACTGTGCCTCAACAAATAAAAATAAATGGTAAGTCTCATGTTATTGGTAGTACCATAAACTTTTCTTTTGAAAGTTATTTCTTCCTTGGTCCCTAAATTTGCTCAATGTGTGGGCAAAATGAACAATTCAGGTACATAGGCCTACATGCAGGAAAACAGCAACATGCCCCAGAATGTAAAGTCAGAAAGCTGAGGAAACAAACTCTTAAGGAGAGGAAAAAGCCATCAGGGCTAACTAAAACCCGTCTTCTAATTAGCGTCCCAAATTAACTGAACTGTTCCAGGTCAAGAACAAATTAAACACAAGAATGGAACTTTTTATGTCCACAGTGCAGTCCTGGAAGGGATATCATAACGCAGGCCAGACACTCTAGGGTATAGTTTTTGATCACAGGCTAATTTTAAGCTTTCAAGTATCTTACAGGAGCACAGTATTTCCATTGTAAGTCCCAGCAGCACTAAAGCACTAACTCTTCCCTATTGGCAGATTCCAATCAGGAGATCAATGGCCTGATCTGTGACACTCTCTTAGCCTTGGGGAGAGGGCTTCATAATTAACAGACCCTGCACAACAAAACAGAAGCTGTATATCAAGTGTCACATGCATACTTCTACAAATCATTCTCCCAATCTGTGGTAGGGTTATTTTCACAAGACAGAGACTCAAAATACCAACAAACACAAACTCATACTACTAATTCACTAACCTAGGGACCTGGCCATAGAAACATTATAGATTCGTATGACACCACAACAGGTTTCCAGTTGGTCCCAGGTGGTTTACAGCAATATTACTAATATGCAGCCATAAACCTCCTTGGAAATACAGCTTTCCAATTAAGCAGAGTTTCAAACAGCTGTTTGGTAGCTGAGCTCTTCTGGCAAGGCTATAAAAGGAAGAGCAGTCTTCACCTCAGACCTCCATTTAATCAGTGATGAAACAGAACAAAGATTATTCCCCTAATTAGTGAGACAATCCAAAGTGGTTCCCAGCATTTTCAACCTTCGGGTTTCATGTGGGTTATGTGGCCACAGATCTCCTCAGATTCCTGGGCTACTCACCTTTACAATTTCACTAGTTAAAAATAATGTAGCAACAGCAATTATTATAAACAAAATGTGCTCTTTTGTTACTCTTCATCATGAAAACTTGCAGAAATTCATTTCACCATAGGTTGCACTAACGGTTCCTAATATGACCTATAAAACCGGACAGTATTTTAAACAGCAAAAAGACAAATCCAGTTCTTTACTGCTACTAAGAAAAAACCTGGAGCAGAAGATACTAGTCTGTAGACTTTAGGAGCTGCAGAATAATGTATGCTCAAGACCTTTCAGCTTTGAGGGAGGAAGAGACAATTCAACTTCTCAATACAGAGAAGTTAACATTTAACTTTACAGGATGTGGTATAACTATAATTTAAATACAACAATTGTCTATGGTGCTATACAGTGTTTGAAAACATGATCCCAATAATTGTGAGGTTTGGCATGTTACAATGCAAGAATGGAGGATGGCCGGGGGGGGGGGGGGGGGGGGAGAAAGGTAGTAAAGTTATGGCATTGCTTTATGTGTGCCAGTTCTTTGTACAGTAATAGGTTGAGTGAATGCAATTGCTGCAGAGATTATAGAAGAGAGGGAAAGTCAACTCAAGGAGACAAAGCGTGGTGGTCTGCGAGAAGCAGTGTTCAAAAATGTTCAAATACAGTTTGGAATGTAACATAATAAAAGAGACTGGATGGCTCAAAGGATCAGTAATGGTAGACAATGCATTTCCTTTCCAGACCTATGGTATAAATAAAGCCCAGGTCAGGAAAGATCAAACTGAATAACTTTTTTTTTTTGGTGAGGGCCTAGTGGAAAGTTGGGGGTGTCAGTCCAGTTCCTAGAAGGCATTAAAAATAGGCTTGAAAAGATTAGATTTTTATATGCAAATGTTGATTTCGTCATATATATGCAAAACAAATATATTTCCACCAATAATATAAATGTACAGACAGGCAAAGAAAAATGCTAATGAAGAACCAAAGAGTCCCATCTTATATATTATATATATATATATATATATATACACACACACACACACACACACACACACACACACACACACAATGTATATAATGTATGCTGCATAAAACATGTATTAACTGCTCTAACAGCTGGCTCTGGCGTTAGCTGAGCTAAAGCTGCAGACAACTATGTGGCATTCATAAAGTTTTAGCTTTTGGAATCTCAGTGTCAGTCATTAAACTATTTGGCCCCTGATTTCCCATAACTGCCTGCAACTGGACATATTAAAAAAAATTAAGACATTTTGAAAAAAAGCTTAAAATAAACATCGTCTGCTGAAATTATAAAAACTAAAAATTAAATTCTGCCAAGCCTAATTATAAATCACAATGTGCATCCTTCTTGGTGGGGAACAAGGACTGAATGGGCTGGGTGAGTAAATTATCTCCTCACACTTGGAAGTGTTCTTCTCCAAGATGAGGCTAAGGCACACTGGGTGTAAAAGGTTAAAGGTTAACCAGTAAGCCTCATTATTAATGCATGAGGCTTACCAGTTCTGGTTAACTGATAGGGGCTACAGTAGCTCCCCTGCCTCCGGGGAAGGAAGCTGTTCCAACCCTGCAAGACCCCATGGAGCAGCCCCTGTCCATGGTGGGCCCAGCCAGTCCCTCCACCGCTGCAGGTTATGCGCTTGGCTCCCCGGGTGTGGCAGACCTTGCCCGTCTCTCTCACAGGGAGACGGGTTCACTGCCACAACAAAGCTGCCTCCCTGGGAGCAAGGCCAGAGGCAGCCCCTCCTAGGAAAGCGGCTTTGCTGCAGCTCTCCCCTTGGGAGCGAGGAAAGATTCTCTGCCAGCTTTGCAGTATAACATTTATTTAAGCTTTATACTGCACAGCATGTGTAACCACTATGATTTTTTGCAGTTACACGGTTACCTTTTGAACTGCATATTTACATACTTAAGACATATTGGATTTCCTTTGCAATGGGAACAAAACTTTTATCAAAACAGTTTAGACCAGTTTCAGATTGGTTAAACACAGGTCAGCTGGTCAAAATAGACAGGAACACCAGCCCAGATGAAAGCACTGCACACCTAGTTACAGAGCTCTGCGACTTTGTCCTCACCCACAACTACTTCTGATTCGGAGACAATTTGTATTTCCAAGTCAGTGGCACAGCCATAGGCACCTGCATGGCACCACAATATGCCAACATCATTATAGCTGACCATGAATAACGTTACTCCTCAGCTCTCGCCCCCTAGCACTCTTACTCTACTTACGCTACATTGATGACATCATCATATGGACCCACAAAAGAGAGACTATTGAAGAATTGCACAGGGATTTCAACAACTTCCACTCCACCATCAACCTCAGCCTGAATCAGTCCATACGAGAGATCCACTTCCTTGACACTACAGTACAATTAAATGATGGGCATATTTCCAGAAACCTACCAACCACTACACTTACCTTCATGCCTCTAACTTCCATCCTAAACACATTACTCAATCTCTTGTATACAGCCAAGCCCTAAAATACAACCAGATTTGTTCCAATCCCACAGACAGAGACAACACCTACAGGATATATACCGAGCATTCATAAAACTGAATACCCACCTGGAGAAGTGAAAACACAGATTGACAGAGCCAAAAGAGTACCCAGACATGAACTACTTCAACACAAACCCAAAAGAGAAAACAGAATTCCACTTGTCATCCCCTACAGTCCACAACTTAAATGCTTCCCAACGCATCATCAACAATCTACAACCTATCCTGGAAAACGATCCCTCACTCTCAGAGACCTTAGGGGAAAGGCCAATCCTCGCCTACAGACAACCCCCTAACCTCAAACACATTCTTTCAAGTAACCACACAGCACACCTCCAATCAATCATCCAGGAACCCACCCTTCAATCAGCTTTGGTGCTAACTCTGTCCACACATCTACACTAGCGATTTCACTGCTGGACCCAACCATATCAGCCACCAAATCAGAGGCTCATTTAACTGCACATCCACTAATGTGATCTATGCCAAATGCCAACAATGCCTCACTGCCATGTATATTGACCAAACTGGACAGTTTCCATGGGAAAGAATAAAGAGACACAAATCAGGTATTCAAAAAGGCAATACAGCCGGTGCTCGAGTTGCGAACGGTCAACTTATGACCGTTCGCAGTTACAACCAAAGCTGTTGTAAATGGTGGACCCCGAGTTACAAATGCAATCCGCGCTTACGAACAGCGCGGTCGTGTGTAACTCTATGGGGACCGACTTATGAAAGAACAGAGTTACAACCAATTGCTTGGTCCGTAACCAGTTCATAAGTCGGGAAGAGGCTGTACACAAAAACCTTTTGGAGAACACGCTAATCTGTCTGGACACTCATTAATAGATCTCCAAGTCACTGTAATGCTTCATGCCAATTCCACAAGCCAAATACACAGGGAAGGATTGGAACTTAACTTCATTTACAAGTTTAATTCTAATGCAAATTGAATGAACAGGGACATCAGTTGGCTAGCAAACTACCTTCCACATCCTAAGGACTTGACTTAACCAACCAACGGAAGTGATAACTGATCTTATCAGCCTCTTGTAACTATTTGAACCATCTACTCACGCTCTCTTTCTTTTCCCTTCCCCCCACTTATTTATTCTTGGATCTGGATTTCTAATACTCCAGTCATCTGAAGAAGTGGGTTGTGCCCACGAAAGCTCATGGTACCATTTACATGTTTTGTTAGTCTTTAAGGTGCTACTAGTCTGTAACAGGAAAAAATGAAACAACAAATAGACTAACTCAGCTACCCCCTGAAGCTTTTAAAAAAACAGGTATGAGCTCAAACTTGTTTGACCCCTGATCACTATGTTTGGCTAAATCACGTTAGCAATTTTAATATCACTAGAGTAGGGGCCTGAGTGGATCAAACTATGTGTAGATGAGGGATTCAAAAGGAACCCTGCACTGGTGATCTGTGCTGTACCTGTTCTGCAGTTGTAGGTTTCCAGCTCAGTTTGGTACTTTTAATGAACATTCAAACACTATATTTAAAAATGACAAAGGAAATGTTTTAGCCATATGAAATGTACAGACATATTTAGATACTCTGATCCCACAAGGAAAGTTGATACAGCATTTGATTTTTTTTTTGAGAGGAGTATTTGGCTGTCAGGTTAGGGATATCAGTATACTAAACATTTGAGAAAATTTGTCTGTTTGTTCAAGAACTCCTCCTAAACACTAAGCGCTAGTACCACTAAAGTCAGAATACATCTTCCTCTTATAACTGAAAGCAAAGTTTGGTTGTGCAAGGAAAACAGGATGTGTCTGGAATGGGATGGCTTCTCATAAAACCATACAGAAAAGAGACAGAATCACTAGGCAAATGAAAGGGCCTGGCTGCGAGCACGCCCTCTCCCGGCCTGGGACTGCCTCAAGTCCAGAGCCTCCCACCCCTGAAGCACTCTTTAAGGAGTGCGGTGGGACTGAAGCCCTTCCCCAGATTCATACAGGGACATTGCTGGCTGTTCCCCTCCATCAGGGAGTGAGGGGAAAGCACAGTTTGCTGCATTCTTCACTCTTGCTGGGGAGTGCAGGGAGCAGACAAGCTGTCACTTTGCTCTCACTCTGACAGGGACAGGAAGAGGAAGAGCAAGCAGTCTTGGTATGAATCTCGGGGGGAGGCTTTGGTCTCCTCTCCTCCTACACAGTCCTCTTCCCAGAGAACCCCTTCTCACCCCCCAACTCTGACTCCTGCACCCCTCACATCCCCAGCTCTTAGCCCCTCCTTAAGGACCCGAGCAACGCTGGGTAAATGTGCTAGTGAATATTTAAAAGTGAGTTTCAACTATCAGTCCCCATTACCACTAGCACGTCCTTCCCATTTCCCTCTGTGGGTCTTTCTTCCCTATCCATAGCTTTGGTATATGATTGTCACTCTCTAACTTCCATCTGTTAGAGTCTTTCCCAGAGCGCTGACAGGATGTGCTTAGACAGCGGTTTCTCCAGCAGCACTATTGGCACCAGATTTAACTGACTAGAACGGCACAATTCCAGTGATCCATGGGAACAAAATACTGCAAGTCATTTTGTGAGATTTTTTTCCTGAGAAGCATTCAGGGCAGGAAGATGATGGGATTTCCCATCTTCAGGATATAGGATTTTCACAATTCAGTGACCAATTTAAATGCCTTCCTGATAAATGAATTGATTCCCAATATCAAGGTATACCTCTGGAATT
Organism: Pelodiscus sinensis; assembly: GCF_052426305.1. NCBI lineage: Eukaryota > Metazoa > Chordata > Testudines > Trionychidae > Pelodiscus > Pelodiscus sinensis. The sequence continues at coordinate 18,573,226 of NC_143071.1, forward strand.
TAACTACCTAATTAATAAGATCTGAACAGCTACTTTTAGCATCTGTAATCAATAATCCTTTTACTCAACTAGACCATAATCCAAAGGTAAACAATAGGTAACAAAATTAAACTGAAGTTGTTTAAAATGCCAGTTTTGTATTTATCATATCCAAAGAACAGAGCTCCCATAAGCATTTTATATCTGAACTCTAACTGCACAGAAGGATATATAATGGAAAAACCTACTCAACCACAGCTAGAGTGGCACGGTTAGAATTTGGTGCTGATCGTGCAAACCAAAGCGCTGACTAGCTCAGACCACAAATCATCTGCATTAACCTAGCTGCTGTGATTAGTGGAACCTGCTGGGTCATACGTAGCTCATAAAGTATTCTCCTGCTCCCCAAACCCTCAGAGGAAAATCTGCATAAATGTGCAGCTTGGTTTTTATTTCCACATTTAAACCTGTGAACTGTTGGTACAAGTTAGAACAAGACATAGTTCCACAAAATGAAGAAAGCATAAAATTCCAGAGAAATTATTTAAATAAGACAGTATTAGAGGGTATAACAATATAGTTATAGTTCAGCAGAACTGAAAGAAATGCTTTCTGCTCTCTGCATGGGGCTCTAAATGTTGCTGCTATATGAACATGCGTTCACAATGACACTGTGTACATGTTGATCAGAACACCAAGAAGTAAACAAAATTCCTCAGGCACAAGCATATATTTTCCTTCCTACATTTTATTCACACAGGTTAACACTGTGAATTTAAGGATTATTTATAAAACTAGCAGAGTTACCTGGCATTGACCAAATCCTTTAGGGCAGGGCTTTGAGGATGTTGGGGGGAGTGCAAGAGTGAGGGTTGGGGAGTGAAGAGGGACTCAGGGTGGGAGTTCCCATCTAGCATGGACCTCTTCTCTCCCCTGCAACCCCCCCCCCCCCCCATCTCTGCCAGGAACCTTTCCTGTTCTCCCCGCTCCCACACTGCAGCAACGAAAGGCTACTTACTCTGTTTGCTTGCAGGTAAAATGGTGGAGACCCTGCTCTGCTGGCCACTCCCTTGGTGGTGAAACTTTCCCCAATGGACACTCTGCAAGATAGCTCTCTCCTGCGGGCTTGTTGCCCCCAGTTGGCCACTCTCATAGCACGTCCCTCTAAACAGCAGCCTCTCCCTTTGCATGTTATGGAAAACAGTCCTTTTCTCAGGGCTTCCATTTGTCCTGGCACAATCGGATCCTGATCTTGCTTTAAGTTAGAAGAGGAGGAAGCTGCATGCCAAATTTGGTGGCCCTAGCTCTTACCATTAGGAAGAGCTCTTGAACAGACTTTCAGACAGATAATTATTTCCAGGGAGGGGTTGACAGTCTGTTTCCTAGCCTGAGCGAGAGATCCTAAAACTTTGTACTTATTCTAGCTGTTGCCTTAACCTACTCCCCAAAATAGGTCTAAAGATGAACTGATTTGTTTTGCCTTTGAAATGGGAAGAAACATCTCTTATTCACCAAATTCAAAGAGATCTAAGATCAGGTATCAAATTTATAGACAAAGTTTTTTTTCTTTTTTCCTGGGTTTCTTTAATCATTTATGTTTTTAGAATAACTCAATTAGGTTTCCATTGTGTTATTTATGTCTTAAACTATTCACCTTGTATTCCTTTTACTAACAGGAAAATTGTCAACTCAAAATAAAATGTGTCAGATATATCTATAAATTAAATCAGAGTATTACAGGCTAGTTTCTTGGTTTCAGTTTTTTTTTTAAGGCTTTATATTCCTAAATACAGTTCTAAAGACTAGTTGATACAGTTCCCATTGAAAAAGGTCATTGTACCGTTCCACATGTTTAGATTCCATCCCATATAAGAGAGATTATCTCTCATGAAAGTTTCTTTCAAATAATTCACTGGAATTATCTTATTTGAGCAGTTATATCACCAACATGGTAACAAGGACATCCTACATTAAGAATCCCACTCTCTTCCCCACTTAGTAAGATCAACAAGACAGCTTCAGCAGAAATTGAAGAAAATCAGCACTTTGTAAAATCAAGCCATTCAAGATGTAATGGGGCTTGAGACTAAAGCAGAAATGCTTAATACAGCCTGATAAAAAGGGAGACTGAAGCTTGGAACATTACATTGGTATGGTCAGTACTCACATTTTAAGTGGAATAGCAGCATTTAAAATAAAATGTGAAACTAGTTTATTTCTTTAGTCTCCATATAAAAATCTTGGAAGTGCAACTTCCTTTCTCCCCTCTGATCCCAATAAAAGTTCCCCTCTCAATTATCTCTTTCCCAAGTTTACAATGAAATTTAAAATTAACATGGCTTTGTTTACTTCCTCATGTGTACACCACTCACTGATGTTAGCCCAGCTTTAGAGATAAAGTTAACCACTACTGCAGAAACAGCAGAGGAAACTAAAGAGCAAAAGCCTTTGTGCTAAAGAGCAAAAGCTATAGATAAGAATTTTTGCACCACATTTCATGAAGTGTCAGTTTGTTAATCTGAAGAAATGCAAAAGGCATGCAATTCACCCCTTGATGTGCGCTGCTAAAACAGAACAAACTGAGTATAAAGTATAAAATGCAGTGTCAGACATCTTAATATAAAATCCCAAACAACTCAAGAAATTTGGGCTCTATTAAGACACCAGAAAAGATTAATATTCGAGACTCAATATTACAGATAAAAATAAATCCGGAAAAATACAAATCAGGTTGTCAGGTCATCTAATCCGGAGTCAAACCATGACCAGTCTTTATAGGCTAGCAGCTAAACTACCATCTTGTAAGTTTCAGTGGAGATAGAGGTTTAGTCTGTAACTGGAAAAACTTAAACAACCAATAGCCTTGCAGCACCTTAGAGACTAACAAAAAATTTAGATAGTACATTTACCAGCTAGTAAAAATCCCACACATGGAGCTAAACATGCAAATATCCTGTCCAGATCTAGATGCATAGTAGTTAAACCAACATATTCTAATGTTAATGTGTCAATGAAGAGCTGGCTGTTTATGCTTTGAAAAGGATTCTCTGTTCAAAGTCTTTCCAAGCTCAGTTTGCATGGGAGTTGTGAGAAGCCTCCTTTGTTTAACCAGTGAGGGCAGTGATAGAAATGTAGCCGTGTTAGTTACTCTTCCTTTGACTAGGAGTGGCTTCCTCCTTACCCCAGAACTGCCCTATACTGAAGGGGAGACTGTGGCTGCATCCAAGTGACACCCTCTCCTCCTGTCCTGTTCTCTTTTAGCACACCTCTTTTGCAACTGCCAGCAGATGACCCGAACCCTACGCTGCACCAGAACTTATCTTACACCTCTGCTGCATGCAATACTGGCTAAAAACCACATTCTATACAATGAAAACTGCAAAAACTTCACATCAACTTAAGTCATTGAGATGATCTTGAACACTGGACTAGACTTCCACCTTCTACTCTGATGCATCACTTGTAAATCTCTAATCCCAGACAGCATACAGAGCAAAGATAACTACTAGATACAGTACAGTGCAGCTTTCAGCTATGGGGACAGGGATGGAATAATGAAGATGTTACCCTGAAAAGCACGTCAGAAGTCAGACTCCACTGCAAAGACTTGTTTTGACATATTACTTACCCCTAATACTTCTCAAAACCCCATTGATTTTGGTGAAAATCAGAAAGCCAGAAAAGCCTGATTTCTCCCATTTTAGTCAGGTTTTTCTTGGTCTCACCACAACCAAGAAGGTTTTGAGCAAAGCTGGGCCCTTTGTGCCCATACCTAACCATCACTGCCACATCCCTCTTTACAGAGTGACTGCTTTCCTGGCATAGGCACCTGTGAGGTCCCTGCCTCACCCTTTTATTGTGTGTGACCAATTGGTGATTTCAGTTTTCCCAGGGACTTATGCAGAAAACATTCCATGAAATTTTGGATTTTCTGAGGTTATTGCACAACCAAATGGAGAATTGCCATTAGGGACGTTATACAGCATGGTCCTGCCCAAGCAGCGCCCCGCCAGTAGGACAGTGTGCCACTAATTGCCACAGTGTAGAACGCAGAACCTTGCTTGGTCAATGAATACGTCAGTCACACCACCCCTTTGTAGCAGCTTGACACATGTTGAAGATGATATATCAGATAACTGAAAGAGCCAAAAGCTGTTTGGTGAGTGCTTATTTATATCCTGAAAAATCCATTTAAGAAGTTGAGATGATAAACAGTTATGGGACAGGTTGGGCCCTATGGACAAGCCAGCATGTTGCCCCTATTAGAATTAGCTGATAAACAGCCCAGGAGTGATCAACAGTAATTACAGTAGTGTGCACAGTTCTGCATATTATGAAGTTAGAAAGCTAATGACAGTCAGCTTTTATCAGTAGCTCATCTAGTACCATTAGCCAAAGAAGGATAACTGCCATCCTGAATTACACAGATTTAAACCTACTGTGCTTTGGATACAGAGCAGCACAGAAGGGAGTTAATCTGCTCTGCTTTCAGAGACAGCCCTGGTAGGAGACCACAGCTGGCTACCAAATAAAGAAACAAAGAAACCATTTTCAAGGAGGAATGCATTTATTCCTCCTGCTCTGGATGCTGGCAAAGCTTGCTTTATTTACACCTTCAACCTGGAATATTCTATACTTGTAACAAATATTTCCGAGAAAAGCAATATTTAATAATGCAACCTCTCTGAGACTGTCCTCGGCAAGATCATATACTCCAGGGTTGTTGGTTTTTTTTTTTTTTTATGTTTTAGATTTTTTTTTAAGTCACTGAAATTTAAAAGGCCTTCTTTAACTAATGCAAGTGATCCTGGAACTTAAGAGTATGTCTGCTAACTACTTTTTCTAATCAGTGCCCTTATGGAGGAGTGAGAGGAAGAAAAGCATTTTGAAGGACCTGGCTAATAGGATATGTATCCCACTCTCAAATTGTACCAGGTGTAGGTAACAATCTTTGGAAAGAACTCCATATTAAATATAACTATTTAGTAATCAAGATATTACAAGACATCAGGTTAATCTTAAAACAATTGATCACTAAGTTATTACAACAAAAACATTCAATTTCTTCAGAAGATATTAATTCAAATGCCACTCTCTCAAACTGTTGTGTAATTACTACAGGTCTCTGTTTCACATCTGTCAGGTTTTCAGTGACCTGCTGGCAGCTTTGACTCCAATATTATGGTCTGATAGGAGGTCTATTTGGTATCCCTGCTTGAACAATAGCATCCATCTAAAACATTTAAGTCAAACCCCAATTTTCTCCCACAACAATCGAGCAACATACATCAAATATACCTACAAAATGGACTGTCACACACTTAATGCACATCAGTTGCATCTGATTCACAGAAAAAAACACCACCCCCACACCACTGCTTACAGCTACTGTCCTGCTCTGTTCATTCAGAAAGCAGTTTTCTATACACTAAATTTATACACTACTATAGAAGATGGAAAGAGAGGAAAGACTCAAAATCAGTGTTCTCTATAAGCCGAGCGCTTGGACGGTCGTCCAGGAGAGATTCGAATGCTGCCCAGCTAATTAGCAGAACATCCACAGCCTCCCACATCATGTATTTCTATTGGTGGTGCACATCTGCACGCCTGGGTGCATATAACAAAATTTATTGTGCACACAGATGGAAAAAAAATTAGAGGGGGAACATTGCTCATGATCATTAAGTCCACTCCTCTTCAATAGCAGTATAGTTCTCTCAATCAAAAACAAATAATTTCAAACAAAAGGTAGGACCATTGTCCTCAAACCTCCCTTGAGTAAGCCATCTGTTTGCCTGTACAAACACCACTACATAATAGCTAACACAGAAGGGGTCACTGAATGGATGGGGAGAAGGAAATATAGACCGAGAACCTGCCAACCTTGCTCATCTCACTCCTCCTAGACACAAACATGTTGTTCTGTATTCAGGCCCAAAACTGGTTTTCATGCAGGAACTGAAAATGCAGCCTCAGCATCACTATTTTGAAACACTAAATCCCGATGAAGTCTGAAGGGAAAGTGAATAAATCTTGTGTGTGAGTGGGGGAAATCACAAACAGTAGTCATTGTGGAGCCCAACTGATATCACTGCTTAGAATAGCAAGAAGCCTTGATAACGCAATTAAGGTAACCCACAACTCAACACTACACAAATGAGAAAACATTAACACATAGGTGCAACAGAGAAAAGTTACTCAAAAATGTAATCACCTGTAAGGACTCCAGGAAAACAGCAAAACGCAATTCAAAAGTAAAGGACTCTTAGTACACTTCTGGCCCATTTACATCCGGTACTTTTACAGTCCTTCCAATAAGCTGCCCATGAACTACACTGACATCTACGGTGAACAGAACACTGATCTTCTAAAGGATCTTCAGGCTTGCTACCCTTCTAGGTATATATCATAAAGGCCATCTTTTATGAGGAGGGTTTTTTTTTTGGGGGGGGGGGGGAGAAATGGATCTGGATGCTAGAAGTTTTTCTATTATTGTGTGTGTTTTTAATATATATATGCACAATTATTGCATTAGCTGTACATTTTAAACAGGGTGGAGAGAAGCAAAAAGCTTTGACTAGTGGGATCTTTGGACAATTTCTTCTCCTCTCCCCACCTCAATGCCAAGCCAAAAGCAAACAGCATCAGCACATGTTAGGACTGGATACTGGCCAGCTGGCAAAAAGGCCAACAAAACCAGAAGCCACCAGAAATACATTTCTATTTTTCAGGAATTTAGGTAACTCTTTGTTGAGTCTAGGTATTAGACTCAAAGACACAGATTGAGAGTGACTCTTCCTAATGACACCAGACAGCAAGTGAAGAGAAAGCAGAGAACTCTAAATGCGTCATGACCCAAAAGCATAAAATAGTCAGTTCAGTACATTAAAAACTGATACTTTCTTGCATCTGAATGTGGGCTCTTCCGGTTTTCCTCACTTTTCTCAGAGGATGCCATTTACCAACACCCCTTTCCACACAGTAATATACAGAATGCAGACAGAAGGTGATCTTGTAGACAGCCACAGTCAGTAAGTGACCGAGAAGCAAATAGTAGGGGACACTGGATAGAGGATATGCAGAAACAATAAGCCTTCATTTTTCTGGGCAAACTAAATACAATTCTAAGTTCCACTTGCCTAAAGATCAAATCTATAGATAGATGCCAACTTGTATCTTCTGCACAGTCATACCATACACTGTTGTAGAATCATCTGACAAAGGACTGAGAATCCAGTACAATGCCACGGTTACAAAATTACACACGCTTTTATCATCTTTGCCCATTAAAGAAGAGGCCAGGCACTTTTCCCTCTTCACTCAGCTATTTTACAGAGTTGTGAGTCAAAGATCATCTATCTTCACTTACTTTTGGAGCATAGCCACAAGATTACTAGCAAGTAGCTTAATGGCAACAGTTCAAATGCTATTCAATCACATCCAGAATATGTGGGTATACTGCAGTAATGGTACCATGACATCATAGGTAAGTTATCTGCTGAAATCCGATGAAGTTAGACAATATGCATCTTTTCCTTCGCTCCTCACAGAGAACATGAAAGCTTAAGCACGGGTAATGAAGTATTTTAGATATAGCTTCATTCCTTAAGGTGGTACAAAGCTTTCTAACTGTTCTCTGTACAGCATTCTAAGTCACACGTGCCATCAGAGAGCAATAGCTTGAAACATTGGTGAATGATAGGTATCTAATTATGGCTGAGTATTGAAAGGTACAAAAAAGAGGGTTATGTACTTGCTTGTAGGATATGTAATTTTTCCTCAACAACCCCATTTTTGACTAGCACAGATGTGTGACGAGTGAGAAATACTTCCTTCTGGGCATGCATTAGATTTGCACCATGTATTGCTGTTTATTCTCCTTAGAAGTTTTTACTCATTTACATGCACTTAAGATCTGATTTCAGGATTGATCACTACTCAACAATGGGGAAAGAGGAAGGTGAGAGAACCAGAGAACTTTCCATCAAGAGAGAAGTGATTTAGTGTGCTTAGTATAAGTTACTTCCACAGCCCAAATGTACTAGTCACTATGAAAATTTTCACTATATATGTGCCACAAACAGTGTTCTGAGTGAAGTCAACTGTACAATCTCTGGTCATCTGAAGAAGTGGGCTGTGCCCACAAAAGCTACATACCATCTACATGTTTTGTTAGTCTTTAAAGTGCTATCAGACTATTTGTTGTTTTTTAACTTTATCCTGTACAGACTAACTCGGCTACCCTGACGCTTCTGTACAACCTCAAACTGCTGCTACCATCTGGGATTCCCCCACCCTCTGAACCACAGTTCTAACACCAGACCTGTCTTCACTGTGGTGCATCAAGCTACTCGTTGTCAGAATAACTGAGTGGAAGCCAGAGTTGGGTTCTATTCCTGGATTTGTATAAGCCATGAGCAAGTTAACTTCTTGGGGCCTCGGTTTACTCTGTTACACATTCCAGCAACAGCAAGGCGAAATTGTTCCCCAGCGTGATGATCATGCTACCACTACCCACCTTCTTGCTCTCTGGAGCTCCCCCACCACCCTGTCCTGCTGGGCCAGATCCACTGGTCTCCCCCAGACAAGGCACAGAGTTGGAGTTATGCCTCCCTGCAAAGCAAAGCAGACACTGAACCACTTCAGTTCTGGAAGGACACAATTCTAGGGCACAGCTCTCAGGAAACCAACTCTGAAATGGGACCAAAACCCCCCCCAAATAAATCCCCCTCTCCCTGTGTAAAAGTTTTACACAGAGAAAATTCATTTAAGTTTTCTTTATCAACGAAAGAGACATGCTCAGTGATTGCTCTTGCCTGGTAATTATTTACATTGGGCCTGATAGTAAACAAAAGTGATTTTAGTGACTTTATTAAGTACCATTAATTGTAATGGTTTCAAGTGAAAACAGATCTAAAAAACTTAAAAAACAACAACAAATAGTCTTGTAGCACCTTAAAGACTAACAAAACATGTAGATGGTATCATGAGCTTTCGTGGGCACAACCCACTTCTTACAAGAGGCTGATAAGAACAATTAGCACCTCCATTGTTAGTTTGGTTGGTTACTCATTAGGATGTGGAAGATAGTGTGCGAGCCAGCCCACATCCCAGTTCATACCATTTGCAAATGAATTACACTTGTGAATAAAGTTAAGTTTCAACCCTTCTCTGTGTATTTGGCTTGGGGAATTGTCCAGAAACACAACTGTGACTTGGAGATCCATTTATGAGTGTCAAGGCAGATTAAACCATTCTCCAACAGGTTTTTGTGTGTTGCCTTTTTGGATATCTGATTTGTGTCCATTAATTCTTTCCTGTAGATCAGGAATGGGCAATAATTGTTGGCGGACGGCCACTTCAAGATTTTGGAAAGTGGTCAAAGGCCGCACTTTTCTGTGGAGGACATGCAGGGTCTAGGATGGAGGTTGGGCACAGAAGGGTGCATGGGGTAAGGGACTGGGGTGCAGGACATGGTGAGGTCTGAGAGAAAGTTTAGGCAAAGGAAGGGGTTGTGAACTAGGTCGGGGATAGGGCTGTAGGTTCAGGGAAGGGGTATGGGTGCAGGAGAGGATTCTGGCCTGGGAGAGGGGCACAAAGTCTGGAAGGGAGCTGTGACCTGGGAGAAGGGGAAAATGGGGATGCAGACTACAGAGGGTGTGGGTGGTGACTTGGGGCAGGGGAATGGGGTGCAGGGTCTGGGAAGGCATTTGGGTACAGGAGTGGATTCTGGCCTGAGGGAGGAGTGCAAGAGGGAGTCGAGGGTCTGGGAGGGAGTTGTGACCTGGGGGAGGGGAGTACAGAGGGTTTGGATGGTGACCTGGGGAGGGAGTTGGAGTTGGGGGTGCAGGAGGGGCAGGGGTGCCAGAGGCAGGCTCTGGCTGGGAGGCACTTACTAAAGTCAGCAGCCCTGCAGCACCCCCAAGGAAGGCTGGGCTCCCTGTCTGCTGCAGCCTGAAATCACTTACAACTGCAAGCTATAAATCCCAGGTGGCTCTCAGCTTGGGGTGGGGGGAAGAGAGAGAGGGGAGATTTGCACTACTCCCATCCTCCAAGCCAATTTCTCAGATCTTATTGGCTATTTGTTCCTATTGGCCAGTTGTTTCTAGCCTCTCAGAGGTGAGGATTCAGCTAGGGGCAGGGAGATTGCATGAATCTTCTCCCTTCCTGCAGAGCAGAGAGATGCACAGGCTGAGCTTTAAACCACACAGCTGCCTGGGACAGAGTCCTGGCCAGGTGGGTGTGCGGGCCAGATCCAGCCCCTGGGCCATATTTTGCTCAGCCCTGCCATAGAGGCTGTCCAGTTTGGCCAAAAAGTAAGATCAAAGTAAGTTATTAAATAAACATGAATAGAAAAGGGATAACTAGCTCTAATTCACTAAGAAACTGGTCATATGCAAATTCTTACTCTAAACAACTGTTCTTATTTCAGGCATCAGCTTCAAAACACAGATGATCTTTTACTCTGATTTTGGTCTCCAGACTTCTTTAAAGTTCTTTTTTCCTCTTAGGGTGTGCCAGGCAGTCTCCAAAGCCAGCTGAAGACAAGGGGGATTGCTTCCCGTTGCTTAGTATTCCCAGCCCTGAGGTAAAGTCTATGTTTTACATCCCTGATTCCATGGGAAAATACCAGGTTCAAAATGGATTTCAGTACCAGGTGGTATAGTCACCTGTCTTCCTAGGATGAACCATGACTTGGACTTACAGGATAAGCAAGACTATTTACAAATTTATCACCAAGCCATTAGGCTTCCAGGGCACTAGTAAGGGCTCTCATTAACACAATTAAAACTATAAACAGACTCATACTTCATAACTTCACACACAAGAATGATACATGCACCAAAATAGGATATACACATCCAGCAGATTGTAACATTAAAATTGATGTTACAAAAGGTATTTTGTTTAAAGGATCTTTGAGTTATACAGTTTCACAAGTTAATTTTCATGAAGCATGCCACACATAAAGCTCAGATTTCTGCCACAATCTCACAAACACAATCATGATCTAGTAAGAGTGCCTGAATAAACTGCAATACAGGTAATCATTTTCCTAGTTTAGACAAAAGAAATCCTTATATATTAGGGATGTAATAGTGTAGTCGACTAACTGATAAGCAAAAGCTAATAGGTTAATGATATAGACTACACGCATTCCCTCTCCCCTGCTGCCAGTAAATTTTCTAGCAGGCTGGCCAGCAGCCCAGCTCAGTCCTGGCTTATAGCAGGTCTGGGACCTACCCCTGCTGCAGCTCTGCATTTAAAATGTATTAGGAGCCAGGCAGGCAAGGCAGGCAAGGCAGCCCAGCTCAGTTCCAGCTCGCACTGGTTGTGCTCAAGAATGCTCATATGACCATCTACATATTTTGTTAGTCTCTAAGGTGCTGCAGGACTTTTTAAATTGAATTGGTTATCATCCCAACTAAAATGTTTAAGGAACTGGTTTTCTATGACACTGTATACTAAATTTCAGCCAGTGAAAAATCATGGAGTAGTCCTATAGCACTTTAGACACTAACAACAAATTTATTTTATGTATATGTATAAGCAGCTTTCGTGGGCAAATCCCACTTCCTCAGATAAGCAGAAAACTCATAATTTATGGCAAAAATAGGAACTTTGCAACAGAATCCATGTATTTCTTGCATCAATGAAGTAGTTAATGTGATTCTTTTGCACAAATGGAATTTAAGTTTGCCTTTAAAGGGGCCTACTTTTCATCACTCCTTGAACAGGCTACTATTTCTTAGCCCCAACTCCGAAAAAAATTAAAGGTTTGTAATTGTTTGCAGGTTAATAGTCCCAGTGAAGAATATTCACATTCACAAAGTTATTTATGTGCTTAAAATCTTTGTGGGATTGGGTTTTTAAAAAACATGGTTTTTAATCCTCAGCCATCTATGTCCAGGTTATTTTGGAGAATAAAGATATGGATTTCAACTTTTTAAAGCTAAACCGCTAATGGCTCAATTGCTTAGAAGAAAAAGTATCCATCTTGTTTTATCCATAACAAACATGCTGATATTAACCATAGAATTAAAAAAAAACCTTATATGAATACAAACTAGACTTTAGTTATTCTGAAAGCAGCATAGTTTAGAATCTTTATACAAAACACGCACTATAATCCGTTACCAAATCCCCATTTTCTGTTTTTGTTGCATACATTCTTCATTTGTTCTTTCTAGATTCTTCTTCAGTTTTAGGCATATATATATTTTTAAAAAGCAAATATAAATTTATGCTGGACTCCTACTCTTCAATAAATTGAGAAACTTACACACAAAACCCATCTAATCTATCCCAGGCATCCACTCACACCTTTACAATTCCATCAAATACTCAGTGTTACAGATTTACCGCTGAAAACTAACACCACAGAAGAAGAAGAAGAAAATCAGTATCAATATTTAGCAGCGTGATGGCAAAAAGATGACCCAATTTTTCTTCCATGCAAATCTTTCTGGCAGGGGGCAAAGGGATGAAACACTAAGTTGTGGATTACTATCAAAGGGTGCATCTCTAGAAAAAAAATAATCCAGTTAATAGTACTTCTCAGCTACTGGTCTATGCTCTAGCTCTCTGCCATTAAAAACAAGCGGGCTGGAAGATGCTGTCGAAGAGCAACCCAAGGGGTCAGAAGGGCTGTGGAGGAGACACGGGGGAGGAAATGGGATAGTGTGTGGGTGGGTGGGGGGTATTTCCAGAGATGGTGGGGCCCGAGTGACTCGGGAGAAGAGGGCTCGCTAAGCCTCCGCGGCTCTTACCTTGAGGATATCCCCCCGTTTGAAGCTCAGCTCGTCGTCCGCGGTGGCTTTGAAATCGTACTTGGCGATGGCTTCCATGCTGGGGCTGCTCCGCGAACAGCGGCGCGGGGGGTGGCTGGGAAGGGAGCTCTCCCTCCGGCTCCGGCTCCGTCTACCCCACTCACGGGCGGCCCTAGGGGAGGTGGAGGAAGAGACCGACCATCAGGGGAAGTGTGGCACGGACGGATGGCAGGGGCCGCGCCCTGCTCCTCTCCCTCCTCCCGAGCCAGAACCGGCCGCCGCTTCCGCTTTCCGCCGCTTCCTCCTCAAGCCGGGGCTCCGCCCGGAAGCAGCCAGAGAGGAGTGACATGGAAAGCGGCCAATAGCAGCTAGGACTGCAGCGCACAGGGCAACGCGCAGGCGCATCCCATCCAAAGAGCTGGGTGCTCCTGCGCGTGCTTTCTCGGCCCCCGGCCTCATTGCACTAGGCCGCAGCGCGCTCTCCCCTTGGGGACTCCATATTCGCGCTGTGGGGACACACAGAAAGCACCCACACTCCTAGGCCCCCCCATGAACTCAGGGCAGGATCAAGCCCCATCTAGACTATCCCTGACAGGGGTGGGTCTAACCTGCTCTGAAATAGCTCCACAGCCTCCCTAGGCAATTTATCCCAGCGCTTAACCACCCCGACAGGAAGTTTTCCCTAGTGTCGGACTAAACCTCCCATTGTTTCTGGGCCTATCCTCGTGGGCTAAGGAGCAGGATTTTTCTCCCTCCTCCTTGTAACACCCTTTTATGTACTTGAAAACTACTATCGTGGCCCCTCTTCTCTAGACTAAACAAATCCCAGTCTTCCTCATAGCTCATGCTTCCTAGACTTTATGTTGCTCTTTGGACTTTCTCCAAGTTGTCCACATCTTTCCTGAAAGGTGGCGCCTAGAACTGGACACAATGCTCCAGTTGAGGCCTAATCAGTGCAGCATAGAGTGGAAACATTACTTCTTGTGTCTTCTTTACAACACTACTGCTAATACATCCCAGAATTTTTTTTTTTTTTTGCAAGAGTGTTCGAAACACTGTCAACTCACTTAGCTTGAGGTACACCATGGGGGAGGAAACCGTGCCTTCATGATCTTACCTACTTGTGATATCAAGTCCCACCTTCCACCCCCAAGACAGTGTATGCATGCGCACACACCTTTTCATCCTTCAAGCATCTTAATAACAGAACTGTCGCTGCTCAGATAAGTGGGAGAGGGAAGGACACACTCTCAGGAGGGAAGCTAGGGAGAAACTTTAGAATTGAAAAAATTATATAGCCTAAATGTTTTTTTCTTTCTTTCTATTTTTTAAGTGAGACGATATATGGGATTACATTCAAGGGCATAATTCTCCTATCACAGGACAGAATCAAAGCAAATTAGCCTAGTCCACCCTAGAAAAAGAGGGCCATTTAGAAGTGTCATAACCCCCTCCCCTGAACAAGATTGTACTCCTAAGCAATATCTTCTATACCAGCAGAAGTTTCTAGTGTAGACCTGACCTAAGATATTTCGATACACCAACCCATCAAAAAGCAAATCAAATGAACAGACATCCATTAAAATGTGCACACTTTTTTCTTTGTCTGTGGCCCATTTCCAAATACGCCAACAGCCTGCTTCAATAGAGAAATAAAATCCCCTTTGACTGCTCACCCCTTGCTACGCAATATAACTGACTACAGCCTATAATTGATGGGAATCTCATCCTGAACAAAATCTTTCCTGAACCTCACTTCTGGCCCTCAAACAACCCCAACTTTTCCTAGCTCAAACACATCAACAAAAACCACACCAACTCAAAGTGGCACCAGAGCATGTCAGAACAGCAGATGCAAAGGCTGCAGACATAGCTTTCCACTGCTGCAATGCTCACCATGCTCCCTCCCCCAAAACACATCTTTCAAGATCCATGGACCCTATATACATGCCTACCACAATATGTGATTGTGACAGGTTCCCCTTGTGTGCCATCTGGAATTGGGGTACCACTGAGCCCACTTAACCCACTAGCCCTTCAATACTGTACTGCAATGACAAGATGACACATCCTCGCCAAGGCTCTAACTTAAGCTTTTACCAGCATATAGATAAACCCAGCTGCTACATAGTCCTGTTTTTTGTTTCAGCTACACCAGACTAACACGGCTACATTTCTATCACTATTATTTTGAATGACTGACAATTCAATGCAAAGAGGTCCCGAGACTGTTAATGATCAGTTGCTAGTTGCTACATAGAACAAGTTTTTGTTACATAGCACTCATAACCTAAGTTCTTTCTAAGTTGCATGACCATGCAGCAAGCTATCAAGGACTGTGCAAGAAGGGAGAGGTACCCCTCTCTTGGTCTAGCCTAGCCTGAGCTGCTGTGGTCAGGGAGTTGCACTCCTACCTCATCCAGAGCTGCCGTGGCCTGAGAAAGGTGCCACAGCCCAGGCCAGCTCCACTCAACAGAAAATGCACCACTGTGCAGTAGCCCCAGAAAACAACCAGATGAAAATGTCAGTCACACTTCAATCAAGTTACATAAAGAAAATAATTCACGAATAAGAAAAATCACTGCTTCATTTTCCTGTCTAGTAAATTCATCTACATGGCTCCGTCGACGTGTTGGGCCTTGCCTAACTGATCAACTAGCTCAATTTGGGATATTTCATTTAACTTCCGGAGGTTATTACAAAACTTCAGGGTGCCATCAGGCTTTGGGACTAGGGCTGGACCATTGGCTGTGAGGTTTTTCAATCACCCCGAGTTCCAGCATCACCTCCATCTTAACTTCTTCACTTTTGGCCTCCAGTATGGTTTCATCTTCACCCTTGCTCTGGGACAGATGACAATATAGTGTTGGACCATCATCCTACAGCCTGGCTGCATGGAGAACACCCCTTAGTTCCACTTGATAATGTCAATGATGTCAGTTCATTGTTCTGGAGTTAATTCAGGGGATAACTGCCTTTGTGGGCCATCTGCCTGGGTAGAGCTCCCTGTGTGACCAGGAATGTCTACCAGTTACACCATGCTTTCTGATAGTTAACACTGTGGATCTGCTCTGGCCTTTGGCAGTCTGGTTGCTTTATCTTGTAGTCTGCTTCCCCAGCAACTTCCACTCTCTCATATATGGCCCATGCCAGCTGGCCAGTAGCTTGCTTTCTGCTATTGGTACCAGCACCTGGTATCCTGTCTGAAATCTCTGTTTTCACCCAGTGGCTGTCATAGGTCTTCTGGGCCTTCTTCCAACTGCTCTTATACTTTGGGGTCACTTGGGCTATTTTCTCTCTCTAGAGCTATGTGCTCTATGACATTCTTCTCTGGGTTGGGCTGTTCTTAATCCTGCTTCATGATATTTAACATGCCACAAGAGTGGAGAATCCCATAGACACTTTGGGGACCTCCTGTATTGCAAACATCAGGTACAGTATCAGGGTATCCCAGTCTTTTCCATCCTGGGACACTACCTTCCAGATCATGCTCTCGGGGGTATGATTAAATTGCTCGACCAGGCCATCTGTTGGAGAGCGGTAGACTGAGGTCCACAAAGCCTGGATGTAGAGCAGTGTGCATATGTCCCACATTAATTTTGACCTGACGGGAGTTCCTTGGTTGGTCAGGATTTCCTTAGGGATGCTCACTCTCACAAAAACCTGGAACAATTCTTTTGCTATTGCCTAGGATGTGGGATTTCTTAGGGGAATGACTTATGGATACCTTGCGGCATAGCCAAGGATGACAAGTATACTTTGATGCCCCAGACCAATTTTCCTAGTGGGCCCACTAGGTCCATGGCTATTCTTTTTTAAAAGGACTTCAGTAACAGGGCCTGTAAGTGAGGTTGGGGGCTGTGCAATGGGTGTTCTGGACAAGAGGCTCAGTAGCGCTAGACTTCCACCTATACCCCAGGCCAGTAAAATCTCTTTCAGGACTCTGTACAGGGTCCCCAAATAAATGGCTGTGAGCTTACTCTAAAATTGCCCTTGTGTGCTTCTGTGCTGCTAAGAGCTGTTCTACTTCCCTTCATATTTGTGCTACTTGTTGTTTTCCTCCACTACCTTCTCCCTTATATTTGCATATAGAATGTGTGACAGTTACTCCCACCCTTGCTTTATGAAAATTGGCTTGTGAATATAGAGGTACGTAACTTGGAGATGCTTTAGACAAAATACTTCATGTAAGCTATCAATTTTAATGTTACAATCTGCTGGATCTGTATACCCTATTTTGGTGCATGTATCATTCTTGTATGTAAAGTTATGAAGTATGAGTCTGTTTATAGTTTTAAGGTTCTAATGAGAGCCATTACTAGAAGCCTAATGACTGGTGATCAGCTCAATGGCTTGTAAACAGCTTTGTTTGTCTTGTAAGTCCAAAGGTGGTTGGACTAGAAACAGGGCCGGACCGAGCCCTTTTGGCGCTCTAGGCCCAGGCGTGCGGCGCTGCCCTGGGCACAGGGCGCATGCGCAGGCCCACCTGTGGGGCGCAGGCCCACCCCCTCCGGGTTCGCGGGTCCGCCCCCGGGATGCACGGCACATGCGCCGCCCAGCCTGGCCTAGCCAGTGCTGCTAGCGCAAGTGCCAGGCCGTGCATGGCCCCGCAGCCATAAGGGCAAGGGCGCTGCTGTCTGGCGCCACGGGGCCGGCGCTGCGGGAGCCGGGCGCCCGGCTCCTGATGGCAGCTGTAAGGGTCGTCGCGCGCCTCTTACAGCTGCCATCAGGCGCCCCCGTGGGTTGGCGCCCTGGGCAGCTGCCCAGCTCACCCATGCCTCCATCCGGCCATGACTAGAAAGACATGTGGCCATGCCTGCTCGTACTGGAGATGCTTTTTTAACCTGGGCATTTTCCTTGGGAACGGCCTGCCAAAAAAGGGTTCCTACCCTGGGGGAAAGACTAAGCCATGGGTAGCAAGCCCCTTGGACTTTAGCTAGTCTGGGAAACAGCCTGGCACATCCTAAAACAGTGTTTCTTAAACTTTTTAAGATCAAGGAACACCAAACAATAATTTTTTTAATGAGGTCAGGGGGGTAAAGGGTTGGGGGGAAAGTTATTGAGGGGAGGAAAAAAAGGTCACATGCCCCTTTAAGGGTGGCCATTTTGAACTCTGTTGTTCTCCGTGGCACACTTCCGACTGCCTCACGGCACACCGCGAAACACAGTTTAAGAAACACTGCCCTAAAAGGATACAAAAGAACTTTAAAGAGGACTGGAGATCTAAGTCAGAGACAAAGAGTTTGTCACTGACTTGAAGATTACGCCTGTAATAAGGACAGCTCTAAGGATGTCTACACTTGCACCCTCTTTCGAGAGAGGGATGCAAATACAGCTGAGCGAAATTGCAAATGAAGCGTGGATTTGAATTTCCTGAGCTTCATTTGCATATTTGCTTGATGGCGCTATTTCAAAATAGTGCTATTTAGAAATAACAAACGCTGTGTAGACGCGATTATTTTGAAAGAAACCCCTTTTTCTGAAATAACCCTTATTCCTCCTACAATGAGGTTTACCAGTTATTTCGGAAAAAGGGTTTTCTTTTGAAATAACCATGTCTACACAGCGTTTGTTATTTCGAAATAGCGCCATAACGCGAATATGCAACTCAAGCACGGGAAATTCAAATCCGCGCTTCATTTGCAATTTTGTTCAGCTGCATTTGCATCCCTATCTCGAAAGAGGGTGCAAGTGTAGACATACCCGTATTGATTAAGAATCTGCATGCAATAAGTGTCTTAGTGAATTAGAACGAGCTATGTGTTTTCTTCTCATTTTAATTTAGTAAGTTACTTTGATCTGGAAAAACTTAAAAAAACAATGAATAGTCTTGCAGCACTTTAGAGACTAACAAAATTTCAATGTTTGTTTCCACTTGCAGCCACTTAAATCCTCCTGTTTGTACTTAATAACAAACACTGATGTTTATTGTTAGGCCCAGTGTAAACAATTCTTTTTCATTGATAGAGAGTTTCCCCCGTGTAAAACTTTCATTTGGGGTGTTTTGGTCCCATTTCAGGGTTGGTCTCCTGGGTGCTGAGCCCTAGAACTGCATCCACTCAGAGCTGATGTGGTTCAGTGTCTGCATTGCTTTGCAGGGGGTCAGTAACCCCAACTCTGTGCCTTGTCTGGGGGAGACCAGAGAATCTGGCCCAGCAAGACAGAGGAGTGGGGAGCCCCAGAGAGAGCAAGAAGGTGGATGTCAGTGGCATGATCAGCACATCCCAAGGGGACTTCTGTAACCGCACTCCATCACAGCATGTTGTAGGCTTGATCATGCTCAAAAGTTTTGTGTGGCAGTCTGATCTGGCTTAATCCTGTAGGATCAGTTTCAACTTCACCCCTCAGTTGCTCCTACTGGTGCTGGGATGGCCTCTGTGACCTCACTAGTGTGAGCTGTTTCCTGGTTTCCCGGACAAGTTTGCCTACCAACCAGGGCAGCTTTCTGGTTCCCTGCCAAAATCCTAACCTTTTATCTGCCCTCCTTTCCTGCCAAGATTTCTGGGGCTTTCTGAGGGGGGTGAAAATAATTTTGGGGCAAATCCTGTGACAATTGGAGCATCTGTGGATGCCTGACTCTCAACACAGGGGCTGTTCTCCCTTCGCTTTCTTGTGGGAGTAGGTTCTCAAACCCTGGGAAGTCCTTATGCAGCCTGCAGACCACCCCTATGGTCATCTTGGTAGTATTATCCTGGATCGAATCCACCCTGGGATCATGGGGTAAAACTTTACGGTGCCATGGACACCCATTACTCCTGTGCCTTTGACCGGAGTCAGTTGGTCTTGCCCCACTAAGTTCCCCAAGACCAATATGACAGCTCCCAGAATCCACCAAAGCTGTGGTCTCGATGCCATTCATTTTTACTGACCTGATGCACCCATGAGGGCCATTGTGAGCCCCACCACACAGATTTGGCTACATCACTCCTTGTGCTCCCCCAGGTTGCACAGGTTCCTCCCTGGTAGGGCTCTGAGCTGCTAAGTGCCTCAATTCCTCACACTCATAATACTGATCTCTTACTCTGATGCTTGCTCTCTGCTCCCCTGGTCTCTTCTCCGAGATCCCTTCAGGGCCTCGGGCCAAAACTTGGTGTTCTTCCTTTTAGTTATTGCACTACTGGAGTTCTCAATGGTGTGGGACCTTAGGGTCGGGACTGGCTTCCTGGTCCACTGTGTCTTATCAACTGTTCCGGGGTCTGGAACAGCTCATGGACTATCAGCTCTGTCTCTCTTCCATCATGCGTGGAAGGGGCATTTTGGTCAACCCAGGCTTGGAGGCCTGACAGTAGCCCCCTCACATACTAGTTCAGCACCAGGAATTCCATCATTTTTGCAGAGCTGAGGGCCTCTGTGCATAGCCACTTCGGGGTCAGGTGGATTAGATCAAAAAGTTGTGACTATGGTGCCTTGTCCTCACTGTAATGCCACTCATGGAACCTCTGGACTCACAATGCCACTGTTCTCTGGATCTGCCAAAATCTCTACTTTCAACTGGAGCTAGTCTCCGTGGCCATATCATAGTAGGTTTTTTGGGCCTCCCCACGTGGAAATGAAGCAAGGATTCCAGGTCACTGATCTCAAAGCCAGCCTTCTGCAGGGCTTCCCTCTCAAAAGCTAGGCGATCATGGGCAGTCGGTGAAGGCAGGGCTGAGGGAGGAAAGCCTCAGCCCCACTTTCAGCCTTGCCCGCCCCCAGAAGGCGTGGCAGAGCCCAATGCGTATGCTCCCCCCTTCCAACCACAGGGAGGAGAGGGGAGTGGAGTGGGGGGGTGCTCACGACACCCTCCCCAGACCCAATGGCAGGCACGCCACATGGCCCAGCTGAGCCCAGCCCAGCTTCTTGAGCACCCGGAGGCATGGAGTGCTGCGCCACGTGGTCCGGCCCAGCCCGGGAGGGTGGGCCCTGGGGGCAGCAACACTCCACCCACAGAACCCCTACAGTAGGCATTCTGCAGGCAGGGCTATGCCCTGGTTTGGGAAGGCAGAGCCTTCCCACCTTACATATCCGACGCACGATGCCCATGCAGGAGATACACCTCCACATCATGCTACTGTGGCATTTTCTGCAGGCAGTTGCTAGCATGTATGGTCTGTGTCCGGCCATACCTGTGTCTTAGTTCAGTTATGGCCTTCACCTGGTTTATCACTTCCCACAGCATAGCGTGGTCGTAGGTGGCTTGGCTCATCAGCAGGTGATTGATCTCCTACTTCAGCCATACCATCTCCTGTTGGACATCTGCCTGCATCCAGGTAGACACCTTCTGGGCCTGTATTAGCGCCTTGACCACATTGTCCATCTTCAGGATGAGGGAGGAGTTTTTGGCTCACTCTGGTTTAAGACCATGATCCCATCCCTGACACTGTGTGGCAAATGGCTGATGCCGCTGTGGTGGGCCCAGCACTTTTCCTTGGTTGGAAAATAGGGGCAGGACGCT
Source organism: Pelodiscus sinensis (assembly GCF_052426305.1). Classification (NCBI taxonomy): domain Eukaryota; kingdom Metazoa; phylum Chordata; order Testudines; family Trionychidae; genus Pelodiscus; species Pelodiscus sinensis. The sequence continues at coordinate 18,594,409 of NC_143071.1, forward strand.
GCACCTGCCCCTATTCTTGGGCATCAGTGGCTCTACTAGTGCCCTGATAGGGAAAAGAGGGAGAGCAGGAAAGGGACACAGGTCTGCCCCTACTCTGGGCTCCAGACCCTTCAGCTTCATGGGTTTCTTACCACCTTTTCCCTTGGACAGGGTTACTCTCAGTCATCTGTGCTAGGGCATACCCTGCCAAGCAGAGAGTTATTCCTTCCCCTGATACTGATCCTCTGTTCAGTAACGGAACTCCTGCAAACTGTAGTCAGCTCTCCTTCCCCTCCCATCTGACCGATGCAGGGTTTTTTAATTAGGTCTCTGGCAGGGGCTTACCTGGCTCCAGATGCTCCAATTAGTCTCTCCTTATTTCACGGAGAATAAGGCCCAGATCATCCTGGGGCACTTATACAGTAACTAATCAATGCTGCAGTTATCTTCTTGAAAATGAGACTTTAAGCAAAATAATATGACGTGAATAATCCAATTTCCCCATAAGAATGAATGTAAATGGTAGGGGGCAGGTTAAGTTCCAGGGACATTTTTTTCACCAGACCAAAGACATTTTTACATCAACAATTCCGTACAAGTGTTAAACAAACAATTTAATACTGTGCTCAGCAATGATGATTGGAGTCAGGGGGCGGAAGAGGGTGGATCGTCGGGCTGTTCCTCTCGCTCTTTTTGCTGAACTTCCCTAACTTGGCAGGGGAAAAAAAATCTACAGATTGTTGTTCTGCTTTCCTTTTTTTTTTTCCTGGTAATTTTTTTATGTCATTGTGGTGTGGTTTGGCCCACAACTGTGACTAGGTAAGTGAATATCCTCTGGCCCCAGAGCTGTTGAGGGGATGAGCCAACAACACTCCCACTCTTAGGTCTGGAGAGCAGGTGTGACACGTGGCAGGGCACAAAGATTAACATGCCTGCCCAAATGCTGTGGGGGGGAAGGGGCAAGAGGCCAGCAGCCGCAGATGGCTTGCAGCAGCTGCCCCAAGCCCTGCACTTTGGGGGGGCCTGTGGGGCCCAGGGTGGCTTGGGGAACCTGTCATCAGCAGCAGGAGTCAGCCTGCCCCTGCACTCACTGGCAGATGCAGGAAGTAGAACGACCCAGCCCCTGCCCACTCCGATACTCCAGCTCCCAGCCACATCGCTTGGGGGAGTGGGTTTGGGGGAAGGGGTGGAACCACCCTCTGCACTCACTGGCAGCAGGAAGTGTAGTGTTAGGCACTGGAAGCTGGTGAAATGGAGTGGGCTGGGGCCAGGTCACTCCACTCACTGGCAACAGCAGGAAGTGCAGGGTGAGTCTGACCCCTGCTGCCGGCGCCAGGCCCCAGCTAGCTCCCCGGGCCGCATCACCTGGGGGAGAAGGCTTGTGGAAAGGAGTGGAGCTGGGATGTGGTAGTGTAACAATATGGTTTTTCTGTAGTCATGTTGGAAGGCCTGTGCTAGGCTTGAACCAAAGCCTTCTTCTGCAGCCAGACTGAAGAGCAGCAGCCATTAGCTGTAAGGCCTGGAGTCACATGCTCACATTCCATCTAAATTGTATTAAAAAAGTGTCACACCAAACTGTGAGGAGGGGACTTTGTCCTGACAGCTCCCCCACTGTCACCAGATAAAGAAACAGATCTCAAGATGGGTAAAGAAAACTGAAGTAACACCATTCTGTCTGGCAAGAAACTGCTTATCAATAATGTTGTGGAATCCTCATTCTATGATCATGGTCATTACACTTTCCTATTATTTGACTGTGTGATCTCTGTCTGGTTTGTAACTGTTTCTGTCTGCTGTATAATTCATTTTGCTAGGTGTAAATCAATTAAGGTGGTGGGGTATGATTGGTTAGGTAATTTTGTTATGATTGGTTAGTAAAATTATACTAAAATGATTGGTTAAAGTATAGCTAAGCAAGATTCGGGTTTCATTATATAAACTGGGGCCAAGATGGAGACCAGGAAGAAGATCGGAAGTAACAGAAGCAGAAGGAAAGAAGAAAAAGCGGGAAGAAGGCCAGGAACACCAAGAAAAGGTAGGAAGACCTGGAAAAGAAGAACTCACTTGCAAGAGACAGACTAAGGCCAGAGAGACTGATATTGCCTGGAAGCATTTCAGAGAACACTACCACAGAGGGGTATCCAGGGCCCCACACTCTCCTAAGGACAGAGCCTCCTCTGGGGTAGGGGTGGTACAGGAAGGAGTAATGGGGGTGGGGTGGGATGCTCACATCCCCTGTTGTGCCCCTCTTCAGCAGTTGCCACTGCTGCAGTGTCTTCCTTGTGCAAGCTCTGAGGGCTTGGGCTTGACATAGGAGCCAGACAGAACAGGCAAACAGCACATAGGAAGGGACATGGTGCTGCATCCTTCCCCAGCACCTGATGGGGATGTCTCTGCTGGCCTCTGAGCAGTACATCACACAAATGCCTGCTCCATTTAGTCACTGAACATCCGCCATCCCCACCCCACAGGGTGCTGGGAAGACCAGTAGTCTCCTAAGGGAGCCAATCTTCCAGGCTGTATAATACTCTCAGGAGACACAATGCATGGAACCGGATGGTCATGGAACATGTAGGAACCAATGACATAGGGAAGGATAGGAGAGGGGTGCTAGAAGCCAAATTTAGGCTGCTAGGTAAGAGATTGAAATCCAGGACCTCTGTGGTAGTGTTCTCTGAAATGCTTCCAGTTCCACACACAGGGAACAGGCAGAATTGCAGTGTCTCAATGCATGGATGAGGCAATGGAGCAGGAGGGTAGGTTTATTAGGGACTGGGGAAAGGGGGAGCCTATACAGGGAGGATGGGCTGCACCTAAACCAAAATCATAGAATCTTAGAATACTAGGACTGGAAGGGACTTCGAGAGGTCATCAAGTCCAATCCCCTGCCCTCATGGCAGGACCAAATACTGTCTAGACCATCCCTGATAGACATTTATCTAACCTACTCTTAAATATCTCCAGAGACGGGGATTCCACAACCTCCCTGGGCAATTTATTCCAGTGTTTGACCACCCTCACAGTTAGGAACTTTTTCCTAATGTCCAACCTAAACTTCCCTTGCTGCAATTTAAGCCCATTGCTTCTTGTTCTATCCTCAGAGGCCAAGATGAACAAGTTTTCTCCCTCCTCCTTATGACACCCTTTTAGATACCTGAAAACTGCTATCATGTCTCCCTTCAGTCTTCTCTTTTCTAAACTAAACAAACCCAATTCTTTCAGCCTTCCTTCATAGGTCATGTTCTCTAGACGTTGAATCATTCTTGTTGCTCTTTTCTGGACCCTCTCCAATTTCTCCACATCTTTCTTGAAACGCAGTGCCCAGAACTGGACACAATACTCCAACTGAGGCCCAACCAGCGCAGAGTAGAGCGGAAGAATGACTTTTCATGTCTTGCTCACAACACACCTGTTAATGCATCCCAGAATCATGTTTGCTTTTTTTGCAACAGCATCACACTGCTGACTCATATTCAGCTTGTGGGCCACTATAATCCCTAGATCCCTTTCTGCTGTACACCTTCCTAAACAGTAGCTTTCCATTCTGTATGTGTGGACCTGACTGTTCCTTCCTAAGTGGAGCACTTTGCAGTTGTCTTTATTAAACTTCATCCTGTTTACCTCAGACCATTTCTCCAATTTGTCCAGATCATTTTGAATTATGGCCCTGTCCTCCAGAACAGTTGCAACCCCTCCTAGCTTGGTATCATCTGCAAACTTAATAAGCTTAATAAAATGGAGCCAGATTGCTCACACTTAAAATTAAAAAGGTCATAGAAGAGTTTTTAAAATAAGGACTTGGGGGAAAGCTGACTGGTGTGGAGAAGCACATGTATTGGGCAGAGAAATCCCTTAGGGGAGGGTCTATAAATAGAGAAGCAATATCTCCATGGAACTGGTCACACAGGAGGTGCAATACCTCAGTGTTCCCCATAGAGTGCATAAAGTATCCCCAGAACCTACTCACAAAACAGTGGGGAGCCAGGAATGTTACTGCTGTGGTAAGCCAGGTCACCGTGCATGGGAATGCTTGTGTAAGGACCTAGTATGTTGACAACAGAGTTGTTGACTCGAGTCCCACGACTTGAACTCGAGTCCGACTTAAGTCGCCTAGGAGGCTCGACTCAGGTTCATTGTTTGTGACTTGAGACTCGACTTGAGACTTGCTAATTTTGTTAAATCGACGTGGTGAAAAAATTGTCCGAAAATGCTGATATTGATGGCTTGTACAAAAGTGACTTGACATTTTTTAAATTAAGACTTGAGACTCGACTTGGGACTTGACTCGAAAGTGACTTTAGGGACTCGAGACTTGACTTGAGACTTGAACTGTAGTGACTTGAGACTCGACTGAGACTTGACAATGACGACTTGAAGACAACACTGGTTGACAGTGTGGGGAAACAAAAAAGAAAAGAAAAAGGACACATTGAGCTTATCTGCAAACAAAAGAAAAAAAGGCCTGTGGTCTGCCAGACCAAAAAGGAAAATCTGCATATCATCGAGCAGACTCCTGATGATCAAGGTGACACCCTGTCTGAAGAAGTGCCTTGCTATGTTTTGTCTTTGGCACGGAGCTCCCATGAATATTGGGTAACCCTATTGTTGGATAGCAAAACTGTGTGCGTGGAAGTGGACACCAGTGCTGTGGTTTCATTGGTCTCAGACACTGTGTATAAGAAAAAGCTAAAACACCTCCCGCTTAAGGCAACAAAGATCATTCTGAAGACATATACAGGAGAAGCGGTACCCCTATTGGGCATTACTGATGTTAAGGTGGAGTTCAATGGACAAATTGCTGAATTGCCACTGTTTGTGGTGAAAGTCCATTGCCCAGCCTTAATGGGTAGATCGTGGCTTAGGAAGATCCAGTTAAACTGGGCAGAAGTACACCAGATGACTAAAGAAGAAACAGGTGTGACTGATATATATTAAAGAAACATGCTGCTGTTTTTGGAGAGGATCTGGGACGTATTAGGGGAATCACCATGAAATTGAACATTAAATCTGGCAGCCAACCAAAATATCTGAAGGACAGAACTGTGCCATATGCCATCAGGGCAAAAGTTGAAGTGGACCTGGAGCACCTAGTCAAATATTGAGTCCTAATACCAGTTACTCATAGCCCATGAGCAACTCCAATTGTTCCAATATTGAAGAAAGATGGTTCCATTCAGATTTGCAGAGATTTGAAGGTCACTGTTAACCAAGTGTTGTGTGCAGAGCAATACCCTTTTTCCCGCATCGATGACCTCTTTGGGGGCCTGGCTGGGGGACCAAAGTTCAGCAAGATTCATCTGAGTCAAGCGTATTTATAGATGCACATCAATGAGAAGTCCCAAGAGCTGTTGACTAGTATGACGCATAAAGGGCTTTATCGTTACTGTTGCTTACCCGTTGGAATAACTTCTGCCCCAACTTCTGGACCAGATCTTGTGTGGCTTGCCAGGAGTCCAGTGCTATTTTGACAACATTCTGGTCCTGGGTAAGAATGAGGAGGATCACCTTAAGAACTTGGAGGCTATCCTACAAAGACTGGAAGAGTATGGCCTATGAGTTCACAAAGACAAGTGTGCACTTTTTCAGCCCTCTATTGAATATTTGGGACACATCATAGATGCTACCGGGCTTCGGAAGCCCCCTTCAAAAGTTAAGGCTATTGTGGAGGCTCCATCCCCTCAAAATGTTAGTCAACTTTGCTTGTTTCTAGAACTATTGAACTATTATGGAAAGTTTATTTCACAATTAGCCACACTGTTAAAAACAACTTCATGAACTCCTTGGCTGGAACAAGGCCAGGAAGTGGACTGAAGCCTGTGATGCTGCATTTAACAAGGCTAAATGTGCATTGCTAAACTCGGAGGTCCTGATGCATTTTGATCCATCTTTACCTTTACAGTTGGCCTGTGATACCTCTCCGCTTCAGAAATTTCACCAGTACCTGTTTGGATGGGAGTTTATACTTCTCACTGACCATTGACCTCTGATGGCAATTTTTGGTCCACACACAGGCAGTCCACCATTGGCTGCTAGGCATATGCAACTGTGGACATTGTGGCTTTTGAGACACATGTATGAGATCAGATATCAGAAGTACACTCTGCATGGCAATGCAGATGGTCTCTCTAGGTTGCCTTTGCCAGTCAAACATCAAGATAGTGGCCAGAAGGAAATCTTCTACTTTGAACAGGTAGAGAACATGCCCATCACTGCTGCGCAAGTTAAGAGTGCAACTTGTTTTGATTCGGTACTGTCCCAAGTTATGGACCTAGTGATGCATGGAACAACTCTACGGCACTCTCAGGTCTCACCCGACCTTGTTCCGCACATGTCCAGGAGGACGGAGTTATCAATCCATTCTGGATGCTGCTTGTGGGGAGTGCGTGTCATTAGGGTTGACACAGAGACAACAGGGCTACGTTTACACTGCAGGCTTCTTGTGCAAGAACTGTTTTATTCAAGAGTTCTTGTGCAAAAGGTCTTCCACAAGAGCGTGTTCACACTGCCATGTGCTTTTGTAGAAGAGATGTGCTTTTACGCAAGAGCGTCCATGGCAGTGTGGATGCTCTCTTGCACATGAAAGCTCTGATGGCCATTTTAGCCATAGGACTTTCTTGCGCAAGAAACCCCTGTTGCTTGTCTACACTGCCTTCTTGTGGAAGAGCTCTTGCGCAAGAGGGCTTATTCCTTGTGGGGAGAGGAATAACTCTTGCACAAGAAGCCCTGTTTTCCGATGCTTTACTGTAAATTTACTTGCGCAAGGACATGCGTGCAGTGTAGATGCTCTGCAATTTTTTGTGCAAGAGCAGCTGTTCTTGCGCAAAAAGCCTGCAGTGTAGACATAGCCCAGATGTTAGAGCAGCTGCACTGAGGTCACTGTGGAATGGTGCGCATGAAAGAAATTGCACAAAGCTATTTTTGGTGGCCTGGCGTGGATGGTGCCATTGAAGAGAAGCAACAGCTTGTATTTCATGCCAGGGTAAGAGGAAAGCACCTAAGTTGGCACTTCTACAACCATGGGACTGGCCTGAAAAATTGTTGCAGCATATTCACATTGATTTTGCTGGCCCATTTGAAGGTAGTATGTTCTTGGTGGTGGTGGTAGATGCACATTCCAAATGGCCAGAATTCTCTATAATGCCTTCCACTACTGCTGAGAGTATTATCCAAAAACTATAGGGAATTTTTTCTCATTTTGGTCTTCCAGAACAACTTGTGAGCAACAAGGGTCCGCAGTTTGATTTTCAGGAGTTTGGAAATTTTATGAAAGCAAATGGGATTCATCACATAACAGTCAGCACCGTATCACCCATCTACAAATGGATTGGCTGAAAGGTTTGTGCAGACAATGAAACAAGCTTTGAAACTGGCTAGCAGATATTCACTCATGCAAAAGCAGCTGGACACCTTCTTACTATCCTACAGATATACACCTCATGTTACAACCAAAATGTCCCCAGCTTTTCTAATGATGGGACGTCAGCTACGCACTTGCTTTGAGCTACTGAAACCTTCTGAACCACGATAAATTGAGCAATGTCAACAGCACGGTCAACTCATCAGGCGTGCATCCAGAGCAAAAGACTGAACCTTTTAGTCCTGGTTTTGGCCTGTAACTATGCTTCTGGAGCTAAATGGGTCCCTGCCGCTGTCATTGCTCAAACAGGATGTGTTTCCTATACTGACTGTCCAGACTGCAGAGGATCTCATCTGGTGACGGCATGTAGATGAGTTATTGCCAGGTTATGCTTGCCCCCAAAACACATCTCCAGCTGAGTTGCTTGACCTTACCATTGCCGGTGAGCTACTGCGTCAAGAATCACCTGTTCCTAACTCTCCTCTTCCATCACCACCTGTGGTGAACATAAACCCCTTCCCTGAGCAGGCTGATCTGACAGCCTCACCTGTTCACTCTTTAAGTTCCCAGCCCATTGTCAGGCCCACACTCCTAACACCTTTGAGTGCAAGAATATCAGACATCTGCTGAAATCCCCCTAGAGAAAGAAGGCCTCCTCAACGGCTGGACCTTAAGTTTAACCCACAGATGGGGAAAAATAATCACTGGGGTTAATTGGGAACTTGAGGCAGTGTACCCTCCTTTCATAGTTTGTTTGTTTTATTAAAGGGAAGTTCTTATTAAGGGGGGAGGAATATGTAATGTATTGGGTTGTTGTAGATGTAGATCTTGTTGTTCCAGTAACTGAATGAGCTCAGTAGGGGTCAGCCCAGCCAGTTTGGGCTGGTTAGTTAGTTCTGTGTTAGTTAGCACTTGCTCAAGCTCTCTGATTTCTTTGTTACTGTAATATTGTTTGGAGTTCCACAGTTTAGAAAAGTAAGAATGTATATTGCAATGTTAAACCTAACAGTTTCCCTTAAGTGATTTGCTACAAGTCAGAGCCGAGTGGGTCTAATATTTCTCTCTTTTATGTAGGAATTAGATACAGGGGTCCTTTCAGCTAACTGCTAAATTATCTGCCAGAAAATTAGATTTTTCAAGTGCCTAAATAGCCCTTGGAATCATGGTTAAATTTGTCTCCCAACAAAAATCTGAATTGGCGCCCCTGGTGGGGGACGGGGTTGTTCATTAGTTTTGTCTTTTTGGTTTAAATATTCAGGACCTGCTTGAAGACCAGAGCACAAGAGCTTAATTAGCACAATTATGAGCTGTGTGAAGTACAGATGTAGCAGTCAGTGGAGTTGGGCCTGCATCTCCCCTCCTCTGCCCAAAGTTATGTTTCATAAATGTATTTTTTTCAAAGCTGGGTTTTCCACTTTAGTACAATAATGTTTAAAAAACTTTTTAAAAGGTTAGTTTTGTTAGTGTGTTTCTCCCTTTGCCTCACCGTCCCTCATAACTCCAAGTGAAACTACAGTTATTCGAGTGGAGCATGGGAAGGAAAATTGCTGGTGCCCATCTTTTGCAAGTATAAGGGGCCACTGACATATGTGTGCGTGCGCACACACACACACACTTTATCACTGCAATCTAGTCTTAAGTTCCTACCCCAACCTTCACTGCTAGGCTCTCCCCCCGATCCCCTTTCCTACTTTCCTTCCTTCCTGTTATTCCCCTCACAATTTCACACAAGGGCTGTTCTCAATCACCCTGCTATTTTCCACCCCCACAGCTGTCATCTCCTTCCCTTCTATGGCCCCCATAGAACCAACTCCCACCTTCAACCCAGACTCTTCCCCCCTCTCAGCCTTCACACCTAACTGCCATTTCCACACCCTGCTTATCCTCTCCCTCCCCCACAAAGTCACCACTAGCTCCCGTGTGGCACCCAGATTTACCTCATAACTGCCCCTTTCCCCCCACCCACATTCTCTCTTTCCCTTCCTGGGAGGAAGTTTCTAGGCATTCCCTTTGGCAGCCCCACCATCCTGACCCTCCCTAGTCCTGAGGGCTCACTGCACTGTCCAGGACTGCTGAGCGGGGAGAGTCAGAGAGACACAGACACACAGCTACAGAATCGAAAGGTTGCTCAGGAGCCCACAGCCAGCCATTAGGATTCCTGGGGAGCCACATGCTACGAGTTCTGCTCCCCCAGAGAGTGGGAGAGACTTGGAGGGGGAGGGCGGTGAGCCAGGAGACCCTCCTCTGTGCACCATGGGGTGGGGCAGGGCAGCGTGGTGGGATCAGTGCCTCAGCATTGGGAACCCTCTCCCTGAACCATTTCCTTGCGGGGGTTGGAGGGTGTCATTCTGCTGCTGCCTACTTTACTGGGACAGCTCGCATCAACTCATCTGAGGAAGTGGATTTTGCCCATGAAAGCTCATGATACTTATATACAGGGGTCGATAAATTATGGAAAACCCTACTCGCCAGACAAAAAAGGGACTCGCCACCCTCCCCCACAAAAAGTGTTTTTTTAATGGCATAAATTCCTAATAAGAATAAGAACAGTAATTACTAATAAGTTAATAAATATCACCCAGGTTATTAATAAATATCTTATAAACCTTTACCTTTTCCCTCTGCTGCCATGTCTCCTCCCCTTGCTCCATCAGCTCCCCTGGTGCCAGCTGCCCCCCAACCCCTCACCCTCCTCTGCTGTCCTGACTCCTGCTCTTCTCACTGCCTTCAGTCTTCCTGAGACCTGCCCCCCTCCGTCAGCCCTTCTCTCTGCTCTGTGCCCACTCCTCCAGTAGCCCCACTCTGATCGTGTGAGCTACCCCTCCTCATCCCCTCTCCTAAAACCTCCCTCTACACATCTGCCCTGCCTCTCTCCTCTGGTGCTGGTCCCTCCCCTGCAGGTGTCTGCCCTTCTGCTTCACCCCAGAATCTCCTGGTGCCTCCCTCTTCCCTCACTGCCTCTGCCCCCTTTGCTCTCTTTTTCCCTGATACCCACTCCCTTACCACCCTCTGTCCCTGTTCCCCTCATGCCCCTGTGCCCTCACAGATGCCTTGCTCCATCCCCGCCTTCCTCATGCCCACCCCTTCTTTCAAGCCTTCTCCCAGCACCTCCCCCTCCTCCTTTAGCCCCCAGTGCCCTTCCCCTCTCCTCTTCCAGCATCACCCTGTCCCCCCTCCCACTGACACCTCCCCTCCTGCCCTTTTCCTCATTGTCCGCACTTGGCCCCCTGGCATTTGTCTCTCCTGCATCCCTTTCCCTTGGTGCCTTTCCCTTTCTTCTTCTTATTCTTCTCCTGACCTCCTCCCCTCAGCACAAGCCCCTTCCCCATATTTTTCCCCTCCCCACAGCCCAGCCCAGCTCCTTCTCCTCTCCAGGGGCCAGCTCTAGGTTTTTTGCTGTCCCAAGCAAAACATTTTTGCTTCCCCCCTTTGTTGTTGTCTTTTACACATGTTTGCATTTTGCAATGGTTTTTTTTTGTTTTCTTTTTTGTCCTTTTTAGCCTATGAATAGCAAATAGCATTTTCATTTTTTTTCCATAAAGGCAAAGGCGCTTCAAGTGAACTCCCCCTTTCATTCGCTGCTGGGTCACAGCAGCCTTTTCCCTGCCCTTTCCAGCCCCTCCCTATGGGCAAGCACCCCTCACTCCCGAGCCACAGGGGGAGCAGGGTGCATGGACAGCACAGAGTCAGAGGGGTGCAGGGAACAGTGAGGGAGTACGGGGGTGGTGCAGGGAACGGGAGGAACAGAGCTAGAGGGATGCAGGGATCAGGGGTAGCAGGGTGCAGTGGAGGCACGGGGAATGGGATGCAAGGAACAGGAGGGGCAGAGGGATCAGAATCTAGAGGCAGTGCAGGGAATGGGCAGCACAAAACTGTGGGGGCAGAGATCGGGGGGAGCAGGGTGCGGGGTGTAAGGGCGGCGCAGAGCCAAAGGGTCACAGGGAAGAGGGAGAGCAGGGAGTCTGGGGTGCAGGGAAGGCTTGGGGAACGGGCAGCGTGGAGACAAAGGGGAGCTGGGGCCATGGCAGAACTGGAGCCGGTGGGGTGGGCCCGGGCTGTGCCACGTGCTGCAGCCAGCTCCCAAGGACACACGGCCAGAGCCAAGCTGCCGCAGCCCTTTAAAATCAGCGGGGCCAGGTCACGCCAACACTCTGGCATCCCGCCCCGCCTCCTTGCGCCGGACCTGCACACAGGCAGCCCGGTGGGAAGAATCGCTGCACTTCCCCCTTCCCAGCGGCGCTGTGCTCCTCATCCAGCCAGTGGATCAGATGGGGCCGTGCCGCCCATAGTGCGGGCTTCGGCCAGCCTGCCACAATGGCCCACCGGGCTAGTCTGCCTCTGTACTCGCCAGCTGGAAAAATCTACTCGCCACGGGCGAGCGGGCGAGTGTATTTGTCGAGCCCTGCTAATATATATACATATGTTAGGCTGTAAGGTGCCACAGGCATGGTGCGAGTCATTCTGGAGCTAGTAATGTAGCTGGTGGTGCAGGTCCAAGGGCTCCAATGAAAGGCTGGGTGTGTGCCAACTGCAACTCCCAGCATACCTTGCAGCATATTGCTTGGCTGTGGCCAAGACTGGATTAACCCTTTAGGTATGTCTACACTACCCTGCTAGTTCGAACTAGGAGGGTAACGTAGGCATACCGCACTTGCAAATGAAGCCCGGGATTTGAATTTCCCAGGCTTCGTTTGCATAAGCGGGGAGCCGCCATTTTTAAAACCCCGCTGGTTCGAACCCCGTGCAGCGCGGCTACACGGGGCTCGAACTAGGTAGTTCAGACTAGGCTTCCTATTCCGAACTACCGGTACACCTCGTTCCACCTCGGAAGCCTAGTCCGAACTACCTAGTTCGAGCCCTGTGTAGCCGCGCTGCACGGGGTTCGAACCAGCGGGGTTTTAAAAATGGCGGCTCCCCGCTTATGCAAATGAAGCCCGGGAAATTCAAATCCCGGGCTTCATTTGCAAGTGCGGTATGCCTACATTACCCCCCTAGTTTGAACTAGCGGGGTAGTGTAGACATACCCTTTGAGAGGTGGCATATGAGCCTGGTAACCAAACATTGCATAACTTTAAACAATCATGTTCTCTAAGCGTATGTCTACACTGCACTTGGAGCTCAAAATAAGCTACACAATTTGAGCAACGCAAATTGTGTAGCTTATTTTGAGTTAATTTTGAAATAGCTTATTTTGAAATTTGGTGCCGTCCGCACAGCACTTATTTCAAAATAAATTGCTATTCCAAAACATCCCTTACTCCTCGTGGAATGAGATTTATAGGGACGTTGGAACAGCCAGTCCATTATATTTTGTAATAACAAGTGTGCTCAAAAGACATGGAATAGCTATTTTGGGATACTGCTGATATCCCAAAATAGCGCTGCCATGTAGACATAGCCTAATAGAACAGTGATGTAACAATGAACAGCATTAACTGGGACGACTTTAAATGAGGAGTTACTGTATCTCCCACCTATCACTCTCCTGCTGTCATCTTCCCCTGCTGCGTCCCAAGTGTAAACTTAGTTTGGAGTGTAGGTATTTAGAATGTGTCAAGTCCATCATTTCTTAGGAAAATCAAAATTCCTATCATCCCCTCCGCTGTATTTCTGAAATATCAGAAGGAAAGGGAGGATTCTTTATGCGGCTGCAGCAGCAAATAATGCTACAAGAGCTTCCTTGATTTTACTCTCCATTCTTGCTGTCCTAGAAAATAAGGATCTATTATCGACCACCTGACCAGGACAGTAATAGTGACTATGAAATGCTAAGGGAGATTAGAGAGGCTATCAAAATAAAGAACTCAGTAATAGTGGGGGATTTCAACTATCCCCATATTGATTGGGTACATGTCACCTCAGGACGAGATGCAGAGATAACATTTCTTGATACCTTAAATGACTGCTTCTTGGAGCATCTGGTTCAGTAACCCACAAGGGGAGAGGCAATTCTCGATTTAGTCCTGAGTGGTGCACAGGATCTGGTCCAAAAGGTAACTATAACAGGACCGCTTGGAAATTGTGACCATAATATAATAACATTTAACATTCCTCTGGTGGGAAGAACACCTCAGCAGCCCAACACTGTGGCATTTAATTTAAAAAAGGGGAACAATGCAAAAATGAGGAGGTTAGTTAAACAGAAATTAAAAGCTACAATGACTAAAGTAAAATCCCTGCAAGCTTCATGGACACATTTCAAAGACACCATAATAGAGGCCCAACTTAACTGTATATCCTAAATTAAAAAACATAGAACTAAAAAAGAGCCACCGTGGCTTAACAACCATGTAAAAGAAGCAGTGAGAGATAAAAAGTGGAAGTCAAATCCTAGTGAGGTAAATAGAAAGGAGCATAAACACTGCCAAATTAAGTGTAAAATGTAATAAGAAAAGCCAAAAAGGAGTTTGAAGAAAACTCAAAAGGTAATAACAAAATGTTTTTAAGTACATCTGAAGCAGGAAGCCTGCTAAACAACCAGTAGGGACCCCGGACAATCAAGATACAAAAGGAGCACTTAAAGACGATAAAGTCATTGCGGAGAAACTAAATGAATTCTTTGCTTCAGTCTTCATGGCTGAGGATGTTAGGGAGATTCCCAAACCTGACCCGTCCTTTGCAGGTGACAAACCTGAGGACTTGTCACAGATTGAAGTGTCATTAGAGAAGGTTTTGGAATTAATTAATAAACTTAACAGTAACAAGTCACCGGGACCAGATGGCATTCACCCAAGAGTTCTGAAAGAACTCAAATGTGAAATTGCAGACCTATTAACTATGGTTTGTAACCTATCCTTTAAATCAGCTTTTGTACCCAATGACTGGAAGATAGCTAATGTAACGCCAATATTTAAAAAGGGCTCTAGAGGCGATCCCGGTAATTATAGACTGGTAAGTCTAATGTCAGTACCGGGCAAATTAGTTGAAACAATAGTAATGAATAAAATTGTCAGACACATAGAAGAACATAATTTGTTGAGCAAAAGTCAACATGGTTTCTGTAAAGGGAAATTATGTCTTACTAATCTGTTAGAGTTCTTTGAAGGGGTCAACAAACATGTGGACAAGGGGGATCCAGTTGATATAGTATACTTAGATTTCCAGAAAGCCTTTGACAAGGTCCCTCATCAAAGGCTCTTACGTAAATTAACTTGTCATGGGATAAGAGGGAAGATCCTTTCATGGACTGAGAACTGGTTAAAAGACATGAAACAAAGGATAGGAATAAACGGTAAATTTTCAGAATGGAAAGGGGTAACTAGTGGTGTCAGTCCTAGGACCAATCCTATTCAACATATTCATAAATGATCTGGAGAAAGGGGTAAAGAGTGAGGTGGCAAAGTTTGCAGACGATACTAACCTGCTCAAGGTAGTTAAGACCAAAGCAGACTGTGAAGAATTTAAAAAAGATCTCATCAAACTAAGTGAACAAAATGGCAAATGAACTTTAATGTGGATAAATGTAAAGTAATATACATTGGAAAAAATAACCCCAAGTATACATATAATATGATGGGAGCTAATTTAGCTACAACTAATCGGGAAAGAGATCTTGGAGTCATTGTGGATAGTTGTCTGAAGACGTCCTCGCAATGTGCAGCAGCATTCAAAAAAGCAAACAGTATGTTAGGAATCATTAAAAAAAGGATAGAGAATAAGACAGAAAATATATTATTGCCCTTATATAAATCCATGGTATGCCCACATCATGAATACTGCATACAGATGTGGTCTCCTTATCTCAAAAAAGATATACTGGCATTAGAAAAGGTTCAGAGAAGGGCAACTAAAATGATTAAGGGGTTTAGAATGGGTCCCATATGAGAAGAGATTAAAGAGACTGGGACTTTTCAGCTTGGAAAAGAGGAGACTAAGTGGGGATATGATAGACATCTATAAAATCATGAGTGGTATGGAGAAAGTGAATAAGGAAAAGTTATTTACTTACTCCCATAATATAAGACCTAGGGGTCACCAAGTGAAACTAATGGACAGCAGGTTTAAAACAAATAAAAGGAAGTTCTTCTTCACACAGCGCACAGTCAACCTGTGGAACTCCTTGCCTCAGGAAGTTGTGAAGGCTAGGACTATAACAGGATTTAAAAGAGAATTAGGTAAATTCATGGAGGTTAAGTCTATTAATGGCTAATAGCCAGGATGGGTAAGGAATGGTGTCCCTAGCCTGTTTGTTAAAGGCTGGAGATGGCTGGCTGGAGAGAGATCACTTGATCATTACCTGTTTAATTCACTCCCTCTGGGACACCTGGCATTGGCCACTGTTGGCAGACAGGGTGCTGGGCTGGATGGACCTTTGGTCTGACCCAGTATGACCGTTCTTATGTTATGTTCTTAAAATAGCTGGGATAGGAACAGAAGCATATATAGCGTGGGTGGGCAGGTGGGTGGGGTGGAGGGGAAGAAGGAAATGAGATCTATTGGCAGCATCTAATAACTTGGAATTGAATTTGGCCTCATATTCTGATCAACAGTACAGGGAATCTACTACCTGAGAAGGAAAATGTGAGTGGTGGGGAGGTTGTGTCCTCTTCAGAGGTGAAAATTGGCCAGTATGGGCTGGTACGGTGCACTGATAAGAATGTTAAAGTGCTGGGTCACTGCAATGGTTTAATGTCACTGCTTCTTTTGCTCCCCTCCATTGGTCGTGATCCTGCCCGACCCTAGCAGCAAGGCCGCTGATGGGGAAGGGGGAGCAAAAGGGGCAGATGCCCCTGGGCCCAGTGATTTTAAAAAGGACCTGGGCTTCTGGCCAATGTTATTGCCTCAGCAGCAACTACAGCCAGCAGCCCCAGGCCTTCAAATCACTGATAGAGCCCCAGAGATCCCGGCTGCTGCAACCCTGGAGCTCCCGGCTACCGCAGCAGCATCAATAAAGGGCTGGCACAAGGAGTCTGGTCCTCAGCCCTGTTCCTTCCACCCAAGGCCCTGACCCTTCTAAGGGCCGAGAACTACCCCCCCATCTTATCATCAACCCTGAGTTTCGTCAATTACTTGTAGCTGGTCCTCTTGGAAGGTGCATAGGTATGAGCACATGTGTATGCACACACACGTACACAAGGAGACCTCAAACAAAAGGGGGCCGAATGAAACAGGTGGGAGGGGAGAGTTGCCTAAAAACCTGGGTGTAACCGTGTGAACTAAGTATAGCAAGGTAGTGGGTAAGTTCAATTTTAAACTTATAAATGCAAAGACATTCACAGTTAGAGATGATACCCCACTCTCAATCATTCCCGAACTCACTTCCTTGGTACTTCGTGTGTCCCAAGTATATAGAACAAGTTGAGAACTGAGCGCCACCAGTTTTCCAGCCTTAAATACACGTCCTGTTTTTCTACTGACTGCTAAAAGCTGGGACTGGACAACAGGGGATGGATCACTCAATAAACTCTTATTCGCTTTACTCCCTCTGAAGTATCTGGCATAGACAAACTACTGTCAGAAAACCAGAGACTGGGTTAGATTTATGCTAGACCTTATCACGCATGTGATCATCTCAACAGGTGATCCTTTTTGTCTCACGGAGGGTATGTCTACACTACAGAGTTTTTTTTCCAGAAAAATGGCTGTTTTTCCGAAAAAACGTAAATTACGTCCACACTGCAATCGTGTTCTTTGGAAAGAAAATAGAAAAGAACAGAGGGGTTTTTCCAATTCTCCCAGGCGGATGACCCTCTGCAGCAGGATGGAGTTGATGGCCCTCACAACCTGCAGAAGGAGACAAACAAACACACAAAACAGAGCATGAGAGAGGGGGTGCCTGAGTCCTTGGGAGGTGCCCGCTGCCCTCCCATCCCCTCACAAACACCCCAGAAGCCAACCCCTATGAGGCCGCACCCCACAGCAACAGGGCTATGTGAGGGCGGGACCGCACACTCCCCTAGCCTCCAGTTCCCCTTTTCCGACGGTCCCCCTTTTCTAGTACTTCCTCCCCCACCCTGCCTGCAGGGACTGCAGCCCGAGAGTGCCTTACCTCCACGAGGAGGGCCCCGATGGTGGACTTCCCCACGCCAAACTGGTTACCCACTGGCTGGTAGCTGTCTGGGGTGGCGAGCTTCCAGATGGCGATTGCAACCAGCTTCTTCCGGGGGATGGTGGGCTGCAGGTGGGTGTCACATCATCGGAGGGCAGGGATGAGCCAGGCACACAGCTCCAAAAAGAGAAGTTCTGCATGTAGAAGTTTTGGAGCCACTGCTGGTCATCTCACTGCTCCATGACCAGCTGGTCGCACCAGTCTGAACTAGTGTCCAGCCTCCAGAAATGCCTCTCCGCTGTGGGTTGTGGTTGCAAGGGTGTTGCTCCTGCACCCAGGGAGAGGGTCCCCAGAATGAGCTCGGGGTTGAGCTTGGTCAGGAACAGGAAGGCAGCTGACACAAAGTGCTGCAGAAACTGCAGCATGGCCATCGCATGCCGAGGGGCAGCTCCGGCTCCATAACACAAAGGAAAAAGCTGTGGCATCCAAAAAAGCTGGGCATCCACAGCACGCACTGCAAGAGCTCTGCTGTCCCTTGAAGAGGTATGCAAGCATGCAGTAGAAGCAGAGAAACGGCTGTCCAGGGGGGGCCCTTTAAGCATGTGTGTCTGCAAGGCTCCAGCACCAGCACTCGGAAGCAACTACTGACCTAAAGCCCTGGCTGACGTGCTTCCGGGTGGCCTTTTATGCAACATAGCATCCAATCAGCCTGGACGCTCTCTTTTGAAAAAGCAGATGGGTGGGCCCCAGGCTGCGCGCCAGCAGCCATGGCTGGCCCGCGCATGCGCTGTGCGCCCCGGGGACGGGCCCGCACACCCTGAGTGGGTGGGCCTGTGTCCCACAGGTGGGCCCGCGCATGCTCTGTGCGCCTGTGGGCGGCGCCATGCGCCCGGGCCCGGGGCACCAAAAGGGTTCGGGCTGGCCCTCCTTTTGGAAGAAGTTTTTTTCTGAAGAGCTCTTCTGGAAAAGCTTCTTCTGAAAGAAGCCAGCAGTCTAGACGTAGCCTGTGGTGCTGGGTCTCTGCTCCAAATAACCCCAGTCAGTGAGCCCAACTTCTCTTAAATGCCCTAGAGCAGGGGTGTCCAAACTTTTTTCAAAGAGGGCCAGATTTGATGAAGTGAACATGCGTGAGGGCCGACCATTTTGCCTGACATTCTTTGAACCATTAAAATTAAATGCAAATTAACTATTTTATACAAAGTTTATTGCAAACAGCATACTTTTCATTTCGTCACATGGATGACAAATCTAAACAGGTGTTAAATCACTCTGCCTTTCATATCTGAAGGCCAGATGAAAAAAAAATCCAAGAAGCTGAAATATATGTCAGGAACATTGTAAAGTACATTACATATTATTGGTAATAAAGGTTGTCTGTCAACTTTTAAGTTCAAAAAATATGAACAGGAACATAACACCAAGTATACATGTTGTGTCCAAATATATTTATAACTGATTTAGACCAACTGACATTAACTGAGATTTTACAATGTATTCATCTCAATACATATGGATTCGTTGGGGGCCATAAAAGATAGATATTGCCAAATTACCTGTGGGGCCGTATTAAACCGGAACACGGGCCACAATTGGCCCACGGGCCGGACTTTGGACATGCCTGCCCTAGAGGCTTCCACTACAGCTATCACAGCAGCTCCCATGAGACTGCCCCCAGCACCAGCATGGATTAGCACTGTCAGGGCCACAGTGCATGCACACCTTTCCCTGCCACCAGGGATGGAGGTCACTTGTGCCAGGCAATGTTCCCTCTAATCTTTTCCTTCCATGTAGGACTCTTTTCTCTCCATGTACAGAATAATTTAATGTGCACGGAGGCATGTGTGAATTGCGTTTCTCTTGGAGGTGCACAAACTTAGCTGGAGGTGCTGTGCTAATCAGCTGGGCAGCTTGTGAATCTCTTAAGCAGCCTCACAAGCACACAGCTTTCAGGGAACACTGGTGCCGGGTCCTCTTTTTCCTATAGTGTCATGTTCTTTCCCAGTGACCTTACTTTTTAAATCAAGTCCAAAAGAACTATTTCAGAATCACCTAGTACTGTTTAATACAAGATGTCTTCTTAGACTATCCAAAGAAAGTGATTCAATAACAGTCTGTGCAAAATGTTGAATGCCCAGAGGTTTGCTTAGAAATGAGTGAGTACAGGTAACAATTTGTTCTCCACTCCCAACCTTCCAAACTCTGCTCCTGGGCTATTACGTGTTCAATAATTTCCCAAACAGGGAAAGAATCACCCTTTGCTATATTTTACTCTTATTTGCTAAGTACGTTACAGCATTATTTACCTTCGTCCATAGTTGGGACCTTTGCGTGACTTTGTGAAACTTCCAGAAGTGGACTAACAAGTTGCTGAAGACCAGAAACCCTGCTTATTAAAACCATATGGGGAAAAATGCACCTACAGTTCTCATGGGCTCTATCAGAACTTGTAAGCATTGACACCTTCCAGCCCACAAACCTGCCTTTAACATTACAGGCAGTCCCTGGGTTACATGGATCCGACTTACATCGGATCCCTACTTACAAATGGGGTGAGGCAACCCCGCACTAGCTGCTTCCCCTCAGCAGACCAGGGAGACGCAGAGCGGCTTTTCTCAGCAGACACCTCAGCTTGAGAATAAAGGACTGAGGGAAGTGAGGTGTGGGAGAATAAAACTGAGCTCTGGAGAAATGTGTGGCTAGAGTTTCCCCTACAATATGTACCAGTTCCAACTTACATACAAACTCAACTTAAGAACAAACCTACAGTCCCTATCTTGTACGTAACCTGGGGACTACTTGTATGTCCTTAGAGCTGGCCTGAAGTCACATGGAACCTCTACTGAATATCAAAAAAGACCAAACACCCATCATAAAATAAGGCAAATTACAACACTCAGCAAGCCTACAAATTGCTACAGGGAGACTAGCTAATGATTTCCCTCCCAAACCAGATTCACCCTCAGAAGGGTACTGAACTGGAATTACATACTGTAAGACAACTTTCCCATGTGGTCACCACAGTAGAAAACCTGGAAATGCCCTAGAGGCATAGCCCTGTGATGTGATAGCCTCCTCCCTCTTCTGGTCAATTCCTGGAGAAGAAATGTCTGGTTCCCAAAGAGCAAAAGATCTAAGCAGACCAGTGACAGGACAGTCATATGCCTGGCAACAGCCCTAAGATCTGGTAGCCCTAGGGCAGTGGCAGGCTCCCTGCAGACCATGGCTTTGCTATTCCACACCCATAGAGGCTGGACCCCTATGTTTGGAGGCCTGGCAAACCCCTGTGCCTGCATTCCGGAATCCCCAGCTGGGCTGGTGGCTCTGAAGGTGGTGCCATGCCAGTCTGAGCCCTCTGTGCCTGCTCCCCCAGGGAAGGCCTGCCCTCCCTGTCTCACTCACCATGTAGCAGTGGGGCTCTGCTCCAAGAGGCCCTGCCAATCCCAACGTTGCCCCAGAGCCCCTCCAACTTCCAATACAGTCCCCCAGCAGCTCTCACAAGACTGCCCCCACCATTGGCAAGGACTAGTGCCGTCAAGGCCATGCTGAATATGCAGCCTTGCTCCACCATCCTCAGCCAGAGGGCACTCCCCCACAAGCCCACTGCACACTGCTTTGCTGGACTAGCCCTGTTAGCTATGAGGGGTGCTGTCCTAGAGCTCTTTGTGTGCGCAACCACAACATCTGTTGCATTATTAATGCTGCTGCTACCACTACATCTTTCCAGTGTCAGGACTCTGCTGGAGTGGAGTAGTGCAGCAGTCTATGGAGTGGTGAGTGATGCTCAGGGTCATCTTATGCTGGACACACTCCCTGCCCTTAAGAGCTGACAAGAGGTCTGCTATGGATGGGCTGAGAGATATACATGGTTTCAAGAAAAATACCGGACACACTTGACATTACATCACAATCTACATGACATCTTATATAGAAAATACTGAACATTTATATTTTCTCAATTTGTTTCTCGAACAGAAAGCTCAAATACTGGACTGTCCAGTTCAAAACCGGACACCTGGCAACCCTATAGTCAGACACAACAGATATATGTATTTGCATATTTATTACAGATTAAATGCCACTTCTCCCCATCTGACCCTCGTCCCCGCCATCATTCACAGGCAGATTTCTCTCAGGGGTCTCAGCAGCCATGGGTTGAGGAGAGATTTGTAAAAAGAAAAAAGCAGGGCCCCCAGAGAGGGTGGCAGAACAGACGGAATGGAAGAAAGCACAGAGACATTCCAGGGGGAAGCTGCTGAATAAGGCTGGTGTCCTTCACAGAACAGAGTGGAGAGGATGCGCATTGGGAAGGAGATAAGAAATTCTGCTGTCAACTGTTGTTAAAAACAAAACAAAACAAAAACCCAACCACCTTGCAGCACCTTGGACAGAGATGTGGTTTCAAACATCGTAAAATGTACTTCTCCAAATTTGCATAACAATGGTGGTGACAGTGTCCTAACGCCTTAGCTGGCCTAAAACAGTAGTTAGTTTTAGAATTAAGGCTTTAATTATGTAGGAAATGATGATAGTTTTATAGTTAAAAATCCAAAATGGCCACCACAATGATTCCCTATTAGAAAACATCAAAATGGAGGGCACAGACTAAATGGACCAATAGGAGAAAAGAAAAAGGAGTGAAATAAAGTTCACACAGGGATGACTCAACTAACTACTGTACAAAATACCTGAGGGGAGGGGTTAGAAGGAAGAGCAACATGAATGGCAGGAAGAGCAGATTGGTTGCTGTTAATTAGCATAGCTCCTCCCTGCATGTGTGGCAACTGGTCAACCAATCAGAGAAGGCCAGAAACTGAATATAAGGAGATGGACAGCAGGCTGATGGGTGTCGGAATAGAGATGAGCAAGGGGTGAAGAAGATAGCAGCAGTGACAATAGCCTGAACAAGAGACCCCAAGATAAATTAGAGAGATTGCAAGGGAGGAGGAGTTTAATTTTCTGTTGATTTCTGAGGAATCAGAATGTGCCTGTATAGAAAGCTGGATGTCTGTGTTGTAAGTGCAATCCACACACCCTCCTTGTGATTGGCCAGCATTCACAGAATGTCAGTGTTAAACAGAAAATATTTTGTTGATGTGTAATATTACGATGTTCTCTTGTGAATATGTATGGAAGTTATGCATGTTACATTACAACAGGTATTGTAGTAATAAACTGTATGGCTGTGTCTAGACTGGCAAGTTTTTCCGCAAAATCATCTGCTTTTGCGGAAAAGCTTGCCAGCTGTCTACACTGGCTGCTTGAATTTCCGGAAAAGCACTGACGATCTCATGTAAGATCGTCAGTGCTTTTCCAGAAATACTATGCTGCTCCCGTTTGGGCAAAAGTCTTTTTCCGAAAGACTTTTGTGCAAAAGGGCCAGTGTAGACAGCACAGTACTGTTTTCTGAAAAAAAAGCCCCGATCGCGAAAATGGCGATCAGGGCTTTTTTGTGGAAAACTGCATCTCGATTGGCCATGGATGCTTTTCCGCAAAAAGTGCTTTTGCGGAAAAGCATCCTGCCAGTCTAGAGGTGCTTTTCCGAAAATGCTTTTAATGGAAAACTTTTCCATTAAAAGCATTTTCGGAAAATCATGCCAGTCTAGACGTAGCCTATATGTATGTATGAAGAGTCTTGTAAGTATTACATCATAACGGCTGTGTAGTCGGTGTGTGCCATTTTACTGTAAAAGTTCTAAATGCAATGGAATTGAGTTATGCTATGTTTCTGTGTGTTCTTTCTTGGCTGATTAGGAGAACGTGACTGATTCATTTATTAAAAAGAAATATACTTTTGTTTTCAAAGAGTTGCTGCTTGTATATAAACCTTTGAGCAGAGCGCTGTGTCCATATTCTTCCAGAGTTAGCAGGAATAGCCTGCTTGGGGGAGTTCCTCTGCAATTCCTCAGGGCAGGTTACAATCTTATTGCCCATTTGCACAAAGTAGATTGACTGACTTCCAGTTTATAACTGGAGGCAAGCCAGCATGCAGTGCCTGGAGTCCAAACTGTGGCATAAGCAGGGCCATCCCAATAAGTTTTGGTGCCCTACTCAGCCCCCTGAGGCTAGTTGGGGCTGTGCTCAGGTGAAGGAGCTGTGGGGGCAGGCCCAGAGATGCAGGAGGGGGCAACAAGGGTCATCCTTCCAAACCTCCCCCCCCCCCACTGGCAATGTGGAAAGCAGAGTGACCCAGGCCTCGCCTGCTCCACTGTCCCAGCCACACTGCTCAGAGGACGGAGTTTGAGGGAAGGAGCGGAATTGCCCTCCACATTCATAGGAAATGGAGCAATGCGTCTGTGAGCCACCAGAGAGGCGTGTGCTGGGGCTAGGTTGCACCACTTCCCATGGCTGCTGGTGAGTGCAGGGGCAGGCCTGAGCCCCTGCTGCTAGGGCCAGTCCCCCTGCTGATCTCCCAGGCTTAACAGAAGCGGTGGAATTGGTGTGGAGGAAGAGCATGAGTGGGATCAGAGTTGTCCTGGGCCCTGCACTCCCTTAGGGATGGCCCTGCTGGGTGCAGCCTCTGTGTGAGGGTCAGCTGAGGGACAGGGCAGGCTGCCAGAGGTTGGTGCCAATGTTCCCTTGGAGCTGCATCCCAGCACAGCGTCACAGGTGATTAATCAGCCCCGCCCAGTCTGTCAGCTTCCTGCACTGAGCCTGAGCCTCTGATTGGATGGGGCTGATTAAGCACCTGTGAAGCTGTGCTGCCCTGCAGTTTAGTGTGAACACTGCTTGGTGCTGGTACATACATAGCAATTTTGGTGTCCCAAATGTTGTGCTGCCCTACCTAGCTGCATATTTGCCAATTGATAGGGATGGCCTTGTGTATAATGCATTGGTGTCCTTCCAGGGGCAGGTTCGAAAGCATTTTTTAACATAAGACATCACCTGTGGACTAGAAGGCTGATTGACGGCAGCTAGTAAATTATCTTTTTTGTCTTTCTACCTTTTTCTATTTGGTTTGATGATCTTAAATGGTTTCTTTTTTATGAAGTATAGTAAGGGTAAGTAAACCCCAAAAAAGTGAAAATGTGTTACTGCTAGCAAAATGAATATCCAAGTTTTCATCAAAAAGCTAGATAAAAAGGCCAAAAGGGCAATTAGGCCCATTGGAGACAGGATCAGCTGCCTAAAGAACACAGATTATGAGGTGAGGCTAGGGTTGCCAGACAGTTTCACAAAAAGCACTGAACTTTGTGGGGGAAAAATTTGGTTGATCCAAAAAAAAAAAAAAAGACCAAAATTGTTGAGCAAAATAACTGGGAAAAACGGGAGACCAAAGTTGTTGTTGAGGGGAAAAAAAGCCTTTAAATCTCCACGCTCCCCCTGCCCTTACCACTCGCAGCAGCAGAAGAATGCCCTAAGCGGCCCTCCGTCTGAGAAATTTCTGGTTTTCTTTTTACTGGACAGAAGCCGCAAATACCAGACTGTGTGGGCTCATACTGGACACCTGGCAACCCTAGGTGAGGCAGCAGAGACAGGCTAAGAAGGTAGACTTCTGCCAACAAACTCAGAAAACAAGAGTCAGGCACCAAAGGTAGGAAACCTGAAGGAGGCAGGCTCTGAGGTCAGGCACTGACAGATAGCAAAGGCAGACTTTATTCTGAACTGAAAAATAATAAGAATTTGATGTGACAACAAAGGGAAACTGAGGCACTATATGACTTTAAAAATAATGTTAGGAAATAACTTAGAGGGTTTAAATAAAAAGACAGGATGTGGTCCATGAAAGAGAATGCCTTTACTAGGCCTATGGATTTGACCTGAGAGAGGCTTTTTCTCAGCAGAACCAAGTAAGAAGGAGAAAAGGCAAACTGCCTTGCAAGGGCTCCAGCTTGTAGCTGGAATCCTCGATGCAGAAACAGGCTGGTAAAAGAAATACAAGAACTAAAAGAAAAGGAACTCAAGGATAAAAAGCTAGCTAATTTAAAAGCAGAAGTTGATATTCTGGGAAACTGTGTTGACTCAAACAGTGCAAATTGTTGAGTCACAATAAGATAAAAGGAGAACAGGAGAGGTTAATGAAAGTAGTAGAGGAATGGAAAGAGAAAGCAATAGACAGACAGGTTGTAATGAGAGCAATGCTCTTAGATGCCGGTGAAAAGAAAGAAAAAAAAACCATGAAGAGAAGAACAGGAAGAATTGCAGGGGTCACCTCCCTTACTCCAATTATTATCATTACAGTAATTAAAACGGCTGTGCAAGGAATTTGGGGAGGTCAAGAAGAGAGGGTAAAGACTACATATTCCAGAATAGATTAGGGCTTTAGGAAAATCCAGAGGATTTTTAAATAGGTGTACAGTTGTTGGATGATTAGCCGAGATAGCAGGAATGCCTGGTTTAACAGGGAGTGGTCTCTTGGCTTTAATAAAGGAATGAATGGGTCCAGATGAATTTGCTGGATTTCCTTATGATGTACAGGTTGGAGGAAAAAAGGATACAGATACAGGGGAAAATGTTGAGGTTTTGGTCCTCTACTGAGGATCCAGTTGTGTGGCTCCACAGGGAGAAACAACCATCAAAGGAAAGCCCAGAAACATATATAGCTAGGAAAAGATTAATATATAAGCATTCTGGAGTTATCCCAATGAGCAGAGTAATATAATAGTATATGATGCCCCACAATTCTAAAGGATATTAATGTGGCGATTTGATCCAACAATTAGAATGGCAATAGTTTCTGATGATTCTATTCAAACTCCTCTGCATAAATAGAGGAGAAAGCAAAAAGATTACATGAAATACAAATTCCATCCCCCAAAAGGGAAATCTGGAAACATATCAGTGATAAATTTCTCTAATAATAGTCCTAAGGGATAAGGAAATCAGGAAAGTGGAAAGTTGTTTCTTTATGAACAGTGGAATAGTGATCTAAGAAGAAATTGGCTTTGGGAAAAAATGGTTGTAGTAAGAGAACATAAAGTCCAAAATAATGTTTTACCTACTGACAAACTGCTCTGGAGATTATCTAATTGTGAAAGAAGCATGCTGACAGTCCCACTGAATTTCAAAGATCAGATATAGGCAGGTTGAGAACCCCCTGTCTCCCCAATACAGGCAGTCCCCGGGTTACATACAAGATAGGGACTGTAGGTTTGTTCTTAAGTTGAATTTGTATGTAAGTCGGAACTGGTACATATTGTAGGGGAAACTCTAGCCAAACATTTCTCCAGAGCTCAGTTTTATTCTCCCACACCTCACTTCCCTCAGTCCTTTATTCTCAAGCTGAGGTATCTGCTGAGAAAAGCCGCTCCGCATCTCCCTGGTCTGCTGGGGGTGGGGGGGGGGAGGGCTCTAGCTTCGCGTCTCCCTGGTCTGCTGGGGGGAAAGCAGCTAGTGTGGGGTTGCCTCACCCCGTTTGTAAGTAGGGATCCGATGTAAGTCGGATCCATGTAACCCGGGGACTGCCTGTATCAGCAAAAGATCATGCTGATTTTGTGACACATTTATAAATAGATGATTGGGGAGGGCCCACTGTACATCTGGAATTTAAAAGGAGAGCTTTTGGACAAAATATGTTAGTAGATAGAGGTGACATGTTTTTATTGGTCAATACTATGAATAAGAATTTATTTGGACTTCCTGTAAAAAGAACATTGCAAGGATTTAATGAAGCAAAGAGAAAAGTGCCATTTAGTTCCCCATTCTGTTTTAAACTGGGTACAAAACAAAGAAAAGAAGTTTGACTTAATGAATTTGAATGGTGATTGAATAATAGGAATTGATAGATTGAAAAATCTTAGGTTAATAATAGATTTAGTAAACAAGTTATTATGGGTAATGCCATCTAATAAAAATAAAAGCATTAGATCAACCAATTCTTAATTGGAGCAGAATATAGGTTAGTTATTAAGGCCACTGAGGAAATAAAATGAGGTGATTGGCACATGGAAATATTGGAAATTGCACAAAAGTATAAAGATGTCTGGACTACAACTGAGAGAGAATGTGGAAAAATGCATATAGACATATTGATTACTGGACTAGGTACCCCACCAGAGAAACAAAATAAATATCCTAAAGAATCAGAACCTTTTTCAATGAAAACTGTTGAGGGCTTTTTAAGCAAGGCGTTATAGTAGAACAGCAGATTATAAATAATGAAGCCGTTCGGCCAATTTAAAAGCAGAAGGTAAAAGCTGGAGGTTAACTGCCAATCTCAGGCCACTTCATAAAGTAATTCCAGTGATGGCACCAGTGATAGCAAAGTATCCTGAAGCGATTGCTTCCACTATGGGGGAAATTTGATGGTTGCCTGTCCTGGATCTGTCAAATGTGTTCTTTGCTATGCCTTTAGATCCAGACTCTTGGTATAAATTTGCTTCCATATTCCACAGTTCTCTTTTACTTGAACCCCTAACAGCTCTTCTATTTGTCATATGCACGTAAATAATATGTGGGATAAAACAGCATCATATCATGTGCAGATGATATTCTGATCATTACAAAATGTAAGGTAGAGCAGGGTTTCTCAAACTGTGCTCCGCGGAGCCCCAGGACTCCGCAAGACATCTACAGAGGCTCCGCAAGGTTGACAAACTGGAAACATCAATAGGTACAACACATACAATCAGTGGACCGCTGGGGCTCCGCATACATTTTTACACGTCTGACAGACTTGTGAGGGTCCGCGGTCCGCACTGCCGAGGGGGAGGCCCCGCTCCCCCCCCCCGCAGCGGGAAAGGCAAGCCGGCACCTCGGCCAGCCAGAACAGCCCCGGCTTCTATCTCAGCATGGCTGGGGAAAAGCAGGGAAGCGGCGCAGCCCCGCCACACAGGAGGCGGGGCCAAGCCACGCCGGCGTTCCCCAGCATGAGGCTGGGAGAGTGTACAAGCCGGGAGGCTCAGGGGGTGGGGCCTCCGTCACGCCGCCCAACGTCCCAGCACGGAAGAACGCAAAGGGGGCGGGGCACCATCACGCGGCGCCCGCTCCCGGGCCGCTTGAAAAGCGGCAGGGCCAGAGGCGAGGCGAGCGTGCACGGAGGAGGTGGCTCCGTCCTGGCGGAGAAAGGGAGGACCTGCCTCCGCGCTGGAGGAAACTGCATGGGATCCACGGGCCACCGGACCGTCCAGGAGGACCAGGGACGGACCAAGCAGGGGTGAGGCCTCGCGATGGCCCGATTACCCAGGAGGGGGAAGGAAGCAGCCTGGGGCGGTGCGCCTCTGGCGCCCATGGATGGATGGGTTTTGGGAGTAACCCCCGTCCATTGTGCAAGCGGAGCATCGCACCCTGCACTTAGGGCCCTGGGCTGGGACCCAGAGGAGAGGGCGGGCCTGGGTCCCCCTTCCCCCGCCTACTCCTATCCCCAGGGTTCCTGGCGCACCAGTAAGCCAGAACCCCGACCCAGATCCTACATACATGTTCAGGACCCCGCCCGGGGACGGGCTAGACTTTAGGGCTGGGGACCCTATGTGGCGGCGTGTCAGGGTTCCCTGCCTCCTGCACCCCCGTAATAGCACAAAGAGACTCCACCAGCCAGTAGAATAGAGGGAGTTTATTGCTTCTCCAGGATACAGCACAGCAAAGATGTAATCCGGTTACAAGGCAGGCCTAGGATGCCTCAGCCCCCTTGAGATGGGGGAGACTGGGCCCCTAAATCCCAGCCCGTTGCTTAGGCTGCTTCCTCCATGATTCCAGACAGAAACTAAAACGTCCCTTCCAGCCCTGCCCCCCGCCAGGGGCTGGCCTCCCCTCCTTCCTTTGTTTCTCTCCCTGGGAGGCAACTGGTTGGACAGGTTGGGAGCCCCTTGCATAATGAATCATCCCCTGTCCTGCTGGGCCATGCTACAAACAGCCGCCAGCGGAGGTCACCCACAGCCCCAGCCTAGCAACCAGCAAGGTACCAACACTGCGTCACACCCTACTCAACTCTTTCACAGGGGGACGGGTTCGCTGAACCCCTCCTCCCGGCCCAGGGGAGGGAGATCGCACCCGAGGAACCAACCCAGAGGGGCCGGGGACCCAAAGACCAGACTCAAGTTAGGCGGTGAGTCCGCTGAACTCCCCTTCTGGGTGGGAGCGGGCAGTCGCACCCTTAATACCCGTCACAGCATGTAAAGGGCTCCGGAGCCCAAAAAGTTTGAGAACCGCTGAGGTAGAGAATTTAGACATATTCAATCAGGTCTTACAAAAGATAAAAGAAACGGGGTTTAAGATTAGTCTAGAGAAAGCTCAAATATGCCAGCAGCAAGTGAATTATCTAGGATTCATGTTAGGACAGGAAGACAGTCAGCACATAAGCAGTGGATGGAATTACGGCAAAAATTACCCACGCCAACAGATATATCTACTTTAAAAACATTTTTAGGATATTGCAAGAGATGTTATAGAAAATTATGCAGAAAAAGTTTGTCCATTGTATAAATTATTGAAAAAGGGTAGCAACTGGGAATGGAGAGTAAAACAGCAGGAAGCTTTTAATCAGCTTAAAAAGGCATGTGCACAAACCCCAGCCTTAGTATACCCCACAGTAGGACAACCTTTTCAGTTCCAGTAAGGAGGGTTAACAGATTCTGTGGGCTGCTGGGCAAGGTGTGTGGGGGGCCACCTCCATGCCCTCAGAAGGGGTGGGGTCTCGGGCAGAAGGGACAAGGCTGGGGGCAGACAGCCCTCAGTGCAGCCCAGACTGCACTCTCTAAAAAGAAAAGATTCTGAGATAAAGATGTTGATGTCAAACCAAAAACACCAGGGATGAAAAATTTGGCAGCATGAAACAGGATTGGTAATAGGTACTAAAGCACTAATATGTCTGTGTGGCTGGTTCCAATGGAAATTAGATCAGAAATGATCTCTCATTCATGATAATGGGTATTTAGGAACAGACAAGACTCTCGGTAGGTAACAACAAATGGCAGGACAGTGGCCAAGTAGGAGAGCAGATGTTGAGCAATATGTGAACTACAGTTTACTCTGTACAGCAAATAACACAGATGCAAAAGTAGAGAGGGAACCATTAAGAAACAAGAGAATAGAGGGTCTGTGGGTCAGGTTGCAAATTAATTTTCTGGTCCATTGATGAAAACTGGGAAGGGACATATTGTCTTATAATTATTGATCTGTTGACTAAATGAGTTGAAGCAATTTCTGCAAGAAATAATACAGCCTTAACAACCACAGCCAAGGGTTTGGTGGGTCATGTTGTCACATTGTTACGAGATGGGGTATTCCTAGAGAAACAGATTCAGATCGGGGATCACATTTTAAAGGGGAAATTACAAAGGGATTATGTCAAGTTTTCTGCATTAAGTAAAGGCTGCATTTAGTTAGCTGGACATCCCTGAAGTTCCAGGCAAATAGAAGGAACTAACTGAACAATAAAAACAGCCCTGGGAAAGATAGTAAATCAAGAAGATAAAGACTGGGATCACTGCTCCTAATATTACTGGCTATCAGAGGTACTGTAGCCTCCTGTGATGTAATTCTATTTAGGGGTATCTCTGGGTGAAATATGATATTGCTTGAGGAGTGGTGAGTAATTGGAACACCCCCAGAATTGCAGCCTCAGGTATTAATAGACCAGTGGATGCAAACAATGCTAGAATCGGTTGTTGAAACCCATAAATAAGTAGCAATTGCACTGAAAGCAAATGTCCAGCAAATGGATAAGACAATGGGACCAATCCTGCACTCACAGGAGTGGCAGATAGGTGATATAGTCATGTGTAGACAAATAAAAGCAAAAGGCCATGTGATTAGGCCTATATGGAGAGGAACAGTGAGAACAGTTAATAAAGCAAGTCCCACGATTTATCAACTGGATATTTGACATGGAAAAAGATGTGTCAAATGGTTACATTCACCACAACTGAAAAGGTGGAAGGGAGAAGTAAAATAGTAATAATGATATTTCTCTTATTGTAGGGAGAACAGGAAGAAATGCAGAGAGAAGGCATGCAGAATGAAATATGGGATGAGGAAACTTGGTATACATCTTTAGATTGGACAGAGTGAGATTGAGATAAGTTTTTGGCAAAAATACCAGAGATTAAAAACAACTACAGGATAAACCTTTCCAATCCAAGACTCTCAGGTCTGGCAACATCCAAAAGGACCCTGGATGTTACTGGATCAAAGAACCTTGGAGGCCAGGAGTAGGAACCAGTAAAGTAGGGCTACTCAACTCACGGACTATGGGCCGCATGTGGCCCACGGCCCATTTGTTTGCAGCCCACGGTGCAGTTTGGGTTTACGGTGCGGTTTGGGTTGATATGTGTTTTAGTAGTAAAATTCCTGGACTGTCATTGCTCATTAAAAGTGCTGTCATAAGGGTGGAAATCGGGTAAATATTGCATTTTATTAATATCAGCAGAGCTGACTTAAATGGGGCCTGCGTGTTATTTAGTCTTGCATTAATTTTTCTATTCATGCCCGTCAGTGTGAAAGAAGCTATTTGCATATATTTGTATATATTTGCATGTATATGCAAACACACTTAAGTTGCAGCATGTGCTGTGAGTATCATTGTGGCCCCTGGAACTTCCAAAATTGAGTAGCCCTGCAGTAGGGATTGATTGATATAAATCCTAAGGTACTATGGAATGAAGTAGAATAGAACAATAAAACCAAGAAAAATGAGTATGTAACAGATAAAGTTTAATTAGGTAGTAAATAAGTGTTAAGTTTAATAATAATAGTAACTATAAATATAGAATACGTTTTTAATGATAGTATTATATAAACAAGTTAGATTATGTAGACAATAAAGATAAATAAGTTAGTGGTAGTAATGGAAATAGTAATAGAAAAATGAAATACATTAAATACAATAATACTTTTATTTTAATAGGAAAAAGTCGCAAGTGAAAGCAAGGTAATAAGTCAGTCAAGAAAGAGAACCAACAGCCAGAAAGATAGAAGGGTGGGAACATGGTTCTAAAGCCTTCCAGAAGTGAATGAGGAAAATGCTTTAAATTTGATGGATATAGGTGAGGGCATATGAGAGAACATATTAGAGGATACAGGAGACAATAATGAAGAATTATGTGGATAGTGGAATAGAGGCGGTAATGGAAGATAAGGAAGAAGAGGCCCTTCCTATGATGATCACTCAGTCATTTTTTAATCCTAACGGGAGACTTTTAGTCCCAATTATATTAAACAACTCAGATATCAGAGTAGGATTATTATGTCACTTAGGGTACTTCTACACAGCACCCTAAACTCAAAATACAATACCCAATATGCACTATGCAAATTTCGTATCTCACTTCAAATCTATTTTGAAATACCTTATTTTTAAATTTGGAGTGTATACACAGCACCACATTTTGAAATAACACGCTATTTCAAGACATCCCTTAGCCTTCATGGAATGAGGGTTACCGGGATGCCAAAAAAGCACGCCTATAATTTAAAAAATTATTTTGAAATAATAGGTGATTTGAGTAGATGCGGGGTAGCTATTTCAGGATACCTCTGGTACATCTGGTATCCTGAAATAGCCATGCAGTGTAGACGTACCCATAGACACTGGGTTTACTATACTCATATTAAAAGTAGATATAAATATTGATTTAAGATGTTATCAGGCCCAGGATGTCTGTATTGACAATGGGGTGGGAGGGCAATTTACTATCCTTGTAAACATACCTCTTTTGGTTACCATAGGTAACATCAACAAGTTACTGTTAGATTTGGTCTAATGTATAGAGACATCAAAGGACATGGAATCACTGAGGTAGATATTACTGACATATTAAATTGCTTAATTGATTTGAATCACCAAGCATTATGGAGTGGAGTACAATTTTTTTAAATCATTGCTGTTGCTTGTTATAATGAAGATATAATTAAGAAAGATACTGTTAATATTAAAGAAAAAATGTTTAAATAATAGGATTTAAAGTTAAAAGAATAGTCAAAGGACCACATGCTATTAGTATAGTCAAAGAATATAGTATAGTTAAAAAAAGCAGTTGTGTCAGGATAAGCATTATCTGAATATAGGTGTAAATTAAATTCTAATAATAGAATCATAGACTCATAGAACACTAGAACTAGCAGGGACCTCGAGAGGTCATCAAGTCCCATCCCCTGCCCTCAAGGCAGGACCAAGTACCACCTAGATCATCCCTGATAGAAGTCTGTCTAACCTGCTCTTTAATAGCTCCAATGATAGAGATTCCACAACCTTCCTAGGCAATTTATTCCAGTGCTGACAGTGAGTTTTTTCCTAATGTCCAGCGTAAACCTCCTTTTTTAAGCGTAAACCTCCCCAATTTAAGTCCATTGCTTCTTGTCCTACCATCAGAGGTTAAGGAAAATATTTTTTCTCCCTTCTCCTTGTGGCTGGGTCTCCCTGGCAGAGGGATGGCCTAGTGATTAGGCCCCAGGATTCGGGGGCAGGAAAGGGGTGCAGACCACTGCCACTGGTGCCCGGGCCTAGGAACTTTGGCCCACTATGTTAGTCCAGGCCTTAAGTTTGGGGCACGGCCCCAAGAGTCCAGGTTTTCCTCTCTTAGGCTATGTCTAGACTGCAGGCTTCTTTTGGAAGGACTTTTTTTCGGAAGAGATCTTCCGAAAAAACTCCTTCAGAAAGAGAGCGTCCACACACAAAAGTATATCGAAAAAGCAATCTGCTTTTTCGAAAGGTAGCGTCCACACTGAATGGACACTATCTTGCATTTAAGCTGTGATTACTATGGATGGACTGGCCACCAGGGCACCTGTGCTTTTTCCTCTTTCCTCTTCTTTTGAAAGAACTCCCTCTTCCGCATCCACACATGCCTTTTTCCGAAAGAGCTCTTTCGGAAAAAGGCTTCTTTCTCGTAGAAAGAGGATTACCAATGCCGGAAAAACCCCTCTGTTCTTTTGGTTTACTTTTGGAAGAACGCGATTGCAGTGTGGACATAACTCAGGTTTTGTTGGAAAAACGGTTGTTTTTCCGACAAAACTTTAGCATAGACATACCCTTAGAGAGGGTTTCTAGCAGGTTCCCCCCCCCCCACTTGCCCATGTCCTGGTGGGGGCGGGGTTGGAGGCTTACGGTCTCCTGTGGCTGTCCAAGCAGATGGGCTTTGGTGCAGCTCCTGCACACCACAGAACCACACTCCTGTCTCCTTGCTGTCAGCCACCAAATTGAGCCTGGCTCCTTTCTTTTATCCTCCCTCCGGGCCTGGCATAGGCTGCAGGTGAAGTGGGGCATGGCTAGCTGTACCAAAAGGCTTTGTTTAGTCCCTGTACTACTAGGCCTTCATCTCACGCCCTCACACACTCTTTTAAGTACTTGAAAGTACTTCCCTTCTCAGTCTTCTCTTTTCCAAGCTAAACAAACCCAGTTCTTTCAGTCTTCCCTCATAGGTCATGTTTTTTAGACCTTTCATTATTTTTTTGCTTTTCTCTGGACCTTCTCCAATTACTCCACATCTTTCCTGAAATGTGGTGCCCAGAACTGGACACAATATTATAGGTGAGTCTTAATCAATGTAGAATAAAGGGGAAGAATTACTTTCATCCCTGGTCTACACTATGGGATAAATTTGAATTAAGATACACAACTTCATCTATGTTACTTGTATAATTGTAGTCAAAGTATCTCAACTCGAATTTTGGTGCCATCCACACTATGGGAAGTTGAAGGAAGCATACTTTCCCTTCAACTTCCCTTACTCCTCATAGAAGCAAGACTATCGGCATCGACGGGAGCACCCTCTCATTTCGAATTAGCGTGGCTTTACTAATCCCGCTAACTCGAACCCTGGAAGATCTACTGCAGCTGCTTCGATCTTATCTGTAGTGTAGACATGGCCTAATTAGTGTCTTGCTCACAGCACTCCTGTTAATGCATCCCTGAATGCTGTTTGCTTTTTTTGTAACAGTGTCACACTGTTGACTCATTCAGCTTGCGGTCCACTATGACCTCTAGATCCCTTTCTGCAGTATTCCTTCCTAGACAGTCGCTTCCCAGTTTAAAAGGAACAGGTAGTCCTGTAGCACCTTAGGGTGTGTCTAGACAGTGGTGCTATTTTGGGATACTTCTGGTATCCGCATGTTGACTGTGGCTGTTATTTTCTGCATGTTGACTGTGGTTGTTATTTCGAAATAACGGGAGAGGTTGGAGGGCTGAGAGCAGGGGGGGTTCAGGAGTTAGGGCTGGTGGTAGAGGGCTCTGGGCAGGGGATGGAAGGAGGGGGGGCTCAGTGCAGAGGGGGTGGGGGCTTAGGCCAAGGGGATCAGGGCACAGGGCTGGGAATTTGGAACAGCTTCCTGGGGCCAATCATGTGACAAAAGTGGCACTGCCCTGATGGCTCCTCTGTGTGTGTTGGGGGGGGAGGGGCAGGGCTGCACTGCCTGGCCCCCCTGGGTCAGCAGCTCTTCACAGGTGTCCAGCCCACCCAGCTGGTGGCTCCTTATGGAGAGGGAGGGGAAGGACTGAGCTGCCTGCTGACCAGCAGCTTCTCACAGGCCAGGGGAGCCAGAGCTGGGCTGCCCAGTACCCTGCCCACTGCCCATTGACCTGCCTGGTCCCCCCCAGCAGCATCTTATGGGGTAGCCAGCCAGTTGCCTAGGTAAAAGTCTGGTTGGATTCTTTGACAAAGCTGACCCTTAAAAGGAGTTAATTTTTCTCTTGCTCTCAAATGAGAAGGCTCATTTCAAAAACAGAAACTTTTTTACTGCTGTACTCCAACCCCCTTGTTCCTAATGTATGGAGGCAGCCCTCAGGTTCTTAAGTATCAGCTTTTAATGGTGGTTGTTAGCCAGAAACCAAATATATAGGACTTTTTGGTGGGTTCTAGGTGTGGCATATGTGGTATGAACTAGAGATGTACTCAAGCTCCAGCATTTAGACTTAGACAGAATACTGGGCTAGGTGGACCTTTGGTCTGATCCAGTACGGCTATTTTTATGTTATTAGGTAGGTTTACCCTTGGTGCCCTGCATGCACATTTGTTGTTCTAGTCCCTCTCTAGAGCTGAAAGAGATACTGAACGTATTAACTTAGGTATCACAAAGTTATGTATTCTCAGTTTACAATGAGGCTGGACAGCATTGGCTTTTTTTATACCAGTTGGCCTGTTGGTGTCACTGATCATACTGGAAAGACTACAGATCCATACACAAAACAAGTAGGCCAGTATAGGAAATTATGCACCTCAAAATCCATGGTGATTCCATTTAGGGGTCATAATCGTTTTCCTTTTGGATTGTGCTTCTGCAAAGATCCAGTCTGCCATTGTGTCAGTTCTAAATGTTTGAGCAGCTGGAGACAAATTCTGAGAGTACCTGGAGATTAAAGGTTTGTACCACAAATCAGTGGAAGACAACTTCCCCCTCAGAAAATATTATACTTCAAGGGCTTTAACTTTATCTTAATTTAGATAGGAGGAAGGTGTGAGACCTACCACTGTGAATTATTCAATGAATTTTAAGGGGGTTGAGGGTACTGCAATTGTTGTAATTAGTATTCCCCATTTTACATATGTAGCAGGCCTTGAGGTGAAGTGACTTATTCAAGATCATATACTGAGCCAATGCCAGGAATCAGGAATATAATCCAAGAGCTCTAGTTCTCAATCTCCAACATTAGGCAATGGAGCATGCTATAAAGACTCTGCTTTCATGCATGATCTCAAAGTAATCTTGTGAGAAGATGCCATATCAGTTATAGAAAAGGAAAAATGTATAGCAGGTATTAACTAGCTGGAAAAAGGGATAGATATAGCCAACAGCTGTCAGTTGTAAAATGTTTGCTTTAGGGCTGCAGCTGCTTGCCTTTACTCCAAAGAGGCATTCTGGTGGGATTGGGGGGGGGGGGGGAGGGAAAACCTGTAGTAACTTGAGTTCGTAGAAAGCCCAGAAGTTTGTAAGGAAGGTGCAGCTGATAAAAAAAATTGCTTTGGTATTTGATTATTATATACTGATTCACTGAGTAGATACTAACAGCATGCACACTAGTTAATAGATAGTGGTGGGTGGTTGTTGGTTTATTTTATTTTATTTTATTTTATTTTATTGGCTTTAGGTAGTGTAGTATTCTCTTGTAATTTACAGTGAGGTGAGAGTGCTGCTCTAGATAAAATAGAAATTCTAGTGCAACTTAATGAGAAAAAAAGAAAGCCTGTGTCTGACCAGTTTTCAGAATGTTATAGTTTATGAATGGCTTGAATTTTCTATGGGAGTTTGTCAAGATAAAGTGTCATCTTATGACTATTTTAAGAACTACCATCTGAGTACAATTTTTCTAATGTCTGACATTTCCTTTGGATCCCTTTTTAAAGTGTCCGAGAAGAGTCTGGGGTGTAAAATTAAATGTATAATTCTTAATAGTTAGGAAGAATGTTTGTTGACAGGTGAAACATGTTTTTGAATAAACAGTTATTTCAGGTTTGGTATGGTTTGGAACACTGGCACAATGTTACTGATCAAGGTCAACATTGTTACTGATGACATAGGATATAATGGTAGCATAGGATTAGGTTGATATAGACAAGAGTCATAAAGAGAGCATTAGTGTTCTTTTGACACAATGTGCTTGTCCTAAATCTATTAGTATGTGATGCCTACTGTAAGATTTATCAGGCATTGCTCAGGTCCTTAACTCAAATATGTTTTGTTTTTCCTTCATTTAAATCATTGCTCTGGCCTGGGGAATGAGGGGTTCAGTATGCAGGCTGCCTCCGGGGAGAGAGGACAACCTCTCCCTCTCTCACCACAGCCGTTAGGGGTAGGGGAGAAGGCCTGTTTATGGCCTCTGCAGCAGGCACAGCTGGAGGTGGGGTTCATGTCCCCCAAATGGGGGACAAACAAACTCTCTGAAACACATAGTAGATAACTGTCTCTTTCTCCGTTCCTATCCCTTACTGGCCCAATGGGGTTATAGCTCTTCTGGTCCCCATATCTGGCTCCTTGCTGCCTCCCTGTGGTCATTATACAGTATGACGGTCATCCTTACCAGACCCCCCTTTCCATTTTATGAGAAAAATCGAATTCCAGGTGCATCTCATTGATCTGGCACAACCAAACCCTTACTGTGCTTTAAGTTAGGATAAGAGGAAGCTGCAAACTAAATTTTGTGGTCTTAGCTCTTCTTGTTTAGGAGGAATTCTTGAACAAACAGACTCACAGATAGAAGGACACCCAGACAGACAGATGCACAAACTCTCTCAAATACATAGTAGGTTGCTTACTGCAATGCTACAGGATTTCAGAAGATGCAGTTGTAGCCAACAACAAAAACAACAAGGAATTCTGTGGCACCTTAAAGAGTAACAAATGTATTAGGGAATTATCTTTCCTGGGCTGCAGATGCATGAAGTGGAATCTTCAGTTTGGCAGGGTTTTATATAGAGATGGGTGTGTTAAATCAATGCTAACTACCCTAACATTTATTTTATTGGCATTTATTGCCATTTACTGCAATTCTAGGACACTATTGATGTGGTGTTGCCCTGCACTTCCTTTCCATTTTCTCTCCATTTAGCTCCACTAAAAATATCTTCTCAAATATGTAAAGACTATGCTCAGAACTGATTTTCAGTTGCTTATTGGTTTTTAAAATTTGGAACACAGTTTTCCTTTTCTGGGCATGAGCACCAATCCTCATTGAGCCCCACACCCATTCCATGTTTCAAACCCTGGCTGTTTTTGCTATAGACATATTTAAAATGAAAGGGTGGTTAAAATATTTGTTACAGTGGAATCCTGTCCCCCTCTGCTGCATGCACACACAACTTGAAAACAGCTGAAGGGATTTTAAATCACACTTAAAAAACAACTAAAAATGTCAGGCAGAGACCACACACACTGAATACTACACCCCAAAGGACAAATGTTCAGGACAAGTGTGAATATAACAGAAACTGTTTTTCAACCTTAGTTATAGGGAGGGTTACCATTACTGTATTTGTTTTAATACTGCCCCAGAGAAGATAGCGGCATAGCAAGGAATAAACAGGTGAAGCTCATAAGGAAAACTCTCATCACAATCAGCACTGTCAGAAACGGTGTAAGTTACACATCTGCTGCCCAATCATTCCATTAATTGCATGTATGACTATAACAAGTCAATGGGGATGTTCACAAGCAATTGATGTGACTGCAAGTAAGTCTGTCGGAAAACGTGTGTAAGTGAGGAATGCGCTGACTTGGCATTCAGCAGATTTTTGTAATGAGGACCTAAGTGAGGAAAGGCGCTGTAACAAGAAAAGCAGCTAACAGGAGCACATTTAATGAAGCACCAGCCTACCGGTGCACTTGCATCCCCACATTTTAACTAATACCCAGACCATGTTCAATGCTCCTGGAGCCAAATTCAGACTTGACGTAAGCAGTTGCAAATCTCAGGCATTATAAGTGAAGTTGCACATGCTTATGTCAGAGGCTGTATTTGACCTCCATGGGATACCAAACTAGAACAAGTTACACTTGTTTTTTTACACACCACCTTCCTCGTAAATGGTAACTTGGTGCAAATTACACCTCTTTGCCATGTACATTGACATGCAACTCACATCACTGTTTGTCACCACTGAATTGGTGTGGAGAGGGCCGATAAAGAAAAGTTATTTATTAGTTCCCTAAATAGAAGAACTAGAGGACACCAAATGAAATTAATGGGTAGCAGGTTTAAAACTAATAGAAGAAAGTTCTTCACACAGCGTGTAGTCAACCTGTGGAACTCCTTGCCAGAGGAGGCTGTGAAGGCTAGGACTATAACAGAGTTTAAAGAGAAGCTAGATAATTTCATGGAGGTTAGGTCCATAAAAGGCTATTAGCCAGGGGATAGAAATGATGTCCTTGGCCTCTGTTTGTCAGAGGCTGGAGAGAGATGGCAGGAGACAAATCATTTGATCATTGTCTTCGGTCCACCCTCTCGGGGGCACCTGGTGTTGGCCACTGTCGGCAGACAGGATACTGGGCTAGAAGGACCTTTGGTCTGACCCAGTACAGCCGTTCTTATGTTCTTAATTATCTTAAGAGTACCTGGTCTCCTGAAAGAGTACCTCCAGCATCTTCCAGGGTCTACTGGGCACGGATTATATCAATGATGAAAGTGCACCAGCATAGTTTACTTAGACAGTGCAGGGATTTTCTCCTGAGAACTGAATCACCAACTAGATTTCCCCCTCTAAGCTGTCTAAGCAGTGGTAGGCGACCTGTGGCCCATGAGCTCCATGTGGCCCACAGGGGCTCCACCTGCTGCCGGTGCACCCCCTGTCTGCCTCCCTCCCCCATGCACCTCTCACACACTGGAGCTCCACACTTTCTACTCCTTCTCCCCCCTCACTGCACTTTCAGGGTATGTCTACACTGCATTCCTCTTTTGAGAGAGGAATGCAAAAGCAGCCGAGCGAAATTGCAAATGAAGTGCGGATTTGAATGTCCTGTGCTTCATTTGCATAATGGTGCTTTTTCGAAATACCCTATTTCGAAAGAAAAAAATGCAGTCTAGATGGGATTATTTCGAGAAAAAACCCTTCTTTTGAAATAATCCTTACTCCTTAAAAAATGAAGTTTAAGAGTTATTTCGAAAGAAGAGTTTTTTCGTGAAATAACCCCGTCTAGACTGCAGTTTTTCTTTCAAAATTGGGTATTTCGAAAAAGCGCCCGGACACCATTATGGAAATGAAGCACGGGAAATTCAAATCCACGCTTCATTTGCAATTTCGCTCTGCTGCATTTACATTCCTCTCCCGAAAGAGGAATGCAGTGTAGACATACCCTCAGAGTACCACAAATGCACTGAATCATACTCCGTCCCTGTTCCTCCCCATCCTCGCAGAGCTGGAATGCTGCAAATCAGCAGCTTGTGTCTGTTCAGGCTCTGGGAGGGAGGGAAGGAAGGCGCAGGAAGGGAGTGCAAATCAGTGGATTTATGGTGTCCCGAAAGTGCTGTGGAGGGAGGGAGGGGGCTCCAATGCCCCACTGCATGAGAGGCTTGTGGGGGGAGGGGGCAAACACAGGTGAAACCCCAGTGGGCCGTGGACTGGGGTGGCCCACTGAGATGAAGGAGGGTGACTCATGCAGCCCACTCATGATTCTTGGTTGCCTATCGCTGGTCTCTAGCATGGCTTTCTGATGTGATTTGTGGAAAGTAAAACCTGTTGAAACCCTGCTTGCAACAACTCTGAATTGGATTGTTTCAGACATAACATAGACAGGAACTTACTGGTCCACAGAACAGTTCAACTGACTAATTCTGTTCTGCACCATAGGAGGTCAATGAAAACTTCCTTAAAGGAAATTACAGGAATGGGAGGTGAGAGCAAAATTTAGTTTTCTACCAAGACAGTGATTAGATAGAGGAGGAAGAAAATGACTGACAAAAAGGAGTTTTTAATCTTCTACCATCAGTGTGTGTTTAAAGTACCGGATTAGTGCAATATCTGATGCAATTTTCATCAGGGGACTATATTCTACTTGGGAAAGGGAACGGTTTTAATCTTGGGCTTCTATGGTGTATATGTTTAAAATTACTGCACTTATTGTTTAGCAACTATATTACATCTCAGTAGGAAAGGGGAACTAGGATCTGCATCATTTTCAATTTTCCCACAGAATGACGTATATGTCAGATAAGAGATACGTTATTTCATATCTCTACAATAAGCAAGGGCAAAGTCTAACAAAACTAAACACAAGAATGGCTGTCAGGGTTGGGGGGTAAGGAGGGGCTCAGGGCAGAGGATTGGGATTTGGGGGGTGCAGGAGTCAGGGCTGGGGTGTGAGGGCTTGGGACAGGGGATTGAGGTGTGTGTGTGTGTAGGGGAGGGCAAGAGGGACTGAAGCCCCCCCTCCAAATTCATACCAGAATGCTACTTGTTCTTCCCCTTCCTGTCACTGTCAAGGAGTGAGAGGAAAGTGAATAGCTCATCTGCTCCCTGTGCAAACCAGCCAGAGTGAGACAAATTCAGCAAACGGGGCGTTTTCCCCTCACTTCCTGACAATGACGGGAAGAGAGCACAAGCAGTGTTCTGATTAAGGATGTTAAAATGTGGTTAATTGACTAGTCGACTAGTCGATGGAATTTTCATCAACTAGTCGACAGGTACTTCCACATTCCTCCTTTGAAATGTACAAGAGCCCCAGCAGGAGGAATGCGGAATTCCATGTACAGCTCGGGACCAGCGGGAAGTCCCGGGCTGCATGTGGGTGCCTTCTTTGAAATTCACAAGAGCTTATTGAATAGTGGACTAGTCTTTAACATCCTTAGTCCTGATATGACTCTGGGGCAGGGGAGCTGCAGTCCCTCCCATGCTCCCTAAGTAGTGCTGGGAGAGGGCTTGGATGTGGGGCAGTCCTCCACCAATGTGGGGAAGGCTCCCTCAGCCAGTCCCTTTCACCTGCCTGGCTGCCTGTTGCTTAGTGTG
Organism: Pelodiscus sinensis; assembly: GCF_052426305.1. Classification (NCBI taxonomy): domain Eukaryota; kingdom Metazoa; phylum Chordata; order Testudines; family Trionychidae; genus Pelodiscus; species Pelodiscus sinensis. Next base: position 18,637,034 of record NC_143071.1, read on the forward strand.
GTAGCCTGCAGGACAGCACGGAGAGCCGGACTGGGAGCACACCAGCCTCCTCCTGCAGCCGAGTAACCCAGCCGGCCTGCTCCTTTCACCTCTCCTGGCAGCTGAATGCGTAAAGCTTCTTAAAGCAGAGATTGTGGCCTTGAGTCAGCTAGAGTGGAGTCTCTTAAAGAACCCAGCATGCACCTGTGCTATACAAATAATGAAATACAGTTGAATGCCAATTATCAGGCTCAGAAGATACTTCCAGATTTCAAAACAATTTTTAATTCTTTGGAAACAACATTCTCATTTTTGGGAAGAATATTTCCATATATCAGACAATACAAATCATCTGCAGACAAGTTTCTGAAATTGAGGATTTGTGTGCAGGGCTACTGATAGGAAAGGGCCAGCTGTCCCTGAGTTCAGCAATTTAAAAGGGCCCAGGACTTCCGGCGGCTGCTGCTGCTGCTAACATGGCAGCGGTAGTGGTTGTTGTCCCAGGCCCTCTAAATCACCACCAGAACCCCAGCTGGCATGGGCTGCGCAGCACTGGAGGACTGGTTGGGGGAGACTAGTCCTCAGCCCCATCCCTTCTGCATAAGGCCCATCCCTTCCAGGGGCCTGAAGCCACCACCATGCCTTGCCAGCTGCCTGGCAATTCTGTTGGCAGCGTTGGTTGCATGTAATAAATTCTGAAGACACTGAGGAAGAAAGGTGTAATTTTCCTAGAAGAAATGATTCATGCTAACTGCTATGGAGAATATAGAGAGTGGGAGTGGATAATTCTTTGACATACTCCAGATGATTTTTTTGGTAAGCTAAAAGTTGTATGTCATGTCATTATTCTGGGCGCTGGTTTTATACTTCTGGGAATGCTGAGAATGTAGGCATGGCACATGGGGAATGCTGGGAATGAGGTAGTAGAGATTCTTGTTGCAAGAACATCACCTTTTTTGCCTTTTCCCGAGCTAAATCTGGCTAGAGACATAAAGGAAACAAGAAGACATTCTACAAATATATTAGAAACAAGAGGAAAACCAAGGACAGGATAGGCCCATTGATCAGTGAAGAGGGAGAAACAATAACAGGAAACTTGGAAATGGCAGAGGTGCTTAATGACTTCTTTGTTTTGGTTTTCACCAAGAAGTTTAATGGTGATGGGATGCCTAAGATAGTGAATGCTAGTGGAAATGGGGTGGGCTTACAAGTTAAAATAAAAAAAGAACAAGTTAAAAATTACTTAGAAATGTTAGATGTCTTCAAGTCACCAGGGGCTGATGAAATGCACCCTGGAAAGCTCCAGGAGCTGATAGAGGAGGTAACTGAGCCTTTAGCGATCGTCTGAAAAATCATGAAAGTTGGGAGAGATTTCAGAAGACTGGAAAAGGGCAAATATAGTGGCCTTCTATTAAATGGGATATAAGAACTACCCAGGAAACTACAGACCAGTTGGTTTAACTTCTGTTCCAGGAAAGATAATGGAGCAAGTAATTAAGGAATTCATCTGCAAAGGTCTGGAAGAAAATAAGCTGATAGGTAACAGCCAGCATGGAACTGTAAAGAACAAATGTCAAACCAATCTGATAGCTTTCTTTGATAGGATATCAAGACTTGTGGATAAAGGAGAAGTGGTGGACGTGGTATACCTTGACTTTAGTAAAGCATTTGACACGGACTTGCATGACCTTCTTATTCATAAACTACGGAAATACAACTGAGATGGGGCTACTATAAGGTGAGTGCATAACTGGCTAGATTACCATTCTCAGAGAATAGTTATTAATGGTTCATAATCATGCTGGAAGGGCATAAGAAGTGGGGTTCTGCAGGGGCCTGTTTTGGGACCAGTTTTGTTCAATACCTTCATCAGCGATTTTTTTAGATGATGGTATAGAGAGTACAATTATTAAGTTTGCAGATGATACCAAGCTGGGAGGGTGTGCAAGTGCTTTGGAATTCAAAATGACCTGGACAAACTAGAGAAATGGTCTGAGGTAAATAGGATGACATTTAATTAGCTAAATGCAAAGTATTCCACTTAGGAAGGAACAGTCAGTTTCACACATACAGAATGGGAAGTGATTGTCTACTGCAAAAAGGGATCTAGGGCTCACAGTGGACCACAAGCTAAATGTGAATCAACAGCGTGACACTGTTGCAAAACAGTGAACGTGATTCTGGGATGCACTAACAGGAGTGTTGTGAGCAAGACACGAGAAGTCATTTTTCTGCTCTATTCTGGGCACCACGTTTCAAGAAAGATGTGGAGAAACGGGAGAAAGTCCAGAGAAGAGCAACAAAAATGATTAAAGGTCTAGAAAACATGACCTACGAGGGAAGACTGAAAGAATTTGACTTGTTTAGTTTAGGAAAGAGAAGACTGAGAGAGGACATGATAGCAGTTTTCAAGTATCTAAAAGGGTGTTACAAGGAGGAGGGAGAAAAATTGTCCTCCTTGGCCTCTAATGACAGGACAAGAAGCAATGGGCATAAATTGCAACAAGGGAGGTTTAGTTTAGACAATAGGAAAAACTTCCTAACTGTCAGGGTGGTTAAACACTGGAATAAATTGCCTAGGGAGGTTGTGGAATCTCCATCACTGGAGATATTTAAGAGCTGGTTGGATTGACATCTATCAGGGATGGTCTAGACAGTATTTCGTCCTGCCATGAGGGCAGGGGACTGGACTTGATGACCTCTCGAGGTCCCTTCCCATTCTAGTATTCTATGATTCCCTGAACTAGCATTAGTATGAACACCAAGTTCTTATAGCCCATATCCCAATCTGAAGTGATGTCTTTTTATTACTGTGTCATTTGGTCCTTAATTGAGAATCTACTTTTTAAAATTTATCCGGAGCCGCAGGTGTCTCTAATGTCATAGAAAATACTGCACATTTCCTGCACACTTTCAGTACCTCTGTCTACCTCTGAAATCAGTCTAACTTGTATTCTCAGTGTCTCTCAGAATCAGGCCATGTACAATGAAACTTGGGGATGATGTTTTTATAAGGGAACACATGCATTATGTAGCACCAATATGCTGCTTTTCTGTAGCCCCCGCAGGGTTTAAAAAAACAATAATTAACAAAAAATCAGTCAAGTAATTTAGACCCAATTTTTAGTTTTTGTACAAATAAAAATGTTTCAATCCTAATGTTAATAAATACATTGCCATCATTTTCTAAAGATTAATTTAAAACACATTTTTTCCATTGGATTTTTAAACATTCTCCCGCAGTATCTGCAGCCTAGGCATTGCAGGATTATGCTAATGCAAGAAAACCAGACAATAGAAACTGCTAGACAGAAAAAAGAAAGTGACTATCTGTTCCCAATGTCCATGTGAGCAGGGAAAGCGAAGTAGTAAACAGCACAATTGATGACCTAGAAACGAAGTGTTTAAAATTCTTTATTTTTTTCAATCTAATTTAGCAGTAACACAGATAAGGGGGTGTGACTGTGTGTGACATTTAACCTGATACTGTTCCTGTAAGTATTATCCTTATTCTATAGATGGGGAAATTGAAGCAAAGAAGGGCTAAGGGACTTACCCAATGTCATACATTAAGTCAGTGTCAGAACTGACAATAGAATCCAAAACTCCTAACTTTATTGTTCTAACTGTTAGACTACTCTCTCCCTTAGGAAATCTTCATGACTTAGTGCCATAGCTGATTTTATGTTAATAGTTCAATAGTCTTATAAATTAAGTCATTACCACGGTCTGTTTTTTTAATGGGTCCATCAAAGAGTAGTACATAAACATTGGTGCTTGTAAACTGGACTGAGCAGCCAATCTGCCAAGACTATGCTTCCTCAAATGTAACAGTTACAGATTTCAAGAATGCTTGTAAAGCAGCTTACAGGGATTGTTCTGACTTTTACAGGCCAGAAAACAAAACTCGGCCAAACCTCCTTCTAAATGGGAGGGGGAGGTGTGGAGGAGAATGAGTAGCCTTGCAGTGAAGCTGTGAGAGCTGAGAAGAATGTAGTACAGGCAAATTCTCTGCCTTACTACGTGTGTTTCTATGGTCACAAAGAGAAGAAAGGACCTGATTGCCATAAAAATGAGGACTGTGTGGCCAGTATTGCTATACCTGGGTCTAGAGTGCACAATAAGAGTTAGCCATTGCTGACATTAGGAAACGGAACAATGAAACAAGTGTTGGCTAGCCCCTAAAAGGATCTATCTATAGCTCTGGAAGAACCTGTAAAAGGGAATTGGGAATACTTGGAGTGTGCCATCTCCATTTCTTTAGTACAAAAGGGCCTGTGCTTTCCTCCTATTATCTAGTTTAATCATCTATCACTTTCAGTGCCGCTTGGAATAGTCAGTTCAATAACCTTTCATGAGAAAAAGAAAGCAGACCCTGCTTTTTAGTAAAGCCATAAAAAAGCAGAACACACATATCATATAGAACATGCAAAATGTATATGTACTTTCTATATAAATATCCATGGAGTTAAATATAATTGGAAAAAAATATAACACTCTGTAATCATTATTGCACACAGGAAATGAATATTCCAAGTGCTGCCCACAATCACTTTTCGCTGGTCATAATTAACTTTTGTATATTCATCTTTTTTAAGTGATCCCTTTCCAATCACTTTTTTTCATTTAGTTTCTCTCATCGTCATAAGAACTTCAAAATATGGTCATTTTCTAACATCTGACATACAACATATAGGGAAAAAAATGAGCACAATTAATTATTTTCTAAATGTAAGAATATTTCCCATCTACTAGCTTTAAGTTTTAAAAATTATTTTCCCTGAATGCTTATACATGCTACACAATCAAAAATAGATTAAAAACCTCTTTAATGCCTCACTACAGAACTCTGGATATGGTAAAAGAGAAAGGAAAATTACATTGTGCATACAATACCTGCTTTAAAGTGCTCCCACTCAAATTCTCATTTCTGCACTACCAGCAGCAGTACATTCTGACTGGGGCTGACTGAAAGGCACATGCAGAGAGGTCAAATAGTTCCCCTGGAACTGTCGCCTATTGCAAACCATTCAGAAGGCGGAAGCTTACTACAAATTGAGCTTTAGCTCTACCAGCACATATGTTATCATCCCAAGAAGAGACAGTATATCCTTACACCAAAGGCACTGGGAGCATTAATAAAATATTTTCAAAACTGTGCATATAGGCTTGCAAAAATGAAGCAGTTACCACTAATTCCTATTACATACACATCTTCCCTATCACAAAGGCCCCGCAGGCTTGAATGAAGTGAATCAATAACGGAAAGGAAAGGAAAAGAAAGGAAAGGAAAGGAAAGGAGGGCATTTTGTAAATAGTTTTAGCAGCGAATTTGGAAAGTGATAGTAACCTGCTTAGCCATCCAGTTCTATACCTCTATACAAATACTGCAATTTCCAGAGTAATAATCCAAAACCCTAAGATAAAATTTTAGCCCACTATTCTAGAATACTGTAGTATTTTTACAAAATAAAGATAAAAACAAGGAAAATAGTTTTAAAGCTAAGCCACAAATAATCAGTGTATCCCGTTGCAGAACAGGTCTATGTTCCGTGGATTTTCAAGTACTCTAAACAATTGGCATGATTTTCTTTTAATCTCATTCTTGATATTTTCTATTCAGTTTTCTTTCCCTATCCCAACCATGGGACAGATAGGGGTGAAGTGTTCTTTCTTTGAATTTCTTTCTTAATTCTTCGGAAATAACAAGAGGGTTGGATTCCTGTGGGTTCCTGCTCTTCAGAGTATCCTAATAATAATAATATTTTATTTCCATAATGTCTTTCATGTAAGGATCTCAAAATGCTTTACCAACATTATTCAGTTCAGTCTCCAAACAACCCCAAACAGTGGATATTGTTAAACCTATTTTATAGATGTGGAAACTGAGACACGTAGAAATTAACAGTTCAATTCATTAACCCTTAGGAGTTCAGAATTCCCATTAACATTAATAGAAATTCCATGAATGCAGTGTTTGTGGGAAAAGGCCTATAACTGATTTTTCCAAGAAATCCCGACTCTGGTCCCCTGCTCAGGATCTATTTTCAACTTTACCTTTATTTAGAGAATATCTAAAAGTTAAATGTACTTAATTTTAAAAAATCCAAACAGGAAGTAAAAAACACACACGTTACACTAAATGCGTCATGATCTTACACTGATACAGCTCTTGTCCTCCTATAACCTCTTCCCTTCCCTTGTTTGTCATTGTTCTGATTTTCTGTATATTCTAGATTGTAAAATTCCAGAGATCTCTCATTTTATTTGCATCTAAAATTTCCAGGGCCAAGGAAATGCTGACGCCGTAACTGTTGGAGGCAGGTGAAGTGCTCACCCCTTCTGTCTCCCTGTGCTCTAGGATAGGGCACCAAAACCCAGGGGAGGTGCTCCTGGCAGGGGGCACCCTGGGATACATGGCACATTCTCCCAGCAGGGCCAAGCCAAGGCCGGCCGAGTTCCTGGCAACAGGGTGGATGCCCAGCGTGGTCCTGAAGCAAATGACATGTGCCAGCCAGGCACTGGCAGGACTTCACCCCACAGCCCTTATTTTGCCTTTAACCTCCAGCTCCATTATAAAAGCAGTCTGGGTCCTGCACTAGCCATGCAAGGTCCCAGGCTCAGATCTGGGTGGTGGCCTGGCTCCTCACGACTGGCTGCAGCCCCTCCTGCTGATCATGTCTGGGAGGATTCATCACCAGTTCATAGAGAGAAGGTGCTCCAGGGCAGCTGAATAACAGCATCTCAGTTTTCATGCTGCTTTAAAGAGTCACCGCCTGCCTCACCTGCCCAGTGACACCGCCCAAGCTTTGCCTGGAGGCTTTCCCCACTGCTCCCATTGGCCAGAATCTGACCAATGGGAGCAGCGGGAGGTGGTGCCTGGGACCTGTGTGGGGCCCAAAGACAAGTAAGTGCCCCCCACCCCGTCATGCACAGACCCCTGCACCTCAGCTCTCTCACCCCCCCATTGAGTTCCCGCACCTGCAGCCTGCTCCTGCACCTGCTCCCCCTGCCAGACAGCCTACCCCCCAGCCCACTCCTGTACCCACACTTTGTTCTGCACCCTCCCTCCTAGCCACACACTGCACCATCCTTTGCTCTTGCCCCCTTCCCCTGGCCAGACAACTTATTCCTAGCTTGTTACTGCACCCTACCTCCCACCCAGACCTTGCACCCTCACCCTCTCCTATATCCCACCTCCCACTCATATCCTGCATCCTCATTCCTCTTACTGGCAGCAGTCCCACACACTGAACCCACATTTTTGTACCAATCCCAGGGGGGAGGTCCCCAAAATCCACTAACCTTGGAACCCCAGAAGAGTAAATCTGGCCTCTTGAAAATCCTGAACCTCAGCCCTCCCTGTCCCATCCTCTCCCCCAGTGGGGCTGCAGTGCCAGGGGAGTGAGATATCTCAGTTGGGAGCCACGTCAGTGAGGGTTGGGGGCTTTTGGAGGGTTTTTTTTTCCTTTTCACTTGTGTGGCCCCCAACTGATTTTTTTGTGGGTCAGTGGCTCTCGACCAAAAAATGGTTCCCTCCCCCGCCATAAATAAAGAAAACACGGGAACCTTTTTTGCTGGACATAAATTAATATTTACTTTATTGTAAATGAAGCTCGATAAACTAACCTGAGAAAGTTAAAGTGCTTAATCTGTTTAATTATTTGAATAAATACTTCCTTTTTTACTGGTTAAATTAAACTGTTCTCCCTAGCTGCAGCATTAGACAAATGGCTTGGGCATGATTATGTAATTAACGGTGAGTTTCCATTAACAACTTATGGTCCATGGAAAGGTTTGCATTGAGCCAGGTGGGCAACAGGCAAAAAAAGTTTGAGAACCACAGTATTAGAGGGATGGGGAAGTGGGGCTGGTGGCAACGTGGCAGGGCAAGGGGAACGGCCCCCTCCACCTGCAAGGAGCAGCCCAGGTCCAGCCCTGCTGGCTAGAAGCCCTGTCCGTGTTCACCTAGCGCTGGCCTCATGGAGCAGGTTGAGCAGCAGCAGGCAGGGGCAGCCGAGGGAGCAGGGGGCCATGGCGGCTGTGCTGCCCACCAAGATCCCACAAGGTAATTTCTATAAAACCTTTATTACTTTTCAGTATGTTACAACAAAATCATTTTACCAATCACTGTTTCCACTCAAATTTTTCATTAACCTCTCACGCACACTCATTGCATGACCATTTTGAATGCCTTTTTATTTAAATAAAAATAAAAAGCACCCCTTTAGAAATTCCTGCATACCTGCCTGCTCTCTCCTCTAAATTCATCTCCTTTGGCAGTCCTCTTAGTAAAGACCTCCTATACTCTCTTAAGTGTCACCCTCCACATGCAGCGATTTGATAACCCTTTGCGAATGACCCACAAAGTGGTGCTGGCTTATTCAGTGTGCTAAGGGCACCACATGCTGAGTGCTGTGCAAGGCGCAGGACACGCTTCCTGCTGCGAGGAGCCTGTTTGAAGGATGCTCCTACCCCATGGGCATTATCCCTGGTCTTGCCACTTTGTGTTGCCAGTAGCATGGTAGGGCCTCCTGCAGATTGGCCGCAGCAGCAATACTGCCCCTTGCAATGAGGTCTGCCAGTAGCAGTCTTTAAGGGCTCTGCCATGCAACTGGCCGGGGCATGCACAAGAAGCCTTAGTGCAATGCTTTAGCCTTAGTGCAATGCTCAACAAGCGTCTCCAGTTGCAATCCGTAGGCGGCCTCCTCCCAGAACCTGGCACGCGCTAGGCAGACCCCGCCCAGAGAGGCGCTAAGAAAGGGCGGACGTACAGCGTCTACCCTCATCCGCATCAGACCTATCACAAGGCGGGACCCCGCAGCCCGGGAGCGAACTGACCAACCAGGCGACGGCGTCTTGAGCCGTGGCTGAAGTCTCATACTTGGCGCCCGGGGGGGGGGGGGGGATGCATTTCCCCGCAACAAAGATGGCGGCTCTAGCGCTGTTAGGGTAGGTGGCGTGGGGCGCTGGCGGGGCGCCCTGAGGAGCTGCTCAGCCCGCCTAAGGGGGAACAGGGAGGAGTTGAGGGCGAGGCTGGTAAGTACCGCGCAGGCAGCGGGATGACTTGCTGGGCGCAGGAGATTCCCCTTCCCTCCCCGCCGGGCTCCCTGGTTGCTGGGGTGCAGCGGTGGGGGCTGCTCTGCCCCGGGGGGGGCAGTTCCCGTTGGGTTCACTTCTCCCTGCCCGTTGGGCGCCCTGGGGGGCTGGAGAAGGGCTCGCCAGGTTGGGCGCTGCCTGGGTGTCTCAGTTGGTCTGCATTCCCCTCCCCCCGTCTTTATCCCTCAGCCCTGAGACCTGGAGCTTTTCTCTCTAGCGCTGCTCTGAGCTTCTCTCCTCCCTGAGGGCGCAGAGGGGCGGTGTCACCAGCAGCGTTCACGCTGTTATTGCAGGTTCTCCTCTCTCTGGTATGTTTTCCTAATTCCCCAGCTTTGGGAGTCATGGGATGACACACAATCTTACTTGAAGGCAAAGAGTACGTTTTTTTCCTGGCGGGGTTGAAAAATATTACCCAGTTGTACTGTACTGGTTCAGAAACACAGGAAAATGAAAATGAGAACCCTCAACATGTATCATTATTTTAAAAAAGTGCCTCTCTTCTCTTCCTCCCCCCCTTCTGTGCCTGGCATATGATTTTTCAATGCTTAGGTTTGGCAGTACTGCACTTGTTTCATGACACTTGATTACATTAGAGAACTTCACTTTTGCAAGTACCTTCAACACTTGTGGCACATTTTGCAGCCACACACCCAAGTGCTTTCTTCCCAGTGCTGCAAAATTTCCCCAGCATTGCTTCAGCTGCACTTGTTCTGTGCACACCTCCGCTATTACAACTTGCCTAAGTTCTTTGGCTCTGTGGCACAGAGAGAAAACACTGCCATTTCAGCTGCCATTGTGCAATTCATTCTCCTAACACAGACCTATAGTGTCTTCACTGAACTCTCTACTCAAGATTCTGTGCTCCAAGCCTTGGAAGAGAAGTTATATTTCTCTTTTAACAGAAAACTTGGTGGGAAGTTGTGTTCAGAACTGTGGGATAGATACTAATGCATTATGAGCACAGGAAGTGCTGTGTGGACCTAAAACAGGATGGCTAGCATGTATGGTGCACATTGGCAATTTGCACTGGTTTATTTTATTGTAGGTCAATCTTAGGGATTGACTCAAAGGATAGCTAGAGTCCCTCTTTTCCAGTTTGCCTTGGTGTTCCGCTGAGCTCCAATGGGAAAAGTGTCTGCACTGTGATCTTAGGGTATGTCTACACTTGCACCCTCTTTCGAGAGAAGTATGCAAATGCAGCTGAGCGAAATTGTAAATGAAGTGTGTATATGAATTTCCCATGCTTCATTTGCATATTCGCGTTATGGTGCTATTTCAAAATGGCACTATTTCAAAATAACAAATGTTGTGTAGACACGGTTATTTCGAAAGAAAACCCTTCTGAAATCTTATTTCTCCTACAATGAGGTTTACCAGTTATTTCGGAAGAAGGGTTTTCTTTCAAAATAACCACATCTACACAGCATTTGTTATTTTGAAATAGCTCTTTTTCAAAATAGCGCCATAACGTGAATATGCAAATGAAGCGTGGGAAATTCACATCCGCGCTTCATTTGCAATTTAGCTCAGCTGCATTTGCATTCCTCTCTCAAAAGGGGGTGCAAGTATAGACATACCCTTAGTTTGTATACAGTCTTTTTTGCAGGATTTTTACCATCTTGCAGTTCATTTCTGGTCTGCTTAACTTCCTTGAATTTTCATGCTTTAAAGGGATTTGATCTTTCTAGTTCTGAGGCTGCATGTTATTTCCATTGTGCTATTGAAATAAACTCTGTGCACAGATTTTTTTCCAGCTGAGGAAATTTAATTTAATATTTATTATATAGGTAGCACCAGTGGACCCAACAGTAATCAGGGCACTCTGGGGAATTGTTCAAACATAAAATGGGAGAGTCCCATGCCCTGCAGTAAACCAGAGAGTGCTGAAGGGAAGCACTATATAGAAAGATCAGAAGAGATTTCAAAAACTGACTGTAGACTTTAAATATCTCATTAAAATTCACCATAAAATGCTTCCTAATAGGAAGAGCTTATAAATAACTGCTTTATGATCACCTGCACTAAAACAAAAGCCTCTCTCCGAAGGGCAAAGATTTGTACATGGAGGGGTGGCTGCAGGTTTGAATAATAGAAACTGATTGAGTCATCTTTCCAAGGGAGATGTCTGTTCTTCATGGCATTACATTTGCTTTGGGGATGTTAAGTAGCGATTAACTAGCTGATCAAGTATTCGGAATTTCCATTGTCTACTCCTTTAATTGATAAAGGGGGGCATTCGCTACCCCCACTGCGTCTCTGCAGTTTAGTAGGAGCTGGGTGTGTAGGCAGCCTGGCTCGTACTACATTTAAACTGCAGAGCTGTAGTGGGGTTAGGTCCCAGGAGCGGCATGAGCCAGGACTAAGCATTCCTGGCTCATGCTGGCTCTGGGACTGCTGTGCTTCTGCCTCCTCTGCCCCCGCAACACAGAGATGGTGGTGGGGGGAACCGGCTTTTAAGCCAGCTACCCACCGGCTCCTGCTTCCCCCTCCTTGCTTTCTCTGATACAGTGGGAGCAAGGAGGGGGGAGGAAAGCAAGTAGTTGAGTGGTGACTCCACTACCTGATGAGCCTAAGTTTATTGGGTAGTTGACTACTAAGTAGTCACTTGCATCCCTAATTTGCATGATGCTTTTATTAAGAGTAGAGGCCTACTTAATGAAAATTCACTTTTCCTTAGCCTCTATACAGTTGTACGGGTGCTGTATATAGGATGACTGACACCCTCCATTCTTCATCGCCACATGGCTGAACTGCACAAGTGTTGTGTATATCGGTTATTAAAAAAAAAAAAAACCTTTGGGATGCTTCAACTTGGAAGCTTTTACATTTTTAAAAAATCATTTAGATTTTTCATTAATAGCTGCTGAACTTCCTTGGGCTATAGTGCCTGCCAAAGTACAGTAGCCTGCATCTGACCCACTTGTTGGATTACTGCATGTACTGTGCTCGAATTAGAGCAATCAGCCAAGTATTCATAGTTGGCATGCTTATTTTTGCATAAAATGCTTTTGTGTTCTGTACACTAATGCTTCACATGTCTTCAGTTCATTTAATATCAAATCACCTTACAGACACACAAACCTCACAGCACCTCTTTTGAGATAGGTATTATCCCTGTTTTTGCAAATGAGGAAATTGACAGGGACAGGTTAATTGTCTTGTCCTAGGTCATGCAACAGGTCAATGACAGAGTTGTGAATAGAAGCTAGGAATCCAGACTTTCCTCACACTAATCCAGGGATGGGCAATAATTTTTAAAAGGGGGCCACTTCAGAAGCTTCTGAAGTGGCCTCAGTCAGAAGGGGTGGGTCCAGTAGACTTATTGTGCTTCCTCTCCCCTCCCTGCCCTGATTGGCCTGAGGGTGGGGAGCTTGCAGAGTGCTCCCCCACCCCCACCAAAGGCATATGGCAGCTAGAGATTGATGCTGGCTGTTTTAAAACAGCTGGAGCATCTCTCTAGTTGCCATGTGCTCTTGTGGAGGCGAGGAGACTTTGTGTGCTCTCGTGCCCCAAGACCCTGATTGGTCTGCTGGTGGGGGAGCGGCAAGGTGGCTGTGGGCTGGATCCACCAACTTGGCGAGCTGAATCCCTCCAGTGGAGGGCCCTTTACCCACCCCTGTTCTAATCTGTAGATAGCATTGATGGATGTTGTTTCTTTTCTTTGTAATTGTGGTTTTGGTCTGATCTGCATAATGTTCTCATTCAGTATTCAGACATGGCAAAATCACATGCCCAGGGATTTTTTAGCATTTGTTGATAGTGATTACATGATTATTTGTCCAGTAAGTGTGGAATCTTTGCTCTTTGTTCAGAATACTACTGTGTGAATGGGGGAGGATGTCTTTCAAGATAAGCTGGGATCGATGGATTTTGAGAGCCTGTGGCGTGCGTTACCTTTTCCTCTCTACTCACTATATTGAGTCAGCCCTGTAACTTTGTCAGTCTTTGCCAATTTGTGGTGAGAGAGTCTAGACTGTAGATCTCTTAAGCAAACTTGTTGTAATAATGTCCAAATGATAGGCTAGACTAGCACCATTCTGTCCTTTGCACACAAGGGCTGTACTTTGTTTTGAATGTATTTATGAGACAATTGAATTTGTTATTGTTCATTTGATATTTGCTTCTGGGGAACTCTTGAAGGAAAAAAAATTCCGCAGATATTGTAGTTGTTAAATACCTGCAGGTAGTAAATACTGCAAAGTACTGGTGTATGTCTGGTTACATACAGTAACAAAATGTAATTATGCATGCAGTAATCTTGTTTTTAGACTGGTACTAAAGAGCGTGAGTTGGTCTTATATCAGTGGGGCTAGTCTAGGCAAGCAGGATGAATTTGGGAAAGGAATCTTTGAATACAGCTTACAGTCCCCAGTCTTTGTGGCTATGTTTAGACTGCAGGCTTTTTGCGCAAGCTTTTCTCAGAAGAGATCATACTGCAAAAACACATCGAAAAAGTGATCTGCTTTTGCGAAAGAAAGCATCCAGACAGCATGGAGACTCTCTCAAAAGTAAGCTCTGATTGCTATGTGCAGAATGGCCACCTGTGCTTTTTCCTTTTTCTGCGAAAAACCTCCTCTTCCCCACTCCCATACACCTTTTTGCGAAAAAGCTCTTTTGCAAAAAGGCGTTCGTCCTCATAGAATGAGGAATACCTATCCTGGAAAAAAACCCCTGTTCTTCCATTTTTTTTTTCCTGCAAAAGCACACTTGAGGTGTGGACGCTCTGAGTTTTTTTGGAAAAATGGCTGTTTTTCTGGAAGAAAAAAAAACTTGTTAGCGTAGACATAGCCAATCTTCCCTCCTCCAGTGTTTATCTACTGAGGGACTTATAAGGACCCCATTACCACAGCATCATGATGTTGGGTATCTGTCACTTCTTTGGTACTATCCATCCTTGTGTGCATACAGTGTGAAGTGTTTTAGTATTATGTTTGCTCTTTTGGGGTCTCATCCTAGGAAGTCGCTGAAGACTCACCACTACTGTTGAAGCTCATGGGACAGGAGAGCTCTCATCACTTTTCAGAATTGAGTTCCAAATTGGGCTATAAATATTAGGTTATTTTCTTTATTTTGTCTCATATTAAATATAAGGACATGCTACTTCCCTATATCGTGGTCTTAGGAGATGTGTAAGCAGTGAAATAGAGTAGACAAAGGAGACCTCCAAAAATCTAGCCTTTGCCAAAGGAATTAAAGTAGTATATGTTTTCTTTCTGAAATATTTTATTTTAGTATTACATCTTGTATTTTAAGAAGATGGGAAGTAATTTTCAGTATAATATACATTAATCACAATATGTTATACCTCCCTAAACTGGGATTCTCTGCTCTGGCAATATCCATAGTTTGGCAGGATGGCAACTTGTCAGGAGCCCCATGGTGGAGAGCGGGGGGGAACAAGAGGTGGCACAGCGGGGAGTTCTGGCTCCAGGAGAAGTGGGCCTGGGGACCTCCGGCCCTGGCAACAGCTGGGGAGCTCCAGTCCCAGTGGCAGTGGGGCTGACGGCGACCAGGGAGCTCTGGCCTCAGGGAATCCCAACCAGGTCAGCGGCAGGGGGTCGTGGTGCTGGAGCTGAGCCGCAGCGGAGCCAGAGCCTAAGCCCATGTCTGAGCCAGGGTCAGCGGGGCCAGAGGAAGCTGGAAGCAGCCTGTAGTAGGGAGGGGCTGCAAGGCCAATGATAGCAGATCTCCCCTGATCAGGTCAGGTCTGAGGGTGCTGGACCAGAGAGGACCAACCTGTATTATCTTCCCTACCCTGTAGGGTTGCTGCATCCCTGTCAATCACATTGACTTTGTTAATCTGCATCTGATATATCTTTAGGTTTTTGTATTTATAAAAGCATGCCTAAGCCTCTGGTTGACTTTTTTTTTTAAACTACTATTGATTTATTGTAACATACTGCTTAATATTAGCTTATTTAGGTGAAGCCTCTCAGGGACCTGATACAAAGTCCATTGACGTCAATGGCAAGACTTCCAAGCTGTAGCTCACAAGTAATTAATGTAAACTTTAAGATAACATTTTCACCCACCAAGAGTGTACTAGTATTTAATAAAGACTGGTCAGCTTTATGTTCATGTTGTAATTTTAAAATGTTTTTTGGAGAGGATGAAAATCCTCCTCTTTCAAGGCATGAGCCAACAAGCTACAGGCATTAAAAAGAAGCTTCCTGTATTGGCAGGTTAGTGTATAATAATTGCTCAGTTTAGACCAATTGTACTTTGAAGTACCCGATCTTGCCAGGGAGGATACTGGATTAGACTAGATGGATCACTGGCCTGCTCTAGTCTGGCAGTTATTACTTCTCTAACTAGGACAAAAATAAAATCAAAGGTGTATATTTTAGAGATGTTAAATTTCAGTTAATCAGCTAATCGAGTAGTTGATGGAATTTCCATTGACTATTTGATTATCTGATAAGAGTGTAGGAGGTGCTTGTTATCCCTGCTGTACCTCTGCCTTAGAAATGTAGTAAGAGCTGCCTGCAGCTCTTGCTATATTTCAAAAGCAGAGGTGCAGCGGGGAACCCGGCGTGAGTAGGGACTGAAGCAGCTCCAGGTTACCTGCTGCGCTTCTGCCTCCTTGCACCATGGGGGGAACCGGCTTTTAAGCCATCTCCCCTCCAGCACTGGCTCCTGCTTCCTCCCCTTGCTGCCTCTGATATAGAAAAAAGGGGGCGGGAGGGAAATACAAGTAGTCGACCTGACTACCCGAGAAACCTAGGCTTTTTGGGTAGTTGACTATTTGACTACTCTTACACATCCCTAGTATATTTAGGGCCTGCTCTTGCTAACACTGTGTGTTGGAAGTAATCCCATCATTTGTATGACTAAAGACTGTTTACCTGAGGGAGCTTTTGCAGACCAGACTTCCTTCTCAGATTCATGTTCCCCATACTTGCTGTTTGATTTCTGCTCTAGGTCCCTGCCCTCACTGTAACCTAGACATGCCTTTGGTTTCAAAATTCAGTACATTCCTTACTGATTTCGAGGCAGAATGAGTCTCTTCTTCTGTTAGCTAATAAAGTGAACCCCTATGGAATAAGCTGAGAGCTTGTCTACATGAGACTTTATTGCACAGAAAACCAGTCTGAATTTACAGCACATAAGCTTACAGCATAGTAACATTCTGTGTAGACATTGCTACAGTGTACTAAAATTTCATGTTCCATGTCAAAGCACTCTACAGATCTATAGCCCACACAAGTCCTTTCTGTGTGCCTAGTGCACTGTAGATTCAAACTTTGGCTGCCACATAGTAACATCCATACAAGGGATGTTACTAAAATCCTGCTCCAGCCCCTACGGGTTAACTGGAACTGGTAAGCATCTCCCATTAAGAGTGATGTTTACTGGTTAACCTTTTATATCTCAGATCCTTTACAGACAAGCCCAAGACTCATCTACAGCCACAGAACGGTGGAAATGCCACAGGAATATTTCTTAAGTACTGTTTTGTTGTCCGTTTTTAAGCATCACTACTTTGTGTTTATATGGTTACTTTCAGAAGATCTCAGCAGCCTGTTAATGAACTATACCACACAGCTCCCCTGAAGTAGGCAAGTATTAGTCCGGTCTAGAAAGTAGGGACACTGAGGCACAGAGGTTATGGTTTGTCCCAGATCAAATGGTGAATTAGAGGAAGAAACAGAAGCCAGCAGTAATACTGCTTGTTGACCTGCTCTGATTACTGTACACAGTAAAATCTGAGCCTTAACACAATTAACAATACCGCTTTAAGTGCTCCATGAAGCTGCGGCCAACCGGGGACAGGTAGATAAATAAAGCACTGGCATCTAGCCAGGGGCTAACTCTGGTGAACCATCTCTGGCTTATTGCCCACCCCTGAGCTAGATGCTAAATACTAGTGAGTAGGAAGACCCTATGGCATTGCTATATAAGAAATCCAGTTTTAATCCAAGCCATTCTTTTCAAGGCAGCTATTTTTTCTCTTATTTGTTTTCCTCATGTTTCAAGTCTAGATGGTATATCCTTCTACACTTCATCATTTCTGGCAATGAAATGTTCAGACTCTGTCTTCTGTGTAGATGAAATCTAGATTGGGGATTATATTTAAATGAAATGAAAGCATTAGGAATTGAACACTCCAAAGAAAATTCTGTAGTCAGGAATATTTTCCCCCTCCTGAAATACTTGTAATATAGAATAGTGATAGAAATGTAGCCGTGTTAGTCTGGGGTAGCAAAATGCAGGACAATGTAGCACTTTAAAGACTAACAAGATGGTTTATTAGATGATGAGCTTTCGTGGGCCAGACCCACTTCCTCAGATCAAATAGTGGAAGAAAGTAGTCACAACCATATATACCAAAGGATTTTTAATTGTATCCTTTGGTATATATGGTTGTGACTACTTTCTTCCACTATTTGATCTGAGGAAGTGGGTCTGGCCCAGAAAGCTCATCATCTAATAAACCATCTTGTTAGTCTTTAAAGTGCTACATTGTCCTGCATTTTGCTTGTAATATAGAAGATTTTGAAGCACAATTTCCAGGTGTATTGATAGTGTTATTGTCTGACTTTTTCCTTTCCAGCTACTGCCATTGTACATCTTGTATAACGTATCCAGTGTGTTGTTTTTATTATTGGATTATATAACTTAAATTCATCCAAACAGTATTATGAGGCTCATTCAGTTAATGTTCTGCAGTACTTTGAAATACTTGGGGGAAGGATACTTAACAAATGCAGAATATTATTACTAATATATGAAAATTCTGATTTAAAAAATATACTTTAAAATGCCTAGATTTGGGGAGACCATGTTTAACTCTCAAGATGGTTATTTTAATGTTCAGCTGGACACCTTTGGAGGCTCAGCATCTGATGTTCAGGCATGTGTTTCAAATGCTGCTTAGCTGATTGTTGGAAACTTGTTGACCTTCAGGTCAAAATACAATTGTCATTTGTTCTCCCAGAGTTTTTCTGGGTAAAAGGGGTAAGGTAAGGGCGGTGGGAAAGTTTTGATTTGCATTTGGAAGGGTTCAGTTTGTTGGACATTGGGTCGGATTGTTTTATATTGAATGTGCATGCGGCCCATGCAGTGGTTGGATGCGTTATTATACATTGAAATAAAGAGAGAATATTCTAAATTAAAACTATGAACCTCTGTATGTTCCTCTAGGTAATTATTAGCTCAGTTCTGCAGAATTCTCACAGAATTGGCACAACATGGAACATGTTGAGAACTAACTGAATGTTAAAGACAGCACTTACACTGACTGTACCACTTGACTGAGCTTGCAAGGCTTTTCACCCAGCCTGATGGCATTTCTCTGTGTGAATGTAATGCAATAACATTTGAACGCTACATCCACTCAGTTCCAGAATTCCAAGGACTAGGTAGACCCCTACGGATTTTTTGAGGGGAGGCGGGGATCTGAAAACCAGAAAGGGGGTAGGCGGGAGTGCAGTTTGTCATCTGCTTAGCAGAGTCATAGCTTCAGATACTTTTGTAATTGTCTACTGTTCAAAGAGACAATTTATGGTACCCATTTACACCCATATCTCATCTCTGCCTGACCTACCAGTGGAGTTTAACATGCTGACATCCTGCATGACTTATCTTCTAGACAGAAGGAAGATAAATTAGTAGTATTGAGTGGGTAAGGGGAAAATGCAGGGGGCCACCCATAGCCTCTTGCCTGGGAGGACTTGATCTCAGCAAGGAAAGAGTAGGGCATAGAGAGTTCCAGGGGTAGTATATGGGGCTGCGTGTGCAGAGGCTTTGGTGTAGGAGGAAGTAGAAGACTCTGGTATGGGAAGAAGGAATGGAGGTGCATAGAGACGCTAGAATGTGGGGAGGAGTGGTATGAGGGTGGGAGGAAGAAGATAGCAAAGTTGCCATGCCAGTATAGTCCCTTTAGTGAGTATTAACTCTGCCTCAGTTTCCCCCATCCTTTAATCTGTAGGACTGACCTGCTCTCCAGCCAGACCACTTTTCAGAGTATAGCCCTCTTCCGGGGCACAGAATCAATTTACAAAGACCAAGAGAAGGGTATAAAAATCTAGGGCTGTTAATTCACATAATTTTTTAATTATGTGAGATTTAAATTAATTATGATTAAAAATTGTGATTAACTGCACTTTTAATCACATTGCTAAATACAATACCAATTTAAATGTATTAAATTTTTTATATTTTTCTGTATTTTCACAAATATTGATTTAAATTACACTACAATACAGAGTGTATGGTGCTCACTTTATATTATTTTATTCCTAATACTTGCACTGTAAAAACAACAAAATAAATAGTATTTTTCAGTTCATCCAATATAAATACTATAGTGCAATCTTTCTTATGAAAGTGCAACTTACAAAAGTAGATCATAGAATCCTAGGGCTGAAAGAGACCTCAAGAGATCGAGTCCAGCCCCCTGCCCAAAGCAGGACCTACCACTAGCTAAATCATCCCAGTCATGACTTTGTCAAGCTGGGACTTAAAAACTTCTAGGGATGGAGATTCTACCACCTCCCTACGTAACCCATTCTAGTACTTCACCACCCTCCTGGTGAAATAGTTTTTCCTAATATCCAACATAGACCTCCCCCACTGTAACGTGAGACCATTGCTCCTTGTTCTGCTATCTTTCACTACTGAGAACAGCCTCCCTTCATCCTCTTTGGATTTTTTTGTTACATAATTGATCTCAAAAACAAAACAATGAAAAACTTTGAACTAAAAGTTCACTCAGTCCTACTTCTTCTTCGGTCAATTGCTAAAGCAAACAAACTTGTATACATTTATGAGAAATAATGCTGCCCACGTCGTCTTTACATTGTCAGCTGAAAATGAGAATAAGTATTCACATGGCACTTTAATTTACATGCCAGATATGCTAAACATACATATGTCCCTTCATGCTTTCGCCACCATTCCAGAGGACATGCTTGCATACTGATGACATTCCTTTTTTTTAAAAAAAAGCATGAATTACATTGTGATTGAATTCCTTGGGGGAGAAATGTATGTCTCCTGCTCTGTTTTACCTACTTTCTGCCATATATTTAATGTTCTAGAGGTCTCGGATGATGACTAGCACATGATATTCATTTTAAGAACACTTCTACTGCAGATTTAACAAAACCCGAAAAAGGTATAAATGTGAGATTTCTAAAGATAGCTACAGCTCTTAAGGTTTAAAACTCTGAATTGCCTTCCAAAATCTGAGAGAGATGAGGGGTGGAGCATGCTTTCAGAAGTCTTAAAAGAACACCACTCCAAAACAGAAAACTGCAAAATTCAAACCACCGGCATCTTACTAAGATGATGAAAATGGACATGTGTTGGTCTGCTCTGCTTTGAATCATTATCAAGCAGAACCTGTTATCAGTATAGACATATGTTCTCTGAAATGGTGATTGAAGCATAAAGGGACTGTAAGAGTTCTTGTTCAGTCCTGAGTCCCTGCCCAGTGTTCGGCCCTGTACGTCCTAGCCCAGTGGCCCCTTTAAGACCAGGGCTGGAAGGTAAGCCAACAGACAAATAATTCCTCAGTCAAAATGGTGGTCCGGGCCCTGGTTCAGGGTGAGGCAGGCAAGCAAACAGTTTCTGCAGGACAAGTGGAAAGGGGGAGGCTGCCACCCAAATGCAGGGGGGGCACGAGGGACATGGGCCTTCTCTACTCCACCATGTCCCTGCCCACGGCTCTAGAAATGGCAGTCTCGCTGCCACTGGGGTCAGCAGGGGATCCACACCGAAGCCTGCTGAACCAGCTTAAAGGGTAATCAGATCCCCCTGATCATCCATTGCTTCCCCTGGGCCACTTCTAGACTCCCCCTCTGGTTGTATCTGTTCCCCTGGTCTGGGCGGGTCCCCAGGGTCTGTATGGATCCAGTCTAGACGTAGGGAGAAAAGGGTTTCCTCCTCTGGGTCAGGGCCTGGTGGCGAGGGCCAGTCATCCGCCTCACTGGCTCTTCAGCCTTCTCAGGGTAGCCCCCTACTGAGCTTCTGGGTCTACCTTTTATACTTCCTACCCTTCTCCCAGGCTGCTGTGGACTTAAAGGGGCAGGCTCGAGCTTAGCTCATCTGGGTTCAGAGAGGGGTTCTCCCTCCTCAGGGTCAGTGACTGGCCATCCCTGCTCACTACTGGGACAAATGAATCTTTAGCACAACTGGCACGTAAATATCTTGCAATGCTGGCTACAATAGTGCCATTCAAATGCCTGTTACCACTTTCAGGTAACATTATAAAAAGAGAAATGGGCAGCATTTAAGGTTGCCAGGTGTCCGGTTTTGAACTGGACAGTCCAGTATTTGAGCTTTCTATTTGGGCAACAAATTTAAGAAAATATAAATGTCCGGTATTTTCTAAATAAGATGTAATGTAGATTGTGATGTAATGTGAAGTGTGTCCAGTATTTTTGTTGAAACCATCTGGCAACCCTAGCAGCGTTATCTCCAGCAAATATAAACAAACTTGTTTGTCTGAGTGATTGGCTGACCAAGAAATAGGATTGGATTTGTAGGCTCTAAAGCTAATGAGGTTTTTTTTACTCAATGACTCCGCAGCCACAGAGCCTGGTTCACCATTTGCAGCCAAGGGGAGCTGCAGGAAGCAACGTGGCCTGGACCACTGCTTCCTGTGGTTCCCTGTGGGTCCCTCGAACCTTGTGGCTGCAGAGCCATTAAACAAACAAACTGGAGCGGCTCATTGACAGCTTTCTCATAGTGGGCGTGCGGGAAACTGAGAAACACTGCTCTTAAGTTTTACTTTGTTTTATTTTTGAGTGCAGTTATATTTTCTACATAATTCTACATTTATATGTTAAACTTTCGCGATGAAGAGATTGCACTACAGTACTTGTTTGTTTTTTTACAGCCCTAAAAAACTCAAACATCAGCCCAGGTGAGCTCAGCTGGCAGCCACCTCACTGTGGCGTGACTCTGCTGCTGTAGACAGTTTTCCTGTCTAACCACAGGGTTCTGTGCATAGGTCAATCTCACAGTCTAAGGCAGAGGTGGGCAAATGGCCCTCCGAGGGCTGGATTCGGCCCGCCAAGCCAGTGGATCCAGCCCCCAACCACTTTGCCGCTCCTTCAGCCCCAGGCCAATCAGGGCCTGAGGGCGGGGGAGCATGTGAAGTCTCCTCACCTCCACAAGAGTGCACGGTGGCTGTTTTAAAACAGCTGGCGTGTCTCTAGAAGCTGTGTGCTCTTGCAGGGGTGAATAGACTTTGTGCGCTCTCCTGCCCCCAGGCTCTGATTGGCCTGATGGCAGGGGGAGCGTGCAAGGTCTCCTCCTGCTGGGTGCCTAGAGGGAACAGCCAGCTGTTTTAAAACAGCTGGCGTTTCTCTCTAGTGGCAGGGACAGGGGAGAGAGGTGGAAGACTTTTCCCTGCAACTCCCCCACCCCAGGCCAATCAGGGTCTGTCAGGGAAGCACAAAAAGTGTCCTGGCCCCGCCCCTTCCAGGGTGGCCCAGGGCCACTTCAGAAATTCCTGAAATGTCCCCCTTTTAAAAATGATTGCCCACCACTGCTCTAAGGGATGGCGTACTCCTCTCCTTATTCCAGGTTACAGGCAGTCTGCAGCTCATCAGGCCCTTGTCTCCACTCAGGCTTCCAGCTCACCCACAGGAGAAGTCTATTTACTTTTCTCCCCATATTCCTCCCTTTCTAAATCCTGCATTCATGCTTGACAGGCAGTACAAGTGCATCTGGGGAGGGGCTAACTGAATCTCTCACTGCAAGTTACCCTCTTCCAGTCATGTTATGGGGAGTGGGGGGATGGGACACAGAGTCCCTGGCATGCTGGAGGACGAATGGTGGGGGACCCAGGCCCAGATCCTCAAAAGTTGAAATCAATGGAAGATATAAACCTAAATACTTTAGAGATTCTGGGTCACAGAGCCACTGGCATGTGCTGGAAGGGCTGGGGGAGTTGCAAGGAGTGGCATATGGAGCTCAGTTTGTGGAAAAGGAGAAATACAAGGAATTACTGGTGTGTGCAGTGAGCTTGGCCCACAGAAGCTACAAAGTTTGTGAGCTGCTGATTCTATGAAGCCATATTTACTATTTGCATCTCAAGATCGCCCCCCCCCCCCATGCAAATTATTTTGGTAGATGCCATGCAAATATTGCAAATAAATTGGGGATTGTGTTCAAATTTGTATGTGGGAAAACAAGAGCTTTTTATGCAGGCAAATTACATTTTAAATTACTCAAGTATTAATCTAGCCAGAGAAGGCAGACTTTGTCCATGGTTTCAGTTGTCCTAATCATAAAAATATCATTGCTTATCTACCATTAGCTATACTCAAAACTTTTGGCTCTTAGTGAACAAAATCTTTAAAGTGTGGTTCTGCTGTCAAAAGATCTGCTTGCTGTGTGTATCCAGAGTGACATAAGAAGGACGCAGGTTCACTGCTCCACTTTTAAAGTGTTAAGACCACTCCCCAACTTAAAGTGATTAAAATGGTTAGAAGAAACATTGACTTGACCATGGATTTCACACATTTGTTCAGTTCAGAGTTTGGGGAAATCCTTTGTGTCTTGACATCCTTGTATAGCAGTGGTCACCAACCAGTAGATCAGGATCTACTGGTAGATCTTGGAGCCTCTGACAGGTGATCCTGACTGGTTTGGCTGGCAGGTACCGGCATTTCAACTGTCCTTCCTCACTCTGCCTTGCTACTCCTGCCCAGAGCTGCCCCCTGGGAGCCTCCTGCTTGTTGTGCAGAGTGTGGGAGACAGAGGCAGGGGGTGCTGATGTCAATCTGTCCCCCTCCCCTGTATCCCATCTTGACACAGTAAGGAGGGCGGGGCCTCAGCAAAGAAGTGGGGAAGGGGCAGGGCCTCGGGGAAGGGGCAGGGCAGGGGTATTTGGCTTTGAGGTAGATCCTAGATTGATTTAAATTCAAAAAGTGATCTTGTGCTTAAAAAGGTTGGAGACCACTGCTGTACAGGATTATTAGATATTTAGATGTATGTATATTTAGATGTATCCACTCTTTCCAACTGATCTGCTGTATGGCTTACTTCACTGTTGAGATCCTCCCTCCCTGTACCTTGGCACTAGAGATGTTTGCAGTGATCTCAGAGCGACACTCCTTCACATGCTGAACAATGTGTTTTGAACTCTGACGAGTGGCATGTTTTGCTTTCAAGATCACATTTCGGTTTGCTGCCTGAAACAGAACGTCACTGCAGTGCGGATCAAACCTGTCTCCTTCACAGCTGTCTCCTTTCATGACCTCCTTCTGTTCAAATGATATTGAAACGGGGAGGAGAGCAGAGCCACCACTGTTAACAATCTGGGCCATACTGGATCAACACAGAGAACATTCAGAATGTTTTCTTCACTTTCTGCTTTTGAGGCTTTGGGCTCCAGATATCTGAGCATGTTGTTGTTAATCAAGGCCATGAATCTTCAGTTTGGGCTAATAGGAAGAAGAATCCTGGAGCATTCTCAAACCCTTTCATTCTGAGTTGCCATTTTTCATCTTTTAAAAAGTCCACTGTCTCTTGCTTTCCCTTGTGCGAAGTGATCTCTGAGTTAAGGGAGCTGAGGGCAAGATTCTAAGGCGCTATTTTTCTTTCTAGAGGCATAGTAAGGTGTATATGTCTCTTTCCCATTCCAAGCCCCTCTTTGTCTGCTACAGTCCAGTGACTTTCTGTAATCTTCTCATTGCACATACTATTTGGACTAACATAGTAAATTAAGCAATTGGAGACGATAGCATCATTCTCATGCTGTCTCTTTGCCTGTGCGGGTCACAAAACAGAAAATGGGCTGAACCCAGACTGCTGGCTAATGCTGGTGATTTGCCAGGCAGAAGATAGACTGCAGAAGTAATTACAGATGATGGTTTCTGTCCTACGCAATATGAACAATTCATCCCTAGCAAGTGAACTGAGTATGTGCAGCCTCAAATGGTGATATCTACATGAAAGGAAATGCTTATATGTAATACTTAGGCGTGTGGCAGTTCTCCAAAAAAGGCATATTTTTGGAGTTGAAGATACCCACCCTATACAACCCACGTCATGTATCACTTGAAAGGTTATTTTATGCACATTTAGATGAGGTATCATGTGGAGCTGTCAAGTGGTGCTATAAGCCTGTAGGTGAGGTGAAACAATGGTTCCCACAATGAAAGAAATTTTTTGCAGTTTTGGAAATACACTCCCACATGACTGTGACTATAGTTTTTACAGTTTAAATTAATTTCAAGTCCTTATTGTCGTGTTTATTAGCAAAGCTACCGAATGACAATACGCTAAAAGATTTTAGTTTTGCATGGGCAATATTTTTTAGAAATAATAAACAATGATGTATCTGTTTTGCAATATATTAACACACAATGTTTACACATTGCATATTCTTCATTGTCAAAATATCTCGAGTGATTGTTTTCCATGTTTTCCTTTGAAATTTGCTGACCAGAGTAGTGTCCCTGAACATTGTACACAATAGCAGTGAATTGCATGCTCATAGTTTATATTGCATTCAGTAGATATACATGTATATGAATTCCTAATTTAATGCTTCTTCGTTTGGAAGCTTTTGTATATGCAGTGTAGCTCTAGTCTTCCTACCAGAAGGTTTTAATTTTTAACTGCCTATACATGCAGTGCTAGCCTTAGAAATAGTCTAAGAACTAGATTTTTAATTTAGAGACACTTATATAAAGATCATGATTAGTCTTGTGACAGTACACAGGCATGTATTATGAATATACAAAAACTGAGAGAAAAGTTGCCTAACAAGAAGTAGTGATGACACAATCCACAGAGAAGTCCTTGCTGCTGCACTAAGAGGGATGAAAAACATGTTACCGCTTTTACATCATAGTTTCAATATTATAATAAACCCGTTTGACCTTGAATTATTATCCAGGATGTAAAATTCTGGTTAATTAGTTAACCAGTTAGACATAATGTTTAACCAGTTAACTGATTAAACGAGGGCACTTGTAAATTTCTCTGAATATGTGGTTTAAAATGCACCGGAGACTGTAGGAACCCACCCAAACACTACTTGCAAGACGAAGTAACAAAGTCCATCACCACTAGAGATGTGGAAGAAGCCTGAGTCGTACAGTATTCAAGTGGAAATGGATACAAGGATGCTTCTTCATATTGTATGTGCCAATATGGCTTTTGGGCCTCTTGATGTCTATAATAAAAAGGAACCATAATAATTAGCTCACATGAAGTTTACGTCCTTGCTGTTCACTGCTTTCCAAAAATGATAATATGTGGATTGAAATAGGCCCCATTACCAGCACAACTGACAAATGTCACTTCATACCTGCTGTGAGCACAATTGTTACAAATCTCAAGCCTGACTTCTGCAATATACTTCCTGCTATACATTGAATAAGAACATAAGAATTGCCATATTGGGTCAGACCAAAGGTCCATCCAGCCCAGTATCCTATCTGCTGACAGTGGCTAATGCCAGGTGCCCCAGAGGGAGTGAACTGAACAGGTAATGATCAAGCGATCTTTCTCCTGCCGTCCATGACAAACAGAGGCTAGGGACACCATTCCTTACCCATCCTGATTAATAGCCATTAATGGACCTAATCTCCATGAATTTATCTAACTCTTTTTAAAACCCTGTTATAGACCGAGCCTTCACAACCTCTTCAGGAAAGGAGTTCCACAGGTCGACTGTGCACTGTGTGAAGAAGAACTTCCTTTTATTTGTTTTAAATCTGCTGCCTATTAATTTCATTTGGTGGCCTCTACTTATATTATGGGAACAAGTAAATAACTTTTCCTTATTCAGAATAGTGATAGAGATGTAGCCATGTTAGTCTGGTGTAGCTGAAACAAGATACAGGACTATGTAGCACTTTAAAGACTAACAAGATGGTTTATTAGATGATGAGCTTTCGTGGGCCAGACCCACTTCCTCAGATCAAATAATGGAAGAAAATAGTCACAACCATATATACCAAAGGATACAATTTAAAAAAATGAACACACATGAAAAGGACAAATCACATTACAGAACAGAAGGGGGGTGCGGGGGGGGGGGAAAGGAAGGTGAATGCCAGTGAGTTAATGATATTAGAGGTGGGGAAGGGGAAATGTCTGTGAGTTAATAGTATTAGAGGTGATAATTGGGGAAGCTATCTTTGTAATGGGTAAGATAGTTGGAGTCTTTGTTAATTCCCCTGCGGAGAGTGTCGAATTTTAGCATGAATGCCAGTTCAGAGGATTCCCTTTCAAGTGCAGATTTGAATGTCTTCTGAAGTAGGATGCAGGTTAGCAGGTCATTCAGACAGTGTCCTTTCTGGTTGAAATGACAAGCAACTGTTTTTTCTTTGTGATCCTGTCTAATGTCTGTTTTGTGGGCATTGATTCTTTGGCGAAGTGTCTGAGACGTTTGTCCAATGTACATAGCAGACGGACACTTTTGGCACATGATAGCATAGATTATATTTCTGGAGGCGCAGGAATATGTATTCTTGATCTTATAACTCACTTGGTTAGGCCCAATAATGGTGTCAGCAGAGTGAATATGTGGACAAAGCTGGCAGCGGGGTTTATTGCAAGGGAAAGTACCAGGGTTGGTATTAGTGTGGTATGTCCTGTGGTTGTTGGTAAGAATCATCTTGAGGTTAGGTGGTTGTCTATAGGAGACTATGGGTCTGTCTCCCAGATCTTCTTGGAGTTTAGTGTCCTGTTCCAGTATAGGCTGTAATCTATTGATAATGTGTTGGACAGGTATAAGTTGGGAGCTGTAGGTGATGACAAGTGGTGTTCTATTGTTGGTTTTCTTGGGTCTGTCTTGTAGTAGATGGTTTCTAGGTATTCGTTTGGCTCTTTCAATTTGCTTTTTTATTTCTCCAGGTGGGTATTTGAGGTTTATAAATGCTTGGTAGAGATCCTGAAGTTTCTGGTCTCTGTCTGTGGGATTAGAGCAGATGCGGTTGTATCGAAGGGCTTGGCTATAGATGATGGATCGTATGGTGTGTGCTGGATGGGAGCTGGAAGCATGTAGGTAACTGTATGAGTCAGTGGGTTTTCTTTAGAGGGTGGTGTCTAATTTTCCATTGTTGATTTGTACTGTGGTGTCCAGGAAATGGATCTCTCCTGTGGAATGGTCCAGGCTGAGGTTAATGGTGGGGTGTAGGTTGTTGAAATCTCTGTGGAATGTCTCCAGTGTTTCTTGGCCATGCGCCCAGATCATAAAGATGTCATCGATGTAGCGTAAGTAGAGAAGGAGTAAAAGGGGACGGGAGTTGAGGAAACGTTGTTCTAGGTCAGCCATAAAGATATTAGCATACTGTGGGGCCATGCGTGTACCCATGGCTGTGCCGCTGATCTGGAGGTATAAGTTGTTCTCAAACTGGAAATAATTGTGGGTGAGAACGAAGTTACATAGGTCTGCTACCAGGTTGGCAGTGGTGTCCTCTGGGATAGTGTTTCTAATAGCTTGTAATCCGTCTTCATGTGGGATATTGGTGTAGAGTGCTTCTACATCCATGGTGGCAAGGATGGTGTTATTGGGGAGGTTATCGATGTTTTGTAGTTTCCTTAGGAAGTCAGTAGTGTCTCGGAGATAGCTGGGGGTGTTGGTTGCGTAGGGTTTGAGGAGAGCGTCTACATAGCTGGATAGACCAGTAGTGAGCGTGCCAATACCAGAGATGATGGGGCGTCCGGGGTGTCCAGGTTTATGGATCTTGGGAAGCAGATAGAAAAATCCTGGTTGGGGGTCAGAAGGTGTTTCTGTGTGGATTTGTTCCCGAGTAGCTGTAGGGAGGCTTTTAAGGAGACAGAGTAATTTCTTTTGGTATTCCGAGGTAGGATCAGAGGAGAGAGGTTTGTAAAATGTGGTGTTGGAGAGTTGTCTGGTTGCCTCTTGGTTATAGTCGGCCTTATTCATAATGACCACAGCACCACCTTTGTCAGCTGGTTTGATCATAATGTCCAGGTTGTTTTTGAGACTCTGGACAGCATGTTGTTCAGCGTGGCTGAGATTGTGTGTCGCTTGTTGTTGTTTGCGAATAATGTCAGTCCTTATTCGCTTTCTCCACACCACTCATGATTTTATATACCTGTATCATATCCCCCCTTACTCTCTTCTTTTCTAAGATGAAAAGTCCTAGTCTCTTTAATCTCTTTTCATATGGGACCTGTTCCAAACCTTTAACCATTTTAGTTGCCCTTTGCTGAACTTTTTCTAATGCCAGTATATCTTTTTTGAGATGAGACCATCACATCTGTATGCAGTATTCAAGATGTGGGAGTACCATGCATTTATATAAAGGCGATAAGATATTCTCCGTCTTATTCTCTAGCCCTCTTTTAATGATTCCTAACATCCTGTTTGCTTTTTTGACTGCTCCTGCATGCTGCGTGGATGTCTTCAGAGAACTATCCATGATGACTCCAAGATCTCTTTGCTGATTAATTGTATAACTTTCTCTCACCCCTGTTTGGTATTGGAGGGAAAAAAGATTGTGTTTAATGTAATTTAAACAAAAGATACTTACTGACTCAGAAATCTTGCCTGATGTGAGGAGAGTGACATAAGATGCGATTTCAGCTGGAAGGAAGTCTGTGGTAGTGCTATGTGAGAGAGGAGAGCCACGAGACCTGAACTGCTTGCACCTCAATCTACCCATGAAAAGACAAGTTGCTGGCCAAACTCTGACCACACAAGGACAGTTTTGAAAAGTATGCCAAAAGAGCTCCTTGGCAAACAATGATTTGAATATTTTCACGTGTGGACAAACCAGATACTGGATTACCATTGTAATATGGATGGAAAAATGTGGATGAACTACTAATTGTATTCAAGGACCTCAGAATATTTGAGCTTCATTAAGACCTTATTTGTGCCTGTACCAGTAGGGGTCACTGCACAATCAGTTGTGCCTGTGGTCATCATTCCTACGTGGAACTGCATATGTGCTAAGGCAACAAAAATTGTGATAACCCCATGCTTTCAACATGATGAACAAGATGATGATGATGTCTACAAATGTCACCAGCTCTATTATGTCAGTTATATTGGTACAAATTCATTATTAGATTTTTGTTTTGCCGTTAGATTATCGTTGTGTTTTGAAATAAATAGGCATTAAACAGGAACAAATGCAAATATTTCAAAGTGGACATTATTAATGTGGTTTTGTTTATCTCTGTTAGTGTTTAATTGTGCCACTTGACAGCTTTACATCATACTTTGTCTTAAAGTAGACAACAGATTTTTCGAATGAAGTATGAGTGCATATGCATACAGAAGGTACATTAAGTGGATCAAATTGTTAGTGTCTAATACTCATCTCATATTAGATT
Source organism: Pelodiscus sinensis (assembly GCF_052426305.1). Lineage (NCBI taxonomy): Eukaryota > Metazoa > Chordata > Testudines > Trionychidae > Pelodiscus > Pelodiscus sinensis. Next base: position 18,667,394 of record NC_143071.1, read on the forward strand.
AGATATTCTTATCAATAAACTAGGGAAATACAACTTAGATGGGGCTACTATAAGGTGGGGAAAAAACTGGCAGGATAATCATTCTCAGAAGTCATTATTAATGGTTCACAATCGTGCTGGAAGGGCATAAGAAGTGGGATTCCGCAGGGTCTGTTTTGGGACCAGTTCTGTTCAATATCTTCATCCATGATTTAGATGATGTCATAGAGAGTATTATTATTAAGTTTGCAGATGATACCAAGCTGGGAGGGTTTGCAAGTGCTTTGGAGGATAGGGTCAAAATTCAAAATGATCTGGACAAACTAGAGAAATTGTCTGAGGTAAATAAAGGCAAATGCAAAGTATTCCACTTAGAAAGGAATAATCAGTTTCACACATACAGAATGGGAAGTGATTGTTTAGGAACAAGTGCTGCAGAAAGGGATCTAGAGGGGCATAGTGGACCACAAATTAAACATGAGTCAAAAGTGTGACACTGTTGCAAAAAAAGCAAACCTAATTCTGGGATGTACTAATAGGAATGTTGTGAGCAAGACAAGATGAGTCATTCTTCCACTCTACTCTGTGCTGATTAGGCCTCAATTGGAGTATTGTGTCCAGTTCTAGGCACCATATTTCAAGAAAGATGTGGAGAAATTGGAGAAGGTCTAAAGGAGAGCAACAAAAATGATTAAAGGTCTAGAAAACATGACCTATGAGACAAGACTGAAAAAAATAGGTTTGTTTAGTCTGGAAAAGAGAAGACTGAGCGGGGACATGATAGCAGTTTTCAAGTATCTAAAAGGATGTTACAAGGAGGAGGGAGAAAAATTGTTCTCCTTGGCGTCTGATGATAGGATGAGAAGCATTGGGTTTAAATTGCAACAAAGGAGGTTTGGTTTAGACATTAGGAAAAATTTCCTAACTGTCAGTGTGGTTAAACACTGGAATAAATTGCCTAGGGAGGTTGTGGAATCTCCATCACTGGAGATATTTAAGAGGAGGTTGGATAGACATCTATCAGGGATGATCTAGGCCCGGGCTACTCAACACACGGCCCATTTGTTTGTGGCCTACAGTGCAGTTTGGGTTTATGTGGGGCTCAACACGCTTCCCATAGGTGGGATCTTTTGAACATGGCCTTCGCTGGGAACACACTCCACGACGGCGAAGCATTTCCCAGGCGGGGTGAGCATTGAAAGACGCAAGTGGATGGGCTGGCTGGAACAGAAGGGTATAGGGGTGTCAGCATTTCTAGTCCCCAGGAAGGAGGTGCCAGGAGTGCTGGGGCATTGTGAGAAGTGCTTTGTTTTCATGGCCGTAAGTGTGAAATTTGCATCTATATTTGCATGTATATGCAACCATACTTAAGTTTTGGCCCTTGGCATGTGCTGTTAGTATCATTGTGGCCCCAGGGCTTCCAAAGTTGAGTAGCCCTGATCTAGGCAGTGTTTGGTCCTGCCATGAGGGCAGGGGACTGGATTCGATGACTTCTCAAGGTCCCTTCCAGTTCTAGGATTCTATTATTCTAATAACATAGATACGTATAGGGGTGGGGATAGCATCTATTATGTATTTGAGAGCGTTTAAGAACTCATAAACAGTAAGAGCTTGGACCACCAAATGTGGTGCTGCTTCTTATCATAACTTACAGCAAGGTATAGATTTAGTTGTGCTGGGAAAATGGGTTGTGCTATACAGAAGAGACAGAATCACCAGGTGAAAGGGGCTGGCTGGGGGAGTTTCTTCCCCTCCAGGACTGCCCTAGTCCTGAGCCTCCTACTCCCCAGGCACCCTTTAGGCAGAGTGGGCGTGTATGTCTGAAGCTCCCCTCCTTCCCCCGATTTCATACAGGGATATTGCTGGCTGACCCCTTCATCAGGGAGCAAGGGGAAAGTGCAGTTTGCTGCATTCCTCACTCTGACTGGGGAGTGCAGGAGCCAGACAAACCTGGACCTGCTCTAGCTGGCGAACATGCACCCCTTCCCCAGCTATGCCCACTGGAGCTGCATTGGCCATGGAGAGGGGTTTCTCATGTGGCCCCAGGGCAGCCTCCTATTGAACTCCTCATCTCCAGCCACACCCCAGAGCAGTGATTCAAATGAAGCATGTATATTTTCATTCCCCCCCCCCCCCCCAAAAAAATTAAAGTTAAGGATCGGGTGCAACGTGGGATACATTTTCTAATTGCTTTTCAAGGGATCTGAGTCTTTCTTTTGTGCTCAAATTAAGCTAGTCACCCTGCTGTCCTAAAGAACAGTGGTGTCCACAAAAATCACAGGGAGATCAGAGACAATGGCTGAGCTCAGCAGAATCCATCTGTTCTGAAAAATGGGCTAATCTGTTGACCAGGATAGGGTGGAAAGTCTGGTGACCACCTCCAGCCTAGTCCTACACCCCACGGTCTTGTTTCAATCCCAGACCTGGTATGGATCAGTTTGTTGAACTGTGTGCCTTGTGTTTATTAGACGCATCTGTCCAAATGCTAAGACTCTGTTGCTATTAAAAATACGAGAGTCATTAACCCTACCGCCAAATGACACTGCTGCCCTAGAATACTTCATAGAATTATGGAACTGGAAGGAACCTCGAGTGATCCTCAAGTGCAGTCCCCTGCATTCATGGCAGGACTAACCACCATCTAGATCATCCCTGATAGGTGTTTGTCTAACTTGCTCTTAAACGTCTCCTCTGATAGAGATTTCACAACCTCCCTCAATTTTATTCCAGTGCTTAACCACAGGAAGTTTTTCCTAATTTCCAACCTTAACTTGCCTTACTGCAATTTAAGCCCATTGCTTCTTGTCCTATCATCAGAGATTAAGGAGAATATTTTTTCTCCCTCCTTCTTGTAACTGCCTTTTAGGTAATTATAGGCTGTTATCATGTCTCCTCTCAGTCTTCTCTTTTTCCAGACTAAACAAACTCAGTTCTTTCAATCTTGTCTCATAGAGCATGCCTTCTAGACTTTTAGTAGTTTTTGTTGCTCTTCTCTGGACCTTGTCCAACTTGTCCACATCATTTCTGAAATGTGGCACCTAGCCAAGGACACTATCATATTAAGCCTAATCAGTGCAGAGTAGAGCAGAAGAATTACTTCTTGTATTTTGCTTACAACATCCCTGTTTAATACATCCTAGAATGACTTTTTTTAAGCTTGTGGTCCATTGTAACCCCGAGATTCCTTTCTGGAATACTCCTTCCTAGACAGTCATTTCCCATTTTGTATGTGTGCATCTGATTGTTCCTTCCTAAGTAGAGTACATTGCATTTCTTCTTGTTGAATTTCATCCTATTTACCTTAGACCATTTCTCCATTTTGTCTAGATCATTGTTTCTTAAATTGTGTTCCAGGAAACACCAGTGTGCTGCGAGGCAGTCAGAGGTGGGCGGTGGAGAACAGAGTTCAAAATGGCTGCTCTTAAAGGGACAGGTGCCTTTTTGGCTCAATTCCTCCCTCCCCGCCCCCCGACCACCCCCCCAACAAAAAATCCTTGGTGTTCCTCATAAAAAAAAAATTGTTTGGTGTTCCTCGGTCTTAAAAAGTTTAAGAAACACTGGTCTAGATCCTTTTGAATTATAATTCTGTCCTCAAAAATGCTTGCAATCCCTCTCAATTTGGTATCGTCCACAAACTTTGTCTATGCCATTGCCTTAATCATTGATGAAGATATTGAACAAAATTAGTCCCCAAACTGATTCTCGAGCTGAATCTCATTTGTTAAGCCCTTCCAGAATGACTGTGAACCATGGATAACTACTCTCTGGGAACAGTTATCCAACCAGTTATGCTCCCACCTAATAGTAGATCTATCTAAGATGTATTTTTCTAGTTTATCAATGAAAGGGTCATGCAAGACTGTATCAGAAACCTTACTAAAGTCTAGATAAATCACATTTACCAGTTTCCCCTTATCTACAAGGTTTGTTATCCTATCAAAGTTATCAGGTTGGCTGAACATGATTTGTTTTTTACAAATCCATGCTTACTGTTACTTATCACGTTATTATCTTCTGGATCTTTGCAGATTTATTCCTTGATTATTTGCTCCATTATCTTTCCTGGTACAGAAATTAAGTTGATTGTAATTCCCTGGGTTGTCCTTTTCCCCCTTTTTATAGATGGGCCGTGTATTTTCCCCTTTTCCAGTCTTCTGGAATCTCTCCCATATTCCATGTCTTTTCAAAGATGATCGCTAATGGTTCAGATATCTCCTTAATCAGCTCCTTGAGTATTTTAGTATGCATTTCATCGGACCCTGGTGATTTGAAGACCTCCAACTCATCTAAGTAATTTTTAATTCTTTTCTTATTTTAGCTTCTGAACCTACCCCATTTTCACTGGCATTTGCTATGTTAGGCATCTAATCACCACAAACCTTCTTGGTGGAAACCCGAAGAAGTCATTATCACCTTTACTATCTCAACTCATTTAATATTTAAGATGATCTCCTCCTAAATAAATACCCCGTAGGGAACTACCAAATTCCTTCAACTTGTCCCTTCCCTGCAAAATCTGAAATAACAGATGAATCTTACAGTGTTCCCTGAAGGTCAACCAATTCCGACTCTGTCAGAGCAAGGGGTAAAGCGAGTTCTCGAGTTGTCTCCTGCTATAACTCTGTTAGTTCCAGTTTTGCTAATATAAAATTTGTTGGCCTGTTCCCTGGCGAACTGGAGCCATTTTTTAGGCTTCTGACCTGTTTAAGGATGGGTCAGATTCAAGCTTAGCCCTCAGCATAACCTTGTCACAGAGGATCTGATGTGGTGTCTCAGCAAACAGAAGAGTCACTACTGCAGTCTCCATTAGAGATTAGCTGGACAGAGCCTGGTTAGATAAAAATAGCAGGACAAATGGCTGCTGGTGACAGCGTGGTCTGATCACACGTCTGCTGGCTGGCATTTCAGCCTGCTGTCTTTGGAGAACCTGGTGGAATTTAGCTTCTTGCTAAGGACAGAGTTTAGCCGTTCTCATGGATGTGTGCCAGGATATATGTCAAGGCTGCTGCATTAAGTTTACTTTGCTCTACAAGGAATCTAATTCATCTAGTGCCCAGACTTTTCTGAAAGTTAAACTGATAAACCCATTTGGGGTTGGGGGCTGCAAAGTAATCGGACACAATTTAGCACTTCCTTCTTTTCCTGGTGTGTCTCACATATACCCCTTTCCTTTCATTGGAATTCTATCAGCTTCATTGTACATTTGCCTGAAAAAGTGAGAGAAAATCTGACTTTTGCTTTTTTTTGTTTGTTTCCGTAGATGGTGTCACAATAACAGAGTAACCAAGGGTCTTTCACATCTGGGAGAGGATCTCCCCTGGAGGGGTAGTTACATTGTGTTGGGCATGCTTACAGAACTGTGCAGCCATGGACCTGAAGGAGAAGTGTCAGGTAGGTTTCTCAGAAAGGAGATCACATTTTAAGCATATTGGTTTTAAAGTCCTAGTTGGTTTGCTTTTGTATGAGTTTGGTCTGCATGTTTCACGTTAATATGTGAAATAATCTGCAGTTGTTGCTAAAACTAGAAGATCTTTCCCCTGTCTCAAGAAGACATGTTTGCTAGTTGCTGATAACTAAGATCCAGTGCTGGATGACCCAGAGATAACAGGAGGACGTCCACTTCATATCAGCAGTCTCATATTTTTTTCTCCTATGATAAGCATGCAGCTAATGATCTTCTGTGGAGTTAGTAGACTTGTTGAGTAGAGGCTAGGGATGTGAATGTTTATCTGGTAAGCCTCACCCATTAAGGGTGAGTTAAAGTTAACCAGTGGGGGCTGAAGCAGCCCCTTGCTTGCTGCAGGAAGGGGGCTGTTTCAGTCTCATGGGGCCTGCTGTGGGAAGGTGGTGCTCCAGCCCAGCTGGAGCAGCCCCGGCCTGTGGCAGGCCTGGCCTGGGGCGTGCCATTCAACTAGCTAATTTAACTGGTCAACTAATTAAACTGGATTTTACATCTCTAGTAGAGGACTATCGATGAGATGATGCTCTCATCTCTTTGTCCACTCATGGGTTGTGTTCTGAGTTTAATAGCTGTTTATTTTTTGTTTTGGGAGGCTACCAGTGTCAGGAATTAGACGAAGAGACACTGAGCTTTTTGCTTCTGGATTGTTGATTTGTGCATAGCTTGGATTTGGCAGGGGCCAAAAGTTACTCCCTCCGACAGACTGGATAATTGTGTGAAATCAGTTTGATCTCAGCACGGTTTGTAGTGGGCAGATGAACATAAGAATGGACGTATTGGCTTAGACCAACGATCCACCTAGCCCATCTTCTATTTTCCGAAAGTGGCCAGTAACAGATGCTTCAAAAGGATTGAATAGAACAGGACTGATATTGAGTGATCTGTTCTTTGTCATCCAGTTTCTACTCTCAGCAGTTAGAAGTTTAGGGCTATCCAGAGCATGGGATTGTGACTTTGACCATCTTGGTTAATAACCATTGATGGACTTATCCTCCATGAACTTATCTAATTCTTTTTTGAACCTAGTTATATTTTGGCCGTCACAATATCCCCTAACAATGAGTTCCACAGATGGACTGTACATTGTGTGAAGAAACGCTTCCTTTTGTTTATTTTAAAACTTCTGCCTATTAATTTCATTGCATGATCTTTAATTCTTGGATTATGGGAAAGGGTAAATAACGCTTCCTTATTCATTTTCTCCAGTCATAATTTTATAGACCTCTGTCATCCTCCTTTAATAATTGCTCTTCCAAAGTGAACAGTCCAATCTTCCTAACCTTTCCCCCATAAGAAACAATTTCCTCAAACAATTCTAACGTTAGAATCAAAGGCCAACAAAAGGGGCGCTGTAGTCATCACGAACAGAACAGATTATGAACAGGAGGCTGCCAGACAACTCACCAACACCAGATTCTACAGGCTTCTCTCCCCTGATCCCACTAAAGAGTACCAAAAAATCCTAAATCCTAAAATAGTGATAGAAATGTAGCCGTGTTAGTCTGGGGTAGCTGAAGCAAAATGCAGGACAATGTAGCACTTTAAATCCTAAACTCCCTGCTACAACTCAGGACCAAATCTACCCCCCTCCCCCAAATCCCCGACCAGGAGTTTTCTATCTGCTACTCAAGATGCACAAACCTGGAAATCCCAGACGACCCATCATCTCAAGCATTGGCACGCTTACAACAGGAATGTCTGGTTATATTGACTCTCTCCTCAGACCCTATGCTGCCAGCACACCTAAATATCTTTGAGACACCACTGACTTCCTGGAGAAACTACAAAACATCAGTAATCTTCCTGAAAACACTGGTTAAAGTGTTAAGGGTGAGTTAAAGTTAACCAGTGGGGGCTGGTAAACACTGGTAAAGAGTTTCTACATCCATGGTGGTCAGGATGGTGTTTTCAGGAAGATTTAGATGGGGAGACCAGAACTGCACTCAGTATTCAAGATGTGGTTGTACCATGGATTTATATTGTGGCATTATATTTTCTGTCTTATCTATCTCTTTCCTAACGGTTCCTAATATTAACATTTTTGACTGCTGCTGCACATTGAGCAGATGTTTTCAGAGAACTAATAAGTGATTCCAAGATCTTTAAGTGGCAACAGCTAATTTAGACTTTATAATTTTGTGTGTACAATTGGAATTATGTTTGCCAATAAGTATTACTTTGCATTTATCAACATTTACTTTCTTTTCCTATTTTATTGTCCCGTTGCCCATTTTTTGAGATCCCTTTATAACTCTTTGCAGTCATGTCTCAACTGGCATCCTTCCTTTAAGAGTTGCGACTCTTTAAATAAATATATAGTTGAATGGGCCATAGAGATTGAACTCCCTTCTTATCTATAGAAATGGATCTGTCAAGGCTAGGGTTGAAGCATTCCAGTGAAACCGTGTAGCAAAAGTGTGTGCTGCTACTTACAGTTTACCTGTTCTATCCTGAGGATAAATTGAGGTCTTCAGCAGTGTTCCTTCTAAGGTGTGTGCTTGCACAGGCGCGCACCAACAATTTGCTTCCCGCCCACCTCCTCATCAGAGCTGCACAGTGGCTGTTCAGTGAGGGGCCATGTGGTGATCATCTGCCCCACCCCAGGAGCAACAGGGCAGCCACCACCTGGCTCCCTAGCTTCAGCCCTTCCTCAGGCCTGCCGCAGCCCCAGCTCGGACCAGAACTGCATGACAGGCAGTAGCAGCTGCTGCAGCCCCAGCTGGGACCAGTGGGGCTCTTGTACATTTCAGAAGGAAGCCCCACACTCCCGGAGGGCCCTTATAGACTAATCAAATAGTTGATGAAAATCTCATCGACTATTTGATTGATTAATCTAAAATTAACATCCCTAGGCTGGCTTGTGCCCAGCAAGCTGCGGTGTTGAGAACTCGCTTCGGGCACAGACAGGACTTCCACATGCTTACCTGCTATAGTTGCCAACTGTCTAATTGGGCGAATCCAAAGACCTTTGCCCTGCCCCTTCCCTGAGGCCATTCACCTGTCCCACCTCTTCTCTGAGACCCCCACTCACTCCATCCACATTCCCCTTCATTCTTGCTCTCCCACGCCTTCACTCACTCTCACCCTCAATCCCCTACCCCAGCCAGGTAAAAGATGCAGATTCTGGGAAGTAGTTTGCGAGTAGGAGGGAGTGGCATTGCAGAGCGTAGGTTCTGAGAGGTTGTTTGAGTGTAGGAGGGAGTTTGGGTGTGGGAGGGCAGGCAGGCTCTGTGCTGGGGCAGGAGGTCGGGTTGCAGGAGGGGTGTGGTGGTTGATGCTTACCTTGATTGGCTCCCAAAAGCAATGGGCACACTCTCTGGCAATGGCTTGTAGGTGGAAGAGTCAGGGGCAGTGTTCCCTGTAAGGTGCTCGCCTGAATGGGCATGCACCACAATTTGCCTTCCTGTCCACTTCCTCAGCGGAGCTGCGCAGTGATCGGGGAAAGGGCTGTTATAGTATTATTTCTTCCATGCCACTTACATACATATATGCATATATATAAAATGAATATGATATTTGTTAGTAACTGGTGGGTGCAATGGTGGCACACATCGGAACAAGCACACATGACCTCAGTATTGGTGCACAAGACAAAAATCACTCCACTCATGGATGGAAAATCTTAGCGGGAACACTGATCTTCAGTCACCCGAGTGCTTATCCTGACATCTGTTGTAAATGCGTAATTCACTGAGAACATTTTTATAAAGTGGGTTTGAGGTTGTGCGGGGAAGTTTTCCATTTATTTAACTGAGTAACATTTTCCTGGTGCTCAGTTAGACTTGCCTAGTACGTGGGCTTCTTGGACTATTCTGCCTCTCTCCAGGAGTAGCTGGCAATATTATTTTCACATCTGCCCTTGTAAACATCAGACTGACTAACTGTGATGATCTGCATCTCCCGTCCTTTTGGGGTCCTACTGAGCCTACCTGTTCCATGGCTTTCCCTTACTCTGTGCTGTTCTGACAGGCTCTCAAACACCTTTTCCAGTGCATGCGCACACACAGGTAGGGAGGGACACGCCTAGCTGAAGAATCACACAGTCTGTGATCAGCTCTCTGTGGAAGGACTCAGCTAGGGCAGTGGTTCTCAAACTTTTTGGGCTCTGGAGCCCAGCGGTCCACTGATTGTATGTGTTGTACTTATGCAGAGCCCCAGCGGTCCACTGATTGTATGTGTTGTACTTATGCAGAGCCCCAGCGGTCCACTGATTGTATGTATTGTACCTATTGATGTTTCCAGTTTGTCAACCTCGTGGAGTCCCTGGAGATGTCTCGTGGAGCCCTGGGGCTCCGCGGAGCACAGTTGGAGAAACACTGAGCTAGGGGATTGCCCAGCACTCCTGTGCACACTCCCTTTGCAGAGTAAACCCAAAATTATATTTTCTTGTGCCGTATTGAGATTTATAGAGTGAAAGCTCATGAAAATAGCTCCCTTTCTCAGTGTGAATGAAGATATGCACAGCTCTTCCTCCCCCGCATTTATGAATTGCACAAACTGGGTTTTAGAAAACACAACAAGTTTATTAACTACAGAGGATGATTTTAAAGTGACGCTAAGGGATAACCAACAAAACAAAGATTACTGAGCAAAATAAACATGCAATCTAGGCTAAATTTACTGAAGAAACTGGTTACAGATGGTATTTTTTTTCTCTAAACGTTGTTTTAATCAGTTTTCAGAGATTCTCCAGATTAGAGTTCCAGGTATTTCTCTTCATAGAAAGAGGAGGTGGGGAAGAAAGAAGCCTCTCTGATGTAGCTGGAGCTTTAAAGTAGGGGTGTAAAAGTTTAACCAGTTGTGGTTAAACTCAGCCTTGCAAGTGCATGCTGGCTCCCGGCCCTTGTCCCAGGGTGCTGGCTGCACTGTGGGCTCTCTAATACCTGCCTTATACTGCAGGGCCTGTAGTGGGGGGTGGCAGCCAGTTTCCTGGGAGTGGAGCTGGCACCTGGGACTGAAAACCAGATTACAGTATAGAGTTAGGATTGTACTACAAGCTGGCTCCTGGTGTGCACTGATTCTGACTGCTGGTCCTTCTCCCAGGGAGCTGGCTGTGCAATATAATTCTTATACTGCAGAGCTGGCTCCCTGGGAGCTGTGGGTTGCATCCTTCCCTCCCTAGTCCCAGCTGGCCATACATCCCCCAAAACAGTTAAATGTGTTACCACTAGGATTTTTAATAGTTACATGGTTACTGTTTTACAATTTTATTTTATTTTTTTACAACCCTACTTTAAAGGGACATTTGCGGTGGTTCATGGAAGATTATTGACCTAACATACACTGTTCTCCTTGAGGTGAAATGCAAGATGATGATGATGATGATGATGATGCTAGGAAGGACTAGATAGAATGAGAGAGAATACTTGATTGGCCACTTATTCTATGCTTGAGTTTTAGTAGCCAGCTGAGTATCAAATGCATTTGTCTTGGTTAAACACTGAAATAAATTGCCTAGGGACATTGTGAAACTCCATCACTGGAGATATTCAAGAGCAGGTTGGGCAGACATCTGTCAGGGATGATATAGACTGTGTTTGGTCCAGCTGTGAGGGCAGGGGACTGGACTTGATGATCTCTCAAGGTCTCTTCTAGTTCTAGTAGTCTATGATTCTGTGATTAAGAGTGAACAAGTGTATGTCCTATTCTGGCCCCTGGTTTGGGTGAGAGTTTGAGACCAATGCTGGAGAAAATCATGTGTTCAACTGCACTAGACCAGTGCTGGTGAGAAAACACTCATGATTTCACCCTCCTTACACCCTCTTCTCACTCGCCTCCCTCCCCAACTGGTGTAACCTTTTCACTGCCAGAGCACATTAACTACTTCCATTTTACTCTCCATGTAACACCTTCTCTTGCTGACCATGTTCTGCAGGCTTTTTAGCACTCTGCAATATCTCTTGCATTGGCTTGAGACTGGTGTACTGTTTGGTGGCTGGAGTCATGGTGTTGCTTTGAGACTTGAGTTTTAGAATGTCCTTTCTATCTTTGGCACAAGTGACATTCTTCATAGTACCACCGCAGTCTGATGATTGGAACTCAGGAGTTTTACTTGAGTCTCTTGTTGTCATTCAAACTTTATAATAGGTCACAGTAGTTATGTAAGTCCCTCCTTGCTGCTGCTTCCACAATGGACACCTGTCACTGCAGAAAACAGTTCTGTACCAAGCCCAGGAGCTTAAAGTTGTGGAAGAGAACTACGCAGCTGACAGGATTGATCAGAAGACTCCTAATTTCTTCCCAGGGTCTTCATGATCTTGGTTTCTACTAGGGATGTAATAGTGCAGTTGATTAATGGATAAGCAAAAGCTTATAGGTTAATGCTACAGACTATGTGCATTTCCCCTCTTTCCCCACCAGTAAATTTTTTAGCTGGCTGGCCAGCAGCCTGACTCAGTCCTGGCTTGCAATGGGTCCAGCATCTACCCCTGCTTCAATTCTGCATTTAAAGTGTATTAGGAGGTAGGCGGGCAGGCAGCCTAGCTCAGTCATGACTCTTGCTGGGTCCGGGAGCTCAGACTTCCCCTGAATCATAGAACCATAGAGCTTGAAGAGACCTCAGAAGGTCATCAAGTCCAGCCCCCTACTCTAGGCAGGAGCAATCCCAACTAAATCAACCCGGCCAGGGCTTTTCACGCCGAGACTTAAACACCTCTAGGGATGGAGACTCCACTACTTCCCTAGGTAACCTATTCCAGTGCTTCACTACTCTCCTAGTGAAATAGTTTTTCCTAATATCCAAGCTGGACCTCTCCCACCACAACTTGAGACCATTGCTCCTTGTTCTGCCATCTGTCACTACTGAGAACAGGCTTTCTCCATCCTCTTTGGAACCTCCCTTCAAGAAGCTGAAGGATGCTATCAAATCCCCCCTCGCTCTTCTCTTCTGCAGACTAAACAGACCCAACTCCCTCAGCCTCTCCTCATAGGTCATATGCTCCAGCCCCCTAATCATTTTGGTTGCCCTCCACTGGACCCTCTCCAGTGCGTCCACATCCTTTTTGTAGTGGGGGGGCCCAGAAGTGGACACAGTACTCCAGATGTGGCCTCACCAGAGCCGAATAAAGGGGAATAATGATAGATATCTCTGGATCCCTGTATGGGGACTGTTGCTATCCTGCACTGCTGCCTCTGTATCAGGGGCAACAGGCAGCTGGTCCGCGAGGGGAGCAGTTTTTTAAACTGGATCCCCTTGTGGACCAGCTCCCACCTGGCACCCCATGCTGCTGCCTCTGATACAGTGGCAGGGAGCTCCTTGGGAGGGGGGCCAGAGCACACTGGCTGCTGGCCCCCGCCCGAGTACTATAGAATAGTCGAGTAACTGATTAGAATTCATGAGGTTAATTGACTATTGAATTAACCGATATATTTAACATCCCTAGTTTCTACCCCTGTCAGAATCCAGCCGGTCCAACCAGAGCCGAACAGGATTTTGTTGGACCCTTGGTTGATCTGAGGAGTTTCTGTTAATTGATCTGCTATCATGGACTCTGCTACACAGCTGTTGTCACTGGCCTAGGGAACAAGAAACCAGAATCTGGTAATGACCCTGTCTTCTTCATGGTAACTAACATGACCCTTTCTTGTTGACATTGCTTGGGTTTGGAAGTATTGTGCTCAGCTGATGATCCTATGTTCGTTCCATCTTGTGTGGTATGAACTTTTGCATGTCACCAATCTCCATACTGTCCTGTCCCCTCTTTCTTTTGTCTGTGACATTGTCCATTGCCCAAAGTATGACAAGCTTATCAGATTGCCAGACCATGCACAGAGAAAATGGTGGTGTAGCGTGTTTTTTGAATGACTGCTGCTTCTACTACTGCTGGATTGCTGAGGTGGACTTCACTGACACAGTTTCATCAGCCTTAAAAGATTTTGCTTCAGGGAAACTATAATGGTTCTTCTGAGTTGTTAAAAATCCTCTCTTGCTCCTGTTACAAGTACTAGCAATAGAAACTGGAATTTAAAAAACAATGCTTATTTATATTTTTCCAATAGCAATTAAAGAGAAAGGATAATCATTGCTCTCAAATGCCTTTCTGCATTTCATTCAACTTGGAAGCGGAGAAGAGACTGCTATGCTAGTCTTACTCCTGTTATCAGTCATCTTCATCTTCTGTGATTGATTTTTGTATTTGCAACACTGCAGGCCAATGTTTTGATCCCTTAAGATAGACCCCCTCTTTTAATTTTAAATTAGAAAGATTCATGGACTACTTTGTTGGTAGGGAGCCAAATTAATCTGTAGTCTAATTCCAGTGACAAATTTGGCTTGCTAGGTTTATTTTAAAACATTGGAAAAACAAAATTTAAATTTTAGCCTTAAATCTAGTTGACCATATTCCTTACACTGGAAAAAAAATTGTGTGAGGTTAACAAGGGCTTCTAAAACAAAGAAACCTGCTCTGAGTGCAGCTGTAGCACAGATGGCTATCACTCAGACAAGTAAAATAGTGATAGAAATGTAGCTGTGTTAGTCTGGGGTAGCTGAAGCAAAATGCAGGACAATGTAGCACTTTAAAGACTAACAAGATGGTTTATTAGATGATGAGCTTTCGTGGGCCAGACCCACTTCCTCTGATCAAATAGTGGAAGAAAATAGTCACAACCAAAGGATATTTGATCTGTGCCGGATTCACACACTGCAGAGCAAGGCAGTGAGTATCCAAGGGGTGGTACCAAAAAATCTCTTAAATTAAATGTATAGTTTTCCCAGTCTGTCTCCTCTCTCTGCCTGACCATTCAGTTTTTCATTAATTTTCTATGCAATTTAAAGGGGAAAGCTAATGCTGGTGAAAATACCAGATTTTCCACTCCAAGGTCTACAATGTGTGTCCCAACACAAAGAGAAAACTCTTTGCTATCTGTTCTGTTAGTGGGTCTCACTTGCTCTGGTGAGGAGAATTCAGTTTTTATCCCTGTTCCTTGGTGTTGTCACATCACAGATGGAACACTTGCTAGCAGTTTCAGAAACCCTTGTGCTCTCAGGACCCTGATGGGACTGCCTACTTACTTTTTACTCAAGTGATCATGAGCAGTTGATCAAAAAATGTAATGAGATTAGGTTGACTGTAGTATGGTCTTGTGGTTAGAGAAACAAAGTAGGACTCAGGAGACCTGGAGGTCTCTTCCTGGCTCTGCTGCTGACCTGCTAGTCAACTTTGGGCAAGTCACTTCTCTTTTCTGTGCCTCGGTTTTCTAATCTGCAAAATGGGATAATACTGGTTTCCTTTGGAAGCATATTGAGCTCTGTTGAAGACTATAGCAGAACCCTAGAGTTACAAACACTTTGGAAATGGAAGTTGCTTGTAACCCTGAAATGTTCATAATTCTGAAAAAAGTTGTGCTTGTTCTTTCCAAATTTTATATCTGATCATTGACTTAATAGAGCTTTGAAACTTTATTATGCAGATGACAATGATGTTTTTAACTATCTTAATTCAAATGAAACAAGCATAGAAACAGTTTTCCTTCTTTGTCAAATTTGTTAACATTTTACATTTCTCATACCCCCTCTCTTTCTACATTTCCTCTTCAAAGCAGCCTATGGCTCCTGTTTGAGCATCTGTCTCGTATGCTCTTTATGTACTGACCAGTGATTATTCTCTTTGAACCTTCGGTTGTACATTCTGTTTCCCTTTCCTGCTCAGCAGAATCTCTGATATCTCTTGATTTTTGCCTCAAAACAATCTTTGTTCCTCAGGCCTCACTCTTGTGTCCCAAGTTTAATCTGCCTTTATTTCCAGTCCTCTACTTCAACCCCAGTTTATCCTCAGATTTGAAGATATTCTGTTTTTGAGGCATAGATACACACCCAGGTACAACTTGTGATACCGTCTGCTATTGTCTTTTGACATGGATCCAGTGAGGGAGGGATGCTTGTGTATCTTGGATGGATTGTCCTGCATAGCATGCCACAGGATAGTGATCTTCAGAAAATGTAGTACAAGAAGAATACAGGTTGTACTTCCCTAAACTGGGACTCTCTGTTCCAGCAACATCCACAGAGCCCAGGGATAGGGAGTTCTGATGGTAAGGCTGGAAGTGCAGTGGGGGGCTGGTGACTCAGCAGGAGCCCGAGGGTGGTGGTGTGGGGCGCTCCAGTCCCAGCGTCCATGGAGCTCCGGGGCTGGTGTTGGCATTTGAGCTCCAGCCCCGGTGGCAGGAGGCCAGTATTAGCCAGGGAGCTCCGGGGCTGGGGGTGGCCAGGGAGCTCTGGCCTCAGCAATGGTAGGGCTGGCAATTGCTGGGAAGCTCTGGCCCTGGCAGTAGCAGGCCTGACAATTACTGGGGAGCGCTGGGGTAGGTGGCAGCTGGGGAGCTTCAGCCTTGGCATCAGTCAAGTCTTGAGGGTGCTGGACCAGGGTGGCCCAATCTGATGTAAAATTAATGTATTTCCATTATCTTGAGCTTGCTACTGAAGATTGGCATGGCAGAGCCAAGTCAAAGCCAGGCAGAGTTGGGAGAAAGTTAAGACCTAAGCAAGTTAAAGTAGTCCCCCACCTCCTGTTTGTCATATTAAGATTCTGACACACTACTAAGCATGTATGTATAGTTCCTGAAGACTCTGCTAACAGTTCTAACTGCTGTGGTTCAGGGCTCTAAAATGTGTTCACATCGTGCAGTGAGAACAGTGTAAAGCAGGCCTGAGCAAAATATGGCCCACGGGCAGCATCTGGCCTGCCAAGCCACTGGATCTGGCCCGTGGAGGCAGTGGGGAACCCCGGGCAGGCTCCCCAGCTTACCCTGAAGCCCCACTTGCAATGCAGAAATGTGGCTGCAGGGTTCCATTTCTATTTTAAAACTGGAGAGAAGGGGGGAAGTTTTAGGAGTATCCCCGCCCCCAGCACACTCCCATTGGCCAGTTTCTGGCAGAAACTGGCCAATGGGAGCTGCTTGTTGGAATAACAGGCAACTAAGAATAACCATGCCCCCTCTCCTCTGCACAGTTATTCATGAAGCACATGGCCAGGCAAGCAGGTAGAAAACATTTTCAGCTCTGCAGGCACACAGGCTAGTTTGGCAGCTGGCAAGTGAGTCACTTGGCCACAGCCTGCTTCTGGCACCCCAACTCTTTGTCCCCCCCCACTCGACATACCCAGATCCTCTGTCTCCCTCTTACACTCATACCCCTTCCCAGATCTGGCACCCCAATCTCCCCTCCAGATCACAGTCCCCCCTAACCTAGGTCACATCCCAAAAACCTACACTCCGGTCCCGTGCCTTACGTTACAACTGCCTGTCTCATCCCAACTTCCTCCTAGACTCTAGTCTCTGTCTTGCACCCAAGTCCCTTACCCCAAGCTCCCTTCTGCACCCAAGCTCCATCCCAGACCCCGCATCTCCTCCATTAATATCATGGAAGAGTGTGGCCCTTGACCACTTTCCAAACTCTTAATGTGGCCCCCCCTGAAAAATTATTGCCCACCCCTGGTTTAAAGAAATCCTGTAAGTATCATAATACAGCTCACTTCCCAAACCGTATGTGATTTGCTAGGTGCATGAGAATTCCCTATTCACTTGATTTTTCACTCCTCACTATTATGACATCCAGCTAGAATAAGCAGCTGATTTTAGCTGTTTACTTGCTAGGAACTGTGTGCAGAAAAGAGGATGGGGGAGAGAATTGTGCTTTTGAAGATGCTTTATTCCATTGTGCAGTTTAAGATGGTGTCGTCTAGGAAACAGTGCCCTGGAGAAAGATGCAGGCTGTCTCTTCTTCCACCCCCATTCCTCCCTCCCTCTGAGTGACATTGGATGCACTCTTTGCTTTCCTTCAACTTTTGCCATAGGTATTTATAAGGTTGCATGCAAATATGTGGCTCTGTACAAATATAGAAGGAAGAGCTCTTAGAACTGGTGATACTATGTGATCCTCTGGGTCTTTCCCTGCTGATCTGGTTGTAAATGGGCGACCCAGGGTCTCTGAACTTATTATTTTAAATGAAGGACTTTGTTGATGCTTCGCATACTGTAGTGGTTCAACCCAGACCATAAGAGTTGTGTGACTATCTGCCATGCCACTCTGGATGCCTTAAATGCTATGGTGCTGTAGCACCCCTCTAATGCCAACAGCCAGCTTTCAAGCGTGGGCATCACACTCAGGTTTACACCACAGAATTAGTTTTATGCTGGGTTACTGTGGTGTGATTCGATTTATTTTAGTTCCAGGGGTTACCAGTACATGCCAGGGCTATTTAAAGCTTGCAATAAATAAGACAGTGGTTAAGCAGTTAATACAGTTTAAGTTTTACAAGCCTTAAGAACAATTACTATACAATTTAAACCTTAAATACTATAAATTCTAAAGCAATTAATGCAGCGCAAAGCAATGCAAAAGCAATTACTAAAAGATCTACTATATACAATAATAAAGCCCAATTCACTTACACTTCACCTGTATGCTACCTACAGTGACAGGCAGGAGGTCGTGGTTCCACTTTTCCCACGCATAGGAACACCACTGCTGACGTAGCCAGTGTGAACGGCCTAAACACTTCTAGTTACATCAAACACAGCCTGCCCATTTCCTCCCATCAGTTGTTCCTACTGAGCCCTATTTATAACAGAGATTTGCTCGTTCTAATAATCATAGAATCATAGAATAATAGGACTGGAAGGGACCTCAAGAGGTCATCGAGTCCAGCCCCCCGCCCTCAAGGCAGGACCAAGCTCCACCTACACCATCCCTGACAGATGTCTATCTAACCTGTTCTTAAATATCTCCAGAGAGGGAGATTCCACCACCTCCCTTGGCAATTTATTCCAATATTTGACCACCCGGACAGTTAGGAATTTTTTCCTAATGTCCAATCTAAACCTCCCCTGCTGCACTTTAAGCCCATTACTCCTTGTCCTGTCCTCAGAAACCAAGAGGAACAAATTTTCTCCTTCCTCCTTGTGACACCCTTTTAGATATTTGAAAACCGCTATCATGTCCCCCCTTAATCTTCTTTTTTCCAAACTAAACAAGCCCAGTTCATGAAGCCTGGCTTCATAGGTCATGTTCTCTAGACCTTTAATCATTCTTGTCGCTCTTCTCTGTACCCTTTCCAATTTCTCCACATCTTTCTTGAAATGTGGCGCCCAGAACTGGACACAGTACTCCAACTGAGGCCTAACTAGTGCAGAGTAGAGCGGCAGAATGACTTCACGAGTTTTGCTTACAACACACCTGTTGATACAACCTAGAATCATATTTGCTTTTTTTGCAACAGCATCACACTGTTGACTCATATTCAACTTGTGGTCCACTATGACCCCTAGATCCCTTTCTGCCATGCTCCTTCCTAGACAGTCGCTTCCCATCTTGTATGTATGGAACTGATTGTTCCTTCCTAAGTGGAGCACTTTGCATTTCTCTTTATTAAACCTCATCCTGTTTGCCTCTGACCATTTCTCTAACTTGCTAAGGTCATTTTGAATTATGTCCCTATCCTCCAAAGAAGTCGCAACCCCACCCAGTTTGGTATCATCTGCAAACTTAATAAGCGTACTCTCTATCCCAATATTATCTACATCATTGATGAAGATATTGAACAGTACGGGTCCCAAAACAGACCCTTGAGGAACTCCACTTGTTATCCCTTTCCAGCAGGATTTAGCACCGTTAACAACAACTCTCTGACTACGGTTATCCAGCCAATTATGCACCCACCTTATCGTGGCCCTATCTAAGTTATATTTGCCTAGTTTATCAATAAGAATATCATGCGAGACCGTATCAAATGCCTTACTAAAGTCTAGGTATATGACATCCACCGCTTCTCCCTTATCCACAAGGCTCGTTATCTTATCAAAGAAAGCTATCAGATTAGTTTGGCATGACTTGTTCTTCACAAACCCATGCTGGCTATTCCCTATCACTTTATTACCTTCCAAGTGTTTGCATAGGATTTCCTTAATTACCTGCTCCATTATCTTCCCTGGGACAGACGTTAAACTGACCGGTCTATAGTTTCCTGGGTTGTTCTTATTCCCCTTTTTATAGATGGGCACAATATTTGCCCTTTTCCAGTCTTCTGGAATCTCCCCTGTCTGCCATGATTTTTCAAAGATCATAGCTAAAGGCTCAGATACCTCCTCTATCAGCTCTTGAGTATCCTGGGATGCATTTCATCAGGACCTGGTGACATCTAACTTTCCTAAGTGACTTTTAACTTGTTCTTTGTGTATCCTATCTTCTACCAATTGATTATGTATTGTGTAGGATACGTAAAATGCCCAATGCCTCTACATGGGGTACATCCTTCTACTCAGGATGTTACTGTTGTTTACGCAGTTGACAGTTTTATGACTGCATCTGTACTTTTTGCTTATCTGAAACAAGTACCAGTACAGGGCTGCTTGTCCTGTGTTCTTGACATGGTCTCGCGGACCATGCTTAATCTGCATTGTTATGCAAAAGAATTCCTGACTCTCGGGGCCCTGCCTGCATGCTTTGTTGTACCAGACTTGAAACAGGCCAGAAATCCACACTTTGAACAAGGCAGACATCACCATGTATTGCCATGGCAGGGTAGTGCAGGCTCCCCCACAGTTACCCCAGCAACTCTCCCATCTCAAATTTCGGCCATGAAGTGTTCCAACACCGTCCTGGAATACTCACAGAAATATTAAATTTGCTGCTGCTTTGAAGAGACAGTAACCAGCGACTCATTAATTTAACCTGGGTTTGACAAGCACTCTATTTTAACCAAAGCACTGAATTGTTTTATAGTAAAAGTAAAATGAGTTTATAAGAAGTTATAAGTTTAAATGCTACCAAGCACAAGGAATAAAGAAAATATGCTTCTAAGAGTAAAACTTAATTTCAGTAAATTACAGTCATCATCTAAGCAGGTTTCTTACTGTACTCAGATCCCAGGGACTACAACCCTCCCACCCACTTGATTGAAAGATCCAACGTTCTTTGATTTTAAGAGCTTTGGCCTTTTTCGTTTCTCAGGTGATGGGTAATTATGACGTTCTCTCCCCTTTCTTAGAGTCCAGCAACTATTGAAAAGTAAGCCCAGACAAAGCTTCTGTCTCCTATTGGGGATAAACACAGTGATATCGTCCCAAAATTAATTGACCCTGCTTCAAGAGGCAAGTGTGTGGTCTCCATCCAGCATGGAAATTAAGTAATCATCTTTCCTCACTTACTCTCTGGATGGCTTTGTTTGCCATCATGTTCTTTATCTGGGGTCAAACTTTGCCTATTTTACGTTAGAGACACATTTGCATTCAAGCAGGTGGAACCATATTTGTTTGTCTGGAACAAGTGTGGCTTAGGCGCTGCTTGCCATATACGTTTTAAGAACACATTTGCATCACATATCTCTTAAGTCCTTTCTGCAGTGACCATATATTCATCATGCAACAATATTAATGTTCAGTGAGTTACGAGTTTTCCAGTGACACATTACATACAACAGAGTGTCAATTGGTCCTGAGGTGCTGTGACAATCACAGGGAAAGAAGTCAACAAACTAGGGCTGAGTCATCATTTATGCCTGTATGTGATGTGGAAGACAAAACATTTGGCCAATCATGGGTTAGGAAGTAGAGCTCTGTTGTGCAGCTTGTGGTCAGCCTTCTCTTGAACATGAAGTTGTGGTCAGTGGAGATTGCTGATGCTAGCTTGAAATGCTCCAGCTTTATCTGAGTAGCCAAACTACTATAGGTACAAGACTGTTACTCTTCAGAGGTGGCTGCTCTTCAAGAGGTGGGTCGTTGCATTCTGCTCCATTTTACATAAAGTAAGGCTCTCAGGATCTTGTCAAGCTGTCAACGTGGTCATTGGGCGGCATGTGGGTGCCCTGTCCTAACCTCAGATTCAAGGTCCTTCCTGTCTTGGTGATGGTTGTTAAATATTTTCCTTTCAATTAGGATCAGAGCCCCATTGAAGTAGTTGTACAAATGGGTCATAGTCCCTGTCCTCTAAGATGTAATGATTAAGTTGCACCATAGAGAGGAGCATCCATGTAACAGGATTAGAATGAGGCAATGGGATAGGCTCCCTCTTGTCATCCCAAAGAGTCATTTGTCCATTTCCCTGCAGTTTTGTTCCAGTTCCACCCTGGGCTTCTTTCATGTGCACTCTGTCTCCACTAATCTCATGCTCCCCATGTGTCCCTGTGTTGCTGATGACCAGGTGTCAGTAAGTAGCAAGCCCCTGGCACAATGCACTGCTATTAATAACATGCACTGCACCTTCTGTTTGAGCTCCCAAGGAGCTCTCTATGAATATTTTATGTTTAGAGGGGTGCATGCTGCTCTCTTCATCCTGAATGCAGCTGGGGAGAGAGGAACATCAACTCAGCTTTGCAAATCAGGCCTGTAACCTTCTTGAATCATTTAAATAATAATAAACTTAAAAAAATAAAATTTGAGCCCCAAGGCGTTAAGCCGTCAGTGTGTTGCTGTCTCCCATGGACATATTGATGGAGAGCCAGGATTTGACAGATCTTGTCCCTCTCTCTAGTCTACCATGGCAGCCAGTGCTGGCTTCCCCCCATACTGTATTTGCTAGCATTTCCCCTGTCTAGTTTGCCATCGGCTTTTCCATAGGTCCTTGTCAGTCAGTATCCTCCCTTACTGCATACGCATCTGCATCTGCATACATGCACATACACACAAGGTATCTGGCTGTGTTGACTCCATTTAATGAATGGATCATTCTTACAGACATCTGGTGTGATCTTGTATGAACTTTCTTCTTTTTTCCCTTATCGCTTCCCCCCCACCCTCCATCCACCGCCTTGTTGCTGGATCTGCAGCGTGACTGGAAACAGGCTGAATTAATCAGCAGATTGGTGCTTCACTCTGCTGCTCCTGTCTCTTTTCTCTGCAGTGTTGGGCTGTGTGCGTGTTCTCTCCCTCTCTCTTGCTCTCTTTCTCTGAGGGCAGCGGTACTGGAAGTTGCTGCTAAAGGGTCCAAGTGGTGCAGGGATTCAGCCCAGATGCTCTTTAAACAGGCAGATCTGTGGATGCCCCACCAAGGCAAATGCAGCAAAGTAAGTTTCTTTCCCTTAACATTGAAATTCAAAATGGCTTGTTTTTTTCCCCTGCAGTCTTCCTGATCAGATGGTGCATGAAGTATCCTGAGGGCTTGGGGTAGAGCTTAGGACAGGAAATTAGTACTGAATTGGGGGCTCCAGATTGGATGGGGTTTAAGGCAGGGAAGAAGTTTTTAATTAAACTGAAAATGTTAACCTTAAATCCATTGAAAGAACCTCAGTCTGAGCCTCAATGAGTGCTGCTTTACTGCCCCTGTGTTCAGTGACTCAAGTTTATCTGTATCTTTTAAACAGCTACAAAAGCCCCTTACCCTGAAAAGTGGGACTTGCAGTAGACCTGCTAGGTTTCAATCCATAAAGTCCTTAGCTAATGAATAGGGGATAGGGAGGAAACCGAGTACTGAGAGATGCTGAAGTTTGGAGAATTTCTTAGCATCCCCTACTCCAGGGAGGTGGATTAACAATTCTTGGACCTTATTCAGCTGTGATGAATAGGGGTGCAATTCCCTCTGAGGCCAAAATGAATTTGGACCCCTGCATTCTTTCTGGAGTAAGGGAAATACTGTAAATATATAAATGCTAATAGTAATAATAATAAATGCTTAACAGTTACATAGCACAATACAACTTCAAAGCACAACACAAACATTCACTAATATTCTGAGCACTGTTGTGAGCTATGTAGGTAACTAGGTTTGGGGATATGCTGCTGCAAATGGGACCAGAGGGACAGAGTGGAGAAGGTGCTGATGAAAAATGGACTGTTACCTGGGGAGTTGTTTCTTACCTCTTTGTTGTTAAATAGCCTCGAGAGAGAGAGAGAAGCATGTGACAGAGGAAGTGAGAAAGTGCTGGGCTTCGCATTATTGGCGCAAACGGTTTATCATGGCTATTGGCATCTAAGTCCCTGCTATAAAGCAAACATTTCTTTGAATATCATTATCTGGATTAAATTAGAATTTGTTGATACCAAGATGTAGTCTTGATTTACAGCTCCTGTTAGTTCTGCTCTGACCAGATTCACAGAGACACTAATGCTGCTGAATTGGTCCACATTATCAGTCTGTGGGTCCTGTTAGTGCTGAGTAGAAGGGAACCTTAAAGCCAGCTTCCAGAGAAATCTGAATTTATTTTGTTTTATGCTTTCCTAAGTCATTCATCATTAGCATCTGGGTGTCTCATAAATGGATGTATTAATCTTCACAACAACCTTGTGTGATAGGAAAGGGTTATTATCCTCATTGTAGAGATGGATAACTGAGTAAGTCTGTTTCAGAACTAAGAGCAGAGCCCAGCTCTCCTGACTCCCAGTCTAGTGCCTTAACAACAATCACACACACTCCACATTGAATAAACTGGGTTGGTTTGTTTGTGTGTGTTGGGGTTTTACAGTGTAGGTCACTGAATAGGCATCATGTTGCCAGGAACCAGGAATCAGACCTCATTTCAGCAGCATCTGTGTGTTCATTAGGAATGATTATGAAGATACTAGGGATGTAGATAGTGAGGTGAACCTTGTTCTCAGGCTGATCTGCCTGTTGGCCTTGCCCACCATATACCTATAATCTCATAGTGGGCTTGCCATTGCATACAGTCAGTTCAGTAACACAGCAGCTGCAGTCAGACAGGATGATCTAGTATGCTGTTGAAGGTTTGAACTGGAACAAAAAATAGTCCTCTGCTATCACTATATTTTAAGTTGCCTCCAAGAAATTGTGCAGTATTGTGTATGTGATACCTACTTCCATGATGGGCACAAAACTAATAGACCATGTTGTGTCTTCCCTAACCAAGAACGTGACTCACTTTACAAAACACATTTGCATTTAATATTGCAACTGCTTCTCACATGCTTTTGAAGCAGAGACTAATCCTTGTGTATCAGAAGGGCCTGATCCATGAAATAGATTAATAGCCTGCAAAATGTCAGTGTTAAATTAAAAACAGCCTTCCTGTTTGTTAGAAGAATGAAAATTAGCCTTCAAAAAGAGAAAATAGTCTGCTTCTCCATTTTCCCTCCCCCCAGCCTTTTAATTTGAAAAGTGTTTGAACCAAAGATTTGCAAAAATGGAATGTTCTGTGTACATCCAGAGTATTAGAATGAGCTGTCCAATGTTTCACTGTCTTACCCCTGGAATTGCAGCCCGTGGAGACTATTTTTTTTAATAAGTCTTCTATTCCTCTTTCTCGCTCTTTTAAAATGTGTTGGTACTTACACAGACATCTGTAGTTAAGTACCTGATCCTGCAAGGAACTGTGCGCCATCAGCTTCCCATGAAAGAAAGAAGACATCTCGCACCTTGCAGGATTGGGTTGTTGGTGGACATGTGCAGAAGGAAATGGGAAGGTGAATATAATACATACATACAGGTTAGACTTTCCTGGTCCCACACACTCAGGACCTGACTGGTCCTGAATGAGTCAATTTGCCAGACCAGGGGAGGTTCCCGGCCACCAGCCTTCCAGTCTGAAGCCTCTTCTTGCTAGTGGCTCTGCTGCCCCCGATCTCTGGCCCCACTGCTCCCAGGTCCAGGCTCCAGTTGTTGCCAGCCCAGCCAGGGCTCCCTAGGGCAAGGGCTGCCACCAAGCATGGGCTCCAGTCCTGCTGTTACCATCCCTGCCGGGATCGTCTGGCTGCCGCTGCTTCTGCCCCATCCAGCTGGGGCTCCATGGGGACAGGGCTCCTGCTGGCACAGCTGCTGCCACCACTTCTGCCCTGGTTGGCTGGGGCTCCCTGGGGATGTGGCTCCCACCAGTCCAGCTGCTTCCCTGGCCAGCTGGGACTCCTTGGGGATGGGAGTCCCTCCTTGGCTGAGACCGGCCCTGCTGCTGCCGGCCCAAGCTGGGGTTCCTGACTGGCTCCCACTCCCAGCTGCCAGCGCTCTTTGGTCCAGCAACATCTGTGGTCCTGCCAAACCACAGATGTTGCCTGACTGGAGAGTCTCGGATTTAGGAGGTTCAGCTTGTGTTGGTTCAATGGCTCTCAGCATGCCATGTTGGCATGTAAATCTGTAATGGTTCTGGAATGCTGATGGATTTTGTTCTCATTGCAGATAAACGAGCATTTCCTTTTGGTTACGCTTATCAGAGAAGAGAGAAAAAAATGTTGGAGAGAGAGTCTTAACATCTTTGCATATGTCCATACACATGCAGTGAGCTGGGCAAAATTCTGCTTGCCTAGATTAACGATGTATTTTTTAAAAATAAGTATATAAAATATGCATCATAATGGTAAAAAGTGGAAGAATAAGTAGTGCCTGGAACTGTTTTCATGCACTTTTGAATGGTTGTGTGTATTAGAGCTAGAGTTATTCAGGAGCTCTCCACTCCACGAGTTTTTAATGGAAAATGTGAATTCTGGAAAAATCAATTTGGTGTATAGCTATAGTGAGGCAGCTACCTATGTCATGCCAAAAGTCCTTGACCATTGTTATATTAGACTTAACTCAACCAATCACCACCTTACTCTATGGCTAATTTGTATGTCACAGTTTAATTGGTTGTAAGAGGGAGCCTGCACAGATAGTGGATTACTTTATCCAACTGCCATACTGTTACAACAACTCAGGCTTTCAGCTACTAGTACAAGGTATGGGCCTCCAAGTGCCAGTGGAAGTAAGGATGTTAACTAACAACTAATTTACTAATCGAGTAGTTGATAGAATTTCCATCGACTACTCAACTAGTCAGTAGGCACTTACTCATTCCTCCTTCCCCAGGGGATCTTGTACATTTCAAGGAGGAATGCCGAACCTGCAGCGCAGGGCCAGTGGGAAGTCCTGCTGACTCTGCACTCCACGAGGGTGCTTACGCTTTGAGGGTTCTTGTGCATTCCAAATGGAAGCACCAGCATGGAGCCCAGAGTCAGCGGGACTTCCCGCTAGCCCCGGGCTGCATGCAGCATGCCAGCTTTGAAATGTACAAGAGTCTCTCGCTGACCCCGGGCTCCATGCTATGCTGCTGCTTTGAAATGCCATATGGAGCTTGACATTCCCTGGAAACCAGGATCAGCTGGGGACTCTCCAGCTTATCCTGGGTTCCATGTGGCATTTCCGCGGAACCCAGGATCAGCTGGGGAGTCCCCAGCTGACCCCAGGCTCTGCGTGCTTTGAATGCCGAGCTGGAGCCTGGGATCAACTAGGGAGCCCCCGGCTGATCCTTGGCTCCGCTTGGCATTTCAAAGTTGCAGCGCTGCACGGAGCCAGGGATCAGCTGGGGACTCCCCAGCTGACTCCAGGTTCTGCGGAAGTACTGCAGGGAGCCCTGGGGTTAGCTGCAGAGTAGAGCAGAAGAATTACTACTTGTTTCTTGCTTACTGCACTCCTGCAAAAAAAAATCCCAGAATTATGTTTGCTTTTTTTGCAACAGAGTGTTACAACTGCTGACTTATTTGGGTTATGGCCCATTATGACCCCAAGGATCCCTTTCTACAGTACTCCTTCCTAGGGTATGTCTACACTGCCACCCTAGTTCGAACTAGGGTGGCTAATGTAGTCATTCGAACTTGCAAATGAAGCCCGGGATTTAAATATCCCTGGCTTTATTTGCATGTTCCCGGGCGCCGCCATTTTTAAATGCCCCGTAGTTCGAACTACCTGCCCGCGGCTACACAGGGCATGGGCTAGGTAGTTCTAATTAAAGCTCCTAATTTGAACTACCGTTACTCCTCCTGCAATGAGGAGTAACGGTAGTTTGAATTAGGAGCTTTAATTCGAACTACCTAGCCCGTGCCGCGGGCAGGTAGTTCGAACTACGGGGCATTTAAAAATGGCGGCGCCCGGGAACATGCAAATAAAGCCCAGGATATTTAAATCCCAGGCTTCATTTGCAAGTTTGAATGACTACATTAGCCCCCTAGTTCGAACTAGGGTGACTAGTGTAGACATACCCCTACATAGTTATTTCCCATTTGTACGTATACAACCGACTGTTCTTCCTAAATATGCATTTCTTCTTATTGAATTTAATCCTATCTACCTTAGACCATTTCTCCAGTTTATCAAGATCATTTTGAATTTTAATTCTATTTTCCAAAGCACTTGCAACCCCTCCCAGCTTGGTATCTTTCGCAAACCCTAGAAGTGTACTCTTTGCCATTATCTAAATCACTGGTGAAGACTGAACAGAACCAGATCCAGAACTGATCCCTGCGGAACCCTACTTGTTTTGCCTGTCCAGCTTGCTTGAGAACTACTGTGATAACGAAGTTGCATGCATATTTGCTTTTGTTGTGACCTGGCATCCATTTTTCTCTCCCTTTAGATGGTGTCCTCTACTATATATGGAAGGGATATTTAGCAGTTGGCCACGTTCTCAGGGATAGGGTCTGGAGTGACCTGGACAGATTAGAGGATTGGGCCAAAAGAAATCTGATGGGGTTCAACAAGGACAAGTGTAGAGTCCTGCACTTGGGACAGAAGAATCCCAAGCATTGTTACAGGCTGGGGACTGAATGGCTAAGTAGCAGTTCTGCAGAAAAGGACCTGGGGATTACAGTGGATGGGAAGCTGGATATGAATCAACAGTGTGCCCTTGTAGCCAAGAAGGCTAATGGCATATTAGCGTGCATTAGGAGGAGCATTGCCAACAGATCTAAAGAAGTGATTATTCCCCTTTATTCGGCTTTGGTGAGGCCACACCTGGAGTATTGTCCAGTTCTGCCCCCCCCCCACTATACAAAGGATGTGGATGCATTTGAGAGAGTCCAGCAGAGGGCAGCCAAAATGATTAGGGGGCTGGAGCGCATGACCTATGAGGAGAGGCTGAGGCATTTGGATTTATTTAGTCTTCAGAAGAGAAGAGTGAGGGGGGATTTGATAGCAGCCTTCAACTTCCTGGAGGGAGGTTCCAAAGAGGATGGAAAGAGGCTGTTCACAGTAGTGACAGATGGCAGAACAAGGAGCAGTCGAGTTACTGTGGGAGAGGTCTAGGTTGGATATTAGGAAAAACTATTTCCCTAGGAGGGTGGTGATGCACTGGAATGGGTTACCTACGGAGGTGGTAGAATCTCCATCCCTAGAGGTTTTTAAGTCTCGGCTTGACAAAGCCCTGGCTGGGTTGATTTAGTTGGGATTGGTTCTGCCTTGGGCAGAGGGTTGCACTTGATGATCTCCTGAGATCTCTTCCAACTCTGTGATTCTATAACCATGTGGCTGCAGCTTAGTATCCAAGATGCAGTTGAATAAGCAAGTGTTTGAAGTTTCTGTTACTGGAGGAGCCATCTCACTGGTGCATTAGCTTTTTTACCAGTGGAGTCTTAGCCCTCTGTTTCCTGGAAGGAAGCAAACCTGCGAGTGATGAAAGGCTGAAAAGATCCTTCTCTGAGAAGCAGATAAGCTGTCTATTGTGCCATATGAAAAATGTAAATGTGCATTTGAAATCTGGCTCCTTAGATGCTGATTACTGAATGGGGCAGAAGGATGGGAATGTGCAGTGATGGATTTGGCCATGAAAACATAAAACTGTCCTTATCATGAACTCAGGATGGTTCTCCTAGTTTGTCCCCTTCATTCCTGGACTTTCTTTCCCTGTTACTGACCTGAAATCTTTGACTTGATCTACAAGTAATCCCCCTCACTCTGCTTATGTGCCTTTGTAGTGTTAGTAGTGTGTTAGATGCTTTGCTATTTACTTGGTGCTTTAGGTACCTCCATCAGATGCGGTAATATTTGTTTCATGATCCCTCTCCTCTCTTACCAGTCTCCTGTCCACTTCTCTTCATTATCTTCTTAAGCCTCCACAAGAATCAACTTTTGCACACCTACCCTTCACTTCTTGTAAACTGACTGTGTGGCAAAAGAATGAAGAGGGAACATGTGTCTGTACCAGGGATGACTCTGTAGTTGACTACATGATTAACAGATAAACCTGGGCTTATCAGTTAATCCTATTAACTACCCGCAACAACCCCACCCCATTGCTTTCTCTGTATCAGAGACAGCAAGGGTGTAGGATATGCAAGATCTGGTGCCCGTGGGGAGCCATCTTTTAAGCCAGCTCCCCACAATTACTGGCTCCTGCGGCGCTGCCTTCCCCTTCTCACCCCTATGCTACTGCCTCTGATTGATAGAGAGGCAGCAGCATGGCCAGTGAGCGGGGGCAGGTGGGAGCCAGTACCCATGGGAAGCTGACTTTCAGCCAGCAGTCTGCACTTACTGGGCACAGAGGCAGTGGGAGAGAGGTGGCAAGCAGGAGCTGGTGCTCTGGGAGAAAGGATGGAGCCGGCTTAAAAGCCAGCTCCCTGGCTCCATGGACCCACTTGTCACGTCCCCCCCTCGTGCTGCTGCTGCCTCTATCAGACTGGCTTCTGCCTGCCACTCCACACTGCTACCTCTGTAAGTGTAGGAGGACAGGAGGCTCCCTGGGAGTGGAACTCGGAGTGCACTGGCTGCCAGCCCTGCCCCTGGGGACCATCAAATAATCGTGCTACTGTTAAGATTTTGATGCAGTTACATGATTATTAAGCGAATTGCTATTTAACATCCCTAGTCTGTACTAGGCATTGGTGCGGAGTACAGTCCTACCACACTCCAGTCTCTCGTTCCCTCCATAGCCTGCTAGTATATCTATTGGAATCTGGCTTTTATTTTGTGTAGTAGAGGGGTTGCTGCTATTAGTTTTTATGCTGTGACTGGGTGGATGAGGAACCTTCTTTGTGGGTGCATTGCTATACTCCAAACAATCCCTTGGAATGGAAAGAAGGAAAGCTTAGTGTCCCCTATGCCTCATCCTTGGTCACTCCTGTATATAGCATTCCAGTAGCACAGTGGCATATGTATTGCCAGCTAAATTGCCTGCCCTCTTCCCCTCTGAGCATCTTTGTCAGACTCCTATATTTAGCTCTGTATTGATGTTACCTGGTCCTCCTCCAAGAGAGAAACAGAACAGTTTCCTCTGATCCTATAACTGACACAGAGCATTAGAATTATAGTAGAATTATTTTTAGTTCTGTCAGAGCTGCAATTCAGGCAGTATCCCAGTCTCTGCCTAGCAAGAAATCTATGCTTATAGCGTTTCATGTTTGCTGCAGAGTGCTTTGTAACTTCATCTTCTAAATGAGAGCAGAGAAGAGGCTTGGCGGGAGGATTCTAGAGTGTGGCTCGGATTAGAAACCCAGATCAAATTCTGGTTTGCATCACCAGTGAAAGTCAGTTTAATAGTCCTGGCTTAGTTTCCTGCAGATGTTCATGCACATCACTGTCCTGTCCAGATCTGGAATAGCAAGGTCAGAACTTAGGTGCACTTGCAGAGCTCTGTTAGTGTGCAGGTCTGGAATAGGAGGTGTGGTCGAGACTGAACTGCATTGGCACAGCTATCTGAGGAGTCTGCAACTGCAGTAGCAGGAGAAGCTGCAGCTCTTGATTGAGCTGCATTGGCAGAGCAGTGTCAGCATGCAAGGTGGGAGTAGGAGGCTTGCATGGTGCTTGCCTGCCTTGGGTCAGGTTCTGGCTAGGGTTACAATAGGCCTTCACTTTGGTTAAGCAGCGAAGTTCACGCAAGCTTTTTCAGGGTGAGTGATATCCCATGTTCCGTGACATAGGTCAGTACCACTAATGTGTTTGCATCTACTCTGCTATAAGTGCTCCAGCTGGGATTTCTATTCCAAAGCTCCACTGTATTTCATTTTGTCTGTTAAGTAATAGTTTTATATCCCTTTTTGGTACTAACTTCATGATCTCATCTGAAACTGCCTGTTCAATTTTCCAGCTCAACAGAGGTGGTTATTTGTCAAGCCACAAGGGCCTAGTTGTATTCTGATCCAGCAGCGTTTTATAAACCCACTGCCCAGAATATGCATAAAAACAGACAGGGATTATTTAAGGCCTAACCGTGACCCAGTATTGGAATGTGAAAGTAAGTAGGCTTATAGTAACGTGACTTCTATTATGGTAATAAAATGGCCACTTGTATGTTCTTTCAGTAGCTGCTTTCTGTAACTAGGGTTACCAAGTGTCTGATTTTTCAGTTGGAATGCCTGGTGAAAAAGGGATCTTAGTGGCTCCGGTCAGCATCACTAATCAAACCATTAAAAGTATAGTTGGCAGCATAGTGAGGCTAAGGCAGGTTTCCTGAAATAGTGATGTGCCCTCCTCAGACTTCTAGATGCAGCCAGAGAGCTCCTCACATTTTTAAGCCAGCTCCCCCTTCGCTCCAGCACTAGCTCCTGCTCCCTACCCTTGCTGCCTGTCTCTGGAGGCAGCAAGCGAGGGGGGGGGGGAGCAACTAGTCGAGTCACTAGTAGACTATCCGATAAGTATGTTTATTGGATAGTCAACTAGTCGCTTACATCCCTAGGAAAGGGGTAAGGTCTTGGAAGAGGGGCAGTGCCTCAGAGAAGGAGTAGGGCAGGTTGGTGCCTCAGGGAAGGGATGGGGCAAGGGTGTTCTGTTTTTGTGAGTAGAAGGTTGGCAGCCCCACCTTGTCACTGTAACCTGCTTCTATCCGAACTTTGCAACTCTTTATCCTGGGCTGACCTGCAGGGATAGAATAACATGGCTGGCCAAAGCCTGAACTTTGAGGGAATGCAGGAGACAGAGCCTCAAAGATACGTAAATGAGAGTTATGACAGAATGGCCAACCAGACACCATGTGAAACCAAAAGTAACCATTCAGGTGGTGGTAGCAGCAGGCACTCACTCTCACGTGTATGCACACAAACACGAATGAGGAAATTACTGTACTGTGCCTCTGTTGTATCTTAAAATGTATCTTAACCAAAAAGGGATATAAAACTATTACTTAACAGACCAAATGAAATACAGTGGAGCTTTGGAATAGAAATCCCAGGTAGGCACATTTGGGCTGCCTGTGCCCCCCAATAATTCATGGGCAGCCACTTACCGCTAAAAGATGAGGAGACTGGGGCTGGGAGCTGGAGGCAGCAAAGCAGGGGGAGCACTGGGGTCTGCTTTCACTTTCATCCTCCTTCCCCCCCCCCCCACCTTCCTCCCAATATTTACTTACACACAAGACACGCTGCTGTAGTGGAGTGTCAGCTGCCGGATCTGGAGCCCAAACTGGGTGCTTTGTTCAGAGTTACAATCATTTTAGACAACTTCCATTTCCAAGGTGTCCGTAACTGAGATTCTACAGCAATAGCAAATCATTCTGCCTCCCTTGGCACCCCACAGCCCAAACTCCTGCAGAAAACAAAAGAAAAACAAACAAAAAAGTCCCCCAAAAAGGAAAAAAAAAATCAGAGCACAGAATTTGAAGCTAAATTTCCCAAGAAATTCTGAACATTTAAAAAGATACTTCACTAAGAGGAGTGTGTGTAGGTCGCAGTGTAGAGGGTATGTCTACATACAGGGGTACGGTCGAATTAAGATACAGGCAGTCCCCAGGTTACGTACAAGATAGGGACTGTTGGTTTGTTAAGTTCAATCTGTATGTAAGTCGGAACTGGCGTCCAGATTCAGCCGGTGCTGAAACTGATCAGTTTCAACAACGGCTGAATCTGGATGCAAGTTCTGACTTAAATACAGATTCAACTTAAGAACCCCAGGCATCCCCAAGTCAGCTGCTGCTTCCAGGAAGCCCGGGGGCAGGGGCTTCCTGTAGTCAGCCACTGGTCAGTTTCAGCAGCGGCTGACTTGGGGACGCCTGGGGCAGAGCAGCTGGGGTGCTGCTGGGTTGGTCCAGTAGCGCTGCTGCTCCTCGGCGCTACTGGACCAACCCAGCAGCACCCCAGCTGCTCTGCCCCAGGTGTCCTGATTCAGCCGCTGCTGAAATTGATCAGCAGCGGCTGAATCAGGACTCCGGGGGCAGAGCAGCTGGGGTGCTGCCGGGTTGGTCCAGTAGCGCCAAGGAGCGGTGCTGTGGGACCAACCGGCAGCGCCCCACCTGCTCTACCACAGGCCCGGGGCTTTGCTCCATGGCTCCCTGGTATGCTGGGGGGGGCCCACTAGCTGCGCCCCCCCCCTCCAGCAGACCAGGGACACGGGGAGGAAAGCCGCAGCGGCGGTGGGGTGCTGTGCCTCTGAGGCTTTGCTCTGGCAAAGCCTCAGAGGCGCAGGACCCTTCTGCCTCCTGGCTTTGCTCCAGATGTCCCTGGTCTGCTGGAGACGGTCCCCAGCAGACCAGAGGCACCGGGAGCAAAGCGGCAGCGGCGGCGGAGTAAAGCCTCAGAGGCGCGGGACTCCGCCGCCGCTGCCGCTTTGCTCCCGGTGCTTCTGGTCTGCTGGGGACCGTCTCCAGCAGACCAGGGACACCGGGAGCAAAGCCGGGGAGGCGGAGGGGTCCCGCGTCTCTGAGGCTTTGCTAGAGCAAAGCCTCAGAGGCGTGGGACCCCTCCGCCTCCCCGGCTTTGCTCCCGGTGTCCCTGGTCTGCTGGAGACGGTCCCCAGCAGACCGGAGGCATCCGGAGCAGCTTTTCTCGCCCCGGAGGTTGACGGGCCGGGACCGCTGCGCTCTGGGCGGTCCCACTGCCTGCGAGCTCCAGGGCGAGAGAGCCCCGTTCGTGTAGCGCCGAGGAGCGGTGCTACTGGAGCAACCCAGCAGCACCCTAGCTGCTCTGCCCCAGGCGTCCCCAAGTCAGCCGCTGCTGAAACTGACCAGCGCTGACTACAGGAAGCCCGAGGCAGAGTTGCTCTGCCCCGGGCTTCCTGGAATCAGCGCTGATCAGTTTCAGCAGCAGCTGACTTGGGGACGCCTGGGGTTCTTAAGTTGATTCTGTATGTAAGTCAGAACTGGCGGTCAGTTTCAGCAGCGGCTGAATCTGGACGCCAGTTCCGACTTACATACAGATTCAACTTAAGAACAAACCTACAGTCCCTATCTTGTACGTAACCCGGGGACTGCCTGTACTTCTTGCTGTCAAGAAGGAAGTTGCTAAATTGGAAGAGCAAGTCATGCTAGAAAATGAGAGGGAAACACTGTTGCGTGGCACTGAGGGAGCTGAAATCAGACGATAGATGTAACTCCCTTTTTCCTCCCTGGATTACTTGGTAGCAGGTCACTCTCATGTGTGCCCAGGAGCTTGATGTTTTTAACATAAAAGGAGATCCTGAGTACCCCAGTATTGGTGATGTGTAGTTGGAGATTCCCTGTCTGCCCCCTTTCTGCAGTCCCTTGTTCCTAAAGAATATGAAATTGTGGTGCCTCCTGGCTGGTCCTGTACACACTTAATGGTGTGTCTTGGGAGCCTCCAGAAATAAAATTATTCCAGTAATAATTTGGATCTAACTTCAAGACAACAATTATAAATAATATACATATAATTGATTAAATTAGAATTCACACCTTTACTTAATTTAAAGAAACAGGGTTTAACAGATCAAAAGTGAATAAAATCAGTTAACAAAGTACACAGAAAGAAAGGAAATGTATGTATCTGGCATTTAGATTGCCACCATTAATCCCACCCCAGTGTGCACTCCTCTGGATTCAGAGTTCCAGACACTTGCTTGTATGGGTGCACTTGAAGATCTGCAGCTGGAGTGGAGACAGCACTGTGCAGGTTCTTCGTGTGTCAGTCCAAGCAGGCAGCCAGCTACAAAATCCTTCTGCCACTGGAGCAGGCTCCACCAAATGCCAGCAGCCCTGGTTCCCTGGGCAGATCACTTTGGCTGTCATTGAACTCAGAGTCAGTTTGTCTTCTGTGCTCTGTTCCAGGCAGCACTTTTCCAAACAGCCCAGTTACTCACAGTTACCTCCTGTGCAGGTTTATGTAGGCTCTTCCCAGCCACAGGCACAGCCAGAGTCTCTCCCCTCTAGGGACAATCAACAGCCTGTGAAGCAGCCAGCTAACTGCAAGCCTCCAGCAGGCTCTCGGGAACAGGCTCTAGCTGCAACACGACAGCTCCTGGACTGCAAAAAGGCTCCCCACCAGCAGCCTGGCTCTTCTCTCCAAAATGGAGACTAGCCTCATTCATTCTCTCTCCATGCCTGGAAGAGTCACTGTTCCCACTTTTTTTCCCAAGGACTCATGGGAGCTGTAGTCTCTAAGGCTAGATTGCAGCACCAAGAATCCTTCCAGTAAAAGGCAGAGGCTCCTTTAGTAAGGGGACTACATAGAGAAAATTGAGAAGTAGGGTTGCCAGGTGTCTGGTTTTCGCCTGGATAGTTGGTTATTTCTGGCCCCTGTCCAATTAAAAAAAAAAAAACAAAAAAAACCCCAAAACCAGAAAATACTGGACATGTAAAATCTTAAGTGTTTTCTGTTTTTCTTGGATGGAAGGCGGGCAGGGACATTCTTCCTTAAAGGCGCAGCGACCTTTTTTTTGTTCTCCTGTTTTTTTTTTTCTCAACAACTTTTGTCTGCTGGTGAAGGCATCTGGCAAGCCTATTGAGAGGGGAGAAAATCAGAATTAAGGAACTCTGACAATTTGGAAGGAGCCCATCCAGTTCTGTTTCATGTTACATCTGAGCTCTTTGAAAGGTGAAAAAGTAGAGACAGCACATAGGAGCCTGCTCTCCCTGCCCTTGGGCTTATAAATCCAGAGACTTAACTGTGTGAAATGTCATGAATATTAGTAGAAAAAAATAGAGGAAAAACCATAGTGATTCAGAGCTCATACTCAAAGACTACAAGCTGCAATTTTTCTATGACCTCTTTGCCCTAACTTTAACAAAAGAGAAGAGAACTGAAGGAAATTACAATTACTCAGAAGAGCAGATTTTTCACTACTCATGGGGATTCCCATTTAAACTCTCCTTCAGCTTCCAAAATTTGTATTGTACATTCAGTATCTCCAAATAGTGAAAAATACACTGTAGTTTCTTGGGATAGAAATCCATATCTCAGATGTATACAAAGTTTCTCCAGAGGTAGTACCTACAAATAAACTACTAAAGAAATTACTAGGAAACACTAAAACACAAGAAAAAGATGACAGGGACAGAAGACTCTAGAGAGCATGTTGGAAATGGCAGAAGTGAAGCTGAACAAGAGAAATGACTAACCAGATGGGATATTGTGGAAGTAACCAGGAATGGACCGTAACTATAGGAATGCTATAAAGAAAATAGTATGAAATTTACTTTAATTGGGGTGATTGGTAACAACTGTGTACTGCATTTTAAAATGTAGAGAAAATAAAGGTCAATAAGAGGGAAAGTAGGTAGGGAGGAAGATAGGGAGTGAAATCCAAAGAAAGGAGGGAGAAAAGAGTAAGAATGAGGAGGAGCCTTTAGAGGTTCTGTGTAAATGGTCCTTGTAACTCAAAATAATGAAATGGTAATCTATCCCTAAATATGGGGACGGAGGGACCCAGTGCCATAGGCGGAGAATGTTCCTCTTTTTGTTGGCAGAGCAATAGTCCAGGTGTTCTTGTTAAGAGTACAAAGGTTTAGGCTCAGCAAAGCATAGTTATTTTGAGAATGTTTTACATGTTGGTTTACTGTGTATTTAAATTAAGGAGACTGGAAAAGAGGGGTGGAAACTGGAAGGTGGAGAAGGGGCAAATCAGGGGCATGAAAGATGTACTTGGTTTCATTAGAAATTCTCTCTTTTCAGCTAAAGAAAAGAGGAATGGACATAAAATTTGACAAACATACCTTTTCAAGTTAAAGTACAATGTAAGGAGAAGGAGGACGATTTAGATTGCTGAAGGACACAGTTGCTGGATAATTAATAATGATGGGCTCAGTGTATGCCCCCAACCAAAAGGAAAAATATTTTATGGCCTTCTTTAAAATACTGCAATACTTTGGGGAGGAGACTTCAGCTGCACATCGATTCCTGCCGGGGACAAATCTGATTGAAAAGACCAGGCGGATTGGGAAGTGGGAGCAGCATCGACCTCTTTGTGCCAACAGCGCAATTTGTCATTTTGTTGGAGAGAACTGAGCCCAGTGGGAAGATTGCACATTTTATTTGCACCCTCATCAGTTATGTACTAGAATAGATGTAATGTTAATCTGTAAATCCTTAATGAGGCAGATAGGATCTGCAGAAATTGGCAGCATTACCATGGTCATATTGTGTACTAGTGAAACGATACTTAGTATTTGGGATGGGTCCCAGGGATAATTTTTTTTTAAATGAACTGCTTTTTTTCTCCAAGGAAAAGATTTGGTTGCAGAAATTTAAAAAGGACATTGTTCAATACTTTCAGATATGAACAATATAAAGAGCGGCTTTCTCTAGGAAAGCATTGTTGAGGGGCCAGTTGATGAGCAGAGCCTCTCACCTGAAAAAAGAAAACTCAAGAAAAAAATAGAACTTAGAACAGAAGATAGGTTTCAAAATATTCATAAAAACACAGGTTCAAAACACCCAGCACGATTAACGAAATATTAGGAGGAAACGGAATATGTTAATTATAGAACCATAGAGCTGGAAGAGACCTCAGAAGGTTATCAAGTCCAGTCCCCTGCTCTAGGCAGGACCAGTCCCAATGATGGATGCTGTTGTAAAAAGCCCTTAATATACAAAGCAGAAGTTTTATGAAAAAAGAAATAAAAGTAATAGCTTAAAGGAATTCAAGAACAATGTATTATTCCACCAGTTAGGAACAAGCAGACAGTTCTGCATCCTACTAAAATAGATGCTACTTTTGCTTCTCGTTATGAAAATCTCTATACCTCAGATACTCCATGAACTGAAGTTAATTCCATTTTTTAAAATTAACAGGCTTGCCAAAGATAAGCATAATTTTTAAACATACTTTATATAAAAAAAGAAGAAATCTTAGTGGCAATATCAAATATAGAAAGTGATAAAACTTAGGGACCTGCTGGCTTTTCAGATGAATTTTACGAGGTATTTAAAGAGGTATTTATGGGTCCCTTGACAGGTACCTCCAAGCATTTCTGTTACAGGAGGAACTTCTGCAACCTGTGAAAAAACTACTGTGGTTATTCTTCCCAAAGATGAAAATGAGCTCATCTTAAGCATTTCCTTTAGTCTCAAATCCTTGTTGAATTATGGCATCAAGATTATAGTCTCTGCTCTCAGCTTATATTAACCTAGATCAATGATGAATTCATTAACGACAGACTAATATTAGATGGTATTAAGAGAGGACCAATTTCTTTTATTGTCATTAGATGAAGAGAAAACCTTTAATAGAATAGCGTGGGACTTTCTATTTCAAACCCTATCCTGTGGACTTTGGCCTCCAGTTCCCTAAATGGATAACTGCATTTTGCACCAGCCCAAAAGCAGATGTTTGAGTTTATAGTGTTAAATATCCACTGTTTTGAATTACAGAGAGGGACTAGATGGGGATATCCATTTCTCCTTCACTTTTTACACTGGGCATGGAACCTTTAGTACAGATAAGGAACAATTAATCCATCAAAGGAATAAAACTTGCAGGATCACATCAGAAAGCAGTGTCCTACGCAGATAGTGTAGTACTATTTTTAACTAAACTAAATATTTCTCTAAAATTAGGTTCCAAAGGAATCTAGAACTTTGGTGGGAAAGTGTTCTGATTTATAGTAAATTATGCCAAATATTAAATGTCAAAATCTGAAAAGTGTCTATTCCAGAAAACATTTGGGTGCAAACATGCAACAAATTCTATAAGCTACCTGGGAATTCAAATCTTACCAACATAGGAGAGTGCCATGATATAGTGTCAAACGCTTACTTTGGGAAATGAACAAAGATCTTGGTGTTGAGCAAAGTATGCACTTTCTTGGGGAAGAGGGGGTATAGCAGCAGCCAAAATGAGCATTTTGCAAAGGATATCTTTCTTGTTTCCAAAATAATTCTAGTGGGGAAAAAAGAGGATGCTAACATTTTTATGGCTAAGGAAAGATCATGAGGGAGTGTAGATACTCCATACAGGCCCATTAACAGGATGGATTAGCTATTCCAAAAATTCTATGGTATTACTCCTCCAGCCAGCTCCAAGTTGTAGTGAATTTGGGTGCCAAACACAGGGTCTTTGTTAAACAAAGTAACTGTGGCAGTGAGAATGTTGCTAAACTACTGTAGACTAATAAAAATCTCATCCTTCAGAAATTTACACACATCCTTTAGGCAAGGCTACTCTGTATTTTGGATAGACTACAGATAAGATATTTCTTTTCCCTTGTCATTGATACCCATTACAAATAATCTAGATCTTAACTCAAATTATGAACAAGAGAGTTTCAAAGCTAGGGAGAGCAATAGAATAGGATGAGGCTAGTCAGATTATCCTAGAAGAGCTGGGTTTGATCTAGAAAAAAGGACTAGCAACCTCAGTCTGTAGCACAATAAAAGAAAATTTCTTTAAGGTACTATTTCAAAGGTACAGTACAGTACTTTTCACTTTTTGTGTTAAAATATATAGAGATTGAATGGGAATAAAGTGCGGAGAAATTGTGGTGAAAGAGGAGATTTTATGCATATATGGTGGACATCTCCAGTCATTAGAGTAGCGGGATGTGCTCTGTAAGCTAATATCACAAATTGATGTATATGCATTACCAAATGATCCCTTGGTAATTCTTCTAGGGCTTCCTAGCAGAAATGGTCACACAGGAGGGAAATGAAGAATTGATCTCTCATCTCCTAATAGATGCTCAGCTGTTGGTAGCTGGTAGCCTGTCGCTGGAAAAAGAAAAATAGCCCAGCCAGCAAGAAATGATTTTTTTAACTGAGATTATGGAAAAATTAACATACCAATCATGTATGAATAGATAGAAGGCAGAAACATACTTGGATTTTTTGTTACCTTTTATTCGATATGCGAGGTATATTCATCCACAAAAAAACTAACATACTTTAAAAAATATTAACATTTGATAGTGACCCCATGTCTGTGAAATATGTGTATAGAGATTTCACTTAATTTAATAAAATCACTC
This sequence comes from Pelodiscus sinensis, assembly GCF_052426305.1. Classification (NCBI taxonomy): domain Eukaryota; kingdom Metazoa; phylum Chordata; order Testudines; family Trionychidae; genus Pelodiscus; species Pelodiscus sinensis. Next base: position 18,707,579 of record NC_143071.1, read on the forward strand.
GAAATTGCTCACTCTGTAATATGGTAACATATGAAATAGACAGATCTGATGACTATATAATGTAATTCCTGCATAATGTCTCATTGACCAAAAGCTAAATGTTGTAATGATTTTGTTCCTGATATTTATATGCCAAGGATTAGTAATTAGTAAAGTTTTTTAAGCTTCCTAAATAAATACACGATTAAAAAGGAAACATTAAAAGACAAAAAATGTATCCTGCATCATTAAAATTTCAGCATAACTGTCTATCTTGTGCTGCTTGTTTTTAGCTTTTGTTTCAGATTTGGGATTCAATGAGTAGAGCTTGACACTTGTGCTGACAATTCCACCTGATCTACAATGGAGTGGGTGACATGCAGTGCTCCCATTTTTATCCCTGTAGGCAGGCAGCCTTTCTCTTGGATAGCTTCTAGGAGATCCATTCATAACCTGCTCTTGGCAAGTCACCTTGGATCCCTAACAAAAGTGATATCAGTTCACACATCCCTTTGTAACATTCCTAATCTCTGCCATCCAGAGACACTTATGTCTTCTGGTTGTTGTCTCTCAGTTCTGCTGTGATTGAGCCTTTAGAATTTAGATGGATAGGCAGCATGTCCCTTGCCTGCAATCATCTAGGTTTTTTATTCCAGCAGGCCAGTGTAAAGTTCATGGAGGGTTAGAACAATGCAGACGATTCTAAAGCATTAGGGGATGTAGTGCTTGGCCAGTAGGAAAAAGCCAAGAAAGATGATGGTGAAGTGCTAAACAGACTGTTTTCTGCTCTTCAGGATGAGATGACCTCAAGTTTGGGCCTGACCACAAAGAAGGCCCTCACTATCCTGAGAGACCAGCTGTCAGCACTGCTGGAAGGGCATCGGAAGGAAAGGAAGAAGGTGATTTCATGGAAGGTGAGGCAGAAAAAAGCCCTCATTAGGCTTTGACTTTCCCAGTCTCTCTCTCAAAATTAGGGCTGTAATAGTGTAATTCTGTGTTTTTCAAACTGGGTCCTGCCCCCCCCCCCAGGGGTCACGAGCAACTTAGAGGGGGGTCGTGAGCAATGTGGGGGGGGGTTGTGGTATCACAATGTTTGAGAACCCCTGGTGTAGTTGATTAACCAATTAACTGATAAGAAAAAGCATATGGGTTACTGCTGTAGACTACACACATTCCCCCACCTCCCCTTCTGCCAGTACATTTTTAGCAGACTGGCCAGCAGCCTGGCTCAATCCTGGCTTACACTGGGTCTGGGACCTACTTCAGCTGCAGCTCTGCATTTAAAATGTATTAGGAGCCAGGTGGGCAGGCAGCCCAGCTCAGTTCTGCCATGTGCTGGCTCATGCTGAGTGCCCCCCCACCAGACAGGGGTTGCTGCCACCCTGCACTGCTTCCTCTGTATCAGAAGGAGCAGTGCGGAGCAAAAAGCAGCTGGTCCATGAAGGGAGCTGGTTTTTAAACTGGCTCCCTTCACAGACCAGCTCCTGCCTGGTACCCCATGCTGCTGCCTCTGGATTGGGGCCAGAATGCGCTGGCTGCCAGCCCCACCCTTGGGGACTATAGAATATTCGACTAACCAATAAGAATTCATGAGGTTAACAGACTATTCAATTAACTTATATTTAACTTTCCTACTCAAAACCCTAATCTTTGGAAATTGGGGATTAGATCAGTTTCCCGTATAGGTCACACAGCAGACCTACGGTGCAGCCCGAAGCTTTTCAAACCCTTGTTAAGCTAAAACTGAGTTCACTGAAAGTGAATTACATTGGCATCTGTATTTGTAGAGCTCCTGAACTCCTTGGGGCTAATGCTAGCAGCTATGCAAGATAGTAGCTCCTTTATAGCTCTGCAGTTGTGGAATGTAGAATTTTAATTTCATCCCAGAGGTGCTTAAGAGCTGAAACTTTTGCCTAGTCAGCCTCTAGCCCCTTCTTCCTGCATTACGAAGATGAATGGGGGCTGCCTTTTTCCTTCTTCCTGGCCCCTAAAAACTTTGTAAAATTGAGGTTTACCTAGATGTAAAATGTGGTCTCACTGCACACAAAGGGGTTGTTCAGAACAGATGGGGCTCTGAGGCTTCATGTACTCTCCTGAGGACCTCATCTACAGTTGGAGTGTCTTGTACATTTAAATACAATGTTCTGGAGTCTTATTTGTAATAATTACATCTAAAAACTGTCTGTTCTCCCCTCTGCATCAGCAACAATGAGGCATCCTGGGACAGCTGCATTTGTATTGTGCAAGGGTATTGCTAAGGTTGCCAGATACTTTCACAAAAAATCTGGCGGGGTGCGGGAACTTGGTTACACACACACACGTCCTCCCACTCCCCTGCTCAGCTGCCTCTCACGTGTGGCGTGGGGGGAGGCTAGGGCAGGTGGAAGCCAGTGCTTATGGCAGGCCTGGCTGAAATACAGCCCACCAAGCCACCAGATCTAGTCCATGGAGGTAGTGGGAGCCCCAGGCAGGCTCCCCTGCTTGCCCCGTAGCCCTACATGCTGCTCGGAAATGTGGCTGCGGGGCGCTTTCTCTTTGAATCCGAGGGGAAGGAGGGGGAGATTCAGATGCTGCTCCTGCCCCCAGCACAGTCCCATTGTCTGGTTTCTGGACAGACACTGGCCAGTGGGAGCTGCCTGTTTGAATAATAGGCAGCCACAAAGCACAACCCTCCTGCTCACTCACTCAAGCACATGGCTGAGCAGGCAGAAACATTTTAAGCTCTGCAAACCTTTAGCTCTGTAGGCAGGCAAGCAGGCTGTTAAGTCTCCTGGTGAGAACCTGTCTTTGGCACCTCAGCTCCTCCCTTGCCCAACCCTCTGCTCCACACTCCTGCCCTGCCACTCCACGTGCACCCATACCCCCTCCCGGATCTGGCACCCCATCTCCTGCTTGAGATCACAATCCCCTCCTACCCTAGGTCACATCCCAAAACCCTGCACCCCAGTTCCCTGTCCTAGGTCACAACCATCTCCTTCACCCAAACTCCCTCCCAGACTCCATTCTCCCTCCTGCATCCCAGTCCTTTATCCCAAGCTCCCATCTACACCCCCAGATCCCACATCTCCTCCATTAATACCATGGAAGAGTGTGGCCTTCAGCCACTTTCCAAACTCTTGGAGTGGCCCTCCCCTGTCAAAAATTATTGCCCACCCTTGGTTTAAGGGGGAGCAGGTTTTTAAGTTAGCTCCCTGCACATACCAGCTTCAGCACCCTGCAGAGCCACCTCTCCCCGGCGTGGAAATGTGTAACTGCTGAAAATTTCAGCAGTGACATGCTTACAAAAAACCCTGCTTTTAATATCCCTCTTTTGATCCACTGCTTTTGTGTTAATGCCCAGCACTCAAACACTGATGTGGGAAGCTCTTTACTTTTTTAAGGGTTTTTGCAAATGATGTTCACTCCCCAGTGGTTTTGTGAACTCCCCCTCCCCTCCCATTATGTTGTTCTTAAAGGGCTGCATCTGTCTGCATTTAGCTGACACTGAGTCTCTCTGCTGCTCTTGCTTTGTAGGAGGTGTGGAAGAGCAGTTTCCTGTACCATGGTAACCGTTGTTCCTGTTTCCATTGGCCGGGTGCATCTCTGATGCTGCTAGCAGTGCTGCTGCTGTTGTGCTGCTGCGGGAGCCAGCCAGAAGGGAGGTCAGCAAAGCATCCTTTGCTATTGGAGGGGGGATTGGGGTAGTATTATATAGTATCAGCTGTGCATATAACAGTCTTATCACTGTGGTCGCTAATTGTTTCTAATCACCGGGTTCACTCGTGACCAGATTGTGTCTTCATTGGCTCTTCACCATACCTCTGACAGACTTGCTTTGGGAGCTCATTAATGCCTCTTCTCAGTAGTCCCATAGAGGGTCTGATAGAGAGAATGAGCTTACTTCCCTTTGGGAACCATACAAGCTCCTTTTTGTGCCTTGCTACCAGATCCCCTGATGTCATGGAGTGTGGGAATAGAGAGGGAGAATCCTGAAAGTGAATTGGGGGTTGGGGTGCCTCATGGCAGAGTGCCGAAAGCTGCCACTTTGGATCTGGCCATTCCCTGGCTGCATTTGATAAGGACGTTTCGATATCAAAACAGATCTTGTCAAACTTCTCTAGTGGAATTGATCTAAAGACAAAGCCTGGGCTTAATGACTCTGCTTTATTTTTTTTAATGAATAATGTTATTACTTGAGTCAATAGTAGGAAAGAATAAAAGGCCAGGCGGGTTCGCATGTGTATCTGTGCATGGGGTAGCATATCTCACGTGACACCACTTGGTTATTTCCTTTTGCCTCTCAAAGCCAAGGTGCTGAGATTGTGAATGCCTTGGCACTTCTCCTCCTCCTCCTCCTGAACCTCTTCTTGATTGGCCGACAAGAGAGGCTGAAGCGCAGAGAGGTTGAGAGGAGGCTCCGGACTATCATTGACAAGATAAACGGTGAGGTCTCTATTTGCCGTCTCCCATTTGATTTGCCATGCATGCGCTCAATACCTTCCCCTTCTCTTAGATTTCTCTCCAAACCTGAGGCCTCCATTACTTGTATTTAGACTACCTGTCTTGCTCCACCTCATACAGAGGCAGGCTGTTGGGAGACATGCTTTGCGCACTATCCTCTTTAGACGGGATGTGCTGAGCTACTATCGTGCTTTGAACCTTTAACTCTGTAAGGTAAATGACCATTATGTTGATGTGCTGGAGTAAGTCAGACTTTGAGCATCTCATAAAAATATCTGCCTTCCGGCAAGCAAACAAAAAGGAGTGCGTACGGGCAGCACCCTTTCAGCAAGAGACAGGTGCATGGGGACGGCTGTAAGTAAGCACCCTCCCAATTTGGGCAGCAAACCTGGGGAGCCTCTACCTGACGGGAATTGGAGTTACCCTTTTCAGCCTGGGGCCCTCTGGGACATCCCCTTGGCCTTTCTCTTGCCGAGGTTCATGTCAGCATTACCTGGTGTTTGGTTTATGATGTGAATTGGCTCTGAGTACAGCACAGGAGGATATGGGGGACCTCCCGCATCTGCTATGGGGGAAAGGAAATGGCGGGAGATCATAAGGACTGTGTGGGATTAGCACTGGAGAGATCTCTCTATGGAACGTAAATGCTTATGGGATCACCAGGCCTTCTCCAATTGGAATCTTCCTCACTCTTTCCTGTTCTCTGTACTTTCAGATACCCTAGAAAATGGCAAAGAGCCAAAGTGGCCAGACTCCATGTACCCAGACCTTCACATGCCTTTCGCCCCATCCTGGTCACTCCACTGGGCCTACAGGGATGGTCATCTTGTAAACCTACCCGTCAGCCTGTTAGTAGAGGGAGATGTTATTGCTCTGAGACCAGGGCAGGAGTCTTTTGCGTCTCTGAGAGGGATTAAGGTAACTCACTTGTGTCCTTTCTGTGCCATGATGAAAAATTGTTTCCTGGGAGGATCTTGTTGGTGACCTGTTCCCAGAGCATGCACTTTTCTCATTGTGTGTTTGATCTTTTCCTGCCTTAGGAACCCTTAAGAGATTTACCTTGTGCTTCATTTATGCAGCCAGAAGTGCTTTATTTAAACAGCTCTCCCATCAACCCCAAAACCTCAACAACTTAGTTGCACAAATGATGCAGAAGCATCATGTTTTGTATCTTCTGCAGGACAGGAAAGGGGTGTATTGTGCTTCTGATCATAGCTGTATTAGTCCCAGCTGAATAGATAATTCAATAAGACACCTTCCCATTTTCAAACCTTGGGTGGTGTGTTTTGCCAGAAGATGGGTTTTAGTCAGAAAATCACCATCTCTGAAGATCTTAAATGAACCTGTGTGCAAAATACTCCTTTCTATTCCTTGCAGTGAATTCATTGCATTCTCTTTGTAGCTAGAACTCCCAACATGGTATTTCCACATAGTCCTAGTGTAGAATTATACCATTCTGATAAAAGAGACTCCCCTCTGCCTTTCATATGGAGAAATAATGGGTTTTCTGCTCTCTAGTAATGTAAGAGAGTTCTACAGGATACATGGAGGAAAATGGATGAACTGCCTAAGAAGCCTGGAACTACAAGCTAAGGAAGAAATTGACTGAGAAAGCAGGGGAAAATGTTTAGATTATCACTGCAGGACAGCAAGTGATCTCTTATCTAGACTTATTTGTTATAAAATCATGCTTGATCATGGTGGTCCCTTCTGACCTTGAAATCTGAGAGTCTATGCATGTCTCCATCTGATTGCAGAATAATTTCAGGGACTCTGAGAAGATGAGGAGGGGTCACTGCTGGTGGGAATGTTACCTGGACAATATATTAGCTCATGTGTGGTGTAATTATTGGCTGATCAGATCTTATTTGGGAACAAATTATGAACAGCCTGCTGCTTCAGAAAACCCTTCCATCATGGTGTTTTGGATATCGAAGCTTGCCCTTTACAGCATAGCAAAACGAACAGCAGGACCTGGCTTTCCTCCTGGCTGTGAAAGCAGCTCTCAGAGAATAGAAACTTGTGGGATGATTTATTTAGAGACTGTACAGAGTTGGTCATACAAACAGGAGCACTTGACAGAACAAAGAGAGTGCTTAGAATAGAAAAGTTTAAAAGATGCAGGAAGAACTCTCCTTGCTAGATAATGTGATGGAAGGGGAGAAAAGCTAAAGATGATATATTTTATGCTGTTCGGAAGCTCTTAGCCAAGTCACTCATGTTGCTTTACAAATGTTAAAAATTAAGCCCTACAAATTCTTGTGAAGCAGATAAAGGAATTACATGGGTCATTTCTCTGCTGTCCACAACACAGCAACACCAGTTTGGAATGAAGTGAAAAAGAATGCCACATACATGTGGACAATTGTTATAGTTAATTTAGAGAAGTGGAATGAAATTATCAAAACTACAATTTGGCCAGGGCATCAGAATTAACATGGCACTCTTACAAAAGCATGAAGGGATCTTTAATAGGCCCAAGTGGGCACTCCCCACCTGAAATCAAGTACAGAGTTAATGGGAAGATGAGGAAATGTCACACAAAAAAGATATGGAAAATTCAGCTTTTAAAGTTACTTTTGGTGCTCTTTATTGTCTAAGGTCATATCTACACACTGGGGTGCTACAGTCACACAACTGTGACACCTTAGTTATATCACTGTAGCACCATACTGTAGATCAGGGCTATTCAACTTTGGAAGCTCTGAGGGCCACAATGATACTCACATCACATGACGAGGGCCACAACTTAAGTGTGGTTGCATATACATGCAAATATATATGCAAATCGCTTCTTTCCCAGTGACGGGTATGAATACAAAAATGAAGGCAAGACTACACAACATGCAGGCCCCATTTAAGTCAATTTTGTTGATTTTAATAAAATGCAATTTTTACCTGATTTCCACCCATATGACAGCACTTTTAATGAGCAATGACAGTCCAGGAATTTAACTACTAAAACGCATATCAACAGAAGACCATTATATTGACTACTTTTTTGTTTTGGCTCCCGGCCACGTGTTGAGTTCCATGTAAACCCAAACTGCACTGTGGGCCACAAACAAAGGGCCGCATGAGGCTCGCGGCCATAAGTTGAGTTGCCCTGGTATAGATGCTTCCTACAGCCATGAAAGGGATTTTTTTCATCGCTGTAAGAGCTCTGCCCCCCTAAGCAACCATAGTTAGGTCAATGGAAGCATTTTTCTATCACCCCCAGCTGTGCCTACAAAGGTGGTTAGGTCAGCATCACTATGGTGCTCGGGGAGGGGAATTTTTCATACACTTTAGCACCATAATTACGTTGACCTAATTGGCACGCTAAGTGTGCATACATGCTATGGTTATGCTGAGGAGTGGGTGTTGCATTCTGTGGTATGTGTGTGTTTCTGCTTCACTTTCAGTGAAGCAATTTTGCAAATGAATTTGAAAGCATTGATAGTTTGAATGGTGTAGGAAAGGTGTCCTGTGTTGAACAGAATTCTGCTGTAATAAAGCGCTAATGACTTTCAGGAGGTTTCCATTGAGTTGTCTGATTGTGCAGCCTTTGTACCCTCTGTCTTTTCTTTCTTAATTTGATAACAGGATGATGAACACATTGTTCTGGAGCCAGGAGACTTGTTTCCTCCTTTCTCTCCTCCACCTTCCCCAAGGGGTGAAGTGAAGAAGGGACCTCAGAATCCTCAGCTGTATCGTCTCTTTCGTGTCCTAAAGACCCCAGTGATTGACAATGTCAGGTGTGCTAAATACCACTTTTCAGGCTTGTGCAGGCTGGCTTGGTTCTTGTAGCAGAAAGGGTGGAGTTTTGCCAGTTCTGTACAGGAGGCTTCAGCTAGATGGTATAACTTTGTATGCATTATCTGGGAATACTAGAGCTATCAGGCACTCACTAGACTCCTTCACTAGTTCTCAGCAGCTGCTAGATCAGATGGGTGTACAAAGCCATATTCTCCAAATGCTAGTTTTGCACTTCACCTGCAAACGGATACATGGTTGTGGCAGGGGAATAAGAGATTCTCACCCACAGGGGGTGGGTGAGATTCTGTGGCCTGCACTGTGCAGGGGGTCAGACTAGATGATCATAATGGTCCCTTCTGACCTTAAAGTCTATGAGTCTATGAGAATTCATACATTTGATAGCAAGCCATGTACTTGGCCCCATTTATATGGGGATTGGAGTTTCCTTTCTATTTTTTTTAAATCTCTGCTTCAAACTCAGAAGCCAAGGCTAGTTGTCAACTCTCTAACCAGAGGTGGCATCTGTGAATTATGGACATAAAAGCTGGATCTGTAGAGAATGCTAACCTGCAGGCATAGTTGCTTTGCTTTTTAGGACAGTTTAATTTTAAGAAATTAAATGCTTATTCATGCCTGAGCAAAGGAAGGAAGAGTGAGAGAACTGCAGACAGCATAAGGCAGGTGTTTCATTGTTACTTGATCTGATTCAGCAGGGAGGCAAAAGCCATTTTTAGAAACTGAGTGGGAAATACTCTTTCATATGACTTGATTTTTCCACTTTGAAGGGGTAGGATTCTCTGCAAGTACCATTTCTTCTTGGGATTTAATCAGTAACATCATTGACCCTTCTGGTCAGCTGGAGATGTAGGCCTCTGAACGTGCTCTGACTAGGGTTGTAAAATCCCATTCAGTTGGTTAACCTGTTAAACGTGATGTTTAACCAGTTAACTGATTAAAGAGAGGGAGTGTGTGTGGGGGGGGGGCGGGGGAGCAGCAGCCCTACAGAACAGCCCTTGCCTGTGACATGCCTGGGCTCGTCACATACAGGGGCTGCTCCATTTGTGCTCGAACGCCCCTGACCGTGGTGGGTCCTGCGGCGCTGGAGCAGCCACCAGCCTGCAGCAGGTGGGGAACTGCTCCAGCCCCCACCAGTTAACCTTTTACATTCTTAACTCTGACCAGAGGTGTAGATTGGAGAGCTGCAGTCAGCCTGCTGAGGAGTCAAAGGGATTTCATTATATTTATTCCAGTATTAAGCACAAATCTAATAGAATAGAATGCCTAGATGTGAGTCTCTGAAACAATGACCAGTTTCCCATCATGAATCAGGGTAGACACGCTATTCTGATCATGATAAACAAAAAAGATTATAGAGGAAGAAGTTGGTGTTAGGACCTTGGGACTGTTGGCTATTGTGGCAGGGGCTGGGATTTCTAACCCATCTTGATGTTTCAGGTGGTGTCTGGACATGGCTCTGTCACGTCCCGTGACAGCTCTGGATAACGAGAGGTTCACGGTGCAGTCAGTGATGCTGAAGTATGCTGTTCCTATTGTACTGGTAGGTCTGACTTTCAAGCTATTGCTGTTGATGACCAATATTGTTCCAACTTTGCCAAAAGAGCAGGCCAGGAACATCCCAGGAGAAGTTAAGAACCTATGGGCTTTCCTGAGAAGTGCCAGCCAGTCATTACCCCTATGATCAGTTTGGGTAACTCGGAGAAGTGGAGTGAAGATTCTGAACAGTCTATAACGGTGGTCACCAACCAGTAGATCGTGATCTACCGGTAGATCTCAGGGGCTCTAAGAGTAGCTCTTGAGCCCTCTCTGAACTGCGCGCCTGCGCAGTACATTTACATTAGATTTCCTCATTTGAGGAGCAGCTACTTACTGAGCAACAACACAGGTGAGTAGCTGCGAGGAATGGTGGGAGCTGGGAGGTTGGGAGGGCTGAAACACCCCAGCAAGCTGACTGTGGCTTTCAGCTGAAAGAGGCTGCCCCGGGCTCCAGCTGATCAGCGGCTTCTCCTCTCTGCCTGCCCACGTGGAGCTTGGTGCACCCCAGCTGAGCGCCATGGCCAGCTGGCCGGGCAGCCACTTCTCTTCCCTCCAGCCCGGCTGCCCTGAGCTCAGCCCAAGGAGGCTGCATCTAGCTCCAGCTGTGCTGGAGCAAGCTTCGCAGCCTGAGCGCAGGATCACAGATTCCCATCTGATTGCTAGTCGTATACAGTCCATCTCAGACTACAACTCAGACTTGAGGACACTGGCAGATACTGTTCAGTCACAGGTGTCACACTGAGACTTTAACTTCTTGCCACTTTAACCAGAAAGGACACTCTCTAAATGACTTAGCCACCTGCATTCTGCTACAAAGACCTTTTACATCTGCACTTGAAAGGGAATCCTCTGAACTGTCATTCATGTTAAAATTCGACACTTACCAACAAGGACTTAACAAGTCTTTGAACTTTCTCACCCATTACCAAGACAGTTTCCCCAATTATCACCTGTAATACCATTAACTCACAAACATCCCACTCTCCCTACCTTTAATATCAGCAATTCACAGACACTTACCTTCCTTCCTCCCCCTTCCCACCCCCCCGCATCCCCCTTCTGTTCTGCAATGTGATTTGTCCTTTTCATATTTGTTCATTTTTTTTAATTGTATCCTTTGGTATATATGGTTGTGACTACTTTCTTCCACTATTTGATCTGAGGAAGTGGGTCTGGCCCACGAAAGCTCATCATCTAATAAACCATCTTGTTAGTCTTTAAAGTGCTACATTGTCCTGCATTTTACTGAGACTTTGTTATTGGAAGAAAAAATATATGATTATCAATACTTGATTTTAGATTTACAAAATAGCAGAGAACAAAATGTATAATTGTAAATGCTTCATTTGACATTTAAATAGCATGAATTAAAAACAGACCATTTATTTCATAATTATAAACATGTGATTTTAACTTTATATATTGCTTAATTTAAAAATAAACTTTTTAACAGAGTGTATAAGGGCTGGGGATAGCAAGTGATGGACAGGAGACTAGAGAGGGCGGGGCTTCAAGGAAGGGGCGGGATGGTAGATCTTCACCTGTTCTGAGACTTAAAAAGTTATCTTGGGTGTAAAAAGGTTGGAGACCACTGGTCTATAAGAAGATGTAGTAATAATAAGATGGGGGTGGAAGGTGATGGAGGGAGGAGATTTAGCAATTCAATAACAAACCAGCTTTGTCCTCCAGGATTTTCCAGGGCTGGCAGTTCTAAGGGGAGTGGAAACTCTCTCATTCTAAGTGGTGGTGGCTTGCTGAGGGATTTCCTCTGTTTAACTGACAGGCTGGCTTCCTGATCACCAATGCTGTGCGCTTCATTTTTGTGGCTCCTGGAATTGCATCCTGGCAGTACACTCTTCTTCAGCTGCAGGTAAAGGAATCTCCCTGCTAACCAAAGAGTACACTGCAGCTAGTTTCCCTTTTTCACAAACCTCCCAAATTGCCTCCCTTGCTCCTGACATTGCCCTGTGTCTGGGCGGTGAAGGGGAGGTCCTGTGATAGGCCTCAGTTCTAGCTTCATCGCTGTGTCTAGTTGGTGACCTATGTTGGTTTTTCAGGTGAATGGCGTGTTGCCCATCCTTCCACTGCTCTTTCCTGTCCTATGGGTTCTTGCTACAGCCTGTGGAGAAGCCAGAGTCCTAGCCCAGATGAGTAAGACCTCGTCCATCTCACTGGTAGGTATTTCCCCACCTTAGGTCATTGTGTGCAGAGGGAGGGGCAGAGAAGGTGGTAGACTTGAGTGGACTGCCCCCTGCATTCCTCTCACAATCAGGTTAATCCATAGACTCTTAAAAATTAGTTGGGCAACCCTGTTGGGCCTCAACTACTCCATCTATATTCCCAGTTTTGTGTCTAGCCCAGTTTCAACTGGCCTATGCTCTTCTCTTGTAATTTATTCCACAGTCAAATAGATCCATTGAAGGCAGGGTGTGTGGGCTAGCTGATGGACAGTTGTACTCTCTAGTAAACATTTAAATTGAGATAAATGTGATGCAGTAGGCAAACAAAGGGACTTTGAGTGAATGGGAGTAGCTGCATTTTGTTCTTCTTTTAACTGCTATTAGAACATAAGAACGGCCATACTGCATCAGACCAAAGGTCCATCTAGCCCAGTAGCCTGTCTGCCGACAGTGGCCAGTACCAGGTGCCCCAGAAAGGGTGGACCGAAGACAATGATCAAGCGATTTGTCTCCTGCCATCCTTCTCCAGCCTCTGACAAAGAGAGGCCAGGGACACCATTTCTATCCCCTGGCTAATAGCCTTTTATGGACCTAACCTCCATGAAATTATCTAGCTTCTCTTTAAACTCTGTTGTAGTCCTAGCCTTCACAGCCTCCTCTGGTAAGGAGTTCCACGGGTTGACTACACGCTGTGTGAAGAAGAACTTTCTTTTATTAGTTTTAAACCTGCTACCCATTAATTTCATTTGGTGTCCTCTAGTTCTTCTATTATGGGAACTAATAAATAACTTTTCTTTATTGGCCCTCTCCACACCACTCATGATTTTGTATACCTCTATCATATCCTCCCTCAGTCTCCTCTTTTCTAAACTGAAAAGTCCCAGCTTTCATATGGGACCTGTTCCAAACCCCTAATCATTTTAGTTGCCCTTTTCTGAACTCTTTCCAAGGCCAAAATATCTTTTTTGAGGTGAGGAGACCACATCTGTACACAGTATTCAAGATGTGGGCGTACTATAGTTTTATACAGGGGCAGTAAGATATTCTGTGTCTTATTTTCTATCCCTTTCTTAATAATTCCTAGCATGATTTAATTCTTCCCCATGAGGTGTGGGAGTTGCCACTTGAAGTGCTGGAGGTTGGATTACAAGGATGTTACCTGAGTGGAACAGGGACTAAGGAGGAGAGGGTATTTTCCATAAGGGTAGATGAGGGTTAGCAGTTTTCCTTGAAGAGGCTGGCAGGGTTGATCCTGAGTTTTTTTCTGAGGTATAAGCTGAATCATTCGGTGGATATTGGAAAACACCTTTCCCACCTGCTCCTGGTCTGGCTTTAGCCAGATGCACTGTGGTGTGTTTCTCTTCCTCTCAAATGCCTGTTGTTAATTTTCTGTCTTAGGCAAAGTTACTAACACCTCTTCCTTGTCCTCCCTGGGACTCAGTGTTCTCATGGTGCCCAGTCTTCTCCCTACAAGGTATACAGAACTGACTCGGAAGTCAGAGAGGGTCACTTGTATCTTTTGCTGGCGTAGAATGAGACAGATACTATGCTTGTTGCATTTAAATCAGGGGTGGGCTATAATTTTTAAAAGGAGGCCACTTCAGAAGGGGGAGGGCCAGGAGACTTCTTGTGCTTTCCCCCCACTCTGATTGGCCTGGGGCGGGGGAGCACAAGAAGTCTTCGCCTTCCCTCCCTCCCTCCCTTGTACCAGCCCCTAGAGAGAAAAGCCAGATGTTTTAAAACAGAGGATGTCCCCTCTAGGCACCTAGGGGCAGGAGACCTCATGCACTGTCCCTGCCCCCAGGTCAATCAGGGCCCTAGGGACGGAGGAGTGCGCAAAGTCTCCTCGCCCCAGAAGAGCATGCAGTGGCTAGAGAGAGGCGCCGCGCCGGCTGTTTTAAAACAGCTAGCGTGTCTCTCTAGCTGCTGAGCGCCCCTTGTAGGGTGGGAAAAGGACACAAGAGACTTTGTGTGCTCCCCCTCCTGCCAAAGGCAGCTGGAGATAAAAGCTGGCTGTTTTAAAACAGCTGGCGTGTGCTCTTGCAGGGGTGAGGAGACTTCGTGTGCTCTCCTGCCCTCAGGCCCTGATTGGCCTGGGGATGGGGGAGCAGCAGGGTGGCCACGGGCCAGATCCACCAGCTTGGCGAGCCAGATCTGGCCCACAGAGGGCCCTTTGCCCACTCCTGATTTAAATGCTCCCTCGCCTTCTCTTTTAGTGGTTCCCCCTCTGTCCGCTCACTGTCAGCATCACTCATCTTAGGCATGATGAAACAGGAGCTCCTTGTCTTCCTTGGGTCATTGTTGTGGGCACTCCATTCTGTCACCCAAACTCTTGCATTGTGTGTGTCCTTTTCTGTCCCCATCTCTGTTCCCCACATGTCTAAGCAGTTCACCAAATCCTGCCAGTTCTTTCTTCATGACATCTCAGATACGATCCTTCCTTCGTGTCCTTACGGCAGTGGTGGGCAACCTGCAGCCCGAGGGCCACATGCGGGCCATTGAGGTTCCATGTGTGGCCCATGAGACATTTTGCTTACCGTTATCCACGTGCCAGGTTGCCAGATTCCATGTAGGTTTTTTTCCTACTGGTATTACCAAAAGGACACGCGCTTAAAAGCAAGGGCACTTGAAACGAGACATGTGCTGATTTCGCACAACATTGTGAGAGCCATGCGCTCCCTTTGCATCCAAAGCGCACTCTACAAATTCTAGGTGCGCAAGTGCAGCTATGACAATCTAGCCAGCCCACTGAGGTGAAGGAGGATCACTCATGCGGCCCACTCACTGGGCTAGGTTGCCCCTCACTGCCTTACAGTCACAAAGTTGGTTCAGGCCTTCGTCACTCTGATCTTGACTGGGGTTCTTTTTTGACCTCCCTATTCCCATCTTTCTTCCCTGTAGGCCATTCAGAATGCAGCAGTTAAGACCCTTCTCCCCTCTGCCAGCTGGACCACATAACTCTGCTCTCTGCTTCCCCCATGGCTGCCTTTTCCCTTCCATCAAGTTAATAGATCTTAAGGTCATAAGTGGTCATTGCTTAGTATGACCTCCTACGTGAGACAGTACATAGGATTTTCCTTTATTAATTCCAGCTTCAAGTCACCTAGATGTGGTTGAATTAGAACACACCTTTTAGAAAAACATACAAATGTAATCTAAAAAAAATGCTTGTGAAGAATCCACCAGAAACCATGGCATTAATAGTTATTTACCCTCATAGTTACAAAGTTGTGCCTTATTTCTAGTCCAGATTTGCCTCGTCTCACCTTAGAGCAATTGTATCTTCTTATACCTTGTTTGCTAGATGGAACATTCAAATTTCTGTTCCCAATATAAGCTGCCTATTGACTGATCAAGATACCCCTCCTCTGATAAGATAAACACAGTTCCTTAAGTCTTTAACTACCAAAGGTGTTTTTTTAGTTCTTCTCTGAACCCTCTCCAACTTCTAACATCCTTCTTGAATTGCTGGTGCCAGAATTGGAGACCATATTCCAGCAGTGGTTGCACCAGAACCAAATACTGGGTAATAAAACCTTCCTGCTCCGAATTCTTGTTTATGCATCCAAGATTTGCATTGGCCCTTTTGGCTACAGTATCACACTGGGAGCTCATGTTGAGCTGGCTGTCCAGCATGATGTCCAAGTCATTTTCAGAGTCACTGCTTCTCAGGTTAGAGTCCCCCAGCCTCTAAGTGTGGCCTATGGTCTTTGTTCCTGAATGTATGCCTTATATATTTAACCATGTTGAGAGATGCACTTTGTTTGCTTATGCCCAGTTTACTAAGTGATCCAGAATACTCTGTTAGTGGTTTGTCCTCTCAATTATTTAGCACTCTCCAATCTGTGACATTACCAGCTTTATTAGTAAAGAACTTCATTTTCTTCCAGTTCATTAATAAAAATATTAAATATCATAGGGCCAAGAACCAATCCTTGCGAGACTTCATTGGAAATACGCACTTAATAATAATTCCCTGTGTACAGTTACCTTTTAAGGCCTTTAATCCATTAAATGTGTGCCCATATTGGTGTTGCATCATTCTAGTTTCTTAATAACAATGTTTGCTGTACCAGCACTACTACTAGTGCTATTATTTTAAGCAACCAAACTTGTAATGTCATAAAAATTATATCAAGTTAAGCAGGGTCTATTTTCCCTAAACCCTTGCTGATAGATGTAACCCTTGCCTTCAGAATTCTTTATTCATCTAGTCCTGTAACATGCACTTACAGAGTGGACTGCCTGGAACAGTCTTCTGCACCATGACACACACACCTGTCTCAGTTTCCCCTTTCAGAGTCTCCTGTAAATCCACTCAGGCTCTTTTGTTTAAATAATGCCCCTCCTTGGAGCCAGTTTAGTACCAAAATTTGATTGATTACTCCCCATCAAAAATCCCAAACATAGTCCATTTCTCATATCCTGTGTATATCATCCTTAAAACCCCACTCTCTGCTGGGAGGCCATCATTATCAGGGGAGTGTTCCTCAGTCCCTCCAGGGTTTCTGTGGTCCCTCTGAATCCAGCCCTGGAGATGTCCTCAAGTAAACTCCTCTGCTGCTCTCCTGATCCTCTTATGTGAATACGTCATCTGGCTTGTTCCCAAATACAGAACAGAAATATTTATTTAACACTTCTTCCTTTTCTTCGTTATTGTTTACAGTTTCTACCTGTTTCCATCTAGTGATGGACTGATATCGTTGTCATGGTTCCTTTTGTTCTTGATATGCTTCACTCAAAACAACCCCGAACCTCTTCCTTATTGTCTGTAACTCTGCTGGCTATAGTTTTCTTCATCTCCTTTTCAACTTTCTACAGTTTCTAGCTTCTAATTTGATCCATTGCTGTCAGTTTCCTCTTTTTTCCATCTGTTACATACTGTTTTTATTTTTTTATTGCTGCTTTCACTTCTTTTCTAAACCAGACTGATTTTCTAGCCAGTGTACCTTTCTTCCTTGATTGTGGCCTTTTGAATATTAATTAAAATGTTCTTAAACACTTCCTAGTGATCATTCACATTTCTCTATGTAAATTTTCTCCTGGGTGTTTGGCTCCTGTGTGTTTTGAACTTTGTGAAATTGGCTCAATTGGAAGTGTTAATGCCCAAGACTTTCTTTTATTTACACTTACAACTGCTTTTTTTTTTTTTTTTTTTTTTTTTTAGTTTTGTGAGCAGTTCCTCTTTTTATCAAGATGAGAATTCTCCCTCACTGGATGCAACACACTGAGCTGTGAAATTGTCATCTGTAATTTTCCCTCCCTTTCTGCATGATTCCATTCTGTCCTTTCATTTTTACAGCGCACTTCATTCTGCCTCCTTCCTCTACATCCCTGATGTTATAGGTGGGACCATCTTTGAAATCCCTTCTTAAAGCTCCCTGCTTTCACCCAGTCTGGGTCTATTCAAACTTTGCCTTCTTGTGCCTCAAAGTATCAGCCTAAGAAAGAGCTGTCTCCAGGTGCATCTAACTGCTGTCATCTATCTCTTTAGTCTGTAAGCTCGCAGGGCAGGGGCCATATACATTCATCCATGTCCTGTTTGGCACCAAGCCTTGTGCTTAGGCTTATCAGATAAATGATAAGAGGGACCGCTGGAGATAAGAGTATACTGGATTTGATGTTGTAAAGGGTTTGATCATAGAGATCACCTTGAGACTGTCACATGATGTGCTGAAATACCACTAAGCCCTTCCTGCCCTCTGGGGCACCCCACTGAGCCAGAACCTTTGACCTCCCCCAGCAATGGCACAGAGTTGGGATCACATCCCACAGCAGAGCAACACAGACACTGAAATCCACTCGGCGCTGGGAAGGCTTATTCAAAGGGATTTGTCATAGCACCCAGGTGCACAGCTCCAAGAGGGCCAGAACCCCAGAGAAATCCATCTTACTCTGCATAAAGTTTTATATAGTGCAAGCTCATAAGTTATTCCCTCCTTTTATCAATGAAAGAGAGAGATGCACAGCTATTATCCCTCCCAGGTAGCAATTATTTACACTGGGTTTATTAATAAACAAAAGTGATTTTATTAAGGATAAAAAATAGGATTTAAGTGGTTGCAAGTAATAGCAGACAGATCAAAGTAAATTACAAAGCAAAATAAAAATAAATTTGTTACATGCAATTTCTTACTCTAACAGTAATTTTAATAATCTTTCCTCACAAGCTGGGAGATCTCCCAAATTGAGCCTGATAGTTGGGATTGGTCCTGCCTTGGGCAAGGGGCTGGACTTGATGACCTCCTGAGGTCTCTTCCAACTCTGATTTTTCTTAATGTTGAGTTGCAGCAGACATACTGGATAATAAACAGGGGTGTCTTGGTATCTGGCAGCAATCCCTATTGTCTGGTTCCTTGCCTATGTATAGATTTTTCCCAAGGCGGGAATCCTTTGTGTTCAGTTTAAACTCTTTCACACTTTACATGGAAAAATACAGCATCCAAAATGGATTCCAGCATCAGGTGACCTGGCTACATGTTTTGGCAAGACCAGGCAAGACTATTCACAGTAAAAGCAAAACTTCACAGGTCATTGTCTTGAGTATTAGGTCATTAAGTTCCTTGAGTACTACTAATGGCCTTCACTTAGCATGCCTAGATTAGTAAATAGGTTTATATTTCATATTTCTAACTTCAAATACAGGAATGATACATGCACACAAATCTATCTATATGTTTTAGAAACGTGTATTTCTGTCTGTTCATGAATCAGTTTGTCCAATAACTTCTCCTAAATAAGAGTTAGGACCACTAAATTTGGTATGCCGCTTCCTCTCATCCTAACTTAAAGCAAGGTCAGATTTTGGTTGTTCTAGGACCATGGGATGTTCCTGAAATTCAATTGTTTTGCGTAAAATGGAAAGGAAGGGGTCTAGCAGGAGGCACAGTTGTACTGTTGAATGATCACAGGGGGCAGCAAGCACCCCTGACAAAAACTGCTAGTCAGGAGCATCCAACAAACCAGCCTGCCCTGGCCAGCAGCTGCCACTAGTTGCCCCCGGGCTGGCCCTGGGGAGCTTCTGGCAGCAGTCTGCATGGCCATCCCCTTGTCCCCTGGGTTTGCCAGCTGCCTTGCTTTTGCTGCTGGCGGCCTCGCTGCTGCCCCACCTGGCTGGGGCTCCCGAGGGACAGAATGCACTCCCAGGTACTGGGGCTCTCTGATCCAGCAATGTCCATGGTCCTGGCAGACCATGGATGTTGCCTGAAGAGGGAGTCCCAGATTCCAGAGGTTCACCCTGTAGAATGTGCACATTCAGCAGATTACAAGCTTCCCAATGATTCCTTACGAGACTTATTTTACAAAAGCATATTTGAGTTATGCATATTCATATTTATGGGAAATGCTTATGAATAATATGAAATACACAGTCCTGGTTGGATCACTGGTCTCTTTTGGTATGGCAGTAGAGAACAGGATCCCTCCCTTCTCCTGCCAGAAGAAATGATATTCAGGGAGGGACACGTCTCATGGACCTTTTCTGAGCACCCTGATAGTAACTGTTTTTTTTCTCTTGCTACAGCTGAATAAGTTTTCAGAGGACACACTCAGCAGCTACACAGAGATGGTATCTTCTCAGGTACTGTTATCACTGTTATTTACTAGTCTTCCATTCTCTTTCTACTTCATGGCTATCTCCATAAGATCCTTTCCCTTGTCCCTTTGCGGGCAGCGTCAGGTCCCTGATTCTTTGCTGCTGGTGTGAGAAGCCTGCTGCCACTTTTTGTTGCTGCTTTATTCTGCTCTGCTTGCAGGTAGTATGTCTTTCCCATACACCCTCTAATGTAGAAACTGCTCCACTGGCCAGGGCTGAGCTAAATGTGACCCATTTACCCTTCCAAATGTCATAAATTAGAATTCAGCTGAGGTTTTGAAACCTAGCTTTTCTGTCTTGGAGAACATGTCTGTTTCAAGTCCTCTTGGTCGCTCTTGCACCACAGATTAAATGATTGGTCAAGAAAGACTGGTACCTGGTAGAAGGCTGGGGCAGAATTTAACTTAAATTAAAAACAAACAACCCTCATCCAATCAAAACTAGTCAACAGGGTGATAAGTAGCAGCAAGACTGGCACCCTGGCAGAGGTGAAATACAAAGAAAGGAAAGTGGGTCATTTGGGATGAAATCCTGATCCTGCGTCACACGCTTAATGATATTGTGTTCTCGCTAATGCTTCCCAAACCAGAGGAAACAAACTTTTAAAGGACCTGCCTGGATCCAGCGCCTCTCTAAATTACATCACCCTGATAAGATACTGCCTTGCCTAATCTGGCATTAGGATTTCCATGTCTGTGGGAAAGCAGAGGGATTTCCACAGCTAATTAGACATCCCCAAATGTCCCCGGGTTCAGTCTACCCATGCCACTGCTAGCCCCTACTCACACTCATATCACTGTCTCTGGACATTTCCTAACCTTCCTGTGCCAGTTCATCCCTTAGCTGAGTTCTGCAATTCAGTGCTCGAGCAGTTCAAAAGTAGGAACTTGAGGTCCTCTCCCTGGCTGCATGGCTCTGTTCCCTTTGTGCAAAGGCCTTGGCTGTGAGAGTGTGTCTGGAATATATACGGCCTCTTCTATTTGTTTTAAATTAAATATTGTTCTGCATTTGTGACTACAACTATGGGTGAAATCTAATCTGTCTAGCTTTGTCAGTCAACATAGTATTTGAGCACTGGAGGAGTTCAAGCATAGAAGGCATGCAAGGTGATAGTAATCCAGGAATGCATTTAAAGCCTGCTGTTCTCCATCAAAATGCAGACCGAGTTCAGCTGGGAACAAGCAACATACAGCTCTGAGGCTGGGACTGGAGCCCAGATTTACAGAGATGAGTCCATATGTGTTCGCCTTCTTTCATCCAGCCTCTGTTTTGGGATAGTACTCCTGTGGGAGACTGATTGTTTGTGATAGTAGCATAGTTAATTTGTAGTATTTTCCCCCATGCAGACCTTCCTTTAGTTATTCATAGATTAGATTTTTAGTTACATGGGAGGGGGGTATGGTGGTTCTAGCAGGAGATAGAATCCAGACTCCTGACTCCCCAGTTTACCTTCATTGTTCCCTCTAAGCTGCGGGGCAGCACAGCTTCACAGGTGATTAATAAGCCCCATCCAGTCAGAGGCTGAGGGCTCCAGGCAAGGAGCTAGCTGACTGGTCAGGGCTGATTAATCACCTGTGAAGATATGCTGCCCCACAGCCTAGAGGGAACACTGCTTACCTTGGGCAAGTCACTACACCACAGTGCCTCAGTTGTCCCATCTGGAAATGAGTTTAATAGGTGTGTGCTAGAGCACCCAAGGATCTGAGCATATTGTTTAGTAAAAAAAAATAAAAAATCCAAGAGTCAGCATCAACTTACCAGAGGTGAAACCCCTTCAGCATTCACACCTTTGTTTCCTGGGAAGATTGTGATGGTCCCAGCAGAATCCCTGTCCAAGGAACATACTTTCTATTTGCATTCAGCAGGGGGACTGCCCTTGCCTTCAGAAACTTCAGCCTACTCACACTTAGTCTCGTGCCACTGCAATGGATAATTTCACAGGGTCTCTTTGGCTCAAATGTGTAAGCATTTTTGTCGGCTTCACACACCCTTCCTCCCCCTTCCTCACTTAGGCTCTCCCCAGCGAATTGTCACCTGTCGTCTGCTTCTCTGACAGGAAATGCTACGTTGTATCTGGAGCCACTTTCTGTGTGTTTTAAAAGGCAAGTCTCCAACACTCAGCTTCACCTCCAGCTTACTTCACAGCCTGGGATCTGTCACTGTGAGTATCATTAGGTTGTCCCAAGGAAGACACCTAAATGGGACACTTGGCTCCATTCACAGCATTCTGAGTAAAGCTTCTTGTGGGGTTTCTAGTCTCCTGTGTTTGAAAGGGGCTTACGACCTCTATTGTAAAGTGCTTTGAGATCTCAAGAGTAAAAGCACTGTATAAGAGCTAGACATCTGTATACTAAGGTTCCAGGATTTTTGGTGTGAAGCAATGGAAACTGCTGTGTTCAAGGCTGAGAACTTGTTTTGTTTAGAATATCACTAGGTTCAATTATCACTGGGATTCGATGCCTTTTCCCATCCAATTTTTAAGCTCTCATCTATTTTCTGCTTTTTTACACTTCATGAATTACAGCCATGTGACAGCAAAAGTGTTAGCCTAACTATAGTAGTCTTTAAACCAAATGAGCACCTGTTCTCTTATAAGCACACTTCCAATAAAAGCAGTGGTTTAGATGACATTTACTGTGTTCTGGTAGCTTAAACCCAGGCCATATTTTTTGGTCTTATTCCTGATCTGCTGATGACATTAGAAAAAATACCTCTTGATCTTTCTGGGCCTTCGTGTACCAATCTGTAGAACAGATAACATTACTTGTGTCCTGCTCATGTATTTCACACTTAGTTGTAATAGGTCCAAAAATGAAACCTGCATTAGGTGACCATTAATTCAGATGGAATCAAGTTGTGCTCAGTACCTGTGGGAGTGCTTTTGGAATGTGCTCTCAAGAAGGAGGTTGCTTAACAAGGAACTTGCGTCTAAATTTGTATCTGAAAATCCACTGGGCCTCTGTGCTGTTTGTTTCTGTGAATATATATTTTAGGACATCGACTCACTGGGTGTTATATTTTGGGGGGTGTTGCGGGCTATCTTGGGATGTTACAGGTGCTTTGCTGTGTAGACAAGCAGGGGATACTATCGTGGCCAAATCCCAGTCCGGAGACAGTTCTGTTCTTCAGTGGGAAGGTGGAAGCCCCTAATGATAGCCATGAAGACCTGACGGATGAGCTCTCCACACACTCCTTCTGCCACCCAGAAATCGACGAGGAGGTGAGGGATGGGTCATCAATGAAGTGACACTTTGCTTTCCGCATGGCTTGGCTGGCAGCCTTAGCACTTCTGGCCAGGCAACTATCTTCAGTTCATGATCTGGCAGGATTTGTAGTTCTGTAGTTGAGCAAGTGTTGAGCTCCTAGAGGAGAATGTCATTGCTTGAATGATTAAGGAATGGTGAGGACAAGGTCCTCCAAAGAGTATCCTGTCCAATCCTCTTCAATAGAGGCCAGAGGTTGCCCTGTCCTCAGCTATCCAAATCCATCCCTGGGTAGAACAGGTCTAGCAACGTGCAAATCAGTAAAGGATTTCCCATTCCGGCCCATGAGCGACTCATCACTGTTCACCTCCTTGCTCTCTTGTAGCCCCATGAGAGAGATGCTCTGCTCTCTGGTCCTATGATGGATTTGGTCCACGTTGCCAATGAACAGGAGAGAAACGACTGGCCTAGTGATACCCCAAAATCTTCTGATGTCCATCTCCACAGAAAGCCAAACAGCAGAAGCAAGCATCCATCAGGGTCCAATGTGAGCTTCAGCAAAGACACGGATGGAGGCGAGGAGGTGACAACCCAGGTAAGGTACGCAAAAGCGGATACAGTCAGCCTCTCACTGACCTGTAGGACGGACTGTGTCAAGTGGAGAAAAATCCCTGCTTCCCCACAATTTGAGTTAGAGGATGACGAAATCTAACAGATGTGTATGAATTAAGTAAGAAAAAGAGCAGCTGAATCTATACTCGATGTCTTGCTGGCCTTGTGTATGGGAAGATGGCCCTCTAGCCAAAATCACATTATAATGAGAGGTACTTGGTAGACACACCTTCTCTGGAGAACAAATTACAGCCAGCATTGGCTCCCACAGCTTTGGCTTTCTCCTCTTTCCATGGGATACGGGAGCTGCTCATTTAAAGCGGCCAGCTTCGAAGTCTGATGATTTAGGTACCACTACTGATAGCTGTACACAAGAGAACAGGTTGTGAGAAGCCTCTTCATCATCATCCTGGTGATGCTAACACTCTGCTAGACCAGCTGCTGGTTTGACTTAGGGTATGTCTACACTACCTTCCTAGTTCGAACTAGGAGGGTAATGTAGGCATACCGCACTTGCAAATGAAGCCCGGGATTTGAATTTCCCGGGCTTCATTTGCATAAGCGGGGCGTCGCCATTTTTAAAACCCCGCTCGTTCGAACCCCGTGCAGCGCGGCTACACGGGGCACGAACTAGGTAGTTCGAACTAGGCTTCCTAGTTCGAACTACCGTTACTCCTCATTCCACGAGGAGTAACGGTAGTTCGAACTAGGAAGCCTAGTTCGAACTACCTAGTTCGTGCCCCGTGTAGCCGCGCTGCACGGGGTTCGAACGAGCGGGGTTTTAAAAATGGCGGCGCCCCGCTTATGCAAATGAAGCCCGGGAAATTCAAATCCCGGGCTTCATTTGCAAGTGCGGTATGCCTACATTACCCTGCTAGTTCGAACTAGCGGGGTAGTGTAGACATACCCTCAGAGATCTGGCATACATGCCTATGTGGTACATGAGAATGGCCATACGGGATCTAACTATCTATCCCCATATCTTATCTTCCAACAGTGGCTAGTGCCAGGTGCTTCTGAGGGAATGAATAGAACAGGGCAGTTTATTAAGTGATCCAACACCTGTCATCCAGTCCCAGCTTCTAGCAGTCAGAAGTTGAGATACCTGGTACATGGGGTTGCATTGTTGCACATCTTGTCTGATAGTCCTTGATGGACTTATCTTCCTTGAACTTGCTTAACTCTTTTTTTACCCAGTTATACTTGAGCCTTCCCAGCATCCTCTGGCAACAAGTTCCATAGGTTGTGCGTTGTGATAAGGAAGTATTTCTTCCATTTGTTTTTAACCTGCTGCCTGTTAATGTCATTGGTGACCCCTAGTTTGTGTTATGTGAAGGGGCAAATAATAATTCTCTATTCACTTTCTCTACATCATTCATGATTTATAGTAATAGATTAATATCCTTGGTCTGCATACCAGAGAACTGGTTAAATGACACAGATTTTTAAATATATGGTTCAAATTTGGTTTGTTACTGTAGTTGATTATTCATGAATATTTGATCCCCAAGCAGTCAAGAAATAGACATAAATCCTGAAACTGACACAGAATTCTATGGAAAGGAGAAAATGGAATAATGAGTATCAAAAATGTCATGTGATCAGTCTGGGACCAGAATCTTTAAACCATATACAGGGTGCCAGTTTGTGACCTTGAATACCAAATACCAGTAATGGATATTTTACTTGTAGAATGCCGAGTCTTCATTTGTGGCAGATGTAGAACAATGCCAGGTATAAAGCTGAGATGCTAGGATAATGCAAATACTAAATAATACATTCACAAAACCAGCAATGGACTGTGAATAATTCGTGAAGTCAAAAGCAAAAAAACCCCAAGGACAAATTAACTGAATTCAGTATTCATTAAATATTAATTGACAGGTAATACTTGCGACTCGTGTGTACTGACTGTGCTCTCAGATATTCTGAATTCGTATCACTGTAGCTCCACGTATTTCAGTGGAGTTTATTGCTAAATTACCCCAATGTAAGCAAAGGGAGATCTGGCATGATATCTTCCAGTGATAAATTAGGACCCTATGGGTATGTCTACCCTGCAGCTAGATCCCCACCGTTCCATGTCAGCTGGCTGGTAATAGGCTTGGTGCTTAAGCAGGGCTCACAAAGATGTGCTTTCTCCTGGGGCAAATGTCTGACTGTCTCTAGTGTAGCCTGCTTCAGTAGCTGAACTGTAAGGGGGAAGCAGTCGGGGAAGAATTTCACTTCATTTCCCCTTGCACATCCATTGGTATGGCCTACATGTCCCTTTCTAGAGAAGAAAAGCATCTATTTACTAAAAGCCCTTTCCCCTGGGAAAGGTAGTTCTTTCATGAACAGAATTAAAGGAGGTACCTGTTGTTAGTGTCTATGATGACACTCTCATATGTTCTTGTGCATTTAGGGCAGTGGTCCCCAACACGGTGCCTGTGGGCGCCATGGCGCCCTCGGGGGCATTTGTGTGCGCCCGCCAAGTGCTCGGGGCTGGCCAGGCCCCGGGCACGTGGCGCGTGCATGGTGCCGGAGCTGGCCCCGGGCACATGGCGCACTGTAAACGCTGGCCCTGGGAGCACTGTGAATTGGCTGTCCGCGCTCTGGGCGCATGGTGCTTGGGGGGAGCGCCGGCCCCGGGTATGCGGCGCTTGGGGGGGGAGGGGGCGCCGGCCCTGGGTGCGCGGCGCTTGGGGGGGGGACCCACAAGTGTCTCCGCCCTCTGGTGCCCGGCAGGTGAATGGCCACACCCCCTTGCGCCAGGCAGCCTCTAATGGTTGGGGACCACTGATTTAGGGGATGTTATACACCACCACCTCTCAGGAGATTTCATTCCTATCCCTCAAACCATCTTTCATCTTAACCAGGGAAAGAACTGTAGGATTGATCTAGTCTTCTGAGTTTGTTCATGCTTCCTGTAATAGGGTCGAGACTCTCTGTTGCGGCGCCTCCTGCTGGTCACACCAGGAATTAGCTCTTTTCTCAGCGGGGTGCCCCTTTCTGGCTGGTGCCTCATCTGTTGATGCTCTGCGCTTTCTCCACACTCTCACTCTGGGCCTGCGTCACTCCCAGGACCACGGTGCCCTCTTCGGGACACTGCCCACCACGCTGGTCAATCACTCCCCCATCCGGGGCTATTAGCAGTCCACAGCCTCATGTCTGCCACTGAGGCCAACTACAGCCTCATTCTAGCCACTCACTGCAGGGACAAGCTACAGTCTATATAGGCCACTCTCTCTCATGGCAAGGTGTAGTGTAAGAGGGAAGGGGGGTACCCAGGCTTGCCGACTACTCTGGGTCCTGGCCCAGGACTCCTCTGGTGGGAGCCTTATCCTGCCCTCCTTCTCTCCCCCTCTACTGCCTCCTATACCTTGGACCACTTCTCCTGCGACCCTTTGCATCCTCCCTGGTCCTTGTGTCAAGACCTGTAGTCTGGCAGGTGTCAGATTAGGGCCTCACTCTCTCTAGCTTCCCCGAGACTACCCAGCACTGGTTTCTCAAAGGTACCTCCTGGAAACCAGTCCTGCACATTCCCTGGTCAGGACCCAACTGCCCACTGCTCTGCTGAGCAGTTCCTTATAACCAGGGCTGCCCCAGCAAGCTGTCCTCCAATTGGCTTCTTACAACCCTCTCCTTGATTGGCCAGTGCTCTCTCCAACCTGCCTCATCAGACCAGAGTGGGGCAGCTTCCTCACTACACTATACTCCAACTTATGGGACAACTCCCACAGATTTCAGTGGGGGGGGGAGGATCAGACGGCTACTCTTTGCTTTTCTAAATGTGTTACTAGAAAGTAGTTTAATCTCTCTGGAAGAGCTCCTGTGCCTTTTACAGTAGTCACTTTCCCACCATATATTCCTTTAATTTTCCTCCATAACAACCATTGTTAGTTAGAAATAACAGGGAAGATGATCTCATCTGCTAAGAGATCCTGAGCTTGTGATGGGAACTGAAGCATCTCTAGCAATTACAGTCCATTATTACTAACCAGGTTTTTCTTGCATGTCTGATCAGGCTTGTGGTGACAGCGAGGGACTCGCATGTGAGGCTGAAGACTTTGTGTGTGACTACCACCTCGAAATGCTCAGCCTGTCCCAGGACCAGCAGAACCCTTCCTGTATCCAGTTTGACGACTCCAACTGGCAGATGCACCTAACCTCCCTGAAGCCCCTGGGCTTGAATGTGCTGCTCAACCTCTGCAATACCAGTGTGACAGAGCGTCTGTGCCGCTTCTCAGACCACCTCTGCAACATTGCCCTCCAGGAGACCCACAATGCCGTGCTGCCTGTCCATGTGCCCTGGGGGCTCTGTGAGCTCGCCAGGCTAATAGGTAAGGAAGAACCAAACAAGAAGACAGCTGAGAAATGTGAGCAAGCTTTCATGGTAGTCTTACTGAGCTGACAGAATACTGGGAGGGTATCAGAATGGTACCTCTTTGTTAGCTAGATCTGACTCTGATCTTCTCTTGAGTCAGTGCCCAGAGGTTTGACATCAGCCTTGTTGCTAGTGTCATTGAAGAGTTCGCTGCTGACAGGTTCAGACATGGTGCTGCAGTCATTGAGAGACATATACAGCTAAGAGTTTTTCCAGGGTTATGGACAGCAGCAATGCTGAGGAAGAGCTTTTTGCCCCACAGTGGATAAAGAATGACATAAGAACATAAGAATGGCCATACTGGGTCAGACCAAAGGTCTGTCTAGCCCAGTATCCTGTTTACTGATAGTGGTCAATACCAGATGCCCCAGAGGAAGGGACCACAACAAGTAATCCTCACATGATTCCTCTCCTATCACCCATTTCCAGACAAACAAATAAGACCAATAAGAATGAGTGAATTGCTCCTCTGCTGTCTTTCAGTGCTACTCTTCAGGCTTATCGTTTGTGTATTACAGAGAAACTAGCCGTGGTAAGCCATAGATAATATGTAGCACTTCACATCTTTTGTACTTCATAATATGCATCCCACCTGTGTGAGGTAGCTAAGTATCACTGTCCCCATTTAAGTGGGAGGCACAGGAAACTTGTACAACTTGTCCAAGGTCATGCAAGGAATCAGTGGCAAAGCCAGGATTAGAATATGAGGGTTTCTGTCCTCTTGTCCCATGCTTGTTCTTCTTGATAGTTCTTCTTCACTTAAATGAATCAGGAATGCTAAGGACTCCACTGATAATACCAGCTGGCTCTTACTTGGTGCGTCTCATCATAGATCTCAAAGTGTATGCACATGAGACTGGAGACAAGTCAGCTAGGTAAGCCTAACCTCAGTTGCCTGGCTGTTAGCACACACTGAGGCTACAGAATGGCTCTGGCTCTGTTTCTGGTGGATGCTGCTGGCTGAGCCTTTCTGCTGCTGGGAAGGTATCAGAATGACTGCAGCCAGAGGTGAGGTCTCTTTCATTTTGTTTTGGGTTATGTCTAATCCTTCTCCCCTTTACTTTAATGTTTCAGGTTTTACACCTGGTGCCAAAGAGCTTTTCAAGCAGGAGAATCACTTGGCCCTGTACCGCCTGCCAACTGATGAGATGGTGAAGGAGACAGTACTGGGAAAACTGTCTTCCATCACCAAAAGGAGACCGCCTTTGAGTCACATGATCAGCCTTTTTGTTAAGGACACCACCACCAGTAAGCCTGCCTCCCTTCTCTCGGGTGTAGTGTTAGATATAGTTGTGGGTGGGGGTGAGGAGGAAAAATGGAGTTTTTTGTAAGTACTAAAAACAACCTAGGAATTGCCAAACAGACCAAGGCTCCTTCTAGATTCATGTCCCATGTCTGCCTCCAACCAATACCATCTGCTAAAGAAGAAGCTATGTGCAACTCTCTGTGTAATGCTTTAACATGTTGGGAGGAATTTCTTCCTGACCTCAATGTGCAACCAGCTCTTGCCTAGGAGTAAGAGGATTGTGAGCAATCTTTGTAATTTGATTCTGGCTAATGTTCTATGCAATGTATTAATGATCTCTTGTGTGTCTGTGTACTGGAAAAGCAGAACAAGAAGAGTTTCTTGTTTATCTATGTATAGACATGTCCCGATGAAATCATACAGTTCAGAGTTGAAAGTCCCTGGGAGCAAATTATATCCTTCTGCCCAGCAGTTAA
This sequence comes from Pelodiscus sinensis, assembly GCF_052426305.1. Classification (NCBI taxonomy): domain Eukaryota; kingdom Metazoa; phylum Chordata; order Testudines; family Trionychidae; genus Pelodiscus; species Pelodiscus sinensis. Next base: position 18,736,967 of record NC_143071.1, read on the forward strand.
TCTCACACCGTGACGTAGGAAGAATTTTTTTGTCTTTTCCAGTTATTGTCATCTTCTCTTAATAATAGCAAAGGCTTTGAAGTGCACTGTTCAGAGTTGACTGTTGGGATTCTCAATGTAGGGAACCATCTTTAATCTTTCCTCATTTTAACTTCATCTCCAAATTTTCATTTTTTCCCTAGAGGGCTCCAACTTGTGTATGTGTGTGCCTGTATTAATGAGGTCTAGAGTGAATTGTAAACAGAATTTTAACAGTGAGGGTAATTAACCATTAGAATAATTTACTTATGTGGTGGATTGTTCATCATTTGTAGCTTTTAAATCAAGATTGTATGGCTTTGTAAAATTATGCTGTAGGTCAACCAGAAGTTCGGAGCTTGGTGCAAGAATTACTGAGCTTTTTTGCTTTAAAATCTTAGAATGAATCTTTGAATCCATACATCATAATGAGTCCTTGAAGGAAACCAGAGTTAGACAGATAGCAGAAATAGCGCATAGCCCATATCTAAGTTCCCTTGTCTTGTGTAGTGAAATATGTCCCTGTTAATTTGACTTTTTTTTTTCACTTCAAATCCACAGTTTCTGGGGGTGAATAAGGCTTCACTGGCTCCTGGAGTGAAATGACCCATCCAATAGTTTCATTAGTTCATTGCACCAGTGCTAGAGGTTGGAGTTACTTTTGAGAACCTCTTATTTAGGAAGAGGTTTTTTTTTTAACACAAGCCCATATCCAATGCAAAAGTTGTCTGACTCACTTTTACAGACTCGCTATAGCTCAGTTAGCCCATCTCTGGCCCTACAAGAAAACAGCTTGATTCAGTAATGACCACAGCTAGAACACTGTGGGATGTCGTCCCCCCTCACTAGAATCATAGTATCGTAGGGCTGGAGGAGACCTCAGGTGATCGAGTCCAGCCCCCTGCCCAAAGCAGGACCAACCCCAACTAAATCATCCCAGCTGGGACTTAAAAACCTCTAGGGCTGGAGATTCCACCACCTCCCTAGGTAACCCATTCCAGTGCTTCGCCCGCCTCCTAGTGAAATAGTTTTTCCTAATATCCAACCTAGACCTCTCCCACTGTAACTTGAGACCATTGCTCCTTGTTCTGCCATCTGTCACTACTGAACAGCCTCTCTCCATCGTCTTTGGGACCTCCCTTTAGGAACTTGAAGGCTGCTATCAAATCCCCTCTCACTCTTCCCTTCTGCAGACTAAATAAGCCCAAATCCCTCAGCCTCTCCTTGCTATGCCAGGTGGGAGCAGGGATTTTACCTAGCTTGCTGCTAGGAGCCTAGTAAGGAGTCTCATGCTTTATAAATCAGTGTAATCTGGCAGGGCATGCATGTAAATTAGTGAACAGTGACAGTGTTTAATACCCATCCATAGCCATTTTTGAAGGATCCCACTTCTTGTTCGCTAATAGTCATGTTCCCATGACAGGTTATTAATATATCTTGATAGCCGAGGGGGGTTTTAGTTGTTTTCTTGTGCTGCGAGGCATCTGATTTGTACATCTTTGTGGGCAGATTGGAATGGTACATGCACTGTGTCACTGGCGTTAACTTTTACAGAGCGAATGTAAGGTGGGCTGAGCAAGGTGCTCTTGATACTGAACAGCGTCTATGCGAGACGGAAAGCAGAAATACATATGCACACCAGCAGCTGCGTGTTCACTCCCCAGCTCCTACTCTGCGTATAAGGCTTGGACTTTGCAGGGTTCAGCTCGCATCTCCTGCCCTTTTGTTCACAGCAGAGCCCATCTGACCATGCATTCAAGATGGGGAGGATTTAAAGTTTTTACAGTAAAATTAACCCAGGCTTCATACAAGCTGTCCATTGTGTTTCTCTAACAAGCCCCCTCTTTCACATTCTGCTCTTGCTGCATTCAGATGTTTGTTATGCTGATAAACTCAGTGTGGGGGGTCTATTTTTAGTACACAGCAGAGAGCTGGTATGTTTTGGAAAATCCTCTAGTGTTCAGGAAGGTCCCCACCTGGTTTGTCTGAATGGATATTCTTGGCTCTTGACCTCATTGGCTAGCATAAATGTCTGCACTCAGCAGCAATGCCTGCAGGAAGTCTTTACGTTTACTTTTTGGAAGTGATTTTTTTTTTAGATCAGTTTTGAAGCTATTGGGGGCAGAGTCACTGAGCAGCTGGAGGAGGGAATCGAATTAACCTTGACAGTGAATGATATGTGCATGTAATGTTAATGTTTCCACGTGAGATAACGAGGGCCAGGAACGCTGGAGGGTAGGCAGGACCTCCATCCTTGACTTTTAATCTACCTCCCATGCCCTGGTCTTTTACCAGATAAGTGAAAATCACAAGATGATCTAACACACCCAAACCCAGCAGGATGAGTTAGAGGTCATTGGTCAGCTTTCAAGAATCCTAGAATTAGAATTCTCCTGGTCAGTGGGGGTGATTCTCTACAAGGGATGTTAGAAGTAATTTAATTTAGTAATCGTGTACCTGCAACAATTCTTAGTGGTTACATGATTATTTGATGGCCCCTGGGGGCAGGGCTGGCAACCAGTGCACTCCTGGCCCAACTCCTGGGGACCCGCCTGCCATCCTGTGCTGCTGCCTCTGTATCAAAGGTGGCAGCGCGGGGTGGCAGGCTGGGAGCCTGTCCAAGAGGGAAGCCAATTTAAAAATCAGATACAGAGCATCAGTGTGGGGTGGCAACGCCCCCTGTCCATGGGGGACCCCACACTCCCCACAGACAGAGGCTGCTCCATGGGATGCCAGAGCAGGTTCTGTCTGCAGGGGGCTTGGACCCTTGTGTGCTGCTGCCTCTGATACAGAGGCAGCAGTGCAGAGTGGCTGACAGCCCCCCTGCGTTCTCTTCATTTAAAACTCGGATCCGTGGGCTGGGAGGAGGGGGTGTTGTGGTTAACCAGGACAGTTAACTGATTAGCAATAGCTTATTGGTTGAACGGTTATCTACTGACATCCCTATTCTCTACACAGCTTCAGAGGGGTAGCTGAGTTAGTCTGTAACAGGAAAAACTTAAAAAACGAATAGTCCTGTAGCACCTTAAAGACTAACAAAACGTGTAGATTATATCATGAACTTCCGTGGGCACAGCCCACTTCTTCAGATGAAGTGTGGGCTGGCTCCCACACTACCTTTCACGTCCTAATGATATAACCAACCAACCAAAGAATGGAGGTGCTAATTGTTCTTATCAGCCTCTTGTAACTACTTGAACCTCTACTCACTGTCTCTCTTTTTTTTTCCCTCCCCTCCTTTTTTCCCCTCCTCCTCCCGGGTTGTGCTCATGAAAGCTCATGATACCATCTACATGTTTTGTTAGTCTTTAAGATGCTACGAGACTATTCGTTGTGTGTTAAGTGTTTCCTGTTTTCTACAATGCATCTTCTAGAGCATGGGTTCCCAAACTGGGGGCTTGAAGAAATTCCAGGGGGGGCACAAGGCAACCCAGCTTCCCTCCCCCCATTAAGTTTTGCTGCCCCGGTCAGTTCCCCGCTTTTTTTTTTTTTTTTTGTGCTCAACAAGTTTTGCTATGGGGGGAGGGGATAGGTGAGGGTTTGTCAAAAATCAAAAAGGGGGTGTGATGCCGAAAAGTTTGGGAACCCACTGCTAGAGCTTTTGTCCAGCCTTGCTTTAAATGCCCCAGGCAGCAATCATTCATCACACAAATTCTTCTGTGATGACAATGACACCTAGCTCTTATCTCCTGCTTTTTATCGATAGATCTCAGAGCACTTTATAAAGGTCAGTGTCTATATCTGAGGCACAGGCAGGTGAAGTGACTTGCTGGGCTAATGAGTAGAGCCCCAGATCCCTGACTCCTAGTTCCATGCCTAGACCATGTTGCCTCCAATCTGATAGACTCCAGTCAAATGGTTTTCACTATAAACGATCCCCTGCTATTCAACTCACATTTCCCATTGCTTAGTTTCATTTTGTGACTCCTGATTATACCCTGATTTGGAGGAGCAGCATTGCAGTGTAAGGGGAGAGGTACTGGAACTGGCTAGCAGGTCCATAATTTACCACTAGCTCAGTTAACTTGAAGCCAAACCTGCGTCATCTCATCTTGAATAGTCTCTGTCCAGTAGCTGATACACTCTGGACCTGGCCAGCGGGTGTACTCGGCAGATCAGGACATTTTGTCTTATTGTGGGCTGCATTGTAGTGTTTTGTTGTCAAATGAGCCATTGCATTGAATCCCTTGGCTGAGAATGTACACGTGAGACACCTACCTGTTTTTTTTCTAGGCACTGAGCAGATGCTTTCTCATGGGACAGCTGACATCATTCTTGAGGCCTGCACAGACTTCTGGGATGGTGCTGATATCTACCCCCTCTCCGGTTCTGACAGGTGGGTGGCATTACCATCTTGACAGAAGGAGTTGCTGGTTTAAAATTAATTACTGGATAGAATTATGGTTATATTAAGGCTCCACATAACAATACTTTATAAGCTATTTATAAATAATACAGCTGTTATAAGCATATTATAAACATAAGTTAGCTGTAATTGGTTATAAGCACATTGTTAAGGGATTACAAGGTTATAAGCAATCTATTGTTCTGTTGGACTCTAACAATTTACAAATCATTTATTAAAATATTTGTTCATCATTTATAAGCCCCTAATACATTGTTTATTAATGGAATCTTACTGTAATGCCCAAGAATTCTAAACAAGTCAAGTGATGATGTCAATAGAATTTGCTTTGGTTATCACTGGGAAGTTCCATATCTGCATACAAAGTACATTCATGCTCTTGGTAGTATTTTGCTGCGGTAGATTTGGTGCTCCCCGAGCCATTACTGTCACCTCTTGTCATTTGTTGTTTCTGTTGAATCTTAATCTATTTGCTAAAGTATTTGCCTCTTGTAGCGCAAAAGATCAGTTCCTGATTTTTGTTGTACTGCCATTCCCTTGGGCTCCTGTATCTAACCATTTTTGAGTGTTAAGAAAGACCTGTTCATTTTTGGAATATTTCTTTTATGGGGCATTGATCGACAACTTCTTGTTAAGAGTAGTTGTGGCCCAGCCTACTGCTGCAAATTCAAAACAAACATGGAACTTTAAGCTACTCTAATGACTGCATGTTGAGAATGTGCCTTTAAATGCAGCTATTTGAAACTGTTCCCCTGGCATATTGTAAGTGCTGGGGGCGGGGGCAGGGGAGAACTCTTTGTTTAACTTACATTGGCTTTGTATTGCTGCACCATACAAATCTACATACTATTGTCATGGGTCAGGGCTAGCTGCACCTATTGCTCCTCTCTGTATGAGTTTACTTCCTCCAGACCATAGGCCTTGAGCCTTTGCATTCCGGGGTAGAATTCTATGATGCTACAGCATTCAATATACCAACTGTGATTGCTCAGATGGTCCAACTGGGTTCAGCTGTCTGCTGTTCTTTCCTTTGGAATCTGTGACCAGTGGCAAATAGTGTGACCCAAAGCAGTCTTCTTAAAACAATGTATTGTCTAATCTTAACTGTAGGGGCATAGTGTAACAGGAGAAATGGGTTTTTAAAACAGTAAATAGTCTATATGCATATCTGTCTGAGCTAACAGCTTGGGTAGAATCATAGAATCATAGGACTGGAAGGGACCTCGAGAGGTCATCGAGTCCAGCCCCCCGCCCTCAAGGCAGGACCAAGCTCCGTCTACACCATCCCTGACAGATGTCTATCTAACCTGTTCTTAAATATCTCCAGAGAGGGAGATTCCACCACCTCCCTTGGCAATTTATTCCAATATTTGACCACCCTGACAGTTAGGAATTTTTTCCTAATGTCCAATCTAAACCTCCTCTGCTGCACTTTAAGCCCATTACTCCTTGTCCTGTCCTCAGAAACCAAGAGGAACAAATTTTCTCCTTCCTCCTTGTGACACCCTTTTAGATATTTGAAAACCGCTATCATGTCCCCCCTTAATCTTCTTTTTTCCAAACTAAACAAGCCCAGTTCATGAAGCCTGGCTTCATAGGTCATGTTCTCTAAGCCTTTAATCATTCTTGTCGCTCTTCTCTGTACCCTTTCCAATTTCTCCACATCTTTCTTGAAATGTGGCGCCCAGAACTGGACACAGTACTCCAGCTGAGGCCTAACTAGTGCAGAGTAGAGCGGCAGAATGACTTCACGAGTTTTGCTTACAACACACCTGTTGATACAACCTAGAATCATATTTGCTTTTTTTGCAACAGCATCACACTGTTGACTCATATTCAACTTGTGGTCCACTATGACCCCTAGATCCCTTTCCGCCATGCTCCTTCCTAGATAGTCGCTTCTCATCTTGTATGTATGGAACTGATTGTTCCTTCCTAAGTGGAGCACTTTGCATTTCTCTTTATTAAACCTCACCCTGTTTGCCTCTGACCATTTCTCTAACTTTCTAAGGTCATTTTGAATTATGTCCCTATCCTCCAAAGAAGTTGCAACTCCACCCAGTTTGGTATCATCTGCAAACTTAATAAGCGTACTCTCTATCCCAATATCCACATCATTGATGAAGATATTGAACAGTACGGGTAGACCTGTCTTATCCCAAATCCTCTTCATCTCTGGCACATTTGCTCCCTTGAGAAGTGTGTGTCATTAAACTCTCAAGCGTCCTCTGAGTTCCCTGTGCCTCTGACATGGGCTGAGATCTACCTGGCGAAACCTGTTTAGTGAATCCAGTTGGAGGGTTGCATAACAGCTCCAGCATTGTCCACCCAGTGTTTACTCACATCTTGTTGGTGAATGAACCCCACATACTCATTCAATGAACCTCTGGCAATAAGCACACAATTACATAACACATCCATCACAGACAGCTCCAGTTCCATCACAAGTACACTACATTAGTCTGTTTACCTGCTCCCTGTGTGCATCATCACTATCCCTGACAGCCTAGGTGGGAAACATAAGGCCCCGGGGCTGGATGTGGCCCTTGGCTTGCCTGGATCTGGCCCCCAAGGCTCAGGGCTCCTCTGCCAGCATTGGGGTGTCCATGCTGATGTTCCAACTTCCTGAGGTCCCCTGTGAGGCTGAAGCCTCCCTAGGCTGGGCCTCCCTAGGCTCTGGTGTGTGAGGAGAATGTGGGGAGTGTCTTTCTCCTCCTTGGTCAGTTGAGTTATACAAGCTACAAGAAAATATCTCTTAGACCAATCTCTGATCAATGTTAGAAACAAACTTGCAGGACTGATCCATGAAACTTACATTGTTGGTTTCCTCCAACTCCGAGCTCTGAGGAGTTATACTCAGGGCTCGACAAATACACTCGCCCGCTCGCCCGTGGCGAGGAGATTTTACCAGCTGGCGAGTGCAGAGGCAGACTGGCTGGGTGGGCCGTTGTGACGGGCTGGCCGAAGCCCGTACTACGGGTGGCACGGCCCCATCCGATCCGCTGGCCGGCGGAGGAGCAGAGCGCTGCCGGGGAGGAGGAAGTGCAGCGATTCTTGCCACCAGGGTGCTTGCATTAGCTCCAGTGCGAGGAGGCGGGGCGCGAGCCAGAGGGCGGGATGCCTGCAGGACGTGGCCCCACCGATTTTAAAGGGCTGCGGCAGCTTGGCTCTGGCCGCGTGTCCCTGGGAGCTGGCTGCAGCGCAGCCAGGCCCCGCCCCGCCGGCTCCAGTCCTGCCACAACCCCAGCTCCCTTGCCGCCAAGAGACCGTTCCCTGTTGACCGCTGCTGTACCCACCCCGCGCCCCTTTGTCTCCGCGCCGCCCGTTCCCCACATCGCCCATTCCCCATGCTGCCCCTGCTCCCCTGCACCCCGGACCCCCTGCTCTCCCTCTTCCCTGTGACTCTCTGACTCTGCGCCACCCTTGCACCCCATATCCTGCTCCCCCTGATCCCTGCCCCCCAGCTCTGTGTTGCCCATTCCTTGCACTGCCTCTAGACCCCGATCCCTCTGCCCCTCCCATTCCCTGTGCCTCCACCACATCCTGCTCCCCCGAACCCTGTGTCCCTCTGTGCCTCCTGTTTCCCGCCCCACCCCGTACACCCCCCACTGTTCCCTGCACCCCTCTGGCTCTGTGCTGTCCCTGCACCCTGCTCCCCCTGTGGGTTGGGAGTGAGGGGTGCTTGTCCATAGGGAGGGGCTGGACAGGGCAGGGAAAAGGCTGCTGTGATCCAGCAGCAGTGAAAGGAGAAGTTCACTTGAAGCGCCTTTGCCTTTATGGAAAAAAAGAATGAATATGCTATTTGCTATTTATAGGACTAAAAAGCCGGGACAAAAACGAAAACAAACAAACAACCCCCCCCCCCCATTGCAAAATGCAAATGTGCAGACACCTGCAGGGGAGGGACCAGCACCAGAGGAGAGAGGCAGGGCAGGTGTGTAGAGGAGGTGTTAGGAGCGGGGATGAGAAGGAGTAGCTCACATGAGCAGAGTGGGGCTACTGGAGGAGTGGGCACAGGAGGGAGAGACAGGCTGGTGGAGGGGGGCAAGTCTCAGGAGGGCTGAGGGCAGTGAGAAGGGCAGGAGTCAGGACAGCAGAGGAGGGTGAGGGGTTGGGGGGCAGCAGGCACCAGGGGAGCTGATGGAGCAAGGGGAGGAGATATGGCAGCAGAGGGAAAAGGTAGAGGTTTATAAGATATTTATTAATAACTTGGGTGATACTTATTAATAACTTATTAGTAATTACTGTTTTTATTCTTATTAGGAATTCATGCTATTAAAAAAACACTTTTTGAGGGGGAGGGTGGCAAGTCCCTTTTTTGTCTGGCGCGTAGGGTTTTCCATAATTTGTTGAGCCCTGGTTATACTGATGGCAGAATGGCAGCATGCCTCTCATAGCTCTTGTCTCTTCGATGCAGGAAGAAAGTATTGGATTTCTACCAGCGAGCATGTCTCTCAGGCTATTGTTCTGCCTTTTCCTACAAGCCAATGCACTGTGCCTTGTCCTCCCAGCTCAATGGCAAGTGCATAGAACTGGTGCAGGTCCCTGGACAGAATGCCATCTTCACATCCTGTGACCTTCCTGGGACTGTGCCCATCAAACAGAGCAGCAGGAGAAACAGCTGGAGCTCTGATGGTATGTCTCTCCCCTTCTCTTGGGGATGTAGGTCTCTAGTTTCTGGTCAGTCTAAAGCTGTAGCAGCTGTCTTCAAAGCATTTCTTATGTAAATATACCTACATTTGCAAGACAATAGTTAGACTTCAGAGTAGTCTAATTATTAGAGCAAAGGGGACTGAGTTCTGTTCCTGGCTTTGCATCTGTGCAATCTTATGCAAGTTACTTATGCTGGGTTTTTCCGTGGGGTCAGGAATTCCTTTTGGTTTCCTCAAAAGACCTGTGCCATTAATCCCTCTGTGCCTCGGTTCCCCATTCTGTAAAATACAGTAATATGGTCTCATGTGGGAGTTGGGATGCAAGATTAGCAAGTGTTTTGTTGTACAATTTCTCTTGCAACACCAAGATCCCTTACTGTATTCTGCAGTGAAATCATGTTAATAACAGCCAGATCTGGTAAAGGAAGCCTGTCAGTCTAAATCTATAACAGATCATTTTGGAGCCATTGCAGCATCCCCAGAGAGAACATGTTTAATCTAATGACTTGAGATCAGCTTAGTGATGAAAGTGACTAGTCGAATCACTACTCAGCTAGTCGCTTCCCCCCACTTCCCACTGCCTCTGTATCAGAGGCACCAACTGCGGGGGGAAGGAGCCAGTGCTGGGGGGAGCTGGCTAAAAAGCCGTTCCCCATAGCACTATCTCCGTGGGGAGTGTGACGGCGCGTTGGGTGTCCCCCGTCTCCTGCACCCCGAAATGGCACAAACAGACTCCACCAGCCAGTGGAATTGAGGGTGGTTTATTGCTCCTCCAGGATACAGCATAGCACAGATGTAATCTGGTTACAGGAACTGGGGCTAAGAGGCCTCAGTGCTCCCCTTGAGATATGGGAGTCCCAGCCCCCCTCCCCAGCTCCTTCTCCCCTGCTTTCCAGATAGGAACCAACCAACTCTCTTCCAGCCCTGCCCCCCAGCGAGGGCAGCATTCCACCTTCCTTTGTTCCTCTCCATGGGGGGTGTCTGGTTCAACAAGTTTGGCATTACCTTTGCATAGTGAGGTTTTCCCTGCTGGGTCTTGCTCCAGACAGCAGGGGTCACCACAGCCCAGCAAGTACCCCCACTACGTCACAGGGAGGCATTGAAGAAACCACTCATGCGGGATCCTGACTGCTGTGCCTCTCCCTTTGAAATGTACAAGAGCTGTGGGTGGAGAGGCGCAGCAGTTGGGACCCACGCAAGCAGGGACTGCTTTGGTCTCCACTCGCGTGAGTTCCCCCTGCGCTTCTTCCTTTGTAATGTACAAGAGCCGCTCAACTACTCGATTCCATTGACTACCCAATTAGCAGATTAAGCTAAATTTAACATCCCTAGATCAGCTCCCCTTCAGTTTCATGGCTGTCAGCTTCCACCAGTCTTGCTGTGTTGTTTAAGCACAGTATGATGTCCTTAAAATGCATATGTATACATTAGGCAGCACATGTACTGTGCCCTCCCTACCCTTTCTTGAAACTAACTAGCAACCTTTGTTTTGTTTTTTTCCTTCCTATGCTGTGTATGTGTTTGCACTGTGTTCTTGGCTGCATGTTTGGGTCTTTAAAACTCCTTTTGTGACCATGTATGTTTGGGCACATGAGTGTCTTGTCACCCGTCCATCTGTACACGTGTGCTTGCATATTTCTGCACATATTGGTACTTGTCTCCACATGGTCATGTCTCATTATCTGTGTCCATGCGTGTCTCTGTGTGCATGCACGTGTGGGGGTTTGCGTCTCAATGTGATTGTGTATTGTTTGCATGCCTGAAGAAGGGATCGGGGAAGTGATAGAGAAGGAGGATTGTATCCAGGCTCTGAGTGGCCAGATCTTCATGGGAATGGTCTCGTCTCAGTACCAGGCCCGACTTGACATCGTCCGCCTCATTGATGGGCTGGTCAATGCCTGTATTCGTTTTGTCTACTTTTCCCTGGAAGATGAACTGAAGAGTAAGGTAGGCTACGTCTGCTCTGTCCCTTTCTAAACTTGCATGGTCCCTGCCTTGACTGGCTTAAGAGTTCATCCCAAATACAATCCGAGAGTAACCCTATCCAGCTGCCTAATTGGCGGTCTCAGTGGCACATGAAGGTCACAAGGCTTCTGTATCTGTTGGTCCCTGCATCAGCTCTGTAAAATCTTGTGTGCTGTCTCCTAGGTGTTTGCTGAGAAGATGGGGCTGGAGACTGGCTGGAACTGCCATATATCCTTAACGCCCAATGGAGATGTGCCTGGGTCTGAGATTCCTCCCTCTAGCCCCAGCCATGCAGGATCTTTGCATGATGACCTGAATCAGGGTGAGCGAACTGCCCTCTGGGAAAGGTGGTTGTAAGACTCAGGTGGAGAATGTCTACCTGTAGGGGCAGTGATGTATGGTGAGCAAGATGGGATGCTTTGGTTGGGCTCCATGCTGCGCTGCTGCTTTGAAATGCCACGTGGAGCCAGGATCTTGGGCTCCATGTGGCATTTCAGCAGAACCTGGGATCAGCCGGGGACTCCGCTACTGACCACAGGTTCCATGGGGCATTTCCCCAGAACCCAAGGTCAGCTGGGAACTCCCCATCTGATCTTGGGTTCCACGGAAATGTCGCGCTGGAGCCTGGGATTAGCTGGGGAGTCCCCACGTGGCAGTGCCGCACAGCTGATCCCGGGCTCAGCTGTGCAGTGCTACCTCTTTGAAGTACCCCCTTTTTCCCCTCTTTGCTGCTTCTATCTAGTGGAGGCTGTGTGTGTGGGTGGGGGGTGTGTTGGGGGGGGGGGAATCGACTAGTCTTTAACATCCCTACCTCATGCATCTGCCTCCAAACAGATTAGTCATCTAAAAATATTTTATTTTAAGAGACTATTGGGAGGAGATCTGACTGCAGCTATCCTAGAAAATCTGGGCTTGTGTTTCCAGGCTTCCACAGTTCCACGTGAAGGTGCTGTGTGCTTTGCAAGGTCACGTGGCTGGGAATGGTGCCATATAGACAGGGTTGTATTTATTTACCACTCTTTCTCACCACTCCAGTCTCTCGAGATGATGTGGAGGGTCTTCTGCTGATGGAAGAGGAAGGGCCCTTGGATCTCATCAGCTTTCAGCCAACAGACAGTGATATCCCCAGCTTCCTGGAGGACTGCAACAGGGTGAATGTGTATTTTCTCCTTTGAGTGCTTGCTCATATTCCTTCCATGTTAGCTGTGTGCTCATCATCCACACAGGTGCCAGAAGTTTTTCCCTCAATGGTATCTATAGGAGACCTGTTCTGGAGTTCCCTGGGGTGGCACCTGTGTGGCGTGATATTAGGAGAGCTACAACTCGCCCATACTTCAGTTCCTTCTTACCACCAGTGACTGTGCATGGAACACATCTTTACTCTAGGAAAGTTTTGCCTTGCGCTGTTCATTTGAGCTTTACTGTGTATAGCTTAGTTTTAGTCGTTTTCCTTCCCTTAGTGTGTAGGTGAAGTTAGTAAGTCCCCATGAAGTGTGCATCACCCACAAGAGGGTGCAAACTGGAGGAGCATTTGGCCCGGAAACCTCAGTATCGGGTGCATCGTAGCAGTATATCCTCTGTGCAGACTTACACTTGTGAGATCTGTCATTGCGAGGATGGGTGCTGATCTCCTGTGTATGGATCCATGACTTCACCCAGCACATTTTGTCCCAGCAACACACATGGTCCCAATCCCACTCATGACACCAATAGTCAAGCATTCAGCATTACGGTTTAACAGTTATTTCGAGAGAAGGGTTTTCTTTCGAAATAACACTGCTACACGGGGCGTTTTATTTCGCAATAATGCGATCTCAAAATGGCGGCCGGATGCGATTATGCTCATTAAGCATGGAATATTTAAATCCCGCGCTTCAGTAGCAATTTCAGTACACTACATTTGCATCCCTATCTCAAGATAGGGAGCAAGTGTAGACGTACCCTAAGAGTGCCAGGAGATTAAGGAGTTGAGATGAACTGTGTTTATAGAACTGCCCAGGAGGATGGAAGGAGAAACTAGGCTTATCTCTTTCCTTCTGGAGTCCCTACCCTTCCTCCTCCAAGTGTGTGTTGAGGGAAGTGCTTGGCAGTCTGTGCTGTCAGGAAACAACTTCTCCCTCCCCCATCTTGGGCTGTAGCAGGTCCTGTTGGAGCAGATCAATGACTGGGAATTGCTGCTTTTCTACAGCAGAAGGCCTTATGGCTCTCTCAAGTTTGGGAGATGGCACGTAGCTTTACTGGCCTCTTAGAGACGTACACGTAAAACCACTCCAGTATTTTAGAAAATGAACACTTACCCTTTTTAAATTTCAGGGGGGTTGCACTGAAATACCCCCTCCTATCCATGCACTAGGAGACAACAGAGTCCCTAAGACCCTGGCAAATCCTTGCACAGGAGGAGGTACCCTTCTCTCACTGGCTCAGTCTCTATTGCCACCTTCTCTCTGGAGCCAATCCTCCCCATTCCTTTTTTCACGTTCATATCTCGCTTCCGCTCCATCAAACAGCCGTTCCCTTCCCTGTGGGGGCAGCCCTTATGCAAAGTGGTTCCTTTGGCCCAGGAAGGCGAGCTCCAGCAGCAGGGTTAGCCTGACATCCACTCTGGACCAGGGGCTGCCCATGAACCTAGGCAGACTAGGCAGTTGCCTAGGGTGCCACCGGCCTGGGCGCCCGATGATGACATCACAGGGAGCCGGGATGCCCCGTGATTACATCACGGCCATTGACGGCCAAACAGGCAGGGGCGCCGATCACGTCTTCTGCCTAGGGTGCCAGCTGCCGCAGCCGGCCTTGGGCCACTCCTGCTCTGGACTCTGTTGGTTGTCCTGGACTGATGATCTGAGTTGAGCGGAGTGATTCGATCTCTTTCTAATGCAATGTCTGAATCAGCGTTCTGGCTGGATTGTCAAATGCTCCAAGGGGCAAATAGTGAATCATGGGGGAGAGCATGTGCCACTTGGCATGTGAATTGCAAGGTCATGCTTCATCAGGAGCTTTGTTTTACTTTCTCTTAAAGCCAAGCTCTCTTCCTGTGGACAACAGTTTAAGCCTGACCCTGCAATCACAGGATATTAATTTACGATTTTTCTTCTGCTTCCTTAATCTTGTTCTTCTTTCCCTACAGGCCAAACTTCCACGAGGGATCCACCAGGTGAGACCTCACCTGCAGAACATTGACAATGTGCCTTTGCTGGTGCCTCTCTTTACGGATTGCACCTCAGAGAGTAAGTGACCACTAGGCTGAGTTTGTCCTGCACATCAGCTGTCAAACACCTTCTCCAGCCAGTTGCTGAGATTCATGAGAGCATAGAAGGGGTGGGGAGACCCTGCAGAAAACTGGGAAGGGAATTCTGGGTGGATGAGCCTCCATAGCAGTCTTGTGTGGTGATGGTCAGATCCTGTTCCATTTTGTAGTCCATGGAAATTTCACCATTGACTTGCTGTGGTGAGCACAACCTCTGAGAAACTCTCCCTGCTATTAGCTTCAATAGCAGTTATAGAAGTGAGTGTCTACAATATTGCTGTCCATTACTTAATAATAAGTGTTAGCAACTTGGAAGCTTTGGTCTCTCTCCTTGCAGTGATCGTTTGCTGACATGGCTCAGAAACCACTTTCCTGAAGTAAATTCCTATGGTGGCAGGTGCTATTAGTGATATCTGAGTGCCACTAGCTTTCTGTACGACTCCGTTTATATCCCTTCCCTTCTCAGTGCCTTAGTTCCTTCAGCTATAAAAAGGGGATAGTGCTGCTTGTGATTGTGAGTAAAGGAACTAAGTTTTGCATGAAAGTCACTATTTAAGTGGAAACTCCTTATTTTAAATGATCTCCCAGATATTTTTTAACGAGGACTTTTTGCTCTGCAGCCAAGTCCGTGCTATAATTGCAAGCCCAAGGAATGGTTCCTCTGGCTCTTCCATCCCCGTCACCCATCCATCCTCCTCCCTTCCTTTCATCTTCAGGCAGGTGCACAGGGTACCATGAGAGCAGTTATTTCTTTCCAAGGGATATAGGCTGAGCTGGGATTAGATCACAAGCTCCTGTCCTGAAAGCTTAGTGAAGTGAGAGTAGGACTTTTGCCTTCCCTTTATTGGAGGCTGGCTCATAGAACTTCCTGGTGGGTGAATGCAGTGTGGGAAGAAGAGGGTTTGTATGAACAATTCAAATAGGTCTATTCTGGAGGGTCTGTTTTTGATGTTGGCTTATAATTCATTGGGGAATTCCTAGTAAATGTGAAGAGCAATATCTTTTAACCTCGGATTGTATATTTTAAAGGTCAGAAAGCTGAAGGGCTTAGCCTTTCTTGCCTGAGGGACCTCAGTTTCAAAGAGCAGTCTTGAGGCTGTTGATTGAATAACCTTTCACGGGTTTAACTGTCTGCCTTCAGAAATGAAAATCCGGGGCAGAGGCGATTTAAAGCGTGCTGGTGTCAGTACATGCTGTGATAAGGCATTAAGTCTTCCTTTGTCATTCTCTTGCAGCCATGTGCGAGATGATCAAGATCATGCAGGAGTACGGAGAGGTGACCTGCTGTCTGGGGAGCTCTGCCAACCTGCGGAACAGCTGCCTCTTCTTGCAGAGTGACATCAGGTGGGAAAGCCAGGTCTGGACTCCTCAGGCTGCCTGGTGGTGGGCAGTGCAGCACTGGATGTGTGCGAGGAAATCACACCAGCCTGTTTTTTCTTCTGAGAGGTTTTTGAAGCCACCTGTTTTAGGGTGGGGTGATTGCTCATGTCGTCTTCTAATGATACCAATGAATTTAATAATGTAGCTTAGTTTGTGGGAATAAATTATTTGGAAAGGGAGTTAGACCCACATTTTAGAGGTGTGTGCGGAAAGCACCTGATCTGCACTATACAGGTCAGGCTCGTGTGCAAATTTCCACACTTGGGAAAGGTACGCTTACTTTTGCACATGTGTTTTACAAAGAATTGGAGGACTTCTTTGTATAAATGTTGCAAACATAGATGCATGTGGTTAGCTGGGTGTCTGCATATAAATGTTCTATCTGAATAGAGGCCAGATATCGGTGTGTTCCACAAGAAATGCACTTGTTAAGTGTTTGTTATGGACACTTTTTAAAAGGGGCCTAAAGGATATAAGAGCATTCTGGTTTTAAACACTACACATAAAGGGTAAAATTGACTACAATCGTTTTTGAAAATTAGTAATATGCTTTGTTTTTATATCAATGTTCTTGCCCCACTTGTTCCTTTTGTGCACATGCCATGATGTCTCCAAGGTAAAATTACAATATTTTATCTACTCCTTTGTTTAGGTAAACTTATTAAACCCATGAGAGACATTTTGGGCATAATCTATCCGCATTATTACTTGTGTACTTTGCCCGAGTCATGTTAGACATTGATAGTATCAAGGATCATTTCCAGGGGCGCATAGTGCATCACTTTCTCATTTGGCAGTCAGTAAATTTGCATTGCTTCTATGGAATGAAAGATTGACCAATGATTCCAAGAGAACCAGGCTGTCACACTGTGTGTGCTGGACTGTATTTGTCATTGGCTGATCTGCCTCTCACCATAATGAGTCAGATCAGTTATAAACTGACCTCAAAATGGTGCAGAGGTGAGGCGTGATCTTGGATCATCACACCCCATACCGTCAAGGAGCCTGATTTTCAGAAAGTGCTGGGCTCCTAACTCCTATAAACCAGATTGGAGGCCCCCCGAACAGGGGCATCCAAAATCATTAGTCACTTCTGAAATTCTTGGTGTTAATTGAAAACCAGTGCTACTTGTGTTCCTAAATCCATTAGGCACTTTTGAAACTCCCACAGTGAGCCATGGGTGATGTATCTACAACATGTAGTGTGTGAATATACATGCTGTGTACTTGACCTTTAGTACATACATGATTTTCTTCCCATGTGGTGATGCCTTCCTTACCATTGCACTGTTGTCTGTGCAGCATCGCGTTGAATCCTCTCTATCCATCCCGCTGCTCCTGGGAGACTTTCGGCTACACCACAAGCACTAACATGACACAAGTCTCCGATGACCTTACACCCCTGCAGCTCTCAGGCCATCTCAATAGCTTGCCCTGCTCCTTGTCCTTCCACCAGGAAGAGAGCATCAGCATCATCCGACTTATAGAACAGGTGAGTCGGCTGTGTTCGCCCTTTGGCTCTCGGAAGGTCCATGTATCCAGAGTGACAGCCACACTATGAAGGTCTCCAGTCGTAATAATCCTACCTGTCTGTCATGAAGAGTGCTGCAGGAGTCTCATTTGGCCAGTGATTAGGCCTCCCATTCAGCTTTTTTAGCCCTTGTCCACAGCACACTCTGCTGGTACCAGTTGACCTTTGCTTGGCCAGTGTTGGGGAGATACTGTACTTCCTGGCTTCTCCCTTTCCCGTGAAGCATGTCAGACACGGGAGAGCCAGGCAGTCAGTCTGAGACTCACTGCACATAGGCAAAGTGAGTGTAAAAGCTTTGCTACTCAGAGATGCACAGGCCTGTGGGAGGAGGGAATGCCTTGCAGTACCAGTATCCATGGGTAAGGAGTGTGCCTGCACAGCTCTTTGTCTGGAAGAGCCTTTATTGCAAGCTTGGCATTAAATTGGGAAAGGCCAGGATGTTTGCAGAGGTTCAGTTTCAGGCTTAATTTTGCATCTCCAACCCCACCATTCCCCACCCCTGGGCTGGAGACCCCCTGGCTTGTCCCACACCATGTTTAACTCCTCTCCCTTCCCACCCTCTCCATATGACCCAGAGACTCTGCCTCAGCCACCCAGAATATTTCCTGGGAGGTTGTCACTGAATGGCTGCTTCATGCCAGGTGAGCGTAAGCCCCCCGTGGGCTCCTTGCAGCAGTACCCTCCCAGTGATTGCCACGCAGGGGCTTGTGCTTTCTTGCAGGCCAGGCATGCGACATACGGGATCCGCAAGTGTTTCCTCTTCCTGTTGCAGTGCCAGCTCATGCTGGTGGTCATTCAGGTGAGCCCCCTGCCCTTGTGTTGCTTAGGGGAGGAAAGCTGGGGGATGCGAGGGTGAAATCCAGCGGGTGGGTCAGCTCTGGAAAGATGGGGTCTGGCATTCACCAGGGTTTATACTGCTCTTGTGTATCCAGTATGCTTGTTTCAGTTACACACGTTGCTGGTTGAACATAATCCTATAAATGAATACACTTTGGTGAGAGCAGTTACTGTGCTAGCTACAATAGGACTCTGGTTGCCTCATGGTCTAGTCCAGGGGTGGGCAGTAATTTTTGTGGGGGGCTACTCCAAGAAAGTGGTCAGGGGCTGCACTTTTCTGTGGAGGAGACGTGGGGTCTGGGATGGAGATTGGGTGCAGAAGGGTGCACAGGGTAAGGGACTGCCAGGAGACGGTGTGAGGTCTGAGGGGGAATTTGGGTGGAGGAGGGGGTTGTGACCTGGGTCAGGGGATTGGGCTATAGAGCCAGGGAGGGAGTATGGGTGCAGGAGAGGTTTCTGATCTGGGGGAGGGACTCTAGCAGGGGGTGCAAAGTCTGGGAGGGAATTGTGACCTGGGAGAAAGGGAGAGGGGGGGTTTGGGTGGTAACCCAGGGAAGGGAAATGGGGTGCAGGGTCTGGGAGAGTGTTTGGGTGCACCAGCAGCAGACACAATTTTCTACACTCTGGGTCTGACGGCGCCCCCCGCACAGTCTGGCACCTGAGGCAGCCGCCTCAATTCGCCACATGGTAAGGCCAGCCCTAGAAGTCTGTCTCCAGCCTCTGCCTCCGCACAGTCCAGAGCAGCAGGCAGGGCTTTGCAACACTTCCCAAGGCAATCCCCAGGTTCGCTAGTGTCCAGGGTGGGGCATGGGAAGAAGCAGGTGCGGGTGCGTTTGCTCTCCCAGTCCTGTTGCTGATCTTGCCTTTCCCTTTGGGGTTTTCTTTGTTCAGTTCCTCTCCTGCCTGGTGCAGCTGCCACCCATTCTGAGCACCACAGACATCTTATGGCTCTCCTGTTTCTGTTACCCGCTGCTAAGGTGAGTGAGTTGAGGGCATCTCCCTGGGTGTGTTTCCCTTTGCTGTGGCTTTGCCATTTGGAGCTAATATCTGCCAGTGCCTCTCGGGGGTATTGTGAGAATTAGCTAATGTCCCTGAAGGCCTGTGAGCTCCTCGGCTGAAAGGGTCTTTGGAAATGTTGTGGGGTTGTTAATGCTTGTGTGTGGCTTGGCTTCATGAGCCCTGCCCTTTGTTAGGGAGCCCTTGTAAGACGTTTCCCAGGATGCTCACCTCCACCTACTATAATATGTGAAAATTGCCAATGGCCTTGTCTGTCTCAGGATTTCCCCTGTCCGTATGATGACATGGTGGCTAATGTAAGGACATGCCTTTCTTTGGAGTGTGGCTACATGCAGGGAGCAGTGGTGTGCATCTCCTGGAGCTGAAGGAGCTGTAAGGTTCTGGAGAGCTGTCCTGGTGCTATGCTGGGAGGTTTAGCGTCAGTGTCATCAGGACATGAAGTCACACTATGGCTATGATAGTGTGAGGTCAGGAAATCCTGGTGTGTCTGGCGCACAGCACCTCTGCAGGGACGATGCTGCTCTGGCAAGGGAGGGGACTGGATAACCTAAGGGGAGCCTGTTTCATTTCCAACTTCCACCCTTTACATAGGTCCTCTCTCTGCTCCTCACTCCTTGTTACTGCAGAGGGGTGGGGGGTGATTCTCCTTTCTTCTCTTGCTCCTGTGAGCTAGGAGGCGTGTTCTGTATTCCTCCAAGTTCCCCTCCTTGCTGGTAGAGGGCAAGGAGATTTTGTCTCTTTCTACCTCCTTCCAGCTTCCCTGGTGGCTGGGAAGGTTGGAGCTGGCACTGTGTGTGGAGAGCACTCCTCATCAGGCAGAGCCAGAGGGGCTGCAGGTTGAGATCCCGATCTGACCCTGTGTCCCATTTGCTCACCTGGAGGTTAGCTGACCCCTGGCCCTTTGAATCTTCCACTTCCTGAATGTCTTCAGGCGTAGAGTTAAGAAAATAGACATATCTTGTCAGAGCACTTAGTTTAGCAGCCTGGCCAAGGCTTTCCATGCTAATGCTAGAGGTGGTGAGATTTGCTCCTCCTCTACTTCAAGTGCAAGGGCTGGGGACCCCATTGGGACTAACCTCTCTCTCTTTCCCCAGTGTCTCTCTCCTGGGGAAGCCCCCCCACAGCTCCATCATGTCCATGGCAACCGGGAAAAATTTAACCTCCATTCCTAAAAAGGTAGGAAGCGTGCTGGGTGGGAACAGCCTTCACGTCCCACCCGAGCTCAGGTTATCCAGGGTTGGGGAGCAGTCTGTGCTGAGGCTCTGTGCTGAGGACGTGCTTTCCTGCTGCCCCCTTGCAAGTTCCATCCTGCTGACTTGGCTCACGGCCTCGCCATCCTGTGAGGGTGACAGGAGGAAGGGAAGCCCTAGCAGTCTGTGTCCTTTTTGGGGCTGCCAGTGGCTTGGCCAGGTCCTGGCAATGCAGCCACTTTGGGCTATCGTTGAGGCGGGGGCAAGGAGGCCCTTGCTGCTGCTCAAGCTGATGAATCTATTGTAGTGTCCCAGGAGCAGAGGAGATGGACAAAAGCCAAGAGGAGAGGCTGAAATGGAGTAAATGCCTCTGATTCTGGGCTAGTCTCCTGAGTGACTGCCTTGTGCTGCCCCGTTTGCAGACTCAGCATTACTTCCTGCTCTGCTTCCTGCTGAAATTCAGCCTGACCATCTGCTCCTGCCTCGTCTGCTTTGGGTTCACACTGCACGAGTCTTGCAAAGGGATGAACGCCACCAGCCTCAACCTCACCTCTTGCTCCTCCATCATGGTGCACAGGTGAGGAACAGATCCTGCCACAACACGCACCTCGCCCTGCTGTCCCCTGCCCTCCTCCAGCTCCTTGTGCTCCCTGTGCCCCAGCACCAGTTTTCTTTGGCCTGCTTCCCTTCTCTTCTTTTTCTCAAGGGCTCACTTTGCTGGAGCAGCCTCTCAGGTAGTGTATGTCAAGCTTCCTTCCCCCAAATAACCCCCACGCCCCACCAGGTTCTGGCTGTAATGGTCAGACACTGTTCTGTGCCCTTCTCACTGGAGCCTGGACTGTGATACTTTCTGGGACAAGCCCTGCCCGCTGTGTGGCCTGATGTACACTGAGGCTATCGACATTCCTACTGGTGCAGGGTGGTCCTGGGCTTCCTCCTTCTGATACCTAGGCCTCCCACTCCCTGCATGGGATGGAGGCTTGATCTCCTGCCCCCAGTGCTCCCTATGTCCTCCATCAGGAAGAGGCTGTCCCTTCCCTCTGTCCAGGACAGGGATGTGAATGATTAACTAGTTAACTAGAAAGCCTCGCTCTTAATGGGTGAGGCTCACGGTTCTGGTTAACCGGTGGCAGCTGGCGCAGCTCCCTGCCCAGGCAGAGCAGCCCCTGGCTGCCCCCTCCCCCACCAGCCTCCCTTTAATTAAACAGTTCAACAGGATTTTACATCCTTAGTCCAGGAGGAGGCGCCTGTCCCTGTAACTGTACTTGAGCCAGCCTGAATCGTTAAGCACACCCATATCTTCGAGTTGTGTCTGAAGCAATGACTCAGTGACCCATTTAATTTCCCAGTGACGCTGACGGTGCCCCTGACTGGTTTGGAAAGTTTTCCAATGCTCTCCTCTTAGCACAGAAGCTCACAGCTGGTCTGATTGTTTTGCACACTGGTAAGTCCCTGTTGCTTTTCAGTGCTGATCCATGAGCTTTCAGGGCCCACTCTGGTTCCTGCACCGTAGCAGGGCAGTGTCGTCCTGTGGTTAGAGCCCAGATAGTTGGAAGAACTTGCCACTAAGTCTGGCTTTGCACTGAGGGACCTTGGGCAGGTCTGTGCCTCAGTTTCTCCACCAGCAAAACGTGGGTAACTCTTGCCTACTTCTCACTGAGGTGAGGCTGTTTGGGAAGCGCCTCCTGATCCTTGCATGGAAGGCAGGGTACAGTGGCATCCGTTCAGGCTAGAGACTCTCGTCCCTCTGCGGAAATAACTAAAATCACGTCCGTCTCTCTCCTCAGTCTTTATATCCATCACCCACGTCCATCGCACCAAACCGCTGTGGAAAAAAAGCCCCTTCACTAACAGATGGTGGACGCTGACTGTGGGTGTCGTGTGAGTATCATCCAGTGCTGACTAGCACAGGGAGGGGCAGAGGCTGCCATTACAGACGGCAGGGGGGGCAGGGCCTGTCTTTGGCTCAGCAGGCTCCTGCCAGCTCCAGACACTTATCCCAACTCTGCACAAAGATTCCTATGAGATCAGTGAGCACTTTGGGAAACATGTTCTGCAGTGGGGGATGCAGGACACTGGGGCTACTTTGAGCCTGTCAGTAGGAAGATATGTGCCTTGTGGCAGGAGCAGGCATAGTTGGGCCTGAGCCCTGCATCGCTGGTCCCAGGAGGTGTGTGAGCATGTCTGAGCCTTGCTGTCTCCATTCATTGAATTAGGTTGCTGGGACAGGTGATGCAGACGGCTCTGGATCTGAAGCTGTGGACAAACGTCGCCTCTCCGTTAACCTTTCACGATGTTCACATCTCCCTGGTCTCGTGGCTCTTGGGTTTCCACTCCCTCATCCTTGTGGTGATTGTCAACGAGATCGTCAAACTCCACGAGATCCGGTAAGGGATGGTGGTGAGAGGGGAGCCTGGCAACCTGGCCCAGCCAGGGCTGTCCCTACAGGGGCCCAGGACCCGCCCCACACTGCCCAGGACCCGCCCCACACTGCCCAGGACCCGCCCCCACTCCGTCCCCTTGCCTCTCCTCTGAGCAATGGAAGCGGGGGGATTACCAGGGGCCTGGCGTGGGACAGCAGCATGGGTTGCTCACTCACCACGGGGGCTGGAGCAACCCGACAGCCTGCTCTGCCTCGCCACCCTCTGGTTCCCCGCAGTGGTGGGAAGCACAGTGCTCTGGGGTCAGGGCACTCTGCTTCCCGCTGCCGTGGGGAAGTGGGGTGCAGTGGGCCGGGATAGTGCAGCACGGTGAAGTAGGCTGCTGGATCACTTGGGCTCGAGTGGGGGAGGGGAGGTGTCCCCTGCTGTCACCCCAAGCCAGAGCCCTGTAATCCCCTGGGTCCGCCTGTCCATAGAATGGTTGGAGCAGCTGCCCCAGGGCCCCCCAAAGTGCAGAGCCTGGGGCAGCCACCCTGTATGGTCCTATGGACAGGATAGCTCTGGGCCCAGCTCCTGGCTGGTTCTTGGGCTGAGCTGATGCGTAAGAGACAGCAGGGAGAATAACGTGGACTGTGTTGTAATGTCCGTTTGTAAGCGGCGTGCCTGCTCCCCCTCAGTGCGTGTGGCCGGCTGGCTGCGGAGTGCTCGCTGCCTGGGCTCTGGACAGTCAGGTGCCCCTGTTCTCTGGGGAGAGTTGCTCAGTGAGCTGCCCCTCTGCCCTAATGTGCTGCTCTCCTTTCTGCCCTCTCCAGAGTGCGGGTCCGTTACCAAAAGAGGCAGAAGCTGCAGTTCGAAACCAAACTGGGGATGAATTCTCCGTTCTGAGCCCCGCCAGCAGCAGTCCTGTGGAGATGCCGCGTGGGGCGAGGGGCGTACGCTCCCACCCCTGCAGTCTTGACCCGTGCGGCGGGAGTGATGGCGCTGGAGGCTTTGGAAGGCTTCCCTTCCGCACCTGGACCCAGCAGGGCTCCTAGCCAAGCAGCAACGGAACCAAGAGAAGCCACTGCCGGAGCTGTGCCCGGGAGCAGGTCTGAGGCCCCTTGCTGTGCTCCAGGGGAGCGGGCGCTCTGGCTGCCCTGCAGGCTGCTGTTCCTTTTTAGTTATTTATTTTTAGTACCATGACGACCTTGAAATGAAGCAATTTCCCCTTGCAGATTCTTCTCCAGGATGAGCTGGGACCGTGCAGATCAGGGCCCCCGGCGGGGCTGCCAGGCCTGTGGGGAGAGGCGAGAGGATGATGGGGGGGAATCCAGGGCTGCTGGCGTAGGAGATCCCCAGCCACAACCCTCCTGCTAGTTTGCCCTTTTTCTTAAAGGATTTGATTTCGTGGGACTCCCCAGCTCCCATCTTGGCCGCCCTTCTCTGCGCTCCCCTGGGGCAGAGCCTCTTGTCTCCTGCAGCTCTGTGAGCGCTGCTGATCAGAAGCAGCCTTTCTCCAATGCGGGTTCTGCTCAAGCTCCTCAGCCCCACACTGGGTGCACATAGAAGCCTCCTCTTCTCTGTCTGCAGTGTCAGGCCTGCCCTCTAGTGGATGGCACCTGGAGAGAGGCATGGTCCAGTTGCGGGCTCCTGGGGTCCCAAACATGTGGAAGTGGGGATGGAGGCAGGTCTTTAAGCAGAGTTTGTTTGAATCCCGCAATAGGGTCCTGGCCCTGCTTGTTTCAGGTGGAGAGGGAGTGCCCTTTGGGGATACAGCCAAAGCGCGCCAGCTTAATTTTCTCAGCCTGGCCAGCTTCCGCATGTTGCGGGGAGACTCCCTTAACACTAGCCCCAGACAAGGCTGCTTTACAGTTGTCTCCCTCGTGTTGGTGGATTTCTGGTCTCTTTCACTGAGACTTGCAGATTACCCTGTCTGAGACCAAGGGCTGGGAGAGGATGGGGGTGTTTGCATCTGGCTAAGCGAAGCTGTCTGCCCCAGGAAAGGTGTCTGCAGTTGCCTTCGATTTCAGGGGCCCCAGCCTTTCCTGGAAGCAGGTGTGATGTTGACAGGCAGGTCCAGCAACAGGATTTCCCTGCTGCTTGCGATTGTGACTGACAAGCAGGTTGGGAAACGGCTGCCTTCCTGATGCGGTGCTGTGGGATCATGTCCTTTTGTGTGTGTTTCAGAATATCCTCTTCCGAGCACCAGGTCCTCATGGCTTCTGATTATAGGAAAGTTGGTTCGTTAGTGAGTAGCTCTGCCATGCTGCGTCCCCAACCCCTCACCTACTGCCAGGGAAGCCCCCTGAACTAGGAAACAGTTTCATGAGGGGGCTTATCTATCCCCTGCCACAGCATGTTAGCATGGATGCAGGCTACAGCGGGGGTAAAAAAGCCCCAGAGTAGAGAAGCCTGGGGTGGCAGAAGCCCCTTTGCACCTTTGCACAGAGCTGGTGCCAGCTCTGGCTGCAGACTGGAATGTGTGAGTCTGTTTAACAGACCACTCCCGCTGCTGACACTGAGCCAGTGATGGAATTTACTCCTTCCCAGACTTGGAGGCCAGACCAAGTCAGGCAAATCCTGGCTCCATCTGTGCTCCCATAGTAACGTCACAAAACACAGATGTCACCTTGGGCCTGGAGCAGAGAGGAGTAGCTGTTGATCATTTCCTGACAGATGGGGAAGGGTGGAGGATCCCAAGCCAGTTCCCTGGTGCTCCACTTTGTCAGCCTTGTGTTTCAATGAGAGCAATAATAAAACCATGGATGATCCACAATATCCAATGCGAAGTAAACAGCCCCACTGTCCCAAATAGGGGGTGGAGGTGAGAGAAGGGGTGTTTGCACATGCAGGCACCACTGTGTGAATAAATACACTGGAATAGCTGGGGTGTGGTTTTGTGAATGAGGGGATGGGGTTAGTGGGCAGTTCTGCTCTGGTCCTTAGCAGTCTGTCACTGCTAGCATGAACTTGGTCAAATATAGTAAGTGAAGGAGACTCTGCCTTTCCAGTGCAGTCTAGCCCATGCCTTCACTACACTGGGGAATTGCACCATGTTAGACATATGCATTGGTAAGTATGATGCTAAACAGGACTTGGCATCTGGTACAGACAGGAACAAAGAATGTTTTAAAATGTGTTGGCTGATTCTGGGAGAATCCTGGAGTTCACCATGTTTGAACACAACTGTATTTGTCCAGGTTAAGGGCAAAATCATGCCTAGTATCATGTTAACTTTCTAGTTGTTCTGGTTTCCCAATGTAGTCAAGGCCCAAAGGGGGCAACCGAAGGGAACTAACGAGGACTTTGAAAAGATTAGTCTGCATCCCCAAGCACAGAGTGCAGCCACGATTAAAGCCCTCACGTCTGCAACGCTGTCAGGCTTGCATGGGATAACCACGCTAGGCAGCGGAGAACTCTGATCCATGGCCATTAGGTAAAGCAGAGTTTTCTGTGGTTCCAGCCTGAAGTGTAACCAGGTAAAACCAGCCCCTTCATTCTCTGTAGCTGTCTGTCTGCATGTAGCCAGTCACGTGTGCTCACTTCCCAAACCAGACTAAGCCTTCTACTGTTTTTTACTCCTTTTAGGCCTGCAGGGCTGAGAGAGCTCCAGGAGAGTGAGTTGGAGCTGGCCCCAGGGCACACGTTTAACTAAATTCCAGTTGCAAAATTGGTGATGCCTGAGACAGCAAGAACCCAGCTTGGTTTTCAGAGCTCAATGTGAATTTGCAGAGTTGGCAAGTAGGAAAAAAAATCTCCCTTTCCTTGCAAGCTGAGCTGATTTGAACAAGAGTCAGATGCAAACATGTTATTCTCCCAGAGCCCCCCTTAAAGCCGCAGAGGTCTGTTTTCAAGGATCTGAGCACTTAGCTTGTTTCATAGCATGATTTTACAGGCAGCAGCTGCCAAAGTTCAGAACTGGCCTGTCCGTTTTCTAGACCCTCAAGGGGGCGTGTCCTGTAGATTTCCTTTTCTGTGGTAATCACTTTGAAAATAGCTCTCTTGGCACTCTCTCCCCTTCCCCAGGAGCCAGAATATTAGAAGAATTGAGCCTTCTTGGTAGTCATCTTTCTGCATAGGCCTGGTCACCTCACACCTTCTCCCCCCTTAGCAAGCCAGGGTTTCAGAAAGGCATGAGTGCACGGCTTTGGAAATGAATTTCCTACACCGAAATGTTTTTAAATGGTGTATATTTTATATTGAAAATTAAAACTTTTTGGATGTATGTAAAAAAATTTTTGATTTGTATTAAAACTTGTAAATTGTGTAAAAAAAAAAAACCATAAGCCCCCAATGTATGAATGGCAATAAATGATTGTCTTTGATACTGTGTATGAAGGGGAGGGAGCTTATTTTCAGTTGGCTCGGGACACTAGTGAGAACTTTCATGCTGGAAGGGGGGGAGCCTGGGCTGGGCACCGTCCCCTCTGAGAAACTGATTCATCTGTTGAGGGAGGCAGTGGGCCTCTGTTCTGCAGAATAATCCTCTCTTTGCGCTGTGAGCCAGTGGCATGAGAAGTGCTAGGCCCTGTCCCAACTACAGCTGCAGTAATCAGCTACTCTAGTAAGGAACTAGAGCCATGTGTGGGAGAGATGGGCAATCAGCCCTTGCAAGACTTTGGTAATGCCTGAAATATGTTGGTCCTGGGTGAGAGGTGCTTCAGTGGTGTTGGAGCCAAGTAGCAGATGGTGACGAACCAGCTGGAGCGGAGTCAAGTGGGCACTGAGAGTGGAGAAAAATAGATTAGGAAGGACCAAGCAGGGTTGGGCTTAGTTAGGGAGGAAGCATTTTCTTGAGAAAATGTGACTAGAGGGTCTAGAGAAGATGAGACTTGTTTTACTGTTGCATAAGTCAGCATTAGATCGGGGAACGGAAGCCCGGAGTTCTGGCTTGCAGCCCAGTGTTCTAGCCATCAATCCTTTCCTTTTCACCACTCCACACTGCTAACATGGAAGGCCAAGTTTTTGTCCCTGGAGACACGAGCAGAGCGCGCAAGGGGACAGTATCGACACAACTGAGTCAATAAGGCAGAACTGTCAAAGGGGAAAAAGCCCCACTGTTTAATAGAATTAAGTCTTAATTGATGTTAGTGGAAAACAAACTGCATGATTAACACAAATGGTCCAGATGGTTTAAAATCTGTCAGTCTGGTGCTTACGTGGACTATTTTCCCCTGCCTATGAAGAACACGGGTTGGTTAGACACGGTCATGCCCGCATATAATTTACACAGCATACAATATCTTTAAAATAAAGATCTAGAATTTTAAAAATAAGCATTCCTCTGAGAGAAAAACAAATATGTAATTCTGTTATTGACAGTAAGAACAGCACTCTGCTGCCCCATGTGGTGGCTCAGTCATGTAGCTCTACCCCACTGTCTTTTATCCCTGTCCCTAGATACCACCACTTTGGAATCCGGTTAGTAAATATATAATCACATTTAAAATATATACATTTTGTCTTTAAAAAAAACATTTACAGTTTATCAACATTGAAAAAGTTGGACTAGTCCCATATCAACTCATTGGACATGAAAACCCCTTGGTAAAAAGGTTTCTTTTTAAACCTTTTTGTAAAGTGCCACTGGCTGCAGCTATTTTAAAAAGTTCATTTTGTAGCACTTGCCATTTCACACATGGAGATTTTTCAGGCAACACTATGTATAAAATTCAAAGAGATTTGACTAGCTGGGGTCAAGGTGGGTTAGCATCAAAACTACTGCCAGACCTTGCTGACTGACAAGTTTTGTTTTTACACAGAAGTCAAGATAGCATGAGTTCCATCTCTGGCCAGTAGAGATCATGGTACAAATGAGTAAGTCACTGAGAAATAAGTGGTCTGGGGTGAGTGGATTTTACACAGAGCTGCTCTCTTTCCAGTGCAGGGAGAGTTGAAGCTGTAAACTGTCTAATACCAAAGTAAGGTGAGGTGCAAATTTCTCTGTGGATGGGGAAGGCAGCTGCTTCTTCAGTCACCTTCATCATTTAGCTTTAATTTTATAAAGGTAAATTTGCTTGGTGGTTTTTGCAACAAATGTGCAGTTTAGTGTGAAATGTGTAATTTTCCCTTTTTCTTGCTCTGGTGCATTCACTCGTTTGGCATTTCAGGTAACCCCATACGGGTCCTTCAAGAAAAAGTTGTTAAAGCAATCCAGATATAACTGCGGCTAAGAATGAAAAAATCAAGGGTCCTGTTCCTTTGCTTCAGCTCTTCAATTGACAGTAGCTGTTGGGGTGCTAAAACTAACATAGTGCAGTGAAGTCGTTTCTAGCCCCATTCTTCTAGAAGCTGCTCAGTGTTTAGTGGGGGTAAGAAACATGTCCCCCCAGTGCTGCTAGCTTTGCTTCCAACTCAGCTCGGAGGCTTATTCCGGGTCTATCTCCCTGCTTGGAGTTGGGCTTGAGTGGGCATGTGGAAAGAAGAGAATGTGTGTGTTTGCCACAAAATGACAACCTGTTCCTGCCCAAATGGCTGGCTTTGCAGTATCGAAGCAGGCAAAGGGTGCTGACAGGGATCGCCTACAGTCAGAGCCAGCAGAGGGCGCCCTCAGCAGTCGCAACATGCTCCAGCCAGACTGTCCTTGACTATTCCAGTACATGCTCTTCCCAGTCTTGGCCATGCCACCTAAGAATGAATCCAGGCAGGAAGTCTGGAGAGATTGTAATTCCTGACACAACTGTCGTGAAGTACTGAGCCTGTTTGCTCCTTTATGGGGTAGAGACTGTGCCAGCTCTGAGGGCCCGGCTGTGGGGATTTAAATCCACTTGGATTACACGCTGCCTTCCACTGACATGCTTAAGAAGCATCAAATAAAGCAGGAAGGTTTCTTCTCACCCTGAGAGCTGCCAAGCTGCAACAAGTCCCGTCTTATTTTGGTGGCTTGATAATGTGCAGTCCCGGCAGGGCCTAAGTGCTTGGCTCTGCTGTGCCTGCCCAAGGAGGTCCTCTCCCCCAACACATTATTGGCAGGGTTTAAATAATAAGCTGCAGGACTTTGCCCTGGGGCTAGTGAGCAAAAGTCCCTTGAGGAAACTTTGTGTGGGGGTTGGAGGAAGAGGAGCTCTTGGCAGCTATCAGCTGAGCTCAATTCGTGGGGGTGGCTGGACTCCCAGGCGTGTGAACTACTGCACTCACTCAAACTCCAGCAGCATCAGGACCAATCATTAGGGTGGAAAGGTGCAGCTGCCTCTTCCTTGTGCTCATCTCTTGCAGCTCCAAAGAGTCGTATAGGAAATGCCACTGGGGCTGAGACCAGGCGGCTGGGGCTCCAGTCCATTGGGATGGCCCAGGAGAGGTGAGGGAGGTGCATGCTCCAAGCCATAAAGTGCAGGAGGGAGAAGGATGAGAGTAGCTGTAGTGACCCCTGGGCAGAGTAAAGGGGCCATCCTCCTTCTCGCATTAGCACAGCAACTGGGGCTCAAGTCTCAGTCCAGCATGGCATCCAGCTGGTCAGCCAGGTCATCAAACATGTTGCTGATGTCTTCCAGGATGTTCTTAGCCAAGTGACTGAGGGGGAAAGAATGAAAAGGCAGGTTGGGTATGGTCATGTGATGAGCAAAGGCCTCGGCGCCCTGTGAAGCCAACAATGTCGGGCACTCCACTGCCTCCCCCAAACCAAGGTGCACGTGGGGCCCTGGGCTCAGCTTAGGAATGGGGCTGGCACACGTGGGCCCCACCACACAATGGAGGAATCTTAAAGAACTGACCCATGTGGTTCTAGGCACACTGGAGAATAAGTGGCTAAGGAATAACTCCCCCTCCCCCCCCACTCTGCTCTTAGGGCACCCTGGAGGCACCAGGCCATGGTGCCACCATCCCCCAGTCTGGGAGCCCTAACCCCCAGGGCTGTTCCCTCACCTCTCCGCCTCCTCGGCTGTTATTTTTTTCTCTGCAGCCTGCAGTGCGGCTGCCAGGGAGGAGTTGGTCTGTTCTAGTCTCTGCTGAGCCAGGGCTGCATCCGGAGCGTCATTCAGAGGCTTCATAAAAATGGGCAGCCTGCTGCTCAAGGCTGCCTTGTTGCCAGTCTCCAGCCTGGATAGGGAGGCAGTGGATCCGGCCACTTCTGTGGCCATCTCGGCACTTGACCAGGGGGCGACGGTATTCCGGGAGGGCTGCAGGACTTGCTGATAAATCGTTTTTGGCCCTGAAAATACCAACTTCGTGGAAGCCACAGAGGTGTGCTTGGCTGAGGCATCTGGAAGGGAACAGATACAACCTAGTTCAGTCGTGGTCCCTTGTAGGCTGCATCAGCTCTGGGCCAGGAGACACCCAGCCCAGCTGGCTAGGACAAAGCTCCTCTCTTGTCCCTCCACAGACACACCAAGCAGCAGCTGAGACTCCCTGTGCGACACGAGGCAGGGGTGTAGCTGACAGCTGCCCCACCCAACTCCCTGAGGCACCCCCACCCCAGGAGGAACTGTTAGTTCACTCTGAACACAAACCATCTATTGCACGTACCTGGCCCTACAGTCGAGGTTCTCAGGATGGCTCCCCCGTGTAGCTCCCCAGGGCTGGCTGTTTTCAGAGGCAGTGGAGGCTTTTTGATTCCCTTCTCCAGAGACAGGATGCTCTTCTCAATCTCAGCTATCCTGAATTCCACGCTGTCGTCGTCAAAAACGTCTCCAGCCCCTCCGGGCTCCGGCTCTGGGACTTGCAGGACTGGGCCTGCAATGCTCACGGCTGGGGCCTGTGCATATTGTTGGGGTGGATTCGCAAGAGCCTGGCTCTGGCCAGCCAAGCTGAATGCCTTCAGCAGAGTCTGTAGTGGCTCCCTCTCTTTATACCTGGGCCTCCGCTTCACAGTGTCCGACTCTGTGAGGTTGAATTCCAGCACTTCCGTTGTGGTTCCTCCCAGCTCCTTCCCAGCAGAGGAGCAGGGAAGCCCCACGTTGGTACCCGTCAAGGAGCTGGGCTCAGAGTCTAGCGTGGTAGCTTCTGCCTTGTGTTGCCCGGTAGGCTTTGGTCGCTGCTTGATGGTTAAGTTGCCTTCTTCTGCAAATGGAATGCACTCGCTGGAGCTGTTCTGAGAGGAGGACGAGGAGACCACACAGTCCTCCGGGCCAGGTCTTAGCTCCTCCTCTGTGTCGGACTGGACATCCTCCAGGCTGCTTTGCGAGGCCTCTGTCATGGTGCCACTGGGTTCACTGAACGTGCGTCGGCGGGGCCTGCTGCTCTCAAAGGCGTCTCTATCGTTATCTGAGGGTCTCGCGCTGCAGGAGCCTTGGGAGACGCTGGCTCCACGGGGATGACCATCCGAGCCTGCTCTAGAAGTCAGCATGTGATCGGGAGCTGGGGGCTTTTGTAACAGAAGAGGCTTTGGCGGACTGCCACCTGCCGTGGACACCTCCAGCATTGCAGCTATGCTCTTCACTGTTTGGCTGCTGCCTGCATCGCTGGTGCCTAACCCAGAGGACAGAGCCCCATCCACTGACTCTTGGGCAACAGCCAGCCCGGTCTCTGAGTCTGGATGCTGCTGCTCACCCTCTGCCTCCACAGCCTGGGCACTGGAGACAGAGCTCAGGCGCTTGGGAGGAGGCGGTGGAGGCCCTTTCCTCTTTGCCCGGATGGCGAAGGACTGGCTGCGAACAACCTTGGTGTCTGACTGCAGGTAGGTGCGTGGCACTTGGCTCCGCCCCGGGCGCCTGGTGAGGGTGGCGTAGGAGCCCAGAGTGCTGCTGGGTTCCTCCTCCTTCTCGTGCTCACTGTCCGACAGGGCGTAGCGATTCAGGCTGTGAGAGCGTTTCTTATACTTGAAGGGGTCTCCATTTTGCAGGTCTCCAGTGTGCCAGGAGCCCGGGGACGTGTATGGGGAGTCCGTGCCGCTGCAGTGGGAATGGAGATAAGAGAAAGCTTTCTGAGCTGATGACTGGAGGGTGCTCCTCTGGGAAGAGGAGGACTGGGGGTACAGGTGTGCTGGGTTCTTCGGCTGCTCAGGAGCAGTGGGGGATTTCAGGGAGATGTGGGGATACATGAAGACATAGGGTGCTGTGTTCTTAGTGGGCGTCTGGGGTGGGGTGTAGGGGGTTGTTGCTGGTAGGGAGTTGGATGGCTGCAACAGAGGAACACTGCCTTTCTGAGCCACGGGCCTCTGGTACTGATCCATCCCTTCTGGGAGGTTCCTCTCTTTCAGAGGGCTTCCCCCACACCCATTGGAGTAGCCATTCAGTGCCTCTTGGGCAGTCAGCTGGATAATAACTTTCCCGTAATTATCTTGGTGAGGTCTCCCGGGCAGGATGCCAGCGTTCTCCTTCTGCTGGGGCTGCGCCGAGGAGTGTCCGCTGCTGCTGCTGTCGCCACTGCCCAGACTCTCCTGGGAATGGCTGGAGAGGATGGTCCTGGACAACACGTTGTCCTGAGAATGGCCTGACCCTCTGGAGCGCACTCCAATGCTCTCCTGACTCCGGGACATCCCCTGTGTGCTCTTCATGGGGAGCGTTTCCTGGCAGCTGTTGGACATGGCTGTTTGGAGCTCGTAGCTCAGCTCGCTGTCCAGGAAGGTTTTCATCTTGGGCGTGTGCGGAGACTGGCCCTCGCCATTCTCCAGGGACTCAATGGTGACAATGTCCAGGGTCCCAGGGATTTTGCGTTGTGCTTCGTTGGTGTCGGCTTGGTTCAGGTTCTTGCGGAGGTCTGTCAGCTTCTTGACAGCCAGCATGATCTTCTTCTGGTGGCCTGCAGAGACACAGGAGTGGAAGAGTTCAGTTTCCATGGCCCCCAGGAAGGACACTTGTGGTTTTAATGCCGTGGACCCTTGCACACGGTTTGCACGGGGCGCATGAGGATGCCCACAGCCCATGCAGTGACCCCGCAGCGGGCTGGACTTGAGCCAGCTCCAGAGGCAGATGGGAGACTGAGCTACTCACCCAGCTTGTTGATGCCAATCTCCTGCAGGTCCTCCCACGTCAGGTCCATCACGATGCTGACGGAGTCGTAGCCATTGCTCACCAGCTTCTTGTGGTACTGGGGCAGCCCAATGGCGCTCAGCCACTCCATCAGGTCGGCCTAGAGCACAGCGCCAGGGGGAATTTCATTAGCAGCCCTGCAAGGGAGGGCTCTGCCTCGCTGCTGCTCTGCCCTGCAACACCGGCCTGCGCGAGCCCGGCATCGGCTTCCCTGCCTGGTGAGACACTTCCCCATGGCTGGGGGTGTCCCAGATTGCTCAGGGCGAGCTGCTGGTACATGGGGAAGGTCAGAAGCCTCCGTTCACCCCAGGCTCTTCCCTGCATGGCCCTCTGTGGACTCGTGTTAAAACCTGCACTTGAGTCTGCGGAGCCTGCTGCTTGGTTAGCACGCCACAGGAACCAAGCCCAGCCCCGGGAGAAGTGCCCAGTCTCACAGGGCCCCCACAGCCTGCAAAGGCCCCGCTGTGCCCCCGGCACTGGTGCCCACAATACTCACAGGAATGTAATTGGGCAGCCACTCCGCGATGCTGAGCTGCCCAATCTCAGTGGAGATTTTCTTCCTGTGCCCTGGTTTAGTCACTCCAATGGCTGTTAGGTCCTAAAACGAGAGCAGTTGCCTTCAGTCGGCGGGATGCTCAGAAGTCGGCAAGGAGTCACCACGGGGAGGGCCTGCCTCGGAGAGTATAGTGCTTGTCCTGTGGCAGTGGCTGGTCCAGAAATACCAGGGAGACTGTGGCAGGGCCCCTGAGACAGCTGGAGTCTAAGGGGGGAGGTCGGTCACTGGGATAGGCAAGCGGCAGGGGCCGGGGCCTGCCTTCAGTCCCTAGCACCGCTGCATTCCCTGCGGCCATGCGCTCCCCGTGACCCCCGCCGGACCTTACCTCGGGCGTCATGCGGCTGATGGTGGGCACGTCGTAGCCGGCACTGAGGAAGTTGGCCGCATAGAACTCCAGCTGGAACTCGCTCAGCCAGTTGTAAATGGCCTCCGCATCCTGGCGAGAGAAGCCGCCAGAAGAGCCCCTGAGGGTGGCTGCACGGGCTGGGGCGAGGCAGGAAACTCCCGGCTTCCCTAGGCAATGCAGCACCCCCCCTTGGGACAGGGCCGTGGACTCCCCCCCTTCTACTGTCAAACTGGCTGGAGTTACAGGACGAGGGCAGCAGCTGGGTTGTACAGAGACGCTCCCCCTGGGGCGAGCAGGCAGTGCTCATGTGGGAGGTGGCCATTTCATCTTGGCTTCCACCAGGCAGGCTGCCCCGGCTTCCCCCATGCCCACGAGTCAAAGCTGGTACATACAGAGCTGCTCGAGTGGATGCAGGGATTGGCAAAGCCTGAGCCCCCCTCTAAAATGGTCACCCCCAGCTGTGGCATTAAAGTCCCCTTGGGCTCAGGTACCTTTCCCTCCAAGAGCTGGTCAGGGTGGAGGTACTGGTGCGAGAACATCCTGTTGCTGGCATTGCAGTTGGCTAGGTTCTGGCGCCCGAGGGTTCCTGACCAGAGAAAGGGGGGGACTGTTACTGGGTGGGCCCGGGGATGGGATCGTGCTGTCAAGAGAGCTTGGGCTCGGGGGGAACGGAAGCTTTTGCCTGGTCGTGTGATTAGTTCAGAGCCCCTTGCTCCAGGCCACCCAGGGAGCCGGCGGCAGAGCAGTTTGCCCACCATGTGCTGCAGCTGTTGGAGCATGAGGTCACATCCCCTCTTCAAAGCCCCTGCTGCTTCCAACTCCTCCCAAGCATGAGAGACCCCTGGAGCCTTCTCCCAGCTCTGACCGTGGGCGCTTGGCAGCAGCCCGGAGTGAGTGTGGCACTCTGGCCTGTCTGATCTCAAAACACAGCGTGACTCTTGCAGCTGATCCCACCCCTGAGCAGGCTGGGAGAAGAGCCGGGAAAACACTCGCCCCAGGCCCATGCCTGGAGCGGACGCAGGCAACGGAACAGCAGCAAGGGGCATTCGCAAGCCCTCCTGTGTTCTCCCCAGCCCCCTGCAGCTCCTGCCTGAAGACAGACAATGCCAAATGCAAACTGACAGCTGTGCTAAGTGTGGAGAGAGAACCGCAGTCCCATGCTTGCCTCAGTGGGGGGGCGGTGTCCAGGCACTGTCCATACACCCCTGGAGGCAGGTAAGCAGCTCATAGAGACGTGACTGACAGTCTTGCAGCACGATGAGGGTAGGGCTGGGAACAGAGCCCAGCTAGCCTGATCCCTGCACCTGTACTCAGCCCTAGGCCAGGCCAGGCCTGGCCCCTGCCCTTCCCCCTCCACAATTCTATTGTAAAAGGGAAGAGCTGCAGTCAAGCTCCAAGGTCAATGCAGGGCCAGAGCGAGGTTCATTGCACTCCGTGGTGCCCAGTGCTGGCCGTGCACCAGTGGGAGGTGGTGGGGCTTTGTCTCACCGGGGCAGCACTGTGAACAGGGAGCTGGGTTAGCCTGCCGGGCTGGTACACACAGAGCTCGAAGGGCCGGGGGACTGAGGGCAGCTCTGACGGGCTCGGAGACACTACAAGCCACAGTCTCTCCCTGTTGTCTCTTCCCTTACCTGTCATGGAGCTCAGCTGCCCATTCGGGCTCGTCAGTCCCAAGAGCTGCTGTGGTAGGTCCTCACCGCCAGGGGGCAGCGGCTTCATAGGAGAGAAGAGAGACTCAGAAGGGTCGGACATGGTGGGGCTGGACTGCAGGAGCAATTCCCACATGCAGGGGAAGGGCTGGCCCAGGCATGCGACTACCCAGCACAGCCTGGGGCAAGAGCCCTGCACCAGGGCCTCCATGGCAGGACTTCTGTGTATCCTGGAGCAGGGGGACAGGGCCCTGGCAACCTCGGCAGTCAGCCGGGCACAGGAGCTCCCTGGTTAGAGGATAACAGT
Source organism: Pelodiscus sinensis (assembly GCF_052426305.1). Lineage (NCBI taxonomy): Eukaryota > Metazoa > Chordata > Testudines > Trionychidae > Pelodiscus > Pelodiscus sinensis. Next base: position 18,773,289 of record NC_143071.1, read on the forward strand.
CCTACTACTCCTGTCTGAGGCAGAGCCTCAGCTCTTCACCCCAGCCTGGGCATGACTGCAGATGGGTTTGTAACATGCACACCGTGCTGCACAGCAGTCCCTGCCCCTGCCCGGCCCCCAGTGCGGGGGACAGAGGGTGACGGGTCTCTAACCCTGGGCAGCCTGTGCCAGGGCTGCATTTCCAGCGGGGTGGGTTTAGCAAGACTGGCCTCTGGCCAGGGTCTTACCCGTTCAGACACCACACTGCGCAATAGACACACATTCCTGGGGCCCAGGCTGCTGCTCCCAGCAAGCCGCTGGCTCTGAGAACAGGTGGGGCCTCCAAGGGAGGGGGGGGGTTAAAAGAATGCGGGGGAAGGGGCATATGGCAGAAGTGGGGGCCTGAGTCAATATGAACTTGCAGGGCTGCAGGGAGCAAGTCCAGGAGCCCCATAGGGGCTAGAGAAAAGCCATCAAGGCCCTGAGCAGGGAGAGCTGGGGGTGGGTTCCGAAAGAGCTGGGGGGAGGGGGGGAGGTGAAGTCAGCCCTAGGATACTGCTGGATCCAGGCCCCCCCCTTGGACCTTAAAGCTCTCATGAGACTTGCTCTGCTCCCTGGACACAGTAGCAGGCACCTGCCCTCCTACCTTGGCGTTCTCAATGAGAATACTGGTGCTCTGCCCGTTGGTGCCCTCGGTGCTCTGCCCGCTGCCAGCGCTGCGAATGCTGCCGATGCTGCCCTCGCTGCCCACGCTGTTCCTGTCTCCTGCAGTGATGGGGAGAGGCGGTGTTGGGACCATGTAACTGAATGCTGGAGAAGGAGCCTGATGCCCTGGGGCTGGGAGAGGCACCGCCCGGAGCCCTGTAGCCCCTCGGCACTGGGACAGAGCCTGGACTAAGCCACGGTCCATGTGCAGGCAGTGACAGCACTCCCAGCTCCTGCAGCGAGAGGGCTCTCCAGGATGGGCAGAAAGGAACTGGCCCCTGTGCAGAGACCCACCTGCTTTAGCCTGAGGCACGCTGTCCGGACACTGGCACAGGGGCCAGCTCTGGGCCTAACCTCCCCAAGTCCCCAGCCCTCCATGGCGCAGAGAAACACTCAGCCATTCACCCCTCCTTAGTGCGCACGCAGGACAATCCCAGAGAAAGGGCTGGAAGGGTGGGTGGGTGGGTGGGTGGGATGGGAGAGGACAGCAAGGTGCAGCTGTGGCAGCTGGAGGCCTCTATGGGTCAGAGATCCCCTTCAGCCCCGGAGCTGTGAGTACCCTGAGGCTGCTAGTTCCCTCTAATTTCCCGCTTGGAGCTGGAAGGGGATTTTCTCCATCTCTTGGGAGGGATGGCAGAGGGAAGGGCTCCTTGATGGGCCAGCCCCCCCCAGCAGGGACCCTGACCTGAGTTCTCAGGCCCTGGGGCCGTCCTGGTTAAGGTGAGGTGGCTGTAGGCAGCAGGGAGGCTGAGGGGTGCCTGCTGTGGAGCATCACCTGGGAGTGGCTGCGGGCCGCCAGGAGAGCCGGCAACGCCCTGGCGGTGGTTTGCAGGCACCGTGCGGGGAAGAGTCATGCCTGCATTTAAAGACAAAACACTCAGGTAAGAGCAGAGTGTGTGGAGGGGAGGAGGCAGCGTCAGTCAAAGCAGGGTCCAGAAATACCCCAGCGCTGTGCCTCCAGGACTGAGTTCGGCAGGGGATGGGCTTTGGGAAGTGAGTGAGCAGCGGACAAACCTGGGGCAGAGCCAGGGCTGTACCAGGGTTTCCCCATCCCTGAGAACGGGGCCTGGCTCCATTGTTCCTTTCTCAGTGACATGAATGCTCGGGTCAGGCCCAGGCCCCTGGCCCTGCCAATGCACCCAACTGTCAGTCCTGAGCACCCCACACGACCATGTCTCAGCCCAGGCCCGATGCCTGGGACCCCTTCAGCTCCACCATCCTGACCTGCAGCCAGCACTGCTGCTCCAGGGCTAGATGAGCGGGGGGGCTGCTGCAGGGGCTTGAACTCAACATGCACAGGGACTGAGCCGACAGCAGACTCCCTCCCCCTGTAAACAGACTGGGAATCTGATTCCCAATCTCCAGCTGGGAGCAGCTCGCCTGAGCCCATCTGCAGCCAGTGCCTCTGTGTGGTGCTATCCCAGCAGTCCTCCAGGCCTGAGGGGGCGCTGCCAGCCAGAGACCCAAACCCTGCCACCTCCACTGGCTGCTGGAGTGGGGCTGGGGCTGGGGTCGGGGGGTTGTAGTGAGGGTGGGAAGAGTCCAGGTCAAAGACATGCCCCCCCTCCCATGCACTCAAAGGTCCCGAGGGAAGCGTTCTACACTCTGGGGGCGGGGCGTTCACTAACCTGTCCGCTTGCTGATGACCTCGACGATGGAGGGAGGGAAGTAGCCGACCCGATCGGTGCCTTTCTGAGTGTCGTGGATGTGCCCCTTCCAGCGCCCATCCGAGTGCTGCTCCAGGACCTGCGCAGGGCACCAGGCACGAGAGTGTTAGGCCCTTGAGGGAGAGAATCCCCACAGGTGTTCCAGGGCCAGCAGAAGTCGGGGCACAGTGCAATGGAGGAGCCCCCGGCCATGGGCAGCTCCTAGCCAGGCCCAGCAGGAGGTGCTGCAGGGAACGTGCAGGGCCCCTGGCTATGGGCAGTTCCCAGCCAGGCCCAGCAGGAGGTGCTGCAGGGAACGTGCAGGGCCCCTGGCTATGGGCAGTTCCCAGCCAGGCCCAGCAGGAGGTGCTGCAGGGAACGTGCAGGGCCCCTGGCTATGGGCAGTTCCCAGCCAGGCCCAGCAGGAGGTGCTGCAGGGAACGTGCAGGGCCCCTGGCTATGGGCAGCTCCCAGCTACCGCTGTGTTGATGAGCCATGGTCTCTGCAGGTGATTGCTCACCGTGATGACATCTCCTGCCCGGATGTTGAGAGCAGTCGGGTCGTGGAGGTTCCAAAAATCCTTCAGAGCTCGGACTTTCAGGATTCCTGATGCCTCTGAAGAGATGGGAAGGAGGAAAGAAGGAGCACGGGGAGCAGCAGGGCAAGAGAACAGTGAAGAGGACAGGGGAGAGAGAGAACGTTAGTAGCACAGCCAGGAGCTCAGTCCCTCGCTGTGCCCCAGTCATGTGTGTGTAGGGGGGGAAGCCCCTCACCTGGGCTCTCAATCAGGTTACCTCAGGGCGTTGGGAAGGGGGTTGGGATGTTGCCCCACACGCCCCTCTCTCGCTCTCAGTGCTAGGCGAGAGCCGAGAATCCGCAACCCGCAGCAGGGCCCCTGGTGCTGCCCGTGGGCTTACAGAGCCCGGGGAAGAGAGCCCCGCGTTCTGCTTATCCCCAGCTCACCTCGCAGCAGTTGCTTGATGTCCTTGCTGGCGTGCGAGGTGGTGAACTGGTTCACGATGTCCAGGGCTGTCTGGTTGTAGGTGTTGCGGATGTTCACATCGACGCCGCCCTGCCCACGGGGGAGCCAGCACAGAGACCCATCAGTGGCAGGGCCAGTGGGCAGCTGCTTGGGACAGCGTCTCCCCCAGGAGGACTGCTGCTGAGGAGGCACCTCCAGCGCAGCCAAGCCAGGGGCAGGCGGCCCAGCATGGAGGCCTGGGAGAGAAGAGCCCCTGTCTTCTCTCACCAGCTTCCGCAGGCCGTTTGGGGGGACTAAGAGGAAGTGAGAGCAGAGCACGAACAAGGCCCAGAAGCTGCAGTGCTGGAGGGAGGTCCCATCCCTCGCCCGGTTCTCACCCCCACCAGCCACTGCAGTCAGGCCACGGCCTGCATCTCTCTGCCCCGGAGCCAACCCCTCAGAACCAAGTTCAGGGCCACGAGTATCGCCCTCGAGAACTGAGCCCGTCTCTCTCCCACCTGCTCTTACAGGGCATCGCCCTCCCCTCTGCTACGTGCTGCAGACAGAAGGCTCTTCCCAACTGAGGTACCGCTCCCTTCCTCCCTGGCAGGGCCTGTCCGCTCACCTCCAGAAGCAGGCGCACCACCTCCGTCTTGCCGTAGAGCGCGGCCTCGTGCAGGGCTGTGCCCGTCTTCGTCTGCCTGTTGATCTCAATCCCAGCTTTCAGCAGCTGCCTGGGGGCGGGGTGGGGGAATAAGCCGTGGTGGTTCAGAGGGAGCAAGTGGGCACTATGAGCCAGGAGGGCAGGGTGGGCAGTGAGGCAAGGCAGCTGGGCAGCAGGCAGAACCGGGGCATGGGCTGGGAGAGGGCAAATCTCTTGTCTCAACCAGGGTAAAATCAGGAGATGATTTGGGTTCACCGGAGACCGAATCCAAACGGAAATTCCAACTGCACAGGGCAAGACGTGGAGGGAGCCAATGATGGACGGGGGGGGGGGGGGAGTGTCTGAGGAAGGGCTGGAGGGAGCCAGGCAGCCAGTGATCGAGGGCCTGGGGTAGAAGGAAGAAAGCCCGAACCCCTTTGGAAAAAGTCTCCTAGGCTAGGCTGGGGCAAGCAAAGGGCAGCATGTGGGGGTCTCTAGGAAATCGAGGGCAGGAGAGGAGTCTGGCACTGTGCGGGGAATGCTGCTAACCGCCTGGGTGGGGTAGGAAGCTGGTGGCCGGCGGGGAGAGCACATGGTGGGGTGCTGTCCATTACCTGATGATCTCCTTGTGCCCGTTCTTGGCTGCCAGGTGCAGAGGGGTGGTGTAGTTGGGGTCACTCATGTCTTTGGACTGACCCTCCAGGAGGGCCACACACATGTGGCTGTTCAGCAGCAACTGGGCCACCTAGGCAGGGCGCGAGATGGGTGAGCGACGGGGAGTGTCCCATGCCCCTCTCCCCCGGAGCCCTGCAGCAGGGGTGGGATTGCTCCGCTGGCCCCATTCCAAAGGACATTATCGGCTGTGCTGACCCCAAGCTCTGCAAGCCATCCTGCCCGAGGCAGCCAAAACCATTGCCCCTCCCAGGCCCACGTGCATGGCCCTTGGGGAGCCTCAGTGGGTGGAGACCAGAGAAGGGCAGAGTCCCCACAGAAAGGAATCCCTTTTCCCATGATACCCCGTCAGACGGTGGCCGAAGGACCAGGGAATCTGAGGTCCAGGCGTGTGCGGGCCTGACCCACCAGAGACGCCCACGCCGAGCCCTTGGGGCAGCCAGGGACCTGCCGCAAGGGTGTTTTTACTGCATTATTTATAACTACAATAATGAAACCTCCCCGTGGCGAGAGTGGAACCATCCGGGGCTGCTCCGCTGGGCTGGCTGCCCTCTCCTTCGGAGCTGGGCCCCCTTCCAGCAGCAAACGGAGGGGGAGCCTTCCCACCCCAGCAATGCAGAGCAGCCTGTGCACCTGTCCCGAAGAGCCAAGGCAGGAATCTCGCCTGCCCTGCCAGGTTGGAATCTCAGGCCTGCAAACACAGCTGTGCAGAGCCTGCCCTCTCCGCACCGGTCGGGATTAGGGGGCTCAGTCTGTCTGGTCGCCACCAGCCTGGGCTTAAATGGGAGCAGTGGAAAGATGGGGGTTGGGGAGCAGTGCTTGGAGCAGAGGACTTGGGCTTATTAGCCTGTCGCTGGGCTCTGCCACTGGCTTATTGCAAGGCCTTGGGCAAGCCATGCCCCCGCGCTGTAGCTGTTTTCCCTGCAGTTAATGGTAGGGGAGGACACGCTGTTGTAAAACCCCGCGGGGTGGAAGGCACTAATGAAGGACAAAGCACTGTAACAAATCCTGGCCCTCAGACTGAGCTCCACAGCCACAGCAAGGAGAGAAGCCGCCCAGTTTTCCTCCCCCCACTCACGATGCTAAGGGAGAAGCTCCATCAGTGGCTAGCACTACAGGGCCTAGGACATGCATTGATGCGTTCTGATCCCATCCAGTGGGGGGCAGTGATGTGCTGGCCAGTTCCGTGCAGTATTGTTGGGAAGGGGAAGAGACCCGGGCCTAGTGCAAAGTCTCAGCAATGACGGGGATGGTGCGATGCCGAGGCTTTTTGCAGGGGGGAGGGCAGGCTGTGGCTTTTACCTTAAGCCGGCCAAACTCACAGGCCAGGTCCAGGGGAGTTTTCTTTGCCTTGTTGATGAGACATGGGTTGGACTGGTGCTGGAGCAGCATTTCCGACTGCGGAGGCGTAAGAGACGTGTCAGGCAGGCTGGCGAACGTGCCCCTTCCAGCTAGCAGCCTCCTCACACGCCCCTTTAACTGATCGCCCCTCCCTATGGCTTCTACCTCCACCCTTCCCTCGGAAGGCGCCTGAGCCATGCTCTTCCGTGCCTGTGTTAAAGAGCACCCTGTCCCCTTGCTGCTCCTTCTCTCCATTTCCACAGCCCCCCCCCCCCACATCTCCCCTCCCAGGCAGCCTGCTGGGCCACGCCTGCTCCAGTATTAGCCCAGGCAGAGGCGGTTTGTGGGCAAGTGGCACCAGGGGCTCCCCAGAGAGAGCTGGGAAGTTGCTTCCCAGGAGGAAGCCGTCACACCAGAAACGGAGTCTGGGTCTCTCGTGGGGCAAAGCCTGGAGGCAGCCCAACGCTACACCCGCTTCCCTCCCCGCAACTGAGGCAATGTTGCCACATTGGTACCCAGTTAGCACAGGGGATAGGCCCATGGAGATTAGGGTGAGGGACACACTCAGGACTGGGCACGCATGCAGCTGAGGGCACCTGGGCTCCCACAGCCTCTGTCACCTCCCTCCCCAGGCCCCCGCACTCACCACCTCGTAGTGCCCGTACTGCGCAGACAGGTGCAGCGGGATCTGCCCGTCCAGTGACGCCATGTTGACGGAGGCGGCTGCCCGCAGCAGCAGGTGGACCGGTTCCACCCTTCCCTGCCAGGCAGCATAGTGCAGCGGGCGCATCCCTGTGGGGAAGCAAGGTCAGGACAGGGAGACCAAGAAGGGCTGGCTCTCTGCTTGACACTGCCCTGAGCGAGGTAGGAGCCCCAGGGTGGCAGCGGTCAGGAGCTAGGCCTCGTGCAGCTGAGCTCTCTGGGGCTGCCTGCAGTCACTATGCCGACCCCTTGTGAGGCTCCAGATAAGGCCCCCACCCCAGAGTGAATGGAGCTCCGGGGGTGAGGAGAGGGACAGGACTCTATGGCTGCCTGCCCCAACCCCAAAGGGGGCCTGCAGTGGGTACCTTGCCCTGGGAGGAGCACAGGTGCATTGCTCCCTCAGGATGGGGGCAGGCAAAGGCACCTCCGCCTTGCCCAAGTGCTCCCCAGTCCGGGGGAAGTGGCAGGCTGGCAGAGAGACACCCCCACAGATGGGGGAGGAGCAGTAAGCAGGGGGCAGGTAGGGGTCCGGGTCAGAGGTGAGCCAGTTCCTTACCATTGCTGTCCTTTATGTCAACAGTGGCCTGTGCCTCCAGCAGCAGGGAGATGAGCTCGAGGCTCCCGCCCAGGGCTGCATGGTGCAGCGCTGAGAACCTGAGAACAGCAAAAAAGAAGGGTTCAGAGCAGCCAGCTCCATAGCTCCTGTCTTAGCCCCGCCCAGCCCAGTCCTGCGTAGGGGCCAAGGTGGCCATCCCTCTCTTCTCCACTTCAGAAGGGTCCAGAGCCAGCTGCCCACGCCCCTGCGTTTTCCAGTTCCAGAAGGCTGGTCTCAGGCCAGGCTGCTGCACATCTCAGGCCTTCCCACAGGGCCTGGCCACATTCCTGCTGGCCCAGTTCTCAATCAGCTTCCACTTATTACATGCACCAGATCCCTGGTCGGAGTAAAGCCAGTGAGTTCCGCAGGGCCCTGCCAGGGAGGAGTTTGGTGAAAGGTAGCTGGCTGGACTCTTCCCCCAACACAGGCTCCTGGAGCTGCTGGTGGTTGTCCCGTGAGACCCTAAAACGTACAGTGGCACCGGACACTTGAGGGAGACATGCTGAGACCTGGCACACTCGCTCCATGGTTGGTGACGTCAGGTGAGTCTTGCTCTCTTACTCCGCCCCCGCTCCTGCTGCTGTCTGTGGACGGGTTAGACTGAGGCACACAGCTCCGCAGGGGGGGGACAACTTCTCCAAAAGGCCACAACACCCTCTGCCAAATGCCTTCAGGAAGATGGGACGAACCTGGCCCTTCAAGCAAACTAAGTCGCGCCTCCCTCACGTTTTGCACTGGAAAGCTCACTCAGCCCAAAGCAATGTGGCCACTGCTCCCCCCCGTGTCTATTTACAGCTCTCCTAGCCCAGCTCTGAGCTCCTAGCAATCCCTTGCCCAGGGAAGCACCTGCTTCTCAATGCAGCTTTCCCGGCTCTCTGCCGCGTCCTCGGATGAAGTGCACCCTCCAGTCGCCCTGACACCGAGTCTCAGTTTTCCTGACAGCAAACGGGGAGAAAACATCTCCCGGATTCCCAAGGGCTCTCAGCTGTTTTCAAGGGGCTTGTGAAGGAAGAGATCTCCAGGCAGCAGGTGCTGAGCTGTCTCAGGGTGGGAGCGCCCCTTACCAAACAATGCCGCTGCCTCTCCAGACGGGGGCAGGCAGGGAAGGAACAAGCTGGCTGGGGGGGAGTTAGAAGAGCCCTTATGTAGAGATCTGGGGCCAGCTCTGCTCTCTGGGCAGCAGCAGGATAAGCCGGCAGAAAACTCAGCACTTGAGGGGTTTGGCCAGGTGACAGGCTTCCAGGCTATTCGCAGGCTGCTGCGTGTCCCCGGCGTCCCCTCCTGGCCAGACCCCTCCTCCCTCGCTGGCCCCGACCGCTGCAGTCTCACTGCCAGCATGGATGGCTCTCCCCGTCAGGAGCCCATGGCAGAGTGTGTGAGGCCAGGCAGAATGAATGAGGCCTGTGTTCCAGGGCTGTGAAAGAGGCCTGTTTGTCTAGGGCACTCCCTCCTTCCCCTGCGCTCCCCCTGCCCCGGGCTGCTTCATTCATGTGTCTGACCAAGGGCGGCGCAGGGCCCACAGGGAGCGACATGGGAACTCAGAGCCCAGTCAGGCTTCTCGCTTCCTTAATGCTCTGGGGCTGGCTCGGAGCTTTTCCCTGCGACATTCAAAGAGAGGGGGAGTTCACGGGCGGGGCGGGGGGAGGATTCGACCCCAGCGTGAGCCTATGCAGGCAGCATCCCAGCCCTGTGCACTGCAGGAGCTTGCCTGCATCCCATCCCAGGGCTACTCCTACAGCAGCTCGGCCCAGGGGTCCCGCCAGTCCCGTTTCTAACAGGAGGCAGTGGCAGCTGCTTCAGAAGACGGTGCAAGAAAACTCCGGGCTAACGTGCCCGGGGGGATGCTCCTTCCTCACCCCAGGGGTGCGTGCACACAGCAGCGAGCCTCCCAGCCTGGCTCGTGCTGGCGCGCTGAACACAGCCGTGCAGACAGCGCTTTGAAGTTGCGCCTCCAGCGGACGCTCAGCTCGGCAGCCCACCCGGCCCTCGGCTCCAGACCCGGAGCTCCCGACGGAGCTGGAACTTCAAAGCGCTCGAGGGAGCCCTGCTGCCAGAGTCTGCTGACCTGGGCTGGGAGGCTCGCTGCTATGGGTAGACGTAACAGTAGTGGCTGGCTCAGGCTGGGCACTGGAAGGGTTAGATCCCCTGACATTCTGAAACACCCCGTCCGGTCACTGCATGTTCTCCTGAACCCTGGCAATGTGTCTGAGGAAATGGGCTCTCAGGGAGATCCGGGCCCAGCGGCAGCCCCCGGGAGCAGCAGGGCCTGGGGCTCAGAGAGAACAGAGTGCGCTGAGAGAGGCCCACAGAGATTGATGACTTGGCTGGGGGGGAGAACACTAGCTGGGGGATGCAAAGAACTGGGTCTAATCCTGGCTTGTACATTTGCTCAGCACCAAGCCACTTTCCTGTGCAGAATCCAGACAGCGCTGTGCAGAGCTAACCTGAATGGGCACATCTTTGCCAGTGTGTCCTGACCAACCCCCCGGGCTGCTACTGCTTTGACCAGCAGCCGTTCACTCCTTATTGATCCAGTCACACACTGTTGCACAGCTAACCTGTGCAACTCCTCAGAGGATGTAGAGAAGACCAGGACTTTAACAGGGTTCAAAAAATAAATCGATACGTTCAGCTAGGACAATCAATGGCTATGAGCCAGGACGGGTGGGAACGGTGTCCCTCACCTCTGTTTGGCAGAAGCTGGGAATGGGTGACAGGGGAGGGATCACTTGATGATCCCGTTCTGTTCATTCCCTCTGGGGCACCTGGCATGGGCCACTGTTGGAAGACAGGATCCTGGGCTTGATAGACCTTTGGTCTGACCAAGTCTGGACGTTCTTATGTCCTTCAGTGACCTGTCCGTCTCACTAATGTCAAATTTGAAACCTTTGTCTCCACTTGCCAATTGAAAAGCAAGAAAGAAGGGAAGGAGGGTGACGAAAATAAAAAACCCGGGAAATTCCAACGTCAATGCAACTTTGTTTCTAAAACCAGCTTCAGGTTGCTAAATAAACTCACACTTCCCCCAAAGATTACAGACCCCAAGCAAGGAAGCATATAGCTGGCGATGTCTCATGCTGCTCTCCTAGCAGAACACACACACTGTTCTTATCAAGTATGATGAAATGCACGACTCCTCACGCCAGCTCCATCTTATCTCTAACCCAAAAGAAGAAGTATGGTTCTTTCATCAGCAATTTCAAAACCATCACACAAAACCCTTCTGGAAGAGAGAGCATTCCTGTGTACCTACATAACGAGTGTGACGGATTGCTCAGCCTCACATACATCTGAACAAACCCGCCGTATCTTATCATTTATTGTAGCCCCCTATATCCATCGCAAGAAACAGCCATTGTAAAGACTTTCCGAAAAAATCCAAGTGGTCAGTCGGTAAACATCCTGAATGATGTTTCCCTCTTAGCGGAGCCCCTTGACAACATGTAGGTAACTGAACTAAGTAACAAATATGTATGTAAAAAACTGCCACTAATCAATGCGTCTGAATGAAGTTGGAGGTGAAATATCTTTCCATGTGATAAGAATGGGGTGTTTGTAATGGTGACAGTGCAGCGCTTGTGGTTTTCTTAACTCTAAATATGACTTTTGGTAAATGGTGAGCTAGGCAGGGGTGTTGTGATTTAGCAATCTCATCTGGTCTTGTAACAAGACTTTGGAGAGTGGGTGGAAAATAAATAAAGGGTCAGGCTACAAAGTAATTTCCAAGGGGTTCTGTAACACACATACCCGGAGGAGAGGGACTGGGCACGGTGTTGGGCACCGATGGGTACTGGTGCCCGTTCTGCCAGGCGCCATGAGTGGTTTTTACCCCAAGTGCCTGGCTCTTAATAGACACCATACTGCGCCCATCTCCGGTGCTGGACGGTTGTCCAAGGCAGGGAGGAAGCTTTAACAAGCTAGAGAATATAGAGAGTGGGCATCTCTGCTCAAGGAGACATGACATCAAGCCCATCCATGTCCTGTTACGGTTAAACCAACCCTAAACCAGCAGCCAAGGACAGCCATGGAGGCCAGTGGCCCAGAGGCATCAGCTGCTCATGCCAGCGTATTACTGAGAAGGTTCGGGAAACACTCACCCATCTGCATCCTGGTAATTCACATTCAGTCGCTTGGCCGATCCCAGGAGCTCTGCAGGGAGAATGGGAGACAGTCAGGGTAGATCTCCCACAGGCTCCACTTGTTGCATGATGAACACAGGCTGCATCTGCTACTTCTGCTGCCTTTGCACACTCCGATCAATGACACAGCAAACATGGTTAGACGGAGGGACAGAGAAAGAGCTCAGTGACTGGCCTGGAGAATTAAAAGAACCCGCTAGTGGCCAGAGAAAACTCCCCATCTTGCTAGGGTTCCCCAGAGATGCGACAGGGCCCTAGGCAAGAACACTGAGCAGCGAGGCTGAATTTGTACCTTTTCAGTGTAGCAAAGCAGAGCGGTCACATGCTGAGCTCGCCCTACGGCCCCACTCTGTTCACTGCCTGACCCAGACCCTGCATTTCTCTCTGTAGCAGTCCACCCGAGCCTGCAGGACAATGCTTAATCTCTCCTCCGATTCGCTCCCTACAGCCCTGCTGCTGCTGCAGGGAGGGAGGGATTTATGCTCCAAATCGCTAGTTTTCTCAGACCCCAGGGTCCCCTGAGAAATTTAAGACTCTCCTGCAAATTGGGTTCAGCCTCCCGCGTTGGCCAGGGGTTTCCCATGCTCCTCCTGGCTTCCGTGTGTGCGCCAGAGCCCATCCAGTAGCCCTGTCTAATCCTGTGTGTGGACAAGACAGCACTTGATCTGTCCCCCAACCCCGAGTACAAACCTCCCTGGGAGCAAGCCAGCACCTGGCCCATCCCTTTGTCGTCTTCTTCCACTTCAGTTTCTTCTGCACTGACCTGCACGTGCCCGACCTGGCTCTAGCCCAGCAGCCCTTTCTTCCGCCTGCCCCTCTGCCACCGCTGCTCAACACACCCCACCTCCAGCATCTCCTCAGCTCCTCAAGCTCCCAAAGCGTCAGGTGGGAGCAGCAAGATCTAGCCTGTCACTTTCACCCAACGGGATGGTGCTTCTGCTCAGCTCCCTTCGGTGGATGCTCCATTTATAGAGTCCTCAGCCTGGAAAATGCCGAGCTGGGACCTTTTGCTTCCGCCCCTGAGCTTCCTACCCGCTCCTCATTGCCAAGGAATGGCCCACGGACCAGATGGTTGGCATTCCTGCTCCTTAGGGCAGAGGCTGAGGTCTCAGGTTGTGAATGTAGCTCTGTATTGTGCCCCAAATTCCCTTAATCTAGCCCCCCCCCCCCTTGTTGAGAATATGGAGTGTGGAGAATTATACAAAGGAAGAGGACTCCTGCCCTCCAACACACAGTTGATGAATTAAGCTACCACAATGAATTCACATTCTTTCCTCTTACATACACATGGGGTGTTTTATTCTCATCGGGTGGGGAGGGGGGCGGTGAGAGCAGATTAAAATCTCTGCAGTGTATTTGCTCCGAAGGTAAGGAAGAGGACGAGATGGAGAAAGAGAGGGGTGTGGAGAGTCAATCGTGTCTAGGCCGATTCCTCTGCAATCAGGGGTCAGACTGTGTCTCTCGTTTTCAAAGTGGCCATATACAGGCAGTCCCCGGGTTACGTACAAGATAGGGACTGTAGGTTTGTTCTTAAGTTGAATCTGTATGTAAGTCGGAACTGGCATCCAGATTCAGCCGCTGCTGAAACTGATCAGTTTCAACAGCGGCTGAATCTGGACGCCAGTTCTGACTTACATACAGATTCAACTTAAGAACCCCAGGCATCCCCAAGTCAGCTGCTGCTGAAACTGATCAGCGGCTGATTCCAGGAAGCCCGGGGCAGGGGCTTCCTGAAGTCAGCCACTGGTCAGTTTCAGCAGCGGCTAACTTGGGTACGCCTGGGGCAGAGCAGCTGGGGTGCTGCTGGGTTGGTCCAGTAGCGCCGCCGCTCCTCGGCGCTACTGGACCAACCCAGCAGCACCCCAGCTGCTCTGCCCCAGGCGTCCTGATTCAGCCGCTACTGAAACTGACCAGCAGTGGCTGAATCAGGACGCCTGGGGCAGAGCAGCTGGGGTGCTGCCGGGTTGGTCCAGTAGCGCCCAGAGCGGCACTACGGGACCAACCGGCAGCGCCCCTGCTGCTGTACCACAGGCGTCCGGAGCAAAGCCGCGGAGCACAGGGACAGCGGGACAGCCCAGACGCACCGTGGCTGTCCTGCTGCCCTCGGGTTCCGCGGCTTTGCTCTCCTTTGCTCCCCGTCCCCCTGGTCTGCAGACCAGGGAGACAGGGAGCAAAGCAGAGCAAAGCTGCGGAGCACGCGGGCAGCGGACAGCCCAGACACGTCTGGGCCGTCCGCTGCCCGCGTGCTCCGCCTCTTTGCTTCCTCTCCCTGGTCTGCTGGAGACCAGGGAGACGGCCCTGTTCGTAACTGCGGATCCGACATAAGTCGGATCCGTGTAACTCGGGGACTGCCTGTAAGCAAGCCCATGCCAGTGTCCATACAGGCGCCCCCCGAGTTATAAATACCCGACTAAGGAACATCCGCACATGGAGACAAAAGCTCACCTTCAGTCTTGGGGGGCAGGCAAGAGGCAACGGCGGTGTTGAGCGGAGCAAGGGCTGGCCAGTGGACTCTGGAGAAGCAGGTTGCCAAGCCAGAGGCTGGAGAGAAGCTCTAAAAGGGAAACTGCAGCCGCCCACTGCTCCTTCGGAAGTCTCCAGCCCTTCGCTCACCACTCAGCATCTCCTGATGAGTGGGGGCTGGGAGCAGCCCATGCGGAGAGGGTGGTGGTGCCCGGGGCTGGGGCTGGCTGCAGAACCCATGGGAGGGAGCGGGTGTTGGCAGCCGGGAAATACCCAGAAGTCCCCTTCAGAATCTCCACCTACCTCCTCATCCCTCTGTAATTAAACCTGCCTTTCCTCAAGCACCAGTATTCAAGGTTACATAAAACACTATTGTTACTATTTTTCATTGCAGATATACAGTATTTCAGCTGTTACGGTTAAATAAATTTTTGTGGGCTAGCCTGGGAGTTTACCATTTATAGCATTGTTTCTATGGGAAAATGCGTTCCAAGTTCCAAACAACCGACTTATAAACAAACTTTTGGACTACAACCTGCTTGTAAGTTGTGGGCTTCTTGCATTTCACTGAGTTTCTGTGTGGTTCCATTTAGGCCCTAAAATAGGCACTTTCTTAATTTAGGGTGGAATAATTCGCCAAAGTGTGCACACAATTCGCATTGCTAGAGAGAACCCCTCCTGCCTTGTAATTTCTGACGTCTGCACCAGTCTCCCTCTTCCAGCCTTTGATTGACTCTCCATTTCTCAAGTTCTCTCTTTCTGCCTCTCACAATTTCTCTGTGAAGTCTGAATGGAAGATGCTGTTTGAAATACAGATGTACTGCATGCCAGGAAAGACGTCCCTCACTTAAGGGAGGAAGAGAACAGACTGGGAGAAGGACTCATTTACTTATGCAAATGATAATGAAAAGGAAGCCAAGTAATCGAGCTTTTCTTTGTGTTAATTGTTGCAGTTTAAAATGTTTTGTAAATAGGTTAATGAATGCAAAATGGTCATCACGCCACTCTTTGCAGAGAACTCGTGACCAGCGTTACGAGTCCCCACAGCAGAGGAGACTGTAGAGGCCTAGATGGAATCTGAATAATTAGCTGTTCTAGGAATTTTTCATCATCAAAGCACAAGGCAAATATTAATGCGCAGCTCTGTGTGGAAGACTGTCTATATAAACATGCAGTCTCCTTTCCCAATGGACCTACTCCCTGGGGATGCTTAGTCAGAAGTGCTGATCTCAAGAACAGAAATAAGTTTTTATCCCCCCCCCCCATTACCCCTGCAGAGCCAGCATAGCTAAGGGTTCAGTTCAAACTTGTGCGACATCATTGACAGTTATGGGCTAAGTTCCCACCTGTGCGCTGCCACTGAAGGTGATCAGATAGCACAAGATTCACTCAGTGCAAAGTATTTTTTTTACTGGTGATGGTGTGTGAGAAGAACAGAGCCCAGCTTGAGATTCAGATCCCAAGCGGAGTTTGCAGTACTGCCAGTTTTTTAAAAAATAATGTTTTACTTGTAAACTGGCCATATGTGATCTGAGGCCCAGAGAGAAACATGGAACCCTGGGCTGCCAGTTTTACAGAGTCACTCTCAAAGCAAATTGCTCTTTAATAGCACAGAAGCAGCCAGGAACGCAGCAAGCTTCTGTAACAAGTAGCCCTCATGCTGCCTAACTTAATGTTCTGGAATTGTTCCTAGAAGAAAACGCCAGCAGGAAGGGGGAGAAAGGAGAGCAGGAACGGATGATTTGGATGCTATTGGCGATTTTAAAATGGCATGGCCAAACTAAAATCCGATAGCCATAAGAAATAAAAGTTCTCTTACCTGTTTTTACCAAAGCCAACATCTTAAAATGTCTCAGACTGAACTTTACATCTCAGTTACACAGAACTGCCTATCAATCAATCATTTACTTTGCACCCTGTCCGCTGTTTGTTTACTTTTTGCCCTGAGGCAGTTTGGGTGGAGGAACTAGGCTGGGTCAGTTCCACTTTCTGATCCTTGGGCTGTTGAGTTTCAGTTTGACCCTTATTTTTTTAGTTACCTTGATCTGTGTTCAAGCTTCATGCAAAGCTTACATTTGGGGTCACGAGTCCTTGTCAGTGTCTCCATAGCTAGGGTGGGTAGGAATGGTGTCCCTAGCCTCTGTTCGAGAGAGGCAGGAAACGGATGACAGGAGAAGGATCACGAGAGGATTCCCTGTTCTGTTCACTCCCTCTGGGGCTCTGGCATTGGCCACTGTTGGTAGACAGGATACTGGGCTAGATGGACCATTGGTCTGACCCAGTCTGGCCGATCTTATGTAATCAGATCTTATCAATATAAATTTACTTTTAAAAGATTTTCCACATTGGAGGAACTTAACCCCAATGAGCGTTTATACCCATCTTCGGCTGATGCCTGACACTGGAAGGGGGTTTGCTGAAAAGAAGATGCCTGCCAAAAAGATGGGATCTTTCAAAATTCTAAACACATGACTAATGATCACATACACGAGGGGTGGGGAACCTCAGGCCAGGGGATGCAGCCCCCAGCTTGTTTGGATCCAGCCCCCAAGGCTCAGGGCTCCCCCCAGCACTGGCGAGCTGCCCTGGTGCTCCAGCTGGGGCTGGAGCACACAATCTACTAGCCTGGGCCCCCCTAAGCTCTGGTGTGTGAGGGGAATGTGGGGAGTGTCTCTCCCCTTCTCAGAGAGAGTTTTGTGGTTGTTGTTTCTTTGCTTCTCACTTGACTGATTTTTCTGTGGGTCAGTGGTCCCTGACCCAAAAAAGGTTCCCCACCCCTGGCATACTCTATCAGCAAGGTGCTTACCTTCCAAAGCCCAGCTGGGTCTAGGACAGCTACTGGGAGAGGTACCGGCAGGTAGAGACAGCAAGGTGATTCTACTTCAAGCGGTTAGCAGAATAGGCTAGTCAGGAGGTTTTATTTGTTGTTTTCAAAATGTCAGGTGTTGGCATAAGCTAGATTCACCCAGCTGCGAAGCAGACGGAAGATGGAGTGTCCCCAGAAAGAAAAAAGAAGTATTCTCACTTTGCCCCTCGAGGCCAAACTTTTCAATAAACTCCCTACAGAAAACAATTTCATCTCAGCCAAGCTGGATGCACCGAGACATCCACAGGCAGCCCCCCTCGCCCCCCCAACTCTTCAAACTGCAGCCCAGAATGGATCCCGTTCAAACCTGGATCTGTGGAGCAGCAGCAGCATGAGCAGATGTGATGGCTCATCCAACATGCTCGCCTGCACCCTGGAAGCCACGGCTCTCCCTCAGAGAGGGTTGCTGTACCTCTCCCTCCACTGACGTGACCAGGAAGATCCTAGGGGTCCTGCTGGACTTGTTTCTGAAAGTTCCCCGCAGTCCCTGTTCAAACAGCCCCTGCCCGAAGCATGGCCAAGGAAAAGTGGGCTGGAGACGCCTGAACTGAAAAGCGGAGCTGCGATGAGGTAAGCATCTCTCCCTCCCTCCCCAGGGAGGCAGCTGTCAACATCTGTAACGCAGAATTCCTGGGACTTAACTCGCCACGCTGAAGAGAATTCCTCACATTAGTTCCTCATTCCAGAGCACCACAGAGCTCCTAACTGGGGTACCACACGGTTCTGAGAGAGGGCTGGAGGATCAGTTGGGGAGAGAAAAGTGGTTCTAACTTGCACTTCTTCAGCACTTTCCATCCAAAGGGAGCAAGGCATCTCCCAGGCATTAATGAATTACAGCACACATCCTTCCTGGGGAGTAGGTGCAGAGTTTATCTTGGCAGGGCACAGAGAGGTGAAATGACTTGCCCTAAATCAGGGATGGGGAACTTCAGGGTCAGGGGGTCCCAGCTTGCCTGGATCCGGCCCCCAAAGCTCAGCATTGGGGAGCCCATGCTGATGCTCCAGCCTGCCAGCCACAGGACTGGAGCACACAAAACCTAATAGCCTGGGCCCCGCTAGGCTCTGGTGTGCGAGGGGAATGTGGGGAGTGTCTTTCTCCTTCTTAGTCAGGGGCTTCTCATTTGTGTGCAGCCCCCGACTGATTTTTTGGTGGGTCAGCAGCCCCCCAACACAAAAAAGGTTCCTCGCCCCTGCCCTAAATCATATGGCACTTTGGTGGCATCACGGAGCCTAGAACCCAGGCATCCTGCCTCCAGCGTCCCTGGTGGATGAGATGGGGTGACAGATGGAAGAGAGAAAAGGAAGAGGCAGGGAAAGGGGCTGTGAAGCAGAGAAGGGAGGGGAAGAGAGAGCATTCAGTACAGGGCCAGAGACTAGTGGCGGGGGGAGTGCAGTAACTCAGCCTAGCATTCAAAAGCCATTTGTCTGAGCCATCCACGGCCAGAGCTGGGCCCCTTTTGGGCAGCTGATACACAAGGGGAGCCCCAGGAGATAGAGACCCTCTGTATCAGGGCACAGGGCAGGCTGAGATTAACAACATTGGGGCAGAGGGGTTCCTCTGCCCTCGCCTCATAAGCCAGCCAGGCTGCAGATTTCAGTCCTGTTTCCACAAGATTAGTGCTCCCCCTGCGAGGAAATGGGAGATTGTCTAAAATGTCCACCTCTTCAACCTGCCCCCCTGCGAGAGATGCACAGAGCCAAGGAGTGTTCTTCAGGGGCTCTGGCAGGGCAGAGCTGACAGGCCCAACTGAGGTACTGAACTGGGGTAACGTACCCGTGACCCACCAACACATTGTGTGGTGCTCTGTGTCTGTGGGCAAGCAAAGCAGTGGTGGGTTTGTGCAGTGGGCACACCACCCCTACCTCTCACCTCCCCGTCTGTCTCCTATGCCCCCTCCAATACACCTCTCCTCCCGCCCACTCCACCCATACACACCCCTTCCTCCACTTGCCCCACCCAGTTCTCTGCCTGTCTCACTCCCTGCCTGCCTTTTTCTACTCCTCTCAAGTTAGAGGCTCTGGGGTCCCTGTCGGTGCCTGGTTTGACCTCTCCCTTGGCCCATTTCCCCACTGCGCTGAGAAGTGCAGGGGCCGGTTCCCACGGCGATATTTTGGAGCATGGTGGGGGCGGGGAGCCACAGCAAGGGGTTCTCATGCAAGCATTCTGCTAGGGCCGGCTATTTGGGAGGCGTGGCACTGGCCTCCGAGACCACAAGACTGGGCAGGCCCCTTGCTGGGAAACATCTGTGGAGCTTGTGGGCTGCGTGCTGTAGTTATTGTCCTGCAGTGCTCCTGTGATGTGGTCGCCTGACCTTTCCATGGGACCTCACAGCCCTCAGCTGCCTGCCTTTGGTTTCCCCAAGCCCATCCTCCAGGGCTGGAAACCCTCCATGCCAGACTTGCTCTCCTGCTGTGTGGTTCCCGTCTCCACCAGAGAGCAGGACAGATTCACAGAGAAAGCCAAGACTAGACCCAGTAGGAATTCCAGAGCTGTCATCTCACCCAGCTCCGGGGAGAGACATCTGCAAATTCACTGCCCTCCACTGACCTTCCCAAACACTGTGGGAGGGCAAATGGGACTGGAGCTTCTGCCCTCATCCCAAGAGCACCCGAGGGTGAAATGGAGCAGAGAAAGAGCCAAGCGAGGTTAGTAAAGGACAGAAAGACATGGAATGAGTCTGGGACAATCTGCCCAGGGACAATTTGCCCATGGGAAAAAAAAACCCACCCCACCCTAAGGAAACCACTCACTGCAGAGACACAGGACGGCACCAGAATTTGCACAACCCCGTCAGTTATTTATACCCATGTGCCTTTGCTCCCCCTCCTGACCATGTCACAAGTGCTGTGCATGCCCCTGAGTCCCACACTCCCTTGCCAGGTCCAGGGTCCTTCACCCAGTTTCTTTCCCCAAGGCTCTGCTCTGAGATGTTTTTTCTTGACTCTGCTCACACACCCAGTGCTGCCGTAGCTCAGACTGTCCCACAGCAGCTGAATCTCCTGCCTGGGCGAGAGGTACCCTTAAAGGAAGCCTCCTGTGACCTCAACAGTTGCAGAGACAGGAAGAGAGCTCCAGCCAACGGGTTACAAATTTCAGGCCCACATGACCATCAAAACGGTGCCTCTTCAAAGAGCGTTCAGCCTGGGCGTGGATTTTCTCACAGACTTTAAGCCCAGAAGAGGCCATTGTGATCATCCAGGCTG
Organism: Pelodiscus sinensis; assembly: GCF_052426305.1. NCBI lineage: Eukaryota > Metazoa > Chordata > Testudines > Trionychidae > Pelodiscus > Pelodiscus sinensis. Next base: position 18,793,205 of record NC_143071.1, read on the forward strand.
GTGGTTTCCCTCTGTGGTGCAATCTGCAGAGGGTCAGGAGTCTGGTTGTTATTTACCACCAGAGGGTCAGGCGGTTGTTACCACAGAACAGCAGTTTTCAGCCTGTGGTCTGCAGACCCTGGGGAGCCCCCAGATTTGTCTGAGGCTTCTAAAGGGGTCTGTGCCTCCATGCTGAGGGGGTCCACAGATAAAACAAGGTAGAAAACAACTGATGTAGTCTGATCCCCTGCCCACTGCAGGCCACAGAACCTCACTCACCCACTCCTGTAATAGCCCCATGACCTCAGTCTCCGCTACTGAAGTCCTCAAAAATCTTGATGTAGACTTCAAGTTACAAAGAATCCATCATTTACTTTAGTTCAAACCAGCAAGTGACCGTAACCCCACCATGAGACAGAGGAAGGTGAAAACCCACCTGGGTCTCTGCCAGAAAAATTCCTGCAAGAAAATTCCACGAGAAAATTCCTTCCTGACACCAAATATAATGATCAGTTAGAACCTGAGCCTGTGGGCAAGTCCCTTCAGCCAGACACCTGGGAAGGAATCCTCTGTAGCACCTCATGGGGCCCTCCCCATCAAGTGTCCAATCAGCAGCTGTTGAAGATCTTGGCTGTCAGCAGTCGCAGAGGGGCCATATGCCATTGTAGACAATCTTGTCATAGCATCCCTTCCAGAAATGTACCAAGCTCAACCTTGACATAAGTTACGTTGTGTGCCCTCATTACTCCTCTTGGAAGGCTGTTCCAGAACTTCACTCCTCTGAGGGTTACACCAGCTAATGTCAAGGCTCACCTGGTTTTTGGCCAGTTCATATCCCTTTGGTTTTGTGCCAGCACTGGCCATTAATGGTACGTCAACACTGCAGGGTTCTTCCGAGATACCTCCTGTAGGTATCCCGGAGAAATTCTGCTGCGTCCAGGGAATGCGTTTGTTTTTTCACTTGTTTTTGCAGAAGAGCAAACACGCTCTTTCGGGGAGCCCTGTGTACCTCGTTCTACGCGGGATAAGGGCTCCACTGAAAGAGGAGGCTTTTCCGCCTTTTGGCCCCTTCTAGACAGAAAAATGGCGGAAAAGCCTCTTCTGGAAAAGCAATCAGAAAAACCTATAGGCTGTGTCTAGACTGGCAAGTTTTTCTGCAAAATCATCTGCTTTTGCGGAAAAACTTGCCAGCTGTCTACACTGGCCGCTTGAATTTCCGGAAAAGCACTGACGATCTCATGTAAAATCATCAGTGCTTTTCCGGAAAAACTATGCTGCTCCCATTTGGGCAAAAGTCTTTTTCCAAAATACTTTTGAGCAAAAGGGCCAGTGTAGTCAGCATAGTACTGTTTTCCGCAAAAAAGCCCTGATCGCGAAAAAGGCGATCGGGGCTTTTTTGCGGAAAAGCGCGTCTAGATTGGCCATGGACGCTTTTTCTGCAAAAAGTGCTTTTCCGGAAAAGTGTCTGTGCCAATCTAGACGCTCTTTTCCGAAAATGCTTTTAATGGAAAACTTTTCTGTTAAAAGCATTTCCGGAAAATCATGCCAGTGTAGACGTAGCCATAGTGTAGACCCAGCCTAACTTACATAACTCCTCTCCCTCCCTGGTGTTTATCCGGCTGATGTATTTATTGAGAGCAGTAATCTCTCCCCAGAGCATTGTTGCTCTAAACAAGCCACACTCCTTAAGTTCTCTCTTACAAGGTAGGCTCTCCATTCCTCTGATCATCCTAGCTGCCCTTCACTGCACTTATTCCAGTCTGGATTCATCTGTCTTAAATACAGGAGACCAGAGTTGCACACACTATTCCAGATGAGGTCTCATCAGTGCCTAATGCTTTCCTATCTCTACTGGAAATGGCTCTCCTGATGCATCCTTGAATTGCATCAAGTCTTTTTCACGGCCTCATCACGTTGGCAGCCCCCAGTCACCCTGTAATAGTCCAGTACACCAGGTTTTTCTCCTCCTCTGTCGTTCCAACTGACAAATCCCCGGCTTATTGCAAAAATTCTTGTTGCTAGTCCCTACGTGTCTGACCTAGCATTTCACACTATTACATTTCATCCTATTTCTATTACTCCAGTTTCCAAGGTCGTCCAAATCTTATGTAATGTTCCATTCTCCTCCGTATTGGCAATACCTCGCAACAGTGTGTCAGCCTCACATTTTATTAGCACAGTCCCACTTTTTGTGCTAGGTCATTAATGGAAATGTTTAAATAACATTGGTGCCAAAACTCATCCTGGCCGAACTCCACTTGTGACCTCCCTCCAGGCTGATGGTTCACATGTCCGCATGAGCTGTTGTAATCTTCTCTTTAACAAGTTCCTCGCTCCCTTTTCATACCTTGTATGAATCCCCATTTTCTCCAGTTTAACTTATACATTCCTGTGTGAAAGGGTAGCTACTGCATTTCCTTTGTCTGGTAAATCAGTTCTCTCAAAGAAAGAAATCAGGCTAGTCGGGTACGAGCTACCTTTGGTAAAACCATATTGTATTTTATCCCAGTTACCATTTACCTCTGTGTCTTTAATTACTCTCTCTTTCAAAGTTTGTTCTAAGATCTTTTGTGGTGGAACAAATGTGCCTACAGTTTCCCGGATCACTTTCCTCCCTCCTTTCTTAAATGTGCGTATATTTGCAATTCTCCAGTTGTAGGGGATGGCTCTGAGTTTACAGATTTATTAAAAATTACTGCTATTGGGCTTGCAATTTTATGGGTTAGTTCTTTGATATTCCTGGATGGAGATTATCCAAGCCTTCTCCTCTGGTCCCTTTAAGCTTTTTGAGTTGGACTTCCACCATGGATGTGCCAATTTCTATTTCCACCTTCTTGTTCTCATTAGCCACCCAGCTATGGCCTCCAGGCTCCATTATCCTTATTGAAAACAGAGGCAAAGTAGTCATTTAGGTGTTTAGTGCCTCTTGCTCCACTCATCTGAAGATGTGGGTTGTGCCCACGAAAGCTCATGATACTATATATTAGGGATGTAAAAGAGTAGTTGACTATGTGATTAACCGATAAGCCTAGGTTTATCAGTGAATTTAGTCGACTACTTGCATTCCCCCCACCCTTGCTGCCTCTGTATCAGAGGCAGCAGCTGGCTTAAAAGTGGCAGCAGTGTGGGGGAAAGGGATGGGGAGGCTGCTGCGAAGCTCCCTGCAGACAGGAGCAGCCTGTCTGAGGCAAGCTTGGGCCCATCGCAGACAGAGACTGGTCCCCGGCAGCAGCCCCTGTCCGCAGGCAGTCTGAGCTACCCACAGACAGAGGCTGCTCCATGGGAGGCAGAGCAACCTCTGTCCATGGGGAGCTCAGACCCCTGCAGACAGGGGCTGCTGCCACCCTGTGCTGCTGCCACTATATCAGAGGCAGCAGCATGAGGCAGAAGTCAGCTGGTCTGCATGGGGAGCTGGTTTTTAAATTGGCTCCCTTCGCAGACTGGCTCCTGCCTTCCACTGTGTGCTGCTGCCTCTGATACAGGTGGCTCCCCAGAAGCGGGGCCGGAATGCACTGGCTGCCAGCCCTGCTCCCAGAGATTATAGAATAGTCGACTAACCGATAAGAATTCATGTGGTTACTTGACTATACTATTACCTAACATCCCTATTATATGTACAGTTTTTGTTAGTGTTACAGGACCACTCATTTTTGTTTAAGTTTTTTTAAGTTACAGACTAACACGGCTACCCCTCTGAGACAGTTAGGTTTTGGGGCAAACATAGAGACTCTTCAATCTCTGCCCTGTCCTCAGTGTTTAAAGCAATCCCACTTCTTTCCTTGTTTTCTTTTTACTAAAAAATATTTCACTATTGGTCTTAATTTCTTTTGCCAGGTGCATCTCTGCTTGGTTTTTGGCAATTCTCATGTCTTCCTTGCATTTCTGACATCCAAGAGGTAGCTTTCTTTGCTGATCCATCCCTTCTTCCATTCCGTGCCGGCCTGCTTTCTCCTCAAAACCTGTTTGACACGCTTGTGCGTCCACTTTGGTTTGCAACCCTTCCCTACAAATGCTGTCCCCTTGCACCTTTGAGACATTAAATCCAAACCTCCTCTACATTCAGATCCTTGAGTTCTCCCATCTGCTTTACTTCCCTGATTCCTTGTGTTTTTAATTTGTCCTTTGGAAAACAGAGACCCTCACTGCAGTCCTATTTTTGTTTTTCCTTCCATTTAGTTTAAATTAACTATCTCCTTCACCTCAAACTCTCACACTTGCCATGTCTCCCAGGCATGCGTATTATGGAGACCTGCCTTGCCTGCTGAGGCATACAGCAGAGCCCATCCAGGCTGACCAGATGTCTCGACTCGATAGGGACTGTCCTGATATTTGGGGCTTTTTCTTATATAGGCACCTATTACCCCCGACCTCCTGTCCCGATTTTTCACACTTGCTATCTGGTCTCCCTACACTGAGGTGTGCTAGATGGCCCATGAGCTGGCCCTGGCCCACAGAGCACCAGGATCCTCTCAGACTCCCTGCCCGCCTGCCTCCTGTCAATGGGTGCTACAACGATTGTGCTGGGAGCGGGGGCAGTGTGCAAACTCCCCTTCCACCCCCACACCTCAGAACCTGGCACAGAGAGACACAAGGAGCAGCCAGCCATTTTGAGTGGCCTGGGGCTGTGGCAGGCAGGAAGCCTGCCTAAGGGTCCCGCTGGGCTGCTGGCTGGGAGCTACCTAGATAAGCCCCTCCCAGCCAGAGCCTGCATCTGACACCCCACCTCTTCCCATACCCCCAACTCCCTGTCCCAGGCCACCACTCAAACCCTTTGCACTCCCCTCACCCAGATCACAGCTCCCTCCCAGACCCTGCACCCCCTCCTATACCCCTCTCTCCTCTCCTGGACACACATCCCCTCCTGGACCCTGCACCCTGGTCACAACCAATGCTCTCTCTATTTCCATCCATGGGCAGATTTTTTCCATCCATATTTGGAATAAATTTTGTTATGTGCACTGACACGTGTGGATATGCACCACCAGTAAAAACAAAATCTAACTGTGAGCACTCTGCTAACCAGCTGGTGGCGATTGAATCTCTCCTGAGCAGCCGCACAAGTGCACAGCTTACAGGGAACACTAGTCACAGCCCCCTCCTTCACCCAAACTCTCCCACCCTCTCCTGCACCCCAGTCGTCTACCCCAAGCTCCCTTCTGCACCCAACCTCTGTCCCAGACCCTCCATAGAAAAATGCAGCCCTTGACTACTTATCAAAATCGTGGAATGACCCCCCTCATCAAAAATTATTGTCCACCCATGCCCTACATCCAGCTACCCTCTGGAAATGCCAGCAGGGCCCTTAGGCTGGGGGTGCCTATCAGAAGACCAGCCTGAGATGAAGCTTTTTGGGCCCCCTTCCACTGGCTGAATTTCAGACTCCCCCTCCCTCCCAGCTCCCTGGAGGCACAGCTGGGACCAGAATTCCACAGATACAGGATAGTCACTGGCTGGCTGCCGGGAGGAGGAGGGGGAAGACCGCAGACTCAGGGATAATTAGCACTATGAGCCCAATCCTGCAGGGTGCTGAATGCCCTCAACGACCAAATCACTGCTCTTCCCTGAGTGTCTGACTCTTCCCACCCCAAAGCGGGGATAACCAGACCCCTCCCTTCCCGGGGGGCGGTGACACTCTGTTCGCTGATGTTCGCAGGGTGCTTTGGCGCTGGCTGAGGTTTCCTAAAGGCACTGCCTGCCTGTTGTCTCAGGGCCGTCAGCCAGGCAGTAGGAACGTGCAGGCCCAGGGTTGCAGATTGCTGAAGGGGAGTGGAGGGATGGGACGGGCGCCTCCCCTGTGTTTTTGGTACGCACGCCAGCACGAACTCTTATTTACCTGCCTCCCGGCGCCACCAAAGACAGGCGTGTCCTTGCCTCGTGCTCAGGGCGCGGGCGTGACAGACAGCCCGTCACTTGGTGCTGCGCGGGCACGCTCAGGGGAGTGAGTCATGCTCCCCTCCCGCCACCTGCCCTGACAGGTTAACCCTTCCCTGCCCACTCCAGTTCTCTTGGGGTCGCTGGCAGGTCCGACTGCCTGGGGTCTGAAAGACGACATTTCCGGAAAGGTGGGACTACAAAGGCTTTCCACACATGCGTGCACACCCTCTTCTGCTGGGACGTTTGACTGCAGACTTTGAACAGGATAGAACTGAACTATTCCAAGGTGCATTTGCCAAAGCTCTGAAAGCCCGTTTCACTGCCCCTCCCATCAGGCTGACGCCAAAGCAACCTCTCTCTCTTTGTTCACTGGATCTGGATGCCCAGCCTGTCCCCAGAGTACGCTGGGCAAAGTACAGCCTGAAGCCAGAGCCAACGTGGGCTTTACTAACAGCTAGATGCGGCCTCCAAAGGGCAAAAGGTTCTGTGGTTTGGAAACAGTACAGCTGGCATCACAGCCAGGAGATCCAAACATGAAACACTGCCCTGGCCCTACGGTGCCTTCCGGGATCATGGCTGTGCCTTCCAGATGTTCTAAACCTCTCAGCTTCTTTGTTGCCAGACCAACGGGATCTGGAGAGAGGAGAGGAGCTCAGATTAGCAAGGGGCGAGAATTTCCAAACACAGCTGAGCAGGGAAATAGCATAGACTAGGGGAGTTTCATGGAGTTTGCCTAGTGTTACAGGTAGAAATGGTTTGGAGAACGCCAATGGCTGGACCACTAGTGGTCTGTGAGCTCCATTCAGGTGCTCCGCAGACAGTTCCCTCTAAGGTGTGCGCCTGGACAGCCGCACATAAAAGACTGAACAGCTGCCCACCTAATTAGTAGCTCACAGGTGGGGCTTCACTAATGAAGTGCCTGGATCCTCACAGATATGGTGAGGTGGTGGCTTTGTGGGGAATGAGGGAGTAGATGTGTGTGGGGGGGAGGGGTAAGTGAGGTGGGAAGTTGAAATGGGGAGAATCTGGGATGTCAAAGGCTGCAGTGGCCAGAAAAGCAGCCCTGGAGCTGGGGAACGTTGACTATCTGCCATGGAGACCCAGCCCTTCTTCCCAGCCCCAGCTCTGTGACTGGGGGAAGACTCCCACAGATACTAAAACACGAGTTGTGTGCTTTGATTTGCAGAACAACAATAACAACAACAACGAGTGTGAGAACCACTGCTCCAATCAATATCTGTCAGGTAAAGATGACCACAGAGTTGCTCATGTGTGTTTAACTTGTGTACCGAATAACACAGCTGGTGGCCCTGGGAAACGAGACCTTTCAATAGCTGTCTCCTCTGCCACATACGCAATGTGAGTGCTGCTACATCTGAAGAAATGGGCAGTCCAGTGCATCCACTGCCTCCAGCCAGCAAGTCCCATGAAATGTGCTCCTCCATTGGATGAAGGCAAGTGTATTGTTCGCCACTTTTCAGAGAGAGAGATAACTCGGGTCACAACGTCAAGAATGCTAAGGTTTCCATCCCTGTTTTGCTACAATATTGCTGAAAAGGTGCAATGGTGATCAGATACTCAGCACAATTAATATTAGCTACACCGGGAAGGAATGCAACCCAAAGTAAGGAAAGAGCAGGGTAAAAAATATGGAGCTCTATTAGATGTATTGAAGTCTGCAGGGCCTGATGAAATTAGTACTAAGGTAACTTAAGGAACTAGTTGAAGCAATCTTGGAACAGTTAGCAATTGTTTGTAAAGACTTCTGGAAGACAGGAGAGGTCCCAGAGGGATGGAGAAGGGCAAACACAGGGGACCACAGAAATTCTAGACCAGTCAGCCTAACTGTGATACCCAGAAAGATACTGAAACAAAATTACTAACCCATCAAATTGTAAGCACCTGAAGGATAATAGAGTTACGAGGAATGGAGCCTGGATTTGTCAAGAACAAATTATACCAAACTAATTTCCTCCTTTGACAGGGTCACTGGCTCAGCGGGGAAGTGTGTGTGTGTGTTTGTGAGTGAGAGAGAGAGAGCGCGTGCGTCTACTTTCTCTTGATTTTAGTAGTAAGCCTTTTGACACTGCCCTACATTACATAAGCAAACTAGGAAAATGTGCTGCAGACAATATATCCTAAGGTGGGTGCACAACTGATTGAAAGGCCATATTAAAGACTAGTTATCAATGGCTGCTTGTCAAAGTGGGAAGGTGCATCAAATGGGGTCCCAGGGTGTCAGTCTGGGGTCTGATGCGACTCAATATTTTCATTCGTGATTTGGACAATGGAATGCTGTGTAGGCTTGTAAACTCTGCAGGTGACACCAGGTTGCAAGTTTATCAATCCAAATGACCCTGAGAAATCAGAGAATTGGTTTGAAATCAACACAAGTACAGTGAATAAAGACAAGTACAAAGTAATACTCATAGATGGGGGAAAATCAAACGCCCAGCTGCAGAATGGGGAATAACTGGCTAGGAGGTAGCATGGCTGGAAAGGCTCTGGGGGTCATAGCGCATCACATATTGAATGTGAGCCAATGTTGCGATGCCATTGCGAAAAAAGCTGATATCATTCTGGGGCGTACGAACGGGAGTGTTGTATGTAGGACATAGGAGGCAACTGTTCTGCTCCATTTACCATTAGGGAGCCTTAGCTGGAGCCCTGTGCCCATTCGGGGTGCCACACCTTAGGAAGATGAGGACACACTGTAGAGAGTTCAGGGGAGGGCAATGAAAAGATAGAAGGTTTAGCAAATCTGACCTGGGAGGAAAGGTTAAAATAACTGGGCATGTTTGAGAGAAGACAACTGAGGCGGGACACCTGATAAACGTTCCAATGTGTTCAGGGCTGGTATAAAGAGGACAGGGATCAGTTGCTCTCCATGCCCATGGAGGGTAAGACAAGCAGCAGCGAGGGAGATTAGGGTTAGAAAGTTTAGCCCAATATCTAAGTACAAGGCAAGCTGGACCCTGGCTTCCAAGGGAGGCTGTGGAATCCTCATAACAGGTGGCTTCTAAGATCACTGGACAAACACCTGCCAGGCTAAGGTTTATTTGGCCCTGCCACCGGGCAGGGGCTACACTTGATGACTTCCTGAGGTCTCTTCCAGCCCAATATTTCTGTGATACTATGACTGTGGGCCTTCCCATGTCATGAGCTCAGTGCGAAAAATCGTGCTCTCCAGCAGCAAGGGGCTGCCTGGTGCCCCCTGGAAAGCACACCCTTACTGAACAATCCTTTCACAGGCGTCTGTGACATGGGACCAGTCCCCCCTCCTCCATCCCGGGACACAGGTAGTTATGCAAAGGTGAAGAAGGCGGTGTAGGAAAGACGACTTGCTCTTGAGAGTATAAACTCCCTGTGCACACACTCTGGGAAAACGAACGGGGGAGGCTGCTGATAAGCCAATAATAAACTGGCGGCAGGAGCTAATCAGCTTCAATCCGGCAGAAAGACAGCTGCTGGCACCACCTTCAGCTACGTGCAGCTCGCCCTGTGGGCAGTCAGCTTCACCCTACCACGCATGGCCCAGCCCGCCTGGCCGTGTGCAACAAGCGGAGGAGACGTGCCTGGATTTGGCCTCGGGGCTTGCCATGACCTCCCTGGCAGCCGCAGCAATTACCCAACTTATTTTCGATTGCAGGGAGGGTAAAGCCTGTCTTCTCCGAAGGGTGGTGAATGTAGCCACTTGGAGAAACCTCCTAGAAAACCGGGACATTAGACGGACCAGACAGAGGTCATCTAAGGGGATGTTTGCAAAGCACTTGAAGGTGGGATCCTAGCGGGAGCAGGCACACCCAACCTAGCTAGCATGGGCACCGAACGTACGGTATACACGGTGGCACCCTGGCAGGCTTGCATTCCCCCTGCTAGTCCATGCTGAAGCCTGTGCTATCAGGTCTCCACTATTACTGCTACCCTGGCTAGTTAGAGGAGAGAGAACACAGGGATTCTTACAGTCACACCTCCCTTGCAAGGCAGACAACCCTCAGTGGTTTCCACTTACCCGGTCCCCTTGCATAAGAACAATCCCTCTCTTTGCTGTAGCATTTCCCCTCCCAAAGCGCTTTACAGACTATACACTATGCTCCATGTATCCAGGGTCTTCCACCGGAAGGACCTCAGAGCACTTTAACAGCTAAGCATCACCTCTTCCCTGTGGGTTAGTAAAAGAGTATACCCAGAAGATTAAGGGGGGGGGGGCATCTCAGGTACAAAGAAATGAAGCAACCCGACCAGGACTGCACAATGAGTCAGTGGCGGAGCTGGGAACAAGGACCCAGGTCTCCCTGTCCCAGTTGTCTGCTCTAGCCACTAGTCTGCACGTTTTATGCACGGGGATCAGTTCAATGATTGCTGAAATGCAGCTACCTCTGGGGAGGAATGTAGCAGCCATTCTGTGCCCATAATGCAACAACTTTTGGGAAAGGCAAGGGAGGAATAACTTCCTCACAGTGATGTTAGGTGCAGTTTGCCAAACTGGAAGCTAGCCGGGACCCCAAGATTAACACTCAGACTTGTGTGAAAAGGCCATGGGAGTCTTACTAACCACAAGTAGCCAGAGCCTTGTTGTGGTATTTTCTGTAGCATCCACACCTACACATGCATCCTCCACAAGTCTAGCTGCTGCTGAGTGGCAAGGATGGGCGGGTCCAATCTGGGGCAGAACCAACGTGAGCTGCCACTCTACACAGCTTGTCCACAGGGCAAGGGGATCAGCCCTTTTAGAGAGGCGGGTTCGAGTTCACGGGAGGTGACCTCTGGGGACACAGAAAGGTCTCAGAAGACACCCAGTGGTACAGCCCAGGAAGAGATCGGTATGAGTAGTGCATGCAGACACCAGCCTCATGCCAGAGGCCAGGTCTCGGCATCCCATTGGTTTTCAGTCAGGGTCCTGGTCCAATGAGGAATCGGATGAAGCTATGCACGAGGGACGCCCCAGCCCACAGCCATGCACTGCACCTCGCTTCCATTACAAGCCATCTCCTCCCAGATTACCCTCACTGCTGGAGGCTGGGAGCTCTGGGCACGGATGCCCTGTGGGTGACACAGCAGCCTTCCCATCTATGTCTGTGCCTGAGCAGGCTCAGAGCCGCATGCTTCGGTCCCAACAAGCCACTCACAGCCCGTCATGCACAAACCCAGCTCCTGGTCTCACTGACCCTCATGGCAGCCTGAAGTAACCCCCTTTGGTCAAGCCCTCTAGACAGACACCAACAATCTACATCTAAATCTAGCGGCTGCTCCCTCCGTGTAGCATTGCCAAGATCTGCCCATGCAGGCAGCCAAAGTTCTGGCCTAAGCCCTTGTCGTCTTGCACCTTGACTCTCCGACCACTGCTCTGGCACTAGGGATGTTAATTGAATAGTCGAATTACCTCATGAATTCTTATTGGTTAGTCAACTATTCTATAGTCCCCAGGGGTGGGGCCGGCAGCAGAATGGGGTGCCAGGCGGGAGCTAGTTGGTGAGGGGAGCCAGTTTAAAAACCAGCTCCTCCTGCAAACCAGCTGCTTGTCGCCCTGTGCTGCTGCCTCTGATAAAGAGGCAGCAGCACAGGGTGGCAGCAGCCCCTGTCTGCGGGGGCAGGGTCTGAGCTCCCGGGCACAGTGTGAATCGGAACTGAGCCAGGCTGTTTGCCCACCCGGCTCCTAATACACTTTAAAAGCAGAGCCTCAGCGGGGGTAAGTCCTGGACTTGATGTCAGCCTGAACTGAGGAGGGCTTCTGGCCAGACTGATAAAAAATTTACTGGTGGGGAGGAGAGTGAAATGCGTGTAGCCTATAGCATTAACCTATATGCATTTGCGTATCGGTTAATTGACTATGTTATTACATATTATTAGTTTGGAAAAAAGAAGATTAAGGGGGGACATGATAGCGGTTTTCAAATATCTAAAAGGGTGTCACAAGGAGGAAGGAGAAAATTTGTTCCTCTTGGTTTCTGAGGACAGGACAAGGAGTAATGGGCTTAAAGTGCAGCAGGGGAGGTTTAGATTGGACATTAGGGGTGTGTCTAGACTACATGCCTCCGTCGACGGAGGCATGTAGATTAGCCAGATCGGAAGAGGGAAATGAAGCCGCGATTAAAATAATCGCGGCTTCATTTAAATTTAAATGGCTGCCCCGATCTGCCGATCAGCTGTTTGTCGGCAGATCGGGGCAGTCTGGGCGCGATGCGCCGACAAAGAAGCCTTTCTTGATCGACACAGGTAAACCTGGTTTCACGAGGCATACCTGTGTTGATCAAGAAAGGCTTCTTTGTCGGCGCATCGCGTCCAGACTGCCCCGATCTGCCGACAAACAGCTGATCGGCAGATCGGAGCAGCCATTTAAATTTAAATGAAGCCGCGATTATTTTAATCGCGGCTTCATTTTCCTCTTCCGATCTGGCTAATCTACATGCCTCCGTCGACGGAGGCATGTAGTCTAGACACACCCTAGGAAAAAATTCCTAACTGTCAGGGTGGTCAAATATTGGAATAAATTGCCAAGGGAGGTGGTGGAATCTCCCTCTCTGGAGATATTTAAGAACAGGTTAGATAGACATTTGTCAGGGATGGTGTAGACAGAGTTTGGTCCTGCCTTGAGGGCGGGGGGCTGGACTCGATGACCTTTCGAGGTCCCTTCCAGTCCTATTATTCTATGATTCTATGATCCCTATCCAGCGCTGCTCCCTTCACCGTCATTCAGCTCCACACCTCTTCCTGGCTTGTCCCCCCAGCTCTCAGCCCCCCGGCCCCTCGCTCACTGCATCAGACAAGCTCCTCGTCTACAAAGCTAAGGTCCTTCAGAGTCAGCCCTGCTTTGTCTGTCGTAGCCAATGGCGAGGTGGGTCCCATCTTTGCTCTGTCAACTCTTCTGCCATTGATTCCCCAAGTGTCAGATTCTCCTGTGATCTTCCGAAAAAACGTCTTCCAAAAGAAGCGAACTGCTTTTTCAGAAGATAGTGTCCACATTGAATGGATGCTCTCTTGCATGGAAGCTGTGATTGCTATGGACTGAGTGGCTACCAGGGCACCTGTGCTTTTTTCTCTTTCCTCTTCCCTGTCCACGCACGCCTGTTTCCAAAAGAGCTCTTTCGGAAAAAGGCTTCTTCCTCATAGAATGAGGTTACCAATGTTGGAAAAACCCTCTGTTCTTTCGATTTTTTGCCGAAAGAACGTGATTGCAGTGTTGACACAAGTGAAGTTTTTTTCGGAAAAACAGCCATTTTTTCAAAGAAAATCTCTGCAGCATAGACATAGACTGGGGCAGACAGTTATTAGTTCACTTGTTTGTACAGCACCTAGCACAGTGGGGGAAACCATCTTGGGAGGGGGTCTCTATTATACTAGCATCTAATCTGTCCTAGGAGGAATGTAGCATGTGGCCAGTCCGCGTTAGGATGCAAGGCAAAAGAGAGGAGGGTCCCCTGCATGCTAGGGACAAACAGAAGGGACTGGAGAGACTGAAGGTAGATCCCAGAGGTCCACTTAAGACTGTCATTCACTGAATCCATCTACCTGCTCTCTGGTGCACATTTCCCCCCCCCCCCCACACACACACCCTGTCCTACTGGACCAGATGCTCTGGTCTCCCCGAGTAAAGGCACAGAGTTGGGGGAACAGCACCCCAGCAAAGTAACACAGATGCTGAAACAGCTCAGTTCTGAGAAAGCTCAACTACAGGGACTTGTCAGCACCCAGGACCACAGCCCTCCAAAGGGACCAAACCCCAAATAAATCCGTCTTACTCTGTATCCAAGTTTTACACAGAAAAGGCTCATAAGTTTTATCCGTGAGAGAGGGAGATGCACAGCCATTGCTCTCCCTCACTCCCCCCAGGTAGCAGTTATTTACACTGGGTTTGATAATAAACAAATGTGTTATTAAGTATAAAAGAGTAGGATTTAAGTGGCTGCAAGTGAAAACAAACAGATCAAAGCAAGTTACTAATCGAAAACAAACAAACACGCCAGCTACGCCTAATACATGAAGAGAGATTGTTACAAATGTGTTTCTCAGCCTAATCCTTATTCCAGGTAAAATCCTTTAAGTCAGAGCTGATCTTTCCTCTGGCTGGGTCTAACAGCTTCTCGTGTATTCTCCTAAGGTGGGGAGACACTTTTCAGAAGTCAGCGGAAGAAGGTCACTGATTGCTTCCCCATCCTTAAATAAGATTTTCCCCAGGGTGGGAATCCTTTGTTTCAGTCTCCCTATCCCCTATGGAAAAATACCAGATTCACAATGGATTCCCATACCAGGCAGCATGATCACATGTCTTTGTAGGACCAACCACAGCTTGAGCTTACAGGAAAAACAAAACCATTTACAGATCATTGCCTTGAGCACCAGGCCATTAAGTCCCTTAGGTACCACCAATGGCTTTCACTAGAACTTCTAGATTAATAAGCAGGTTTACACTTCATATTTCTAACTCACTTCACATACAAGAATGATTCGTGCCCACAAATAGACTATATACATTAAGCATATATGAGTTCTATACCTTCATACTCCGAAACATATGTCCATAAGAATATGGGGGCACAGTGTCACAGGAGGCATTTGCCTTTCCCCCTTTGACTGGCACGGAGGAGATCATATATGCACTGAGCCTTGGGAATGTACGCGACATTTAGGATCCAAGGTACTGGGGATAACAATTATCTGGGAGATTTTTCCCCTTTCGTTTTTACAGGAAAACCAGCCACACAAAATCCATGTTTAAAAGGTAGATGCTGAAGATCTGTTCCACACTTTTCTGCCTTTGCCAGCACTTTCTGGAAACTCGATTAAGATGGGGGCAGGGAACAATGGGAGGAGAGGACAGATTGGCAAAGCAATCCTGATTACTAAGCCAAAATGTTGGGCAACTCCCGTGCTGGCTAATACACAACCTGAGGCATGATTCCTGCTCCCTTCCTTGCCTGATCCCAATAGGAATCAAGGTGAACTCTCCGGGGCAGAGCAGGAAAGCAAACATGCGGCTCATTGAATAAGACCAACACCCGAGAGAACAATGAAAGGAAAGAAAACGTGGAAAGCCCCATCCCCATCCGCGCAGCTGGAAACGTGCAGCTCGCACACTTCTCGACCTGATGGGGGATGCAGCGCCACTGCACAAAAGTTATTTCATTGCCAAAATCTCTGCCTCCATCCGATCACGCCCCACAGCTCTGCTGGATTTCGGTCCCCATGCCCATAAACCATGCCCAGTTGGAGCCCCACGGTCCATTAAGGCCTGCTCTATACTGGCCAGGGAATCCGCACTAGCACCTTTCTGGCAAACCTCATTGAATCAAGCACCATTCTCACTAGGAAGAGACAATGGGATGCCTTACCCAGAGCAGATGTGGAATCTGATACCAAGCCTGGTACTGATGAGGGGGCGTGACCAAAAAGGAGTTGCAATGTTCTCAGTGAAACATACCAGCTGGATTTCTCTCTCCCCCTTGAGCAGTGCTCCCTGTAAGCTGGGTGCTTGTGCAGCCACTCAGGAGAGATTCCAATACCTCTCAGCTGATTAGCCAAGTGCCCACAGCTAGATTTTTGTTTCAATGGGTGGTGCACATTTGCACATGCTCTGGTGCACATAGACACATTATTCTGCACATAGTTCGAAAAGATTTGAGGGAATAGTGACCCTAACCCTTCCCCTCATCCATACATTCAGAAGTGAAGCTCCTGTGCATGGGTGAGAGATCAATTAGACACTGGGCAAGACAAGAGGAGGGTACGTGATAGGGAACCATCCTTTTCTTTCCACACATAAGGTGTCAGAAGATGGACCAATGGTCTGATCCCACCGGGCAGTGAGCAAGATGCCTGACTACTCAGACTAGAGACCATCCCTTGTTAAATCATTTTGGAGCCAGCGCAAGACTTATATTACCGCGAGGGCTTCTCTGCTTGCACGAGGTGCCTGAAATCATGGCTTAATCGCTAAACAGGCTCTGGGAGTCAGCCGGGTCAGAGTGAAGACCCCTTCTCTACAGACCAAGAGGAGACAGGAGGAAGGGGGAAGCCCCCCTCCCAGTTTACCCCCTTCTGCCTTACTGACAAACTCACAAATGCCTCAGCCAAATTCCCTGGCTGCTTGGGGACATTTCAGCAGGAGGGAAGTCCCACCCCTACAGAGGCTGCAATCTTCAGTCCTCACCCTCCCTTGGCCCCTGCTGAGATGGAAACAGCTGGGAAAGTCTTTAGGTGGGGGAGCCAGGCAGTTCCTTCAGAGATATGAAAGCTCCTTTCCCAGCTGGTTAGGGAAACACTTTACTGGCGAGTGAAGTCACCCACTCTGCTAGGATCCGGCCAGTCCTCTCCCCAGGATATGAACTCAGCAGCGATTTATTTGTATAGGGAAGAGGTGGACCCTTTTCCACTTCCCCATCCTTCCGAAAGGACAGGACACCTCCCAAAGCGGGAAGAGATCCGTGTGATAGGAAAACTGGCGGCTAAGCTCAGCTCCTGGCTGCCAACAGCAGCTCCTGTCTGCTTAAAGGACAGTTCATTGGCTGTATCGTGGGTGTGGGAAAGCTACCTGTCTGTATGTGGCCCAGTCTTTGCTCCCCTCCCTCCCCCCCCCCCCCCCCGTGAAATAATGGACAAATCCCAAGAGAAAGAAATCACTGAATAGCCAGGGAACATGGAACCACAATCCCCCTGCAGCACCAGCTGTTAGCTAAGCATTTGAGCCAGTCTCAACAAAAGTCCTCCAGAATTAGTCAGTTCAGCTTGGATATTAATATTGCCCCAGGGAAAAGGGCCATAAAATATTTTGCTAAACCTCAAAGTGCCTAGGCAAGAGAAAATCATTGGGGGCCCTCACATGGATAGGAGCGAGGCCTGATTTTATCTTCCTGTAGGCCAGACCAAGCAAACAGCACGTGAATGTGGTCTGCTGATATTAAACAGGGAGGGCAGTGGAACATTGATGAGGGCACAGAATTAATACAAAGAGACTTAGAGGGATTAGACACACGGACAGAGAATAAACAGAAGCAGATTCGATTTGGAAAAAATTGCAAAACAGCAGCATCTGGGGGGAACCAATTCAACAGGCAGATATTTAACGAGAAGAAGAAACCAGGGAAGCAGGATGCTGATTGAAAGGACGACCAGGGAGCGGGACAGCAAATGGGGTGGGATGTTCAATGGCTCTGGAAAAGGCCAGTGTAATACTAGGCTTCATCAGCGGAGCAGGGAGGGGGACCACCCCGCGCTATACAGCTCTGCAGCAGCCACCCCAGAGACATCACTTGGGCAGGGCTGGGCACCTCCTTCCCGGAGGAGTACTGGCTAAGGGGAGTGAGTTCAGAAAAGAGGGACAAAAATGATCGGGGGTTGGAGGGAGGTTCACAAGGGAAGACAGAGAGTTAACCTGATTCACTTGTCTCAGCACCGATTTGGGAAGGGGGGTGGGGATCCCAAGGAGGAGGGAGGATCATTTTCTGGGCCCAATGGGGAGCTATGGGATGACATGATGAAAGGACGGGCTGAGGCTGAGCATTGGGAAAGGTTTCCCCTGGGTGAGATCTGAGCATTTCCCCATCACCGCTAATGTCTCCGAAACATGGACTCAGACCTACCCCTGGAGCTGCAGCTCAGGGTGTTAACACGGGGGCTGATGACACAATACCCAGGCGCAGCAGTAAAAGGTGAAGGACAGAGGGGGCTGCCATGGCTCTGACGCACCTGGGCTAGATTAGCTTGTGTTGCAACATCAACACAGGAGCCTGCTGCCATTAGTGCATGGCAGCCCCGAACTAGAAGGGGGAGGAGGGCTCTGCCCCCTGGAGCGGTTACTTAACAGAGGCATCATGTAGCCGAGAGAGCGTGAGCACGGGGCCAGGAGCTGGGAACCCAGTTCTAATTGTGTCTGTCGCTGGCTTGCTCTGCAGGCCTGGGGAACCTAAGGCCCAGGGGCCACTTTTGGCCCTCAGCTTGCCTGGATCCGGTCCCCGAGATTCGAGGCTCCCCTCCCCGGTATTGAGGAGCCAGTGCTGGCACTGCAGCCCTGTAGCGGGGCTAGAGCTGGGGGGAGCCCCAAGCTTCGCAAGCTGGAGGTCAGGCAACCCTGGGGCTGGATCTGACCCATGGACTCTGCCTGGCAGGGGCAGGAAGCGGTTCCACAGGCTGCCGCTCCATCTCCCCCCAGCTGGGGAAACGGCAGTGCGGACCCCCCCCACACGCCCAGTCTACAGCCTGCCCCTTCATCCCCCCTTTCATCCAGACCCCACATCCCCATTCTGCTCTTGCACCCTCCCAGACCCACTAACCCCCAACCCTCTCCTGTACCCTCCCACCCAGATCCCAAAGCCCCAAGCCTGCTTTCCAGCAGCCACCTCCCACACACCGAACCCCTCAGTTTTGGCTCCATCCCAGAGCCTTGGGGGCCCACAAAATCTACTAGTCTGGGTCCCCCTAGGCTCTGATAGGTGAGGGGAATATGGAGAGTATCTTTCTGCTTCTTAGTCGGGAGCTACGTCAGTGAAGTGGGGGCTTTTTTGGCTTCCCATTTTTGTGTGCCCCCTAACTGATTTTTCTGTGGGACAGCAGCTCCCAACCCAAAAAAGTCCCCCCCCCCCCCCCCGGTCTACAGACTTAGGTAAATCTCCCTTCACTTCAAAGATGGGGGGGGGGGGGAATCTTATCATTATTTCTCCATTGATAGAATCTGGAGGCTGCAGCAGGGTTCAGAGCCCCACTGTGCCAGACAGGAAAGAGGGGAGACAGGCCCTGCCCTGGGTGGCTTTCAGTTTACACCAGACATGCACAAGATGGGAGGGGGCCCAGGCCGAGCCGTGCAGGGACATGCTCAAGGTCACGCGGCGGCTGAGTGCTGTTTTTAGGTTTCGCTCTCCTTGGAGTTCCTGGCGCAGTCCTGGGTGTGGGTGAATCGGGAGCAGCTCTCTCTGCACTCACTCCTATCACCTCTCCGCACCCATGGCCCCTGGTGGGGCAAGCTGTCTGGGATGGAGGGCTGACCTCCACCACTGCTCCCAGCCTGCAGCCCTACGCGTTTAAAAATACCTCACAGATGCCTTTCCTGACCTCTGACCTCCCCAGGCTTCTCCTCTGACCAGCCAGTCTGGCTCAGGAATGTGCTGCCCTGGACTCGGGCTCCCTGCAATCCAGTCAGGGGATGGGAAAGGGCTAATCTGACGCAGTTGATAAGGAGATTCCCAGAGGAAAAGGGAGGATTAATGCACCTAGAAAGATCCACGCCCGGGGGAGGCTACTGCCTCTCTTTGGGGCTGGTGGCACCCAGGCAAAACAACCCCTTATTTTCTAAGGCCCGCTTCAGGCAAGCAACGC
Source organism: Pelodiscus sinensis (assembly GCF_052426305.1). NCBI lineage: Eukaryota > Metazoa > Chordata > Testudines > Trionychidae > Pelodiscus > Pelodiscus sinensis. The sequence continues at coordinate 18,812,363 of NC_143071.1, forward strand.
ACAGTGAGGGGCCGGGAGCAAAGCCCAGATCCGAACAGCTCCAGGGAAACTTGGGATTAAACTCTGCCCCTTTGCCCCGTCTCTGCTGGGGACTGAACCAAAACTCCAGAAGGGAACAGCCCAGCACTCTGGGCTATTTGGGACTGAAAATATGCAGCCCGAGCGCCAGCGCCTCAAATCCACCCACCATCAGGAGGGGCGGCGGCAGCAGCTTGGTGTAGGATTCAGTGGGGCACAGGAGGGTCTGGAGCTCCCAGCACAGAAGGGACTCAAAGGTATGTCAAGGGCGGGAGGCAGTAAAATATTCTTTGTAACAGTCTCTCTCCCCCTCTCTCTCCAGTGCAAACAGGATCAGGAATGGCTCTCAAACGGAACAGTGAGAAGTGGGCAACCGTGACCATCGTTCCTCCTTGCTCCCCTCCCCGAGATGGACCTACAGAGGTGGGAGCGGAGCAGAAATGTCCTCTCTGCTTAACACTGCCCCTGCCAGGGGAGACAGGAACAGAAAGGGCAGGGGGTGAGAGGCAGGCAGGGAAGGAAAGCACCCCCGAGGGGCAGTCTGGGATTAAATGGAAAACTCGCCAGCACTCTAAGGGTGCATCTACACAGCATCATAACTCGAAATAAGATACACAGGTTGAGTGATGCAAATCACGTATCTTTTTTCGAGGCTATTTCGAAATACCTTATTTTGTTATTTGGTCCACACAGCACCGAATTTCGAAATACAGCGCTAGTCCAACACGTCCCGTACTCCTTGTAGAATGAGGTTTACAGGGATGTCGGAATAGCTAGCCCGAAAGAACGGGCTAGCTGTGATGACATGGGTAGCTATTTCAGGATATCCCAACATAGCGTTGCCCTGTAGATGTACCCTAAGAGATCTTCCCATGCCTACCCCTGGGGTCAATTCAGGCCCTTGGGGGCAGGATGGAACAGTCCTGAGGAGAGAGAACTGGAGAGGAAAAAGACATAGGCCAGTGCTCCAGGGAAGAAAGGAACCACTGGGCCAGCTACTTCCTTGGGATAACCAGAGATCCAGCGGGACTGGAGCAGCAATGCAGTTCACATCATCCCCAGGGTTTACCTGCATCTGGAGAATTCCCACCCCCACCCCACCACACACTGCAGATGAGAACCTGCTTCCAGCTGCAGCAACCACCCCACTTAGGCGTCGCTGGCTTTCCACCAGTGTAACAGGGCAGAGTTTGGCCCAGGGCTAGGGAGCTCTCAGTCTGGGGGTTCCTCCCTCCCTCCTTGCTGTTTTGCAATGCCAGCATGTCTAGTCTGCAGGACTGTTCAGAAACAGTCAATCAGGATTAGGCACCCTCCCTGCCGCTCATGCTCTTCGGGGGGACTCAGCAAGGACAGCCACCCCAGAACTGACCATGCCATCTACCTCCTTCCCTGGGAACCCTGCCAGCCCCGCAGATCCCCACCCCTGGAATGCAGCCAGAGGGGTCTGAGCTGAACCAGCCAGCCCCTCCGCCCCCCTCACTTCTGGGAACTCAGCCAGAGGAGCCTCAGCAGAACTTCTAGGTGCCACCTCCAGCCCAAGCAAGTAGCCAGGGCTGGCTGCACAGGACCGTACCCCTGGAGGTCCCCTCCCAGCAGGCCAGGAGTGAGTTCTGGAAGCTGAGGGGAAGATCTAAGGGGCAGGGAATGAAGAGGCAGGATGCTTAGCTGAGATGGGTGGGCAGAGCCCTTGGAAAGCCATTGGCTGCAGAGCGGTTTTCACCACCGAGCTTTGAGGGGTCTGGAAGATGCAGATTAGGGGACAGGAGTTTGCCTTTTGCTCTGTTCTCATTAGGGATGTTAGACAGTGGGTAATAGAATAGTTGAGTAACCACAGGAATTCTTATCGGTTACTCGACTGTTCTATAGTCCCCTGCCACCCTGCACTGCTGCCTCTGTATCAGAGGCAGCAGCACGGGGTGCCAAGTAGGAGTTGGTCCGTGAGGGGAGCCAATTTAAAAACCAACTCCCCGCTCAGTCCAGCTGCCTGCCGCCTTGCATTGCTGCCTGTGATAAAGAGGCAGCAGCGTAGGGTGGCAGCAGCCCCCGTCTTTGGAGGGTTGGGGGGGGGGGGTCAGAGCTCCACACAGACAGAGGCTGCTGAGGGCAGCTGGGACCCCCTGTGGACAGGGGCTATTTCACAGCAGCCTCCTCTGGACCTGCCCCCCATGCTGTAGCCTCTGATAGAGGCAGCAGTGGGGCAGGGCAGGCGGCACTATGGAGCCGGTGCTGAGGGGAACCAGCTTTTAAGCTGGCTCCCCCCAGCACTGGCTCCTGCTTCTCCCCCGCCCAGCCACTTGCTGCCTCCTGCTACAGAGGCAGCAAGGAAGGGCGGGAATGCAAGTAGTTGACAAGTTTAACCGATAAGCCTAGGTTTATCGATTAATCATATACTCGACTACCCATTTACATCCCTTGTTCTCATCACTCCAGCTGAGAATGGGGAGGAGAGTCTTTGCCTGTTTTGTCAGACAGGAAAAACCTCTGGCACACAGGCGCGTGCATGGTGAGGGTGGAAGGGATCCTAGTTGGCCAATGGCCTAAAGCAGGAGGCTACCTGAGACCTTCCCCAAAGGGGGTGCTTTGGCCCTGGGACTGTAGCTACACCCAGCAAGGGCAAACCCCAGATGTGCGGTACTGATGCGAGTAACAGCAGAGGCTAGTGGGCAGAACATCTGTCAGCCCCGTCTGAATCCCAGCCACAGCCTTCCCCTCACTAGGCTCCCGGGGGGGGGGGGGGGGGGAGAAATCTCACACCTTCCCACAGTTCCTTCTGGGTGCCCTCCATCAACCTGCAGTTAGTGTCCGCCAAGGACCCCCCCCTCCCTTCTGTGGGGGGAGGGAGGCCAACACAACCATCCATTTTCTCTGTGAGGAACAGGAACCCAGCTTGGCCCAGCATGCTGTGGCTATCAGGCGGGAGGATGGGGGTAGGCGCACTGGGAGGCAGGGGAGCTGAAGTGCTGAACAGATGCAAGCTGGAGATGGGATGACAGGAGAACACAGGGAGGTGCCAGCACCACAGGTCCAGGGGGGAGGAACCCAGAACGAGAGTCCTAGGTCCCCCCCTTCGCCCTCAAACACCTGACCCAAAGCCCACTGGAGTCAGTGGCAAGATGCCCAGTGACTGCAGTGGGCTTCGGATCAGTCTCTGCTGGTTTCTGATTGCACAGACTGGTCCCCCACCCCCCGGCGCCATTCATCTCACGCTCCCCGAGGGACGCTGCACTCGGCTGGCCTGCACCTTCAAGGCCCCGGGGCTGCACTTGCCACAATTGTTCTGGGCCATGCTCGGCCTCCCTCCCGGCCAAACACCTGCTGCCTCAGGGAGGGGGAAGGAGATTTTATTAGGTTCCCCTCATTGTCCAGCCTCTGCTTTCCTGTTCCATATGCTGTGTCCTGGGCTGGCCATCTGTAGGAAGGGCCGGCAGCTGCCTGGCGACCAGCTGGGGATGAGGTGATGGTGGGAGGGGACCACAAAGTGAGTGGTACATCACAGACAGTTGCTGATGTACAGACAGGTTGGAGGTATCGGAACGAGGCCCGGCTGGAACAATAGCTGGGGCGTGGGTGTGTGCAGAAGCCAGAAACACCCCCTCACACTAACCTCCAAGCCAGTTCCTTCCCAACAGCTCAGCAGACCCACCCTCTTGCAGCCAGGAGGAGGTGGAGGAACACAGCACCACTTTGCATTTCAATAGCTCTTCGCAGCCCCCCACAGCAGCACCCAATCCATAGGCCCTGAATCTGTGGGTGCTTTGGGGCTGGGGCACCCGGGGGGGAAATTAGTGCAGCTTGGCACCCCCCTCCCCTCTGGATATCTCTCCTGTTGGTGGCCCTGCACTTTGCAACCTCCCTCCCAGCTGATTCAAGGGGTTCAAGCTCTGGGAGGAAGTGAGGGAGGGAGGGTAAAGAGGCAGGGTGGGGCAGGGTCTTGGGGAAAGAGTGAAGTGGAAGCAAGGACCGGAACAGAGCGGGAGGGTTGAGCCTGGCAAAATGAGAAGTTGGTGCCTATGACCCAAACCCCTATTAAACCCCACCATGCGCCGCTGGATTAGCAGCTCCTCCTCTCCTCACCTTTTGCTGATGGGTAAACTGAGGCACGGAGGGGGGTTCAGGATGCTGCTGAAAGTCAACGACAGAATCAGGGAAAGAACCCAAGGGGCCTGACTCCCAATCTTATGTTTCAACTCTAATAGCAGGCTGCCTGGGTACATGCTTCCCTGCCCAGGGAGCAGAGCACCGCCGGAGAGCAGATGCCCCGTCAGACACAGGGACTCGGGCTCAGTTACATCCATGTAAAGCAGGGAGGGTTATGATGAAACTGCTGGTTGGGCAGGGACTGCGGGCCGGGATTCCCTTCCCACCTCAGCCTGGTATCCCAGATTGGACACAGGCCTGGGGCCACCTCCTAACACCCACCCACCCTGCCCTGCCCTGCCATTGCAGGTTGCCTTCTCCATAGGTCAGTGCCTCCCTCCCCCCCCCGCCATGGCTCCTGCATGCCTGTGTAGGGCTGACGTTCACTTTCCTGGCTTCAAGCCTGGGTTTCGGGGAATTCCTTTGCTCCTTTGGTGTAGCTGGGCCTGCTCACATTTCCGCTCCTCCACAGGAAGCTCTGACAGCGCACAGGCATCTCCACTGCCCAGGAGGAAATTTAGGCCTCCATCGTGCATTCAGTGTCTTCCGTGGGGTGCACGTCAGACCAGCTGCACAGACCAGATCACGGATTGGGCCAGGCAGGAAGATTGTGTGGACACCAGCCCGCCCAAGGGGTGTAGTTTGCCCTACTAGAGCCCCAACAACTTGGGAATAGAGGAGAACCAAGTATGGGTCAGGCTATTATTGGGCAGCAAAGGAGAAGGTGGCCAACAACTGGGCAAATGGGAGTTACTTTCTCCCACCATCCGTGCTCCATGCTCAGATTGTGGACTCTACTGGGTGGGCATCAGTGGCTTAATAACTACCCCTTCCAGGTTAGAGAGAACCCCAAATCCTGAGACTAAACCCCAAAATGCTTTGGGTTTGCCAAGGCCATCCTCCACAGTTCAATAACTAAGCTGATTTCTATCACATCACTCCCCCGACTGCCCACGGCAGCCTCTTTTCCACTGGAGTACTTCTCATATGAAGAGAAATTAAAAAGACTTGGACTTTTCAGCTTAGAAAAGAGGAGACTAACGGGGGGGGGGGGGGGGGGGGTATGATATAAAATCACGCCTGGTGTGGAAAAAATGAATAAGGAAAAGTCATTTACTTATTCCCACAGTAGAAGAACAAGGGGTCAGCAAATGAAATGAATGGGCAGCAGGTTTAAAACAAACAAAAAGGAAGTTTTTCTTCACTCAGTGCAGAATCAACCTGTGGAACTCCTTGCCAGAGGATGTGTTGAAGGGTTCAAAAAAGAGCTAGACAGATTCATGGAGGTTAGGTCCACCAATGGCTATTAGCCAAGATGGGTAGGAATGGTGTCCCTAGCCTCTGTTTGTCTGTAAATGGGGGACAGGAGAGAGATCACGTGAGGATAGCCTGTTGTGTTCCCTCCCTCTGGGGCATCTGGCATTGGCCACTATCAGCAGACAGGACACTGGCTTTGGTTGGGATGGACCTTTGGTCTGACCCAGTATGGCCGTTCTTATGTTCTCAGAGCTGGCAAGGCCTCTGGTCAGCAGGCTGACTTGTGAGGCAGGTCCCTGGAAGATGTGGGAGTATGGAGGTGATGAACCAAATTTAGGCTGCTAGCTAAGAGATTAAAGTCCAGGACTCCATGGGAGCAGCCTCTGAAATGCTGCCAGTTTCATGAGGAGGCTCAGACAGACAGAAGTGCAGGGTCTCAGTCCATGGATGAGACAATGGTGTTTGGAAGAGAGATTTAAATTTATTAGGAACTAGGGAACCTTTTGGGAAAGGAAGAGCCTATCCAGGAAGAATGGACTCCACCTAAACCAAATCGGAACCAGATTGCTGGCATGTAAAATTTAAAGGTCATAAAGGAGTTTTTAAACTAAAGGCTGGGGGAAGCTGACAGGTGCAGAGGAGCACATGTTTCGGACAGACACATTCCTTTGGAGAGGATTTATTGAAGGATACTCTATAGCCTAGTAAAGAGGAGAAGATACAAGTTGATGAAGAGAAATAGTCAAACAAAAAGGAATCCCCTTCAGCTGCATCACACAGAGGCAGACTCACTATGGACAGATTTTGTACGAGGCTTATGTACAAATGCTAGCGTCAAAATACCCACATGGGCGAACGAGAGTGCCTGGTATTAAGCGAGAATATCCATATAAAAGGCATCACAGAAACTTTTGGAATGATAATTAATAGGACTAAATAATATATAGGAATGACAGAACAGATCATGGCTGGGAGGAGAGGAGCCGTCTATGTGAAAGAAAACAAAGACAGTAAAAATCTTAAATGAATCAAAGTGTATAATAAAGTCTCCATGGATAGACATTCCTTCTTGAATAGTGAGAGGATAGTCTCAGGAATATACTACCAACCCCTGGACCAGGATGGTGACAGTAACTGTGAAATGCTCAGGGAACTAGAGAGGCTAGAAAAAACCACCACCAAAACAAACAAACAAACCGGTAATAATGGTGGATTTTCAACTAGCCCCACATTGACTGGGCACATGCCACCTCAGGACAGGATGCAGATACAATGTTTAGACACTATTTAATTACGGCTTCTTGGACCAGCTAGTCCTGGAACCCACAAGCAGGGAGGCAATTCTTGATTTAGTCCTAAATGGCACACAGGATCTGGTCTAAGGGGTGAACCGCTCAGCAAGAGTGACCATAATGTAATGAAATGTAACATCCTCACAGGCGGAAAAATACCAAAGAGACCCACCATGGTAGCATTTTAACTTCAAAAAGGGGATCTACACAAAAATGAAGACGTGAGTTAAATGGAAATTAAAAGGAACGTCCCTGAGTGAAATGCCTGCAAATTGCATGGAACTCTTTTTAAAACACCATCAGAGGGACTAAAACTAAATGTGTACCTGACTAAAGAAACCCAAGCAGCAAGAGGAGAGGGCTATAAATGTCACCATGACTAAACTAGAGAATGAAAAAAGGTGGTGAGAGAGAAAAGGATATCTTTTAAAAACTGGAAGTCAAATCCTACTGAGGAACATAGGAAGGAACAAATTCTGTCAAGGGAGAAAGTATAATTAGACAGGTCAAAAGAGAGTTTGAACGGCAACTATCAAAAGGCACAAAAACAAACTGTGTTTTTTAACACAAGTCCATCAGAAGCAGGAAGCCTGCCAAACAATCATCAGGGCCACTGGATGATCAAAGTGCTAAAGGAGCCATTAAGGAAAAACTAAATGAATTCTTTGTGTCAGTGTTCACTGTAGAGGACATAAGGAAGATTCTCACACCTGAGCCATCATTTTTACATGAGAAATCTGAGGAACTGACCCAGAATGAACAGTCAACAGAGGAGGTTTTGAAACAAATTGATAAATTAAACAGTAATAAGTCACCAGGATCCAATGGTAGTCACTGAAGCGTTCTGAAGAAATAAATATGAAACTGCAGGGCTACTAGATGTGGTATGTACCTGTTGCTTAAATCAAGAGGTACACAGTGAGGTAGGAAAGTTTGCAGATCATACTAAATTACTCCAGATAGTTAAGTCCAAACCTAACTGCAAAGATTTACAACTGGCCAACAAAACGGCAGCTGAAATCCAATATTGATAAATGAAAAGTAATGCACATTGGAAAACATAATCCCAACTATAGATACAAAACAATGGGATCCAAAATTAGTTGTTGCCACTCAAGAAGGAGATCTGGGAGTCATCATAGATGGTTCTCTGAAAACACCTGCTCAATGCACAGTGACAGTCAGAAAAGCTAATAATATTAGAAAGCATTTAGGAAAGGGATAGATGATAAGATGGAAAATATCATGCCAGTATATAAATCCAGATCATAATGCCAGTATATAAATCTACCTACATCTTGAATACTGAATGCAGTTTCTGTGGCAGATTTGGAAAAAGTACAGAGAAGGGAAACAAAAATGATTAAGGGTATGGAACAACTTCCATATAGGAGAGATTTAAAAGACTGGGACTGTTTGGCTTAGAAAAGCCATGTTTACAGGGGGGATATGATAGAGGTCTATAAAATCATGACTGGTGTGGAAAAAGGAAAAGTTATTTACCTATTGCCATAATGCGAGAACCAGGAGTCACCCAATGAAATCAATATGCAACAGGTCTGAAACAAGTCTAAAAGGCCTCTTCTTCACACAACACACAGTCAATCTGTGGAATTTGTCAGGGGATGTTGAAGGCTGAAAGTATAATTGGGGCTCAAAAAAGAATTAAATATATTCATGGAGCATAGGCCCATCAATGGCTATTTGCCGAGATGGTCAGGGATGCAACTCCAAGCTCTGGGTGTCCCTACACCTCTGACTTGGACTGGACCACTGGGGATGGATCACTCCAGAGCTGTCTTGTTCTGTTCATTTGATGCAACTAGCATTGGCCACCGTCGGAAGACCAGATATTGGGCTAGAGATGGACCATTGGTCTCACTCAGGCTACGTCTCCACTACAAAAACCCGCGGAGCATCCACACCTCAGTCAATCCACAGAACAGAGGGCTTTTTGGGGTGTAGGTAAACCTCCTTCTACAAGGCATAACCCTTTTTTGCGCTACAGCTCTTGAGCAAAAAGGACGCTCCACAGGGGTTTCTTGTGCAAAAAGAGCCTATTCGAAAAAACACAAGTGTGTTGATGGCCATTCTGTGAATGGTCATCAGAGCTTTCTTGCACAAGAGCGTCCATGCAGTGTGGAAGCTTTCTTGCGCAAAAGCGCATCCCAAAAGCAATGCCCTTTGAGGTGTGGACGCACTTTTGCACAAGAAGTTTTTGCGCAAGAACTCTTCTGCAAGGCTACGTCTACACTACGAGTTTTCTCGGCAACAAATATGCTAATGAGGGACTCATTTGCATGAGTTGCAATCTCATTTGCATATGTTCTGCTGATCCATTTTTGCGCTGGGGTTTTTGTGCAAAAACAAGCAGTGAGGATGTTTTCATTTTGAGCAAAAACCCCTGTTCCCGCAAGATCCTTATGCCCCAAAAAAGGAGGTTTACCGAGTTTGTGGGAAAAGGGGTTTTTGCGTAAAAAGAAAACGTCCACACTGCTTGTTTTTGCGCAAAAACCCCAACTCGAAATGGATCGACAGGAAATATGCAAATGAGATTGCTACTCATGCAAACGAGTCCCTCAGTAGCATATTTTTTGCCGAGAAAACCCATAGTGTAGACGTAACCTTGTAGAAGCGTTCTTGTGCAAAAACCCTGCAGCGTAGACATAGCCTCTGTGGGGCTGTTATGTTCAGATGGAAAGAGGAAGCAGGAATCTCTTGGTTTTTTTTAAGATCTCCACCAGTATGAAGGAGAAAATAAAAAGCCACTACAAGGAAGATCTGGAGACACCAGCTGTGTTCGGGAGACAGAGCCAAGTGGGCACATGAAATCAGGACTAAAGCACAGTAGGACAGCCAGACTGGCCTTAAAGATAAAGGCAAATTCTGCCTCATTCTTCCTCCATCCAACAGGAGCTGGCAGACAGCTAGCACTCAGCTTCTGCTTCCAGCAAGCAGCTGGTAACATGCCCCAACCCAAGCAGGGTTGCCAGATGGTTTCAACAAAAATACCGGACGCACTTGATATTACAACTTATTTCGAAAATACCGGACACTCCTATTTTCTCAATTTGTTTCCTGAACAGAAAGCTCAAATACTGGACTGTCCAGTTTAAAACTGGACACCTGGCAACCCTACACCCAGGGCCTATCCCCTACGGTGCCTGTACCTTGCATTGGGTCCTCTTTCCCACACACTGCTTCCTGGCCTGGGGTGCAGCTTCCTCATTCAGCCTAAAGTGGAGAAAGTCCCCAGCATGGGAGCCCTCGGCTCACTGCTTTACAGTGAGCAAACCAGTGGCGTCCTGCCCTTCCTCAGGCCCATTTATCCCTTGACTGCCAGCACTGCGGGAGGGGCCATGCAATGGCCTCACGGGAAATCCACGAAGGAAACTGCATCTGCCTCTTGCGGCCTCAGGCACAAACCAGACCCTGCCTTTGTACAGGCCCTTTCTTCCAGGGTCTTATGGAGCTGCATCAGCAAGAGCCACTGCTAGGGTTACCAGATGGTTTCAAAAAAATACCGAACACACTTGATCTCAGAGGGGTGGGGGGGAGACCAGCCAGGAGAGGAGTGGGGCTGGCAGGGAGGGGGTCGGGGGGAGCAGGGCTGGCCCAGGTGCACGCAGATCCCGGGGTGCTGCCCATCCTGTGCACAGTCCCAGTAGGGCGCACGGGCAAGTCTGGCCCTGGGGATTCCATCCCGCCCTGGCTCCATCCCCCTCCTCTCTACTGTGTAGTTGCGTACTGCTTGGCTGGTAGACACGCAGTGTGACTCACGCAGTGTGAGGGCGTCTACCAGCCAGGCAGTACGCAACTACGTACGGATACTCATGATAATAATAAGACTTAATTAGAAAATACCGGACATTTCTATGTCCGGTATTTTCTCAATTTGTTTCCCAGACAGAAAGCTCAAATACCGGACTGTCTGGTTCAAAACCGGACACCTGGCAACCTGAGCCGCTGCGTCACAGGAGAAGCGGAAGAACCGAGCGGGTGATACGGATGCGCCAAGGCCACTGAGAAAGTCAGGAACAGAGAAACCTAGTCCCCGGGTTTCACAACCAAACTACCACTTGTTCCAGGCCCGCTGATCGGGGCGGGACTTGGGGGGACAGTTGCCTCTGGCCCTTTAAATCACCACCAGAGCACCGCACCATGTGCTCCATGCAGCTCAGAGGGTTGGGGGAGGGGGCGCTGCTCTCCGGCTGGCACTGAGGGCTGGCAACCCCAGCCCTGCCCCTTCCAGAAGCACAGAGCTGCCCCCCCAGCTTGTCCAGTGGCCCACAGAGGCTGTCAGCTCCCCTGCCTTGTTCCAATGGGAAAGGCCAGCCATCTGTGCACGGAGATGGTCGCCAGGCTCCCTCTGGCTGGGCCTGTTCCTCCTCCCTCCCCCCAGCTACAGACACAAAGTGTTAGGGGGGAGTAGTATGGGGAGCCTGGACTTCATGCTGCCCCTTTGTCCTTGCCCCCTTGCCTATCCCAGACCAGCTCAGCAGGGCTGGGACTCAAGCTGAGGCCTGCCAGCCCTGTGAGCCCCTGCCAGGAACCCGATCTGTTTACAGTTCAGGGAGCAGCGAAGGGGCTTGTTGAGGAATAGCCCCGGCAAGCCCGCGTCAGGCAAGAGGGCAGGCGCTTAGCACAGAAAAATCCGCCTGCCGCCTAGTCAGTGGATTGAATTCTCTTCCCCACGGTGGGGAGGGACAGTGGAGCGAGAACAGGGCTCAAAAGGGGGAACAACAGCGACAGGTCAATTTCACTCCCCTCCCTCCAGAATCATGGCCACCTTGTCTCGCTGGCTTCAGTGTCCTTCAGCCTGACTCCTGTGGCGGGGGGGAGGAGGAGAATGCCTCCAGACTGTCTAGCCCCCCCGGGCAGGATCTTCTGGGGTCTGCCCCAGCCACCGGCCCCTCTAGAAAGAGGGAGTTGACGGGCACAAGCCCTGAAAGTCACAGCCGTCCCCACAGCAATCCCAGGCTGGGGAACAGCGTGTGTGACTTGCACGTGTAGAGCCACCTGCCAGCTCCCAGCAGAACAAGGAAAATGATTGGAGGCCGAGCTCCCTCGCTGGATCACCAGCCAAGGCCCTTTCCCCCACTACAGGGACACGGTGACAGTTCACCTAGAGGGACAAGGAAACAGGCTCTGACTCAGCCCTGCCTTCTCAGGGCTCCAGCCAGGCACTGCTAGAAGGACAGAGAGGGGCTTGCTTTTGTGATCAAGCCAAGATGGAGCACAGACATAAACACATGGGGGGGGGGGGGGGGAAGAGTCCAGAAATACCCCTGGTTCCAGACTGGGGGTGCAGGGAACAGGAAAGAGAACAAAGAGGGACCTCCAAGATACCCCTCCATGTCTAATCCAGCAAGTGCTGCTAAATATAGACATGGAAACAGATGCGAGGGGAGACAGAGCTATGAGGTTATAAGGGAGAAATAGAGCATTAGCTCAGAGGCCCAGCAGTGCACAAGGAAATGGCAAGTTCCCTTCCTAGGGCTGAGATCAAACTCCAAGGAGCATGTTACTGCACACGCGCACGGACATGTGCCCCCACCCCCATCCTGCCTCCAGTCCTTGACTGGAGCTGTGGAGATGGCAAGTTAATACTAGCACCGTAAACATCCCGCTGCCTGCGAACAAGGATGCTGGGGGTGGGGAGTCAGTCCCCAGAGGCATCTGTTCTGTCTCTGAAATCCTACCCGCTTCCAAATGGGCAGCAAACGTTTCCTGGCAAGTGGGCCAGACCGGCACACAGATCAGTGACTCTGGGTCAGCTGGGCAAAAGCGCTTTAAATCCCAGGGCTGCGTGCAAAGGAGCCTCGCGACGGAGGTAACAGAGGGGTGCCCACAGTATCCAGAGGTTGTAGGACCATCTAGGCTTCAGCACAGCTTGCAGATGTGGCTCAGGTACCACCTTCACTACCAGGCGCAAGACTTAACCCCAGCAGGGGACACTGCCACTGTAAGCAGTCCCCTCAGTTTGGCTGCACACGGACCCCAGACTCTCCACTTGCCAGAAAAGCTCTGCCCGCCAGAGCACAGTGTAAGACCAGAGCATAGGCATGGATTGCTGGAAAGGTGCAAGCGTGGACACAGCTACAGATGCTCCTGACTTTTGATCCAAAATTCACCCAGCACATCCAGATCTGAGGGTTAGTTCCAGGGTCCTTTTCCATAAACCAATCAGGGAGCAGTTGCCTTTCCCAACTGGCCCTAAAACAAAGTCCCAACACTGTAAAAACGAACCAACAAAATCCTTCCCTCTGTCCTGCAGCTTGGATTGATTAACAAAGAAATTAACAGCACTGAAGTTCAGCCCAAGCTTTTTCTTCAGGTGGCCAGGGGCTGTACCTAGGCCCCGGTTCTTCTCCAAAGGCTAATCGCACCATGCCCCAGATCTCTCCTCAGACTCACCTCCATATCCCCGTATCAAGGTAGGATACATAAGCCACCTGTCCCAGAATCCACTTAACCCTTTCACAGCAGCATCAACACCTACTAAGAAGGTGGGTGTAAGTTTCATTGCCTTAACTACAAGATCTCTTTGCCCTAGTTGCTGTGACATGAGCGTTACCCTGTGCCCTTAAGTCACATGGCTTGTACTTGTGCTCTTAGGCAATGGTTAACAATGTGTAGAAGAACTCTGGACCATTTTTCAGGGCAGAAGTGCACAAGTTTTAGGCTACATGATCTCAGCCCATTGGGACTGTAGATGGAAGAATTGGAGGAGGCACATTGCTAGCCAGACAAATTGCATCCTCAGTTTATTTCTGTCCCTCTAACAGGGAGGAACTCCCAACATTAAAATAAATTTCCTTCAGCGCTGTGCGTGTCTCACGCACGTTAGTCTGCAGAGAAGATGACTCAGAATAGTGTAACCGGTGGGGAGCTTGGAGATGCTGCACAGGAGCTAAAAGACTGAAGAATAAGACAAGTGGTCCTAGATACACAGGCTGAAGTGAGAGGGAGACTGGTGGGGGCTGAGACAGGGGTGAGCTAACAAATGTAGCACAATGGGAGAATAGTAGGTGGGGAGCCAACGCCTGGACAGAGGTTTTGAGCGTCGCTACCCCAAGAGGGGCTTAAGGGACTAAGAGGCCTGTAGAGAGAAGCCAGATACACAGGAAGGTAACCTGAAGCAAATCCTCACAAGCAACTCCTCGCCACATAACCAACACTAACCCAGGAACCCAGTCCCTGCCACCAACCCCACTGTCATGTGAATAGACACGCGGGCAGAGCTGACCCCATCATACACCCAACCACATCAGCCACACCATCAGGGGCTCGTTCACCTGCATACTAATGTGACGTATGCCATCACTTGCCAGCAATGCCCCTCTGCCATCTATGCTGGCCAAACCAGACTGTCTGTGCAAAAGAAGAAATGGACACAAATCAAACATTAAGAATGACATTCAAAAGCCAGCAAGCAAATGGTCTGGTAGCACTTTATAGACTAACAAAACGAGATGGTATCATGAGCTTTTGTGGGCACAGCCCACTTCTTCAGGTGATTGGAGTTATGATTAGAGGATAAGGAAACCAGAGTTATGATTAGCGGATAAGGAAACTAGAAATAAATAGAAGAAGGCAGAGCAATAGGAGAGCACTTCAATCCCCCTGGACACTCAGTAACAGACTTGACAGTTGCCACGCTTCCGCCAAAAAATTTCAAAACCAGACTGCAGTGTGAAGCTGCAGAGCTGGGATTCATATATAAACGTGACACTATCAGACTGGGTCTGAATAGACACTGGCAGTGGAGTAATTTTCCCTCTTTTGGTATCAACTGTTGGGAACCGTGATACCAAAAGATTGAGTTGGCCTTGTATAAGGTCAACGGGCAGAACTAAACCCAGGCTCTCTAGAGCAGGGGTAGGGAACCTTAGGTCCGGGGGCTGGATGCAGCCCCCAGCTTGCCTGGATCTGGCCCGTGAGGCTCAGGGCTCCCCGCCAGCATTGGGGAGTCTGCACTGGGACTCCAGCCCCCCCACAGTGGGGCCTGGAGCACACAAACTCTACTAGCCTGGGCCCCCTCTAGACTCAGGTGTGCAAGGGGAATGTGGGGAGTGCTTTCTCCTGCTCAGTTGGAGGCCACGACTGAAAGGGTTGGTTTTTGTTTCTTTGCTTCTCACTTGCGTGCAGCCCCCGACTGATTTTTCTGTGGATCAGCAGCCCCCGACCCCAAAAAGGTTTCCCTCCCTTGCTCCGGGGCTTAGTGCATGAGTTAAGGCCGTAGAGCAGACTCATTCTTTTTCTCTGTAAGTGGTCTAAGTGCCACTACACGGGACAGTGCACCACACCCAGGTGCGTGGGTTACACTCGCACGGGTCCTCTGCATAGTAATGTAACTCACTCATCTTTGCATGTGTACAGTTCCCTGCCAAACTTTGGGTATGGCTACACAGGAACGGGGAGTGTAATTTGCAGCTTAAACAGGCATATCAGCACTTGTCCTGATCGAACGAGTGTGCTAAAAACAACAGTGCAACCACTGCGGCATAAGCAGCAGGGTGAGCAAGCTGCCTGGAGTACACGCCGAGGGTCTAAGGTGGGACTGTAAACAGGATGGCCAACCAGTCCTACCGCTCCACCGCTGATGTCACCCAGGCTACACTAGAATTTTTAGTTCACTAGCTCAATCTGTGTTCATATAGGTACGTGCATCTGAGTTAGAAATCACACTTTGCAGCGCCAGTGTAGACATGGCTTAGTGGGCAAGAAACTGACAAACTGTAATGTCAACAGCATCTACCTGTGGATAATCTAAGGAGCTTTCCAGCAGTGGTTCTCAGCCATGGGGGCATGCAGAGAGGTACATCAGCTCACCTAGAGATTTGCCTAGTTTCACAACAGACTATTTCAAAAGCCTCAGCGAAGTCAGTACAAACTAACATTTTATACAGACACTGACTTGTCTGCTCTATAGACTATCCCCTGAAACGAAGTACAAGAGTTGTAATCCAATTGATTTATTTCATAATGATATGGTAAAAATTAGAAAGTCAGCAATTTGTCAATCACGGTGCGCTGGGACACTTCAGTATTTTTACGTGTGATTTTGTAGAGCAAGTTTGTTTTTAAGCGAAGTGGAACATGGGGATACACAAGACAAATCAGACCCCCTGAAAGGGGTAAAGTAGTCTGGAAAGGTTGTGAGACATTGCTTTACAGGAATTAAGCCACACCTCTGTTTTACAGGTGGGGATATAAAGACACACAGAAGTGAGGTGACTTGATCAAGGATACAGTGAGTCAGTGGCAGAACCAATAACTCTGGATTTCCTTATTTATGGTCCCTTGCTTTTTGAATCTGTGTCCCAGCTTGGAAGAGAACTAGAAATATAAATCTATTTGCACAGGGCAAAACTGAGACCAAGAGATGCCTAGCTGTGCTTCTGGAGATGGAGAGGTGGGAACAGCAAAGGCAGTGGGACTGGAGAACACTTCTAGAAGGCCAGGCTGGCCTCTTCCTGTTCTAACAGGTCTTAAACCTCTGATGCAACAAGAGGGGGGTTGTGACTGTGGAAACTACAGTCCAACCGGCTGACACTTCCACCCTACCCTGAAGTAGACACCACCCTCACCCCTGCCATGTCCCTGGATTAGCCTCCCTTCTTGCAGGCCAGAGGACAGCTGGGGGCTTGGGCACAGGGGATCCAGGGGAGCTGCATGGGAAATGATTAGGGAATTCAGAGACATTTTAGGCCAGCCTGCCTTCACACACACGCACAGGCTGCTCCTCGCGAGATCGCAGTGACATTTATACAGTGAGGTTATGGATTTGTTTTGAAGGCAGCCGGAGAAGTCAAAAAACCATTATGCAATTTTTGCGAGTTTGCAGCACCCCCAAGGAGAGGCAAAGGGCAGCACGAGGAAACCAGGGGAATTTTGACACCCCGTCTCCCCTGCAGCGCTCTGTTGCCCTGGGCCTGACACGCCACTCAATATTTTTTCTGTCACCTGCTCCGCAGCTGCTGCTGCTCAGGGCAAAGCCCATCCAGAGGAGGGACGTTCCACTTGTATAGCCCAGCTGGGGGGCCCTGTTAGGACAGCCCGGGCCGGAGCTCAGGTGACAAACCAGCTTGGAAGATACACAGGATGGCTTCACACACCCATGCTGGGAGGTAGCAACCCCGGCAGGGCTTTAAGGAACACGTTTCAGCTCACGTCCGATGTCTTTTGGGGTCTGGCAGGATCCTCGTGCCTGCTCTGCACCCAGGGAGAGCGTTCCAAGGAGAACGTCTTGCTCTTTTCTCTTGCAAGCACCTCTTCACAGCGCAAGCCTTTAACCCCAGCTGCACACGGCTCCTTGCACCCTCGCCCCTGCCTGACACGTGAGCTGGGCCGTTGCTCAGCTTTCCTGCAAGTGCAGAATCGCTCAGACCTCCTGCCAGGAGATTAGATTGCTTGGAGGCAGGAGGTGCTGAGCATCTCCAGACCTGCAACTTGCTGGGACGCCTCGCAGCCCAGGCGAGGCCCACGCAGCAGCAGAACCAGCTCCAAGTGGACCCATTCCTCCCTGCTGGAGACCTGAGGGGCATACAGCATGCATCTCCTGCTCTTTCGGGGTACAGTCCCTGCTTCTTCCAGCCAGATTCTCCATCCCCCCGACTTTGGAGAGTAGGAGAAGGTGATTGGTTTCTTTTCTTTTCTTACTTTCATACTTTAGGCTGCATTTTGCCGCCAGCAGCTCCAGGGCTGGCAGCATGCCAGGGCAGGCTGGGTTCTTTTAAAACAAAACACAGCATGGAAATGAATCTATAACGTAACGCGAGGCATTAACTCTTGCCAGGCCTTCCCAGAGCGTGGCTGGGGACCCGGCTTTGCACGTTCCAAAGATCCTCCTCCAGATGGAAACTATCTTCTGCAGGAGGTTCTGTCAATCGACACTGGAATTCAATAGTAAAACTGAACCTGATGCAAGAGAGCAGTCCTCCCCCTCCAAGACTCTCTCAGCAGCACAGAGAACGGGGGGTGAAGGGAGGTATGGAAGAATTCTGCTTAGCCTACTGTCTTGGGCCTCACCGTACCTCCTACTCTCCTAGGGACAAGCAGAGAATGGCATGTAACTTCCCCATCTGAGAGTGCGAAGGGGGGCAGTGCTAGAATGCAAGATCTCCCGCTCCCCCAGCCTTCCCTAGGACACATTTCTAACACTCCCTGGTACCCTTTAAAGCAGGGCTACTCAACTTTGGAAGCCCTGGGGGCCACAATGATACTCACAGCACATGCTGAGGGCTGCAACTTAAGTGTGGCTGCATAGACATGCAAATATATATGCAAATATGTGCAAATAGCTTCTTTCACACTGATGGGCATGAATACAAAGATTAAGCCTCAAGCTGCGACGCTGGACCCAAACATGGTCAGTGAGAGCTGGTCAGCACCTCTCAGGCTCCGCCCACATGGCTAAGCAGCCAGCACTTCCCACAATGCCCCCGTGCTCCCTGGGGGCATCTCCTCCCTGGGAGCTGGAAACACCCATGCCCTGTACCCGTCTGTTCCAGCCAGCCCGTCCGCTTGTGTCTTTCAATGCTCACCCCGCCTGGGAGACACCTCGCCACTGTGTGTCCCCAGTGGAGACCGCGGGCTGCGAGTTGAGCCCCGTGTAAACCCAAACCGCACCGTGGGCCGTGTCTTGAGTAGCCCTGCACCTTCTGCCACTCAGACTCTTCAAGAGCCGGCTTCAAAGCCCTGTGGACGCCTTTCCAATCTTGCGTGGGGTTTGGATCAGGCCCACCGAGCACAGGCGTTGGTGACTTGGGCAGATTCCACTAAGCGGTTGAAGAAAGAAGTGAGGCGGACGGGTGTGGGGGAGCAAACAGAAAACTGGACGGCAGGAGTCTCTGGCACAGCAAAGCGTGAGGCTGATGCCACTGGGAGCATGCCCTAGCCTAGACAATGTTTCTGGGGCACGGTTGGAGATTTTCAAACTTGGATGAGAGTCAGGAATCCAAGGGAGCAGGCAGAAAAATTAATGGGATTCTTGACCGTCTGGTGGCATCTTTTCTCCCAGGCTGTGTCCAGACTCAGGGGTTTTTTCGAAAAAAGTAGCCTTTTTTCGAAAAAACTTCACCTGCGTCTAGACTGCAGCCGCGTTCTTTCGAAATTAAATCGAAAGAACGCGGCTTTTCTTTCGACGGCGGTAAACCTCATTGCATGAGGAAGAACGCCTTCTTTCGAAAGTGCTCTTTCGAAAGAAGGCATTCTTGAATGTAAATAGGGCTTCTTTGAAAGAGAGCATCCAGACTCACTGGGTGCTTTCTTTCAAAAAAGCGGCTTGCTTTTTCGAAAGTTCCGCGTGCAATCTAGACGCTCTCTTTCAAAAGAGGCTCTTTCGAAAGTATCTTTCGAAAGAGCCTCTTTCGAAAGAGGCTTGCAGTCTAGACATAGCCCAGTGAGCAGAAGGCAGCAGCCAACCAGGCTGCTCCCTGGCAAGGAGGCAAGAGACCTGGAGAAGTCGGAGCAGACACCATGGCTTGAGCTGAACACTCCTCTCTGGTTACCTGGACTTGACTTGCAGGACCCAAGGCAGCATAGTGAGTCCGGAGGAGAACAGGCTGCAGAGCGTAGAACTATCTAAGCAATGGTGAGAGCCAAGGCTGGAAGTTGCCTCACACTGAGCTGGAGCAGTCTTGAGAGACCACAGTGTCAAGCATATTTATTTCCACACTTATTTTCATTCAGGCGAAGCTGCTGCAGGCACAGATCAGTGCTGCAGGCAGATGGTGCCTTTGAAGGACATTAGGAACCCAGGACAGCGGAGTCAAGGATGCGTTTCCAAGCAGGCTTCAGGAGCGCCTTGCCCCAGTCGCTTCCGAAATTCTCTCCTGCCAGCTGCGATGCCAATAAGCCCTTTCCAGTGGATTTGAAGGGGACAGGAAAACAAGGCTTTGGATGGAAACTCAATGAGCTTGGGGAGACGGCTATTGCTCCGTCACTATGCCTCTATCCAAAGATAAGAGCCCGAGTTAGAAAAGCCACGTCCATCCCATCTGCCGAGGCAAGGGAACGGGCCAGATTCTGAGGTGAAATTATGGGAGTTACACCAGTGGAAATGGCAGCAGAATCTGCCCCACTAGGGCCTGTACCAGGCATTAGATCCCATAAGGTCTTGGAACCCAGATGATGCTCGAGACCAGGGTTTCCCAACCTATGGATCGGGACCCAAACATGGGTGGCCAGTACATTTCAAAAGGGTCACCAAGTGTCTCCCCAGGTGGCTCTGCCCTTCCTCCTCCCCCCGTTTTTGAATTGCTCTGGGTCACCAAGTCTTCCTGAATTGTCAAAATGGATCCCCACGTGGAAAAGTTTGGGAACTGCTGAGACATACACTTTATAACACCAATGCCCAGCAAAACGCCTGTCAGTGTGCAAGGCCTTATGGGACAAAACACTCTTTACAACACAGTCAAGTCTGGGACAGGTCTGCCGATGAGAAAAGGAGGGGTGGGCAAAGGGGGTAACTGCAGTGGTGGTGCCCAGGATGCAGGAGCAGCTCGAGGTGAGCTGCCGGCAGCTGGCACCCTAGGCGGAATGCGCGATCGGCGCCCCCACCTCTATAGCCCTCAATGGCATGACGTCATCATGGGGCGCCCCATTGAACACGGCGCCCTAGGCGACTGCCAAGATTGCCTTCATCCACCGGCCACCCCTGCCAGGACCCCGAGCCCTGTAGATCGTCGCCAGAGTCATGGGTACCATGCTTTGGGCAGCTGTTAGGGTTGCCTGGGGAGGCGGATGTGCGGTGCTCTAGGCAGCGGGAAACGGCTGTCCTCAGCCCCACCCCTTCCACCAGAGCCCCCCCCCCCCTCCAGTCCCTTCCCACCTGCACACTTTTCCCAGAGCCCCATTACATGACCCTCGGTTAGCCATTCCCCTCCCATGGCTCTCCAGCGGATGCAGTTACAGCTGTGGGCTGGGCAGTGCTGCACAGCACTGACACGCCTCCATCCTTTGGGCTGCCAGCACACCAGGCCCCCTTCTCCCACTCCGAGTAAGTGTCCGACTTTGCACTCAATGGCCGCCCCATAACCCCGCTCCTGTGCTCTTTGGCTGAGCTTTGGCAGTTGCCAGCTGTTGGCAGCCATCAGGCCAAGGATGTCCTACCGGGGTCGGGCTCTAGTGCCGCTCCCCATCTACTACTGGAGATAGAAACAAAATTCCCAAAGGAGAGACATGACATGGAGTGAGAGGGGGCAGGGGAAGATGCCGACAGCTTAAGAGGAGCACTGTTTATCCACTCCCCACCCCTGCAGTATGGGAGGGGAGGCCGTCACGGGTGAGTGAGGCACTGGCCTGAGTCAGTAGGTCTGGGTTCCACTGGCAGCTCTGACCCAGACTCACTGTAGGGCCTGTGACATTACACCCCGTAGTTTTATGGAAATAGGCTGTTGAATATGCATAACTGGAAAATGCTTTATGCAAAACAAGGCAAGTAACTATCATTCAAGAGCCTGTGTTCCCCTGAAGATGTATATTTTACTTGCATGCGTGTATCATTCATGTATGAGAAACTAGAACTATGAAGCGTAAACTTGCTTATTAATCTAGGTTTTCTAGTGGAAGCCATTTGTGCTACTTAAGGAACTTAATGGCCTGGTCCTCAAGACAATCATTTGGCAAACAGCTTTCTTGTTCCTGTAGGCCACAGCTGTGGTTGGTCCTACCGAGACACATGACCATGGCACCCGGTGCTTGAATCCATCTTGAATTTGGTATTTTTCCATGGGAAGGGACCACTGTGATGGATTAGATCACAGAGATCCCCTTCAGACAGTCACCCACTGTGCTGATCATACCACTGAGCCCACCTACAGACCACAGAATCTGGCCCAGCAGGACAGGGTGGTGGGGCACCCCAGAAGGCAGGTGGATGGACTCGGTGGTATGAAAAACATACCAGGTGACAGTTTCAAGGAGATCTCTGTGATCCAACCCATCACAGCGCCTTTAGGCAAGTCACTTACAGACCAGTTCTCTAGTGACACCTCTAATTATGTGTGTCTTGAGCTCAGGGTGCTCAGCGTTAGACCCCTCGGTCCTGAGCAGCTATAGCTGCCACTAAACTTAACAGAGAAGAGCTCAATGCAGCCCCCAGGGCACTCAGCGCCTCCCTGCAAAAGCCCCCAACCCATGTTCCTCATCAGCTGAGCATTCGTGCAGGCGTTCAAGAGATTTAAATGCCACCCAGCTGATTTGCAGAGTGCCCACAGTTAAGTTGTGTTTCTACTGGTGGTGCACAGCCACACATAAAAATGTATTCCACACACGGAGGGAAAAGATTTGAGGGAGCATTGCCCCCAACCCAACCAGGCCAGACCATCTGGCTGAGCTGGAACACATGTCGTGGAAGTGATGCCAAGACCACTACAGCTTCATTTGGCCAAGCACCTTTCATTGCAAATGTATCCCCCCAAAGGTCTCCTGTACAGAGAGCCCATCATGTGAAAAGGCAGCCAGAAGACAAGCAGAGGAATTAAGGGCCACAAGGTAATGGGGGGTGGGGGGGAAGCTCCCTTCAGAAGAGATGTACAGTGAAATGAAATGGGGTCGGGAAGGAATTTTCCTCCAGGGTAGATTGGCAGAGGCCCTGGAGGTTTTTCGCCTTCCTCTGTAGCATGGGGTACAGATCACAGCTGGAGGATTCTCTGCATCTCGGGGTCTTCAAACTATTTGAAGGCTTCAATAGCTGAGATATAGGTGAGAGGATTATTCTAGGAGGGGTGGGTGAGATTCTGTGGCCTGCACTGTGCAGGGGGTCAGACTAGATGATCATAATGGTCCCTTCTGACCTTAAAGTCTATGAAGGGTCAGCGAGGGGGAACAGGTCCACGAATGCGGCTCTGGAGGGGGAGTGTTGCAGAGGAGGAGGCTCTCGCACCTACCGTGGGCACAAAGAAGAGGCTAGGGCTAGGTGAGCAGAGGAAGGTGGAAAAAACAGAGGTCAGGGAGGTCAACTGGTGCAAGCCCATGGGGGGGGAAATAGCGAGCCAGTAGAACTGTGTGCGGAAGGGGCTGGGGTGAAGTGGCCGGGCTTTGTGCCACCTGGAACAAACAGGGGCAGCAGCATGGTGCACGAGCTAGGGAGCGGGCCCTCTGGCAGGCTGCGGTGAAGAGAGCCCAGCTAGATGCATGGGCCCCCCTCCCCCGCTGCTTTGCAATGCAAACACCACCCCATCTGTTTGGTAAAAGCACAAACATGCTCTGGTTCTAGCACTGGGGCAGCAGGCTCCCTCCCGGCCGGGCTGTAGTACTGGGCCACGCATCCCTGGCTCCATCCCTTCGACCCCGCTGCAACCTGGCCACTGTCCTCTCTCTCCAGAGCAGATTCCAAGCCGGGCTTTAGGGAAGGTTTCCTTCCGCCTGGGGACTTCCTGTGACAGGTACAGAAGCTGTAGGCCGCTGGCTACTGCTGCTCTCCTCAGAGCTTGGACGCTGCCGGCCACTGGGGCGGGCAGATCCAAAGCCACCCCCCAGGCCAGGTAGGGGCAGGAAGGAAAAGGTCCCCTCAGCTGCTGCCCCCCCTCACCTTGCCCCAGACCCTGGCAAGTCTGTCAGCGCCCCTGCAGCCCGGTAGCGCCTCCCTCCTCAAGCCCTTTAATACAGTTAACTCCCTGGAGACGGCACGCTGCCCACCGGCAGAGTGGTCGTTCAGCTGGCAGCCTGCCCTGTACCATCTGCACAGCCCAACTGCTGCTCCGGGGCCCGGGGACAGAGAGGCAGGGACCTGAGCCGGCCAGCCAATTGAGAGTCTGGGGCATTTCCTCAAGCTGCCGGCTCTGGGCATCTCCCCTCTACAAAGGCCTTTGCTCGCCTCACAAGGAGGCAGGTACCCCAAAGCCGGCTCCAGCCTTCCCCTCACAGGCATCCAAGTCATCCCACATTCTGGGCCGCTCGGCTGGACCCGGCTCCTGAGGAAGAAGAGGCAGGAGGTGTTAGTCTTGCTTTGCCTCTGGCTGGGGCTGGGACTGGGCCACAGGAAGGCACTTTAAGATGCCCAAAGGCCCCCAACAGTCAGTGGCATCCATACCAGGGATCTGGCACTCCTGAGGGGGCGTTTAACAGTCAGTCCTGAGCAACGAGATGACTGACTTTGCAGTGAGCCCCAAAGCAGCTACCCCTCTCTTCACTGCCTAGAAAATGCCTGTCATCAGGGTAACCTGCTCCCATCAGCTGCAAGGGCCTCGCCTTCTTTTGGTGCAGGTGCTCTTAAGCCAATGTGAAGGAAGCTCTTAAAGAGACAGGCCAGGAGGTAGCACTCAGAACAAAAACCACAATTTCTTCCCTGCCCTCAGCACAGATTCCAGCTCTGAAAGCCTCCTTGTGCCAGGGCAGGCACACTCCGGACTTAACCAGCACACAGCTCTCCAGAATACTCCTCCCCAGAGTACGCATGGCCCAGCTCCGCCCGGCGACATTTTACGAGCATGCCCTGCTAGAATAAGGACAGCCAAACCCTCGGGGAGCCGTGCCAGAACTGGAACTTCATCTTCGAGCGGCAGGAACTTTGTGGGGCTGCGAAGTGCAGCCAGGAAAGGGAAGCCAAGAGGTGGGACTGGCTGTATCCAGATTAGAGAAACCATGGGTGGCTCAGCCCTGGTTTCATTCGGAGTGCAAACCCATAGACTGCAATGCCAATGCCTGCCAATGAGGGGGCAACCATTCAGTAGCAGCCATGCCAGAATCTGCCTACCCAAGGTACCCAGAAAAAACAGCCCTTCGGAAGTATCTGGAGGAGACAATAAAGGGCAGAGCCTTGCAAAGCAATGCAAGGTAGAGTGACCCTGCCCCAAACACAGCACTGCCAGCCTCAGTGCAGGTAAGCACAGAGGCTTGGCTCAGGGCTGCCCCATAGAATCAGTAGGGTGCTGGATTTTCACCCAGGCCACCAGGACGTTTATTAAAGCCTCTCCCCATTCAGCAGGTTGCACAAGGGCACCAGTCTCTCATCCAGGGAGAGGAGGGTGCCAGCTGCCTCTCGGGAACTCCTCCAGGACCCGAACGGGGCCTCAGCCATAAGGCCTTGCTAGCAGCACTCTTCCTGCAGAGCCAAGGGTGGCGCTGGCCCGGTGCCAAGGGCAGCTCTGCCCATTCAGAGGCGCGCTGGTGCCGCTCACCACAGGAGGTCAGGCGAAAGGCGAGCGGCTGCCCCTCGCCTGCCCTCTGCAGCTGGCAGCTGAATTCCTGCACTAACTCAAGGGGAAACCTGTGTGCGGGCTGACAGCCTCCCCCTCTCCCCACGCTTAGCTCCTGCGGCCTCTGCAAAGGCCAGGCACTGCTCCTGCAGCTTGTATGCCGCGAGGACAGAGCCCCCTCGCCACCCACCCGGCAGGTCAGACACATCGGTGGCTTCAGCAAGGACAGCCGCAACTCCCAAACCCAGGCCCCTGCCCCCGTGGAGCTGGGCAATTCTCAGGAAGGGAGCACTGTCCCAGCACCGCCTCCCCTGCTGCCACAGGCCCCATCTCTCCCTGCTTGCACCTGGAGCAAGCCACCGCCAGAGCTCTGCTAACGGTTCGGCCCATCAAAGGCCACCCAGCCAGGGCAGGACTAGCCAAGGTCGGGCACGGCCCCTTTCCAAACAACACACGTTAGAGGCCGGCTCTGAACGGGCACCGGATAGTCACTGCAAGGAGATTCCTTCTGCAGACTCCGGCTCCCGCTCTCCTCCCCCCCCCCCCCCCATCTTAAAGAGATTGGAAACGGGGGGGGGGGGGGGGGAGAATCTTCCCCACCCAGCTGAAAGAGCTGAACTCTCCGCTCAAGTGGAAGCATGCCGTAGGCGTGAGGAACGCATTCCTTCTGTCAGCAGCACCCTGCCCTCCCCAAGCAGCAGCTGGCATTCCAGAGATCCCAATGCAGAGAATGCCAAGCGACCGTGGCGTCTGGCACACGACGAGGCCATCGGAGGAGCCCTCCTCCGTGGGCCAGAGAGGGGGCGCGAGGAAGAGGAGGACTACATGATACACACCCCATTCATCTCCTCCTGCCTTACAGTTTACTCCAGGGACGGGGAACCTTTTTTGGGTCGGCAGCTGCTGACCCACAGAATAATCAGTTGGGGGCCGCACGCAAGTGAGAAGCAAAACAAAAACAACCAAAAAACCACAACATTGGCTCGGCCCCGGCTGAGAAGGACACTCCCACATTCCCCTCACGCACCAGAGACTGCACGAGTGAGCCCCCTAAGCTCTGGGGTGGGGTCAAAAGTGAGGGAGGAGGACTGCTAGGAAGCAGGCTTGGGGTGCTCAGCTCCCTGCTGCAAAGTGGGGGGAGCCCCAAGCCTCAGGGGCCAGATCCAGGCAAGCGGAGGGCCAGATCTGGCCCTCGGGCCTAAGATTCCTCACCCCTGGTTTACTTTGTTTCAAACCTTTCTAGTCCATTTCTCTCCCTCTCGGCCCAAATCATTAATTTTTTACAAGGATCCATGTAATTCTACCATACGATTTAGAAGGCTGTCAAACAAACTCACGGGAAGCAGTGGAATCTCTGGCACTTAATACTTAGCACTTCCGAGACACTTTCCTTCTCTCAGCACTTTATTAAGGAGAGCCAGGTGCTAGCCCATGAAGCCTAGGAATATGAAGGAACTTGCCCAAGGTGACAGCGTGTCAGTGGCAGAGCTGGGCATAAAAACTAAGCAGCTTTTGAGGTTTTCAAACTAGACTAGAGGGAAACAAACCAAGCATAACATGTAAAAGGAAACAACCCTGCCCTGACTTCCTAGTGGGCTAGGTGGTTCAGATTTAACAGAAAAGCCATGATGGAAGATGTAGCTCCTTGCTTTGTTACCTGACGAGCAAAGGCTGGGAGAGAATGGCTTGGCCAAGGTTTATGGCCTTTGCTGCTTTAGCAGCAATAGACTCTTATGATTTCCATCCTTCTTCCTCACACAGGAGGAGAAGGCATTCCCACACGGGGCTGATGGAGCTGCAGTCCAAAGTGGGACCAGATAATTGACTGTTCCAGCTCATGGGACAAGAGAGCCAGCACACACCAGCTAGGAGAGGCCTGGCTTTTAAGCGGGGATGCCAATTAATCATGTGGCCTCTTCTAAAATAAGACGTACATTATTGGTCATGTCATCTCAAGAAATGGCACAACAAGGGGATTGGAGATGGGCCATGAAGGGTTAGGGGCCAGAGAAACTCTTGCATGAAGATTGAAGAGAATGAAATTCTGACACGTACAAAGACAAATAAGCGGGGACACGAAAAAGGTCTATAAAATAGCATGTGACCCAGCAGGTAGATATGTTCTCACTCTCTCACAACCCAAGAATGGCCAACCAGCAAATTTCACATGGCGCATTTCTCAAAGCCACCTCCAAGAAATACTTTTCCTTCATACAAGACAAAACGGCGGGAACTCTCCCTCACAGGATGGCTGGGAGGCAAACGCGATTCTGAGAAAGACGGGACAGCTCGTGGATAATAAGAACATCCAGAGTTACCATAATTAAAGTTAATGAATACTGGAAGAGATACTAAGCCTTTGGAGCTTAAGCCAAACTAACGGACAAGGATTAGGAGGGAGCCGGCTGCAGGGTCAGCTTATCCCACATCTGCCTACTGCAGGGTTCTGAAACCTTCCTCTCAAGCAACTGGTGCTGTCAGGGAATGGATCCTGGACTAGATGGCTTGTAGGTCAGGTAACGTTCTCATAGTCCAGATACGGCACAGGGGCTTTACTGGGACGAGTCTGTCATGGCTGAGAAAAGAATAGTGGTAACCATCCGCAAACGGGGGGTAAGCCCCACACGGCAGCCCTGCCCACATGCCACAGCTGGGAAGCAGGCAGGGGGAGGAGCGAGCCAGGGACTCTCAGCCCATTGAGAAATTCTGGAGGGACAGACTAGCGCGGCCGTTCCCAAAATGAGGCCCATGCAGCACTGGCAGTTCACATGGTGCTCGCGCGCCTGTTTGTTTCCAGCTGCTATATCACATTAGGAGCTGTTAAAAATCCATGTCAAACATCGCTACATAATGGGACTGCAGCAGTTATGACTGAATAGCAAAGGAAGTGGCCTTTGCGAGGAGCAGAGACTCCTGGACAAGCGCTTTATGAATTAGCTGTATTACCCTAGGCGTCCGAGTCAGAGACTAGGAGCCTACAGCACAGACACAGAACAGACAGTCCCTGCCCCAGGCAGCTTACGAGTGCTCCAATGTGCGCGATTCGAACAGAATCGACATCGTAGAAAGGTTTGAGAACTAGACTAGTTTGACTAGAACAATGGTCCATCACCAGCTAAAATACAGGTGTCATGTCTCCGGACCAGGGAGTCTTGTTGCATGCCAGGTCTGGGAACTCAGAAAGCCATTCTAGGTGCTGTGTGGATGGCTAAAGGCAGATTGAAAATGATCTGGACTGCACAGAATCAGGTTTGAAGCCCAACAGGGTGGATGTACCTCTTCATCCTTCCAGGTTAATACTGTTTGGCCTGACTGGAGCCCTGTCCATCCAAGCATCTCAAAGCACTTGACACATGCATTC
This sequence comes from Pelodiscus sinensis, assembly GCF_052426305.1. NCBI lineage: Eukaryota > Metazoa > Chordata > Testudines > Trionychidae > Pelodiscus > Pelodiscus sinensis. The sequence continues at coordinate 18,840,574 of NC_143071.1, forward strand.
CATGGCCCTCCTAGGGACTTGGCCAGCAGAAAATGACCTTTCTCTTGGAATCTGCTTTAAAAACCAGGATCCTGCCTGCTCTGCATGAATATCAAAGCTCTTGCCTGGAGTGTGGATTTGTCCCAGCATGCTTGGTCTAAGACAGGGCTACTCAACATGTGGCCCGTAGCCCATTTATTTGCAGCCCACGGTGTGGTTTGGGTTTACACAGGACTCAACACGTGTAGCATCACAAAATCCGCAGGTGGAAACCAAAACAAAAAAAAAAAATTGTCAAAATAATGGTCTTCTGTTGATATGCGTTTTAGTAGTTAAATTCCTGGACTGTCAATGCTTATTAAAAGTGCTGTCATATGGGCAGAAATCTGGTAAATATTGTATAGAATTATAGAACCATAGAGCTGGAAGAGACCTCAGAAGGTCATCAAGTCCAGCCCCCTGCTCTAGGCAGGACCAATCCCAACTAAATCAACCCGGCCAGGGCTTTGTCAAGCCGAGACTTAAACACCTCTAGGGATGGAGACTCCACCACTTCCCTAGGGAACCCATTCCAGTGCTTCACCACCCTCCTAGGGAAATAGTTTTACCTAATATCCAACCTGCATGTTATTAATATCAGCAGAACTGATTTAAACGGGGCCTGTGTGTTGTGTAAGTCTTGCCTTAATCTTTGTATTCATGCCCATCAGTGTGAAAGTAGCTATTTGCATGTATATTTGCATGTCTATGCAACCACACTTAAGTTGCGGCCCTCTGCATGTGCTGTGAGTCTCATTATGGCCCCGGGGCTTCCAAAGTTGAGTAGCCCTAGTCTAAGGTTTCTCCTTTACCACACAAGTGAAGGGGAAACTAATTGACTGTCTCCACCCCAGAAGTGGCAACATTTCAGCTGGGCTGCGAAATGTTTTGCTAGACATTTTGTGATGCTTTAGGATGCAAGACGCTCTATGGACACAAGCAAAGCCCCCTGGTAAATTCACTCACAGAGCCTGCTCTTGTGGCTTGGCTGAATTAAACTCTGTCTACCCTCATAACCAGACTTCCTCCTTTCCAAGGGACAATGGCTCCAGCCCCAATTGTTCTGCCAGTTTCCTCCCCCAGGAATCTCATCTTGTGACACCCCCTCCCCCGCCATCCCCTGCTTTTATTTTTTTTCTTCCAGGGCTACTGCCGCTCTCCCTGCCCAGCCAACTGGCTCATTGTTAACGAGCGCGTCCAGCCAGGAAAGTGATTGATCACTAGGGAGAAAGGCCAAAGCCGTGACGGGTCGTTTAACAATTTCAATTAAACTCTGCGGAGCTGAGACGCTGAAGGGGAGGAGAGGGGGAGAAAGGGAAGGAAATTAAAACTTCTAAGACTGCTCCAAACAACCCCAACCGCGGTTGGGCCCACAGGGAACGGCCCACGCCCTCCCTGGAGGTATATGGTTTGAGAAAGAGGCTTGTCCCACTCTCAGAAGTAGCTACAGCAGTTGGCATTCTCCATGCCCAGGGCTTTACAATATCGTACTGATGTCCCTCAGCCTCATACAGCTGCAGGATTATTGTGCTCTCACCCCCCGGAAAAAAAAATTACGTGCCCCGGGGGCTTTGAAATAATAGGTCCTCTGACCCATTTGTGCACCAACGTTTTCCAAGCCACGCACTGCCTAAGAATATGCACATTGAATATGTAACTGTGTGTCCCTGAAGTTCCCGCTGCCGGGACTGGCGCTTGATTCTTGGTTACGTGCAGCGACTTTTTTTAGGCACAGGAGATCCCCCAGGGCTAATCACAGAGCTGCGGCTCTGAATCCACTGAGACAGCAGAAGGACTCTTGGAGGGATTTTAAAAAATCAGCATCTTGGTCTGTCATATGGAAAGGCGCTTTAATGAGCAGCAAAAGGCAGCGAACGTTCTGCTCGCCCGGCATCTCAACCACGAGAGAGAGAGAGAAAGAGAGAGAGAATCGTAAGGGGCTGGGAGTAAAAGGCTCCTCAGGTGGAAGGACAGAGCCCCATGCAGCAGGGAAAACTTCAGACCTATCCCGCCACCATGTAAGAGACTGAGCCCATGTCTGGTGGGGGCTCAGTCCCTAGGGGCAGCAAGGAGGGGACAAAGCCAGAGTAGGGCAACAGAGAACACCCCCCGACTGCATTTGATTGAGAGTCATTGGGTGATTAAAACCCTAGAAGGGAGGCCAGCCTCATTCTCTCCCCTCCTAGCCCATTGCACGATACACCTCCTCAGGCTTCTGCCAAGCCAAGCACACCAGCTGTGCCAGTTCCTGCTTTACATTATTTAATCTGAAGATAGATTAGAAATTAATTCCTGACTCTCAGCCCTTCCTTAACAATGCTCTCCCTTTGTAGGCATCACTAGCTCTCTCTGAAAGGTAGAGCCTTATTCCCTCCCGAGAGCTGACCCCGTGACCCTCCACCAAGCCTGCCTCATTCAGGTTGCCCTATGACACTTGACCTTGCAAGAAGCAGGTGAGCAGACCTGTCCGGGATGTTCTCAATGGGGCCGGGTTAGTTCCTTGTTCTGACTAGAAAACGGTTTCCAAATCTGCCTTGGGTGCCGGGTGCGTTTTGTTTCTTTAACCCCAGCGCTGTGGATTTTAAAACTTTAACCTCCCCACCTCCTCCTCCCTCGGAGCTTTGCAGTGTCTGACCCAGCAGAGTTTATCCCAGCCTTGTTTTTATAATCCCCAGCCTCACTAACTTAGATTCCCCGGCACTGAACACACAGCCCTGAGCTGCTCTTAGTCTCTCCAAGTCAGCCTCAATTATTCCCCCTTCCCCCTCCCCACACACATACTTTTCTCCTGCGATGAAGCTTTTCAACATGAATTCTTTTGCATTCATGAGAGGAGCGACCGACCGACCCAGCAACGAGATGCCTGTATCCATAGCACAAGCACATCACAGGCCACAGGAGGGAAACTTCCCGTATGCTGCACCCCAGCCCTTCCAGGGTGAAAGGTTTGCTGGCTCACTGTGGCCCATTCAGTCCTTAGCTCCTCTGCCAAGAGTTCCATTAAACGTGGTCGGTTTTGATGATGTGATCATCTGTCTCTGGGGGACTGGACCAGGACCTGTTCTGTCTACATTAACTCCCCCCCCCCCCCCCATGCTTTGGGCCCAAAGTCCATCCAAAATCCAGCCCCCTTCTGGTTGGTTTAAGGCTTTTAACATTAGCCTTAAAGAGCATTTTAGCGGGATGCCTTTGCGGACTACGATTCTCTGCCCTCGCCTGCCCACGAACCCAGACCACGAGAGTCCAAGGGGGACCCATAAAGCAAATTCAGAACTTCCCCTGCAGACACACTCTCAACTCCCAATTGTTTCCCAGTGGCTCAGTTTCCTCACATGCTTAGATTACCCAGTTTTACTCCTTCAGCCTAAAGGCTTCTTACCCACTCAGCTGATTAGTCCGGTTCATTCGCCTTTCCTCCAACTCCCTTCTGCCGTCTTCTGCTGAGGCCCCACATTCTGATGAGCTGTTCCTATAGCTCAGTCTTCCTTCTCCTCAGCCAGCACTCTGGGGCACCTAGAGGCTCTGGGTATCCCCCGTCTCGCACAGCCCAGCTACTCTGGGAAGGAGGAGCTGAACCGGACACCCCACCCTCTGGAGAAGTTCAGATCTTAACCTTTGTCCCCAGAACCCCCACTGTAGGGTAGGATTCACATCCTCCCACTGACTCCTGTTTCATTCCTAATACCATCCTACTTGGGGGTTTCTGGGCCCAGGCTGCTGTCAAGGTCTATTGACACCCTGGTTTTTTGTTTACTTCTCTACATCCTCAAACCTCAGGAACTCCCAGTCTCCCTCCTCCCCATAGGTCACTGGGGCCAATATCTTCCAGGGGTTTCTTCCCTGCTCCTAACCAGGACCTTTCCCACGGTAGGGTTGCCAGGTGTCTGGTACAGTACCGGACCGTCCGGTACTTGCGCACTCTGTCCGGTAAAAAAAAACCAAAAATACTGGACACATGCAATGTCCGGTATTTTCTGATTTTTCTGGCTGCGCACCGGATGGAAGCCTGGCGTGGATGGGGGAGTGGCTGGGAGTCCCAGCAGGGAAGTGGGGCTGCGATTGCAGCCGGGAGTCCTCAATTGGTTGAGTGTGAAGAGGAGGGGAAGCCTCCTCCTCACTCGTGCGTCACCAGTAGCCTGCACGGGGCAGGCAGCAAGTGCCCATGTCAGTCCCGCTCCCCGCCGGCCAATTTGCTCACCCCCCTTCCCCACCAGCTAGTTCTCCCCCACTTCCCCTCCTGATCTTCCCCAGCCTGCCCCCCTGCATCCCCCCCCAGCTCTGCTTCCTGCCCCCCCTTCCTCCCGGCCAGCGCCGCTGCACCCACTCCCCCACCAGCTGCGCTTCCCGCTCCCCCTTCCTCCTGGCCAGCGCCACGGCCCCCCAACCCGCCCCCAGCTCTGCTTCCCACTGGCCCGTTCCTCTTCCTGATCTCCCCGGCCAGCACCGCTGCTGCTCTCCCCCCCACCAGCTCTGCTTCCCGCCCCCCCTTCCTCCCGGCCACCCCCGTTGCCCCCGATCCCCTCCCAGCTCTGCTTCCTGCCCCCCCTTACTCCCGGCCGGTCCCCCCGCCCCCGATATCCCGCAGCCAGCCCCGTTCCGCCCTTTCCCCCGCCCCTCACGACCAGCCCTGCTTCCTGTTGGCCCCCCAATCTCTCCTGGCCAGGCCCGTTTGCCCCCCCGCCCCTTCCCAGCCAGCACCACTCCCTTCCTGGCCGGTCCCCCCCCCCCTTCCATGAAGCATGTTTGTTTGTTTTTTTAAATGACTACCTGGTAACCCCTAGCAGTGATCCAGGTTCTTGGAGTCTTTTTTTTTTTTTTGGTCCTCCCCTCCCTTCCCCCCCCCCCCCCCTTCAACAAAAATTTTTCCCGGTGTTTCTTCTTTTGGGAGGGGGGGGGGCGGGAGGAGAGCGGTGTTTGGTATTTTTGTTTCAGCCATCTGGCAACCCTATCCCACGGAGACATGATCTTGCCTGTTGTGATCTTGTAGCAAATCAGTGCATGCTCAGGGGAGTGACTGCAACAATGTACCACCCACAACTCCAAGCATGGTGCTTCCTACTAATACTGCCTGTCCTCTCCTGCTGGTAGTTCCCTAGAAGGAGAGTTGTGCTTCATGGGGCTCTGTAATTCTTCCCCCCCTCCCCTTCCCAGGGATCCTGCTTTCCTTGGTCTCCACTGTACACAGTAAACCAGTTCCCACCTGTGTCGCCTTCCCCTGCCACCTCCATATTCCATCTAGGCCCTTTTCTGCTGCTGAACACTGATTGGGATTGCCTTTGAGCGCCTGTTCAACAGGCCACCAACACACCCACATACCCAGTCCCCAAGAGTCTCTCTGCTGTAGTGACAGGGGTCGTCTCCTTTTTCATAACCTGGTTACCCACCCAACCAGCCTTACATTCACTCCTAGTCCAGTTCTGCAGCTGCCAGGAAAGAGACAGGCACTACCGACGGGTTAAACATTAACAGAGCAACAGCCTGAAACCCCAGGCCTGACAATTGGTTCCACTTGACTGGCCTGGATGGTAATTTTTCCCAAGATACATTTGACCAGAAGTAAGCGGCAGTGACCAAGGACCCTCCAGCAGGCACCATAAAGGTGGTGCTGCCCCCTTCCCCCAACCCACCTCCACAGTTCAGGGCTCCAACACAGATGCTACCAGAAACATCTTGTACATCACTAGCAAAAGCTGGATTCCCACCCTTGACCGCAGAGCGGTCCCCACTCCAGGGCACATGCGCCAGGCCTGTCGCTGAGGTGTCACGTAGCACGGCCTCAGAAGCAGAATTCACAGCAAGGGACAAGAGAGGCAGCAAGGCCCAGGTTCCTTCAACTCCCTGCAGCTGCATTAAGAGGTAAAAGGTACTCACTGCTCTTGGATGCTTTGACCTTGGCCACCAGTTTCTGCACCCCAGGTAAATCCCCATTTTTCACAGCCTGGATCAGCTCCTGCTCTCGCCCCATCATGGACAGGCCGGCGTGGTTGGGGAGTGCAAGGAAGGGGTCCTCAGAGCCTGTCGGTTGATGAAGCCATGGGCGCCCACGCAGCAACTCCTCCAAATGCGCTCAGCGGGAGAAAGAGCCCAGCAAAAAAAATACGTTACAACCCCACGGGACATAAAAAAGCCTTTGTAAAAAGCTCTCTCTGTTAATGGAGAAAGGCAGCGAGGAGCCACTGTCCGTTGGAAGGGGATGGAGCTGGGGGTGCAGTCTGCTTAAAGATCGATGAAACAACAAAATATTTCCCTCTTTGAGGACTGACTCCCAGCAGCCCCAGGGCCCCACCAGACAAAGGCAGGCAGTTCAGAGGAGGGGGCTGGGAGAGTTTGTGTTGAGAAGAGAGAGTCTGGCCTCTTAGCCGAACCTGTGTAAAGCTCCCAGACACGGAGGGGTCATGTTTTGCTTCCTTCGCACCAGACTGAGCTGCGCTGATGCTTCCCTAATTCTTCCCAAAGGGATTATATGCTCCTTTCCATCGGGAAGGGATAGATCCTCTGTGTCTCTGCTCGCCCCCTCATGCTGGCATTCCTCTCGGTGGCACCTCTGCCAGCCGCGCTGCAGACCCCCTACGCCGGGCAGCGTTCGGCACCTGAGTCACAAAGCCCTGGCGCTCCTGGTACCTGTGAACATCAACAGCAAGGTCAGGTTTCAAAGGCTATTTACTTTCCAGCGTCATTAAAACAGCCCATTGCGACGGCTTCTGTGGCCACGCCAAAGAACAAATAGTTTGACTATATTTAGTCCTGGCAGGAGTCAGCCTGGCCTCATGTGAAAAGGGTTGCAGGCGCACAGGGGGAGAGGCCTGGATTGGAGACATCCTGACAATAGGTGACGGGAGGTGGGGTGGCTGGACTGGTGGGCACAAGCAACAGGAGAGCAGACTGGCCCCCCAGTATGACTGGGAGGGTCCAGAGCACCCTGTCCTGCCACACGCATGCAGGAGGCAATGGGGCCAGCAGCGGGAGGCATGAGAGCTTGGGCACAGCTTTGGCCTCCCCCCCAGCACAACAATTTGGGGGGCTCTCTATACCCTTTCTAAAGGGGGATCACAACCCTCCAGTGAGTGCCCCCCCCCCCCCGCAAGCACCCAAGCAGTGTTCTGCCTGCATAGGGCCCAGGCAGGCAGAATGTTTCCATAATTACTAGATGAGGGCTGTGCTGCCTCCCCTGTCCCAGCACAGCCCTGGCCACGGGAGAGAGACTGCAGTGGGAACAAATTGGTTACAGGACTCAGAAGCAGCCCAAGGGAGCTCCACCATTCTAATGCACAGCCTTGGACAAGTCACTTAACCTCTCCGTGCCGTGCCATGCCCATCTCTATGTGGCTTTACAAATCCCCTCTCTTAGGGGAGCTGTAATTAGCGCTCCCGACCTTCAGATGAACAACGTGATGGAAGTGAAAAGTGTAACAACCTACTTGCAATCAGCGATAGGTTTCAGTGCCCATGTAGGTACCAATACGCCCATCACCTTGGCAAGCCCACTGGCCGGGGGAAGGAGGAAGTAAAGGGGACAATTGCCCTGGGGCCCAGTGATTCTGAAGGGCCCAGAGCTCCTGCCACTGTGGCAGCTGGAGCCACGGATTCATTAGCATCACCACTGGAGTGCGGGGTGGTGTGCTCCAGAGCCCTGTACTGTATTTTCCGGCCGGCGGGGGTGGGGCACCATGCCATCCAGACCCTTTCCAGGAGCAGGGAGCCACACCCCCTGCACATGTGGCCCAGGAGCCCGGCAATCCTGCCAGCTCCCCTGCACCTCGGAATCAGAACGTCTCCCCGAGCATCACTCCACCAGCCAGCACAGGAGCGTGCCCTGCCATCTAGTCGCCTCTGCTTCTTCTCCACCTTTTAAAGAATCCCACTGACGAGTTTCCAGTCTTTTCCCTGGAAGCCTATTAACAACAGAGGGCATTTCAACCCCTTACTCCTTGTCAGGCCACCTTGACCCTATTGAACCTCTCCTCACGCCATGCGGACACAGATACTGCCCTCAGGAAGTGACAATGCCCTAGGGTTTAAAAGAGCCCCATTGAAGGGGCTATTCTTGGGCAAGGAGCTGGGCACAAGCTGGCAGCGACTGTACTCAGAGGAGAAACAAAGTGTAATTCAGTCCCAGCAAGCCAATTCCCCAATGGTGGACTGTCTCCATCTCTGCTGCATCAGGCGGTCTTCCAGAAAGTGGGGTTCCCCCCCTCGAAATGCCTCACAGGCGCAATTTCATTCCTATCCCCCCATTCTCCCCCTTCCCAGTTCTAAACTTAGATTGACCCTCCAATGAAGTTTTTTAAGTGACATTCTATGCAGTTCCTGACTGCTCTCCTGCTTCAGCCATGCATCTGGCAGCTTCTCTTCCCGCTGGCAGGAAATCTTGGGAGAAGGGGAATGTGTGTCAGAGAGGGAAGAAGAAAGATGGACAAAACCTGCCAAACTGCTGTCAGATCACTACAGTTCTTCATTAGCCCCAAGCTGGGGCAGATTAGAACCAGCAAGCTGGAGCTACAATGCTCCACTGTCTGCTACCCGTCTCTTGAGCCACGGATTTTCCTAGATCTTCCCTTAAAGCTCCGGAACAGCATCCTTGACAGTTTATAATATTGTGTCCTGCTGTACGGACTTGGACGACAAATCTACCCTCATTTTAAAATCAGCTGTGAAAGTTATATGAAAGTACCTATGATGTTAGAACCAGGTAGGCTAAAGGTGATGAAAAAGTAAGTCAGGGGCAAGACAAAACTGGCCTCCTGCACCCTCATGCATTAGCACCGACTCTGACTCTTGGAAAAATACAGGAAAGGGCAGGGTCAAACCAATAAAGCTAAGATCAGTGCCTGAGAAGGGATACCCATCAACGCACATAAGCGTGAGAATTAGTGGTGCAGAGAGTGTACAGCACTCCCAGGCTCCTGACCCCATGCACTGCTCCATGTACCAGTGGCTCTTCTGCTGGGGTCCGGTTTGAGCCCCATATGCCAGAGGTCTCTGTTTCCAGCCACACGTCTGAGGTCCCAGCTGCCAGCCCTACATGCCGGGGCTTTGCTCCTGGCCTTAGCTGGGAGTGGACAGGGGTTAGGGGGCTCAGCAGTCCCACTTTTAAAACAGTTCCCATACCACTGACAGTGCACGACTGCTGGACAGTACTGAGGGCAGACAACTCTCCCCAGTAGCACAGTGGCACCTGCCAGGCAATGACAGCCTCTCTGTTGGAGAGGGGGCACTGCTAATACTGTGACTGGCAAGGTGTTGTCTACAAAGACAATATTGGTGGAACTGGGCTTCTTGCTCCTCCCCGCATCGCCAAATGCCCTTGCTGCTGGGTTTCCCAGGGCGACTGATACGGATCAGGGCATGGAATGGAACCAGCCAATGCCCTTGGTTGAGGACATTTGGCCAGGACTCTCCCCACTCCTGGAGTCCTGGCTGCCATAGACCTTGGGACAACTCTTGCCTGGTGGACAAGGAGCTTGACCTGCTCACAGGAGTGAAGGGAAGCTGGGCTGCGACAAGGCAGCTCTTCCCAGCAGATGCGGCACCTAGGTCTGAGCCGTTTGGGGAGACCCTGGCAGACCAATAGACGCAGAAAGGCAAGGAGGGGGTTTGCACAGTCAGCAGGAATGGAGAGGCAGCCTCCTGGTCCTGCAGACAGGAAATCTTTTCACCCTGGTCAAAAGCTGAGAACTAATTTGCTGGGGGGAGGGAGAGATTTGCTAGCTAAACTCAAACCTGGTGGCCATGTCAGCGGGTTAAACTCTTCCCTGCTGGGCACACTTAGAATTATTGACGGACACCAAGTCTCCAAACCCCAGAGCTGGGGCAGCACCGTGTCCTACAAGTTAGAAGCCAGTTTGCTTTCTGGGCTGAAAGGGATGGATTTGCAAGGGTGCCCAGACTTGCCTGGTAAGACCTGGGATTTCGCCTGCCTGCCTATAGTAGCCTAGGTGTGAGGGCAGGTCTTCAGTTTATGCTGGCTGGTTCAGCCCAGGACAGCTAGGTTGCTCCTAACTTGCATATCACAAGCGGGGAAGCTGGCATCAATTCAGGTTGGTGGTCGCTTCCCCTGCTACTAGGTCAGGCTGCTGTAGGGGTCTCTCTTTCTCTCTCTCTCCTTAAAAATCAAGTTGCAGCCACTTGGCCTGAATCTAACGCTGCTGTCCATCCTCCCCATTCTTTGCCATAAGCAAGGGTGCATTGGGTTCACAGAACATCTGGAACTTCAGATGTTGCACCTGCTAACGGCTATTTGGTTTCATTCTTACCCCACTTCACTTTGATGTCATCCGAACAGGCTGGCACTTGATTTTTTTTTTTAAGTGAAGGTTATTGGGGGGTTTTCAAAGTCAATCTGCACTGAGGAAGCAGGCGCCCATCTGAATGCCAGCTATGCCTCCGATTTCATTCAAGGCTCTGCAGAGATCCAGAAGAGGCCCCAGGAACTCTGGGTCCCCAAGGGTTAGCAGCCGGCCCCTCTGGAGCTTCCCAAGGGCGCAGCAGTCTCAGATGCAGTCCGGAGCTGGAAGCATTTCTCCCTACTTTCCCCGTTGGTGTTTACTGGCAATAGTCTGGAATGCGACTCGGTGTCTACCGTGAGAGCAAACCACCCTCCCCCTACCTGAGGAAGCTAATATTTCACCCAGGAATTCACCTGAAGAACCAGGAATCTGAAATATTCCTTCATCAAACAATTGGGGGGGGGGGGGGGGAGAACCAGTAGAATTATGTAAGGGGAGGAGTAGAGATGCTGATCAGCAAATTAAAACAAAACCCAACCCCAAAGGGCAGTTATCCACACCCCGCTGCCTTGAGAAGGGGAAAATCTGATGCCAATGTTACTATCATGGAAACACCCTACAATCATAACAACGCGTGGAGGCATCTCCTTTACCAAACACTACACAGACCTAGAGCGATCGAGTCCCCATCCCCCTCCCAAAAAAAACCCCTCTCAGGTAGACTCACCCCTCCGAACACAAGTGGGTAAGCTGAGGCTGGGATGTCCAAGGCACTTGCCCAAGACCACACAAGGAGCGAGATGCAACAAAAGCCGAGTGGGGGGGATTATAAAGCGAGGAGGGGGGGGGAGAGAAGCGTTTAACGAAGGGGGAGGGGGAGCCAACCTGGAGCACTTCTCTTAACAGACGAAACTCTACGAAAGCACAGAAAAATTAAGCTGGGGCAGCCGCGCGTTCCTCTGACAAAGGGAGGCGAGTTGAACTCCGTGTACTCGGGAGTTTAAACAAATATTTCCAGATCGAAGCGGAGCGGAGGCATCGGAAAGCTGCAGCCCAGGCAGGAATGACCCAGCAGGGGGGAAAAGGGAAAGTCCTCCTCAATGCCCACCCCAGCTCTTCCTTCCCCACAACTCACCTCGCGGCAAAGTTGCGAACCCAGCGCCTTCCCGGCCACGTTGGTCCCCCCCGCCCCTACTCCGGCAGGCAGAGCTGGGTAAGAGAAGCCCGGAGCAGGTCTCCACTTCCACCCACAAATGCCTTTGATCTCGTGCAATCCCGGACTCGGGGAGAAAGCGGGAGGCGGGGAGCCGGTCCCGGGGCGCTGGGGCTGCAGAGAGCGCGCAGCTGCTGCACCTCTCCGGCTCGGGCCCTCCGAGCGCTGCCTGGCCTGCTGGGGATTCCCGCGGGCACCGCCGACCCTGCCGCTGAAATTGACTCGTCTAGTCAGTTTCACAGGGCGCCTCATGGGAACTCTGAAAAGTCTCTTCCCCCAAGCCACCTCCCCTGCCCCCCCCCCCCCCCCCCCCCCCCGCTCGCTCGGCCTCCCTGCAGGAAATCCCTCCCAGCCTCCTGTCCGTCCCTCCTGATTGGAAAAGCAAAGGGGGCTGTCCGCGCTGGGCAGGGCCAGGACTGCTGTCAATCAGGCTGATGCGGCTCCAGATTTGGACAAGGGAAGTGGGCGTGGAGAGTTCTACCTGAGCCCCGAGCGCAACAAGGGAGCACGTGCCCAGGTGTGCGCGCCCTGGGACCCGAACTTTCTTTCCCAGCCAGAACCTGGAAGTTCCAGAGAAGCTACCCGCCAGCCCTCAAGGACAGCCTTGTGTCTTGCCCTTCCAGCTGCAGGGGGCACAGGGCGGGTGGCTTCTCTGGGGGAGCAGGGAGGACTACACGGCCGAGGTGGGAAGCGAAAATCGGTTCCTCTCTTTCCGTGCAGCTCACGTCTCAGCTTTAAAACACCCGCTTTGAAAGCAATGCCGCCTGAGCGAAGTGTTGCAGCTTGTTAGTCACTGCTACTAGGCATCACCACCCCCCACACGTGTGAGATCTCAGCTCCCTCCCAGCGCTGGATTCTTCCCTCCGAAGTTTGCTGGGGCAGCTCCTTTCTTAAGTGCCACAACGAAGGAATAGTTTCCCTGCTTTGCAAATCTGTAACGCTGGGGTCCCTGGTGCATTTCAAACTCTGTAACCACCCATGCAGCCCCCTGCCCTGTGTGTGAAGCCCAGCGATATTCTCCTGTCCCACTATCCTCTCTGGATTTTGTGGGAACGGGAGGGTAGGCCCCATTCTCCTGACGCAGTCCCTTTAGTGCATGGATCGCTTGCATGGCTCAGACTCCCCAACCTCAGCCCACAATAAGCACTATGCAGGTGGGTCCTGCATAATGGGGATTTAAGTGGGGTTCCATGGGGGTGCTGAGCGCCTTGCAGGATGGGGGCTTTTGACTGTAAGCGCTATGCCTAATGAGCCGCCATTTTTGCAGAAGAGGCTCTTGCGCCAGAAAGAGCTGTCTACACTGCCCCTTCTTGCGCAAGAAAGACCCTCTTGCGCAATGCCGTTCTTCCTGAAAAATTATCGGTGTAGAGGCATTGCGCAAGAGGGTTTTTGTTGTGCAAGAAGGGGCAGTGTAGACAGCTCCTTCTGACGCAAGAGCCTCTTCTGCAAAAATGGTGGCTCATTAGGTATGCAAATGAGGCTCGGTGATATTCCACACTTAGCCTCATTTGCATATTTCTGGCACAAGAAGCCGCGAGTGTAGACATAGCCAAGGTGTCCTGTGTCACCCTAAAGATGAACACATTTATGTGGATATAAGCTTTCATGGGCAGAGCTAACTTCATCAGATGCAACTTGCCTTTGATCTTGTACAGACCTGGACTCAGAAGAGAAGAGGGAGGAAGGGAGCAAGTCTATAGGTGCTGGGAGTACATAAGGAACAGAGCTGTTGCAACTTTCCCAACTTTGGTCCTCAAAGCCTTGCCTGGCTTGCTAGGGGTTTCTGCGGGCACCATAGAACCTGCTGCTGAAATTGATCCATCTTGTCAGTTTCACATGTGCCTCCACACTAAATGCATGATGCATCTGATGAAGTGGGCTCCAGCCCTCAAACATTTATGCCCAAATAAATGTTAATCTTTAAGGTGACACAAAACTCTTCATTTTTTACTGAAACAGACAAACAGGGTTACCCAACTTAGAAAGGTTGCCTAATAAAGCTGGACAGCTTTCACTGCATGATACCACCGGATTATCAACAGCTAATCAGATTAAAACCCCTTATACATTGGCTTAATTCACTAAGGGCCCAACTCACAGCCCCTGTTGATTTTTGTGGGAGGCATAAATACTCAGCACTTCTCCAGCTCAGCACTCGAATAATGAGGAAAACAGCAGGGCTGGGTGATAAGGAAGAGTTGGAGTGCTAACATACACCCTGTCTTTTCAGTTCGGACTAAAAAAGATTGTTATGCATATTCAGAAATTAGCAACGTCAACAGCTGCTATTTTGAAGCACGGACATTATAAGTAATCTTGCTAGGAAGTGACATGAAGTTAAAGGTCTTGTTATTCATTATGTGATTTTGTCAGAACTTGTAAAGCGCATTGACATTTATACTAATCCCCTGAATGTATGTAATACCTTTGTCCTTTTAAGGATCTTAATTAAGCTTCACAACACTCTGGGAAGCAGATAAGTTCACTTTGTAGATGGGAAACTAAGAGCTGGTCTACATACAGCTTTTGCACTAGTGTAACTACTTCCTTTAGGGATGTGACTTTCTATCAATACAATTACACTAATATGATCCCTAGCACAGATGCAGTTATACCAGTTTAATGGTACGTTAGAGTAGTAGTGTTTACTTTCACTCTCATACAGGAAGGCACTGCACTGGTATAACTACCTATGCATTGGAATAACTGTCTCCCCCAAAAAGAGGGTTGTGCCATCTTAATTATACAGGCAGGGTAAAAATGGTACAACTTGTATGTGAAGTCAAGTTCTAAGACATAGGAATCAAGGCCAACAATTGTAAAGTAGGGTGCCAATTAAGTACTTGGCCTGATTTTCAGCTGTACTGAGTCACTACAAGTCCCATTGATAGCTTTGAACATTAAACCACATACTTGGGCTCTTTACTTTATGTAACTAAGTTTGAAAATTTTGGCTTAAGTCACTTGCCTGAAGGCACAACACGAGTCTTGTGGCAGGTCTTGGTTTAGAAGACAGTGCGGTCTCTACTACTTATCAGTAAACAACCTTTTAACCCTGGGAAAGCTGATATTCTTCCCTTCTGATCATTAAGGGTATGTCTACACTACAGAGTTTTTTGGAAAAACAGCTGTTTTTCCAACAAAACTTGAGGAACATCCACATTGCAATTGCGTTCTTCCGCAAGAAAATCAAAAGAACAGAGGGTTTTTTTCCGACATTGGTAATCCTCATTCTACGAGGAAGAAGCCCTTTTGCGAAAGAGCTCTTTCACAAAAAGACGTGTGTGGATGGGGAAAAGGGAGTTCTTTCAGAAGAAGAGGAAAGAGAAAAAAGCACAGGTGCCCTGGTGGCCATTCCATCCATAGCAATCACAACTTACATGCGAGAGAGCATCCATTCAGTCTGGACGCTCTCTTTCGAAAAAGCAGATTGCTTTTCAATGCGCTTTTACAATGTGGATGCTCTCTTAGTAAGAACTGTTGGAGTCCAAGAATACCAAACTCTGATGTAGGTGCTTTGTAGCACAACAGTCGGAGGATCAGGATTGACTCATAGAACTGGAAGGAACTTGGAGATGGCATCAAGTCCAGTCCCCTGCACTCATGGTAGGAGCAAGCACCATCTCTAGACCATTCCTGACAGGTGTTTATCTATCCTGCTCTTAAATATCTCCAATTATGGAGATCTCACAATCTTCCAAGGCAATGTATCCCAGGGTTTAACTATCTTGACAGTTAGAAAGATTTTCCAGTGTCCAACCTAAACTTCCCTTGCTGCAGTTAAAGTCCATTGCTTGTTGTCCTACCACCAGAGGAGGAGAATTTTTCACCCTCCTCCTTGTAACAACCTTTAGGAACCGAAAACTATGATGTCCCCTCTAAGTCTTCTTTTTTCCAAACTAAACAAACCCATCTCTTTCAATCTGCCCTCGTAGGTCATGTTTTCTAGACCTTTAATTATTTTTGTTGCTCTTTTCTGGACTTTCTCCAATTTCTCCACATCTTCCCTAAAATGTGGAGCAATATTCGAGCCGAGATCTAATCAGCACAGAGTTGAGCAGAAGAATTACTTCTCATGTCTTGCTTACAACACTCCTGTTAATGCATCCCAGAATGATGTTTGTTTTGTCTGCAACAGTGTCACACTGTTGAGTCATATTTAGCTTGTGGTCCACTATGACCCCTAGATCCCTTTCTGTAGTACTCCTTCCTAGACAGTAGCTTCCCATTCTGTATGTGTGAAACTGATTGTTCCTTCCTAAGTGGAGTACTTTGCGTTTATCCTTGTTGAATTTCATCCTATTTACCTAAAACCATTTGTCCAGTTTGTCTAGATCATTTTAACCTGGACAAGGATGTCAGATTTATTTTCCCTGAATCCACAGTACAGAATCCAAGAGGGATAATTACCAGTAAAGAAAATCCCTACACAAAATACCTCTTACTGCTAAATATCCCACACCACTAGAAGAGCTGTGTTTTGTCCAGCACTATCCTGTGAAACTGGGGAAGGGGTTCAGATCGGTCTAGAGCTGAGGGGAGGAGAAGGACAGTCTTGTCTGCCTGACTGATCACTCCCTCCCTCTACAGCACTTGCGCAGGCTCAAAGGGAGTCAGTCTGGGTCAGTGGGTCAGAGCTGAATGAACTCTACTGCTGCCTTTCTGGGGTGACTTTATGGGAAGGGACATACAGGAGTGCTGCTAAAAGCTCACCCCCAGCCCAAACGCCCTCACTTTTTCAGGGCCTGGTTTTCAAAGGTGCTGTGCACCTCCAGCTCCCATTGACTTCAGCTAGACCTGTGGGTCCTCAACGCCTTTCCAAATCCAAGCCAGTTCTGTGTCCATGGGATAGAATTGCTCATTCCATCACAAAGAGAAAACAGTTTCTTGCCACTTTAACCAGAAAGGACACTCTCTCAATGACTTAACCACCTGCATTCTGCTACAAAGACCTTTTACATCTGCACTTGAAAGGGAATCCTCTGAACTGTCATTCATGTTAAAATTCGACACTTGCCAACAAGGACTTAACAAGAATTTGAACTTTCTCACCCATTACCAAGACAGTTTCCCCAATTATCACCTGTAATACCATTAACTCACAAACATCCCACTCTCCCTACCTTTAATATCAGCAATTCACGGACACTTACCTTCCTTCCTCCCCCTTCCCCCCCCCCCCCGCATCCCCCTTCTGTTCTGCAATGTGATTTGTCCTTTTCATATTTGTTCATTTTTTTAATTGTATCCTTTGGTATATATGGTTGTGACTACTTTCTTCCACTATTTGATCTGAGGAAGTGGGTCTGGCCCACAAAAGCTCATCATCTAATAAACCATCTTGTTAGTCTTTAAAGTGCTACATTGTCCTGCATTTTGCTTCAACTACCCCAGACTAACACGGCTACATTTCTATCATCATTCCATCAAGGACTTTTCCTTTTGGGCTACAGAACAGCTCTCCCTAGTTGGGACAATACTGCCATCTAGGGGCGAGTAGTGCAATCTTCCTGTAGCAGGCTATTGGTCTGGAAAACTCTGGGTAACTAATTACCCTGGAATCTATTCTCATATGTCTCCTTGTTTAAAAAGAGCATCTTTCAAGGAGGGAGGGAGAAGGAAAGAGAATTTGCCATCTGAGACAATATATTTTGGCTTGGAATACACAGAAAACATACTAACCACACCGTTTGTATATCGTATTGTGAGGGATCTGTTGTTCCCCTTCGGGGTACAGCTGGGTGCAGCTCAGAACTTCAGGGGGCTAGAATGTTTATCCAAGAGCAAAGCCCCATCCCATGGAAACTAATGGAGACTCTCCCTCAGCAGTACAAGTCCTATGACAAAGAGAAATCGTTCCAATACCGTCCAGACTGCACTATATGTATGTGGCCCCGCTCCAGGGCATTAAAAGTTACTATAAAACAAGAGCTGACTTCATTCTCCGGTCAGCTTATTTAAACCAGCCCTTTAATCTGACTCCTCCGCTGATCACCGACTCATCTTACTCCCCACCTGTGGGCCAGTGGGAGTCTGAGAAAGCGCAGCCCTTCGGAATGCCAGCAGAGGATCAGGTGGAGTTGTCCCCTTTTCTCAGGCTCTGCTTCTTCCTTTGCCATGTCCCGGGAGCCCTCATTTGGGGGAGAGGAGTGACTGAAAGCCGTCCTTCATCTCTGCTGTTCCATCAGTCTCAGCAGCTATTTATTCCTTCTACCGGTCCTTATTCCTAGCCACTCCTGCGATTAGCCCGTCATTTGTTTCCCATAGTCAAAATAAAAGGGGTTTATTTCTATATTTTTTTAAAATCTGGCCTGCTGAGCAAGAGCAATATAACAGCTGCTATTGTTAGCCCTAGCTGACAGCAAAAGAGGGCATAAAAAACTAAGGGCTAGACCCACAAAAGGACATAGGCATCACACAGCAACTAAGCTTTCAGGCACCACGATAACCCTTGGAATAGCGATGGGATCCACAGAAAGTCAATTAGGCGCCTAAGAATGCAACCCATGAGAGCTAGCATGTCAGGTGGGGAGCTGCCTGCACTACTCAACGGGAACTACTGACGAGGGGGTTTGCTACACCTCACCCCTCTCATAGTTAGGTGCCTGTCTGCTTGGGATCCACCGCTGAGAACCCCTCTCCTGGGGACAAGCAACTGAAATGCTTAAGTTGTTCCTTGAGTGACCGATTGGACCAATGTCCCTTTACTTATTGAGCCAAAGAGGAACAGCTCCAACAGGAGAGACTGAGGGACCCCACATCAGAATATCCTAGAGCTTGCTGGTTTTAGCACTCTCCTAAGGGAGGTGAGGGCCCCTTGTTCAAAACCTCTCTTCTCTTTCAGGCAGAGCGGGAGGTCGAAACTGGGTTCCTACATCTCTCAGCTGAATGTTCTATCCCCCCCCCCGGCTAAAACTTATGTGGTGGCCAGCACCAACCTCTGCTCCTGGCTTTTGAATGGGGCCTGATCCAGTAAGCATGCTCAGAGCATATCTACTGGATTGGGCCCATAGGCACGACAGGCAGGGAACACCTGTCTTCTCCTACTTTGAGGACTGTGCCGGAGCTGCCATGTGAGAAAGAGACGAGTCTGAATGCTGTCAAGGAGGCCGCAATGCACAAGCACAAAAGCAGACACACAAGTGCCTTTCCCTCTGAAAATGTAGGCAACAAGAAAGATTAGATGCCAGCCAAGCAAAGGTTTTGTGTGAACCACAGTGGAGCCTAAACCTGGAATTTAGGCACCTAAATACCTCTATGGATCTGGGCCCAAGAACACAAAACTTTCCATTAAAAATCTTTCATTTGCTCAAGGATTGCAAAGCTTTGAAAGTCTGAAACTGTTTTATCTCCACCTACTGGCAGGGAAAAGTTTGTAAGAAAGAGACAAAGGCTGATACTAGACAGACTTCTCTACCCAATGGTAATTATGTTATGAAACAGCATGACGGAGACATACTTTTTTTCCAGTTGCAGCTCAGGCAAACGCCACCTTTCCCCTTTGTTCTGTGAAGGGAGCAGTGCGGTCTAGTGATAGCACCATCAGGAACACCTAGTCAATGATATGCCACTGCTATTTTAGCAAGGGGCTCTTGTCCCTGAGCTACACTCTGCATCCGGGGGTGTGCATGCTGCAGAGGCGGGCGGGCGGAAGGGACGGGGGAATTCTTTGAAACACATTTACATAAAAATGCTTTCTTATAACCAGAGCCAGGCAAGGAGGTGGAGGCACTGCTCAGCAAAAGTGACAGATTAAGGGCACTGGCGGAAAATACCAATTCCCCTTCCCTATATTGAAAACAATGTAGGATTCTGCTAGTCTAGCACAACAGGCCACTCAGACCATGTGAATGAGGGCAGGGGAGTGGGATGAAGATGTTAGGGGAAATTAGGTGATTATCCCTATTTTTAAACCTTCCCAACCCTAGGTACAATCTTATCTTGTCCATTCTAAAGCTTAGAAGATTCCTCCGCAGCAGTATTTTATGACATCTCCCCAACCCCAATCTGCATAATGCCAGATTTCAAAAGAATGCTCTATTTCAAGACATCCATGAACCCTTGTGGAACGAGGGTTACAGGGATGCCGGAATAGTGCACCTGGTATTTCGAAAAATTTTGAAATAACGGGTGCGTTTAAAAGACATGGGGGTAGCTATTTTGGGATACTTCCGGTATCCCGAAATAGCCCTGCAGTCTAGACATACCCTGGTAGAGACAGGAGATTGTCCATCTCCTGCCTCTCTAGGGGGCAACTGAGGATTAGTTGTGTAAAGGGTCTATACAAGTGTATAGACTAGTGCTGTATGAAGCTCTAGGCCAGTGGTTACCAGCGAGTAGATCAGGATCGACTGGTAGATCCTGGAGCAGGTGATCCTGACTGGTTTGGCCAAGAGGCTGTCAAGTGCCAGCACTTTAGCTGCCCCTTCCCCCACTGCTGTGCACCTCCTGCCCTTTGCCTTGAAACTGTCTCTCCCCACCCTAGGAGCCTCCTGCTTGCTGTGCAGGGCAGGGGAGAGAGAAGAGGGCCACTTATGTCAAGGTGCCCGCCCCCTCTCCCACTCTGTATCCTATCCCCACAGAGCGGAGAGGGAGCACAACAGAGCTTGGGATGGAATTTGCTGGCTGCTTTTGGGAGTGGTGCAGGGCCAGGGCAGAGGTGAGCCTGCCTTGGTGCCGCTGCACCACCAGCCAGCAGCCACGTGTGGTAAGCAGTGCCCAGGCAGAGCGCACACCCTGAAATCTTACCCTAGGCTTGAACCCCCTTCTACACTCTAGGCCCCTGCCCTAGCCGCAAGCACGCCTGCATCCAAACACCCTCCCAGAGCCTGCACTTAGAACCCCCCTCCAGTACCCTAACGACCTGCCCCAAGCTAATTGAAAGAGCCAGACGAATACCTAGAAACCATCTACTTTAAGACAGACCCAAGAAAACCAACAATAGAACACCACTTGTCATCACCTACAACCCCCAACTTAAACCTGTCCAACACATTATCAATAAACTACAGCCTATACTGGAACAGGATACCATACTCAAAGAGGCTCTGGGAGACAGACCCATAGTCTCCTATAGACAACCACCTAACCTCAAGATGATTCTTACCAACAACCACAGGACATACCACACTAATACCAACCCTGGTACCTTCCCTTGCAACAAACCCCGTTGCCAGCTTTGTCCACATATTCATTCTGCTGATACCATTATTGGACCTAACCAAGTAAGTTATAAGATCAAGAACACATATTCCTGCGCATCCAGAAATATAATCTATGCTATCATGTACCGAAAGTGTCCGTCTGCTATGTACATTGGACAAACATCTCAGACACTTCGCCAAAGGATTAATGCCCACAAAACAGATATCAGACAAGATCACAAAGAGAAAACAGTTTCTTGCCATTTTAACCAGAAAGGACACTCTCTCAATGACTTAATCACCTGCATTCTGCTACAAAGACCTTTTACATCTGCACTTGAAAGGGAATCCTCTGAACTGTCATTCATGTTAAAATTCGACACACTCCGGGAAGGAATGAACAAATACTCAAACTATCTTACCCATTACCAAGATAGCTTCCCCAATTATCACCTCTAATACCATTAGCTCACAAACATCCCACTCTCCCCAGCTCTAATATCATCAATTCACAGACACTTACCTTCCTTCCTTCCCCCCCCCCTGCATTCCCCTCCTGTTCTGAAATGTGATTTGTCCTTTTCATATGTGTTCATTTTTTTTAATTGTATCCTTTGGTATATATGGTTGTGACTATTTTCTTCCACTATTTGATCTGAGGAAGTGGGTCTGGCCCACAAAAGCTCATCATCTAATAAACCATCTTGTTAGTCTTTAAAGTGCTACATAGTCCTGCATTTTGCTTCAGCTACCCCAGACTAACACGGCTACATTTCTATCACTATGCCCCAAGCTAAGATCAGAGCCCCTCTCTCGCTCCAAATCCCTTCATCCAAGACCAGAGCCTGCACCCTAATCTGCTGCCCCTGCCTGGGGAAAGTGAGGGAGGGTGGAGTGAGCAGGGGCAGGGCCTCAGAGAAGGGGCACAAAGGAGGCGGGGCCAGGGCATTTGGGTTTGAGGTCGATCTTGGATTGCACTTAGATTCAAAAACTGATCTTGTGCTTAGAAAGGTTGGAGACCCCTGCTCTAGGCACACGTACAATTCTCGCTCCCTAAAGGTGCACATCGATCCAGCCAACTGATGCACCGTCAGCAACTAAACATTCATAGCTCCCCCCCTAACTAACCCTCCTTCCTCCTCAACAGCTTCAGAGGTGGGCAAGGCGGCTTTGCTGAAGGTTACCGAACGTGGGCTTGATGCGACCATGCTGAGGCACTGGGATATAGAGCTGAAGGCCCTCCACTGAGCATAACTTCCCCAGCTACAGACAGTCAGGGAGTGGAAGCTCCAGAGTCCAATCTGATCTCAGCTGTTAGACAAGAGCAGACCAAACCATTTGGGAATTTACAGATCAAACCCCAATGCCGCGACCTGTACCTGAAAGCGAGCTGAGAGCCAGTGCAGCCGCTGGCACGCAGACCTCATAAACTCCCCGTGGGAGGCTCTGCTAAGTAATCGAGCAGCCGCTTTCTGCACCCGCTGAAGGTTTGAGCAGTTTCCAGCTGGCGTCCATGCTGGTCGTGGGACAGTGGCCCTGCAGGTGACAGAGGGCTGGGCGACCGGAGGGAGGGTCAGATGCAGAAGGAAAGGCCGCAGCCTTCTTGTGTGGCACACATGGATGGAGACACATTTGGGAGCTGCTGTCTGGACATCTAGCAGCTGAAATGCCAACAGGAACCTAGTGCTGCAAACCTGGGTAAAAAAGGAGCTCTAGGCCCTGAATTGCGGGGGCAGCTCTTCCCTCTGGCGAGCCAGCCAACAGCAGCCTCTGGGTCAGATGAAAGGGACAGAGAGCAAGCGGGAGCTCCACAGTCTGTACGGCCTCATGCCTCCCACATGCATTGAGCAGGACTGGGGATCAGGAGGTGCTTCCATACAAGGGAGAACACGCCTCTCCATGGATCACCTCCGCCCTGCCCTTGGATCAGTGCCCCATGGGAAGGGAGTGAGAAGGGCGCCCTAGGAACAGACTGGCTGACTGAATTCACAGATGTCCTGAGACCCACATAGCTCTGTCCGCACGGAATTGACAAGGAGCCCTGCTCTTTGGAGCCTCCCTCTTTCATTTACCCCCATGCCCCAGAGCCACCACTGCACCATGGGAGGGATTTTGCCCAAGGTGAGCATGAAATAACATTGTTCCTTTCCCTGTCCTGTGGGGGTTTCCAGCCACACCTTACCACCCGGTGCAGCACATGGCCTCCAGTCCGCAAAGCACTTTAACCTGAGAAGGGGCGAGCTGCCCAGATACACCGCGCTCAACTCTTAAGTCTCCTGTCTGCCCGAGTGTCTCTGTACTGCATCACCCTGGCTCTACGGCAGCAACCCAGGCAGAAGGATCCTGCCACATGAGTCAGTAGGCAGCCGGGCAGGCAGAATGTAAAGCACACTGTGAGCCAGAGGGGTGTATCTGTTCATTTCATTTCTCCTCGCTCCGTCCTGGAACAGACAGCCACTGCTCAGGGGCTACAGCTGCTGACACCAGGGGACAGTTCAACATTTGCCCAGTGAATTCACAATTGGCAGGCAGAGAGTCAGTTACTGAACTCGGGCACTTAAGTGGCACGTGGGGGGCTCAGTACCTGTCTACATGTGAAGACACCCATCCTGCCTTAGGCCCCCAAGTTCAATCACTGGCCTTCACTAATTACACAAGTGTCTCAAGTCCCTACAGCTGCTGCCTAGAACCAGGGTGCCCTCTGTTCCGGGCAATGACTGCTGGGGGGAGGCGGAACCTTTGCTTCATCCCCAGCCAGCCCCTTGAGCTAGCCAGACCCCTAACAGGCTGCCCAGGGGGTGACAATGCTGGGCTCCCCCTCCGTGCCTCCAGCTCAAACTCCAGCTCATTCTCAGCTGCCCAGAGGGGCGGGCAATAGCTCAGTGTTCGCTGTTGAGTGCTACTGCTGTTTGGATCCAGGGGATGGTTTTCCTTCAGCCGTAGCCCAGCAGAACCAGTTCCCATCTTATAAACAGGAGACTCTTGTCCCTGTAATCTCAGGCTGCAGCCCAGGGTTGCGACGGGGGATCACGGGGACTGGTTGTGCTGGGCTATAGCTGGGCTATCGCCGGGGGTCTCCCATCTGCTGCAGCACTTCTGCTGGTTGCTGAGCAAGGGTCCTTCCAGCAGGCTCCCAGGGCAACTAGCTGGTGGCAGCAATAATGGTGCAAGCAGCGAAGGCCCCCAGCCACGAAACTCAGGCTTGCTTAACGCACTGCAAGCCCCCAGCAGCACATTTCTGCTGTGTGTCCCAGGGCAGCAGGTCATCCAGCCACTGATGGGCGTAAGCGGGGGCCGGGTTCCCCCAAACCCTGTCACTGGTAGCCCAGCAGGTCTCACTCCGGCTCCTAGTGGTCAGCCAGCCACCTCTTTGTCTGCTCTGGCTCTGAGCCAGGTTTCCTGCAATCTCCCCAGTGGCTTTCTGTCTCCTACCACAAACGCCTCTTCCTCCCCCTGCAAGTCCTCATGTAACCCCACTCGCCTTCCATCTCCCTCCTCACCCCCCGCAACGCTCTCTCCATCCCGCTCCATCACTTTCACTCATGTTAGCCACCTGCGAAACATCTCTTTGGGCGCCTGCTCCTGGCTCTCCCGCCATGCTCTGTTTAAGAGCACACACGGCTCAGCAGGGTTAGAGCTCACGCCCTTTCCCCTGAAACGCTTGGGGATGTCCAAATGGCCCTTTGCCCATCAGCTCGCCCTGGCAGCGTGCCACATACCTCTACAATGGCCTAGCACTGGCATTTAGAAGAGAGTCCCCTGGGTGGTATGCACTAACGGGGACACGGTCATTGTAGGCTACTGGCCTGTGGCTCCCTCTCCCCAGCCCGGGAAGGGTTAATATCACTCCCTAAGGCCACGCAAGCCCTTTCTTCAAGCCCAGTTACCAGCTGACCAAGAACTTTCAGCAAGCACTAAAACGATACTGTCCAGGACCGGCCTTAGGGCTGGGCAAACTGGGCTCATGCCCAGGGTGCCTCAGCCAGAGGGGGAGGGGCAACTGGGGATGGGTGTTGCTGGGCAAAGGGGGGGTACAGTGGGCAGGGGGCAGTATGACAGGTCATGTGGAAGTGCAGGGCTGGGATTGGGGGCACAGGTGGGAGGAAAGTGCAGGGGTTGGGATGAAGGGGGCACTGTGCAGCCGTTAGGGGCAAATGGGGCACTATGCTGGGGTGAGTGGTACTGGGGACACAGGATGTGGGTGCAATGGTAGGGGAGCCCTTAGGTGCCAGGGAAAATGGGTGGTGCTGCGCCCACTAGGGTCAGGGGCACCAAAACACAAATCCACCCAGGGTGTCGTTTTCCCAAAGGCCGGGCCCAACATACATCCAACCGCTACCTTTACCCCACACGGGGACTTCCCACGACAGACACCACCCTGCTTCCTGGTACCCCTCCGCCCTGAGCTCTCTCCGCCTTCCCAGGAATCAACCTGCTCATTGAGCAATCACCTGGCCCATCTCGACTGGGGCTGGTAATTCTCCCTCCCAGGCCCAAACACCTGATCTTAAAGGAGCCCCGCCCTGGGGATGTGTCTGCACAGCATTTTGGCTCTCGCAGGAGCGAGCCTTCTCTCCTGGCCCCAGCCTTGCTTTGTGGGGTTCCCGCTGGGGCTCTAACAGCAGCTGTGTAGACAGGCAGCACTTAGACGTTGCAGCTCGGGATGAGAAGCCGGCCACCTGCCTGGGCTTCAGAGCCCAGGGTCCAGACGAAGCCCCAGCTCCACCATGGGGCCTACACAGCTATTTCCAGAGGGCGAGAGCCAGCCCTGTTAGCCCAAGTCTGGCCAGCCAGGCTGGGAGGCTGGCTCCTGCTCACCCCCAAATACTGAACAGACAAGCCCCGAGGAGCAGGCCACCTGCTTCTAAGCAGAGAGACTGAATTCCCTTGTGGTGCCTAGGGCAGCTCTCCGGCTCAGCAGTGAGTAGCTTGGCGGCAGTGGCTTGCCATGCTGCTGCCTGTCCTGGGGCGGGAGGGCGCTGCTCCCTGGGGGCTGTTAATCCCTTTTATGAAAAATAAACAACTTAATCCATGGGAAAGGCCCCAGGTCAGGAATGTTCCTTTCTTACAGGTGTCTGTGCATGCCACACTCACTCCCTGAGGCGCCTAGGGCCCTGCAGGGCAAACAAAGAAGGACCAGCGGCATTGGGCCGGAATCCCTCCCCAGGCCAGGGAACGCTGCGCTGCTGGAAGTCGAACGCTTACAGTGGAGATGGGCGTTTGGGCCTGTCTGGCAGCTGCGACTCCTTCCCTCGCCAAGGCCTGGGCCCTCCAGCCCGGCTCGCAGGCCTGGTCGTGCGGGTGACGAGAGCAGATGTGGCAGGCCTGGGTTCTGGGAGGCCACACAGCCCCAGTCCAGCTTACGCAGCTCCACTGGCATAAGCCCTGTAGGATTCTGCAGGACGCCAAGCGTGGCACCGCGTTGGGCAGTCGCTGTGTATAGAATCGGTGGCAATATGGCGCCAGCGTAAGAACCTGGCTCTCCTGTCAGCTCTGCTGTTGACAGGGAAAGGACGGGGAGCTGCACCCAAGCACCTCGCAGTGGTTCTGGGAGCCCCGCTCCGGCAAGCAGCACCCGGTCAAAGTCTCTTTAATCAAACACATTTCCCTGTCTTACCCAAACAACATCCCTCTCGCCCCCAGCTCTGCAGTCTGCCTCCACCGTGCACTGAAACAATATCCAAACTCTTTGTCCTCTAATATTCCCCTACTTCTCTCCAGCCGGTGTCCTCTCTAACTGAGCTCACTACACAAGCCTGCTCTGTAGCGTTAACAGCACTTGGTGGGGCAGGAGAACAGAAATGATCCTCGGAAACTCTGCTCGAACATCCCAAACCCTGTTAGCAATTAATTCCGAGAGGATCTAGGGCTGAAAGCGGGGGATTCTGGCAGAAAACTAACGAAGGGTCTCCCCTGGGCAAAGACCGGACCTCCCACGCTCCAGCACTCGGCTCCACGTTGCTCTAAGTATCTATCTGCTCACACTCACCTTTCAATCAGAACACATCTGCTGTGATGCTCTGGCTCTCTGATTTTCCTGCTCCCTTCTGCCCGGTCTTCTCCTTCTACTACTCTGTGAGTCTGCCTGTACAGATAGTCACTTCCTCCTCTCCCTATGTCTTTCTTTCGTTCTTTCTTTCTCTCTCTCTCTCTGCCTCCCTTGCTCTCTCAGGAAATTAAAGATAATCCTTTTTTTTCCTTTTCTGCTGCTGGATTCCCTGTTTAACATTCTCTGCATGTGCTTGCGCTGATTCAAAACAGGATTAGACATTCTGTTGCTTTGATGTCAGTTGGGCTCTGCACTTGAGGCAGAGAGGGGGAAACATTTTGTCTGTTCACAAGCCCTGCAGGTTCTGCACATCCCCTCACACCAGCCATCAACGGAAGGTCAGAGACATTTATCTGCCACCCAGATAACAGAGGCGGGTTCCCCTTCCGCTCGGATTAGTGCACAGGAGGGACAGAGAGCGTGCCTTGCTCCTACCCCGTGACATGGCAGCCAGCCGGGGGGTCTGTCCCCTGTGCTGTTTGTTATTCCGTAAGCCGCCGGCTTCCACGCCTGATTCCGTTTTCATGAGGCACTTTGGAGGCTTATCGGCTCCCATTAGGAGGCGAGGAGTAATTAATCATATGAAAACATGACTTGTTTTAAGTGTTGGCAGATATTATAACCTACAGCAGTCACCCAGCAGGGGGTAAATATGCCACAAGAGTCACTTTCAATAGAGAGATCTGTCCCTCAGCGTCCCTGTGGGGAGAGCATGCCTGGAACTACCCTGAGCAGGCAGCATAACACCCGTAAGTGAGAAGCAGACAGGGCGGATGCTCTGGGAATACGTGGCAAAGGCAGTTAAGGTGAAAGTGCACATCTGGGGTTTCTTTAGCCAGCCACAGGGCCACCTTTACATAAGAAACAAGGCTGGAGAAAGGCCTTGGAGCAGTTTGCCAGCCCGAATTTCTTCCCTGGGCCCTACCACAGGGAATGTCCTCACTGCTCTGAATGTCCTCTCAGCACCTCTAGGCCTTGTTTACTCTGAGTGGGCCTGATCCTGCTCTTGGTGGTTGGGAGACCAGTTGTGCCTTGGATTTTAATGAAAGGCTCAAGAGGCCCAGCGACTCTTGGGCACTGCCTGCCACATACGTCAGGTTCCGGAAGCCGAGGCCCTGCATTCATTCAGGCCCTAACAGATTCCAGTGACCCCTCCGCCATGAGTCTGCTTAGCAAAAAGCTGCGATTGGTCCTAACCTAAGAAACGAGCTCTCCTAGCAACTGCAAAGGACCCTGCAGTCAGAGACTCTGTGCAGCAGCCTGAACTATCCCAGGAGTCGCTGCAGCTACTGGAGAATGGCGCGGAAATTCCAGGCAGCGGCTCTGGAACTCTAGAGGCCACATTAATGTTCCCCGGGTTTGAAATGTCATTTCACAAGTGTATGTCGCTGCTCAGCTCTTTGGGCCGTGAGGCTGCCAAGAGGAGAGGCTGAGAGCACAGACAGAGCCCCCAGTGACAGAAGGGAGGCGATGGAGCTATGGACAGGGACACAGTGACTGTAGGGACACGGTGGACCCATGCATGGGGAGCCCCCCGTAACTACAGGAGGCAATGGAAGCACAGAGAATGGGCCAGTTGTATTCACTATGATTCACTATGACCATGGGTGGCTGGTATGCTAGGCAGGGGAAAGCGTTGCCTTTCCCTGCCTACACTCCGCCCCCGAACACCTGCTGTAGGCGTTCTAGGGGCGGAGTTTTGATGCCCCAGAACACCCACCCTCCTTGTGCTCCAAGGCCAGGGAGGCTTGGGCAGCATGCGGCCCACCGTCACCCGCATTGGGGGCGTGGCCTGGGCAGAAGGGGCAGAGCTGGTGATGGGGCTTGCTCCCCCCAGTCCTACCTTCACCAGTCCTAATGTGTCTGACTCACACCCGCCTCAGTGCACCTCACAAAGTAGGAGCCAGAATGCTTCAGCTAGCACTCTCTGAGCTGCAGGGCAGTGGTAAATATGGCACTAGGAGTTGTGCCCCCCCCCAGGAAGCAGGTGAATGAGGGCAAACTCTTTGTCCCCCACTAGCGCCTGGTGGCCGGTACAGGGGACAGCACAGGGGACACTAGATTTAAGGACCCTCCTGACAGTGCCCAGGAAGAATTCCGCTTGCCTCTGTCCAGAGTATCTACAATGCCACCAGCCCCCTCCACTGCAGCCCTGCATCTTAGCCCGGATGAATTGCCCTCCGAGAGCCCAGTTTCACAGGGTTTTATTCCAGGGGGCTGGAGAGCACCCCACCTTATCAGGAGCCCTCTTGCTGAGTCCCATGTGCCCCGGAAGCTCCTCTGCCCGCCATGCAGGGGCTAATCTCTGTTTGTCCTGCATGCACACGGGCTAGATTAGTGCCTGACATGAGCTCCATCCACCACCCTGGAGCAAAGTAGATTAACTCACGGTGCACCTGCCTCATGTGACCTTGTTCTCCAGGCCTGCTGATTAATGGAGCAGCTGCTTTTCTCTGCCAAGCTCAGGAAACATGCATTGCTGGGCTGGCTTGAGACAAAGAGAAATCTGGGTACCAGACACAGAGACTGGGCGTGGTCAGACACGTCAGCCTGGATGAGTGAGTTCTGCCATCTGGACCTTCTCACATGCACCTGTTCCACAAGTCCCTGTCTCCCACCCTAGCATCTGTCATGCTCTGGCCTCCTCCCATTCTACCCTCTGTGCATTCATCCCACTGCACCTTTCTCCTCTTCTCCCCATTCCCTTCACTCATGTTCCTGTTACCTGCCCCTTTCTCCCCCTCCCCCTTCTCAGGCATTGTCTCCTTCCCTTACTTAATGATCTTTGAATGAGACACTGAATGAGCTCCCAGTCACTAACCTTTTCCTGGCGTGTGCGAGAGCTACTGAGCAATGCCTGTGGCTCTGGGAAATGCAGAGAGTTCTGGCCAGACAGGGAGGCGGTGCCCATCAGAGCACTCTTCCAGGGACAGGATGGATCGCCAGTGAGAAGCTGCTGCTCATTCTCTAGGACAGGGGGTCTCGTGACAATTTTTTGATGGCCTTGGAGATCAGCCACCTACTCTTGATGGTGGAAGCGCTGACACTTTCCCCTAAAATACTTAATTAACTTAAAAAAATATGCACCTCTATTAGCGCAGACTTGCTAGCTAGCTGGGAAGCTGTGAAAAGGGGTATTAATAAGCACGAGCCTCCTGCTGCCTGCACTGGGGTGGGTAACTGACGCAGCAAGCCCAGAGGTCCCTCAGCTATGACCTGCCAAGTCTAAAGGGGCCAGAACAACTTTAGCACTGGAAGGAATGTGGGAGGTGAGAGCCAAGGTGACGGGCAGGAGGGGGAGGGGATATTGAGTCCCATTGCCCTATGGCTAGAGCCCAAAGCCCCACAGCTGGAGCCTGACACTTTGGAAATGTGGGTCAGGGATTCACTGGCTGGCAGTTCCTGCAAACACCAAGGCACACGCAGGAGCAATTGGCAGGGGAGGGATCCTTACTTTGTCCCCTCTCTAGTCACTGCCAAGAGGTTAAAAAAGGGGGATAGAGAATAAGACCGAGGATATCTTACTGCCTCCATATAAATCCATGGTCTGTCCACATCTTGAATCCTGCATGCAGATGTGGTTGCTTCATCTCAAGAAAAGTATCTTAGCGTTGGAAAAAGTTCAGAAAAGGGCAACAAAAATGATTTGGGGTTTGGAACGGCTGCCATATGAAGAAAGATTTAAAAGACTGGGACTTTTCATCTTAGAAAAGAGGAGGCCAAGGGGGGTATGATGGAGGTCTATAAAATCATGACAAACATGGAGAAAAGGAATAAGGAAAAGTTATTTACTTGTTCTCATAGCACAAGAACTTGGGTCAACTCATGAAATGAATAGGTAGCAGGATTAAAACAAACAAAAGGAAGTATTTCTTCACACAGCACACAGTCAACCTGTGGAACTCCTTGCCAGAGGATGTTGTGAAGGCCAGGACTTTAACAGGGTTCAAAAAAGAGCTAGATAAATTCATGGAGGATAGGCCCATCAATGGTTATTAGTGAGGACGGGTAGGAATGGTGTCCCTAGCCTCTGTTTGTCAGAGGCTGGGAATGGTTGACAGGACTGGGATCACTTGATGATTCTCTGTTCTGTTCATTCCCTCTGGGGCACCTGTTGGAACATAGGATACTGGGCTAAATGGGCCTTTGATCTGACCAAGTATGGCAATTCTTATGTTCACTAATGGCTGTATTTGAGAAACGATGCTCGAGAGCCATATAGTGTGGGGCACAAGTTGCTTCATACTTACAGGGAGCTCTGGCAGGGGCAGGCCGTGAGGCTAGGCAAACTAGGCAGTTGCCTAGGGTGCCGCTGGCCCGGGCGCCCCGTGATGACATCATGGCCATTGATGGCCGTGCAGGCGGGGGCGCCGATCGTGCCTTCTGCCTGAGGCGCCAGCTGCCGCAGCCGGCCTCAAGCCACTCCTGAGCTCTGGGGTGATAATTTGTCCCCCCGTTGCAGTTTTGGCTGGGGCACATTGCATTTTGCCTCCTTCTTAGCTCCCCCCATGTTGGAAATGAGCTATTTTCCCCATGGGCCTGAACATGGGTGTTGGATCAGCCCCCAACTGACGAGGGCCCCCCCCCCAGTTTTGCTTGAATCATCCCTGAGTGTGCATGAAGTGGACCCTTCAGACTAATGATGCAGGCTGGAAGAGCTCCAGCTTCGCTGCCTTCATTAAAACATCTCGCTTTCAGCTTCTTCCAACCTGGCTTTTGCAGAGATTGCTTGTTTGGGATTTTTTTAAGTGGAAATTATTTCTCTGCATGACCGAGACACACACACACAAGGAAGGATGGGAAGGGGTTCCTGGGAGATGAAAGAGCGGGGCTGTGGAGAGGGCTCTTGCTTTGTTATACCCCTAGCTTGGCTTAGAAAGTCTTTTCAGAGGCTGGGTTTAATTGGCTAAATTTTTCCTTGCTACTGAGCTGCTCTTCATAAAGGAAAGTGCGGCTCTGGAGTCTGGGCACGAGTCTCTGGTCTGCTAAGGACTCTGCATGCCATGTCAGTGGTGCAAAGTGGCATTCAATGGGTAGAGATGGTCCCTTGTGTGGAGGAACTACTGCCTACTGCTGGAAAGCAGACGGGAACAACTCTGCTAGTCGCTCCCTGCCCCGCAGCATAAAAGCAGGGATGAGCAGTTATAGAGAAAGAGCAGCTCTCAGCTCCCATGAAAACTTGGACACCGAAAGGGTAGGATTTGAATGTCAGGCCGCTGGGAATGCAGACAGTCCCCCATAGGATGCCTGAGGACAGAGCTTGGATCAAGACAGAAGCCCCCAAATAGCCAGGTATTGATCGCAGCAGTGTTGAATGTTAGTCACTTCACTTCCAAGCTAAATATACCACCACATGGCATCGTTATGTCAAGGCAATAGTTATAGGAAATACAGAGGCTAAGTGTACCCTGGTAACCTTAACCTGTCCAAATTACATTCATGGGCCCTTAATCTTTCGGTCTTACTGGTATGACACCACACATGCCCTGATCTCAGAACACCTCTGACACAGCCCATCCCTGTCTTTATGCTGGGAGTGGCTAGCATAGTTGCTTCTGCCTGCTTCCATCAAAGTCCTTCCCCCTTTCCCTGGTTTGGCCCATGATAAGTGAGAAGGGAAACATGCCTATCTAGTACTGTGGACCAATTGTGATAATGATGGCAGTGGGCTGGGGTGATAAATGTAATATATAATGGGCCCATTTCTGCCTTTAGATCTGCACCCACCTCTCTATGTGATGTCGACGGGCATTGCTCAGCTGTGCCATGGGGGTTCCTTACGCCTGTGACTCACTGGTGTCAGTCAGGAGCGCATCCCCTGGAGGTGGTAGTAGACCTTTGGTGTGGTGAGTGAAGAGAGACTCAGGCCTTCTGCATACAGTTGAAGAGGAGTTTGCTATTCCACCCCAAACTTTTGCTTGGCTGGAGTTTGCAGCATTCAGAACTGCAGTTGCCTCCTCGTTGTCTGTTCTGATAAATGGGAAGTAACAAGTACCCTGAGGCAGAACCTGCCTCCCTCAGGGCTCGCTGCTGCTGCTGCTACCGGATCCTGGTACAACCTTTGAATATCTTATCATAACAGCAGAATGGGTCTGTTTGCTGAGTGCATTTCTATATCCCTCTCCTTAACAAGATATTTACAGCCATGGCAGCCTGGTGCAGGGAGGCCTCTCCAGCTACTTCTCCTTCCCTGTTATTCTTGGCTGCTCTTTTGTCTTTGAGATTCTTGACCCTTGCACAAGGAAAAGAAAGCTGCAGACACCACTTGCCTTGGCCTTTGGTTGGCTGTAATCAGCCCGAGGAGGCAGGGCATAAAGATCAAAGCCTCAAATTAGCAGTTTTAGATGAGAATAAGCAATGGGGCCAACCAGACTGTCTTAATCTTTCCTTTCAATAGCAAGAAAGTGGCAGTGAGAGAAGAGGTGATTTTCTGGGTTCAGATCAATGTCCCGTTTGCATTAATTATCTAGACATTCAGCTAGATAACAGGAAGTTTTAAGTGACTAATTAGCCAGCATCCATGCTTATAAAGGGATAGGGTTATTTTATTGCGAAGCTGAGGAAAAACTTAATTCCCTCTGAAAAGTTCATTAGGAATGCACAAAACCACATGATGCGGGGGAGAGGGTCTTGTAGCAAAGGGCAGACCTGGAGTTGGGAACACTGGGTTTGCACCTGGCCTCTGCCACAGTTTCACTGCATGGCTCTACGCAAGTTACTTACCTTTTCAGTGTCTCATCTGTCAAGTGAAAATGCTTACCTACTTCCCAAGGGTGAGAGTGGCTAGATGGGTTGTGCAGGGCTTTGAGATTCTTGGCTAGAAGAGGCTGTAAAATGCAAAATATGAGCTATTACTCAGGGATTTCAAAATGTCCCCAGCTCAAATAGGATGAAAGTCAACCCTGTGCTGAGGGCCAATAGACTAGAAAAGCCTGATTTTGACAAGCAAGAGAGTGCATAACCCTTGTTCTGGTTTTCTATATATTTTACTTATAGTGCTCATTTTATAAGTGTAAAGGAAAATGATTGTGATTATTACTTATACCATCAAACCTAGTCCTGCAAACCTTGACTCACACATGCCTAGTGATACCAGTGGGGTAATTATATTCATGAGGATTTTCAGGGATAGGCCCCTAACTAGTCTATAGAGTGCCAGTCAGAGTGGTATCTAAGTACTAATACATATTTACAAGGTAAGAACAAATTTAAAAATTCATTTGCAAAACTGGCTGGAGAAATTGTAATAATTATTTTGCAACAGTCATGCCAGCATCTCCTCCTGGGCCTGAGGCAGTTTTGCTTACACTGCATAGTGGGACCTATTACAGACACAGGAAATGCAACTCCTCACTGATATGCAAGGTCCTTTCAGCTTTAAACTGTTGTTAAACCCACCAGATTTGTTTCCCAATAAAAGATTTTGCCTTTTAATGATTGTGGAAATCTCCACTGTTCTTAGACATTCATGGGTCTTTCCTCTATTTCCTGTGCCTTAACCTACTTCATTAGATTGGCAAGATGGCAGCCCCCTGTTAGGTTGTTAATTACTCTCACTCTTTTAATGTAAGGCACATTTTCACTGTGGTTTCATGACTCAATGTTCATTGTTATGAGAGAGAGAGAGTTTAACTCTTAGACTATATTTTCAGTTTCTACAACTGATTTCAATGGGAGTTTTGCCTGCAGGACTGGGATTTGGGTAAATCAGCACAATGCCCCTAGAAAGTGGCTGTCTCACAATGGACAGGCAGGTGGTAGCTGATTACAGCTATTGCTTCTACTGATGGGCTCTGAATTGTGCATGCAGCTAGTCTATGTTAACACATCTGATTGTTTTGTTATCCCATCTTGTCTTCCCCATTGGTTCAATCCACCTGCTATGGCTTGTCTTTTAGACTATAAACCCCATTTGGGCAAAGATTGTCATTTACTGCATATTTGTACAGAGTTTAGCACAGTCGGGTCCCAATGGTGGTGAAGCTGCAAGAGAAATGGTAAACAATACAACTTGGAATAATACCATACAAGGATGAGGTTGATGATAAAGCAAATTCAAAGCACAGCACCTCAGGTCACAAGCTATCATGCCTCAGGGACTCTGTTTGATGGGTGACCAGTAATGTTAGAGGCGTAAGTGCCCAAATAATGCTTTGCTTTGGAAGCCTGCTAAATCTTGTATGTCAAACTTCACTTTGTAGAAAAACTGGTGTCTGTTCAGAAAGCCGCTTCTTCCCTTGAGAAAGCTAAGTTAGACCTTAAAACTGGGCCTAGAAAAAGCTGTTTAAAGAAACATATCTACCTTCTGAAAAATGTCACTTTTGCATAAATTTAACCGATTCCACACATTCTCATATCACATTCCCACTGCTGGGAAGCATCCTGGGTCAAATTCTTATTCTCCACTCACTCACTCACACCAGAGAGACTACAGTGGAGAATTTGCCATTTCCTGCCTCCAGAGTCTTTCAGAGTGCACAACATGTTGGTAATGCATGCGTCACAGCTCCCTTTTAGTGGTTAATCCAATAGAGGATAACAACCTACTGCTGCTGCGGTGATATACTCCTTTAGCTTAAGGGATTGGTGAGGTCCAAGCTGTGATGCAAGGGTCAAACCTTGCTGAAATGACAATCCATCTATGAGTTAGGACAAATGCCTACCCAGGGACTGATTTTAAGAGATGCTGAGTTTTTGCAGCTCTCACTGACTTCAAGTAAAGTCCCTTACACAGCACTTTTGAAAACAACCACTCAGCTGATCCACAATGGTACCAATGGAAAGAGTGGACATGCTAAAACTGAAGCCTACAAAAATAATTCCACATTCAGGAATCAAATCAATAAATAATTCACTAATACATGTTGAATTGATGACAAGGAGTATCTCAAATGTGTAATGAAACACACAGCCTGAGTCAGAGGGAGCTGGGGGGATCAGGAGATGAAA
Source organism: Pelodiscus sinensis (assembly GCF_052426305.1). Lineage (NCBI taxonomy): Eukaryota > Metazoa > Chordata > Testudines > Trionychidae > Pelodiscus > Pelodiscus sinensis. The sequence continues at coordinate 18,876,172 of NC_143071.1, forward strand.
GGGCTGTTTGCACACCTTTCGGTGGGTAATTTGTTCTGGTGTCTTGACAGCTCAAAGCAGGGCTCTTTGAAATCTGTTACTGGCACTTGCTGTGACTCACTGATGGAAGGACTTGGTGTGTACGTGCTAGAGAAATCTATATCGCCTGCCCATTGCCTGCGGGGAGAGCAGAACAATCTAAAAGACAAAAACTGAGCCCATCAAACTCTCGGTGGTGTCCAGAAAATGACTCATTTACAACCAAGGGAGTAGGGCTAAGCTGAGCCTCAAGACACATGGGGCTCACCGCTCTAGTGACGTGGGCCGCTGCCTGAGCCGAGCTGCGGAACAGTCTGTGCAGGGTTGCCGATCAAGGAAGCGGAAAGCCGGGGTGACACCATGTGCTAATGTAGGGTTTCTCCGCTGGGGATCCTGACCCACGGGGAGGCTCATCAGGAACCCTTGGCAGGCGCTGCTGGCCACTCTGCCCGTCTCCAGCGGGTAACGGGGCAGGGGGGCCCAGCTAGGGGAGGGAACCAGCCTGTGTGTGGAAGGCGGGAGCATTTGGAGCCAGGCCCTAGCTGGGGGTCAGTCCTGGGGGAGAGTGGAGGGAAAGGAAATACACAAGGGGAGTGCAGGAGACACCCTCATAGGGGAGCTGGTTCCTTCCCCCCCGCATGCACCCCCGCCTGCTCCAAAGCCCAGAGCGGTTTGCGGGGGAGGAGGGGGGTAAGGAGCCAGGTTGACCAGGTGCCCCCCCAGCACCCCGCAGCGCCCCGCCCTAGAAGGAAGCGGCTGGCTCGCTGTTGCCTGGGCAGGACTCCCTCCACCCCCGCTCCGCCCCCGGCTGCCGGCGGCGCCGCTAGCCAGGCAGCGCCCCCTGCGTGGGGGCCGAAGTCAGCTGCTCGTTGATGTCAGTGCCGCTGCGCCCAGAGGAGGGGGCGGGCGAGCAGCCCCGGACTGGGCATCCTGCGCGCTGCGGCGGCGGCGGCGCGTGCGGGGCTGGTCCGCTAGGGGCTGCAGCTCGGCTGCCCGCTGGCGAGAGCAGCCGCCAGACCTGGGCTGCGGCTCCAGCCAGGGAGCTTGCTCTGTCCGCCGTCCCCCGGGGGGGCCTGCCCGCAGGGAGATGCCGGGGAGCGAGCAGGAGTCCCGGCGAGGCGAGGAATCCGGCTGAGGTTCGCCGCGTGGTTCCCTTCCTAGATGGCCCCGGAAAACTCTTCCCAGCCCCTGTGCGCCAGGAACTGCTCCGCCTGGGCTGCCCGGAACGGCTCCGGTAAGTGCGGCCGGGTCCGGCGGGCTGAGAGCAGCGGCTGGGGGAGCCCAGCGCCCGCCCCATCTTTTCGGTGGGCTATAACGCCCGGCGCTGCCGGGGCTCAGCAGAACTTGGCTTCGCCGGACCCGGCTCGCGAGCAGCTGCGGGGGGGGGGGGGGGGATATTTCTGCCCGCGGGGAGCAGAGCTGAGCGCCCCTCCAACCCCCTTGCCCGCCCGCCCGGGCCCCCGCCCCGGGGAGCCACGCGGCCAGGGGGAGCGATTGTTACATTTCAGGACCAGCGGGCCGAACAGCTCCTGCGCAGCCCGCGCCGCTCCACTGGGGGCCGCTCTCCGGACCCCGCCGGGGCTTGGTGCAGGGCGCGGGAGGAGGTCGGGAGAAGTTGGATGCTGCGGCTGCAAAGTTCCCAGCAAAGATCCTTTTCGTAGTGCCAGGGGCTGCATCCCGCGGGATGGCTCTGCCCGCCGGGAACCCTCCGGACTCAGCGCGGTTTTGTCTTCTAACAATCGGGACTCCCCTGTTGAAACCCTCCACTGCTCTCGGAGCACAGGGCAGGAGTAACCCCTGGCGGGAGGTTGCAGTCTTGGCTTGCAGCGCCTTGCACAGTGGAGGATAAAGGCCACCTCGCTCTGACATCGGGGAACGAGGCGCAGAGAAGACAAGCCGTTTGGCTGGAATCACTCAACCCCTCTGGTGATGCTGAGAGCGAAGCCCGTGTTCTCAGACCTTTGCTCTATCCGCCGGGCCGTGCTCCCCCTTCTAGTCATACCCAATACGGCTTATCCTGAGAAGGCGAATAGGCTTGGTGCTCATCAGAGAACACTGCTGAGGCTCCATGGACTGAGGGAACTACAGGGCTCTACCGCAGCTGAGGCTCTGACCCTGACAGTAAGAGCAAGGTTCTTCCAGGGGAAGTGCAACAACGTGTCAAGGGAGGTGCACGTCGTGTGGGTGATTTTAAAGAGCTCAGTCAGCACTAAGGAGCCGGGGCTCCTACAGAAAGACCATGCACGACTTGTAGGTGGGAATAAAGGGGAGCCGGAGCCCCCTTCCTAGGGCTGAAAGCCAGGGCTCTCTTCCCACACGCTCCCATCCTTCAGTGGGAGGCAGCCCAGGGTTGGCTCTCCTCCCCGCTCCTTCCCAATCCCTCACCTGGAGGTGGCAGGGCTCCAGCTGTCAGCCACAGGATGGCAGCAGCAGCAGAGCAAAAGTTGGGGCAGCAAAGGGGCACAAAGTCTGTGTGAAAAGTGATATTGACAAACAAAGGACAGGACAGTTTAATACCTATTTGGACACTTTTGTTACAAGTACAAAATCGCCTTAGAGATAAAGCTCTACAGGCCAGGTCCTGTGACCCTCACTCAGACAAAACTTCCACTAATGTGAATGAGTGTTTTAGATCACAGGAGGAAATGTAGAGCCATCAACAGGGACAGTGGCACCAAATTGTAATCAATCCTGTTGCTACATAAGAAAGAAGTTGTCATAATTCTGTAGTGCATGGCCACTTGTACTTTCACTGGAGTCATGGAAATAGAACACAGGTCCTCCTGCACTAAAACTCACTACCTGCTTACTAAAGAATAATGTACATGGTAGCAGGACAAGGTCTAATTCACACAGCTGAGTTGTTCTGATTTGATTTAGTGGAGGGCATTACTGCACATCTCCACTAAGTTCATTGCAACACTTGGGGCTGTTCTGCACTGTGGCAGAAGATTGATCTAAGTCAGTGTTTCTCAGATGGTGTTCTGCAGAACCTTGGGGTTCCACAAAGTGAAAATAAGGGTTCTGCAAGAAAATTCCATTACAATAATATTTTATGATTAAAAAAATAATATTTAAGCATTTATGAATTTTATTATAAACAATTTTCATTTGTGTTGATCTCATGACCTTGTTTAGCATTTGTTTATTATTATCCTTACTTATTTGTGGTCTACTTTTTCAGCTCCACACATAAGACTGTTATTAGGGATTCTGCAAAATTCTTTCAAGTTTAAAAGGGTTCTGTGGCCAAATCATATTGGGAAACATTTATCTCACTTATGCAACTTCAGCTACCTGAATAGCATAGCTGAAGTCGACATACTTAGATCTACTTACAGCAGTGTCTTCACTGCAGTTGACTTGCCCCTCAACTCCCCTTTGTGCTTCAGGTGGAGGTGGAGTACAGGAGATGATGGGAGAGCAAGCGGAGGTTGACTTATCCTGTTTCTGTCTCTAGTAGACATGATAAATTGACCCTCCCTGGATCAGCCGCTGCCCCATTGATCTGGCCCATAGTGAAGACATGCCTTTCCTAATATGGCCTTAAACACATTTCACTGACTCTTTTTGTGTGTCATTGGCTAAATTTTTCCCTTCATTCAACTGTCCTGCAATACAAACTGCACAAGTTGTCTGTATAGTCAGCATGGGATTTTTCAAACCAACCTGACAGCCTTCTTTGACAGGGTAACAAGACTTGTAGATGGGGGAAGCAGTAGATGTGGTATATCTAGACCAGTGGTCTCCAAACTTTTTACACCCAAGATCACTTTTTAAATGACAGAACAAGCCAAGATCTACCGCCCTGCCCCTTCCTTGAAGCCCCACCCCTTTCTTGAAGCCCCACCCTCTCTATTCTCCTCCTCTCCATCACTTGCTATCCCCAACCCTTATACTGCTGTTTTTTTCCCCAATTCTTCTGTAGGAAGAGGTTTTTCCAACATTTGGCCTGTCTAGACTGGACCAAGTGTCAGAAAAATCCCTTCTTTTGGAAGCCCCCTTATTCCTTGTGGAAAGAGGAATATAGGGGTGACCAAAAGATCATGTTTGCTCTTCCACTAAAAGAAGCGGAAGAACAAACGCATCCCTGGATGCAGAAGAGTTTTCCTGGGATATCTCTGGAATCCTGAAAAACTTCTGCAGTCTAGCTGTACCCTTGCTGGGTTGAGACAGGATGTGTAGGCTCTGGGGTGGGAATGAGGGATCTGGGTGTGGGAAGGGGTGAGAGGTGCAAGCTCTAGGAGGAAATCTGGATGCAGGAGGAGGTGGATAAGGGGACACTGACTCGGGGAGGCTGGGCAGTGTTGGGGTCAGATGTAGGGTCAGGGTACTAAACAAGCCACAGACTTCTGGATGTCAGGGTTCAGGAATTTGGGTTGGGGTATGTGAGGGGCTCAGGGCAGGTGGTTCCAGTGTATGATAGGTCCAGATCTAGGGTCTGGGGGGAAGGAAGATGCAAGAGTGTTATGATGCTGTGGCCAGATTGGGGCTTGGCCCCAACTGGGGGATTGTTGGCCAGGCTTCATTTTTAAATAAAATACAATGTCAAACACAAAGGCTGTGTCTACACTGGCCGCCTATTACAAAATAGGAATGCTAATGTAGCACTTGGGAAAAGGCAAATCCGTGGGGGATTTAAATATCCCGCGTGGCATTTGCATTTTCATGGCCGCCGCTTTTTTCCGGCTTGGAGATAAGCTGGAGAAAAGTGTCCAGACTGGCGCAATCCTCTGGAATAAAGCCCTATTCTGGAGGATCTCTTATTCCTACTTGCAAGTAGCATGCCTATTCCGTAATAGGGGCCAATGTAGACGTAGCCAAACAGTCTCCTGCACCCAGCTCCTCCCAGGATACCACCCCAGAGAGAAGCCGGCACGTGCCTCCTCTGGGCCCGACTTCCCCCTTCCACGGCGCAGGGTAACCCCCACGTGTGCCTGCCCTGGGGCTGACTCACCCCCCCGTGGCACAGTGAAGCTGCCGTGCTCCTCCTCTGAGGACAACGCCCCGTCCTGCAGCGCGCCCAGCACTCCACAGACCTGTGGGAGGGGAGCAGACAGAGCACTTCCAGACCCCCCGGAAGTGGTGCGAAGCTGCAGGATTTCCATCCACCCTGCTGGAAGCCAGCACTACCTCCATTGTCGCTGGAGGTAGGTAGTGGGGCTTCTCAGGGGTGGGAGGGAAAATGGGGGTGGGGGGCCCGAACACCTTGCAATTGACTGGTCGAGGCCTCGCAATCGACTAATCAATCGCGATTGACCGGTTGGTGACCACGGATCTAGACTTTAGTAAGGCTTTTGATACAATCTTGCATGACTTTCTCATTAACAAACTAGGGAAATTCAACCTAGATAGAGATACTATAAGGTGGATGAATAATTGTTCACAGAGAGTAGTTATCAATGGTTCATGGCCATGCTGGAAGGGCATAATGAGTGGGGTTCTGCAGGGATCAGTTCTGGGTCTATTTCTGTTCAATATTGGCATAGAATACACATTTAGGCTGTGTCTAGACTGGCAAGTTTTTCCGCAAGATCATCTGATTTTGCAGAAAAACTCGCCAGCTGTCTACACTGGCCACTTGAATTTCCGGAATTTTGCGGAAAAGCATTCTGCCAATCTAGACGCGATTTTTCCGAAAATGCTTTTAATGGAAAACTTTTCCATTAAAAGCATTTTCGGAAAATCATGCCAGTGTAGACGTAGCCTTAGAGTTTGCAAACGATACGAGGCTGTGCGGGGGTGCAAGTGCTTTGGAGGATAGAGTTATAATTCAAAATAATCTGGACAAACTGGAGAAATAATCTGAGGTAAATAGGAAGAAATTCAACAAGCACAAATGCAAAGTACCCCACTTAAGAAGGAACAATCAGTTGCACACACCAAATTGAGAAATAACTACCTAGGAAGGAGTACCACTGAAAGGGATCCAGGGGTCATAGTGGACCACAAACTAAATATGTCAACAGTGTAAGACTGTTGTAAAAAAAGCAAACATCATTCTATGGTGCATTAACAGGAGTGTTATAAGTAAGAAACAAGAAATAATTTTTCCACTCTACTCCATGCTGATTAAGCTTCAACTAGAATATTGTGTCCTTAATTGGGTACCACATTTCAGGAAAGATTTGGACAAATTGGAGACAGTCCAGAGATGATCAACAAAAATGATTTGTCTAGAATACATGACCTTTGAGGGAAGGTTGAAAGAATTGGGTTTCTTTAGTCTGGAAAAGAGAAGACTGAAAGCAGACATGATAACAGCTTTCAGGTACCTAAAAGGTTGTTACAAAAGGAACAGAGAGAAAAATTATTCTCCTTAGCTTCTGATGATTGGATAAGAAGCAATGGGCTTAAATTGCAGCAAGGGAGGTTTAGTTGAAAAAAACTTCCTGTCAGGGTGATTAAGCACTGGAATAAATTGCCCACGGAGCCTCATTGGAGATTTTAAAGAGCAGGTTAGATGAACACCTGCTAGGGATGGTCTAGATCAGTGTTTCTCAACCTTTTTATTTTATAAAGTACCCATTTAAAAAAAATTATAAGTACCCCCAGTCTAACCCAAGGCCCACCCCTCCCCCAGAGCCAGGCAGCCCCACGCACTTCTCCCTCCATGCACTGGGGCGCACGCGCAGAGTAGCTGTAAACTCCAGGCACGCGGCTCTGAAAGACAGTCAAACGTTCCCTTGAAGGCAGTTGCCACTGCCCCTTTCCCAAATCCTGTACATTTTGGGTATGTCTAGACTACATGGCTCCATCGACGGAGCCATGTACACTAGTTTACCTGGCATAGGCAAAGAAGCAGGGATTTAAATAATCCTCACTTCATTAAAATAAACATGGCCGCCGTACTGTGCCGACGATCAGCTGATCCGGCACAGCGCGGTAGTCTAGATGTGGATCAGTCGGCTGGGGAAGCCTTTGCTGACTGATCCCTTATGCCTCATGAAACGAGGCTTACAGGATCGGTCAGCCATGTAGTCTAGACATACCCTTTTTGTGGTTTAAAAAAGCCAGCCAGATGGCAATTTAACATGAGAAACGAGGACATGTCTGGGAAAACCCGGATGTATGGTAACCCTACCTTTGAAGTGCCCACTCCCGCCACTCGGTCCTGCCTCGGTGGCTTGTCTGCAGGGAGCAAGTGGCTCACCAGCACTGGGCTCGCCAGTGGGGCTGTGCGCTCCCACCCCAGCCTGGCGCCCCCCTAGCATGGTCCCTGGGGCCCCTGCCCCCCTCCTCATCCCTCATTACGCTACTGGCCAAACCCTCCCCCGCAACTTTGAACTTTGGGTCTCACTGGCACTGCCACTGCTGCAGCCACGTGCTTTTCCCACCAGGCACTGGGGCACGAGCGCAGAGTGGCTGTTAACATCTGGGTGCATGGCTCCGAACATTCAATTTGACAGGCATGTACTGCTGCCCCCTCCCTGATCCCCTGGGCAAAATCCTGGACATTTTTTGCCAAATTTCACTTGTGTTGATGTACATCCCAGACTTCTCTCGCGTACCCCTAAGGGTACACATACACTGGTTGAGAAACACTGGTCTAAGCCACTGGCGGACTGCCAGATAGGTTGTTTACCTTGCATCTGCTGGTACAGTCTCTGGTAGATCCCATTGGCCATGGTTCATTTTTCCCAGCCAATGGTGGCTTGCCAGGGGTTTACCCTTGCAAACTGGGTGCCCACCACTGTTTTAGATTGTGCTTGGTCCTTCCATAAGTGTAAAGGACTTGACTTGATGACCTCTTAAAATTCCTTTCAGTCCTGTGATTCTATACATACAGTCCTCCATCCCAGCACGGGCTGCTTTTTAGCTGTGCTTTAAATATAAAGTTTGCAAAGCTCTTCGGGATCTTTCAGGATGATAGGAGCTAGATAAATATTTTTTTTATGTGAGGCTGTTGTGCTGATACAAACTTTGCTATCAGCTTATTTGTGCTTGTACCAAACATTACAAAACCACCACGAGCACTTTCAAAGCCTCAGTGGTACACCAGCAAAGTACACTATATTAAAACTCCCAGCCAATTAAATAATGTTTTAATAACACAATCCTGTTTCTGTAAGAGGGGGGTAGGGGTGAGGGGGCACCCTCATACTAGCTCCTACATAGCAGCTTGGGGGGAAAGTCTTATTCATCCAGTCTCCCACCTCCAGACCCTGGGAAAGAGGGAGGCCAGTTTGTGGATGCTCCAGAGATGTGTAGGCTTGATCATGTGGGAGCAACAACAGATCTCAATTGGGTTCCAATGGCAGACTGTTAGTTAAAGAACAGCCATAGAGCACAGGGTTTTACTTGGGGATTAATGACCAACCGGGAGGAACTGATATACTTCAAGCACAGCCATGACAGGGGCTATTAAGCTCAGTGGGTTGTTAATCCCCTAGAAACAGCCTGTGCCAAAATTATTTCTATTATGAGCTGAACATTGTAGGTAGGGGTATATGTGCTTGCAGGGAAATCTTACAGGCGTGTGGATTTTTTTTCTTATGGATAATATATTTTCAGTTGATTTGGACAGAGTGTTCCTAAAACATCAGCCAGACAAAGCCTCACTATTCATTTCAATTTCTAACCCAAAGCAGATGAAGCAGCAGGGGGCTGTCTTTGCTGGAGATACAAATATGAATCCTTTGCAAACCAGTCTGCTTTACCTGTGACAATGCTCTTCCTGTCAGTGACTGATTGGTTGCTTTCTGTCAACTGTGCAGATGCTCGAGATAGGATGCCTATGTCTAGAGACTCAAAATGTTCCTATCTGGCTTTGTTTATGATTAATTCTGAGGCTTCCCATTGTCAAGAGCAGAGCAGCACCAAGGACTCGTCACTTCTCTGCTCCCTAGAACACAAACGTGACACGACCGATGTGGAAAAGTCTGTTTTGCTAGTCTTGGCTCTGAGCCTTCTCTCTGATCCCCCACCCCTGGTGTAAATGTGGAGTTATTTCACTGACTTCTGTCAAGTGAATCCAGATTTACTCTGCTGCAACAGACAACAGTTTGAACTTAAGTTTTAACTGGCCATCAAGTGGGTATCTACTGTTCAGAGGAAGCGAATACTTGATGAAAAATCTCATGACATATTTGCTAGTTTTTATTTCTCCGGGTTCTATTGTACATGTCCCCCACTTTCTCCATATGCTAGATCTCTGCAGGAACAAGTTGTTAAGGAGACAGAAGAAGAGAATAATTGAAAAGTGTTCCCAATTAAAATCAGTTGGAATAATCTGCAATTCAATGAGAGCCAGTCCCAGGGAGGGCTTGGGGGTGCTAGAACTGCAGTGCATGTCATTTCTTCAGGCACACAAATAATTTACACAATGACTTCCCATGGAAACAATATACCCCATAGGAGAGAAATAATGAAATGAAATGCGATTTGCCTCAGCTGGAGACTTTTCTCTTTGCACATGTGGTACATGGCGCTTCCTGACAAGACAGTGAGCTCAGCAAACACTAACTCCGATTTGGGATGTCACGCGGAGAAATCGGGTTTTCATTGTCATTCGGCCTTTAACCTACAGAGACTAGAGTCTAAATCCGATCTATGTAATAAGTGAACATGAATTTGGTTATCTGGGCCTAATGCTAGTGAATGCTTTTCAAAGGTGCCAAGCAGCTACTGCTCCCCTTGACTTCAGCTAGGTTCTCAGCATTGCCGTAAATCAGGTGCCTAAATATGGACTTGGGCCTAATTTTAGGCACCCACTTTTGAAAACCTTGGCCTTCGTATTTAGGAGAAACTTTAAAGGCCTCTTGCTTGAGGTAGGTCAGAACAAAGGGCTTGTCTTCACTACACAGTGGATCCGGATGTACACTGCAGTGATCAATCCACTGGTGGTCGATTTATCGCTTTCTGCTTAGACACGATAAATTGATCTCTGAGCACTCTCCTGTTGGTACTCTGCCAGGATGAGAAGAGTAGCTGGAGTCAAAGGGAGAGCAGCCCTCACTGACCCCACTGCATGGAAGACACCACAGTAAGTACATCGACTTCAGCTACACTATTAGCTCAATGGGGGGATGGTTAGTGTGTAGACAAGCCCAGAGGTACATTGCCATAGCTTTCCCAAGTCATCACTGAGGTAGGTTATGGGGATGCTTACATGGCAAAGTGGATGCAAATGAGAAGGTAAGCTGGTGTGCCACGTGCATTGGGCAGGGCAGGAAAAGATTTGCATTACCCCTAATTTAGTGTCCTCATGGACAATTTTGGAATTTCTTAAACCCATCTCTGGGCTGAGGTTGGACCCAGCTGTGCAGGGGTATTGACACAGTAGGGTCTGAAGCCCAGGCTGTCCGGACTCATGGTTCTGGTTTGTTTTGGCAGTGGCAGAAAAGGCAGTCCCCTACACCAATGTGATCATGCCTAGTCTGTTCGGCATCATCTGCTTCCTGGGCACCGTCGGGAATCTCATCGTCATCTATACCATCGTCAAGAAGAAGAAGCTGAGGTGCAAGCAGACCGTGCCCGACATCTTCATTTTCAACCTCTCCATTGTGGACCTCCTCTTCCTGCTGGGCATGCCTTTCCTCATCCACCAACTCCTGGGTAATGGCGGCTGGTATTTCGGGGCTCCTTTGTGCACCATCATCACCGCCTTGGACACTAACAGCCAGATCACCAGCACCAACATCCTGACTGTGATGACCCTCGACCGTTATCTGGCAACCGTCTACCCTCTGAAATCCACCTCTGTCCGGACGCCATGCGTAGCGGCCTTAGTCATCTGTTTGGTGTGGCTCCTTTCCTTCCTGATCATCATTCCCGTGTGGATGTACGCAGGCCTGATGCCTCTGGAGGATGGGACTGTCCGCTGTGCTCTCTTGCTTCCCAATCCCGAGACTGATGTCTACTGGTTCACGCTCTACCAGTTCATGCTGGCCTTTGCAGTGCCACTGATTGTCATCTGTGTTGTTTATTTTAAGATCCTCCAGCACATGGCTACCACCGTGGTCCCTCTACCCCAGAGGAGCCTCCAGGTACGGACCAAGAAAGTCACCCGCATGGCAGTCGCCATCTGCTCTGCCTTTTTCATTTGCTGGGCGCCCTTCTACATCCTCCAGCTGGTGCATCTCGGCATTGACACGCCTTCTGTTGCCTTCTTCTATGCCTATAACTTTGCCATTAGCTTGGGCTATGCCAACAGCTGCCTCAACCCCTTCCTCTACATCGCCCTGAGTGAGACCTTCAAGCGCCAGTTCATGGTGGCCATCCGTCCTGCCAAGGAGCAATTCCGCAACAGTAGTTCCATCCACAACAACAGTGCAACCGAAGCCAGTGTGTGCCTAAAGCTGGCACCAGAATCCACTCAGCAGACTCAGTTTCTGGAGGACTTTTCCCCACACACGCTGCCTGTGACGGTTGCTGTTCACTAGGAACTCAACAGTCACTCCCAAGGATGGTGTTGGGAGGTCTTTTCTGGGGATGACACAAAGTACGGAGGGCTGTGGAGAAGAAGGGGCTTCTGACAACTCTTAGTGAAGTGCATGGACTACAGGCTCCCACTTTGGAGACTCGCAGTGGAGTCCCCTCTCACTGCAGGGCTCTGCATTCAATCTGCCCCTGCTCCAAGAGCTTCAGTATAACTGCTTCCTTGGCCCCCTGAGGAGCCACCTGGGATCTCCTTTTTATTTCACACAAAGCACCGGGATCCTCTTGGAGAAGAAAGGGGGAGAGAGGTATTTTGTTGGCACTGACGAGCAAAGGCCAGACCAGCTGTTAGCAAGAGGATCCCAACTGGGTCCTTGCTGTTTGACCATAGTTTCTGGGAAATAAACCGATCTGGACCCTCTTGCTCTAAGACTTGAACCTCATTAAAAAAGGGAGTGGTTAGAAAACTGATCTAACTGAGGCCTATGCTTAAATCCCAGAAGCAAAAAGACAAGGAAATGCTCAGCAAAGCAGCCTTCAAAGTGCCTGAGGAACAAGCTCAAAAGCATTAGCGAGGGAACTCCTGCAGTCAGTTGCCTTGCCAAGAGCCTCTGGACTTCGTGGTGAAGTCCTAACGTGCCTGCGGTGAGCTATGCTGCTTGGCCAGCCTATGAATATTCAGAAACTGGATGCTGGGGCCTTGACAAGACGTCTCTCTATATTTGCAAGCAAAATCAGGCCCTCTGGCAGAGAGCGGCTGTACCGATTGTACTGCTTCAAGGCATTTCACACAGCTGAGCAAAGCTGCTGCTCCTTACACCTGATCTGTAGATAGTCGTCCAGTTGAGCCTGCTTCCTTCATGCTGCTCCTTCAGACTCCTTCTGTGCCCGTCAATCTGCATGTTCATTAGGGACCGTCACAGGCGGCTTTTTAAAGATTCCTCCAAACAAGCCAGCGTGCACAAAGGCAGATGTGTAGAGAAAGAGAAGGTGAGACAGTCATGCTGAGAAAATGCAGCTGCTTAAGGGACTTCCAGAGGATAATGATGATACTACCAATTAAAACCAAAATGTCTGTACATTCTGTGAGGTACTTTCACCTATTAGAGGGGTTTAACAGGAGGCATGGATCAGCAAAGTGCTGGGGATTACACTGTCAGGAAAGTCTTAAGATGCTTGTTAAACAAGGGACTATTGTGGATGTGTTTGTTGTAGAAGAAACATTACGACCAGAGTGTTTCTCACACACACACACACACCATGCTTAGGTTTTGAACCTAGGGCCTCCTGCTCCCAGAGCAAGACTCATAGCCCCTAGTGCAACAAGCATAGATTCTCATATTCACATACTCATCCATGCAACTACACACAGCCAGTCACACACAACCACAAACATTCTTCAGAAACCATGCATACATTTGTAGGCACGTGTGTGTACAGAAGTACACAAAACACATTCACCTATAGCCACATGCACCAGTACACATACAGGCAACCCCACATAGACACACAGTTATTTCTCTAACTACATGCACTAGTATAAGCACACACAGATCCCATGACCGTACTGTAATCTCCCAATATTGTCCTCTGCCCTTGGAGGATAAATCTAGGTAGCTAGGCAATCAACTGTAACATACTCTTTCCTCTTCTGATCTTTGTCCCCAGAAGAGATCTTTGTCTTGACAGCATGGAATTCAATTCACCTGTGTAGATGCTAAAGGGAACTTTTGTTGTGGTTACTCACAATGTACCCTCTATTTTTTTCCATCCATGTGCAGAATAAATTTTAAGTACACCCATGCATGTGCAGATGTGCACCACCAATAGAAACATATGCTGCTGGCTGTGGGTGCTTTGAAAGAGCCAGGCATTTCCCATATGGCTCTGAGCATCTGAATCTCTCCTGGGCGGCCAGCCAAGTGCTAAGCTTACAGGGAACACTGGTTACTTGTCCTTTTTGGACAATAACTTCCCTGAAGAGGCAGGAGCAAGAGCTAAGGAACAGGGTTTGGGGTTTGCTAAGGAGTCTTGTTCCTCTCATGAAGGGTGAACAGATCCGGCACGACCCTCCATTTGGGTCAGGAAATGGGAAGGAGGAAGGGTGGTGAGAGGGGGTAGCCAATGAAGATTGGTTCCAATTCATTCTGGTAAATGGAATTGATTGAGCGAGGAGAGTTCTGGGAAGGGGTGAACATGGAGACCAAACTACCCCAAATCCCCAAAGCAGCTGCTCATCTTCCCTTCAGTCCGGGCCAGTGCCCCACGCCCTGCTAGGCGAGCAGGTCTCCTTACGGCTCCTTTCTTCCCACACCAGGCGCAAAACAAAACGTCCCTCACTCCCCTGGTCAGTCGGGGCTGGGCCTGTGGTGGAGGCCGCAAGTTCAGCGTCCGAGGCAGGAGTGTGTGATGTCACTGGGTAGCATCTCCTGGGTATTAGAGCCTGGATGGGTTCCAAACTGCAATGGGCCCCAGGTGGCTCCGGCTCCACTCTGGTTGCTGGAGAAGGGAGAACAGGGTTAGGTCAGGGACTAGTTCCCTGTCCCCTCTGGATCTGCGGCCAGAGAGGGAGCTGAATCTGCCCCGCTGATTATGGAACTTGCAGGGGATGCAAGGTCCCACCTGGAGAGCCTGAATCACAGACAGGAGAGGTGGAGAAGACCTGTTAGAGGCTGCTAGTACAGCACTCTGAGGCAAAAGCAGGGTTTCCTATGGCCTGTACTTAAGGGCTGGCTGTGATCATTGAGAATTTCTGAATGAGGCTCCTTGGATGGAATCGTACCAGCTGCAAGATGCAGGAACTGTGGTGGGTGTAAAGCGGGGGGACGGGGACGCTCCACAGACAGATGGAAAACCAAATCAAGGTAAGGGAGGGGATTCCTTGAATTGTTGGGTGAATCAGAGGTGTTGGTCCTTGAAGGCTGGCAGAATCTCTACTGCAAGAGTCGGGCATTTCCGTACGGCTCTGAGCAGACAGCACAGACCTCTCCAGGGATTAAGGCCCAGAGAGTTTAAATTGAGAGGATTTCCCCAAAGTGCCCTGCATACGCTACAAACCTGTGTGGCTATCTGTCTGCAAAGCGTGAGCTGGATGTATCTGCGGGGCTGAAGGCCTCCTGCGTGTTTCGTGCCGCCGGTATTTGGCTCTCAGAGAGTGTCATGTTGTTATCTCGTGTACAATAAAGATGTTTGTGCTTGAGATGGTTGGCTCCAGGCCCGTACTAGTCTGAGCCCACACTACGGGCCCAATACCGTTGAACACTTGGTATTTCTCACCGTAGGCTGGCCAATGAGTCAAAACTGTCAGAGGCTCTGTGAGCATGTGCAAGGCCCATGCCGTTTCCAAGGCATAACCACATCACATAGAACTGTAGCTCTCTGTGAAATGTCACTTTCAATGTCTTTGGTGGAATTCTTTCTCCTCTTCCCGCCTATTCACATATGGGCCTGATCCTGCAAGGGACTGGGCCCTTGCAGGGTGTTGAACCTGCGAAGTTGAACACCCCTTAACTCACATGGAAATCAAGGGAAATACACTGTACGTCTTTCTGAGATCAGGCTTCTTTCTAGGATCAGGCTGGGATTCCCAGCAGCAGCACTCCTCATACCTATTTTAAAACCAGTGCTTACAGGCGGTTTGAACGTGGCTGTTCACCTCAATGGGATTCAGACACAATTTGACTGGTCGGCATAAGCATTTGAAGAGGTGGCTCCCACAATTCATACTAGGAGGGAACATTTCCAGTAGAGGTGGGGAAAAAAATTGGCTGGATAGTAAAGTTTGCCCAAAAAAATTGTTTTCTGGAGACCAAAACTATTGATGAATTTGGGTTGGATTTGACAATCAGTTTTGGCTGGATAATAAATGAGGGGGGAAATTCAAAACAGTCCATGTGGTTCATTTTGTTGTGTCCCTTCCAAACAGTGTTCACAGTTGTGTTTGCCACACACAGTTTTTTGGTTTGTGTGTTTGTCGAGGAAGAAAAAATCAGCTTTGGTTTGAAGTTTCCTGATTTTTTTTTCAGATTTCTAGTACGGCCACCCCCCTGAAAATCACTTATTTGCTGAGCCCTAGTTACCAGTCTGAGTAGGTCCCTCTCTGCCTGTTCCCATGTGGTTTCTCTCGACTCAGACTTCCCACATGTTGCCTCCTCAGCCCCTCTCTCCAGCTCCTAAGAGAGGAGAATCCAGCTGGAAAGTGTCCTGGGAAAGGTCGGCATTTCAAAGAGCCAAGGGCTCCCTGCTTTGTCTCTTGGGGCATTGCCACAGCAGCAGCAGGCGGCACAGCCAATTAAATATACCTGTGGAGAAAGCCACTATGCTACTCACAGCCATTCCAGCAAAGTCTGGCCCAATTAGGGTCTTGGCAAGTGAGGCTCCTGGATGGCAGTGAAAGGAAAGGGCAGGGAACGAGTCTTAGGATCTCCATTTACTCATAGCCCTTCGCTGCTTTTTGTCCTAGAGCTTGAACGTCTGTAGCAACAGCCGCAAAGATGCCTTAGAAAGATGAGATGCATCTGGGGAGTGGGGTGATTTCCCAGGGCCCCAGGGAGAGGTCATCGTTGTCCAAAGAATCTCATTATACAGACAGTGAAACGATCGTCATTGCCGTACAGGAATAGTTGGGCCTCCTCTTAAGGGCAGTAACACTGGAGAGGACAGGGCCCCAAGGCCAGATGTCCCAGTGGCTGTGCTGAGAAGGCATGGAGTAAAGACAGGGAGAAACAGGGGAGAAGGGAGCCTGGGGAGAAAGGGACGGAGAGGGGGAGAGAGCATATGAGATTACGAAAGGAAGATAACATAGGGTGCAAGAGGAAAAGAGAGAAGATTTCTAGGGCCAGAGAAAGAGAGCAAGGGAAGGTGGGAGGCAGAGCAACAGAGAGAGGGAAGGATGAAAGCGTGAGAGGAATAAAATGGGGATGAGGGAGGAGAGTGAAAGATTTAACCCCCAGACTCTGATCCTCCCTATGTGGCCTCAAAAAAACTTTGCACCCAGCTGAGGCCAAGAGGCGGTGCTACCCAGCCGTCCTGTGCTACCTCTTCTTCCACAGCCTCACCAGGGATGATGAAGGGGCCAGCCAGGGTGGGATTGTAATCGTCACATCTCACAGGGCTGCTAGGAGAACAGCCCCCACCCCTCCCACAAAGAAAGCAGAATGCCAGGCCACCCCGTCACATGGAGTGGGTGGGACTGAGACGCCACGCAGCAGAAAGGCAGCCACGGGGCTCATACCACAAAGGTGAGTAAATCTGGAAGCCTGCGGGTCCTTTCCCAGGCAAAGCTCCCACTGATCTGCAGGATCGAGACCTCCAAGCCCACCACAGGTGATGGAAGACTGGAAACGGCAAGGCTAATGGCAAGGCTGACTGCAGCATCATTTACCCCAGCGCTGCAGTGCAGCCTTGGGAAAGGAACCACCTGACACAGTGAGCAAGGTAATATGTCCTTGCCTCCCCCCCCAACTCTGCCCCCCTTCCATTGGCTAGCCCAGAGGGGGGACAGACATTCATGTGACAAAAGAGATGAGCCGTGAATATAGTTGTCAAGGACCTGTCTCCTGATGAGGATCCCATAAGACTCAGGCCACATGCTGGATGAGCTGATGACGGGAGAAAGTCCAGAATAGTGAGTGCAGGACTCCCGGGGTATGTCTACACAGCAGCGTTATCTGGGAATAACTGACATTATTCCGAAAAAACAAAGAGCGCATCTACACTGCTAGCCATTATTTCGAAATGATGTCAAGGACGTCTTACTCCGACTCCTGTGACCCTCATTTCATGAGGAGTAAGGGAAGCCGAAAGAGGAGTGCTCTTCCTTCAACTTCCTGCTGCGTAGTCAGTGCCAGAAGCCAAATTAAGCTATTTTGACTTAAGCTATGCAATTAACGTAGCTCAAGTTACATAGCTTAATTCGACTTTAGCCCTGCTGTGTAGACATACCCACAGGCAGTAATGGAAGAGATGTAGCAAGGCACTGAATGCCATACTATCAGCCCAGCACACAGACATAAACATTCCTCTGAGTGAGGCTTGATCTACACTACCAGGGCTGCCAATCTAAGCTATGCAACTTCAGCTATGAATAACGTTGCTAAGTCAGTGTACTTAGACCTACATACCATGGTGCCAAGTCAATAGCTGATGCTCTCCTGTCAATTCTGTCTTGTGTTTTTTGTTCCAGTGGAGTACCGGAGTCAACGGGAGAGTGCTCGGTGGTCATTTATTACTATACTATACTATACTATACTATACTATACTATACTATACTATACTATACTATACTATACTATACATGATAAATTGACTCCTGCTGGATTGATTGCTACCTGACGATCTGGTGGGTAGTGTAGATGAGCCCGGAGGGGCTGGCCAGAGAGGCACATACCTCCTCCTTCAGCTGTTGTGCTGCGTGGTGCGCACACACCAGAAAACTGCCTCTGGGTGATATGTGCATCTGCAACTGTTAGGGCTCCCTCCCCTCCCTCCTCCCACCTTGCATGGTCACATCTGACAGAGCTTAGTGGGAGACAACCAGCAGACCCGATTTCCTGTAGCTGACCTTCCTTGTCATCTTCCCGGAGTAAGTTATCCATCTTCTCTCTGCACATGCAGCAGGCATGAGGGAGGGGCTGGCCACATTTTTTACAGGTGCATGGGCCTTTGCTTCAAGTTCCATTACAGCAGCATTTCATCATGACTGGGGAAGGGCCCAACCCAGAAAATAGGGTCCAGAATTTGGCCACACCAAAGTTCAGAGGAACATTGAGGCAGGGACTGGGTTCAGGCCCATCTCATATTGTAACTTCTGCAGCACTACGAGAAAGTCTAAAGGGACTTTGCTCGCCATCCAGGAAATCCTCTGGGGGTAACTAATGCCTCCTCTCTTTGCTGCAGCTCTGCCTGGAAGCTATAACAGGAATGGTAATAAAAGGTTCTTCCTGAGCACCATCTAGTGCCTTCCAATGAGATAGAGTTTTAAACTGTTGCCATCAAGAAGGCTGACCTGGTTCTGGTTCGAGGCAATCCAGTTTCTCTTCCCATTATTGGCTCCGAAGAGGTGCCAGGCCATTTCCCTTGTCGATGAAGTGTTGCTGCTAGTTTCAAAGTGGCTCTGGCTGAGGGTCTCCATTTACAGCCTTCAGCTGGGTTCTGAGTCAGAAAGTGAGATTTTGAACCATGAGACAAAGGCTCTTATGCCCAGCGCCAACCTCCAGGGGTTCCCAGTGGCACGAGATGAATCTTGAGATGGCAAGATGGGTTGGGGCTTTGCTGTCACTTAGATTGTATTTTCTCCATCCAAACTAGCTCCAGCTCCCTGAGCTCTTTTGGAAAGAGAGGGCCATGCTCCCTCTGCACGGGGTCCCCCACCCAACACAGCCATCTCCCCAGGAGCCACCCAGAATCTCCTTGACACTTCCACATCCAAAAGCACAGAACGAGCCTCACTGCTTGGAAAGCCAGAAGTACACCATCACCCGAATGTCACCTAAACAGCACAGGGAGGATCCCCAAGGTCTGTCTCTCTCTACCACAACATGGTTAACATCAAGCATCACATTTGTTTTCTCCTCGCAGCGCCTGCTTTGTTAATGCAGCGAGTATGCTGATGTTCTAATCCACCATGACATTTATCCCTTTGTGTATTCTGCTCTTGATATTTATATACGAGGCTTGAGCACTTGGGTCACTTTATTGATTGCAATATCAAAACTAAAGGGCAGTGGAAAAGGAAAAGCATTGGCCACTCAGGCACAGCTGTACACATCAAGTTACCTGAGTGCTCATGGAAACAGACCTTTGGGAGGGCTCCGAGATGCGGTTAGGACACTTGCACTCCATTAAGACACTTCAATTCTGCCTCTAAATCATACAAGCTCCTTATCTAATCTATCCTAGAGATTAATTGGAATCTGTCTAAAGAGCGCTAGAGGAAAGAGAGTGGTCGGGGCACCAAATAGTTCCTCAGATCAGCAAGTTGGCATGTTGGGCGAACGATTTGATTTGCTTTTTTCCTGAGACAATTCTGCACATGCTCTGTGCTCTTTTCTTCTTGTCTGCCCCTTTTGCCTTCCCTCTCTTTGTCCTTCCTTACCTTGAAGCTGCTTTGGAGCCAGGGATCAAGGCATCCTTCTTGAGCAACTGACACATTGCACTGGCGTCTCAGACACCGTGTCCTCTTGGGTTCATTTTTACTGCTCTGGTCAGGATGGACCTCCATAGGGTGGTGTTCCTCTGGGTTCTGCCCTGGCCAATGCCATTTCCCTCTCCT
This sequence comes from Pelodiscus sinensis, assembly GCF_052426305.1. Lineage (NCBI taxonomy): Eukaryota > Metazoa > Chordata > Testudines > Trionychidae > Pelodiscus > Pelodiscus sinensis. The sequence continues at coordinate 18,895,841 of NC_143071.1, forward strand.
GCCCTTAAAGCAGCCCCATTGACAGGATGGGGGGGGATGGGCAAAGGGAACCATTACCTCAGGGCCTAAGGCTCCTGGTCACCGCCGCAGCTACCACAGAAACCTGAGCCCTGGGCCCTTTAAATAACCGCCGGAGCATCACAGCATGAGCTCCTGGTGGCTCTGAGGGCTGGGAGAGGGTGTGTGTGTGTGCATGCGTGGGGGTGTATATGTGTGTGTGCGCGCACGCGCCATGGTGCATGCTCTTCCCTTCCACCCGAGGGCCCTTCCCTTCCTGGAGCATGGAGATGCCCCCTCACAGACACCTTTCCCAGGGGCCCATGGAGGCAGTCTGCTCCCCTGCTCCTTAGTCACCTCCTTTGTGAATTCAGCTGTGGGCATTGCCCCTCTCCAGGCAATATTTGCACCTATCTGCCCCCCTTCACTCTTTTAGCCCTTTGTGAGCATGCTGGCTGCTTCAGCCTCATCAGTGGCTACATAAACCATAACCTCCCTGTACGATATTGCACTAGAAGTGCTATTGAGCATGTGCTATACTGATGGGCGAGTGCTCTCCCATCGGCAAAGTGACTCCACCTCCAGGCAAGGCAGAAGCTATGTTGGTGGCAGAGCATAGAGAGTTATTGTCAGGGAAGGATCACTCCATCTGCGCATTCCCTCTGAAGCATCTGGCAATAGCCACTGCTGGAAGACAGGATGCTAAGCTAGAGGGATCATTGACCTGGCCCAATGTGGCTGTTCTCATGTTCTTAACATAAGTAGATTAGATTTGTGATACTAGTAGGGATGTAAGTGACTAGTTGACTACCTCATAAACAATTGCTTATCAGGTAGTCGAGTAGGAACTCGACTAGTCACTTCCCCCACCCCTTGTTGCCTCTATCAGAGAGAGGCAGCAACGGGGGAGAGCACAAGCTGGTGCTGGGAGAAGCCAGCTTAAAAGCCGGACCCCCTCCCCAGCACCATCTCTGCAGGGTCTAGGGGGGCAATGGGGATTGAAACAGTCCCACTTGCCCCGGTCCCACTGCTGCTCCTCTCCTTTTGGAATATACAAGAGCCACCTGTGGCTCCCCACTGGCATGGGTTCTTGCTGCATCTTTCTGTTTGAAATATACAAGAGCCATGGGCAGCTCCTGTACATTTCAGAGGGAGAGAGGCAGAGGGCGGCTCCTGTAAATTTCAAAGGGAGTGGAGCAGTGGGGCAGAGAGCACCATCCTTATCGACTAATCGAGTAGTCGATGGAAATTCCATCAACTACTTGATTAGCGGATTAATAGAAATATAACATCCCTAGCTACTACCCAGTTTCACCCTAAACAACACAGCTTTAATAAACACACCTGTTACTGGTCTGTACTAACACTCCCACCACTTCTAGTGCAACAATGAGTGAATGACTTCAAATTCTCAGTTTAAACTAGGACAAAAGGTCCACACATCCATTCCAAAAGTTCATTGTGCCTTTAGGAGTCATCTATTCAGGCAGCAAAAACAATGCCATGTGACCTAGGTGGCCTATCACACAGCACAACTAGCACAAAGTGAATTCTTGAAGCAGGAAACTTGGTGGAGCTAGTTAGCAGCCTGTAGGCAGGGAACACTTTTTCATAAATCATCCATCAAACAGTTCTTAGGAACATGTTCAGAAAACCCAGAATCTGTTTGCAGAGCATTCATAAAGGTGTAGCCAGCTTTATGTATAAGAAAGGCACAAGCATCGTTTGAGGCCGGGCCACAAGTAAAGAATCAGGTGACTTAGTGGCCATAAGGTAAGATAGTTTAGCCCAGGAGTAGTCAAATCTGGTGCACCAGACACTTTTGAACAGACCCCCAAACCTTTTTATCTACTCATGATTACTATTATTTTTTAAAACTATTTGCTCTAGAATCTGGACTGTGACTATACTTGAATCAAGACATTTTTAGCATACCCTAAACCTGGTTTAGCATAGCTACTACAAGTCTACAGCTTTTCTTGAGGCACATAATTGACTGGTGAGTGCCCTTAAAACACAAGATGGAGCAATCTGTAAATAAAAACAAGCCAGTTGACTAATGTGATGTGAAAGAGTGCAGAATAGGAGTTATTGATATTTTCAGGTACATTGAAGCAATATGTATAACAAACTCACAAGGGCTGGTTGCTGTAATACTATGGCAACGAACTGACGTCAATGCTAATGTGTATGATGTAAATGGTTAAACTACAGAACCTGGGAACCCAACATAAGCGGGGTTTGGAAGTTCAGAGAAGGGGCTGAATCCCGAATGAATATGTATGAGATACCATGGGCTGTGGTCCCTGTAAGCTGGGTGCTTGTGCGGCTGTTCAGGAGGGATTTCAATGCACCCAGCTGATTAGCAGAGGGCCACTGGGTATCAGAATAACACAGGCCTGCTAACGGGGCTGAAAAGGGGTCAACTGTCCTGGGGGCCAGCAATTCAAAGAGGCCTGGGGCTCCAGTCACCACCATCACTACTGCAGCAGTCCTGGCCCCTTTAAATTGTCACCAGAGTCCTGTGTGGTGCTCTGCAGAGCCCCAGGCAGCATGCTCCAGATGGCGTTGACGGCTGCCCCGGACCCCACCCCTTCCAGGAGCGCCAAGCCGGGCCCCCCTTACCTTGCCCAGGGGCGCAACAGTCTGTCGGCTCACCTGATAACACATGATACAAGCTTGTTTCAGGGCCTGTGCGCTGTGCAAAACACCAGGGCAATGACCATCTCTTGGCACTCTGCCATCTTCTTCAAGGCTGCCCACAAGGGACGATGTGAATAATGCAAGTGCTGGACATTATGTGTTCTCTCTGCTTTGCTCTATTGCAGCATGTCGGGATTGTTAATAAATTGCTAATAAAAGTACAAGAATTGAGTTGTTTTCAGTGTGTGCCTCGGGGCCCACATTCTAACGACAGCGTCTCTGCTGTAGCTGCGCTGCAGGTCGGACGCTGTCAGACCACTGCCTGCTAAAGTAGAGTGGACCTGGAGTTACTGACGTCTTCAGATCCTGATTTAAAGCACCCACCATTTCCACTAGTTGAAACCAGCAAGTGATGCATGCCCCATGCTGCAGAGGAAGGCAACCTTGTCCACCCAACTCCTCGTGGTCTCTGCAAAACTGCCGCACTAAAAATTCCTTCCCAGCCCCAAACATGGGGTCAGTCAGACCATAGATATTTTGGCAACCAAACACCTGGGAAAGAATTGACTGTAGTAACTCGGGGTATGTTTAGAGTTGACTACATGCCTCTGTCGCCTGATGCACGTAAATTAGACATACCGACATAGTCAATGAAGCGGGTATTTAAATATCCCCTGCTTCATTAGAATAAAAATGGCCACCGCATTGTTCCGGCTCAGCTGTGTGTTGGCACAAACCGGCAGTCAAGACGGGGATTGGTCGGCAAGGAAAGCCTTTGCCGACCGATCCCTTATGCCTCGTGCAATAAGGTTTGCAGGATCGGTCGGCAAAGGCTTTCCTTGCCGCCCAATCCCTGTCTTGACTGCCGGATTGTGCTGACAAACAGTTGAGCCTGCACAATGGGGCGGCCATTTTTATTCTAATGAAGCGGGGGGGATTTAAATCCCTGCTTCATTGACTATGTCGGTATGTCTAATTTACATGCCTCTGTTGCCAGAGGCATGTAGTCTAGACATACCCTTAGAGCTAATGGGACCAGATTTCCCTATGCTGAATACAGGATACCTGGTAAAATGACTTGTACTCAAGAGCATCCAGTGGCAATCAATCAGAACTATGCAGTACATTAAAATTAACAAGTGGACTGCGCCCCTGATCAATACAAATTCTGCGTCGCTGGAATCTTTTAATTCATCTTCTTTTTAAGGTTTGCACGGGGACACACACACACACCCCCAAACACCTCCTTCACTCAGGGAAGTGGGTGATTGACTGAACTGACTCAGCCTTCCCCGCCCAGTGCTCTCCACCCTCTATGCCTGCCTGGGTCCCTGGTATGGACCCGCCTCTCCTGTACCTGGTGCTGCATCTTCTCAAGGCAACATGTGGGGGAGCATGCAGGTTCACAGCCCATCCACAGGTTCACAGCAGAGCATGGCCAACTCTGTGGCACTGTGTGGAAGGGAGCTGCTTCCAGCTGTAGGCAGGTGGGAGTGGCTAGCAGCAGGAACCATCAGGCAGGATCTGGCTTGTGTATTTGAGAGGTCATCTCTTCCCTTCTGCCTCCCCGGCCCTATCCCATTCCCCCATGGTTAGAAGTGACTGATTGCCACTCAACTTGCTTAAATACGAGTCATTTTACCAGGTATCCCATATTCAGCATGGAGGAATATGGTCACCCTGTGTATGGAGCTGCAGGGCCAGGCCCTTAACTCTTAGCAATAGTTGAATCACTCAGCTGCCAGGCCTGGGAGAGTGAATTGATTGAGTCTGACATGCTTGGAGAGGAAGAACTGAGGTTTCTTCTTACAAAGACTCAGCCACAGTGAATGGTGGCATAATTCCAACACTTGCCTGCAATGGGAACGGATCATGGTTTCAGTGCGGATGAAATGTATCAAGCTGAGAACCCTGGAGAGCTTTCCGATGTGTCTTGTCTTCCCAAAGGATCCCAATGCAATTCGTACACTTTCCTCTATAAATAAGGATTACTTCTCCCACTGCTGAAATGCAGCTGCCTCTCGGCGTAATGCCGCAGCACAACACAGCCTATTAGGTCAAGAACTAGAGCAGAGGCTGGCAACGTACAGCACGTGTGCCATGAGTGGCATGCGAGCTGAATTTGAGTGGCACGTAGCCCGGCTGGCAGGGTGTGAGTGAGGGTGAGTGCTGCCCGGGCTGCGGCTCAGAGGCTGGGCGGCAGTAGACGGGAGAGGAAAACATGTGGGGGGTCCCCCTGCCCCAAAGCTGTGTAGGCCTCTGGGTGCCTGGGCTCCTGGCAGGGAGGCGAGGATGCCATGGACCCCACCCCCACCAGGGCTGGATACCCTGGGGTTACCCATCCACCCACCCCTGCCTTGCCCATTTCCCTGAACCCGCCCAGCCCATTCTGGCGATCCAGCATCAGCATCCAGCACTGGCTTCTTTTAGGGAGGGGAAACCCCGAGGCTCCGCCCTGCATCCAGCTTCCTCCCCTCCCCACAGGAAAAGCCGGAGTGGAGCCCAGGGCAGAAGAGCAAGTAGGACGCGCAGTGTAGAGATCCCCTCCCAGGAGAGTGGCACGGCCCAGGGCAGGAGGGTTAAATTTTGGCACACCATTTCAGAAAGGCTGCCGCGCCCGAACTAGAGGTTCTGCTTTCATTTGCACCACGGTCAGGCCGCCGACAGGAGAGGTACAAAGGGGGTAATTGCCTTGGGGGCTGGTAATTCAAGCAGAGGGAGCGGCTGGAGTCCCAGACTCTTTAAATCTCTGCCAGAGCACCACACCGGAGCACCGCACCGCACAGTCCAGGCAGCACAAAGGCCTGGGGGTGCAGGGTGGCGTGCTGCACTCAGGGCAATGCTATGGGCTGCCCGCCCTTGGCCCTACCCCTTCCATCCTTGGCCCCACCCCGTCCAGGAGTGCAAAGCTGCCCCTGGTCCTGCCCCTTATACCCTTGGCACTGCTTCTTCCGGGAGCGCAGAGCCCCCCCTTGCCCAGGGGCCCGCAGGGGCTGACAGTGACTCCTTTTGAAATAAGTCCTACAGCTGATTGGAGCCAGGCTGCTTATGCCTGGCATCAGGAAGTCGGGGTCAAGGTCACTTACATCAAATTCAGGAAGGGAGCTGGTGAATCACAACGGGGTTCTGCTGCTCCCTATGGCCTTGGCTCTCTCCTGGGACACTCTGGACCGGATGTAGAAGTCCTGTGCAGTTCCTGATTCTCTTTAATGTGCTAGTTCTTCTCCAATACTCGCTGAATGACAACGATGAACATTGTTGGTCTGTAGCTCGTTTGACAGCGCTGTATTTCTGATCAGTCAATGTGCCCAAAGGGGCTGGCTAGAGGCAGGACATCAGCCTTGCAGGTGGGTGTGGCAGTGACATCACAAAGGCAGGACCTCAGCCTATTGGGGAAAGGCGACGGGAGGTGGTGACCTCACAAAGAGACCCTGACATCAGCCAGGTAGGACAGAGGTGCAAGGCAGGGGCAATCTCAGAGACAACCCCACACCTCTCTTACGGCTTTGTGGGAAGCCCTGACAAAGGGGGGGGCTGGATGGCTCTGAGACTGATCCCCTCTCGTGGACTATCCTTTGGGATGTCTGTTGAGACCTCTCAGCTTCCCATGTCTCAGCGTCTTGATGCTGATTGGCTGAGCAGGGGGCTATTGACGGGGAGGAGAAGTTTCCCCAATTTCCCAACTGTGACCCGTGACTGACCCTTCCTTTGCAGGCTCTGCATAAGGCCTTGTCTGACCTCAGGCAGGCCATGCTGGGGAACCTCCTGGCAGAGTCCCCAGACAAAGACCCGCTCCAATAGATCTAGGAGGTGAGCATGGGCAGGAGGCAGTTTTACCTTAGCACTGGGGAGAACTGGAAAGGAGAGACTGGAAATCCATTTTCCAGTTTTCCCTCCTAGCCTGCACCCCAGTCAGACAGCCTTGGGCAGGGCTGGCAGGGCAGTTCTATTCTGGGCCCTTCCTCACTCAGGGACAGGAGAAGAAGATGGAACTTTAAGTAAGGGCCCAAGCTGGTTTTGGCAGTGAGAGCCTCAAATCCTCATTCCCCTGTTCAACCTTCCCGCTCCCACCATGGGATCCAGGAGATGGTGCTCACAGAAAAGTCCCAGACTCCTTCCCAGAGAACCAGATGGGCCTGAAGGGAATCAGCTCTTCTATTGGCACTGAGATTTGGGGCGGGGGGAGGGGGAGGAGGGGAATTCTCCTCGCAGTCACTCCCTTCCTCTGACTAAGGGCTTTCGAGCCAACGAGGGACAAGGGGTCTGTCTCCATCCTGAGGAGTTGTTTGTGAATCAGGAGTTCAGAAAGTTTGTGACCAGCCCTGACACTGAACACTGTCCCGGTCTAGAGAGACAAAGACATATAGTGACAATCCTCTTCTCCAGCTCCATCATCAATGAGTCAGCCCTTCCACCGGGAACACAATGTCTCAGCCCCAGGGGTGTGTGTGGGTTTGCTTGCACAGCATACACACCGCTCTATTGATCCTGACCTGCCTCCTTCCCCTCAGTGCGCCAATTTCTGCGTCAGGGCCAGAACGTCCCAGGAGAGCCAAGGACACAAGAGCAGAGTCCTATTCTGACTCACCAACCTCCTCCCTGAATTTGATTAAAGTGACCTTTAACCCCGGCTTCCTGACACCAGGCTGGCTCCAAGAGGCTGTCCGCTGCCGGGCCTATGAGGTGAGTGTTCCCCCTTGGGAAGGCACAGTGAGAGCAGAGACGATCAGAGAGAAGCAGCATGATCAAATACATAATTGCTTCTAACGTAATTGCTTGATCTTAAGAGAGAACAAAAGGACCTGAGTGGTCCCTGTCAATAGCCACCTGAGAGAGTGATTCAGAGGGGTCTCAGCAGATGTCCCCGAGTCATTGCCAGAGGGGAAGTCACCAAGCACTCTTCCAGCCCCACCTCTTTGTGAGGGCCTCTGACAGTGACAGCAACCTTCCCCCCCACTCCTTGGTGGAAGAAAGGAGCAATGGAAAAGCGGGAAAAGAAGCAATAGAAGAAGAGAAAGAGTGAGAGAAAGAGGAAAAGGGAAACCTAAAAGGTCAAACCCTCAATGCCACCTCTGATTCTACAGGACAAAGTCCTTGGTAGAAAATTAAACCACCTTAACCTAGTGATTGCTGTGCCTAGAATTCAGCTGGATTAGACTGAACAAGTTCCAAACCTCTCTGAGGTTCTTACCTTCTAAACAGGAACAACAAACTCAGTAGTAGGGAAGGATAAAACTCCAACGAGGTTCTCTCATGCTCACATACTTTAAACCTAATTCTCTCTCAGTCCCCAAGGAGAGACCTTGAGAAGGAGCCTTGCTGTTGTAAAGCCATAGGAGTGTCTGAGCTTGCCCTGGTCTTGTGCCTCTGTCCTTCCTGGCTGATGTCAGGGTCTCTTTATGAGGTCACCACCTCCTCGCCACTGTCCCCCAATAGGCTGAGGTCCTGCAACAGGTCTTTGTGATGTCACTGACACGTCTCTCTCTCCCTTGTAAGGTTGATGTCCAGACCCTAACCAGCCTCTGAGAATGTTGGATTGGCTTCCCCTGGATCATTCCACTTAATAGCTGAGTCTGAGGATCAAGCTGGCTACATAGTAAAGCCCGAGAGGCAGCTCCCCATGCTACACTTAGTTTTTTATTAATTAATAGACTTTAAGGCCAGAAAGGACAATTAGAGCATCAAATCTGACCCCTGCATATCCCAGCCCTCCTGGAATCATAGTAGCTGAGTTGTGATCCAAGCACATAGAAGAAAGGCATGTCTTCATTAGAAAACATCAAGAAATGGAGACTCCGTCACTTGCTTTGGTGGTTTGTTCCAAAGGTGAATCAGCCTCACTGAAATATTTCTGCCTTATTTCTAATACAAATATGGCTGTTTTCACCTTCCAGCCACTGGTCTTGTCCTGCCTCTTTCTGGGGCATTAAACAGCCCTTTAATACCTAACATTTTTTCTCCAGAAAGGCACTTAGACACTTCAATGAGGTGTCCTCTCACCCTTTCTACAGGCAGGAAGGGACAAGCTGTTTCTAAGCACAGAGGAGGAGGAGAAGGGGATAGGAGGGAAGAGATGACCTCTCAAATACACAGGCGATGTCATCCCTACCCTCTACTCCCACCTTCCTGAGCATTATCCTGCACAGTGCTGAAACGCTGCTGCTGGCCATGCTCTGCTGTGAACTCTTCCCCAAAGCCCCATTTCCCCTGTCAACACGACCCAGGGAATTCCCAGGGGCCTGGTGTGGGGTGGTAGCAGAGGTTGGGCTCCCGCACTCACTTTGGTGGAGAGTGGTGGCAATTGGTCAGGTGCCTAACCTAGATGCCAACCAGCTGCCAGCAGCAGCGCAGAAGGGAGGGTAGCATGTTATGGTATTGCCACCTTTCCTTCTACACTGCTGCTGGTTTAGGGAGGAGGTTTATCTTCTCAGCTGGGTGGCTACAGAGAATGGCTTCGGGTGAGGTTCCCAGTTCCGATGGCAGCACTGCTACCAGCAGCAGCACAGCAAGAAGGGTGGTGCAGCATGGTATGGCCACACTTCCTTCTGTGCCACTGCTTGTGGCCTTGCTATCTTCCACGCTGGGTGGCCAGAAAGAACTGGAGCCCAGCTTTGAAGCCAGTGCCACCCCCAGCCGCAGAGAAGGAAGTGTAGGGAGTTGTGGTATTGCTGTTCTTCCTTCTGAGCTGCTGCTGGCAGTGGCAATGATTTCCAGGCTGGGTGGCTGAGAGCAGCTGCCACGTCAGCCACTTAGCTCTGAAAGCAAAGAAAAAGCATGGACATTTTTTCATATTTCCCTTAGTCAGCCTGGAGAGAGCAGAGGACTAAAGAAGAGGGCATAGCCAGAACACACAAACACACGGTGACCCTATTAGCGACCCTCCTGCCTCCCCCTGTTGAGGTGGGACCCCCAGTCTGAGAAATGCTGCACTAAGGGATTCCAATATGATCTCGAGGTCTGACACGGCCAGTAGTTCTTGGAAGACCCTTTCTCACAACTTCCATGGAAGTGATTATAGATTCTCAGGGGAGTTTTGCATGGTTCAAATATCTGTCTGGATGGAGACTGGAGGACCAAAAAGAAGGTCATGTCCAGGAAAACCCAGACGCATGATACGCCAGTCAAACATCCACATCCCTTGCATTAAGTGGACATGTACTTCTTTGTACAGAGAAACCTGTTACTTACCCAGGAACAAAAATATTGTATCTACATTCTGCTTACATCAGCGAGGATTTATTCAGCCTTCTACTAACTGGGTAGTCTTCTGCCTCCTCCGTCTTAATTTCCTGGAATAGCAAAAATGAAACATCTGAGAGCTGCTATGTCATGGCAAACTTCTTCATCCTGGGAGTACGGCCAGCCTCAGGCAGACCATTATCAGGATCAAAATTAAAAAAAGAATCATGAGAGTGGCTTAAAATAATGAGATTAAAAAGAAATAAATGAATTATTTACTTTGTGTCTTTGCTTTCTGAGCCTTGAGGACAGACTCAGATCACATTTTCAACCTTTTTTCTGAAAATCTGAGGACCTGAAACACTTTTTACGTGAAAGCCGAGGGTGCATCTACACCACAGACCCTATGTTGGCATATCTGTGCCAGCAGAGCCCCCCAGCTTAGATGCAGCCCACGCACACAGAGGTTTCTGTTGAATAACAACACCATCTCCCCAAACAGAACCCTCGAACACAGAACTTGAGCACTCATGCTGAGCAGCGGCAGTCAGAGACCACGATTCAGAGACATGGGTCAGAGCTGAGCCAGGAGTCCAAGAGCAAGCCAAAAGGCAGGTCTCATCAGCTCAGACTTTAAGGGCATGAGGGACCATCATGATCATCTGGTCAGACTTCCTGCGTGCTGTAGGGCACAGAACCTCATCCATCCATTCCTGTAATAGAGCCGCAGTCTCTGACTGAGTCACCGAAGTCCTCAAATCATGATTTAAAGATGTCAAGTTACGGAGAATCCACCATTTACACAAGTTGAAACCAACAAGTGACCCATGCCTCAGAGGAACGCAACCTTGTCCACCCAATCCCCAAGGTCTCTGCAAAAGTGACCCATTAAAAATTCCTTCCCAGACCCAAACATGGGGTCAGTCAGACCATGAGTATTTTGGCAAAGCCCACCAGCCAAATAGCGGGGAAAGAATTCTCTGAAGTAACTCAGAGCGAGGGCGGCCATATTTCCCTGTGCTGAATACGAGACACCTGGTAAAATTACTCACACTCAACGGCAATCAATCAGAACGATGCAGTACAAATGTTCAAATTAACATCAAGGTGATTGAGCCCCTGATCTATAGAAATACTGGGTCTCTGGAGTCTTTTTATTTATCTTCTTATCCCTAAGGTTTGCATGGGGAGAAGTGACACACACTCCCATGCTATCAAATGGGGATGGGGGTGACTGATCAAACTGACCCAACCTTCCCTATCCAGTGCCCTCCAACCTCCATGCCTGGCTAGGCCCCCGGAATGGACCTGCCTCTCCTGGACCTAGTGCCACATCTCTGAGGCAATGTGTGGGGGTTATGCAGAGTCACAGCCCCCGCCCTCCCTGTCAGGGTTGACAGCAGAGCATGGCCAGCAGCAGCCCATCAGTGCTGTGGGGGAGGGAAGGGATGGGAGCTGCTTCCAGCCACAGGGAGCTAGGGGTGGGGTAGGGTTGACATGGCCTATGTATTCAAGAGGACATTGCATCCCTCCTGCCCCTCTCCCCTTCTCACGCCCCTGTGGCTGGAAGCAGCTTGCCCCTACCTGCCCGTGTAGCTTCAAAAGGCAGCTAACACCTCTAAGCTGCTGCTGGCCAATAACATGACCCAGTCCCCACCTATCCCCTGGCTAACACAGTCCCTTCCTATCCCCTGCCTAAGGCGTGAGCTGGTGTTAAGCCCTAAGGCTGAATTGTGGATTAGGATTCCTGAGTGCAGGGGCTTCAGGGAACCTGGCCAGAGAGGTGGCTCAGCAGGGGAGCGTGCCTAGGGGACAGAACAGCCCAACACTTCCTGGGGCAGGACCTAGGGGGCAGTGTGAGAAGAGGGTGTTTTGCCCTGGCCTGGGGGGCTGCTGTGGAGCCTGCAGGGTTGGGGCACAAACAGGCTGGAAATCGCTTCCTCCCTGCCACTGCAGCGCTCTGCTGGGGGTGGAGAAACTCCCCATCCCAGCTCTGTGTGGGGCTTTGGCACACGCAGGGCTTGGCTCCTCCTGACTGGCACCCTGGGCCAGAGGGTCTTGAGCTTTCCCTGGGTGCCAGCCCAGCCAGAGGCACTGAGGGAACAAAGGAGCCTGCCAGCATGGGTGACAGTGAGCAGAATGATCCGATCAGGGGCTGGCTGTCCGCACAGCGCCGGAAGGGGGCACACACTGCGGTGGGGAGGGGCTAGAGAGAAACAGCAGGGCTTGGTGGGGGGTGAACAGGCACAGCAGGGAGCAGACTGGGAGAGAGGACGCATGTAAGGCACCGATGGGGAGCAGCCAAGTCAACCCATAACCAGTCACCCCCAGCCCACACTCATCAACCCCCGCAACCAGTGCTGGCTGGGAACAGGACAGGGGGCGAAGGGGGCATGACTGGCCCTCCACGCTGCAGCTGTGCTGAACCACCACCAGCCTTGCACTCCCACGATCAGCCACTGGACCGCCCCACCCCGCAGCACTCAGCACTGGTGGGTGGGCAGGCAGCTGGCTAGCAGGCCAGCCTCAGGACCCTCCTGTACTGATGGGAGGGGACAGAAAATATGGGACAACTGGGCCATTGATTAAAAAAAGTAGGGACACCTGCAGGAGGGTTTAAATACGGGGCTTAAAAACAGGACATCTGTTCACCCTCATGATTAGTACAAGAGCCACATTCTGCTGCAAGTTATATGCGTGTAAATCTGAAGCACCTGTAAGGCATTCAGTGGCTTTCCATCTGAGTAAGAGGGCTCAGAACTTGCTCCAGTATGACTATGAGCTTCAGCAAGGCCATGCATGTTAATGTGGGTTTGCAATGATATCCTTGTTTAGGTTTTCAGTCATTTTGTGTTCGTTCGTTTTATTCAGCCCATGGTTGGTGGGGTGGGCCTGCAGAGTGAGCCGCAGCGGTGTCTCCTGTCCCACAGGCCTGGAGATTGTGACCTAGGAGACAGGGTCGCAGGGGGCTCAGGTTTGACCGGGCCACCCCCTCATTACCAAGATGGAACAGAAGCCAGGCCAGACCTGAGTGAGGCTGTGATCCCATGTGCCACATCACAACCCCCGGAGAGAGAAGCCCTGAAGAGAAGAAGCTGCAGCTGCAGTTTGAGCTTTTGGTTTTATTTCGTGTTCTTTTGGATCTGTGAAAAACACATATGTAAGCGGAGGAATGGTCCCGCTATTGTGGGGAACTTTCCTGGCTTCTATACCACCCCGGTGAAATGGACCAGCGAAAGGATCTGAGTCCCTGCTCCCACTTCCTTTACCCCATGGCCTCCCTGATCCTGAGGGCTGAGTAGCAGAGCCCTTGAAACCCCAACAAGGCTGGGCCCAGGTTTCCTGGGGCTTAATCCCCGACCTTGTAGTCACTAGGGGCCGGAGTTAGGGTGTCCCCACTCCGAGGTGCTCTCTTTACACTGCAGGCCTTCTTGGTCCAGTGATCACTTCATGAGGTTCAAAGCAAATACAATTTATTAAACATCAACTGATTAAAGAGAATAGAATAAGAAATGGTTAAATGAGAACACACAGCCCTGCTCTGTAGCACAGGGACATCAAAACAGCAGCCTGCAGAGTGTAAGGACAGTCTACAGTCTCTTCCTTAGAGGCCTTGGATGTGCTGCGGGGGGGGCGCTGCAGGCTGGACACGCTTGCTCTGGCAGTGACCACACAGCCTCAAGCTCTAAGTGGCCAGACCCCTCTCCCAGTCCAGAGCCTCTCCCCACACTTTGCAGTTCCCAGCTGCTCACCACATCCAGCTGCAGGCTGTGCTGCTTGGCCAGTCTCTAGCTTCTTGCGTTGCTTCTCTGTTCCTTTTGGCTCTCTGAGCACTGCCAGTCTGCTGCTCAACACAGCGTCTGCGCTCCTTGAGCTGTGTGTGTCAGGCTCAGCTGCTGCAAAAACTGCCCCTCGGCACACAGCTTGCACTGCTTGGGCTGTCTCTCAGCTCTCTGTTTGCTGAGAGAGAGCCAGAACAATTCCTGCTCACAGGGAGGACGGGGCCTGGCCTCTCCCCTTCCTCACTGGCCTGTCCAACCTGTCAATCAGGCTGAGCTGGAGTGTTGGCTGCTTTCCATTGTCTCTGGGGTCTGTCAGTCTCATGAACCCCTCCTCTTCTGAAACTGGGAGCTGGCAAACCAAAAAACTCCCACAGAGTTTTAGTAACGGGTAACAGTCCCCTTACACATAGTTCCACCCTAGCTAATTATGCCAAGCATAGTCGTCTCGCTCTTAACCCGTGCTGCTCTCCTCCCATCTCTTGCCTACACCTGTTGTCTCTGGTTACACACTTAGGGTGTGTCTACACTTCAGGGCTTAATTCGAAATAAGCTACACAAACTGAGCTACATCAACTAAGCTACATCTTATTTCACAATAGCTTATTTCGAAAGGGAGCATCTACACAGCCCTTATTTGGAAATAGAGCACTCTTCCTCCAACTTCCCTTACTCCTTATACAACATCTACACTGGCATGATTTTGCGCAAGAACTCTTTTGCGGAAGAGTTCTTGTGCAAAAACTCTTCCAGAAGAGAGCGTCTACACTGGCATGTGCCTTTGCACAAGAGCATCCTTGCCAGTGTAGACGCTCTGTTCCGCGAGAAAGCTCTGATGGCCATTTTAACCATAGGGCTTTCTTGCGCAAGAAATTCATGTTGCCTGTCATGTTGCCAGGCTTATTCCTGAGCGGGAGCATCATAGTTCTTGCGCAAGAAGCACTGATTTCATACAATAGAACGTCAGTGTTCTTGCGCAAGAACTCGCGGCCAGTGTAGACAGGCAGCAAGTTTTGGCGCAAAAGCGGCTGATTTTGTGCAAGATCGCACCAGTGTAGACACAGCCTGAGGGTTACAGAAGTCTGAGTAAGAAGTCCTCCAGCTTGATAGTATTTTGACACTCTTCTGAAATGACTGCCTGCTATGTAGATGCAGGTTAAGTTATTTCAGAATAGTGCTAGTTATTTTGAAATACTGCTGCAGTGTAGACGTACCCTTAGACTGTAAAATCTTTGGGGCAGTGACCATCTTCTAGAGATATATCTGAGGAATGCCTAGCAGGCGCTGATCCCTGACTGGGGTCTCCAAGCACTATCGTGTTTGTAACTGTGTTTTGCTGTAGCCATGTTGTTCCCAGGATATAATAGAGACAAGGTGGGTGAGGGAGTAGCTTCCGTAGCTGGAAAAGGCAGCTTTGGAGTTATAGTGATTGCAATATTGCATGGAAACTGTGCTTTCAAAGACACTAAATCTGATTGTCCTGCTTTTTTTTTTTTTTACTCTTATTTTATTCCAGATTTTCTTCTCTCCAACAAATGCAATTTAAAAAAACCCCAACAGCAAAAACATTTGCTCCTGGGCTGAGACATATTGTGCCAAGATGTCGCTCTGAGCCAATATTGACTCAATAACTCCTGATGCTCTTTTAAGAACATAAACATTAACAGCTGAATAATAACACTTCCATTTGCTGGAATTAATATTCAGTCCTTCTGTGGCATTGGAAACACCAATTGTTCCATAATTTATTTCACACATCTCCTGGTGGTGAGATTTTAATGAAAACTCCCCTCTCCCCTTCCACCACTACCCCTGACATTCTCAGATTCAGGAGGAGAAAAACACATTCCAGCATCTCCCTGTAAATGCTGCATCTTAATGGCCCAATCAGGATAATTAGAATGTCTCCTCTGTGATCTGAAAGGCTTCACCATGCAAATCCAGCCTGGGATGCATGATGTCATTACAGAATAGTTAATTACTCTTATTTTTCTGAGAAAGGGGAAGGGATCAGGGCTGCATTCAATATGGCAATGGGCTATAATGCAACGGGAGGGCTACCCTGACTGCATTTGAGAGGTACATGCTCAGTGGCTGTGCCTTTGGTTCTGACTGTGTGAGGATCCGTCAGACCAAGAGCTCTAGGACGAGGATCCCCTCAGTTGCCCGGCCTCACTGTTGTCTTTGTAGAGCCATGTGCTCCAGAGCAGCACTTTGCAAACTGTTTTTCTCATGACCCAGTTGAAGAAAATCGTTGATGCCCAGGACCCAACATCATGTGAGTGGAGTGTGGGCACCAGGTGGGGCTGAGGATAAGAGCTTTGGGCTATAGGAGGGGGCACCAGCCTGGGGGCTGGAGCGGGAGGGACTTACCTTGCGTGGCTCCCAGCCAATAGTGCAGCAGGGGTGCTAGGGTAGCTTCCTGCCCCTCCTGGCTCCACAGACCATGCTGCACCCCAGAAGCAGGCAGCAGCAGGCTCCCAGCCAATGGGAATACAGAGCTAGTGCTCAGGGCGGGGGCAGTGCACAGCATTCTCTGCCCTGGGAGCTGAGCCTATTGCAGCCACTTCTGCAGCACAGCACAGTCCGTGGTGCCAGGACAGACAGGGAGCTGCCTTCGCATGCCCATTGGTCACCTGATCCCCCTGCATCAAGGAGACCCAGAGCCTGACATTCCACTACCCAGTACTGGCTCGCCACCCGTAGCTTGAAAACCACTGCTCTGGAGCCCCTCCCTTGTTTGGTTTTCTCTTCAATCTCCTCTCTCTGGTAACTAAAGCAGGAGAACCCCCATCCCCGTGGTGCCAGGGCACATCTCCACCCAGCCAACCATCCAGACCTTGTGTAGCAATATTGATGGCTGTGCAGAAGCGCTGCCTCTGCCAACAGAAATGAATGGGAGCCCCTGGGTTGAGGGACAGTGTTGATTCTCATGAAGCAGAGAGGCCCAGGGCAGGAGGGCTAGGAGCTGAGAGCCCTGCGAAAGGTGAGGCTGATGGTAGAGGGGCCAGGCCCTCAGGAACCCGAGGGTGGTAGCGGGGCCCTGGTAGCGGGGTAGGGCAGCTTGGAAACCCAGCTGGGGCTGGGGCAGTCCGGCAGTGGGGTTGTGCCGCAGCAGTCCCAGTGAGGCTGCGGGCCGGGCCAGCAGTGGGGACAGAGCCGTGGCAGTGTGGCTGGCAGTAAGGCTAAGCCGTGGCAGCCCAGCAGGGGAAGCTGTGGAACCAGAGCCACGACAACCCAGCTGGGGCTGCGGCAGGTCGGCAGCCTGATCAGGGCTGTGTGCCTGGTGGCAGTGGGGTTGGTGCCCCGGTAGCAGGGCCAGGGCTGCGTGCTGCCGTGCCAGCAGTGGGGCTGGAGCAGCAGTTGTGGCAGCTGTGTTGCCTGGCTGGCAGCGGGGCCAAAGGAGCCAGTGGCGGGGAGGGGTGACAGGCTGAGGGGGCTGATGATAGAGGACCTTCGCTGGTTCAGCAAATTCCCTCATCCAGGACTGCTGAGGTGCCAGACCAGTGAGATCCAACCTGGAGGACCCCAAGGCTTTCATGAATGGATGGGACTGGAGACCTTGTAGGGCCAGCAGGTGGAGTCTAGCTACAAAATCCTGGTGCAGAGAGCAGTAGGCAGTCACTAAGTATCTGATTTAAAGAGCATTGGAAAGATATTTTTCCATGCTGTTTATAAACCACTGCCTCCGCCACAGGGAACATCTACTCCTGCCTCCACCACAGGAAACATCAATGAGACAGTAAGAGGGTGGAGGGAGACCTTAGAGCTGTAGTCATGAGTTTCAGCTTCCATTCCTACTTTTGCCACTGGCTTTGTTCTGTGCCTTTCAGCAAGTCACGGCTCTGTGCCTCAGTTTCCCCAGGAATGGCTAATAATTCCCACTTCACATAATACAAGGCTTAATCTATCATCTGTGCTCTGATCTCAGTGGGTGAAATGCCTTAGAGAAGTTTGAAGAATTACAAGCATCCCCTGCAAATATCAATTACAGCTGTATACCTATATTTCTTGGTTTATAAATAGGGGGAGATATTTGACAATTGCATATTAGACCTGCTTTGATGAACATCCCTCAAGGCTTAGCTCTCAAGACCGCCCCTTGTGTGCGTGTGCACACTGGGACACATGTAACCAGCTTCCTGAGTAAAATAATGAACATTAAATGAAGAACCCCTCCTGCTGAATGGCAAAATAAACAGACCCATCACAAGACTGAAATAACTTGCTAAAGCAATTCATCAATGCCACGTGGCATTGCCACTTCTTTCAGCCAATGGCGGCAGCACAGTCTGAGGGTTCAGTAATTCACACTGACGGGGGGGGGGGGGAATTGGACCTGAATTCTGTACGTCATGTGCTCATGTCCATGTGTTTAATGCTATTATGACAATCAGAGAAATAAGTGCTGGGTAATTTGAGAAGAGAGAAGCATGGATCCCTGCTAGGTTTTCTCTTTGGCAAATGTCAAAGGAAATAGGCCTGCTGCAGAAGCAATCTCGTACTCTTCTCTATTCTTGGACCATAATTGAAAGACCAGGCTTTGCTCTCATTTAAACCAGTTTAAGTCAAGCGTAACTTCACTGAGATCAATAGAAGAGCCCTGGAATATCAATTCAGGAAAAACAAAACCTAAATCACAGCAGAAGTTTCTTTTGCTGTCACAAGAGAGAAGTGAGTTTAATATCTAATCTGGGAGCACTAATCTCCTCTAAAGCAGTGCCTACCTCGGCTAAGTGAGCTGCCTGGGAGGATAGTAATACACAGCTCTTCTCTGGTTTCTTTCATCTGAGGATTTCAAAATACTTTACAAATATTAATGACTGAACCTCATAACATTCTGGAGACAGGGAAATCATTAGCACCATTTTATTCCTGACACAGAGCAAAACATAGAGGGGAAGGTCCCAGCAAAAGGCTATGGGAATACTAGGAACAGTGCCCAAATCTCTCAATCTCCAGACCTGAATATGGGAACCAATGCAAGGAAACATTAATATATGACTCAGGAAGGGAAAACAGAGTTACAGGAAGAACTTGAGTTCAATGTGTGATGCTTTAGACACCTAGGACAGCGTTTCCCAAACTATGGGCCGCAGCCTGATACCAGGCCGCGGGAAAAAAATATCGGGCCTCAGCATGGCTGCCGGGAGGGGAGAAGAGTGGGGTGGGCTGGGAGGAGGGGGGGAGGAACTGGCGACCGGGAAGCAGTGCTGTGGCCAGCGGGGCTGTCCCAGAGGAGATCTGGGCAGGCGGGTGGGGGGCCAAAGCAGGGCTGGGAGCGGTGGGACTCTCCCGCGGAGATCCGCGTGGGCAGCGAAAGCAGAGCCGGGAGCGGCGGGGCTGTCCCACAGAGATCCGGGCAGGCGGGTGGGCGGGGTGTGAAAGCAGGGCTGGAGGCAGCGGGGCTGTCCCGGTGGAGATCTGGGCAGGCGGGCAGGCGGGTGGGCGGCTGAAGCAGGTCTGGGAGTGGCGGGTCTGTCCCGCAGAGATCCGGGTGGGCGGCGAAAGCAGAGCTGGGGGCAGAGGGGCTGTCCCGTGGAGATCCAGGCATGTGGGCGGGCGGGCGGCAGAAGCAGGGTTGGAGGCAGAGGGGCTGTCCCGCAGAGATTGGGGGGGGGGGGGCGGGCGGGCAGCAGAAGCAGGGTTGGAGGCAGAGGGGCTGTCCCGCAGAGATGGGGGGGGGGGGGCGGGCAGCAGAAGCAGGGTTGGAGGCAGAGGGGCTGTCCCGCAGAGATTGGGGGGGGGGCGGGCGGGCAGCAGAAGCAGGGTTGGAGGCAGAGGGGCTGTCCCGCAGAGATTGGGGGGGGGGGGCAGGCGGGCAGCAGAAGCAGGGTTGGAGGCAGAGGGGCTGTCCCGCAGAGATTGGGGGGGGGCAGAAGCAGGGTTGGAGGCAGAGGGGCTGTCCCGCAGAGATGGGGGGGGGGGCGGGCGGGCAGCAGAAGCAGGGTGGGGGGGCAGGGGGCGGGGAGGGGGGGGCGGGCGGGCAGCAGAAGCAGGGTTGGAGGCAGAGGGGCTGTCCCACAGAGATGGGGGGGGGGGCGGGCAGCAGAAGCAGGGTTGGGGGTAGTGGGGCTGTTTGGTGGCGGAGATTGAAGAGGGCAGGCGGCGGAGCCAGGACTGCACGGTGGGGGGGGAGCTGGCCGGGGGAGATCAGGAGGAGGAGGACGGGAGAATCAGCTGCCGGAAGCAGGGCTGGATGGGGGCAGCAGGGCTGGACTGGGGAGATCAGGAAGAGAAAGGGAGGGAGCGGGACTGACCTGGGCA
This sequence comes from Pelodiscus sinensis, assembly GCF_052426305.1. Lineage (NCBI taxonomy): Eukaryota > Metazoa > Chordata > Testudines > Trionychidae > Pelodiscus > Pelodiscus sinensis. The sequence goes on from NC_143071.1 coordinate 18,915,706, forward strand.
CATGCAGACCCTGCAGACTCTGGCCGACGAGTGAGTCTGGCCGGGGATTCCATTTTGCCCTCTCCCCCCCGCCACATACCCTCCCTGGAGTAGTTGCGAACTGCCTGGCAGGTAGACACACTCAGACAGCGTGAGCACATCTACCTGCCAGGCAGCTAAGGACTAATCCACCTAATTATAATAAAACGTACCTAATTAGAAAATACCAGGCATTTTATTTGTCTGGCAATTTCTCAATTTCTTTCTCAGACAAAACCTTCAAATACTGGACTGTCCAGTACAAAACTGGACACCTGGCAACCCTACCCCTCCTCGCACCCTTCCTCCTAGCCAGACACCCCATCCCCAGTCTGTTCCTGCTCCCGCCTCCTGGAGTGCTCATGTGGCACCCGGTCCCCCAATCCCTGGCCCAGGCCGGGTGGAGGATGCAGCCAGGTGAAACACTGAAAATTTATTCATTTTTCATTCTTTTTTTAATATGCATTTATATTTCTGGGCTGCAAAAGACATTACTGAAAAAAACCGGGTTCCAACTAAAATAAAAAGTTTGGGAAACCCTGATTTAGCCAGCTTTCTATCCGTCTTACAGTCCATGTATCCAATCCATATTCCCTTAACTTGCTGGCAAGAATATTGTGGGTGACGCTGGCACTGGGGGCATGGGAGGACCAGAAACAACTTATTTGAATATTCATCATTTGCTTACTGAGTATGCAAATATGCAAATGAATGTTACCGGTCCTCCAAAAGCTCATGAATGGATTTACTGGTCCCTGTGTCAAAAAGTTTGGGAATCCCTGCCCCAGGATATCACCTGATGAGCTGACACCGAGCCTGCCTTTTCTGCCAGCTGGGCCGTCCTTAGCCCGGTGTTGCTGAGCCAGGCTCTTAAGCCTCCTCCAGTGCACACACAAAGGCAGGGCCACACCCAACTGCAGAATGATACAGACTCTAAGATCAGCTCTTGGAGGGCTCAGTTTAAGGCACTTGCCACAACACCCAGACATCCACTCTTCTCCCTTGGAGTACAAACCCCAAGTGATATGAAATTCGCTTCCTCCCTCCAGGTGAAGGAAGGTATGCACAACTCCCGCCCCGATCAGAAATTACATTAACTGGATTTTATTATAAACAAGGAATAAGTTTATTAACTATAACAAGGTGTATTTTAAGTGGTCCAAGAGGTAACACAACAAAGCAGATTACTGAGAAAATACAAAGCATGCAAACTAAGTTAGATTCACTAAAGATACTGGTTACAGATAATAAATCATCATCCTACACATTCTTTTAGGTAGAGTCCTTCACAGGTCAGAGATCTTTCTAGCCCGGGGCCAGCAGTTCTTCCCCTCTCTGTTTGAGTTCTTTTGTTTTTAGATGTTTTCAGTTATCTCTTTGGGTGGGAAGGCAGAGATGAAGCAAACTGAAGGCTTGGATTGTTTTCCTCCACCCTCCTCATCCTTATGTAGAATTTCCATAAGGCGGAATTCTTTATTTGATTCCCTATTACCCAATGGAAAACTACAGCAGTCCAAGGTGGTGATGAATACCAGGTGACCAAGCCGCCTGACTCTATAGTATCCCAGTGTCCAGCAGTCACTAGCAATATAGAGCATCCATAAGAAGGCCAAGCTTTTTCGCAGTCCATAGTCTTGGCTGATAGGCCATCAGCTCTGACTTTTCCATTGTAGTACCTGAAGCATTAGCAGGGGAGTGTCACCCAAAGTATGAAATACAAAGACATGGTCAACATACATAATGTCAGGTACAGAAGCTAGATAATTGCATTCAGTAAAACAATCTTTCCAATTCTATCTTACATGAGCCATCTTGCATAAAGTATCTCTCTTTTATGTCATATTCATATCATAAGCATATTTTCATGAAGACTAGGAAGTATATTGTCACATAATATGCCAGAACAGCTGACTGATAGTCAGATCAGTAAAGACTGAGGAGACAGTGGCATTTATCTGTGCTTACTCCCAAATGTTTGATGGTTAGACCAAGGACATACCCTACAATTTCTTTAGTCCAATTTGATCATTTGATTCACTTATAACATAAGAACGGCCATACTGGGTCAGACCAAATGTCCATCTAGCCCAGTATCCTGTCTGCAGACAGTGGCCAATGCCAGATACCCCAGATGGAGTGAACACAACAGAAATCATCACAAGATCCTTCTCCCGTCATCTATTTCCAGACAGAGGCTAAAGACACCATTCCTACCCATCCTGGATAATAGCCATTGATGGACCTAACCTCCATGAATGTATCTATCTCTTTCTTGAACCCTGTTAAAGTCCTAGTTTTCACAATATCCTCTGGCAAGAAGTTCCACAGGTTGACTGTGTGCTGCATGAAGAAAAATTTCCTTTTGTTTGTTTTAAACCTGCTACCTATTAATTTCATTTGGTGATCCCTAGTTCTTATATTCTGGGAACAAGTAACTAACTTTTCCTTATTCACTTTTTCCACACCAGTCATGGTTTCATAGACCTCTATCATATCTCCACTTAGTCTCCTCTTTTCTAAAATGAAAAGTCCAAGTCTTTTTAATCTCTCTTCACTTCTTCTCTTAATCCTTTCATATGCACACATTTGGGGTCAGTTTGCAAAAGAAAGTCAGACTTACTTGGACTAGGTATTGCTGCCAGTCAGGAAGAGAATATCTTTTCTAATGAGTGTGAGGCAGAGGTTGGGTAAATTTTAATGACATACAGCCAGACTTCCTGGAGTTGCATGGCTAGCTGGCCACTAAACTTTGGTGTCTGGTAATATGTCGAAGATGTGTCAGATCTGATTATGCCTCATTTTCAGGAATTTCTGATCTTTTCTCTTTAAAAGTGTCATCAATATAATACAGTAATTCCCAGCCTCTTTTTTTTTTTTATCACGGACCAGCAAATTCATTCAAAAACTTTTGGCAGACAGGCATAGAAACATTTGCATTTTTATTATGGTAATTAATTTTAAGCACTCGTGTTATTTTGAATTGCATCTGTATGCACACAATGAATAACTCACCACTTCTCCAAGTTTTCCTGCTTTATGGGGGCCATCATCCTTTTTCACCTCCCTCCCATCTCATTCCCTTTGCCTCAGGAATCCCTCCCCCCAAAGCTTCCCCCACTCCCACCTCCAGCCCCTCAGTGCTGCTCAGTGCAAGCCCAAACCACACCTTACTCTTCCCCTGTGACCGGCACAAGCCCTTGTACGCCCGGCCTGTGACCCTGCGCTGTCACTTATTGGCCTGGGCGGGGTGCTCCAGGCCCCGCTGGAAGGGGAAGTGGAAGAGCAGCTTGTTGTCATGGCTGCCTGAGCTCACCAGGATCATGCCGATGGGGACGGTGCTCTCACCCCTCCCCCTCCTCCACGGAACAGATGGAGGCACCACCGCTCCCCCTTGCCGCACAGCTTCCCGTGTGAGTGGAAGCCGTGGGCCATAGAGAATCCTCATTTTAGGAGCCTAGAATGGCCCCTTAAGAAGCAAACACTGGAGGACTTCCGGTTCCGTGCATATGCTCCACGGCTGGCTAGCACTGCTCTTCTAGCTCTCATGGAGCAGCCTGTGCCATGGCTAGGTAATGCCTTCCCAGTTGGGTAGTGCTCCTGCAAGGCATGAGACGCCCTTCCCCATTCCCTATGCCCCGTGCTGCTTGGGTCCACACACACACACAGGCCCCCAGAGCACCAGCCCAGTGTGCCACTCACCGTGCACCTCTCCAGGGAGCAGGGCTGAGGCATCGGAGCATGGCCTGGCAGGATGCCACAGCCTGGCAAGCAGCTGTCCACAGCCCACCACTGGTACGCAGACCAGCAGTTGGGAACTGCTGGTATAATAAACTGAAAGTCTGATATCTCATTGTAATTGCCTGAATTTCAGACTATGCATCTTACGTTATATCCCATCTGTAGAGTGAACCAAACTGGACTCCATGTATTGAGTGAAGCAGATTGGAATAACACTGCACAAAAGCTGCCCTCCCAGGATTAGGGTGTGGAATCAAAATGGGGCTTGATGGTGTGATTGAAACTCAGAGTTTGTCTACATTACACACTTTGCCAGAAGAGGCAATGCAAATGAAGTGCGGATTAGCATTTTGTCACGCTTCATTTGCATAATCTATTCCTAATTTTTTCAGGAAGAATGTCTCTTGCACAAGAGGGTTTTTTTGCACAAAAACAGCTGCTAATTAATTATGCAAATGAAGCACAGTGATATTCTACTCCGCACTTCATTTGCATAAGCTTTTGCGGAAGAAGGCTGAAGTATAGACGTAGCCCTTGGGATTATTCCCCAGTGTGCTGATCATACCATTGATACCTGCCTTCTTGCTCTCTGGGGCTCCCCACCACTCTGTACTGCTGGGCCCAGTCCTCTGATCTCTCCCAGACATGGTACAGAATTGGGATTACCGCTCCTCTGCCACACAGTGCAGATACTGAACCATTTCAGCTCTGGATGGATGCCATTCTAAGGCTCAGCACCCAGGAAACCAACCCCCAAACAGGACCAATCCCCTCCCAAATATATTCTTCTTTCCCTGTGTAAAACTTTTATTGGCAAAAGGTAAGTGCCTTTTATCAGTGAAAGAGAGATATGCACACTGGTTGGTTTCCCCAGGGAACACTGGGCCTGATAGTAAATAAAGGTGTTCTTATTAAGTACAAACAGTAGGATTTAAGTGGTTGCAAGTAAAAACAAACAAATCAAAGTAAAGTATTAAATTAAAATGAAAAGAAAATGCATAGCTAGTTCTAATTCACTAAGAAATTTATTACATGCAAATTCTTACCCTAATGAGCTTATTTCAAGCATAATCTTCAAGTCAGTGACACTCTTTTTCTCTGACTTGGGTCTCCAGCCCTCTTTAAAGTTCTTTGTATCCTTTTAGGGTATGCAAGGCAGTTTTCCAGGCCAGCTGAAAATAGGATATACAGATCTAGCAGATTGCAACATTAGAATTTGAAAGTTACATGAGATATTTTGTTCAAAGCATCTCCCAAGTTATGCCATCTATATTCAAAGCCGATTTTCATAAAGCATGGGAGGGAGGGAAATCGTTACAGATAGCACCATAGTAATACAAGCAAGAACTTCTCTTGTACTTTCCTTCTAAGGATTTCAGACATCCCTGCTGGGATAGATACATGGATGCAGTGAGCCGCAGGTGCTTCACGCAGTAGAAAAGGGTTAAAATGTTCTTGGTTTGTGAAGTACAAACAAGCACCCTAACGAGCTGAAGCATTTTTGCAGAAAGCTCTCTGGAACAGTGCCACTCGGCTAATTGGGAGAATTCTCTTCCTGCACCTGGGTCATTTCACATGGAACAAGAACACAGCTGGCAATGACAACTGTAGGTGGCTCAGATTACCCCATCTGGTCTCAGTAGCAAGGAGGATGGGGAAGATACATTATCCAGCTCTCTTGTCTCTTCCACCTAGCATCAGTCCCTGCACTTTCATACCAAGGGTATATAAAGGTGCATTTGTTTGAACAATGAGCACTTGAAGAAATAACATTGAGTGGGCCCCAGCTGGTGCTGGGTAGCATGGGTGGGAATGGCTATTGATCTGAGTATATTGTATGTCATGGACCTTTCTCTTCCTTTGGAGGCTGTGATGGACCGGGCCAGGTCTGGGCACAGCTGAGGGAGTCCGCGTAGGGCAAGTTGCTCAAACTCGGGACTCCTTACAACCCCTGACTGGAGGCCCTTCCCAAATAGGCCACAAACCAGTTGCATAGAGCACTTCAGCTGCCTACCTGGCCAGCCAGAAGCCTCATGAGCAAAACCCCTCAGGCACCCCAGCTCTTCATGTGCCCCAATAAATCCCAGGCCTGCACACAGGAGAAGGGTTATAGAACCCAATCTCACCTACCCCGAAAGGGTTCTTTTGATCCCAAGAAACCAGCCATAGTTCCCAGGTCAATTTATACTCTGTATCTTACCCACAAGATCATGCTGAGCCAATCCTTTAGAATCTAAAATCTAAAGGTTTATTACTAAAAGCAAGAAAAGCATGAGAGTAAGGTTGTTAAAGGATAATACATTACATGCATTGAATCACCCAATTCTTGATACAGGCTCATAGCAGAGATATTATAAACTGCTATCTTAAAAGTCTCTGTGTATATCCTATGTCAGGATGGGTCCACAGTTATTTCCGGCTCATAGTTCCCTGCAAGGCTGCATCTGGAATCAAGAGCTGAGCTGAAGACCAAGATGGAGGGTGCCACATGGCACCTATATACCTCTCCTGGCATCTTTTTGGCTGCTGCAGGTCACCTGGTCAGTGGCCTATCCCTGTGTTCCATGCTAGTAGTCCTTAGGTATCAGTCCCATTCCTGAGATGTGTATTGGTACATAGTGATTCATTGTCTCCTTGCTAATTTGGGGTCGGGAAGGAATATTTGGGGTCGGGAAGGAATTTTCCTCCAGGGTAGATTGGCAGAGGCCCTGGAGGTTTTTCGCCTTCCTCTGTAGCATTGGGCACAGATCACAGCTGAAGGACTCTCTGCATGTTGGGGCCTTCAAAGTATTGGAAGGCTTCAATATCTGAGACATAGGTGAGAGGATTATTCTAAGAGGGGTGGTTGAGATTCTGTGGCCTGCACTGTGCAGGGGGTCAGACTAGATGATCATAATGGTCCCTTCTGACCTTAAAGTCTATGAATAATTAGCATAGCCATAGGCTGAGATTTCCTTGCCCATTGCTCAGCCACAGACAATTTTCCAGCCTCCATACAGAGTACATGTTTATAACTCCACCTACAGATATTATACAAGTACATGAATAGCATATACAGAATCAGTAGAACATAAGCTTTCATGCGACACCTCACATGGCCCCCTTTGTATATACTTTGGGGCAAATACCCCTGCCATGGGTGCAGCAGTGATCTGGCTGCTCCCCTTAAAATCCAGTAACGTGACAGAGACTTTCAATGAAAGTCTCATGATAAATAATCACATTTGCACTTTGATGGCACCTTCCACCCAATAAACTCAAAAGAATGTTTCAAACTATGGATTCATTCTCAACCCCTGGGATAAGGGTAGTCATGACATTAACATGATTTTATCGATAGGGAAATGGAGGCTCCGGGTGGTGAAAAGACTTGCTTAAGACCATAGAGTTAAGGCAGCTGCAGGACCAAGATTGCCTGATTCTCAGTCAGATGCTACAAGCAAAGACCACCCTACCCTCTTAAACCACATTTTCAGACAAAGTGCCACTCAAACCACCACCAGTGATCCAGACTTTTGGGGTTCCGCTAAATGGGACTTATACTTAAATACTCATCTTTTTTATTAATAATGATGACTGATCACCCAAATCACCCATTTGTTAAGTTGTGGTTTGGTAGTTAAGGTGTTAGACTGAAACTCAGGAGATCTTGATTCCTACCTTTGCTATATGCCTTCTGGCTAACCTTTGGCAAGTTACTTTACCTCTCTGTGCCCTTTCCCCCCACATCTTTAAAGGAGGATAAAGGATATCAATGGCCTTTGTAAAGTACTTTGAGATCTACTGATGAAAAACACAATATAAGAACTAGGTATTATTATTGTTGTCATATTGGGATAGGGTGGGTGTTGATTTAAAGAATAAAAGTAGGAGAAAGTCTCCCGTGTGTTTAGCAATACATTAAAATTTGCAAGTGCCAAAGTATCTTAGTATCAGCCCGTCACTGTTCACAGTTCAGATGAAGGGCAGTGTGCTACTCCTTGTTATGTAGTGAGCCTGCAGGGAAATAAAGTAATTCCTAGAGTAGAAGAGGGCACATGGAGACATGACTCCCCCAAGCCCAAGATGTACCAGAAGGAAAACAGCAGAAGATTCATGCTACATTCAGAGATCTCACAAGAGCAGCTAATGACATTTTGGCACAGGCGAATCAGAACATGCTCCCTGCTGCTGATTCAACACCAAAATCAAATGCCAAGTTTATCTAAACCTAACCTGGACCTGAACAGCTCTCACTCAATCTGTCACTGTTCAGAGCATACAGGCAGCATTACTAAGAGCAAACTGCAGCCAAACCCACTAGTACTGGGAATACTGGAGAGCTACTTTAAATTCCTACTATGAGAGGCATCAGTTTGGAAGATCTGAGGCTATTCATTTATGATTCTCCAGGACGGACACAGACATGCATAGAATTTGAGATTAAGAAGCATCTGTCTGTGTTCTCTCTTGCTCTTCCCCCTCTCCCTAGAATACACACACTCTCTTTCTTTGGGTACGTCTAGACTACATGCCTCTGGCGACAGAGGCATGTAGATTAGGCTACCCGACACAGTAAAATGAAGCGGCGATTTAAATAATCGCCGCTTCATTTACATTTACATTTACATGGCTGCCGCGCTGAGCCGACAAACAGCTGATCAGCTGTTTGTCGGCTCAGCGCGATAGTCTGGACGCTCCCCTGCCGATATCAAAGGTATTTGTCAACCATCCAGGTATGCCTCCCCCAAAACTGATGCTTAAATGAGACAAGTTGCTGAGCTTTGAAAACATTTCTACAGCACAATAAAATGCAGTAAATATGTGCCAACAAGGTGGCATGAATGTATTCCTTCTCTTTCAGCACTGAGATGACATTTTCCCCATGAGCCCCTAGGTAGAGTTTGCCCCCTTGGATTCTCCCATTAGACAGCTGACTGTCTCCTCCTGTGCAGAGTGAGTGACAAGAAACCTGTTTTCTACTGACCCAGGAGGATCTTGATGATTGAATGAATATTCGCTGGACAGATGTCCAATTTGAATTGAAAACCAAAAGTATAAGGTACAAGCACTCAAACTCTTCAAATCAAAAGAGCTCCCATGATCAGAGGTGATGTTAGCATTTGGCAGATAAAATTCAGACAGAGGGGGTAAGCTGTGATGACTTGCCAGGTGGCGATGCACATGCTGCTTTGATGAACAAAGAAGCAAGGAGAGCATCATTAACACTTCTAAACGACACTTGGTTTTGGGGATGTGTCCCCGTGACAGAGATGGACACTGGAGGTTCAGTGAGCCAGATGACCCCAGGGAGTTGGGGTGGAGAAGGTGAAGGGAAGTAGCCATTAACTTATTGTAAAAGAGAAGTTTTGGGAAACTGGCTCAAGAAACTAGTTCATATTTCCTTTTCCTAAGGAAAAAAATCAAAGCCGACTTAGTATTGCAAGTAGGCTTTGAAAATGCAATTATTCAATTAATTAAAACCAGAAGTAATTAAAGAAAATCCATTGCAGTGTGATTTGCCTGGTTGCCAACTACTTTGCTACTTTTAATCAGTACAGCCCTCCGGGTTCTTGCTCCTTCTGACTCCCTTTAACCTGAGTAACAGGGTCAGAATAATCTGTCCCGATGAGACTCTTGTTTGTGGGTTCCTCCACCCTCTTTTGTTCTAGCCACCGTGTTGAAGGCTGATGAGACCATACTTGTTGCCACTTAAGGAACTCATTTCTTCAGGTTCAGGACACTTGAGGCACAAGGAAGGTTGCCTAAAGCTACCCTAAAGATACCAGCGGGTTCCTAGATAAATCTACCTCATCCTAGACATGATGCTTTTTATTTGGGCATCTTTATATGTATAAACTAAGCACACTTGGGATACATCTACCCAGACGCTTCACAAACCCAGTGACAGGGAACTGAAATGGGACAGGTCCCCTGAGATAGCCATAGGGATGCATAGTTCTGATTCATTATCCGTCACTGGTAAGAGCGTAAGAAAGATCTGGTTTTGAATGTTGTGGTTGTTCCTACAGTACCTCTATAAATGGAGAAGTCAAAACTTCCTCCCACTCTCAACAACCTGAACTCCAGGAAAGTTCAGACCCAAGTACCCCCTTCCCCATTTGTCTACTATATTTTATCTACAGGGGGTAAGGCACCATTATTCCCACTTTACAGACAGAAAAATGAAGTCCTTGTCTACACTGGCAAAATCACGACCCATAATTCACCCCTGGCGCAGTTCTTCAGGTGGGAAGAGTATGAGTACAAACAAAGCACGGGCCTTATGACCACAGCATCACCTGCAGTGGTCCCCAAATTCAGGGGCATGGTAGAATGTCAAGGGAGAATAGGAAAGTCCAGACCAGTCCCCAAATGGGGAGCAGGAAGGGAATGCCGCACAACCCTGCTCTGCCCCCAATTCTTCTCTGCTCCCAGCCACTTGCCCCAGCTCTTGGCCGGGGAGAGGGGGTGGGATGGGGAGAGAGTGGCACATGAATACATTCTTGGTTACGGAGGTTTGAGAAGGAAAGTTTAGGTACCACTGCTGTACAGGCAGAGTGTAAGAGATGCCCAAGGCCCATCAATATCAGTTTCCAGAGCTGGTTTTTACAGGGCCCGTTTTTGCCAGCATAGATGCAGCCAGAGATCTCAAATGATTTGACTAAGGTCATCCAGAAAGTCAGTGACTGAGCCAGTGAATAGGACCTACATGTGACTCAGTTCAGTGCCCTACACCCTGGATTACAAAATCCCTTCCTTCTCCTCCTTTCATCTTTACCAAACCCTTCATTCATTTGCCTAGCTCGGTTATGATATGCTAACACGTGGGATCCGTTCCGAAAGCCCGGGGCTGCCTCCTTCATATTGCCTCTCTCCAAGTCCTGCTGCGTTTTGAAGTCCAGCTCAAAGAGATCACTCCTCCCTAACTGATGGACAAGTTCCAGACAATGAACGCAGGAATCCTGTCATCTACCAAAATAAAATACCATTGAAGTGGAAAGGCGGCACTCAAAGCTGGAGAGAAGGGAAGATCGGGGGAAGATCAAAGATGCTAACATCTTCTGTTCTGTAATGAAATGTTCTTACTAAATCCTTCTGAATTCTTTGTTTTCATGTTTCAGGCTTAAATTCCTTTTCTGTTAGAGAAAAACATTTGCAATTGGTCTGAGCCAGTCCTGCACTCAGCCCTTTGTCTCTTGGATGGAATTTGAAAGATTGCGGAAAGAATGAGGCAATTATTTTTCGTGCCCATTAAAAAGAACGGTCCTATTTAATTGTGCCTCCTTGAACGTAAAGAGCAGGCACAGAAGGCTGGAGTGCTAATCAGCTCAAGAGACTATGCCATCCCTGATATGAAAGCAGAAGCTGGGTGGAGGTTAAGTAACATGCAGTGAGTTCTGCAAATTTCTACCCCAGCACACTGCCTTCAAACACTGCAGAACAGGCTGCTGTGGCAGTCTTTGGGCCAGAGTGAATAAAGGGTTAACTTCAGCTCTCCTTCCCCTTGAACAGGTGCTCAGAGAGAGTAGCTTCTTTGGGAAGGTTGGATTCAGCCCCCAGGGAGTACAGGACTGAATCCAAGCTGGGGGTGTCTGCAGTTTACTTGCTGATTGTTAACTGAATCTGCTTTCTTGTGCACACGTCACTAGCAGGATCTCTGTCTTGATGGTAAGAGTTTATTTCTCAAGCAGTGGTGAAAGTAATTTAAAATTTCTTACAGGTACTGCAACCCAGGTCCCTACCAACTCTTTAAATAGCTCCCTGCTGGCTTTTGTCGCAGCTCAGCCTGCTCTTACCCAAGCTGCGCACCAGGGTGCACCTGCTTTCTTTTAACTCTGTTCTTGAGTTATTCAACTGGCTTCATCTTTTGTCCAAGACTGGTTTAGGTTACTCATGAGACAAGTCTGGGGGTCTCAAGCTGTAGCCCAAATGAATTTGATTAACAGATTCAGGTTTTTCTGAAGATAGGGCCAGGATTGGAATAGCCAAGGGTGCTACTTGCTCAGATTTCAGCAGAACTGGTAGCTGTGCAGTGGTCCCAGACTAGAACAAGAGGGTGTTGCAGGTTATGACTGAATTGCATTGGCAGTAATGAGAAATGCAGATGAATGGGCCATTAGCTCATAAGAACCTAACATAAGAACCAAGTATTATAATATAATATAATATAATATAATATAATATAATATAATATAATATAATATAATATAATATAATATAATATAATATAATATAATATAATATAATATAATATACCTATCTCATAGAACTGGAAGTGACTTTGAAAAATGATCAAATCCCTCATGGCCAGAACAAGCACCATCCCTGAAAGATTTCTAACCATCCCAGATCCCCAAACGGCCCCCTCAAGGATTGCGCTCATAACTCTGGGATAGTTCAAGCCACTGAACTATCCCTCCTAGCTTCATTCTAGCCCAGTATTCTGTCTTTTGAGAGTGACCAATGCCAGATGTCCCAGAAGGAGTGAACAGAACAGGGAATCATCAAGTGATCACTCCCCTGTCACCCATTCCCAGCCTCTGACAGAGCTAGGGACACCATTCCTACCCATCCTGGCTAGTAAGTATTGATGGACCTACCCTCCATAAGCATGTCTACCCAGCAGGGCAAAAGTCAAATTAAGCTATACAACTTCAGCTATGTCAATTGCAAAGCTGACGTCGAAATAGCTTTATTCAGCTTTTGGCGCTGTCTACACAGCAGGAAATCGAAGGAAGAACACTCTTCCTTTGACTTTCCTTACTCCTCGTGAAATGAGGGTTACAGGAGTTGGAGTAAGAAGTCCTTCGGCTTGACATTATTTCGAAATAACGTCTTGCTGTGTAGACACGCTCTTTATTATTTCAGAATAACGCTGCTGTGTAGACGTACCTATGAATTTATCTAGTTCTTTTTTTAACTGGGTTAAGCTCCTGTCCAGCTTATCTATATTGTCACTTTATTGCACTGTAACTTTCTCGCTCAGGGATGTAAACCCTTCAAACGCATCCAGTTATTGCGCTGTAATATGCCAGTGTAAACATGCTCCCAATGCTCTTAGCTATGCCCCTGGTGGAGGTGGTTTACTTCCAGCACCGGAAGAGCTCTCTCCCATTGGTGGTGCCGTGACCAGGCTGCCGTGGTTGCACTTTAAACATACAAGTGTAGACAGAGCCTTAGTGTTCTTGTGACCACCAGTTCCTCACTGCAAGGACCTGTTTCATTGACTTTAATGGGATCTGATTCAAATTCTAGACGCGTGAGATCATGTGATGCATTTGCAATCACACAGCCACCTCAGGATAGATTCCGATAGAGAAGCAAGCAGCTGTAGGGCTGTCATGGGTCAAGTGCATGGTCTCCTGACAAGTTTAGCAGAAGAGGAGTAAGGGAGCTAGCCAGTGCAAGAGGAACAGTCATTAGGCTTCAGTGGAGTACAGAGCCAGTTTACTTGATCCTGTTTGCAAACATGCCTTGGGGCAAATAATACCATACTTGAAAAGAGACTAAATCTGATGAAGGTCTCAACTCTTACAGTCGGACTGAGCTGAGGTACTGACTGAAGTTTGTTTCCTGTTGTGTGCCTGTGCTGTAAAGTACCTCAGTGTTTGCTCAGATGCCAGTGTCATATAATGAGATTTTGAGGTCAAATGGTGATATTGTTCCGCACAACTTTCCCTCCCTCCATTGATTTATTAATGACGTTTTGTTAGTTCCCTGCTGCTCCTCAGAGGCAGGATGTTTGCTGGAGGCAGTTTAACAGAGTCCTGCTGCAACATACCTGGGACATAATATAAGGAGAGACATTGGATCCTTGAGGGTGTGAGCTCTTCGAGACAGGTCCTGTCTGCATCGTTCATGTTACACACTATCCAAAGCGTCAGCAATGCTTAAAATATTGACTCCCTCTATTATTTATTTAAATTTCCAAATTGAAAAAGGAAGGCCAACCTTTTCCCAGACCATTGTCCTAGCTGATGTCCCTCAAGCCCTTTCTGGCTTTTCTATTGTAGTCTTTGAAGTGTCATCAGTGGGAGTGACCAAACCAGCAAATATGAAATACAGATACACTATCAACATTCCTAACTTCAAATGGCAAAATGATATATGCATATGAATGAGATAAACAATAAATCATAACTTTGCCAATGATATCTTACATGAATCATCTTGCATAAAGCATATCTCAGTTATGTCATTCATGTCAGAGTCATATTTCCATAAAGCATGGGGAATGGCACGTTACAAGCAGTAAGCAGACACGAGAGTCCACATACAAAGTTGTGCATGTTAAAGCCGATTTTAATTACAATGGTGCAAGTTTGTCTTTCGCCCAGCCTATAGTGGGAAATGATTTTTAGGTTGGCACAATGCCTACCCAAGTTGACTGAGCATTCCGTTGACTGTGGAACAAAATACCACATGCTTTTATCTGGCCAATCATAACTGAACAACACAGCCCAGACTTTGAATAACAACTATTGATACCTTATCTAAGGCCTGGTCTGTACTACGAGGTTAGGTCGAAGTTTAGCTATGTTAGGTCTATTTTATAACCAATGAGTCTCCCCCACCAAGCCTGTTCTGCCGACTTTCAGGGCATTTAAAGTTGATTTCTGTACTCCTCCTTGATAAGGAGAATAGCACTAGATTCGACCTTACGTGGTCAACTTTGGGTCAGTGCAGATGAAGCACAGCTAAAGTCAATGTGCTAGGACTTTGCAAGGTGTCCCCTAGTACCGAATGCTCTGGCCAGCACTTTCAACTCTGCTGCTCTCCCTGGTACAGAGGGGGAAAAAACAGGAAATTTTGAATTTCATTTCCTGTTTGGCCAGCATGGCGAGCCCAGCAGCACGCCTGACCACAAATACCAAGGGTTGCAAATGAGTTCCAGCATGGAGCGTGAAGGAGATCCTGGATCTGATTGCTATGTGGGAAGAGGAATCTGTGCAGGCAGAACTCTGAAGCAGCAGAAGAAACACTGATATCTATGCCAAAAATCACACAGGGTGTGGTGGAAAAAGGATACAGCGGGGACACCCAGCAGTGCCATATGAAAATAAAGGAGCTCTGGCAAGTGTACCAGAAAACAAAGGAGGCAAATGGTCTGTCCAGGTCAGAGCCTTGAACGTGCTGCTTCTATGAACAGCTGCATGGGATTTTAGGGAGGAACCCAATCACTGTTCCAAAACTGTCCATGGATATCTCTCAAGTGGCTCTTCTAGCAGCCACGAGCAACAACGAGGAGCAAATTGTGGATGAGGAGGAAGAGGAGGAGAATACTCAGCAGATAAGCAGGGCATCTGATCTCACTGATAGCCAGGACCTTTTTCTAACTTTGGAGCCAATCCCCTCCCCTGACTTATAGCTGCCAGACCCTGATGTCGAGGAGGGCACTTTTGGTGAGTTCACATTGTAATCATGCTACAGTGGACAAATGTAACTGGATTTTATCTGTTTGATCTGCCCAGAGGGGTACAGTAGTGGCCAGTCTGCCTACACAGCGGGGGCTTCCCGGAAAAGTTTGTTAACATGTCTGGAGATGGAGCAGGAATCCTCCCCGTACAAAGCTCTCAGGTAGGAATTCTTTAGTCCTTCTCAGAAGGTTTCTGGCAAGCCTGCCTTATTCCACCCTCCATGGTAGGACCCCTTCCCACATTAAGCCAGAAGGAAGGGATCTGGCATCATTGCAGCACAAAGTAGTGCAGCATAAGGTCCATGTTCCTGGGCACATTGAGTCAGCATCTGCTCCCTATCATGCTCTCTGATTCGGAGAAGACTGATATTGCACATGGCAACCTGGATGAAATAGGGGACACTATGTAACTGATAGCACTGAAGCAACCCGCCTCCATTTGCTCATCCCCAACAAATCATGACCCCAGGTTTGCTGCCCTGTTTGCAAAGAGCTTAAAGGGATTATCTTGAAGAACAGGCTTCTCCCTCCCTTCTACCCCCCTGACTTGCAGGTCACTGTGGGAAGCAAGAACTGCTGCAGGCATTCGGGGTGAAGGGGGGGGGGGTTGGCAAACATACACATACCATGTGAGCTCCTACAAATCCGCCAGGTCTCCCCCCCCCCCCCCCCGCAGTCAATGTGAGAAGGGAGAATTGCAGTTTGCAGGCACACAACGGGGGAGGGAATGGCAAACACACACTGACTGCATGAGCCCCTACAAACCCACCCTGTTTCCCCCCTTGCAGAACCCTCGTAAATGCAGCCTCCCTTTGCAAATGCCTAGATAGCCACAAGGACTGACTTTGCAAGCTCTCTGTCACTTGTATTTTCAAAGTGGAAGCAAAAGAGCAAGAACCCCACCTTTTGCTGACCATGCCTGCCACCGACCCAAGTCAGCCACCCCATTCTGTGCTGTGTCTTCTACTGCCCGGTAGGTGCTTAACACAGTAATTTTTGTCTTGTACATAACACATGCCTTTTGGGCAGCACAGTGCTTCTTTCCTTGTAAAACAGTCAACTATCTGTATTTTACAATGTATTTTCTCAAAAGTCTACCCTTGATTTTTCCCCCCCGGGGAGCTGGAACAATGACTCTGCTACCCATTCCCCCAGATCCTCCATCACTTCAGCTATCACAGATCAGAAGGTGAAAAAAACGTAAACAGAACAAAATGTTTAATGAGCAAATGTAATCCGCCCACACAGAGCTCAACGGAATGCATGGAGGAGAGCGCTGTTACAGATCTGCACCAAACAGGACAAGGAACATGAACATGTCAAAGCTGTTTTCCACCCCAGCACTTCAAGTGCAGAAGGTGGGGGCCTGAAAGAGATTTTAAAATACCCTGCCACTAAAGGCTTCTGCTTAAAAATTCTCCAAGGTCACTGATTCCCTGGCCTTGGGTAGTACACTGCAACCAACCCTTTAAGAACCCAGGAAGATGCACTTGGGAATTTCTTCCTGTGGATACCCTCAAGCTCTTTAACCGTCTGTAGAGAGCTCAAAAACAAACTAATTTCTTAATAGCATTCTCAGGCACACGCACACAGAACCTCCTGTCTTTTAGGATACAGGAATCAGACCATAGTCTTAAAAAGGTGATTTTATTAACAAAACAAAGAAAACATGCTTTGTAAAGCATATTTGGTTTCTAGGTGTTATAGAGTAACTGAAAAAGGCAGATTAAAATCCCAGAGAATTGCTTCCCTGGGATTCAGTTAAAAGTTACAGTGTACAGGAGGGCAGTACATGTTCTAGCACAGAGGAGTTCAACAAACCCAAAAATAAAGAAAATAACCTTATTGTGTCTGACTAAACATTCCCTATTCCACTCATATGTCTGTTGTTCCAAGGTTTAGTACTTCCCTAGGCATGAATATAGCTGGAAATTCTATACTTTCTTCCTGGCTTAACTCATCTCTCCCAGCATTTGCTCTGATCACAGACTGCAGCAGGGGGTTCTGCTTCAATTTAAAAAAATTACATTCTTTTCATAAAATCATAGAATATTAGAACTGGAAGGGACCTTGAGAGATCAAGTCCAGTCTCTTGCCCTCAGGGAAGGACCAAGCACCATCTATATCATCCCTGAGAGATGTCCGTCTAACCTGGTCTTAAATATCTCCAGTGATAGAGATTCCACAACCTCCCTAGGCAATTTATTCCAGTGTTTAACCACCCTGACAGTTAGGAAGTGTTTCCTAATGTCCAACCTAAACCTCCCTTGCTGCAGTTTAAGCCCATTGCTTCTTGTTCTATCCTCAGAAGTCAAGGAGTACAATTTCCCCCCCTTCTCCCTGTAACACCCTTTTAGATACCTGAAAACCACTATCATGTTCCCTCTCAATCTTCTTCTTTCCAAACTAAACAAGCCCAATTCTTTCAGTTTTCCTTCATAGCTCATGTTCTCTAGCCCTTTAATCATTCTTGTTGCTCTTCCCTGGACCTTCTCCATTTTCTTCACGTCTTTCTTGAAATGTGGTGCTCAGAACTGGACACAATAATCCAACTGAGGCCTAACCAGTGCAGAGTAGAGCGGAAGAATGACTTCTCATGTCTTGCTCACAACACTCCTGTTAATGCATCTCAGAATCATGTTTGCTTTTTTTGCAAGGATCACTATTGGCATTTCAATATCTCCAATGGTAATTTTCCAGTCTGGAAAGAAAGTTCAATTTTACAGGGTTCTGAAGAGACTGGAGTTCCTAAAGTGTGGAACATGCACCTTTCCTGACCATTCCATGTCAGGTCTGCAACACCATCTAGAAGTACTCCTTGCAGTTCATGTACTTTTTGGCAAGTAGTCAGGTGACAAGATAGAAATATGCGTTCCGTCTAACACCCTGTCACAGTCAGGGAATCCCATCACAGCAAAGCCATCCACTATGTCTTGCATGTTTCCCAGAGTCACCATCTTTCCTAGCAGAGGAGTAGTGATTGCCCTGGCTACTTGGATCATAGCAGCCCCCATTTCTTCACTCCAAATTGATTCCTGACTGACCAGTAGCAGTCTGGCATTGCAATCTTCCACGGGGCTATTGCCACTCACTTCTCAACTTTCAGAGCAGGTCTCATTCTGGTATTGATGTGCTTCAGGGCGGGGGAAAGCAATTCACAAAATTCCATGAAAACGGCTTTACGCGTGCAAAAATTTTGCAGCCACTGGTCATTGTCCTGTAGCTGCATAACTGTGCAGTTCCACCAGTCTGAGCTTTCCCACAGGGCCAGAATTAGCATTCTGCTCTGTCACCAGACTTGTCCGCTGCCACATACGCCAGTTGCTCCACTCACTGGGTTCCTACGCGTCTGCATTTGTGGCCTCCTCACATTCTTCCTCGCTCCAGTGTCTCCTGGCTAGGCTCTGAACATACTGCAGCATAATGCGTGAGGTGTTTGCAATGCTTGCTACAGCAGTGTGAAGCTGAGCAGGGTCCATGCTTACCCTGCCATGGTGTCTGCATGGATAACCAGGGAAAAAGGGCATGAAAAGATTGTTTGCTGTTGCTCTCAAGCAGGGAGGGACGGACGAGGAAATGTACTTAATTTCTTACTACATCCTAATGTATTTGGCACACACAGGTTTGCTACTCAGATGTCATCTATGTGGCAAGGTCCTCGTTCAGGCCTCTTGCCCTGGGACACCTTCTGATCCACAAATCAATCAGAGACACTCTCTTGGTGCAGTCACCCATGCTTCTATTGACAGAGTCTTTAGAGATTAGCAAACCTTTCCTTCACCATCTGCCTGGGACCAGGGCCGGACCGAGCCATTCCGGCGTCCCGGGCAGACAGGTTAATTGCGCCCCTGGTTGGGGGAGGGCACATGTGCAGCCCCACCCCCACGCTAGCACGTGGGGGAGGGTGCATGTGCAGCCCCGCCCCCGCCTGGAGCATAGGGGAGGGCGCGCAGAGCTGGCGGCAGCAGGACGCACGTCCCCGGCCCAGCCCAGCCCGGCTACCACCGCTGGCGTGCAGCCTGGGGACACCTGAGGTGGGCTGAGCCTGGCCATGCAGGGCCCTGCAGCCACGGGGGGAAGGGCACTGCTGGCCAGCGCTGCGGGGGTTAACGTGGCTCCTGCCCCGAGTGGCTGCTGCAGGGTGGCCACTGGGAGCTGCTGCAGCCCGCGATCCAGGAGCCGGGCGCATGGTGCCTGATGGGATCCAGGAGCCAGGCGCACGGTCCCTATAGGTTGGCGCCCCAGGCAGCTGCCTGGCTAGCCCATGCCTTAATCCGGCCCTGCCTGGGACACACACACACAGCCACACCCTGGTCCCTTGCTCCCCCTTCCTGGCTCCTTTTCTCTGCCTTATCTAGTCCTCTGGCTAATGAGGCCCACAGCTGCTTCCATTAGCCCTTCAGGCCTTGGCTTGCTCAGCCGTCTGCAATCAGCCTTTTCAGCCAGGATATCGTGGCAGAGCTCTGGCTTAGCCAGCCGTCTGTCACATCTATTTTTCTAACTCTTTTAAAAATCAAATATGTCCATATAATAAAGCAAGTTTTTACCCTAGCATTACGGGAAGCTGATGACATGTACCGAAAACTACCCACTGCAATGTTTTTGTCCCATCGGACACGCACTAAACCAGAACACAAATGGGTGGCAGGATCTGTGGGATAAACACACTCCGTCAATATCATGTGCCGAGTGAGGATATGCACCTTTGACTTTGCACATTCAGATGCTAAAAAATCGATCTTAGCAACTTTGACCTGCATTCGTAGCGTAGACATAACCAAAGTGTGATAGGGACTGGCACAGATATTCTGTCATATAGAAGTTCAGCAAACTGTAATTGGTGGAGTAATTATTCTGGAATAAAGTCTGTTTATTCAGAGCATCCATGCAGGGAAATTATACTGGACTAGCTACAGCACGATAGTTATAGCACATAGCTTCTAGATCAGACCTGGGCAAAATATGGCCCATGGGCTGAATCTGGCCCATCAAGTCACTGGATCCAGCCTGTGGAGGCAGCAGGGAGCCCCAGGCAGGCTCCCCTGCTTCCCCTGCAGCTCTGAACATTGCTCAGCAACACTGCTGCTGGGCCCCATTTCTATTTCAAAATTGGAGAGGGGGAAACTTCAGGAGCTGCCCACACACCCCGCACAGTCCGACTGGCCAGTTTCTGGCCACAAACTGGCCAATGGGAGCTGCCTGTTTGAATAACAGGCAGCCAAGAAGGACCATGCCTCCTCTCCTTGGCTCATTTATTCACATACGTACATGGCCGGGCAGGCAGGCTGGCTGGCTGAGAATCATTTTAGGCTCTGCAAGTCTTAGTTCTGCAGACACACAGGCTGGTTTGGCTGCTTGCTGGTAAGTTTCCTGGCCAGAGCCTGCCTCTGGCACTCTAACCCCTCCCTTCCCCAACCCTCACCCCCCCATCAACATACCTACACCCTCTGTCCCCCTCTTCCCCCTCACCCCCTCCCAGATCTGGCACCCCAATCTCTTGCCCCAAATTACAATTCACTCATATCCTAGGTCACATCCCAAACCCCCTGCATTCCAGTCCCTTGTCCTAGGTCACAATTGCCTCCTTCACCCAAGTTCTCTTCCAGACTCCATTCTCCATCCTGCACCCCAATCCCTTACCCCAAGCTCCCTTCTGCACCCAACCTCCACCCCACATCTCCTCCATTAATATCATGGAAAAGTGTGGCCCTCGACTACTTTCCAAAATAATGAAATGGCTCCACCCTTGTCCACCCTTGTTCTAGATCTTCTGCTCAAAGGCTGAGTTAATTTCCATGGGAAATTAGATGGTGTAAAGAAAAGTGAAATCAGATAAGTCTCAGAGATACTAATTTTGCACAAATTGCCAGCCACCTTGCTCAATTAATTTACAGCTTTTAAAATGCCTTTAATTTAACTTGTTGCTGTATACTGAAGTGACAAGTGGGAATAATTCATTAGTCTAGGGCTACAACTCATATTTGCATCAGTAAGACTCCATTGTCCAACTATGTGAAAAATACACAACCCTAAGCAATGCAGTTACACCAACCTCATCTGATGTAGACAGCATGAGGTCTATGGGGGTGCGTCTACACTGCACCCAGAGCTTGAAATAAGCTATGCAATTTGAGCTATGCAAATTGTGTATCTTATTTCAAAATGGCTTATTTTAAAATTTGGTGCTGTCTTTATTCCTCGTGGAATGAAGTTTACAGGGACATCAGAATAGCGAGCCCATTATATTTCGAAATAACGGGCGCCCTCAAAAGACATGGAATAGCTGTTTTAGGATACCTCCGGTATCCCAAATAGCATGGCAGTGTAGATGTAGCCTGAGAGAGCTTCTCCCATTGACTTAGCTACCACCTCTCATGGAGCTGAATTAACTACACTGATGTAGCTGTCCTGTCAATATACTCACATCTTCACTAAAGCACTATAGGGGTACAGCTCTGCTGCTGCAGTTTTTTAAGTGTGGACCTGTCCTTAAGACGGCTCTCCTTGTGTATGAAGAATCTCAACAGAAGCTTGGAGATGAGGGCTGGTGGCACTTCTCAGGAGAAGGCTCCTTTCGGCAGAGCCTTGGGCATGTCTATGCTATGGGTGCTGCGTTTGTGCTACTGTAGAATTAACATGTCTTGTAATGCTGGAAGTGGGTTTTCCATCACTGCTCTGAGTTCTTCTGTTGACATAGCCATATCTATAGCGAGTTTTGTGAATTTTTTCTACCCCTGAGTGAAGTAGCTATGTCAATCTAATTTTTAAGTGAATACCAGGCTTTGCTGCTCAAGATTTACCAAAACAAAAGACAGGACTATGCAGCACTTTAAAGACAGCTGGGGGTGGCCTGGATGAGCGTGTGTCTCTGATGTCAGGAAAGGGCGCCGGATTCAAAAGGAGGAAAGAGGAGCAGACACAGAGGATGCGGAGGAGACAGAGAGGAGAACGGAGGAGGAGGAGGACAGCGAGAGAGAGAGTGAGAAAGACGCAGCAGGTGGAGGAGTAGAGAAACACAGAGTGAGAGGCGGGAGGAGGAGAAGAGAAAGAGAGACGGAAAGAGAGGCAGGAGGAGGATGAGAGCTGAGAGAGAGAGAGAACGAGGCAGTAGGAGGAGAAAAGAGAGAGAGGCTGTTAGCGCTGCTTGCTCCCACATTGTGACCTGGCTGAGCGGCGCAGAAGTCAGCTGAACACCACAGCGGGAG
Organism: Pelodiscus sinensis; assembly: GCF_052426305.1. Taxonomy (NCBI): domain Eukaryota; kingdom Metazoa; phylum Chordata; order Testudines; family Trionychidae; genus Pelodiscus; species Pelodiscus sinensis. Next base: position 18,938,065 of record NC_143071.1, read on the forward strand.
GTGAAGGGGGGTGGAGAGGTGATGTACATGCCCAGAGGGCGGGGCCTGGATGAGCATGCATCCCTGACGGAGACAGAGGAGAGCTGAGAGAGAGTGAGAGGCAGGAGGGGGAGAAGAGAAAGAGAGAGGCAGAAGGCAGAGGAGAGCTGAGAGAGAGGGGGAGACAGAGAGAGAGAGACGGAGCGAGAGACCGGAGGTTCAGGAGAGAAGACCGACATGGAGGAGAGACCTGAAAATCCCGTCTTATGGCGGGCTAATTGGCTAGTTATCAATAAACTACAACCTATACTGGAATAGGATACTACACTCCGAGAGGCTCTGGGAGACAGACCCATAGTCTCCTATAGACAACCACTTAACCTCAGGATGATTCTTACCAACAACCACAGGACATACCACACTAATACCAATCCTGGAACTTTCCCTTGCAACGAACCCCGTAGCCAGCTTTGACCACATATTTACTCTGCTGACACCGTCATTGGACCTAACCATGTCAGTTACAAGACCAAGAACACATATTCCTGTTCATCCAGAAATATAGTTTATGCCATCATGTGCCAACAGTGTCCGTCTCCTATGTTTATTGGACAAACTTCTCAGACACTTTGCCAAAGAATCAATGCACACAAAACAGACATCAGACAGTTTCACAAAGAAAAAACAGTTTCTTACCATTTCAACCAGACTGGGCATTGTCTCAATGACCTTACTACATGCATCCTGCTTCAAAGAGACTTTAACACCAGACTACAAAGGGAAGCTTCAGAACTGTCATTCATGCTTAAATTTGACACTTTACAAATGGGCCTTAACAAAGATGCTAATTATCTTACCCATTACAAAGATAGCTTCCCCAATTATCACCCTTTATATCATTATCTAATAGACACTAACCTCCCCCCCTCACTTCCCCCTCTGTTCTAAAATCTGATTTGTCAATTTTATATGTGTTCACTTTTTTTGATTGTATCCCTTTGGTATATATAGTCATGCCAATTTTCTTCCACAATTTGATCTGAGGAAGTGGGTCTGGCCCACGAAAGCTCATCACCTAATAAACCGTCTTGTTAGTCTTTAAAGTGCTGCATAATCTTTTGTTTCAGCAAATCAGACAAGATTTACTAGACATCGTGGACAATAGCCACAAGAGAAGCAGGAAAGCAGAAGGCTAGAATGGGGCTTTCACACTGCAACTAATGAACCAAGTCCAGCCTGGAGGGAGATGGTTTTTGAATGGAACCCAGTGCTGCTGTCCAATGTTCCCTCTAAATTTTTCCTTCAGAATGTGCAGAATACATTTTGTTATGTGCACCAAGCCATAAACAGATGTGCACCACTAGTAGAAACACACACTGCCAGCTGTGAGTGGCTGTGGGCTCTCTGCTAATCACCTGGGTGGCATTTCACTTTCTCCTGGGTGGCAGCCCAAATGCATAGCTTACAGGGAACACTGCTATCTTCTCCTGAGAGAGGAAGTATGGCAAGAGCACCAGTGGGAGTTTAAACGCTGGGTTTCATATGACCATGGGCATCCCATTTCCTTGTCCGGAAGTGGGGGTGATGGTCACCCACTTTCGTAAAGCACTGTGAAATCTACAGGTGTAGAATGCCATCGAGCTCCTGTCTCTTACTCCCTCTGCAGTATCCTTTCTAAAAATTATGGTGAGCTTTTGGGCTAAGCACCCCGATGCCTATTGTTTGGGAGAGTTCCTTGCACCCTTTTGAGAGCTGTCATTGTTACCCAATGCAATACGGAGCAAGTTGGGGCTTTCTGGAAGATGGAAGCAGGCTGTCCAGTCTACCTCTACCATTTACAAATCTGATCTATCAGTAAGTAATTTGTTCCAGGCAAATTAAGCAACAGCCGATCAATTTGTGGTAGCCAGCCAGGTGCACTTATATCACTTGTAAACCAAATTGTAACATATTCAAATAGTGTCTGCTGCCTCAGGAGCAAATTAAGCTGCCAGTTCAGTAAGAACCCCACTCACTAATGAACGGATAGCTATCTCAATGAGTCATGTATTCAGAGGTCCTATAAAGCCTTAACTGACTGAGCGCTGAAGCCCTATAACAATGGTGGGACAAAAGGCCTTCCTGCTAGCTCAGCTCTTCTTTGTTTAACAAATACAGCTTTGTGGTCTCTGGTTCAATGCTCCCTTTCCCTAAGATCCTAGAGGAGCCTGTCTCCTGTTCTGCAATTATTGCTCCATTCTAGGTAATGAACAAGCCTGGCTCTAAGGATAAGTTAAGCAGGGGTTTTTTTTCATACAGGCAAGACAGAGGGCTAGCTAATGTGTGTGGGCTATCGTGAGGTAAAAACACAATGAAGACAAGGCTATTTAGTTTTACCGGGAGGTCAATTCACTGAGGTCCATCCTGAATCTCACCAAAACTAGGGTTTAAAAGTAGAACTCCTGCTGGCTGGGTCCACGGCTCTAACCACTAGAATATCTATTACATAAAGGAAAGTCTCACAAACCTGAATCACGCAGCTGCTTGCTCACTGATTCACTGAGAGCCAAGTGTTCTGTATTTTAGCCATTAAAAATAGATCTTATTGTCATATTAAATCATTTGCTGAGCCCTTGTTCTAAGAATGGGGGCTGACATCTCACTCGCTGCCTCAGACCTGAAAAAGAGGAGATATATTTGATGCAAGCAATGTTTTTAAATAAAAAATTGAAGTGGAGCTTTCAAATGGATTAATGGACTGTGTCATTTACATAACATGAGGCATTGCTGTCCTCGTTCTTCCATTTTAACAAGCAAGGGGAAGAGTCTGCATCTAGCAATAAGTAAAAACTAATTACAGAGAAGCGAATCATCCAGAGCAAATAAATCTTTGGATGAATTTAGCTTCTGAGTTGTCAGAGTAATTTACTATAGTCTCAAAGATCTTCATTAGCTGGTAAAGTGCATCTCTGTGCAGAAGGTTAGCACTGGCCTGGGCATCAAAAGAACTCACATTCAGCCAAGGTGGTTCTGGGCCCATCTAGGGTGTGTCTAAACTACATGGCTCCGTCGATGGAGCCATGTAGATGAGGCTGATCGGCAGAGGGAAATGAAGCCACGATTTAAATAACCGCGGCTTCATTTACATTTAAATGGCTGCCATGCTCTGCCGATCAGCTGATGATCAGCTGTTTGTCGGCAGATCTGGGCAGTCTTGATGCGCTGCAGTCATCAAGGAAGCCTTTGTCAACCAGTGCAGGTATGCCTCGTGAAACCAGGTTTACCTGCACTGGTCGACAAAGGCTTCTTTGTCGACCGCGGTGCGTCCAGACTGCCCAGATCTGCTGACAAACAGCTGATCATCAGCTGGTCAGCAGAGCATGGCAGGCGTTTAAATTTAAATGAAGCCGCGATTATTTAAATCGCGGCTTCATTTTCTTCTGCCGATCAGCCTCATCTACATGGCTCCGTCAACGGAGCCATGTAGTTTAGACACACCTCTAGTGACTGGAAACAGAGGCAGATGAGTTTGCTACAGCCCTTGAGGGAGCAAAGTTGGTTCTTCCAGCTCTTGCTTTTTGGATCTAGAGGATTTGGGTTTCAAATCCCCACCATCCAGGGACATGGAGTTACAAGTGGCAAGCTCATCCACCTTGATTGACTGTGAACAAGCATGAGTTACACCAAATGAGTCTCACTAAGGCTATGTCTACACTGTGAGTTTTTGTGGCAGAAAATATGGTAATGAGGGACTCATCAGCATAAGTTGCGACCAGAACAGGCATAAGGATCTTGCACAAAACAGAAGCGGCTACACTGCTTTTTTTTGTGCAAAAACCCCTTGTGCAAAAAGAAACAGCAGAAAAAATGCTAGTGATATTGCAATATGCAGATCGGTAGGTCCTGCATAGGAAGGAGGGGGTGTTGCCAAGGGCACTGGGTGGGGGTTGTCCCAGGCCCCACAATCCCCTAGGGACCATCCTGATAGCAATCTTCAAATATGTTAAATGTTGTCCTAAAGAGGGCCGTCATCAAGTGCCCTCCCTGTTAACTGGAGGTAGGAGAAGAAGCAATGGGCTTAATCTGAAGCACGGGAGATCTATATTAGATATTAGGAACAGCTTTCTAACTACAAGGCAGGGCTGGCCCAAACCCTTTTGGCGCCCTGGGCCTGGGAGCGCGGCGCCACCCCTGAGCGCAGGGCGCATGCGTGAGGCCCGTTCCCAGGGCTCAAGGCGCATGAGCTGCCCAGCCCAGCCCAGCCCAGCCCAGCCCAGCCCAGCTAGCACTGCTGGCGCGCGCGCTGGGCCATGCAGGGCCCCGCAGCTGTGGGGGGAAGGGCGCTGTTGGCCAGCGCCATGGGGCCGGCGCTGCGGAAGTTGGGTGCGCGGCTCCTGATGGCAGCTGTAAGGGGGGGACGCCACACGCCCTTTACAGCTACCATCAGGCGCCTCTCATCGGTTGGCACCCTGGGCAGCTCCCCAGCTCGCCCATGCCTCCGTCCAGCCCTGCTACAAGGTAGCTAACCTCTGGAATAGGTGTCGAAGGGTACGTCTACACTAGCTCGTTAGTTCGAGGTAGGTAGGGTAATGATGACTCAGTGCAGGGGTCTGGACTAGATGACCTCTGGAGTTCCCTCCAGCTCTACATTATTATTATTCATTGCTACAACTCAAGCAGGATTGTCTTGAGGGGCACATCTCTCTGGCAGTTTTGGCACTCAGATAGTTTCAACTGAGAGACAGCAGCTGGGGCAGGGAATCCAAGAGGCACAAGAAAAGCTCCCTAACTAGGGCCATGTCTACACTAGGAAACAATTTTGAATTGCTAAATTTGACTTGATAACTCCCAATTTAACAAATTCAAAATAGTGTGTCCTCACTATGAGGAAGCATCGAAATTAGTCCGAAGCAGGCACTAATGTGGACGGCACTACCTCAGACTTAGAGCCCCAGGAAACACCGGGAAGTAATTAGTTCAAATTACTCTGGAGAGTAGCTATTTCGAAATAGCGGCAATGGAGCATCCACACTAGTGTTATTTCAAAATAACTATTTTGTAATTAGTGTTACTCCTGATGAAAAGGAGGAGTACAGATTTCAAATTAAGCAGCATGTTATTTCAAGATAACAGGCTAGGTAGTGTGGATGCTCCGCTTATAAATTCGACCTAAGGGGGATTATTTCTAAATAAAGTCCTAGGGCTAGGGGGTGATTTTGAAATGGACAAAATTGATTCTCTGGGCAGATGGAGGGATACAGCAACTGCCTAAAGAATCCCGGGTGACTTGGCTCTAGCTACTGGGGAGAGAGTGAGTTGATGGAGGAAAGCTGCAGATCTCTGTAGTGCATATGAAGTGAGGCATTTTGTTGGGAGAAATGTAATTTGCAACAAGTCAGAACTAGAACAAGCCTGGATTTATAGCTCTCCGGTCGAAGTGCGTGAAACAGACACTGACTGTGTCACTAAAGGCAGGAGAATGCATTGAGTTATAACTCCCAAAATCCAAATCTGAACAGGCAAGGGCTTTTCTACCTTTAGAAATTTTGTGGAATAGCTATTCCAGAACAACTTCCCATGTGGACACTCATTCTTTTTAAAGTTTCACTTAAGCCACTTTGGAAGTATGTGAAGCCCCACTAAAAAGTCAAGCCCTAAATAAATTGCCACAAGGTCAGTGACACAGCTGTGAAATACATAACCCAGGAGTACTGACTTCCAGCTTTCCTGCCCCAAATACTATGTCCTTTTCCACATTTTCTGCGGTGAATGCAAGAAGCCCAGAAAAAAAAAAAAGACTGGGGTGGGAAATGAAGCAAAGGAAGTTTGAGTGAAAAGGTTTGCATGGAATAAGTTGGGAGAGGAAACGGGATGGGGGGAAAACATTCCCTTACTGACTGCCCCAAAGACAAAATAAAAAGAAGATTGAGAAACCCTGATAAATTAATTTTATGCAACATTAAAGAATTGTAAATTATGGGCCACAATGAGCAGAGTGTAACCTTTGCATGGCTGGTAGCTAATTAAAAGGAGTCAACCAAGACCCCAAAGTGAAGAGCAGGGCTGTCCTTAGGATTTATGGGGTGCTACGCAGTACTATTACATTGGTGCCCCTGTGCTCGATGGCAGGGAGGAAGGGGATGATGATTTTTTAGAGGTGTGATTTTTATAATCTTCAGCCACACACTAGTGAACTATTTTTTAAAACAAATTTTAAGCTACGGTCCTGTAGATTGACTTAGTAAATTCAGAAACAGCCAGGATATACCTGGGCATTCCAAATGCCTGTTAAATGGCTCCATCACCATTTGAGTGGCTCGTTTGCAAAGTCAATGTTCTGCTAATAGATCTGGCAGGCTTTTTCACTTTTAAGCTAACTAAATCCTCTCTGGAGGAAGCAGAGCCACAGAACAGGAACAGGAAGAGGCAGGAGAGTGGACATTAAGACCCAGGGGTGCTCCAAATTTTCAGGTGCCCTACGCAGCTGCATATTCTGCATTTGGGTACATTCTGGCCACTGCTACTGCAGCAGCAGCAGTGGCAGCCAGAACCTCAGGCCCTTTAAATTGCCACTGGAGCACCATGTGGAACGCTTAGCGAAGTGAACAGTCACCTTGCCAGCTGGGACGCAGTGGACACCCCCAACCTATGGCCTTCCCAGTGATTTAACATGTTTTCTGTTTAGGAAGAATTAATTATCAAAGACAGGAGGGGCGATGAATTTCTATTCTTCAGGGGAAAGAAGTTTCATCAGAGAAGCAAAGATGACAAAAGCCGATTTGCTGCTCAAGAGCCCCAGGGAAACTGGGTCAATTATGAAATCTGCCAGGGATTTATCAGACAGCTTCTGGGAAGTCTGTCAGAATTTGAAGGGAGGAAAAGAAAATAGTTCAAGGAGGATCAGTGTCATGACAACAGGAGCCTCTTGGGAGCAGGCTCCTGTGCTCTGTATGTAGAGGATAGTAACTTCAGGCATTTGTGTCCCACAGAAATTCCTCCACAATGTGACCAAAGGTCCAGTTCTGCTCTCTTGCCTTAACTTACTTAACTTCTTACACTGGTATCTATCACTAAGCAGGCCTGCTGACAGAGGGGGGCAAAGGGGGCAGTGGCCCCAGGACTTGGTGATTCAAAAGGGCCTAGGGCTCCAGCCACAACTACTGCTACTGCAGCAACAGCAGTGGCTGGAGCCCAGGCCTTTTAAATTGCTGACGAAGCACCATGCTCTGGACAGCTCTGAGGCTGCCTTGGGTGGGAGTGGGGGTGGGGGCGGGGTGCAGCATACTCCAGGAGACACTGAGGGCTGCCTGGGGCGAGAGGGTGTAGCATGGTGTGGTCCAAGCAGCGCTGAGGGCTAGCCCCGCCCCTTCCACTCAAGGCCCCGCCCCTTCCAGGAGTGTGGAGCCACTCCCACACACACCTTACCCAGGGGTCCAGCAGGTCTGTTGGCACAGCCTATGTGACCAAAGCCACAAAATTAAGCCCTCTGTCAGCAATTACGTGACTGGGTAGCACCCTGCGCTCATGCAGAACTCTGTTTACTGAACAAGGCCTCTGCTTAGTCACTGGGGCTGCCTGCACAGATACACTGGCAGGATCAGAGCCTTATGCTGGCTCATGGGCTTGTAAGTTGGCTACAGAGCCCTTCAGCTGGCTAACTGCTTCAAGTACCAAAAAGAGTGTTACAAGGAGGAGGGAGAAAAATCATTCTCCTTGGCCTCTGAGGATAGGACAATGAGTAATGGGCTTAAACTGCAGCAAGGGAGGTTTAAGTTGGACATTAGGAAAAACTTCCTGCCTGTCAGGGTGGTGAAACACTGGAATAAGTTGCCCAGGGAGGCTGTGGAATCTCCATCTCTGGAGATATTTAAGAGCAGGTTAGATAGACATCTATCAGATGTAGATGGTGCTTGGTTCCATGAGGGCAGGGTACTGGACTCGATGACCTCTCGAGGTCCCTTCCAGTCCTAGTGTTCTATAAGTCAGGAGTTCTCAAACTTTGTAATACCGCGACCCCCTAAAATTCTAAATGAATGTGTGTGACCACCCCACCCTCACTGCTCCAGAAATAAAGGGGGAGTTGGGGGCAGCGGAGCTGCCTGGGGGGGTTGGGAGGTTGTTGGGGCAGTGGGGCTGGCAGGGGAGATCGGGCAGGGAAACTGGCTGGCAGGAAGCAGAGTTGGCGGGGATGGGAGGGGTTGTGTGCAGCAGGGCTTGCCGGGGGACATCGGGAGGAGGAGGGGAGAACCGGCTGCCAGAAGCAGGGCTGGTGGGGGCAGCAGGGCTGGACGAGGAAGATCAGGAGGAGAAGTGGGGGAGAACCGGCCAGCCGGGAGGGGGGAGCGCGAATCAGCCAGCGGGAAGCAGGATTGACCTGGGCATGTGCAGATCCCAGGGTGCTGCCTGTCCCGTACAGTCCTGGCGAAGCATGAGTGAGTTCGGCTGCGGCTCCACCATGCGCTTGACCAATGCTCAGGAGCACATACAGAGCTTCCTCTCCTCCCCAAGGTGTCACATGCAACCAGAGGCTCTCAGCGCTGATCGTGCCCTGCCTCCCAGCCACTCCCCCCACCTCCGCCAGGCTTCTGTCAGACAACCAGCCAGAAAGCTAGAAAATACAGAACATTGCACATGTCCGGTATTTTCTCAATTGTTTTTTACCGGACTGTCCCAAACCCCCAAAAAATGGACTGTCCTGCAACCCCCCTCTAAGTTGCTCATGATCCCCCTGGGGGTCGCGACCCACAGTTTTACTCAGTTTGGTAGTGGGACAACTCATTACCATCTATGGCAGTGGTCCCCAACCTTGTCAGGTTGTTGGGCGCCAGGGGGCGTGGCCGTTCGCCCACCGGGCGCCAGGGGCCGGGGCCCCCCCCATAGCCGCGCGCCCGGGGCCGGCGCTCCCCCCGTAAGCGCCGCGCGCCCGGGGGCAGGGCCAAGGCCGGGGCCGGCGCCAGGGCCAGGGCACTCACGGCGCCCCCGGGGGTGGGGCCAAGGCCGGTGCTGGAGCCGGCAAGGGCACGCGCAGTGCCCCCGAGGGCGGGGCCAAGGCCGGGGCCGGCGCCGGGGCCAGGGCACGCACGGCGCCCCGGGGGCGGGGCCAAGTCTGGGGCTGGAGCCGAGACCAGGGCACGCGCGGCACCCCCGGGGGCGGGGCCGGAGCCGGCAAGGGCATGCGCAGTGCCCCCAGGGGCGGGGCCAAGGCCGGGTCCGGGGCCAGGGCACGCGCGGCGCACCCAGGTTGGGGACCACGGCTCCGCGGGCGCATGTAAAGAGCCCGGCGGGCGCCATGGCGCCCGCGGGCACCGGGTTGGGGACCACGGATCTATGTGTAGCGCCCCCTCTCCACCTGGTTACCTTCTTTTAGAGCCAATCTCCTTTCAGGTTCGGATGGATAGGTCTGGGTTCTTCTGGATCCCGCCACCTACTCAATTTTATTCTTTCTGATTGATGTACTTGGCGGTGCCTCCACCCCCCTCACTCCTTCCTAGCAGGGTTGCCAGGGCAGCTTGGGAGGAAAATTCTAGCCCAGGATAATCCCCACGTATTCGCCAGATAGTTGGAGACTCCCAGAAAATAACACAAACACATACACTATAATAAACACAATTATATTAAACAGGAGACAATTATAACAGAACAGGGTAAAACCTTATTTTTAGGGTCACCGGTGCCCTGCAACTGTGAAGTTAGTGTCCCGTTGGTACGCGTACTTTGTTGGGCCCTTGATGACTGTTGACCACACAATCCTTCTCTGCAGAGGTTTAGCAGTGGGGCTGACTAGGTCCAGTACAGCCCAAAGGACTCACAAATGGGAGAAGGCAGCAAATCCCTCCACAGTTTAATAGGCTGCAGGTAATAAAATCCCCAAACAAATTCCCTGACTTACTAACTAAAAATTGGTGCACTCACACACTCCATGAATGAGCCTCAGGTTGAGAGATGACTCAGTCTCTGCAAAGGGCTGCTCTCTTCTCACAGGGGTCCTCTTCAAGCAGGAACCAGGCTGCTTCGGTCCCAGAATTTCCCCTCACCGTGAAGGGGTGCAGGGCTCAAGATGCAGACCACACAACTGCACCACAATTCAAAACTACAGCCTCCCAGGCCAGCCTCCAGACCCACACAGCAGGCAGCAGCCCTGAACTCGCTGCTAGAGCCCAGCTGACCATGCAGTGACTCCCTCACCCAGGGAGCTGGAGAGCCAACTCCGCCTGGCTGGGGAAGCCTCCCAGCAAACTCCACAACTGGGAATCAACAGTGGAGACATAAACCCAGCTGAGGGATCCTGCCTTCAGGTCCCTAGAGGCTAGCTCTCAGGGGGAACCCTGCATGCAGGCCTGGGGCTTACTAGCTCCCACACACTCAGTCCTCCCCTTTTCCTCGCTGGCTCCAGACTCCCCTCAACAATGGTCTCTCCTTCCCCCTGGGAGGGGCATCTCACTCCCTGTGGGTTGCCGGGCAGACTCTGGCCCTGGTAGGGAGGGGGAGCCAAGGCAAACTCAGAGTGCCTCTCCCTGAGCTGCCAGCAGACAAAGCCCCGGGAATTCAAGCAATCTCCTTGGGGGTTACACTCTCCCTGTGCGAAAGTTCTTGCCGTCCTCGGCAAGGGTCATTTAACCACAACACAAACATGCAAGGTCCTTTCCATCAGGTAATAGTATACATTGTTTAGTTGACAATAAATATCATTAGCCAATAAGTAAGTATTGCTGTGTCCACATACAATATTAATTTAAACATTAAATTGTTATTCAATTTACATTAATAACATTCTTACTATATTTAAATAAATGACTTAACCTTGGAGTCTCCATTGTTAACTATCAGACACAAACAATAATAGGCCACCCGCACCCATCTATTTACTAAATGCAGAGGGACAGAGGTGGAGGACCCTGGGACATCATAGGTGAGTTTCTGTACAGGTTTTCGCTCTCGTTCTGAACGTCGAAGTACAGGAGCTTCTTCATTCTCAGGGTTCTCAGCAGTAATGACTGCAGGACAATCAATGATTTCCCTCTCTGCAGGTTGCATGGCTTCTCCCACATCCTCTACAGGTGGAACCATCCTAGCTGGTAAACCACTTGCCTCTTCATGCTGTATTGTTGACTGAGGGGGTACAAAGGGTGCAGCTTCAGGGTTAAGTATTTGAGCTAGAGGAGGCTCAGATTCTCCCTCTCTAACAGTTTCTACCTCACATAGCTGCTCATGAAGCATAGGAGGTATTGGATAATAGGGGAAGAATTCCTCTTCACTGCTACTCTGTGAATGAGGATCATTTTCTCCAGAGGAGGTTAAAGACTCACTGTCTGCCTCCTCAGCAGATTCAAGTCGTGCAGTAAGGGTTCTTTCTGCAGGAACTTTCTTCCTTAGTCTTGAACGAGTAATGGGTTGCCGGGAGGAACCACATTCACTATTTTTCTCTTCACCTATTAACTGCCCCACTGGCAAGAGGTGGTTTCGGTGAATAGTCTTACAAACATTTTTTCCATTTTCCATCCTAAGGCGATATACAGGCAAGTCTGGTAGCTTATCAACCACTATGTAGGTGTCTGCATTCCACCGGTCAGCTAATTTATGTTTTCCAGTGAGACCTAGATTTCGGATTAAGACTCTGTCTCCTACCTGCAGATCCTGTTCACGGACCCGACTATCATATCTCTGCTTGTTAGCAAGGTTGCTTTTTGTGGCTGCTTGGGAGGCCAGTCTGTAAGCTTCCCGCAAGTCACGCCTGAGACTCTGAATGTACTGGAGATAAGTTGTTTCGCTAGCTTCATCAGAGGATATCCCAAAACATAAGTCAATTGGTAGCCTGGCTTCTCTGCCAAACATTAAATAATAAGGCGAAAATCCAGTGGACTCATTTTTAGTGCAGTTATAAGCATGCACAAGGTAACTGACATGCTCACTCCATCTGGTCTTTTGGGATGGATGTAGTGTTCCCAACATGTTTAGCAAAGTCCGGTTGAATCTCTCCGGTTGTGGATCTCCCTGGGGATGGTAAGGAGTGGTTCTGGACTTCCTTATTCCCAGGGTTTTTGTAAGTTCACGAATTAGTCTGCTTTCAAAATCTCTTCCCTGGTCAGAATGGATTCGGGCAGGGAAACCATAATGTACAAAGAATTTGTCCCATAAAATTTTGGCCACTGTACTGGCTTTTTGGTCTTTTGTGGGATATGCTTGGGAATACCTTGTAAAATGGTCAGTAACTACAAGTATACTGGAGTGGTTCTTTCTATCAGGCTCCAATGACAAAAAGTCAATGCACACCAATTGCATGGGTGCATCTGTAGCGATGTTCACCATAGTCGCTGCCTTTTTTGGCAGAGTCTTCCGCTTAACACACCGAGAGCACCATTTGCAGTGGTCTTCCACAGATGCTGTCATTTTGGGCCAATAAAACCGATCTCTGACCAGTTCCAAAGTCTTATCTACCCCCAAGTGACCATGATCATCGTGCAGAGACTTCAACACCATCTCCTGGTATTCTTGGGGTAAGACCAGTTGTTTCCGCACATGGCCCCTTACAGTCTGGATGGTCCGGAATAACAAACCTTTGTTAATCACTAAACGATCCCACTCTTTTAAGAGAAGAATTGTGCCGGGGGAAAAGTTAGCCTTAGAGATGGGTTTTTCACCCTTTTCTACAGCTTCCAGCACAGGTCCAATATTTGAATCTTTCCACTGAGCTCTTCTCAATTCAGTCGGAGTCAACTGGGGCAATTCAAAAGTCTTTAGCCCAATGAGGTTTGCATAAATGGTAGGTATAGCCTTCTCAGACAACCCCAGTGTGTCAGCATATCTTTCCTCATTTACATAAGGGGACTGCACTTTTCCTATTACAGCCTTGCAGGTGGCACGAATAGCAGGAGATGGTATCTCCATCCACTCAGACTCTTCCTCGAGCGGGTTATGAGGGCGACGGGACAATGCATCTGCGTCTGCATTGGTTTGACCCGAACGGTACTGCAGCTTAAAGTCATAAGCAGCCAAGGCAGCCATCCATCGCTGACCAGTAGCATCTAGTTTAGCCGTGGTCTGCACATAAGTAAGTGGGTTATTATCTGTTTTTACTACAAAGGTCGCTCCGTATAGATAATCATGAAGTTTGTCCACAACAGCCCATTTGAGAGCTAAAAACTCAAGTTTGTGCACGGGATAGTGTCTTTCAGAGGCAGTCAACCCTCGACTGACAAACGCCACAGGTTTCCATTTATTCTCATAATTCTGATAGAGAACTGCTCCTAATCCATCAAGACTGGCATCTACGTGTAGTTCATAGGGCTTGGTAGGGTCTGCAAAGGTTAACACTGGTGCAGTGGTGAGTTTCTCAATAAGGGCATGGAAAGCGCTGTTGCATTCCTCAGTCCAACGGTCTCCAAATGGTTCATTCACCTTGAAATACCTCTCACTAGGACTTGCAAGCTTATGTTGGGGTGATCTCTTCCACGTTGGGGGGTATCCCCTTGTCAAATTGGTGAGCGGTCTCACAATGGAGGAGTAATTTTTTACAAATCGGCGGTAATATCCACAGAAGCCTAGGAAAGATTGTAAAGCTTTCAGGTCTTTGGGTACAGGCCAGGTGGTTAATGCCTCAATCTTTTCGGGATCAGTCGCCACACCTTCTGCTGACACAATATGGCCTACATATTTTACTCGGGTCTGACAAAATTGACATTTATCAAGTGACAGTTTCAACCCACTAGCGTCCAGGCGGTCTAACACTTTCATTAGTCGAGCTTCATGCTCTTCCAGAGTTTTCCCAAAAACAATTAAGTCATCCAAATACACCAGCACTTCTAACAAATTCATATCCCCCACTGTCTTCTCCATCAAACGCTGGAATGTAGCAGGAGCTCCCGAGATACCTTGGGGCATCCTCTCAAACTGGTAGAATCCCAAGGGACAAATGAAAGCTGTTTTCTCTTTGTCTTCAGAGCTCATCGGGATCTGGTAGTAGCCGCTTCGTAAATCTAAGACAGAGAACCATCTGCTTCCTGCTAGGCAAGCTAAGGCATCATCTACCCTAGGTACAGTGTATTGATCTGGGATGGTCCTTTTATTCAGTGTGCGATAGTCCACACACATGCGCACAGTCCCATTTTTCTTCCGCACCACCACAATGGGGGATGCATAGGGGCTACGGGATTCAGAAATTATTCCTGCTTCCAATAGTTCTTGGATATGCTTTCTCACATCCTCAATGTCTGCAGGTGCCAGTCTTCGGGACCTCTCCCTGAAAGGCCTGTCATCTGCCAAACGAATGGTGTGTTCCACGTTAAGGGCACACCCCACATCCCATTCTTCAGTGGAGAACACATTAGGTCTCTCGCTTAACTGCTTTTTTAACCGGTCTTTCCAACTGGGAGATACAGGAGAATCACCAAAATTAAAAAGATCAGGATCCAATGCCTTACAGGGCTTTCTGGCTGCAGCTGCAGGGCTCATAACACTCTCTACTCTATACAATCGTGCCAATACCATTCCTCTCCTGATGGCTATGGGATGGTTGGTTTCATTTCGTATTCTGACCATAATGCCAGCTTCTTCCAGCTGTGGTAAGGACAATAAACCTCTCAGAACCATCAGACCATTAGGGAGGTTATCTCCATCAGAGGACTCCATCATTACTGTATGAGGAAGGCTGCTACTGTGCTTCTCAAGTTTTCCCCTCAAGTCAATCTCACCATGTGGGGGTATGGACAAAACAGCTTTGGATACTCTTACTACTTTCCCTAGAGATTCATCGTCAGAGCTATCATGGTCAGAAGGCATTGTGGATGAGCCCAGGGTCAGTTCTCTCCATGGAGGGTGAACCACATCTGGGGTCTTCTGGCCCAAACGACCACAAAGTGTGGCCAAAGATTGGAACATGTTGCTGTTGGTTCCAATCAATATGGGAATGCCATCAGAATTTTGTGTCTCAGGACAAATCAAAGCCAGAGTATCACAATCCTGGAGACATCCAGCCAGTTCTGCAGGAAAACGTAAAGTCACTAGTACATATCCATCGTATGGGTAACTAGCATTGCTAAGGCCCCATATTGCCAATCCTTCTAGAGGATGGATCTTCACTTGAGGGAGGAATTTCCGATGGAATTCTCTAGTAATGATGGTGACCTGAGATCCACTGTCCAGCAGGGCCCTACAGGGAATCCCTTCTACCATCACATTAACTACCGCTGCTGGGCCTATCAATCCTTCTGGGAATGGGCTCCAGGAAGGCTGTTCATAACACAACTTAGTGGAGCTCTGACTGTAATGGCTCCCAGTATGCTCCATTACTGGGATCCTTGGGAGTTTCCCTGTAGCTCCTTTTTTCGTTGCGCTACCTTCTCTTCATTCCTTGGGTTGTCACACTGGGTGGAAATGTGCCCATCCTCGCCACATCGGTAGCAGAATCTCTTGTTCCTTGGGAGGGTCACCAAGGTTTTCTTTACAGGTTCTCTGTTGGGATCCCTTCTCCCTGGGCGAAAAGGAGGGTACTTCCTTTCTGTCAAAATTGGTGGAAGAATATCGCTAGGTGACCCCTGAGGCATCTTACTCGTCATAAATTCAGTGAGCTGTGCTGTCAGGGTTTTGAGCTGTTGATGGAGGTCCTCAGTGGTAGGCAGACAAAGGTCATCCTTCAGTTTCTGAGGACCAACGGTCTGGCTCACTGAGATCTTATTCCTCTCTCTAACCATTCTCTTTTCCTCCTCCTCCCGGACTTCTCGCAGCAGTTGGTGGAATTCTGGAGGACTGTCCAATCGGTCTGCAAGTTTCAATTTCATAATTAGAAAATCATCATAAATGGCACCTCGTATGACCTGTTCTAGTCGTACTCGGTGTTCCTTGCTCCTTTCAGTGCCTTTACGGCGGATGCACAGTTGAAGGGATGGTTCCAATCTGTGAAGATAGGAAGATAGTTTTTCACCTGAATGTTGGTAACAGGATCGAAATTGAAAGTAGAGGTCTTCCCCAGTCTCTAGGCTCCCAAAGGCATCCTCCATCGCCGAGAGATAGTCATCAACAGTGGCAGCAGGCTTGCTGGCTTTTAATGCACAGATTACATTCCCTGCAGGTCCTCGCAGGCTTTCTGCCACACGTTTCCTCTTTTCAGCCTCACTACATTGCCATTCCTGCATCACCTGATTTAGTTGATGCCTCCAAGTGTCATAGTCATCTTCCCCTACAGGCACAGGTTTAATGCCTGAAAAGAACTTCAGTTTTCTGTAAGGGCCTGATTCATATGCTGTCTTTATGGACTCCCCTATTGCTTTTCCCATAGCAAAAATTATTTGGTCTGTAGAACTGGAAGGAGGCACAGGACTACTTCCCAAAAGAGTCCTTAATTCAGTCATGGTCTTCCCTTCCTGCATAAGGAAGTTCCCCAATTTGGACTGAAAACTATTAGTTTCAGATGGTGGGGCAGATGGGGAGGGAAAATGTGATTGTGTTTGAATGGTCACCTTCCATCCGTCCTTCTCTCCATCTGGCAGAATTACATGGGGAGTCACTACAGTAGACAGTATAATCTTGCTCTCTACAAGAAGAGATAAAGTAGCTTCCCCTTGTACTTTCATCTGACTCCGAACCACACAGGTTCCCCATTCTCTGACATTAGCAATCTCATCTTCAATTTGTCTAATTTCCCACTCAGTGGGTACATTAGTGAGCAGAAAGTGGCGTTCAGGGTCAGCTCCCTCCAGCTCACACCAAGCTATAAGCCTCTTCTGATAATCCATACTGGGAATTTACTTAATATCCCAGGAAGACAGCAGGAGTGTATATAAGGTATGAGTTTAAAAGACGGGATCCCAGCGGTGCCTCCAATGTAGCGCCCCCTCTCCACCTGGTTACCTTCTTTTAGAGCCAATCTCCTTTCAGGTTCGGATGGATAGGTCTGGGTTCTTCTGGATCCCGCCACCTACTCAATTTTATTCTTTCTGATTGATGTACTTGGCGGTGCCTCCACCCCCCTCACTCCTTCCTAGCAGGGTTGCCAGGGCAGCTTGGGAGGAAAATTCTAGCCCAGGATAATCCCCACGTATTCGCCAGATAGTTGGAGACTCCCAGAAAATAACACAAACACATACACTATAATAAACACAATTATATTAAACAGGAGACAATTATAACAGAACAGGGTAAAACCTTATTTTTAGGGTCACCGGTGCCCTGCAACTGTGAAGTTAGTGTCCCGTTGGTACGCGTACTTTGTTGGGCCCTTGATGACTGTTGACCACACAATCCTTCTCTGCAGAGGTTTAGCAGTGGGGCTGACTAGGTCCAGTACAGCCCAAAGGACTCACAAATGGGAGAAGGCAGCAAATCCCTCCACAGTTTAATAGGCTGCAGGTAATAAAATCCCCAAACAAATTCCCTGACTTACTAACTAAAAATTGGTGCACTCACACACTCCATGAATGAGCCTCAGGTTGAGAGATGACTCAGTCTCTGCAAAGGGCTGCTCTCTTCTCACAGGGGTCCTCTTCAAGCAGGAACCAGGCTGCTTCGGTCCCAGAATTTCCCCTCACCGTGAAGGGGTGCAGGGCTCAAGATGCAGACCACACAACTGCACCACAATTCAAAACTACAGCCTCCCAGGCCAGCCTCCAGACCCACACAGCAGGCAGCAGCCCTGAACTCGCTGCTAGAGCCCAGCTGACCATGCAGTGACTCCCTCACCCAGGGAGCTGGAGAGCCAACTCCGCCTGGCTGGGGAAGCCTCCCAGCAAACTCCACAACTGGGAATCAACAGTGGAGACATAAACCCAGCTGAGGGATCCTGCCTTCAGGTCCCTAGAGGCTAGCTCTCAGGGGGAACCCTGCATGCAGGCCTGGGGCTTACTAGCTCCCACACACTCAGTCCTCCCCTTTTCCTCGCTGGCTCCAGACTCCCCTCAACAATGGTCTCTCCTTCCCCCTGGGAGGGGCATCTCACTCCCTGTGGGTTGCCGGGCAGACTCTGGCCCTGGTAGGGAGGGGGAGCCAAGGCAAACTCAGAGTGCCTCTCCCTGAGCTGCCAGCAGACAAAGCCCCGGGAATCCAAGCAATCTCCTTGGGGGTTACATATGGACTATTCAGGACACTATGTGCAATAAGTAGGTGATCACGGCACAGTTTTGTGTCACGTCACAGTGCATGTACCTGAGCAGTGTGTGAAAGTATTCTTTTACATCCATGTACTTTTATGAGAGCTAATGGGCAAGAACCTCAGCTGGTGTGAATCAGCATAGCTATAAATTGACCATATAGTGCCCCCGGACAAGGACTTCTGCCTTTGCCCCTGTTGTGCATGTGTGGCACCACAGGCCAATGAAATTAGGGAAATAAAGGACACCCTTAGGCTATGTCTACACTGCAGCACTATTTCAGGATACAGGAGATATCCCGGGATAGCAGAGGTATTCCAAAATAGCTATTCCATGTCTTTTGAGCATGTCCATTATTTCAAAATATAACAGGCTCTCTATTCCGACGTCCCTGCAAACCTCATTCCACGAGGAGTAAGAGATATTTCAGAATAGAGATTTATTTCTAAATAAGTGCTGTATAGACAGCACTAAATTTCAAAATAAGCTATTCCGAAATTAACTCAAAATAAGCTATGCAATTTGTGTAGTTCAAATTGCATAGCTTATTTCGAGATACAGGTGCAGTGTAGATGTACTCTTAGGCCGTGTCCAGACTCAGGGGTTTTTTCGGGAAAAGTAGCCTTTTCCCGAAAAAACTTCCCCTGCGTCCAGACTCAAGCCGCGTTCTTTCGAAATTATTTCGAAAGAACGCGGCTTTTCTTTCGATGGCGGTAAACCTCGTTTCACGAGGAAGAACGCCTTCCTTCGAAAGTTCCTCTTTCGAAGGAAGGCGTTCTTCAATGTAAAGAGGCCGTCTTCGAAAGAGAGCATCCAGACTCGCTGGGTGCTCTCTTTCGAAAAAGCGGATTTCTCTTTCGAAAGATCCGCCTGCAGTCTAGACGCGATCTTTCGAAAGATGCTCTTTCGAAAGATGCTTTCGAAAGAGCCTCTTTCGAAAGAAGCCTGCAGTCTAGACATAGCCTTAGTAAAACATATTCCTTGTATGAAGCACCTAGAATATTAGCCAAGTGTACACATTCACTTTGCCTTTTGTTGTAAACTCGCACATGCCTTAACTTTGTTTGAAACATTTGCTTCAACAAAACTCTTCAGTTTAAGAGGGGCCCATTTTCCACTGTGCTGCATCTTTTGCAGTCATTTACACAAGTCAGCATAAGACTTTACTTTTCCAGTGAACTAGTATAACCACCCCTGGGCAGATTTGAACCTAGGACCCTTGGAGCTTAGCATAGGAGCCTCTCCTGCTTAAGCTAAAAGCCAGCTGGCTATCAGTCAAGGCTGTTGAGCTCCCTTGTTTTTATCACTTGTTGTAAGCGGTATAAGTGCCAGTATGTGGGACAGTGAACCACACTAGGTATGTGGGTTACATTCTTCCCCTAGCTAAGGAAGCACCTCCAGAGCTTCAGAGACCCAGCTGAGATTAGGAATGTTAAATATCGGTGAATTTAATAGTTGAGTAACCTCATGGATTTTTCTCAGTTAGTCAACTAATCTATAGTCCTCACTGAATCAGAGGCAGCAGTGCAGAGTGCCAGGGAGGTGCTGGTCCATGAGGGGATCCAGTTGAAAAACCATCTTCCCTTTTGTACCTGTTGCCTAGTACTGCTACCTCTGATAAAGAGACAGCAGCATGGGGTGGCAGCAGCCCCTGTCTAAGGGGGAAGCAGGGTCTAAGCTCCTGGACCTGGCTCAAGCTGGAAGTAAGCCAGGTGGCCTGCCCACCTGGCTCCTAATACACTTTAAATGCAGAGCCACAGCAGGTGTAGGTTCTAGACCTGGCAGCAGCCAGAACTGAGCCAGGCTGCTGGCCAGCCTGCAAAAGGTTTACTGGCAAAGGGGAATGCATGTAGTCTATAGCATTAACCTATAAGCTTTTACTTATCAGTAATCAGCTACACTGTTACATCCCTAGTTGAGATCCCTCCCATCTGAACCCCCAGTACTGCTACTAGGTAGATTTGAACTTGGGACCTCTGGAGTTCAGTGTAGGAACCTCTACCACTTGAGTGAAAAGCCAACTGCTTCTTGGTCTAGACTGTAGAACTCTGCTGCTCTTATTGCTTGTTGTAAGTGGTCTAAGTACCACTACAAGGGACAGTGAACCACACTAGGGCTATGTCTACACTGGCGGGTTCTTGTGCCAGAAATATGCAAATGAGGCTAAGCATGGAATATCGCCGAGCCTCATTTGCATACCTAATGAGCTGCCATTTTTTGCAGAAGAGGCTCTTGCGCCAGAAGGAGCTGTCTACACTGCTCATTCTTGCACAAGAAAAACCCTCTTGAGCATTGCTGTTATTCCTGAAAATAATCAGCGTAGCGGCATTGCACAAGAGGGTTTTTCTTGAGCAAGAAGGGGCAGTGTAGACAGCTCCTTCTGGCACAAGAGCCTCTTCTGCAAAAATGGTGGTTCATTAGGTATGCAAATGAGGCTCAGCAATATTCCACACCTAGTCTCATTTGCATACTTCTGACGCAAGAAGCCGCGAGTGTAGACATAGCCAAAGTGTGTGGGTTACACTAGTACTCAGCAACCACACTGCATTCTGTTCATGCTTTTACAAGGGACTGCGCAAGGTTTAGGGCACCCATGCATGACGCTTTCTCTGTTGGTTTTTTGAGGTGCCCAAAACATCCCTGAGCACATGAAGAAGGCACAGAGTGAGAATAGGGTGTCCCGCACCTGTGCAGTCATTTACACCGCTGGAAGTGGAGTACAGCATGGAATTTAAAGGCTATCGCATCAGAATGGTGTTGCTTCATACCTATTCTGCACTGAGGTAAGATGACTGTACAAGTTGCAGGGCTGTCTTTAGGATTTATGGGGCCCTACACAGTACTATTAAACTTGTGCTCCTATGCCCATTGGCAGCAAAGGGGGATGATGATTTTTTAGAGACGTGATTTTATAAACTTCAGAAGCTCAATAATGATGTATTTTAGAAACAAATTTTAAACTAAGGTCCTGTTGACTAACACAGTCAATTCAGAAACTGACAGCATAGACTGGGGTTGGCAAATTCCTGTTAAATGGCTTCATGACCATTTGAATGGCTCTTTCACAGGTTCGATATTCTGGTAATAGCTCTGGCAGGGTTTTTCACTTTTCAGTTAATTTTCTCCAGAGAAAACAGAGCCACAAAACAAGGGTAAGAAGAGGCAGGTGGATGGACACTGACACCCAGCGGTGCCCCAAATTTTTGGGTGCCCTATGCAACTATGTATTCTGCTTATGGGTAAGGACAGTTCTGACAAGTTGCATAGAAATAGAGGGCTTGTCTTCACTATTGAAGACTATTGAAGACTTGGCTTCGCCGCGGCTGCGATCAATCTTCCAGAGTTTGATTGAGCCAATTTTGTTAAGACTCGCTACATCAAACTCAGAGGGTGCCCCCACCAACACCTGGTACTCCTCCTTTTGTGTGGAGTAAGGGAAATTGGCAGGAGCATTTGCTCCCATCGGCCTCCTGCTGTGGGGATGCCGCCAAGGTTGGCTTAAGGTAAGCTGACAAGTTGTGGGCCTTAAGCTAAGCTGCCAGGTCTAGTGTAGACCTGGCCCAGAGAGTCAGGCCACGCAGCTTTTCAGGGTTGCAATCTTGGGAACCACCAGAGCTAGGAGCCAATCCTTTGCAGGCTGAAGTCTGCAAATCCCATTTAATACAGTACAAAGCTTTCTTCTAAGCACCAAGTATTAGTTTTGCATCCCTGCTCCATTTTCCTGATGAGAACACTTGCAAAGCATCTCTTCTTCAGGCTAAGAGACCCCATCCCTTCACACACATCTAGCTCCCAAGCAAATGTTGTCATTGCTGCTTCCTAATTCGCTCCAGATGAAAAGCAAATATGATCCTTGGCCTCCCCACCGAGGGAAGAGGCTCTGACACATTCTTCTGGAGAATGGTGAAGACCCACAGCAATTTCATCCCAGCCACAAGGGGACAGATTTAATTAAGAAAAAGACACTTTGCTCCCCTAAGCAGGAGGCAGGCTCTACCATGGGAAACTGTTCACACACTCTCCTCACACACTTGCTTTAATTAAACAAGGGTTCTTCCTCCCAAGCATGATCCAAATTCAGATGCAATTCCATGGCTCAGCTGTGTGGCAGAATCTTTCACAAGGGATTTCAGGCAGCTTTTTTCTTACTGGGGCAGGAAGGGGGTGGACCCTGGCAGCAGGCTTAGAGCTAAGTTGCCAAAGGAGAGTGCCCCACTTAACCTGCTAACTGACCTCCCATCGGGATGAGGATCTGAGTTCCTTCCCAGGACTCAGGCGTTTACACCTTTTGCAGATGAAGACTTTGTTAGGATGCCACCGGGAACATTTATGGAGTCGAAGTAGCACACGGGGGCCTGAACCAGCCCAGCCCCTTGTGTCGCCATTCATACCTGTGCAAGGCCAGTGGAACACCTCTGATAGGGTCCCTTTTTATCCCAACTTTGCTCAGGTGTGAGCTGCTCCCCGTAAGTTGTGTGTGGTTTTGGTTCCATTTGATTTAGGTATGAATGTCATTCATCATCTGAGGAAGTGGGTTTTGCCCCAAAAAATCTCTATATTTGTTAGTCTCTAAGGGCACAGCTACACAGCAGGACTAAAGCTGAAATAAGCTATGCAACTTGAGCCATATCGATTGCCTAGCCTAAGTCAAAATAGCTTATTTCAGCACTGCGTACACAGCAGGAAGTCCAAGAAAGAGCACCCTTCCTCCGACTTCCCTTACTCCTCGTGAAAAAAGGCTTACGGGAGTCAGAGTAAGAAGTCCTCCAGCTCAACATTATGTCGAAATAACGGTTTGCTGTGTAGACGTGGACTATGTGAGTTCGGAATAACATCAGTCATTCCGAAATAATGCTGTTGTGTAGACATAGCCTAAGGGGCCACAGGACTACCTGTTGTTTATAAAGTTACAGACTAGCACGGTGACCCCCTCTGATGCAAATTAGTACTTTTTATAAACCCTCACCAGCTTGGACATGAACAAAGCCCTGGGATTTGGCTTTATTCAGGTTCAGCAATGCAGCACATGCTTTCCTACCTGTGGTGGGCCCCTCCCGCCTGCCCTCTTGAGTCCAAGGCCCCCTGGCCCGAGTCCACAAGGCAGTTCTATAGCTGGCCCTTTAAGCAAGGCCAAGGCCCTCCAGCCTGAGTCCACAATACAGTTCAGGGTTGTAGTGGGGACGCACCGGGCCCACCCTACTCCACTGGGTCCCAGCCCAGGGCCCTGTGAGCGACCGGGTAACGGGTCACTCCCTCAGCGGGGCAATCTGGCCGAAACGCACCGAGGTTCTCGGGGCGGGAGAGGCGGCTCCTGCTCCTGCCCTGGGCCACTTCCTACCTGGATCCCCGGGCTTCCTTCCCCTGTACTTGCCCAGCTAGCTGCGAGCTCCAGGCCGGCGTCCCCTAGGCAGGCAGTCCCTGGGTTACACCAACTCGCCTCCGCATCCCTTCCGGCCTCTCCTGGAGTCCCTGGCCACAGCTGAGTGGGCACTCCCTTCACTGGTCCTTCTCCTCCGGTGGTCTCCCCAGACTGAGTCCTTCCCCAGGCTTTTATAGCACAGCTACCAAACCATGCTTGGTAGGGTTGTGGGGGAGGGGCCTCTGCAGCCAGGTAACCCTGACTGGGCCCTGCAAGTTCAGTGCGGGGCTGCCTCACCCCATCACACACCCTCCCCCTTAAGAGGGTCGGCGACGGGGTTTCAGCCGACCCCTCTTCACTTGTCCTTGAAAAAAAGTCTGTGTTAGTATGGGCTTTTCCCGGCCGATGCACTACCTGAAAAGCAAACGGTTGTAATGATAAGTACCAAGATAGGTCACCTCCGGATATCCCCAGTGGCACTTGGCTGGGTTGGCGGTGAGGCCAGCCTCCGCTAACGCCTGCAGCACTTGGGATAGATGTTGTAGATGTTCTGTCCAGCTCCGGCTGTATACCACAATATCATCAATATATGCCGCTGCGTAGTCATTATGTGGCTTTAGTACTTTATTCATGAGCCTCTGGAAAGTGGCTGCTGCCCCGTGGAGGCCGAAAGGCATTGTTGTAAATTGGAAGAGTCCAAACGGGGTTGGGAAGGCCGTTTTCTCTCGAGATGCTGGTGTCAGGGGGATTTGCCAGTAGCCCTTAGTTAAATCGAGGGTGGATATGACTCTGGAGTGCCCCAATCGCTCCAACAGCTCGTCCACCCGTGGCATCGGGTAGGCATCGAAGCGGGAGATGGAATATACTCTCCTGAAGTCCACACAAAACCGGACCGACCCATCTGCTTTTGGCACCAGTACTATGGGGCTCCTCCAGTCACTTCAGGACTCTTCTACCACGCCCAGAGTTAGCATCTGGTCCAATTCCCTTCACACCGTGTCCCACAACTTCCTGGGCAGCAGGCAATGATGGTCGCGCACCCTCTTCCCCGGGGGGTGGGGGGTGGCTATATGGTGGCTCGCCAGGTTCGTCTGGCCATGTTTCGACGACAGGACCTGGGGAAAGCCGCTCAGCAGCCAGCTGTTCCTGCTGTTCGGTCTCGAGGTCGGGACTGATGTCCAGGCGTGCAGATGTGGGGTCCTCCTCTGCGGATGGCCCTAACTCTGGTTCCATAGGGTATGGGGTGATCATCAGGGCCTCTCACTCCTTCCACCCCTTGAGCAGGTTTACATGATATATCTGCACTTTTTTCCTCCGCCCTAGTAGCCTTACTGCATAGTCCACCGGACCCACCCGTCTCACCACCTCAAATGGGCCTTGCCATTTTGCTAGCAGCTTGGATTCTGAGGAAGGGAGCAATAGTAATACCCAGTCTCCTGGCTGGAAGGCCCGGGTCCTGGATCCCCAGTTGTAATGAGCGGTCTGGATCTCCTGGGCTCGGCGTAAATTCTCTTGGGCCAAATGCCCTAGCTCCCGGAGCCGATCCCGCAAGCGCAGGATGTAGTGTACGGAGCCTCGGGCGGGGGTCTCTTGTTCTGCCCAGGTCTCACGGACGAGGTCTAGGACCCCTCTGGATTGTTGTCCATACAGGAGCTCGAAGGGCGAGAACCCTGTAGGGGCTTGAGGCACTTCTCGCACTGCGAACATCAGTGCTGGGAGCCTCTTATCCCAATGACGGGCATCGTCCTCCACAAACTTGCGCAGCATTGACTTCAAGGTGCGGTTGAAGCGCTCCACCAACCCGTCCGTCTGTGGGTGGTAGACCGAGGTCCAGAGCGCACGGATGTTCAGCAACAGACACAGCTCCGCCATGAGTCGCGATGTCAAGTTTGTCCCCTGGTCTGTGAGGATCTCCCGGGGTAGACCCACCCGGGAGAATATTTCCAGCAACTCGCCAGCAATGACGCGGGCGGAAGTTGTCCGCAGCGGAACGGCCTCCGGATACTGTATAGCATAGTCCACCATGACTAGGATATACTTATGCCCCGTCTGGCTCCTTTCCAATGGCCCCACCAAGACTAGGCCGATGCGCTCGAAGGGTGTCCCCACTATAGGTAGCGGCACCAGCAGGGCCCGGGGAATGTTGGCAGGGTTAGCCTTCTGGCACTCGGGGCATGAGGCACAGTACTCTCACACTTCATGGTGGATTCCCGGCCAGAAGAACCGTCGCACCACTCGCTGCAGGGTCTTCTCTCGGCCCAAATGGCCCACCCAGGGGTTAGCATGCACCACCTGTAACAGGCCCCGGCAGAAACGGTGTGGGACTAACAACTGGTGCATCTCATTCTGGGTCTGAGGGTCCTGTACTAGGTGGTAGAGAAGGTCCTGTCGTACTTCAAAGCGGGGTCCTTGGGGCTGACCTGAAGCCGGCTCCTCCCCTTCTGGGCACATAACCGCTTGCTCCCAGGCCTGGCTGAGCGTGGGGTCGTTCCGTTGCTCTTCCAGGAGGTCCCCATCTAGCTCTAGGTCAATAGGTGGGGAACCTGTAGGGGCGTCACCCGTGCTCGCAGCCGGGGCTCCGGGCGTAGCGTGCTGTGAGGCCCCTTCCCCCGCCACTACCTCGAGGGGTGGGCTTAGCGGGGCCTGGCAAGCTTGCCGTGCCCGGACAACATTTGCCCTCAGACCACTCCCTTCTTGTAGTAGTTCATTAAACCCGGGCCAGTCCCACCCCAGGATCACCGGGTAGGGCGAATTCGGGGCCACCACCACTAGCCTGCGTGCCCCCCGCTGCCCATCTTCCAACCTCACCCAGGCTGTGTCATAGGACCGTATATCTCCATGGACACACATCATTTGTAAGGGGGGGTCCCAGCTGGTCCATTCCTACTGCCACCCCCATCCGGACAATGGTTTGGCTACAGCCAGAGTCCACCAGGGCAGTGGTGGGGGTTCCATTCACCCGCACGGGTACTATAATTTTGGTCTCGTCCCACCTCCGGGCCCTCTGGCCGGCCATCAACACCTGCCCACAGTTACAGCTCTGGGGGCGCTTCCTCTTTCTAAACTGCCCCATCTCTTATTCTCTCTTTTTTTTTTCCTTTAAGTGGATTTTCCTACCTTCCCCTCGTCGCAGGGGAAGAAACTACCCACATTCTCTACCACGTGTGGCGGGCCCCTCCCGCCTGCCCTCTTGAGTCTAAAGCCCCCTGGCCCGAGTCCACAATGCAGTTTTATAGATGGCCCTTTAAGCAAGGCCAAGGCCCTCCGGCCTGAGTCCTCCCTTCACTGGTCCTTCTCCTCCGGCGGTCTCCCCAGACTGAGTCCTTCCCCAGGCTTTTATAGCACAGCTACAGCCCGGGCATGCTCGGTAGAGCTGTGGGGGAGGGGCCTCTGCAGCCAGGTAACCCTGGCTGGGCCCTGCAAGTTCAGTGCGGGGCTGCCTCGCCCCGTCACACTACCCCAGAGAGGCACAAGGAGGCTCATTCTGAAGTCTACACTGGCGCTTTACAGCGCTGTGACTTTCTGGCTCAGGGGTGTGACCGTAGCAAGTTACAGCGCTGTCAAGCACCACTGTGAACAGGTTACAGCGCTGGGAGCTGCACTAACAACCTGGCTCCAAGTGTCTGACCTTGTACAGTTTCTGTGTCATCGACATACACACAGAGGCCTCATGCTCAGCCCTGGCCTCTCACTGACACTGCCGTACAGCCTGGCTGGAGGAGGAAATGGAAATATCCTTCCACTCTCTACCTCCTCCCCACCCAGGAGACCCAGAGCCTCATTGGGGCCTGTGGCAAGAGCTGGTTAATTCCCACAGATCTCCCGGAGCCCCTGCTAACTCCCCCTTTCCTCCACCCAGCTAACTCATTAAAGGGTTCTTCTTCTGCAGGGGGCGTTGTCATTTAAATAGGATTATGTCTGTTTTAGATGAGCAGGCTGCCCTCATTCTGAAGCCATACATCATGAGACGTGCTCGGGGAACGTGTGCTGGTTATGAATGCCAGAGGATTCGTGACCAAATCCTGATCTTGTTTAGACCTACCTGTACAGCTCCATTGACTTGGATTGAATAGCAGGAGTGTAGCTGAAGGCCAATTTGGCTCTGAGACTTTTTCCCTGTGAGAAAATCGGGCATACGCCCTGTCTTGCATCTGAGCACCGAGTGCTTCTGTGAAATAAAGCAGCACAGGCAGCAACTGACAGGAAAAAAACAAACAAAATATTCTTTTAAAGTGAGAAATAATGCTGCAGGAGATCCATTCCTTTTGTGCCCCCCAGTGCTCCTGTCTTGGATGATGCAAACTTAGCTCCCCTCACTCAGAAAAGGAAAACCCCCTGCCTTGACACACATCCTCTTTCTGGCTACATCTTCCACTATGAAATCACAGCTTTAGTATTCCACTGAGGCTGCAGAACCCTCGGTCTGTGAGCAGTCTTGTGAAGCCTGCTGTAAGTGAAGCAATAGATAGCAACAGACAGATATTTGGGAACAGGCAAGTGTTTGTTGCCTTTATCGTAACCCTTGCAATGACTAATCCCAAGACAAGTGTGCTTACTGCTATTGAAAACGATTAATGCGGCTCCAAAGTAAACTGATGGGGGCAGCACTATGCAAATTGTCCTAGGGAGGAAGCTGGGAGTTCAGCAGAATGCTGGAGGCGACGGACACTATTTCATCTTCCCGGGGGAAGGCTGGATAAGGAGTAGGAAGCAGATGACTGCACTCGTGAGGTAACCACAGGCTGCGCCAACAATCCAAAGACAAAGTTTTCACTCAGTGATTTCTGGCTGAATAGTTTTCCACTTAAAAACTGTACTGTGTGTAGCAAAGGTGCTACTTCTCTAAATCTGCTTTTAGATCCTGTATCCATTCATACGGTGATTATACAAAAAATTATTCTTCCCTCCATCTTTTTGGTAAGAAACTTAGGCTACGTCTAGACTACAAAGATAAATCGGAAAAAGAAATGGAATTTTCGGTACGCAAATTGCATATCTCTTTCCAATTTACTTCCTAAAGAGGCTTTTCCCAAATTTGGCCTGTTTACACGGGGCCAAATTTTAGAAAAAAACCCTCTTTCCGAACATCCCTTCTTCTTCGTAAAATGAAGTTTACAGGGATGGTGACAAAACATGTCCACTTTTCTAACTTGTTTTTGGCATTCCTTGGATGCGGCAGAGCTTTTCCGGGATACCTCTGGTATCCCGGAAAAGCTCTGCAGTCTAGACATACCTTTAGCAAGACAAGAGGATGAGGTAATATCTTCCCTGGACAAACTTCTGTTGGTGAAAGACTAGCTTTTGAGATACACAGAGCTCGTCATCAGGAAGTTTGCCACAAAAAAAAGTTAGCACTTCTGAGTCACTCATTGGCCCTGCATGAAATTAGAAAATTTCACGTGCAATTTAGGACACAGGAAGTATCCCGTCTGTATAGTCTCATTGGAGGGAAGGTCGCCTTCCCATGGTCCTTTGCAAAGGACATAGGAAGTCAGACTGAAAGGCCATTGACTGAAAGGGGGTCAGAGAGAAGGCCATAGGAGGAAAGCAGGTGACACCCCTACATTTTGTGGGATGATACCTAAGAAAAGAGGCATAAAGGAACTCAGGCTGACTTCCAACTTGGAGCACATCTGGGGAAGTTGGGCATTCTGGCAGATGAGAGGACCAGCAAGCTGTATCATTTATAGCGTATGTCTACACTGCAGAGTTTTTCTGGAAAAACAGCTGTTTTTCTAGAAGAACTACACTTACATCCACACTGCTATTGTGTTCTTTTGACAGAAAGTTGAAAGAAAGGAGGGGTTTTTCCGACAGCGGTAAACCTCTTTCTACGAGGAAGAAACCTTTTTCTGAAAGCTTTCCAGACCTCTTCTAGAAAAGCTTTTTCCGAAAGAAGCCTGCAGTCTAGACATAGCCTCACAGACTAGGAGGAGTCAAGGTGCCTATTATGGTAGTGGTTCAGGAGCCTTCCATCAGCAGGGAGTGTTTCAACAACAGAACGGGCACTGGACCCCCGCCCTCCCGACTTGGCTTTTAAAGCATGGAAGGCAACAGAAGCAGGAAGCAGTGGCCTTGACTGGGCAAGATCATGACTGGTATGCTGAGACAGAGTCTCCCCGCAGAGGGACAACAGACAGAGTCTGGAGTGAGTGAGAGAGAGCTCTAATCCAGGGGTCTCCAACCTTTTCAACCACAAGATCACTTTTTCAATTTAAGTGCAATGTAAGATCTACCTCAAACCCAAACACCCTTGCCCAGGTTCCTTGCCCCCTTCTCTGAGGCAGAGGCGTAGCGAAAGGGGGCAGGGAGGGGCAGTTGCCTCCGGGCACTCCGTGCAGGCCCACCTGACACTTAGATCAGTGAGCCGGCAGCTGGGCCACATGCTGCCGCCCGGAACACACTGCGGCCTCACTGATACTTACAGAACATGCTGAGGGCCTCAACTTAAGTGTTGTTGCATATGCAAGCAAATATATACAAATAGCTTCTCTCACACTGACAGGCATGAATACAAAGATTAAGGCAAGACTACACAACACTCAGGCCCCATTTATGTCATTCTGCTGATATTAATAAAATGCAACATTTACCCGGTTTCCTCCCATGTGACAACACTTTTCACAAGCAATGACAGTCCGAGAATTTAACTATTAAAATGCATCTCAACAGAAGACCATTACATTGACTACTTTTTTGTTTTGGCTCCCACCCACCGGCCGCGTGTTGATCCCCACATAAACTCAAACCACACTGCGGGCTGCATATAAACTGGCCGTAGGCAGCATGTGGTCAACAGGCCACATGTTGAGTAGCCCTGGGTGCTTGGTCTTGCTGTGAGGGCAGGGGACTGGACTCAATGACCTCTTGAGGTCCCTTCCAGCTCTAGTGTTCTGTGATTCTATACTGCCCGCATGGGTTAGATAGGGGCTGGTGCCCCCTAGAAGGGACGGGTCCTCAGAGCCCATCCATACCTCCGTGAGCCAGCCTGTGCTCTGGGACTGAACTGGAGCCAGCGCTCCCTAGAATCCCTATAGCCTCCTGTGCACCAGTGGGATTTTGGTGCCAGGCCCCTCCCTCAAGTGGATCCCTTGAACTGGGGGTCAGGTTCAGCCCTGTGGTACCCCTAGGCAGGTGTTGCAGTGCGAGGGGAGTGAATTGGCTAGGTTGGAAGCTTTCCCCCGACAGGGCACAGTAAACCTGGGGGCGGGGCTGAGTGGATGGGAGAAGCGGGGGCAGGAGGTGGCTGCCGGGTATCAGTCTCTGCCCCTCACTGTTGTTAGTTGGGCTGCACTGTGGGCTGGCGGGCAGCTCCCAGGACCGTCTCCTTTGAGCAGGAACAGCTTGATTGAAGCATGAGCTAGCCAGGATGTGATTGTTGAAGTCCCCCCCACACCGCGGCTGTTCCCCACATTAGTCAGATTGCAGCGAGCCGGGTTATGCTGGGCTGTGCTGCGGTCACATCTTTGCTACCCGTGTAGACAGGCCCTGAACCACTGGAAACTGAGCTTCTAGTCTAGCCTGGTGTGTGACCTCAGGCATGTCACAGCCCCCACTGTGCCTCAATTTCCCCAGCTGTAAAATGGGAACAATGCTGGCCTCCTTGGGAAAGCCCTCTGAGTGCTACCAATGGGCGGAGAGCGAGCGCTGGTGAGGATTAGCCTTGCCTTGGTCATACGGGCTTGGTACTGTTCCAGTGGGCAGATGGTGCCATCAGTTGCTTGACAGCGCTTTGTGGCCATATGAAATCAAATGAGGTGGTCCAGTGACAGCCGGATGAGTGGCTGAAATCAGTGGGCAGGGAACCAAGTGCCTGGTACCGGGTCACTAGCAAATTCAGTGTACGGGGAAGGGAGCTCCCCACACCTCAGCTCCCAGCACTTGCGGGCGGAGTTCACAAATTACAAAGTTCTTCTCGCTTCCCCGCCAGCCAAGCCATCACTTTACTCTGGGTCCTTAACATGTGCTGTCTCTTGCCTTGGCTGGGCACTGCTCCAGAATCATAGCATATTAGAACTGGAAGGGACCTCAAGAGATCAAGTCCAGTTTCTTGCCCTCATGGAAGGACCAAGCACCATCTATATCATCCCCGGTAGTGGCCTATCCATAGAGGCGAACTAGGCGTTTGCCTAGGGCACCAAAGTTAAACGGCGTTGAGGGGTTTGGAGGCGGGGGCGCTGATTGTGCGCCGATCGCGTGTTTCGCTTAGGGCGCCAGCTGCCGGCAGCTTGTCTAGGGCTGCTCCTGATCATCCCTGCAGGTGTCTGTCTAACCTGCTCTTAAATATCTCCAGTGATGGAGATTCTGCCCCTGCTCCAACCCCTCTCCAAGGCCTCACCCTGCTCACTCCATCCCCCTCCCTCCCCGAATCTCATTCACTTTCACCAGGCTGGGGTAGGGGGTTGGAATGCAGGCTCTGGTCTTGGGCCAAAGGGTTTGGAGTGTGGGAGGGGACATCCTGAAGGTGGGATTTTGGGTTCTGGAGTTGCCTCATTGGGATTGGTCCTGCCTTGGGCAGGGGGCTGGACTTGATGACCTCCTGAGGTCTCTTCCTTCTATGATTCTATGGTAGGGGATAGGGCATTTGCCTGGGGAGCACAGGGTTGGTATTAGAGTCCCTCTGCCCACCCTGGGAGCAGCCGGACAGCCAACACAAGCTGCCCTAGGGGTGGAACTGGCTCCTGCATTAGGAAAGCAGGATAAGGGATGCCCTGAAGGTAGAGGGTGGGGGGAGTTCTGGAGTAGCTTAGGGGCTAGGGCATTCACCGCATTGTATGAGGAATAACAGTTATTTCGAGAGAAGGGTTTTCTCTCGAAATAACACTGATACACGGGGAGCTTTATTTCGCAATAATGCGATTTCAAAATGGCAGCCGGACACGATTATGCTAATTAAGCATGGGATATTTAAATCCTGCATTTCATTAGCAATTTCTGTACACTACATTTGCATCCCTATCTCGAGATAGGGAGCAAGTGTAAACGTACCCCTGGGGAACACAGGCTAAAGGATTCAAGTCCGCCCACCCTGGGAGTGACCAGACAGCCAGCACAGGATAAGGGATCTGCTGAAGGTTAGGGAGGTGGGATAGTGGGGAGTGCAGGGTGGTCTCTGGAGTGGCTTAGCGGATACTGGAAAGCACAGGGTGGTGAGCTCAAGCCAACCCTCCCTCCTCCCCCCAGCAGCTCAAGTCCTGCCCCTCTACCCTGTTAGGGTATGTCTACACTACCACCCTAATTCGAACTAGGGTGGTAATGTAGGCAACCGGAGTTGCAAATGAAGCCCGGGATTTGAATTTCCCAGGCTTCATTTGCATCTTGCTGGGCGCCGCCATTTTTAAATGTCCGCTAGTGCGGACTCCGTGCCCCGCGGCTACACACAGCATGAACTAGGTAGTTCGGATTAGGCTTCCTATTCCGAACTACCGTTACTCCTCGTTCTACTAACCGTTACTACCGTTACTACCTAGTTCGTGCCGCGTGTAGCCGTGGGGCATGGAGTCCACACTAGCGGACATTTAAAAATGGCGGCGCCCAGCAATATGCAAATGAAGCCTGGGAAATTCAAATCCCGGGCTTCATTTGCAACTCCGGTTGCCTACATTACCACCCTAATTCGAACTAGGGTGGTAGTGTAGACATACCCTTAGTGACTAGACAGCCAACACAGGATAAGGGGCTCTCTGGACACGCCTCCTTTCTTTCAACTGTCTGTCAAAAGAACACAATAGCAGTGTGGACGTAAGGAGGTGGAGTGGGGTGGATTCTGGAGTGTCCTAGGGGGTAGGGCATTCACCTGGGGAGCACAAGGTGGTGGGCTCAAGCCTAGCCCACCTGGGAGCAGCAGGACAGCTGCCCCAGGAATGGAGCAGCAGAGCCAAGGAAGGCTCACTCCTGCCAGGG
The DNA here is from genome assembly GCF_052426305.1 of Pelodiscus sinensis. NCBI lineage: Eukaryota > Metazoa > Chordata > Testudines > Trionychidae > Pelodiscus > Pelodiscus sinensis. The sequence goes on from NC_143071.1 coordinate 18,971,362, forward strand.
CCATGCACCACTCCTGAAACCAGCTGGCATGTACAGCAATGGCACCATGTGCTGCCCCTCATCTACAGGCCCAGGCCCCACAGCTTCCATTGGCCACAGTTCTCTGTTATTGATCAATGGGAGCTGCCGGAGTGGTGTCTACAGGCAAGGACAGCATGTGGAGACCTACAGCTCTGATCTTCTCAGGGGCTGCAGGAACATGCCAGACACATCCAGGAGCACAATTGCGAGAGGGATAATTACTCCAGACATGACAAATTAGGCATTTTAAAACTCCCTACTCAAAGAATTAAATTTAAGCATAAGAGAGAAATGAAAACTATGAAAAGCACTGACCAGTCAAAAACTAAAAATAACCCACTTTGCAAGCAGTAAAAGTAGTAATAAGCCCCCATGTACATGTTGAGATGCGAGGGAAGGACAGTGTGTGTTTGTGAGAATGACAGAGACACACACACTGTATGACAGTGACAGAGATTCACATTGTCAAGCTCCCTCCATCCCCTTCTCTCTGTGTGGAGATGGGGTACAGGAGTGGGGGGAGGAGGGACACCCTGACATCAGCACCCACCCTTTTCTTCCTCCCACACCCTGCACAGCAAGCAGGAGGCTCCTAGGGGGGCAGCTCCAAGGCAGAGGACAGGAGCAGCATGACAGTAGGTGGAGAGGCAACTGAAGTGCCAGCACTTGATAGCTTCCTGGCCAAACCAGGCAGGATCACCTGCCAGAGGCTCCAAGATCTTCCGGTAGAGCCCGATGTACTGGTTGAGACAAAAGGAGGGCAGTGGAATACTAAAGAACTGGTAGTTATAAGCTGAGACTTAGTACAAGCCTTACTTTCTGGGGTGGGGGGAAAAAGCAAGGTGCTCCCATGGATTGCTTCAACAAGCACCCTGACAATTTCTCTAGCTGGCAATGGAGTCCAATTTTATGTAGCCCAAGGCATAACTGCTGGGTCACATCCAACCTGATTATAACCCCAACCCTTCTCCTCCTGCATTAGAACTTCCTGTAGCTTCTGCTCATCCCCTGCAAGGTAAATGTTCTCCCCACCACCATCTGTCTGCATGTGTTATTCCCATTCCTCTTTGCAGGTGGGCAAATCTTTTTTGAACCATGTAAACAGAGCGAATCTGAATATTGTGCTGTTGAAATTAAGGCTGCCTCCTCTGGTCACCCTCAGTGCCTGTTAGCAGAGTTGAAGCAAAATGCAGGACAATGTAGCACTTTAAAGACTAACAAGATGGTTTATTAGATGATGAGCTTTCGTGGGCCAGACCCACTTCCTCGGATCAAATAGTGGAAGAAAGTAGTCACAACCATATATACCAAAGGATACAATTAGTCTCTCTCTAGACACTTCCTATGTAATCGCTGGGTTGTTTCGTTTGACTATTGCTGGGGTTGCACTTATTTTAACCTCTTTCTGCAGCAGTTTAATAAAACCCGAACATAAGAGCTCAGATAAGCCCAGCTCATTAGTGATCCAACAAATAAGTTCAAAAGCCCACTTTGAAATTTAGACAAGCGCACTGTAAATGACTTGCACAGTCTCAGGATATTGTTAATTCACACACAGAACATGAGCTCTTTAACCAAGCAAGATTTCAGATTGTTTGCAGACATTAGTGAATTCAGCTTTACAAGCCACCCTGTGGGCACTCTTAACCCTGTTTTGTTTTTAAAAACTGCCAGCCGTTAAGTGATTTGCCCAAGGCCACTTAGCAAGTTAGTGATGATGAAGAACAGAATTTGGGACTCTTGAGTCTCAGTCCAGAACCTTTCCCACTTATATCACATTCTCTCCCAACAAACTCACTTAGCCAGGGTCCACAGCAAGGCAGAGAAGTCCCAATCTCTGCCTCAGTTCTCTAATCCAGGGGTTCTCAAACTTCAATGCATCTTGACCTCCTTCTGACAAGGGAAATTACTACATGACTCCAGAAGAGGAGTGGAGGGAGACTAAAGTCTGAGCCTGCCCTAGCCCCTCCGACCCGAGATTGGTGAGTGCGGGTCAAAGCTACAACCTAAGGGCCAGCTCCAGGGGTGAAAGGGACTGGGGTTTGGACAGCTTCTCCAGCCTCAGGGCTGCTGATAGAATTGCCAGGGCAGTGGGCAAGGTGTGTGAGGAGAGCTCTGTGACCCTGGAAGGGGTGGGGCCTTAGGCAGAAGCCTCCCCCAGCCAGCTCTTCAGGGCCACCTAGAGTGCACTCTCCCAGGGCTGGGGCCACTGTCACAGTAGCAGCAGTGGCTGGGAACCCTAGGCCCTGTCCCTGGAACAGCTGCCTCTGCATTCCACCCCAGGTTGGCAGGCTTTTTCAGCTTAGTAGATACAGTGCGGAGAGATAATCACTGCTGTAGGTCAGTAGCCTTGGGGAATATTTCTCAATGTGCACACACGGTATGAAGTTTCAAATTCAAGATTAAAAACCTGAAATCCGGCACTCAGACGAGAGAACTGGGATTTCTTTACCCTGAGAAAGGCAACTAGAGCCAAAACATTAGTAATTTAATTTGTGTCTTTATCAGCACTGTATGTAATAACAAGACATGAATTCAGAAAAGCGAGACTTGAATTCTGTCATATTTTGGGAGAAAAATGGAATTTGCCTTGGCAAGCTCTGGGCCAATCAATATGCATCAATCATTGAGTCAGAAGGATTCAAGAGTAATCTGTGTTCTGCTCTCTGGGGACATTTTGCATAGCACTTTGCTAGATTTGGGCTTTACTGGCTAGTCCCCAGCTTTCTATAGTAGTGTCCAGTGAGCAATTGACAGATTTCAGAGGAGTTCAAATACGTGTCCAGGACTAACAGAGAAGTTAGGGTCTAGAAAAGCAGAGCTGGCTGAAAACCCATGTTCTATAAAACTAGGGTGTCTGTATTTCTCTATGCTGAATACGGGACACCAGGTGCTACTACTCATATTCAAGTGAGTTCAATGGCAATCAAGCAGAACTGTGCTGCTGGCCACAAACATAACCCAGCCACCTCCTGTCCCCTGGCTAAAGCCCAGGCAGGAAAGGGTTAAGCCCTATGGTTGCATTAAGCACCAGGGCTCAGAGAATCTGTGTGCAGGGGCTTCAGGGAACCTGGCCAGAGAGGAGGAGGTACCTGGGGGCAAGACCTGAGGGGTGGGGGAGGCAGTGTGAGAAGAGAGCATTGTGCCCTTGCCTGTGGGGCTGCTGTGGTGTTTGCAGGGTTCGGGCACAAACAGGCTGGAAATCACTTCCTCCCTGCCACTGCAGCGCTCTGCTGGGGGTGGAGAAACCTCCCCATCCCAGCTCTGTGTGGGGCTTTGGCACACGCAGGGCTTGGCTCCTCCTGACTGGCACCCTGGGCCAGAGGGTCTTGAGCTTTCCCTGCATGCCAGCCCAGCCAGAGGCGGGGGGGTGGCGAAGGAGAGAGAGAGAGAGAGAGAGAAAAAGCCTGCCAGCCAGGATGTTGATGGGTTGAATGATCTGACCACTGGCTGGTTCTCCACTGTGCGGGAAGCAGGACATACCCATGTGGGGGAGGGGAGGGGAGAGAGGCTATAGAGGCCAGCAGGACTGGTGGGGGAAGGGCACAGCAGGGAGAGGACAGTGAGAGGGGAAACAAGTGCAGGGCCGATGGGGGGGGAGGGCAGCAGAGGCGACACGTAACCAGTCACCACCAGCCCCCACACACCAACCACCGCAGCCAGCAGCCAGTGCTGGCTGGGAACTAGGGTGGGGCAGGGTGAGAGTCTGCTGGCCAAGAGCCGGCGCCCGCACTCACAGAGCAGCAAGGGGAGCAGCTGCTTCAGCATGCAGTAGGTTTGCCCAACCACCAGCCGTGCACCGGGGAAGGGATAGGTTGGTGGCGTTGAGTGTTGGTCTGCTAACTCCGAAGTTGTGAGTTTACTCCTTGAAGGGGCCACTCTAGGGATCTGTCAGGGATAGTACATAATCCTGCTCAATGACCTCTCAAGGTCCCTTCCAGCTCTATGAGATAGATAGGTAAGGCACCCCCATCATCTGCCACTGGATTTTCCCCCCTGAACTCCACACTGGTGGGTGGGCAGCTGGCAAGCAAGGATGCAGCCAGCCGCAGGACCCACCAGTGCTGGTGGTAAGGGAGAAACAGAAAATATGGAACAATTGGCCCATATTTTTTAAAAAAAAAAAAGTTGTGACAGCTGCGGGAGGGTTAAAATATGGGACTGTCCCTTTTTAAAAATGGTCACCCTTTATAAAACCCAGGTACCTAGATGCCAGTCAGCATCCCTGGCATAAGAGTCTTGGAATCTGTGGAAGGATTGGGCTTGAGGTTTCCTGCCCCCAGCTGGTTGTGCTGAGGTCTGTGCACAAGTGTACACATTAAAGTTTTGGCAAGAGACAGTTGCTCAACAGAAATAGTTTAAAAGCTTCTAAACCTCCAGCTCCTGGAGCAGAAGTTCTCAGTCTCTTACTTTCTGAGCTCCTCAACAGCCTATAAAACTTCTACAGCCCACCTATCAGAGGCATAGCGAGAGGGAAGGGGGGCAGTTGCCCCCTGGATGCCATGCTAGGAGGGTGCCAATTTAGCCTCTCTCTGCTCTCTCTGTCACCCCTCAGATCGCCTGCTCCTCCTCCTTAACCTAGTCCAGGAGAAGCAATTCCTTGTTCTTTTGCCCTTTGGTGAGCCATGCAGGGTCGTAATCACACCTCACTAGGTGGCACTGAAGGAGGACCCATAGCCTCCCTCCACGACAGGCACTTGTCCTGGGATCCTATCTTCCAGATTTCTGGATTGTGAAGTTCCCCTCCAACACATGCTCTCCTCCACTGCATGGCAAGGCAGGAGAAAGATCAGACAGAATGTTCAAAAGATCTTTAATCACAGCTTCAATTTCTGAAGGAGAGTTAATTCCTAGCTCTTATGGCTGTGAAGAAACCCTTTGCAGTGTGAGCTGGAAGAAACCAATGCAGCTGTATCTACTCTAGTCAGAAACTATAGCTCTGAGGGGTAAACTGATCTAATCAGGTGCCAACCATGATCCCTCAATTGTCAACATTATTAACTATTTCACTGGTCACCAGGGCTTGTAAGAATGATATTAGTTCATCTTTCCTGTTACCCAAAGCTTGAACAGTCCCCCACCCCCACAAGAACTAAATTGGTGCAGAAAGAAAAGGACCCAGAAGATAGCTATGGTAAGGTGGGCAGGCCCTTCACACCCAGAAGGGTTTGTTTTCCCAAAAAGGAGGGGGCTGTTTTTTTCAGAAGTATGGCTTATTTGAAATTTTGGGAGATGGGCAGGTACTCCTCCCCTCAGCCATGTGGGAGGAGCCAATGGACTAAGTACCCAAGTGTCTGTAGAGAGCAACTAAAGAATAACAGGGTCAGGAGTGAAGGATGTAGGTTTAAACTAGGGATCCAGAGTGGGGCACTGAGCAGAGAACCCCAGAGAAGTTGGGTAAGCATGGTCCTGACCATGAAGGGGGCTGTTCCTCCTCTGTTACCAGATTTGCTGGTTACTGTGCAGTATGCTCATGTATTAGGGTTACACTTGGGGGGGGGGGGAGAGCGTTAATAATTCTACCAATGTGCTGCTTGTGCTCTCATATGGAGCTGTATTCTCCCAGCTGCCAATTCCCTCCTAAGGGAGCTCTTTTGCAGGAACTATGTTCCCCAGGCCTGACTTCCTCCCACCCTAGAATCAGATGAACACACAAACACTCACATTCACTAACGGAGCACGTCTGAGAGGACCCGTTAATCAGCACTCAAAAGCTGACCCCCTATCTGTCCCTGGACTCAGTAGGCTGGGTTGCACAGCAATGCAGAGCTGTAACCCTAATGCCCTTGGACTCAGTGGGCTGGGTTTAACAGCACTTTGAGCTGCCACCCTCATATACCCCCAGGTTTAGCACCTCCCTATCCCCACTTTTACACCACAATCGTTCTGCTAGTAACCTACTTGATGAGCACATGCCACAGGATCTTGGGGTGCTAGAGGGATCTTTATCTTAGGTACAAGAAGCCTTGTTGCAGAGTGAATGGGGAAGCCAAAACACCCCTCAGGGAGAGAGAGGGGGCAAAAAAGAGAGTGAAGCAACCATCTTAACAATGAAAGTTATGTATTTCTAGGCATCAGAGGCCCCAACCCAAAAAATGGTTCCCCACCCCTCAGCTAGACAATAGAAACTGATCGTTCCTGGCTATGGATGGTGTTCCTTGAGGGAGCTCATAATGCAACTAGGCATTTTCAGTATTTTGGATATCAATAAAGCATCTATTACTACAATTGGTCTGATAATATAGTCACTCTTTGCCCCTTTCTGCAGGATATGCTGGTCTCTCCCAATGGAACAATAAGCATATATTTTGATATTAGAAACTTACATTTTAAATAAAATATAAACTGAGATTTCTTTGTGCATTTCTAGGCCTTGAAATCAGGGTTCCTGGGATGGCCCTAGATCAAAGTCTTTCCTACTGCAGTTCAAAGCTCTTTAAATTTTATTTTATCTATATATATTTTAGAGTGCATCCGTCTGTCGAACTGCAAATCCATTTGTTCATGAACTCCTCTAACTCTGTAAGAGTAAGGGCCACCAAATTTGGTATGCAGCTTCCTCCTCTCCTAACTCAAAGCATGGCAGGGTTTGGTGGTGCTAGGACAACTGGACACTCTGGGAAAAGGACTGTTTTCCTTAACATGCAAAGGGAGGGACTGCTGTTCTGAGGGACATGATATGAGAGTGGTCAATGGGGGCAGCGAGCCCTCAGGGGAGAACTATCCTAGAGCGTGTTCGCTGGGGCTCCGCCATCTTGCCTGCCAGCACACTGGGTAAGTAGCCTCCAACCCCAAACCCTTCCCAGCCCTTGGTACGGGGGAGGGGAGAAGCCCTTTTCAGCTAGGGAAGAATGGACGGGAGAATAGGCCCCTGGCAGCTGAGGGGCCTGGTGAGGGGAGAGAACAGGCCCCTGGTGGGCTGGGAGGAATGTGTGTGTGTGGGGGGGGGAGATCACAAGCCCCTGGTGGGCTCTGTGGAGGGGCGGGGGAGAGAACAGGCCCCTGGTCTAATGGCATAGATGTCACCGAGCTGTACACTGGCACTGATGGTGACGACAGTGCGGCGTTTCGTAGAGCTGGTGCTCACAGAATTCAGCTCACTGGTTGGATCTTTAGCTTCCCTGACCACTGTCGGATCCTGGCAGGTGGTGCAGTGAGAAGCCAACCGTGTGCTGCTGTGCACCCCGATAGAAATCTGGGGGGGACCCCGAAAGCACGGCATGTTGCCTTGAGAAGAGGCAGCAGGTACCAGGAGAGGCAGGTCTGTCCCAGGGACCCAGCCAGGCATGGAGGGTAGGGGGCAGTAGGTAGGGAGAGTTGGATCAGGTCCGTCAGTCACCCTCATCCCTGGATATATATATATATGAGAGAGAGAGTGTGTGTGTTACCTCTCCCCATGCAAACCTTAAAGATAAGATGGTAAATAAAAAGACTCCAGCTACAGTATTTCTTTTTAACAGGGCTCAGTCAACTTGATGTTAATTTTAACATTTGTACTGCATAGTTCTGATTGATTGCCTCTGAACTCACTTGAATATGAGTAATTTTACCTGGTGTCCCGTATTCAGCATAGAGACATCTAGGCACTCTACCGAAGAGCCATGGGGACTTCAATCTTATGTCACATTTGTATCCCAGTGCATCCAGCATAACTGCACTTATGAAGACTTGGTAGAGGGCTGATTTAGAAGAAACAGTGCCACCTACTGAATGACTAAAACCATTCCTTGCAGCCACCACTTGGGTTTTCCTTGGTGATCTCCCATCCAAACTAGACTGTACCTTGTTTTGAGATTTGATGAGATCAATAGATTCAGAGGCATATTGCTTTAGTCCTCCTAATAGGGATGTTAGATCGTGTGTAATTGAATAGTTGTGTAACTGCACCACCTTTTAGCAGTTACACAACCTACCACCCCACGCTGCTGCGTCTTTATCAGAAAACTAGTTTCCCTCCCAAACCAGCTCCCCACCTGCCACCCTGCGCTGTTGCCTCTGATACAAAGGACAAGCACAGAGTGACAGAAGCACCTGTCTGTGGGGAGCTCAGGACCCCACCCTCCCACAGGCTCACCATGGGACAGAGGCTGCTCCATGAGATGCTGGAGCAACCTCTATCCATGAGGTGCTTGGGCCCTGCACGGGCAGGGGCTGTTGCCATCCCATGCTGCTGCCTCTGTATCAGAGGCAGAAGCACGGAGCGGCAGGGCCTCCCTGGGAATGGGGCCTGGGCTTATTGGTTAATCATGTAGTCATCTATATGTTGACATCCCTACCGCCTAATGGCCTTGAAATGTTCGATAACAGAGAAGAGATGAGCTAAAAATCCAGTATTCATAGAATTAACTAAATCTGTAGGAAACATGACCTGAGATGGCCCTAAAATTTGGCTGCAGGCTCAGTTTACCTGCCTTTGACCACTTTGTATAATTTTCCATTAAGTACAGGAATATGCCATCTGTTGGTGGATTTGCTAAATGATTGCCAGTTGATGAGAGGAGTTATTGAGATTATTTTCAAATTATCACCCTCTCTTCAAGGATTGTCAACAGTCTTTGGAAAAAAAATAGCTTGTCAAGAGCTGGTGAGGCTCACAGATGCTGAATTTCTTAAACACATTTCCAATCTGGCCAGAGCACCTACCTCTGTCAAGATTGTTTTGATTACAAGGAATTAAATTCACCATCGACCACAGCTGGCTCTGATCTTATTCCATTAAAATGAATTGTCTTTAATGGGAGTGTAATCAAGCCCTTTTTATATGGGCTTTGTCCTAAATTTGATGCAATTTTGTGTTACTTAAGATTTGCTTGCTCAGGAGCTGAGGCTCCACTATCTGGCATATTGTGCAGTTGTTTATACCTGTGGGGATGTCTACACAGCAGGGCTAAAGTCAGAATAAGCTATGCAACTTGAACTATGTCAGTTGCATAGCTGAAGTCGATATAGCTTATTTCAGCTTTTGGCACTGTCTACTCAGCAAGAAGTTGAAGGAAGAGCACTCTTCCTTCGACTTCCCTTACTCCTTGTGAAATGAGGGTTACAGGAGTCAGAGTAAGAAGTCCTCCAGCTCAACATTATTTTGAAATAAAGGCTGGCAGTGTAGATGTGTACTATGTTATTTCGGAATAATGTCAGTTATTCTGAAATAAGTGCTGTGTAGACATAGCTTGAGTGACCTGGGTGTAAGACATGAGCCCTGGTGTAAGGAGGGAATGTTGATGTGGTAATGTTCTGCACTCAGTCTGCAGGGGGGTGTCAGTGACTGTAACAAATGTGAGGTGGTGACATCAGTCCCTCAGATCCTAGCTGCTCCGCCCTGTGTAAGGTGAGGATATGGACGATCGTGTATTTTCAGGTTGGGGATATGGTGCCACACTACATGAATGAGATTCCACAGACCCTTCTGGTACTGAGCATATGAGGAGTTGTGCCTTTTTGCAGGAGTGTGAAGGGGATGACTATATTCATCTGTGAGTATGCGTGCAAAATATATCTGCACAAATCATCACTTTGGAGTGTGCATGATGTGCAGCCTGAGATGCCTCTGTGCAAGACAGTGTGTACTGTGCATGCATGTATGTGCACAGATGGACACAAGCACACCTGTGAGCATGTGGCTGAGGGGGAGCAAACGGCACTGGCATGCCCTCCTGTATGTCTCTGCCTTGCACTCCATGGGATGAGGGCTCAGGACAGGGGTTGTTCGAGGTCAGAGGGGCCAGTTCAGTCCACGAGGGGAAACCTGGAGCTGAAGGTCTTGGTTCCTTAGAGCCTGGTGTTAGGTTGTGGTGGGACACCAGTGAACTGTCTCTTCCCACTTGGGGGTGCTCTAGTCCAGTGTTTCTCAACCAGTTGTACGAGTACCCTTAGGGGTGCTTGAGAGAAGTCTGAGGGGGAGGGGTACGTCAACACAACTAAAATTTGGAGAAAACTGAATTTTTGTTTGAAGTTTTACAGTGCTTTATTATTTTTGTACTTTTTACACCCAAAAATTTCATCGCCTGCCTGGCTACAATTAAGTTGTTTAAACAAATGTAAAAGCGGTGAGGACTCCTGTGGCACCTTATAGATTAACTGAAGTGTCGGAGCATAAGCTTTCGTGGGCAAAGACCCACTTTGTCAGATGCATGTAGTGGAAATTTTCAGAGGCAGGTATAAATATGCAGGCCAGAATCAGGCTGGAGATGACGAGGTGGATCCAATCAGGGAGGACGAGGCCCACTTCTTGTAGCTGACCTGGAGGTGTGAATTCCAAGAGAGGAGAAGCTGCTTTTGTAGTTAGCGAGCCATTCACAGTCTTTGTTTAATGCTGAGTTGATTGTGTCAAACTTGAAGATGAACTGTAGCTCAGCAGTTTCTCTTTGAAGTCTGGTCCTGAAGTTTTTTTGCTGCAGGATGGCTACCTTTAGATCTGCACTTGTGTGTCCAGGGAGATTGAAATGTTCTCCTACAGGTTTTTGTATGTTGCCATTCCTAATATCTGATTTGTGTCCATTGATTCTTTTACGTAGGGACTGTCCAGTTTGGCCGATGTATATAGCATGCATCTGACCAAGTGGGTCTTTGCCCACAAAAGCTTATGCTCCAACACTTTGGTTAGTCTATAAGGTGCCACAGGACTCCTCGCCGTTTTTGCAGATTCAGACTAACATGGATACCCCTCCGATACTTAAACAAATGTGTTGCAATGGTAGAGAAAAATGTTGTGTGTCTGAAATCTGTAGGTACTAGGGGTACTTATAATTTTTTTTAAAAGGGGGATACTTACCTTTTTTTTGAAACGGAGGTACTTTATAAAAAAAAGTTGAGAAACACTGCTCTAGTCTTGGCAGCTTGGGCACATGGCGCCCCCTAAGGTCGGGCTGGCAACTGCCGGGGCAGAGAGATCTGGGCCGCGCTAGGACCCAGGAGAAGCGCCTCCCCGCCCGATACCCGAGCCGCGCTAGGACCCCGCGGAGCTCTGCCCCGCCGGCAGGGAAGAGCGGCAGCTTGGCCGCGCCGAGCAGTCGAATGGAGCCTGAGCTGGAATCCCGCGCAGGCCGCCGCCTCAGGTACAGGCCGCGGAGGGCTGGGCCTGCCCTGGGCCAACGGGCCTTGGGGGGGGCTTAAAGGGGCAACACCTCAGCTCTCGCCCTCGTGCTGCGAGCGGGCTGGCACGGCGGGGGGGGTTAAAGGGCCAGTATCGCCCCCCCCCCGACACACACGATGGAAGCCGCTAAAGAGCCGGCGTCCCTTCCCCCGCAGGGTGGGCCCCCAGAGGGAGCCGGTGGGGAGCGAGTCCCTGCCTGGCACGCTGCTGTGTTGGGCCGGGTTGCCCCTTGGCAGGGGGCCTGCCCCCCCCCCCCCCCCCCCCGCCAGGCGGCTCAGCCCCGCCCTGAGCTTGCGGCCGTAGGCGAAGCTCAGCGTCTTGGCCTCCCTGCTGCCCGCGCCAGCCCGGGGGCCAGGGCGCTGCTGCGGCGCCCCCTTAGTGCACTCAGCCCTCTCGGGGAGAGCCGGCCCTTGGAGAGCTGGGGGCCTGCAGCCGGGCAGCAGAGGGTGCCCAGCCTTCCCTCGCCCCCCGTGCGGGCCTGCAGCTGCAAGCGGCCGGAGCGATGTTGGACGGGAGCCGCAGCCCAGGGATTCTAACATTTCCTCTTCCCCAGCCCAGCTGAGCTGCTGGCCGCTCGGACCCGGGACCGCAAGGTTCCTCAGCGCTCGCACGGCCAGAAGGACTTCACCCCCGATGGCTCGCAAGAGCAGGCGGAAAGGCTGCGCCGGTGCCGGGAGGAACATTGGCAGCTCCTCGCGGAGGAGCGGGTGGAGCGGCTGTAAGTGCTTTCCTCTGGGTTTAGATCCTGTTCCTTAGGGGCAGCACTGCACATGAGGCTCCTGCTGGTTTCCAGGACAACGAGAGTGGCAAGAGGGCATTGGGGGGAAGTCCGCATGCTGATGATCTGTCAGTGCTGATTGTACAGTGGATTTCGCTGTTCGTTCAAGGTTCTCACAGGCATATGTGGCATCCTTGTAAGTTCTCAACATCTTCCCATTTTACACGTAGACGTAGCCTACACTGGCATGAATTTCCGAAACTGCTTAAAACGGAATAGTATTCCGTTTTAAGTTTTTCCGGAAAAGGAGCGTCTACATTGGCAGGCTGCTTTTCCGGAAAAGCCCTTTTCCGGAAAAGCGTCCGTGGCCAATGTAGACGCGCTTTTCCGGAAAAGAGCCCCGAGCGTCATTTTCGCGATCGGGGCTTTTTTCCGGAAAAGACTACTGGGCTGTCTACACTGGCCCTTTTCCGGAACAATGTTCCTAAATAAGGACTTATGCCCGAGCGGGAGCAGAATAGTTTTTCCGGAATAGCGGCTGATTTTGTACAGTAGAGCATCGTTGCTTTTCCAGAAATTCAAGGGCCAGTGTAGACAGCTCGCAGCTTATTCCGGAAAAGCGGCTGATTTTCCAGAATAAGTGGCCCAGTGTAGACACAGCCGTAGGGTAGTTGAGGCAGAGAGATGCCATGACTTATCCCTACACACACTGCAAACCCGTGACAGAACCCCCGGCTCCTGTCTCCAAGTCACTAAAAATGCGCTTTTACAACCACACTCCTCCTACCTGTCACTTGTTGCTCCCTTTCTGCAGGTTTAAATGCCCCCTACAAAAGCATGTGTTCTGTTCCGTGTGTTTGAGACTGCAGTGTAGAGTGACTTCAGGAGCTGCAGAGTGTTATAATGCATTTCTGGCAGGATGACTTTGAGCCTCAGGAAGTTTGCAACTTTCCCACAAGCTGATGGAGAGAACTAGCTTGAGGGGGAAAAGGAATGGTGGGCTGATGTCTATTGGCACTTTTTTTTTTTAAACACTTCTCAGGGGAAGTTTGGTGAAAGCTGAGTGGAAGCCACAAGAGGGCTTTGTGGAGCTGAAATCCCCTGCGGTAAGTGGCGCTGCTGTATTAGCTTGACACTGACGCCTCCTGCTGGCAAGTGCAGATTGTCTGTCTGTCTGATATTTAATTCGTGTCCCAGTATTGGTGAAAGCTTGGCTCTGGGCAGGGGATGGCCCCAGCACATCACAGATCTATCCTTTTGTTCCCAGGGGAAGTTCTGGCACACTATGGGGTTCACAGAGCATGGCAAACAGTGCCTGCTACCAGAGGAAGCCCTCTATCTACTGGAATGCGTGAGTAGGATGTCCAGCTTGGGGAGAGTGGATTATTTTTGAATAACACCATTGTAGGAACAACAGTAGCTAGTAAAGGAAAGAGAGCATTAGGGAAGCTGTAGTGGATCCTTCATTCTTTTCAATGGTTCAAAAACCTCCACTTGTTTATGCTCTTCAGGACACAGTCTGGCACATGATGGTCTTTATTACAGTCTGAATCTTCAAGAAGCCCAATTCCTGAGAGTTTGTCTGTAGGTGATGAGACACAAAACCTTTCAGCTCTATACTACTAGTTCAAATAATGCCCTGAAGTAGCTGCCGTTCATGCTCTGGTGCAACAATTCTTTCATTTGTAGGGTTCTTGCCTGCAGTACAAGGAAATAAATGACTGTGTGAAATGTACAGAGCATTCCCTTGCTTTAGGGATTTTAAAAAATATATACAAATATTAACCGTGTAACTGATCAAAATTCTATCAATTACACAGTTAACTGTGGGGCTGCCAGCCCATGTTCTGGTGGGCCTAGCTGGCTTGGGGCAGTCTCGCCCATGGCTTGCTGTGGGCAGAGGACTGCTTTGGCAAGGCTGGGCACTGGTTAACTGTTTACTGGTAACTTGTTAACCAGTTACCAGTCTACATTCCTACCTTGCTTAAGTAGGGCCCAGTACTTTATTTGTAGAACAAAATCATATATTTATGTCCTGGTCCATAATCCTTTATGTGGTTTTGGAACAAAATGTAGCTTTTATTAAATATATAGAGGATATGGTGTTAGCACCATATCAGTCTCTTCATGGGATGTAGCTGAAGTGTATTGGTGTGTGAGAGGCATATACATATGCAGTACCTGCTCTGTGAATAAATGCTTGGTACCCCTCACTAGCATATATTGCCCAAAAGGAAGTCAAAGGAGTGAAGAGACCAATTCCTTTTGGATCCTTTTCTTTTGCCTAAAAAAGTCTCCTCCCTGAGGTTCTCAGGGAAGGCTGGACTGGCATTCTCTGATTTTTGAGGGGCTTGGCTCTTGCTATTGAGAAATTGCATCAGTCCAAAAGCTGTTCAAGTCTAAAGATACACTTGTTTTGATAAACTATTGGATGGAGGACGGCAGATGGTTTGTCTCACTTGGTGATTTCAAGGACTTTTCTCCTTTGCATGTGTGGTTTGCCAAGGGCTAGAGATCATATGAAAACGAAATTGTGCAGGTGGCAGCTAGGCACACAATCATTTAGGTTCTAGAGGCAGAAATGACCTGGGAGATGCATCTATCCCATCCCACAGGGTAGGCATATTTCCAAGGACTTAGTACTTGGTATTTTGTGGGCAAACAAATCAAGGTGAGAGATGTTTAGCTTAAAATTAGCTCCTGAGCAGGCCCCTAGATTGGAGAAACTAAGGCTGAGAGAAGCTGAGTGCCCATAGCCACCCTTAAGGTAACTGAGGATTGTGGATGCTCAGCAGAACTCAGGAGCTAGCCCAGGTTATTGCCAATTACTTTTTGACTACACAGCAATGTGTGGGCTTGCACAGGAAGGCCCGTGTTTTGCTGCAGCGCTGATCAAGGCTATCTCTGCTCCATTAGACCCAATATAGTGGGCAGGTGCCACTGTGCAGCTGGGAATAAATCAGTATCTCAGACTTATAGGAGAGAAGTTACATTGAAATAAGGGGATACTTAAGAAGCACCAAGCTGGAACTTGAGGCAAAAGCAGCTGGATGCTGGGACCAGCTGGTGAGATAAGGAGGGAATGGGTGTGGACTCTCGTTTCCTACAGCCTGGGGTTCGTAAACCCAATCTTTTGTTTTTCAGGGCTCTATTCAGCTCTTTTACAGAGATCTGCCCTTGTCCATACAAGAAGCCTATGAGATCCTGCTGTCCCAAGGGACAGTGAGCCTGCTGCAGTACCAGGTGTGCACAAAGGATTTGACACCAGTGGTGATTACTGCAGGGAGTAAGAGGTGGATACAACCCACCCATTCAGATGGTGGGAGAGGGGGGATGTCTGTAATTTAGGAAGGGAGTGGAATTTAGTTGATGCCTCTTGTCCACTGGTTTTCCTACTTCAGCTAAGCAATTGTCTCCTTTATTACCTTCTGGCTCTGGTTCTCTTCTGTCCCCTGGGATCTCTCCTATTTTAGGGTTCCATAGAATTTACCAAGTGGCATATACTCCCCCACCCCCAGGCCAATCAAGGCCTGGGGGCAGGGAAGGATGCAAAGTTTTCTTCTGTCCTGCCAGGAGTGCGTGGCACTTCTAAGTGCTGCTTGCTCCTCCCGCCCCCACGCAAATTGGAGCTTGGGGGCGGGGGAGCGTGCAAAGGATCCTCCCGCCCTGCCAGGAGCTTGCGGAGCTTCAAATCCGCATGCTCCTGGCAGGATGGAGGAAACTTTGGGTTTTTGTGTGCTTTCTCCCCCGCCCCCCCGGTCCTAATTGGCTTGGGGGAGGGGGAGTGGCAGGGCCTCCGCGGGCTGGATCAACCTGCTTGGTAGGCTGGACCTAGCCCATGGAGGCCCTTTTGCCCACCCCTGTGCTAGAGGCACTGAGGACAGGGTAAATCAAAGCAATCTCTTATTCTGCAGCAGATGCAAAACTTGACTCCTGCCTTCAAAAACCCCACTCCCCTTATGCCCAGAAAGAAAAGCAGAGTGGAACTGCCAAGGGCTATGTCTATTTTGCCTCTGCTGCTGGCTTTTGCCCATTGCTGGGAAAACACTAGCTACAGCAGCAGCACAGAGACCGGACTTCTGAAGTCCAGGATGCTGGAGGCAAACATAAAATGTCTGATCGTTCAGGTTTGTATTATGTACAGATTTAGCATGTATTTCACTAATCGAATAATGCAAATGCATTTTTGCATCAACTATTCGATTAGTCTATAGGGCGATGCTGCCCCTTTGAAATTCTGCCATGGCATTTCAAAGGGGGTAGCGCCATACAGAGCCTGGGATCAGCTGGGGACTCCTCAGCTGACCCCAGACTCCATGCTGCACTGCCACTTTGAAACACTGTAGCGAAGTTTCAAAGGGGCAGTGCCCCACAGCTGATCCTGGGCTTAGTGCCAGACAGAGCCTGGGGTCAGCTGGGAATTCCAGCTGACCCTAGGCTCCTGCAGCGCTGCCTCTTTGAAGTCCCCCCTCTCTCATCCCCCCTGCTTCCCCTCCCATTGCTGCCTCTATCTGATAGAGACAGCAAGGGCAGGAGAAGCGACTAGTCGACTATCCTGTCGACTAGTCCTTAACATCCCTAGTACAGATCGTATTAAGTCCCTTCTCTTTCCTTCAGGCTCATAGGTAATGAACATTCCACAACTGTATTTTGGGGGGCCAAGGAGGCATTTAATGCTTTTTGGGTGCTAAAGCAAGCTGCACATTTGTACCAGTCAGAGTCTCCATGTGGATGAGCACTCATGTAGCCATGCTGGCTCTCAAGCCAAGCAGAGTCCCAGCCAGGTTTGTGGGGTTTTGGCATCTAATGAACTTTTACTCATATAACCATTCATGTACTTTTTGTGGAGAAGAATGCTAGAGAACCAGGCACACACTGTGCTTAGCTGTCTTCGGTCTCTCACTCAGCTTGCCATATTATACCAAAGGAGAATTCTGATTTTATTTTTTTTTAAGGTGATCATTTAACATTCTTGGTTTTCTTTGCTCTCTTAAGGTGTTCAGCCATTTGAAGAGACTGGGCTACATTGTGCTGAGATTCTGCCCCAGGTACCTGGCTTTTCTTTTCCTTACCCCTTCCTGCTGCTGTCTTTCAGAAGCTAGGCCGGAATGCCCTGGGTGTAGGGCAGAGAAGAGGGGCTCTGCTCTATCGAGGTTCTTATTTGCTTGCTTCTTCAGTTTCCCTGCTTCAGCACATGAAACCTAGAAAACTTTTTGTAGGGGTCTGGAAATCTCTAGCTGTGATTCTTAGGGTACGTTTACACTGCACAGCTATTTCGAGATACAATAGCTACCCCACATCTACACAAGCCTCCCGTTTCTTCGAAATATTTTTCAAAATAACGGACGCTCTATTTCGCCATCCCAATAAACCTCGTTGCACGAGGGATAAGGGATGGCTTGAAATAGCACGTTATTTTTAAATTTGGTGCTGTTGACGCGCCAAATTTCAAAATAAGCTATTTCAGAATAGATTCGAGATAAGATACGCAATTTGTGTAGTACAAATTACAAATCTTATTTCAAGTTTAGGGTGCTGTGTAGATGCACCCTTAGTTGGCAGATGAAGTCGGAGTTGAGCCATGGTAAGCTGGAAGCCAATCATCCTCCTTCCCTCAAATTTATCCATTTCCTGACTTGAAACATTCGACAGCTGCTCAGCCTCAGGGAATGAGGACAGAGTGATGGGTTGGGAGCTTGGAGACCTGGATTCCATATCCAGCTCTGTCACTGACCTGCAGTGGCTGTAGACAAGTCATTTCACCTTCCTGTTCCTCTGTACATTTGTCTGTCTTGTCTGGTTAGACTAAAAGCTCTTTGGAGCAAGGATTGTCTCTTACTTTGTGTGTGTGTTCTGCACCTGGCACGATAGGGCCCAGATCTTGTTTGGAACCTGTAGGTGCTACCATAATACAAATAATAATAGTGAGCATATTATGAGGTGGCATTAACCATGATCTGCAGCACTTACGTTGTAAGCTCTCTGGAGGTTCTGTTTGTTTGTACAGTGTATAGCACTGTGGGGTCCTCATCTATAACTGCTAGTGCCCTAGGTGTTCCTGCAATACAAATAATAAATAAATAGCCACTGAGAACTGCCGGTGTCCTTCCCCTCCCCCCCAGTTTATTCCCTGTATAGAGGCGTCACTAATAAATCCCTGAGCTGATCTGAGGTTCTCCAGTCCATGTGAGCCTGTATGATTTTCCCCACATTACCGCTTGGATGCATTAACTTCATGTAAGCATCCCACGTTTGAGCGTTAAAGCGTGTGTCCTCCCAGCCTGTTGGCTCAGACAAAGCAGGGTCGCCTCTGACTGTACCTTGCACTCAGGCACTTCAAGGAGTATGCACCAAAAACAATACAATAGATTTTCTTATGGTCAGCTCTCAGGCTGACTGTGATGAGAAGTAGGTGCAGAGTAAAGAGACTGGAAAAGTGACTCTAGGGAGGGGAAATCCTTTCTGCTTCTCTAGTCTTCACAGCACTTTCCTTACCCAGTGAGAGGCGTTTGCTGTTCCAATAAAGCCAGTGTTTTTCTTTTGTGACGGTACATAGTACCAGCACCTCCAGACACAGTACCGGCACCTCCAGTCAGAGCTCAACAACTTTTTTCCCCTGGAGTACCAGCACCCCCCCCCCCCTTTTTTTTTAAACAAAAAAAAAAGCACTGATTAGATATATAGGAAAATGTAAGCACCATTCTAGCACTGCCCAACTCTCTCTCTCTGTCCCTTTTTCTGTTTGCCTCATTACAGTGTTGTTCCATCTCAGTACGAGAGGAAGCTGAACCTGGATAGTTACTGCAAGAGCACTGGAAAACGCCATCACAAAAGGAAGAGGAGCTCCAGCCCCCGGTAAAGGAAAGCAGACACATTATGGCAAGCCCGTAATAGATTAACTTCTTCCCCAGGTTCTGGGCCACTGCTAAAAATGTTGCTTACTGCCCGTTTCATCCAAGGGCAAGAAACGAACAGATTCCCACTCGCCTCAGCCTATTTGGTCCTTGCAAGCTATCTAGGGTGTTGGTGCTGAGTTTAGTAATCTGACCAAATGTCACTGTAAACAGCATTCAGGTGATCTGAGAGATCGGCGAACTCTCTGGTCAGCTGGCCAGGCCACAGTCAATTCACAAGGTATCTTTTACAATGAAAAGCCATCAGTGCATGCTTCCCCTCCCCACTCCCTTGCTTCCTTCAGTGTTGTCATAGCTAGAACCTTAGATCATATATAACGATGTCACTGCAACATCTCCTACTCCCGCACTCTCTTAAATTGTCTGAAGTAGCTGATGTGTCACTTCCACCCAAGCAGAGCAGGGGTCCTAGTGACCTTTTGCAATGTATCCCCCTTCTTACATCTACTCTTCACAAGAGGCTTAACTGAGCTACGGGGCAAATTGTCTGCTAGTCCTGTCTGCTGATGGTGGTGAGTTTGTGAGATCCTGAAATAGAAAGATATGAGAAACAAATTGCAAGAAACTCCTCTCTCTCCTTTTCACATCTAAAGAAGCAAGGCATTGTTAAAAGAGCTCCGAAAAAGGGCTGATCAGCAGCCACTAAAGAACAGAAGACTTTCGGTGTTAATTCTGATATGGTTCAGCTCTTTAGGGCAGAGACGTTTTTTGGTCTGAATTTGCAGTGCCTAGAACAATGGTGTTCTGGTCCATAGTGCCTCTGGGTGGCCATTATCACAATGCAAGTAATGAATAGTATGACATTATTTATAACATACTTAGCAGCAGGTGGCACCACAGACTTAGAAACAGGGAAGGGCAGGATAATCAGCCCAGTTCACTCCTCTTACAGAAATTTCTTTCCAAACATGCCAGTGCAGTAGTTATGATGACATTTTAAGGAAGACATAAGAGTTAAAACTGTGGACTAATGAACTAGCCTTTCATGTCTGGAGACCTGGGATCAAATCTTATGTAAGTAACAGATAATGCCAGGAGGATTTTGTATGTGTTTTTAAACCCCTCCATTCCATTGGTACATTTGTCAGTTCCTGCTTAGGAAAGACTCAGGGTAGGAGTAGGAGAGGTGGGGGCTGCCAGGCAGGCTTGCGGGCGTGGGCAGACCTGTGTGAGGAGGAGCCAAGACAAGAATAGCAGGGGTGCCCCAGGTCAGGTTTACAGGGCTGCATGGGATACTTGCACTGCATTTTCTGCTTCTGTGGTTATGCTTAGCCAGCACTATCCATCTCTCATTCTGATGAGCAAAATGCTGCACAGTGCTTCACATAAATAAAAACAAAAACCCAACAGTTCTAATAAGAGCCTGTTAATGCAGGTGTGCAGGTCCCTTCATGGGCTCCCAGTATTCTAGCTTTCTCCTCTCTCATGCTCAGGGAGCCCAATGTTCTTACTCATGTAGGGAGGCAAAATTTGCTGAAAGGACTTTGAGGGTGTAAAATTCTGAGTAGCCTCTTTTTCTGTTTTTAGGTTACAAGACAAGAAACAGAAGGTTTCTGGGAATCCTCTGGAAGCTCCAGGGACCCCAGAAAAGGCCAGCGAGAGCTGTGGGGATCCTAAGAAACCAGCCTCTGGGGAGAGCTGTTTGTCAGAGAAGTCAAAGGAGTCAGATCCTGCCAGCAGAGAGGGGCAGTCATCCCAAGTGGCCACTGATGCAGTACAACTCAGCAAGTCCCCCAGTCACTCACAAGCTAAAACTGGAGACCAGGCTGCTGGGAACAGCTGCAGTGGTACCCACCCATCCCGCTGGGACTTCACCAGAATTGCCTTCCCCAATATGGCTTCCGACTGCCCACATACTTTCCTCTCGCAGCCTGACGAGACACTGCTCCCCGAGAACGTAGCTGGGCGGGAAGCCGATGCTACCCGCTGGTGCAAGCTGGTCAACCAGAAGCGTGAGAAGTTGACACGGAAGGAGCAGGCGCAGCAGGAGAGGGAAAGTAGATACAAGAGCAGCGTCAATGCGGACAGGGAGGTGAGGCGCTGCTCCAATTGGCAGGAGTACAAGGCGCTTCTGAAGCAAAGAAGCCAGCACAGGGCAGGGAGGCGACCGTCGCACCTGTGGGACCAGCCTGTCACCCCATTGGTGAAGCCAGATCAGGTGGCTTCAGCAGGTACCTGATGTGGAAGAAAAGAACTTAACATGGCTCGGCCAATCAGTAACCCACATGGGGTATCGTGGCCCACTGTGAATATGCGGGTGGGTGGGACTGGTCACTATGGAGCAAGGGGAAGGAACAGAAAGGAGGGAAATGCATGTTGAATATCAGAACAAACATCCTCACTGTGAAAGGGAAGAGTTTCTTCTAGGAAGCAGTGGAGTATGGAATAGCCCTGCACTGAGCAGGGGAGAGACTAGATGCTACTTTCCATCTCTTGCTCTGTGACCTGTTAGGCTGTTTTCCAGGAGCAGGGCAGACCCTACTGGTACTGAGACTGTATTGCTCAGGGAAGTTATGGAGAGGGGACAAAGGAAGTAAAGATCTAGGAAGCAGCCCGAGGGGTGGGTGGTGCTGTCTTGACGAAGGAGGGTGGCTCAGACAGGAGGTGCAGGAGTGATCCAAGTCTATCTTGGGGTGGCTGTGAGTGTAGAGAAGACCTCACTCCAAAGTCTGAACCTTTCCTCTTTCTCCCACAAGCTGCTGTCCTCAAGCAGATCAGTGTGCTGCAGCCTTCCCACATCCTGGATGGAGCCTCCCGGTTAGTATTGAGCCAGTAAATTCTAAGGAACATGGGTCTAACTCAACAAAACCTCATTGTCCTTCCTTGTGGGGTGTGTAAGATGGTCTCCAGAATGGCTTCGGAACAGCCTAATGTACCTGGTGCATGGGAACACAAGGTATTTCCCTGCTCCTCCTGTGGGCTGCGTATATCCTTGCTGAGAGTTGGCATTTACATTCACTGTCATGCCATCACGCAGAGGCAGCAGCGGAGTCCAGCAGCAAATCAGTTATGTTCCAGGCTGATTATGGCTCGGGTGTTTAAGCTCTTGTTAGACTGCATGGGCAAAGTCCATTGTACTGCAGTGAACCTTTCATCCCTGCATTGAGGTCTTCTAATGTCCAGAGCGCCATCAGTGTACACATTGGAAGCATCCCAGTGACATCCCCGCTACAGGCTGTGGAGTTGAATGAGATTTTAAAAATCTAACCCCTAGACCTTCTTGCTCTGCTCCTGGCTGGGGGGAGTTTGGGCACGGTCTGTAGTACACAAACACTGCGTGCTAATAGTTTGCACTAGGGCTGTAATACAGATGGGTATCCAAGCAGTCTGCTTTGCGTATGGATCTACTGGGATACGCACTTCTGCTTGTGGTGCCTGTAGTAAGGATGTTAGATAATGTGTAAATGAATTATTATGTAGCCGTATCAAATTTTAGCATTTACACAACTATTCTATAGTTCCCGGCAGCGGGGCAGCAGCCAGTGCATGCCGGCCCCACTCCCAGGGAACCCCTGGCCACCCTGCGCTGCTGCCTCTCAGAGGCACCAACATGGGGTGGCAAGCAGAGCCAGTCCATGAGGAGAGCTAGTTTAAAAAACCCGGTCCTCGCACAGACAGGCTTCTGCCTGCCGCCCCATCGGACCCCCCCACGGACAGGGACTGCTGTTGCAGAGCAGTCTGTTTGTGGCGAGCCCGGGCTCTCCATGGACAGAAGCTGCTCCGTGCGGGCTCCCCTGCCCTCCCCATCCCACATTGCCTTCTCTGATGGAGGCAGCAGCGCATGGGGAGAGTGGGGGAGGCAGCTCCTTGGAGCTGGCAAGCGTGGAGAGCCAATTTAAAACCTGGTTCCTCTCATGCATATTGGCTCCTGCCTGCCCCCTCACCCTGCCCGCTGCTGCCTCGCTATCAGAGGCAGCAGTGCGGAGGGGCAGGTGGATCCAGTGCTCGTGGGGAGCTGGCTGAAGAACCCAGGCTTATTGGTTAATTGTGTAGTTGTCTACATGTTGACATCCCTAGTCTGTATTGTGGGGTACAGGGAGAGACAGTAGCATGCTGAGATGGGTCTGGAGTTGGCCCATTGGAGCACCATGCATCAGGAAGCATGGGGAAGCTCTGTGTGGTTCTATACTTCACATGGAACTGGTACTGGCTGGTTAAAGAGTGGCTCTGTAATAGGGTTTGATTCCAAGGGGTGGGGGGTGGGGGGCTTATATTTCAGAATGAGGCACTTATAGCTGGATCCAAGGCTTGCTGAAGTCGGTGGGAGTCAAGTTTTAACTTCAATGGATTTTGGGTCAGGCTCTTTCAGGACAACTCCAGAACTAGCTGTTTTGCCTAAGAAGGATGGTTCTGGGAAGCAAAGGAAGTACGGTTTTAAAAGGCCAAAGGTAGACTGACTTAAAAGGCTTAGTCTCACTCCTTGTTCTGATGCATCTGCAGCCTGGGAGGTGTCAGAATCCCATGACGTGTCATGTCAAGCATTTTTATATCCTACCATACAGACTGCAGGAGGATATGGCGGGCATGAAGATAGACTTCAGTGTGTATCAAGCAGATGCAGTTGCCAACTTCAAGAAGAATGACCCTGGGAAGCCGTATGCCAGGATGTGTGCGCGGAGGTACTGATCATGTATCTTGACTGTTTTTATGAGTGTTTCTGTGTGCGCTCATTTGAAGTGCCCTGTATTGGTGCTACGGAAATTGAGCCCTTGTGCAAAATTTCTGACCACAAAGTCTTCTGTATTTGCTGGCTTATCAGGCAGCCTTAATTTAAGATGAGTCTGCCACAATTTTCCCATTCTCTCCTCTCACATGCCCGCGCTTCATTGGAATCTGTAGTCTGGTCTCCTCTCGCCCTAGGCTCAGACTTTGGGTTGTCCTCCTATTGCCGCTAACAGGTGCTTGCGGTATTAATAATAATAATCAGGGCTCGACAAATAATGCAATCTACTCGCCAATGGCGAGTAGATTGCAACCTGGAAGAGCCGGGTTCAGGCGATCTGTGCATGTGCAGAATGATCTGTGCATGTGCAGATTGCCGGACAGCGCGGTTTGGTGAGCCCTGATAATAATTAATTAATTAAATTTGTATTACCATAGCACGTAGGAATTTTGGTCATGGCTCAGGTTACATTGTGCTAGGCACTGTACACACAGAAAAGAAAAAAACAGAAAAATATTCTTTTTGCTGCTTGGTGGGTGTCTCTGATGGCCATGCAACACTCACCAAGGTGACTATGTAAATATTCCTATGGTTTGAGACAGGCTTTCTTCCTTTTGCAGGTTTGATGAGCCGATCCCATCCCTGCGGGTAATGAAGCGGCTTGCCTATCAGAGCGAGGACGTCCCGGTTGTCTTTGCATTGGTGGACAATGGAGAAATTGCTTTTTACTCCTTCAAAGAATTCAAGCTGCCTGTTGATACTTATTAATGAAGTTAACATCCCTTGAAGAAATGGCTTTGGGGCAGAGGGCGAGGGGCTTTATTCAAGACTTGATTTCTTACATCAGATTGAATCTCTGATAATCTGTCTGCGTGCAAGAGGGAAACCACCTTATCCACTGCTACAGGCCTCAGCCAGCTAGGAGCTGGTTCATTTATAAATTCAAGATACATTTCAAGCAAGCAGGCATGATGTCTTATGCATTATCTGGACACCTCCTGGCTGGAGCGTGCACCGCTTTGTTCTTTAAGCCATTGGTTCTTCAGTTGTTATCATCCTGGGGGTCATTTCCACATGGACTTTTCTCTGTCCTTGTAGGCCTTTAGAACAAACTTCACGTGTTGCATTCTGAACAACTGGGCTAGGCCAGTCTGAATATAACACAGGAATGGTTTTAGAACCTCTGTTGTAGATCAGTCAGACTCCTAAGCTAATCAGGTCAGTAACAATCGAGCAAGCCTCTATTACTCAACTGCACCAACACCCAGCTAATAAAATACTTCACAAAATATTGGTGCAATAGAAGTAAAGGTGCTGCAACAGAATGCTGCTACAGGAATGATAATGCCAGCAGGAGCTAATAGTCCTGGACAAATGTTCTCTGCCAGTGATCCTCAATCTCCTAGAGCTGCCCTGTGAGCCTGTGGAGTTGCAGAGAGCCAGGAGGCCACTGCAGAGGAACATGCTAACATTGTATTATGATGTTTGTGCTGAGAGGTGTCATCGTGGCATGGCATCATCTTCAATTAAAACTACAGCCCTCAGCCTCAAGACATCTCATCGTCACAATAGCGTGGCTCCGTTGCCAGTTGACACCTTTTCTTTTAGATGCAGGTATATATTTCTCTATTGCAAGTGAGAGGAGCTTTGATAAAACCTGCAAATTCCCCATAAACCAGGCAGAGGATCACTGTCCATTACCATTACAGTATCAACCAATTGCCTTCCAGCCTTTGTCAGTGTGGAAACCCTCCAACTGACCCTCCTGATACAAAACTTGCTTTAACTTCTATGCAAAAAAAGGCCAGTGAGACCAGTTTCAGAAAGACCCGGTCTGGGGCTAAAATGACTCCTAACACTGCTAGGCTCAGAGTGCGGTTTTCTCCAGGAGTGCTACAGCAAATGTTTTAAATGCATTTTATTTGATACAGAACGTTTTGGATGAAGGTGTTTTGAGTTGACGTCTAAAAGCAATAAAGCCTTTTCCAACAATGCAAGCCCCTGAGCATTGGTATTTTTTTACTAGTGCATCTGAGAAAATTGACCAGTAGGGGGTTTGTCCTGCAAGAGGGCAGCATTTGGAACGGAGCTGTCACTGAATGCAGTCATACAGAGCCTGAGGCCATGCACAGTGTTGCTGGCAGTGGCACATCTTCCTTGTGTACTGTCCAATGTGCCACAGTGCAACGGCAGTGGCGCTTGCCCTGATTGCTTTGTGTATCCCTGCGATCGGTTGACATGCTGGCCCAAATCATCAGCTGCTGGCCCAAATCATCATTAGGTGAGCATAGCTGTACTGTCTTCAGTAGAGAAAATGTTTGTTTGCATCTGCTGAGATTCTGGACCTTCTTGGTCTCCTGTACTCCCCATGCACCTTCCTAACCACTAGAAGGATATAAGGGTGCCTTTGTCCTGTGCCTGTTTGAATTTTGAAGGTCTGGACATGGTTGGTGGCAGCTCCGTTTGTCTTACTCATAGGGATATAAACTATTTTAAAAAACTGGTTAAACACACTTTAACCATGGAGTGACTGGGTTGGGCAGGGGACTGCTCCAGCCTACCTGGGCTGTCGGTTAACCAGTTACCGGTAAGCATTACCCAGTAAAGTTATCCCTTTTCATCCCTACTTACTCAGCATTTGTGCATGTTTCAGGTATCAGGAGCTCCAGTGATTTCCCTGTTCTCAGATAAAGCAAGAAGAGCTCCAAATTTGTCCTTGGAGTTAGGCAGACCCAACCTCTGTGGACTTCAGTCAAAGTTGCACTGTCTTACTCCAAGGCAAAATTTTGTGGACTCCAGAAGAGTTCTAGGATGAGTTTCCCTGAGGAAGACAAGACTGTGATTCAGCACAAAATAATTACAATGTAATAACCACTTTGGGGAGGATTGAGAAACTGTAGCAGAATTGCTCACCTGCTTTGGATGCCTGTACCAGAACTGGAGCACAATCCAGACTCCGCCTGCCCGTGCCACTGAACAATCTGACAACACAGCAAGAGTCTAGAAAGGGGCATATTAATTAAAGCCCCATTTGAAATAGAACTGAAAAGTTGCCATGTTTTGGAAGTTGTCCCATAGGATCAATGCCTATTGCAGCATTATACTTCTTTTATGTTGCAATGGTATGACAGGGCAGTGGACTGCCGTTCTGCAGCAGTGTGGTACAGAGCATGTATTTTGGACCAGCTAATGTCCCCTCACATTAGGACAGGTGTGGGGAACCTCAAACCCGGGGGCTGCATGCTGCCCCTGCTCCCCCAGGCTCTGGTGTATGAGGGGAATGTGGGGCGCATCTTTCTCATTCTCAGTCAGGGGCCACTTGGCCGTGAGTATCTTTTTCTTTTTGCTTCTCACTTGTGTGTGGCCTCCGACTGATTTTTTTCTGTGGGTCAGCGGCCCCCAACCCAAAAAAGGTTCCCCACCCCTGCATTAGGAACTGCGTTCTCTTCAGGAAAATTGTGATGAAACCACATATCCTGGTGCTTCTAGCCATGTGATCTTTCCGAGAGCAACGAGGGACACAATCTAGGCTAGTGAGTGGGCTATACAAGTGACCCTGCTTCATCTCACTGTGCTGCAAGATTGTCATAACCAAGATGGTCTCCTGAGCTAGGCTAGTTTTGCTAACTGCACTTGCATACCTAGAAATTGCAGGGTATGCTGATTGAACCATATCAGTGCTTTGACCTCACTTCATGTACCTTTGCTTTAAGTGCATGTCATTTTTGTAATACAGGTAGGAAAAAAGCCTATGCAGATGAAAACTAGCAAATTCTGGCAACCTAGTGCGTGAGTCACACACAGAACTCTAATGGACCATGTGTGGCCCTTGGGAAACAGGTAATCCGCCACCGGCCTAGAGCGTGTGTAACTTTCTCTATACACATTGGCTGTGTCTACACTGGCATGAATTTCCGGAAATGCTTAGAATAGTTTTCGTTATAAGTATTTCCGGAAAAAGAGCGTCTACATTGGCAGGCTGCTTTTCTGGAAAAGCCCTTTTTTCGGAAAAGCATCTGTGGCCAGTGTAAACGCGCTTTTCCGGAAAAGAGCCCCGATCGTCATTTTCACGATCGGGGCTTTTTTCCGGAAAAGACTACTGGGCTGTCTACACAGGCCCTTTTCCGGAACACTGTTCCAGAATAAGGACTTATGCCCGAGCAGGAGCAGCGTAGCTTTTCCGGAATAGCAGCTGATTTTGTACAGTAGAGCATCGTTGCTTTTCTGGAAATTCAAGGGCCAGTGTAGACAGCTTGCAGCTTATTCCGGAAAAGCTCAAGTAGGAATAAGAAATCCTCCGGAAAAGGCTTTATTTTCTGGAGAATAACGTCTAGACTGGTGCTTTTCTCCGGCTTTTCCCCAAGCCGGAAAAAAGCGGCAGCCATGTTAATGCAAATGCCGTGGGGGATATTTAAATCCCCCTCGGATTTGCCTATTCCAACGTGCTACATTAGCATCCCTTTTCTGGAAAGGGGTGCCAATGTAGACACAGCCATTTTTTTTTAAGTAAATGCTAGGTGGGGTAATTTTCCTGTTTCTAGCTTCAGTCTTCATGCTAACATATCAGTCCTCATACTACAGGAGCTGTCTGTAAAAAAAACAAACAAAAAACAAAAAACAACACACCACACACACGCACAAGGTGAAAAGGACCAAATCTGTAGAGGAATGTAGCATTCAGCTCCATCATTCTATGGATGCTACATTTCTAAGTCCCTTTTCTTTCTTTTGCCTTGTTTAGCTCTCCTCTGTGGCCTACCAGTACCTTCAGGTCTGACTCATCACAGGCATAATTATAAATCATTACATAATCATTAGCCAATCGCTTTGTCCATCTCTGAACAATCATCTTTTATGCAGGAATAAATATGAACATATACTTCATTATGAGGTGGAGGTTTGCACCTGTATGCCCCATGAATTGACTGTCCCTGTGAAAGGAAGGAGTAACCTGTTAAGGGATGCTGTTAAAACCCCCTTTTGTCTGACCATGTACTCCCTCCACAAGTAACACTTGAGAGGACTGTTACAAAGATAAAAACTGCAGTCAGAACACTGCAAAACATCTTCGTAACAGGAGCTTCAGGGGCTAGTTTGTTACAGGAAACAACAACAAATGGTCTGGTAGAATTTTACAGACTAACAAAACAAGTAGATGGTGGTATGAGCTGTGTGTGCCCTGTGTTTTTGTTTCCTGTAACAAACTAGCTCCTGAAGCTCCTGTTACGAAGATGTTTTGCAGTGTTCTGACTGCAGTTGATAGCCCCTTGTGTGTACATCCCCTTTTCAGTCTCCTTGGTATACTCAGCTTCCCTTGTGGTTTTTGTGGGTAAGACCAGGGTGAAAGATTTTTTTATTATTATTTTAATAGAAAGATGTGCCTGGGAAAGCAGGAAGGCTGGTGGGAGGGCTGTTAAGTTGTGAGAAACCACCTTGAGTTCAATTTTGGAGACTCGCCAGATTTACCTTTCCCCTCTCTCGCAAATGGGGCTAGCACCGTGCAGTTAGGGCCGAGCTGTCCTCGTGCTTTAGGGCCTACCTCGGATCTCACCCCGGTGCGAATTAGGAGTAGCCCCGTTTACACTAAGGCAGTTACACTGGAGAGGGATCAGGGGCGGCCCCTGGACGCTGGGCTTTCCCGGGTCTGGGCGGGGTGGAGCCTAGTGTATCCGCTTATGGGAACCGAGCGAAGCTGCCCGTCCGGCAGGTTAATCGAGGTACGGTGGTGGGGGGCGGGGGGGGTCTACTACTCATGAATATTAATGACCTCAACACTCAGTTACGCAGACCGCTCCATTTGAAGAGGGCGGCTGCGCTGGGGCCTCATTCACGAGCAGGGCTTGCCGCCCCCTGATTGGCTGGGCAGAGGAAGGGGGCCGTGTGAATTATTCATAAGCACGTGGGGGCGCGTGGGCGGGGCCCGAACTCAGCGGCAGGCCCACGCCCTGCGATTTGCATATCCGGCGAGCCCCGCCCCTCCCGGAGGTATCCGGGAAGGCGAGGAGGCGGCGGCTGCGCTCGCGGAGGAGCCCGTGGCCCAGGAGCCGGCTGCAGGGGACACCACGGCCCGCGGCCTCCTCCGGGCCCAGGCAGCGCGCTCAGGTGGGTGCCGGGCCGGCGGCGGGAAGCGGCCGGGGGCTTAGGGCCTGGCGCCCCCCCCCCCCCCCCCCCCCGCGGGCCTCACCTGCCCTTCCGCGGAGCCGCCCCGGGCCTGCGAGCCGGGCTCCGCCCCGCGACCGGCTGTGGGGGGCCGGGGCTCGCCGCGAGGGGAAGCCCTGGGCGCTCACCTGGGCCTGCCGCGCCTCTGGCTGGGCGGGGCGGTGTCCCGAGGGCGGAAATTCCCCCCTCGCCTGGGCCGGGCCGGCGGCTTCAGCCCCGCTGCGAGTCCCCGCTCCGGGCACGGAGCTTCGTGCCCAGCTCGGCTGCTCCGGAGCGCCCGCTTGTGCCCGCGAGTATCTGGGGCCGGTGCGGGGGGAGCTGGCTTAAAAGCAGCTTCTCTGTGTGCTGCGGCCCGGGGGGTGCTGCCGGAGCCGCCTCTGCCCGGGACACGGCACACAGCGGCCGCTGGACTGGGTGGGAGCCAGCACGGAGCAGTCCTGGTTCACGCTGGCTCTGAGCGGTTCTGCAGATCACCTCCCCTTAGTGACTAATCAGGTAGTCGATACAAATTGTAGTGACATGGGCAGTTGAAGGCAGGGCAGGGAGAGGAAAGCCTCCTGCCCCTTCCATGTCCCCCACCGGGAGACAGGGTGGTATGCTGTGCAGTGCTCCCCACTTCCAGCTGAGGAGAGGGGAGCAGGTGGACATGTGCTTGACCTGGCCTCCTTTACATTCCCTTGACATACCACCAGCCTGGCCTCTCCAGCTCCAGAGCACCAGGGGAGGGAGGAAGTTGGCTTGGTGTGGCCTCTCCAGCCCCCAAGCACTGGGGCAGAGAGATGAGAATGGCTTGGCTAGCCTCTCCTGCCCCATCCCTCCCCTCCCCCCCAGCACTAGGGGAGGGAGGAGAGTATGCAACTCTGCTGCCTCTCCAGCCCTGGAGCACCAGCAGGGCATGCTCAGTGGGCAGCAATACTCCACCCCCAGAGTGCCTATATTAGGCTTTTTAGGGACAGAGTGTGGGAGGGCTACGCCTTACATACCTGACTCCCATGTGTCTCAACTACACAATTAGCCAAATACCTGCTCCTTAACTTCCTTAGCCCCAATAAGCCAGGCACACCGAAAGGGCTAGGTTCACTTGCATCATCTGCACAAGGAAATGCCTTGTTGCATGTTTTAGAGGTGTCCTCTGGCCTGCCAGCCAACAGTGGAAGCAGATCCCAGAGGCCTGGGGTTTTACCCCATTGAATACCTTACCTCTGCTCTCCCCTCCCCCATAGCGCCAATCTGGATTGTTACAGCCAGCCAGCCTCAAACACAGAGAATAATACTTGGGCTTCTGAGGCAGGCAGTCAAGATCCAAATGAAATAGTCGCATATATTGTCAAGATTAAGACCAGCTGTAAGAATATGGAGTCTGAGAGTAGGCATAGCTGCCAGATCAGGATGACGCTTAAACTGTTCATGCATTGTGTTTCAGTGAAAACCTGGATACTTTGAAGTCTGAGCACATTCTGCAGTTCTCTTGTATCTTAGCACCATTAGTGCTATAATCTAGCCAGAGATGTGAGAGTGAATTAGGCAAATAATTATTTTTGTTGCTGCATTTCCCCATGACAACAGGGTGCCCAAGTGGCACCCCTAGGTTGTCCCCATCTCTCTCTCTCTCTCTCTCTCTTCCCCCCCCCCCCCCTCTCTCTCTGTGTTTCACTGCCATGCTGGAGTGAAGAGCTTGTCTATACTGCAATTAGATAACATTCATGGCTGGCCCCTGTCAGACTTGGATTTGGGCTAAGGGGCTGTTTAATGGCTGTGTAGACATTTGGCCAGACAAACCCTCCCACCTCACATTTGGCCAGACAAACCCTCCCACCTCACAAAGTGGTAGAACCTAAGTCTCTGCACTGCTGTTAGCCCCTATCCTGAGTCACCTGGCATAAGCTAGTTGTAGGTTTTTAACTGCAGTGTGTATATACCCTAGGCCAGTCAGTGTTGGCCAACCAAGAATAGTGAGTGAGTGGCCCTCCTTCATTCAGGCAATTTGTGGCACTCCAAAAGTGCTGGGAGGGAGGGAGTGGGCAGAGCAGAAACTGTGTAGCTCTGGTGCCCCAGTGCACGAGAGGTGGGGCAGATGGGAGCCTTGGGTCTATGAACTGCAGATTGCTCACCACTGTCCTAGGCTTTGTCTACGCTACAAAGGTTTTAGCAATACTGCCATATTGACACAACTGTGTTGCTATTTGGGCAGTGTAGCTGCTGTTCATCTGCTCTTTTGCCAACAAAATATTTCCTCCTGACCATCCCCCACGAGCTGTTCACGCTGGCACTTGCCATGACAAAACTTTTGTCTTTCGTGGGGGGGGGTTTGTCAGTTGCCAGTGTAGGTATAGACCTAGATTCCTAGCTTCTTCCTGCAGCCTCATGGTCCTGGAGGTGGAGTCCTGCAATGCATAATATCTTGTGGCTGGCCCCACCTTGCCACAGCCTGTGATCTTGGGGTAGATTATGTCACTGCTGCCTGTGGTAGAAATGCTCTCAGAATTGACACCCTAGGTGGTTGCTTATTCAACCTATGTCTGAAGCGCTCTCTGGATAGTGTTTAAGGCAGGATGCTTTTCAGAGTACTGGACTACCAACATCTTCTGTTAAGAGATGTTTTAGATTTTTGACCCCAACAAGCTTAATTTACTGCATTTCCTCTTCAATAGATATGTAAGAATGACTGCAAGCTTGTCTCCCTGTGGAGTGTCTCCCTTGCATCAGTGTGAAACCTCTCTGCTTTTCTGTCTAGCTTCCCTAGTTTAATTTTTGATGGATTACAGAATGATTCATGGGTAATATTTCCCTGATGCATAAATATTAATACAGGTGGGGTCTCCCTGGTCCAGCTCTGTTGGGACCTGACTGGTAGTTTTCTTGACCAGGGGAGGGTGGAGAGGGGTTCCAGCCTCTCCATTGAGCTCCTCTCCTCAGCTACCTGGCTCCAATGCCCTCGGACTGCTGGCTGTGGCAGCCCCATGAGCTCCAGCGGTGTCCCTGCGGGCATTTGCAACCCCAATAGCTGTGGGCTCTGCAGCCCTCCCCCTTTCCTGGCCCCACAGACTCTAGGGTCCCACTGTGAGCTCTGCCACTCCCCCTCCCCCACAAGCTCTGGTGCCCCTGCTGACTTCCCAGCTTGGCTGACTGGGGGTTCTGGTACCCTGTGGGCTCTGCAGCCCTGCTGGCCAGCCGCAAGCAATCCCTGTTCTGGGACTCTCTAGTTCAGCAACATCCTTCTGGACCATTGATGTTGCCGGACCAGAGTCCCGGACCACAGAGGTTCAACCTGTATTAGTTTTGCTCGTGGGATTAGATCCAGTATAGCCATCTGTTCACTTAGTTTTTTCCTTCCAGGGACTGATGTTCTGAAGTGTCATTGCTGGCATTCATTCTGTTTTGTAAGTCTTTACCCTTGTTACCTAAGATCTGCACTGTGAATAAATAAAAATGGTAAATAACTACCCCTTCTTTATCCTTAGGGGTGCTTGGTTAGTGAGCGTGTGTTTAATCCCTGCTTATAAAGGCGGAGTATGGAATGTGTTCAGTTAATTTTTTTCCTAACTTGCAGTAAGGTTTGTGACAGCTTTTGGAATGCATTTGATGTGCTGTACGGCAGGTGCCCTCCGTCAGCCATTTGGTAGTACAACGGGAATCTATATTCCCGAGTTCTGTGCCACTGACTTCGTGTGTGAGATGGAACAAGAGTCACGTAACCACTCTGCTTCCTGTTGCCCATCTGAACTGGGATAATATTTCACTTGTGTGATGTGGCTTACGCCTGGTCTGTACATAAAACTTACATCAGTGCCACTACTAAGGATGTGAAGGACCAGTCAATTAGTCAATAAGCAAATACTTATCAGATAGTCAACTAGTTTCTTCTCCCCCTCCCCCCCATGCTTCTGTAAGGGGGGGGGGGGGAAGAGGAAGGGACCCTGGGCTCCACGCGGCACTGCTGCTTTGAAATGGCCACCTGCAGCTTGAGGCCAGCTGGGGTGTCCCAGGCTGCACACTCATTGGATCAGCTGGGGACTCCCCCACTGACCCGGGCTGCATGCGGTGCTACCACTTTGAAATGTTGCAGGGAGCCCAGCGTCAGGCTTCCTGTGGCATTTCAAAGAAGCAGTGCCATGTGGACCCTGGGATCAGTGGGGAGTTCCCAGCTGATCCCGGGTTCCACATGGCGCTTTCGCCTCTAGGGCAGTTGCTACACTTCAAAGGCAGAATTGCTCTATCGGCTAATTGAATAGCTGATGCATTTTACATCAACTATGATTAGTCAATTAATCGATATTTAACATCCTTAGCCAGTACATGGCTTGGCAATGTGAAAAATCCACCCGAGCACCATAGCTATGCTGAGCTAGCCCCTTGTGTAGACACAGCTAGCTCAAGGGAAGAAAGCTTCCATCAACTGTGCTACCGTGAAGTGGAATTCTTGTAGTGACAGGAAAAATTCTTTCAGTTGCTTGGTGTAGTCTGTGTCTGTATTATGGAGTTTTGCTTGGTGTAGTCTGTGTCTGTATTATGGAGTTACAGCAGACAGTGCTGTAGCATTGTAGTGTAGACATGGCCATAATGTTTGTAAAGCAGTTAACCATAAAGTGTGCTTCAGAGACTATTAATGTAACTAGCGTAGAGCCCTTAAACTAAATGTCTTAAATTCTATTTCTGAAGTAGATAACAGTACAAAGAGCTTTGTGTCATAGGCGTATGGGGTGTGATAAAGGGGGAGAATTGGAGTGCAATAACTGAAATCACTTGAATTGTAACCCAGCTACTTCATTGACAATCTTACCCTCTGAAGGTGTCAGCTGTGTTTTCGAAAGTAAATTGAAAGAACGTGACAGATTTTTTTTTTTCAATCATGGTAAACCTCATTTTACGAGGAATAATGCCTTTTTTTAAAGTACTTTTTCAAAAAAAAAAGCACTATTGAATGCAAACTGTGCTTTTCAAAAGAGCATCTAGACTTCCGAAAAAACTGCTTGTAGTCTAGATGCTGTCTTTCAAAAGGTTTTTTTTTTTTTTTTTTTTTTTTGAAAGAGGCTTGTTGTCTAGAGACATAGCCTGAGTGACCAACTGAGAATGCTTCTGTCAATGGGAATGCTATGGATGACCGAGCCCAGATGAGGCTAGGTGCCAGAGACAGGATATTTCGTAAAGTGCCTTGGGCTGTCTAACTTCTTGCTTCTGGAGATCAGGATGAACACAGCTGACCTTTCACTCTCCAATGACATCTTTATGGAGGTCAGCTTTTCCTCTCCCTATAAAAGACTACAGATGGTGTTTCCCACCTTCCTACATCTTACGCATCATGGTTCCTAGAAACAATGTTGCCGAAGGGGAGTAAAGATGGGCTATATGTGCAGTAACTTTTTCCTTATCCTGTTCAGAGTGCCCGGGTATTATGGTATAGGCTTTCTAGACATACCTAGATTGAATTATGTACTATGTTCTAGCACTGATGTCACACTCCCACTCCCATCTCTGTATCCATTTTCTTCTTTTCTGCTCAGCATTTGAGGAAGTAAGTTGTAGCTCACCAGAGATTATACCTTAATAAAAATAATAATAATAATAAATGGCATTTGTTAGTCTTTAAGATGTCACCAGATTCCTTGTAAATATTCTGCAAAAACAAGATTCCTTCAGCTATGCTGTACACAGTATTATAGCCGTGTTGGTTCCAGGGTATTAGACAAGATGGGTGACACAACTTTTATTGGACCAACTTCTTTTGGTGCGAGAGATGCACTTTCCATGTTACGCAGAGCTCTTCAGGTTTGGGAATGACAGGTGGACCAGATTGTTTAGCATAAGTTAACACATTTCAAGGAACCATTCAAAGTGACATGGCTTATTAACATCTTTCCAGTCATAAGAGGGAAATGGGGAAGGAAAAAGGCTGAGGGGGGCATTAAATATGTTACAGATTTTTGTAATAGCCATAAATCCAGTGCCTGATCAGTCCATAGCTTTGGCTAAATACTAAAAATTATGAATGCAAGCTCTTGGGTTCATCTTTTGAAAGTGTTGTACAGGTTTTCATTGAGGATTATGAGATCAGGTGTAGTGTGATTGCTTTGTGGAAAGTGTTCATCCACAAGTGACTTGGTGTTTGTCTTTTATCATTTTCTGAGTTCATTTGAGAGCATGATTGGCTGGCTTCCTCCACGGTGGTTGTTGGGGCATTTTGTGAATTGGATGATGTATGTGACATGTCATAGGTATGTGAACAAACCCCAGATCTTAAAAGGTGCAGTTGATCATTGTAGAGTGGCTATATGTCCGGAGGGTTTTGCATATGGTGTTCTGGCAGGCTCTGGTGTTGCATTGAATTTGTGTGTGAAGAGCTTGGCTCTGATGAGATTGAGAAGTGTTTGAAGGTCAGAAGAGGGGATTCTTCAGGAAAGATTTTTCAGGATTTTGCCCAAGTTGAATGTCATAATTGTTATCCTATATGGGTTCCAGGGCAAGATGTATGTACATGTGAGGATTTGAGTCACCAGCAAGTAGTTAGAATTTTCTTCTACATCTTTCCTTTTGATGCGGCTGTGGTAATAAGGTGCCTTTGTGCCTTTGTGATGTTGTCCTCAATAGACCCAGCATATATCTGGCCTAAAAATGTTGTTGCAACATGACTCTCCAGGTACTATACCTTCCTTCCTTGAGTCACCCATTTTTATTGGGAGAGCGTATCAAGAGCTCTGCTTCACATCCAATACATTTCTCTTCATAGTTTGCTTTTTCAGTGAAAAGGCTTTGTTGTGCTACTTCATTTTGAAACCTCATGTGTTACCACGATATGGAGGGTACCAAGGAATCTTAACACAAGATTTGGATAGAATTTCTTGTCTCATAATTATATGGCAGCTTTTAGTTGTTTTTAGCATTGTGCTGTGGTAGTGTATGAATTTGCATGATTACGTTGAGCACTTTTTCTTTTCTTTTTAAGATTGCCTGAACTCATTCTCTTAAGCTTCAAACCTAATGGAGTGTGGAGTTGGGGGGGGGAAAGGGGGGAGCGGCGTGGGGAACAGACAGGCACTGCCTGCTGTTGCACTCTGGTTAGCGTTGGTGGGAGAATCTCTTGGATCCTTCGGCTGTTCTCCTTATTAGTGCAGTTAGTTCCTTACAAGTCACTTTTAGCATGTCGTTCAGTTTTTCTCTAAGCTCTTTACTTTCTGCAACTTTTCCTTTATTCAGACTTTCTGCTGTCTTTTAATACTGCAATAACTCACTTGGTAACCAGTTGTTGCTGTAGCAGAGTAGATAAAAACAGATATTTTTAAAACTTAAATTGGATTTTATGTAAATTAAATGGAACCTCTATTTGAAATTATGGTAATGTATGTTAAGGCCTAAATTTATTCTAATCGATGATCCACTAGTTCTAAAATCTTGAAGGACATTATTTCTTGTGGCCATCAGTTCATTTCACTAATTAGAGGTGATGTTTCTGTTAATCAATTATTTTAAATGAAAAATATGTTTTGATAAACTTTTATGTATCCAGCACACTTAAAGCAGTTGTATGTATTTAAGCAACTTTGAAATGCTGTGAAGGTTCTGGCATTTTTAATTGGATTTGAAATCCCATCCAAGTAGAGCTTGACACGCAGCACAGATATTACAAAATCTAGTAAATGTAATAATCACTGTTTTCTAACATAATGTGAAAATTAAGAATCTGAATAAATGTAAATTAAGCTGTATTATTGCTTAAATAAATGGGTAGGGAGCTATTGTATCTTCCTGGTTTGCAATAAGAAGCACCATGTTTAGTGTAGCCAGGCTATATTTAGTTGCAGTTCCCCATGGTTTTTATGGTTATCAGTTAATGATTAATCAGCCATTCTTTAGGACAAGAAGTACAAGGAAAAAATGCAAAACACAATTAAAATCAATTATTTAAACCAAGGTTTCCTGCTCACTGATTTAATGCATTATTGAAATTATTGATTTAAATAAATCCACCCTGAACTATAAAAGATAGTTGTGCCACTGATAACAATTTGAGTTTTAGAATACAGGCAGTCCCCGGGTTACGTACAAGATAGGGACTGTAGGTTTGTTCTTAAGTTGAATCTGTATGTAAGTCGGAACTGGCGTCCAGATTCAGCCACTGCTGAAACTGATCAGTTTCAACAGTGGCTGAATCTGGACGCCAGTTCTGACTTAAATACAGATTCAACTTAAGAACCCCAGGCATCCCTAAGTCAGCTGCTGCTGAAACTGATCCGCGGCTGATTCCAGGAAGCCTGGGGCAGGGGCTTCCTGTAGTCAGCCACTGGTCATTTTCAGCAGCTGCTGACTTGGGGACACCTGGGGCAGAGCAGCTGGGGTGCTGCTGGGTTGGTCCAGTGGCGCCCAGAGCGGCGCTACGGGACCAACCGGCAGCGTCCCAGCTGCTGTACCACAGGCGTCCGGAGCAAAGCGGCGGAACACGCGGGCAGCGGGACAGCCCAGACGCGCCGTGGCTATCCTGCTGCCCTCGGGCTCGGCGGCTTTGCTCTGCTCTGCTCCCCGTCCCCCAGGTCTGCAGACTGGGGGGGGGGGAGCAGAGCGGAGCACGCCGCCAGCTGACAGCCCAGACGCGTCTGGGCTGTCAGCTGGCCGCGCGTTCCGCCGCTTTGCTTCCTCTCCCTGGTCTGCTGGAGACCAGGGAGAGGAAGTGCCCCGTTCGTAGCTGCGGATCCGACATAAGTCGGATCCGCGTAACTCGGGGACTGCCTGTATAGCTAAGGATTGTCTCAGCAAATTATATGGATCCTTTTTAATGTTGAAAAGGTATGCTTATGTTTAGTTACCATTTCCCACTTGGCCATCATTAGCAGACTTTATGATCTGTCCCTGGACTGTAGAACTCAATTGAGCACAGTAATCTTAGACAGTAGGAGGGTTGGGGGGAGAGGGAGTACTCAAGTGGCAGTGCCATTGGGTAGGGACTCCGTGCAGCGCTGCCCCATTGAAAAGCTGCCATGAGGGACTTCCTAGCTGACCCTGGGCTTCTTGTGGCAGTTCTGCGGAACCTAGAGTCAGCTGGGGAGTCCCCAGCTGATCTTGGGTTCTATGCGGCATTTCAAAGAAGCAGCACTGCATAGAGCCCGGGATCAGCTGGGGACTCCCCAGCTGAGTCTGGGTTCCGCGTGGAGCCTGGTATCAGCAGGGGAGTCCTCCGTTGACCCCAGACTCCATGCAGGTGCTTGTGCTTTGAAATGCACAAGAGCCCCCACTGGGGGATTCAAACCTGGCATGCCACTTGCAGCTGGGGGCCAGTGGGAAGTCCAGCTGGCTCTAGGTGGGCGCCTCTGCTTTGAAATGCACAAGAAGCCCCACTGGGGCTCTTGTACATTTCACAGGAGGAATGTGGAAGTGCTTATCTACTAGTTGAGTAGTCGATGGAAATTCCATCGACTACTCGACTAGTAAATTAATGAATATTTCATATTCTTAGCACTGACCCACTGCAACCTGCTCCCTCTTGTCCTTTGACCTACAACCCTTGCCCTTCCTCAGGTCCAGCCCTCCCCCCTTAACCCATAGCCCCAACTCAGTCCCTTGCTCCCCAGTGCCTAACACCCTTTGACCCCACCTCATGCCCTGTGCCCTTGACTCTTTGACCTCTACAGCCCATGCCAACACCCTCTTGCCCCGTGACCCCACCATGCCCTCACCCCAGACTCCTTTGCCCCCACCTCACCCCTGCACTCCCAGGGCGAGGCAGCCCTCTCTAGCGAGCGTAGCCATTACTGTTGTGCTGGCAGGGGGCGCAGCCGTTGGCAGCATGTGCACTCCCTCCTCCTTTGTGCCCCTTCCCTCCCCAAGTTGGTCTCATGCCCCCATAGGTAAAGGTGTGTGTGTGGGGGGGGGGGGAAGCACAGGGCCCCAGCAGGGCTGCCATCTTACCTGGGTAGGAGGGGGCGGGAGGGAAGTGCTTCCTGCTGCCACTTCGGCTGCTGGCACTATAACCGTCTGCTGTGTGGTGATGAGCTGCCATGAACAGCCAACTTCAGCTCTGGCAGCCAGCGGTTCGCAGCCCAGCACCAATCCGTCGACTGGCAGTTGGGAACTGCTGTGCTAAATGGTCTTGATATGCCCTAGACTAGAGCATCTTTGAATAATTTGCCAAGCTTTGAACTTTTATCAAGGGGAGAAGTTGGAACCTGAACAAAGGCTATTTAGGAAGAGTGTCTCTCCCCCCCCCCCCCCCCCCCTCCTCTACACTCTCCTTGTGTGCTCCATGTGGCATATGTGCCTGTTAATTTTTGGCATCTGAAAGTCTGTGTTTGATGCTAATTGCAGTCAGAGTGTCTCTATTGAGTGGAAACAGGATCCTTTCACAGCTTGGACTCACCCTGCCACACTGTGTGAACAATGAAGAGTAATAGGCTTGTGGCTGAGTCTAATTGGATGCAGTGGAGGAGGGCATCTTATATTTGTCTGAGCATAGAGCCAGGGATACTAAAGGAGCTAGCTTTAAATACTCCATTATGAGCAAGGTGTCTGTCACATATTATGTTCCAACTTGTTCACAGCCAAGATGGACTGTAATCTGGAGTATTGTTACTTGCAGGTGGACTAAATTCAGATTCCCTTCAGCTGAGACATCTTTTCTGGGTAAAGCCTGTAGTGCATGAGCATGTAGTTTCTGGTAAGAGGCCAATCTTGCATTTTCTCTTAGGCTTTAATGCCCTGTGGACAGCATCAACTGCTCAGAAAGCAGACACAGCTTTGGAAGGC
Source organism: Pelodiscus sinensis (assembly GCF_052426305.1). Classification (NCBI taxonomy): domain Eukaryota; kingdom Metazoa; phylum Chordata; order Testudines; family Trionychidae; genus Pelodiscus; species Pelodiscus sinensis. Next base: position 19,011,657 of record NC_143071.1, read on the forward strand.
TCCACTCTGGCTATTAGTGACCACAGCTACAACCACATGCTGTCCGCAGTCAGTGACATTTGTGCGTGTATTCTATAATTGCAGAGCAAAATGGGCTGCAGTTTTATGTAAGACACCAAAGAAGGGTATTTGCAAGAGAAATTGGGCTGGCAAAAAGGAAGTTGTGCACCTGACATGAGGATACAGAATGTGTGGAATCTTTTTTGGGGGCAAGTCATCTTTGATTGCCGTGGGAACAGTGTATCAGTATGCAGGGTGATGCATATTGTTGCTAGTTGCTATTAGATTCCTTGATGTCAGCTATTACTAAGGTTCCTTAACTGGTTTAACAGTTCAGTGTTGACTGGATTCTGAATGCTGCATCCCTTGACATATGCATGCATAAGCATCATGTGTTAGATGCAATGAATCCTTCCTATACTTTGATAGAGATGCAGCTGTGTTAGTCTGGTCTAGCTGAAACTAAAGACAGGACTATGCAGCACTTTAAAGACTAACAAGGTGGTTTATTAGGTGATGAGCTTTCGTGGTCCAGACCCACTTCCTCAGATCAGTTTGTGTAAGAAAATTGGCACGGCCGTATATACCAAAGTGATACAGTTAAAAAAAAAGTGAACACACATAAAATTGACAAATCAGATTCAAGAACAGAGGAAGTGTGAGGGGGGAAGGTTAGTGTCTGAGATAATGACATTAGGGGTGATAATTGGGGAAGCTATCTTTGCAATGGGTGAGATAATTAGCATCTTTGTTAAGACCCATACGTAAAGTGTCAAATTTAAGCATGAATGACCGTTCCGAGGCTTCTCTTTGAAGTCTGGAGTTAAAATCTCTTTGAAGCAATATGCACTTGTTTAAGGTCATTGAGAGAATGGTCAGTCTGGTTAAAATGGCAAGCAACAGTTTTCTCTGAGAGCCTGATGTCTGTTTTATGTGCATTGACTCTTTGGCGAAGTGTCTGAGAAGTTTGTCCAATATACATAGCGGACGGACACTTTAGACATATGATGGCATAAATTATATTTCTGGATGAACAGGAATATGTGTTCTTGATCTTGTAACTGGCATGGTTAGGTCCAATAATGGTGTCAGAGTGAATATGTGGACAAAGCTGGCACTGGGGTTTGTTGCAAAGGAAAGTTCCAGGGTTGATATTAGTGTGGTATGTCCTGTGGCTGTTGGTAAGAATCATCCTGAGGTTAGGTGGTTGTCTATAGGTGACTATGGGTCTGTCTCCCAGAGCCTCTTGGAGGGTAGTATCCTGTTCCAGTATAGGTTGTAGTTTGATAATGCATTGGATGGGTTTAAGTTGGGGGCTATAGGTGATGTCACATGGTGTTCTGTTGTTTTTTCTTGGGCCTGTCTTGAAGTAGATTCGTCTGGCTCTTTCAATTTTGTTTTTATTTCTCCGGGTGGGTAACTTATAAGGGCTTGGTAGAGATCCTGAAGTTTCTGGTCTCTGTCAATGGGATTAGAGCAGATGCAATTGTATCTAAGGGCTTAGCTATAGGCGATGGATCATATGGTGTGTCCTGGATGGGAGCTGGAGGGCATGTAGGTAACCGTTTTCTGTAGAGATTGGTGTCTAATTTACCATTGGTGATCTGTACTGTGGTGTCCAGGAAATGGATCTCTCATGTAGAATGGTCCAGGCTGAGATTGATGGTGGGGTGTAGGTGGTTAAAGTCTCTGTGGTATGCATCCAGTGTCTCTTGGCTATGGGTCCAGATCATAGATGTAATTGATGTAGAGAAAGAGTGAAGGGGACGGGATCTGAGGAAAAGTCAGCCATAAAGATGTTACCGTACTGTGGGGCCATGTGGGTACCCATGGCTGTCTCGCTGATCTAGAGGTATAAGTTGTCCCCAAATTGGAAATAATTGTGGGTGAGAACAAAGTTACATAGGTCTTCTACCAGATTGGCAGTGGTATCCTCTGGAATAGTGTTTCTAATTGCTTGTAATCAGTCTTCATGTGGGATGTTGGTGTAGAGAGCTTCTACATCCATGGTAGCAAGGATGGTGTTATGAGGGAGGTTACTGATGTTTTGTAGTTTTCTCAGGAAGTCAGTAGTATGTCAGATAGCTGGGAGTGTTATTTGTGTAGGGTTTGAGAAGAGTCTACATAGCTGGATAATCCAGTAGTGAGCGTGCCAATACTGGAGATGATGGGGTGTCCAGGATGTCCAGGTTTATGAATTTTTGGGAAGCAGAACAATTCTGGTCGGGGTTCAGAAGGTGTTTGTGTGGATTTGGTCCTGAATAGAGGTAGGGAGTTCTTAAAAGAAACTCCACTGTTTCCTTAGGTATTCTGAAGTGGGATCAGAGGGGAGAGGTTGGTAAAATGTAGTGTTGGAGAGGTTTCTAGTTGCCTCCTGGTCATAGTCGTAGTCGGACTTATTCATAATGACCACAGCACCCCCTTTGTCAGCTGGTTTTTATTATAATGTCCGGGTTGTTTTTGAGACTCCGGATAGCATAGTGTTCAGCGTGGCTGAGATTGTATGTCGCTTGTTGTTGTTTGTGAATGTCAGTCTGTGCATTGTTGCAGAAGCATTGTATATAGAAATCCAGATTGTAATTCCCCTCTTTTCTTTCCCTTGTTACCTTTGTCTATATTAGGGAAGTTAAAATGAATTAAGTAATTGTGTAACACTGAAAATTTAGGTGTTGCATATGTGCACACAGGGAGCCACCTTTTAAGTGAGCTTTCCACACACATTGGCTTCTGCTTGCCACCCCTCATACTTCTGTCTCTGATACAGAGAACAGCAGTGCGGGGGAGAAGGGAAGAAAGGGGCCTTCCTGGGAGCCAGTGCATGTGGGGAGCTGTCTTTTTTTTTAAGCTGACTACTACCAGTTGTGTGTTCTCTCCCCCCCCCCCCTCCCTGTCAGCTCCCCCCACACCTGCCCTGCGCTGCTGTCTCTGATACAGAGAGAGTGGACAGCTGGGATCTTGCTGGCTGTCCATCCAGGTTAATAGATGGCTTGTTCAGTCCCCCTCCCCTTCTCCACCCACCAGGTCTGGGGAACATGGCCAGGGCTGGCCTGTGTGGCCTTCCCCCTCCCTCTCCTCGCCCACCTGAGTCCCTGGCAAGAACCCAGCTGGCAAACTGTGCAGGCCTCTCATGACTTGGAGAAGTCGACAGACAGGATGTGTGGTTCCCTCCACCTGTCCCAGGTTGCCCCCAGGGAGAAACTGGCAGCCACCCCTGCCCTGAGCTGCCTCTTCTCCCAACCCCTGGCTCGGACTCCTGAGCCCCTTCTCACCCCCAACCCCAACTCCTCCACACCCCTGGCCTCCTGCCCTGACTCCTGCACTCCCCACACCTCCAGCCCCTGCCCTGAAGGACCTGGGCAATGCTGAGTAAGTCTTCTGGTTTACTATACTCTGTGCTGTCTTTTTGGCCAATGGAAATCTCCTTTCCCCATACTCATAAAACCAGTTACTTTGAACTAGTTAATTGAAGTTTCTGTGTGAGTTTTCCTGGTTTCATGGGCCCAAGATATCCATTGCCAAGGACACACCCTTTTCCATTTTTACTCTCCCTATCTGGCTAAGGCAAAGTTACTGAATATGGGCGTGATACTTTCCTTGCATAGTACAGCAGATTGTCACTTCTATTGCTACTGCTCACTTCTAAGTGTATGTGCAATGTGCCTGAGCTGGCATGTGGCCATGATTCGTTGCCGAATTTGGTTCGCTGGTTGGATTGTGAACTTCCCTGACTTGGGCCACATATTGATGGGGAGTGTAATGTGAATGCCAAGTAGGATGGATTGATTTAAATCAAGGCAATTTAAATAATTGATGTAAATTGCAATTTAAATCCCCAAAAATCATTGATTTAAATCAAGTTACCAAAAAACTAAAACTGCTTATGCTTAGCGTGCACTTAATTTGGGAGTGCCAGTGAGTTCAGATTTTTGAGAAAACAAATACCGTGATGGTCCAAAATAAGGGGCATGTTTCTCTCTAGATAAAGTTTTTCCTTCTGTGTGACCAATAAGCTGCTGGAGAGTGGGGTTGGCAACCGTAGCAAGCACATGGCTCAGCCTGCTAGTGTGATATATAGTGGTTGATAGATACTAAATCTAGTTAGCTAATCTTTATGGCTTGTTTAATTAAAGTGTAATTAGTTTAACTTTTTTCTAGAAACATCCAACACAGCAAACATCTTGGGAACGACTTATACTAAAAGACAGAGAGAGTTTTGAAGAATGGTGCATTACAAAGTGAATTACTTAAGTTACTAGCCAGTTGATCCTCTCAGCCATATTCACATTTTTATCCACATCACTTTCTCTCAATAAGAGTTTTCCTTATGATTCATTCTTGCAACTAGGTCCTGCCTCATTTTCTTGCACTGCTTACACTTGACAGGTTTTTCCTTTTTACTTCAAAATGTTCCCAGATATGGTTTCTGGGCATAAGAGACCCTGACATTTTTTCTGTGACAAAAGTGTGGGGTAATAGAGAAAGCTCTTCCCTCTTTCTTTCCAGGCCATTCCACTGTTCCTTTCTACGCTGCCTCTGTCCTTTCTTCTTTGTGTCTGTTTTGAGACAATGTTTTAACTAATGTCTCTGCTGTTCATGGTCCAGGTTCACCACCACATAAGCAAAGAACAAAAACAATCCTATCCAGCTTAGGTCTGTTTTTGCACGTTACTACTTAATCTGCTGAGAAACAGAAATTGAAAGCCCAGAACTTTGAAGAAGCAAGAGCTGGTAGTTAGACTGGACAAACTAGAACCATTAATTCATTTTTGAGACTGTAAGGGTATGTCTACACTGCATTCCTCTTTTGAGAAAGGGATGCAAATGCAGCTGAGCAAAATTGCAAATGAAGCGCAGATTTGAATTTCCCATGCTTCATTTGAATAATCCCGTCCAGGCACTATTTCGAAATACCCTATTTCGAAAAAAGGAACGCTGTCTAGATGCGGTTATTTTGCAAGAAAACTCTTCTTTTGAAATTACCCTTACTCCTTATAAAATGAGGTTTAAGGGTAACTTCGAAAGAAGGGTTTTCTTGCATAATCACGTCTAGACAGCTTTCCTTTTTTTCTACAATAGGGTATTTCAAAATAGCACCCGGACACGATTATGCAAATGAAGCACGGGAAATTCAAATCTGCGCATCATTTGCAGTTTCACTCAGCTGCATTTGCATCCCTCTCTTGAAAGAGGAATGCAGTGTAGACATACCCAAACATGCAACACACTTAGGGTATATCTACACTTGTGTCCTCTATTGAGAGAGGGATGCAAATGAAAACATTTGAAATTGCAAATGAAGCCGGGATTTAAATATCCTGTGCTTCATTTGCATATTCATGTTACGGTGCTATTTCAAAAAAGCGCTATTTCAAAATAACAGATGCTGGTAAGACATGGTTATTTCAAGAGAACGCTTCTCTCAAAATAACTGGTAAACCTCATTGTATGAGGAATAAGGGTTATTTTGATGAGGTTTTCTCTCTAAATAACCACATTTAAACTGCATCTGTTTTGAAATAGCGCCATAAAGTGAATATGCAAATGAAGTGTGGGATATTTAAATCCCGGCTTCATTTGCAATTTTGAATGTCTTCATTTGCATCCTTCTCTCAAAAGAGGGTGCAAGTATGTAGACATACCCTTAGTGATGAAACTTAATTGTAACTGTTAAGAAATTTAATATTGATTTTTTTTTAAAAATTCCGATTTTAAAAAATCTATTTTTATCCACCTTGATGCTGAGCCTTGTACTGAGATGCTTGACTCTTCTCTCTGAATTAAACTCTGCAAACGTGGTGAAAGGGTTATATAGGCTCTAGTCTTAGACTTATTTGGTGTAGGTTTTCAGATCATCTTGCAGAGACTTTGGTTTTTTTAAGTCGAAGGGATAGCATTGTTAGTCTATAACTTTAATAACAAATAGTCCTGTGGCACCTTAGACTAACAAATATATAATATCATGAGCAGGGCTCGACAAATGTAATCTACCCACCCATGCAAGTAGATTACAACCCGGAAGAGCTGGCGCAGAACGTAGAACCGCGCGGCTGGCGAGCAGGGCTCACTGCTGCTTGGCGAGTCCTGATCATGAGCATTGCTATATATAAATCTTAGTCTCTAAGGTGCCACAAGATTACTCATTGTTTTTGGTTTTTAAATGTGTTCCTGCTTTTTGACTCCTCCTCTCCCCTTTTATTTTGATAGAATCTTGACAGCAGGGAATATTTCAGACAGTTGAGCATCATTTCCTCACACCTGCTAGGGCTCTGATAGCTTTAGTTTCCACCCCAATCATGTAAATAAACCAAGCAGCTCAGGCTTACTTCTCCTTCTCTGTCAGTGCAGACTGGGTAGGGAAGAAAGCATACAGGAATTTCTAATGACAATTGGAAAGCTGTCTGCAGTGTAGTTGTAGCTGAGTTTGTCCATCCCTTTGCTCCCTCTTTTCTTAACCAGGCCAAATGGTGCTTCATGCAATCCAATTTTTCTATATAGGATACTTCAGTGTTTCTACTAATTGCTAGTGGTAAGTGTGGATGCAAACCCAGGACTCTATGTTGTCAGATATCCAAGTTTAACCCCATGCAGAAAAAAGAACTGCTCGCTCACCAGAACTTGCTGATCTTGTGAGTTTTTTGTACTTTTAGTTTGCTAAAGTTTTAAATTGATCCTTCTGCTGGCCTTGCTGGGAGATGTAATAAAACCCTTCAGGAATGACTGGTTTATTTATGGCCTTTGGTTGGTGACTTCCTTATTGGTAGGAATGCAGAGATGGATTCCTACTTGTTTGTTTACAAGTGGGGGAATAGAAACACCAAGTGGCTGCCAAGGCTTTCTGTATTCTCCAGCTCATTGTGGGCAGGTAAAGTTTTAAATTACCTGTCTGGCCCAGTGGTTTGAATCAAATGTTGCAAGCTTTTTCCTGATACTCATTTTAAATCTTCTGGAAATGATCATACTGAAAATTCCCAACTTGTTCCATGTATGAGCACACCCCTTTTTGGGGAAAATTCCAGACCCTAGGTCTGAAGTTTTGTAGCACTAGATTGAGGCACCGGTGTACTATTCTTCCCCATCCCCCATAAGTAGAGGATTGAGCTTGATGTTTTACAAAAGCAGGCTAATAATTAACGTAGCTACATTCCAGGCCACACTGGGTCCTTAGCTATACCCATGAAGCCAGCCTAAAATGTTTACTTTCCCTTCCTTAGCCCAGTAGTCATAGGGTTGCCTAGGGTAAGAAGTGATATACTAGCCAATGCTTCTACCAACTCTGGCTCTTTTTTAGTTGGTTTCTTTAACCCTTAATCTGACTGCTGTGCTGTCCTTTGCTTTCTATCTTGTCAGCTTTCTTGAGCAAGGTTAGGTGAAGAGATTTAAAAAAAAGTGGCAAAGTGTAAACTGCATTGTCTTTTTTAAAAACACACAGGATTTCTAGAATTGAGCAGCATGAAAATAGGAGGTTCTGGTTTGCATAATCCCGTCTGGGATACTGTACTGCAGTGGTATTGAGCTTGTCACTGTTGACTCCATGTGTTGCTGTGGTCTCATCCTGGCCAAGGAGCTAACTCTGTTTTTATACTCTAAAATCCCATTTTAAACATGGTTTTGCTTTTTTTTTTTTTTTTTTAAATTAGGTTTCTCGTGCTAAGTGACTACAGAAGGAAAATGAGAAGGTTTTTGAGACCAGGACATGATCCAGTCAGAGAGAGGCTCAAGCGTGACCTCTTCCAGTTTAATAAGGTATGGTGGTTTCTTCAAGTGAGCTTTAAGATAAACACGCATGAAAGAGCAAATCTGTGAATAGTTACGGAGAGGAGGGGATGGTTCATTCAGGTATGTATGGAAAAGCTAGATACAACAGTGGTGGATTGCCTGTATTGGGTAAATCATAGCTGGTTTTTGCAATCCCCCAGTTACAAACATGTTGGTACATGTGCATAGCCGTTCCTGAGCTTTGAGATACCACATTCTTGGTTTTAGGTCTGCATTTGAGAACTGCATTTTCTCTGAGGGAGCAAGGAGGTAATGCAGTGTGGCCATAGTCCTGCAGTGACTAATACTTAACACTTGCATCAGTGTTTTGTGTCTTTAAAGTGCTACAAATGTTCTCAATACCTCTATGAAGAAAGTAGATATTCCTTTTGTACCAATAACGTGGCTTCAGAATAGGGATGTTAAAATGCAGGTAACTGTATAAATGTGTAACCACGGAGGGGGGGGCGGCGGGGGGCGGCGGCGGGGGAGAGGACCTCAGCAATTACACGCACCAGCAGCTAGCTTTCCAGGAGCTGGCTACCGCTTCATGCTGCTGTCTCTGTATCAGCCTATTTTAAACCAGCTTCTGTACTGGCTCCCACCTGCCACCCTGGGCTGCTGCCTCTATATCAGAGGCAGCTCCCCAGAAGTGAGGTGGGAACCTGTTTACACAGTTATACACTCACATCCCTACCTCTGAAAGGACTGAGACGGAAATGCTATGACTTGATAGACTACCATAGTGGCTTCAATCAGAGCTGTTGTTAGATTTTAGGAATCCTGTTCTCAGACCATACCTCAGCTGGTTTTAATGCAGAAGTGAGTGCATGGGATTCAAATGGAGGAGGCTACTTAGGCAGATTTATGGCAAATGTGATTGTGGTGGTGTTCTGATAGCTCTGAATTCGCACATTCCTGGTTGCAGGGAATGAAACCTCCCCAAAAACTTGGAACAGCAGTGCCTATGCACTGGTATCCATCCAGCACTTAAAGTTCTGTTTAGGTAATGTAAACCACTCAGGACAAGAACCTTGTCTTTTTGTCTATTTGTAAAATGCCTAGCATACCTTCATGGCTAAAGCTCTTTCTCTGCTTCTTATGAAGTTTCTCACTTTAGCAGTGGCATTTGTTCAGTCCTACGGAGGAAAATGTGATATTTACAAACTTATGATTTTTCTAAGATGCTGGCTTTTAATAATTTAGTCGTTGTAATTAGTCACCGTACTTAAGCAAAAATGATCCCTTACAGCAGTGGCAGACAACCTGTGGCCCACTGGGGTTCTGTGTGGCCCATGAGACATCTTGTTTACCGTTGCCCACACACACACAGTTGCCAGATTCTGCTGGTTTCTGACCATAGGAAAAAACTACACAAATTACTAATGTGACACATGTAATGCAAGGTGTGATTAAGTGAGGATTGTGGAGATTTTATTCTCCTTGTTATGTTGCATGTGATTTCTACTGTCCTGTAGTAACCCCGTGTACGTGTGTGCGCACCTCAGTGTCCCTGTGCATTGCACTAGGGGTGTTAAATTTAGTTTAATCAACTAATCGACTAGTTGATAAGCAGGGAGGCTAACCCTGCTGCAGCTCTGCCTTTTAAATGTATTAAGAGCTTTTATGTATCCGTCAACTAATTGCTTAGATCCCTAAATTGCACTGATACTTAGATTTTTTTTTTTATAGGAATTTCAGTGATAGCCTTGCTCATGGCCACAATGGCTGATGCTTTCTGTGACCTGAGCCTGGGATGGGAGGATGTGACCAGATGTCACCTTTTTGTCCAGGATAAAGGTCGGAGGTGGGGCTGGAGGAAGCAGGACAAAGGCCAGAGGCAGGATGGCTACGGGGCTGGGAAGGGCTGCTGGGAAGGGGTTAGACTCACTGACTTGGGGTACAGGGAGGGGGGTCAGGGCCTTTGGCTGTGAGCCCCCTCTCCCCTAAACGGATTGTACTGATGACTTCTGGATACTGTGCTGGGAAGTCTCTTCTATGCTGTGTCCCTGTTGACTAATAAACTTTCTGTTATATCTGCTGGCTGAGTCACATCTGACTGGGGAAGGGGATGCAGGGCCTGGTGACTCCCTATAGTGACATAGGGGCATGTGAAGTGAGTGCGTGCTGATTGTGGGAGCTTTATTCCACAGACCCCACAGCACCATTTGGCCTGGTTAAGAAAAGAGGGAGCAAAGGGAGGACCTCTATATCCAATCAAAGTGCTGCAATGGTTCAGTTGGCACACCCCATACATTCTAGTTAGGCAAGTGCAATTAGCAAAACGACACTATCCCAGGAGACCATCTTGGTTATTGACAATCTTGCAGCCTACTGAGAGAGAGCTGCTCATCCAGACCGTTCACTAGGGGTGTTACACAGTTACTCTATTACGTGATTTTTAAGTGCAGAAAATTTCAGGTTAGAGTTACCTGTGCTGTGGGGTCTCTGGAATAAAGCTTAGCTTTTTTTACTGCAGTGCCTGCAGCAAAGCCTCCCCAGGAGCATGGCTGCTGGCCCGGCTTCGCTGTAGCAGCAAAGCCACCTCGGGAGCAAAGCAGGCAGCCCATACCCACCTGGCCCCAGCAAGATGGTTTCACTACCCTACCACAGCGAAGCTGTGTCCCCAAGAGCCAGCTGAGTGAAACTGAGACCATAGACCGATGAGCATCAGCTTATCGGTTATATTCTAGCATCCCTACTGCTCACTAGCCTAGGTTACCTATCGCTGACTTATACGCTCTTCATTATTAGCAAAGGATTGAGTGGAAACACTTATTGCTAGGAAAATCTACTATTTGCTTTTCTAACAAAGAATCCTTTGTCATTTTTAACACTTTGTTCCCCCCATAAAAGATATGGCTTTAAATCTTATGTCCCGTTCCATTCATTCTTGTTGAGAGAACAGAAAGGACTTCAGAGAAGCAAACTTCAGCTATAATGGAGACATTCATAAGGTCCCAAAAAGATAGACCTCCGTTTTGACATGGCAATAGTTATGGCTGAGGAGCCAAGAGATCAAGAATGAAGTTGGGGGTTTGTGAACATGTTGGTTCCTGTTCTTTAGCACTTTGCTGAATTTATTCTTAAAGGTTTCAAGTATAATGCCAGACACATTGTTTGGGAAGAGACTAGTAACAGCCCTCATTCTTTATCTAATTTCAGCTTGGAGTCTACAGAATCTAATCAGTGCAGCCAGGTGGTATCTCTTATGTCTGTTAATCAGATTTGTTCAGTATTAATGTGTTGCTTGTGAGGGCTAGTAATATATAACAGGCAATCACAGGATATTACCACTGTAGTTTTCTTATTGCACTTTATTATATAAAGATTAAATATGAGTCCATTTTATGCATATACATTCACAGTGCACTTAAATTAGTGGGATGTGCTGATGCAGTCACTACAATTAGGGCTATGTCTATCCAGCATCTGGAAGGGTGCTTCCCTGTGAAGGTACACAGACCTGCACTAGCTCTACCAGAGCTAACATGCTAAACATAGTAGTAAAGCTTCGGTGGCATTGGCCTAGCTGTCTGAGTACAATCCTGCCCAACCCCTGAGGATATATTCACATGGCTAATGCTTCAGTCATACTGCTGTCTTTAGTGCACTAATTTGAGTAGAGCTCGAGTATATCTGTTTACTAGTGCTGGGAAGCACCCTTTCCTGCTGCTGGGTTGATCTAGGGATGTGAGTGACTAGGCTTATTGGATAGTTGAGTCACTACTTGACTAGTGGCTTCCCTCCCCTTGCTGCCTCTATCAGAGGCAGCAAGCAAGGGGAGCAGGAGCTGGTGCTGATGGGGAGCAGTCGTAATAGCCAGTTTTCCCCAGCATCATCTCCATGGGGGGGCAGGGGAGATAGAGGTGCAGCGGGGCAAATGGTACAAGCCAGGGCTGAGCAGTCGCAGCTCCCATCGGGTCCCAGACACTGGGGTCTGCTTTATAAACATAGCAAGAACCACCAGGCTCTTACATTTAAAAAGCAGATCCATGGCGAACCTCCTTATTGACTACTCGATCAGTCTTCTAACTCCTGTTTAACATCCCTATGTTGATCCACTCTTAGCAGGCTTGTACTGCAAAAATAAGCATGAGCACTCAAGTGGGTAAAGAAAAGAGAACAATGTCTTGTCTTGTTCTGTCCGTGTGGACACAAGGTTCTCCTCAGTTTGTCTAATTTCTCTTCATAGGGATGTGTGTGTAGTGGATCAAAAGTTGAGTAACATAGTATTGATTGATTAGCATAAGGGAGAAATCGAATAGGAAGAGTAGACAGAATCTTGGTGACCCATATAATACCCTAACATTCTGGCCTCAGTCTTTTCCCATCTGACTGACATTAGCGTATCAACTGGAAGGCCTAAAGTTTGGATTGAACACATTTCTGAGATTTCCTTATACAGAACTTAACTGTTGAGCTGTCCCAGAATCCTCTAATGCAAAAACCAGGCAAATAGGCTTAGTAAGTGTATGGGATTCGAAACAGTAGGATCCCTGAAAGCATGATCTTCACATTCCTCAAATGATTTTTCCTTTCCAGTGCTTATGGGATCTCCACACGTACAGCACTGTTGTCCTCCAATTAAAATAAAGCTACATTTATGGGATGACTTTTGTTCCCTTAAAATCTGCCCAGTGCATCAGTCATACTTTCAATCCCCAGCTAGACTGCTTGCAGACAGCCCTGTTTCATCGGTGAGCTTATTGGACTGTAGTTTTGTGCATGTCTCCATATGAATGAGTACCGCTATGAAGAGAGGGTTTTTTAAACGTTACATTTGTGTCCATCCCAGTTTAGCTGTCTCTTCCTATGAAGGGATGTTTCTCATTTTAAATCCAAATCTAAGTGTCACACTTTGACCTCTCTTCTTGCTCTTTTTTTATATCCGATATAAAATTCAGTCGTTCTGATGGTAATTGGCAGCAAATCACTGTACATACGTACTCACGTAATGAATTGGCTAAGAGGGTGTAACTCCATTGAAATCAATGGAGTTGCATCTTATGTCAGCAATGAATGGGGCTCTTAAGGACATGCCTCCTGTCTAACTTGATGCAGTTCTTTAAAATCTCAAGTGAACATTTTGAAGGCTGTCTCCTATCTTGGGTCCAGCATGGGGGTGGGGGAGTGATAGCTCAGTGGTTTGAGCATTGGCCTGCTTAAACCCAGGGTTGTGAGTTCAATCCTTGAGGGGGCCATTTAGGGATCTGGGGTAAATCTGTCAGGGATGGTACTTGGTCCTGCTGTGAGGGCAGAGGACTGGACTTGATGACCTCTCAAGGTCCCTTCCAGTTCTATGAGATGTTTTATCTCCATATGTATGTTATGTCTTCATGTTGTTACCTAGTCTCTCATTGCCTTGCTCTTGTCTGTACTTCAGAATTTACTTGTCAGAAATGGGAAACCCAAGCATGACCCTGTTTTTAGCTCAGTGAAAGGCTGTGTACTTGGCAATCTGCTTTTTTTTTAAAAAAAAAAGTTCATTCTGCTTTTATTGTAATATCAGATATGTTTGGCTCAGTCCAAATCCTGCAAGACCAAGCATGTTCAGACTGGCATTGTCTGATTAGATGATAGAAAACACATAGGTGAGCCAGCCTGTCCTGCAGCTGAGTTACCAAACTGGGTTATAGTAGAAAAGATTACCTCACCCATGGCTTCTTACCAAACCAGGGACATTCCATTTAATTTATGGCTGAGATGTGTGTTGCATTTTTTCCTACTTCTCAGTTCCCTTACTAACGGGGGTAATGGATGGCTGATTTTAGCTCCCTGAATAAGAAACTATGTCAAGCAGATTTAAAACTCAGCTGGCCTCATTGTTGTCTTCAAAGGCCATATTTAACAAAGGTGCAGTTTGTTGCACTCGAATGTGCTTTGTCTTAAATGTCTGAATAGAAATGCAGGGGAAGGAAAGGAGGAGAATACCTATGAACCCAATCCACTCCGGTTTACTTTGGGTTGAGTCTGCTGTTTCCTGATTTCTTCCTTGCAGCAAATATAGTTAATGTGAAACACCTTTGTTCACAAATGCTGCTTCCAGGCTTATTCTTACCCTGACGGTGAAATTAGTTTTTGTAGTTTTAGGGAAATGAAAATGAAACCTTCTCAGTCACCTAAAAGAAACAAAAAGGTCCCTTTTTGAGAAGGGGATAACACTGCTGTCACACCAGTACTTGAGAGAATCTCTAATTTCATATGCTCCTGTAAAAGGCTCTATTGTACTCTCCTCCCTTCCCCCACTAGAAGTTCACCTGCTGAACAGGTTAAAGTACAGACTGCTGCTTTCATCAGCCAGATATGAATGAGAGAAAATAGAGACAGCCAAATAGCTGCTGCCTTAGTCCTGACTTCACAGTACTGTTTGGAAGGAAAAAGAAATCTGCAGAGAGCAGTGGAGAGAAATCTGTATGCCAGTTACACCCTCAGTTGCCAAAGACAAACACAGCAACAAACCTGCCATAATGCACTTCCTGCTTTCCTGCCTACATTAGAAACAAACCAACCTAGAAGTGAAGAGCGCACCTCGCTTCAGTCATCAGTGATGCATATTCAAATAACTTCATTTTGTTCATTTTCCCCTTTGTTCAAACATGGTCAGTTAAATTGCAGGTGTCTTATCTTGTATTTGTAAAGCAACAGGCTCACCTGCAATGCTGTAAAAATAAATTCATTAAACTGCAGCTAATTGTTTTGTACTTGCTATGGGCAGGATAGTCCATATCCTTGAAATGCATTAGGATTTTTGTATCTACAGCTGGGGGAGGGGAAGACACATGAACTGCATTTCTTCTTATGATCAGTAGCAAGCATCTATCTTCCATCCATTTCTTTGCCAGTGGGCATTGAGCCCTGTTAAATGGGTCATATTTAGAAACTGAACAGAGAATGTGCTGATAGAATCATAATAGTTTTTGTTTCTTGGGAACAAAGACAACAAAGCTTGTCACTGCTGTTTAGATGAACTCATTACTTAATGGTGCAATAGAGAGGTAGCCGTGTTTTTCCTTTTGTTTTAGAAAGATCAGACTATGTAGCGCTTTAAAGACTAACCAGATGGTTTAATAGTGATGAGCTTTCATGGGCCAGAATCACTTCCTCAGATCACATTCTGGAAGAGAATTGGCATGACCATATATGCCAAAGGAATACATTGAAAAGAGTGAACACGGTCTAAAACTGACAAATCAGATTTAGTACAGAAGGTGGGGTGATGGGAGGGAGGGAAGGAATAGCTATTTGAGTCAATGAATGGCTAATCGGGGTGATAAGTGGGGAGCTATCTTTGAAATGGTTACAGTAATTAGCATCTTTAAGGCCCATTTGTAAAGTGTCAAATTTAAGAATGAAAGAAAGTTCTGAAATGTAGTAAGGTCATTAAGGAAAATTCTTACCAACAACCACAGGACATACCACATTAATACCAACCCTGGAACTTTCCCTTGCAACAAACCCCGTTGCCAACTTTGTCCACATATTTACTCTGACACCATCACTGGACCTAACTGTGTCAGTTATATGATCTAGAACACGTATTCCTGTTCATCCAGAAATATAATTTATGCCATGTGCCAAGTGTCCTTCTGCTATGTATATTGGACAGACTTCTCAGACACTTTGCCAAAGAATTAATGCCCACAAATCAGACATCTTAACAAGGAAAAACCAGTTGCTTTTTATTTCAGCGTACCTGGACATAGTCTTAACGACCTTACTACATGCATCTTACTTCAAAGAGACTTGAACACCAAATTAGAGGAAAATTTCAGAAGTCAGAAAGGGACCCTTGCAACTTCTTTCAGCATCACGGACTGGGTCATTAAGTTAGGTTGCGTTAGCCCCCAAGCACCACCAAGCTCTTCCTACCTGCCCTGGCTCCACATTGCACCCTAGAAGCAAACAGCAGAGCCGGTAGGCAGGAGAGTCTGGAGCTACACACTCCTATTGGCTGGGAACCACAGCCAGTGGGAACTGCGCAGGGCAGTGCCTGCGGGTAAGAGCAGCATGCAGAGCCTCCTGGCCTGCCAACCCAGGAGCTTGTCCTGCAGGCTGCTTCCAGGGTACAGAGACAATACAGGCAGGAAGCTGTACTGTGGATCAGGAGCTACTAGAGGTAGCTTGTGTCCCAACCGAGAGTCCTCTCCCACATCCTGATCCCTCATACCTAGCTGAATCCCAGAGCCTGTGTCCCCAGCCAGAGCCCCCACTCACTCCTGTACTCCAACACCCTGCTTCAACCCACAGTCCACTCCCACACCCCAAATCCCTCAGAAACCATCACCCAGCCTGGAGTGCCTTTCTGCACCCCGAAGCTGTCTTCCTGAACCTCACTACCTCACATCTCAACTCCCTGCCCCAGCCCAGAGCCCCCTCATTTCTGGCTCCACCCTAGAGCCTGCATCCAGTTAGTCCACCCCCTCTCGCACCCCAACCTTCTTCCCCAGTCCTGTGATGGTGCTGGGAGAATGAGTCCCCAAGGAGGGCGGGAATGTAATGAGCAGGATAGGGGTGGGGCTTAAATGATTAATTTTGTGCATTTAGAAAGTTTGCGACTTTGTGGTAGACTTTCATTCCAGATAAGATGTAGATAGCATCATTTCTGAGACTGGTGACCACTATACTTCCAAGTTACAGAGATCCAGGGGTAATGCATTTGTGGTACTTAGTCCTGCTTTAATGTGGTAGAATATTGTAGAGCTGAAACAACTTGTGTTGTACCTCTTTTCGTGTGGGTTCCAACATACGTTATATCAGTTGTAACAAACCTTATTAGTTTAGAGTTGTGGCTGGAAGTTATTGCTTTTAAGATTTCAACTGAAGACACGTTCACCCTTAATGGTATTAAATGGAATAATTGTCTCCCTGGAACAGTGTTTGCCAAAAGCCAGTGGTCACCAACCAGTCGATCGCGATTGGCTAGGCACTGCAGTGTTCCTATCTCCCCCTTGTTCCCCACCATCCGCAACATGGAGCCTGTGCTGTCACTACAGCCTCCTACTCCTTGCAAAATTGGAGCCAGCGCTGGCTTCTGCAGGGGTGGGGGGGAGAAGCCCTGGAGTTGCACAGGGAAGCCAGATCCAGCTTCTCCGGAAGAATGTGCTGCTCCTCCCCTCCCCACAGCAGCGTACACACTTGTCTGCCCTTCCTTCCCCTGCGCTCCAGGGAGGCAGGGTCAGTGGGGGGGGGGGGGGGAGAGGAGGAGGGACTGGGCTAAGAGATGCAGGTGCTCTGGATCCTCCACTACCATCTTAAAGAAGCCACATGTGTGCTTCTTCCAGTGCTGCCTGCAGATCCTTCTAGAGAGAGATTCATCCCTGGAAACCCCCAGGTACTGGCCATGCTGCTCCTTCTTCCTTAGCCAGACACCTTCCAACACCTTGCCTCTGCCCCCTCCCTTCTGGCCAGACACTTACCTACAGCTTGCTACTGTACACTGCTTCCTACCCAGATTCTGCACCCACAACCCTATCCTACTCACTGGCAGCCCTGTCCCACACACTGGATCCCTCACTTTTGGCCCCACCCCACAGGCTGGGGAGGGTGGGGGGGCACAAAATCCACTAACCCTGGAACTCCAGAAGAGTTAATTTGGCCCGAGGCCTTGAAACTCAATCCTACCTACACTCTTCCTCCTCTCCCCCCATGGAGCTGGAGTGCCAGGGGAGTGAGGTATCTCAGTTGGGACCACATCAGTGAGGCTTGGGGGGGTAGGGGAGTGTGTGTTTTGTTGTTGTTTGCATAGTCCCTGGCTGAGTTGGTTTTTTTGTTTTTTTTTTTCCCTCTCCCCTCTGGGTCACTGGTCCCCTGACCCAAAAAAGGTTCCCTGCCCTTCCCATAAATAAAGACAATGTTGAAGTGTTTTGTGTTGGACATAATATTTTATTTAAAAATGAAGCCTGGCCAACAAGCCCCCAGTGGGGACCAAGCCTTCATCTGGCCGCAGCATCATAACACTCCTTCAATCCCCCAAACTCCAAGCCTGTGCCCATTGTACACCTGAACCTCCTGCCCTGAGCCCTTCACATCCCCAAACTCCTGCACCTCCCACATCCCACTCTTGTGCCACAACACTCCTGCACCACCCACTCACTGCACAAGCCAGCATCCCTTCTCTTCCTGTATCCAAATTCCCCCCCAGAGCTTGCACCTCTCTCGCCTTCGTGCATCCAAATCCATCATTCCCACTTCAGAACCCGCATCTCCTGTCACAACCCAGTGAGAGTAAGAGCTGGGGACAGCAAGTGATGGAGAGCAGGGGGGTGGAAGGAGTAAGGTCTTTGGGAATGGTTGGAGGTAGATCTTGGCTTGCCCTGACATGTAAAAAGTGATATTGGGTGTAAAAAAATTGGAGACCACTGCTGCAAACTGTGCACTTCAGTGGCCATCCAGAAGTGGTTCAGATGCTGCCCAGATAATTAGCAGAGTGTCCATAGCCAGCAATATGTTACTAATGATGGTGCACACCTGCAAAAATTAGGAAAAAAATAGCTTTACTCTTAAATCACATATAAGCAAACTTTACTTAACATAAAACACAACCCTTCCTTAACTAACATAAAACACAACCCTTCCTTAACTAACATAAAACACAACCCTTCCTTAACTGAACAGATTCAGTAAATTCTGTAATTGGGAGAGTATTGTATATTGTTTCAAGGTATGGATTTAAATGCAAAATTAGGAAATATCTCCGCCCTGAGATACCACATTTCAAGTAATCAGGATTCAGACTAGCTTAAGCAGAAAAGAGTATTTGTCCTCAGATACTCAGCATTTGTAGCTTACTTTTCATATACAGCAGCTTCAGGGGGAAGCTGAGTTAGTCTGTACAGGATACACTTAAAAAACAAATAATGATCTGGTAGCATTTTATAGACTAACAAAACATGTAGATGGTATCATGCGCTTTCGTGGGCACAGCCCATTTATTCAGATGACTGGAGTTTTGAGGCTGCGTAGACCCAAAATACACAGTAGCAATCCACTTTAGGGTGGAGCAATGTTAATGTTTCCTTTCTTTCCTCCTGGTGTTGGATTAATTAAATCAGGTAACAGAGTTGGTAGAAAGTGTTGCAGGAACCCTCATCAGTGGTCCATTATTCCAGATTTATTTTCTTGTGGTTATTCTGACACTGTTACTTTATAAGGCTAAGATCTTCACCTCTGGACTGGCTTGTTTCTCACCAAAAGACCTGTTTGCATTCCAGGCTGTTTGTGACCTCATCTTCAAGTTGTGTTTAATGTAACTAGATTAGAAGTGTTTTTCCCTTCCTTGTTGCTTGTGGTACCTTTCTGAGCTCCTGATTGCCTCTCTCAAAAATGCACAAAATAAACAAATGGGAGAGCAGGACAACTCTTCCTTCTGAGATGGTGCTTTTAACTAAGGTCCCCATCTACTAGAAAAGGTTTGTGTATGTACTAAACCAGCAAACCCTCTTAAAGGAAATGGACCTTATACCATCTTATGTCAATTCCCTGCACTCAGTCAGCACCTTTTTGCCAGTACAACTGCATGTACACTTGATATTCTACCTGCACAGCTATATGAGTAAACCAGGAGCAAGTAAAGCTGCACTCTTTTCTCTCACTTGTCCTGGCAGTCTGTTTAGAAATGACTTCTCCTTCTATAGTGCTCTGGAAGTGAACAGCTCTTTAGATCTATTTGCAGTTACTATCTTAGGACAAACTACGGTGACCATATTATTCACATATCCAGAGTTTGAGTCACCGTACACTGGCACTTCTGAAGACTAGAATCTAAGCTATTTTCAAACTGCTCTGAAGTAGAGCTACTGTTGCTTACTGCAGTATTAAGACGCTGTTTATGTAAACACTTTACATAGGTGTTTGTATTAAGTACACTTTTCTATGTGGGGAGGTAGTAAACATCCTCTTCAAATTGTTTGTGTATGTTTTGTTCTAGGCATGTATTATAAAGAAGTCACTGAATCAAAGAAGCTGCTTTTTGTGCTCTTATCCACTAGTCATGTGGGGGTTTTGTGTTTGCTTATTTATTTGTTTTTATTTATGATCAGTCATAGAGCCTCTGAGCTAGTTGGATATGACTTGACAGACAACCTAAATAGTATGAATAAAACCCAGTGTCCTCTGCTGTGTTTGGGAATTGGGTACCAGATTTACCTGTTTTCCCAACTGCTCTATGGGAAACCTACTTAAGTACCTTTTCCTCCTTGGCTGGTACGCAAGAATCTATTCTGGGCACCTGCCATAAGGCTGCTAGCAGGAATTGCTATACATAAGAGGCTGATTTACAGTAAGTCAGCCTGCATGTCTAACTTGACTGAAAGTCAAGCTATAATTGCCAGTCAGTTTTAGGCATGAACTTTGGAGATGTCCAGAGCATGAATCGTGATTTGACTAAGATGACTTGCATGAGGTAGAGTCGAAGAGATTTGTAGTGAGTCTTGTAGGTTGTGCTCAGGTGAATTTATGAATTTTTACTCCTTATAAAACATCAGGAGTCCAACTGGATCCTTGTTTCATACTATTGCTTTGCCATTTCTATTGTAGTGAAAGTGGCAGTAGTTCAATTTTATGTATCTGTACCGAATAACTAGGAGATTTTGGTAAACAGATTAGATGGTTACTGACAAAGCTGAGCTGAGACGACAAAACTTGAATGTCGGCGCATCTTTCGACTTAAAACTTTATCCTTCAGCATGTTATGTTTGAAACAACTAACCCATATTTAATTTCTGACTTCTGTGGATGATTCACAATGCCCATGAAGCTACATGTCCTTGAGGAGTTCCTGTTTGTTGTTTTTCACCAGACTGTCGAACATGGATTTCCTCACCAACCCAGCGCATTGGGATATAGTCCCTTTCTCCATCTTATGGCTATCGGGACCAGATCAGGAGCCATCAAACTGTATCCTTTCTGTACATGTGACTTCAAAACTTGCAGTGTCAGGTTAGGTTCTTAGATTTGTCGGGAGTTATACCACAAAACAAAACCCCAGTAACCCTTCTTTTTGAGCTCTAGCACTGCTTTTAGAGAGGTGGTTGGTTAATCTTGCTTAAATTTGTACCTTATTTCTAGCCTGTAGTGGAATATGCGATCTTTAAAAAATAAGCAAAGTAGATGGAACATGGCTAACCTTATTTTCCCATATTCATTTTATATGTAGCTGTGTTCATATAATGCATTTTACATTTGCATGTATTTTATAGAGGCACAAAGGGGGGTATGAAATGATCAAATTCTGTTTAGAAAGACTAGATGGATGAAGTATCTTTCATTTCTTGCTAATAGAAAAGTTGCTTGAGACACACACTTTTGGAGCTTGTCTTGCCTCATCCACCTTGCCTCTCCGATGTCCTGGGACCATCATGCTACAATAGCACTGCATACAACAAATTCCTTTTTAGCAAGTAAGATCTTTTGTGGGGGATCAGATAAGATAAACATAATGGTCCCTTCTGGCAAATTCCAAGGATATTTTAATACTGTAAAGTTGTGGGGGGGGTGTGTGTGTGTGTGTGTGTGTGTGTGTGTGTGTTTTTGTTTTGTTTTTTCAGGTTTGGTTTTGTTGGGGTTTTTTTTTATCCAAGAGACACTTCAACATTTGAGATGAATACATTTTTCTTCCTGGATGAGTCTTTATCCAGGACCATAGAGCCTCCAAATATTGGGTCAGATGTAAAGCTGATGAAGGCAGTTGTTTGCCCAATCTTAGGGTAGTGTGTATATATAGTGTATACACAGAGGCGTGGAGAGGTGGTTTCCATGACAAGGCCAGCTGAGCTTGTGGTGAAAAAGGCGTGTCGTTCCAACCAAGAAAGGAAAAGTTAGAGCTGTCTATGCTTGCTTGCTTATTTCCAGCACTGTTTGTGTTCAAAGACTGGGCTCTGCAGGAAGGCGTTAGTCATCTGTCTCGGTTACAGATAGGTTAAGCAGGGATTGTTGTGTGTGGGGAAACCAGGGTCCACCCACCCTTTCTACATGTTCCCCGAACTACCAAGTAAAACCTCCTGTCCATGCTTTCCATTGTTGTATGCATATAACTCAAACTAGGCCTGCATGGATTCAAGGGAATCCGATCACCATTGGCACAACTTGGTTTTTAATTAAATCTCATCTAATTTGCTAGCTACTTTTTCCTCAGTAATTGTAGCCATGGGCTATCTTTAACACTGTTGCTCCTCAACACACATTTCAGATATGGAGCTCCTGGGGTGGAGTTTATGGGTTTACATGAAGAGAACAATACGGTGATGCAGATACACTTTATTCCTGGACAGGTGAGTAGAATTCAGATACCTCCATTACAGTGTGAGTGTATAAGCAGCTTTGAAAACTCATTCAGTTGGAATAGTCTCCTCTATGCCCTGAGTTCTTCAATCTTTTTGGGCTGCGTAATGTCTGTACTCTAGAAATGCTGGTTCTCTGATAGGCTCTCCCTAGTGTTGTTCATGTGTGCAAAGGGCACTTGTCATGAAGATGTTAGTTATAAAATAGAAGAGAGCGCCTTTAAACTCCACAGAGGATTCAGTGCTCAGAAGCACCTGGTGATAACAGGATTAGGATACAGGCAGTCCCCGGGTTACGTACAAGATAGGGACTGTAGGTTTGTTCTTAAGTTGAATCTGTATGTAAGTCGGAACTGGCATCAGCCGCTGCTGAAACTAATCAGTTTCAACCGCAGCTGAATCTGGACGCCAGTTCTGACTTACATACAGATTCAACTTAAGAAACCCAGGCGTCCCCAAGTCAGCTGCTGCTGAAACTGATCAGCGGCTGATTCCAGGAAGCCTGGGGCAGAGCAACTCTGCCTCAGACTTCCTGTAGTCAGCTGCTGGTCAGTTTCAGCAGCGGCTGACTTGGGGACGCCTGGGGCAGAGCAGCTGGGGTGCTGCTGGGTTGCTCCAGTAGCGTGGCTCCTCGGTGCTACTGGAGCAACCCAGCAGCACCCCAGCTGCTCTGCCCCAGGTGTCCTGATTCAGCCGCTGCTGAAACTGATCAGCGGTGGCTGAATCAGGACGCCTGGGGCATAGCAGCTGGGGTGCTGCCGGGTTGGTCCGGAGCGGCGCTGCGGGACCAACCCGGCAGCCCCCAGCTGCTCTACCCCAGGGTAGGCAAGAAAAGCCTGGTCTGCTGGGGGGGGCACTAGCTGCACCCCCCCCAGCAGACCAGGGGGACAGGAGCAAAGCCGCGGAGCACGCCCGCAGCGGGACAGCCCAAGCGTCGCCTGGGCTGCTTTGCTCGGGTGTCCCTGGTCTGCTGGGGGGGGTCCAGCGTCTTTGCTGGACCCCCCCAGCAGACCAGGGAGACCGGGAGAAGCTTTTCTCGCCCCCGAGGACACGGGTGGCGACCCGCCGCCCGTGAGCTCCGGGGCAAGAAAAGCCCCGTTCGTAAGTGTGGATCCGACATAAGTCGGATCCGCGTAAGTCGGGGACTGCCTGTAGTTGCTGTTGCAAGAAACTGTTTGCAAGGACTTCCTTTTGCATTTCAACCTGCATTCCTAATGGGATCATACCCATTTTCCTCACTGTGTAGTGCTCTCCATATGAAACAGCAGCTGCTGTTCAGCAGAGTTTGTCATTCTTTAGCCAACATGGTTTGGCTAACCTAGCTACTTTTAAGTTTGTTCCCATTGCTCTTGCTTAGTGCAGCTTCACCACTAACTAAAAATGGGAAGCTATAATTCCCCCTGATGCCTTTCTAACCACATCCCCTTGCTGCAACTTGACTAGTAGACGAGAATCTGTACTGTCTGACAAGTGTCCAAGAGTAGCTGTTAGTCTGTATCTGCAAAAATGACGAGAAATCTTGTGGCACCTGAAATGCATCTGACGAGGTGGGTTTTTGACCACAAAAGTTTTTGCCCAAATAAATATTAGTCTTTAAGATGCTACAGGACTCCTCATTGTTTGTACTGTCTGATTCACCCATTTGGGGAGAGCAGTGTTGAGTTATGAGAGGGCGTGAATTGTCTAGGTAGTGAGCCACTCAAAACATGTAATACTTCCCCATGGGAGTTTCAGTTTATATGTTGTACCAGGTGTGGCTTCAGCAGGCAAAATGCTTCATTTGAATGTACAACTGGTAGGGCTGGGCTCATAAAAGGGTTCTGTGGCACCACCCTTGAAGGAAGTTGGATGCAGAGAGTGTAAAACGAGTGAAGTGAAATACACCAGCGACTCCCAAAACGGGTATGGAGTGGTGTGTATCCTCTTCAGCAAACCAAGAAGGAAGTTGTACTGTATGCTGGTTAAACACTGCTACCTATTTCAGAGAGCTGAGAGTGGGCCTGCCCAATTGATGAAAGGGCAGCTAATATTGCTTCCTTCTGAGGATCAAGCTTTCACCTCTCCATGCTGAATATTTAATACAGAATCGGGCAATAAATGCTTTTAAGCCTGCAGGCCAATCTGTGTGGTCTAAAAGTCCCTTACTGCCCGAGTCAGCAGAATTCTGCCGAATACAACAGAGTAAGCCCACCACTCTGACTTGGTCCTGAATTCTACGTTAATTGCTGAGCAGTAGTGGTTTATTGCTTGACTTAGTGTGCTACTTTTAAGCAGGTTGCTTTATGATCTTGTCTCTTGATTTTAGTGCCAGCTGGTCACACTGCTAGATGATAACAGCTTGCATCTCTGGAGCCTGAAGCAGCGCAGTGGGGCATCTGAGCTGCTGGAGGAGCAACGCTTCACACTACGGGGGCCTCCTGGGTAACACGCTTCAATATTGCTTTTGCTCTTCCTGTGTGCCCCCTTCATCCTCCCACTTTCTCTCTTCCCCCCCCCCCCCCCCCGCACAGCTTGGACTCTGACCCTCCCCTCTCCGCACCCAGCTTGGACTCTGATATGGTTTAGTTCAGTGCCCGACTTCTGGCCCAATCCACTTGCTACTGAAGTCAGGAGGGGTGTTGCCGTTGATGCCAAGAGGCTCTGAATGAAGTCTCGTTTGCACCCATTTACAGATCTATATTAAATATGCATTTAACTAAATCTGTGCAAGTCTGTGTACTCTCTCAAATCAATGTAAACCTGGCATATCTGAGCTTACCCTGTAATGTGTGCCCATCAATGTAAGTAAATCATTTAAGGCACTGCTTAAAACATCCCAGTATTTCAAATTTAATTTTGTCCAGTGTCTGGACAACTTTACTACATTCTGCTCTTTTGGATAGTTAAGTAAGATGAGTTTCCCCATAATAGTGACTTGTACGTGCAGCTTCCTATCCCCGCATTTCTGGATCAACAGCCTTTTGATAAGGTTTATTTTAAAGCTGGTGTGCTGCTTTCAAGAATTCTGGCTCAAAGCTTCGTTTGTCCAGCAAAATGCTTAAAAATGCTTACTAAGTCTCTTGCAAATGGCTTATGGAAAGTGGAGTCAGCTTTCATTTGAGGCTCTGTGGTGCTGTTTAAACGAATAGTGTAGCTGCTTCTTCAGAACTGATCTCCTTCATGGGCCGTTGCCTGGGTTTCTTTTTTTCTGCATTAACAGATCTCCTCCGAGTGCCACCCAGATAACCGTTGTTCTTCCACATTCATCACGAGAAGTTCTGTACCTAGGCACGGAAAGTGGCAGCATCTTTGTGGTAGAGCTCCCGTCCTTCAGAGTGTTAGAGGATAGGACCATCACCTCTGAGGCAGTGCTGCAGCGGTGAGCAATTGGGTACATTGACCAATGGGAATTGTCACGTATAGACATGGCAGTCAGATGGGGAGGGTTCAATAGTGTTCCACTTAACCAATTTTTTATTGTAGCTTGTCCATGAGAGCAATGTTTCTCAACCAGTGGTACAAGGACCCTTAGGGTACTTGAGAGAAGTCTGGGCGAGGGGAACATCAACAACACTGAAATTTGAAGAAAACTGATTTTTTGTTTCAAGTTTTACAGCGCTTTATTATTTTTGTATTTTTACACCCAAAAATTTCATCGCCTGCCCGGCTACCATAAAGTTGTGTTAAAAAAATGTAGAGAAAAATTTGAAAACTCTAGGTACTGGGGGTACTTACAAATTTTTTTTAGAAGAAGGGGTACTTTATTAAAAAGGTTGACACACTGCACTAGAGCCTGACCTTACATTAACTGTTACAGGCTGCAAATATTAGATGGTGTCAGAGACGAAGCCTTCCCATGAGCTCTAGTGGGTCTGCATTATACAGATGATATTCTCTGGTCAGGAATAACCCCCAAAAAACTTAGGTACTATAGAGCTAAGTAGGGGAAGCATGTGATATGCCTGCAAGTGCTAGGTCTCTCCTCTAGTATTCAGACCACCTGATTAAGTTTGTCAAAGATATTTTTAAGTCATTGGCTCTGTCATGGGCAATAAAAAAAAAAATTCATGGAAGCCAGAGGAACAAATTCTGTCTCTTCCTAGAAATGTCCCTGACAAAATGGGGAGGCAGAAGAATCCAGTGCCTTGCCCCACTGCATGCAGCAGCTGGAAGCTGCGACGCCCCACTCCTGTCCAGTGTCTGGGAACTGGGGAAGGGGCTGAGGATTGCCTCCCAGCAGTGAGAGTTGGGATTGCCAGGTCACCCTGCCGGGCTTGAAGGTGGGGGAATCCCCTGCCACCATGCAGGTCTGGGGAGCTGCAGGGTCCCTTGGTTCCCATGGTAGCTGGGCTGGTGCAGTGCCCCGATGTCACGGAAGTCTCTGGAAGTTCAGGGTTCCCGGACTTCTGTGCCCTACGTGGCATTTGTGGTGGTACTCAGGATTATGTATCCTGATCTCTCCAAATATTAAATGCATTTGAATATTTCAGAAAGTTTCATGGGGCACTTAATGTCTCGTATGGGTAGTGAGCAAAGCTGCCTCTTGCGTCTGTCCACAAACTCAGGATGACATTTTCAAAATTGCCCAAGGTTCCTAAGACCCTGTGGATGCTCTTGAAAATTTTGCCCTGGTTCCTGTATCCTTTTGGGGTGGGAGTCTCACCAAAAGACACATGTCGTGGAATGTTTCAGACTGTGCTGGCAGTAAGCACAGACAGTGGGCTACAGGCTTGTATCCGCTTTCTTGTAGCCTGTGGCTCTTGTTACCAGATTTGCCCAATACTCTGGGGTATGCTCATTTATCAGGGTTACCCTTATGGGACTGGGGGAAGGTTAACAGTTCTATCAGTGTGCTGTTGGTGCTTACTTGGGCTCTCATATGGAGCTGAATTCTCCCTGCTGCCAATTCCCCCTTCCACTGGAGCTCTCCTGCAGGAACTAGGTTCCCCAGGATGGGGTTCTTACCACCTTGGCAACACACACAGACACTCACACCCACTAACAGAGCACGTCTGAGAGGACTGGGTACTCAGAACTCACAAGCTGACCCCCTCATATGTCCCTGGACTCAGCTGGCTGGGTTTCACAGCAATGCCACACTGCACCCTCATGTGCCTTTGGACTCCGTGGGCTGGATTAAACAGCACTTTAAGCTGCCATCCTCATAAGCCCCCAGGTTCAGCACCCCCTATCCCCACTTTCACACCAGTCATTCACTGGTAAACCACACAATGAGCAAACGCCACAGGATTTTAGGCACTACAGGGATCTTTTGCTTGGGTACAAGAAGCGTTGTTGCAGAGCGAATGGGGAAGCCAAAACAACACCCCGTAAGGAAGAGTGAACAAAAGAGAAAGAAAGAGAGAGAAGCAACCAGTTTAACAATGAAAGTGATTTATTTCTGAGTAGTGAATAGATATCAAACAGTTACAATATTAAATCTAAATTGAAACTGATTACAAACATTAGGTAACTATATAACAGTTTACACAGGGCAGGGTCAGGAGGCTATGCTTAGAGAGATAGTAGAGAGAGAGACCTCACCACTCCACGGAGCTTGCACTGATCGGGGTTCCCAGATGATGATGGTAGCCGGGGGTCCAGAGGGCAGGAGAAAAGCAGGACAGAGCCCCCAGCACGATCAGACAGGAGATGAAGAAGTCTCAATGGAACTGATGCACTTTAAGTCCAGGTATCAGAACAGTTTTCTTGGGGCAAGGATAGGAGCTTTTATAGGGATAGTTCAAAGAGAAAGAGGAGAGACAATAGAGACTGATCACCCCTGGTTATGGGTGATGTTCCTTGAACGAGCTCACAATGAAAATAGGCAGTTTCAGTATTTTAGATGTCAATAGGATCGTTACTAGAATTGGTCTGATAATAACTAATTTGGGTGTGAGCAGGCCTAGGTTCATTAGCATCTGGAGCAGGGATTTCCCATCAGGCAGTGCTTCTCTGCTTTCGGTGTCCCATAGTTCAGTGCGGTTCCTGCCTTGGAAGAGCTGCTCTCCATTCTGTATGCTAATGAGATGTCCCTCTGTTCCATCTTTAATGCAAATGAGGCTGGGGTGTTTCCTTAATTATATCACCCTTGTCTGAAGCAGTTTAGGTGTGTCTTCCCCGGCCTTTTCATTGCTTTGTCTTTGATTCTAGCAGAGGCCTGAGGGAGGGGGATGGTTTTCCATGAATGTCACTCCCTGGCTCCCCAAGAGCACCAGGCTGACAGGTGACCATGTTCTGGTTTCCCAAGAATCACAGAGCTGGTGGGTAACACTCTCCTCATTCCTTCCCTGCCTGTCAGAGGGATTGGATAGGGAGGTAGCTCACAGCTGGCATTCTCCCCATTCTGTGGATTTCCTGCTCTAGATTTCATCTCAGGCATCTGATTTCCCCTCTGGTGGAACTAGACAAGGGGGCCTTCTCTTTTAGGGACTCCACAGTAACTTCCTTGCTTAATGCCCTGAAAATGGTGAGGATCCTGACAGTTGGAAAATATACCTTGCCTGTTCTGACCCTTCTAAGACTTGCACCTTCCCTGTCATTCCCAACATCTTTCTCTCCCATACTCAGGAGAGCTGACAAGCACGCGGGGCCCCTGGGAAAGATGGGGAGGGCCCCAGCTCCGTGCTGGCAGAAGAGGCAAGGCCGGTAGCCAGCCTTTAGAACTGCCCATTATGTGCCACACCACCCAATCCCACCCCCAGCCTTTCCAGCTGCCAGGAGCATGCTGCATGCTGCTCCTGTAGTGATTTAAAGGATCTGGGGCTCCTGAATGCCACTGCTGCTGCTACTGCAGCAACAGTGGCAACAGCTGGGGAGTCCCAGGCCCTTTAGAATCACCGAGCCCCAGGTAAGTTGCCCCCTTGATGACGACTCCTGTCAGGCCTGCCCAGACTTAAGCTCTCAATGTGGCCGTTATATTCAGCTGCATGTGGATTAATGTTTCTCTGCATTTTGCCCAGGGTGCCAGAGGAGTATCGTAACAGGCGGTCGTTTGAATTGATCGAAGCCTTACAGGAGCATCCCAGGAACCCTGACCAGATTCTGATTGGGTATAGCAGGGGCCTCATTGCCCTCTGGGACCTGCATAATAACCGAGTGTCGCACCACTTCCTGGGCAATCAGGTATTCATGCTGGCTGAAATCAGCGGGGAAGGTGAGCTCCTCCTCCCTCCAGGGTTCTCTGTAGAAATACAGATCCAGGAGGTGCAGGGAGAGTCAACTCAGCTATTTCCCTCCGATGAATGTCTGGTTCTGGAAGAGTTAATGATTCTCTCTCCCCCCTCTCCCTAGCAACTGGAGAATCTCTTTTGGCAGAAGGATGGTTGTCAAATCATTAGCTGCCATTATGATGGAAGTTATGCCCAGTGGCCAGTATCCAATGAAAACAGGCAGCCTGAGCCCCTGGAAAGCAAAGTGCCTTATGGTCAGTATATGTGTAATGGAAACACACTGCTTCTGAGCTGAGGCTTGAACTGGTCTTTAAATGGAAACTCACCTCACGCCCCTGTGGGATCTGAATCAAGCCCTCCCTTGGTGTGTAGTCATGGCAGCGCAATACAAAGCTGCTGCCCCAATGGACCGTAAACATCTTAACTCAAAGGGGTCCAATCTAGTTTGCTTAGGCTTTGAACGCCATTGAAGCAAGGATATCTAACTTAAAGTTGGTATTGAGCATGTGTAACCTACACACCTAGTGTGGGGCAGTGGCACCTAGACCACAGCAACAGATAACAAGAGACCTCTATAGGCTGCGAGCCAGTTGGCTTTTAGCTCAAAAGGTGGAGGCTCCTATACTAAGCTTGAAGTCCCAGGTTCAAATCCATCTGGTGGTGGTTACACATGGATGAGCTGGAGGACATATCTGTGTACACAAGCACAGCTGACTTTATCAGGAAAGGAGCTGGGGACTCTGTTTTGTTCCTTATTCCAAGTCTTTAGCAAGAGCCCAGTGATGACTCTGTATGAGCTAAGTGGCTTTCTTCTCCAATCTGTTGCTTGAGTATTAAAGATCAAGTGACATCTCCTGTTGGCTGAAACCCCTCAAAGGTGGATGACTTCTTCCTTTCACCATATGGAGGCAACCTGACCCCTAAAGCTCACTGTCCATCCCTGCATTAAACAGAAAAGAATGCTGGAATTTGAAGTTCTGGGGTCCAGCCAGGTACATCTGGGGTCCAGCACATGGTACTTCTATCAGCAATACAATCAGCTACCCTTTGGCCTTAGCCTTCTTTACACTGAATAATGCTGTTAGAAAAGGCATCTCCTACAGCAGGGGGTGGGCAATAAAACGGAGGCAGTTCACCAGGGTTAGCCCCTGGTAGGTCGCTGCCTGTTATATTTACTTGTGCCTTCTCAGGTACCGGTAATTGCAGTTCCCGTTGGCTGGGAATGGTAATCCGCAGCCAACAAGAACTGTGATCCTCCTGCGGAGGTGCAGGTAAATATGGTGGTGTTGGGGCCCACCAGAGTCTAAGCCTGGCAGGCCAGATCTGGCCTGCAGACTGGTATTTGCCCACCCCATCCTAGGAAAAAGTACTGCTTCTCTTAGGGTTCAGCGCAGTGAGGTACCACTGTATCACATGCTTGTCGGCTCATGTGACCTACCATATATGTGGCACTTCTGTCAGTTTCTAAAGCAGAATAAATTTTTAAAAAGTCTTCGTACTTCTGGCTTGGGGAAGTAGAGTGGAAATTGAACTCCTACTAATGTAAGATGCATCTTACAGTTGTGGTGTATCTGTCATCCTAGGTCCATTTCCTTGCAAGGCCATTTCCAAGATTTATTGGCAGACGACAAAGAATGGGTAGGTTCTTGGTTATTCATCTCCGTCCCACCTACTGTTCACAAGACATGCTTAACATAATAATGGGATTGGGGGTAGGGGAGGGAAGCACAAGTTATCATTGCGATTACACTGGTCTCACCCATGTAGCCCCTTTTGAATAACATTGTAGGGAGTCATTGTCACACTTTAGACTTCCTCAGTTAATAAGTTTGCAGTGAAGTAGATGGAATCTGAAGACTGAGCACAAACTTTGTCTGTGTCTTTAAGGCTACCTTACATTATATTCCAAGGAGGAATGCCCCGGGCTAGCTACGGTGACCGGCACAGTATCTCAGTCATCCATGGCAGCCAGCAAACTGCCTTTGACTTTACATCGCGAGTGATAGACTTCTTTGTCATCTGTAATGCAGATGCTACTGCAGGTATGTGGGGAGGCTTTTCCCAGGGATGGAGGTTCTGGGCGTGGCAAAGTAGCAGCTTAAATACAAAGCACTGTTTTGTCTGACTTGTTTCGTATAATTGTAAATGTCTAAGGGTACATATACACATGCTCCCTAGTTTGAGCTAGGGATGCAAATGTAGGCGACTGAAATTGCTAATGAAGCAGGGATTTAAATATCCCGTGCTTCATTAGCATGATCTCGCTGGCGCGTTACTCTGCTCATCAGCTGTTTCGAAAGTGGAAGTGCGTGCCGAGGCGCATTAGTTCGAACCAAACAACGCGTGCCAGCGCGCACTTTCACTTTCGAAACAGCTGATGAGCAGAGTAATGCGCTGGCGAGATAATGCTAATGAAGCATGGGATATTTAAATCCCCGCTTCATTAGTAATTTCAGTTACCTACATTTGCATCCCTAGCTCGAACTAGGGAGCACGTGTATACGTACCCTAAGGATGCCATTGATAAGTGCAGTGTGAAACACTGACAGCAGTGATGGTTCAGCTACCAAATTCATAAGCACCTCTCAACCCATTTGTACTGTTCTCACTCTTATCAGCTCCTGGAAACAGAGCAAAGCTAGGCATCTGGAAAATGATTAAGTTACGAGATCCAGTTGTGAGTATTGCCTTAACATGCAGCAGCTCAAAGAGGACTGTAATTAAAAAAAACAATCTCGGACTGGGAGTGTGCCTTTCTTAATTACTGTCTGGGTTTATGGCATGCAGCTTCATGTAGCATATTAACAAAGGCTAGTTACAACTGAGGATCTGTATACAAAACATTGTATTAATTCCTTGCTGCCCAACACAAATGTTTACTTTTTTGTATACAGCTTAGAAATAACTGTTGTACTTTGTTCCACCACCTCCCAATCAACATGCCCCATAGCTTTTCCTCTTCCCGCTAGCATTGTGGGTCCTCTGCTACCTTAACTTGCATGATCTGAAATAGTCCTCTGCTTATCCATCACATTTGAATGTCAGTGATCCCACCCCAAACTGAGGTTTACCCCAGAATCTTTCTGCTTCTGCCCTTTTCATGATTGCTACTAATCTCACCTTCAGAACATATCAATGTCAGCATTTCACGTTCTAGAAATATATACAATAAAAAAGGATGGTTGAGTGAATTGCAAAACGTCGGGGGGAGGGGGGGGGAGAGGTGTAGGCAACTATCCCCTGTTCCTTGCTAGGTTGTTTCAGTTTGGTGGTCTCCAATACAGAGAAGACTGTAGGTTTTCGTGGATAAATGTCATGGAGAAGCAGACCTCTGTTAGGAAAAATAAACACTGTTGCTGTGTTTAAAACCTTTTGTAAGAAAACAGTGTTGGTGTGTTTTTTTTAAAGTTGGGCTTTAATTGCTGCTTTATGATGTATGCTGAAAACAAGGAAGATGTTGGTCACTATAACTCTGTTGAACCTACATTGCCTATCACAGATAAGATTACAATGTCTTCCAGGATAGACAAGGCCTGAATTTCTTATTTTAAGACAACCTTTAAGGCCTTTGTACATGACACAGAAGCACAAATCGATTTTTAAACCTTGCGGGTGTCAAGCTCTGAAATGCTGATGAGATGATAGATTTAAAGTTTTTGGTGCACAACACTTGACACTTTTAAACACAATTCCGGGATATGAATTAAGACCCTGTAGCCTGAAATAACTACAAACTACCAAGCATGTACTATTGAGTGTGCCTGTTCCTAATGTGTGCACACAGGAGCTGTTAGAGGAAGCTGTAGCTGCAGCACTTCAGACCAGGAAGTTATTTACAATTAAATGTCATGTCTGTGGTCAGCAGGCTTCCTCGTCGCTGAGTGCCTAAGACTATTGGATCTGCCCAGCTCACCTCACATGCCTTAGTATTTTTAAAGCTCGGACCAGTGAAGGATTATTATATCTCATAGCCACTTAAGTTAATGAGTGTAAAGCTTGTGTATAGCAACATGAATCTTCCTCTTACTCCCTTCAGACTGAGAGAATACTTTAAAAAAAAAAATCAGAGTTGCTGTTCGTTTGTTTTCAGCTGTTGGTGCTATATGTGTGGGAGACATGCAAAATTCTACAGCGCTTTTCTTCCGCTGGGATAACTTAAAACACTTCCTTGCTGTAAATGTAGTGCTTAGTGAAGACAAGTGCCTGCGTAACAACTCTGTGCATGTACACGCCATTGCCTGTACTGCTGGACTGTGCACATATACCATGTACTGCTCAGACTGTTCACTCTGGACTCTGCTCACTATGTTTATATAGTGCTTGATGCTTTATGGATGTTGCTGCCCTGCAGCGCTTATCTGGATTGGGCTCAGTGAATGACAGCAGTCTTAGGAGCAAAAGAACAAAACACTTTAACTCTTTTACCTGTATCCTATTTCCCCCCCCCCCCCCACCTCCATTTTATAGAGAGAAACTGAGGTACGGGAGTGACTGGTTCAGCAGGCCCTTGCCAGAACCAGAGTTACAGCCCAGATCACCTGGCTCCCAGCCCAATGTGTGGGAGAGAAATAATCACTTGAAGCAAATATTAATACACCTAGTGGCTTGTAGGGTTAGTTCAGTAGATTTTCTTACTGGTGAGTCTTGTAGTATAAATGGTCAGACAAGCGAGCAG
The DNA here is from genome assembly GCF_052426305.1 of Pelodiscus sinensis. Taxonomy (NCBI): domain Eukaryota; kingdom Metazoa; phylum Chordata; order Testudines; family Trionychidae; genus Pelodiscus; species Pelodiscus sinensis. The sequence goes on from NC_143071.1 coordinate 19,045,517, forward strand.
GCAGTGGAACTGATGGAAAACTAAGCCAAACAGAGTTATGAGCAGAGCTGGCAAAGGAGAGCTGGGTAGGGTAGGATAAGAATGCATGATTACCATGCCTAGCTGTGAATGTAGCTGTGTTCACTTCATTAGGTTTCCCACTGACATACAGGAGTACTTGCACAGTCTTTTATATGTTGCTGTTTAAAGATCTGTAAAACCTGCATTAGTAAGTAAATTAGATTATGGGTAGTGCCCAACTTTGGTTTTTCCATCAGTTGTAACATGGCTGCCTTGCAACATAAGTGAAAGCGTGAATGTTGGGCTGGAGTGAGGGGAGAGGGGTCCTGGCCCACTCTGTGCTGTCTGGGCTGTACTTCAGGGAGTGGCATTGTAACCCTGTGCACCAGGAAGCAATGCCACTCCTTCAGATTTGGTCCACTCAATCCCCTGTGCTGGTGGATGGATATCCAGCTCAGAGATGTGTGTGAAGTTGCAATGCTACTTATTTCAGTTTGGGGAAGCCAGTAATCTAGGCCCCATTCTCAGCAAAATTCTGGTTGTGCCTCTTTTGCGTGTTAATGCCAATACTGTGGTGCAGAATGGTACAAGTCTCATTTTTGTGGCTGCATTAACAGTTTTTGTAAGTAAGCAATATTTGTTACAAGTACAAGGATGCTCTGTTAAGCAGTGCAGATGGCCAAGAGTTGAAATGTAAACATTTATCAATTCCAAGTAGAGCAGCATTTCCCAGAACCTGCCACATTACTGCATTTAAGCAGCTTAGCCTGGAAGGAACTGAGGTCATAACATAGCACTAAAGCAGTTGTTGCTGGGGTGAATATGTACCTATCCATCCCAGCCATTATTAGCTAACAGTAGGTCAAAGGCCTCTCTTCAAGTGTCTACGCTGATGGAAAAAAATGTGTGCCAGTGAGTTTCAAAGTCCAGGACAATTGACCCAGGTTCAAAGGATATGTTGGCTGTCCAGCTGCTCCCAGGGTGGCCAGGACTTGAACCTCCACTCTGTGCTCCCCAGGCGAGAGCTGTATCCCCAGTCCACTCCAGAACTACCCCACCCATCTACCTTCAGAGGGTCCCTTAGCCTGCTTTCCTAACATGGGAGTCAGGTCCATCCTGGGAGTAGCCTGTGTTGGCTATCCATTTGCTCCCAGGGTGGGTGGGACAGCCCACTAAAAAGATCTGTCTAGGTGTTTAGGATGTGGCTGGAGCACAGGAGGGTTTCCGAGCCATGACACCAAATGTGTCTTTACTGAAACTTTAGCTCCATACTCCCAGCCCTGTGAGCCTGAGGCAGATGTCTGAGGTGTACAGCCGCTAGTCTGTTGTTGCATTTTAGACATACCCTTTGTTACTCATATCAATGCCGTTGGAGACTTCAAATGAGTGCTTTGTCATGACATTGACCAGCTGTGACTCCTGCTATGGCTAACCCTGTGCCGGACTTTCTGTGAACATTTCTGAGGTTTTGTCAAACTTGTTGAGCGTTAGTGTCTTGAGTTTCTGGCTAAATATGCAGGCTAGCCCAAGAAGAGTTGAGAAGGAGCACTTCTTTACTGTTCAGCCCCATTTGTGGGGAGAAGCTTCATGGGAATGTATATTTTCATACCTATTCTATAGGAAGCTTGTTTCTACCATTAGATCGTAATTAGCCAGTTTTGTGATTAAAGCACTAGGTACATCTAATCAAAGCACTATCAAAAGCTAACGATTAAGCTGGTTGACATGATGACTCTTTACACAGAGTATGACGACCCCTCTGCTATGGTGGTACTAGCAGAAGAAGAATTGGTGGTAATAGACCTGAAGAGTGCAGGCTGGCCAGCAGTCCATCCTCCATACCTGGCATCTCTCCATTGTTCAGCCATCACGTGTTCACACCACGTTTCCAATATCCCACTGAAACTCTGGGAGAGGGTGATCAGCGCTGGGAGCAAGCAGAACTCTCATTACTCGAATATGGTAGGGGAGCCGTAAACACACTCATTCACGTGCACGTAAGAACAATAGAGCGTGCTCAGCAGAAGTGGCGCTGTGTAGTGGTTGGTGGTAGCACTGAGAAGACCTGCTCCCAGAAGACCACTGACAAAGTGAAGGCAACTGTTTTACTCCTGAGGAAATTCTGCACCAAAATTATTAAATTTTGTACCCAATATTTTAAAACTCTGCATATTATGTGTTTAAGAGTATGACACCATTTTTAGTTACTTGCTGGCACGTATTTTGGGATCGCTTACCAAAATAGTAGACAGCGGGGTGATTAGTGTTGTTTTTACAAAATATGCAGAATGTTACAAAATTTTTAACACTTTAAATTTTTTGGCATAGAATTCCCTCAAGAGTAGCAGGGCACAGTTTGGATGTGGGCTGCTCTGTGAGGGTCAAGGTGGGGGAGTCTGGATGCACCGGGGCTTGGTGTGGAGTTAGAGGTGCTGGGGGAATGGGGCTCTTCAAGGGAGTCCGGTTGAAGGCAGTTAGGTCTTGAGTCGGGGAGAGGAATGGGCTTGGGAGTGGTGCTTGGAGGGCTCAAAGTGCAGCTTATTGGGACTCAGTGGGGTAGTGGTCCAGGGTGTGTGGGGGTCCTGATGCAAGGAGGCTCTGGGACGAGGTACAGGTGTGTGGGAGCAGAGGGATCACTCTACAGCAGGGGTGAGCAAGAGGCTGCCAGTAGGCCGGATCTGACCTGCCAAGCCACCGGATCCAGCCCGTGGCCACATCACCAAAACCCTTAGGCAGAGAACAGCTCACGCTTTAAAAAGCTAGCCCTTTGGATGGCTGGGGAAGGAGACTTCTCATGCTGTTCCCACACCCCTCCCAACAAAATATCTCCACTCCCATTGGCCAGCCTTAGTTGCCAGCAAATAGGAGCTGAGATTTTTTTGCTGGGAGCAGGGGCAGTGTGAGAAGCCTTCTCCCTCCCTCCCTCGTCCCCCCCCCCCCCCATTCCGCCTCCCCCTCATGCCCAGAGCAGAGCCACGTGGAGCAGCCTGCAGCAGATACTTTCAGAAACCTGAGGCAGACTAAGTGGCTCCCAGCCAGAGCCTGCCTCTGGCACTCCACTCCCTCACCTTGGACCACCTGCCACAGGCCACCACCCAAACCCTGTGTACCCGTTTCTACCCTTTCTCCCAGGTCACAACTCCTTCCTGGACCCCCTTCTATACCTCTCCCACAGGCCAGAATCCTCTCCTGCGCACACACCCCCTACTGGACCGTGCATCCCAAGTCCCCCTGCCCCAGGTCACAGCCATCTCCTTCACCCAAACTCCCTCTCAGACCCTTCACTCCCTTCTGCACCCCAGTCTCCTATCTGCAGTTTCCTTCTGCACACCCCCTCCACAGAAGTGCAACCTTGACCACTTGCCAAAATTTTGGAGTGCACCCTCCCTCCTGCCCCCCATTAAAAGTTACTGCCCAACCCTATTCTACAGGGAGCTACTTCTGCTGTCCTTGCAATCTGGATCTCCTTGTACTCAGACTCCTTCCTGCCAAGTCCCCTCTGCCCCCATGGTGCAGAGCTTCCTGCAGCCAAAGAAAGTTTCTGGGGATTGATTTGATCCGGTCCTGGTTGCTCTGTAGAGGTGGGAGTGGGGAAACTCCATCTCTATTCTTTCCTCCTCCGACCCTAGCTGACACTAGTGCCTGTGACATTCCCAGATCTCCCTTGCCAAGTGATTTACCTTTCCCTCAGCTTGCCAGGGAGAGATGAGTGAGCACTGGTACAACTTCTCTTCTGACTTTTTCCGAAACCATTTCCTGGAAAGAAGCAAAGGGAATGTGCAGGGTGGAGGGGAATCTTTCTTCTACGCTGCAGTGGCACAAATTTTCCCCAGGAACACTATCTGGAATTCAAAATGCTTCAAGTTCTCCAACTTTCATCAGCTCTTAGTAGAGGTGAGCTCCAGCTTAGTGTTTCCAGCAGTCAGTGCTAGCAAGCAAAGCTCCTTCTAAGCCAGGAGCTCTCAGCTACAGCAGCTGCTTAAAGATGAAACTGGAATATAGTAATTCCTTGCCAAAAAAGTACAGCTGATGAGATCAGAACTAAATCTTAATCCAAACAAAGGCTCAGTGTACACTGATAGATGCACTTATCTTGAAGCTCATGCTTTCCTATTCTTTCCCCTCTGCGACCTGCTCTGTTGCACTCACTTCACAGAGTCATAGTGAGGTTTTCAAGGATGTTTTTTATTTTTATTTTTTTACGTAGGCATGGCCAATTGATGGTGGCACCAACCTGGCTCCAGATCCTCCTCAGAGGGACCTGCTTCTTACAGGGTAGGTGCTTTAATTCATTCCTTAAAACAAACAAAAAAAAAATCAAGGATTCCTGCCCTGTATTTACCCATTTTTTAATTAAGTTGCTTCTGTCATGAGGGTGTCAGATGAGTAGACTTGACTCCTCAGTGCTCTTCTGCAGAGAGATCATGGGTTCTTGAAGTTGGGCTGCTTGTGTATCCGGAATCATTTTATCTTTGACCATTCTGAAAAATTATTGACTTGCCCAGGATTGACTAATTCCTGTGTTGAAACTTAGATTGAACAGTCTGGACAAGTGATGCCAGTTTAGAGAGAAAGGTGTAAGTGCTGATATGAGTCTCACATTCACCAGTATAAATCAAGTACACCACTCCATTGGATTTACAACCGTTTTACATAATTGATGCAAATGAGGACAATTGGACCCATAAAGTCAAGTGACTTCAGTTTCTGGTGTTATACAGGGTGCTAGAATGAGAATTTTTCTGTCCGTTATACAAGTCTGCCTCTTAACTGCTTTTCACCTGGAATTTCATAGCACTTTTCAAACAGCACTGCTGCCAGGTAGTTTTATAGGATTTTCAATGTCTGGATTTGTGACGCATCTTAGAGGTGCAGGGGTGCTGCATAGATAAAAGTTGCAATGTTCTCTGTAAGCTGTGCTCTTGTGTGACTACTCAGGAGAGATTGAAATGCTGCCCGGCTGATTGGAAAATGCCTTCAACTAAGCTTTTTGTTTCTACTGCTGGTGCATATTCACACATCTTGGTGCACAGAAAAAATAAAATCTGCACTTAAATTATTAGAGGGAACATTGATTGGCAGAGCAATCATCTATGACCCAGAATGTTGTTGCTATGGGCTAGGAGTAAAAGGATGGAAGTGTGTTTTTTTTTTTTTTTTTTTTTTTTTTTAAATCCTACATTTCACAACATCAGCTTCATAAAACCCAGTAGGGATGCATACTAAATTCTCCCTAGTACAGTAAAACTCCATTGGTCTGGCATCTGATGGTCCAGCACTCCTGATGGTCCGGCACCATCAGGAACCCGGAAGTGCTCCGGGCAGCTGGACCATTGGAGCTGCTCTGCCCCTGGCTTCCCGGCACTCCTGATGGTCCGGCACCATCAGGAACCCGGAAGTGCTCCGGGCAGCCGGACCATTGGAGCTGCTCTGCCCCCGGCTTCCCCGATTCAGCCGCTGCTGAAACTGACCAGTGGCTGAATCGGGGAAGCCTGAGGCAGAGCTGCTCTGCCCCGGGCTTCCCGGAGTAAGCCGCTGGTCAGTTTCAGCAGCGGCTGACTTGAGGATGCCTGGGGCAGAGCAGCTGGGGTGCTGCCGGGTTGGTCCAGTAGCACCGAGGAGCAATGGTACCGGACCAACCCGGCAGCACCCAAGATGCTCTGCTGCAGGCATCCCAATTCAGCTGCTGCTGAAATTGACCAGCAGCAGCTGAATCGGGGATGCCTGGGGCAGAGCCAGTGTATTGGAAGGGGGAGGGACTATGAGGGGTCTGGGGTGGCATCCCCCCCACACCACCTTAGACCCCTCATAGCCCCCCTTCCGATAGTCTGGCATATTTGATAATCCAGCACCCCCTGGGTCCTAAAGGTGCTGGATTATTGGAAGTTTACTGTATTCAGGGATATGTAAGAGGACAGCTTCAAGTACGTTTCAGGTTGTGCCTTTAAATAGCTGGCCTCTTAGAATCGGGAATGCTGCTCTCCCTTTTTGCTGCTTAGCACCCTGCTCTCTCCCCCACATGGCTTACTGCAACAGCAACTCTTGACTGTGCATGGTCTGTTCTGACTCCTCCCCATCAGGCACGAGGATGGCACTGTGCGGTTTTGGGATGCTTCAGGCGTTTGCTTGCGCCTTCTTTATAAGCTGAGCACCGTGAGGGTCTTTCTGACGGACGCAGATCCCAATGATAACATGAACGCGCTGGGTGAGGATGAATGGCCTCCGCTGCGTAAGGTGAGATGGCAGTCGCTCAGGCAGACTTGCTGGAGCGTTTGCAGTGCTGCTTTTGTTGTTGCCTGTCCCTGTCACCGCTTGTATGGAGGTGACCTCTTTACTTGCCATCCACCAGGTTGGTTCCTTTGACCCCTACAGCGATGACCCCAGGCTCGGGATCCAGAAGATTTACCTGTGTAAATACAGTGGCTATCTGACCGTAGCTGGTACGGCGGGACAGGTACAGAAAGTGTAAAACTGAATTTTTGGAGGGTAGTTTTTAAGAGTGGTTCTTGACTAACGCAGGAAATGCAGCATACACAACAAATGGAGGACAAAATGGATTCCCCCCTAGGGGTGAGTCTTCGCCCTTTGGTAAAGGGAGCCATTCTGTCAGGACCTTCTAGTCTCTATTGTATTCTCCCCCTTCTGACTCGACCTGTCAGCCCTGTCAGTTACCAGCTTTTTATGCTTTTGCTTTTCAAAACTTTTCTCCTGATTCTTCTCTGCCTGTTGTCTGAACACCTGTGCTATTTGTGTTTTGAGCAGGCGTGCTGCCTGCTAGCTAGTCAATTGGATCCTGGCAGGTGTTGCCAGTGCCTAACCAGTCAGCAGCACCACCTTGCAACGAAGCTTGGAGGCAGTGTATGGTGGGTGGGTCAGTTAGCAACGCTGCTGGTGGAGGAGCTATTGCTTTGCTGCTAATGGCTGTCCAAGCACCTGCAGCAAAGAGCCTCTGAGGCGGCTACTGGACTGAGGCTTTCTCACGATCTAATGCAAAAGGAATATTCACAAAGGGCTGCCTCAACTGCAGCAGGAGGCTGATGGCTCTTTGCCTTCCCTGTGCCCAGGGCTTGAGGCTGTAACTCTTCTCTAACCCACGCGATCCGACATATTTCAGTGGAAAAGGTGACAGTCCCCCTTGTTTGTCTCTTGCAAGAGCTTGTCTGAATGCTTTGATAGAAGATCCCATTTGGGGTTCTGAATAACGTGTACCTCAGCGAGTTCAGCAGTCGTCCTTCTATGAAGACCTAGCACGTCTCTTCTCATGGAACCTGAACATCTGTGCTTTACTTTGTACCCCAAGTCCTGTCCCCTCTCTCGGAGCCCTGAATGAGTTAGGATGGTCTGACCTGGAGTAACCGAATTTGGTAGCTAGAACTTCCTGCTGCCAACATAATTTTTTTAAAGGCCTCATGGAGACTCTCCAGTAGTCGGACGGGGAGGTAGATGGTCATGTTGGAAACACGTTTCAGCCATGCAGCGATCAGGTGGCATCCTCAGCTCTGAGGAAAACGTGGATTGCACAAGCTGCCTCTGAGCTTACTTGTGTTCCCACAGGTACTCGTGATGGAACTGAACGATGAGGAGTCAGAGCATGTGGTGAACCATTCTGAAGCAGACTTACTACAGGACCAGGAAGGTTATAAGTGGAAAGGTCACGAGAGGCTAAAGGCCCGAGATGAGCCTGTCCGATTTGAGCCTGGCTTCCAACCATTTGTCTTGATCCAATGTCAACCACCTGCTGTGGTCACCTCACTGGCTCTTCACTCTGAATGGAAGCTCGTGGCCTTTGGTACCAGCCATGGTTTTGGGCTCTTCGATCACCAGCAGAAACGACTGGTCTTTGTCAAGTAAGTGTCTTCCTTTCAGGTATAATATGGGGGCTTCCCTAGGTATCAGAGCAGTGGCTAGAACATTGAGCCCATCCTCTTAAGAGCTGGTACTTCCTGTTTTCTGGAGAACAATGGGTATAGAGTAGGGAGGTTAAGGACTAGTCTACTATCCAATAAGCAAATGCTGATCCTGGGTTCTGGAGAAATGCCATGCCAGAGCCTGGGATCCACGTGCGGCAGTACCGCACAGCTGAGCCAGGGATCAGCTGTGGGCACTGCCCCTTTCAATGCCGCCTTGGCTTTTCAAAGGGGCAGCTGCTCAGATGAGTCTGGGGTCAGCTGGGAATTCCCTGGAGTCAGCAGAGGACTCTGATTCCCCTGCTGACTCTGGGCTCCATGCTGTGCTGCTGCTTTGAAATGCACCTAGCTACCAGATGCTCCTGCAGTGATGGCCAGCAGGTCAGAAAATCATCTGGACATACCTAGCAACTTTTTTTTCCTTTAAGGTGTACATTGCATCCCAGTGACCAGCTGGCTTTGGAAGGGCCTCTGTCTCGCGTGAAGTCCTTGAAGAAATCCCTCCGCCAGTCGTTCAGGCGGATGAGGAGAAGCAGGGTGTCTAGCAGGAAGAGGCGAGCTGGTGGCGGGAATACTACAGAGGTGAGATCAGAGGTCGTTCTGTGGCTATTCTGTGTCTCCAGGGCATGTGTACATGGTGCGTAAGCTAGTCTGTGTGTGTGTGTGTGTGTGTGTGTGCGCGCGTGCGCCCTTATTTCGCTTGGAAGTCATGGTAAGCTAAACTGCCTTTGTGCACAGTAAGTGGGTGCACTTGTGGGAAGTTGCTGTGCAGTAAACTAGATGTGAATTTAAAGAACACAAACTTCCCTATGTAGACAAGCCCTAAGCCTGTGCCCTGTAAAGACCTCCTTGTACCATGTAGTGGGAAGAGCAGCATAATGCAGATGTTCTTAATCTTCAGTCTAAGGCCTGATCTGACCACTCTAAAACCTCAGTTCCACCTGCTGGATGATTAATGTCTTGGTGATTGATCCTCCAGGGTTTGATTTACCTGTCATGAGGAGTAAGGAAAGTTGACAGGAGTGTTTCTCCTGTCAACCTCCCACTGCAGGGCTGCCCCAGAAAATTGGTACAAGGTACATCAACTCCAGCTACACAATTTGTGCTGCTGGAGATGTGCATCTTGCATCGATTTTTTTTTTTTTTTGTCTGCCAGTGTAGACCTGGCCTAAGTGTCTACAATAAAATGTAGCTCCTACCGATATAACTCCCCCTGTCCATACCAACTTAGCTCCACCTCCGCGAGACGCGTAGTGCTTAAGTCAATGTAGTTAAATTGACAGTGTAGACACTACTTAAATCCACCTTCCTTTCAGATATCATCCCACAATGCCCACATGGACAGTTTGAAGTCTGTACATGCGCTTCTGGTGGGGACATGTACTTTGAACAGAAGGAGCTTAGTGTGGATGTGTAAAACAGACTAAATTACTACAGTGGCTGTACATCAATGTAGAGTCATAGAATCATAGAGCTGGAAGAGACCTCAGGAGGTCATCAAGTCCAGCCCCCTGCTCTAGGCAGGACCAATCCCAACTAAATTGACCCAGCCAGGGCTTTGTCAAGCCGAGACTTAAACACCTCTAGGGATGGAGACTCCACTACTTCCCTAGATAACCCATTCCAGTGCTTCACCACTCTCCTACTAAAATAGTTTTTCTGAATATCCAACCTGGGATACATAGGTTGTAACATAGGTTGTTTAGTTTATAACATAGGCTTGTCCTTACTGTACCAATTAAGGCTTGGCATAATGGCCTTTACTCTGGGCATGCCTACAAAACTAAGTTGATCTAATTTAGTTTGGTATACAGCTGGCACAGTAATTACATCACTTGTGTGTATGTCTGGTTTGGTCCTTGTGTTGGCAGTGCATGCTGACCAGGAGTGTTTGTATCAGTTGGCAGTGTGGGGCATTGCAGGATGGCTGGTGAAAGCTAATAACAGTCTGTGTAAACTGACCACATCTCCCTAACTACATCAACATTGACTTTATGCCTGTTGGGATCAGTCAAGGTAAGTCAACCGTAGCAGGGCAGTTACATCACCAGGAGTGAAATTTTAGTGTGGACACTTATGTCAATGTAAGCTGCCTTGTGTCAACGTAATTCCTGGAGCGTAGCAGATCTGTCTTACCCCTCCTAACACTGGTAGCATAGACATAGAATGCTTAGCTAACTTTGTTTAAATCATCCACTGGAAAAACCCCACTGTACAGAACTGAAGTTATGGAGTGGAATAAAAATATTAATAAAATGCAGAAATTTGTTTAGGACCAAAATTGAGCTTTATTCTTATCTTGTTTTCTCCTGCCTTACACAACAAAGAGGTTCTAGGGGAGATTGAGGGAGGTCCTATACCCAAAGTTAAGTTTCCCTCTAGAAAGGACTCTCTCTAAAGGTACTTATTTGATGTCCTTCAGAGACCAGGTGAGTGAAGTAAACTTTCATTTGATTGATTCTGCCGCTGAGGGGTCTATTCAGGTCTGGGAGAGATCATCAGTGTCGCAGCTAAACACAAGGTGTTAATATATTGCAAGAAACCATTCAATTAACACCTCTGCAGTCATAAGGCAAAGGAGAGTTAGTGGATTGTTATGATGAGAGAGAACCAGTGTCTTTACTAAGTCCATGATTTTGGGTGTCCAGCAGAGTTTGAAAGTATTTAAACTCCATCTTTTAAAAGTGTGATGTGGGTTTCCTTTGAAGAATCAGACTGAGTGGGTTTGTGGTGAGGATTCACCCCAAGGTGATATGGAGATTTTTGCTTTTTATCCTTTTCCTGAGTGCTCATTTGAGAGCATAGTGATCATCTTGTTTCCCCTGCATAGTTGTTGGGTATTTGATGTACTGGATAAGATGCACCACATGTTGTGATACAGACAGGTGTAGTAGGGATGCTTAAGTATAAATGACTTAACTGGTTAACCAGTAAGCATTTGCTTATTGGTTAACTGTGTCGGTTACACTCAGTGAAGCCTCCTCCCTGGAAGCCAGGCAGACAAGGGCTGGTGACCCCTCACCCAGGGGAGGCTTCACTGCTGAGCTTTATACTGCAGAGCGCACAGTGTGAGTAGCTGTGTAACCTCTGAGATTTTCAGCAGTTACCTGGTTACCCTATTTCATGATTAACATCCCTGAATGTGTAGGAGCCATGGATCTCGAAAGATGTTTGGAGGATATTGATCATCATAGCAATGGAGATATGGCCGCAGGCTTTGCATCTGTTATAGCAGTGGCGCTACTGGTTTGAGTTGGTGTATACTGGTCTGTGGGGAGCTTGCTTCTGATGAGGAGTTTGAAGACCAGAAGAGGGACTATTAGAAAGATTTCTTTCGGGACATGGTCCCCATCAAGTATAAGTTGCAACTATTTTTTTATCCCATGTGGGTTTCCCTATGGGGTGTCATGTAATAGAGGTGTGCAGTCAGTGGCTGTTTTTCCTGAAAGTACCTACTTCAGTTCAGGGAATTAGGATTTCCTGTTCCATGGTGCAATCTACTTCTCTGGTGCAGAAATGTGGTGCAGTGTTTTTAAGCACACTAACTTGCGTATCCAGGACTTTTTCCTCAAAGCATATTCTGTGGCATCAGTGCCTTGCTGTAGATAACTGATTTCTTGGTGTAGCTGGGTTGGTTGATGAATCTGCAGAAGTAAGTGTGGTGGTCCTTGAGTCTTTAATATTTGTCTGCAGCTTCTGTTATTGAATCTGATTGCAGTGTTTGGGAAGTTGATGCTGGGGTGGGAGGCTATAGAGAGTTTGATGGATTTGAGGTGGTAGAAATCTCAGAGTTTAGGCCATCTGTTCAGCAGATTGAAAAATTCATCCATTTTATTTCAGGTGTGTCACTGATTTCTGTGGAGCATGGTCCAGAAATTCTTCCACAAAGTGATCTATGAAGAGGTTGACACATTGGGGAAACATTTTAGTACCCATGGCTGTTTCTGTGGTTTGCTCAAATTATTGTTGAATATCCTCACCCATGGCAACTTTATGAAAGTGGGTGAATTTTGGCAGTATGTTCAGGGTGGCTACCTGAGTGTTGTCCATTGTCTTGTAGATGTGAGGCAGACATTGATGCAAGGTTCATGAGCCTTTTCAGTGTATAAGGAAGTGAAATCTGTTGGCCAACAGGATGTTCTAAGAATCTGTTGATCTTGTGGTGTTTGTGGAGGAGGTAGGTTATGTCCTGGAGGAAGTTTGCCCTTTATGTGGTGAGTGGTTAGAGGAGGGTTTCTTGAGTAAGTGCACCATGGCCAGATGTGTGTCTGCCTGGGTTCCCTTGTTTGTGTTTCTTGGGAGATATGTAGAAGATCCCTGGGGTGTGTTCATGGGAATAGGGTGAGAGTTTCTCATGGAGTTGTTTAGGGAAGGATTTAATGATGTCTTTAAATTCCCATGTGAATTGTGGTATGGGTTTGTCTGAGTCCTTCATAGGAAATGGAGTCAGATTGTCATTTGGCCTTTTTATGTAGACATGGTCCAGGACTACAATGACACCCCCTTTGTGTGCTTGCTTGATCCCTGTTTGCTGGTTGGATTTCAGGAGCCATAAAACGGTCTTCTCAACAGAGGCTGGTCCAGTAAAAGGTCACCAATGGAAGTTGATCTAATAAGATATTCCCTCACCCAACTTGTTTGTTTTATATGCTGGGACCAACATGGCTACAACACAAGCAATGATGGAAGATGTTTGAGTCCATTGCTCCCTCAGTTCAGCTGATTGGCCAGTGTGGGAGAAGTGCAGATTTTTTGCAATACGTAGGCAGGAGTTGGGAATTCTGATTTTCATTTCCTTATCTCCTTGAATCCTACAGACAAACTGAATAGCCCTGATCCCTTTCAAATGGCCTCTGCACATTCATGCTTAATGAGATGCCCAGGTCTGAGCTGGAACATCCTGGAAGTATGAATATGTAGAGTCCATTTTGAAGAACCTGAGTTAACAAGTAACCTTCATTTCCGAGAAGCTGCTAATCCCTTTTGCTGCTACACTAGAAGGGATTGTTGAGGAGGAGGAAAAAGATGTTATGTCAGAAGTGACCTCATCTCCCTTCTTACCCCCCTCTGTTCTTCTTGTGAAGGTCCAAGAGGCGAATTCCAGGTTTGACCAGGTTGCATTACAGGAGATGGAACTGGCTCCAATCCAGAGGAAGATTGAAGCACGGTCTGCAGAAGATTCCTTCACCGGCTTTGTGCGCACCTTGTACTTTGCAGACACCTTCTTGAGAGACAGTGAGTAGAATGAGCTCTTCCCCAGCCACTTTCTCAAGAAGTGAAGAGAAAGCACTATGGTCTACTAGATCATAGACCCTGCACCTCCCTTTTTGTTCTCCCTGCAGCATTGAAACTGTTCAGTCTAGGGCTATAGTAAATGACTGAGAGCAGAGCTGTTCTATGTGATCATTGGCCGCTGCTGACTAGCCCATGATATGAGTTCACTTTCTTGGGGGAGTTTGAAATATGTGGCTTTTTTCAAAGATGATGAAGATTCTTTGGCTTTAAAGGATAGCATGTGTTCCCTTTAATCCTGGTGGAGAAGCAGCAGATGCCAAACTGATACTACATTTGAATTTCCCTCACCCTGTGTGCGCATGTGCATCTGCATACAGACAGTAGAACCGCTCCATCACATTTGAAACCTCCTGGGTTACGTCTACACTGCAGGCTTTTTGCGCAAGAACATTAGTTCTTGCACAAAAACTTGAGCATCTATACTGCACGTGCGTTCTTGTGCAAGTAAATTTAGAGTAAAGCGTCAGAACAGAGGGCTTCTTGCACAAGTTATTCCTCTCCCCTCAAGGAATAAGCCCTCTTGTGCAAGAAGGCAGTGTAGATGGGCAACGGGTTTCTTGTGCAAGAAACCCCATGGCTAAAATGGCCACCAGAGATTTCTTGCACAAGAGAGGGTCCACACTGCCATGGATACTCTTGCACAAAAGCACATGGCAGTGTGGACACACTCTTGCACAAGAAGCCCGCAGTGTAGACGTACCCGTGGAGTAACAACCCGCTCATAGGCTTTCTCCCTGCCCAGGTACCCGTCACTGCCCCTCCTTGTGGGCAGGCACCAATGGAGGCACAGTCTATGCGTTCTGTTTGCGGGTTCCGCCAGCGGAGAGGAGGATGGATGAACTTGTCAGGGCAGAGCAGGGTGAGTATCACTCAGTAGTGGAAACATGGGAAACAGCCCTAATGGGATCAGAGGGGCTGCTGTCGTATACCGCTAGGAAGGCACGAAGCTGTTGGTTACAAATGGAGAGCAAGATGACTTGGAAACAAGTCAAATTGTTTGACCACACTGCATAAAAGCGATTGAATTATTAGATGCATTTTCTAACCTAGGATGGCTTTCTTGTGGCTGATCAAAATGCTTTAAAAACTACTCTTCATAAAGTGGCATTTCTAGAATCCTGGCTCTAGGGCAAGCAGTTAATTAACATTTCTACAGATCCAGATGCTGGTGCATAAGCAAAGGAGGCAAACACACAGCCGCATGGGTTTCACTCCTCTTTTTTAAATCTCTAGATGGAAGACTAATTGGATATAGAAAAGCATTGTCTCTCCAACAGAACGTGAGAGTTCCAACACTTTGTGCTTGTTGCATCCTTCTCACCCTTGTCCATGTCTTGTCTGTCTAGCCAAGGAAATTCAGCTAATGCACAGGGCTCCTATTGTGGGGATACTTGTCTTGGATGGGCGCGGCACTCCTCTCCCAGAGCCACTGGAAGTAGCACATGACCTTTCTAAAAGCCCTGATATGCAAGGCAGCCATCAACTTCTTGTGGTTTCTGAAGAGCAGTTTAAGGTAAATACCATCCCCATTCATCTCATCGATATAAATTCCCTCGTTTAAAGTATTGATCTGTACTCCTAGGGATGGACTTTAGTAGCTCCTAGGAACTGTGGTCTTGGACTAGGCTCTGTTGTTTGGCACTGCCCAGACAGATGACACTCCCTGCCCAGGGCGAGTGGGAGTTTAGCATAATGCAGATGGAGAATATAAGGATGTTTGTGGATTTATTCAAAGCTTTGATAGCTAAGGTAATTGGGCACTAGGAGAAGCAAACTGGAGTTAAGGGGACATGTCCCTTTACAAGGTGAACTGAGAATTGGTAAGTGTTTGAAAATTGTTCAGTTTTCTTTTTCAGACTAGCACATAACCAATAAGGAAGGAAACTGCAGGAATAATTTATCAGGAGAGCTCCTTGTTCTTTTAATGTGATAGTGGGCTAATCCTAATTTTTCCCTATGGATAAACTTTGAGGCTTGAGGGGAAGGGGTTTGAGAGAACAGGAGATGAAGCATAATGAGGGTCTCTGATTTGAAGCCTTATGTCTTCTCCCAGTGAAGTCAATGGCAATGTTCCCATTGACTTGAGTGAGAGTAGGAACAGGCCTGAAGTTGGGACCGTGGCTGGCTCCACTTATGCCTGTTCACTATCCCAAGATATCCAGGCTTCATGTTAAGCAGGAAGCTAGATTCAGACCTTCATTTCTGTGCATGGTGCAGAGCAAAGATGCCCTGTGAGTCAAGGCTTTGTTAAAGCAGGAGGGAGCCAGCACCCTCCCCAAACTGGGGTTGTTGGCAGTATACAGAATGGAGGTTTGTGAAGTGTCTTTCTTTCTCCTGGCAGGTATTCACGTTGCCCAAGGTTAGCTCCAAACTGAAGCTCAAGCTGACAGCACTGGAAGGCTGCAGGGTACGAAAGGTGACAGTCGCTAACTTTGGCAGCTGCAAGACCAATGAGTACAGTGAAAATGACCTGGCCATCCTCACGAACCTGGGAGACGTTCAGATCATCTCTCTGCCCTTCCTAAAGTTGCAGATCCGCTATCCCTGTATCCGCAAGGAAGATGTGAGCGGCATTGCATCCTGCGTCTTCACCAAATACGGCCAAGGTATTGGCACGAACAGCATAAGCTCCCCCAGATCACTCGCCTCTGCCGTGTCTTCAGAACCCTTGTTTCACTCCTTTAAACCTAGCAGTGGTTTTGCTTCCATAATGAGCCAGCTGAATCCTCATAATAGCCAGTCAGGTGTTAACTGACTCGCAGTCGATTGTGGTGTCTTCTGTGCTCCATGTTTCTTTTGAGGCCTCAAAATAAGATGTCTCTATCTTGGCATCTCCCTGGGCTGCTGGATGACTTCTTGTGTCACCGCTCCCCAACGCTGTCACTTCACGCTGGCACCTGTGGAACAGGTCTTCCAAGGCCACTTGTTTTTTCCTTTCACCACTCCAAAGGAAGCAACCAATCTCCAGTGTTACTGGAAAGAGCTTGCCGCTCAGGCTCCTGTCCTTAGGGCAGTGGCTGAAAACTTTTGGACACATGGTGCACAGCAGCTTTAAAAAGAGCACAAAGCCACCATCAGTTCAGTCGCTGTGTTGACCCCTTGATGAGGCAGGTGCAATTCTTCTCCAAAGCCCCAGTGAGTAGGTTTGGAGGAAGAGTGAAGTAGCCCTTTCCGTTGAGAATAGAGCAAGTTTCCCTTTAGGCAGTGGTTCTGGCTCCTGAGCGTTTGTTCTGTCATGAAGTTGGTCATAAGCAAATGCCTTTACATTTTTCCTTCTAGGTTTTTATCTGATCTCACCATCAGAGTTTGAGAGATTTTCTCTGTCTACCAAATGGTTGGTTGAGCCCCGGTGTGTTGTGGACACATCGGAAGTTGCAGGCAACAACTACTTGCACAACAAGTCTGGCATGGAGAAGACTACAAGGAAATTCAGGTAGGATTGTCTATCAAGTTCTCTGTAGGAGCAACTTGCCTCTCGTTTGCTTTTCCATTGCGGCTTTTATACTTCTGACCTTAGTCCTGTCTGGATCAAGCCAGGGAGACAGTGTTACAGAGAGTTCTAAATGTTTTTGTATGTGCCCTCCAAGCTCTCGGTGATGCATTATCTTGTGGAGCAGAGTCTCTTCTTTCCAAACAGGACTGGGTAGGGCTTTCTTTGAAGACTTAACTTGCTCTGAAACGTATTCCTGTGCGGGCCTATTCTTCAATCCTGCTTTTGCTATTATGGCAGCAGGTCCCGCAGGACTTGCAGGATTCCAGTCTTGCTGCAGGGCTCTGGCATGAGGCAGTGTAACTCTCTCCCTGGTCCTTTCCCTACCAATTGGTTACTCACTCCCTGTGCTTCACAAGTCTGGGGGTCCCTCTGGGGTCGCCTCATGCCAGAGCAGGGTTTCCCAACCTATGGGTCGGCACCCAAGTATGGGTCACCATTACATTTTAAAAGGGTTGCCAAGTGTCTCCCCAGGTGGCTCTGCCCTCCCTCCTCCCCCCGTTTTTTTAATTGCCTTGGGTCACCAAGTCTTCCTGAATTGTCAAAATGGGTCCCCATCTGGAAAAGGTTGGGAACCGCTGGGCTAGACTATTAGACTAGTGCTTAATTTACATTTAGGCAATCAGAAGGTTTGTTTCCTCCTACCGACTTTCTAAGAGTAACATCTTTTGAGGGCATTGCATGTGACTTCCCCATTTGCACTCTATCCTGCTGATTGTTTGCAGTATATTGTGTAACAGATTGGGGATTGTTGGTGCATAGTTGAACGCTGGCGTTCTTCCTCTGGGAAGCAGATCTCCCAAGAGGTGGTCTGTGCTGGCACAAGTCCCCTGGCAGTGAGCTGTAAAAAAAAAAAAAAAAAAAGAGGCATTCTGGCCACTAGGGATCTTCCCTGTCAACCAGCATCCTAATGCTTCTCTCAGCTGCTTGCTTAGGACACCCCTCTGCAGTAGCATGGCATGTTCCGATTGACCCAGAGGAATCTTTGTCTGATTTGTCTGATCTGCCAGCTATGTACAAGAATCTACTTGCCCCTCATACATTTTTTTTTTTTAACTTTTTCCCCAGGGACTCGGCCAGGAGTTCTGGTGAGCCTGGAGAAGATGGTAAGCAGGCAACAAATGCATTATTTAACTTGTATAAACAATTTTTAAGCTTTTATGGTCAGAAGTCCTATTTTCCTCCGAGGATAGGCATGAGGAGGTGTAGTGTTGCAATAGATACGAAGCTCAGTTTGAGATGGAGATGACTACTCCTCACACCCAGAACAGGCTAGTGCTATAGGGGAGAACCTTCAGGTGACCTGGCCATGGCCGCTTCAAGTTCTACGGTGGGCTGATCTTGGATTACTTAGCAAGGGAAGTGCAGCTGTGCTGTGAAGAAGGGATTGTGGGCATGAGGAGTCTTTTATTATTTAATGAGCACTTTGCTGTATTTGTCTCTAGAAGGAGGCAGACTGGGCTGCTTAATCATCTTTGTATGTTGTGGTGGTCCCCATAGTGCCCATCACTGTAGTGTTCTAAGTGCATAGTGCCTCTGTCCCCCAGGAAAAGTATCTGGATGCCAGCTTGTTTTCTGCCTTTCAGAGAGGAAGTCTGCGAGGCTGATGGAACATGCCTTACTCAATGATGAAAGTGAGTGAGATACAACTGTTCCTGCTGGAGGGGCCACTCCTCCGATTGATTGGGGGGGGGGGGGAGAGATGTAGCCATCTCTGGTGGAAGCATGAAATATTATTCATCCTCTTGGTGATAGCAGACTGTTGTAGCACCAAAAACTACGTTAAGCCAGAATTATTTATTTGCATTAGTGTATCACCTAGGAACTCCACTGGGCTAGGTGCTGGACAGACTCAACTGAAAGATAGTCTCCCTCCCAAAAGATCTGGACTAGCTTTATTTCATGAATGAGTGAGGATGGGAGTGTGCCAAGGAAGAGAGAGAAGGAAAGCTCTGCTTAGCTGCCTACTTGTTTCCATGGCTTCCTAGTCCTAATATGCACAAGGAGTTTCACTTTCCAGCAGTACCTGAGAATGAAAGGCCAGTGGAACTGGCTGTCTTGGACTGCTAGCATGTTGGTGCTGGCAACCTTTCTGGAGATGCTGCTTCACTTCTGTGCGCCAGCCTGTTTAAGCCCCTTATTTAGTGTGTTGTGACTGTCAGACATGTACTACAGCAGAGGCATTTTAAAGGTCTGACAGCCCTGGAAGAGGTAGAACAGGTTTTAAAGGCCCTTCTGAAGTGAGGTGCCGTAGCAGTAGCAAGTGCAATCGAGCTTTTCAAACTGAACCCTTACAGTGCTATACTGATGGAAACAGAGGCCCTGCATGTTTGCTGCCACTTCTCACTGCTCTTTAACTGTTTGCTTTCCAGAAGTTCTGAAGGAGATCCAAAGTACCCTGGAGGGGGGGAGAGGGTGAGTACCTTGTGATCAGCCTTCTCTTCTCCCAGGGGGCCTGAGAAAGGGTGGGAAAACGGGAGGAGACCTGGCACAATGGCAGATATTGTTGCAGAGAAGCACGAGCCACTGAGCAAATGTCTGTTGGCGAACTGCTCCAAAGAGAAGCTTTTTCTACACAAGAACAACTCCCTGAGGTGTTTATGAATAATCCTTTGTCTCTTTCTCTTGGCAAAACAGAAGCCATCACATTTCCAAACCCCAAAGGAGCAGGACTCTGAGTACTCGCATACAGGTTCAAATCAACCCACACTATTCTATGGGCAGGCCACATGGGTTTAGGTGGCTGAAGATGGGACTTGGGACAGGAGCTCTAGGGATCTAATCCTGGTTCTGCACTGACTACCTTGGACATGTGTCTCTCCGTTCCAATTCCCTTTCTCTACACGTAGGCAATAGGTTACCTCATGGGTGTTGGGCTTTAACTCCTGTCCAAAGAACACTTTGAACTGTTCAGGTGACGGGTTACAGATGTGCAGGTGAATGAGGCAAAATACTTTAGCGCTTGGTGGGGAACCCAGGGTTTCCAAGGATCTGCGGAGAGGATGAGTGACTGCCTGCCTGACAGCTGCATGAACCTATCCAAATAGGCTGATTGCATTTCACTGACGGACTTTGCTCCCTTGTCATTGCAGGAGCTATGGAGAGCGAAATTCAAGAAGAATTCACGTAGGGCATGGGCTGAGTAATGGAGGAGGTAGGTGAGGCCACGGATATTTCCAAGCTCAGATGCAGCAGCGTGGGGCGAGAAGTGATTGGACAGTATTCCCAATAAACAGAGCACCAGATTGCAGTCCAGAGTGCCAGGAGTGCTCTACAGCTGTGGTTCTCAACTGAGGCTACATGTACCTGTGGGGGGTATGCAGAGACCTTACAGGGGGCACATCCATTCACCCAGAGATTGGCCTAGTTTTAGAACAGGTACACAAGAAGCACTAGCAAAGTCAGTACTAACTAGCGTTTCGTATGGACAATGATGTGTTCATACTGCTCAGATGCTGTACTGTGAAATGGAAGTGTAGTATTTATAGCCCGATCCATTTATTTTTCTAGTCACATGGTAGCAATGAGAGCGTAAGCAATCACGGCACTAGTGTGCTGACACACCTTTGTATACTTGTCTGATTTTCTAAGCAGGCAGTTAATTGCAGTGAAACTTGGGGTACATGTGACAGCAGACTCCCGCGAGGGGTACAGTAGTTTGGAATGATTGAGTCACTGCTCTGCAGATCCCCTCTGCCTGGAGGGGATCCTGTTGGCTGCCTGAGAGGTCTGTTTGTGTCTGAGCAGCCTGGGTGCCGTCTGAGCAGAGTGCTGCCCTGGTCCTGAGTGGAGCGACACAGGTTCCTGAAAGCCCTGCTTGCATTTTGAGCTGCTGGGATGTGCTGTGGGCACCCTGTGGGAGCTGCTGGGAGACCAGAGTGCTCTAACTGGGAGATCTGGGGCCTGGAGAACTCCTCTGCACACCACTCCCCTCTTTCTACCCAGCTCTTTGCAAAAAGCCATGAGTAGGCTAAGCTCTGGCTGTTCTACACTGCTGCATTTACAGGGCTCGACAAATTATGGAAAACTCTACTTGCCAAACAAAAAATGGACTCGCCACCTCCCCCCCTCCCCCAAAGTGTTTTTTATGGTATAAATTCCGAATAAGAACAGTAATTACTAATATGTTCTTAATAAATATCACCCAAGTTATTAATAAATATCTTATAAATGTCTACCTTTTCCCTCTTCTGCCATGTCTCCTCCCCTTGCTCCATCAGCTCCCCTGGTGCCTGCTGCTCCCCACCCCTCATGCTCCTCTGCTGTCCTGACTCCTGCCCTTCTCACTGCCCTCAGCCCTTCTCTGCCCCCCTGTGCCCACTGCTCCAGTAGCCCCATTCTGATCATGTGAGCTACTCCTCCTCATCCCCTCTCTTAATACCTCCCTCTACACACCTGCCCTGCCTCTCTCCTCTGGTGCTGGTTCACCCCCTGCAGGTGCCTGCCCTTCTGCTTCACCCCCAGAATCTTCTGGCTTCTGCACCTTCCTGGTGCCTCCCCCTTCCCTCACTTCCTCCTTTGCCCTCTTTTTCCCTGATACCCACTCCCTCACCACCCTCTGCCCCATTCCCTTCATGACCCTGTGCCCTCACACATGCATTGCTCATCTCCACCTTCCTCATGCCCACCCCTTCTTTCAAGCCTTCTCCCAGCACCTTCCCCTCCCCCCTCTAGCCCCTAGTGCCCTTCCCCTCTCCTCTCCACACATCACCCTGTCCCCCCTCCCACTGACACCTCCCCTCCTGCCCTTTTCCTCATTGTCTGCTCTTGGCCCCCTGGCATTTCTTCTCCTGCACCTCTGTCTGTTGGTGCTTTCCCCTTTCTTCTTCTTCTTCTCCTGACCTCCTCCCCTCAGCACAAGCCTTTCCCCATATTTTTCTCCTCCCCTCCTCTCCCCCCAGCCCAGCCCCTTCCTCTCCCCCAGGGACAGCTCTAGGTTTTTTGCTGCCCCAAGTAAAACATTCCCCCCCTTCCTTTTGTTTTCTTTTACACGTTTGCATTTTGCAATGAGGTTTTTTGTTTTCATTTTTGTCCCAGCATTTTAGCCCTATAAATAGCATTTTCATTCTTCCTTTTTTTTTTTCCATAAAGGCAAAGGCGCTTCAAGTGAACTTCCCCTTTCACTGCTGCTGGATCACAGCAGCCTTTTCCCTGCCCTGTCCAGTCCCTCCCTATGGGCAAGCACCCTTCACTCCCGAGCCACAAGGGAAACAGGGTGCAGGGAACAGTGGAGGGGGGAGGGGACGGGGTGGCATGGGGAACAGGAGGTACAGAGCCAGAGGGACATGGGGATGGGGGGGGAGGGCAGTGTGCGGGGTGCAGTGGAGGCACGGGGAATGGGATGTGAGGAACGGGAGGGCAGGGATTGGGGGGAGCAGGGTGCAAGGGTGGCACAGAGCCAGAGGGAGAGCAGGGGATCCAGGGTGGAGGGGCGGTGTGGGGAATGGGTGGCGGGAGCCAGAAGGGCGCGGGGCGGGCGCAGTGAGCCGGGCAGTCGGCTGGGAGCGGTCTCTCACCGGCGAGGAGGCTGGGGCTGTGGCAGGACTAAAGCTGGCGGGGACACGCAGCCAGAGCCGAGCTGCCGCGGCCCTTTAAAATCATCTGCCGCCTCCTCGCGCCGCAGCTGCCCGCTGAGAATCGCCACGGTTACCCCTCCCTGGCAGCGCTCTACTCTGCCGGCCGGCAGTTCAGATGGGGCCGTGCCGCCCGTAGTTCAGGCTTCAGCCAGCCTGTTACAATGGCCCACCGGGCCAGTCCGCCCCTGTACTTGCCCTGGTGAGCGGACAAGTGTATTTGTCGAGCCCTGTGCATTTATCATGGCCACGGGGAAACCCCTTGCAGGGTACACTCATCTAGCCGTGATAAACCAACTTGTCCGATGTAGGGATGTTAAATATCAGTTAATTGAATAGTCGCGTAACTTCATGAATTCTTATCAGTTACTCGACTATCCTACGCTACCAGGGGCGGGGCCAGCAGCCAGTGTGCTCCGGCCCCACTCCTGAGGAGCCCCTCACCCTCCACGCTGCCTCCTCTTTATCAGAGGCAGCAGTGTGGGGTGCCAGGTGGGAGCTGGTCCGTGAGGGGAGCCAGTTTATAAACCAGCTCCCCTTGCGGACTGGCTGCCTGTTGCCCCCTGCTGCTACCTCTGATGGACAGGGGCTGCCGCTGCCTCTCTAGGAGGAGGTCTGAGCTCGTGGATCCAGCACAAGCTGCAACTGAGCCTTGCTGCCTGCCCACTTAGTTCCTAATTGGCTTTAAAAGCAGAGCTGTTGCAGGAGTAGGTCCTGCCCCCGGTGGGAGCTGGGACTGACCCAGGCTGCTGGCCAGACTGCTTAAAAAAATGTACTGGCTGGGCCGGGGGAAAGGGGCGCGTGAATGTTTGTATTCTCTAGCATTAACCTAGAAGCTCTTGCTTATCAGTTAAACTTCACTATTACATCCCTCGTCCAGTGCTGGTGTGCAGGCTGCCTGTCTTCTCTGCGGGAGTGTCTGGCAGCCAGAGCATAAGGCCTGATACTTGGGGTTTGCATAGGGACGTGAGTTGATCTTGTGAGCATTGCTATGAACCCCAGAGCAGAGATCAGACTGGCTCTGGTTAGCGTCCAATGAGTTCTACAAACTGTATACCCATCCGTGACTGAATCGGGGTTGGTGGACAGGAAGTTACCTGTTGAGAAGGATTCTAATGTGGCACTACTTATTCTTTCCCTAAGCTGAATGACCAGACCTCAGTGAAGCTGCTGTGACTTGCTGGCATTGGACCGAGTGCCGTAACACTACTGACTGCGGGAAAGCTGTCCCATGGAGAGGAGGCCTCTACTTCTCCCTGCACAGCAGGAGACAGAGCTGTGACTCCCCGCGGGTCTGCCTGCCTCTTCCTCTCCCCCTCGTGCCTCACCAGAATCCTCCTCCTCCGGGAGTCTGCCTTGCACAGACTGGCTGCTCTGGTGCACCACAGGCCTCTGTGTACATCTTTGTAACTTTTTTAACGTTTGCACAATGATCTCTTTTCTACTGGGCTGGGTTTTAAATTATAAATGTTACTGCCCTGGGTGCAGAGTTTTACTAAACACACTGTTACCTCGGAGTGGTTTAAGATTATTTTTTGTACAATTTTTAAAATCCTGTGGGTGTTTGTTTTTATTGGAAACGTATTTTAAAAATGAACTTTTTTAAAAAACAAAACAAAAAAACAAATGAAATAATATATCTGTCATTTTAGATCCCTGTGGCTGCTGTAACTGGTATTTGAATGAGGCATTCCGGATTTTGTTTGACGGTACTGTTAACTGGTTTTACGGATTTGGGTAGAATCTATTTTTGTAGCTGTTCAGATTGGAGGAAATTTAATCAAACTTGATCTGTTTCAACACTACATTGCTCTCTTTGAAATAAATGAAAACGCTCAATTACCTTTGTGGTCGTGGTCTGCTCCAGTATCTGTCACTTCAACAGATTCCATGGTGGGGACTCGCCAGCAACTGCGATGTTGCTGATGGACCAATTCTAATCAATACATGTGTCTAATTAGAAGGCAGAGCTGTTACCCTTCACCTCACTTGCCTCCTTTATCCACAGATGGGGGAGACGGGACTTCTGACTCCACCCCTCAAAGTCTGATCTAGAAGCACTTTATCCCATCATAATTCAGAGCAAAATTAGAAAATCTTGGGGATTCTCATGTGCTAGTATTGAACGCTGGGTAGCAGGGGATTGTACATGGGCCTGTTGGGGGCAGAATGCAACTCCCTGGTGCTCTGAGCCCTTTCAATCACCACTGTCGCTCCAGGCAGTTGTTCAGGCTGTCTGGGGAGGTGGAGGCACCGCATGATGCACTCCAGGTAGTGCTGGGTGGAGGGATGGGGGACTGGGATGTGTTCCAGGCAATACTGGGAGCTGGCTGCCCTTGGCCCTGCCTTTTCTGGTGAGGCCCCACCCCTTTTCTAGGGGCCTAGTGTGACTGTCTGCTCCCCAACTGTGCAGTCCACTGAACCAGCTATGAGCTGTATGGAAAAGCTTTAAGTAGGAGAAACTCTTCCATAAACAGTTGTTCCCCCACCCCCATCCCAAATCATTTTATCAAGCTAAAATTGATCTTGTTTTCATTACTGATCTGTTGGAGGGTGGGTGTTGGTAATGAAGAGGGGAATGTGTTGATCTGTTCCAAATCTATTCAAGACTCATGAAGGGTAAGTTTGGATTTGTTTAGACTTCCAAGGGCTGCATAGCACCTGGGTTTGAAGCAGCAACTATTTTCCATCCCTGTCCCTGGCTGGCAGAGCTAACGTATGTACAAGCACTACTTGGCCCTGCTGCTGAGAGGCCCCTGCTGTGGAATCTGATGGGAAGATGGTCAGAATATGGTGAGAGACTGTATCAAAAGCTTTGCTAAAGTCAAGGTGTATCATGACCACAGTTTTTCCCCTGAATCAGCAGAGCTAGCTATCGTAGAAGGCAAGTAGGTTGGTCAGTCATGACTTACCCTTGGTGGATCCATGTTTGTTTTTGATCACCTTCCTTTCCTCTAAGGCAGGGGTTCCCAAACTTTTTGACATGCGGACCAGTAAATCCATTCACAAGCTTTTGGAGGACTGGTAACATTCATTTGCATATCCATTAAGCAAATGATGAATATTCAAATAAGCTGTTTCTGGTCCTCCCAAAGCCCCCAGTGCCAGCGTTAGCAAAGCTTTTGATACAGTCCATGTATCCAATCCATATTCCCTTAACTTGCTGGCAAGAATATTGTGGGTGACTGTAAGATGGATAGAAAGCTGGTTAGATCAGGGTTTCCCAAACTTTTTACTTTAGTTAGAACCCGGGTTTTTTTCAGTACTGTTTTGCAGCCCAAAAATATAAATGCATATAATGAAAAATGAATAAATTTTCAGTGTTTCACCTGGCTGCATCCTCCACACAGCCTGGGCCAGGGCTTGAGGGACCTGGTACCACATGAGCACTCCAGGAGCAGAAGCAGATCGGGGATGGGGTGTCTGGCTAGGAGGAAGGGTGCAAGGAGGGGTAGGGTTGCCAGGTGTCCGGTTTTGTACTGGACAGTCCGGTATCTGAAGGTTTTGTCCGGGAGAGAAATTGAAAAGTTACCAGACCTATAAAATGTCTGGTATTTTCTAATTAGGTAAGTTTTATAATTAGGTGCATCAGTCCTTAGCTGTGAACTGCCTGGCTGGTAGATGTGTCCACTTGCCAGGTAGTTTGCAACCACTCGAGGGGGGGCAAAATGGAATCCCTGGCCAGACTCACTTGTCTGCATGTGCCCAGGTCAGTCCTGCTTCTCCCCTTCTCCTTCCCCCTCCCCCCCTTCTCCTCCTGATCTCCCCAGTCCAGCCTGCTGCTTCGGGTGGCTGGTTCCTCCCACGGCTCAGCCCCGCTCCCCTGTCCAGCCCTGCTTCTGGCAGCTGGTTCTCCCATCCTCCTCCTGATCTCCCCCAGCCAGCACTGCTGCTGCGCCCCCCCCCCCCCCCCCCACCGGCTCCTGTCCACCCTGCTTCCACCACCTGCCCTCTCCGATCTCTGCTGGACAGCCCTGCTACCCCCAACCCTGCTTCTGCCGCCCCCCCAATCTCTGTAGGACAGCCCCACTGCCCCCAGCCCTGCTTTCACTGCCCGCCTGCCCGGATCTCCGCAGGACAGCAGTGTTTCAGAATAACTGACGTTATTCCGAAATAACACAGGCCACGGCTACACTATGAACAAGCAGTTATCTCAATGTCAAAATGTGAGGCCGGGGGACTGCTTACTCCAACTCCTGTAATCCTTGTTTTACGAGGAGAGGAGGAAGTCATGGGAAGAGTGCTCTCAGACCTCCTGCTACGTAGATGGCACCAAAAGCTGAAATAAGCTATTTCAACTTAAGTTACGCAATTGACACAGCTCAAATTGTCACTTATTTCAGCTTTAGCCCTGCTGTGTAGCTGCACCCTCCGTGTTTGTTTCAAAAGGGACTCCTTGAGGATCCACCTCCTTCCCTTTTGTTAACGATCAGCAGCTGCTGTGCTTAGGTACTGAAGTTGTCTGCTGCTGTAGGCAGAGGATTTGATGACACTTTCTATTTCTAAACATGAAGGCTGTGTCTACACTGGCATGAATTTCCAGAACTGCTTAAAACAGAATACTATTCCGTTTTCAGTTTTTCTGGAAAAGGAGCGTCTACATTGGCAGGCTGCTTTTCTGGAAAAGCCCTTTTTCTGGAAAAGTGTCTGTGGCCAATGTAGACGTGCTTTTCCGGAAAAGAACCCCGATTGCCATTTTCTCGATCGGGGCTTTTTTCCAGAAAAGACTACTGGGCTGTCTACACTGGCCCTTTTCTGGAACAGTGTTCCGGAATAAGGACTTATGCCCGAGCGGGAGCAGAATAGTTTTTCCGGAATAGCGGCTGATTTTGTACAGTAGAGCGTCGTTGCTTTTCCGGAAATTCAAGGGCCAGTGTAGACAGCTCGCAGCTTATTCTGGAAAAGCAGCTGATTTTCCGGAATAAGTGGCCCAGTGTAGACACAGCCAGTGTGTCTCTTTCGTGGGAATGGCTGGCCTGGGAAAGGAACATATCCCAGCAGCTCCCGCGGTACTCCTCTCTCACCCCGGTGCCCCACCAGAGAAAGCTGCACACGGCCATGGAGGGTAACAAAGGGAGAAGTTTAATGGGACCTATGCACCAGCTAGGAAAGGGATCAGAGGAGCAGCCTGCATTGTGTGTCCCTCCTACCATGTTTTCCAGTGGAGTAGGAGGAGGAAAGCCAAAATCCAGCTGGACTGTAAAACACAATGACCTTCTTACCCCACCCCACAGACCCCTCTCCTTTGACAGTGCTGGCAGCCCAAGGAAGGGGAATGGGCAGGAGACAGGCCAATGGCCTGGCAGAGAGCATAGGTACAGGGACGTGGTCTCTGCTCCCTCAGAACAAGGGCGAAAGCTGCTTTATTCCCCAAGGGCAGCTGTGCAGCTCATTCCCTTCAGGGGAGCTGCTGGTAAAGGAATCAGGCAGAGAGCAGCCAGGATCCGTGTGTTCTGGACCACCCTGGGGCTACAGCTACGCTGCTGTGTGTTGCAGAGGAGGATATGCAAATTGTGCTCTCATTTGCATATCCTTTTCCGATTCTTTTTGTGGAAGAGATTTTTCCAATAAAAAGCCCCATGTAGTCAGGGCCATTTGTCAAGGAAAAAACCCTCTTTCACAAGACCCCTTATTCCGCGTAAATTGAGGCTTACAGGGTCTTGTGAAAGAGGGTTTTTCCGACAAATGGCCCCGTCTACCCAAGGCTTTTTATTGGAAAAACCTCCTGCAAAAAGAATGTGAGCACGGTTTGCGTATCCCCTTCCGTAAAAGAAGATATTGTCGCCGTAGCCTGAGGCTGCTACTCCCTTGCCTGCTTGGGATTCCAGCAGGAGGGGATGTGAGTGCTATGCAGTAACTGGGCATTATGGCCTAGAACAGTAAGCCACTGGCCCTGCTGTTGCTTGTTCACTGAAGGACTATAAAGAAAAACGGTCTACAGCCCACTGTGGTGTTGCCTAAGGAGGCTCACTGAGGAGCTGCTTGAACCTCAGCCACTCCCTCAGTTCTGTTGCTGCTGTTACAGTTGCCAGAGGCTGTGATTGGAAAGGGGGGTTGTGGTGCTGAGTCACCTTGACCATGCCTAGGCTTACAAGCTTGCAGCAGTCCGGCTGTGCCACTGTAACCGGGCTCGTGCAGCTGTTAGATCGACATGCAGGAGCTCCGTGAGTGGTGCTAGCTGTGGCTGCAGAGAGTGACTCCTACCAACACCGCACTGCACGTGAAGTGCTTATGGCAGCAAAACCTACACTGCTGCAGGAGTCGGGGGGAGCGGGGGAGTTTCCACTCCTGAATGCCAGAAGTTTTGCTGACATAAATGCTAGTGTAGGCATGGCCTTAGTTACAACCTGACTCCAGCAGGAGGAAATCTTGCCAGGGCCAGCTGAGGGGGTAGCTTCCTAACCCCACTACCCCGTCAGCCACTCACTCCTCTGGGCTACCCCAGCCTGGCCTTTGCCTTGAAGTTTGCAGAGAGATGGATCCTGGCTCCAAGTCCCCTCCAAATGTCCACTCAGCCCCTGAACACTCGCTGCCCTTAGAAATTCCAGGTCTCCCAGTTCTGGCTTAGCTCACCACTCCTGCATCCCACACAGCACTGGAGCTCAACTATAGTAAAACAATTGAGAGAAGAGATTCAAACAAATACATGATGGAAACAAATGATCACACACAAACCAAATCATCAAACGCTGAGGCTTACTCATTTTAAGTTTCCTAGCTAATACAGTAGATTTTCTCCACCCACTAAGTTCAGTCTTTTGCAGTGATTGTTGGTCTGTCATGAAGCACCTAATAAACCATCTTGTTAGTCTTTAAAGTGCTACATTGTCCTGCATTTTGCTTTGTTCCAAGTACCTCTTCAGTGAATGGATGCAGGTGTCTTTCTCCTCCTCCCCCCCTCCCAGCTACTGAATCAGTCTTTTGTCTTTATTCATAGACAGGCACTCCCTTTGCTGTCCTTTCTTTCCTTTCCCCTTCCAAGCAATTTGTGTTCATGGTTTGTGTTTGCTGGATTCTATTGACTTTCCTGCAGCGGTGGAAAGGTGGACAATGGAGCAATAGGTTCCATAATTGGCTAGTTTGGGACGGGGGACATCTCCCTCCTGCTTGAATGGACCATTGCCCAGCCATTTCTCTTCAAGGCCTGTTCTGTAGGTGTTATCTGTGCGTACACCCTGTGATGATTGAGTATCTGGAAGTCGGAAGCTTTCAGCAGCCATCTTACATGCTACCATCGAGCAACTCAGTTTTGGAAGGCCAGGGGGCCACAATACTCACAGCACATGCCGAGAGCTGCAGCTTAAGTGTGGTTGCATATACATGCAAATAGCTTCTTTCACACTGACGGGCATGAATACAGAGGTGAAGGCAAGACTACACAACACGCAGGCCCTGTTTAAGTCAGTTCTGCTGGTATTATCAAATGCAGCATTTACCTGATTTCCACTCCTATGACAGCACTTTTCATGAGTAATGACAGTCCAGGAATTTAACTTCTACAACACATCAACAGAAGACCATTATATTGATGACTCATTTGTTTTGGCTCCCACCCGCGGGTCGCGTGTTGAGCCCTGTGTAAACCCAAACTGCGCTGCGGGCTGCAGGTCGAGTAGCCCTGCTTTATGGCTAACCAGCATGAAAGCAGTGTCCTGTGTTGAGAGTTTGTCAGGTCTGAGACACAAGCTGCTCGGACGGAAGAGTGGCCCCTTTGCCAGTTAGCACCAAGCATCCTCCTGGCCTTGGTGCTCCTTGGACATTGGTACAGTAGCGTTAGCAGGGGCTATTTTACAGGCATTGGTTCTGGACTCTTACCTGGGCAAGGCATCTGTCTGCCTGGTCACAAGGCCCTCACGGTGCTAGGGGCAAGGTCTCCTACCCGGAGCAGCTTACTGTTGTGTATGCTCAGACCTGGCAGACTCGGCCTCTAACAGACCCACGGTGGGGACCTGTGAGTCTGGCTGCATCTGCCAGCTTTCTACAGCTTTCAGCAAGGGCAGTCACACCCAACAATGCCCCTCTCCCTCCTCCTGTGTCTAAAAACATAAGTGCATGTGCAGCCCTCCTCGTGGTCTCCTCCCACTCCCACCCACAGCTTGTAATATCATCAGCTTGTGACACACTAAGCACCACCGCTGTTTGCGCAGCTCAGAGTTGTGGGTGGTTTGTCATCCACTGGGCGGCTTGTGGTGACACGGAATGAATCACGGCTGTGTCCCTGGAGCGGCTTTTAGAGGGCAGTGTGGCACTAAAGTTCCACAGTTTGGGTGTCGCCTCCATGTTCACGTAGTGAGTCGCCCTTCGTTTTCCATGGCTCTGTCCTTTACGCATAGCGAAGCCAGGTGGACAGTCTGTGGGATATGTAATCAGGTCTTGAGCCCACAATTTTCTCAGAGCCTCCACTTGCCTCTCGGTGACAGCTCTGAGACAGGGATATAATAGTGCAGTCAATTAACAAGTTAACCAATAAGCAAAAACGTATTGGTTAATGCTATAGACTACACACATCCGCCCCCCCCCCCCCCCCCCACGCGCAGCCCAGCTTTTTTTAAATTTTTAAGCAGCCCGGCCAGCAGCCCGGCTAAGTCTTGGCTCTTGCCAGGCCTGGGTCCTATCCCCGCTGCAGCTCTGCATTTAAAGTGTATTCGGAGCCAGGTGGGCAGGCAGCCCAGCTCAGTTCCGGCTCAAGAAGGGTCTGGAAGCTCAACCCTTCCACACACACACCCCTCCTCTCCCCCACCCTGGACAATGGCTGCTGCCACCCCACAGTAGCCTGCTGCTGTATCAGAGGCAGCAGTGCAAGGTGACAGGCAGCTGGTCCGTGAGGGGAGCTGGTTTTTAAACTGGCTCCCTTCACAGACCAGCTCCTGCCTGGAACCCTGTGCTGCTCCCTCTGATACAGAGGCAGCACTGCAGAGAGGCAGGGTGCTCCTCCAGAGCGGGGCCGGAGCGCACTGGCTGCCGGCCCCACCCCCAGCGACTCTAGAACAGTTGAGTAACTGGTAAGAATTCATGAGGTTAATTGACAGTTCAATTAACCGATATTTAACATCCCTACTCTGAGATTTTACGAGCTTTGGCCAAAGGACCAGGGGTTCCTGCACGTCAGACAGCATCTTGACAGGTGGCGGGAGGGTGATTGGAGATGTTTGTACGGGAGCAAATGCAGGTTTGTTATTGTGCAGTCCTATTCCCATATGTGCATGAGAGTAAGGGGGCAATGTTCACGCCGCGCACCCTGCTAAGAGCTTTGGCCCAATGCCACCAGCACGGAGACCAAATAACAATCCATGGCCTTGCAGTCTCAAAAGCACCTCACATGACACTTGCAAGTGAAGAGGCCTGGTGTAGGCCAAACACCAGCCAGGCCTGGCCTTACCATGAGGGGAACTGAGGCGGCCGCCTCAGGTGCCAGACTGTGGGGGGCGCCACTAGGACCCAGAGTGTAGAAAATTGTGTCTGCCAGGGGTAGATGAGAGTGCCGCGGGGCCCAAGGCAGTGCTACGGGGCCCCGGGCAGCAAAATTTCGCGGGGCCCCGCCCTTTGACAGCACATGCGCCGTGGTGCCAAGGCGCATGCGCGGGGCCTCGGGAAGCGCGGGGCCCGGGGCAGCCGCCCCGCTCACCCTGCCCTAAATCCGCCGCTGGTGTCTGCTGCTGGTGCATATGGGGCCGTCATTTGAGCTCCCCGTCTCAGGTGCCAAAATGCTGTGGGCCGGCCCTGACACCAGCAGAGAAACACAATGTGCATTGGCAGGGACCTCCAGGAAGTGGGGTCGAAGCTGAGGGTCTGCCCAGTGAATAAGACTTTGCATATCCCCGTGCTTCTAGCTCCGGGACACAGCTAATGAACTCTGCCTGCCGCGCCTCAGTGTCTGTCAGCCCCAGTGCAAAGTATGATTCTGAGACTCCCTTCCCCTCTTCATGAATCGAGGGCTGGATGGAGCCAGATTCAGTCCAGGCCCTGTTTGCATTAGGATTCTCTTCTTCCCCGAGTGGAGCGGAGGGGAATTTTGGCCTGTGATTTTGCAAGCATCACCTCCAACAACAACCCCCAGCTACAGGATGCCTAGGGCTCCTGCTACTCCTTACACCAGCGGTTGTCAACTAGGGTACATGTGTCTCTGGTGGTACACGGACTCTTCCACAGGGTACATCAACTCTCCATATATGTCTAGTTTTACAACAGGCTACATGAGAAGCACTGGCAACGTTCGTGCAAACCAACGTCATACAATGACTTGTTTATATTGCTCTCTGTACTGCACGCTGGTATGCAAGTTATGGCAGCAGGGAGAAAGCGAAGCAATTTGTCGGTCGCAGGGGGCTGGGGCACTTGCATGTGTATGTCTGGCCTTGAAAGCAAGTCGTTTTTAAGGGAGGAGAAACTTGGGGTGTGCTAGCCAAATCAGACTCCTGAAAGGGGCACCGTGGTCTGGAAAGGTAGGGGAGAGCCACTGTCATAGGCAGTTGGGTCTTGCTGAATTGTAAGCCGTCGTGGTGAGGGATGTTAGTGTACAGAGAAGTGATCTGTGGTGAGGGTGGGGAGATGGTATCGGAGGGAGTTTGCTAATGTCTGAGGCAGGGGTGAAAGCAGCTCAGATTTCTTACAGGTACTGTTGTATTGCAATCCCCTGGGGGGGTGGGTCAGGGCAAGTGGTGGGGGGCGGGGTTTCGATAGGACAATACCCGGAAGAAAGGTAAGTGCGAGATGGACTGGGGGGGGGGGGGGCGCGCTCAGGACAAGGGCTGGTGACGTGTTCCCTCTAATTTGGTGTACATGGTGCTTCTCCTACCCTGAGGGAAGGGGACTGGCCTTGACCTCTGGATGTTCCTCCCAGTTTTAGGAGTCTGTGAATCTATGTGATGCAGCCCCCTCTTGTGGCTAGATACCCGTCTGTGTCACTACTCATTACTCTACAGCGGGGTCTCCAACCTGTTCAATCATGAGATCACTTTTTGAATTTAAGTGCATTCTGAGATCTACCTCAGCTAGAAATACCCTCGCCCCTTCTCCGAGGCCTTGCACCTGCTACCTGCAACCTCTCTCTCTTGCCCATCCTCACTCACTCTCATCAGGCTGGGGCAGAGATTTGGGGGCAGGCTCTGCTCTTGGATTAAGAGATCTGGGGTGTGAGAGGGGCTCTGAGCTGAGCTTGGAGCAGGCAGTTGGGATGCACGGGTGCTAGGGCAAGGACTTGGGGACCAGGAAAGGGGTCATGACTGGGGCAGGGTTTCAGGATGTGGGCTCTGACTGGGCACTGATTACCTCAGGTGGCTCCTGGTTGGTGGTGCAGTGGGGCTAAGGCAGGCTCACCCCTGTCCTGGCCCTGTACCAGTCCCAAAAGCAGCCGGCAAGTCCTGTTGTGCCCCTGTCTGCTTTGTGGAGAAAGGATACAGAATGGGAGGAGGCACCTTGATATGAGCACCCCCTCCTTTCCCTCCTTACCCTGCCCAGAAAGCAGGAGGCTTCCCAGGGAGAGGGGCAGCTCCAAGGCAAAGGGCAGGAGATGTGCAGCGTGAGGGGGGTGCAGCTGAAGTGCTGGCACTTGATGGCCTTTTGATCCCGATCTACTGGTTGGTGGCCACTGCTCTACAGCCCTGAACCAAGGGGAAGGGGGACCAGAATGAAGGTCAAAGGAAAACACTCAGGAAACCAGAAGGGGACCCCAAGCCCACTGTTTGTTTCTCAGAGGAACTCTGCTTGGGGTAAGAGCTCGGAAATAGGCCTCAGAGCCACAGGGCGCCCCTTCTCCCTCCAGTTTCCTCTGGGTGGCTTTCCTGGCCAGCTCCAGAATGAGGCTACCAAAGAGACCTCGCAGCTTTGGGGGGCCAGGTGCAGCCAGACCCTCTTGCTGAGCCCAAAGGTCTGGAGGGTCTGCAGCCTGACGGGCCCCATGCAGGTGTGCACCGGGCCTCCCTCTTGCTGCAGAAAGGGCAGTTGTTAGGGGAGTGAGTGAACTACTAGGTACATGCCCTTGCTCACTGCTTCACAGAGGAGCTGCCAGCTGAGGCCCGTGGGGGCTTTCAGACTTCTGCTCTGTACGCTTGAAGGAACAGAAGTTCGACACCGTATAGATCCAAGCACGAGGGTTTATTACGCACAGCGCTGACCGAGTGTCACTTCGCGTATTAGGCTCAGCGAGACTGCCAAACAATGGATTACTAGAGATTATATAGGGTGCCAATGAGCAGAGAGAAGCGACGGGGTAGGAGTTCCTGAGCCCCTGGATAGGTTCTAGCAGCAAGACAAAATTGACACAATAAGTCAATAATCTAAAAGGTTACATCATTGCTCCGCCCATAGCTCAGGTTAACATGTTTGCTAATACACAGGTGTTATTCCTCAAAATTCTCCTCTTGCAACGTATAAGTTAAATCCTGGTTTCAGGTCCATGGAAATGACGGTGGCACTTCCCAGAAGGCTTGGCCCACAGGTACATTCCTAGAGGGTCTTAAAGTGAAAAGAATAGTAAACAGTCCATCAATGCGTCCTCTTGAGCTCGGGTTGGCATCTGTGAAGGAGGATGCCATAACTCAGGCTGACATGCTAGCCCTCTCCCTGAACTCTGGTTGGCATTCGGGGAGTATGTACGGGCCCCTCTGTGAATTACGTGCCCGTAACTCATGATAAGTCCCCAGTTACTGCTCCTCACCTGGGGTTGTGCTGTCTCAGCTTGTTTATGGCTGTTAAACAAATATGTCTGTGTCTTGCTTATCTCAACCTTTCCTTAGCCATTGTCAGCCGACGGTCAGGGCAGTGTGTGTGTGTATGCTTCCGAGAAAAGGTTTAACGTCCGTGTCTTTACTGCTAGGACTGGGGTCCCGTCGCAGAGGGTGGCCAGCAGGCCAACAGACGCCCCGTTATATAGAAAGAGCTTATTACACCTTAGATTTTAACTGCTAGAACACAGGGGTTCCTTCGCAGCGGGCAGCCTGGGAAAGGCTGGAAAGGTGCCCCAACGGATCTTGTCACCTGGGAGTGACACAGATCCAAACGCCCAAGCTCTCTTTATGTCTGTCCCTTTATGACCGGCTGAAGTTCTTTTAAATTGTGCTTGGTTCTGTTACAGCAACTGAAGGAGTCAGGTTAAAGCTTAAACAGTTACAGGTTTATTAAAAGACTTATAAAAGCATATGGTTACAATGGCTATTGCTTTATTTCTTAAATGCTAACAAATACAGATTTTAAAAATGGTTACAAAGAAAATAAAGATAGAAAATAGAAATAATGGTAGAAAATAGAAATAATGGTACCAAGTGACAGCTTAATCTTTAAAGAGCTCTAAGTCTATGTATATATATACTTAAACAAAGGACCACATCCAGGTACAATTTTTACCCCTTTCTGTGCCTCTCGACTCCAGTGTGTCAGGCCAGGGCCGGTCTCTCAATTCCTAGGAAAGACGAATACGAGGTGGGCGCCCCCTTGGAACCTCGGGAGATCAAACACCTAACCCGACCAGCAGATAGATGGTAGATTGACACTCAAAGAGAATGCGCTGCTGGACCTATCTTTATACTCCTGGGGGCCCGTATTCTCTTTCTTATCTAAGATGCCGAATTCTACTGGTCCGTTTTGTGGCGCCAGTTCTTACAAGCAAGTTTCAAGTTAATTTACACTTGCAAGAGAGATAACTAAATTGTGAGCACTAGACATTTTTTTTACTGGGCGAGAGATTCCTCCCCCCCGCGGATAGATGTGTGTTCGTATCAATATGGGTTAAGTCAAGGGCACTCCTTGGCAGCCTCTTAGTCAGCAATTGGCATATCTCTGTTTATAGCCATTCATGGTCACACATCCTGGGCCTTCTGCTCTGTGTGCCCTGTATGCTCCAGGCAAGCAAAAATGGATGTTACAAGGGGATTCCTGTTTGGCTACAGCCATGTATTGTTCACTGTTAACTAGGCCTCATGCCTCAGACCAGGCCCATGGAGTTTGGGCATGTGTGAAAGTCAGAGACTGTGGTCAAGGTCTTACATACATATTATTGGGATTTTGGCCCCTCAGCGCTAGAATAAGAAGTATCTTCTCTAATGCCGGGGGTGCTGGGTTCAAACCCTGCTGCTGCCCTATGCAGGGGACCATTTCATATGCACAGACCATCCCCAAGTCTGCTTCTAATGTGGGCTGTGCTTTCCCTTGCTTGTTCTCCCCTCAGGCCAGCAACTGCAACGTGACTAGCGTCTGGGTGAACAGCCTGAGCAGACATCTCCATCACAACCAGGGACCACCTGGTGTCTTCAGTCGGGCTGTGGAGGTATCGGCCCAACAGGCTGCAGAGCTGAGTGATTGGTGTCCTCTGCTATTTCTGTATCCTGGGCTGGCGGTCAGGTGCCAAGCCAGCAGGGGCTACATGGGGGATGGGATTTCAGGATCTATCACTCTCTTTGGATGTTGAGACAGCCAGTTCCAATGCCTACAACTACAAAGAGAAGGTGTCTGCGTGCCTTTGAAGACCTGCAACCTCTCAGGAGCGGAGGTTCCTATCTCCTATTCTAGTGCTTCTTGCCTTCTCAGTCCCAGTGCAGGGACCCTGCACCTTAGTGGTATTTTATCTCCTGCTCCCCATCCAAGCTGAACCTCCTGCCCAGACCTGAGATTGTTCCTATGAGTGTGTCCCAACATGGGATTACTCCTAACTGACTGGAATTGCGCTACCTCACGCATGGGGATAGGGTTAGGGATTCCTGTGGAAAGCCACAATCTGACTGTTCCTGTGGGTCTTTCCCTGAGGTTCTGCCTCTGAGCACAACCTCCCCTTCATACCTGAGAGAGCATTCCATGGGTGCAGAAAGAAAAAACGGGGAATAGACTGTCAGGCCTCCTGACCTGTCTGTGCTTCTCTCCTTCCTTAGCCTGGTGCTTGTCCATGCAGGGCAAACTTTCCCTTCCAGTGGAGGAGTGGCTGTGACTGAGGGATGCAGATAATGATGAACTAAGGCGTGTTTAAGAAATGTGACAGACCAGTGCTGACTAAACCCTGGGCAGTCTCTTCTCCTGTGTGGGGCTCTGTCAGCACATGGGTTGGGCGGTGCTTCTGGAAACAGGTAGGCAGTAAGAACACGCTCCTGGGGCTTCTATTTTCCATCATGTGGGAGAAGTGGAAGAAAAGCCAGCAGCTGGTGAGGAGGCAGGAGGAGGAGTGAAGCGTGGTGTTCTGCTATTAATGGCATTGTGTCCCTGGCTCCTGCTTGCTGTACAGGGGAAGCCTCTCCCACCTGCTCCTATACAAAGTAAATGAAACAACTGCTGACAAAAGTGCACTTCTAGGTGGGCGAGTTACTGCTAGAAAAGCGAGGTACACCTCTCTGTGGGTGCCTGCGAGGGAATGCAAGAGGAGACTGCCCCTTTGCTTGTCCGTCTGCCTCCTGAGGCTAGTTTGTCGGTCTGCTCTGGTGTGGTGCTAGCCTACTTCTGAGCGGGGCCTTCAGACCTGCCGAAACCTCTCTCTGTTCTATGCCCGGCTCTTCCTTCTAGGTATCTTATAGAACATATTACCCCTTTTCACCCCAGTGTTTTCTGGAGCCATGACGTCTCCGAATCTGGCAAATTTACAGCAAGCATTTCAGATTTAGCATAATTCATTTTCAAGCCAGACACTTTCTCAGAATCACGGGAGGGGGGAGGGGGGTTGGGTTGGTTTGGTTTTTTGGACACTGATCTTTCCAATCACAGGCTGAGTCTTTCTTTAAATCTCTCTCTCTCCAAAATGCTAATGCTTTCCAGCTGTTCGGACACTCCATTACACCAGGGAAATTCTTCATTAATGCATTGATAAGGTCCAGTGTCAGCACCGTGTCACCTACCCCCTCTGAGCAGAACTAACTGGTGAAATACCTAAAATGCTGGTGGCCCTCGGCAGCAGCACTCTCCCCCTGCAAAAACTGATCTGCTCTTAGCACAGTTGCTAATGTCTTGGATTAAATTCCAACTTGTTAGACATGCTTTAAGGATGTGCCATGCCCCTCACAGACCCTGCTGCTCCGTGAGATGGCTGGGGGGAGTAGCAAAGGATTGTTTGTGTAGTGGAGGCCAGTGAAAAAGTCTTGGCTCTTAACTGAAGAATTATGGCCAAGGTTTTCCAAGAATGAATAAAGATCTTTTAGTGCCCAATTTTAGGTACCTTTTTTAAGGAGCAGTTTCAGAGAGCAGTTGCTTGGTGAGTCCCTTCAACAAGGCCATGGCATTTGCTATTGTTTTGCTTGCTTTCTTCAGCCTTTCAGCAGCTGATTCCGGGAAGGCAGCAATGCTAAGTTTTACTGTAATAATTCTATTAGAGAAGGAACAGCATGGCCATAGGAGCAACTGGAAAATGCTTGTATCTATCACTGTCCTAAACCTGAGGCCTGTTTGGCATGTGCGAGAAAAATGGAATTTGTAGCACTTGCTGGTTTCCCTTCAGAGCTGTTAATCTAGCAAATTGTTTTCCTGACACCTGCCTGGCTGTGAAGTCCGCATGGATTTATCAGCCACCTCTGAGCAAGACAGGCCCTGCTGGAGTTGCTTTTAGTTCACAGACTAATTGGCCTATTGGGGCTAGAACACAGCTGTGTCTGGGTCACACTCCTACATTCAGCCTTCTAGCACATGCCATCTCCCACACAGTCTGAGCCTGGGCCTGGTGGAATCGGGGGGGGGGGCAGTTTTTTATTGGCTTTAATGAGAACAGACTGAGCCATAAGCCATACATAGCAAACGATACCTGGGCTGGTAGGTATTGGGTGGAAGTTTTTACCATCTCACAAAGCCCGTCTATAACTTTATTTGTCCTCTGATGGTGCTTTTTCACCCAAGGATCTCCAAGCACTTTCCTTGGGATTCCCTCCATGACCTTTCCAGCCGGCTTGTTCAGAACACCTCATTCAGCTCTGGGAGAACACTTCATCCAGTTTTCTGGGATGCCAAAAAACTCAGCTCAACTCCAGCTGGTCACCTATGTTACTATATTAGGCGGGTAGCAGCTCTTTTCCCATGCTGACTAGGCCCCAATGCCAGGGGCTGAGGTACAGCGTGATACTACAATTCCAGTTCATGCCATGCACCTCACAGTTAATATGCATCTTTCTTTGCTACTCACAGCTCTGCGTCTTGCATGCAAAGGCCAGTCGCCTTACAGATTGCATAAGGACCAATCGCATTTGTTTGATAAACCCCATAGACCCCACGGAGGCATGGCATAATTCTTCTTCTTCGAGTGGTGTCCCCGTGGGAAGTAGCAGGGGGCAGTGCCTAGGAGCAGTGGGAGGCAGGGAGCCTGGGAGGCACTCTTCATCCCCCTCCCTTCCAGACCCCCTTCCCCCAGACCTCCCTTTAACCTGCTCCTGCACCCAGGGCCGAATTAAGGGGGGGCTAGCCGGGCAGCTGCCTGGGGTGCCAACCTATGGGGGGTGCCTGATGGCAGCTCTAAGGGGCGCCGCACAGCCCCCAGCCCTGGGCATGTGGCACCTGATGGCAGCTCTAAGGGGCGCAGCGCGCCAGGGGATGGGGCTGCGCATGCACCGTGCACCTGGGGGCGGAGCCGCACATGCGTTGTGTGCCCACTGCTTGGGGCGCAGGAATGGCTCAAGCCGGCCCTGCCTGCACCCACCCTCCCACCCAGACCTCACATTCTCACCCACTCCTCCACCCATCTTGTCATCATAGGTGGTTGGCTGGTGGCCCACGGACAGGTCTGCATTGAGCACAGGGGGTGGGGGGAGCCTGCGGGCCAAAAAGTTTGAGAATCACTGTGATAGAGACACCTGCCAGGTCTCCTGCAAACCTCCCTGGCGGGGGCTCATCACTCGGAAAACAGGCAATTGGAGAATGAACACTCGTCTCTCCTCTGTGGCTCTGTCCACCCACCTCGCTCCTGACTGGCTCTTACCTCCCTGCTACACCCCTTCATTCCTGTGCTGACCTGCACCCTCTACTGCTCTGGCCCAGGATCCCTCTAGTCTGCCAGTGCACCGTAGTCTTGGCTTGTCCCACTCCAGCGACAGCCACATCACTCTGCTCATGTGCCCTGGTCCTGCCCTGGCTCTGCTGCTCTGATTCTGACCCCTCCCATCTGCCCCCTCCCAGATGTGAGTAGCAAAGAAAGATGCACAGTAACTGTGGTGCATGACATGAACTGGTATCGCAGTATCGCCTTACCTCAGCCCCCGGAATCTGGGCCTAGGCCTAGGAACTACATCAGTTCCTCTTATCCCAGTTCCTCTTGGGCCTCTCAAGCGCAGGCTTATGTTGTCTCACATAGGAGGCTGGTTCAGCAGTGTTCAGAGTGAAACGGGCTATGAACAACTGGTACTTGGGAGGAAAAAACTTGGTGCATTAGTGCACAGGGTGTCACAAGCCCAGGGTGTCAGTTATTTCTACGCAGAACATCAGCACCCTCCTCAGATACTATGGTGATGGGGGAGGGCCTGTAACCCCTAAGCTAAGTTAGCTCTCTCCTTTACAAGAGGTTCCTGGAATGCTCAGCTGTTGCTTTAAGAAAAGCTGCCCTGTTAATGCAACATATGTGACTATCACATTCATCTCCATCGGCCACCCTTGATATACTGAAGCACCACAGGTATAAATTGGCCATTCACAAGGTTTTAAGGCTCAGGAGTGTATGAGGAGGACTTTCTAGGTGTTGAAGGAAATGATTTTTTAAAATGTGTCCTTGCCTCAGGCAGGTATTGGCTGCATACAAATGTCCATCTCCTGCTGTTTTCAGTTTTTTCCTTTGATTTTGATTATAAGTTCCCCGGCAGCAATAAATGGTTTGTATTGTGGCCTGGTGTTTATGGGCTGGTCAGAGGCTTAATGTTCCCAACTCTCCTGCCATTTAATTAATCTGTAAGGGATGATGAGGGGAGGAACTGGGCAGAAGCAGCAAAGGCAAAGAATCTACAACTCAACTAGCTGCTCCTTAAAGATTCTTCCTCCTGAAAAGAGAAGTGGACTCTCTTTGTTGTGTGTGTGTAAATAGGTGTTTTAGCAGACACTGGAGTTTGGATGTGGCAGAATCTTTTGTGATAGTGGTGTCTATCTCCCTCTCCCCGCAACAAATAGTGATTTAGCCCCATATCTGATGGAGACATGCAGGGAAAGTGTTGCTTTGAGTGTCACAGGGCTATTCCCAGGAGTCCTGACTAGGATTAGTGTCCCTGGTGTGCTAGGTGCTGTACAAACATGAGAAAAGACGGATATTGCCCCAAAGGAACTTCTGATCTAAAACATTCTTTGTGCAGAAACAGGAATCTACAAAGTCCAAACTTCTCAAAACTGTGAGGTGTAAGAATTTGTCCTGTGTCCAGAACATCTGAAAGCTCACCCTGAAATATCACATCTGTTTTACCTAAGCTTTGATGTGACTCTCAGGAGTTAGACCCTGCGGGGGAGGTGATCCGGCTGCCTAATTCCTAATCAGCTTCTTCTAAGTCAAGTAAGGTGCCTGCATCTGAGAAGACATGACTCTTGGTGGAGGAAGGTGCAGCATTCCAACCGGGTATTAAGTCTGGGAGGAAGAGCTGGGACGTGGGGAGAACGTACGTCCTTCCTTGGCTTACTCCAGTCTCGCAGGGATTAACCTCTCCAAGGAGACATTGTATCCAGTGAGTTGGGGTTGCTCACCTCTCTGAGTGCTATAAAGCACCTCATCTCAGTTTGCTCGTCTCTTTCGCCTTCTTTCATAGCCTCTTCTGGGGGCAAGGTGCTGAGGGTGCTTCAGGAGACAGATGGACTGGAAAACTCTTTGGCTTTGGGTTCCAATTCCTCCACTTGTTCACACAGCGGCACTCAGAAGAAAATGAATTAACTGAGGGCTGATTCTCTGCCTCTCATTGTAAGGCCATTTATCCACTTACCGGAGGATCGATGCTCTGGCAATCAATCATCTGGGGTTCAATTTAGTGGGTCTAGTGAAGACCTGCTAAATCAAATGCTAAGGGCACTGCTGTGACAAGGAGTAAGGGAAATCAATGGGAGCATTTCTCCCGTCGACTTCCTGCTATGGAGATGGCACCATTCTCAATTTAAGGTACATCGGTTGACTCCAGCTACCTTAAACCGACTGTCTGGGTGTAGTGTAGACCTCGCCTGAGTGACAGTTTCCATACAGGGATTTAAGTGAATTAACTTAACCTTTGTAGCTAATTCATCTTGACTTTCTGGAGTGTCCATATATCAAGCCCTTCAATTGGTATATGTTAATGCCAAATATGAAAAGGAGTGAGTTCCTCTGTAGAGACAGAAACTGGGCACTAGGCTTGGGCTTCTGGGTATTCTGATATGTCTGCCCTTACTAATTAGTCTGTCAGCCCTTTCATACGCTCCCATTTTCTCCCTCCTCATGAGGGCTGGGCAGACACTCTGCTGCACCCAGTACAGGAGAGTAGCTGAAGGAGGATACACAAATTGCCTTCTTAGTTCTTTTTGTCCATTCTCCACTCTAGGAAAGGACCTAGTTATAACTTCAGCTTCTCCATTGCTAAGGCAGGCAAAATAAACTGGGGTGCTCGGAGGTATGTTTTCTAACACTGCAGTGCTGGTTTAAATCAGTTTCATCCCTTCTAATCAGCTTCTGTCCACACACTGCAGAGTCCAGGGCTGTGCTCAGCAAACAACAGTGGTTAGGAAGAATTTTTCCCTGCCGGGTCTGTCTTCCATATCTGTCCACCAGTGCGTTTCCTATGCCTCACACTGCTACTGCTCCGGGTGTTAACGTGGGGAGGGCACCTGCCTGCCATGGCACAGCCCCTTTTCCCGCCTTCCCCTGAGCCTTGTTGCACCTGGCCATGCTGAGGGAGGGCAAGGCCAGCGGGTGTGTTGCTCTCTCCCTGCAGCACTTGACCCATCTGCCCACACCCACCATGCAGGCTTGGGTGGCCTGGCAGCCCCCGCAGGCCACCTCCCTCCATGAGGGAAGCTCTTTCCCTGCAGTAAGAGATCCAGTGGTAGCAGAAGCCAGCAGATGCTGCTGCAGGTGGATTGACAAATTCTTTTCTGTGCCTACGAGCAGCGCCCAGGGGGCTGTGGAAATGCTGTACAAGCTATGCCGTGGACTTTCTGGGGCAGGGAGTTATTGCAGGCTGCAGAAGAGTTCGCTCTCTGCCTCCATTTCTCCAACTAGAATTTATTTGCAGTGCAAAGTTCCTTCCTGGTGGGGTGACCAGCTGTCCCATTGTTAAAGGGACAGTCCAGTAGTTAAGCCCTCCTGCAGGTGTCCCAACTTTCTTTTTTTTTTATTGGGCTAATTGGCCCATATTTTCTGTCTTAACCCTCCCATCTGTACTGGTGGCTCCTGCTGCTGACCTGCTCACCGACTGCCCACCCACCAGCAATGAGTGTGTGTATCAGTGTCCCCTCTAAGATGTGCTGCCACACAGCGTGACCGGTGACTAATCAGCCCCGCCCAGTCAGTCAGCTCCCTGCACAGAGCCCTGAGCCGCTGGCTGGGGCTGATTAATCACCCATGAAGCTGGGCGGCCCCCAGAGGGAACACTGTTGTGGGGGCTGTCCAGTGACTGATGAAGGGGGTGGGAGAGCCAGGCTGGTGCTCTCCCAGCAGCCCCTGTCCTGGTCCCAGCCAGCACTAGCTGCTGGCTGCGGTGGTTGGTGTGTGGGGGCTGGCGGTGACTGGTTATGTGTCACCTCTGCTGCCCCCCCATCAGCCCGGCACTTGTTTCCCCTCTCGCTG
This sequence comes from Pelodiscus sinensis, assembly GCF_052426305.1. Lineage (NCBI taxonomy): Eukaryota > Metazoa > Chordata > Testudines > Trionychidae > Pelodiscus > Pelodiscus sinensis. The sequence goes on from NC_143071.1 coordinate 19,089,452, forward strand.
TCCTCTCCCTGCTGTGCCCATTCACTGTCTTGCTGCTTCTCCACATCCCCTTCCCCCAGTGGGGTGTGCCGCACTCCCGCCACTGTGCAGAGACCAGCCCCTGGTCAGGTCATGCTGCTCACCAACAGCCTGGCTGGCAGGCTCCTCCATCTACCCCCTCCCCCTCGCACTCCTACCCCTAGGGCAGGGGTCAGCAACCTTTCAGAAGCAGCTTGCCGAGATTTCAGGTATTTGCTTCTATTTACGGATCCGCCTGCCTCCAGACGGAGTCCCCAAGTGCAAAGCCCCAAAGGGCCCCGAGCCCCCCCCGTGTCCTACATGTGCAGGGTCCTCAGTCCCAGCACTACCTCCTCCCATTGCCGCCGGGCGCAGCGCAGCCTAACCTGCTGCCAGGGAAGGAGGAGGGCACCTGCTGCCTGTCTGGGCCCCACTCCGCCCAATCTGCAGCCTGCCCTGCAGGAGCAGCCAAGACGGACACCCAGCGGCAGACGGGAGGGACTTTTCCATGGAGGAGGGCGGTGCGGTGCTCCTCCCGGTATAGCTCTGTGGCCCACGCTGGGGGGAGAGGGGAGTTTTCTTTCTTCACCTCCCCAGAACAGGTGCTGCAGTCTCACAGTTGCGCACCAGCCACGAGGCTCCAGCGGCAGCACGGGCTGTCCGTGTACCACTCATGGCACCTGTGCCACATGTTGCCGACCCCTGCCCTAGGGAAAGCTCAAGAGCCTATGGGCTAGGGAGCCGGCCAGAAGGAGACAAGCCCGCATGTGCCAAAGCCTCACACACCACTGCCATTGGGAAGATTCTCCACCTCTCCGCTAAAAGATCTCTTGGCACTGGAAAACCTACAGAAAAGGGCAACAAAAATGATGAGCAGTTTGGAACAGCTGCCGTGTGAGGAGAGATTAATAAGACTGGGACTTTTCATCATACAAGAGAGGAGACTAAGGGGGTTGGCTGCTGGCCATGCTTTGCCATGGACCCTGATAGAAATTGGGTGGGGGGGGGGGGCTGTGACTCTGCATGCCCCCCACACGTTGCCTCGAGAAGATGCGGCACCAGGTACCAGGAGAGGTGGATCCCTCCTGAAGGCCCAGCCAGGCGTGGAGGGTGGAGAGTACTGGGCAGGGAGGTTGGGTCAGTTTGATCTGTCACTCGAGTACAAGTACTTTTACCAGGTGTCCTATATTCGGCAAAGGGAAATATGGTGACATCACTCTGACGGACAATGATTTGTGGTAAGTTCTGCATGTTTCTATTTCACTCTGTTTCTCATGACTAGACAACGTCTGCTTCCAAACTGAGTTGTGTCTTCTAGTAACTGTGTCACCCTTGGTCTGGAATGCTCTATATGTTGGTGTGAGAGAAGAATTTGTGAGAAAGTCATCAGGAAGGTCCAGATGGTCAAAAAGACTTGAGAGACTGGGCAATGATGAGAAACTATCCCTGGTGCCTGAGGCTGAATGTTTTAGAGCAGGCCTACTCAACTTTGGAAGCCCGGAAGGCCACAATGATACTCACAGCACATGCTTAGGGCCGAAACTTAAATGTGGTTGCATATACATGCAAATATATATGAAAATAGCTTATTTCACACTGATGGGACGAATACAAAGCACTTCCCACAATGTCCCCACACTTCTGGCTCCTTCTCTCTTGGGGGCTAGAAATGCCAACATCCTGCACCCCTCTGTTCCAGCCAGCCCGTCCACTTGTGTCTTCCAAAAGTTGTGGACCGTGTTCCCAGTGGAGGCCATGTTCAAAGGATCCCACCTGCAGGTCTTGTGTTGAGCCCCACATAAACCCGAAGTACACTGCAGGCCACAAACAAACAGGTTATGTGTTGAGTAGCCCTGATTTAGCAGAATAGCCAAGTGCTGGAGATAGGCAGACGCTCCCCAAGATGAACCAACAAATTAGATAATGAAGCCGGGCCATAAATTTCAAAGGATAACTGCAGGGAAACCCCCAAGATTAACATATGAAACACTGCAGCATGACACTGCAAAAAGACTCACATGAGATCTCACAAGTATAAGAGGGAGCATTCTTGCCGTAAGGTTCTGGGTTCAGTCCCACAAGCCATACCTTGACGGAGCCTCGATTCATCATTGATGAGCTCTGACTCCTCACTGATGCTCAGCCTTACTTGGCCAATAAGATTGACTTGAGCCACGACTGACTGGTAACTATAACTCATCTGCAGGACCTGTGTGTGGGTAAGTGCCTATGCTGCTTTTCCTACTGTTTTATTGAGAAGCACGGCGTACTGCCTTTCCCCCTGAAAAAGATCCCAGGTGCTTCTTATATGCATAACAGCCCGAGCTCTGAGTTACTATAGAGCTGGCTGGTGGGCTTTTCCAAAATGCTCATGGTCTGACTGACCCTGTGTTTGGAGGCGACAAGGAATAGTCAATGGGTCAGATTTGCAGAGACCGTGGGAGTTGTGTAATCCTGTTCTGGGGCCCTGGCTGCTATTGCATGTGAGCAGTGTGACCACTTCCTCTGCGGGGGATGCCACAGCGCTGGCTCTGGGTCGCTGGGTGACTTGCCCAGCTTCTGCTTACAGCAGTGGTCTCCAATCTTTTTAAGCACAAGATCACATTTTGAATTTGTCAAACCCAAATACCCCTGACTCACCCCTTCACCATGCCCAGCCCTCCTCACTCTGGGAAGATGGGGTACAGGGGAGGGGGACAGAGTGACATCAGTGCTCCTCTGCCTCTGTCTCCCCCACTCTGCACAACAAGTGGGAGGCTCCCAGGGGGCAGCTCTGAGGCTCTGGGCAGGAGCAGCAAGGCAATGTGGGGAGGGGCAGCTGAAGTGCCTCCCAGCCAAACCAGTCAGAGGCTCCAAGATCTACCAGTAGATGATGGTCTACTGGTTGGAGACCACCTGCTTACAGCATACCTGGCTGTGGTCAGTACTGTCCCCTCCTGTAATAGCCAACGGCTCCCCAGGAGGGGCAAGTGTGCAGGAGCAGAGACGCACATGCTGGCCCCAGCAGCCTGCCACTTTGAGCGGGGATGCAGCAGCTGGGGAGCCAGCCCGAGGGTCCCACTGGGTTGCTGGCTGGGAGCCATGTAGGATAAGCGCCTCCCAGCCAGAGCCTGTATCTGGAATCCACCCTCCCTGCTCCTAACCTCCTGCCTCAGGTGAGAGCCCAAGCCCTCTGCACCCCTGCCCCGGTCACACTCTCTCCCAGCCCCTGCACTCCCTCTTTTAGCCCCTCTCTCAAGTCAGAATCTACTCCTGCACCCGAATCCCCGCACCACCTCCTGCACCTCAATCCCCTTCTCCAAGTTCCCTTCTGCACCCAACCTCCATACCTGACCCTGAACCCCCTCTTATACCTCTCCCACAGTCAGAATCCACTCCTGCACCCAAACCTCCTCCAAGACCCCTCTTGCACCCCAATTCCCTGTCCCAGGGCACAACCCCCTCCTTTGCCAAACACTCCCTCTTGCATCTCAGTCCTCCCTTCTGCACCCAACCTCCATCCCAGACCTTGCACCCCCTCCATAGAACAGTGTGGCCGTTGACCACTTACCAAGTTCTTGGAGTGCCCCCCCATAACAATTATTGCCCACCCCCGCTTTAAGGCCAAAACACATGGGGTGGGAGAGCATTTGTGTCAAGTCCTATTTCCCACACAAGAGTAGATCTTCTAGCAGGAGCTGCCTCTTTCTCTTTAAGAAAGGAGTGTGCAGTGCCAAGAATAGCGGAGGCCCTGTCTACACAACAGACTTGCTGGCAGCGCTGTGTCTGTCCTGGGTCTGGTGAGGTCTGATTCCCTGGTTGTGCCAGCATAGGTAAATCATAGAACCATAGAGCTGGAAGAGACCTTAGAAGGCCATCAAGTCCAGCCCCCTGCCCAAGGCAGGACCAATCCCAATTAAATCAACCCGGCCAGGGCTTTGTCAAGCCGAGACTTAAACACCTCTAGGGATGGAGACTCCACCACTTCCCTAGGTAACCCATTCCAGAGCTTCACCACCCTCCTAGGGAAAGTTTTTCCTAATATCCAACCTGGACCTCTCCCACCACAACTTGAGACCATTGTTCCTTGTGCTGCCATCTGTCACTACTGAGAACAGCCTTTCTCCAGCCTCTTTGGAACCTTCTTCATGAAGTTGAAGGCTGCTATCAAATCCCCCCTCGCTCTTCTCTTCTGCAGACTAAACAGACCCAACTCCCTCAGCCTCTCCTCATAGGTCATATGCTCCAGCCCCCTAATCATTTTGGTCACCCTCCACTGGACCCTCTCCAATGCATCCACATCCTTCCTGTAATTGGGGGCCCAGAACTGGACACAGTACTCCAGATGTGGCCTCACCAGAGCTGAGTAAAGAGGAATAGTAAATATAGTGGCGGCGGCCGCCAGGGGCTCACCCTGGGGAGCTGGATCCGGCCCGTGGGCTGCCATTTGCCCACCACTGACCTAGAGGCCAGACCAGGCACCAACATGATAAATGGCACCCCCTTCTCTTGAGGGAGCCCCCAAGTGCCTCTTCCTCAACCCGCCACCTGCAGGGACTAAACACCAGATGACACCTAAAACCAAGAATTTATTTTAAAAAACACAACTGTCCATTTAAAATGGAGGTAAAGGGGGGCTTCGCAGGCGTCCCCGGGTTGGGGGCTGCTGCAGGGGACACTGCTCTGGCGAGGGCGTGGCTCTGGGCTGGGCGAGAACTCCTCGTTACACTGAAGTCATAGGAGCACGGCAGCGAGTCCGAGCGAAGGACAAGAGCCCCATGCGCCCCCTGGAGTCAGTACTGGATGTACCGCTTCTTGGGTGGGAGGTGCGCACTCCAAGCATTGTCCATGGGCCGCTTGGCAGCCAGCAGGAGGGTGGAAACGGAGGCCAGGCCTCTCTTGCGATTGCTCTTGGGGGGCGGCTCGCAGCCACTGCCTGCTGCTGCCCAGAAGTTATGCTGCTGGTGGGCAGCCTCAGCGGCTTCCCTGGCAGGCGACGTGCTCGCCGAGTGAGCGTGAGCCCCCCTACTGCTCCTGCAAGAGCCTCGTCGTCTTGGCCAGGGAGTGAACTGCCGGTAGAAAGATTCCACCTCCGAAATGTCTGCCAGCTCTGTCATTGCCATGGCATCTACCAGGTGACTGTACTCCAGAGGGACCGGGCTTCTCACATCTTCCTCCAGCTGGGGAGATGCCGCTTTTCTTTTCCATACCTCGACATGCATCTTCCTGTGGGGGGGTAACAACCGCGGCCTCTTCCTCAGAGAGGAGCCCAGCAGCAAGTCCGATGCACAGATCTGGAGGAGCTCCTCCTCCGTGTCCCCTTCCCAGGCCAAGGGCAGGCTTGCCAGCTCCTTGTAGAAAGGACCTGGGTCTTTTGCCCAGGGTTGTAGTTCAGCGGGAGTTCTGGGTGTGTGCCCGGAGCAGCCCCCAGGTGCCACAAGGGACACAGGGGGGGAGCCCGAGTGGTCCAGTGCAGTCACCATGGCCAGGAGATAAAAGGCATTGTCACCAGGGCTGGAGCTGGGATGCAGCAGGGCTCCCCTGAGGGAGAAAGGTACCGGCTCAGCCCCGGGCCACGGGCCCTGGGTCGGAATGCTGCTGGGGGAGGGGCCGTTTGGCCCTTGTGGAGAGATCGGGCAGGGCTGGAGTTTCAGCTTTTCATTCCAAGCTTGTAGGAACTTCTCCCTGCAGGACCTGGGCCCATCTAGACCACTCCTCCAGCACCCAACCTTCTCCACCCGCATGGCAGCTGTGCCCGGGGCCGGGGGTGCCTTTGAGGTAAAGGGCGAGAAAAGAGAGCAGCCAATCCCTCTGAGAAGGAGGAGAGCGGGGTTTTGGGCAATCCCTTTGGAACTTCCTTCCCCTGCTCTCTGATCACTACCAGGGATGGTCCCGCTGTTGCCAGGAGACTGCAGGTTCTAGAACAAATGCTTCAGCAGGCAGCTCTTGGCCCAAGGCCCTGGCATCTGTAGCTATATCAAGTAGAGGTGCTGGCCCCTCCAATGTCATAAGCTCTGTGATGTCATTGCGACCTCCCCTGGCTGCTCCGTGTGCCCTGCTAGAGTAAGAATAAATCCACATGACTGAATGGCACAGGCTGCTAATTTACAGAGAAATAGTCACTCGCCAATGCCACAGCCGTGAATCCTCCAACACTAGCTCTCCGTCAGCTAGCTGCAATGTATTTGAAGAAGCAACTCCCACCAGTTCTTGAAGGCTCTCTTCATTGATGGATAAAACTCATGGCCAGGCCTTTCAAAGCAACCACAAGGAGTTTGAGCACCCAGTTCTCATTGAATTTCAGTGGGGAACTGGGCAATTAACTCCCACCCTATCTCACTTCAGTGAAAGGTCTGTCAGTACCATGCACCTCAAATGTGCAGACATACACACGCTTCAAGGGTTGGAGCAGGGGCTGTTTAGAGTCAATTCAGGCCCTGTGCCTCCATTTCTCCTTCTGGAAAACGTGGCTGCTACTTTGTCCGCAGTCATGTGGGACCAGTCAGCTTTAACACTGCCCATTGTGGGCTTTGGGAAATATCTGCAATATACTAAATGCCAAATGGTATCCTACCTGGTCATGCAGTGGAGAGACAGCAATTGCTTGATAAAACAGTTTTTAAGGTGTATTTTTCACTGCAATGAAAAATTAGACAAGAGAGACTTCAGTTCTTGTCTCCCCCAGCCCATTAGCCTCCCCTGGGGATTTCCAGGTGCCTCCTCATAATTATTCAAATCTTATTTTATGGAATTTAACTTAACCTTTTGATTCTCTTATTCATAGAGAACTTTGCTGCCTCCCCATGGAGTAGAGGAGCCACTACTCATGAGAGAATAAGCTCACTGCACAGCAGTAGTGGGCAATAATATTCGCAGGGGGACCACTTAATGAATTTTGGTATGCAATTGTGGGCTGGCTCAACCTGTGGAAGGGGCGGGGCCTGGTGGAAGGGGCGGGGTGGGGCTGGGAGACTAGCCCCGCCTCTACTGCTGGTCAAAGAGGAACAGAGACTGCTCCCTTTCCAGGGTCAGCCAGGGAGCTCTTGGAATTAATAGCCGGAGAGCCTGAGCTGGGTCCTATAGTTCAGAGAGGACCTGGGAGACTTCAGCGAGGACCCTAATAAAGCAAAGCACAGCCGGCCGCACAGTGTAATACAGTCTTCCTCCAAAAACTTCACACGGTGTTTCAGCCCAACCACCTGGCCCTCTGGTCAATCTCTGGGCAGGAGCAACAGGGGACAAATGGCCAAAGTTCCACTGCGACAGGATCACCCTGGCACCATTGAGCTACAGACAATTAGGCAACAAAGCACTCCTGAAATATTAAAGGGGGCTGTTTTCCAACGTGTGTTGCTTAATTGTTTGGGTTTCCTCTTGCAGCCATGAATACTTTATCTGACCTCCTCAGGTTTCCTCTGGGGATGAGGAGCTTGGATGCCTTAAAAAGGCAGGGAGGAAGAGAAAGAGAATGAGGCCTTATCGGCGCAGAGAGTGTGTGTGTGTGTGTTGGGTTGGGGGGTGCATATGCTAAGGAAAGAACTTTTTCTTTTAGCACTAGGCAGCATGTGACATAGAAGGGAGCTGGCAGGCCCACCAACAGGGAGCAGGGAGGGGGAGCAAAGGGGGCAATTGCCCTGGAGCCCAGAGATTCAAAGGGCATGGCTGGAGCCCCAGACCCTATACACTGCTGTGGGGGTGCCATGCTGGGGTGCAGGGCCACGTACTCCAAGCAGTGCTGAAGCCCCACTCCTTCTGGTAGCCCAGAGCCAGCCCCCACTCCATGTCGCCCAGGGGCTGGCAGAGTATGAATGAACCGAGGGTGAGGCCTAGTTAGCAAAGGAGTTTTTAACCATCTCATCAATGCAGACTTTTAACCAGCAGACTCAATTGTCTTTTAATGGCAATTTCATTGACGGGAGTTTTGTCAATGGAATGGGTGTTTGGCAATGGAAAGTTGGATCCATGTGCTGTAAGGCTGTGTCTACACTGGCATGAATTTCCGGAAATGCTTAAAACGGAATACTATTCCGTTTTCAGTTTTTCCAGAAAAGGAGCGTCTACATTGGCAGGCTGCTTTTCCGGAAAAGCCCTTTTTCCGGAAAAGCGTCTGTGGCCACTGTTGACGCGCTTTTCCGGAAAAGAGCCCCGATCGCCATTTTCGCGATCGGGGCTTTTTTCCGGAAAAGACTACTGGGCTGTCTACACTGGCCCTTTTCCGGAACAGTGTTCCAGAATAAGGACTTATGCCTGAGCGGGAGCAGAATAGTTTTTCCGGAATAGCGGCTGATTTTGTACAGTAGAGCGTCATTGCTTTTCCGGAAATTCAAGGGCCAGTGTAGACAGCTCGCAGCTTATTCCGGAAAAGCGGCTGATTTTCCGGAATAAGTGGCCCAGTGTAGACACAGCCTAAGATCCATGCACAATCTTATTTTAAAAAACCAGAGGTCTAATGCAAAGGATCGAATACATGACAAATGAAGCCCTTTTAGGAAAGAGGGAATCTGGAGGACTCCTGTGCAGCATGGCTTCCTTTACAATATTTCCTTCTTCGCTTCCCCCTCCTGCAGCTGTCTCCCATTGCTCCTGGGCTTTACGGAGCCACAGAATCTCAGTTCTGAAATGGCTCTTCCTGCCCCCCCAGTGCAAAGGATCTGTAAAGCCAGATCCTACTCCCTTCAGATAGGAATACCGAGGGGGTGCACAGCTGGCAAAGGAAATCTACTTCCTAGCTCCCATATGTGTAGCCCACACCAGGCATGGTCATAGAATCATAGAACTGGAAGAGACCTCAGAAGGTCATCAAGTCCAGCCCCCTGCTCTAGGCAGGACCAATTCCAACTAAATCAACCCGGCCAGGTGGCAGAGCCTCTCTATGCTTTTGGCCATTCCTGGGGGCCAGAGGCAACTGGTCTTAAATCCAAATAGCCCAGAGGCTGCTCTAACTTATACATGGGCCAAACTGGCTCCCAAATGGAGACACTACTAAAAGTGGCATGAAACTCTCTTTGCCCTACCCCAGAAGCAGGCCTGCTGTTTTTTCTCATTGTTCTTCACCCTTACAACCCACTGGCTGGGTTTGGTGGCAGATGAGGTACTGCCTCATGGGGAGGGGGGGGGGGGGAGGAAAGAGACAGAATAAGACCCAGGGTAAAATGTTTTAGAAGTTGTCTGTACTTGAGCGCTGCCTTTATAGCTCTTGGTGCCAGGTGCTGTGTGGGGACCATGCTGCTGAGGAGCACAGATCCCTGCAGTGGGATCCAAAGCAGATCAAGGAGCTGAGCAGCACTGGTAAAATGCCTGTGGAACGGGTCCCTGTGCAGTGCAGGTGAGTTACAGAGCCCTGTGTAAAGTTCTGACCTACAGGGGCCATTTGACTAGGTTCCTGGCTAATAACTTTACATAGGGCTTGACAGAGGAGGCTGGTGTTAACCATCCACACTGAAGAAGTCAGGAAATGGAGGCATGGAGAGATTAAATGACTTGCCCAAGAACAAATAGTATATCAGTGGCAGAGCTAGGAATTGAAATCAGCTCTGCTGCCTCTATAGGCTGGTGCTGAACTAGCTGCTCAGGGCTTGCTTTGCTGGTTTGGATTATACATACCCTCCTCCAGTGCTCATAGGGACACACAGATTTCCACACACCCCTTTTATTTGTAAATAGACACCACTACAGTGTTAGGGACATGGGAAGGGGATGTAAGTGATAATCCACTGACTAGCTGCTCCTGGTAGAGCAAGACCTCTAATAAGCACACATCTACACAGCAGTGTTATTTCAGATGTAGTCCACAGCTACACTACAAGCAGTTATTTCAACATTAGGAGGACTTCTTACTCAGACTCCTCTAGCCCTCATTTTACGAGGAGTAAAGGAAGCTGGAGAAGTGCTCTAACTCAGACTTCCTGCTGTGCAGACAGCACCAAAAGCTGAAATAAGCTATTTTGACCTAAGCCATGCAATTGGCATAGCTCAAGTTGTGTAGCTTATTTCGGCTTTAACCCTGCTCCGTAGGGGAGCCCTAAGAGATTAAACCCTCTAAGCACACCTACTCAAGCCCAGCTCCTCATGCAAAAGCTAATCACATGCTACCTGGAAAGTCCCAAAGGCATTAGGCCCAGGCTGTTACTGACAAAGGACACAGGGGAGGGAGCTGCTTTTCTGTTACAAAATGTCTAACCAGCTGGATTTCCAAAGGAAGCAGGGTTATTCCACATCAGAGTTTTAAGCCTCCCAAAAGCAGCTTAGAACTTCTGCAGGGCTCATAAGGGCTCCATGGCACAGGTGACTGAGCAACCTGCACTTTCAAAACACCAATCCATGGCCAGGGTGGGGTGGAGGAGGGAATCAGTGATAAATAACAAATGAATTAAAGAAGGTCATGAAATAATTAACTAACCTGTTGTTCTACAGCCCCTTGCTTAGTGAGCTAATGAGGAGAGTAACATCCATGGCGGGAGTTAGGAAAAGTAAGTTTTTTAAGCTCTCCAGCTCCACATCCAGTTTTTGCTCTTAGGCAGCACAGAATACGAGTGGCAGCAAGGGGTACTTGCCAGGAGATAGGAAAACAGGCCCCACCCAAAACACAAATAGCTGCTGTTAAGCATCCAACATCTTATCTTAACACTGCTAATCACGTTTGGGGTTAAAGCCACTTGCCCCCTCCCCCGTGGGCCCCACCTAAGGTATCTTGTCTAATCAGGAGGGACACTTCTAGACAGAGCTGGGGGATTTTGCCTTAAAGGGCCAGGCCAGCATTGTCTTCAGAGGAGCTATGCAAAACAGAAAGAACAAGGCTGCTAGTTTGGGTATTTGGTGTACAGAGAGGAACGGCATGGAGCATGTCTAGGCTGCACAATCCCAATGCGCGCACACACAAAAAGAATCACCTCTGGGAAATTTAGAAGGCGAAGCTCATTACACTGAGTGTTTGGCACTGGAAAGGGGATTTACTCACTAGCAGGCTCCCTCCACTGGAGGGGATCCTTGATCAGCAGTATTATCACCTCTAATACCATTAACTCACAAACATCCCACTCTCCCTACCTCTAATATCATCAATTCACAGACACTTACTTTCCTTCCTCCCCCCCCCCCCCCCCCCCCGCATCCTCCTCCTGTTCTGCAATGTGATTTGTCCTTTTCATATTTGTTCATTTTTTTTAATTGTATCCTTTGGTATATATGGTTGTGACTACTTTCTTCCACTATTTGATCTGAGGAAGTGGGTCGGCCCACGAAAGCTCATCACCTAATAAACCATCTTGTTAGTCTTTAAAGTGCTACATTGTCCTGCATTTTGCTTGATCAGCAGTGAGATTCTCCTCTTGGGAGAGCTGTATCCAAAGAGAGCGAGATGAGGCTTAGCTGAAAAGCAGCTGGGTGTGCACCTGGTGCTTATGTTTGTGTCACAAGTGCCTGTCTGTCCCAGTACATTGCTGCTGCTGTACCCCACTCCTGTCCTGATTGGAAACCCAGCTGCACTGCTGGCCTCCTCCTCAGCAGGGACTCCTGGAGGGGGGGAAAGAGAATGGGGCAGAGGACACCCCACCCTGTCCACTTGGGCCCTGAGATGGAGCTGAATTCTAACGGCCCAGAATCCTGGAGCCATGCACAGGGTGGCATCAACCCTTCTCCGCCAGGTCGCCTCGGAGCTGGTAGCCTCTTGGTGACTTTCTGAGCTGACCTTCTCTTTCAGACTTTACCACCCCAGGTCTGATACTGGCTCGGGCTCAAGTGAAATCCCTCATCTCCTCTTTCCAAGCCCCTGCTAACCAGCTGGTGCCACGTCTGGTTGAAAAGTTCAAGGGTGCCATGAGGAAGCTTGAATTATTGATGCCAGCTTCCCTCCACATGCCCATGATCACTCATTGCCTAGGCATAGCTCAGCCAGGCTCAGCATTAGACTTCACAGCTGGGCAGGCTTGCAAGGACACTGGGCTGGGGTATGAGCAAGAAACAGGGCACTCAAAGCCTCATCATACATTTGAATGTGGCCTGTCAGGTGTGCTGCTGAGCTCTTCCCTGGGCCCAGGAAGAACAAACCTGGTGAGTCGTGCAGCGGGCTGCAGAGCTAGCGATAAACAAGGAGTTTGTTCAAATCTTCCAGGTAAATGAAAACATAAACCACTGACGTACAATTTCAAGTGTATCCATTTAAGATGAATAGCTGCACAGTGTCCCCAATGGGATATTATGGGCTGGATAGAGTGAAACAGATCCAAAGTGGTGGGCGGAGGAAAAATTCGACTTGTAATTATTTGGAACACTTTGCTTGTAGGAATGCAACATCTCTGCTCTTCTCTTTGTGTTCGAGTGACTGCCATATCGCTTACTCACATCTTGCTTCTTCCTGCTCAGATAAGATGGGCATTTCCTTCTCTTCCAGTGCAGATGGAAACACTGAAACTGTTTTGTTGTCCTGATCCGAGCATATTCATGTAGTGAGATGGGGAAACGTATGGGCAGGTTACTGCAGCTGCCACAAGTGTATCCCAGTCAAGCGCATGGTCCGGGTGGATAATGAAAGCAACTGTGATTCTTAGCTTGATGTAGCCATTGATTTGTTTGGTTTTATTAGTTATGTGTTAGAGATGCACCTGAATTGAAACCCTGCATTTGAATAGTCTTGAGACAGGAGTTTGTTCAAACTCAGTCCTGTACTGGTAAGGTGCTTTTAGTGTAGACATAGACCAGTTCCTTGAATAAAATTAAGGCTAAGAAAAGTTATGTACTTATTCCCACAATATTAAAAACTAGGGGTCACCAAAGGAATTTAATAGGCAGCAGGTTTAAAACAAACAAAAGGAAGTTTTTCTTCACTCAGTACACAGTCAACCTCTGGAACTCCTTGCCAGAGGATGTGGTGAAGACTAGGACTTTAACAGGGTTTGAAAAAGAACTAGAGAGATTCATGGAGGTTAGGCCCATCAGTGGCTATTAGCCAGGATGGGTAGAAATGGTGTCTCTAGCCTCTGCTTGTCTGGAAATGGGTGACAGGAGAGGGATCATGTGAGGATTACCTGTTGTGTTCCCTCCCTCTGGGGCATCTGATATTGCCCACTGTCGACAGACAGGATAGTGGGCTGAATGGTCTGACCCAGTATGGTCGTTCTTATGTTCTTAAGGGCTATGTCTAGACTGGCCGCTTGAATTTCCACAAGAACACTGACTTCCTACTGTCTGAAATCAGTGCTTCTTGCGGAAATACTATGCTGCTCCCGTTTGGGCAAAAGTCCCTTTTGCGCAAAGCTTTTGTGCAAAAGAGCCAGTGTAGACAGCTCAGATTTGTTTTGCGCAAAAAAGCCCCGATCGCGAAAATGGCGATTGGGGCTTTTTTGCGGAAAAGCGCATCTAGATTGGCACAGATGCTTTTCCGCAAAAAGTGCTTTTGCGGAAAAGCGTCCGTGCCAGTCTAGACGCTCTTTTCCGAAATGCTTTTAATGGAAAACTTTTCCGTTAAAAGCATTTCCGCAAAATCATGCCAGTCTAGATGCAGCCAAGATGTGTCTACACATCTGGTTACTGGTATGGCTGTACTGGTTACCCACAGCTATACTGGCAAGTCTTTTCTAGTACATTCATGGCTCTGTTCCCCTTCCCATATGAAAACAGCTGTTCAGTATAACTGCATCAGCGGGGGGGGGGGGGGGGGGGGGGGGGGGGATTCTGTTACTAACCCTTGAGGCTTGGTGAAAACTGTAAAGCCCTTGTTTGTGGATAAGTTAGAATGAAAAGAGCTATAGACAGGCCCATATGCAGTAATTTTGGGGGTTGCTTTTTTTGTAAATGTGGATGGCAATTTTTTTTAAATATAAAAGAGTTCAAAATAGTCATGCAGTGAGTGTGCATGAGAGAGGCTAATGAAAAATTTGAGTGGAAACAGTGATTGGTAAAATGATTTTGCTACAACATACTGAAAATGTAGAGAGTAATCAAAGTTTTCTAGAAATCACCTTCTGGGATCCTGCTGTAATATTGTAAGTGAAGAAATATTCCAGTCTTCATCTTCAGTGTTTTTCAGTTAAGACTATATATAGGTTAGTAGCAGTGAAATCGATTTTAGGTAACAGCAAACTTTTCTTCATGACCGTAACTTCACAGCAGTGTCTAAGACATGTCCATAATAACTTTCCATCTCTACGGAGAGTTTGAAGCTCCAGTCTTCTAGGGAACTTCCAGGCAAAGATATCCACCACCCGTGGGAGGGGCTGGTGGCTGCCCTGCTCCTGCTGCAATGGCCCAGTCCTGCCCCTGGCCTCACTCCTGGAGAAGGGCAGAGGGGAAATCCGCCTCAGCCTTCCCCCAGCTGGCCAGAGCATGGGGGAGGGAGGCTCAAGCAACATGCCACCCCAGCCTTCCCCAACCCAGCCGGAAATGGCCCCATGGTGGACCATAAAGGGGTACATTTGCATACTTCCACCTCCCCCCCCCCTCCCGCATATGGGCCTGATAGATTAGGGGCCTTCAGGATTCCAGGAGAGGGTATGGAATTATCACAGCAACAAACCCACGTGTTCCAGGTGAAAGGAACGGGACATAGAGGCCGCTGGAAACTTGGTTTATTTCATCACTTTTGATGGGGCCAGGCTGCCCTGACTTTTGGATACGGCTTTCCTGGGGAGGACTTAGCAATTCGATCCCGTGTGGCAAGGGGCATCAGGGGCCTCACTGCTGTATGCTGGAACTTCAGACTTTATGTCCCAATCATGGGGACTTCTTTTTCTGCTCCTGAAAGATGTTCTGGCCAGGCCAGACAATGAGAGGGAACTAGGCAGCATGAGCACTGCAGGGCTCTGATCTGAGCAATCCCTGATGGTAGGAATCTCAGCATCCTACTATCCCACTCCTCCCTACTTGCTAGTGTGTCACTTTCCTCCCCCTCTTATGTTTTTACCTCTTTTCCAATTTCCCTTTTATACCTTTTCAGTGTCGAACTGAGTCAGCCAGGACAAACTTAATCTTGGCTGTGAAAGTTTGGTTCTGGATCCAAATTGCTGCAGTTCAGGCTAATCTCTAGTTCTGGGGCAGGTCAAATCTTGAGCCTGATCCATTATATATTAGGTCTCTGTTCCATTGCAGAAAACAAAACCGGGAACTGCTGCATAAGTTACTACTATTTCCTCATGCCATTAGCTACCCTTAACCAATATTCCCTCTACATTTTTCTATGTGCAGAATAAATGTTGTTATGTGCACTGAGGCTTGTGCAAATGTGCACCATCAGTAGAAACACATGGTGCCAGTGGTAAGTGCTGTGCCAATCAGCTGGGTGGCATTTGACTCTCCTGGGTAACAGCCCAAATGTTCAGCTTACAGTGATCACTGCCCTTACCTGTTATTTACCCAGCTGCTGCTTATCCATTAACAAAGAAACATTGGAACAAAAGGGGAAAGAATAATAGCAAATTATGAAACATAAAAACTGTACCTATGTTTTGGGCAGATAATGTGGCAAGTCAGATCACCTTGGCTTATAGAGGTTGGGTCAGATACATTTTCTTTCTATTTTGCAAGCACTTCAGTTCCTTATAGTTCTCCACAGTAAGACCAAGTGGATCCTTTATTTTTAGCCCCCAAATCAAATTATAGCTCATTTTGGTACAGTTATGATTCCTTGAACTGATGGCTGTGGCGTAGTGTGTGTATGGGGGGGGCAGTTGTTCCCAGACACCATACTAGGGGGGCACCAATTTAGACCCCCTCAACTCCCCCTGTCATCCCTCAGCTCACCTACCACCATCGGCTGGAGCCTCCTTTCCATCTCTTTGCCCTAGCTGGACCCTCCTCCATCCACTGGTGGGTTATTGCATGCAGGGACCTGGCCCCAAACTGGAGGATGTGGGGGAAGATGCAGTACAAGTTCCGCCCTCCTCCTCCTGGGGTTGGGCTCAGCCATGCGCCAGGTTCGGGGCCCTGCTGTGTGGTGGCGGGACGGGGGGACACACAAATTTTGCCTTTGCCCCCAGGCACATAACACCCTCTCTACACCTCTGGCTGATGGTCACCTGAGAAGATAAGTTCTCTGTTCACTTTTTACTCCTTTGATAGATGATAAGATGCATTCTGCACAGAGGGGGTTAATGGAAAAGAAAAACTAAAATGGCCCTTCTTACTCTAGGCATAACATAATACTACCCGTGATAGAAATGTAGCCGTGTTAGTCTGGGGTAGTTGAAGCAAAATGCAGGACAATGTAGCACTTTAAAGACTAACAAGATGGTTTATTAGATGATGAGCTTTCGTGGGCCAGACCCACTTCCTCAGATCAAATAGTGGAAGAAAGTAGTCACAACCATATATACCAAAGGATACAATTAAAAAAAATGAACAAATATGAAAAGGACAAATCACATTGCAGAACAGAAGGGGGATGCGGGGGGGGGGGGGGAGGGGGAGGAAGGAAGGTAAGTGTCTGTGAATTGATGATATTAAAGGTAGGGAGAGTGGGATGTTTGTGAGTTAATGGTATTACAGGTGATAATTGGGGAAACTGTCTTGGTAATGGGTGAGATAGTTCAAATTCTTGTTAAGTCCTTGTTGGCAAATGTCGAATTTTAACATGAATGACAGTTCAGAGGATTCCCTTTCAAGTGCAGATGTAAAAGGTCTTTGTAGCAGAATGCAGGTGGCTAAGTCATTTAGAGAGTGTCCTTTCTGGTTAAAGTGGCAAGAAACTGTTTTCTCTTTGTGATCTTGTCTGATATCTGTTTTGTGGGCATTAATCCTTTGGCGAAGTGTCTGAGATGTTTGTCCAATGTACATAGCAGACGGACACTTTCGGCACATGATAGCATAGATTATATTTCTGGATGCGCAGGAATATGTGTTCTTGATCTTATAACTCACTTGGTTAGGTCCAATAATGGTATCAGCAGAATGAATATGTGGACAAAGCTGGCAACGGGGTTTGTTGCAAGGGAAGGTACCAGGGTTGGTATTAGTGTGATATGTCCTGTGTGGTATAATACTACCCCTAAGATTTATCAACCATGCAAAATGATTGGGCCTGTGTGTGGAACTAGGCATACTACACTTTGAGGCTGAAAACTGTATTTGTCTTGTATGTACTGGGGTTCAGAAACAGGAGTTTAAGCCCCATACCTGAGGAGGAATAATGAGAAAACCAGATAGAGGATGTATTAATTTATGAGGCAAGGCTGAGGAATTTGTGCTTATTTCGTCTACAGAAGAGAAGAGTGAGCAGGGATTTGATAGCAGCCTTCAACTTCCTGAAGGGGGGTTCTAAAGAGGATGAAGAGAGGCTGTTCTCAGTAGTGACAGACGATAGAACAAGGAGCAATCGTCTAGCTTGGATATTAGGGAAAACTATTTCACTAGGAGGGTGGTGAAGCACTGGAATGGGTTCCCTAGGGAGGTGGTGAAATCTCCATCCCTAGAGGTTTTTAAGTTGTGGCTTGACAAAGCCCTGGCTGGGTTGATTTAGTTGGGGTTGGTCCTGCTTTGGGCAGGGGGTCGGACTTGATGACCTCCTGAGGTCTCTTCCAACCCTACGATTCTATGATATAAACTGGCACATGGCAGTCACAACTCAGGTCTCTCAGACTTATGGGTGTGCTTCTTCAGTCCATTAGGCCAGGTCTACACGAGACCCAGCAGCTCAGCTTAAGATACACAACTCCAACTAAGTAGAATGCATAGCTGGAGTCGGCTTACCTTAAGCTGAGCTTGGTGCGTCCATGCAGCAGGAGGCTGATGGGAGCAAATGCTCCTGTCGGCTTCTTTTACTCCTCACAACTGCAAGGAGTACAGACACCAGCTGGAGCTGCCCTCAGTGTTCCATTTACAGGTCTATGCTAGACTCACTAAATCTAACGCCAGAAGATCACTCTCCAGAGCATTTATTCATGGGTAAGTATAGATGTGGCCTCAGTTTTATGAGTGAATCCATGATTACGGTTGTGCAGTATCCAGCCTCTTTACTTGCCTCTTGGTAGCAGCAGCAGCTGCAAAGTTGAACAGTAGAAACAATGTGTGTTTCTTTTTGTAGGAGCGCTTCAATAAAAAGTGATGCTCTTCTGAATGCTGGCATGATGGCACCCTCTAGGTCTAAGAAGACTCAGGAAAAAGCAGCTGACAAAGCAAAGAAAGCTGGTAAGGAGGGAGCTGCCCGCTGTGAGAAAAAGAGCCCTCCTGAGGAGTCCAGGATCCGAGGTGGGAGAGTGAGGAAAGAAAAGAGCAATGCCCAAGCTACATCTGAAGAACCCTCTTCTGAAAAAGAGCCAGTTCCTGTAGTCGCATCTGTACAGAGCATGTCAAAGAGCCAGAGAGAGGCAAGGATTAAGGGAGGAAAAGAGTATGGCCACAGAAAGCAAGCCAAAGGCGAGAGAACCTCCAAGGGCAAGGACAAAAGAGAAGTTGGTTCTGGCGGGAAACATGGAGAACCGTTAGTATCGATGGAAAAGAAAAAAGTAAAGGGGTCCAAGCAACAGGATCTGAGATCAGGTCAAGGAAGCACGTCCCATGTTTGCAATGAAGTAAAGGCCATTGAAGACAGCAAGAAAAGTACTTTTAAAAGAAAGCACAGAGAGCAGCTGAGTGTGAGTGAAATGTCCACCAAGAGTGAGTCTGTGAAGTCCTTCACAGTGGGGAGTACTGAGGGCTCCTCCCAAAAACATGAGTTGCCTCAGACTGATCGCCGGCTTATTGCAAAGCAAAAATACAATAAGAAGCATGACTCCAAAGCAACCACCATCAGGAAGTCAGGTTCCCAGCCGCAAGGCAGTCTGGAGCTCAAACCTAAGACAATGAAGAATGGGGGTGATGGACACAAGAAAAAACAAGTTAGAAAATCAGCCAGGGCAAGTGAGGAAGGAAAGATCCCAGAAAGCTCAGATGATGAATCTTGTTTTGGCTCCAGAGATGAAACCAATTGTACCCAAGGAAGAAAAAAGAGAGAGATTGGTAATGACAACACCCAAACCAGCCAAGACAAGAGAAGCTCTTTGGAAGAAGAACTCCATATTGAGGGAAAAACTACACGGGAAAATTGGCTTCTATCTGAAGAAAAAAAGTCTTATGGTAGAAGTAACAAAGCAAGCAGTGAAAGAGAAAAGGAGATGAAGGACAAAAGGCAAGAATCTGAGGATGAAGAAACTATCTCTGAAGAGTTTGAGGAAGATGGGAAAACAGAGGAGCAGGATAAAGTCTCCAAGCAAAGCAACTCTACTCCGAGTGATAGCAGTGAGGAAGATTGTAGTGCAGGAACTTCAGAAGATGAAGTGAAAAGCTCAGTGAAGGGAGAGGATGAGGGCGATGGAAGCCAAGAGGAAGATGTGTTGGAAAAGGATAGTGGGGAAGAAATGTCTGAGAATGATCAGGCTAAATCTGAAAGCGAGGAGGATGAAGAGGCAGAAATAAGCATCAAGCTAGAGAAACCAAGAAGGAAACCACTGACTAGCTCTGTCAAAGCAAAGCTCCTTAACATTGGCTTGAGCATAGGCCCCTTGGCAGTCAGCTGGGAAGGAAATCTGAATGACAATGGCAGCATGAGGAGAGATAACCCTGCGTGGCCCACACCGCAAACACCAGAAAAGAAATCCCAGGAGCCTGAGATAATAAAGCAAGATGAAGATGTAAAGCACCTACATCCGGATTGCTCATCCTCCGACAGCAACCGGAGGTTGGAGTCCATGGTTGTGCTTGCAAAGAAATGCAGTCCCCTCACTTTGCAATCCCGGATTCTCCTGAACCTGAAAAACAATCGGAAAGATGCCCCGGCCAAACTGTTAGCAAGAAGTAAGCTGAGTCCTGTCCAGAAGACAGCAGAAACTAGCTGTGACCTGGAGAAGGTTCAAAAGGGCCCTTCTAAAAAGAGTGCCACAAAAACCTATAAGGCACTTGGGGACTCCAATATAGCGAAGGGTCTTGGAGAGCCGAGATTAAGTCTCTCCAATGTTTCGAGCTCCTCCTCTAGTACTAAAAACCTACCTGTTGATAAGCAGCATCTTGGCAAGAGAAAGAAGATTGGGAAAGTAATTGGAAAAGTCAAAGAGGCTTCGTGCCAGACTCTAGGAGAAGAGATCATGGAGGACACAGTGGTTGGAGAGGCACCCACTGAAAAAGAGCGGGTGCTGAAGCCAAAGGGCTTCCAGTCCCTGCACACCCTTTCAGCGTTTAGAAGAGTAACCGGCTGGCTCAGCCAAAAGCCGCCCAAGAAAGCAAGCCTGAAGGATCGTTTTTTGAATGTGATGCGAGCAGTTGGGCTCTCAGGCTGGCTCCTGAAGAAGTTTGGGAAGAGGAGCCGCAAGCCCTTTGGATTCAGAAGAAGAATAGCGATCAGGATTGTTAGCACCACTGGACTGATCAAGAGGCAGGGCTCAGGGGGAGAACAGAGCAAGAGGAAAAGCTCTTCCCAGCCATTGCTAGAACAGGATCGCACTGCTATTGACGTGGCAGAGGAGCTGCAAGAAGCCCAGTTGGCGTCATACGATTCTCCCCTTACTGGCACCAGCTCCCCTCTGCAATTGCTAAATCTGAATGGACCCCCTAAGGAGAACAATGTTCCTGATGCCAAATTTGCTGTCGTGTTCCCCAGGGTCCATCACATGGTGAAGTCCAGAGGAGTTTCTTCTGGGAATAGTGGATCACAGGCTCAGTCAAGGGAGGTATCGTGTAGGAAAGCAGAGAGGTCTGTGCCGCTGGGCTGCGTGTTCAAACATGACCTCCCAAAGGAGCAGACCTGTCAGAGAACCAGTCAAGGGCTTCCTCACAGCGAGAAAATCCATCTGCCAATGCCAGGTGATTCGAGTCAAGCACAATGCATTGCAACCCAGTACAGAGTGACTAAGCTTTTGAGCTCCTCCTCGCAAGTGATAAAGACGTCAGGGGGGAAAGGCATATCCATGTCCCAGTTCCTCGTGGAGGGGCAAAGAGGGCAGGCAGCACAGCAGGCCACTAAAACCTCCCTCTTCCCAGAAGCAGCTGAAAACTGTCCATCTGAGCAGGACCTTCCCCCCCAGGAAAGAGAGGGTCCAGAGGGTCTGATGGACTCTTACAGTGAAGGAGATGTTGACAAAGAGGCCCGGGTGCACTGGACTCAGCGGCGAACACGAGGGTGTGATCCTGCAGCCTGGCTGAACGCTGAAACGCTGCTCCCGCGCCTCACCATTGAGAACCTCAGCAAATGGGCCATGTATAAGGACCAGGATCTGGTCACGACCCCCAGGCCGAAGACATTGAGAGAGAGGTGGGAGGCAGAAGATTTCTCTGAGGATCTCCTGGAGACGGACATGACATGGAAACGGGTATGGTCTGCAATAGGTGGGAGTTTGAGGTGGGGTTCACCTGGATGCAGTTCATAGCCATTTCTTCCATCCATTTCAGGTGTATGCAGGCGAAAAGCTCTTGGTGGAGCTTGAGGAGATTGAAGATCTGTCCACGCTGGAGTAAGTATGTCAGTGATGTTCTGTGGAGAGCAGGAAGAGGGAGGGGTTTATTAATTACCCATCAAAGACAGTGTTGGCTCAGCCGCAGAAGGCAAATTATAGAACAAGACCTATAACTCTAAACAATGGGATGATTATGGTGCTCATGACTGTGAGGGACTGATGGCCCTTTAAGACAGAGGAAGGGCTGAATTATCCACACTGGAGAGGATGGGGGATTGTACTTGTGTAGGGGGAATCGCAGTCTCTCCCCAAACTCCTCTGTGTACAGAAGAGTACGCATTGCTCTCTGTGTCTCCAGGAGGCAACTGCAGAAAACAAGGGGCTCAAAATGGCTATCTCAGACCTCGTTGGTGGTGCAGACAAGGAACCCCATCTAAATTGTAAGAAGCACTCTCTCCTGAAATAGGTTTTTCAAGGATCAGTCCATTTTACAGACTAGGAAACTAAGGCCCAGAGAGCTGAAGTGCCTTTCCTAATACCAGGCTGAGAGTGAATGGTAGCGGGGACTAGAGCTTCTGACTTCTTGTTCTAACTACTATACCTCTATCTGGTAAAACAGCCAGAAACAAAGAGCACTCTGTTCTTGTGGGATGCATGCATCGGAAACAGAGAATCTGTGGGGTGAGGCAGAGTGTCTTTCTAATTATCTAATCCTACTTTCACTGACATGGCAAATCTCCCAGGGTATGTCTACACTACCCCCCTAGTTCGAACGAGGGGGGTAATGTATGCATACCGAACTTGCTAATGAAGCCCGGGATTTGAATTTCCCGGGCTTCATTAGCATAAAGCCGGCACCGCCATTTTTAAAAGCCGGCTAGTGCGAACCCCGTGCCGGGGACTAGATAGGTCTGTAGCCGCGCGGCACGGGGTTCACACTAGCCGGCTTTTAAAAATGGCGGCGCTGGCTTTATGCTAATGAAGCCCGGGAAATTCAAATCCCGGGCTTCATTAGCAAGTTCGGTATGCATACATTACCCCGCTAGTTCGAACTAGCGGGGTAGTGTAGACATACCCCCACTGACTAGCTGAGGCTCAGAATCTCTAACACATCATGTGTCACTGGGTTTGTTATAGCAGTTGCTCACAAAAGCATGGCAAGCCTTAGCACAGCTAACACCAGTAGCGACACATGAAATCCTCATGGTGGTGTAGCAGAATAAGGCTGCTCTTGGGTTGCAGACAGTAGGGACTAGCCCAATCGCACAGACATAGACAGGTCAGACCCTCCCTACATTGAAGGCAGTGTTTTTTCTCTCTCTTCCCCCCCTTATAAGTGCCATCCTGAGCACGGGGCAGGTGATTAGAGTGGTCACCCTGGGCACCAACTTCTGGGGCCACCATATGGAGGGTGGTTTGTTTTTTTCCTTTGTTTGCTCGTCTGTTCAGAGGTGATGAAAGCATTTTCCACCCTGGGTAACAAAACAGCCTTGTATTCTGGGCCTATCATCTCGAATGTTCCCCATCTCGCAGCGTCCCCCGACGACCAACAGACTGTAAGACATGAATGAAGTCCTTGGATGAAGTTGTCTGACAGCTCACGTCTTGTGTTTCTAGGGAGGTCTGTGAGAGCTCGGTCCTTCTGTGTCTGAAGAAGAGATTCCATCACAATCTCATTTACGTATGCCTGCTAAGTTTTCAATTCTTATTTTTGTGGGACAAGGTGTCGGGGAGGGGGGTGGTGTTTTCTTGCCCCATCCAGGCCTGGCAGAATACAGTCCCTGGGGTTTCCCAGTAGTGGTGAGATGTGCGTCACAAGGGTTTCACCTGATATATCTGTTTGGCATGGAATACCTCTCTTACTCCCCTTGCAGCTCCAGGTCCAGGACTGTCCTTACAAATTATGGGGTGCTATGCAACTGAGGGCCCTCCACACTGTGGCTTCTGCCAGGGGCCTGTTCCCTCCCCACCCCTTGCAGCTTCTGCCCGGGACTTGGGACATCCCCCCGCATGGCTTTTGCTGGGTGTCTGGGGCTTGGAGCTTCCCTCACCGCCCCCACCTCCCCCCATGCAGCTCCTAGCAGAGTTCTGGGGCTTCCCTGGGGCCAGAGCAGAACTGCAGGGGCTGGGAGCTCCTCTCTGCGGCTAGTCTGGCAGCAGGGAGGTGTCGCTAGCCAGTTGCTGCTGGCCGAGAAGAAGGCCTGGCAGGAGAGGGAGGGGGGAAGGAGAAGCCCTGCAATGGACAGGAGAGAGCAGCCCTGGGGAGGGGCCAGAGAGGAACCAGCAGAGGCACATCCTCTGGCATATAAAAAAAACATGGCTGCCTCAGGGCACCTGGAAATTTGGTGCCTAAGGACAGCGTTGGCCAGTTCTCCTCCCCCCACTTGAGACCTCACAAAACAGTTGTTACTTGCTCCCACTACGGGACCAGCCTCAAAGTCACCTGTAGGGGCAGACACAGAGGAATTTATGTTCCCTTCTCTCCCCCAAAGCAGAATTTCAGCAAGCACAGGATACATATAACCTAGGTAACGAATCTGAGTCTATCACAACAGCTTCTCATACCTGCATGCTCATTGTTACCCCCTATCCCAACTGCTGTCACTCTACACACCGGCTATGTCTACACTGCACTCCTTTTCCGGAAAAGGGATGCAGATTAGACAAGTAGCAATTGCAAACGAAGCGGGGATTTAAATTTTCCCCGCTTCATTTGTATAAACATGGCTGCCGCTTTTTTCCGGCTCGGGGCTTTGCCGGAAAAAAGCGCCAGTCTAGACGGGGATCTTTCGGAAAATTAAGCCTTTTCCGAAAGGTCCCTTATTCCTCTTAAAATCAGGTTCCGGAAAAGGGGTGCAGTGTAGACACAGCCACCCAGTAATAGAAACCCAGGGTGTATGGGTTTCAGCTGCATGCAATCCAAACAGTGGGGCACAGAGTGACTGTAGTGGTGGTTAGATAGGTGACTAGTAAAACTGGCACAGCAGAACTGCTCCTTGTATGGCTTTAACACCCAGCGCATCTGTTCGCTTTCCTGGCAAAGATAAGACCCTACTCTCGTTAGCCGAGCAGAGCCAGTGCAGCTACTGCAAGGGAGCGAACTCGATGCGGCTCTGCTTTGTCCATCAGCGCACAACTGAGGGCTCTGATGGCAGACTCTTTATAGCCGCTGACGAGGCAGAAGCCTTCTGGGTTTGCTCGTCTCTCAGTGGGGAGGCTGCAAGGCTGAAGCTAGAAAAAACATCTCACTGGTAAATGAAGCCAGGAATAGGGTTGCCAGATGGTTGAACCAAAAATACCGAACCCCCCGGCCCAAAATGGGGGAAAAATTCTGTCGAGGGGAAAAAAAAAGGACTCCAAGACTTATTAAGCAAAAAAATAAATAAATACATAATAAAACAGCATTAAAACAGCATGGTCCCTTTCAGAGTGAGTGCAGAGTTAGAATACGGATAGGAACAGGGGAAAGGTTGAGCACTGAGACCCAGGGAAGGCACTGCTTCCCCTTGGTCTTTAGGCTTTTTGCCGGTGGCCATTTTGTGTTCTTGTTCAAGTCAGAACCTAGCTTCCCCGTGGAACCAGGTAAGCATCGGGTCCAGGGGCGGGGGGCTGGGGATGTTGGGGCCCAGGGAGGCCAGGGGCTGGGCCCAGGCCCAAGAGCTAGGGTTGCCAGGTGTCCGGTATTTTTGCCTTCTGACCAGAAAATACCGGACATTTTAGGTGTTTGGTATTTTCTGAATTTTTTTTACCAGATAGGAGGCGAAAATACCGGACTGTCCGGGTCAATACCAGACACCAGGCAACCCTAGCCAGGAAGTGGGCAGAGAAGAAGTGTTGGAATCCAGCAATGTTTTCTGAGTACTTACTCCTTGACCCTGCAATTTTGACCCCATTGTGCTTGGGCGCTATAACCTATTTGGCGCAGGCATTTACCCACTGCTCTAAGACCCTTTGAATGACTGGGCATAATGGGGGTGAAATTGAAGACTCAAGAAAGAGAGGGGATGATCATTAACTTGAACCTAAAATGGGGGCAGCATGAAAGGTTTGTGATGCAGCCTGAAAAGCCTTGAGTTTCCCTTAATTTGTGAGTATTCTTCCAAAAGCTGGGTCCCGTTCTGGCTGAGCTAAGGGAGGAAGGGGACCTCCATCCTTCAAACGCCAAATGGGATTGATGGCTCTGGCCTCAAAGTAGGCAGAACTTGTTGGCTTTGGCCAAGTTTCACTTTGATCCTGAAAGTCGAATTGGAGCTCAGAGGAAGTGTGTGGCTATGAGGGACATGTTCCCCAAATTAACTAAGCCCCTGTGCAAATCCAAACAGCCAAGCTCAGCTCTGTTTAGAATGACTTTGGCTTCCAAAAATGTAAATCAAACCCTTTGTTGTTGTTGTTTAATTTTTGTTTTGGTTATGCAATAGATCAGGGGTGGGGAACCTCAGGCTCAGGGGACAGATGCGGCCCTCAGCTTGCCTGGATCCGGCCCCTGAGGCTCCAGCCCCCCCAGTTCCCACCCTCAGGGCTGGAGCACACAAAATCTACTAGTCTGACCCCCCAGACTCTGGTGTGCAAGGGGATATGAGGAGTGTCTTTCTCCTCAGTCAGGGCTTCTCACTTTGCTTCTCGCTTGTGTGAGTGGCCCCCAACTGATTTTTCTGGGGGTCAGCGGCCCCCGACGCAAAAAAGGTTCCCCACCACTGTAATAGATACTTGAGGCCTTCCTAGCTAATTCCAGATCCCATCCAGAAATCTCTAATTATCCAGTGGAGGTATTAAAACTAAACTCTATTTTCCCCCTCCTAGACTTACATTGGGCAAATCTTGGTCTCTGTGAATCCTTTCAAGCCCCTCAGTCTCTACTTGGAAGAGGTGGTGACCCAGTACCAGCAGGGGACGTGCTCCAAAAATGCCCCGTATGTATACTTGTTGCTTTACGGCTCAGTCTCTTCATTATTATTACCCTGCAGAGTGTTGCCGTGTTGTCTCTAGGTTCCCAGGACCATTTCACTTGGCCAAAGGTCATCTCCAGAGTAGTCCTGGTGCAAGGAGAAGTGTATGGTACATCCCGCACATGGGTGTACTAATGTTGTTGCCTCAGATGCTAGATGCCATGTTTTATTTGCTAACAGTTTCCACCTGAGGAGCAAATGCGGGGCCAACAGCACTGGGCTTTGGAAAAGCTTGGACCAAGACTTGGTCTGTGCTGTTGGGCTCATCTCTTCTAAGCAGAGGGTCAGAAAAAGACCTCTCTTTAGAGCCTAATTGAACCTTTCAGTAACAACTTGAGGTTAAGATACCAGTGATTGAAACAAGAGAAGTTTCTTGAAGTCTTCCCTAGCCTGACAAATGTCCCTCCCTGTGTATCACTATAATGATGCTCAGCATTTGCATACCCAAGCACTGCCTGGCCCACAATGTTGAAGTCGACTTGTTCTCTTCCAGCCAGGCTGGAAGGTGTTTAGCCTGTTCTAGGGATAAGACCCAACTACAATGTTGGGTTCTGCATGCAGCTCTGACCCATTAAAGTTCAGAGCCCCGTAAGTGATACACTGACTTACAACCTGGTCCAAAAACCATTGAAGTGCATGAGAAAGATTCCCCTTAATTTAGAATAATAGAATCCTAGGGCTGGAAGAGACCTTAGGAGGTCACTGAGTCCAACCCTCCGCCCAAAGCAGGACCAACACTAACTAATCATCCCAGCCAGGGTTTTGTCAAGCCAGGATTTAAAAACCTGCCTAGGTAACCCATTCCAGAGCTTCACCACCCTCCTAGTGAAATAGTTTTTCCTAATATCCAACCTAGACCTCCCCCACTGTAACTGAGACCATTGCTCCTTGTTCTGCCATCCGTCACTACTGAGAACAGCCTCTCTCCATCCTCTTTGGAACCTCCCTTCAGGAAATTGAAGGCTGCTATCAAATCCCCCCTCACTTTTCTCTTCTGCAGACTAAATAAGCCCAGATCCCTCAGCCTCTCCTCGTAGATCATGTGCCTCAGCCCCCTAACCATTTTGGTTGCCCTCCACTGGACCCTCTCCAATGCATCCACATCCTTTGTATAGTGGGGGGCCCAGAACTGGAGACAGTACTCCAGACGTGGCCTCACCAGAGCCAAATAAAGGGGAATAATCACTTCTCTAGATCTGCTGGTAATGCTCCTCCTAATGCAACCTAATACGCCATTAGCCTTCTTGGCTACAAGAGCGCACTGTTGACTCATATCCAGCTTCTCATCCACTGTAATCCCCAGGCCCTTTTCAGTAGGTTTTGAATCAGGCCATTAGTGCAGATGCTTTTGCCAAGGCTGGATCCAGCCACTGTAACAGCCTCCCTCCTAGTTTTTCTGTTCACTTTAGCTGATGGTCCCAGGTTCAGTCCCTGCTGATGATCATGAAGACTGTGGCCTTCCCCAGGGGTGATGGCAGTCGCCCAGTATTGCTAACATCAGTGCATCTCCACTGGAGCTAGGAATATTGGAAGCCCTGGTTTGGATGAGGTCTCCGTGGTCATCAGTGTGTTTAACTGGCTCAGACTGAGTCTACAGGACACACAGCATTTAAAAAAGCTCTTGGCTGCAGGAGCCTCAGTCATACTAGGGCTCCGAAAGTGGCTATTGCCCGTGGAGCTGCAGCAGTGAGAAATTTGCTCTCCTGTATAACATAGGCTGCCACCATGGCCAGAGCTGGTGCTAGGCATAAGCAGATTAAGCAATAGCTTAGGGCCCTGAGCAGCTTAAGGGGGCCCCATTTGCTTTTTATGATCAGATCTCACTTGTTTTAGTATTGGAGGGAGGGGGACAAAAATATTCCTGTGTAGGACCCCTAATGGGCTAGCACTGGCCGTAGCTCTCAGATCCGGGATTCTATTCTAGGCCCACCACTAATACAGACATTCACTAGCCAACCCTTGGGGCTGTGTTGTGCGGGCAGGAAACGAGGGCCAACGTAATACATGGGATTTTTCCCCCTGTTTCCAGACACGTCTTTGCCATTGCGGAAATGGCCTACACTCTGTCCCAGACTTCAGAGCAGGAGCAGTGCATTGTCATCAGGTAGGAAATGAGGACATTGTGTGGGAATGAGATTCCTCCTCTCCCTCCAAGTTTCTTCCCCATTGAAACAACTGCTTCAGAGGATTGAAACGTAGCACATGTTGTGTGCGTATTTTATCAAGACTCTCTGAGCAATCCAGGGAATTATAGACCAGGAAGCCTTAGACCTGTATCTTGCAAAATGAGTGAATCTATGAAAAGAAAACAGCAAAACATCTGATATAATAAGGGTTAATGAGCTAGATTCAGTGAAGGAAAATTGTGCCTCATTAATCTCTTAAAATTCTCTGAATGTGTCATAAATTCATGGATAAAGGGCAACTGGTTGACATTTAGATTTCTGAAAGACCTCCTACAAGGTTCCATAAAAGAGGTTACTAAGGAAGCAAAGAAATTATATTGAAGACAAAATGTTGTCATGGATCAAAAACTAGTAGCATACAGAAGTCAAAGAGTAAGACTGAATGATAATATATTAAAGAATATAACACCTATGGAACCCCATTGTTAAAATTCATCAATGATCTGGAAAGGGAGTGGAGCAGGGAGGAAGCAAATTTGCAGCTGTCACTGTCGCACTTCAGAGGATGCGATCCAGATCAACAAGGAATTATCACCGTTTGCCCTGCAATCCTGGGTGCTTTACTATGCTTTACAATAGCTCCCAGCCTGGGATGCTTCCAGCCAGCTCACAAGCAAGCAGCCCTGAGTGTGTGTATGTGTGAGCTTGACAGTCCTGCTTCAGCAACTTTTGACTCTAGCAGGCTGTCTACAGCCCCTACATTTTGGCTTCCATCAGGATTTGTTACAGCCTGAAAGGTGACTCCCCACACAACATGCCCGCACCCAAATTCCCCCAAAACCAAGTGTGATGCCCAACCCTCTCCAGGATAGTTCAGAAAAATAAGAAGGTTTACTGCTCCTTTGAAGAGATATAAGCACATCACAGCTTACATGCCCTTCCCTGCAGATACAGCACTGAATTGATTTATAATGAAAGTAAAACAAATGTATTAACCATAGAACATAGGTTAAGTGATGCTAAGTACAAGATATAAAGTTATATAAAGCAAATAAAAGTGAAGAAACACTTCTAGAAGTCTAAAGTGTAGATGGAACTTCGCTGCTTATCAGAGATAGGTTGAGATGGGAATAGGGCTGCCAACGTTGTAATATTTAAAAAACAGACACTGTAGCAAGAGTGCCAGAACCTCCCCTGCCCTCTTCTTCCCCCCCCCCTCCAACCACTTACCCCTACCCCTCCTCTTCCCCACAGGCCCCACCCTGCCCCTTACCCAGAGCCCCCACTCCTCCAGTTGTTCCGCTTTCCCCTTCCTTCTCTCGCTCACTGCTTTTCCTCACTCACCACTTCCCTGTATGGATCAGGAGGGACACACCTGCAGAGCCGAGGCTGGGAGCTGGAGCCACCCAATGCAGATAGGAGGTGGCTCTGGCTAAGGAGGGGCTGGCACCACCTTCCTACCTCCTTTGCCTATAGTAACTTGCCTTTGGTTGTTCAGTCCGTAGATCTGACTGGACACTGTTAGGTACCCTTTTCAACTGGATTTTCCAGTCAAAAACTGGACGCCTGGCCATTCTAGGTAGGAAGGGACGTGGGTTGGCTCCGGGTCTGGGGTTTTTGCTTGGACCCATTTTCTAACTTGCTGCCAGACTTTTAAACAATATGGGCTTGACCCTCGTTTGCTGTACATCATTGGCTTTGGCAGAGCTACGGTGACTCACAGTGACTGAAGAGCTCATGTAATTACTGTAGGCACAGCTAGTCTGATGCTCAGAGCTGTCTCTGATCCATAGCCCTTTCTCCCCCAGTGGGCACAGCGGATCAGGTAAAACAGAAGCTGCCAAAGCAATCATGCGGTACCTGACCACCTTGTACTGGCAACAGGACAGCCATGCCATCAGGCAGGTAAGGGGCTGCTGCGGTGGCTAATGTTTCTGTGCACTGTGTGTGTAGTCAGACCTGCCAATGGGTGCAGGGGGGCAAAAGGGGCAGTTGCCCTGAGGCCCAACAATTCAAAAAGGCCGACGGCTCTGGAAGCCATCACTGTTGAATTAGCAGCAGCAATGTCCGGAGCCTCAGGCCCTTTAAATCGCCGCTGGAGTGCCATGTGACATGCTCTGGGCAACACTAAGGGCTGGGGGCCCACGGTCCCGGTCCCGGCAGTGCTGAGGGCTGGCTGCCCCCAGCCCCACCTCTTCCGGGAGCACAGAGCCACCCCCCCCCGCCCGACCATGGTTAGGGATCCATGGAGGCTATCGGCTCTGCCTCGTATAGTCATGATGAGTAATGCGCTGGAGGAAGGGGCTCAGATACTATGGTGATGAGCACAGTGTAAGTGGCTGAGTAGCAGAGCATGGAATAGAATGGGTCAGCATGGCCTGGCTAACATCAAGCTGAACAGGAACAAAACGCAAAAACAAAACCATTCATGTCCGTTCTTAGCTGGATGTGGAGACAGTGGGGCAAGTATCTGGCATGGGAGTGTGGCTGGCCATGTTCACTGTGAGGCGGGGCACTGGGGACGGCACGTTTCAACTCCTGCCTTTTCAAAGGTTGAAGGCCCAGACACCTCCTAAGATCTGGTCCTTCGGGCACTGGCATCTGAGGCCTGCTTGAACCAGATGGAGAGTTGAGGTAGCGAAACCCTTTTCTAGTTTTGCTTTGCCCATGGGTGAGCAACAGCCATCGACAGTTACACTGATCACATGACCCGATTAGGGATTCAGATCCCATGGGTGCAGACCCACAGGAACATAGTTTGAAAGGAGCCGGAGTCCCAGTGTTGTTAGTGGGGCTGGCCAGGCACCTTTGAAGCACTTACTGAGCATGTGAGAGCTCTGAGTGAATTCCCTGCTCGTGGGTGCTTGGTACCCAGCTTCAGAACCCCACACCAATCTGTTCACAGAACAGGAAGCGGAGGAAGCAAATATCCCGTCAGACTTGGCAGGAAGGTTCCAATGGCCGTTCAGCCTTCTGAACTCTATGGAGACCACCAGCAAAGAGCACAGTCATAGCAGGAACAGTTTTTATAAAGTAAGCCAGTGGTCCCCAACACGGTGCCTGCGGGCGCCATGGCGCCCGCTGAGGCATTTGTGTGCGCCCACCGACAACCTGGGCCGGCCCTGCCCCCCGGCACGCGGCACATGGGAGGCGCCGGCCCCAGGCGCGCGACATGCAGCGGCGCCGGGTGAGCGGCGCTCAGGCGGCCCCAGCCCCGGGGCATATGCGGGCGCTCGGGTGCGCGGCTCGGGCGGCGGCGCTGGCGCCGGCCCCGGGCCCATAGCACAAGGTGCTCGGGTGGTCCCAGCCCCGGCCCTGGGGCACATGCCGGCGTCGGCGCCGGGTGCAAAGGCATCCCTGTCTCCTGGCATGCCCCCGGACGCGCGGCCCCGGGAGCCTCTAAAGGTTGGGGACCACTGAAGTAAGCCATAGGCAGTGGGTGAAGGCCCAGCTGGGGAAGGCAAACCCCAGCCCCGCCCCTTCTGCCTGAAGCCTGCCTCTGGAGCCCAGCCCTGTCCGCTCCCAGCCTGGTCCTTCCTGGCCACCTGGAGGGCCAGGGGGCTACCATGCTGTGCCCCTTGCCCCAATTCCAGCCCTCCCCGGTGGTCAGGGAGCAGGGCAGCCATGTGACGGCCCCAGCCCTCCCAGGTGGCCAGGGAAGCCGGACTACCATGCCACGGCCTCAGCTTTCCCAGGCAACAGGGAAGCCGGACAGCTGTGCTGTGGCTGTAGCCCTCCTGGGCCACCGGGGAAGCTGAGCTGCCACACCATGGCCCCAGCCCTATGGGGTGGCCACGGCTTGTAGGCAGTTTTGGGAAGGCTCTGTCTTCCCTTGCCTATATTACCCACTGCCAATGAAGCAGCCACCTGCCTGTTAGACATGGCAACTGGAAAGCAATTTATGCAAGAGTGTCGTTTGCGGGGGCAGAAAGGGCCTCTTGAATTTTGTACCCCGGGGGTCTACTTACCCTAGTAAACGGCAACACAATCTGAGTGTGATATGAATGTGATGAATTCAGAAGCAGGGAGCAGCACAACCTTTGCCCCAGGGAGTTTGTTTATAAACAGAGGCAGGGTGATTAAGATAACCAAAGGCTTGCCATTAAAATAACCTCAGGATCCTGAGATGATTCTGAAAGCACTGTCAGGCACTCCCATGAACTGAGAGGTAACCAAGGGTGGGAATATCCGGAGAGAATGGAGAGAACTAAAGAGTGGTGTCCCCCAGGGGTCTGAACTGGGACCAGTGCTATTCTATACATTCATTCATGATCTGGAAAAAAAGGCAAAAATTGGCAGTGAGTTGGCAAAAATTGCAGATGACACAAAATTTATTCAAGATAGTCAAGTCCAAAGCAGACTTCAGAGAGTTACAATGGGATCTCACTAAACTGGGTGACAGGGTAACACACTGGCAGATGAAATTAGGATTGCCAGGTGTCCGGTATTCTACCGGACAGTCCAGTTTTTGGGCCCTCTGTCTGGTAAAATTTTTTAGAAAATACCGGACACGTGCAATGTCCAGTATTTTCTGGTTTTCCAGTGGGGTGCTGGATGGAAGCCTGGCCGGGGTGGGGGGAGTGGCTGGGAGGCAGGGCACGATTGGCACTGGGAGCCTCTGGTTGTGTCTGAGGAGGAGGGGAAGCCCTGTTCCTGCTCCTGAGCGCTGGTCAAGCGCGTGGTGGAGCCGCAGCCAGACTCACTTCGCCGGGATCGTGCATGGGACAGGAAGCACCCTGGAATCTGCACGTGCCCGGGTCAATCCTGCTCCCCGCCAGCTGATTTGCTCCCCCGCCCCTGCCAGCCCTGCTGTCCCCGACACCCTCCCCACCCCCTGACCAGCTCTGCTTCCTACCAGCCACCCCTCCCCTGATCTCCCCCGGCCAGCCCCGCCGCTCCCAACCCACACTGCCAGCTCTGCTTCCCGGCCCGCCTTCCTCCCGGCCAGCCCCGCTCCCCTCCCGGCCGGTCCCTCCCCCGCCTGCCTCCGATCAAGTGTGTCCAGTATTTTTTTTGAGACTCCCTGGTAACCCTAGATGAAATCCAGTCAGGGCCGGCCCTACCATGAGGTGAACTGAGGCGGCCGCCTCAGGTGCCAGACTGTGGGGGGGTGCCAACTAGGACCCAGAGTGTAGAAAATTGTGTCTCCTGCGGGTGCATATGTATTCTCTCTGCTCTAGATGCACAGAGATGGTGGAGTGCAGTGCTGGAGGAAGGAGGGCACAAGAGACCTTTCTAAGTTTTGGCCCAAGAGAGGGGTCATGGGGCATTTGAGCTCCCCACCTCAGGTGCCAAAATGTTGTGGTCTGTCCCTGAATCCAATGTTGATCAATGCAAAGTGATGCACATGGCAAAATATAATCCCAAACTTGCATACAAAATAATGGGGTCTAAATTAGCTGAATCCAGAACCTATTGGATGGTTCAGAATGCTGCCCCTGGCCCTGTGCTTTCGAGGAGCCCTTTTGGCGGCTGCTTCAACCATTTTATGGGCAAGGCCTAGAGTGGGCCTATAAATTAAATGGGGGGCCTGGCATGGCGGGGCAGCAGCAGTGATCGGCTCCCCGTGCACTCACCACAGCGGGGAGGTGTAACACGGGACGGGGAAGGGGGTGGGGGCTTGTGATGAGGGGAATGACGTGGAAAAGTGATTAAGGAAATGTTGTTATACTCCTTCACATAACATAAGAACTAGGGCTACGTCTACACTGGCCCCTTTTCCGGAAGGGGCATGTTAATTTCAGAAGCCGTAATAGGGAAATCCGCGGGGGATTTAAATAAAAATGTCCGCCGCTTTTTTCCGGCTTTTAAAAAAGCCAGAAAAGAGCGTCTACACTGGCCCTGATCCTCCGGAAAAAAAGCCCTTGTAGGCTTTTTTAAAAGCCGGAAAAAAGCGGCAGACATTTTTATTTAAATGCCGCGGGGGATATTTAAATCCCCCGCGGATTTCCCTATTACGGCTTCTGAAATTAACATGCCCCTTCCGGAAAAGGGGCCAGTGTAGACGTAGCCTAGGAGTCTCTCAATGAAATTAATAGGCCTAATATTTGTCTTTCTTTTATATAGGAATTAGATACAGGACTCCTGTCAGCTAACTGCTAAATTATCTGCCAGAAATCTAGTGTTTCTAGTGCCTAGAATGATGGTTAAAACTGCCTCCCGCCAACCAAAATCTCAACATGAGATGTGCAATTTGAGCTATGCAAATTGCGTATCTTATTTCAAGGCTATTTCGAAATAGCTTACTTTGTCATTGGCGCTGTCTACACAATGCCAAATTTTGAAATAAAACGCTAGTCCAAAACATCCATTAATCCTCGTAGAATTTTGTTTACAGGGACATCGGTATAGTGAGCCCGAAATAATAGGTTTTCTGTGAAACCATGGGATAGCTATTTTGGGATATTCCGGTATCCCAAAATAGCACTGAAGTGTAGACGTACTCTAGTGACCTAGTACTAGAGAGTCTATGTCATGTTACTGCTCTGCTGAGCTATATCCCCCGGCTGGCTGTCAGATACACTGTGTGTATCTGGTCATGTCTTTCAGTCCAATGCCCTTTTGGGACACAGATGGTTCCTACGTTTGTATGGAGCTGTCGCTATGGGGCTCTGGTCTCTGGGCAACGTTATAATGTTATCTGGTTGTTTAATGGAACGTCTTGTATCCTCTTCCACTCCCAGCCCTGTGATGTACTGCCCATTCTGGAGAGCTTTGGGAATGCTAAAACCATCCTCAACGACAACTCGAGCCGCTTTGGGAAGTTTCTGCATGTCCACCTGAGACAGTGAGTTAAGGGATGCTGCCCTTAGCCAGCTGAGCAGTGAGGCACGCTGGGAAGGAAGGGAAATTAGTCAGACATGTACAGGAAAAGATCCAAGGCTACTCTACTGGGGAGTGAATTGTGCAGGGGGGCTACACAACAAGAGTCTTCCCTCCCCCCACACTTTTCATTGGGGTGAGGGTCAGTTTGCATCCGCTCCGTTTCTTTTGAGATTTGTCTACAAAAGAACACATGAAACCTACAAGAGTTCCCTGACTGAAATCACCAAGCCCCAATCACCAATCTCCTGTGCTATCCTTGTTACAGTTCCACTATAATAAGGTGCTGTGCTAGGTGCTGTACATCAGGGGTCGGCAACCTACAGCGCTTGTGCCATCATCTCAGAAAAGATATACTGGCATTAGCAAAGGTTCAGAGAAGGGCAACTAAAATGATTAGGGGTTTGGAACGGGTCCCATATGAGAAGAGATTAAAGAGACTGGGACTTTTCAGCTTGGAAAATAGGAGACTAAGGGGGGATATGAGAGAGGTCTATAAAATCATGAGTCATGTGGAGAAAGTGAAAAAGGAAACATTATTTACTTGTTCCCATAATATAAGAACTAGGGGCCACCAAATGACACTAATGGGCAGCAGGTTTAAAACAAATAAAAGGAAGTTGTTCTTCACACAGCGCACAGTCAATCTGTGGAACTCCTTGCCTGAGGAGGTTGTGAAGGCTAGGACTATAACAGGGTTTAAAAGAGAACTAGATAAATTCATGGAGGTTAAGTCCATTAATGGCTATTAGCCAGGATGGGTAAGGAATGGTGTCCCTAGCCTGTTGTCAGAGGGTGGAGATGGATGGCAGGAGAGAGATCGCTTGATCATTACCTATTCGATTCACTCCCTCTGGGACACCTGGCATTGGCCACTGTTGGCGGACAAGGTACGCGGCTGGATGGACCTTTGGTCTGACCCAGTATGGCCGTTCTTATGCCCTCAGTGGCACGTGAGCCGATTTTCATTAGCGCCTGCAGGCAGGAACTCAGTCTTGCCCCTCCCCCCTGCCCCACGCAGCAGGGAGCCTGAATTGCCACATGAGTTTCTGAGCCTGGGGCGCAGGCAGGGAGTTCAGCTGATTGGGAGGAGGGAGGGGAGCGTTGTTAAGCAGCTGCTAAACAGAGCTGCTTAAACCAGAGCAGCAAGATAAGGTGTTAATGGCTTAGATTTACAAACGCCTACAGAGACAGCTAGGTGCCTAATGGGAATTGCATTTATTTTCATTTGACTTTTAATGGGAGTTAGACATCTGGGGCTTTCTGGAGTGCAAAGCAGGTTAGGCATGTATCTGCTTCTTCAGACACCCAAATACCTCTGTGTATCTGAGTCTAGATCTAAAAAACAAAGCTAAAGGCTCTGATGGAAATTGTCAACAAAAGCATAACTCATGATTTTTCCCTATGTTAGCAGAACTGGCTGAAATATGATGACCTATTTTCACAGAGGGGAAAAAAAATTATTAACTTATGAATTCGTTTTCATTTCAAAGTGTGCCAAAGGACCCATTTTTTTATTTGTTCCCCTTTTTCAAAATGTCCTCCTTCTTTTCTATTTCCCCCACTCCTCCCAAGAAGTTAGTGAAATTTTTCCTTTACAAAAAGCCCCTTCAAAAACTGCTGCTGACTAGCTTCAGAAGAAAACAACAAGTGGTCTGATAGCACTTTATAGACTAACAAAACATGTAGATGGTATCATGAGCTTTCGTGGGCACAGCCCACTTCTTCAAATGACCGGTGGCCATATTTTCTGATAAAAAAAATAGGGACACATTAGCCATGCCCCCAGCCTCATTAGCCACACCCCCTGATCCCTTAGGTTCAGCCCATCTGTCACATAAAGTCCCACCCCAGAGGTAGTACTTCCTGGATTAAGATGGTCTAGACTGGTGCTTTTTTCCGGCAAAGCTCCAAGCCGGAAAAAAGTGGCAGCCATTTTTATGCTAATGAAGTGGGGGAGATTTAAATCCCCGCTTCATTTGCAATTGTGATATGTCTAATTGCATCCCTTTTACGAAAAAGGGATGCAGTCTAGACACAGCCAGTGTGTGTATGTCTCCTGAAGCTGTAACTTACACCTCCAGCTGTAGCATAGATGTACCCGTAGGCTATGTCTACACTACAAGGTTTTTGTGCAAAAACTGGCAGAGTGTCCACACCTCAAGTGTGTTTTTGCACACAAAAAATGCAGTCAATTGACAGGACAGAGGGCTTTTGCCAGTACAGTTATCCCTCTCCCCATGAGAAATAACTCCTTTTTGCGCTACAGCTCTTGCGCAAAGAGGCATGTGTGGACTCTCTGCAGGGGTTTCTTGTGCAAAAAGCACAGGTGCTCTGATGGCCATTCTGTGAATAGCCATGAGAGCTTTCTTGTGCAAGAGTGTCCATGCAGGGTGGACACTCTCTTGCACAAAAGCACATCATTTTTGCGATGCACTTTTGAGGTGTGGACGTACTTTTGCGCAAGAAGTTTTTGCGGAAGAGATCTTCCGCAAAAAGCTTCTTGCACAAAAACCCTGCAGTGTAGACGAAGCCTAAGGGACTTACCTGAGCTCACTCGCTCAGTCTGTGATGGAGCCAAGAATTAAGCCTGTGTATCCCAAAGGAAGAAAGAAAAAGATTCTTTTAACAGAATTTTTTTGGAGTGTTGCAGATATCTAAAACTCTGATCTTAATGTATTTTTAAAAATCCTATGTTACTAAAACGGTAAGATCGGCATCTTAATTTATTAATTCATGAAGCTGCTGTAAGTAGGACTATTATTGACTTTAAAAAGTGTCAACAGCATGCAGACCCATAAATAGAAGTGAATAAGTTAAATCTTGGTTCGCCACTTCTGAAAGGTTGCTGACCCCTGCGGTACATAAACCCAGGGGGAGAGAGCATGTACAGCACCCATAAGAGGCTGCATAAGGCTCCAGAATTTCTAGGGACAGCCCTGATACCTACTGAGCAGCACCTTCCCCAGAGCAATGGTGCATCTGGGAAGACCTGTCCACTCTTACCGTGCTGCTGAGTCATGTTTGCTGCATTCCATGAGAAACTCCCACCTTTGCATAGTCATCTGGGCAGCTGCTGCAAACCCTTCTCCCTGGGGCAGGCCCTGAGCTACATGGGGTGGGAGATGGGAAGGATCAGCTTAGAAGCCATTACTTTCACCTGGCAAATATTTTACTAATGAAGGGTCTGTAATAAAACCATTCCTACAGCATAACACCCTTGTGATGTTTAGATCCCTCCCAAACTCCAGCCCCTACAGCATTTTGTTATTATTGCAATAGCACTTAAGAGCCAGAGTCATGGATCAGGACCTCTCTGTGTTAGGTGTTGTACAAACACAGGACAAAAAGTTGGTTTCTGCCCCATTACAGGTGAAGTATATATAAGACAACAGGCAGCTGTACACAGACAAGGGAGTACAAGGAAACAGTGAGCACAGATGTGTGGAGAATGATTCAGGAGCATGCACAGGTTACACCTCAAACTATTTGGGGGCTTGCTCAGTGGGGAATCTCTTTAGTTTGCTGTGTGTAGAAGATCCAAGTGCTCCTGTATTTGGGGAGGTTGTTCACAGTCCAAACCTGAATCCAGATGCATATTCTAGAGTAGGCTCCTTTCTCTACAATGGGGTTGCTTCAAAATCTCAACTCTGAAGACCTCTAAAAACTCAGATCCAAGGTTTTCACCTTGGATTTGTGTCTCTAGGTGAGGACTCCCTCTGCCCAATCCCCTGTAGAAGGTATAGCTGGGTCTCTAATAAACCTTGAATCCTCTCAGAGAACCCATCTCCTTCTCTCACACAGTGGGGCCGTGGTGGGTACGTCCATCTCCCAGTACCTTCTGGAGAAATCCCGTGTTGTGTTCCAGGTAAGAACCAACCAGCCCCGCTTCTCCACCTGGGTCATAATCTCTGCCTGTTGAGGCTGTGCTTGTGTGCTATGTCAGTTACCAAGGGGGGGTACAAACGCAAAGAGAGCCTGCAGATTCTCTAGGCAGATGGCAAGTAGCCAGCCCTCAGCCGTAGTGGAAGGCAGCAGAGTATGGAGTTAGGGTTAGTCTCATTGGCTGTGTCTAGACTGGCCAGTTTTTCCAGAAAATCAGCCGCTTTTCTGGAAAAACTTGCCAGCTGTCTACACTGGCCGCTTGAATTTCCGCAAAAGCACTGACTTCCTACTGTAAGAAATCAGTGCTTTTTGCGGGAATACTATGGTGCTCCCGTTCAGGCAAAAGTCCCTTTTGCGCAAAACTTTTGCACAAAAGGGCCAGTGTAGACACCTGAGATTTGTTTTCCGCAAAAAAGCCCTGATCGCGAAAATGGCGATTGGGGCTTTTTTGCACAAAAGCACGTCTAGATTGGCATGGACGCTTTTCTGCAAAAAGTGCTTTTGCGGAAAAGCTTCCGTGCCAATCTAGACACTCTGTTCCGAAAATGCTTTTAACGGAAAACTTTTCCGTTAAAAGCATTTCCAGAAAATCATGCCAGTCTAGACGTAGCCATTGTGCCACCTACAGGGTCTCTAGAGTGGGCATGTGCTGAGCTTTATCAGAGTGTCTGTAGCTCCTCCCCCGGAGGAGCCCTGCATACACCACTCTGCTGCCCTGCAGCATTCCCTGCTAGGCCAGTCCAGGGCCTCTCCTGAGGAGATGCCACCTGCTGTAAGGAGCTGAGTGGTGCTGTGTGATGGACAAATATCCTCAGGGTCTGGATTCAAACTCCATCAGTGCTGTTGCCCTGGGTGCATAGGTGCCCTGAGATGGTGGATGAACCCAGAGGGCTTTGCTCCCATCCTGCTGCTCCATCCAAGCCCCCTTGTCTGTTGTTGTTTTTTTTCCTATAGCAAGTGAGATCACAGGCCTCACACACACACTTTGTCCAGTTGCAGTGGGGCTTTGAATTGACCAACCATTTCAGCACGTTCCGCACATTCGCAGGACTCCCAAATCTAACGAGGTGACGTTAAATGATTAAGCCCATTGTTACCATTACCCAGCAGTTCCTAGGATGGTGGTAAAAAAATTCGCTCACTCTCTGGCATGGGCTGTGCCCAATGCAGTAGCCCCAGAACTGTTGTTTCTTATTTCCATAATTCTTGTATTAATTGACAGGGCTTGCAGTCTCATACGTCTCTGAGATTTGTTACAAGTCCCCTTCTGTATCAGTCCAGAGGATGAGAGTTGTTACTGTGCCCAGCAGTAGAGCCACATGGCTTTTTAGCTGAACCTCTAACAGCTCATGGTTTTAGATCTTCAAGGCACCAGAGCAATCTCTGGTCTGTTGGCCAGGCTGGCAGCCATCCTATACGTGCAGGCTACGTCTACACTGGCCCCTTTTCCGGAAGGGGCATGTAAATTTCACTAGTCGTCGTAGGGAAATCCGCGGGGGATTTAAATATCCCCCGCGGCATTTAAATAAAAATGTCCGCCGCTTTTTTCCGGCTTTTAAAAAAGCCGGAAAAGAGCGTCTAGACTGGCCCCGATCCTCCGGAAAAAGCGCCCTTTTCCGGAGGGTCTTATTCCTACTTCTTATTCTTATTCAAAGTAGGAATAAGACCCTCCGGAAAAGGGCACTTTTTCCGGAGGATCGGGGCCAGTCTAGACGCTCTTTTCCGGCTTTTTTAAAAGCCGGAAAAAAGTGGCGGACATTTTTATTTAAATGCCGCGGGGGATATTTAAATCCCCCGCGGATTTCCCTCCGACGACTAGTGAAATTTACATGCCCCTTCCGGAAAAGGGGCCAGTGTAGACGTAGCCGCACAGTCTAAACTAAGTCCATGTAAATGGCTGTGTTCCTACTGGGTGGCATAGCACTGTGGCAAGTAATGTTCTGGCATTCACCCATGTTGAGTTAAACTCCTTTGGAGACAGAGCTGGGAACAGGAGCAGCTCCAGAAAGATGGCTAGAAGCAGGGAAAAGTGTTGGTTTTCTATCAGTCTTAGGAACATTTATTTTCTCCCATTTTTCTTTCCCAGGAGAAGTGCATGATTAGGAATCAATTCTCCACTTGGGTTTATTTTTCCTGATGAAGAAACAAGGACAAAATGTGCCCTGATTTAATATCAGTCTAACCTCTTTGGGCCAGAGCCACAGAGGGTGTACGACAGGATAGCTCCATGGATGTTCATGAAATCACACTGATTTGTACCAGCTGAATATCTGGTCCACTGAATTAAACAGGCAGAACTTGGCTCACATTTGCAGCACAGATAGGAGAACCCAGTGCGCCCTCTATCGCTAGCAGCTTGAACCATATTTCTTAAAGTTTATTCAAAGTTCCATTAAACTTTTCCCTCTGCGGCTGTGTCTACACTGCACCCCTTTTCCGGAAAAGGGGTGCAGTGTAGACACATCGTTATTGCAAATGAAGCAGGGGATTTAAATATCCCCCGCTTCATTTGTATAAACATGGCTGCCGCTTTTTTCCGGCTCGGGGCTTTGCCGGAAAAAAGCGCC
This sequence comes from Pelodiscus sinensis, assembly GCF_052426305.1. Classification (NCBI taxonomy): domain Eukaryota; kingdom Metazoa; phylum Chordata; order Testudines; family Trionychidae; genus Pelodiscus; species Pelodiscus sinensis. The sequence goes on from NC_143071.1 coordinate 19,131,124, forward strand.
AGTCTAGACGGGGATCTTTCGGAAAATTAAGCCTTTTCCGAAAGGTCCCTTATTCCTGATTTTCAGAGGAATAAAGGTATCCGCACCTGCAGATATCGATGTGGATATCCATGGCTAGTTTTTGTGGATACAGATGCAGATACAATTTTTTTTAGCTAGAACCCTGCAAATTTGTGGATATCATCTGTGGGTATCCGCAGCCGCAGATATGAATGTGGATATCTGTGACTCATTTTTGCAGATGTGGATACTAATTTTGTATCTACTGATGCAGAGGGGTGGTGGAGCACGATGTTTGGCCGCCTGTTTAAATGATCTCCTTTCAGGCCTGTGGAGAGAGGAGCTACCATGTGTTTTATGAGCTGCTGGCAGGCCTTTCCGTGGAGCAGAAAGAGCAGCTCTACCTGCATGAGGCAGAGACGTACTTTTATCTTAATCAGGTGAGTGAGGGGGTGGAGCAAGCTGCAGAGAGACATGGTTGAACCAGTGCTTTCTTCTCTGAGCAGCCCAGTGCTGGGGATCACACAGGGAACAGGCAAGATGATAAGCTCTGTGTTCTCCTCCAGAATTTCCCCCCCAAATCCATACATTTTGGATCTTGGCTAGATGAGAAAATGCACTGTCTGGTCCCCTCTCACTCTTGACCAAGAACATGTGTCTTTCTGTTCGAAGAGCCTGGGTCCTAGTCATTTCTCCTCCCTTTACCATCATTCAGGGTCCATTTCCTGTTGGAAAAAGCCATGTTATTGGGACTCTTATTTTTATATGGATTATCCATGCAGACCCTATGGCTCTACCCAACCAGTATTTCAACTCCCAAGTGTTCGAAAATCATGAGTCAGGATCACCAAAATCCACGAGTTTATGTAAAAATAATAGGTTTTTAAAGTTTTCATTTGCCTTCTGTTTTTTGAGATTTTAGGGTGCACTGGGGTCACCTCTTGAAGTTTTCTCCACAGCCATGAGGTTTAGAAACTAGGGCTATTGATTAATCACAGTTAACTCATGTGATAACTAAAAAAAATTAATCTTGATTAATCACAGTTTTATTTGCACTCTTAGGGTATGTCTAGACTACATGGCTCCGTCGACGGAGCCATGTAGATGAGTTTACTAGACATAGGAAAATGAAGCGTCGATTTAAATAATCGCCGCTTCATTTGCATCAAAATGGCCGCCGCGCTGTGCCGATCAGCTGTTTGGCAGCACAGCGGGGCAGTCTGGACGCGCCATGGTCGACAAAGGAAGGAAGGAAGCCTTTGTCGACCGCTCCAGTAAGCCTCATTTCACAAGGCATACCGGAGCGGTCGACAAAGGCTTCCCTTGTCGACCGCAGTGCGTCCAGACTGCCCCGTTGTGCCGCCAAACCGCTGATCAGCACTGCGCGGCGGCCATTTTGATGTAAATGCAGCGGCGATTATTTTAATCTTCACTTCATTTTCCTATGTCTAGTAAACTCATCTACATGGCTCCGTCGATAGAACCACGTAGTCTAGACATACCCTTAAACAGTAGAATACCAATTGAAATGTATTAAATATTTTGGAACTTTTCTACATTTTCAAATATATTGATTTCACTTACAACACAGAATATAAAGTATACAGTGCTCCCTTTATATGATTTTATTGAAAATATTTGTATTGTAAAAATGGTAAAAAAAAAAAAGAAACAAATAGTATTTTTCAGTTCTGCATAAAGGCATGTCCTCTGGAATGGTGGCATCTTTAGTGCACCTGACTCTGTGAGCACCTGTTCTTACTTCATGGGACATTGTCAACAAAAAGCAGGCAGCATTATCTAGTGCAAATTTAAATAAACTGGTTTATCTGAGTTATTGACTGAACAAGAAATAGGACCAAGTAGACTAGTAGGTGGTAAAGTTTTATATTGTTTTATTTTTCAATGCAGTTATTTTTGTGCATAGTTATACATTTGTAAGTTAAACTTTCATAATAAGGAGATTGTACTACAGAACTTGTATTAAGTGAATTGAAAAATACTATTTCTTTTACTTTTACAGTGCAAATATTTATAATAGAAAATAAATAGAAAGTGAACACCCTACACTTTGTGTTGTCCTTGAAATCAATGTATTTGAAAATGTGAAAAGCACCCAAAATACTTATATAAAATAATATTATATTATTGTGTGTGTGAGATTACTTTTTTAATCAAGCAACTAATCACAATTTTTAATTGCTTGACAACCCTACTAGAAACTTACCTTTTCTTTAAAAATGAAGACTGAAATCATCACACATCCACGTGTCTCCAGGAGATGGGGCTTTAAGGAAAGCAATAGTGATTATGAGACTTATTAAAAAAATCATGAGAATTGGCAACACTGGAAAATAGCTTTCTAAAACAGTTAACCTGCTTTTGCCTGGACCTATACTCTTCTGTGGTCTACAAGGGGAGATGGTTACCGTATGCCAAAAACACAAGGCAGCTGAAGAAACTAAATGGCAGTAAATTTAGAAGCAATAAAAGGCTGTGCTGATTAAGGACTTGTGGAAATTGACCAGCACAGCCATAGCAAAATAATTATTCTGAAATAGTCACTTTTATTCTGAAATAAACAGAACATGCACACGGAGGAGTTACATCTTTATTCCATTACATCTATGCCCATCAATTTCTCTGTATGTAGACCAGCCGGTGCAGAGCTCTGGAATTGTGCACTCAGTCCTACCCTCACCCATAATTAGATTAGTGAGAGTTTTCCTCCTAGCAAGGATGGGACAAGTACCCTTAATGACTATTGTTCCTAGGATGCAAGGGCAATTAAGGGCTCAACATGCTCAATGGCTTCACCTCAGACAGTTACAAGAGGTGGAAAGATCTCTCCTTGAACTGGATATTAGACCTTTCCCTAGCAACCTCAATGGGGGGGGGAGACAGGGGAGAACCAAGCTGGAGGGTGCTACATTTTTGATAGCTAGAGATAATGATGTACCTGGGAAGTCTCCGTGAGAATTGACATGGGCAAGGCCTGCTGAGAAGTGTGGGAGAGGGATTACCTGTGAAAAGAGATTAGGGGAGAAGGGCTAAATTTTGGGTTTGCAAAACCAGGAGCAGTTGAAGTCTTGGACTTTCTTTCTTTGATCCACCAAAACTCAAGATTTGGGGGTCAGCTGGGAGCCCCTTTCTGCACAGCATGGTGGCTGGGCATGTTTGCTTAGCACTTCTACAGCAGCCTTTCGTCCCAGGGGCTAGCAACACTGTCTGCAGGTGGGGAGGTATGATTGGAACCATTTTTGCAGAGGGGAAAACTAAACCACAGAGTGGGGCAGGGACCTGCCAGGGTCATGGTAAGATGGAGGTGGGAATAGAACCTTGATCACTTTTCTCACTATGAGACTCCTCCTTTGCTCTGAGGTATCAGGTCTTGGGAGCCAGGGAGCCAGACCAATGGTCTGATTGGCTAGGATGGACCTATGGCCAGGACTGCCTGCAAAGTTAGGTTGCCCTAACTATGCTGCTCAGGGTAGTGCAAATATTCACACCCTGTCCATGGGTGCTGGGTTTGTATAATTTTTGGTGGTGCCCAGAATGGGTCCAAGACACCCCCCCCCCCCACACACACACCTGCCTTGTAAGCTGATATACATCTCTCTTTATATGTGACAAAACTTTTCCTGCGGGACGACAGTGACATCACCCCCCAGCCCAGAGAAGGGGTGTGCTCCGGACTGATCCATGGCCACTGAACTCCCCCTCAGTTCCATTCTGCCTTTGTCGGGGCTTTATCAGAACAGCTGAGCAACGTGTCAGGAATGCTCTAGCTTACTTGGTCCTGCCTCAACATAAGGGGACTGGTCCCTTCCAGTCCCAGTTTTATGATTCTAGAAGCTGTGACTTAACCCCCGCTTGTGTGGAGAATAGGTTGCTAGGTGTCCGGTTTTGAACCGGGCAGTCCAGTATTTGAGCTTTCTGTCCGGGAAACAAATTGAGAAAATATAAATGAAAAAATATAAATGTCCGGTATTTTCTAAATCAGATGGAATGTAGGTTGTGACATAATGTCAAGTGTGTCCGGTATTTTTGTTGAAACTATCTGGCAACCCTACTTGAGAAGCCTCTGGTTGCTGCCAGGCCAGTACCTCTATTTCTCCTAATCCTTTATTGGGTTTATTTAAAGTTTGACCCAGCTAGGCAGGGCCTTTGGAGATTCCCCCGCAGGATCATCCTCAGTCTGCTGTCCTGTCCGATGCTGAATTTGTGGAATCAGGCTGATTCCCATGGGATTTATTAGTCTGTGAAACACCTGCAAGATGCATGGTGCCATTCAGATAATAGGGCTGTGGGTGCTGGAGTATGACCCCCAGATAGCTAATACACTCAATGACCCCAGATAGCTAATACACTCAGATAATGAGGGAACCTGCTCCAAAGAGCTTAAAGCCTAAGAGAGAAGAGACTGGAAACACTGGAAAATACAAGAGGTCTCTCCTTTCCAGCCAACTCAATGCAAACTTCAACTTAGTGTAACCTGGGAGAAGGAGCCAATTGAGTTCCCCTTCTCCCACTCCCTCCTACCTTTATTCAGAGGATGAGCTCCCTCTCGTGGTGTTAGGTTGCAGGACTCACTGCAACCAGAGAAGGATTTGGACTGAAGGGAGAAGCTCTTGCTCAGATACAAACGTCTGCTGTGGCAGTAGCTGAGGGGGGTGGAAATGGACATCAGTGGATATGCCCGTCCGCAGCAGCAGTGTGTCCTCATGTCACGTTTGTGTTTCCGCATTGTGGATGCTGGATCAGGAGAGGGAGATTGCTCCTAGCTGGAGAGAGGCCCAGTTTAGTATTCCACGTTCTGAATACCCGAGGCCAGGCATGGTGGAAGCATCCTAGAAGGTGCGGGGAGGGCTACAGCCCTGCCCTCATGTTGCCCCTTCCCCTGAGGCCCCCCCCCCAGCTGCCCCTTCCCCGAGCCCTCCTCCCAGCTACCCTTTCCCCTGAGGCCCTGCTCTCATGCTACCTCCTGCTCCTCCAAGACTCCATCCCCTGCTTGCTCTTCTGTGTTCTTCCCCCTCTAGTTGCTCACCCGTACAGCCTGTAAAACAAGGGCCATGCCCCCTTTCAGTGCCCCTGCCCGAGGCCTGGGTAGGCACCTTTCTGCAATGGGCTCTCTCCTTCTGATGGGCCCAACCCAAGCCCCTGAGCTTTGAAACCCAGATCTGAGTTTTATTCTTTGGGCCCCCTTGCATTGTTGGAGCGAGAGGCTGGTGTGAAAGGGCTGGCTTGTGGGTCTAGCCACCAGCTTCGGTTGGTTCTTTCAGGGCAGAGCGTGCGACCTCTTGGGGAAACAAGACGATCAGGACTTTGTGGCTTTGGTGCAAGCTCTGCAGGTGATCGGCCTCTCAGATGATCAGCTGACCTCCCTCTGGGCAGTGCTGGCTGCCATCCTGCAGTTGGGGAACATCTGTTTTACCTCCTGTGAGGTATGTTGAGACCTCTCCTGTTTGGGCAAGACTGATACCGAACAGGGAGCAGCGTCCTATGATGGGCCTTGCCAAAGTATCTCAGCTGCGCGTGATCATCTAGAGCCCCTCCCCCCTCTTGCGGACTGTAGCAAATGTCAAGGGAAACAGAGAGCAGAACCCAGATGCCTGGACTGCCAAGGGATAATTAGAGCCTGAAGAGTTGATCTACAAGCCAAAGGCAAGATTTTGCCCACTACAGTGAGACCCGCCCCTGTGCAGTGAGATGAGTCCAGTTCCCTGCGGAAGTGTGGTGGTTCATCTGGGACGCTGTATCCAGTACAAGCTTAGAGCCATTCGTCTCCCCCACGGTCTAGAAAGAATCCTTTGGCCTCGCAGCCATCCCGAGTGACACGGAAATCCGGATTGTGGCCAATTTGCTGCATGTCTCAGCGGCACGCCTCCAGAGCGCCATCACTCACCGAGTCACCGTGAGTACTGCATGGCCCCTTCAGCCCCACTCCCTGCCGTCCTGCGGGACTCTGGTGGTGAGGCTGTGTTGTGTCACGAGAGGGTCTGTGCCCCGGCCCCGTGCTCTTGCTGCAGAGGGATCCGAGCACTGTGTCTGCTGGCAGCTGTTTTTGCTGTTGCTTCCTATTGTGTGACGCAAGGAAGGTCGCAGCTGAAGAGCCAGGCCTCCTACCCCAGTGAGCACAAAAATGCTGCTGCTCCTCATTCCCAGGTGCAGACTGGGCAAGGGCTGCTTTCCTCCTCCTGCGCTACTGTGGACGTGAGCAGCTGAGACATTCCCATTGCATTCAGTCCTGAGTAGCCATGGATTGGATGTAGCGGGATGTGCTTATGCTGCAGCAGATTGCATCCCTGGTCTGGCTAATTTATGCTGCAAAAAGGTCCTGTTTATTAAAGAGTTAATATCTGTGCCCATGGCTAAAATCTGGGGGGAGCTGGGATCCACAAAACAACAGCTAATGATTATCAAAACCCGAACCTTTTAGTTTAAGAGATTTATCAACAGCTTCCTGCACTCCCTCTAAATTTTACCACCCATGTGCAGAATAAATTTTATTATGTGCACTGAGGCATGTGCAAATGTGCACCACCAGTAGAAACACCTGCTGGTGGGCACTTGGCTAATCGGTTGCATGGCATTTGAATCTCTCCTGGGTGGCTGCCCGAGCGCTCAGCTTACAGGGAACACTGCTCCTCACCCTCCATAGTTAAGTTCCGCCACATAGTGAGTCAAGTGCCTGACCAAAGGGGGAACTCTTACAGGGGCTTATAAATGCATTGAACTCAGGATCTGGCAGTATGCTGGAGAGAGAAGGCTCCCAAAGGGGAGGGTGCTCTATTGAGAATGCCCGGGCACCAGCCTGGAAGGCTTAGCCTATGAGAGCTGACAGCAAGAACAATCTACTGGACAGTGACTCCTGCAGCGGGTCCTAGAGGGAAATTTGATGGGTTTGGTTCTTATTTACACTGAGGCCCCTTTCTGTCACTCTGGCAGTGTAAAAGAGACCTGAGAGTGGGCAGAAATGACATCTACATCTACTGTGGGACCCTTTTCTATTGCTAGAGATGCACAAGTGCACATGGAATTCAGGCCTGATATCTGGGATACCTGACTCCCAGACCATGAAGGGGCCTATGAATAACGTTCTCTTCTAACTTCCAGAAACGTTCCCCAACAGCCTTTTTAGGATTTATTTCTGCCTCTTTTTGCCCAGGTGACATCCTATGATCGGATATTCACCCCTTTGTCCGTGGAAAGTGCTATCGATGCCAGGTAACGGCCAATGCCTTTGTCTCTGTCTTAGTTTGGTTTAATTGCAGTGTGTTGCCTTCAGTTGGGAGTCATTAGCTTTGCTCTTCTCTTCCACCCAGGGATGCCATTGCCAAAGCTCTGTATTCCCTGCTCTTTGACTGGCTCCTGATGAAGATCAATGAGTGGCTAGCCCCATGGGAAATGGACAGCACTATAGGCGTTGTCGACATCTATGGCTTTGAGGTCACTTTCTGGTTGCATTTTATGGTCTGGTAGCTGTTGAAAGGGCTACTTGGGTTTCTGGTTCAGAAGTGTTTGGCCAGGCCTGCTGACGGGAGGAGGGGCATGGGTCAAAGGGAGCAGTTGCACCTGGACCCAGAGGTGCAAAAGGGCCTGAGGCTCCCGGCTAGAGTCCTGTGCCCTTTAAATTGCTGCTGGTGTGCTGCATGGGAAACTCTGGGTGGCTCTGAGGGTTGGCTGCATCCCAGAATGATGTTTGCTTTGTTTGGTCCACTGTGACCCCTAGATCCCTTTCTGCAGTACTCCCCCCTAGACAGCCACTTCCCCTTTTGTATGTGTGAAACTGATTGTTCCTTCCTAAGTGGAGTACCGTACTTTAGTGAATATAACCCTCGGGTTATGAAAAGTTTTACATATCCCGTCCCCCCCCACCCTGTGGGCTATACTCGTCCACGTGTAATAGAGTTTTTTTTTACTGAAAGGAAAACAAGACTGACTCTTACTTGAGAAAAGCAGCATATTTTAATATAATAATAGAGGCAGTTATATTAAAATTTATTAAAGTACATTAAAATTCATTAGTTTACTGTGCAACTAGTAAAAGAATAAAAACAATTTTAAAAAAGCTGTCTTCGCATTCTCATTCACTCTGATCTCTAGAATCAGCGCCAGCATCCTCCTCCTCAGCATCTGAGGTCTCAAAACCATCAACATTCTCGTCATAGTCACTGTCTTTAAAAACATCCATAAAATCCATAGCCAAGGCTAGGTTGGCTTCAGTGACAGTTGAGGTCTGTGGTGCAGAATCAGAATCACTGTCATACTTCGAATCAGAGCGGTAAGGGTTGGTTGTAGCCTACTTAGTGCTCGGCATTATCAGCTGCAGCTCATTAACACTTGATTACAGGTGCTTTGCATGAACAGTACCCACAGTTCATCTCCTGCGGGCTATACCTGTGCACGGGGTATGCAAGACTTTTTTTACTCAATCAGGGAAAACTGCAGGTTATACACAGGTACGGGTAATACTCATGTGCGGGTTATATGTGCTAATTTATGGTACTTTGCATTTGTCCTTATTGAATTTCATCCTATTTGCCTCAGACCATTTCTCCTGTGTGTCCAGATCATTCTGAATTATGACCCTAACCTCATTTTTTGAGGAGTACAGGATCTTTCGAAAAAGGGTTTTATTTTCAAAAGATCCCCGTCTAAATTTCCATTTTACTATCGAAAAGCCCCATGTCGAAAAAACCGCGGCCGCCACTATGCAAATGAAGCATGGGACATTTAAATCCCGGCTTCATTTGCAATTTCGAAGTGTCTAATTTACATCCCTTTTTCGAAAAGGGATGTAGTTTAGACACGGCCTTAGCTATTCAATGGTCGGCTTTGGCTCCAGGACTGCCTTCTACTCTCAGGTCAGTGCCTAGCACAATGGGACTCTATTCATGATTGGTCCTTTGGCATTACTGTGATAAAGATGATAATAGTAACAGAAAAGAGTGAGGGATGTGTCTTTCCACACGTCTACAGGACCTGGGGGTGAACAGCTTGGAGCAACTGTGCATCAACTTTGCGAATGAGCATCTCCAACATTTCTTCCGTCAGACAGTCATTACCCAGGAAGAGGTAAAACAGAACCCTCACCAGCTGGTGGGGAATGACACACATGCAGTGAGTTAAGTCAGTCTCAGCTGGATGGAGCTCCCTAATAGGCAAGGAGGGGGTTGATGGGAGCAATTTCACTTGTTTGACACCTATGTTCTCCCTCCCCAGGCCATCCTGCTGAGGTTGTGTTGCCTGTGACCCTGTGCTAATTCTGCAGTAAGAGTGTGAGAGGAGTCTGCTAGGGCCCTTCTCCATTTTTCAGGTTTTTAAGGAGCATAGTTGGGATTTGAGACCCTGACCACACCTGTAACTTTAAGGCCTGTTTTGACAGCTAAGTGGTTACACTTTGCTTTGCCTCCGGGCAGGAAATCAGGGTAATTTCCAGACTCAGGATCTCTTACACTCCTTGTTTTCTTGCTCTAGTATAGCTCTCTCCTCACAGATTGGAAAGAACATTCACAATCTTAGAAGAGGGTCCCATGGGTTCTAATGGGGGAGCTACAATGCACGTTTCTAACAGTATCAATTAACAATTGGATCTCTCTACTAACTCCCTGATGTCACATCATTTTCATGGTGTGTGGGCGGGGTTGGCTGAATGACCTGTGCCCTGCAGGAGGAGTACACCCAAGAGGAGCTAGTCTGGATCCCCATTTCCATGATACACAAAGAGTCATGCCTGGATCTGATTGCTGCAAAGCCCCACGGCATCTTACGCATCCTGGATGACCAGACTTCATTGGCTCAGGTTAAGAACACATCATGGCTATCAACCATGCCTGGGATAACAAATTAAGTGGGAAGAAGGGCACTGGGATGTGGATTCATTTGACACTAGTGAATCCCGATTTTGACGTCCATTCGACATTCAGATCCAGTTTTACTGACCTTTCTCAGGGTTGCTGTTCTGCTAGAGGAGATTGCGTTTACCTCTTGTAAGGGGTACCGTGGTAGAAGACATTTGTGAGATAAGACAGTCTAAAAAAGCTAGCACTATTCCACTGCTTGGAAACTGATGTACTTCACTTTTAAAAAGTCCTTCTTAAAAGAAGTTTGGGTCAAATATTCCAAGTGTGCTTTATTTTGTTGACCTCAGTGAGGACGGTGCCTTAGATTGTTTTTTGAAAAGGTGGGGTGGTTATTTTGTAGTTATTCACAGATCTAAAAGAAATCGGATGAGACCAAAAGAAATCTGATGAGGTTCAACAAGGACACATGTGGAGTCTTGCACTTGGGACAGAAGAATCCCAACCACTGTTACAGGCTGGGGACTGAATGGCTAAGCAGCAGTTCAGCAGAAAAGGACCTGGGGATAGCAGTGGATGAGAAGCTGAATATGAGTCAACAGTGTGCCCTGGTAGCAAAGATGGCTAATGGCATATAGGCTGCATTAGGACGAGCATTGCCAGCAGATCTAGAGAAGTTAGGGATGTTAAGTAGCGATTAATTTACTAGTTGAGTAGTCGATGGAATTTCCATTGACTACTCGACTAGTTGATAAGCACTTTCACGCTCCGCCTTTTAAATGTACAAGAGCCCCAGTGGAATGCCCTGTGGAGCCCACAGCCAGCAGGAAGACTCGCTGACTCCAGGCTCCACATCAGCGCTTTCGCTTTGAAATTTCAAAACTGGCATGTCGCGTGGAGACCGGGGTCAGCTGGGATCCTGGGCTGCACCCAGCATTTCAAAGCGGCAGTGCCACATGGAGCCTGGGATCAGCTAGGGAGTCCCCAGCTGACCTCCGGCTCCGTGTGGTGCTGCCACTTTGAAATGCCACGAGGAGCTTGACGCTGGGCTCCCTACGGCATTCAAAGTGGCATTACCCTTCTTCTCATAGACTTTTAGGTCAGAAGGGACCATTATGATCATCTAGTTTGACCTAACCACATGCAGGACTTAACCCCTTGTTGCTTCTATATGTTAGAGGCAGGAAGGGGGCAAGAGTGACTAAGCCTTTACATCCCTAGTTATTAGTCCCCTTTATTCGGCACTGGTGAGGCCACATCTGGAGTACTGTGTCCAGTTTTGGGGCCCCCACTATAAAAAGGATGTGGACACATTGGAGAGGGTTCAGTGGAGGGCAACCAAAATGATTAGGGGGCTGGAGCGCATGACCTACGAGGAGAGGCTGAGGGATTTGGGCTTATTTATTCTGCAGAAGAGAAGAGTGAGGGGGGATTTGATAGCAGCCTTCAACTTCCTGAAGGAAGGTTCCAGAGAGGATGGCGAAAGGCTGTTCACAGTAGTGACGGATGGCAGAACAAGGAGCAATGGTCTCAAGTTACAGTGGGGGAGGTCTAGGTTGAATATTAGGAAAAACTATTTCACTAGGAGAGTGGTGAAGCACTGGGATGGGTTACCTAGGGAGGGGTGGAATCTCCATCCCTAGAAGTTTTTAAGTCTCGGATTGACAAAGCCCTGGCTGGGATGATTTAATTTGGGCTGGTCCTGCTTTGGGCAGGGGGCTGGACTTGATGACCTCCTGAGGTCTCTTCCAGCCCTGGGAGTCTGATTCTATAATCTAAAATGTCAATCTTCTTCCATCTATCATAGGCTATCACATAGACGGCTGGTGTCTGAGAGGGGAGGGAGGTTAGGGAGGGCCACACAGAGGAACAGGGAAGAGGCATGAGGGAGCACCCATTTAGCAATCGAATGTTGGTAGAGCCACAGGGAGTGGGGATGATGCACCTCCTGGGCACTACTACAAGTCACCTGTGGTTGTCAATGAGGACTCAACCTCAGACCCTAGCACTGGCAAACAGAGCTTCTACTCTTAAATAACAGGAGTGATTCTAATACCGTAGCTGGTAAATGCAGTAAGTTCTTACCTTCTTATGTGAACCATCGACGATCAGTTGGGGCATAACTCAGCTGAACAGTGGGTCACATATACAGTTTAAAGCAGGGTACAGAATAATTTTTGATGGGTGGGGCACTCCAAGAATTTGGCAAGTGCATAAGGGCCGCACTTTTCTAGGATATTAATGGAGGCGATGCAGAGTCCAGGATGGAGGTTGGGTGCAGAAAGGAGCTTGGAATAGGGTTGTGGGGTGCAGGAGGAGCATGGGGCTTGGGAGAGGGGGTATGGGAGCAGGAGTGGGGGTGGGTGCAGAGGGTTTGGGTTACGTGAGATAAGGGTGAAGGAAGGGGGGCAGAGGGTTGGGGGAGGGAAGGGCTGGAGTGTCAGGTGCAGGCTGTGGCTGGGAGGCACTTACCAAGGTGGCTCCTGGCCAGCAGCCCAGCGGCTCCCTCAGGCAGGTTCCCTGCTTTCCAACCCCCCGCATGCCACTCAAAGTGGCGCTCAGAGAAATACATGGCTCCCACAGCTGGCTGCTCTGAGCTGTGTGTGGGGGCAGGGCAGATAGGAAGCCTGCCGAAGGCTCCTGCTGGTCCATGGGCTGGAGCTGGTGGATTGGTGGGCTGGATCAGACCTATGGGCCATATTTTGCCCACCCTTAGTTTAAGGTGTGTCTGGTTCCCTTTAAGGTACCAATGTGACTTTAATTCCTTAACCCCAGTTTAACAATGGCTCTTCAATCTGCGAATAGGCTTCAGCTCTCAGGCATGTGTCTATCTCCTGCACAGGCCACTGACCACACCTTCCTCCAGAAGTGCCATTACCATCATGGAAATAGCCCTTGGTACGGCAAGCCCAAACTGCCTTCGCCAGTCTTCACTGTGCAGCACTATGCAGGTCCTGTCACCTACCAGGTATGCTCTTGGGCCGAGGTTGGAGCAGACCCAGAGCAGCTTGAGCACTGGGTATGAGGCTATGTTCCCTTTAAGCTTTTTCATCCATGTGCAGAATACGTGTTTCTATGTGCACCAAGGCATGTGTGAATGTGCACCACTAGGATAAACAAAAAACCTAGCTACGGGCGCTCTGCTAATCAGCTGGGCAGCATCTGAATCTCTCTTGAGCAGCTGGACAAGTGCTCAGCTTACAGGGAACACTGGTACTAAGGACAGAGATGATAAAGTGTCAGTATTGTGGGAGCTTGGGGGAGCCCTTGTGTTCTCAGGTTACAGTGGGCTAATTCTGAGCCATTGTAGGACATGTCAGAAGATCGGTGGAAGGGACTTTTTGCAGAATGCTGGGCTGCATCCGTCGGTGATGAGGCTTTAGTGTCTGGTTTTGATGGTCTCTCTCTGATTGGTCAGAGCTTGGTTTTACAGGTTCACAAGTTTCTGAATAAAAACCACGACCAGCTTCGCCCAGAAGTCGTTGAGATTTTCTCCCAGAGTCACCTCCAGGTACAGTATTCAGGGTTGGGCTGCCTCTGGTGCAGGAGCCTGTGTTGCTTTCTTCAGGGAAGCCTGAAGACCCAGGTGACGGGGGCTAGTTGGGGAAATAGTAAGAAACTTTACACAGCCGTTTGGGAAACCTGCACTGAGTGATGGATGTAGGCCCATTCCACCAAACTCATTGCTGACTTACCTTCTGAGCTCCCTAGGGAGATCATGACAGTGCCCAAGGCATATGTATTGTATATGCTTTACCCACTCCATGGGCAGATGGGTGAGGTGGGAACATCCTCTGATTGCAAACAGGCCCAGCCCTGCTTTTGTGGGGGGAGAATGATGGGGAAGGGTCCTCATCCTTTGACTATAATAATTCCAGAAACTCGTCTTTAATAGCACAAAGGGGAGTGTTATTCACTGACAGCCCCTTTTCCATCTCTTTCCAGCTGGTGTCCCACCTATTCCAGCAGGCCAAGGGACATCACACACAGCAGGGGGAGCTGGCCATGAGAGGTAAAGGGCTTAAGCTTCATGTCTCTACCCTGGTGTCCCGATTCCAGCAGTCCCTGCAGGATCTCACAGCCAAGCTGAGGAGGTGAGGGGGACCATGATGGCACTAGCCCCGCTGCAGGCTGACTAACCTGGGGCTTGGTCTGCGGGGAGCTTGGGGGACGGGGATTGGGCGACAGAGCCAGTGCGGCAGAGACTGAGTTGCTCTGGGGATTTGGGAGCTCCCTTGTCCCTGGGGTTAAACCAGGACGTTTCTGGGCGGGGGCCGTTAATGTGTCCTCCCTTTCCTCTGCCCTTAGGAGCCATACTTTCTTCATTCGCTGCATCACGCCCAACCCAAAAAAGGTGAGAGCACTGCCTGCTTTGGGTGGGAGAAGCCACCACAGGTTCTGTGGGACCCCTCAGACAGAAGAGTTCACTCCCATGCTCTCCAGCCTTCCCCACTTGGCCTGCTGCCATCTGAGCATCCCTGCATTTTGAGGTGTCTCCTCTGCTCTGCTTGCTCAGACCACTCTGGAGGAGGATTTCAGTGTTGGCTACATGCTCTGCTCTGTCTCTCACAACCTCTCCCCACAGGGTCCCTCCTTCACACCTGTTGGGAAATTGCCTCCAGAAAGTGACAGGCAGGATGTGGAGAGCATCTGGTTGGAAAATTGAAAGTGGAAGGCAGCTTGGGTGAAAGTGATCATGGAATCACAGAGTTCATGATTCTAAGGAATGGCAGAAGGGAAAACACAAAATAGAGACAACGGATTTCAGAAAGGCAGATTTTAGTAAACTCAGAGAGCTTGCTTCCCATGGGAAGCAAGACTGAAGGAAAACAACTGAAGACAGTTGGCATAACAAGTGGTGTTCCACAGGTGGTCTGTTTTGAGTCCGGTTCTATTCAATATCTTCATCAGCGATTTAGATATTGACATAGAGAGTATGGTTATAAAGTTTGCAGATGATATAAAACTGGGTGGGGTTGCAAGAGCTTTGGAGGATAGGGTCATAATAACAAATACTAATCTAATTCTTACAACATAAACACAGCTATTTCATAAGCCACAGATATCGTCCACAGTTACAGTAAACATAAGTAAAAAGAAAACTAAAAGTAAAATGTGAATAGTTCAGTCCACACAAACACAACGAGAAGAGACTGAGAGATCCCAAAAGCTTAGATTTAGTTCCCCGAAGTTTCAGTTTGTGCCAACTCATCAAATCTGCACCATATGCTGAGTCTGAACCCTCTCTCCACTTGCTGTAGGGAATCAGGTGGGCTACGTCTACACTGGCATGATTTTCCGGAAATGCTTTTAATGGAAAAGTTTTCCGTTAAAAGCATTTTCGGAAAAGCGCGTCTAGATTGGCAGGACGCTTTTCCGCAAAAGCACTTTTTGCAGAAAAGCATCCGTGGCCAATCTAGACGCGCTTTTCCGCAAAAAAGCCCCGATTGCCATTTTCGCAATCGGGGCTTTTTGCGGAAAACAAATCTCTGCTGTCTACACTGGCCCTTTTGCGCAAAAGTTTTTCAGAAAAAGACTTTTGCCCGAACGGGAGCAGCATAGTATTTCCGCAAAAGCACTGACGATCTTACATGAGATCGGACAGCTGGCAAGTTTTCAAGCGGACAGCTGGCAAGTTTTTCCGCAAAAGCAGATGATTTTGCGGAAAAACTTGCCAGTCTAGACACAGCCATGGAGTCCAGGCAGACTCTTCCTCTGCTGTGGATCACTGCTAGGCAGCCAGCTCGCTGATTAACCAGCCAGTTAACTCACAAGTGAACCAATTTAAAAACCTTGTTACAAGAAAATACAAAACCTGAGATCAACAAAACAGAACTGACTCTTTCCCCATTGCTACATTTAAAGAGGAGCTGAAGAATCCTACTGGCTGAGAAAGTGAACGAAAACAGTTTGGCTAAAATCAAAACAACATTCCAAGCATACAACTAAAACAGAAATTATTTTCCCCTCCCACTTTCCCCTTGCTGTAATCAGCATTGCACATGATCTCTGGTAGAGGGTTAACATCATTATTACTTGCTGCAAAGTGCTACAGAGTGAAGGACAGCATCTGCTCTCTGCTCCTGGCTCAGCTCCTCCCAGCTCACACAGGGCACAAGGCCCTTAGAAAAGCAGCTGCCCTGCCTGCTGGCTCATGGAGTCTGACCCCAAACTTCCACACCCAATTCCTCAAGCTTCTGGGTGTGGAGTGTTAAATCAGCTCAGGAACATTAATGCTAAGCTCATTCCTATCTCCTGCACAGAGATAGCTCCCTATTAGGTGCATGGGTTACACTTGGTCCTGCCGGGCGGGCAGGGGGCTGGACTTGACAGTCTCTCAAGGTTCCCTTCCAGTTCTAGTATTCTATGAGTTTAATCATCCCACCCTCCAGCATGGCAACATCACTGCATGGTGACTGGAGGAAGCTTGGGGGATAAACCAGCAAGGCATGGCTCTTATTAATTGCCCACCTTTCTATTTGTCCATTCCCTTTTCCCCATCCACCTTGGCTTCCCCTTCCCCATGGCTTCCTATCACAGCTGTCCGACATCTTTGATGTGGAATATGTCACTTGTCAGCTGAGGCATTCTGGGATACTGGAGGCCATCCATGTCAGGAAGGAGGGATACCCCATCCGCATCCTGTTTCAGCACTTCTTAGTCAGGTACTTCAGTTTGTCGTCTCTTCCTTTTGGCTGGGATTTCTAGGCAGCTCAAGGGAACCACAGTGCCAATGACGCAGGCTACGTGTGTGGCTGTTTCTCTGGGGCTTCCGCTTTCAGGCTTGTTTGGATCTATCTTAGGTAATTATCTGCCCCCCCCCATTACTGTAGTATCAGAGCCCCTCCCAGTCTTTAACATATTTATCTTCACAATGCCCTGTGAGGTAGGGAAGTGTCAATGCCTTTCCTTGTAAGAAAAATAAAGAGATGTTGGTGTATAATGAAAATCAGAATCTGTTCTCCCCAAATGCCTCTAAAACAGTGTTCCCCACATAGTGCTCCACGGAACCCCGGGGTTCCGCAAAGTCAAAGTAAGGGTTCCGCGAGAACCCGATCACTCCCCCCCTCCGAGCCGGTCTTAGGGGGCAGATGAGCTGAGCCACCATTTTCACGGGGCCACCAGCTTTTTTTTTGCTTGACAGTTTCCCCCTTCCCTTCCCCTGCCCCTTTTTTTTTGGTCAACCAGTGTCCCCCAGCGGGTTTTTTTGTTTTGTTTTTTGTAAAGGGTTCCGTGGCCAAATAAAATTGGGAAACACTGCTCTAAAGTGTCGAGGTTTGGGAAGGAAAACATCTGAACTCAACAAACAGAAGGGCTGTGTCTAGACTGGCCAGTTTTTCCGGAAAATCAGCCGCTTTTCCAGAAAAACTTGCCAGCTGTTTACACTGGCTGCTTGAATTTCCGCAAAAGCACTGACTTCTTACTGTCTGAAATCAGTGCTTTTTGCGGAAATACTATGATGCTCCCGTTTGGGCAAAAGTCCCTTTTGCGCAAAACTTTTGCACAGAAGGGCCAGTGTAGACAGCTCAGATTTGTTTTCTGCAAAAAAGCCCTGATCATGAAAATGGCGATCGGGGCTTTTTTGCGGAAAAGCGCGTCTAGATTGGCCCTGGACGCTTTTCTGCAAAAAGTGCTTTTGCGGAAAAGCATCCGTGCCAATCTAGATGCTCTGTTCCAAAAATGCTTTTAACGGAAAACTTTTCCGTTAAAAGCATTTCCAGAAAATCATGCCAGTCTAGACGTAGCCAAGGGGTGCAAGGATTTGGTAACAGGAGACTGGAGGATGCTCGCCTCAGTAGGCCATGAATTCAAATCCAGCCCTTGCCCTGGCCTTGCAAGCACAAACACATGCACAAGTAACTTCCTGCACACAGGGAGTCCCCTGGCATGGAGCGTGCAGAGTTGTTCACGTGTGTGAGCGCTGGCAGGACTGGCTCCATACTCGTAGCTGCTGAAAGCCACTCCCCTGGGATGGCTTTCTGGTGGCCTGTGTGAAATGATCTCAGTTAAGTTTCTAATGAAATGTCCCCAAGACCCCATCTGCTGCCAGTTGCATCCAGGAGCTCATCTGTGCCTGACTTTGCAGAGCTGCTGAAGTTCTGGGTTTTGTTCTCTCACCTGATCCAGGGCATCCCCTGTGTCTTTCAGGTATGGGACCCTGATGGTCCCAGGGCAGAGCTGTTCAGAGCAGAGGGACCGATGCGCCGCGCTGCTCTCACATGTAGTGGGGCACCCCTCGGACCTCTATCAGATTGGAGTGACAAAGGTGCTGTCTAAGGATTCCCCTGTCTTGAGCCCAGAGCTTTGTCCACCCTCTTGGTCCTGATGTTATGTAGGGTGCTCAGCTCCCGCCGCACACAGCTGGGTGGGAGGACTGATCTCCTGCCCGGGCCGTCTCTGTGGTTTGATTTCCATTTTACATATTTGTTGAGCTGGAGAAGGTTAGTGCCTGTGAGAGGGGGAGACTGAGCGTAGAGCGGGCCCTGAGTCCCTAGGCCAGCCAATGAATGTACTTGGGCCTCCATTGTGCTAACCTACAGCATCCACTGGTGTGCTGCTGCTGGGGTCCCTGTGCCTGGCACTCCTGAGGTACCTCAATCCTGAGCCAGAGCCCCCTGTTCCAGCCGAGGCTGGATTAAGAAATTGGCTCTAGGGGCTGTAGCTCAGGCCCTGGGCTTAAGGAAGGCCCCCACAAAAGGATTTCCGGGCTGCCAAAAGTGCAGATCTTTCTGTGGGACCCCTTAGCTCCGAGCCCTGGGCTGCAGCCACTCAAGCCCCGGAGTTCCACTTTTGCTGGCAAGGGAGGGGGTTTGTGGCTCCACGTGCTGCCATTCCACCCTCCCCCCAGGCCGGAGCGACAAACTCCAGGAAGTTCCATCTGTGCACTTCCCTCGCCTGCAAGCTCCACCTTTGCAGCTCCCATTGGCTGAGACTCACAGCCAATGGGAACTGCGGGGAGCAGTGCCTACAGGCAAGCACAGGGCAGTGCACAAAGGCACCTGCTCCCCCCTCTCTGGGGCCTGTACCATCAGAGAGGTGCTGCCCCACATAAGTGCCCTACACCCTAACCCTTAGCCCTCTCTCACACCCTACCTCCCTCTCAGATCAGCACCCCCACCCCCAGCTCCTTCCCTGAGCCTGCTCCTGCACTCTTAACTCCTTGGCCCCAGCCTGGAGCCCCCTCCTGTACCCCAAACTCTTCAGCCCCAGCCCAGAGCCCGCACCCCCAGTTGGAGCCCTCACCCCTTGTACTCGGCCCCCTGCCTCAACCCACCACCCCCTCGTGCACGCTGAAGCTCTGGACCCAGCCCAGAGCCTCGGGGGCTCGACAAAATCTAATAGCCCTCAGCCCTCAGAAGAGTTAATCTGGCCTGGTTCCAGCCCTCCCTAAATAGAGAAAGGACCTGGAAGAGTCCAAGTGTCACCTGATCTAAGAACAATGACTCATGTCAGTGGGTAGCCTGTGTCAGGATGGGCGGCAGCGGCTCCATGGGGCTTGGGTTACATTAAGGGGTTGTAAACACCCGTGTCTGTTGTGGACACTGCCGCTTCTTGTAGGTCAGCAGCTGTTTCTTCTACCCAGGTCTTCCTGAAGGAGAAGGCCAAGCAGCTGCTGGAGAGACGATGGAGCCAGAAGCAGAGCTGGGCCATTGTCACCCTCCAGCGGAACATCCGAGGCCTCATCAGCCGCAGGCAATTCCAGATCTTCCGGCAGAAGGTCACGATCATCCAGGCTCATTTTCGGGGTCATCAGGCAAGGTCAGAGGTCAAAGGCCAGACCCATGCTTGTATGTGTTGGCCAGTTCTAAGCATAAGCATCTGCTGTGGGCCGTGCACAGATCCAGTAACTCAGAGTCCTGCCCGGTGCCCCCATGCGGGGTGGTGGGGACAGGATGTGCACTGCCCGTCTGAATGGCTCACCTTGTGGGCTTGTCCATGCGAGGGGCGGCATCCTGCTTGACCAACCTTTACCCAGGGTGGTATAACGTGGCTTCAGAGCGCAATGATTGAGACAACCCCGACAGCAGTTCTCACGTGGCAAACTAACCTCCTTGCTAGGTGGAAGCAGAGTTTCTTAAGCAAGTGTAAGTAACACCCACTGAGTGTGTGCTCCGGGCCCCCCTCTGTCAGTCCACCGAAGACATGGGCAGATACAACCACCGCTCTAGAGCTGTGACTCTTTAATTCAAGTGGTAGCAGCCTATGCTTTAGCTTTAGAGGTTCCCAGTTCAATACCTGCTATAAGGGTGGTCCTCCCATAAGCCAGCACAGCGTGAGGACTCTCGCCCTGTTTGCCCATCTGTGTGCTTAGAAAATTATTTCAAATATGGCATTAAGTCCTGTGGTGCATGGGGTCTTATGTGCCCTGTGTCTGTCCTTCCTCGCATAGGAACAGCTAAAAAGTTCGCCTGTCCCTGGGGCCAACCCCACAAGGTTCCTGTATCCTTAGGAAGGATCTTTCCTTCTGAGTCATAACTAACCAGACTCTTGTTGCTCCTAAAGCAGAAACTTTAGCAGAATTGGTTGTTAATCCTTGAGGTCAGGAGATGGATAAGAGCAATGACTGGGATTTGCAAAGGTGCCGTGGGGAGGTAGGTACCTAAATCTCATTGAGTTACATTGGGAGTCTGGTGCCTAACTCCCTTGGGAATTCCAACCCAGATGAATTCAGATGGCAAACTGAAGCTTTGTCCGTGCTCACACTGTTTTGCTGAGAGTCGTATGGGGATAGCTAAACCGGCCAAACCCCGAGGCCAGGCATGCAGGGACACTGATACCCGAGTGCCTGTGCCAGTATAGGTGGGGAACCTGGCATAAACTATGCTGATGGAAGCCCAGTACACTGGGATAACTGCATCCACGACAGGGCTTCTGCCTGCATAGTTCCATTGGTTATACAGCAACCCAACCCCACAGACACAGCTGGAACCGCTTAGTCCACACAGCCTGGCCTGCTTTGCTGAATTTTCCTTCTCTCCCTGCCCCCGCTCTGCTCTCAGGAAGCGCTATAGGAGGCTGAAGATGATGCTGGTGCAGCTTGGGATGGTTGTTTTAATCTCCAGGCCCCTGGTGCAGACACGGAAGCGCTGGCAGGTAGGCAGAGGAGCAGATGGCACGCGCGGCAGTGTCAGGCCATCTTAGTAGATGGTTCTGGGATTTAGACAGTCACATTGTCCCAGCCTGTGAAACCTGCCTTTGGCTCTCGGAGTGGAAGAAGGGGCTGGGAGCGAGCAGGGACAGAGGACTTGGGCTGATCTTTGTCTTGCTGCACATGGAAAATACCTTCAGGGTACGGCATGGCCACCTGTATTCATGGGCAGCGAGTTATATGGGCTCGTGGTGCCCATGGTCCAGCAATATTCAGAGCCGGGGGCCCTGCTCCACCAATATTTGGAGATGGGTCTCTCCCCCGGGCCTGCCTGGAGCAGGCTCCGGCCCCCACCTGCCGGCCCCCCCGCGCGTCCTCCCACCCCAGCCCCAGAGCGTCCCCCCCCCGTCCCGTCTCTGCCGTGCGTAGCTTTCAGTCTGGCACCCCCGTGCTGGTGCGCACTGCCAGCTGCTGCTGCTATGTGCGGTGTTCCCAGGAGATGCCCGGGTGTGACGTGATGTCACAGCCTGGGACTTTAAAATTGCTCGGCGTGGCGTTGCGCCGTGCGGCTTAGCTCCAGGTTCAGAGTCCTGGGACTTCTGGGGTCCAAGCGCAGACTCTGGCCCTGCAAAGTGGAAGGCAGAAGGTAAGGTAAGGGGAGAGAGAGGGGGAGGAAGGGGCTTGTGCGGAGGGGGAAGGGGAAGAGAAGGGGCTTGTGTGGAGGGGGAAAATGGGGGAGGGGGAGGAAGGGGTTTGTGTGGAGGGGGAGGGGGGAAATGGGGGAGGCGGAGGAGGAGGAAGGGACTTATGCGGAGGGGGAGGGGGAAAATAGGGGAAGGGGTGGGAGAGGAAGGGACTTGTGCGAAGGAGGAGGGGGAAGAAAGGGGAAGACACCAAGGGACAGGGTGGAGGAGAAACAAATGCCAGGGGGCCAAATGCAGACAATGAGGAAAAGGGCAGGAGGGGAGGTGTCAGTGGGAGTGGGGACAGGGTGATGCTGGGAGAGGAGAGAGTAAGCGCTTTGGGGGCTAGAGGGAGGAGGGGGAGGTGCTGGGAGAAGGCTTGAAAGAAGGGGTGGGCATGAGAAAGGTGGGGATGGAGCAAGTCATGTGTGAGGGCACAGAGGGGCATGAGGATAATGGGGGCAGAGAGTGGTGAGGGGGTGGGCATCAGGGAAAAAGAAGGCAAAGGGGGCAGGGGCAGTAAGGGAAGGTGCAGGTGCCAGGGGATTCTGGGGGTGAAACAGAAGGGCAGACACCTGCAGGGGAGGGACCAGCACCAGAGGAGAGAGGCAGGGCAGGTGTGTAGAGGGAAGTGTTAGAAGAGGGGATGAGGAGGGGTAGCTCACACGATCAGTGAGGCTACTGGAGGAGTGGGCACAGGGGGGAGAGAAGGGCTGGTGGAGGGGGGCAGGAGGGCTGAGGGCAGTGAGAAGGGCAGGAGTCAGGACAGCAGAGGAGGGTGAGGAGTTGGGGGGCAGCAGGCACCAGGGGAGCTGATGGAGCAAGGGGAGGAGACATGGCAGCAGAGAAAAAAGGTAAAGGTTTATAAAATATTTATTAATAACTTGGGTGCCACAGTGGCACATCCAAGCAAGCCACATGAACTCAGTACTGGTGCACAACACAAAATTCATTCTGCTCATGGGAGGAAACTCTTAGGCTGTGTCTACACTGGCGGCTTCTTGCGCAAGAACATCTTGCGCAAGGGTTCTTGTGTAAGAAGTCATGCACAAGAACACGTCCACACTGCCATGTGCAAGCTGTGCTTTTGCGCAAGAGCACCCATTTTAGCCATAGGGGTTTTTTGCGCAAGAAATCCCTGCCGAGCATCCACACTGCCCTCTTGGCAAGAGAGCTTACACCTGTTAGAAAAGAGCGTAGCTCTTGTGCAAGACGCCCTCTCTTACCATGCCGTACTGTAAATTTCCTTGCGCAAGAGCAGGACAGTGTGAATACTCTGTGGGTTCTTGCACAAGAATGCACGAGTGTAGACATAGCCTTAGAGGGAACACTTTCCCCAGCTCTCTGCCCCCGAGTTAATGTCACACACCTTGGGTTAATGCAATTGCAGGATAGTTGCATGAGGGGGGTTTGGTGGGGGCCAAACTAATCCCTGTTGGTAGGAGGATGGTGGGAAAAGTCCTTCGAAAGGGATGACATGACACCTTTTACTTCTGGTCACGTGTCCATCTTGCCCCAAGTGTGTTATCTCCAGAGGCCTGGGTAACGGGGGTCAGGGGGCATGGTTAACGGGGGTCAGGGGGCATGGTTAATGGGGGTCAGGGGGCGTGGTTAACAGGGGTCAGGGGGTGTGGCTAATGGGGCACCACCAAAAATTATACAAATCTGCCGCCCCTGCCTGTACTGCCAGAGCAGGGCATGTGTTCTCAGCTCTGCTCCAATCCCTCTCCAGAGTAACCCCAGCAAATCCTCCCATGCCCAGCCCTCGTGTTTGCCTTCTAAGGCTCTGCTCCCTCCCAGAGTGACAACAATGAAAGGTCTCAAAGTTCACCTGCTAGAACCACAGCCTAGCCCCCCCCCCCCCCCGCCCCGTGGCATTACGCTGGGTGGACTTTAGTACGCCTGCCTGTTCTCCAGCCCAGCCCTGGCACCTTCCCGTCTAGTCACACATCCTCAGCAGACAAACAGGAGAGAGGGAGCGAGACAGCTGCACAGCCTCCGAGCAGGAGGCAGGTGAGTAGCATCGGGTGGGACGGGGTTGAGTGTCCGTGCCCGCAAACTGGGAACGGGCAGAGCTGGATGGGTGCACAGCTCCCCTGGGGTTCCCAACCAGCCGTCCAGGAGAGCCCCCTGTTTGGATACCTCTCTGGGCTGGATTCAGGTTTTTCAGCTGCCAAGAGAGGGAGCTGACCCACATTTCCGGTCACTGTGTACTTTGTGGGGCGTTGTCACGTGTATCCCGTGAGACAGTAATTGCCAGGCTATCTGGAGAGCAGGCTGTGGGGTAGGGGCTCCTTTCTGAGTGTGTTCAGCCTGGGAACACGGGGTCTTTGATGTACTGCGGGGACTAAGGGTGGTGCCCAGACCTCGGTCCCCCGAGTAGCTACATCCTAAGAAGATTCTGTGTTCCCCCTCTCCCTTTAACGCACTAGCTGCTGAAACGGCAAGCCAGCTCCTGCACATGCCCAGGAAATCCTGCTCATCCAAAGCATTTCCCCTCCGACATGCCTGGCACGCCCCAGGAAGTGCCCTCATGCCACTTCTCTTCCTTCTGACAGCAGCGCCGTGAGGACAGCCGGCAGAGAGCCGAGTCGCTGGCCAGAGGTGGTGAGGAGCGTGGTAGCTGCCCCGGAATGGTAGGTCGATAAGTTCCAGTGCATCAGCTAGGAGGGCCTGGCCTCGTTTATCCAAACAAACCAGCCTGCTGGGGTTTCCAGCAGTGTGACAGACAGAGATAAAGGAGCCAGATGGCTGCAGCTGTTGTAACCCAGCCAGCTGGCAGAGGAGGCCCAAGGGAGCCGAAGTGCTGCAATTCCATGAGATAACCTGCATCAACAAGGAGCAATAGGGTCACCCAAGTGCCTGGGGATGAGCTTTGGAAACAGGCTGAAGGGGCTTGGCTTCCACGTAGAAATGAATTTAATCCTAATGCTCAACAGGACTCAAATCTCCTTTTCTCAGCTGTTCTGGGTGACCTGCAAAATCAAGGCCCTCGGTCCCTACCACTTGCCTTTGTTACAGATCCCATGGGATTGTTCCTTGGAATTAGGGATGTCAGCTGCAGGTCAGGGGCCAGAGAGGGGGAATGGTGTCATCATCTTCTCTGGCACTGAAGCATGCTGTTGCTGTGACACACCCATGTTCCACCCCAGAGGTGGCTACTTTGGAATGATTGTTCCTATATGTGGGTGTGTATTGGGGACAGGGGTCTGCCAATAGAGGCGAGAGAGCCAGTGTGGGTCAAGGACTTTGGGGTAAAATGCAGTTTATAACTGTAAGCTAGTAGCAGCAGTCTTATCTGTAAAGGGGGGTATTGTTCGGGTATCAAGTCTGATACTTGTATTCATATCTGTACTGATGCATAATGTACCTAGACCTCTGTGAGGCAGCTCCTCTTTCAGAAGCAGCCTCCAGGTATCTCCCGCTGCGGTGCCACAGTTCCAGCTGTGTGCCCGTATTTCAGAAGTGAGGCTGTGAGTTTCTGCTGCCATGAAGGAATTAACGCCTAGGCTACCGTTGCGTTGGCATCATACGGGATACATCCCACTAAATCTTAATGGCTTCTAGGATGGATTGTGCCGGCTAGAACAGAACCGTCAGCCTGTCACCTGCACAGTGGCAGTGGGGAGGGGCCCAGGACACAATTGGATTCCCTCTGAACAGAACATTTTTTGGGGAGAAGTTTGGCCTTGAATCATCCCCATTTGCAGCAGGCAGGGCCTCGCGCCTCCTGTTGAACTGGAGAGAGTGGTTTGCTCAGCAGCTCCCGGGGGAAGCGGTTCTGTGTGCGACATGAAGCCCACCTGAGGCTGCAGCCAGCCAAGCAAAAGCCAGTCCCCCTCTTCCAGGCCTGGCCCCTGCCTGGGATTTGCTTTGTTCTGTTCAGACTGAGGACTGTGGAAATGATGGTGCTTTCACTTTATGCAAATAGGGCCTTCACTTTCAGTTCGTTCACTGGAGCCACGCTCCTGGTTGCCTTTTGGGTTTAGGGTGGGGCGGGTTCACATGAAGCCGTGCTAGGTTGTTGAGCTTGAGTTTTTGGACTTGTTTCAGCTCAGGCCAGCTTGAAGCTGAGGTCAGGTTGTGTGACTAGCAGTGAAGCATATGATAGGTCTATGGAGACCTTGTCTGCACTAGAAAGTTGTGCCCCTTTGCTGGCCTAGTTAAGTTAGAATAGTGCAATTCTACTGCAATAAAGGTGCCTTCTGCTGCTATAGCTGTTCCCTTATGGAAAGGGGAATAAACAATACGGCTGCGTCTAGACTGGCAGGTTTTTCCGCAAAAAAAACTTGCCAGCTGTCTACACTGGCCGCTTGAATTTCCGCAAGAACACTAATATCCAGCCTGGACCTCTTCCACTGTAATTTGAGACCATTGATCCTTGTTTTGCCTTTCTCCATCCTCTTTGGAACCTTCCTTCAGGAAGCTGAAGGCTGCTATCACATCCCCCCTCACTCTTCTCTTCTGCAGACTAAACAAACCCAAATCCCTCAGTCTCTCCTCGGAGGTCATGAGCTCCAGTCCTCTCATCATTTTGGTTGCTCTCCGCTGGACCCTCTCCAATGCATCCACATCCTTTCTATAGTGGGGGGAGGGGGGGACAGAACTGGACACAATACTCAAGTTGTGGCCTCACCAGAGCTGAATAAAGGGGAATAATCACTTCTCTGGATCTGCTGGCAATGCTCCTCCTAATGCACCCCAATATGCCATTAGCCTTCTTGGCTACAAGGGCACACTGTTGACTCATATCCAGCTTCTCATCCACTGTTATCCCTAGGTCCTTTTCTGCAGAACTGCTACTTAGCCATTCAGTCCCCAGCCTGTAACAATGTTTGGGATTCTTCCATCCCAAGTGCAGGACTCTACACTTGTCCTTGTTGAACCTCATCAGATTTCTTTTGGCCCAATACTGTAATCTGTCCAGGTCCCTCTGGAACCTATCCTTGCCCTCCAGTGTATCGACCTCTCCCCCTAACTTAGTGTCATCTGAGAACTTGCTGAGGGTGCAATCCATCCCCTCATTAATAAAGATATTGAACAAAACTGGTCCTAGAACAGATCCTTGGGGCACTCCGCTAGAAACCGACCGCCATCCTGACATTGAGCCGTTGATCACTACCCATTGGCCCGACAGTTTAGCCAGATTTCTGTCCATCTTACAGTCCATTTATCCAATCCATACTCCCTTAACTTGCTGGCAAGAATATTGTGGAGACCATATCAAAAGCTTTGCTGAAGTCAAGGTATATCACATCCTCTGACTTTCCCATATCCACAGAGCCAGTTACCTCATCATAGAAGCTAATCAGATTGGTCAGGCACGACTTGCCCTTTGTGAATCCATGTTGACTATTCCCGATCACTTTCCCCTCTTCCAAGTGCTTCAAATGGATTCCTTGAGGATCCCCTCCATGATTTTTCCAGGGACTGAGGTGAGAGTGACTGGCCTGTGGTTCCCTGGATTGACCTTCTTCCCTTTTTTAAAGATGGGCTCTACATTTGCCTTTTTTCAGTCATCCAGGATCTCTCCCAATCTCCACGAGTTTTCAAAGATAATGGCCAAAGGCTCCACAATGACATTTGCCAACTCCCTCAGCACCCTCGGATGCATTAAATCCAGACCCAGGGATTTGTGTATGTTTAGCTTTTCTAAATAGTTCCTAACTTGTTCCTTCCCCACTAAGGGCTCTCCACCACCTTCCCATACTGCGTTGCCTAGTGCATTTGTCTGGGAGCTGACCTTGTCCGTGAAGAGAGAGGCAAAGAAAGCATCGAGTACTTCAGCTTTTCCCACATCATCTGTCACTAGGTTACCTCCCTCATCCAGTAAGGGCCCCACAACCTCTCTGATCATGCTTTTATTGCTGACATGCCTGTAGAAACCTTTCTTGTTACCCTTCACATCCCTTGCTAGCTGCGATTCCAATTGCACTTTCGCCTTCCTGATAACTCCCCTGCATACTTGAGGAATATATTTATACTCCTCCCTAGTCATCTGTCCAAGTTTCCACTTCTTATAAGCTTCCTTTTTGTGTTTAAGCTCATCAAGGATGTCCTCGGTAAGCCAATCCAGTCGCCTGCCATATTTGCTTTTCTTGCTGCACATCGGGATGGTTTCTTCCTATGCCTTTAATAAGGCTTCTTTAAAATACTGCCAGCTCTCCTGGACAACTTTCCCCTTCATGTTAGCATCCCAGGGAATCCTGCCCATCAGTTCTCTGAGGGAGTCAAAGTCTGCTTTTCTGAAGTCCCTGATTGGCCTGGGCATGGGAGAGTGTGCCTAGCCTCTTCCAGGGCATGGGTGCAGGGGGGGAAGGGCTTCCCCTCCCCCAGACCAATTGTGGTCTGGGGGTGGGGTAGCCCCACCCCTTCCTATTTAGGCCCCTCCCCTCCCGGGGTGGCCGTGGGCTGATTCAAAAATTTTTGAAGGGGCCCCCAGGCAAAAATTATTGCCCACCCTTGCCTTAGGGCATGTCTACACTGGAGCTGGGAGCATGCCCTTCCCCCAGGCTAGGTGGAGAGACTCACGTTAGCTCTGCTCGAGTTATCCTGCTACAAATAGCAGTGGGGATGATGTGGCACAGGTGGCTGCCCAGAGGTCACATGGCTTGGCTCAAGTGACTAGCCTGTTGAAATGAATGGGATTTCTGACCTCAGCCAGAGGAGAAAGACTTGGTCCCAAGAAGGGTAGCAAGGTACGTCCACTTTGAGTAGGTGTACACATCAATGCAAGGTGCAGATGTAACCCACTTGCCTTCTGGGTGTGGGGCACTGTCCCAGCTAGTGGGACCGAGACCATCTACAGAGAGAATATTGAGCCTTAGCTGAGAGCCAGCTGGCTTTTAGCTCCTGCTGTAGAGTTGCATGGTCTCAGCTCCAGAGGTCCCAAGTTTGATTCTGCCTGCTTGTGTTACACTGAGAAGGAGAGAACTATGGGTATGTCTACACTACAAAGTTAATTCGAACTAACAGACGTTAGAATAGTGATAGAGATGTAGCCGTGTTAGTCTGGTGTAGCTGAAACAAAATACAGGACTATGTAGCACTTTAAAGACTAACAAGATGGTTTATTAGATGATGAGCTTTCGTGGGCCAGACCCACTTCCTCAGATCAAATAATGGAAGAAAATAGTCACAACCATATATACCAAAGGATACAATTTAAAAAAAATGAACACACATGAAAAGGACAAATCACATTACAGAACAGAAGGGGGATGTGGGGGGCGGGGGGGGAAGGAAGGTGAATGCCAGTGAGTTAATGATATTAGAGGTGGGGAAGGGGAAATGTCTGTGAATTAATAGTATTAGAGGTGATAATTGGGGAAGCTATCTTTGTAATGGGTAAGATAGCTGGGGTCTTTGTTAAGTCCAGTGCGGAGAGTGTCGAATTTTAGCATGAATGCCAGTTCAGAGGATTCCCTTTCAAGTGCAGATTTGAATGTCTTCTGAAGTAGGATGCAGGTTAGCAGGTCATTGAGACTGTGTCCTTTCTGGTTGAAATGACAAGCAACTGTTTTTTCTTTGTGATCCTGTCTAATGTCTGTTTTGTGGGCATTGATTCTTTGGCGAAGTGCCTGAGACGTTTGTCCAATGTACATAGCAGACGGACACTTTCGGCACATGATAGCATAGATTATATTTCTGGAGGCGCAGGAATATGTATTCTTGATCTTGTAACTCACTTGGTTAGGCCCAATAATGGTGTCAGCAGAGTGAATATGTGGACAAAGCTGGCAGCGGGGTTTGTTGCAAGGGAAAGTACCAGGGTTGGTATTAGTGTGGTATGTCGAATTAACTTTGATAGGCGCTACACATGCAAACCACTAGTTCGAACTTAATTAGAACTAGCGGAGCGCTTAATTCGAACTAGGTAAACCTCATTCTACGAGGACTAACGCCTAGTTCGAATTAAGCAGTTTGAATTAAGGGCTGTGTGGCCACTTAATTCAAACTAGTGGGAGGCTAGCCCTTCCCAGCTTTCCCTGGTGGCCACTCTGGGCACCACCAGGGAAACTCGTCTGCCCCCCTTCCGGCCCCGGAGCCCTTAAAGGGGCACGGGCTGGCTACGGTGCCCGTGCCAGGTGCAAGCCTGCCAGCACCCAGCCAGCAGACCCTGCACCTGGCACAGCATGAGCCAGCCACCCGCTGCCACCCAGCCCTCCCCCTCTTCCTGGGACCAGGCTGGCGGCTCCCAGGAGCCTGCCCAGATCTGCAAGAGGTGGGCGCCTGCCTGGTCTAGTGCAGACATCGTGGACCTCATCCACGACCTCCGCACTAGGCACAGGAAAGTGGCCGTCTAGGGCAGGATAGCTGCCAGCATGGCCACCCAGGAGCAGGTTTGCATGAAAATCAAGGTGGTCCAGTGAGACCCCCGACCCTGAGCCCTGAGCTTAGAATGGCCGTACTGGGTCAGACCAAAGGTCCATCTAGCCCAGTAGCCTGTCTGCCGACATCGGCCAACCCTAGGGACCCTGGAGGGGATGGACTGAAGACAATGACCAAGCCATTTGTCTCGTGCCATCCATCTCCAGCCTTCCACAAACAGAGGCCAGGGACACCATTTCTACCCCCTGGCTAATAGCACTCCATGGACCCAACCTCCATGACTTTATCTCACTTCCCTTTAAACTCTGTTATAGTTCTAGCCTTCACAGCCTCCTGCAGCAAGGAGTTCCACAGGCTGACTATTTGCTTTGTGAAGAAGAACTTTCTGTTATTAGTTTGAAGCCTGCTACCCATTCATTTCATTTGGTGTCCTCTAGTCCTTCTATTATGGGAACTAATGAAGAACTTTTCTTTATGCACCCTCTCCACACCACTCGTGCTTTTATAGACCTCTATCATATCCCCCCTCAGTCTCCTCTTTTCTAAGCTGAAAAGTCCCAGTCTCTTTAGCCTCTCTTCATATGGGACCTGTTCCAAACCCCTGATCATTTTAGTTGCCCTCCCCTCTCCCACCCTCTCTCTTCCCCTCTCCCACCACCTTTTCCCATTCTCCCCGAGTTTTGTTCAATAAAGAGAGTGTCTATTTTTGAACACGTGTCCTTTATTTTGTACATCAGGAAGGGGGGCTAGGGAGGGGTAAGTGGAAGGAGGTGAGGGAGGAATGGGGTACGAGCCCCCAATGGGGAGGACTGGGGTGGCTCTGCGGGCTCCTCAGGGTGGAAGCTCTCCTGCACCCCCCTGATTGACCCCCCCTGGATGGCAGCCTGCGGCAAGTGCAGCCGGGCTGATGGCCGAGTGCTGTGATGTGCCGAGTGTGGGCACTCAGGGCACTCCAAGCCAGGACTGCTTTGCAAGCGGGGAACCCCTGAGAACTGTCTGTCTGGGGTGGGGGTCGAGTCCCTTTAAGCACAGCCCTCGGCTAGCCTGAGGCAGCAGCTCCACGCTCTACGTCCTAATCTGCTGCCCTGCCGGCATTGCTTCCGGCCATCCTTAACCTCGGTTCAGGGTCCACTCAGTGTGAACATGCTAGTTCGAATTAGCAAAACACTAATTCGAACTAGTTTTTAAGTCTGGATGTGCTAATTCGAATTAGCTTAGTTCGAATTAACTAATTCAAACTAAGTTAGTTCGAATTAGCGCTGTAGTGTAGACATACCCCTAGGGACCAGGTTACAATCTCATAAATGCAGATGAACTCCATTAACTTAATGGCCACCTTTTATTATTTGTATAGTAGTGCTCTTGGATGCTGTAAAATAATGAAAAAGCAGCTGCTGTGGGGGTGGGGGGAACCCAGAAACATGGTGTGACGGCGCGTTGGGGTTTTCCCGTCTCCTGCACCCCTGTAATGGCACGGACAGACTCCACCAGCCAGTAGAATAGAGGGAGTTTATTGCTTCTCCAGGGTACAGCACAGCACAGATGTCATCTGGTTACAGGAACTGGGGCTAAGAGGCCTCAGTGCCCCCCCTTGAGATGGGGGGTGGCTGAGCCCTACAATCCCAGCCCCCTCCCTAGCTCCTTCTCCCCTGCTTCCCAGACCGAAACTAAAGACCGTCCCTTCCAGCCCTGCCCCCCAGCCAGGGGCAGCATTCCACCTTCCTTTGTTCCTCTCTCTGGGGGGTAACTGGTAGAACAGGTTACCTTCCTGTCCCATCAGCTACTCGGCTGGGCCGTGGTACAGGCAGCAGCCAATGGGGGTCACCCACAGACCAAGCCTAGCAACCAGCAAGGTACCCACACTACGTCACACATGGTCTCATTTATTTATGCAAAACTAGGAACCCCTTGGACTTGGGAGAAGTAACCAAAAAGCAATAAGTTTTGTATATTTCCCCCAGTAGTGCTTGGCCATCAGCAGCAATGACTCTCTCCTACTTTACCGTCCTTTCAGTGCGACTCTTATTTATTCCTTGTGTTTGATAAGCTTCTAGAACCCCCCACCCACCCCCAAATATTCTGGTTGGCTCAAATGCTCAAGGTCTGGCTCCTTCCACACTGTCGTGGGACTCAGTGGCAGCGTTTCCCAAAGTCTGAGTAAAAACACCGCGAGTCAGACCCTGTTTTCACCTGCCATTTTATTTTTCTTTGGCTCCTGCTACTTTGATTGCTGATGCTTTGCTCCCTCTCTCCTCAGGATGTGGGCCTGCTGGAGATCCCGGCAGAGCTGGCGGCCCTCCTGCACTCTGCCAAAGGTAAGAAAAATCCCCTGTCCCAATCTCTGCGTCCTAACTCGGGGGGTGTGTGTGTGTGAGAATGGGACCAACCCCTGCAACTTGGTTGACACACATCTCTGTGAGCTGCAGTGCTCCTGTGGGCATCCAGCACCGTCTGCTCGTTAACAGTTGCCTTGCCCTGATGGCTAATTAATTTGTATGATGGTAGCAGCTAGGAGTCCCAGCTGAAATAGGGGCCTCAGCGCGCTAGATGCTGTACAAACATACAGCAAGAGACGGCCCCTGCCCCAGTCTGACTGTGCGAGCCATAGAAAGGGACAGAGGCACAGAGAGCCGCTAAGATTTCCTGCAGTTCCACAGCTGTTCTATTACCCGCTATATAACATCCCCGGTCGTGACTTCGTCCCAGTGCAGAATGAGGAAGTTTTGAAACCTTGGAAGCTTTCCTGGGACAAGAAAACTTTTGGCTTCCCCTGAAGTGCCAGGAAGGTTTAACCAGAGGGGGTGGCAGTGGGGGAGGCGCTGCTTGGAAAGCGGAAGGAGGGGGGGGAGAGCAGGAGAAGGCGAGCAGAAGCCGTGTTGCTTTGGGAAGTCTCTGTAGCCTGGGAGGCGTTTGTTGTCCTATCGCCCCGATAACTCCCTTATCTGCTGCCTCGCTTTCGGTGACCTCTGGTTTATTTATCAACTGGGACACTGCCAGCTGAGTCTCTGCAGGGCTCCATTATTTGTACACTGTGAAGGAATGGCAATGCCTCCAAGCTGGCCAGGGGCGTTCCCTGTGGGTGTCCAAGGTTTGCTCCACACCTGAGCTACTCCTGGATGTGTTGTTTCCCTGACCCACCTCTGCTCCGCAAAGTCCCCCTTTCTAGAAGAGCCTTTGAGTCCATTCCCTGAAGAAGCTGCCCTGTCTCTCCAACCCCAGCTAGAGCAAAGGCAGCGTGAGGGGCTGAGTGCAGCTGGCCAGGCATTTACCCGTTGCCCTCCCCTCTCTGGTGCCAGCATTACAGACCCCCAGCTCTGTTGCTGCCCCCCGGGGCACAGGCATTAGCAATGAGCTGGGGAGCAGGCAGGCAGGAGGGTCACACCAGTCATGCTCTCCAAAGGGGAAAATGGCAGCAAACTGCATTTGGCAGGTAGGCAGGGAGGTCTAGTGGGGGGAGCAGCTGGGTGTGGCAGGGGTCTGTGGGGATGGGGAAATGGGGTGGGTGTCTCAGGTGGGGGTGGTGGGGGAAGGAGGTTTTGTAGGTGTCTCTGGTGGGTGATGGTAGCGATGGGGGTTGGGTGCCTCCGGTGTCTCAGAGATAGGGGTTGGTGTGGGTAGCTTGGGAGATGCTGTGGGTGTCTCTGGTGGGCAGGCAGTGTTGTTAACTGGGTGTGTGGCACTGTGTCTAGGTGGGCCTGAGGCTGTGTATTCATCCCCCCCCCCCCCTCTCGCTTACAGGCAAGCACCATGTCCAGGCCAATCAGATCACTGAGGTTTCACCTCCAGAGGTCAAGGCCAAGTGCGATCTCTCCCTCCCACCCAACATCAACCACTCGCTCTTCTCTGCCTTCATCAGGTCTCACTTCCAGGTAGGATGCTGCTGATGCCATGAGCCACAGGGATCAGTGTTCCCTCTAACTTTTTCTATCCATGTGCAGAATAAATGTTGTTATGTGCACTGAGGCACAAGCAGATGTGCACCACCATTAGGAACACATGGTTCCAGCTGTGGGCGGTTGTGGGCAGCATTGGAATCTCTCCTGGGTGGCTGCCCAAGTCCTCAGTTTGCAGAGAACCCTGACAGGGACCCTTCCATTCTCTCTTGCCCCTTCTCCTCCCTGCTTGCTGCCCCTCTACCCCTCCCTTCGTTGTTGTCTCCTCCTCTCCCCATCTCTGCCATTCTGCCCCAGATTCCACGGGGTTCTGCCTCTCCCCTACTCTCACGTATTCAGAAGTGCTGGAACTAGAGGGGCAGGGGGTGCTGTCGCATGCCCTGGCTGGAAGCAGTTTCCATCAGATGCAGGGTTTGCAGTCTGGTTCAGTGTCTCTCAGTGCCCCGCTTTACAAATTGTTCCAGCCCCCTGAACGTGCTTTCTCTGTCAGGATGCTTTCCTGGGCTCCTTAACCCCCTTGTCTCTCTGCTCCAGTATGTGCCTGAACATCGGGGATTGCAGAAACACCCCCCCCCCCACCCGGAGCTGCGTACTGGGTCTATGCTTTGCGTCCCCACAGGCTGTGTCTATGGCACTGAGCTGTCATTAGGGACTTTGCCTTGGAATGTTACAAAGGACTGATCCCCACAAGAAGCCATCTGCTGCCGCCTCAGCCCATTCCTGGCACAGCTGGGAGGAATGCAGAGTCCTGCTGTGGATTCTGGCTTTCTCCTAGGGCTTGTAGCAGGCCCATGAACTCAGCCCGTTTTTACCACCTAGGAGCCCAACTTCCCTGCCCTGGGGCAGCCCCTGCAGCAGCCCTTAACCCGCCTGGAGGGCGAGGACAAGAAGAGCGCTTTGGAGATCAACAAGCTGGTGAGCGGAGTGTATGTGTGTGCATGAGTGTGCGCACGTGCAGCAGTTCATCACAGAGCCAGCCTGTGATATCGGACAATCCCAAAGCCCCCCGCTGGCCTTGGTAGTGGGGCAATAGTGAACTAGGAAGGCACATTATGCAGGCACTCGGCTCCTCTAGGAGCTCTGTCTCCAGAAGGGGAGGGGCCTTACTGAGGTTCACAGGACCCCAAGTGCAGTAATGCCCCCAGAAGGAAAGTCATGTGGTCTAGAGGTTCCGGGAAAAGAACGGTGGATTCGCACGCCACCACGTTACTGACTTGCTGTCTCCCCATGCACCAGTCCCCTGACCTCCTGACAAGCTTGGAGACAGGAGGGAGGGCAGGACCTGCTGCAGCATCTGAGCTGAGGTATCCAGGGGAAGCAAATTGGCTAAGGATATGTCCCAAGGGCAGTGCTAACCCTGGCCATGGGCTCCCGGGTGGTAGCAGCCGCGCTGCAAAGCCACAGGCGAGTTGCTGCATTCTCACTGGTGCCGTGCTCGCCCCTGTATATCACTAGGGCTTCTGGGGCACAACCCATGGCTCTGAGCCCTGCACCAAACTCTTTGGTTCTTTCCCAGGGAGTGGTGGGAGAACACATCTGTCCTGTGTGCCTGGGCAGGGGGGCTGGAAAGGCAGTGGATGCTTTCAACACTCCAGCAGTTTCACCTGCATCCACCCAGCAAACGTGGTGGGTTACCAGCTTGAGTGAAAGCGCTGTCGCCTACAGCCCCCGCTGGGCCAGCTGGCCTGAGCTGGGTGAGGATATTGTGTGTGAACCGGAGAGAGGCTGGGACAACACCCAGTGCAGACAAGGGATTCTGTTAACTTGAAATGTTCTAGGGGACGTGTTAAGCGCAGTTGTCCGCTGGGGCATGGTGTTGCGCTGGATGGAGCAAGTGTGCTGCGGGGGTCCGAGGGGCTTGGACACCTGGATGGAAGCTCCCTTCAACTGCTGGTTTGGGAGGCTGAAACTGAAGGGTTGTGGCTGGTTCCGGGGTGGGGGGCGAGGGAGCAGATCACAGAGGGGGTTGGGCAGCTGGGCTGTGGTCAGGAAGCAGGGCCGGACCACAACATTTTGGCACCTGAGGTGGGGAGCTCAAATGACGCCCCCATGTCCTCTCGCTTGGGCCAAAACTTTGAAAGGTCTCAATTCTCTGGGCCCTAGTGGCACCCCCCCCAGTCTGGCACCTGAGGTGGCCTCCTTAGTCTGCCTCATGGTAAGACCAGCCCTGTCAGGAAGGGAAGATTAGCACAAGAAATAGAAGGGTAGCCCTGTAGCTAAAACGTAGCCGTATGCGGCGTAATCGGCCAGCCTCCCTTTCTGACAGATCGGAACAGCCTAGGGCCACTGGAAGCTGCAGCAGACGAGCTGTTTATGCCTGTTACTGATGTCCAGGCGGGACCAGACCAGCAGGGTCACCCATTCCCCTTAGGACTGCTCTCTTCTTCCATATAGGAGTGTCAGAGTGTAAGCCCCCGTGTGCTTCTTATAAGCATGACAGGAAGGTTACTGAACACTGCTGTGGGGTTTGTTGTGGTTACCTTGGCTAATGGTTTTGCAAAGCCGGCAATCGGGCACTTGGTCGGGGGGGAGGATTGAAGAGGACTCCCGAAATAGTTAGGAACAGCAGCCACCAAAAGGTGAGTGTCCCAAGAGAATGCTGCAAGGGCTGTACTAGTGACCTAGAGACACCAGTGTGGGACGAGGTGGGGGCCTAGAAGAGGGCCGTCGGTGCTGCCTGGGTTAACTCTGCAGCGAAGAGAAGGGGTTAAGTCAATATCTATAGTTATTTAAAGGCACTAAATGCCAGGGGGTGTGGCGCTGTTGCTGTCCTAAGTGTACAAGGTGAGGCATGAGGCAAGAGACTCACTCCCCCGCCCCAGATGATCTAACAATGATACTCTGCAGACCTCTAATATTTTTCCTCCTAGCATCACCCAGCTCTGTGCAAATAACAGGCAGGCCCTGGAAGGGACTGTTGGTGTTATCCAGGCCTGCCAATGGGGAGGGGACAACAGCCATGGGGTCTGTCAATGCAAAGGCGCTCGTGGCTTCCGGCTGCCGCTGCTGCTACTGCAGCAGTCAGAACCCTGGGCCTCCTTTAAATTGCTGCCGGAGCACCTCTCAGTGAGGCTGTGAGGGCTTGGGTGTGGGTTCAGCTCCGCAGTCAGGACAGCACCAAGGGCTGGCTGCTCTGGCCTCTGCCCCGGCCCTTCCACCCGAGACCCGAGTGGCCCATTCACTTGCCCTGGGGCCTGTGGAAGCTGTCATCCCGCAATAGCCACAAACAGACTCACCAAACACGAGAGAATTGTAGCCCTGTCCCACTGAAATCCGTGGGAGTTTGGCCAGTGGCTTTCATGTGAGCAGAAAAGGGCCTGAAATGACTTGCCCAAAGTTAGCATCTCAGAGCCAGGAAGAGAAGAACGTGAGAACCCAGACACCTCGTCCCCCACTCTAACCATTAGGCATCGCTGTGACACAGGGTCCCCACACAGCCCTGCTGCGCCATTCTGCTATGAGTGCCAATTACTGAGTCCATGGGGAAAATACCCTACATCCTCTGCAAAACAGAACCTGGCAGTGTCTTTTGGGCCTATAAGGGGTGGGGCACTCTGGGTGAGTCTACACAGCAGTGAGAGACCCACAGCAGCTAGACACATACAAGGTGGGAGGGTCCCAGAGTTTGAGCTCCAGCAATGTCTACACCCCATGTGTCAGCTGGCATGGGCCCGGCCCAGCTTTTTCTTTGCTGTTCAGACATGTACTTTCGTGTGTGGCATAGAGTGGATGGAAGTGCTCTCTGGCAAACCTGACCTTACTTTTGTAAATATCTAGACTAAAGCTTATGTCTGAAAGTGTTTGATGGAGTTGATTGTGCAGTTCTGATGTAATGCGAGAACAACAGACGAGAGGGAAGGGGTGGAACGAGGAAGGCCGGAGTTACAATACAGTCATGCAGTGACTCTCCATGTAGGCACGTGTACACTCGTGTGACTCAAAGGTCTGCCAGTGGCAAAACTCCCATGGGAATTCAGCAGGATAGGGCCAAGACTCTTATGTTCGGTGAGGCTGTTTATGGAGCTTTAGGGATAACACCAGCACACATCACATCTTCTCCAAAATGACAGCACTTACTCATTCTGTACAGTATGGATGTTCTGGGAATACACATATTAATCTGCTAATGATTTAAGAAATTAATTAATTAAAAATGAATTTAATTAATTACGAAATATCATAAGTTCTCACTAACATGTGTCCAAAGTTCTCACTAACATGACAACAGACTCTTCAAATTTCCAGGATAGTGAAAATAAAGAGGAAGAAGATAAATCCTTAAAATATGTAGCCTTTGTACAGGATTTCAGTGAGTTTTAACTATATGGGAAGTTTAAGGAGTTTCTTCTGTTCCTGAGAACTCTGGGGACAAAAGAGAGCCAGGCATTTTTTTAATAGGCCGACTTTAGAATAATTTTAATTCCTAAACTTATTCACAGATTGACTTTGTAAATTCTCAGAGCCTTCATTGTGCCCTCAGAGAGGAAGTGCTGTAATTCTGGGAAGTGTGTGAAGCATTTTCCATACAGAATGGAGGCTGAAGTTCTGCTTTAAGTGCACTATCAGCCCAGCCTAAAGTTTCCACTGATGCCTTCAGAATACCTAGCCCTTTTTAGTCTATAGATCTCAGATCTCTTCACCTAGACTGGGTGAGCACCACGTCCTTTATTGTACAGACAGGTAAACTGAGGCCCAGAGAGGGCAGGTGACTTACCCAAGGTCACATAGTATGTCAGTCACATTCAGGAATAGAGTTCAGGAGTTCAGGCTCCCAGTTTAATGTCCTATCCCCATGACATGCTGTGACGGTGCGTTGGGGGTCCCCCGTCTCTTGCACCCCGAAATGGCACAAACAGACTGCACCAGCCGGTGGAATAGAGGAAGTTTATTGCCTCTCCAGGATACAGCACAGCACAGATGGAATCTGGTCACAGAGCTGGGCTAGGATGCCTCAGGCCCCCTTGAGATGGGGGGGAGACTGGGCCCCTAAACTCCAGCCCCTTTCCCTAGGCTGTTTCCTCCATGCTCCCAGACAGAAACTAACTTACACCCTTCCAGCCCTGCCCCCCAGCCAGGGCAGCATTCCCCCTTCCTTTGTTCCTCTCCATGGGGGGTATCTGGTTCAACAGGTTTGGCATCACCTTTGCATAGTGAGGTTTTCCCTGCTGGGTCTTGCTCCAGACAGCAGAGGTCACCACAGCCCAGCAAGTACCCCCACTACGTCACACATGCTGCCTCCCAAATTCTCCTAAACCTCGGGCGTGCCTGAAATCTGAGCTCCAGTACAGATCTGCCTTTTGCAGAGGGATCCCGGACCTCTTGAACCTCCCAGTTCAGATGCAGTACCTGGAACTAGGGTCTGAAGTTTGCAGTCCAAGCCCCTCACTGATTTTCCATTGGGCCTCTTTCAGATCCTGCGGTTCATCGGGGATAGGAACCTCGAGAGCTGGCAGGAAGTGCTCCTAGGTAACTACGTCGCCAGCCGAGGACTGGGCAACCCGGCTTTGCGCGATGAGATTCTGAGTCAGGTGCTCAGCCAGGTGTGGAAGAACCCAGATGCGGAGCAGAGCCAGCGAGGCTACGCCCTGCTGGCTGCCTTTCTGAGCGCGTTCGCCCCTTCGCCAGAGCTGGAGAAGCCCCTGCTGAAGTAAGGAAGGGGAGGGGGGGCAGGGGAGAGGGCTCTTTTTATCGCTGTTTCCGGAGAGGAGCAGCGCGTAATTACAGGTGGCTGCTTGGTTTGCAGGTTCGTGTCAGACCACGGGCTGGAGGGCTACAATGCCGTCTGCCAGCGCAAGATCCTCACAGCAATGCAGCAAACCGAGACGAGCCCGGAGGTCTCCCGTGCCCACCCTCCCACCCTCTTGGAGTGGACCGCCAACCAGAGGAGAGGGAAGATGGTTCTGGACGTCTTCACCTATAATGGTAACTGGCTCCCGCCTGCCCCAACTGTGAGCCCCTTCAAGGCTTCTGCTGGAGCTGGAAAGGGGGCTCAGAAAGTCCTTCCCCTGGCTGGCTCTGGGCACAAGACCTGGGCTGCTGGCTGGCATGGCCAGGGAGGTCTGACCCGTTGTCCATCCCCTCCTGAAGTTAGAGGCAGTTTGGATTCAGGGTAAAGACAGAGACAGATTCCTGAGTTTCAGTTTCTTTGGGTGTGGGTGGGGCCCATCTAACTGCAGCCCTGGCTTGCTGCTCCGGCTCCAGCTAGAACAAAACCCCATTGCTCTGTGTCCTGCTGCTTGTGGATTCTCTGAACTGCTTCTCCAGGCGTTTGCCCTCCCCCCACAGACCCAGTGTGTGCTCGGCACCTCTGCAAACTGGGCCCCGGGGGTCGCAGCTGGGCTCCTACAGAGAGCGGCCATGAGCACCGGCCCACTGCACTTCCACCTGTGGGGTTCCGAACGCCCTGGCATTGGCAGGCGCTGTAACACAGAGCCCCCATGTGCTAGTCTAGAGGGTCGCAGGGAGAGTGCTTGACCGGCTCTCAGTGCCTCTGGGTGTCCTTGGAAGGCCGGGTGTGATCCTCCCGCAGAGCTTGCCACACATCGCATGGTGCCTGGGTCCTGTGGACGGCTCTGCTGACTCTCTCTTTCCTGGCCTAGAGGAGAGGTTCTCTGCTGAAGTGGAGTCCTGGACGACAGCAGAACAATACGCAGGCTGGATCCTGGGTTCAAGGTACAGCTCGAGGGGGGAGTGCTATTGTTCTTTGGGTTCACACTGGGCCGGGCTCCAGGCCAGGAGTCAGATGCTTATCACTGGGAGGGTTGCATTTTCCACTATCACCCCTCTCTCCAGACGTACCCAGTTTATACCTCTAATAACACAGGAATTGCTAAACTGGCCCATTTAGTCCAGGATCCCACTTCTGAATGTGGCCAGCACCAGCTGCTTCTGAAGAAACTGAAAGAAACCCCACAATTATAGAGTATGAGGGAACGATTCTTCCTGACCCCCAGGCCTTAGTGGTTGGCTCCTGCCCTGAAGCATGAAGGTTTGCAGCCCTTATTTCAGGCTAGAACTCTGTGGATAACTTGGGCTCTTGAGACTCTGTGGACTGAACCGTTCTGACTCCAAATAGATTGGTACTTTGAGAAGTGTTTGGAACTGGCGGGAAGGGCAGAGAGTGAAAGGTGGCAGGGGAAGGAGGGTGTCAAAGACTCCAGGATGCGGCATGAAGCCTCCTATGAGTTTCTCCTTTGCATTATCTTTTGACACTGATGTGCAGATGCAGCCTCCTGTGTGTGAGGAGGTGCAGATGATGGAGCAGAAAAGGGTGGTGGTGATAACGACCCATAGCTCTCTCATAGCACTTTTCATCCGTAGCGCTTTACAAAGGTCAGGGCCACATTTCAGAGATGGAGAAACTGAGGCACCAGGCTGGGAAGTGACTTACTTAAGGTCAGCCTGCTAGAAGAGCCAGGAATAGAAGCCAGGTCTTCTGAGTCCCCGTCTCATCTTTTATTCACTGCAACACGCTGCCTCTGGGCAGGCCAGCAAGATGGGACTGGTGAAACTCTGTCTGGTAGAGCCCAGAGAAGTGCTGTCAAGTCAGGAGCAGAAGCTGCGTGTCTCCCCGTGTCTGTCCTAGCTCAGTGTGCAGGGGGAGAGGAAGGACCATTGATCCCATGGATCATCTTGGGGCGTGGGAATCGGCAGCTCTGGATGCAGTCCCTGGCTCTGCCAGATTCACTGTCTGATCTTGGGCAAATCTTTTAATCACTGTTGTCTTGCTCTCCCCCTCTGAGCAGCAGGGACGGTGCTCTGTCCCTTCCAGTGGGGCTCTGGGAAAGCTTGCATTTGCTGGGGGAAGATTAGAATTTGCTGGGGGCGCTGTAGATTCTGTTGAGGGGAGGAATAACTAGCCTGGACTAGAAAAAGCTGGTGCTGGGGGAAGGAAATTGAACTCTTTCTTCTCAGCATCTCTCCCTCCCTGTCTTTCCCTCCCACCCCGGTGCTCCTCTCGCTAACTCTACCATCCTCTCCCTCTCGCCCCTTCCTCCCCTCTTCTCAGGGGCTTGGATAAGGATCCTCGAGGGTGGGCCATCTCCATGCTGTCAGGTGAGGTGTGGCAGGACCTGCTGGGCTGCGACTTCATGCTGGACCTCATTGGAGAGATGGAGGAGGCTGGCCACTCTTCAGCTGACTATCCCATCACACCCGAGCAGGGCGGTGGCCCCTTCCAGAGCCCTTCTTTGGACGGGTGAGTGTCCCTCGCTGCCTCCCAAGCCGACACCCCACTCGCAGCCCTTTGTGCTTTGCTCAGCTCTCTGACCGTCCCTCTGACAGGACGGAGTGGGACATCCCTCCAGCACCGGGCATTCAGGCGCCCTCTCTCCCTCCGCCATTCCTGCCGCCGTCCCTCGACGCCGAGAGCGTCTACTCAGGTGAGCTCTCCCCGGGAGTGGGGCAGGCACTCGGAAGAGTCAGCCGCCACAGACCCCAGCCAGCGGGTGGCTGAAGTCAGCAGCGTTCAGTGGGGCAGGGAGTGGGGGGCGGGGGGTTTCATATTCTGTGTAATGACACTGGGGAAAGGAGGGGGGGCTGTTCCACGCCTAACTAGTGACTGGACTCTGTTTGCTCCAGGAGCAGTGGGTGGCCTGAGGTCCCCCAAAGGCCTAGAGCACTATGTGGATAACCTCTTCGACCCTGTGCTCCACCAAGGGTCCAGAGTGCCCGTAAGTCTCACGCCGCTTCCTCCCTTGTCTGCTTGCTGCTGCCTTTCCGTCCCTTGTGCCCGTGGCAGGCTGCACGTTCCTCCCCAGGAGCTCAGCTCAGTGTGGAGCGGAGAGGTGATCCCAGCGTGCATCTTTCCCCTTGTCTGTCCTGCTGTACACACTGTCTGTCCCCTACCCCGCCCCCTGTCCTGGGGAGCTGCGTAACGCTGGGTCTCGCTGTAGGGTTTGGAGAATGGAAGGAGCCTGACTGAACGCATGAAAGGAGGAGGAAAGATCGGACCCACCCAGCAAGGAGCCTTTCCTTCTGCAGGTCAGTAGGGGGGCTGAGCATCTCTGGGTCAGCCTGTGGTGAGGCCGTGGCAGGGACGGCTGCTGGGCCGCGGGGGTGTATGAGCCAGGGCAGGACAGCTGGCCTCCAGGACTGATTCCCAGTGCGGTCTGGACTGGGTCTGCGTATGCCTTGGGAGCCTGCGACGCTCAGATTGGCCCTGCACCCCCGGCACCGCCGAGTCCCTGCGCAGAATGTCTCCTCCTGCTCGGAGCCCAACAACCGAACCTGGAGACGGCTCGTCCCTCCCCCATCCCAACCCTCCCCAAGCACCCACCTCCACGGACATCAGCGTCTCAGGCCCACCTTAACCCTTCCCACAGCCGTAGAGGAGCCAGCATACTCCAAATTGGGCAGCCTCAGAGGGGAGGATTTTAATCTCTCTTATTGTTTCCTCACAGCCTTCCCCATCGTCCCTAGCTATTCAGAGGGTTAGTAAGTCGGAACCATACTCAGGTCCTCGCTCTTGCGTGTGTGCGTTCTTCTCTCTCTCTCTCTCTCTCGTTCCCTCTTGTCTGTGTGCTTGGCGTCCGGGGGGGACAGTTAGACCTTCGTGGGGCATGGCTGGGCGGTGGTTAGGAACTTGTGGGCCCTGGGAATACCCGTGGCTGGGGCAACACTTGGGATGCAGAGATATGGGCAGCTTGATGATTGCACATCTGTGAGACGGGGCATTCGTGGCCCTTGCAGATCTTGGGGCCCGGCCATTTTGGGAACATAGCTGTGGCTGTCAGAAATCACGGCCGCATAGCCAGTTGCCAGCCATGGCTATTTCACAAATGGGCGAGGCATGTGGTATTTGAAATGGGTTGGTGTGTACTGCGCTGGGGCTCCGTGGAAGGAGGTGAACCCCCCCCCATTCTTTTCTAGCCGTGACCACAGTCTGGAGGCTTTGTGCACAAGGGCCCTCCTGTTTCACAGCCCGGGACGCAGCAGGGGCTCATGCCAACAAGGGGGGGACTCTTCCCGGGCATCCTGTCCGAGGCTCTGTTCTGTGTCTGCCGTGGGCTCTTTGCCAGTTCAGCCGTGTTGGCTTCAGCTGGGGGTAGGGGGGCTTCCAACGCACTGGACGTGGCAGGTCCAAGGAGCTTTGTCCGTCAGCGGAAGACATTCTCCCTTGTAAACAGAAATGCTGCAGACCAGGGCTTTTGGCCTCAGTAGCTTCCTGGTTGGGCTGGGCCCAGGGGCGCACAGTGAGGCTGGGCAGGCGGCGGAGCCCAGAACATGCTGTTGAGTGGCATCAGTGTGCCAAGTTGCCAGGCGCCCCCTCCCGCTCGGTCTGTCCTGACCCTTTCCTCCTGCCTGGGTGTTGCCGTGGTGCTTTCTGAGTGATGGGAAGTCCCATCCCATGCCACCGTGCTCCATACACATCAGCGGTGCCAGCGGGTCTGCCTGGGGGTCTGCCTGGGGCTGGACAGGGCTTTCCTCCTTGGGCGTCACTGACCATGCCGACTGTCCTTGTGGCATCTTTCCCCCAGGCTACCCTGGACTGATGCAAGTCCCAGCTTACCAGCCCATGCCAATGATGGGTGGAATGATGGCAGCCCCCATGCCGATGATGCCAGCGCTAGGCGGGATGCCACCCATGCCAGGTAACAGAATGCAAAAATGGCCCAGTAAATCCCAGGGGGGCTGGTCTTTGGACTGAGGGGCGGGTGGGCGCTGGGTGAGTTCATTTACCCAGGGCCTTTATCGTTAGGCTCAGATGGCCCCTGCGACCCCTTCTCACCCCCTGACTCTGGGATGCGCTTTACCAGTAACAGACAGGAATTGCAGCAGCCACCCCTGAAATGCAGCCACCTCTGTGCTGGAGCCTGGCGGTCCCACAGCCCCACACAACAGTGTAGAGCAGGAAGTGGGGAACGTGCGGCATCCAATGGACCGGGCAGGAGGCAGAATCTAATCACCCAACCTGGGCTGGGCCAGGGCAATGTCTTGTGTGTTTGGAGGTGCACCCCCGGGGTGGGCTCGGGGCTGCCACATGCACCTCAGGCTCCAGCTGTGATGTCCATGTGCCCCTGCGTGCAGACACCACCGGCAGGCACCCTGCGCGCCTCTGTGTCCCCCGC
This sequence comes from Pelodiscus sinensis, assembly GCF_052426305.1. Taxonomy (NCBI): domain Eukaryota; kingdom Metazoa; phylum Chordata; order Testudines; family Trionychidae; genus Pelodiscus; species Pelodiscus sinensis. Next base: position 19,175,992 of record NC_143071.1, read on the forward strand.
CTAATGCGCAGGGGCCTGTCGGGGGCTTCCCTGCCCCCCCAGGCAGGCAGCTGCCTTTGCCTTGCGATTATCATCTCGTGTCTCTCTCGCAGCCATGATGGCGCCTCAGCCAGTGATCCCAGCTGTGGATCCCAATCAGCTCGCAGCACAACAAGCCTTTATCAACCAGCAGGCCCTGCTCATGGTGCGTGCCAAGGGCGTGGGGGAGGGAGCAAGTCTGTGAGGAGACAATGCACCAGAGTGAATGCGGACTCTTCCCTACCACACTCAAGCTTCTTCCTAACGTGTGTGTGTGTGTGTGTATACACCCTGTGCAGTGGGGATGTGTGTGTGTGTGTGTATACACCCTGTGCAGTGGGGATGTGTGTGTGTGTGTGTATACACCCTGTGCAGTGGGGATGTGTGTGTGTGTGTGTATACACCCTGTGCAGTGGGGATGTGTGTGTGTACACACCATGTGCAGTGGAGGTGTGTGTGTGTGTGTGTGTATACATCCTGTGCAGTGGGGATGTGTGTGTGTGTGTGTATACACCCTGTGCAGTGGGGATGTGTGTGTGTACACACCATGTGCAGTGGAGGCGTGTGTGTTTGTGTATACACACCCTGTGCAGTGTGTGTGTGTGTGTGTGTGTGTATACACACCCTGTGCAGTGTGTGTGTGTGTGTGTGTGTGTGTGTGTGTGTGTGTGTGTATACACACCCTGTGCAGTGGGGAATTCTTCTTATCTGCACTGTGCAGAAGGGGGAACTGAGGCATGCAGCAGGTAAGTGACTTGCCCAAGACCACATTGTGGGTGAGTGGCAGAGCCAGGGTAGACCACAGGACCCCCCAGCTCTAAGCACTAGACCAGAGGCGCCAAATGGGAGGTCACTGGGCATGCAAATCCTGCAGCCTCTCTTTCTGTCTGGCTCAAGGTGCATTAACTCCGTAGCCTAGTGCCCGACAGCACGTTAGCCCTCTGAGGGAACAAGAGCTCCCTGTGGACAGCATGGTGAGGATCCAAGGTTCCTGGAGCGTGCCTGCCTGGGCAGTGGGGGGTGTGGGGCTGCCTCAGCCCATAACGTGGTTACATTAATGGCGCTGGTTAGGAGCTTAGTGGCTCTGCGTCTCCTGGGGAAGAATGGAGGTGGCTGCCCAGGCTTCGGCGTGTGAGTGCGCAGAGATCATGGAGACTTGGATTTCTTCTTTCAGGCTCAGCAGATGACCCTTCAGGCCATGACGATTTCCCAGCAGCAGCAGCAGCAGCAGCAGCAGCAGCAGCAGCAGCAGCAGCCACGGCGGAGGTCTCCTGAGCCCCCAAGGCCAAGACGAGCCTTGACACCACCTCCACCTCCGGCCCCGGCTCCGGCCCCGGCCCCGGCCCCGGCCCCGGCCCCGGCTCCGGCTCCGGCTCCGGCTCCAGCTCCAGCTCCAGCTCCAGCTCCAGCTCCAGCTCCAGCTCCAGCTTCAAAACCAAAGAAAACCTATAACAGCAAGAAGGTTGCACCAGCAGCCGCAGCAGAACCGGTACCAGCCAAGGTGTCTCCAGCAGCGACCGGGTTTCCGTGTGACAGAGCCCCGGCTCCGCCAGTAGCCTAGCGAAGGGGGCGGGGCAGAGAACCTTGCTCAGAGGGTTGTGTGCAGGTGCCGTGCTGAGTCCTGTCTAACGTCACTCCCTGAGGTTTAAAGAGGCAGGGCCAAAGGCAGGCGGGTTTGCCACTGACGTCAAAGAAGCGGCCATGTTTGCCAGTCCGTTCCCAGGCACACCCTGCCGGTTCCCTGACAACAGTGTCAAAAGCCTCAACACTCAGGCCATGTCTGTGCCTCAGGTACTAGGCTGGCGTCGCCGTGGTGACATTGGCAGGCTGTAGCGGAGACGCAGCCCCGGCTGGCAGACGGGGATTTTCCGTCACTGTAGGCACACAACCTCCCAGGCGGTGGTAGCTACGTTGACAGCAGCATCCTTCTGCCCTCCTAGCTGTGTCCGCCCTGGGCAGTAGGTCAGCACGGCTGCCGCACGCCGGCGTGTGGATTTTTCCGATCTCTGGGTGGTGTAGCTGGGTGACCGACGTTGTAAGCACTGACCAGGCCTGAGTCCCTTGCAGTTACCTGCCTTTGGGGTGGGGAAAGGGGTTTCGCCCTCTGTCACGCCTCCCTCCTCTGTTCTGGGCCCACCTTAGGGTCCCTTAGCGAGCGGAGTGTCCCTAGGGGTGCGTGCAGCTCAGCAGGAATTACTGTCTATTTCACAGCACGCTTGGCACAAACACTTTAAAAGGGGTCCCAGGCCTGGATCCATCCAACCACTCCTGGATTTGGGGGAAGCTCTGGATCTGGACTGGAATCTGAATGGCACCACTGGGCCCCATCTCAATGTGTGTGTGAGAGGGAGGCACAAAGGGGCTTCTGGGGTCAGCCAGGGCAGAAGTAAACACCCCATGTCCCCCTGCCGTCCTAACTGGGCTTGTTGGGGGCTGTTTTAGATGCACGCTGACCCAGAAGAGCAGCTGACGGACACTGACGAGGACTCAGTGTCCCCAGACACCTTCCAGCGGAAGATGGAGTACTTCCAGCGAATGGGTGAGCCACTGTCTGGCTGGGAATTTCACCCGCGCTGGGACCCAGCTCCTCTTGCGCGAGCCAGCCTGTTCCTGCGGCCGTTCCCAGGGCAGCAGCGTGAAGCCCGGCCCGGGAGCTGGATGCGCAGAGCTCGCTCCCAGCCCTCTGTGAGCCGGGGCAGAGCCTGGGGCAGAGGCTGGGCTGGTTCTGGTTCTGCACGGGTGGCTCGTAGGTTTCCTGGGGGCTCCTGTTGGGTTTGGGAGCATGTGTGTCTCCTGTTGGGGATGTGACCCCCACGCAGCAGCAGGGTAGCAAGCACAGGGCCTGGCACTCCGGGCCCAGACAGATCTTGCCTGCTCTGTGCTCACCCCCCGGGTCCTCCTCTCTTCAGGAGAGCAAAACATCCGGGTGAAGAAAGCCAGGTCCCCTTCCAAGAGCTCTGCAAGGACCCCTCCAGGAAATGCACAGCCGGCGGAAGAGAGGTCCAGCCCAGAACCAGAGAGAGGTGAGGCAGTGGGCCGAGGGGGGGCGGGGTGAGACTCCGGCAGCTCTTCTAATGCATGGCCAGACCCTAGGGGCTGAGCACCTGCACAGAGCCTGTTTCCTTATACTCCAAACTCTCACCATAGTCTGAGGACCCTACTTGGACCCTACCCATGCCCTCCCCCTGGCCCACAGACCCCTCCTTGCAGCCCACAGAGCAGCAGAGAGGCCCTTGAACTATGTGTTGGCAGCTCCACCCCACCCAATTGTGCCGGGGAGTCCTCGCGCTCCATGGCTGGGGACCCCAGAAATCCTGCTGTCCCCCTATTCTGGCTCAGTGGAAACATGCTGATCCCACTGCAGCTGGGGCCTCCTGCAGTTGTCAGTGACAGGGCAAGATAGGGGCAGCTGTGTTCCCTGTAAGCTGGGCGCTTGTGCGGCCGCTTAGGAGAGATTCAGATGCCACCCAGCTGATCAGCAGAGAGCCCATGGCGAGGTTTTTTGGTGCACAATCCCATGTGCCTCTGCACATAAACATTTATTCTGCACATGGGTAGAACAGATCTGCACATGGAGGGAAAACATTGGAGGGAACATTGGTGGCAGCGATCTTTCTGATCTGGAAGATCTGATCTGGGAACTTCTCCGCAGGCCTCTGAGCAACACCCAGATGCGATGCCTTTCCCTTGTCTCTCCCTGCTCTGCTCAGGCTTTGGACAGCCTTTCCCCGTCACTCTCCTGGTTGGCCGGGGCTGTGAACTCCGCCTTGGTCTCCCGCTCAGTTGTGCAGACTTGCATGCGTGTTCCCTGTTCAACCTCTCGCAGTCCTGGCCTGGAATGAAGCCGCGGATCAGGGAGGGCCAGGACAAGGGCTTTGGGTAGGAGGGTAGCTAGGAAAGAGTGATGGAGCCAAGGGCTCTGGAGCCCTGGAGCAGGGGGCAGGACACAGGAAGCAACTGTTAGTGGCAGAAGGGGGTTTCTCTTGTGCAGCTCCCACCGGCTCCATTGGTAAATGCCCTCCTGCCCTGCAGCCGCTGAGCCCCCGGCGCCACCTCCCGCACCAAAGCAGAAAGTGCAAGGGAAGAAGGAGAAGGAACCGCACCCTGGGGTGGCTGCCTTTCGGCCACCAAAGAGAGAGCCCAGCCGGGAGATTCGCAACATCATTAAGATGTACCAGAGCCGTCCAGGCCCGGAGCCACAGCCCATTGAGCCTGTCAGGTGAGGGGGTGGGGCGGGCACGGAAGGGAGGAATTGTCCCCCGGGCTCTCTGTGCGATTGCAGCAGCGCCATGAGCCCTGGGCACTAAACTGGGCCGGTTTGTCCCCTCTTGCCCTGCAGGAGGCCGTCCAAGACCTTCCTGAAGAAGAATGACCCCAAGAACGAAGCGCTGACCAAGCTGGGGATTATAAGCCTGGAGCCCCCAAATTCGGTGAGCCCTTCCCACGCCAGCACAGGTGCTCTTCTGGCTTCAGCATCCTCCAGCTTACAGTCTAGTGGTCAGAGGAGAGAACTGGGAGCCAGGACTCCTGACTCTGCCGCTGGCTGGCTGTGTAGCCTTGGGCAAGTCACCCAACCTGCCTAGCTATAGCACTTCCTTGGTAGGATGGGTTATGGGTCCCTAATGCTCATTGGTAAAGCCCTTGGAGATCTGTGGTGGGAGGCCCCGGGGTCCTGGCTGCAAGATGCACATTAGCATGTGTGCAGGACTGACCTCGGCAGAGACCAGCCTGGGGAGAGCTGCCCACCCGGCGCTGGCGTGGCCTGGGGGTCTTGGCAAGGGGATGCCTCTTTCCGCAGTGCTGCGGGTGGCTCCACCCCTAATGCATGTGGGCTGCAATTGACGTCTGTCTGTCTGTCACCTGGTTGCTGGTTGTGAGGCTTCATGTTGTTGCCAATGAGGTTTCTGCCCCGGGGCCCCTCAGCACCCTCCCCTGAACCCACAGCGGTGGCGTATGGCTGTATCTAAAACCTTTCTCTCCCTGCTCCCAGGCATCCTCTCCAGAGAAGAGCCCCAAAGGGGCTCCACCCCCTCCGCCCGCCAGGAAGGGCCAATCTACCGCATCCATCATGGAAAAGCAGCTGCCTCTCATGAACCTCTTTGGCCAGCCACCAGCCTCTGCTTCCCTCATTCCTCCGCCTCCCCCCATCCCGCCCCCGCTCTGCCCGCCTGCTGGCCAAGCCCTGCCAGAGCTGAAGGGTGAGCGGGGGCCTTTTCTTCCACAGCCTTTCTGTGCGGCACGAGTTTGCTGGGCCTCCCCCTCGTTCCCAGTGGGCACTTGGCCACGCATGTGAAGACAGCCGAACGGCCGGGACTGGACGGGCCATGGGCCCAGAACCAGCCTGTGCCCCACAGAGCAGCCCTTCTGCTCCAGCCATGCGGTGCCAGGGAGTCTCGTGACTGCTGTGGGTAAAACGAGGGGTCACCATCCAGCGCTGTGGACGGGGCCCCTTGGGCCAGCACTGAATGTGCTTTGCACGGCAGCTGGGAGGGAAGGCAGAAGGGCTGAGCAGATCTTACCACTGCAGCTAAGGAAAGGACCTTTGGGCTGAAACTCTGCCAAAGTCCAGCCCAGTTTCAGTCTGAGACTCGTTATCAAAGTGCAGGAAGCGTGGTGATGGACTTTGGAGTGGTGAGGAATGCAAAGCACAGGGATCCTGCCTTTCCAAGCCCTCCCCAGGGGCCAGGCCCCAGCCTCACAGCCCACTCCCAAGCATTCTGGCAAGTCTGAGAGCAGCATTGTTGAGTGGTTAGGGCAGAGCAGTGGCGTAGGCAGACTGGGCCCTGATTTAGGGTGGGGGGGCAAGGACAGGAGGGCAGGGCAGCAACCATTGGGGCCACCTCTCCTCATCTCCAGCACTACAGCGGGGGAGTGGGACTGGGGCTAGCCTGATCTGTGAGGCACTCCCGTTGGGGAACAGGATCGGGGCAGCATTGCTTCACTCCGCCCACCCAGCACTGCCTGGGGAGTGGGCTCGGGCCGCAGGTGGGCTCCACAGCTGGAGCCCTGGAAGGGAAGAGCTGGCACGCCCCATGCCTGGACCTCCTGGTAGACGGAGCTGGGCAAGCCCCTGCACCCCGACCCTGCTCCCCAGCAAGAGCCACAGACCGGCTGAGCAGGGCAGAGGGCGCTGTGGGTGGGCCTGGATGACAAGTGGGTGGGCCATGGCCCACTGTGCTCTGGTGGCACGGCCACGGATGGGCCTTAGGCCTCAGAGACGCAGCTAGGCTCTATCCAGGCCTGGCCATTTAGGGCTGGTCTGCCCTTAAAGCTTAGGTTGCCATAGCTACAGTGCTCAGTGATGTGGCAAATCCATAGCTGTGCCTCTACGGTCCACATGGTTTGGGCACGGTCTTGCTTGCTGGGTGGGCTCACTCTCGGGCTATACAAAGGGGTGATCCTTACGGATGTGCTCACTGAATTCTATGGGGGCTTTGCCTTTGATTGCAACAGGAGCCCGCATTCATAAATATTCATCGAGTACTTTATGGTCCTCCGTGGGGAGTGTGCTAATCTGGTGCAAAGCACGGTCATTACTGTAAAGAAGCATGCCCCTTGTCCTGAAACACTTACAACACTCCCTCCACGCCCAGCTCCCTGCTTGGTGATCATCATGGAACAGCCCGTTGGGGGTTGAAATTGCTCTGTTGTGAAAGACAGCCCCTCATAAGTACAACCATACGGGGTCAGAGCAAAGGTCCATCCAGCCCAGTATCCTGTCTGCTGACAGTGGCCAATGCCAGGTGCCCCAGAGGGGATGAACAGAACCCGTAATCATCCCTCTCCTGTCACTCATTCTCAGCTTCTGACAATCAGAGGCTAAGGACACCATTCCTACCTGTCCTCACTAATAATCATTGATAGACCTATCCTCCATGAATTTATCTAGTTCTTATTTGAACCCCGTTAAAGTCCCGAGCTTCACAACATCCTCTGGCAAGGAGTTCCACAGGTTGACTGTGTGTTGTGTGAAGAAGTACTTCCTTTTGTTTGTTTTAAATCTGCTACCTATTAATTTCATACCACACTGGTCTGGAAGATTGTATAAGTGTTTCTGTTAGATCATTCGACAACCAATCATTTTATAATGGCATAAAGTGAGGCCATATTCCAGTGGGTAAGCGCACGAGGGCAGCTGTTCCGCCTGGAACTTGGAATTGCCTGCCTCTCAAGTTCCTCATTTCTTCCCCTGGGATGGACTTTGCCTAGGGAGTCCCATATGTACACGTTGCCAGGTGTGACGGTCAGCCATGCCATGGCCCACTGTGTGCGCCCTGTCCCATGTGCAGCAAGCACAGGCTGGCCAGTGATTTCTGACAACGTGGCCCTTCGAGATGTTGCACGCCGCCCTCCTGTCCTGGGAGTCTGTGGCTGGGGCCGCAGCACTCCCACGGTGCCCAGAGCTCCCCTCACTGCCCTCTCCCCCCTCCAGGCACTGCTCGGGACCTGGCAGAAGAAGAAGCCGGCATCAAGACGCAGTTCTACAAGCTCACTGCCAGCGTCAGCTTCTCGTATGCTGCCACACCCTGGAAATTCTTCCTACGCAAAGAGGTATGGGCGCGGGGCGCCCCCTGCCAGAGGTGTCAGCTGGAGGGGAGTGGTGCAGGCACTATACGGAAGCCTGGCTGTGCCAGAGACAGTCCAAAACCAGCTGCAGTGAATACCCAACATGACCCAGTGAGCAGGGAAGGCCCTGAATGGGGTATCAGGACCCACATCCCCTGTTTCCAGCTTGCTGCGTGTCCCTGGCAAACCACTGCCCCATTCTGTGCCTCAGTTTCCCCACACGTGGGTGCCTGCCTTTGTAAAATACGTGCAATGGGGAAGGCACAGATAGAGAAGTGAGCTGTTTCTGTGAGCAGCCTCTTCACTCCTGGATCCTGGATGTCCCATCTGCCATGTCGTAACCCAGCATGTCAGGGAAATAGACCCACACAAGAGGAGGGCTGGGCTCGCGCAGAGCTGCAGGCAGGGCTTGGGGACGGTCCCAGGTCAGTGTTGGAACCAAGGGATGCTGCCTTCTCCAAGCCCTCGCCAGCATGGTGCCTGGATGAGCCCAGGTGGCTTGACTGATCCTCCATCTGGAGCCCTCTGATTCTGCCATTAACACGAGCACATGTGGGAGCTGAGCATGTGCTGAGACAGCCAGGCGTCTGCCATTGCTCTGCGGCTTTGGTGACAACCCTTTCTCCTCCGGCTCCCTGCTGGCTCTGTCCCAGGGTGACGCAGGACGCCGGCCCTTTGTCTCTGGTAGCACAGCTGGGGCACAAACAGCTCCCCTGTGACAGCTGCTCTTCAAGTCTAACGCTGGTGATGGTTCCCTTGTGTTTGCTGCAGGTGTTTTATCCCAAAGAAAACTTCAGTCACCCGTATTACTTGAACCTGCTGTGTGAGCAGGTAAGTGTAAGTGTGTGTGTGTGTGTGTGCAGGTAAGTGTGTGCGTGCATGTGCACACAGGTGTCCCATTCCATCCTCTGTTCACTAGTCTCTCCAACATGCTGCCTCCTTGTCTTCATTAACAACTTTGGTCCCTTGCCCGTATCTGCCCAAGCCATGTACCTGCTCTGTCCTTCCTGAGCCTCTAGCTTGCATGCTGCTTCCAAGACTCCACCGTGCGGGTGTGTTTTGGAGGCATCTCCAATGAAATCCCATTTGCTCGGTTCCCCTGCAGATCATGAAAGACACCTACTCTGAGTCCTGCATCCGGATCTCCAAGGAGGAGAGGCTCAAGATGAAAGACTTGTTGGGTAACTGGTGGCTTGGTTCTTGCCCCTGGCAGGGATACAGAGCTCCTGGCAGCGGGTGGGTTACATGGCAGAGCCTGGCGTGGCTGATGCTACAGGAAGCAAGAGCTGTATTGACACTAGCAGGAAGCTCGGTATTTACATAGTACATTTGTATCTGCAAAGCAGTCTGGGAACATTAACTAATCTCGGCAGCCCTGTGACCCAGAGACGCTTTAGCCCCCTTGTATAGGTGGGCAAACTGAGGCACAGAGCAGGAACATAGCGTTGCCCAAGGCTGCATCGTGAATTGGCGGCAAGGCCTGAATAGAAGCTTGGCCTCCTGGCCCCAGGCTGTCCCCATTATTTCTGTTACCTCAATGGGAGCCTCACTGGATGGAGCGGGAGTGTCGACCCTGAGCCTCGCACCTCAGCAGAGGCAGGCTGGCTTTGGGGATTGTGCTGGTGGGAAGGGAGCTGGAGGAGGGTGTGTTCAGACACGGGGGGCTTCCTTAGTCAGAAAGAGGCACCAGCAGTGGCAGGAAGGGGCAAGGGAAGTGCTTGCTGTGAGGAAAGCCAGTCGCACTGGTCCCAAGAAGGGCGTCCTGGTGTCCAGGGTCAGAGCTTGTCACCATAGCTGGGAATAGAGCAGGGCGGGGACCAGGTGGTCTCATTGTGGTGGCTCCAACTGCAAAATTCACCTCAGGATCCCAATCTCTGAAGCCGCCGTTGGTAGAGCACTTCTCTGCCTGAGCACCATCAGTGTGCTAACTCCTAGCGGCTGGGCTGGGCCGGGCCTGCCTTTGGTGACAGAGCTGCTTTCTGTTCCCGGCAGCGGAGTTCCGGGTCGGCAAGGAGGCCTCCTTCAGTCTAGAGGACGGGATAAAGAAGAGGATTGTGGTGGCTGCTCGGGATAATTGGGCCAATTATTTCTCCCGGCTCTTCCCAGTCAAGGTAAGTCTGTCTCGCTCCAGACCCAAGCCCTGGATCAGCAGACACCCCCGTGAATTTAGGGATAATTAGGGAATGCAAATTCAAACACAGGCCCAGCTCAGTGTGTGTACAATCCCCACTGCCAAACCTCTCCCACTGTAGGGTATTAAAAACCCAGATTCTGCAGCTCTGGCTCATTTTGAATCCCTGCCCATCTGTCATACGTGTCCTGACTCCTGCAATTCCATGTTCTCGCTTCGCTTGTCCGTGCCTTGCTTTCCCTGTCCCGTTCTGAGCATTTGTCTTTTTCTCCTTGTCTGTCTGTTCACCTCCCTCCCCTCGATTCTCACACCTCCCCCTGCCCTGGTGCTGTGCATGGTGCCTGCTATCCCCTCATTGCCTGCGAGTCCGTTCCACCAGCATGCCCCCGTCCGCCTCACTGACTCCCGTCCGTTGGCCTCTGCCTGTATCTGCTGGGCCTGTTGGTTGTCAGGCTGGTGTAGAACAGTCCCCTGAGGCCAGGCAGTGCCTTGTCATCTGTACGTTTGGCAGGACAGGTCTCCTCAGATGCGTCCTTTCAGACAGGGCCCATGCTAAGGTCTCTGCTGGGGGCTTGAGGCCAAGACCTGCCTCTGGGCGGATTTTTCTTTCAGGGGGAACACGGAAGTGACGTGAAGCTCCTGGGTGTTTCTCACCGGGGACTCCGGCTGCTGAAGATTGCAAACGAGCCCGGCTTCAGCCCGAAATACCTGAAAACCCTTGGCCAGTACAGGTGAGGGGCCAGGCCCAGAGGTGCCTTTGGGAGGAGCCAGTTTTAGGGCTTAGATTTGCAGAGCCTGGGTCCTGCAAGGCGGCAGGGCTGGGCCATTGCTCCACTGATGGGCTGTCGGTCAGCTCTGGCTTTGCCCTCGTGGGCCATATAGAACGTGCTCTGCAGCACTGGCAGGCAGAGCTCTGTGCCTGCAGCAGGAGACAGGCGGGTGGTACCTGCAGAGGGTCTCAGGTCAGAAGAGGCGACCTGTCTACACACGGCTACTGGTCGCATGCCGCTCGGCTGCTGGGGGTGATTTTTGTGGGCCAGCCCTGTCAAAGGTTTGAGGCTGTTGAGTTTCCTTCCAGGCCTCTCCCTGTCCCGGGCCTTGTGTTTCGTGTGCAAGGTCTGAGTCTTTCCTCCTCCCGGGGCAGTAGCACACGGGATTGTGATGCTAGCGAATCACTGAGCAGCCTTCCTGCTGTTGGTCGCCCTGGTGATACACGTGTGGGGGAGCCGCCCCCCCCCCCCCCCAGCCCGGTGCCGGTGGCTGGAGCGTGCTTGGCCGTTTTCAGTTTTGCAGACGTGCTGTTAGTGGAGCTGAGGGGCAGCCACAGCCTGGAGTTCTCCATGAAGAACGAGCAGCTGATCCTACACTCGGCGAAGGCCCCGCAGGTCAAGGCCATGGTGGAGCTTTTCCTCCAGGAGCTGAAGCAGGTGAGGGAGCGGCGGAGGCACGGCAGGAAGCACGTGTGGACCCAGCACGGTAACGTGCCGTACGAGGGCTCGTCGGTCTCTCGGGAGACAGGCGGCCCTGTCACTGCCCCTTCCCCCGCAGGACTCCGACTACGTCATCGCTCTGCGCAGCTACGTCACGGATGACAAGAGCCTCTTGAGCTTCAAGAAGAACGACCTCATCCGGTTACTGCCCATGCAGGGGCTGGAGCCGGGTGAGCGCGTGGATCTGAGCTGGGCAGAGTGGGAGTCGACACAAGGTGGCAGGGCCTGGACCTGGCGCCACGCGGGGGCTGTTCCTCTATGTAATATGGGGAACCAAACCAGACCCAGGCGAGAGGAGGGTTAGGGCTGGACTGCCCCCGCCTAATACCAGAACCGGCAGAGCCCCACCCAATAGGATACCAGGGAGACCCTCTAGGGCCCTTTCCATCATCACCTGCCACCCTCCTGCCCGGCTCTTACTGAGCGACGCCGGGAAAGACACATCCCCGCTCTGTGCCTGTTTCCCCACCCGCATGGCAGGGGAGTTACCCCGGGGGAGCTGTGCAGCTCCGTCCAGCCTGTAAAGCCCTGAGGTGTAGCCGGATGGGGGGACCCGCTCTCTCCCGGATGCCGTTGTGCTCATTTGTACCGACCTCTGGCAGGCTGGCAGTTCGGCTCCATTGGCGGCCGCTCCGGCCTCTTCCCCGCTAGCATGGTGCAGCCTGCGGCAGCCCCTACTTACCACAACACCCACAGGGACCGACAGGAGCGGCTCCCGAAGAGCCTGAAAAGAGACAAGCTGGAGACGAGTGCTAGCAGAGAGGTGAGGCCTCTGGTGGGATGGGGAGCCACAGCTGGCTCTGGAATGGCTATGGGTGACATTCTCCAGCCAGGCAGAGGGAGGTATCCAGGGGGAGGGTCCTGCCAGTGACTGACACCCAGATGGAAATAGAGTTGTACAGATGAGAGGAAGGATGGTCTAGTGGTTGGGGCACCAGCCAAGGCTTGGTAGGCTCCAGTTGAGTCTCTTACTCTGCTGCAGACTGCCTGTGTGATCTTGGTTGAATCACTTAGCCCCCTGTGTCTCAGGTCACCCTCTGAATTATGCAGGTAGGAGCACAGTCCTTCCGCACCTTAAAGGCTGTGAGCCGTGTTCCCGCTAATCTTTTCCACCCATGTGCAGAATAAATGTTATGTGCACTGAGGCCCGTGTGAATGCGCACGACCAATAAAAATGAAAAAGTCCCGCCGTGGGTGTTCTGTTAATCAGCTGGGCGGCATTTGAATCTCTCGTGAGTGGCCGCACAAGCACCCAGCTTACCGGGAACCCTGGCTGTGAGGTGCTCAGATCCAGCGGCCAGGGGAACAGATAAGCATCTTAACTAGACCCGGAAGGGCAGGGGGACCCACCTGGGAAGGGAGAGGGTCCTACAAAGGACACCTGGGGAGGGGGGATGCTGACTGGTGGTGGGGAGGCTAACATCGGTGGCGGGTCTGGTATCTGCCCCCTCAGAGCTCGGTCCTCAGCCTGGAACCGGAAACCCCCTACGCTGTCTTCGCCCCGGATGCCGACCACTACACCATGGTGGAGTTTGCCACGGCGCACTTCCGGGAGGCCCAGTCCACGTGAGTACCTGGGCCCCTTCTGCACACATGTGTGTGTGTGTGCATGGGTGTGTGCCCTCGCATGCAGCCCTTCCTCTGCAGAGGGAGCGGTGGGCGTCTCCTGTGCCAAACACATGCCCCTCTCTCTAGGCCGGGACTGAAGGGGGTGAGCGCGGAGAGGAGGAACCCAGCTGCCCTGGTCGAGCACACCAAGGTGGGTGTATTTGGGGGTTGGGGAAGGAGAGGGAGACTGAAGCTGGAACTTCAGCCCAGGGGCCGCCTGCCCCTGCCCCAGACGGGGTGGTGTGTTTATTGGGGGGGTTGTTTCGGGGCAGGGGCTGGCAGGCCGGACTCCCGGTACTTGCAGGATGCGCTGGCCACGCAGGGATTTCCTGTGCTGCCTGCACTTCCCAGCAAGGCCAGCCAGTCACGCTGCTCTGCTCTGGCTCGGCAGGTCCCCATCCAGGACTCTCTGCTTCCCTACTCCGACACCGAGACCAACGAGCTGGCGACAAGGAGCTTCATGAGTAAGTCGCTGCCCTGGGGGAGGGGGAGCCTAGAGCATTCCCATCTCTGACCACCACGACCCTGCTAGTCATGGCCAGTGGCACTTGGTGAGGGGTTTGGGGGGCCATGTGACCTCCCTCCTGCTGGGTTAGGGCCGGTACAACCCCATGCCACCCCAGGCCCTGCCTTTCCTCTCCCCCGCTCTCTCCGCCCTGTCCTTGCTCCGCCCCTACCTTGTCTCTTCCCCCAGCCAAGGCAGCCCAAGAGAATAGCGGGGCCAGGGATCTGGGGTCAGCGGCAGGGGTCCAACCTCCCCTCCTCCACACTCTCCAGCCACGGTGCGGTAGGTGGAGCAAGGCGGCCCCAGCTGCTTTGCTCCCCTGGCTGCGTTGTTCTGCTCTCGCTGGGGAGTGCAGGCTGGTCCCACCCTTGCCCCGAGTGGTGTGGCCAGGAGAGCAAAGTAGCTGGGGACACCTTGGTCTGCTCCCCCTGCTGGTGCCTAGAAGGGGCTGGTCGTTGCTGCTGGGCAGCTCTCCCTGCCCAGGATGTCTGGGGGCATGTAACCCCTTGTGCCCCCCTACGCATCACCCCTGGCACTGGAGCCACCAAAACACGTCTGCACTTGCACCGGAGATGAGATTGTGTTCTAGTGTCTGGACCCACACCCCTGCCCCTGGACGCACCAGGAATCAACCACACACCAGGTTTCCAGCCCCACCTTCCACCCAGCCAGTCTCAATCTAATGTTGGCTCCTGCCTTGCAGCTTTGATGAGGTTCATGGGAGACCAGCCAACCCTCAAGAGCCAGCCCGAGATCGATTGTGTCTATGAGATTCTTAAGGTGTGTGTTCCTCCCATGGGGAACGGGCCAGGGGGCTGAAGGGAAATGGAAGCCATGAGCGAGGCTCTCCAGGGAACAGGGCTGTGTGGTCAGAAATCCGGGCCATGGCCTCCTCCGGGGGAGAGGTGGAATCTGAATGGGGGTTGGGGAGAAGGAGAACCCATGATTTCACCTCCTTGGGCATCTCTCCATAGACATGTGGACTCCAGTCCCTGCTGGGCCAGCTGGCCCCAGTCTCAGGAAGTCTCAGAGGCCAGTGAATGGGAACCCCTGGGTAGATTTTGGGGAGGCCCTGAGAGTCCCTGGGATATGAGACTTGGAGCTCTGGCCCCTCTGATGTTGGGCTCCCCTCTGCAGCTCTGCAAGGAGAAGGAGAACCTGCGCGATGAGGTTTACTGCCAGGTCATCAAGCAGCTCACGCAGAATCCCAAGCCGTGAGTACCGGGCTTGTCCGTGGCAGGAGATGGGCACGTGCCCTGGCTGGAGAGTGAATCCCGGAGAACACAGGGAGGCAGCCTCCTGGCTGTATGGCTGTGATGGGACCGGGGAGCCTGTTTTGTGGCCACAGAGAGGGTGATGAGTGTGGGGAAACCCTGCACTGGCAGGAGGGATGAGGGGTGGTGCCCACAGAGAGCCAGGGACACTTCAGAGCATAGTTTTGCATCCTTGCCCATCCTGGCGAATAGCCCTTCATGGACCTGTCCTCCATGAACGTACCTAGTTCTTTTCTGAACCCTCTTCTAGTCTTGGTCTTCACAACATCCACTGGCGGGCTGTGCATTGTGTGAAGCACTTTCCTTTGTTTTAAACCTGCTGCCTCTTAATTGAATTTGGTTTCCCCTAGTTCTTGTGCTGTGTGGAGTAAATAATACTTATTTATTTTGTCCCCACCTGTCCTGATTTTATAGGCCTTGATCATATCCTCCGTTAGTCGTCTCTTTTCCAAGCCAAAAAGTCCCAGTCTTACTAATCTCTCCTCAGATGGAAGGTGTTCCCTACTTGTGGTAATTTGTGGGGTAATTTTCTCAACTTTTTCTAATTCCAATACATCTTTTTTTGAGATGGGGCAACCAGATATACACACCCTAGTCAAGGTGTGGGTGTGCCCTGGGTTTACATGGAGGTGTCATATTTTCTGTGTTACGCTCTGCCCCTTTCATAATGAGTCCCAACATTCTCTTCACTTTTTGATGGCTGCTGCCCATTGAGTGGATATTTTCAGAGAACTCTCCATAATGGCTCTCAAGATGTCAAGAGACGGTCTAGAGGGAGCGTGGTCCTGCCACGAGTGCAGGGGACTGGACGTGATGATCTCTTGAGTCATAGAATCATAGAACACTAGAACTGGAAGGGACCTGAGAGATCATCGAGTCCAGTCCCCTGCCCCATGGCAGGACCCAGTACCATCTAGACCATCCCTGATAGGTGTCTATCTAACCTGCTCTTAAATATCTTCAGAGATGGAGATTCCACAACCTCCCTGGGCAACTTATTCCAGTGTTTCACCACCCTGACAGGCAGGAAGTTTTTCCTAATGTCCAGCCTAAACCTCCCTTGCTGCAGTTTAAGCCCATTGCTTCTTGTCCTATCCTCAGAGGCCAAGGAGAACAATTTTTCTCCTTCTTCCTTGTGACACCCTTTTAGATACCTTAAAGCCTCTATCATGTCCCCTCTCAGTCTTCTCCTTCCAAACTAAACAAGCCCAGTTCTTTGTCTTCCTTCATAGCTCATGTTCTCTAGACCTTTAATCATTCTTGTTGCTCTTCTCTGGACCTTCTCCAATTTCTCCACATCTTTCTTGAAATCTGGCACCCAGAACTGGACACAATATTCCAATTGAGGCCTGATCAGCGCAGAGTAGAGTGGAAGAATGACTTCTTGTTTCTTGCTCACAACACTCCTGTTAATACATCCCAGAATCATGTTGGCTTTTTTTGCAACAGCGTCACACTGTTGACTCATGTTTAACTTGTCATCCACTATGACCCCATGATCCCCTTCTGCAGTACTCCTTCCTAGACAGTTGCTTCCCATAAACAGATTGTTCCTTCCTAAGTGGAGTACTTTGCATTTATCCTTATTACACTTCTTTAATAAGTCTTTTGAAGTTATTCTTCTAACTTCTGAAGTCTTTTCCAGTTCTGTGATTCTATGAAAACCTACCTTGAGTGGTACCAGCTAAGTTAGACCCCATCATTGTATACGTACAATGGGGATGAGGTTTTCCAATGCTCATTATTACTCTGCATTTGTCAACGTTAGTTTCATCTGCCATTTTGTTGCCCAATCACCTTACTGTTGATTCAGGAGCAGGGGCAGGGAGTCAGTTTTCAGCTATTTCATCAGCAAGTGCAGTGCAGAAATGCTGGGCCTGAGAATGCCCTGTCTTGTGCTGGTGTAAATCGGGAGTAAATTCCCTGCAATCTGTGAATTTATCAGGGTGCAAACATGGTGAGCCCCACAACAGAACCGTGATTGTCTGGTGCTCATACCCTGCCCTGTGCGTTGTCACAGACCGTGTGGTTTATCAGGGCCCCTTGTGGATGCCTGTGAGCTCCTTGCGGATGCGCCCTGTCTGCCCAGCCGCCCAGGGCAGGGCTCTGCAGAAGTTAAACAGCAACTGGGGCTGGGGTTAGTCCCTCAGTCACAGTGGAACATGCTCGGGCGTGTCTCAGCTCTGAGACATTACAGGGGTCACATTACAGGTGACCCCTGATCGCACTGGTGCATTGAAGAGTCCCAGTTAGCACTTTATTGAGCTCCTGATAAGCTCCTGATGGCTCAGGTGTGCCTGTGTTCCTGGAGCTGCTGCTGGGTTGGCTACTGGCACATGTTTTTTGTACCTTCGCTCTGCTCTTCCGGGGACAGATGTGTTTGGCACCTCTCCAGGGACTGCTGAGCCAAGGCTGACTGGCACCTATCACTGCCTCCATCCAAGCAAAGGAGGTGTGGCCACAATACCTGTGTCTGAGGAGGAAGGGGATTCCTTTTATGCTACCCAGTGTGGCAGGGTGCTGAGTGAGAAGCACTTCATCAGCCCCCCTGCCACCCCAGTCCCCATCAAGGGATGGAGGCTGGTTGAATAGCCCTGGGCCTGCCTGGTAACTGGCTGCACCTGCCAGCCTCATTAGCCAGGGGTATGAAAGCCGGGAGGAAGCCAGAGAGGGGAGGCGAGGGAGAGAGAGACCAGGCCCAGACGAGCCAGGAGTGGTCAGGGCTGCTCTTGGCAAAGTTGGCTGTGAAATTTGAACGTGGTGGTGGGAAGCCACGTGTAAATACAGAACACGGGTGTCGCGTAAGCTGAAGCATTCCAGGCTGGTTTGGGAGGCCAGCAGGGACCGAAACCAGAGAGGCAGCGTGGGCCTCGCCACACACAGCGTAACTGCCTCCCCTCTAGGGCTGATGTACCAGGGTAACTGAGGTAGCGCGACTGTAGAGGAGGCCTGAGTGCACAGGGACAGGGCCCAGCACAGCAGGTCACTGATCCGTGAGGTGCTGCTCACACTGAGCCCTGGCCTGGAGTCGGTTCACTGGCAGCTGCTGAGCTCCTTTGTCTGTCTGAAATGATGGCGGGAAACAGTCTCATGTTTCCTGCTCCATTCTGGTTCATGTGCCTTCCTGGTCACCGCAGCAGAGCCACGTCACTCGCTGCCAGCTGTGCTCTGCCGGGGGACAGCGGTGTGTGCAGTGGAGGGGTTTTTCTCTTCCTCCATCAAATCCTTCTGCCAGCATCCATGTTAGACATCCTGGTGCTGTCTGAGCAGCGGAGCGGTCATCTGCTGAGGCCCCTCCTCCCCTTCCTGAGCAGGACGGACTGATGGACAGACACACTCTTTCTCTCTCAAGCTTTGAGTCCCCACCCCCACTTAGATCCTGAGATTGACTAAAAACTTACGAGATTGTGAAGAATTATCCCTGGCAGGTTCCCTCTGTCGACCTCCCAGTCCTGGAGCCGGTAGGGGTCAGTTTTCAAGCTTTTCCTTTGCAGCCTGGGCAAGATTCCTATTTGATTGTACATGAAAGCTGAGTCCTTCCTCTGATCATGTGGCTCCAGGAGCCGGGGCTTTAAGAACCACCCCAAATATTACAGGACGCCCGATTAAAACTGTGAATTGGTGACGTTGTTTTTAGTTCTCCTCAATCCCCTTCTCCCCCTGAGGGGATTCCTCCCCCTGCCTCCCTCACGACCATACCTCGCTGGTCCAGTGTCCTGTTTCTCTGTACCCTGCAGGGACAGCTGTATCCGCGGCTGGCAGCTCCTGAGCCTGCTCACCGGCTTCTTCCTTCCCTCCAGCACCTTGATGCCATACGTCACCAAATACCTGCAGGAAGCCAGTGCCGATCCAGCCAGCGTCCACCATGGTACCAGCTACTTCCCAGCCCTGGCTCCTTGCCCCAGTGGTGGGGTGGGGTGGCTTGGTTAGGCCTCCCTCTCCCCAAGAAAGCGGCTGCTCTGGGGGAGTTGGGGGGCTGACAGAACACTTGGGGTACTGAGGTCACACACACACTTAATAGTTCTAACTTCACAGAGGACGATCCATGCACAGAACTGGGCCATGCAGGTTCAGCAGCTTGTGACTGTAAAATTGCTGAGTTACATGACCTGTTTTGCATAAAGCACCTTTGAGTTATGCATATTCCTAAACCAATTACCATAAATCCGGGAGGGGGGCTCTTCCTCCCTCCTGTGCCCCTGAGAGTCCCCTGGACCTGCAGCACAGCCTGGGGCAGGTGCCTCTGTGTGTCGGATACAGGCTCATGGCCTGGTGGAGGGCGGTGCTGCCTGGCTGGATTTCTGAGAGGGAGGGCTCAGGTGTTTCTTCACTAGAGCTGAGGCCTTGATCTGGGGCTAGTGCCTGCAGGCTGACTGAGCCCGGGAGGGCTCCCCCGCTCAGAACGTCCTCTTCCTCGGCTTGCAGCGTCTTTGCCTTTCCCACAGATCTAGCCAGGGGCTGCTATGGCAACCTGCGGAAGATGATCATGTATGGTGGGCGCCGGTACCTGCCCTTCCACATGGAGATGGACGCGTTTCTGGTACCTGGCGGGGGAGGGGTGGGGTGCCTTGAGCATGCCGGGAGGGGCTGCATGGGGAGGGGGGAGCTGTGTAGGGCAGAGGAGGTGGGGTGGGCGCCATGGGACCCGACGGGTGCGGGGGGTGGGAGGCGAGTGTGTGGCAATGGTGCGGCGCGGGTGCACTGCTACCTTTCTAGCTGACCCTGTGCTTTCCCCGGCAGAAGGGGCGCGGCTCCCGCCGGATGGTGATCACCCTGCCCGGGGTGCTGGAATACAGCACCAAAATCAGGACGTTCACTGTGAGTGCCCCGCAGGTTCGGGCTCTAGGGCACCGGGGGATGGGCAGCATTAGCTGGCCGCATGGCTGGGCCAAGCCAGGAGCCGGTTCCAGCCTTGGGACTTGTTTGGCGCCTCACCGTGTCGGCTGGTACCAGGCTTGCTCCGGGCTCCCTCCTGGGATGTGACAGCTCCAGCCACTCACAAGGGCCGGCCCTGTGCCAGGCAGGCCCCGGGGCCGTGTGTTCGTGCAAAGGCTCCTTAGCAGGGCGCTGTCTGAGCCACGACCCCTCCACAACTCTGGGGACTGGCGAACCGCCTCATCGGGCTGCGCTTGCCAGGGCCCTGGCTGCTCCCAGAGTCCTGCCCGGGCCAAAGGCACGCCGAGCTTTCTGGGCTCAGTGGAGCTGAGTCAGAATCATCCCCTGGGCACCGGAATCTGGGCTTTTTGACTGACCAAGCCCGTGTTCCCATCTGCTGCCCCCTGTGCGCTGGGGACAGAGAACCCACCAGCCCCGGGGCCCACCGGCATGTCCATGCCCTAGGGAAGTTCCCCAGCCTGTCTGGGGGTTCTGCTGTGTGGCTCTCCCCTCGGCAGCATGCCTGCCCCGGAGCAGGGAGTGAGGCCAGCAGCACGTGAGCGGGATCCCCGGGGTAACAGCCCGTCTCCCTCCCTGGCTGCAGGTGGCTGGGGAAGTGGTGCAGGAGATCTGTGAGCAGATGGGGATCAGCGAGCACGAGGAGATCCAGGAGTTCGCTCTCTTTGTCAGCAAGAGCAGTGGCAAGTAGCAGAACCATGTTTGCCTCGTCCTGGTGCAGTCAGATCCCGGCAGAGTTAACTGGGGGGGGGGCAGGGGGCTTTGGCTGGCTGGGAGCTTCTGTGATTCCTCCCCCCCCCCCCCCCCCCCCCCCGCTCCTGAAATCCACTGGGCCAGGGCAGAGCGAGTCAGGCCTGCTCACCCTAGGCAGCTCTGAGGTGCACTGTGAGGAGGGGGCACAGCCTGGCTTCTTCCACTTCCCCTTGTGCGTGTTTCCCCCGGAGCTGTGAGCAGGGAGCAGTCCCTGCGTGTGACAGCACAGAGCTGGCTTCCCCTTGAAGGACGGGCAGGTAGCGCTGCTGGATGCAGGGGGCTGGGTGGGGGTGAAGGGCCGGCCAGGGGTTGCTGCAAGGCGGTGCTGACGGGGCCGTGTGTGCAGGGAAGGTGGTGAGGCCCATCCGCCAGGAGGAATACGTCCACGACTACCTGCTGGAGGACGGCTCCGTGATGCTGGAGTTACGCCGGGTCGCCTGGAAGACTCCCCTGCACTTTGACAACGAGATTTACCTCAGCATTCACTACAGCCAGGTACCCTGCAGCCTCAGCGCTGCCCGCAGCGGGACCAGGCCCAGGGGCACCTGCAAACTGCTGAGGGGCTTCTCCAAAGGGCAAACTGCACGTGGGCTGCTGGGAATTCCCTAGAGCGTCTCACGCAGGTACCATCCCTGCAGCCCAGGACCCCATGGCCCGGAGTGACCAACGCTTGGTCCAGGCCCTCCCAGGCAGCATGGGAAGCAGCCAGCTTCCGGGCTGAAGCATGGATCTGGGGGGGCGTTTGTCCCAGTTTACATAGCTACTAATGCTCTTACGGCTCCCATCACTGTCAGATCCTCCTGTCCCCTCTCTCACATCTGCCCCAGGGACACAGCCCAGCCCTCACCCAGCCCTGTGCATGGGGCAGCTGCCCTACCAGGCTGGCAGGAGGCTGTTTGCAGCCGTGCTGGCTAGGGATGTTAGCTATCAGTTAACAGAATAGTTGACTAAGCGCATGAAATCTTAGCAGTTAGTCGACTATTCTATAGGCCCTGGGGGGGCGAGGCGGCAGCCAGTGCGCTCTGGCCCCACTTCTGGAGACCCCCTGCCACACCACACTTCTCTATCAGTCACAGCAGCGCAGGGGGGCAGGCAGGAGCCAGTCCACGAGGGGTTTAAAAACCAGCGGCAGCAGTCCCTGGCCAAGGGGGTCTGAGCTCTCCGCGGACAGAGGCTGCTGGAGGGGCGGGGGTGGGAGATGCTGCAGGGGGCTGGGACCCCCAGTGGACAGGGGCTGCTGCTGTGAAGTAGCCTCTGGCTTCCGCAAAGTATCCTCAGTCTGCTTAGCAGCAGCAGTCCCTGGCCACCGGAGGTCCCAGCCAGTGTTGCCTCTAAGATTTTCCCTCTGTGAGTGGAGTGTTTTGTCTTGTGCACCAATATTGTGGTTGTGTGTGCTGGTTTGGATGTGTGCCACAGTGGCACCCACCAGTTACTAACAAAATCACACACACACACACACACACACACACACACAACTTTAAAAGTGTATGCAAGAAAAAATACTAAAGCAATGGATAGTTAACAAGGTGCATGACCCTGCACCTACCCACCCAGAAAACCTCCCAGCTTACTGGCCCCTGCCCTTAACACACACTGGCTGTGTCTAGACTGGCCAGTTTTTCCAGAAAATCAGTCGCTTTTCCGGAAAAACTTGCCAGCTGTCTACACTGGCCGCTTGAATTTCCGCAAAAGCACTGACTTCCTACTGTCTGAAATCAGTGCTTCTTGCGGAAATACTATGCTGCTCCCATTCGGGCAAATGTCCCTTTTGCGCAAAACTTTTGCTCAAAAGGGCCAGTGTAGACAGCTCAGATTTGTTTTCCGCAAAAAAGCCCCAATCGCGAAAATGGCGATCGGGGTTTTTTTTTGCAGAAAAGCACGTCTAGATTGGCCATGGACGCTTTTCTGCAAAAAGTGCTTTTGCGGAAAAGCGTCCTGCCAATCTAGACGCTCTTTTCCAAAAATGCTTTTAACGGAAAACTTTTCCATTAAAAGCATTTCCGGAAAATCATGCCAGTGTAGACGTAGCCACTGTGCCCCCATCGGGACCACACAGAGCCAGCTGGTGCCTGAATGAGCCTTGCTAACTGCCTAGCCCCCCCCACCCTGCAGTTGTGCCCAGCCTTGCAATCTGCGCCCCCATATGCCACCAGTATGTAAACCAGGGCCATGCTATCTGCCCCCCAAACACGAACAGCCAGGACCTGGGCCTAGGGCCACAGCCTAAGCACTGCCCAGAGACCTATGCCCAGCCCCACATCTCACCTGTTCCCCTCCACACATTGCCCAGAGACCTGTGTCCAACCCCGCACTTTGCCCTCCCTCCCAGCATTGCCCTATGCCCTGTACCTCCCACCACCACAGACGACTGGTGCCTTTGCCCTCCACCCCGCCAGCTTCTGTGCCAGGTCCCCGCTGTCCTTGGCCCGTCCGGTACAACTCCGGTACCTGCTTCGCCGCTTTCCTGCCCAGGCTCCCATGCAGCTCACAGCTCCTCCGGCCTGGCCGCTGCTGCAGCCTCCCGCTATGCAGCTCGTGGCTCCTCCGGCCCTGGCCTCCGCAGCCTCCTGCCACCCACCATGCGGCCGTGCAGCTCTGCGTAGGAGGTGCGCCGGGTTGACATTTTTTCTGCACACGAGTAGCTTAGAGGGAACCCTGGTCCCAGCCCCCTGCAGCCTCCCCTGTCCCCTCCCTCCCAGCAGACAGGGCCTAGGCTCGCCGTGGGCAGAAGCTGCTTTGTGGCAGCCTTCCCTTTGCACAGCTGCCTCTGCTAGAGGCAGCAGCGTGGAGGGGCAGGTGCCACCACAGACCCAGTGCTGGGGGAAACGGCTTTTAAGCCTGCTCCCTCCCTTGCTGCCTCTGCTAACTGGGGGAGAAAATGCGAGTAATTGACTAGATTAACCAGTAAACCTAGGCTTGATCGACTGGCCGACTACTCGTGCGCATCCCTGGTGGTGGCTAATCCAGTGAGCTGACCCCTTCTGCTGCATCCTCCTCCCTCAAGCAGCTCCAGAGCCCCTATCCCCACGTGCAGCTCCCTGGCATCTGGGAAGCAGGGCAGAGCTAAAGGGTGCAGTGCAGGCAGCTGGGTGTGAGGCCGGGAGCCCAGAGGTTGACTGTACCCAGAACACACCCCCTAGAGAGCTGCTGGTGCCTTTTGGCTGAATACCTGGGGGAAGGAAGCGAGGCCTCGCCCTGGCTGGACCTCGTGGCCTGGGCCGTGGGGCCAAGCAGAGCTCTTTGCCCTGGGTTCCTGCTGTCCCAGGCCCGTTGCACCTGCTGGAACAGGCTGGGAGCTGGGCGCCTGCACTAGCGCGCTCAGTACGAGCTCCTTGCAGTGCGAATTCCAGGCCCCCGCCACAGGAGGCCACCTGTGCCCGTGCTTAGTAGCTGGCAGGCTTTGCCAAAGCCCCTTTGCTCTGCTTGCTCCCAGGTGCTGCAGGATTACCTGAGGGGGAAGCTGTTGCTGAACTACAACAGTGACCTAGAGAAGCAGGTGGGCAGCATGGCCCTTGTCCAGCACTGGGCCGGAGCCCTGGGCTCCCTGCCATCCACGTAAGTCTGCTGCTGTAGAGTCCAGAGGAGCCCGGGGTGGCCAGCCTGGACCCGAGAGGTGCTCTGGGCTACCCCGAGTCCTGTCTTGGGGGTGACCACCACTGGATGCTTCAAAGCAAGATGCAAGAAACCCTGCAGGGGATAATTCTGCACTAAGTGGCCAGTAAGGGAAGTTCCTTCCTGACCCCAGGCACTTAGTGGCTGGCTCACACCGGGAAGCATGAGAGTTTACACCCCTCTTATGCTCTTAACCGACCTGTGAATATTCTCATTAGCCGTGTAACTCCTTGTAAAAAAAGAAATCCACCGAA
This sequence comes from Pelodiscus sinensis, assembly GCF_052426305.1. Taxonomy (NCBI): domain Eukaryota; kingdom Metazoa; phylum Chordata; order Testudines; family Trionychidae; genus Pelodiscus; species Pelodiscus sinensis. The sequence continues at coordinate 19,200,096 of NC_143071.1, forward strand.
CTCCTTGCACAGGTACCTCGTGGCAGAAAGTCTCGCACGGTTACGTGCACTGAGTACAAAGGGTTCCTCACATCGGGGTTAGACTTGTTGCCTTTCCGTTTTTTGGAACGTTCCCTTGTTCTCGCTTGCACTGGAGCCCCCAAATCCGTATCCAGGCATGTAAGAACTATGGCGGAAGGCTGCTCAGGTTACTGTGGGGATAAAAGGCCTGGAGCCAGCTTCCTTCCACTAGCTGTGCACTCCATGTTCAGGCTCCACAGCAGTGTCCTGGGAGAGCCTGTCGAATGTACCTGGGAGATGCCCCAAGCCAATGCTGGTGCATTTGACCCAGCCTGGCTGTGGAGTGCTAGGTGGCCCAGAATGTCTGTGTGAAGGGGGAGCTGCAGTAAGGCCAAATGGGGGGGAGGTGTAGTGAGCAAGGGGACTGGTGGCCCCCGAGTCCCTACTGGAGAGCTGGAGAAGAAAGCAACCCCATGCAGCGCTGCAATCTTCATTAAACAGTATGAGCTGCCTTGGGAAGAGAACTCTGTCACGGGGCAGCGGCTTGCCTGTCACTGGTGTGTACGGTTCGTTCCTGCTGAAATCCGAGGTCCCCAGCCTTGGACTAATTCTCCAGCCCTACCCCTGCAAATGGGTCTCATGTCCTCCTGGTGCCCTCAGCTAGTCCTGTGGCTGCTAACTCTGCTTGGAAGTGAGTTAGGGCACGTCTAGGTGAACCGTGACTGAGCCAGCCTACAGCCCTGCAGCCGGCCGCACACCGACGTGCACATGGGGGCTGCAGACATGCACCGCCTGGTCCCTTGTGCGCGCTGAGCCCAGCAGCCCCCAGGGCAGTGCATGACCCGTGCAGTAAGTGTTCCTGCAGCCCTGTCCTTACCTTCTCTGCTTGTCCAATTAGTCAGGAGCTGATGGACTATGTCCCCAAGCCTGCGCTTCAGCGCATCGACCTCCAGGCTCTCCAAAGCCAAGTCAAGCAACTGCTGGAAACCACGGAGCCACTCGGACAGCAGGATGCAAAAATGGAGTTCATAGGTGAGGCAGCTGGGGTCAGGGGCCCGGGAGAGGCAAGGGAAGAGCCCTGAGAACTGCTTGCTGCCTGGGCTCAGTGGATGCCACCTCTCACTGGCTGTCTGCCGCCAAGCAATGGCTCTAAAGCCTTGATTAGCCCAGGACCAGGGAACTGGGACCCAGGCTCTCTTTGGAGGCCTGCCAGGGCCCAGACCCTCCAGGGCACCAGGAAAAATCCCTAAGAGCTTTTCCTGTGGCTTGGTTTTTGTGCAGCTTTATGTTCAGGGCAGGGCAGAAGGGAAGCCCTGAACATAAAGCTACACAAAACCCAAGCCCCAGGAAAAGCTCTGTGGCTGCAGTTTGGAGGGGGGGGATTGTGGCTGCAGTTTTGGGGGGGGATTGTTCTCATGATCACAGTTTGATTTGCAAGTCGGGGGTGGGGGTGGGGGGGTGTTTAGCGCTGTCTCCCGGAGCATGTTGCGGCTTTTGGACACACGCCTTAGTGCAGCCTCTCGTCACCCTTCCCCCAGAGCGTGTGATCCAGCTGCCACTCTTTGGCTACAACGTGTACCCCTTGGAGCGGTGCAGTGAGCCCAGGATCCCACTACCCAGCTTCCTGGGGGTCAACAGGGATGAGATCGTGGTCGTGACCAGTGGCTCCCAGGTAGGCTGCCCAGAGCGCCAGGTTCAGGGACTCGCTGCCTCGTCCCGCTCGTGCAGTCGCGTTGTGCTTTTGCCTCCAGCTCTCGGATGAGATGAGGCCACAGCAGCCCACAAAACTAGTGGGTTGGATCCATTCCTTGCCACGCCCCCGCTCGGCTGCACCAGGACCCACCCATCACCCCAGCTCCATGGTTTCCCCCGCTCTGTCCTACGGGCCTGCACTGGCTGCAAAGAGGCTTGAGGGCAGAGTCCTGTTTCCTTACTGCTCTGTAGTCAAATGACAGTGGGGAAGCCCCCTCTAGGGATGGAGCATTGAGGGTACTCGGCTCTTGAGCTTCCGTGTCCCCTCTGATGGCGGGTTCTCTCCCTGTGCACAGGAGCTGTGCTGCCGCATCCCGCTGAAGGAGGTGCAGAAGATGCGAACGCTGCGGCCTCTGGAGGACTCCGGGGCACCGGGGCTGGAAGTGAACTATGGCTCCGCGGCCAATCCTAAGACCATGTGGTTTGAACTACTCCAGGTAAAGAGCCCTGTGCATGGCCTGCTACCGGCCGGCTCAATTGGTTTCCCCAGCCCACGCTTTGGCCAGTGGAGATCTAGGCTGCTAGCACTAGTGCCATCCCCTAGCCAGGAGATGGGGCTCTACTGACTACAGTTCCCAGCATCCACTGCTCCTGCTTGAGCCCAGTGGCGTGGTTGGTAGGGAAGATAGTGCAGAGGCACTGGGGGCCCCTCGCTCCCCCTCAGACAAGGGTGAAGCTTCATTTCAGAGGCTAGAGTGACACGCCCTGTACAGATGCAGTGAGTGTCCCTCTGCTGCGGCACTTCTCCACCCAGCCCCATGGAATTAACAAATCCCGTGGGATTTATACCTAGTGACCAGGGGCTCAGCATTTCCACTGCACCTGGGTCACGTTCCTTCTAAGTGCTGGACAGTGGTCTTAAAGGAACGTTCTTTCCAGAGCCCTGCAAGGCCACTTCCCTGCAAGGCCTCTGGAAAAGGTTAAAAATGGGAGGGGGGGGGAAGGGAGCACCAATAAAGCAGCAGCTGCTTTGCCAAGAGAAGGCCCGGGGGGTTTAAGGCCAGCCCTGCCGGTTTCGTGGAGGGAGGTGGCTGAACGTAGCACTTGCTGCCTGAATTTTCCACCTTTTTGGAAGTGAGGAAGGGAAGGGGACAGGGCGGGATGGTGGTGTTCAGGGACTCACTTCTATTGGGCTGTAATCTTGACAGGCCAAAGAAATGTACCATATGATCACTGTCCTCGTGGAGGGAGAATCCCATCCCTAGAGCCCCAGGCTGGAAGACTGCCAAGCAGAACCTTAGCTCAGAAAGCTGATCAATCAAGCACGCCTCTCGCTGGCCTGCAGCAGGGCCAGCCCCATGCACCAGTCTGCTCTCCAGCCGCCTTGTTCTACAGCACACTGCCCTCTCCAAGGCTGCCATGCCTGGGCAGCCTGTCCTCCAAGCTGCTTGGTCACCTTACTGCCTGCACCAGTGCCTGCTGGAACCTGGACCTGCACCGCAGTGCTGCGCCTCAGCCCATCCCATCCCACCCGCGGCGTGGTTGGCAAGTCATTCCCATTCACCGAGTCCTTGGGAGCTGCACGATCCCACCAGCCAGAGCACAGCACCCAACAGGACAAGGCCCTGGACTTTCACCAGCACCATCACAACCTGCTACAAGCAAACGGGCCAGGGAAGCCCCTGGAAACCATAGCACTGCAGCCTGTTTTTGCTCTGAAATCTCCCAAGTGGCAGCAAGGGGGAGACTGCAACTTGGATTTTGCATCACCAAGAAAAAGGGCTTGTGATGTGACTCCTGCTGCTTTCATAGATTCATAGACTTTAAGGTCAGAAGGGGCCATTATGATCATCTAGTCTGACCCCCTGCACAGTGCAGGCCACAGAATCTCAACCACCCCTCTTAGAATAATCCTCTCACCTATATCAAAGATATTGAAGCATTCAAATACTTTGAAGGACCCAACATATGGAGCCTGGCCTCTTCTGCTCTGTCCAAGAGCTGCCAGAGGTATCGGTTAATTACAGAGCATGGCAGGGAGTGAGAATACGCAGTTACTGTGTCTGCCACGGCAGAGTGTGAGCTGCACACCGGGGAATGGTGCCTGCTCATCGATTTCTTACTGACAGGCGGCAGCTTGTAGGGTTCTTTAGATTAGAAAGAACTCAAGCGGCCCGTGCAGCACGGTGTTTAAAGGACTGTTTGCTCAGAGGAGGATACAAATTGCCCTCCACAGCAGACAGGCAAAAAGCAGACATATAAATAAATCCTTAATTTATTGTATTACTACAGATCTCCAGCTAGGCAAGAAGTGTTAAGCTTCTGGGTGGGGGGAGGAAAAAAACCCCAAAATATTTAATAAGCAATAAATTACTAAAATCTCAGTTGCTTTTGGAGCTATGAAAATAAAACCCTGGGCTGCCATGTGCAGTAGGTAGTAGTGTTACAGGGCACTGGGGGGGAGGGGGGAGCTAAACAGATGGGAAAGGCAGGGGCTGGAGCAGGTTGGGAATGAACAGTGCCTAGTGGCTGCCTGTGGAAAGCCAGGCCTGATGCTCAGCGAGTGAATCCGCAATCAGTTCCTAGTAGGTGGCTAATGTGATGTGACCAGCAAAGGCAGCGGTTCCTGGTAGTTAAAACAGGGACACTGGGCTAACACAAACGACTTGGGGCCCAGGCTAACGGGCTTTCCTTGCTGACGTTTCCCAGTTTGAGCCATGAACGCTGCCTTTTAGCTGCCTGTCATGACAGGTAACGGAGGGAGGGCGTGACAGGTTAGCAAAAGCCTCCTCGGGCCGGTGCTCTGGCAGGGGCACGGTGCACACCCCGTCCCTAGGAGCCTGAGCACTAGCAGCCAGGAGTGCTACAGGCTGGTTCACTCCAGCAGCAAAGCAAAGTGCAGCACGAGCTGCTAAGCAGAGCCCAGTATAAAGCGTTAACTCTTAGCAGAGCCCAGCCCAGCCCCAGGGCAATTCAACCTTCCTTTGAAATGGCCCCACTGCTTTAGATTTGTTGCAGGTATATTATCTACCACCCCCTCAGGCGGGGGAGGGGAGAGAGGCTGCCACCAGCTCTAACTGAAACTGGCCCCATCCAGAGAGAAAGCACAAGTGACAGCAGAGGAAAGAGAAGCCTTTGGGAGTAACACCCGCTGCCAGTTCTCTGTTTTAACCCTCTCCATCCCCTCCCCCACATGGGGCACCCTAGGCATTCCCTGGCAGGAGCCACTAGGCACAGCAGGGAAGGAGGCAGATTCCCCTCCCCTGGCAGCTCTCATGGGTGAATCAGAACCGCTAACAAAAGTAAAGCGCCAGGATCCCCCCACTTACAAGGTAGGGGCACTGGAGGGAGGTGGACAAGCGAAGCGCTCAGCTAAGCCAGGAGTTCCAGGGGATTTTTAGTGGCAAGCCAAAGCAGAGGCCAGATGATTTTATGGCCACTTCTGAAAGGTCCTCGTGCAGAATGGCTACAGCATGTCAAGTACTTGTCTTGCTGGGCATGTGACCGTGCAGGTCTGGAGCACCAGGCTGTTAAAGCCCCTGCTTAGCAAAGTCGCACATGCTGCTGCAGCACAAGCGGCAAGGGCACAGGTGAAAGAGAAATGTCTGAGAACAGGCATAACCACCAGGTCTGCTTTCCCCACCCCCCAGAGCCAGTGCACTGGAAAGGGAGCCCAGAGATTCCAGCTAAGAGAATTGTGGTTTCCAAACCCGCTTGTCCATTCCTCTCCACCAGCTCCTACCATTCAGCTCAGCAGTTGCTCGGGCAAGGGAGCAAGTGACTCCACTTTTCCCCAGGCGTTCGCTGTGTAAGGTCCTGCTCATGCCCAGTAAGGTAACTGGGACCAGCAGAGCACAGCACATGTAATACAAAGAGCCCATTGCAACTGTCCCATTCGGTTTATTGTCCATTTACTATGCACCCTGCAGTAACACAAGCCCAGTTTCCCCTGCGGGTCGCTGTAGCAGCACTATTGCAAGCAAGGCCAATATCAGCGCCAGGCAGAGCCCCCAACTACTACATGTAACAGACAGTCCTGGACACTAGGGTCATGTTACAACTCACCGACTTCCCCACTTCAGGCCCTTGCATAACACAGCAGCAGATGCACCAGAGCTACTGGGGCCAAGTGCCACAGCAGCGGGCAGGTCATTGGCTGGACCAGCAGCATCACCCTCTGCCTTAAGTCCCTGGGTTAGGCACAGCGAGCAGATATGGCTTCAGGGGCTAGAAGCAAACGCTAGGGAAGTACGTGAACTTTGGTGTTGCTCCCTTGTAACAGCCTGGGGGGCAGTGGCAAGAGATCTGCCAGTCTGCCCAGGCTAAGGCACTAGTGCCCACGCCAGTGAAAGAGCACCCGGAGGTGGCCAGAGTAAAAACCAAAATTCAGGGTGTTTAAAAAAAAAAAAAACCCAACAACCCACAAGCCTGCAAGGGGTCCCAGGCTGTGGGAAAGCAGATGCTGCCATAGCCCATCGTCTAAAACAAAACGTTTTTTCCAAAACAAATATCCCCTCTAGGAACTTAGCCACCAGCTCCCATCAAAGGAACCCTGAGCAAAGCGTGGGCATTTGAATGTGTTTTCAATGTAAGGCTTCAACTGGTAACATTTCAATAAAAGCATCGGGGTGGGGGGGGGGAGGATCAGACACACCTGCGGGGAGCAGCAGGATTTGCACCCCACGTGGAATCGGAGCCTGACATTCTCGGCCCTTCACTGCCAGCAACGGGATGCAGAGCAGGATGGCTGAGCAGCATTGGCAGACCCCAGGCCCCTTTGCAAGGGCTGTTGAAGGACTGTGTCGTCCATTAGGCAACAGAGGCGCTCCCCAGACAGATGCCCAGAGGGTCGCCGCCCTGGAGATGTTCTCGATGCCATGGAGAACAAGCAGCCACATGAATAGGAAACTCCCCCCCGTCAGAGAGAGCCGGGCGAGCTGGGATCATCTTTCCGAGCTGGGCAGCTCTTGCCAGTCTGTCTCGTTTTCACACCGGACTCGGGTTTTGAAAAACTCCTTGATGAGTCTCTGGGCTTCTTCTTTCACTGCAGCAAGAAGGGAGAGCCGCTGAGGAGATGCTGTCAGAGTGGGCGCCCCCCCCACAAGTCCTTGACTCATCTAGCCCCAGTATTGCCCCCGCCCCCAGCCACATCCCCACGTGGCAACTTACCAGCCTTGCGGATGGGATTCTTCTCCTCTGTCAGTAAGTGCGAGAGGTGTCGGGCAAATCCCTTGAACAGCTCCTGCAGGGTAGAGAAAGCAGAGCGCAGAGGCAAGGTTACCTATTGCTGCAGTCGCATCTCACCACACCATCTGCACAGGGTCGCATGCCCTTGCACAGCGCCGAGCACCTTCGGGCTGTAAGAGAAACAGAGATGTGCTTCAAGTTGACAGGCGAGATGTCCTGTATCGGGAGAGACAGTCCCTGCCTTGAGCTGATCAGGGCTGGATTTGCACGGTTCACAGATCACTCAATTTTTAACATGAAAGTCTGAGGGGCATACATAGGGGATCCCTGCAGCACCACGGCAGTCAGCACACAGCAGGCCTCCCGGAACGGCTCTCACTAGAGCAGGGGCTATAGCCAAGAGACACACCCTTCCACCAAGCAGCGGTGAGTCTCTATCACAGATCCCTGTAAGCGGCGCGGCTGCCTACCTAGTGCCATGTAGGTGCTCAAGGCCCCTGCACAAGGAGCAGAGGAGGGCCCCCCTACTCCCAGCCTAGCCTCCAGTCTGGTGGCCGGGGAGGGACAGTCTGAACCAGGCGTCTCCCCAGCCTGAAGGCAACCATGGCTGGGCCCAGTCCCCTGCCACGGGCAGAGCAGCAAGGGCCCTGGAGCTCTTCTGCCACAGCCCAGGTAACCCGTTCCCAGACCCACCCCCCTGCCACGGCCTGTTCCCAGACTCCCCTCCCTGCGGCCAGAACAGCCTGGGTGGCTGGGGCTGCCTGGACCCCCACTTGCAGGCACAGCCCAAGCAGCCTAGACCTCCCCCTGCAAGCCACCCAGCCCTGGAGCCCCCCGCCACAGCCAGGCCCCAAGAGCCCATCCTCTGTCCCAGCCCCACTCGAGAGCCTACACCCCTAGCCAGAGCCCTTACACCCCAAGTCTGTCCTAGCCCTGAGCCCCTCATCCCCAGCCCTCACACTCCTGCACCCCAACCCTTTGCCCCTTCCTCCCTACCTCCGCCATATGAATTTTGTTCGGTGCACCAAAAGGTGACGTGGCGCACGGCCCCTCCATGACGCATGCCACCTCCACAATGGTGCACAGAACAAAATTCATTCTGCTCAGCGGTGGGAAAAAAAGAGGGAACATTGCTCTCTATGGTTAAACATGAACAGCCCCCAGGATCGCGCACCTCCCTCCGGTCCCAAAAGGCCTAAGGAGACAGTTCTGGGCTCCTCCTGACAGAGGCTGCAGCCCATGCCCTACCTTGGAAGCAAATTTACCACCCTTGTAGAAAGGGGTCAGGTATTTGACGACGATATCTGCGGTCTCTTTGAGGGACACGCCTTTGAGCGCTGGCTGGATGGTCTTGGTCGTTCCTTCTTTATCAACCTGAGACAAACTCGGATCAAAAGTCACCTTCTTCTTCACTGGGCCCAGGCCTTTGCCCTCTGGTTGCCACAAGATGGAAGATGTTGCTGCCGTCTGCAGCCTCTTCCTCACAGGGCTCTCCAGATCCTAGAATGGAGCGAGGAGGAGCAGCCATTTCACACTCCTAAGCCCAAGCTGCTATCAGAGGCCGAACCGTCCCCATCTACCCTGCAAGCTGTTCCCATACAGAATACCAGGTGGCAAAGCCGCTCGCACACTCACTTCCCTGGAGACAGGCGCTGGGCTAGCCATGGGGAAGGCACTCACGGCATTAATCTAGGCAGCCCCACAATTCCCCCTCACACAGAAAAGGGGACTTAGGAGAAAGCCTGTGGGATTTGCCCCTCCAGAGATTGCAGTAGCTGAGTGCTAGGGCCCTCCTGCAGGAGGGCGGGATGGGGAAATCTTGCATGTCCCTTGGGAATGCCCCCCCCCCCGGGGTGAACCTAGATAGACGCTGCAGGAAACAAGGCCTAGGAGAGATCCACAAGGGCAACTGGCTCTGCTTTTTAGTTAAACACTTAACGTCCCACTGAAGGGATGGTGCTGCAGCCAAGACAGCCGGGTCAAACCCTGGGCTAGGGGCTGCAAGGCAGGGTGCTCCGCCCGTGCTGCGTGACCCCCCAAACTCACTGCGCTGTACAGTCAGCCTGGGGGGCTGCCCTCTCGACCAATACAGGGAGATACTCAGGAGCCCACCTGCATCAGGGATGGGGATTACCAGGTAGGTACCAATGTCTACATCTCTCAGGGGGGAAATGATATTGGTGGAGAGCCTGACTGCCAGACGTGCCGAGCACCTGTAGCTTCCAGAGACTTCAGCCAGAGCTGTGGGTGCTCGGCACCTTCACGGACCATGGCAGAAGCGCCCTGCCAAGTCACACCGTGCATCGCAACAGGTGTAAAGAGTGCACAAAAGTAGTGACCGAGTAACCGATCAAAACTCTGCTGGTTACATGGTTAAACGTTCTACCTGGGGACGTAGGGGCAGGGAGGGAAGGGTGCTGGAGGGCTTCCGGTTCCGCCAGCCTGCTCCCAGCCCTGCAGGCTCTGCCCGCCTCACTCCCTAGCAGAGGTTAACCTCGAACAGGAGCTGATAAGCATCAGCTTATCAAGTAACTGGTTCAACTCTTATCTCCCCAGTCAGTGGGAGAGCCACGCATAGGTCCCAGGAGCACAGACTCCCACTTAGACCATACTGCTGCTCTCTGCTGGGTGCGGGACTGCACTACACCCGGATAACAGATCCTGCCAGGTGAGGTCGACCAGGCAGGTCACCTCCAGAGAGAAGCTGGGCACGAAGCTGAGCAGACCGAGGGGAAGAAAATGAAATTCAGGAAGGTCTCACCTCATCTGATCCTGGCCTCTTCCCACCTTCATGCTCCCCAGTGCAGGCTGTTCCGATTTCCCAGCCAGGTTCATTGCAGCTGAGGAGGGAGGGAAAAGACAAGATCATTTCTGGGTTGATTCTTCAATGACAGGAACTTGCTACGAGAGGAAGACGTCACCAGGCTGGTATTTTGCGAGTGGCAGACTGCGGTAAAGCAAGACGAGACGCCTTGCCCAGGCTAGCTCAGAGGTAGACCCTGGATTACATTCTATCACGGCAGCTCTCAGGCGCCGCACTCCCAGGGCTGCCTATGTTAACAAGGCCCCACTGGGATGGGCTGCGCAAAGCAGGAATGAACGGGGCAGAACCTCAGGAGCTCTCTCACCTTGGTTTTACCAGACCATCTAGTCCCGCCTGTGTGGCCTCAGAGCCAGGGTCGTGCTCTGACTCCAAGTCTTGACTTCTCTCAGTCAGTGCTTCCTCCGACTTCCTTGCCTCATGATGCTCCACCTGGGGTTGCCCAGACGCGTCTCCTCCTGGGACATCGTCATTTGCCCGAGGCGCCTCTTTCTGCTGACGTTCTCTGTGAGAAGGAGACCGAGGTAGCTCGCTCACAGGACAATCGTCTTCCTCTGCCGAGACGCGGTCTGAGGCTGGAAGCCCAGCTTTGGGGACAGAGAAGAATTTGGAAATGTCCTGGGATTCTTTTCTGGCTGCTTCTGCTAGCAGCTGTTGCTTCCTGGTGAGTTTTGCCTTCTTGTTAGGGCTCTCCCACAGGACATCTGCCTTAGAACTGGGCTGCTCTCCCGTCTCGTCAAGGGCACTTTCGTGTACGACTTCAGCTGCCTTTTCCTCGCTCTTGAGGGTAGAGAATCTGGCCATTTCTGAACCACATTTGCTGCCACCTTGCCTGCTTGGACTATTCCCTTCCCGCTCCACAGGCTTAGCATCATTCTCCTGCGTTGTCTTCAGCAGCTCGGCAGCAGTCTGGAACAAGCTGGAACTCTTGCGGAACCCAGCTCCTACCCGCTTGGGTTTAAACTACAAAGAGAAGGGAATGAAACAGAGGGAGAGCCCTGGAGGGACGATGAGCAACCAAGGCTAGTGAGCAGGCCACATGTGTGGCTCTCTCTGTGGGTCACAACAGCCCACGGCTCGCTGGGGTTCCACTTGCAGCTGGGAGGGATGTTTGCGCCCCCCCCCCCCCATGTGCCTCTTGTGCACTGGGGCACTGCACACTGGATCTCCTCCCCCACCCTCCCAGTGCTTCCGGAGCACCATGAATCCACTGATTTGCACCCGGTCCCTCTCCCCTCCCAGAACTTGAACAGCAGCAAACAGCTGATTCATGGCGCTGCCGCTCTGCGAGGGAGGGGGAGGAGCGAGGATGGAGTGCAGATCAGCAGATTTATGGGTCTCAGAGTGCTGGGGGGGGGGGGGGGGGGGGAGTAGGAAGTACAGGGCTCCAGTGCATGAGAGGTGCAGGGTGGTGGGGGCAGATAGGGGTCTGTGGGCCACTGCAACCCTCTGAGATGAAGGAAAGCCACTCATGTAGCCCACTCGCCAGGAGGAGGCCGATACAGTCTGCTGACATCATGGGGCCATGGACGGGATGGGTAGCAGGAGATGTGGGAACAAACAGCCAGAACCTCAGCAGGCGGCTCCGAAGAGGGGCTACACTAGGGCATGCAGCATGTCACTGTGGGCCAGGGTGATCTCCTCAGGGCCTAAGGGGCATCCGTGAACACACCAGCCAAGAGCCCTTGCTCACAGCAGCATACAGGAGCTGCCAGCTAACGTGAAAGAGGCAAATCCACAGCCCTGGCCAGCAGAGCTCCCTGTAGCACGGGAAGCAGCGGGATGATTTCTCCTCCCAAAGCACTTCACCTCACCTGGAGGAATCAGCTCCTGGGCTGAGGGGTAGCTCAGTCCAGCCTCACCCTGCCTCCCGCAGCCGCTCTGCTGAGGCTGCCAACCAAGGAGCAGGCAGCCCTGAGAGTGGCGGTCACGTGAGCACTTGTGCGCTGCACGGAGCCCAGCCAACCCACTTCACAGCACTACTGAAAAGCAATCAGAGGGTACCAGCTTTCAGCCACTTCACACTGGGCTGGATCTGGCAGGCGGGAGGAGAGGGATTAGCCCTGGGTACCGCGCTACAGAGCTTAAGTCTGTCAGTCCAGCGTCACTGGATGGCGTCTGCTGCTCCTTTCGAGGGGCACCCGCGGTCTAAACCCAGCCATGGCTGCACGTAAGGGAAGGAAGCCCTCTGCACTAGGGATGGGGGAGCTGTAGCCCCAGAATACGGGGACAGGTAATGTTCTTGGCTGGGTGATGCCATGCCAGGGAGGACGAAAGCTCCTTGGCACCGTGGGGTCTGAAACCAAGTTAGATTTATTGCACACAGATGATCCAGCATAACTCAGGAGCTGAGCTGTCCTCCTAGGGGAGCTGCCCGCCGGAAGTGGAACAGGAAACTTTCCACCGTGTGCACTCAGCCAAAGCTAAGCAACAACCCTGCAAAGAACCAGGCCCCAAACCCATCGCTTGCCTTCTCCTCTTTGCCCAGCCTTGCAGCCCATGTTTTATGGCCCCGCATGGGCCCTTTTCTAGAACAGGCCAGTCAGCATTTTCATGCAGCCAGCTGGGCAGGCGGGATTTTACACAGCCATAATCCAGGCCCACCCGAGCATGCCAGGCCCCATGATCATTCTGTGCAGCAGCCACCTGTACTCACCGAGTAGACTTGGGATGCAGGGAGAAAGCCATCGTCAGCTGAGGGGTCAGGCTTTGTCCTGGGGCTGCTGCTCTCACCAGCTCCTGACCCAAACGCTGGATACAACTCCCCTTCTTTCGAGGCTTTGTTGATCTCCGCCACCTTGGGTTGCAAGAGAAGAAAAACCATCCCCAATGGCAGCGTCTTTACGTCTCCTCCTCAGCATGATCACAACCCTCTTTGGCAAAGGGCAGGTCTCCCCTGAGGGCTACTCCTGCCTCAGGGCCACGAATCATCCCAGGCTGGCTCAAGTCCACTGCCTCACCCATGTCAGTATTTTCCACTATGAAACGATGGTGCAGTCACAAGGTGACAAGGTCGATGGGGTATCAGATGTCCCGATTTTACATGGGCAGACCTGACTTTCTTTTATAGTTATCTCTCATGCCACATCCTGATTTTTCACACTTGCTATCTGGTCACTCTAGTGGTCGAGAAAGTTCCCTCCCCCCCGCCCGTCATTATTTTTAATGACAAGTCCCTGTCCAATGGCTGGAGATGCGTTTGTAGCACTTTATGCATATGCACTGGGATGGGAAGAGCCCCCAGTAGATTTCTGACCAACATCTGGGTCGTAGCCAACAGGGAGGGAAAGTCCAGTGAGAAAAAAGGCTCCTGGAAGCATTAGCAGGAAGAAACAGCCTGAGACACAAGCCAGCAGAGCAAGAGCTGGAACACACGGGGGGGGGGAGGGGGGATGGACGGACGACATGCCCTTGAGTCTAACATAGGGCTGGGCAAGATGTGGCTTGGGGGCGGATCCAGCCTGCCTAACACTTTGATCCGAGCTGGGGGCTGCATCTGGCCACTATCTAGTTATATCCTGCAGCCCGTGCCACCAAATTTCCTGGTGGTGGCTCAGGCAGCAGGATCCTATTTAAATGGCTCCTGACTTCCAGTCACGGTGCTGCTGCTCCAGAAGAGGCTGGAGCCTTGAGCCTTTTAAATAGCCGCAGCAACTCCGGGCAGCTGCCAGGCAACATGGTAGCAGCGAGGCCGGGGGCTACAAGTCTTTGCTGTGTTTTGAATTCAAAGCCTCTGGTGGAGGCTAGTCCCCAACCCTCTCCCCTTCTGGAGCCAGCCCGTGACCATGTACCAAAATTCATTAAGCAGCCCCCCTGTGAAAATGATTAGCCACCCCTGGTCTAACACTTGCCATGCTCAACGGGGACAGGAGGGAGCAGCGCCAGGGTGCCTCCCCCACTCCCTACCTTCTTTAGCACCGTTGCTTTGTACAAGTTGGACATTTTACTTGTTCTGAAAGCCTCATGCTCCATCTCCACGGCACAGGTGTGGGGGTCTGACCTGCAACACACACGTCACGTCGGTCAGTTCAGGGAGGACTCGGCTCTCCCCTTGCGAGGGGGGCGCTAACGCTGGTGAACTGTCTCCCTCCTGTGGGGTGTGGGTTGGTCAGGCCAGGGTGGACGCAGGGCTGGGATGTGTCAAGCCTGCAGGTGGTGGCCAAGGGGCCGTTTTAGTGCCTTTCAGGGGCGCAGTGGATTTAAGTCCAAGCACATCCCTCCTCTTGCGCCTCTGGAGAGTCTCCTCTGGTTTGCACTGTCGTACACTAGCCACCCCACCCCCACCCCTCCCCGGTGGGGCAATGGGGCACAGCAATTCCTGGAATCCCATACGCAGAGCTGGTGGGGCTAGCCCAATCCCCGGCTCGGTGCACGCAGAGAGATATGGGCCTGCTGGCGCTGCCATGTGGGGCTGAACTCAGCTGTGGGGCTCAGCCAGGAGACGGGAACATGGATGGAGGGAAGAGCACTTTTACAGAGCCCCCTGAGGTGAGTCACTGACAGGGGTGCCCATTGAACTCAGAGCAGGGAGGCCCTGCTGTTCTGGGCCTCTTCTCTACACCCCTTCCTGTGCCTCGTTTTATACCCATGTCCAGTCGGGGCTGCCTCCTGGTTGCTGCTCAGAGCTTCTACCAACATCTTCAAGCAGTGTTCTCGGGCCTAAAAGCAAAGGAGAGAGAGGAGATCCTCTTGCAGGAGTGGTGCTGCCCTTCTTCCCCACCCACTCAAAGGGGCAGGCAGTACCTCTGGCCTCTGGGGGGGGGGGGGGGGGGAGGTGTGTGTAGGGAAAATGCTGCACTGAATTCACGCAGGCCTTTCCTTACCTTGACTGAGAGTTTGGCGATTTTCCGGCTGGCGGCATCTTTCAAGGGACAGCCTGCATCTGCCAGAGAAGTGGTGGTATAAAGAGATGCTCTCCACCCTTCTGTTCCCTCCCACACCACCCCCACCTCCCTCCCAGGGGTTAGTACGATACCTCTGGGATTTGCCCTCCTACCACGCCACCCGTGTGCCATTACCAAGTTCCCCTTTGGCAGGGTGGGAGGACTCTGCCTGTGAAAAGCTCTCCAGCCCAGCAAGCCCTTTTCTAACTACCGCATTCAGGGCGAGACGGTGGGAGGGGGGAGTTGAGCACAGGGGTAGCTCAGGTCTTCCAGGAGGTACATCAGCTCATCTAGAGATCTGCCTAGTTTCACAACAGGTTACACAAAAGCACTAGCGAAGTCAGCACAAACAACCGTTTCACACAGAGGGACGTGCTTGTACTGCCCTATGGACTGTAGGCTGAAATGTAAGGGCAGTAGTTATAGTCCAATGGATTTACATGAGAAAAATGAGGGAGTGAGCCATTTTTCAGCAATAAGCGTTGTGACAAAGCTCCTACTCGAGCTTGGTGGGTCCTGGACTTGAGCAGATTGCTTGCTTTAATTTAGGCACCACACCCAGGGCATCAGCTTGCTGGCTGCTGAGCTGCTCTATCATTGGCCAGCTTGTGGTAGAGGAAAACCCAACTCCACAGTCTTGGTGGACCCTGCAAATAATGAAGGCCTGAGGAAACCCCTTCCTTTTCTCCAGCCAATCTTTTCCCCAAGTGGAAATGGGGAGTGGGTGGTAGGTGGATCCAGGCTCACCCTCTTCTCTGGGTTCCAGCCCAGGGCCCTGTAATAGCAGCTGCCTATAAATATCACCAACACCAGCTGTGTGACAGCAACAAAACCCCTGGCCTATCTCTCCCACACCTTCCCTAGCACCTTCCTTATCACAGGCTCTACTTGTACTTGCTCCTCCTAGATCCTCTGTATCTGTAGAGCTCCTTCTGTCTTCTCAGCTTCCCATGCACTGACTGACTGCAGAGAAGCACTTTTTAAATCAGCCTGAACTGGTTCATTAATTAGCCCCAAGTGTTCCAACTGGAAGACAACTAAATTAGCTCCAGGTGCTTAATTGCCTTGATTGATTCTGATAAGTTACTGCTGGTTCTGGACTAGCCCAAGCCAACTTACTCTGGGAACAGAGATTTACTCATTCTAAGGCTAATATACTTCCCTTCCATGTCTCTCTTGCCCCCCTCTGGCCTGACCCCATCACAATGTGCTGTGTCACTTTTGTATTTTTGGGTCTGATTCTGTAAGTTTTTAAATGATGAAACTTGGAGTTACACAACAGAAATAAACCCTTGACAGGGGCACAGTAATATGGAGCCACCCCTTTGGACTGTAGCAATAATTCTATTGCTTGAGAAAGCTTCAAAACATCACAGGTAAAAATGGCAAAACCTTCCTCAGATTTGACTCCGTGGCCACAACTGGGGTATTTAGATGCACAAAACTGGAGAGGCTGAAAGCCCTGATCAAACGGTGTCCCGCTGGGCAGGCTGCATCACAGAAAGATTTGAGCTGAGATTGATCTCTTCCAGCAAGGAGTTCCACAGTGAGGGACACACTGCTCTGGTCCTGGTGCCCAAGAGTTGGAGCATGGACCGACCCAGCTGTGTCATTTCTGTGGATCATCCAGCCACAGGAGAGGACTAACTTGCATTCTTTGTTCACTCAGATGTTGGTTCTACATAAGGCAACCAGGGTGTCCCACCCCCCTTCCCATGGAATTCTCTCGCTGATCAAGACCATCCAGTAAAACTATAAAGCAATGGTGAGATCTACCTGGAGGGACAAAGTCATCTTTTCCTGGTTCTTTGCCCTGCAGGGAAAGAGAGAGACTGAAGTCAAACTTTTCCATCATGAGCAACATTTATGAAGGACTATAGTGAACGCAAGAGCTCCTGCCCACAGCTCCAGTCACCTGTCCCAGGAAGGGTGATGCCAAAATGCGAGGGAAGTTGGCAAAAAGGGCAAGAGACGGAGGAACAGGAGAGGGTTGGCAATGCACAAAACAAAGAGTTGTCAGAAAGTTGGCAATGCAAAGGCCAGAGGGGCTGCAGACGAGATCTCCTTCACTAGAAGTGGGCACGGGCCAGCTTGTAGACATGTCAAGGAGATTTTCTTCACAGGGGTGGGGCGTGGCTATATTTGTCTCTTACGCAGTGAGATCCGGGGCTGAAAAGCTCCCTGGGATGATGGAGTTTTGGCATTCTGATGCTATACGTTCAGAGGGTTAAATATAGGTGAGTCTCCTGGTGGATTTCTGGGCTCTCCTGGACTGATCTCCAGTGAGGCATTAATCCCCTGGGGGAGACAGGTTGGGGCAGGACATGGAGCATAGGAATGGAGGGAGGAAAGGGGGAAGAAAGAGGGGCAGACGGTGCAATGTCTCTCCACTGTCAGCTCATATCTTGCCAGCCCTTCTTTATCCCTCTGTGCTGGGGTTTATTCTAAAGGAAACAGATAAGAGTTGTTGGCCTTTCCACTTCTTTCTGGAGCTCAAATGCAGACTCCCAGTTAATCAGAGACTTAACGGACACAGAGGTACTATTCATGGATCCCGAGGACTGATAAGAGACCTGGAGCTTTTTGGCTTTCAAACTTAGAAGCCTTGAGAGCAGTCTGAAGAGGGCCATGTGCAATTCTTTACTAAAAACAGTCACTTCTATTAAATGTAATAAGCGAGTTCCCCTTAAGCCAGACCCTATTTACAAGAAGCCCATCATACCCCAAGATCTTTCATCTTTTTCCATGTGATAAATTGTAGAGGGACAGGAGCCATCAACAGTCTTCATAGCATAGCTCCCCTCTACTCTGTCCCTTCCCAAGGGATGGCTCTCCAGCTGCAGACTGGCCACAGACTGAGGCCAGCTGGAGATGCATTTGCCATCCATCCCTCTGCACTCCCGGCTCCTGGAGGAATCCTTAGAAGAGTGAGGTTTTCTGCAGAGACCACTTTCCACACATCTCCTGGAAGCAGGAGGAATAGTCAGATTGTTCCTGAAACTGAGCAGATGACTCTGACTTTTATGGAGCTCCAAGGTCAATGGGAGATCAGAGGGATTGGGGGTGGGGGGGTGAACACCCCCCAGACAGAAGGGCTTCAGGGCAAACTAGCTCAGGAAACCTTGGGAGAGTCTTCCTCTTCTGGGCATCCCCTTCTACCAAAAAACTCCCGCTCGTCTGATCCACAATCTGGAGACAAGGCCCATCCACGTCTGAATTGAGTAAAACTACGGAGGGCCAGCCCTCGGATTTACAGACTTCTAGTTTTGATTTGCCAATAGGTAAACCTCTCTGGGTGATTGCTTCCCCATTGCGCGTCCTGCTGTAGTCACAGGAAGCTGCTATGTCTGCAGGAGAGGCAAGTACACAGAAGCCAGACGCCCTCTGATCGCTTCTGGAAGGGATTCAACTCACTTTGCGCAGATTCATCTGCTTTTTGTAGAAGTCGTTCCACTCCCGTTTCCGATTTCCCTCGCTGGCTTCATCCCCGCTCCCACCATTTTCTCCGTCATACCTGGATGAGAAGGCAGGAATGTTACGAGAAGGATACGAATTCCTGCGGAGACGGCAGGAGCAGATGTAAAGGCATTAAAAAACCTGCGCCACAGTGGGAATTGGTTTTCTAATGGGCTTTTATGAACAGAGCTCAGTTCGGCCACCCTTCCTCAAGTTGAATTCTATACTTCCTCAGCAAAGAGTCCACTGAAATCAACAACAGTGAGTAAGGTCAGCCCAGCTGGGTCCCTCCTGGCCTAAGCGACACTACCACAGGCCACCAATCTAAGTCACACAACTTCAGATACGCGACTAACGTAGTGGAGGTCGACATTCTCAGATCAACTTATATGGCCTGTGGTGAGTCGAGTGCAGATGCTCTCCCATCAACTCTGCCTGTGCTTCTGGTGGAGCACCGGAGTCTACGGGAGTGCACTCAGCGGCTGATTTATCACATCTGTGTTAGACGCTATAAATCGACCCCCCCGGATCAATCGCTGCCCCTTGACCCGACAGGTAGCGTAGCTATGCACTCAGGGATGACCACAACTGTTCTGAACAAAGGTACAGCCAAGATCAGTCCAGTCAGTGGCAAGCAGCGCCCTGTGTTAAAGCAACAATCTGTCTCTGGGTTCAAATACAGACCAAGGTCATTAGCAATGTGAGTAATTTGGCTGCATCCTACTGCTAGGCTCATCTGATGAATGAAACTGTCAATCTGTCGAAGCCAAGGTCTGGAAAGGCAGGCAGTGCTGCAGAGATGCACTGATAGAAGTTTGCTCTGTGTCTGACCGCATGATGGCTGCCTCCCAGCAATACTAACAGCTTTTGGCTCCAAAATCCACTTGCGAAACAGGAGTTACACATGGGGGGGAGGGAATTCATAACTAAGGGTATGTCTACACTACAAAGTTAATTTGAACTAACAGCCATTAGTTCGAATTAACTTTAATAGACGCTACACAGGCAAACCGCTAGTTCGAACTTAATTCGAACTAGGTAAACCTCATTCTACGAGGACTAACGCCTAGTTCGAATTAACTAGTTCGAATTAAGGGGTGTGTAGCCACTTAATTCGAACTAGTGGAAGACTAGCCCTCCCCAGCTTGCCCTGGTGGCCACTCTGGGCACCACCAGGGAAACCTGTCTGCCCCCTCCTCGCCCCGGAGCCCTTAAAGGGGCACGGTCTGGCTACGGTGCCTGTGCCAGGTGCAAGCCTGCCAGCACCCAGCCAGCAGACCCTGCACCTGGCACGGCACGAGCCAGCCACCCACTGCCACCCAGCCCTCCACCTCTTCCCGGGACCAGGCTGGCGGCTCCCAGGAGCCTGCCCGGGGCTGCAAGAGGCGGGCGCCCGCCTGGTCTAGTGCGGATATCATGGACCTCATCCAGGTTTGGGGGGAAGCCTCCAACGTCCAGGACCTCCGCACTAGGGACAGGAAAGTGGCCGTCTAGGGCAGGATAGCTGCCAGCCTGGCCACCCAGGAGGAGTTTTGCATGAATATCAAGTTGGTCCAGTGAGACCCCCGACCCTGAGCCCTGAGCTTAGAACATAAAAACATAAGAACGGCTATACTGGGTCAGACCAAAGGTCCATCTAGCCCAGTAGCCTGTCTGCCGACAGCGGCCCACACTAGGTACCCTGGAGGGGATGGACTGAAGACAATGACCAAGCCATTTGTCTCGTGCCATCCATCTCCAGCCTTCCACAAACAGAGGCCAGAGACACCATTTCTACCCCCTGGCTAATACTACTCCATGGACCCAACCTCCATGACTTTATTTAACTTCTCTTTAAACTCTGTTCTAGTTCTAGCCTTCACAGCCTCCTGCAGCAAGGAGTTCCACAGGTTGACTATTTGCTTTGTGAAGAAGAACTTTCTGTTATTAGTTTGAAGCTTGCTACCCATTCATTTCATTTGGTGTCCTCTAGTCCTTCTATTACGGGAACTAATGACAAACTTTTCTTGATGCACCCTCTCCACACCACTCATGCTTTTAGAGACCTCTATCATATCCCCCCTCAGTCTCCTCTTTTCTAAGCTGAAAAGTCCCAGTCTCTTTAGCCTCTCTTCATATGGGACCTGTTCCAAACCCCTGATCATTTTAGTTGCTCTCCCCTCTCCCACCCTCTCTCTTCCCCTCTCCCACCTCCTTTTCCCAGTCCCCCCGAGTTTTATTCAATAAAGAGAGTTTCTATTTTTGAACACACTTTATTTTGTACATCAGGCAGGGGGGCTAGGGAGGGGTAAGTGGAATGAGGTGAGGGAGGAATGGGGTACGAGCCCCCGATGGGGAGGACTGGGGTGGCTCTGCGGGTTCCTCAGGATGGAAGCTCTCCTGCGGTCCCCCGATTGACCCCCCTCCCCGGATGGCAGCCTGCGGCAAGTGCAGCCTGCGGCAAGTGCAGCCGGGCTGATGGCCGAGTGCTGTGATGTGCTGAGTGTGGGCATTCAGGGCACTCCAATCCAGGACTGCTTTGCTGTCCCTCATCGAGTTAGACAAGAGAGCGGGGAACCCCTGATAACTGTCTGTCCGGGGTGGGGGTTGGGTCCCTTTAAGCACAGCCCTCGGCTAGCCTGAGACAGCATCTCCACGCTCTAAGTCCTAATCTGATGCCCTGCTGGCACTGCTTCCGGCCATCCTTAACCTCGGTTCAGGGTCCACTCAATGTGGACATGCTAGTTTGAATTAGCAAAACGCTAATTCGAACTAGTTTTTAGGTCTAGATGCACTAGTTCGAATTAGCTTAGTTCAAATTAACTAATTCGAATTAAGTTAGTTCAAGTTAGTGCTGTAGTGTAGACATACCCTAAAATACCACCATCCTGCCACTCGTCAGTAGCCCCATCATCCAGGTGTGCTAGTATAATGCTGGCAGGTGGAACCAAACCCAGGACCTCTGGAGCTTGGTGCAAGAGCTTCTACAACAGGGGTGGGGAACTTCAGGCTCGGGGGCTGGATGTGGCCTTCGGCTTGCCTGGATCCAGCCCCCGAGGCTCAGGGGGCCCCACCCAGCATAGGAGAGCCCTGCACTGGTGCTCCAACCCCCACGCTGCCTCCTGCAAGATTGGAGCACACAAAATCTACTAGCCTGGGCCCCCCTAGGCTTCAGTGAGCACAGGGAATGTGGGGAGTGCGTTTTTTTCCCCCTCTCCCTCTCCGTAAGAAGTTTAAGTGCCCTGGGACAGCACACCACACCACACCAGAGAAGGTATATAGGTTACACTAAGCACTCTGTAGATTTAATCACACTTCCCAACACCCATCTCTGCTTTACCGATAAGAGGAAACACAGACAGAGAGAGGTCAAGCAATGTGCCCATGATCAGTGAGCGCTAGGACTAAAGTCCAGGAGAAGTCTGGAGCTAGCCCAGGGGTGGGCAATAAATTCTGAAGGGGGAAGCCCACTCCTTACGTTTTGGAAGTGGTTGCGAGCTGCCCCAGAAGGGGTAGAGCCTCAGGCGGAAGGGCAGGGCCTTTAAATGACAGGAGTTGAAAGGGCTTGCCTCTCCCTGGCGTCTCCCAGGCAACACGTTAACAGAGGGGCTGGGAGCTGCGAGCCCTTTCAACTGCTTTTATTTAAACGGCTCGCACCTTAGCGGCTGCAGGGAAGGGGTGAGCCTTTAAAGAGAAGCAGTTGAAAAGGCTCAAAGCCCCTGGCCCGCAACTAACATGTTGCCTGGGAGCTGCCAGGGAGGCGCAAGCCCTTTAAACTCCTGCTATTTAAAGGGCTTTCGCCTTACCCGTGGCTGCTATCACATTGCCTAGCAGCCGCCGAGAAGGCACAAGCCCTTTAAATAGCAGGAGCTAAAATGGCTCACACCTCCCAAGCAACACGCCAGGGGCAGGGCTGGGAGCTGCCGCGGGCCGGATGAAAGAGCTAGGTGGGCTGGATCCAGCCCGCTGACAGCCTCTTGCCCAGCCCTGAGCTAGGCATAGGATTATAGTCTCTCTAATCTTGTTCCCAGTCCAGATGTAAAATTCAGACCAGTGCCACGAAGGAGCTGTGTTCCACGGGACAATCAATTGTTCCAGACCATGTGAGGACAGCTTCTGGCTCCTATGGACAGGAATCTGATTAGTGGATGGAAACTGTTCCTGGCCTTCAGGCCACAAGTAACAGGAAAACAGGGCACAGAAATATCTGCTGGAATTAGGAGCAGCTGGGCTGGCAGCCGGGCTGTCCAAAGAGGAGGAGGAGCTCCACCTTCCCCAACAGAACACGCCCAGTCTCTGGAAGGCTGAACAATCAAATCCGAACCTGCTAAAGCCTCCGTAGCCTCTCCTCCCTCCTTCGTATAGCTCTGGGTCGTAGGCACCCCGAGAGGAACTTGTGGCTCCAATGCAGGTTCTGCTCCAGCTGTTGCAGCTGAGTTCCAGGGTATCCAGCTGCTTCTTCACTGCTCCTGGGTTTTTGCAGTAATCACAGCACTTGTTACAAGTGGGGGTGGCATCCCCAAAGTACTTTGCTATGGCAGCATGGCGACATCTAGGAGACAAGGGAAAGGCGGAAATAGTGACATGCTGACAGAGCCATTACTGCGAGGAGGAGGTACGGTAAGGGGGGCCCAGAAGGCACTCTGGGAAGAGATGTCACATTGCAGATCAAATCTGTCCTGTGGGGCGGGGCAAAAAGAATCACCATAGCAGGAGCAACACACTGGGCCATCCCAAACTCATCTGTTTTAGACTTTTCATTGGGATTTTCAAAAGCTGGCTAACGGAGGCCCCCCTCCCCCGCACTGAAGTCAAGAGGAGTTTTACCCTGACCTCCCTAAGAGCACAGTCAGGCAGAGACTAAGTGCTTTATTCTTCAAAGGCAGTGCCTCTGCAGACAGACAGCCCCCTTGAATCCCCAGGATACATACACTATTGCTGCAACCCCAATATGAAGTACAAGCAGAAATTCAGCTCCAATTAAACTATGTGCATAGAGAGCTATGTGGACAGAGAAAACTGACTTATTAATTTATTCATGCACCAAAGACTTCTTTGTTCTGACTTGGGATCAGAGAGATCGCAAAGGCTGCTGAAACAAGGGAAGCACCAGAGGCATTGTGGTTGCTGATTAGTCAACACCTTACTCCCCAGTTTAAAGTAAGTGATTGCAAACCCACACGTTTACTATGGACTTCTGTAAGAGCAGAGCACAAGATGAGACTTGAGTCTTACTGTCACAGAGAGTTCCTCTATTCTTGGACCAGGTCTGGTCTCTTGAATAAATATGTTCCTCGTTAGAGCCTTTTGATCAGTTTGGGGCTGAGAGAGAAACATATATTTAGGTCATAGGGAAGGGGGTTGGGCAGTGGAGGGGCTGGCCTGGGGCAGTGGGAGGGTGCGTTGCCCGGCTGCTAGCTGCTCCACAGCTGTCCAGGCAGCAGGGACCTCTCCCCTGAGCTAGCTGGGGCGGCAGAGGCCATGTTGCCCAGCTGGTGGCTGCTCCCCAGCTCTCTGGGGCTAGCAGGGCAGTGGGGGTGCACTTGCTTGCTATTCCACTGTGGTCACTCTGGAGTATAACTGTCCCTGCTATCACTGCCTTTCCTTTCCATTTGATGAGAAACAATCACATTCCATGCACCAAACCCTGACGTTGCTTTAACAGGAAGCTGCATACCAACTGTGGTGGTCCTGGCTCTTACCGATCAGGAGGCGTTCTTGAACAAACAGACTCATAGACAGACACAGATCCGGGCTCTCTGTGAGGGCGGATGGACCAGTCGATCAAGATGACACAGAAGCAATTCAAAGGGCGATAGGCCAGTTCTGTTATCTAGCTGGGGTGCATTTTGGATTTGGACCTCCTAGGATATGTCTACACTGCAGTTGGGAGCCAGCCTCTTGACCCAGGTAGACACTTGCACTAGCAGGGCCTGAGCTATGTTAACCCAGCTGCCTTGCAAACGCTGTCCGGCTGCATGCATTTTGTCACAAAGGAGCAACATACTAAGCAATACATGTTTAATCAGAAACTGGAATTGAACAAGAGGACATGGGTCAACCTTAATTTCTGTTGCCCTCCTTTTATTTGTTGTTCATTCCAGCAGTGGGTTATTCCGGATCCATCTGACTCCCAGAGCTCTCCTGCCCGCCCAGAAGCTCTTTGCTCCAGAGCTGTTTAAGATCTGTTTGCAGGGCTGTCAAGTTTCACCAGTAGGGTCTGAAGCTCCTTAAAACCAGACAACGTTCACTTAGGGCACATTTACACTACAGCGGAGAGCCTGCTTCCCAGTCGTAGTAGCCAGACACACCATGAGTAGTGTAGCTGGAGGTAGCACAGGCAATGGCTCTGGCTAGGCACCCAAGTACAAACACACCTGGATCCAGTAGGTAAGTACTCCAGCGAGCTAGCCTGAGTTACTGCCCCTGCAGCCCCTGGCTACATTGCTTTTTTTGGTGCACTAGCTTAGAGCAGAATTAGTGTGCGTCTCTACCTGTGCTAGCAAGCATGCTCCCAGCTTCAGTGCATACCTTCCCGTAGCTAGCTGGACACACATGGGCAGCAATGTCTAAGCAAAGTGTAGACATATATTTTCTCAGGACACAATTATCATATAGCCATAATTTTGGTAAGTCAAGCAGACACCCGCGAGGGCTACATTTTTGCTGTTTTTCTCACAGATCTGCTTTTGCCAAATGTAGAAAATTGTGAATATTTTCTCAAGTGCCTCACTTTCCCATATATCAACCAACACTGCAGGAATTTTACTCAAAATACCCCATACTGCTCTTATATGGTTTTTATACTACTATCATGCTTAGGAGCTTGAGCACCCACTGTGCTAAGT
The DNA here is from genome assembly GCF_052426305.1 of Pelodiscus sinensis. Lineage (NCBI taxonomy): Eukaryota > Metazoa > Chordata > Testudines > Trionychidae > Pelodiscus > Pelodiscus sinensis. The sequence continues at coordinate 19,224,962 of NC_143071.1, forward strand.
GTTGTACAAACAGCACAGAAAGGATGCTCCGTGCCCCAATGAGCCTACCATTGAAATAACTCAGTTCTTTTCTCCCTCTGACACATCCACCACTTCTCTCTACTTGAGCAGGACCATGAAAATGTATTAATGTCTAACTGCTTATTATTAAAAAAACAAATAGTCTAGCAGCATCTTAAAGACTAACAAAACATGTAGATGGTATCATGAGGCTTCGTGGGATTCAACTGAAGAAGTTGGTTGTACCCACAAAAGCTCATGATACCATCTACATGTTTTGTTAGTCTTTAAAGTGCTGCTAGACCAGTTTCTCAACCTTTTTTTTTAGTTAATAAAGTACCCCTTTTAAAAATATATAAGTACCCCTAGTACCTACAGTTTTCAAGGACACATTTTTTTTCTACCATTGCAATACATTTGTTTAAACAACTTAATCGTAGCCAGCCAGGAGAAGACTTTTAGGTGTAAAAAATACAAAAATAATAAAGCTCTGTAAAACTTAAAACAAAAATTGTTCTCTCCAAATTTCAGTTATATTGACAAACCCCCCAGACTTCTCTTGAGTAGCCATAAGGGTACCTGTACCACTGGTTGAGAAACACTGGGCTAGACTAGTATCAGAGGGGTAGCCGTGTTAGTCTGAATCTGAAAAAGCGACAAGGAGTCCTGTGGCACCTTATAGACTAACTGAAGTGTAGGAGCATAAGCTTTCGTGGGCAAAGACCCACTTCGTCAGATGCATGTAGTGGAAATTTCCAGAGGCAGGAATAAATATGCAGGCCAGGATCAGGCTGGAGATCAGGCTGGGCTAGACTATTCGTTGTTTTTGAAGTTTTTCCAGTTAAAAACTAACTTAGCTCCTTCTCTGATGCTTATTATTAATTTGTATAGCGCATCTGGTGTACATTTTGGACCTATACAATAGAAGGATTAGCTCAGCAGCGCAATGGTCAGAGAGGGAAAAGCGCAAAGCAAGGATTTTCTCCACTAGAGACTCCCTGTTTAGGTTTTAAGGCAGGTCTGAATGGTGACATCTACAAACAGGTGTATGGAAGGAGGGTGGGGCATAAGTCTGGATTCCTGGCCAGAAGATAGTGAGGAATCCAGCAGAGTATCTGTTGGCTTGGAGGCATTTCAAGCAGACTGTTAAGAGTCCATGATACCTGCTGATTCATTAACTCTCTGGCAGTCCAGGGGCTTTGATTTACCAAGCAGAAAAAACCAGCCAAGAGCTGGTGAAGAAACTAAAGCAGCAGGCTCCAGACCAGCTCAGTGCAAACATAGGCAATGAAGCCAGAAGGAAAACAGCACTACCCAGGTAAGGAGACTGGGACAGTGAATTTGTTGTGCCATGAGTCCAGGTCACTGGAAGCTGAATAGGGGCAACTACAAAGATGGCTTTCTATCCCCTGGCAAAGCAGCACTGACTCATTTTGTTCCTGAACTCAGAGAAAGAGTTCCTTTCACAACCAGGGGAAAAAAAGGGAGACACATTTGAGCCTCTCTCCCTGCCCTTCCAAAAGAACGGCAGGGTGCCGCGGGCCCTGCCACTGCAGCACCATCACAGAAATGTCAAAGCCCTCTGCAAGTCAGTTCTTTGTTTCTCAAAGAGAAAGAAACGAAGGCATTATTCTCATTAGTCTGACATACACCCGCTCCTCTGAGTGGAAAGTGAAGCATAAAAGAGTGCCCGGTCTTACTCTCCTTTCCCTCACCGTGCTAACATGACAGGTCAGGGAGGGAGGGGAAGATGTTGGCATGTTCATTTAACCCTTAATGCCAACAAACAAGATTTTGCCATGGAATGTTGCGACAGAGAATGGAGGAGCTCTGAAGCCACTTGGAGTCCTGTCAGCAGCTAAAACCTTAATGCCGCAGATGAAGGCAAAAAACTCAAACTCTATTTTACAAATTAATCAGAAATTGAGTGGTTTATAAAATTGAAAAGTGCATAAAACTAAACATCTGTTACAACTACAACATCACAGTGCATAAGCTGCAATATAATGCACTGTGTACCATTTCAAACATGTCCAGTGCACCGAGCAGAGTGTAAAGGAATGAAGACTTGGTCTTCATAGACATCTCCTGTGTTATGTGATTTCACACTGCCGCAAAACAAAGTTTGTATAACTGGTTGTTCATAAAATTGGTGTTTGTAAAAACTGAGGTTACGTTGCCTAGCTAGTTGTACAATGGTCTACAGGGTGGGCAAGCCTTCCTCAGCCCTGGCAACTAGTTAATTTATGCCTTGAAGTGGGCATTAACTCAGACTCCATCACCACTAATATCCTGAAATTCAGCTACTGTATTTGTCTCTCTTCCCACAGCAGAGTTCCACAGGTTAACTATACAACTTCCCCCTTCCCCTCAAAATGTAGTCTCCTTTCAATTCACTGAGGAACTCTCTTTTGATTCTGCCTTAAGGGACAGAAAGAAAAACAAATACTGATAAATTTCAATAATGTGATGTGAAATCAACGAGAAGTCCCGTGGCACCTTAAAGACTAACAAATGTATTTAGACATAAACTTTCATGGACTGGAACCCTCTTTATCAGATACAACCCCAGTCCACGAAAGTTTACATCCCAATTAGTCTTTAAGATGCCACAGGGAGGACTCCTTGTTGTTTTTTTCTGAAACAGACACCAATACCCCTCTGAAACATGATGCAAAATGTTAGTGAAATCCTATCACCGCTTGCAAGATGATAATGAGGTTGTTCATCAAAGTTCAGTGCCCTGCCTCTCCTTTCTTTAAACCCCTGCTTCTGCCTAGTGAAGAACGTTTCAGCCCTTTCTCTCTAATGAGAGGGCAGAAGAACTATCAGGGAAGGGTACATTTGGCATAGAATAGCTACTGCCTGCATCGGAAAAGAAACTGCATCTCCAATGAGATACACCAGGCAGGGATTCCAGGTCTGCTGAATTAGGGCTTCCAGCCATGTGCAGGGCATGTCCCCTGGCATGGAGCAAACCAAGACAACTCAGGAATTAGTCAATCAAAAACTAACAGGACAAATTATTTAGCTAGTTGCCAGCTGCTGGAAAAAAAAAAAGGCATTTCTTGGGTACCACATACAAGCAGAATGAACAATGTATCGGTGGCAAGTCAGCCTCAAAACCCCTTTCAGGCAGGTAGGCCTTATTGTCCCCAATCTACTGAAGGATAACCTGAGACATCATGAAGTGAAATGACGTGGCCAAGGTCACACAGCAAATAAGTAGCAGAGTAAGAAAATAAATACATGGCTCCTGCCTCCAAACACTGCAGCCTAACCCCAGGATCATCCTTCCTTTCTACTCTTTTCTAAAGAAAATGGTACTGTCATTTCACCCCCTTTATTCCCAGTGTCTTCAAAGAACACAGGAGAACAGTCCATTCCCCATTGGGAGCCAGCAGGAAACTGGACAGCAGAAAGAAAGTTAATTGCTTTAACATGCCACAGAACTATTGAAAGGAAACAAATATAACTCCAACCTAGACTACAGCAAAAGCGGTCATGAATTGGCACAAAAAAAAAAAAAGAGCCCTTGCTGGCAGGAAGACACACAGGAAGTTTCCAACAAGTGTTAGCATCCTGGGCTCTGGACAGCTAGCACGCCCAGGCTCCGCTTGTGTTCACTCCTCGCCTCCCTCCCCAGTGCACATGTAATACGAAACTTCACATCTCCAGGACGACCAACAACAAAAAAAAGAGTTCAGACAGAGACAGCAGCTGGCTGTCAGCAGCAGAGTGGAGAGAAGCCAAGCGAGGAAAGAACCCCAAGCCAGAGCAGGATGGGGGGAGAGAGACGTGAAGTTTAAGAAGACAAAAACAACAACAGGAGGAGGACAGTCCTGCAGTACTGCTCGGGTAAGGCTGGGTTGTTTGCCTGGGTTTTTCCACCCTAGCATCTCAATAGTAGGAGGATTCAGCCAGTCAGCAGTAGTTCAAGCTTTTGTAGCTTTTTGCATGGCAAACTGTGCTCAGTCACAGAACAGTTTGCTAGCCTGAATTTGGTTGCAAGGGCACGAGAGGGGAGGGCGGTGAAAGCCGAAAGCCTTGAGAAGTCAGGAAAGCTGTGCTGCAATAGCAGAGTTTAATGAAAGCAGCTACTGCCCATTCTTGCTCTGCTCCTGGCACCGACACTGTCAGTAACAGCGTGAAGCAAAAGTGAGTAACTTTTAGCTGATTAGCAAACATGTCTGGGCTGCAAGCTGGGCTCACCTCTCCACTGCAGTTGTGTGGGGTGCACCTCAGTGCTGAACTTGGCCCTGATCACTCAATTGCTGATTAATTTGTAAAACAGGGTTTGTTTGGGTTTTTTGCCTTTGTCTGAGGCATTAAGGTTCTAGCTGCTAGCAGGACATCAAGTGGCTTCAAAGCTCCTCCATTCTCTGCCACAGCATTCAATCGCAAAATCTTGTTTGTTGGCATTAAGGGTTAAAATGGACATGCAAACATCACATTACTTGAGCAGGATATGCCCTGCAGCATTTTTCACTGAGGGGTTTTCATGCACGGGCACTCGAGGCCAGCAGGTTTGGGGACTTCAGTGGGAGCTACCGACTTTGGCAAGTGTATGTCAAATCATAGCAAGCTCAGACCAGGGGGAGCTTGAAGAGCTCCCCTAAAGCAAGCCGAGTGTTCAGAACACAAAACCCATTCGGTGGAAGCAGCTTCCTGTGCACATTTCATAAAACATCTGTGCCCAGGGGAAATAAAGGAGAAGCTTCCAAACAGAGATCACCAATGGTACCAGGAGCAGACTCCTGTCTCCTGGCTGAGAACATCATGTCCCTCAGTTCATGTTCCACTTAACAGGACATGGTGGGGTCTGAGCATATTTTGATAAAGAAGGGAGGGAAAGGAAACAGAGCCCCAAAGGCACAAGAAGCCAGCCTCCCTTCTCACTACTAAACACCTCTTTCCTTGACCCACCATTTGTCACTGCAAAATATGTAACCAGTAAGCCCCTTTGTTTTCCCATCTGATGCCAATTATTTCCGAAAGGTGTTTGGAAGATTTTGTAACCCTTGGCACTGAGCTGACAACCGGATACGTTCTCCAAAGGGAGCTCAAATTTCCAGCTGTTTACAAACAAGCAGGGAGACAGACACAAAACCAACTCTTCTACATGGTACACAGATAGGGGAATGTGAAGGATCAAGTACTTTTGGAGTCTTCTGCCATTTCCCTTTGGGTCCTGCTTATTTGGAAGAAGTAATGCATCTTACCACTCGCCTCTACAGAACTGCTTGTGTAATAGTACAGTAATTTCCTGGGCTTTTCCCACCCCCAAACTAGTCTGAATTCCAGAGACTCATTAGTGTTCCTTGAAGGGTCGGTCGGTGGTTTATGTTTGTTTTTAAACATAACAGTTCAGATGGCATCCAAACAGAAAGAAGGAAAAAAAGCAAAAGAAAAACAAGGAGAAAAGTAGGGGGGGGGGGGGGGGGGGGGGGGGGAGGGAAGAAACAGGCCAAATTTTCCTTGCAGTGAAAATCCTAAGGGTTTTGACCAGGGGCTTATCCAGCGGGAGAGGAGGAAAAATAAGCAATATGAAACATGTGTCTGGAAGTAGGAAGGCAGAAGCATGGTTTGTGTTACAGCCGTCACGTAGCACAGAGATCTGTATGAAACATGACAGAGCTATAGAAAGGCTTTTGCTGGAGTCCAAGTGTACAGTGGGGTTAGTACACTAGCTATTCATCTTAGAAAGCACAGACTTAAATCCAAGCAAGTGGGAAGAAAAAAAAAATGTGGATTTTAGTCTGCATCCACCACAATGACACTGGACCATTCCAGGACTGCAGCAGCCAGGGGAGCGGCGAATCAGATGTGAGGGGTCTTGGCAGAGTTGCCAGGGAAGTGTAGTGCCTGCCCATGCCCTTATCTCACACAAGCTAGTGCAATCATTTCTCCCACACCATCAATTTCACAAGCTTCACAATTGCCCCATCATTTAAACAGCTTCTTTTCAAGAGACAAAGTGGGTGCTTCAACTTCCTGGATTTTCCAGGTCTCTACCTGGTTAGGTGTAAATGGCAAACTTCAAAACCCAAGCTAGATTCATTCCATTTCTGAGTTCTGGACAACACTGTGTAGATAAGGACCCAGGTGCAATGGAAAGCAGCCGGAAAATGTGTTCCTGATATCATGAGGCGGCATCTGGCATCCCACTGAGAAATACCAAGCAATTCACAGAAACCTGTGTTTCCTGAAGTGGCTATTTACAGGGCTTTCACAGGCCTGGACAAACACTTGAACATGGTACAACTCATTCTGTCAGCTATCCTTGAAAATAGCTGTTCTAATTACTCCTCAGACTACTAGAGCCAAGATCCAAGCAGCTGTAACCACACAACTGCAGAAATCCCACTTGCTAGTGGCAGGTTTATACTGAATATGCCTTGTCCTTTCAGGAGGCAAGTCACAAGCCCCATGCCTTAGTTTCTCCCATCTGTAAGACAGGAGCAACAATGACAACTCAAAAGCTTCATTCATTTGCAATTCTCTGATGAGACATGCTAGAGACGGGAAGAGGATTCTTAAGAGTTTTATAGAAGTTCCTGACTGAGTTCTAAATACCAATTTTAGACTCTTGACTGGTATTTTCAGAGGGTTCAAAGCCTTCTTGATTCTGTTAATTAAATATGAGGTGATCAGAGCAGGAGTGGGGCATCTCTAAAGCTGCTGGGAAGGCTGGAACCCATAAGTGGACAAACTTGACTGCAGGCTATCTTGGCTATTACCTAATTGATTCTACTTTATAATCGGGAGGGGAGGGCTTCAGACTTTTCAGCCTTGACTGACAACGTCACATGTTTTCTCCCATGCAGTTGAGCCACAGTTTACCAGCTTGTGTGCAAGTGGGTAAAGGCTGAATTCTGTAGTGCTGTGAACCATTTCCCCTGTCAGGGAACAAATTATGGCCTGACGGGTTCTGCTCAGTCCTGTTACGGACACAGGACTTGCTCGTGCATGTGGTTGAGCAACTACATCCATGCCAGCAAAAGCTCAGTAACAATGTAGTAGCACTAGTGGATTTTCCCCATTTCCATCATCCCTTTCATCTTGAAGCATGATGCAAACAAACTACTAATCAAACTATATACAAAAATGATGTCATCTACTGCCAATATGCAACTATTATTTTATAATGCAAAACAACAGGAACATAGTTTAAGTAAGGAAACGGAGAAGATCTTACCCATTTAAAACCAGAACAGTAATACAGTAAGTATATCCATGATATCACAGCTGAACACCTGCTCTTGATAAAGTGACCTCAACTGGCCAGGATCTTAGTTTTAAGCTTCACCGGGAGGAAAGCACCTTCAGCAATATAGCACAACTTTTCTCTGGGGTAGACTTGGAAGGTTCTCAACCAAGCAAGTACACTGCGCTATCTACATGCACTGCAGGAGAGTTTCCCATTCCCGTATTGTCCCAAACTCACTCTCGCCCCCTAGCACTCAGTCTACTTATGCTACATTGGTGACATTTTCATCATATGGACCCACGGGAAGGAGACTTTGAAGAATTCCATAAGGATTTCTACAACTTTCACCCCACCATCAACCTCACCCTTGACCAGTTCACACAAGAGATCCATTTCCTTGACACTACATGATGAACACATTTCCACCACCTTATACCGGAAACCTACCGACTGTTACACTTACCTACATGCCTCTAGCTTCCATCCAAAACACATTTTCCAATCAATTGTTTACAGTCAGGCCCTAAGATTCACAGACAGAGAAACACCTACAGGATGTATATCAGTAATAGAAATGCAGCTATGTTAGTCTGGTCTTGCTGAAACAAAGGACAGGACTATGCAGCACTTTAAAGACTAACAAGATGGTTTATTAGGTGATGAGCTTTCGTGGGCCAGATCCATTTCCTCAGATCAAACGGTGGAAGAAAATTGGCATGACCATATATACCAAAGGGATACAATAAAAAAAAAAAAAAAAGGTGAACACATATAAAATTGACAAATCAGATTTTAGAACAGAGGGTGGGGGGGAAGTTAGTGTCTATGAGATAATGATATAGGGGTGATAATTGGGGAAGCTATCTTTGTAATGGGTAAGGTAGTTAGCATCTTTGTTAAGGCCCATTCGTAAAGTGTCAAATTTAAGCATGAATGATAGTTCTGAGGTTTCCCTTTGTAGTCTGGTGTTAAAGTCTCTTTGAAGTAATATATATATGTAGTGAGGTCATTGAGACAATGCCCAGTCTGGTTGAAATAACAAGAAACTGTTTTTTTTCTTTGTGAAACCCACCACCCTGTGCTCCCAAGATGAATGCCCTATCCCCTAGTCTACTCCAGAGCCCAGCCCACCTCCCTAACCTTCAGCAGGTCCCTGTGTGGTTACTTCCAGCGCGGGCAGGACTTGAACCCACAGGAGCCTGTGTTCTGCAGCTGAATGGCCTATCCCCTAAGCTACTCCAGAACCCCCTACCTTCACGACATCCCTTATCATAGAGCTGGAAGATACCTCAGGAGGCCATCAAATCCAGCCCCCTGCCCAAAGCAGGACCAATACCAACTAAATCAACTCAGCCAGGGCTTTGTCAAGCCGAGACTTAAAAACCTCTAGGGACGGAGATTCTACCACCTCCCTAGGGAACCCATTCCAGTGCTTCACCACCCTCCTAGTGAAATAGTTTTTCCTAATATCCAAACTAGACCTCCCCCACTGTAACTTGAGACCATTGCTCCTTATTCTACCATCCGTCACTACTGAGAACAGTCTTTGTCCATCCTCTTTAGAGCCTCCCTTCAGGAAGTTGAAGGCTGCTATCAAATCCCCCCTCACTCTTCTCTTCTACAGATTAAATAAGCCCAAATCCCTTAGCCTCTCCTCATAGGTTTTGTGCTCCAGCCCCCATTTTGGTTGCCTCTGCTGGGCCCTCCCCAGTGTGTCCACATCCTTTCTGTAGTGAGGGGCCCAGAACAGGACGCAATACTCCAGATGTGACCTCACCAGAGCCGAATAAAGGGGAATAATCACTTCTCCTCCTTTCCTAATGCAGGAGTCGGCTCCATCTCTGGGGCAGCCTGTGTTGTTTGTCCAGCTGCTCCCAGGGTGGGCAGAGGAACATGAGCCCCCAACCCTGAGCTCCCCAAGCAAATGCCCTATTCCCATGGTCACTCCAGAACCCACTCTACCTCCCTACCTTCAGGGCATCCTCTCCCACACTCCGAACCCCTTGGCCCAAGACCAGAGCCTGCACCCCAGCCCCCTTCCCCAGCCTGGTGAAAGTGAATGAGATTTGGGGAGGAAGGGAGATGGAGTGAGCAGAGTGAGGCCTCAGAGAAGGGATGGAGCAGGGGCAGGGCCTCAGAGAAGAGGGGGAAGGAAGCCGTGCAAGGGTGCTTGGGTTTGAGGTAGATCTTACATTGCACTTAAATTGAAAGAGTGAGCTTGTGGTTAAAAAGGTTGGAGACCACTGCTCTACAACAAAGCACAAATGGACACAAATCAGATATTCGAAAAGGTAACACACGGAAACCTGTTGGGGAAAATTTTAACTTGCCCAGGCACTCATTAATTCATCTCAGAGTTTCCATATTAGTACAAGCCAATTTAAAAACAGCTTGAAAGGGAATCTGCAGACCTTAATTTCATTTACAAGTTTGATACCTACAATAGTGGTTTGACCAAAGACCTTAACTGGATTATCCGCTATATTCCACATCCTAATGATACGAAAAGCCAAACACCATGCACTTTAAGAGTACTTAGAACCCACTCTATAATCTTAATCTAGCATAGACACTAACTATTCTTTTCCCATTTTCTACCCTTTTCTTTCCCTCCCCAGCCCCTCTCTTTCCCTGCTATTTATTTGGAACCTGGACCCCTTAAACTCCATTCATCTGAACAAGAAGATTGTGCCCACGAAAGCTCATACCACCATCTACATTTTTTGTTAGTCTCGAAGGTGCTGCATTCATTCATTGTTTTTAAAACAAAATACAGGACTATGTAGCACTTTAAAGACTAGCAAGATGGTTTATTAGATGATGAGCTTTCGGTGGCCAGACCCACTTCCTCAGATCAAATAGTGGAAGAAAATAGTCACAACCATATACAGGCAGTCCCCGGGTTACATGGATCCGACTTACATCAGATCCCTACTTACAAACGGGGTGAGGCAACCCCGCACTAGCTGCTTCCCCCCAGCAGACCAGGAAGACGCAAAGCTAGCGCCCGCCCCAGCAGACCAGGGAGACGCGGAGCGGCTTTTCTCAGCACACACCTCAGCTTGAGAATAAAGGACTGAGGGAAGTGAGGTGTGGGAGAATAAAACTGAGCTCTGGAAAAATGTTTGGCTAGAGTTTCCCCTACAATATGTACCAGTTCCGACTTACATACAAATTCAACTTAAGAACAAACCTACAGTCCCTATCTTGTACGTAACCCGGGGACTGCCTGTATACCAAAGGATACAATAAAAAAAAATGAACACATATGAAAAGGACAAATCAAATTTCAGAACAGAAGGGGGATGCGGGGGGGCGGCGGGGGGGAAGGTAAATGTCTGTGAGCTAACGGTATTAGAGGTGATAATTGGACATTGAACAAACGTCCCAGACACTTCGGCAAAGGATCAATGCCCACATAACAGATATGAGACAGGATCACAAAGAAAAAACAGTTTCTTGCCATTTCAACCAGAAAGGACACTGTCTCAACGACTTAATTACCTGCATCCTGCTTCAGAAGCCTTTTAAATCTGCACTTGAAAGGGAATCCTCTGAACTGTTATTCATGCTAAAATTCGACACTCTATGCATGGGTCTCAACAAAGACTCTGGCTATCTTACCCATTACAAAGATAGCCTCCCCAATTATCACCTCTAATACCATTAGCTCACAGACATTTACCTCCCCCGCCCTCCCGCATCCCCCTTCTGTTCTGAAATTTGATTTGTCCTTTTCATATGTGTTCATTTTTTTTTTTTTACTGTATCCTTTGGTATATATGGTTGTGACTATTTTCTTCCACTATCTGATCTGAGGAAGTGGGTCTGGCCCACGAAAGCTCATCATCTAATAAACCATCTTGTTAGTCTTTAAAGTGCTACATAGTCCTGTATTTTGTTTCAGCTACACCAGACTAATACGGCTACATTTCTATCACTATTGTTTTTAAAGGTTTTTCAATTACAGACTAACATGGCGACCCCTCTGAAACTTCTGCTCATCAGAGTGATCATAGCACATGGTGTTAACAGCTTCAGAAAAGAAATCTGAGAAAACATCCTAAAGACAACAATAAAATGGAAAAACTTAAAAAACAACGAACAGTCTGGCAGCACTTTAAAGACTAACATGGTTTCATGAGCTTTAATGGGCACAGCCTACTTCTTCAGATGACCGCAGTGTTGGAAGTCCATATCCAAGAATAAAATGGAGTCAGAGATAAGTGTGTGACAATAGGTAAACACCTTCCTTGGGAGCATCAGGTAGTACCCACTTTCTGAAAGTGCCCTCTTGCTGATTTGTGAGGTCTCAGTGGCTGCCACTATGGGGAGGGAAGGCGAAGAGAATGCTGGTCTTCAAACAAAGTCAAAGATCAACATACATAGGAAGTGAGCATTGGAACTGCAAGTGCTAACAGCTCCACACCATCAACAAAAGACTCCCCAAAGCTTCATCTTACACCTCAGAAACTAGCAGCAGCAAAAGCCTTGAAGGGATCCCGTGCAAGAGGATATTGAAGCTGTTTAGTTAGAAGGATTTTGAAAAGAGGGAAAAAAACAACTAGGGGTGTGTAAACACATGGTTAGGCAATGACAGGGAGTGGACGTAGAGTACAACTTGCCATCATCCTAAACAGTGGTACAGCAACTGCACTCTCAAGAAGTGTATCCAATTCAAAACTTATTTCATTTTGTTTCATTAGTGCAACAATAGCTGAATAAAATAACAGCAATGCACTTCCCATACCACTTTCCATCCAAAGAACTCAAAGCCTGTTAAAAGCGTTAGTACAGGCAGTCCCCGGGTTACGTACAAGATAGGGACTGTAGGTTTGTTCTTAAGTTGAATCTGTATGTAAGTCGGAACTGGCATCCAGATTCAGCCGCTGCTGAAACTGACCAGCGGCTGATTCCAGGAAGCCCGGGGCAGAGCAATTCTGCCTCGGGCTTCCTGTAGTCAGCGCTGGTCAGTTTCAGCAGCGGCTGACTTTGGGGATGCCTGGGGCAGAGCAGCTGGGGTGCTACCGGGTTGGTCCAGTAGCGCCCAGAGCAGCGCTGCGGGACCAACTGGCAGCGCCCCAGCTGCTCTACCACAGGCGTCCGGAGAAAAGCCTGGCCTGCTGGGGGGGGGGGGGTACTAGCTGCGCCCCCCCCCCCAGCAGACCAGGGAGACGTGGGCGGCGGACCGAGACGCACCGCAGTCCCGCCGCCCGGGTCCTCCACGGCTTTGCTCCCCGTCGCCCTGGTCTGCTGGAGATCAGCAGACCAGGGAAACGGGGAGCAAAGCCGGGGAGCACGCGGGCAACGGACAGCCCAGATGCGACACGGCTGTCCCGCTGCCGGCGTCCTCAGAGGCTTTGCTCCCCGTCTCAGCAGACCAGGGAGACGGGCAGCAAACCCCGTTCGTAACTGCGGATCCGACATAAGTCGGATCCGCGTAACTCGGGGACTGTCTGTATTAAATATTGTCCCATTTCACAGATAAGGAAACTAACTGACAAACATGGTGCTTACGTGACTTACCCAAAAACACGTAGTGAATCAATGGCATATTTCCTGACATCTAGTCTGTGCACTAACCACAAGATTAGCATTTCTTTCTCTCTCTGCCTTTATTCAAAGCATACATTACAGAAACAGCACTGGCATTATGGCTAACCCACAGCTTAGTCCTCAACAATAAGTTTAGCTTCACCTACCCTTCCCCCATCCACCAACACACCTACTCCTCTACCCAGAGGATCAAAGCAGAGAGGAAGGGTGTATCTTGTTAAAAGGAACAAAATACAGGACTATGTAGCACTTTAAAGACTAACAAGATAGTCTTTAAAGTGCTACATAGTCCTGTATTTTGTTTCAGCTACACCAGACTAACACGGCTACATTTCTATCACTTGTTAAAAGGAAGGCTGTTTAAACTGTATATATTCTGCACACAATACAATATGTTATTCAAGGAGACTGGTCCAGCTTAAGCCAGATAACAGAATCTGTGCCCTGTGGATGATCTACTATATGATGCCACCTTCGGACCTGGTCAAGGTCCAGTAATGCACCATAGCAAACTCACAATAGACATTAAAGCCACACTGTTCACCCTGAGGTGACTAAAGTAAGGCACCTAAACAATTGTTCTTATTCTCAGAAGTGCTGAACAGCTAGAATTACCAGTTAAATCAACAGGAGCTGAGGATGCTCATCAGCTGAATGTCAGACCACTTATTTAGGTACCTACATATAACTTTAGTCTATTAAAAGAAGCTGGAAAGATTTGGCCTCCAGGGCATTTATGGATAAAGCTGTGCAAATTTCCAACTGGCACTGCAGGATGAATCTGCATTAAAAGGACACAGGATAATCCACCTTAGCCTTAAATTGATAACAGCCTGCAAGAACCTTGAACACAGGCAGTGCCTTGCTGGTTTAAATAACCTAACCCAGGCAGCTGACCTGCATGTGCTGCAAACCAAATGGAGATCTTTTTGCATTATTACTGTGCTTGTTCTCTTTCCAAACAGTGCCTAGAGCTCATGGCAGGTTCTGCCTCCCTTCTGAAACAATATGGAGATCTAAAGATCTGATCTACTCAGTTCACTTCCCTGCAGTATGAACAGGACATCTGAAGAGCGAATCCCATTGGCTTTAATGTAGGGTTTTGTTGTTTTAAAGAGGATTTTCTCAGAAATGAACAATCAGAATAGAAGATGATAGAAACGAAAACTAGAGGGAATGCTCCAAACTACCTTTCCATGATGCAGTTCAGAATGATATTTGCTTTGATTTTTGTTTAAGTTTCTGTTTTCCTCCTCTCTCCCGTTCCCCCCTTCCTTTTTTCCATTTCTTCTTTCTTGTCTTTAGTTTCAGCTATGTGACTGCTAAGTCATAATAATGAGTTTTACTCTTTGTTGCAAAGGCAGGAGATCTATGGACATTCTGACTGTCTCCCATAATGAGTTCCAAAGTCTTATCCCGGTTCCCAGAAGAGCACTGGTTCCTGCTCTCATTTTTCTGTTCTCACAGTTCCTGGTGAACATGCTACCGAGGGAGGTCAGCTGCGAAGAGAGATACACAGATGGAGAAACTGTCACATGAAGAGGTTGATTTGCCCAAGGTTACACAGTCCATTGGGAGCAGTGCTGGGTTTAGAATCCAGGAACATGATTTCCAGTTGCCTTCTCTAACCTTCAACAACATTCCATCCTTGGAAAATAAACTGGGGGGGCTTCAGGCCATCTGGGGATTGCATCTCCAAGTATCATACAGATCACCAGCGGCCAAACTGGTTTCTTATCATCTGAAGTGCTCGTAAAGTAACAGAGTCAGAATAATATCAGCTATTCCCTCACAAAGGAGAACAGAGAAATGAAACTGTATCTTCCACAGAGAGGCACCAGTGTTCTTCACTATCAATCATGCTAATCTTCAGTACTAAATGAATTAATCTTTGGAACTCCTGTCTGATGTCAGTAAGTATCATCATCCTCGATTTATAGATAGACTGAGGCACAGAGAAGTTCTGTGATGTGTCACAAAATGAATCGGTAGTAGAGCCAAAACCAGACCCCAGTCCTTTTGCATGCTAATCTTTAGTTGAAAATCCTGGCCCCGGTGAAGTCAATGGGAGTTTTACTACTGATTTTGGTGGGAGTAAGATCAAGTTGATTGTTAGTTCTGAACAATTTATATAATAGGTGGAATGGAAGACACACACACACTCTCAAGGGTTAAGGGGGAGGTGCGAGGGTAGGGTGGAGAATAAGTGGAGGAGTGAATTCCCACAATTATAAATCCTGAAATGCTGTTTTTCTGGAACTGGCATCTCTAGAAAAAAGAAGCATTGAAAGGTATTTACTCCCTTGTTGGCGGCCAGATACTGCACCACTAACTGCAGTCCAAGATTTCTCCCTAAATAGTGTTCAAACCAAGAAAAACAAGCAACATTCCTTGCAACTTTTAAACATCAAAGACTCCTTCACTCACCACAGTGTTTGGTAGCCTGACCAACAGAACTGAGGAAAAACTTCAACAGCGAATAGTCTAGCACATAGGTTCCCAAACTGGGGGGCGCGCCCCCCCTGGGTGTATGTGAATAAATTCCAAGGGGGGGCCCCCAGCGAGGCTGAGAAATTTTCGTAAAGAAAAAAAAAAATGTGTATCAGCGTAAAAAATGTTTAATTTTCAAATTTCATACCACGAAATGTGAAATTTTTTTTTGCCTTTCGATGTGTAGGGGTACCGGTTCGGTCGGTGGGGAGGGCGAATTACAATGTAAAAACCGATGGAACTTTTTCAAACTTTCTAGCACACTCATAGGAGTGTTCAGGACTGTTCTATCGTAGGAGTAGGTAGCTGATCTTGTGCAGTGACTGGTGGCGGGGTATATATAAGGCAGCACGTGTCCTTACATAATAGTAGTAGTAAATAAACGGTTGCGATAACTTATCAACGTAACTTGCATCTATTACATTTATTTGAATCAGGAAAATTATTTTTATACATTTTAAAAAATTAATATATTATGGCCGCGATTAAGATTAAGAAAAGGCAGTACGATGAAGACTACATGAAGTATGGCTTCACTGTCATGGAAAAAAACGGGTTCAATCATCCTCAATGTACAGTATGTCACACAGTTCTTAGCAATGATGCATTGAGACCTAGTCGTCTTGAGCAACATTTGATGAAGAACCACAGTGCTTTGACAGACAAACCAAGAGAGTTTTTTGCTGCTAAACTTCAAAATTTGAAATGCTTGAAGCTGGACATTACTGGATCTTTTCATCAAGTGTCAGCCAAAGTGGTAGAAGCATCTTATGAACTGTCATTGCTCATCGTTAAAGCCAAGAAAGCGCACATAATAGGAGAAACTCTTGTGAAGTTTTGCTTGTTGAAAGCAGCTGATATTCTGCTTGGTGTCAAAAGCAAGAAAACTTCGCTTTCCGACAATTCCGTGAAACGTTGCATCGATGACTTGGCAAAAGATCTTAAACTTCAAGTTGTGGAGGCAGTGTTGGCTTCTCCTTTTTCACAATTCAGTGTGACGATACCACTGATGTAGCACGATACCGACAGTTGCTCATCTACATTCGATTAATTAACGATGGAACTGTGAAAGAATAACTGCTTTTTTTGAAGGAATTGATGACCACATCAAAGGCTTCTGATGTTATGAAAATGATTTCTGACTTTTTGAAGAAAATAGACTTTCATGGGGAAAACTGGTTGATGTATGCACAGAGATGGTTGGCTCTTGCTCTGGATTTGTGACACTGGTGAAGGAAAAAAATACAGCCATCACTACGACTCACTGCGTCATACACGGACAAGCGTTGGTTGCTAAAACCCTTCCAGATGACCTACATGACTCATTGAATTTGGCCATCAAAGTTGTCAATTTTGTGAAGAACAGCGCTTTAAATACAAGACTTTTTGCTGCTCTAACATCTTCATCACTTGCTGAAAATGAAAGTTTCCAAGAACTTTGTAAAGAGGACGCAAAGAACAAAATTGTGTTTCATCTGGACTGCATTGCTGACGAATTCATCCGCTATTTTCCAGACAACTTTTCTGGCAAACCTGTTCATAAATTAGGACGCAATCTGTTCAATCTTGATATTGATTCATTGCCAGAAGCATTGCAAGAATAAGCACTCAAAATGAAACACGATTCAAGAACGAAAGATTATTTTGAAAACTTAAGCTTGGAGGAATTTTGGATAAAATATTTCCCAATTTACTCAAAAAAGTTGGAGAAGAAATGCTACATATTATTCTTCCATTTTCGTCGACATACCTTAGTGAAAAAAGCTTTTCAAATTTAGTCACATTAAAAACGAAACAAAGAAATTGACTGGATGTCAAAAACAATTTGCATTGCACACTTTCATCTTTCAAACCTAGGATTTCCCAACTCGTGAAGAAAATGCAGCATAATCCTCCACATTAAATTGTTTTGTTTCACAATTTTTTGTTAAATTACATTTTTATTAAATTTTTGTGCCAAGAAAAACTAATTTGTGCTTATTTTTAATTTTAAATAAACATTTTTATACCAAGTTTGTGTGTTTATTTTTAATTTTAAATTACGAACTGAATTTTTTGTTAAAAGGGGGGTTGGATGATGGTAAAGAAGAGGTGGGGAGGCGTGAGGGTTTCTCAAAAATCAAAAACAGGACATGATGCTGAAAAGTTTGGGAACCAGTGGTCTAGCAGCACCTTAAAGACTAACAAAACTTGTAGATGGTATCATGAGCTTTCATGGGTACAACCCACTTCTTCAGGTGAACGGAGTACCGAAAGTCCAGTTCCAAAATAAATAGGGGATGGAGAGGGAGCAGAAGAAGGAAGGGGGAAAAATAGTGAATTAGAGTGTTCATGGGTACATAAAGCTGATAAAAACAATTTGTACCTTCTCTAAGTACTCATTGTTTGGTTGGTTAAGTCATTAGGATGTGGAAGGTATTGTGCTAGCCAGGTAATGTATTTATTCATATCCAGGGTCGGCTTGAGTCATTCCTGTGCCTTGGGCAGTGGGCACACGGCTCCACCCCTGGGCGCACGGCACATGCGTGGGCCCCGGCCCGCTGCACACCTTACAGCTGCAATCGGGTGCACGGTGACTGATTGCAGCTCTAAGGGGCGCCGTGAGGCCCCCAGACCGGGGCACGCAGCACCTGATTGTGCCCCTTATAGCTGCCATCAGGCGCCCCCCATTGGTTGGCGCCCCTGGCAGCTGCCCGGCTTGCCCTCCCCCCTTAATCCAGCCCTGTTCATACCTTCATAAGGTGCTGCCAGACTATTCGTTGCTTTTTAAGCTTTTTTAGTTACAGAATAACTCAGCTACCTCTCTGAAGCTTTAGAACAGAGGCAAGGCAGGATCCTGGACAGCCTATTTAGACTGAACTATACATGAAGCCACATAGCATCATACCCATACTATGGAAGCACACCTACATTTCTCACTAACACTCTGTTGTCCTAGCCCATATCATACGAACAACTCTCCCCAGCCCACCGCAAGGCACAAAAACATTTCTGCCACACTGTTTGTTGTGGGATCTTCCAGGCAGAAAGACATCATCGGGACAAATAAACCGAAGGGTTTTACCCCTAAGGCACCGACTTTCACCCCCTCCTCAGACCTTCCATCGATTTCTAGTCCAACAAAATAGAGACATACAGACACAGAATTCTAGAACAGAGTGAGAGGTGGAAGAAAAGCCATTTGTGGAACAGTCCACTTGGAGCATGAAGATCAATCCTGGAGAAAAATATTTAACCCTGGTTTGTGTAATGGCCATTGTAGCCTATAGCACTAGCTTATCTTTATTATATTCGTGGCCTTGCCTTTCATTCTGCTTGTATTATATTCAGTAGTAATGCAAGCAACCTACAGGCCTGTATCACATAAGACATAAGCTTCAGCAGTTCACATTAGGCTTGAGGGCCATGAACTCTGACACAGGTAAATTGCCCTATGAAAAACCCTAAGCATCAGAGAGCTGACAATAGAGCGTTTAAGGGGAAATTCCACACAGGAGTGACACAGCAATGAATTGAAATACATGATAACATGATAACCACTAGCACAGGAGCTACATCCGCAGCTACCCAACCACAAAAGCACCACAGCAACTAACTGACGCATATAATAAGTGGGGAACACAGATATGCTATCCTATAGGAGGACACTAACATTAGCAAGGTAAGGAAATAGAAATAAGGACAAGAGGAAAACCCCCTTCTGAATAAGCATCAGACATAGTGGTGTCAGCATAATATATTATAAAAGTTGCACCTCAGCCTATGGGAGCAGGAGAAATAGATGTAGCCCTGGGGTGATGCCAGAATGATGATCACTGGTGATTAGAAAGAGATAATTAACATTTCACGCTGTTCTGTAAGGGACAATGTAAGCACAAGGATGTCCAGATGTACAGTTTGTACTCTCTCTATCTGGAGTCTTTGTGACTGTGCTAAATGTCAATAAAATGATTTGTAAATAGAGCAGAGTTGAGTTCCTATAGGCGTAAGTTTTGCAACTGTTCACATCAGAGTTCCTAGCATAATATTGGGCCTGATCTTGGGACAAGAAACTGTCAATCCTCAAAGTGGTAACTGGGAACTCTTAAGTAATCTATAGATTATTTAATAATTATATTGATCAGGATACACCATTTCAGGTGATAAGGCCACAACTGTGCTTTACTGCACCTGGCAGCACTCCTCCTACTTGACCTGGTCTCTCTTCCCACCTTGACCCTAAGAATCCATCTGATTCTCTCTCCCACAAACTCTGTAGCCTTGGTTTTAAAAGAATAACTCTCTAGATTACACTCATGTTTAAAATGCATTGCTTCACGTAGCAGGATAGCATTTAAACCCACCATGCAAAGAAAGAACCAAGTAATTGTTCTAAAGGTACTGAAGGCTGAACCTAGAGCATCCACTGGGCAAAAGCAAAGTAGAAAGGGCAACAGTGAATGAATTGGGTTATTTTTTAAGCCTTTTCTGTATCTGTCTGCTTTATGTCAACACTAAAAGAAGAAATTAATTGCAAAATGAAAGACTCCCATAAAATAGCGTCAACTAATGGAATTTAAACAAGTCAGAAATTTCAGCTGAATGATGGCATGAGAACCTTAACTTAGTGGAGGATCCAAACACACACCATACACAAAATTCTGCATGTGTCTAAACAGGCTATATTCTTCTAAGCAGCTTTCACTACTATTAAGCATAATGGGTTGAAGAACTCACGATGGGAAAACCACTCAGTTTCTTTGATACTATACATTGGGGATGTTAGATATCTATTCAATGAATAGTCATGTAACTGCATCAAAACTTAGCATTTACAGGATTATTTGATATTCCCCAGAGTCAGGGCCAGTGTACTCCAGCGCCACTTACAGAGAGCCCCCTGTCACCCTGTGCTGCTGCCTCCGATACAGAGGAAGCAATGCGAGGTGGCAGCAGTCTATGCCTGCGAGGGTCCAAGCTCCCTGGGGACAGAAGATGAACCAGCATCCCATGAAGTAGCCTCTGTCCGTAGCAAGCTTGGGCCCACCACGGACAGAGGCTGCTCTGTGGCAGCCTCCCCTGCCTCCCCCTGTGCTGCTGCCTCTGATAGAGGCAGCAGCGCGGGGTGGGGCTGCAACAGCACCAGTGCTCATGGGAAGGCGACTTTTAAGCCAGCTCCTGCCTACCCAACCCCCACCTCTGTGGGAGGCAGCAAGAGAGGGGGCGGGCAGCTTTGCGGAGTCAGCATGCACAGAGAGCCAGCTTAAAAGCCGTCTCCCCACATGTATCGGCTCCCACCTGACCCGCTCACCATCCACACTGTTGCTTCTCTATCACACAGAACCACAAGAACCAGTGCTCACGGGGAGCCAACTGCAAGGGAGTGGAATGCGTATAGTCAATAAGATTAACCAAGAAGCCCAGCTTATCGGTTAATTGTATAGTCGACTACACATTGACATCCCTACTATACATACTACAACCTTAATAGAGTGGTGCGGGTCTCAGGGTGTGTCTACATGGGAAGTTAACTGAGAAAAGATATTCTAGATTAACTATTCCTAATTAGCTCCTTGCATGGATGTCCTGATGTCCTTATTCCAGACTTAGTGACCTGTTCCTGTTTATCTTAGGCCACGTTTCCTCTTACCGGAGGATCGCCGCTTTGCTAATCAAACTTCCAGGAGTCGATTTAGTGGGTCTAGGAAAGACCCACTAAATCGAATGCTGGGGGGCACCCCCGTGGCACCAGTACTCCTCACTGTTGTGAGGTGTAAGGGAAGCAGAGATGATGTCAAGCTCCGTTTAACCTACGTAAATAACATAGCTGGACTCAATGTAGCTGGAGTTGTGTACTTTAAGCCAACCTTTCCTCAGCAGTGTAGACCTGGCCTTAGGGATGTTTTTGGAGAGGGAGTGGGAGAGATACACTACCTATTCTATAAAATCTTTTCATTACACTCCTGCCCTTCAAGCAAGGATGTAGACACACTGGGGAGAGCCCAGCAGAGGCAACCAAAAAGATTAGGGGGCTGAAGCACAAGACCTATGAGGAGAGGCTGAGGGATTTGGGCTTATTTAGTCTGCAGCAGAGAAGAGTGAGGGGGGATTTGATAGCAGCCTTCAACTTCCTGAAGGGAGGTTCCAAAGAGGATGGAGAAAGACTGTTCACAGCAGCGACGGATGGCAGAACAAGGAGCAATGGTCTCAAGTTACAGTGAGAGAGAAATGAGTTAAATGTAAATGTGTTTTGTAAGCACATCACTAGCTATGTTAATTTATTAAAGTAATATGTATAAGAGAAAAGTATTTCCAATAAAATATGTTATGTTAAGGTCATTGACGTAGCTCATTCATCACACCTTTTACTATATTTTCCCCAGGCAACACCGAATATTTCTGCTAGTTGAGAATAAGGGAGAATATTTCTGCTAGTTTCTTATTCTGGAAAAAAGAGTATCCATGCAAGCAGTTGATCAGGATTAGTTATTCTGCTTTGAAATGCATACCTTTCCTTAAACCAAATTACATTCTCAGGGTAAGCAAGCTCTTAAACACAGCACCCTACATCTCTCTCCAGCAATATTGCAAACTCATTCATTTGTATACCAAGAAGTTTTTGCTCACACAAAAGAGCAGGCTTGTAAATATTATGGATACAATTGACGTAGTAGCTTTGAAAACGTTACGCTATATAAATATAATTTTATCAAAAGTATTTTCAACTCCTGACAATAAGTTGCCTTTTCATTTATTTGATGGAATTACAAGTAGAATGCAGGAAAAAGGAAGTAAGGATTATCTACACTAGGTTCTAAAGTCAAATAGATTTCTGCAGCAGTTGTTCTCCCTTCCGCCTTTGTCCCAATATACTATGGGTAGGAGTCTAAATGCCATTACATTACTACAAATGTATGGTCAAACAGGGCCACATTTATCTTACCAGGTACAAAAGTCAGAATTCACTGTAAAACTTAAAGCATTCAACGTGTCTAAATAGATGTGGGTCATCCAAAATTCACAATATCCCCACAATCACCCTCCCTGGAAACCAGAAATGTTACATGAGTTTTACAGAGGCACTCTGCAGCTGGAACTACAAGAAGCCTTAAAAGGGAGTGTGTGTTCTGTTACACAGGGGAAGACCATTTTGCATTCAGAATGCAGCATTGTGTACATGATCTGGGACACAAATTCTCAGGCTGGCAAGGGAAAGCCTGCTGACTTTCTGGGAGAATGCAAGCTTGGACAGTTGGAAACAAAGAAAAGCAATGATTAATATTTCCCTTTGTGGAAGACAACCCCAAGATCCTTGGCCAGCCACCAGTCAGCTTTAATGAAACCCTACACATAACAGGCTGTCTTTTCAGAGGGAACACCCATATTTTTGCCCTTGCCCAACTGTGCAGAGTCATTTGGCTTTCTAAAAGCAGCGAAGTGAAGCCCAGATGGAGAGCATAGCCACAAACTGATCGGATACAAACTCAGAGTGTCTCCTAGCTCCTGATCTGAATGAAAGCAACGACTGGATAGGCAGGTCGTTAACGTACCCCTTCCTCAGCTATTGGGAGCAAGGGCTGAGACCAGATAAACGTGTTCTACTTGTGTTCCCAAATTAGCTCCCTAAAGAAGGCTTGTTTGCTTCCCTAGTGTTAGTAATATTGACAGTGAAAAGCTTCATGTGCGCACTCTCTCTTTGGCTTTTCTCCAGTATAACACAACTTGGAAGTGCTAGCCAGGATGTCTTCTGAAGGCTTTCTGAAGGAAATACAGACCATTGGTGAGAAATTTCTGCTGAAGCTCCAAAAGCTGCCCAAGGCTGAAACTTTGGAGATAGTGTCGTTTTGTGTTATCCTCTTGTTTATCGGTAAGTACATGGAAGAGCACTAGGATCCTACGTGCTCCTTGTTGCCTGTTCTTTTCAGATCTCTTAGGCTGGCAGCCTGTGCTGATGACTGTTGAGAGCAGGTGTGTTCTGCAGCTGTGCTAAAGAATGTGATTCTCAAGCTTGTTTTCTTCCACAAATCCATTCTGACTGAAGTGAATTTTGGCACTCAGGATAGGACCAGATCGATGGTCCTGATGAATTAATTCCTGCATATGTACAGAACATATAGCAAGGGGAACAGCAGTGAAAGCTTTCCTCATTCCATTGTCCCTGAATACTGATCCAGAGGGAAGCTCTCTTGCTGTTACTGGGTAAATCCCAGAGCGTCGTGTCACGTGTAAACGTTTTGAGGAGTAAAAGGAGAGTGTTTGTGAAGAATGGTATTTATGTATCTTGCTACTAGAAAAGACACAAGTCTGGGATTGCCCTTTACTGCCGCTTACTATCTTTATTGGATAGACAATTTCTTTTCCTAGTGTGAAGAAAAAAGGTGCCTCCCCCTTGAAAAGGTTAGCTCAGGTGTTGCCATGTCATGGGATAACTAATGTTGGAGGAAGACCAGATCGCTGTTTAACCTATCTGGGCAGGTGGAGAAAGTTGGTGGGGTTTTTTAAACAGTAGCACAGGAGAAGAAAGGCACCCTTGAGTGAAAGGGAGGTAGAGAGTTTGCTCGCAGTTTGAATGCCAAAGGGAAGGGTGTGTGTCCACCACAAATGGATCCCTCCCTCAGCTGGAATTTGGAAGCAGGTATATCTACTTCTCATAGACAACTGGTTTCCCCACTAGCTCTGGTTACCTGGCAATGGATTATACCTAAAAGAACAAACACAAGGGATGTTATGCAACAGTTAACCATCACCCTTATCTCTTCCAAAGAAAGGTAATAAATCCCCATCTTGACCAGCTTTTTGTTTTAAAAGTGAACCCTGTGTCTGACATTACATATAAATTGGACAGATGGTTGTTGGGTGCTGTTGGTGGCCTGTGAGATAATAGGGGAACAGATTATATGATCTGAGGTCCCTTCTGGCCTTAAATTTGATAACTAAAAATATAAACGTCTACTAGTTTGAATGATCAATTTGGAAGAAATTAAAGTTTTAATTAAAGTCACTTTTCTTAAGAGATGGGATGTTAACACTGACATCAGAGACAAATCCCAGCTCTGGTAATTGTTTCCTGCATACTTAAAATCCCCCCTGTAATTTCATCTGAACAGAAAACTCTTCTTCACTTTCCGCCCTTTATAGCCACACAACACTACACAGCTGCTGCGTTTCACACCGGAGGAGCAGCGGATTCCTATTAGGCCTGATGCCCCAGGACTTGTAAGCATGTAATTTCAAGCAATAGCAATGGAAATGTTATACGTTCAATGACTGCCTCACAGGGTGCACATTCTGGAAGGTATTTTGAGATCCGTTGGAATGAAATGTGCTGTATGATGTAATTATACATTACACTATAGCATTAAGGTTACTCTCTCACATACGGATAAACCAATGTCATTGGGCTTTTTTGCCACAATGTCAAATAATGCACAGATATAAATCTAACATTTACAGCAGATGTTCTGGGAAATTTAGCCTCTTCAAGGCACTGCAAAGTTAGCATGTTTATATTCCTGGAAGATCTTTTCAGAAGCCAATACTCTTCATTTCTCTCCCCAGTTACTGTGCTGTCCCTGATGACCATAGCCTGCAGCTGCTGCTGCTATCGCTGCTGCTGCAATGGAGGCCCTGACCAAAGAGGCAGGAAGACCCAGGTCCAGCCAACTGCTCATGTGTGAAATGCATCAAGAGAAGAAAGCGAAAGGACACAGGCAGACACCATGGTTGAATCGCCTGGGAACAACCCTCTACGCTAACCCTTTGGAAGGGCTGGTGGGAATGAATGAGAATATGCTGCAAAGGAGAAAAATGGATCATAAAATGGACTAGGTTTTTTGCAATGATTGTTGCCTAAGTCTGCAATATGGCCACCTAGTAACAGTATTCTGACATTTCTCTCTCCTTGCCATAGAAAGACAAAAAAAAAAAAAAAAAAAAAAAGATTTTTCGCAATGCGAACATTGCAGCTGGGCAGGCAGCAAATTTCAACAGGCTCTCTCTTTGTGAGCAATGAGCAGCAAACCATGACAAAGATCACATGCAGATGGGCCCAGGGTTAAGCAGGTCCCCTGCCCTCTTGACAAATGACCTAATCCAAGAAGCGGTGCTGTGCGCCAGCAATTCCTACTGTCATCACTGGAGATGTTCATTACCAGCACCTTTCAGGATCAAGCCCAACACAAGTATGGCTTTTCCCTCCCTGTCCTACTCTCTCTAAAACCATGAGTAATCGAGCACGTGAAATTTAACAGCGACAACCACTCAGAGCACAGCATGACATGGACTTTCAGCTGGCATGTGAGTTCAGAGACTGGAAATACAGTTGGCATCAAATGTCCCTGCTTTTTTCTCAGTATTATGAAGACAAGAAAACTGCCAAAGAGGAAAAACGATTAAACTATGTGCAATAAACCATCATATACTGAAGGACTGAGGCAAGAGCATAAAACCCAAACATGAACTGCTTAGTTTGCTTGCCCTACCAGTAATCATTTTTTAAAGTGTTTTATTTAGATCCTTCTCTCTATGCATTTTCTGCATATTGCAGGGTGAATGTTCAGTACAGAGCATGGGGCACTGAAGCAGATGTACAAATCCCTGTTATTATTCATGGGAGTGCCGTGCTTAGCACCCTGCACTAAAAAAAGCCTGAATAGTTTATATGAATGGCAGCAAACGTGTAAGGTATATTTATACACACACATATTTCAGAGAAAGAATATACAGTGAAGGCAGTGTTAATTCAGGATATACATGCAGCAGCTGAGAGATGGCATCATGACAAGTGGTGGAGCAAACTGGAGCCAAGCAAACTGTGCCGCTGAACTTAACAAGTGCAAATAAATACTTTTTCAACACTGCAGCCACTGTGTATATTTGGTTTATACTCCAGTGAACTTCAAAAGGAAGTTACGCGTGTAAAAAGGCTGTAACATTAGGCCTGAAACTTGTAATTAAGGATAGGAAAGGAGGAGAAAAACTCTCCTTTCTCAGTAATTTATTTAGTTAAAAGAGGTTTAATTTTTAAAACCGAAAGCAGTTATGCCACAATATGAATTGATCATCTTTAAGAGAAATTTTAAACAAGCCCATTTAGAGTTAAGAGAATGTAAATAAACCTTCTTCTATTTGCATTTTGACTAATAGGATTGAAACAGCCATATGGACGACACACCTACAGTCCCAGAGTTCAGCTAATACAGTCTGAGTTACAAGGCTTTGCGTACAATGCTTTAACAGTTGCTGACACATCTGCAAAAAGGGGCAATGAAAAGAGGAAAAACATTTTTAAAAGAATCCCAAGATTACCTTAGATTATTTACAATATCCTCTGTGTACACACAGAGCTACAGGTTGAACCTCTCTATTTGGGCACCCTTGGGATCTGACTGGTGCCAAACCCGAGAATTTACCGAAACACAGGAGGTCAATATGGTCTTGCAGCATTACCAACACTTTCACTGCTTACTGGGCTCTTAGAAGACATTTAGGCACAAACAAACTTTATGGGACTGCAGGAAACTTGCCCACCCCTGTGATAAGAGGATAGACAGTTAACTAAAATTATGTTGGACCATGGATGTTGCCGGACCAGAGAATGCTGGATTAGAGGGGTTCAACCTGTAGTTTACTTTTCACCACTTGCTCCGTTTAACTTTTTGCTCTTCACTCAACTAGATTTGTCCAGTTCACATCTGAATTCATTCTCATACTTTGAAACAATTCTGGAAGCTGCCAACAATGCAGAGGAACGTATACATTCAGAAAAAACACCACCTCTGCATTTCAATTGTGCAAAAATAAAATGTGTGCTTTAAGAGACAACGGAGATTATTTGGTTTTTACAAAAATTAAGATTTTTGAACCTAACTTGACAGAAGCCATTAAAAACTAAGTATTAATGTTACAGTGCTATAAGCTAACCACATAAAGAATAAAATGTTTTTAGACTGAAGAATTGCCCCGCCTTTCCATTTAGCTGCCTCAATATACACGTTAGAAGCAAATATTTGTATGACTTTTCAAAGGAATTGGGATGGCTAAACCCTAATATAGTATTACTTTAATATAATAACTTTCATATGTCTGGGGCACCTTCCCATAGAGGATCTCTAAACATTTACAGACATTAGAGAGACAAGGCAGGTAAGGTAATATTTTTTTACTGGACCAACTTTTGATGTTGGAAGAGACAGGCTTTTGAGTTTCACAGAGCTCTTCTTCAGGTCTGGAAAAGGTAACTAGCATGTAACAACGAAACACAAGGTGAGACAGGTTGTTAAGCATAAGATGTGAGCCATTAACATCTCTGCAGTCATGAGACAAAAGGTCAGTAGGCTATACAACCAGTGTTTGTGTTGAGATCATGATTTTTAGTGTCTAGCAGAATTATGAATTTAAGTCCCCAAGCTCATCTTTTGAAGGTCCTGTGCATATTTCCCTTAGAGAACAAGGGCTGATACATCAGATATGGAGTGAACGCACAGCAAAAAATGTTTGCGCCCAAGCCAAAGGGTATTTTCATCCAACAGAAGACATTGCCTCACCCACTGAGCATAATGAGTGCTATGGAAATGAACAGGATCCCATGAAAAGCGAGGAGGTAGGTTTTTGCCCACGAACGCGCATGATCCTATACATGTACTTGTGTTAGTCTCTAAGATGCTACAGGACTATTTGTTTTTCCCCCAAGGATGTGAACAGACAATTGGTTACCCTGTAAGCATCACCATTAAGAGCCCTCCCCACAGGCCCCATGCCAGGCAGCCAACTCCCAGCCCATGTGGGCTGGAAGCGGACAGCCTAGTGCAGGGATGGAAGCAGCTGGGCTGCCTGCCCCTGTTTAATCAGTTATCCAGTTAATCTTAATGATTAACCGGTTAACTAATTACACTGGATTTTACATCTCTAGTTCCACCATTATGGGGCTGGCCTGTGCTAATGCAGCCATGGTGGCTGTCGCTAGGAGGAAGTTGCCATAAGGAAGCTCACCCTGGACTGACAAGGAATACTGGTACTAGACTGCTACAAGCAAGCCTATAATTACCAGCCCTTATCTACAGAGGCATAGCCAGAAGAGTAATGGCCAACAGTTAAAATACAGACTGAGACCAGCAAGAAGAAGGCCCCTTCCTTATCTCCCTCACCACATGTTCCCAAATTAGCAACAATTGAGAATTTAAAAAAGGGGGGACAGAAAAAGAGCAATAGAGAATTTAAACACTCGCTGAAGATAGCCTAAAACCAAGATCGTCTTTCAGAGCGGGGGGAGGGGAGTTTAGGTGGCATGGCCACACTCGCCCACCCCCTCCCCACACACACTTTCTTCCCTCAAAAGGAGACAACTATTATGGGTTCAGTTCTGCAAATGCTGAGTGAGCTAGCCACTCTTTAAAGCATGGAAGCAGTCCTGTCAAAGTTAGTGGGATTAATCACATGTTTGAAATTCAACCGATGCTTAAATATAAGGCTAGATGGGGTTTAAGTGCCAGTACACAAAGCATTTCAGGTGATACCACAAATCTTACTTCAACTTTCTACATTTTGTAAAGTTTATGATTGCCTAATAAACATTAGGCCAATGCCCCCGACTCCTCTTGTTCACCCCCCACACATACTTGTAGTCTCTTGGCTTAAAATAATCTACAGATAAAGTGGCTGGGAGCCAGAGGCAGATATGCCCTGCACGGTATTAGATGTGGAGTGACTCCTTGCTCAGAAAGGAGGAGGGGATTTTTTTTTTAAGTCCAGAAAGCATAGACAGAGAATCACTCACTTCAAACGCAGAAGTTTTTGTGTAAACAGGCACCAGCTGGAGTTAGCATGCAAGTAGGAAGTGCAACATAGCAGCTACAATTCCTTCAGTCTTCTGTGATGCAACTACAATAGTTTTCTTTTTATGCAATTTTCATTTTGGTAAAGTAGGGTGTGGTCATTTATACATCTTACATAAAAGATTCTCCTCACCACGATGAGCCCTCCCATTGGAGAGTTAAACTGACTTCAGTTAATGTTACTTTTGATCAGTCAGCAGTATCAGATGGTGAGCAACGCTGTTGAGATAGATATATATATATATATATATATATATATATATATATATATATATATATATATATATATATATCACACAAACATTCACACACTCGAATGTTTAACTGATAAGCCTCACCCTTAATGGGTGAAGCTTACTCATTAAGGTTAAACAGTGGGGGCTAGAGCAGCTTCCTGCCTGCCACTATCGTCCAGAGCAGACCCTGTCCATGGCAGGCCCGGGCATCCAGCAGCTGGGGTGTTTGTGTCACAGGTGCAGCTGCTCAGGCTGGGCTCCAACAGCCCCTACCTGCAGTGAAGGGGGGAAGGGCACGCTCCAGCCCAGTGGAGGGTGGGCTGGGTGTGTGCACGCTTTCCAGCCCAGCTGGGCTGGAGTGATCCCCTGCACCCTCTCCCTTTATTTGGTTAACCAGTTAAACATATTGTTTAATTGATTAAATGGGATTTTACGTCCCTAACACACACCTAGAGCCCTCTACTTGTGTAATCTTCTCATTCCATGTTAATTAAGAAAGCAACAAAGAGTATTTCATTACAGTTGTCTCACAGTGCATTTACTCTGTAAGGATAGGTCTACACAGCAAAGTTATTGCGAAATAACTTTACTAGCATCTACACAGCCAAACTGCTATTTTGAAATTAATTCGAAATAGCGGCGCGCTTATTTAGAATTTGGTAAATCTCATTCCATGAGGAATAATGCCAAATTTGAAATAGCTATTTCCAAGTAAGTGCTGTGTAGACACTTATATCGAAATAAGGGTCCTTCCGCCTTCCCAGGGTGCCCTGGTGGCCACTCCGGCCTCAACCAAGAACACTCCTCTCCCTCCCCCCTCCCCGGAGCCCTTAAAGGGGTTGACTCTGGCCACAGTGCCTGTGCCAGCTCCAAGCCTGCCAGGCCAGAGCCAGCAGTCACTGCCCCTGACCCAGTGGCCCCAAAACATAAGCCAGCCAGCCACTGGCAGCCAGCCATCCACCGCTCCCCAGGAGCAGACTGCCAGCTTCCAGGAGCCTGCCAGGGCCCAGAGAAGTCGGGCACCTTCCTGGTCCAGGATGGAGATCATGGATCTTATTCAGGTTTGGGGGGAATGCCCCCCAACGTCCATGATCTCCACACTAGATGGAGGAATGCAGCTGTCTAGGGCAGGATAGCTGCCAGCCTGGTCACCAAAGGACACATGCGAATCCAGAAGCAGGTTTGCATGAAAATCAAGTTGGTCCGACGAGACCCTGAACTTCCCCTCTCCTTCTTCCCCCTTCCAGCTCCCTCCTCCCTGGTTTCCCCCTACCCTCTCGCACCATCTCTTCTACCCTCTCCCGCCTCCTTTTCCCAGTCTCACCAGAATTTCACCCCCCCCCTCCCCGTTTTGTTAAATAAAGAGAGTTTCTGTTCATGAAAATACATGTATTTTATTTCACATCAGGAAGGAGGGGTAGGGAGGGGTAAGTGGAAGGACGTGAGGGAGGAATGAAGCACAAGTCCCCAGTGGGGCAGACCAGGGAGGCTCTTAGTGCTTCTTAGGCTGAAAGCTCTCCCGCAGGGCCTCTTGGATACTGACAGCCCCTCAATGGACCTCCTGGATGGCAGCCTACAGACAGAGCAGCCAGGCTTGCAGCAACGCATCCACGAGAAGCACCAGAGTGCCCAGGGGCAGCTCTGGCTCGGTGTTGCAGAGTGCTGTGGTGTCCCGAGTGAGGGCAACCAGAGCACGCAGAGACAAAATGCTTTGCTGTCCCTCAGCGAGGTAGGCAAGCAAGCAGGGAAAGCAGAGAACCAACTCTCCGGAGGGGGGGGGGGGTCCCTTTAAGCACAGGCCTCAAATAGCCTCAGGCAGCAGCCACACAAAGTAACTCCTGACCTGATGTCCTGCTGGACCTGGTTCCGGCTGGCCTTAAATGCGATTCAGTGTCCACTCAGTGTGGACACACTATTTCAAAATAGCAAAACACTATTTCAAAATGCATTTTGTGTATAGACGTGTTATTTCAAAATAACTTATTTTGAATTAAGTATTTCGAAATACACTGTAGTGTAGACATACCCTAAGGGACTGTTCTATCTGGACTGTTACAAATTGATGAAGATATTGATTGGAAACATGGCATTGGTTAAGATGCCGCTAAAGAGAGGAATATGGCCTGGTCTTCACTTACCCATTAGACTGACTAGGTTGTGCAAGGCTGTAAAAGGGAAAAAAACCTTCTGCTGAGGTCTGAAGCACCCCCACCCTTTGGCACTACCATGGCAGAGCTGAAGTGCTATAGCGGTTCTGCTTTAGAGGACACACCCCTCATTGCATTGTGGACACACCCTTCGTTTCTAAACTGCGCTTAAGATGCTGACTTCTGTACATAAATCAGAGATTGGAGCCGAACCCCCCAACCAACAGTGAGGTTGTGAGCTAGCACCTGACCCAGCAGCTATAGAAACTAGCAGGTCCTTTCAAGCAGGAGCAAGGTTTTTTTTATTGGAATATATGCCTGTCGTCAGAGGTAACATGTAGGGGGGCAACAGAGCACACACTCAAAATGCGATGGGCAGGAGGAGCAAGGGACTAGCCAGCATCTGGCAGAAGAACTAGTGCAGAGGAGGGGTTGGCGCGCACAGCAGGGGTCCAGCCCCCACACTCCAACCCGAGTTTGCTCTGCTCCTCTGACTACGTTACTCTAGGAAGGGTTCCCCCCTGCACGCATCGGCAGGAAGTGGAGCGACATGGCCAGAAAGCAGAGCGAGCTGGGGCCGCATTGCTTCCCTTCCCCTGACACTGCTGGTGAGCGTGGATAGGCTGGACTCTCACTGCCGGCACTGGCCCCCTATGGCCCATCGATTGGAAGACATAGTGGGGTGGGGGCAGCAGCAGAGCAAGGGTGAGAAGAGGAAAGGAGAGGGCGGAGGAAGAGTTGGGAGGGAGTAGGGGGGGGCACGCCTGGAGTGGTGGGGGGTTGTCCCAGCCCTTTCCCAGGCTAGAGTGGGAAATCACATGGCCAGCACCCCTCCCCCCCAGATTTCTGCCTCAGCTGCAGTAGGACGGAGGAGGAAAGACAATTCATTTGATTCAATCACAGTATCATGTGGACACCATACAGCAAAAAGATCAGTGGAATGAATAACAGTGAAGAAGGGTTGCTACCTGCTGCATTGTTTCCTATGTCAGTCTCACATCACACAAGAATGAACTTCAGGACATTGAAATGTTTACAAATATCCTTTGGAGTTAACACTGCATCACATTAGGACATTGCATCATGATGGGATGACATCCATGGCCAAAATCATACCAAGGGCATGCATATACAACTCAGCTTCACACCTACATTTCCTTTCCACTACAACTGAAACACACACACAAATAAGGCTGAGAAGTGGCTGAGTCATGGGCAAACTAAATCTCTGAACTGCATAATTGGACAAGCCACAGATAAGCCTCACCACCCTTCCAGAAACGTCTGAATGGGAGACACAAAACACTGCCACCACTGTTAATCATTTACTAAAATACCAACAGGCAATTCCCACAGAGTCCGCACTTCGCATGCACTCAGACGAGGGTCCTCTTTGCAGGCCAGGATCTTCTGCAGGACGTGCAGAGAAGGCACTAGCAGCGGAAGGTACAAATGCTACATCCACAGCAGCTTCAGGTAACAGTGGAACTTCCCACAACATCTTTGTTCAAGGCTGCATTCAGAGGAAAGAGCAGTTTTGGGTTATCCAGACTGTATTTCTTCCCTTGGGCGTGGAGGAGACCTGTTTCAATGCTATCGCTGGTGTCACTATTTTACAAGGAGAGGGGACAGTTCCAGAGAGTCTGCATGCAGCCTTCTTGAGGTGAACTATCCAGAGAGGTCTTTTGTTTAACTGCATAGTTATAAAGGTCCCTATTGCAATGATCTGTTGTGATTCCAAAACCAAAGCATCGTCAAAAAACTTTGGCTGCTGGGGCAGAAGTAACAAGCAGCAACTGAAGCTGAATCCTGGGAACAGCTTTGTGAGGGTGAAATTAACTTAACACTCTCTAATCCCTTTCCAGCAGAACTGACAGCTTCCACGGCCCCCCAGGAAAGAGGTGTGTGTGTGTGTGTGCGCGCGCGCCCGGGGGGGGGTGGGGGGTTTGGCTCCACACTCCTGGAAGAGGTAGGGCTGAGGGCAGCTTGCTCTCAGCACAACCAGGCGTGCAGCGCGCCCTCCCCCCAGCCCTTTCCACTGCCTAGAATATCTCTTTCCTTTCATGCAGTATTAAGGACAAAAAATAAGGGGAGGTGACCAATACAGGTAATAGGTAGACTGAAATAAGTTAGTGAAGTGTTGTCTCCCTTGACCTCATATTAAGAATTGAGGTCAGCACAGCAGTCACTCTCTGATGGAAGGATTTAAAATCTATTCAACCTTTCTTTTCTCACTGTGGAGTATAAAGCAGGGAAACATTACATCTTCTTGCCAAGAGATATTAGACATTTATTCAGTGGTGTAACAGTACGGTTGTGAGCCAGGCAACGAGCAAAATGGCACTGAAAGAGCAAAGTGTGTAGAGCTAGTGAGCCTCCAGATTAAATTGTCAATAAAAAGAAAACATTTTTGTTGCAGTCTAACACCCCTAGTGAGACACTGTGGGGGCACACACAAGCATGTGCTATTGTTAAAGGTTTGAGTCAAAAACAGGAAAAAGTTAGGGGATTCAATGTTAAAACTAACACTTTCTATATAACTACACCTGCAGAAAGAGAAATGTTTGCATGGTGATAACTTGGTCTAATTCCTTATCTTTTTGTATTAAACAACAAGAGGGTTTAATCCAACATTGGACGACATGGCTGCAGAACATATTTCTTTTTTTATAGGGAAACAAGAGCCTACTTCCATTTCTGGTGTACTCCCACGACGTAAGAGCCTAACTTTTTATTTTAAGAGAGAGACACCCCTCAACTGATATAAATCTGAGTCTCTCATTAACTTCAGTGGAGCTATCCCGATTTATCCTGGTAAAGATCTGCTTCAACAGACTTGCTACAGTCATTTATTTTTATTATAGTTCTTTTACACACAGACTATGCAATCCTTATACTGAAGATTCTGAAAAAGCCATAACTGTAGCTGCACTAGCCGACACTGCTAAAATATTAGTAAAATAAGATCCCGCTACTGGAATAATTAATCTGTGAACAGAATTTTTTTTAAGGGCAGAATATTCTCTCTTCTCTGATCTATGGCACTGGTCGCTGGATGGTTCTTTGGTATTTTATATTGTGTTTATGTTCATGGGATCTGTTTTTCTGAAGAGAGGCTACACCTTTCAAAAGAACAACGCTAGTAAGTTTGTAAAGGGTGTGTGAGTGCATGTATCTGTTGAGGAAATAGAGAAGGCACACAAGCATCAGACACTCATCTGGTTTCCCCATTTTAATTCCAGCAGGGGCAGGTCAGCATGTCGTCCTCAATGCAAGCAGCTTCATCAGTTTTGGAAGACTTGAAGAGTTGCATTCTGACAGATAAGTGGGCTCTTGGGGGCCTTGTGGTGATTGGGTCATTCTGCATAGTCTTCATTGCCCTCCTCCTGTTTGCTGCCATCTTTGGCTGCTACTCTGCTCCCAAGCGCAAATCAAGTTGCATATAAACAGCAAGAACAAGAGTGGGGCATTTCAAGAACACCGCTAACAGGCAAGAATCATCCCATCCATGAACTACTTGATCAGATTAAAGGGAAGCTTCATCCTTTATCCTTCTTCTGCAATGATTTCTTCACACACAGATTTGAGGCACTCACAAGCTGACAGCCCACACATAAGATTGCTAATTGATTGCACAACAGCATGAGGGCCTCCCTTTCAGGAGCAATCTCAACACACAATGCAATCTGAATTCAGCACCACATGACCAGCCAAACCTTACAGTCAAGGTATTTGCTTGTCTGAACTTTTCCCTGACAAGGAAAACTATGAGATTAAGTATTTGTAAATGACCACCTGCCAGTGTGAAGATGGGAGAGACCCTCAAGTAATCCCACCAAGGCAATGGTACCTCTTTTTTGCCACACGTGCAGATGAAGAAATAGTCTCCAGATTAAAAGCTCCTCTCAACCCTTCTATGTAAAAAGCTCTCATTAAAGGAGGCTGGTGCAATCATTCGTCTGCTCTGGTTACAAAATAACCTAAAATATCTTGCATGCATGAAAATTAACATCTCTCTTTCCCTTTCTCCCCTGTGGTGTCCAACCAGTTCTGAAGCCACACTCAACTAGCCAAATAGCCACATTCAACTAGCCAAACTCAACCAGCCAAATAGCCACATTGGCAAGCCAACTAGCCACACTCAACTGGCCAAATACTGTAGCCAATGTGTCTAGTCGCTACCATGTTGGATACCAAGGCCCTAGACTAAAGGCATGTGTCAGCAGCTAGAGATTGACTTAGCTGTATAAACTGTCCAAAATATTAGAGCATGGTGTCTCACAGCAGGCATCCAGTGGAGTCACCCTAACTGCAACCTATCAAGCATTGTTGCAAGGTCATGCCAATTATTCTAATATTTGGGCCATACCTCAGGACAAATAATAAAAATCCTTCAGAATATCCGATTCAAAGCATGACTGAAAGCAACACCCTTGTCAGGGCTCCAGCAGTGAGAAAATAAATATTCCTATTTCCACATGAATCTTGGCAAAACCACCCTGGACAGAGCTGCACAATGAAAATGAATTCAAGGCAGTATGTGGGAGAGAAGATATTCATTTCCCAGGTTGTAAACATACATTGCTCTCTTATTGGCAAAATTAAGGTCTTGCTGTCTCAGGCTAGTGTCACATAGTAATTTGTTACAATTACAGCCTTCTCAGAGTTATAGTACTCTATTTGTAACGTGTGTAGTGGTTACAAGGCTGCATTTAGGTTCCCCAACTTGGGCGTGTCCATGCTATAGGTCTGATCCTGAAAGGCGCTGAGCACCATAAACTCCTGTTGAGGATAACAAGAATTAGGGAATTTTTTTTTAGCAACTTGCAGCAGGGAGCCTCTCTGAGTCAGACACAAACATTAAAGCTAAATGCTTCTACACCAAAACACTGTGCTTTAGATTATGCATTTATTTACAGGGGAGATGATGTGGCAAAGAAAAAGTCAAAGATAGACAACTAAAGGCTCCAATGTGAGTCTGAAAATAGCAAAAGCTGCACAAAGAAACACTGCCCATTCCCTTTGGTTTCTTCAGCAGAAAAATGCTGATGCTGCATGACAATTCCGCATGGGAGGGTCTCATGGTCATACAGAAGCTCCTTCCGATAAGCAAATCATCAATATACAATGCTAGGTTCAACTTTCAAACTCTGAGGTCTTGATGACAATGGGCAGGAAACAAAGAAAGATGAGATGCACTGAATGAAGGCGAGATGGTACCGCATATGGTTACATAAGCCATTGAACTGGGCCGTCTCAAAGGCAATGTGACTCGGACCCAGAGTAGGTGTGTCAAATGCAATCTAATGCAAGGGCTCCTGGTTTCTGCAATGCAGGGTTAGGAATTCCAGAGTAGTTTCAAATACACTTAAAAGTGTTTTAAATATGCAAATACAACTTTTGGCTACTTATTTTAATATCACAGTCCAGTTATTTTGTTGTGCTCTGACTTTTAACATGCTGCAAATTTCTCTATTGGCAGTAAATAACAGCCTCACGGAAGTGGTCATAGAGGAAATCAGAGTTTTTAAACAGGAGACAGTGGTGTATTTCAGTGCCCAGGAAAACAGGGAGGCAAATTATGGGTTTTATGACCATAACATAAGAATGGACCCCCTGCAACAAACCAATGGCCCACCTAACCTACCACCCTGTCTTTCAGGAGTAGCAACCAATTAAAATAAAAGCAGGAAGTTCAAATGACTATTTCTGACAGTTTTCCTAGGTCTGTAAACAACACTGCATCTGTTACATTCAGTTCACATTTTCCACTACAACTCCAAGGTCTAGTAATTTAAGTTTTTCCACAGTCACATTACTACAGAAAACACTGATAGTAATGGTGTGAGGAAGAGTAGATTAAGTCACCACCTGTTCTTTCCCCATCAATGTATATATGAAACACTCTTACCCCAGCGCTTCACAGAAGTTCACCATAGCATCAAAGGACGACAGCGTAGCTTTATCAGATTCTTTCAAGGTGCCTCTTTTCTCCTGCAAGTAAGAAAGAATACTTAAAAGCCACCTTTGATGTAGCTATGGATGGATGCAGCATCTTTCCAGAACATCACTGCAACCAGATCTAAGTGCCACTTCACCACTTCATGGTAGTATAGTGGCCAAGAGCAACCTCCTTAGCCACGTCTCCATACTCCCTGACAGATCTGCAGAATGCACCAGCCATCCCTTCCTCAGCACTTCTACCTCTTCCACTCTGAATTCCAACACTGCTGTGGCCAGATCCAAGCCCAATGCCTCTATCACCAGTCCTAGTGAAGAAATGTGGCCAGATCTGGGGAAACTCTATTCTCTCTCAGGACAGTACGATATAAGCATGAATGAAGGGCTAACTAGACCAGTGGTTTTTCAACCAGGAGTATGTATACCTCTGGGGGTATGCTAAGGTGATTCGGGGATATGTCTACTCATCTAGAGATCTGACTAGTTTTAAAACACGCTACATAAAAAGCACTATTGAAACCATACAAACTAAAATTTCATGCAGACAATGACTTGTTTATTCTGCACTGAACTGTAAGTATACTATTTATATTCCAATTGATTTATTTTAATATTATATGATGAAAATGAGAAAGCCATTTCTCAAATATTTCTCATATATCAGGGCTGTGACACTTTGGTATTTTTACGTCTGATTTTGTAAGCAAGTATTTTTAAGTGAGATGAAACTTGTTGTTACGCAAGATATGATAGTTTGGAAAGGTTGAGAGCCCTGAACTAGAATGCGAAGGAGCGTATCATATCTGGCCTGCTCTACATCTTGCTGCAGTTATTAGATCACTGACAGCCCTTGCTTGAGGAAAACCAATTCAGTCCAGGCTACCAAAAAGAATTAGTCCTCCAGTGGTACAGAAAGGCTAGGAACAGACCCTGTCCAATCAGAAGCCACCAGGTCAGTTAAGACGGCTCATCTGCTTCCTCTCCAAGAGAGTACCTGGAGGGGAGATCTGGATAGAGAAATTGCTCTTCAGTGCAAGCCCTGAACCAAGTTAGGGCCTTGGCTTCAAGCACTTGCTTCTTTAAAAGCACAGAAAACCAAATTCTAAGTTGATTATTTTCCTGTGTAAAAATGGATGTTAAGCTTGCAGCATAGACTGCCCTGCTGCAAAACAGCTGCCATAAGTTATGAGCTGAGGCAGGGAGCATCTATAGTGTCATGTATTATGTGGCAGGCAATGCTAACAAGAAGCCATGGCTGTGACACAGACAAAGTGCAAATCTAGTATTAGCAGAGCAGCAGAAAGCTCTTCTACAGTTCCTACCTGGAGTTTAGAGAGCTCCTTCTTGATCAGGAAGGAGACTTGATCCCGATCATTCCTAGAGTAATAGAGACGGCAAAAGGACTTCTTTCCATCTCTTCCAGCCCTTCCAGACTCCTGGTAATATCCAGCCATTGATTTTGCAATATTCCAATGGGCAACAAATCTGCATGGGATAAGAGAATGGGAAGCACAATGTTGAAGTCTTTTCCAGTCACTTTAAACACAGAGATGTTCTCTGTTGAGGCCAACAATAAAGCAGAAACAGAGCAGCATAAGTAAAGCAAGGTCCTAGGAGAGAAACGGAGCAAGGGATTCTTAACTGGACATTCTTAAAGCAGCAAGAGGCACCAAGGGAAGCTACAACAGCCGAGCATATCTTTGAACAATATGTTGGTGGGGCACACCCAAAGCAAATGGAGAATAAACATGGTGTATATATACTACAAATGCATGAAGATATATAGCTATGAAGTGAGGCAAAACCAGTACTGATATCCATGAGCTTGGGTTCTTTTACTACAGAGTTATGCATGTTATTAGTGTGCTTTATTTACCTTAAGGAATTGCTACCTGTGTTATAATAGTACTATTTATAGATTCCGAGGACAGAAGGGACCCTTGGAATCTAGTTTGACCGTCTTACAACATAGGCCATAGAACTTTGCCAAGGCCCAAAGCATTTTCCTTGCTTAAACGTCTGTTAGAAACTTCTTTGCTTACAAGTTATGCATACGGAATCTAGCTGAAAGTTCAGCTGCACACGTAGGCCTCTCTCCCAATCATAATATGCTACCACAGACAGAGCCCTTCAAATCCCTGAGTATCTGCATTTGTGGATGTGAATGCAGATATCTGCAGCTCATTTTTACAGATGTGGATACAAATTTTGTATCCACACAGGGCTCTAACCCTGGATCATTACTAAAACACCATTAAAACACACACAAAAACTGCATTCCAAATACCATTGCATGGCTGACTGAAATCTACAAATGCTAGAACATTCACTGCTAGTTGTGTTCTCTACCTGCCACATCCCAGAGCAGTTTATGCTCCAGTGAGGTGCTGCCAATAAACAAAGGATCAGACTGTGCTAAAACCCATACTCCAGAAGTTCATGTGCTGCAGATGTATGAAGGGAGAGACTGCAAGAATCAAGTAACTGAATTTCTCCACTTAAACCAAAACATTCTCTCATATCCAGGAACAGTCAGGAGGCAACAGAATATAAAAAAAACCTCCTTGCTTGAATGTTTATGAGCACCTCAAATATGTCATATCCAGCAACAGCAATATTCAAGCTGCAGACAGCGTGACTACAGCTGAAGCAAAGAGACCATCTCAACCCTCCTTCCATTCTCTTTCCAGAGCCTCCTCCAGCACTTCCCAGGCATGATCCTATAGCTGAAAACCTGTGTACAATTCACAGGCTACAAACTTTCCTTCTGCAGGGCTAGGGTTGATCAGCAGAACCACTGACGTTCTGGAACGTCAAATCCATCTAAACTTAAACCACTGAAAGTCAGGAAATAGTCACATCTGCACTACAAACCTAATGCTCTACCAGGAGCTCGCAAGCGCCATTGGGGTTCTACTGTAAGTATGTTATGGGCAGCTTTTCCTTTACGAGCAACACGGAATGACTAAATGTGCTGTTTTATGTATTTTGTCATTCATGCATGCTCCCACGCTGCTCTTCACTGTGTTAGGGATTAGGGACGTAGGCGAGTAGTCGAGTGGAGTACTCACCTTAAAAACCAGCTCCCCCAGCACTGTCTCCACGGTGCAGCCTGCCCCCTCCCCTCACTGTCTCTGTCAGAGGCAGTAGGGCAGGACAGGGGAGGCTGCTCTGGCAGCTGGGCCCCTCTGCAGACAGGGGCTTTCCCACCAAGCAGCCTGCCGCAAACAAGGGCTGCTGGACCCAACGCGACAGGTCCAGGACCACTGCGCCTCTGCATTATAAATGTAGTAAGAGCGGCCAGACTCTTTCAGTGTCTCTAGACTGAATGAATTATTGTAGAAAGATGAAATGTGTTTTCTGTGTTTATTTTTCTTCACAAACACCAGTTGCTGTTTGGAGCAATAACAGATTCAGTGTCAACCTCAAATAAGTCCTTAGACTAGAACTCTCTGTCATGGCTGATTTTGCTGATGGTCAGCAGACTGTTTGATCAGGCTACCATTGAGGCGATGCTTGTTTTTCTTTGATCATGCTCACTTCCCAACTGTTTAAGACCGCGTGAACAGCATGATCAGGCTACTGTAATGCTGCTGCTGACCGAGAATTTAATCTTCCATTTATTTCATTAATGCTATTATGCTCAAGGATTTCAGGAGAATCAGCTGTTAAACAACGAGTCTCATCCTTACTCTAACAATGGTATTGCCCCACAACATGCTCAAGCATAAATGCAAGAAGAGATGGCATTCTTCTGCATTTCCTGGAGACTTGCAAACAGGCATGTTTTGCATGTGTCCCCCTACATAAAAAAAACTACAACCCAAACCAGATATTATGATGCATAAAGAAGGCCTGAAAGGATTTCTCTCTTTGTTTGTTCTTTACCTTAAAAAATATCAGGAATATCAATTTTTGTCTGCCCCATTTTTGATAGACTAAAGAATTTGAGCTCTCTTGTCCCTTAACTGAAGAGTCAGGTGTACTGAATCTTTCACAAAGACAGATTTTCTTCAAAGTGTCTGTCAGCAGTTTGAGTTGAT
Organism: Pelodiscus sinensis; assembly: GCF_052426305.1. Classification (NCBI taxonomy): domain Eukaryota; kingdom Metazoa; phylum Chordata; order Testudines; family Trionychidae; genus Pelodiscus; species Pelodiscus sinensis. Next base: position 19,266,416 of record NC_143071.1, read on the forward strand.
CAGGTATTAACCACAGTTCTAAAAAGCAACTAAGAAAGGGTGGTTTTTTTTATTTGATGCTTGTTTCCTGCTTTCTAACAAACTCTAGCAGAACAAGAAAATCAAAACCTAATCTTGCCAAAGCAACTGTCAGGCCCCTTTAGACCTCTGAGAGCAGCAAAGGAGAGTGCACTTTCTTTGTTTGTAGCAGGTCCCCTCAAGCCAGACCCTTCAACGATCTGTGTTTAACACTGGTATCCCGTAACAAGTAAAAGCCCAACCTTTCTGCTCTCCACGGCTTCTAAATTGAAATCCTTCTCACACATTTATGAAGTTTGAATATGAATCCCTCCCATCTCTACTCCCCCTTGTGGCAATATGGTTTCTTCGCAGAAAGGGCTAGAGAAGCATATCAGGTTCTAAATGGGAAGGGACCCTACGGAGGACATTTCCCCCTCTCTGCTCAAGCTCCTACACACCTGACGTTAGCTTTGTCGACTCCCATTCCAAAACTGATGGTAGCGACAATAACAGGGACCTTCTCCTCCATCCACTCATTCTGAATTGAAGTTCTTTCTGCTGCCTTCAGCCCTGAGGAGGGAAACGGAGAGAAAGCAGGGACATCAGAGAGAAAGAGGAGATACCCTTTCACCCCTCAGTATCCCAGCAATCTCTCCCCACTCCCTATGTATAACAATATGCTGGTCAAAGCCAAATACAATAATCCGTACTTTGGACTGGCTCATTATCAAAGAAAAACATTCAGCACTCCCCACGCTCCAAACGGGAAAATTCAGTTCCCTCTCAGGCAAAAGCCTGAATAGAAAGGCCTGGAACTATGTCTTAGAGAGCAATATTTTCCAGGTCTGGTGGATCAGCAGAGGAAACTGAGTTCTAGAACCAAAGGAACACCATTGGACCCTACCCCACCTATCTCTGGTGCCTGTCAGCTTGAGCTCCTGGCCAAATCTCAGCAGTTACAGGCTCACACAGAGAGAGAGATGCTCCCTATGGTAGCTCTGACCTAGATTGTTAGATAATGTGAAATTCTGCAGCTCTGAGTGAGGGGCTGTACAATGTGGACATGACTTCCAGTACCTGCATGATAGGCCTTGGCTTTCACTCCTCTGTAGCTCAGCTCAACAGCCAATTGTTCACAGACCTCTCTCATCCTGCAGTACACAATGCCACAGCCAGCGTATACCTACACAGAGCCAGAGAAGAGAAAATCCAGCACACTGTCCAGGGGAATTCAGAGAATGCTAACAGCCACTGCTACTGATGGGACAGGGCTACAAACACTTGAGACTCTTAGAGACGTCTATGGCCTATCACTGTAGTGTCTGACCTCTACACAATCTCTAATGGGGTACAGCAGTGCAATTATCCCCATTTTGCACATGCAGAACTGAGGCACACAGAAGAGTGACTGTTCCAGAGTCACAGAGGGAGAACTGATCCCACTTCTTCTATATCCTAGGCTAGTGCGCAAACCATTGTGCAATGCGTCCTCTTTCAGCTTTTCCCCCACAGACGCACAGCAAAACTAAACTTATAGCCGTGCATCTGTCAAATGGGAGAAAAAGTCAGCTAAGAAAGAAAAGTTACATATATATTGTTAGAAGTGTAAAGGTATTTAGAGTGGCCCATATGTAAAGGCACCTTTGTTTTAACTGGCTATAAGAACAGCTCACTAAATTAAATAAAAACCAGCAAGACCCAAGATGATTAGAGCGGACACAGAACCCACACCAAGCCCCCACCCAGGCCTCTTAACCATAAAGGAAATAAGCATATGCTGAAACAACAGGGACATGTGAAGGCTCACCAGAATGATCTTTGGCACAGTGGGCCTGATCCTGTGAACTGATAAGCACAGCCAACTCTCACTGACTTCTGTAGGGAATGGAGGGTATGTTGCAGGATTGGACCCAATAAGCAGTGAGAACATTCTTGAATGCTACACCCTCCAGAGCTTTACCAGACTTCAGACAGCAGTTCCAGCCACACCACAACAGGGTAGGGGAGCAGATCCTTGGGTAGACCGGCCCTCAGTTATTTAGGGTTTTAAATACTAAAAGGAAGATTTCTGAAATCACGGCATAACAAGCAACCAACACTGGTGACTATGGAGGGTGAAGCTGTGTGGTTTCAACCTATGGTTTTCAAGGATTTGTCTAAATAAACACCTTTATGGAGATACCACTTTGAGGTCTAGAAGGTCTATGATGCGGCTTCCTTGTCAGGTTTTCAGAGATAAGGAAGGTGATGTACGCATCAAAGAAACTGGGGGCTAGCAGACAGCAGAAGGGATGTGGTTCTCTCATCCGCGAAAGCCAGGGAGATCTTCAGATGTAGTTTCTTGAAACAATCAAACCACCTCAATTGAAGATTCAAAGTATTACGGTGAACAAAGCTTTCTGAGACACAAATTGTGCCCTTTCCTCCAAAACAAACCTCAGCTGCAGAAGCAGCAATGGGATTCCAGTGTGAAGAGGAAGATGCAGGACTTGAGGAGCCCACAGAGAGTGTCTCCATCAGATATGTATTGAAATGCTGACCTGCAGTAACTCTCTGAACAATCAGGCTTGTAGGGAGGGACAGGAGCACATCTGCAATGTCCAATTCCTTACCATAAACAGAACCCGTGAGGCAACGGCAGTAGCAGCTGTGGAGTGACTGTTTCTCTCCACCCTTCCACTTTTAGGCCATGATTCTTCCCCTGACTTCCTGCAGGACTCCCCTCCCATTAGTCCCCATTCACTTAGGCTTGGTGAAGGATTGGAGGAAGAGGGCAGCAACTGTGAGTGTCACTCTCCAAAGACAGAGGAGTTTGACACCCTGTCATTAAGGTGAAGTCAATATCTGGAAGGATGCCAAGTATTTCAGAGATTTAGAAGTTTCTGAAAAAGTATCTGAGCATGTTTTTTACAGGGACCTCTCCCTTCCCCATGCAGACCCATTATTATCAACCTGATACCACAACATTTAGGATAGTTCGGTTCCATTTACCATTCTGTCCTTGAAAGTAGCTTCTGAGAATTAAACTTACCCCTTGGGCATTCTTCTCTTCAAGTGCCTTCAGACAGAAATCCTTCAGATTCACATAGGGATCAGTCAACAACTCCTTAAACTGCACATCATAGAACAGGTTAGATCTGAAGCAAGGAGTCTTAAAGGTGGCAACAGGCTGCTTTAGCTTAAGTGACACCACTATGTCATCCTGAACCTGCTTGGTGGCTGTGGCAGTCAGGGCGACACACGGTGTGTTGGGTATGCGAGAGCGTAAGATGCCCAGCCGCAGGTAGTCGGGTCGGAAATCATGTCCCCACTGGGAGACACAGTGAGCCTCATCAATTATTAGGTAGGACAAGATGTTTCGAGACACCAGGGAGTTCAGGGTGGGCTGGAAGGAGGAGGCAGCTGCCATTTCTGGCGTAATATACAGGAGCTTCACCCGGGGCTTCTCACTTGCCAAGTCAGCCAGGATGGGCTTCCTTTCCTGAGTAGAAAGCTTGGAGCTCAGAGAACAGACTTTGACCTTCAGTGCCAACAAATGATCCACTTGGTCCTGTAATTAAAGAAGAAGCAAATGGCATTAAAGAAAGCTGTGTTTACCAAGAAAGCTACTGCAGAAATACACACAATAACCAAGATTCACCTCTAAACCTATAGTTTCCAAACCCTGTTCACCCCTCTCAACTTCTGTATAGCCTCAGCTCCAACTGTCTTCAAGCAAAAGTACTAGAGTCTTTTAAGACAGGCTTATCTGCAGCAGCTAACAAAACTGCTTGGCTTGATCATCCATCCATATCTTTAGGTGGCCATTATTATTTATAGGAGACAATGGTTCTCTCATCAGCATTGAGGCTATCAGCAAGGACCCAGTCATTTTCAGATGTTGGAAATGACAATGAGACTATTTCAGGATGATCAGCATCAGATCCCTACACTGAGGCTACATCCCTACTACCAACTTTTGTCACCAAAAACTGCCTTTTCTCCTGCCCTCAAATAATTTTGGGGGGCTTTCTTTAAAAAACAGCATGCAGCATTCCAGTATCAGTTTCACAATGACCCTACAAAAGTAAGGGCACCTCTCTACTCCATTTTTATAGCTCAGGATTGTATCAATTCTTTTGGCCACAGAATCACACTGGCAGCTCATGTTGAGTTGCTTGTCCACAGACTCCCAATTCATGCGCAGGGTCACTCCTTTCCAGGATACAGTCCTCCACTCTGTAGTTATGGCCTGCATTAATTGTTCCTGAATGTGTAAAGTTGCATTTGGGAGAATCAAAATGCATTTTGTTTGAATGGGTCTAGTATACCAAGTTGCTCCAACTCATAATTATTTACCATTCTGTCAATCGCTATGTTATCCAAAAACTATATATTTATTTTCAAATAACGAACAAGAATATTGAAGTGTCACAACATAGCTCTAATCCCTGTGGTAAGTCACTAGTAACAACCCCATTTGATGGGAATTCCTCATTGATCTCAAAAAATAGTTGTCAATCACTTAACTAGTTCCTGATCCCTTCTAAAAAATACCACAAGACAGTGTCAAAGTACATGCTCATCACACTGTTGTGTGATATTAAGTCAAATGCCTTACAAAAGTCCAAGTAAAACAGCAGCTATACTCAGGGAAGCTCACTGTTCACAGCTGGGTGACAAAGCACCAGAAAAGACCAAATGTCCACATGTAATTGCCCTGAAGCCTTAAGAGTTCAAGAAGTGGTACTGCCTGAAGCTTCCTCTCTCCAGGATAGAATTGGGAAGAATGAGAGAAAGGAAGGTAGATACTGAGCAAAAATATTTATTATAAGGAAAAAATGATTATCGCCCAAAGGTTTTTACTACAGAAATAGATAAAATAGTAGTTCTTTTCTCAGGAATGGTCCAATTTAATTCATTTTAGATGTTGACACTGCTGCCTCCAGAAAGCACATCTTTGGCAGGCAATGGAGGCAAACAGAGAAAAAAAGTGATAATTTAAATCACCTGTTAAAGGTTAAAACTGAATTCCCACAGCAGCTAATGTAGTTAAAATCCTCTTATTCCCACCTTTAGGGTGTTAGATTTGGATAAAGACCTGACAAGCTAGGATACTTTCAACTAGGATTAATTGGAAAAATTCTACTGTCAAGGCAGTTAGCAGCAGTAGTCTTTTCCGTTCACAGTATCAAAATCCAAACCTATGTCAGTGAAAATAAAGGGGCAAACTGGAATCACAGGTTGGCAGTGGGGGAAGGGATTAGACTCAATTGTGTCTCCACACAGTCTCTCCATCTTCCCTTCATTGATTGCTTTTCCGCAGTTAACAGGAGATGGTTACCTGAATCAGTGCAATCAGAGGTGAAATGACAATGGTAATGCCCACTGCCAGAACTGCAGGAAGCTGGTAGCACAGGGATTTCCCTGCCCCTGTGGGCATGCATACAAAGACATCATTTTCACCTGCAAAGACAACAAAACAAAGCTAAACGCTACTAAACTGGCAATTCATCTAAATTTTGCTCTGGAGGACTGGCACAAAGTCTTGTAGATCAAGACAAATTGCATTAAAAGCACATCTCTGCAAGTACACTGCTGCATGACAAATTGAGAGAGGTTTATTTTAATTTTTAAAAGACTAATAGCTGCAATATTTTGCACTTCTGCCCTAGTTTCCTTCCAAGCATTTCTAATAACTTTAGAATAGTTAATTAAATATCATAATACGCTTGGGAGACAGGAAATTATTCTACCCAGGAGTGTAAATCAAAAAGAAGTTAAGTGACATTCCAAACTAATATCAGCTTACTTCCAGAGAAGTTTGCTTTTAACTTATAAGATAGGCTTTACATCCACCTACCAAAACACCTGAACCTTTACCGCAGCCTGTTAAACTTTACCACCAAGTCTCCCAGTAATGGAGCTGAGAATCTCTAAGTTGTACAGAGAATCACTGTATAACACAACATCCACTAACAAAAAGAGGATGCAAACCAAGGCCATGCTATTTAATAGGAAGAACCATACTAATGATCTGTGAACTGAAAGCAACTGTGTGCATGTGCTAGTGGAAACAAGTGATATGGTATTCAAAGAACCACTGTCAGACAACAACCTGAAAACTGAAGAGACAAGATTAGAGTCCCAAGAAAGGCAGTAATGCCTTACCTTTCACCACTGCCATGGTTGCACTCTCTTGCAGAGAGGTCTTAAAGGAGTCAAAACCAAAGACCTTTTTCAGAGTTTTCTGGACCTTGCCATCCAGGCCTGAGGAAGTGTAGTTGTTCATCGTATAGGTACAGTACTGGAAATAGGTCAAGGTAAGAAGGAAAGGAGCTTACTTAGCTCAACTGTTATTTACACAAGCAACCAAACACAAATTCTTTTTGGTCACTAATATTTTTTCCCATTAGATTCTCGACTGCCTAAGCATCCAAGTTAACAAATATTCCTGGAGCAGTTAGAGAATATATATGTTTCTCTTAAACATAATCACTTATAAATCAGCTTCCCTCTTCCGTTCTAAAAATAGGGAAATCTAATCTAATTTTTACACTGGCAGCAAGTCTCTTCTTAGACACAGTTCTAAGTAGTGTTTCTAATACAGAGCCACATGTCTGAAACAGCTGGGCGAGAAAAGAACCCACTGCACAACTCTCTTTAGAATGATCAGAGCATCTGATTCACACACAACCTGCCACTCCTCTGGGAAGCCTGCTATGGGCTGAATGGTCTGATTAAACAGGAAAGGCTAAGAGAACATTTGTGTCCTTTCTGCCTCCTCTCAATCCCTGTCCCTTGGCTACCACCTTCTATCCCCTCACAGCAGCTCTTTTCACACTGGCACTTTCTCGCCTCCCTGGTCTGCCAACAGTGCCACTTTCTGGGCGTTTCTTCTCCCTTACATCCACTATTTCCTTCCTTCCCCTCTCCCACATATCTTGGCTCTATCCTCCCCCCACGCCCCTCTCTTCCCACCTTCTCCCGAAAGCCCTTCCCCCCAATTATCACTGAGGCAGCAAAGCTGAAACTGCCAGGCGGGGAAGAGGGTGAGGATGGAAAGGTACAAACTCAGGGTCCCCTTCAACCCAGAGCAGAGCTGGATTTTAGGGCAAACCCCGCTTGGCAAAGGAACCGCCTGAACTAAGGTCCCCCCGCCGCCTTAGGAAGAGATTCGGGCCCACGAGAGTACCCCCGCCGGCACTCTCACTGCAGGAACTACTTTATTCCCAGTGTTAACAACGTCCCTTTCCCCTTTAGCCCTACGCTTCCCCCAATTTATATCCTTCCGCCCCAGCCACCCCACCGCGTTACTCGCACTTATTAAGCTTCCGTCATTGGGATGCTCTTCCTTGGGGGTGTTGCTCTCGCTTGGGCGACGATTAATGACGTCATAGCCAATCCCCTGTCAGCAACCCGGTAGGTCCCGTTGATTTGAGAGTCTTGTGGTCATGGGCGCCCATTCCCCTCCCTTCTCACAGGGCCACTCGCTTCTCGGCACTGCTCAGCCCCAAGAAGCGCCTGCGGCTCGGCGTAGGACTTGAGTCCGTCCGGCTCAGCACCCGCCGGAAGGGGCGGGCCAAGTTGCTATGGCGCTCGCCCATACCGCCTTCTTTTGCTTGCGTCATCGCCAGTCGCCGGAAGTTGTGTCCTGCACTAGCCGGGCTGAGGAAAATGGCAGCGGCCAAGCGGAACGTTCTGTCGTCGTTGGCGGTTTACGCGGAGGATTCCGAGCCTGAGTCCGACAGCGAGGCCGGCCCGGCGGGGAGCGACGGCGGGGCGGCAGGGGGTGAGTGCTGGGGGAAGCTGCCGCTGCTTCTCCTCCGCCCAGAGCGGTGCTCAGCCCGGCCTCCACAGAGCGCCCGTCGCTGACGGGGTCGCGTCCTCCCCGCGCTAGGGTCGCTCCGCAGAGCCGCCGCCCCTCGCCCGCCGGGGGGAGCCGCCTGCCAGCGGAGAAATGCCCCTGCGAGAGGCGAGCGCCGCGGGGAGGGCTGAAAAGCTCCTCGCTCGCAGTGTGTAGCGGGAGCCCATTTCCCAGGGCGGGAAGATCTCTGTTCCCTCTCTCCGTCGAAGCAGGAGTGAAACTGCCCCTTCGGGTCCCAGTGGCACCCAAATCCCTGGTGGGCAAGAGGCGCGAGGGGGGGGGGGTGTTTTCAATCCCGTGTGGTAACTGCGAGAAGGAAGAAATTACTGGTACTCCCTCGCCATCCTTAGCCAGAGAAAGGGGGCAACCTCCCGTCCCTGGTGGCCTCCAGAGGAGTCAGCTGCCTTTTCCGGCTTTAAAATCAGCATTAAAAGTAAAAAGTCCTCCCAGATTCTAGTGGGAACTGAATATTGGTAATTATAAATGAGTCAGTTTAAATTTTGGTACCCGGAAAGATAATGGAGCAAATAAGGGAATATAATTTGGCCAAACCTCCTAGAAGGTGATTCAGGGTTAGTCTGGTACAGAAAAAACAACACATGGTTTGGTAGCACTTTATAGACTAACAAAACATGTAGATGGTATCATGAGCTTTCGTGGGCACAGCCCACTTCTTCAGATGACTGGAGTTCTGAGTTGAGGATATGAAAACTTGAAATAAATAGGAGAGGGGAAAGAAAGAAAAAGGGAGGTTTTCATATCCCCGACTCATAACTCTGGTCATCTGGAGAAGTGGGCTGTGCCCACAAAAGCTCATGATACCATCTACATGTTTTGTTAGTCTATAAAGTGCTACCAGACCATTTGTTGTTCTTCCTATAAGGGCCCAAAAGCAAACAATTCTGCTATGTAGGAAAGATAGAAAATATGGCAAAAGACCAGCTTGGCTTAACAAGGAGATCTTGCATGATCTCAAAATAAAAAAGGAGTCCTATAAAAAATGGAAACTAGGACAAATAACAAAGGATGAATATAGGCAAGCAACATGGGAATGCAGGGGCAAGATTAGAAAGGCAAAGGCACAAAATGAGATCAAACTAGCTACAGACATAAAGGGAAACAAGAAGACCTTTTATAAATACATTAAAAGCAAGAGGAAGACCAAGGACAGGGTAGGCCCACTGCTTAGTGAGGAGGGAGAAGCAGTAACAGGAAACTTGGAAATGGCAGAGATGCTCAATGACTTCTTTGTTTCGGTCTTCACCGAGAAGTCTGGAGGTGTGCCTAACGTGGTGAATACAAGCAGAGAGAGGGTAAGTTTAGAAGATAGGATACACAAAGAACAAGTTAAAAATCACTTAGGAAAGTTAGATGTCAGCAAGTCACCAGGTCCTGATGAAATGCATCCCAGGATACTCAAGGAGCTGATAGAGGAGGTATCTGAGCCTTTAGCTATGATTTTTGAAAAATCATGGCAGACGGGGAGATTCCAGAAGACTGGAAAAGGGCAAATATTGTGCCCATCTATAAAAAGGGGAATAAGAACAACCCAGGAAACTACAGACCGGTCAGTTTAACGTCTGTCCCAGGGAAGATAATGGAGCAGGTAATTAAGGAAATCCTATGCAAACACTTGGAAGGTAATAAAGTGATAGGGAATAGCCAGCATGGGTTTGTGAAGAACAAGTCATGCCAAACTAATCTGATAGCTTTCTTTGATAGGATAACGAGCCTTGTGGATAAGGGAGAAGCGGTGGATGTCATATACCTAGACTTTAGTAAGGCATTTGATATGGTCTCGCATGATATTCTTATTGATAAACTAGGCAAATATAACTTAGATAGGGCCACGATAAGGTGGGTGCATAATTGGCTGGATAACCGTAGTCAGAGTTGTTGTTGTTGGTGCTAAATCCTGCTGGAAAGGGATAAGTGGAGTTCCGCAAGGATCTGTTTTGGGACCCGTACTGTTCAATATCTTCATCAATGATGTAGATATTGGGATAGAGAGTACACTTATTAAGTTTGCAGATGATACCAAACTGGGTGGGGTTGCAAATTCTTTGGAGGATAGGGTAGCAAGTTAGAGAAATGGTCAGAGGTAAACAGGATGAGGTTTAATAAAGAGAAATGCAAAGTGCTCCACTTAGGAAGGAACAATCAGTTCCATACATACAAGATGGGAAGCGACTGTCTAGGAAGGAGCATGGCGGAAAGGGATCTAGGGGTCATAGTGGACCACAAGTTGAATATGAGTCAACAGTGTGATGCTGTTGCAAAAAAAGCAAATATGATTCTAGGTTGTATCAACAGGTGTGTTGTAAGCAAAACTCGTGAAGTCATTCCGCCGCTCTACTCTGCACTAGTTAGGCCTCAGCTGGAATACTGTGTCCAGTTCTGGGCGCCACATTTCAAGAAAGATGTGGAGAAATTGGAAAGGGTACAGAGAAGAGCGACAAGAATGATTAAAGGTTTAGAGAACATGACCTGTGAAGCCAGGCTTCATGAACTGGGCTTGTTTAGTTTGGAAAAAAGAAGATTAAGGGGGGACATGATAGCGGTTTTCAAATATCTAAAAGGGTGTCACAAGGAGGAAGGAGAAAATTTGTTCCTCTTGGTTTCTGAGGACAGGACAAGGAGTAATGGGCTTAAAGTGCAGCAGGGGAGGTTTAGATTGGACATTAGGAAAAAATTCCTAACTGTCAGGGTGGTCAAATATTGAAATAAATTGCCAAGGGAGGTGGTGGAATCTCCCTCTCTGGAGATATTTAAGTACAGGTTAGATAGACATCTGTCAGGGATGGTGTAGACGGAGCTTGGTCCTGCCTTGAGGGCAGGGGGCTGGACTCGATGACCTCTTGAGGTCCCTTCCAGTCCTATGATTCTATGATTCTATAAGGTATGCATGCAAGTGGTTGGAAAACTATTTGGAGGATAGATATGAATGGCTCACAGTCCAGTTGGAAGGGTTTATTGAGGGGGTCCCACAAGGATCTGTCCTGGGTCCAGTTCTATACAAGATGTTCATAAACGATTTGGATAATAGCATGACTAGTTGTCAGGCAATATCAAGCTGACAAGTGTTCTAAGCATGTTGAAAGATTAAAATTATAATTTTAAATGATCTTGAGAGTTAGGAGGGACAAACTGTTCTGAAAAAAATAGGATGAAATTCAACAAGAACAAATGTAAAGTACTGTTGTGCAAATGGAAAATGAATGCCTAGGAAGGAATGTTGTAGAAAAAGATCTTGGGAGTATAGTGGATCATAAATTTAAGATGAGAACTGTGTAATTGGTGGGGTTTTTTTAAAAAAAAAAAAGTAAACTTTCTGTGAATGTTGTAAGCAAAGTATGTGAAGCAATTCTTCCACTCTACTCAATACTAATAAAGCCTCAAGATGGAGTATGGTGTCCAGTTCTGGGCACTGCACTTCAGGACTTAAGTGCACAAAATGGAGAAAGTCCAGAGAAAAACAGCATAAATGATTAAAGGTCTAGAACAGCGTTTCTCAACCTTTTTTTTTTTAAAATAAAATACCCCTTTAAAAAAAAAAAAGTACTCCCAGTACTTAGTTTTCAGACACACACACATTTTTTTCTACTATTGCAACACATTTGTTTAAACAACTTAATCATAGCCGGGCAGGCGATGAAATTTTTGGGTGTAAAATTAATAAAGCGCTGTAAAACTTAAAACAAAAATTCAGCTTTCTCCAAATTTCAATTGTGTTGACATCTCTCCTCCCACCCACCCACCCACCCCCGACTTCTCTCGAGTATCTAGGGTTGCCAGGTGTCTGGTATTGTACTAGACAGTCCGGTAATTGCATGCTCTGTCCGGTTAAAAAAAAATCAGAAAATACCAGACATGTGCAATGTCCGTTATTTTCTGATTTTTTCTGGCTGCGCACCAGACGGAAGCCTGGCATGGGCAGGGGGAACGGCTGGGAGTCCCAGCTGGGAGACGGGGCCGCGATTGCCACCGGGAGCCCTCAGTCGGTTGGGTGTGACGAGGAGGAGAAGCCGCCTCACTCCTGTGTCGCTGGGAGCCTGTGCGGGACAGGCAGCAAGTGACCAGGTCAGTCCCGCTCCCCGCCGGCAAGTTTGCTCACCCCTGCCCCCCTTCCTAGCCAGCACCGCTCCCTTCCTGGCTGGCCTTCCCCCTCTTCTCCCCCATGAAGTGTGTGTGTGTGTAGTTTTGTTTTTTGGTTTTTTTTAAATGAGTACCTAGTAATCCCTAGCACCTAGCAGTGATCCAGGTTCTTGGAGTTGTGTGTGTTGTTTTTTCTCAACAACTTTGGTTCCCCCCCTTCCCCCCCCCCCGGCCCGGTGTTTTTTTTTGGGGGGGCGGTGTTTGGTATTTTCATTTCAGCCATCTGACAACCCTGCAAGTACCCCTAAGGATACTCGTACCAATGGTTGAGAAACAGTGGTCTAGAAGATATGATTTATGAGGGAAGATTAAACAAACCAAATTTTTTTGGTCTGGAGAAGATAAGACTGAGGTGGACAGAATAGTCTTCAAGGAATGTAAAAAGTTGTTGTAAAAAGTTGTTATAAAGAGTATGATATTGTCCATTGAGGACAGGACATGAGGAAAGGGGCTTAACCTGCAGCAAGGGTAATTTGGTTCAACAACAAGAAAATCTTTGTAACTGTAAGGATAGTTAAGCACTGAAACAAATTACACAGGGAGATTGCGCAATCTCCATTAGTTGTTTTTAATAACAGGGTAGACCAGGAGTTGGCAACCTATGGCTCTGGAGCCGCTTGCAGCAGAGCTGGGTTGCAGCCAGCATGGCCCCATGGAGATGGGGTCAGGGATCTCTGCATGTGGCTCCAGCCAAGCATCATTCTGGCATCTTCCATTGGTGGGAAACAGGGAACCATGGCCAATGGGAGCTAGGGGGCAGTGACAGCAGAGCGGCACAGCCCACTGAGCCTGGGCCCCCAGCCTCCAGAGCCATAGGGGTGTGTTGCTTTCTTCTGGGAGAAGCATGACATTGGAACATATAGGAAGCCTGCCTTAGGCCTGCTGTACCGCCAACTGGGAGCTGCCTGTGGTAAATGCTGCCCGGCAGGAGGCTATACAACAACCCTCAAACAACAACCCTGTTATAGAGCCAGCAAGTGACATCACTTCCTCCACCCCAAGCTCTCTCTTACAACCCCTCCCCCCCCGAACATGCTCTCTTTGTGTAAAGTTGTTTGTGTGTGTTGCAGCTCTTGGGACGTTAGTCTAGAACAAAAAAAGCCTCTCCTTCTTTGAAAGGTTGCAGACCCCTGGGTTAGACAAATGCTTGTCAAAGAATAGACAAATGCTTGTCAAAGAATGGTCTACGTTGGGGTTGGAAACCTATGGCCTATTACTTCGTCTGGTCCCAGCAGGTCTTCATGTCACAGGTCAGCAGCCCCAACCCTGTCCTTGCAGCTCCTAGTTGCAGTGGCAATCAGCAAATCCCTGTATGCTGCCCTAGCGCCAGTTCTACAGCTCTCTTTAACCAGCAACTGCAGCCCGGTGCAGGCAGCTTCTGCAGTGGTACGGAGCAGCCTGGCCTCTCTGCCTAGGGACTGGACATGCTGGCCACTTCGTGGATCAGCACAGAAGCAGGGCTGCACTGCCAACAAGGAGCTGCTTGAGTTGAGTACCTCCAGGCCAGAGCCTGCACCCTAAAATCCATCATACACCCCAGTGTTCTGCCCTATCCCTGAGCATGCTCCTGCATGCCAAGCCACTGATCTCCAGCCCCAATCCAGAACCCATGCCCCCAGCCAGAGCCTTCTCCCTGCCCCACCCCAGTTCTCTGCTTCATCCTGTACCCTAAATAACTCATTTCTGGCTTCTCTCTGGGGAAGCCTTGAGCCTCTGCGCCACTCCCCCCATGGGGCTGGAGACTCAAGCACTGGGTCACCCTACTGCAGGGGAAAGCCCTAAACCGCCTTGCTTCCCCATGGGATTATGTGTGGCCCATGACTGCTTTTTTTCCTGTGGGTCAGTGGCCACGATAGAAAAAAGGTTCCCCACCCCTGGTGTAGATAATACTTAGTCTGCCCTCAGTAGGAGATGGATCTAGAGTAGGGATTCTCAACCTGTGCCTTTTGGAGACATTCCCAACATGTTCCATTGCCCAGTGGGATGCTGGGCTCTGAGTAGCCCTGCATGGCAGACACTCCGAAGGGGCTCTTAGTTGAGAACCGCTGGTCCTGATGATCTATCTAGTCCTACATTTGAATCTGATTACAGCAAAGCTCCGTGCTTGTTACTATGACAGCGTCCCAGCTAAATCAGGGTGGATTTTTCTTAATCTATTTTTGCATTTGTACTTTTGAAGCCATTTCCTAAAAAATGATTGATGCTGAGAGGTAAGCATTCTAATATGTTAATTTGTAATTAAAATATAGCCACTATACTAAATATTGCTAATCAAGAGGATGCACTAGTGTTCTAAATGTTTAGCCAGTTAAATAGCTTCACATACATTTATTTAGATCCTTAAGTTTTACATTTTTTACTATATTAAGAAATGCATTTGTCAGCATTTCTGTTTTACTAGATCAGGTTTTTTTTTAGTCGTCATTGACTGTCAAGCTGTCCTTAGGTAGAAACTGGAATTAATTTAAAACTACAAATCCATCATTTTAATATTGTTTTTTATTAATAAATAAAACAACCATAAGCAGGGCTCGCTGAGCCGCACAGATCACCCGAACCCAGCTCTTCCGGGATGTAATCTACTCGCCACGGGCGAGTTGATTACATAGATTGTCGAGCCCTGACCGTAAGTGTGTTGATTACATAAAGGAGTAAATTATCATAACACATTTTACAAAACTAACTTAATAAGCAAAAGCGGCAAGGAGTCTGACGAAGTGGGTCTTTGCCCATGAAAGCTTATGCTCCTACACTTCAGTTAGTCTATAAGGTGCCACAGGACTCCTCGCCGCTTTTGCAGATTCAGACTAACACGGCTACCCCTCTGATACTTAATAAGCAAAGTATCTAGTCTATGAATTGAACTGATTTTTTTTTTCCACCGAGTCCATCATTTTAGAAGTAATAGATCTCATCTCTTCCTATCTATTTCTTATTATTAGATTGGAAGAAAAAAAGAAGCTTTACTGCTTTTTTTCATTTTCCAGTTGCTTTCTTAACTTTATTAAACTAGTTCAGTCCAATAACACACTGAAATGAAGAAAATATTCTCTCTGCACTTTGAGAAGAGGCAACTGCTGTCAAAAATTGGTGTAGCACTTTAGTAGAGTCTGTGACTTCAATTGATTTAGTGGCTTTTTTTCTTTAAAACTTCAAAAGAAAAACAAGTACTAATAAGTGTTTGATTTAAATGATTTGTCTATACTGAACTTAGTCTTCAACACAGGTTCTAGTAGCTTCAAATTAAGTGTTGTTTTAAATTTAAATTATGATTAAAATAGATTTTTTTTAATCCACTCTGATCTAAGTTGTTAATGCCTGGATTATGCTTTTTTCTTTTCTTCTTCCTGTGCATGGACTAGAAGAAAAAGGAGGTCTGGTGTCAGAAGCATATGGTGAAGATGATTTCTCTCGTTTGGAGGAAGATGAGGATGGGTATGAGGAAGAAGATGATGAAAACAGTAGACATTCAGTAAGTAGTTTGTCCTCTTATTCCAGCTGGTCAGTCTTCCTGTTTAAATATTTTGTTAGTGCATATTTCTATAGTTCTGTTTAGGGATTTCAAAATGCCTCCTTAACAAGCCATTTTACCACCTGTGAACTAAGAATGGAATGCAGAAATCCAGACTCTTCATCCTCTCCTTCAGCCACCAAACCATGCTCAACAAATAATTTCATTTCCTTTTGTCTCTCTTAAAATTGAAAGAACTCTGCCTTTAAAAATATCAGCTCCATTCATTTGTGCTTCTTGTTGCTAACTTTTAGTTGCCATTTTGATTTTGCTTCATGGATAAGGTAAGCTACTGGCTTTGAATTGATAGTAGAAGTGTAAAATAAACCTTCATTTCTTAATATACAAAATTGGTGTATGAAATCCTGTAGTGGAAAAATGGAGAGGAGTGGTGGAAAGCTCAGCTGCACTTTTAAGAAGCATGGGGAAAGTCCTATAATGGGCAGCTAGCTTTTGCAGGATCAGACTGGAGGATTAGCAGGATTGAAACATAGGAGCATCATTTTGGTTTTTTTTTGTGTACAATCCCACTTAACAACATCAATACGTTGGTGTAGCAGGTTTTCTTTGTCTAGATCTGTATGGCTTTTGTTTGTAAAAGCATGGCATGTTTTGTAATAGCACTTAAATAACAAGGTAAAGTGTATTGAAAGGCATCCTTCAGACATACAATGCATAGGAACTTTACAAGGCATCTAGCAGCCAAATATAGTTTTGAGATACAAAAGGGTGGGCAGTCTCATCATGAAGGCTCTGGGCAGTGGCCTTGTGAGAAACCCAGCTGATAAGAATGGGGAAGTTGGAAAGCTATTTTAGGGTTCCATCCAGCTAATAGGATTTATCTTCTGTATTCAACCCTTGGTAGTCTGTGGCTGAGAGACATAAAACTCACTCCCTCCTCTAGCTGCAGAAAGGAAGAGAGAAGCTTTGCTCTCCTTGTCCTCCGTAGTCTATTGGCTGCAGGAGGGCTGACAGAATTTCTGGGTCCCTGGCCAAGGTGTGGGTGGGGCAATGGCTCCATGCTCCCAGAAGGGATGTGGCTGGAGACAGTCAGCTGTCAGTGCCGCTAGTAGAACACCAGCCAACCCTTGTTGCTACCTGGAGCGTCACTGGTGACTTTTCCCTCTTCCTCCCCTCCCCTTCCGCGCCCCTCTCGCCCCCTCCCCCAAAAAAACCTCCTGGTTGGTGGGCCTGATTGTATGATTGGTACAAGATTGTATCTCTGCTTTTTTGCGCCTTTCTCCAGCCTTTCATCTGCTGTGAGGAGTACAGTAGGGAAGTGTTCACTGTTGCTATAATCCTTCACAAATTCTATTTTTTGTGACACTCCATTGTGATTAATTTCAGTGTCTGCTGCTCTTAGCTGTTCCAAACTACAGCTGGAACTTAAGTTTTATATTTTCTCTAGCCCTGATTAGCAGAAATGAAACAGGCTGTTCTTGTTAAATTCTTTTGCAGCATAGAAAAGCTGTGACAGCAGAGACACTGAAGTAGACATTGGGTGCTCGTAAAGAGTATAAACTAGTGGTTTCATAGCGTTTGGAAGGTTATTTTGGCAACCATAAGGGCTAAAAGTATCTCTTTATGTTTTTAAAGACATGAGACCTTATATTTTGTAGAAACTGATGGCTAGACTGAAATTCTTGCCAGAAGAACTTTCTTGTTTAGCACTGAAAAGTAGGGGGGTTTTTTGGTTTTGTTTTTTTTTTTCTTTCAAGCATGCACAATTTCTTGGAATATGTATTATAGCTATGCACCATCCCAGGGGTCAAGATGTGGTGCACATCTAACATTTTTTCGAAACTCTGTACTTGCATAGCTGGAAGTCTATGTATAGTAAGTGACTTATAGCCTATGGTAGTCTATGACCCAGTTACATAGACTGGCTCATCTTATCAACTGTTGCAATAGTAAAACATCATTTTCTCGGACACGTCAAGAATCAGCATTAGAACCACCTTCGTGGAAGGTTTCTAACTTTGGAATTTGCTACTTCACCTGATTTACTTGAGTCCAGGTTTGTTGGCATTCTAAGAGCCAGGCAAGTTGAACTTTGAGTAGACCTTTGTCTGTTTTTCCATGTGTTTTTGGAGACTGTGTTGGCCATGGCATTAGCTGCTAAGCTACTTCCTCTGTAAATTTGTATATTTGGTTTTGTAAATAATACCTAAATGTTAAGTAGCAGACTTTTTAAAACCCTTTACATTGTCTCAGACTTAATATTCATGGAAATACTGCACTCCATGTTCTCCTTGATTTAATAGCTATTTTAAACAAAGGGTCCATCTTCTCATTGATAACAGACCATGAGTCTGGTATAAACATTATATTATTCTCTGATATTTATATAGATAATTTAAATTGAATTTTCTGATTGACATGCTGGTTAAGACTGAGATGTCACTTTCAGTAGCAACTTACCTTTCAATTTTTAATGTTCTAATTTTTTTTTCTTGGAATCTCACACATCAAGTGTTCGGTTTCAGGTCAGAGTTAAACTGAATGAAGAAGTTTGGGGGAAATCCGGGTCAGCAGTCTTTAAGATATGGGAGGACAAAAAATAATCATTCTATTTTTACTAGAGACCTATTTTGACTTGAGTAATGTATTTACTTCTAAAGATCTGTAACTCTGTATGACCCAAGTTATGCCAATGGAGCAGTGTCGGCACACCTGATCATCAGTCCTATTAGTAAAACCATAGGTCACAAACTTTATCATGACGATGCACTTCAAAAATTCTTTTCATGGTGGCATCTTGTGCAACATCTGGCTCATACTTCTGGATGGAAACTGTGGAAATAAATCCTTCCAAACACCAGCTGTTTCCTCCTCTGTGTTTTGAAGCTGTGTGAAAGCAACTTAGGGTGCTAAACTAGAATGGAAAAGATGCAGTGTATGCAGGCATCACTGGATCTTTGAAGCTTGTGAGTCTGGCTTAGTGCTACCAAGCCCGCATGCTGTGTGGGATGTCAGGCAAGCAGTGTCCTGTGTATGTTGCTGGAGTGTGCTTGGCATGCAGTAGGTCTTGTAAACGCTGCTTTTTCTGTGCTGATTGCTGAGCAAGAGCAAGCAAAAACTAAGTGCTGGTATTATTGGGTGACAAAAGCTTGCTATCTATTACTGTCCGGTTTTTAATGTTCAGGAGCTGTATGAACTCTGCAAAGGATATTTGCTACTTGGAGTTGTGCTTCTGCTAAACAACTCTCTTCCATGGTTTATCTGATTTCATTTCTTGATCATGCAAAGGGGAGGGATAGAGCTCATGATGACTTGTTGATTGGAAGGGTCTTAGACTGTCACTGGGCTGTTGAATGCAAGCCCCTTGCTATATATGCAGGAACTTGCCAAGCCCACCCTTTAAGCTTAATCCTGTAAATTCTTGTCTTGTAGGAAGATGACGATTCAGAGACTGAAAAACCTGAGGCTGGTGACCTAAAGGTATTTGGAAGTATGGTGGGATGTGGTTGGGTAGCTGTCTGCAACAGGAATAAATCTTAATAGCATGGTTTGGTACATGGTTTTTCTGCTCTTGTTAGCCTTAGTGATAAATTGTTTTTATTTTATTGAAGCTATAACATGAATATTCAGGGATTTTAATTGTAACTCCTGAAAAAGATCTGAAGAGACAACAGAACTGCCTGGCTAGGGCATTGATTTGGCATATAGAGATCTGAAATCATGAGTGAGCTATGTTGTGAAATAGATTTGACATGGCAGGAAACTGAGGGGAGGCATTATTGCAATGACCTGAAAGAACACATCTTGTAATACAAGGAGCCTATCCTGAATATTCAGAGACAAGTATCTGACCACTCTCTCATCGAGAAGACAGATTTTACATGAGACATCTTGATAGTCATCAATTTTGAGTGCATCCCTAGGTGCTGTAAATCTTACAAAGTCCTTTGAGAAATAATCCAAGCATTTTATATTAATCTTCTTAGTGATCCTATTGTAAGGATTGTTTTCTCAAAGCTATCTGAGAGTGAAAGAGCCTCATATCAAATTAGATATTTCCACTAGGTATGTTAATTTGAGGTTAATCAACTTATCAAATAGTTGATGGAATTTCCATTGACTACTTGATTAGTCAAGGGGGTGGGTGGAGTGCTCGCTACCCCAGCTGCAGCTCTGAATTTTAAGAGTTTGCTGGGCTCTTACTACATTTAAAATGCAGAGCTGCAGTGTCCCAGAGCTGGCATGAATTGGGACTGTTTAGTCCCAGCTTACACCAGCCCCAGAAACTACCTCCACTGTGGCTCTGCATTTAAAATACAGAGCCACAGCAGGATTAGTTCCTGGGGCTGGCGCAAGCCAGAACTTGAACAGTCCTGGCTCGTGCTGGCTCTGGAATGCTGTGTCTCCTCCCCTCCACCCCCGGATCATGGAGATGGTGCTGTGGAGGACCAGCTTTTAAGCTGGCTCCTGCCTGCACCGGCTCCTGCTCCCCCCACCGCCTTGCTGCTTTTAACACAGAGTCAGTAAGTGGTGGGGAAGCAAGTAGTCATCTTAACTACCCAATAGGCATATGCTCATCTGGTAGTTGTCTACTCCCTTACATCCCTAATTTCCAAATAACTGGTTTTATAAATTTTCACACCCTTTTGCCTTGAATAGCATATACTTTATGTAACTTTATGGTGAGAGGCAGCACTATGTAGCAAAACTGAATAGGGACAGGAAGTATATTTGGTGGTGATCACTGATGGAAATACTGTATTCATTTGAAACTGCAGAGGGAGCATCTATGGAAAATTTGGGTAGGAAATTAGGTTAAGAATTAATTCTCCTAACTATGAAAAGTGCTGTTGAATATTGAAAGAGAACACATTGTCAGGGCTTTAATTTTACCAAGCACCTGTGTCCTCTCTGACAAGCTATACCAAAACCCTATGGCAAGGCTTATAGATTTTCAGCAGCAAATTGGAAATGCTAAGGTAGCTACAGGTACTCTTAAAATACTGAGTTCTTTATTGGATAGCATGAAAATTAACATGATTTCAGTATTTTTATACAACTTGAACATGTTTCTCAGTAGTTTACATAATTCACCTCATCAGTTTACATAATTCTTTGTATTAAGTCTGTCTATAATTTAATATACTTAGAGGTTTTGGCAGCGTGATTGGAGTTGCACATGTCTTCAGCGTAAGAATGCGAGGGACATGGTGCAGGGTTTTGGCATATAGGAGGCGGCTGAGATTTTTGGTAGTAGGAAAAAGGAGAAATACATTGCAATTTTCTCTTTCACTTTTCTTCAAGAACAATGATTACAACTAGATTATAGCAGGATTCAAAAAAGAACTAGATAAAGTCATGGACAGGTCCATCAGTGGCTGTTACCAACGATGGGCATGGGATGGTGTTCCTAGCGTCTGTTTGCCAGAAGCTGGGAATGGACAGCAGGAGATGGATCACTTGGTGATTGCCTGTCATGTTTGTTCCCTCTGGCACCTGGATTGATTACTATTGGAAGACAGGATATTGGGCTAGATGAATCTTTGGTCTAGGGATGTAAACGGGTAATGGGTTAACCAATTACCCAATAAGCATCCTATTTACTGAGTGATGCTTACTGGTTAACCGGTGCCCAGCACAGCCGGAGCAGACCCCCACCTGCAGCATGCTGCTCCAGCCCAGGAGCTAGCAGTCACGCAGTTAACATTGTAACCAATAGAATTTTGGTCGGTTACACAGTTAATGTATTTTTACATCTCTTTGGTCTATATCAATATGATTATTCTTATGTTAATTGGGTGAAGGGGCTGGAGAGTAGACTTCAAATGCCTATTTTCCCCACCTCATCAGTAGCTTTCCACTTCTAAATTCTGGCCACTGCATCCATCGCCAATGGCTAAGCGTGTTAGCTGGATTTTTCTGCTAAAAGTACCAACTGACTCAAGAATATACAGTACAGGCAGTCCCCGGGTTACGTACAAGATAGGGACTGTAGGTTTGTTCTTAAGTTGAATCTGTATGTAAGTCGGAACTGGCATCAGCAGCTGCTGAAACTGATCAGTTTCAACAGCCGCTGAATCTGGACACCAGTTCCACTTACATACAGATTCAAGGTAAGAACACCAGGCGTCCCCAAGTCAGCTGCTGCTGCTGAAACTGATCGGCAGCTGATTCCAGGAAGCCCAGAGCAGAGCAACTCTGCCTCGGGCTTCCTGTAGTCAGCCGCTGGTCATTTTCAGCAGCAGCTGACTTTGGGACGCCTGGGGCAGAGCAGCTTGGGTGCTGCTGGCTTGGTCCAGTAGCGTGGCCGCTCCTCGGAGCTACTGGACCAACCCAGCAGCACCCCAGCTGCTCTGCCCCAGGCATCCTGATTCAGCCACTGCTGAAACTGATCAGCAGTTGAATCAGGACACCTGGGGCAGAGCAGCTGGGGTGCTGCCCGGTTGGTCCAGTAGCGCCAAGGAGCGGTGCTGCGGGACCAACCAGCAGTGCCCCACCTGCTCTACCACAGGCCCCCGGCTTTGCTCCACGTCTCCCTGGTCTGCTGGGGGGGGGGCACTAGCTGTGGTTCCCCTCCCCCCCCCCCCCCCCCAGCAGACCAGGGAGACGTGGAGCAAAGCTGCGGAGGACCCGGGCCGAACCGTGGTGCTTCCAGCTGAAAGCGCTGCAGGTCCGGCCCGGGTCCTCCGCCGCTCTGCTCAGCGTCTCCCTGGTCTGCAGACCAGGGAGACGCTGAACAGAGCGGCGGAGCACCCGGCCGGACCCACACGGCTCTACCGCAAAGTCTGCAGACCAGGGAGACGCTGAGCAGAGCGGCGGAGCACCTGGGGCCGGACCCGCGCCGCTTCCAGCTGATCTGGAAGCGGCCGCGGGTCCGGCCCCTGGTGCTCCGCCGCTTTGCTCCCGTCAGCAGACCAGGGAGACGGGGAGCAGCTTTTCTCGCCCCAGAGAAGGCGGGCGGCGGGACCAGGCGTCCCGCTGCTCTAGTTCTCCGGGGCAAGAAATCCCCGTTCGTAACTGCGGATCCGACATAAGTCGGATCCGCGTAACTCGGGGACTGCTTGTATATACATATTGGTTTGCCTTTGGCTACCAACAGTGGTTTTTTTTTTTTGTTTTGTTTTTTGAATGAGTGTTTGGAATCTCCAACAGAATCTAGCCACTGCTAGAGGGCCCTGATGTGAATTTGTCCTGCATCTTTTGTGTGAATGAAAGGGCTCAATCTCCAGAGCAGTTGATAGCAGCTTTTTCCAGCAGTAAATTGCACCAGAAGATATTAATTTTTTTCCCCATGTTACATGTCATTCAGCTTCAAACAAAAACAATGACAAAAATCTGTACATGGTAGCAGTGATGGGATCACTACCTTAAAATATTCTTTATGTATTACTTTGCTAAAACATAAACTGCAACCTTACCGGCTATTAACATTCATTCATAAATAATTTTCTCCTTTAACTTTCATGCGCCTAATGTTTAATATGCTCATCTATCCCTGCAAGCCCTTAAGGCTTCAGTTGTGATGCCACAATCTTAGTTTTACTTGTATAGCCTTACTGCCTAGCAGGAGGGAGAGGGATAGCTCAGTGGTTTGAGCATTGACCTAATAAACCCAGGTTTGTGAGTTCAATCTGGGGGAGGGGCATTTAGGAATCTGGGGCAAATCTGTCAGGGATGGTACTTGGTCCTGCTGTGAGGGCAGGGAACTGGACTTGATGACCTCTCAAGGTCCCTTCCAGTTCTATGAAATGATATATCTCCACATATATATAGCCAAAGCCCTGCTCCTACATTAGCCTCTGGTTCTAGGCACTATACAAACACATAACTAAAAGATGGTTCCTATGCCTGGCATTTTCCGTCTGTATTCTTGCATTGCAAAGTCAAACAGGAAGAACAGAGTGTTGCTGTGTGCAAGGGATGTTAAGTCAATTAAATGGGTAACTGTAACTGCTTAAAAAACAACAAATGGTCTGGTAGCACTTTATAGATTAACAAAACATGTAGCTGGTATCATGAGCTTTCGTGGGCACAGCCCACTTCTTCAGATGACTGGAGTTTTGAGTTTAGGATGTGCATACCCAAAATAAATACGGGAGCAAAGGAGGGGGAGGGCGAGAAACAAGGAGCAGAGGGAATGAAAATATCAAAGGGAAAAACAAGTAGGCAGAACTGGCAATCTGTAAGCACCTGAAGACTGGATAGTTAAAAAGAAGCAGATAAGGATCAAAGGATAGCAACAGATAGGAAGGGTACTAACGCAAGAATCTACATGGTGCAAACAGCCCTTTGTCTTTCATTGAATGTTAGCTTAATAAATGTCCCAGCCATCCCTCATCTCAACTGAGGCCATCAGCGTGAGAATTGAACTGAGTTTGGCTGATCACCGTAATAACTCTAACTCAGGAACCAATCCGTGCAGCAAACCTCGGTGCCAACTCTGGCCACATATATACACCAGCAACACCATCGCAGGGCCTAACCAGATCAGCCATACTGTCACTGGTTCATTCTCCTGCACATCTACTAACGTAATATATGCCATCATGTGCCAACAATGCTAAACTGGACAGTCCCTATGTAAAAGAATCAATGGACACAAATCAGATATTAGGAATGGCAACATACAAAAACCTGTAGGGGAACGCTTCAATTTCCCTGGACACACAATTGCAGATCTAAAGGTAGCCATCTTGCAGCGCAAAAAACTTCAGGACCAGACTTCAGAGAGAAACTGCTGAGCTACAGTTCATCTTCAAGTTTGACACAATCAACTCAGGATTAAACAAAGACTGTGACTGGCTAGCTAACTACAAAAGCAGCTTCTCCTCTTTTGGAATTCACATCTCCAGATCAGCTACTAGAAGTGGGCTTTATCCTCCCTGATTTGATCCACCTCGTCATCTCCAGCCTGATTCTGGCCTGCATATTTATTCCTGCCTCTGAAAATTTCCAATACATGCATCTGACGAAGTGAGTCTTTGCCCACGAAAGCTTATGCTCCAACACTTCAGTTAGTCTATAAGGTGCCACAGGGCTCCTCGCCGCTTTTGTATATCTGATTTGTGTCCATTGATTCTTTCTTGTAGGAACTGTCCAGTTTGTCATATACAGGCAGTCCCCGAGTTACGCGGATCCGACTTATGTCGGATCCACACTTACGAACGAGGCTTTCTCGCCCCGGAGCTCGCAGGAAGCAGGACCGCCCAGAGCGCAGTGGTCCCGCCACCTCGACCTCTGGGGCGAGAAAAGCTGCTCCGGGTGCCCCTGGTCTGCTGGGGACCGTCTCGAGCAGACCAGGGACACCGGGAGCAAAGCCGCAGCGGCGGCGGGGTCCCGCGCCTCTGAGGCTTTGCTCCCCGTGTCCCTGGTCTGCTGGGGGGGGGGCGCAGCAGACCAGGCTTTTGTTGTGGACCCTGGGGTAGAGCAGCTGGGGTGCTGCCAGGTTGGTCCTGCAGGGACCTACCTGGCAGCCCAGCTGTTCTGTCCCAGGCTCGAGATTCAGCCGCTGTTGAAACTGATCAGTGGCTGATTCCAGGAAGCTGGGGGCAGAGCAATTCTGCCTCCAGCTTTCTGTAGTCAGCCCCTGGTCAGTTTCAGCAGCAGCGGCTGAATCTGGAGCCAGTTCCGACTTACATACAAATTCAACTTAAGAACAAACCTATAGTCCCTATCTTGTACGTAACCCAGGGACTGCCTGTATATACCAGTGGGGCATTGCTGGCATTTGATGACATAGATCAAATTCCTGGATGTGCAGTTGAATGATTTGGCAACTTACGTTGTTGGCTCCAGTGATGACTTTGCTTGAATAGATATGTAGGCAGAGTTGGCACGGTGGCTGATTGCAGGGCTGGGTTCCTGGATGCTTATCATGTGGTTGTGTAGCATGGTTACTAGAAATAATTTGTTTCAGGTTGGGGGAGTTGTCTGTAAGCAAGAATAGGCTTTTCCCCAAAGGCCTCAGAGGGAGGGATCTGTGATCATTCGTGTAATAACTCACGTGACCCTCCGCACAGTTTGTAGGAATTACAAGTTTATTCGCACCCACATGGTGCAACCTGGGGGACCTCCCCCAATCTACTTGCACTACAGCGTGACACCCAGCCGGCTCAGCTCCCTGCGAGAGGGGGACCTGGGCCCGCCATCTCTCCAGATCCCAACCCAGGGCCCTAAAGATGGAGAATCCTCCCCGTCTCGGTGAGGTGTTTCCCCTAAACGCACCAATGCTTGGGCATCCCCTCAGCCCTACTCTGGGTCACTTCCTCCTGGCCAGCCTCCTTCCCGCCTTCTCTTACCTGTCTGCCCGACAGGTTTCTGTTCTCCCTTCCCTTCTCCCTCCTTTAACCTTGTACCCTTGTCGGCCGTGCCCCCTGCGCCAGTGTCCCTCCCTCCCTCTGCAGGGCTTGCTGGAGCATCCACCGGCCTGTGTCCCATGGCCTTCCCCTCCTCCTCCCCTCCCAGGTCCTTCTCCGCTCCCGGAGGGGGTGTGGTGATGCCCTCATCCCATCGCCAGCCCCTGAAGTCATTCCTATGCTGCAGCGCAGCTTCCGGCACCTGCACCATGTTCACAGCACTGCAGCTTGTGCTCCACGTTCCCGGCCGCGCCGCCGTCTCTTCTTCCCGGACGAGAGTGCAGGGCAGCCCTGCCCCCATCACAGGATCATTTTCCAAAATGGGTTGCAGATTGTGTATAATGCGTTGAAGGAGTTTGAGTTCCCTTTTGAGTCTGTCTTGAAATAGTTCATGTCTGAGTACGTTTTGGCTCTGTCAATATGTTTTTTTCACTTCTCCAGATGGGTATTTCAGTTTTAGGAATGCTCTATTAAGATCCTGTAGGTGTTTGTCTCTGTCTGTGAGATTGGAGCAAATCTGGTTGTATGTTAGGGCTTGGCTGTATACAATAGATTGAGAAATGTGTCTGGGATGGAAGCTGAAGGCATGAAGATAAGGGTAGCGGTCGGTGGGTTTCTGGTATAGGATGGTGGAAATTTGTCCAGGAAGTGGATCTCTCGTGTGGACTGGTTCAGGCGGAGGTTGATGGTGGGGTGGAAGTTGTTGAAATCCTTGTGAAATTCTTCAAAAGCCTCTTTTCTATGGGTCCATATGATGATGTCATTGATGTAGTGTAAGTAAAGTAGGGATGTTAGGGGGCAAGAGCTGAGGAAACATCGTTCAAGGTTGGCATATTGTGGTGCCATGCGGGTGTCCATAGCTGTGCCGCTGACTTGGAGATTCCAACTACTTCCAATTCGGAGAAAATTTGTAAGTCACAGAGCTCTGTAATCAGGTGTGCAGTGCTGTTATTGGGGATGGTGTTCCTGATGGCTTGTAATCCATCTTCATGTGGAATGTTGGTGGAAAAGGCTTCTTCGTCCATAGTGGCCAGGATGGTATTTTCAGGTAGATTACTGATGTTTTGAAGTTTCCTCAGGAAGTCAGTGGTGTCTCGGAAGTAACTGGGGGTGCTGGTAGTGTAGGGTCTGAGGAAGAAGATGATATAGCCAGATAATCTTGTGGTAAGTGTGCCAATGCTTGAGATGATGGGCTGTCCAGGATTTCCAGGTTTGTGTATATTGGGTAGCAAAGTTCCTGGTCGGGGATTAGGAGGGGTGTTAGTGTAAATTTGTTCCTGAGCAGCATCAGGGAGCTTCTTGAGCAGTCTTTTTGGGTGGGGATTGGTATTCCTTAGTGGGGTCATAGAAGAAAGGCTGGTAGAATCTGGTATTGCCACAGGGAAGCCTCCCTCCCAGGAGCAGAGCAGGCAGCCCTTGCCTGCCCAGCTCTTGGAGATGAGGCTTTGCTGTCCAGCCGCAGCCACTGAATGTAGCCAACACTATTAACTGAGAAGTATCAGCTGGTCGATTATACTTTAGCATCTCTAGTGTGCAGACACATTTAATGAGCAGTAACAGGCAAGAAAATACAAACAGGGAAATAAAGCCACAAGGGCTGAGTGACATGCCTACGGTAAGGGAGTAAGTTCTTATATCCAGTGCCTGAACAAGGAACACCTTGTCTGCAGCCTTCCTGGTCCCCAGAAAATACATTCAACGTTGTCTTCCTGCTACTGATTTAATGCTCTCCTAGAATTCCAATAGTTCTAGGAATAGAGGCATCACTCAGATCTGTGCTGTTTCTCTATTTGAATTGGCAGTGTCTCTCTTTAAGAACAGTGTCTGTTCTTTCACTTCAGCTTTCCCCTGCTGCTGTCAGTCACACCTGAGCTGAGGCAGTACAATCCTAATGGAAAGGATAATGGAGAAATCCAGCATTACATAAAGTAATGTTGTTTGAGAGCCATACAGTAAATGACCAAAGCATTGTTCATACAAGCTGGTCTTGCATCAAAGACTTTAATGGCTTAATTCAAATACAACAGTGAAAACATACAGTTATATTCAGAATTTGGTATAGCCCCATCGGAGGAGATTGGCATTGACGATTGAGAAAATATTTGATTTAAAGAAGAGAGGAGTCAGGCATGACAACAGGCAGACAGACTGTTGCTATTTTAGCCTGTAGCATGGAAGAAAATGTAATGCTGAATGGGAGGCTGAGGTGAGGGGAGTATTTAGACATGTTGGACATGGAGGGAAGCTATGACTGCTGGGAAGTGAAAGCTGAGATTTAGGGCCAAACTCAATCCATGCGTAAGCAGGGGCATCCTCATTGACTTTAGGGGACTTGTACCCACAAATATAGCAGTTAATGCCCTTAAGGAAAGGATTTGTACGCAACAAGAGCCAGGCACTCCAACTTAATGTGAAAAAGAAGAAACAATGGAATGTTTTAAAACACGGCCCCATGGAAAACTGGAAGGGAAGAACACTTTACTCTGTCATCTAAAAATAATTGAAACTTGCATTTTTTTCATAACAAGCTGACAGCCTGCATTTACAAGAAGCACTTTAGGAGCTTTGATATGATGATTTCTGTATTAACCATTCAGTTTAGTGAAGTGATAAACATTTTAAGATCTCTTTTTTTTTTTTTTTTTTTTTTTTGCTGGGAAGAGACATGAGAAGATGGAAGACTTTTATGGTTCAGACAGAGGACCAGGGCAGGGGAAAGGAGACAATCTTAGAAAGGTTGTTTAATCTCTCTCCACCTGCCAGATTTACGAACATTCCCCAGTAGGAAAGGAGACGAATGAATACTGAACCTATTGTGAGGAAAGGTGGGCAAGTATAGTTGTTGTCATCTCTCCCTCTTCTTCTGCTGACAATGCAAGGATTAATTATACAGGTTGCACCTTCCTAATCCAGGACTCTCTGGTCTTGCAACACTGGTCTAAAAACCCCTGGTGACTGGGAGTTGGCAACTGGAGAGCCAGCAGCTGAGAGCACAGTGGGGCCGCCATGGCCCAGCAGGGGCTGGGAACAGAGCCAGCGGCGGGCTGTGGGACCAGTGACAGAGGACCTCCCCTGGTCTGGCAAATTACCTTGTGCAGGACTGGTCTGGTCCTGAGGGTGCTGGACCAGGGAGGTCCAACCTGTACTGACTTTTTCCAGAGTGGAAACGTATATTTGAAGAATACTAACACATAAAGAGCTGAGCTGTTTGCCTTCTGCTTTAGCTGAGGTTTTATTTCAGTAGCTGAACAACACTCCACATTCCACTTAAACCAAGTCTTTGAAATATCTTCTAAAATATAAGATCTTATTTCTTAGTCTCGATCTTTCCATCTCAAGTGCAGTGTATAATTATTTCCTCATTATAAAATATCAATCATAACCTAGTGTTACACTAGATCTTGGCCAGCTGGTCAGGGAAATATCCTTTCTGTGTGACAAGATGGCTTTATGAAGCTGCACCCATCTTGTAGAAGGGGTATAGGAAATGGAACTACTTTTTAATGCTCAAATTATATTTTCCTCTGTTTGTTGGCATTAGGCATAAACAGATCAGGCATGTGTGTAGTGTGAAAAATAAGGGTGCCACAAAATATGCTTCAGACTGTTTCTGTTTTTTAATTGAACTGCTAGCTTGGCATAATGGCATCCTGAGGAAGCCCAAAACCAGATTCCTGATATGGGTGGAGATTTTTGGAAGATGTATCACCGTGACAATCTATCTAAGGTGCCAGTTGAGTTTTCACTATAAATTCTGCCAAGAAATCCATTGGAAAAGTCTTTTTAAAAGTTCTTTTTTAACCTGTAGCAAGAATTTCATACCTACCTTTTCCACCAAGTGGCAGTATATTTCTGTCTTATTTCTTCCCAACCTTTTCATCTTAACATGTTCAAACTAGGAAGTAAACATAATCCTGGTTATCATAAACCCTAGGCAGAAGCGTGGCTACTGGAAAGCCATTTAGTTAACTCACTAACAGCTTTTGGATTTTCCAGCCACTGTAATAGTTCTTAGTTTTCCATTGGTTTCATAAGAAGATGAGTATGACCATACTCGATCAGATCAATAGTCCATCTAGCCCAGTATCCTGCTTTCAACAGTGGCCAGTGCTAGATGCTTCAGAGGAAGTGAACAGAGCAGGGCAACTATGGAGTGATCCATCCCCTGTCGTTTTGCCCTGGTTTCTGGCAGTCAAGTTTAGTAGCACCTGGAATGTGGGGTTGTCCCTGATCATCTTGAGTAATAGCTCTTGATGGGCCTGTCATCCATGAACTTATCAAATTCTTTTTTTTTAAACCAAATTAAACTTTTGTCTCTTTCAACATTCCCTTGCAATGAGCAACACAGATTGCCCGTGCTGTTTCTGAAGTGTTTCCTTATGTTAATTTTAAATTTGCTGCCTCTTAATTTCATTGTGTGATCCCTAATTCTTGTGTTGTGAAGAGTTAAATAACATTTTATTACTCATTTTCTCTATGCCATTCATGATTTTATATACCTCTATTATATCCATCTCTTAGTTGTCTCTTTTTTTCTAAATTGAATATTTCATGTCTTTAATCTCTCCTTGTATAGAACAGCTTCCATACTCGTAATAATTTTTGTTGCTCCTCTCTGTTTTTCCATTTCTAGCATATCATTTTTTTTAAGATGGGACAATAAGAGCTACATAGAGTATTGAAAATGTGGGGGTACCTTGGATTCATGTAGTGGCATTGCTTCTGACATTGTTAGCTTTTTTGAATACTGCTGCACACCGAGCATATGTTTTCAAAGAACTACCTATGTTGACTCCAAGATCTTGAAGTGGTAACTAATATTCAGTGCAACGCTGCCGCTTTGAAATGCCCAGTGGAGCCCAGGATCAGCTGGGAAGTCCCTAGCTGATGGCTCCGCATGGCATTTAAAGCGGCTTGGAGCCCAGGATCAGCTGGGGCTTCCCAGCTGACCCCGGGATCAATGTGGCACTGCTGCTTTGAAATGCCAGGTGGAGCCCAGGATTAGCTGGGCGCTCCCCAGCTGACCCCGGGCGCCACGTGGCACTGCTTCAAAACTCCATGGCAGCATTTCAAAGGGGTAGCGCCACACGGAGCCTGGGATCAGCTTTGCTGTCATGGCATTTAAAAGCGGCAGTGCCGCATGGAACCCAGGACCCCAGGCTCCATGCAGAGTTGCCGCTTTGAAGTACCCCCTTCTCCTTTTCCCCCCAAGGGAAGCGACTAGTTGGCTATCCTGCCAACTATCTGATAAGCGGACTAGTCAACTAGTTGTTCACATCCCTAGTTTCTACATGTTTTGTTAGTCTTTAAAGTGTTACCAGACTATTTATTAGTTTATCCTGTACAGACTTAAACAACTCGGCTACCCCCTGAAGTTTTTAGTTTCAACCAGTTTGTCTAGTACTGAAGTTAGGTTTGCCTGCCTGTAATTGCTGGGATTGTGTCTGGAGCCTTTTTTAAAAATTGGCATTTTTTTAAAAATTAGCAGAGGACACCTGTCATCTGTTAGAGGCTGATTTAAGAGAGTTTACTTATCACAGTTAGTACTGCAATTTCATATAAGAGTTCCTTCAGAACTCTGGGTGAGTGTCTGGTCCTACTTGCGTATAACTATTAAATGTGTCCGTTTGTTCCTTTATTGACATCTCAGTCTGGAATGGTTCTTCAGATTTGTACCCTAAAAAGAATGGCTTGGATGTAGGAATCTTCCCCTCATCCTGGGCAGTGAAGACTGATGCAAAGAATTCATTTAGCTTTTCCACAGTGGCTGTGTCTTCCTTAATTGCTCCTTGATCATCCATCCAGTGCCCCTGCTGATTATTTGGCAAGATTCCTGCTTCTAATGTACTGAAAAATATTTCTGCTGTTGGGGATAAGGTGCATGTTTCTGTATAAAGTCACACCGTTCACTTTTGGAAATCTGTAGAACTCTTGGGCATTTCTGTGTGCTGTTGAAATGGCCTAGTGCAACACTCAGATTTTAGGGTCAGCCTTTGTGCAGAAGATGAAATCCTTGCCACCTGGTTGTAAAAAGTAGATTTAACAGCTGTCTTTGGATTGATTAGTTTTGCAGTTATTCAGAACCTATAAGCATCTATTCTGCTGTCTTTCTAATAAGCACAGCTGTGAGCAAATGGTGAATAAAGTCTTAAGTTTGTGCTTTGTCAGTTTAGCTGGAGGAGTCTATTTGAACAATAAACAAGCAAACACTGAATCCCTAATTTAAACAGGGTTATGTAAGGTTAGAATTCCTTGTGCCTGTGGCTCAGGTCCATTCCAGAAACCACACAAAAGCAATTCAGAATTTTTTTTGACCTAAACAGCAATAACTCACAGTGAAAGGTTCATCAGGTGTTATGGCTATTACAGGCTGTCATGGCTCCTTCCCCATTTCTACATTTCTATTGGCTGCCTGCCACCTGTCTTAGGTAAGGGAAATAGCCAGCATCCTGGAGACTAAGGGGTTAACTAACCCTAATGATCATGACACAGGCAAAGACTGTGGAAGTTATAAATGGATAAAAGCATAATTTTCTATAGCAGTTTAATATTAAAGATTATTGTGGGGGAATGCTTTCCAAATGTGATCCCCATCATACAGATAGCACCAATATAAAGAAGTGTCCAGACTCTTTTTCCTACACAGCTCTTAAGTTTATATTATCTTGTATCTTATCCCTTTTTTTAATCAAATTATTGCAGTTGCTGTAGATGAATGTGTTTCTGTTTGTTTTTGTTTTGTTTTGTTTTTTGTCCATGACCATGGCACTCCCTTTCTTGCTTATCTCAAAAGAGCCTGAATGACTGAACAGACTGCAGCTTCCTCCTCCTCATGTTGACACTGAATTTTTTGAGCAGCAAGTCTCAAAAAGCTTTTCAAGTCCAGACACTGATGTCTCGCCACTGTTTCTCTTTAGCCAAGGGCTAGACTAGCCTAGGGTTGTCTGACTACCTGAAGAAGGGTGTGTCAGTGAATCAAAGGCGTGTGTCTTCAAACTGATTAGTGAAGTGTAAACTGTTGCTCAGTGCAGATAGTGAGCAGGCAGCTAATTCAGCAATATGGTGTTCTAATTAACAGAACCGCAAGCTCCTGATGGTTGTAACTTTGCAAAAAGCAGATGGATCTCTAGAATTTCCCCTGGGGAGACTTGTCTCTGGTATGAGACCCTGCAGGCTGAGTATAAACCCAAATCCCTTTACAAGGGGAATTGTAATGATGACCAAGAAAGTGAATCCCTTAGCTGTAAGCATATAGTCATTTAAAAAATATACAACTACGAAACACAACAGAGAATTACATTTACTAGGGGGAAGAAAATGATTGACAGTTCATCTAGGATGGAAAGGACTTGGATGGATGGTATCCCACAGCCTACTTGAGCCTCTGTGGGTCCTCTCTGAGTGTGGAGCCATGAATTTGAGGCAAGAGGGCAAACTGTGTAAACCTGGCTTTAAGATGTGGTATCCTGCTGGCATTCATGGCACTCGTGTTTAAGGAACGGTTGAGCTGTGTGTAATCATGCAGTGTGCTTGGCCTACTGCCACAAGATTGGAATATTGTTGTTTTTTTTTTTTCAAAGCTGTAAAGAAATAAGCCCTTGGGTCTTCTCTTTTTGTTTTTAATTCCTTCACTATTAACTGGGCAGGTTGTCAGGGGAAAAGTGAGAAACTGATTTGGAACAGAACATTGAGCGCACTCCTCTGCTGAACTGTGGCCTGAAGGATTCTGGACCGTCCAAGACATTGTGGGGATAGGACTTAAAACAGGGCACAATGTTAAAGTCAAGCAAGGACGTAAGCCCAACCCTTCCATTTAGATTGCTTCAGATGGCATTCACAGGCAATCATTAACTCTCAGGCTCTGAATACTATGCTGATTACACTTGATATCAGGAAATTAAGTGTATATGACAGCTTCCTTGCAACTGAGGGTATGTCTACACTGCTGTTAATAACCTACAGGTTGCTGGGGCTCTATCTAAGAGGCTGTTTAATTGAGATGTAGATATTTGGGCTTAGGTTGGACTGGGCTGTAGGGCTTTGCAAGGTAGGAGCATCCCAGAGCATGCATTGCAGCCCCAGACAGAATGTCTGCAATGCAGTTACAGAGCCACTGAAACAAAGCTCTTGTGAGCCCAAGTCAGCTGGCTTGGGCCAGCGGAAAAGTTTTTAACTGCAGTGTAGACATACCCTGAGTGTCCAACATTTACAGATTTTTGAAAGCTTGTGGTCTTGTCAGAAGCCATGTTTTTTATGGAACCCTCCTCTCACTTAGTGTGTTGGGACTCTGGGAGGCTGCCAAGTTAGACTACAGGACAAAAGAAGCAGAGGAATGAATATCAGATTTGTAGAGAAATGGTGCATTTCCTAAATATAGAGCCTTTTGATAACCTTGAGAGACATACTCCGCTTTTACTGTAGTCTTGATCCAGCACTCCCATAGAATAATTAATTTAATGGATGAGTGATCCCTGGGCTGCTTTAGGGAGAAGCTAACAATCATTTTGATTTGGAGAAGTGGGGGAAATAATACCAGGATGCGAGTCCAACATCCTAATTGTGATGTTTTTTATCCTTCTTGCCTACCCCAGCTCTCCGTAGCTATCATTGTGGGCTCTGAGATTACTGATTTCAGGTGATGATTTTGCTCTGTAAACCAGCAGGTGTACAAATGATAATTGAGTCACTAACAGTTGAATTGTCAAAGCTCACTAGCAATTCTCCACTCCAGCCTGTAAGACCATTGCCATTTTAAGTCCAATTTTGGAAAGTCATCTGCAGCAATACTTGCCCCCCAAAAAAGCAACATGTATATAAAAATCCTTTTTGCCTGAAATAAAACCTACTTAGACTGAAATGGCTCATCTTAGAAAAAGATGACTAAAGAGGGTATGATAGAGAAAATGAGCAAGGAAGTGTTATTTACTACATAACATAAGAACCAGGGGTTGCCTAAAAAAATAATAGGCAAAAGGTGTAAAACAAACTAAATACTTTGCACAATGTGTAGTCAACCTGTGGAACTCATTGCTGGGGATGTTGTGAATACTAAAATAACTGGGTTCAAAAAAGAATTTGATATATTCATGAAGGGGATAGGTCCATCAATAGGTATTAGCTAAGATGACCATAGATGCATTCCCTTGCTCAGGTTATCCCTAAACCTCTGTCTGCCTGGAGCTGGGACTCATTGACAGTAGATGGATTGCCTTGTTCTGTCCATTCCCTCTGAAGCATCTGGCACTGGTTACTGTCAGAAGGCAAGATACTGGGCTAGATGGGCCATTGGTCTGACTCATTGTGGATATCCTTATGATCAGGGTTCGACACATAATGTAATCTACGCACCCATGGCAAGTAGTTTGCAACCTGGAAGAGCTGGGTTTGGGTGATCTGCGCATGCGCAAATCGCCGGACAGTGCAGCTGGCGAGCGGGGCTCGCCGTGGTTCGGCAAGCCCTGCTTATGATGAATGTTCATGTTTTAATTATAGGTGACAAAGCTCAAAAGTAGGTCAAATGAATTCCTTTGCTTTTATGTGTTTGAAGTATCATCTGTTAAAATATCATTGGGGAATTCTGAAAAGTAGCTTGTTTCAAGAGCCAGTTCTAAAACTGTTCCTAAACCCCAAAAACCTACCCATTCAGTGATGACTGCAGTGGGTGTTCCCTGCACTGACTTTCTAAACAATATGGCAGGGTCTGCTTGGAGTTAAATATCAAGCTCACAATTCATTATGGTAAGGCAATCTCATTTAATCTTTCCAGGAATACACCCACCCTGATAATGTACTTCAGGTTACTTGCTCTTGGATTTAGACTTTGAAATGCTTTACAATAAACAACCCTTAGCATTCTCTGCAGGAGTAGCACTGTGTCTGTTGAATGTTATATTGGTCTTTTTTCCTCTTTGCTTCCTACAATCACAATACCTGCTTGATCTACTTAGTTTTATATACTAAGTCACTGGCTGAGTCTCTCCATTACTCTCAGCCCTAGATATGCAGCTTTTCAACTTCCCATTAAGAAACCAAAAGTCTTGAGAGGCTTCACTGATGTTGCTATGCCTGATTTTTAAGAAGAGTATAGATCAGTCAGTTTTGTGCTGTCCTCACCCACTATTAAAGCAAGTGCTTTTTTTGTATCCAAAACTAAAGCAATTGGTTTATCTTAATCCATTTTTTTCTAGGCACGTGGGTACAGTTACAAGTAGCTTTGTTTGCCTGAGAATATTGGCATATGCTAAACACAATTTTTAATGAAAGAATGAATCTGGCACTGAACAGGTTTTATTCTGTTTCACACACGTTTTTCCCCCTTTACTTCCATCCCATTTGTTTTAACAACTGCAGAGAGATTGTAGCATTGTTGGCTTGAAACTTTGAATTCAGGGCTGCAGCTTTGAACCCAATAAACCAACTCTTATTAACTGTTTGGAAGATGAGTCGGCACATATTTGGACATGTCTCATTCCTCCCCCGTCAGGCATACAAGCAGCAACAAATTTTACTCCCTGAAGTGCTGAATACCATAGATTATTGATACAGGTGTGGCTTAGTTCTTTCTTCAGAGAGTCATGAAAGATTTTTTTAATCTGTTTTATAAAAAGTTCCAGAAGACTGAAGAACTTATGGTGCCACTTTCCTTGCATTCTTTTCACCAGTAAGAGCTTGACTGGAAGAATATATACACTTGTATTTAAGCATGGTGCTGCTTTTGGGGGGGGAACGCGGGGGGGGGGGGACCCTCTGACAACCTGCAGAGAGAACCTGCTCTTTTTTACATTCTTGGCATTGTAACTTTTCTATTAAATGTTCTTGAATGATGACAGATTGAGTGTCCTGGAAACTGAAACCTCTCGCTAACAGAGCAAGGACTGCGTACAACATCAGTGCAAACCTTCCACTCTTATCCCATCTCTTAACAATAGGGTTGCCAGATGGTTTCAACAAAAATACCAGACACGCTTGACATTACATCACAATCTATATTACATCTTTAGAAAATACCAGCCACTTATATTTTTTCATTTATATTTTCTCAATTTGTTTCCCCGAACAGAGCGCTCAAATACTTGACTGTCCAGTTCAAAACCGGTCACCTGGCAACCCTACTTAACAACCCTTTTATGCCTAGAGGTGGTCCTTTTGGCTTTGCCTACACTACAGTTAAGTTAACATGTAAGGTAGCTTACATGGATCTAACTCTGTAAGGACATGCCTATACCAAGGAAAAGATCTGCTGAGGTCAGTCTTCCAGGGTTTTGTTTTAGGTCTGGTGAAGAAGCACTAAATTGAATTCAAGGGGAGCCCCTGTTTACATCAGTACTCCTGCTTTACGTGAGAGTAAGAGAAGCCAATGGGAGTGTTTGCTCCTATTGACCTCCTGCTTGGTGGATGGTGTTTTAAGACTTGTCGACTTCAGCTATGCAACTAATGTAGCTGAAGTTGCATATCTTAGGTCAACCTTCCACTCCAGTGTAGACCAGAACTAAGAATGTACGTTAAAATGTAGCTCTCGACGATGTAACTTGTCCACTACACTATCTTAACTCTACCTATGCAAGAGACATGGTGCTTTAAGTTGATGTAGCTAGAGCGACAGTGTCAGTGTAGAGTTGACACTGCATTGCTAACATCGACTGTTGCTGCCTTTCAAAAACCACCCCACAACGCCAATCTGTGCAACTGCTTCTGGTAACGATGAGCACTGACGACACAAGAAGCCTAGCGTGGACATGTAAAACCAATTCAGTTACATCAGCACGCACAGCAACTGCAGTAACATAGGTTTATTTAATTTTTTAGGGTAGATTTTTT
The DNA here is from genome assembly GCF_052426305.1 of Pelodiscus sinensis. Taxonomy (NCBI): domain Eukaryota; kingdom Metazoa; phylum Chordata; order Testudines; family Trionychidae; genus Pelodiscus; species Pelodiscus sinensis. Next base: position 19,304,061 of record NC_143071.1, read on the forward strand.
GACCTGGGCCTTTCTGAGAGTCTGTAACTGGAAAAATGTAAAAAACAATGAATAGTCTAGCAGCACCTTAAAGACTAGCAAAACATGTAGATGGTATCATGAGCTTTCACTGACACAACCCACTTCAGATGAAAGTTCTTCTTCAGTCTTTTTTGAGAATGATAGCAAAGGTGCAAATAGTGCCACATGTGCTGCTGGCTTGGTTTTGTGCTATGGATACCTGTCATTGGGAGACCAATTGAAAGTACCAACACAGCACTTCTCTCATAACATTTAAGCTTCCTTATAACAGTTTATTGTGAGTATAGGAAACTAATTTGGCACAGGGAATCCTTCTCTAGACAATGCTTTGTGGATATGAGTTTCTGATGTGCTTCCTCCAGAAAGAAAATCCTTGTTGCACCCTTTTTCTGCTGACATAAATAATTAGCCCCACAACTGCTAGGATAATGAGCTTTTTCATCGATTTTTATTAACTAACCTTGCAACTTCTTCTCTCACTTTTATTCTAATTAATAAATGGAATAAAAGGGCCCAAGGCCCTTTTCTAGTGTTAATTGTCTGCAGCAGAACAATCCTCTTTTGTGCTCCTACCATTTCTCTGAATTTCTGCTGTGGTGCACAAGCTTTGTCTGTACTACAGAGCTTTTAGTGACAGTTGTGTCACTAAAAGTCGAGCCATGTAAATGCTATTTGTTGGCACACTTGTTGGCAAAATACTTCCACCGCCTCTAGGCAGGGTTCATATAATCAACAGAAGAGTGCTCCCCTGACGAGCCGCTTACAGTGCCACTTCCACCCCCAAAATTTTGTCTTTTGGTGGGTTTTTTTTTTAGGCACTTCTGTCATTCCATTGGCAAGGTAGACAAAGGGTATGTCTACACTGCCCATGTTACAGCATGGCCATGGCAGTACTATGACATGGGCAGTATAGTCATGCTTTATGGATGGGGGAAGAGCTCTCCTATCGTTAAAAACAAAACACCCAAACAATGCTTGGTAGCATTATTACTAAGAAGCCCTGTCAATACTGGTGCTTTTTAGTGTTAAAAGTTTTGTTGCTTACGTGTGTGAGGTTTTTTCAGACCCCTGAATTACTAAAGTTTTAGCACCAGACTTTTTCTTTAGACTTTGAAGAAGGAATTTCAGTGGGATGTACTTAACAAAGAATTTTTGTGCAAGAAGCACTTTTGCTTGATTGCTGCTGCTGAGTTCTAAGTCTTCTCACAATTCAGCTTCCCTTTCTGTGAAATAATCCTTAAAGAAAAATCATCAACATAATTTGATATCTTAGTCATTGCTATGTGATTACTGATATTTATTATTAGAATCTTGGGCAGATATAGAACTCAAAAAAATGAGCTGCACCTATCCACATCTGCGGATATAAAGCAGATGTCTGCAGATTTGCATGACTCTTTTTATAATCTGATCTCATGAAGTTGTCATTCTTACTTCTCTGAAACTGAATAGGATGCAGTAATGCAATGAGGGAAATTGCTAGGTTCATGGGCTTTCCACAGCAATAAGCAGCTTTGAGCTTGTCCACTTTTAATGGGAATTGCCAGAGGCTATAATTTGGCTTCTTTTATGACTTGTTTTCATTCAAAATAGAAATCTCTTAATCAGAGCTAATCAATATCACTGGCTAATGGAAATGAGCAGAGATGGATTCAGAATTCGGGCAACCCCAGTCAAGTGCTTGTTTGCCCAATTGGTCATTAAGAGATCTGTTTCAACAATAAGTGAGAGCTATTTTGGATTTTTTTTTCTGCTCTTAATTAAACATGTTTATGCCACCATATTAGGAACTTTTCCAGTGATACCGAGAACCCTTACTTTACACTCCTGTAGCTGAAGCTCTGCAAATGCTTTACTGGCAGGGTATTCAATAAGTGGACAGTGGGCCAAATCTGAACTGCCAGCTGCTTTTGAACCCAAAAATCTTATTTACTTATTGTTGTTTTCTCTATGGACTCTGACTATCTCTGGACAAAGAAATTTGGACCATTGGGGAAAAAATGCTCACCATGTGAAGAAGATATTAATCCATTTTAAACATGGGGAAATTGAGGTACAGAGGTTTAGGGACTTGCCTTCAATGCTTCAGTGATTCAGACTTTGGTACTAAACCAGAATACAAGAACCTTGGCTCAGGGTCTTTTGCTTTCTAGCTGGTGGTTAGAAACTAGATATCTTTGAAATATGATTCCATTAACTTCACATAGTGTTTGAATAGATTTCAAATGGGAACTATTTAAAGGCTCTCCCTGCTATGGAAGTTCCTCGTTCTAGAACATTTTATCACCTTCATAATTAGCCAAATCTTGTTTAGCTGTGTTTTTGTTGTAGAATTGAAGTGAGTTTGCAGTGGATTTGCACAGACTTAATATAGCAAAGTAAAAGGCAGTGTCAGCTAGGTCTGCTCTTTCTTTTGATAAGATGTTTAAGATAAAGAAAGAGTTGGAGGAGTTGTCTCTTTCCTGTCTAGTACTTTCTCTGGAACAGGGTGATACTTAAGAGTGTGCAGACTGTATGAAGTTGCATATTTCAGTAGGAGAAACGGTCAGTTCTTCCCCATTGGTGGCTCGCCTCTGTACTTTTTAGTGTTTTAGGGACATGGCCCCAGCAGCTTCCTCTCATTTTTGAGAGAAGTTCCTTTTCTCCTCTGGAGTTGGGCAGTTTGCCTAGAGCCATGTGACAGAATTGGCAAACAGGATATGGCCATAGGAAATGGACTTGCATTGGGCTTTCTCCTGGGATTCTCCTTCTCTTTTTCATTTTGTTGGAAAAGGAAATAAAACTTTGTTCTTGTTTTCTCTTTCTCCTCCTGCCCTCGCCCCGACACGTGCACGCGCACACGCACGGACCTTATTCTGTTTACCACTTCTGTAATGTAGCATGTTACAACTGACAAGCTTTAAAGGATGAGGGGTGAAATTGCTTTTTGCTCTTAACTCCTCAAGTCAGATGGATTTTAATACTTTGTCTCTATTGTGAGAATGAACAGATCATCCAGCTAACTACTGGAGCATGTGCATTGCCCTAAGATGAAAAGGGTTGAGAAATTAATCATAAACTTCTGTCTACCTATAGAGATGTCTTTCCTTTGTGCTTTGTAATTGCTGGTAGTGGAGATGAAGTGTTTGAATACAGATTTAGATCCTTTCTGCGTCAATTGTGGCAGAATGATACTGTTTTAGCAGATTCTTTAACAATGGAGAGTTAAGCTTTCCCTCCCACTGTCTGAATTGTTGGAGAGTGAAGAAAAATGTCTGTTCACTTTTAGCTGTACCCAGGGCCACATGGGGGAAGAAGGGTGTGCTTTTTAGTGGGTCCCGGAGTCCTAGCTTTGACTGAAACTTGCGGTATGTGTGAAAGAGGGCTTTTTACAAGTTTGTACTGTGCCTGAAAAAACTATGCTTGGGTCCTGGCTCTACTTTCAGGTTGGGGGGTGAAACCTGCTGTGATAACCAACAGGCAAGTATAAGCTTGGATTAATATGTTCTGCTGAACCCTGTGTTTGGTCTGCTGAACCTGTGACTTCTTTTTGTTTACATAAATGTACATTTGTAAAGAAATAGCTGACACTGCAACACAGGGGTAGGGAACCTATGGCCCGCCCTGTGGCTTGCTTTCCTCCAGCCTGCAAGGCTCAAGGCTCCCAATCTACCTGTCTTCCCGCCCCCGTCCCACATTGGTGTAAATAGGCACTGGCGCTCCAGGAATGAGGGGGGCGGGCACGGCTGAAGACGTGAAGTGGAGCCCCAAGCCTCATGGCCCCAATTCAGGCAAGACAGGCCTAGATCTGGCCCATGGGCTTTGCCTAGCGGGGGGTGGGGAGGACGGAGTGGCTCCTCCACACTGAAGGGGTTGGCCCCTTCCCCCATAACTCCCATTGGCCAAATCACAGCCAATGGAGGCAGGGAGGGGCAGTGCCCGTGAAAGATTGTTCCCTGCAGCATTCACTGCCACATGCTCTCCTTTCCCCAGCTGCAAGACTTTGCACTCCCAGACCTCTCCTGCACCCTTCCTCCTGCCCAGACGCCTCATCTCCACCCTATTCCTGCACCCTCTTCCAAATGCCCCAGCCCACTCCTGCATTTCAGCGAACACTCTGTCCTACCTAGACCTCACACCCTCACTCTCAGCTTACTCCTGCACCCGACCTCCTGCCCACAACCCACATCCTCCCCAGCACCCCACTCCCATACACTGAACCCCTTATTTTTGTCTCCACCTCAGAGCTTGGGGTCATCCACAAAATCTGCTAACCTTGCTCCCCTTAAGCTTTGGGGTAGAGCTTAAGGGGGGACATAGAATCATAGGACTGGAAGGGACATCGAGAGGTCATCGAGTCCAGCCCCCCGCCCTCAAGGCAGGACCGCTATCATGTCCCCCCTTAATCTTCTTTTTTCCAAACTAAACAAGCATGATATGCGGTTTTCAAATATCTAAAAGGGTGTCACAAGGAGGAAGGAGAAAATTTGTTCCTCTTGGTTTCTGAGGACAGGACAAGGAGTAATGGGCTTAAAGTGCAGCAAGGGAGGTTTAGATTGGACATTAGGAAAAAATTCCTAACTGTCAGGGTGGTCAAATATTGGAATAAATTGCCAAGGGAGGTGGTGGAATCTCCCTCTCTGGAGATATTTAAGAACAGGTTAGATAGACATCTGTCAGGGATGGTGTAGACGGAGCTTGGTCCTGCCTTGAGGGCGGAGGGCTGGACTCGATGACCTCTCGATGTCCCTTCCAGTCCTATGATTCTATGATTCTATACTTATCTCATAGAGCTGGAAGGGACTTTGAGAGGTCATTGAGTCTAGTCCCCTGCCCTCATGGCAGGACCAAGTAGCATCCCTGATAGATTTACCCCCAGATTCCTAAATGGCCCCCTCAAAGATTGAGCTCACAACCCTGGATTTAGCAGGTCAATGCTCAAACCACTGAGTTATCTCCTCCCCCCTCTCCTCCTTTTATAGTATGTCTCTGTGTGTCTGAGAGTCTATTTGCTCAAGATCACCTTCTAAATGGTAGGAGCTAGGATCACCAAATTTGGTATGCGGCCTCCTCTTTTCCTAACTTAAAGCAAGGTCAAGTTTTGGTTGTGCTAAGACAACCAGAAGCCCTGGGAAAAGGACTGTTATCCATAACATGCAGAGGAAAAAGCTGCTGTTCGGAGGGACACAATATGAGAGGGGTCCCTGGGGGCAGTGAGCCCACAAGAGAGAGTTATTTTGGAGAGTATCCACTGGGGGCGACAGTACTATCAAGGGAGTAGCCAGCAAGGCTGGGGCTCCTCATCTTGACTGCCAGCATACCAATAAGTAGCCCTATGGCCCTTCTCCTGCCCCCCCGGCAGCTGGGGAGGAGGGGAAAAAAAGGCCCCTGGCAGCTGCTGGGGAGAAAAAAAAGATCTGTGCCAGATGAGGCTTCCGCACCCTGAGCCCCTTCTCACACCCAACCCTTACTCTCATGCTTCCATCCAGAACTCCTCCTCTCCTTACCCATACACCTCCCTAAAGCCCTGCCCTGAGTCCTGGACCCTCCACACCACCAGCCCCCTGCCCTGAAGGACCTGGGCAATGCTGGGTATGTCTGCTAGGATAATAAATGGGGAGATCTGATGAACAGAAGTAAGATCGAGCTGGCTAAGTCAAACTTGAAGTTCCCAACCCATTAGATTGTTTAATAGATGCTAATCAGCAGTGATAAAAAACTAAATAGCGGGTCGCAGAGGGGAGGCTGTGTTAGTCTGTAACTGAAAAAAATTAAAAAACAATGCAGGACCATTCATTGTTTTTTTAAATAGAGGGTGTTTGTGAGTCTGGGTTGGTTGTAACAGCATAGGAAAAGAGAGAACTCAAGCTGGGGAATTTGACGTTGACCCCTCAGTCAATCCAGTTCTCTGTCTTGGATCTTGTTTTAATCACCCAAATCCCTCTAGCCCAGGGATGGGCAAAGGGGCTTCCGCGGGCTGAATGCAGCCCGCAGCCACCCTGCCGCTCCCCCGCTCCGAGGCCAATTGAGCCCTGGGGACGAGGAAGCATGTGAAGTCTCCTCCCCCCCTGCACCAAGGGCACGTGGCCTATAGAAATGTCAGCTGTTTTAAAACAGCTGGCGTTTCTGTAGCCACCACGTGCCCTGAGCGGGGTAGAGGGCGAGAGACTTCACGTACTCCCCTGCCCCCAGACTCTGATTGGCCTGGGAGCGGAAGGGCCCTTGCAAGTGTAGAGGGAACTGCCAGCTGTTCTAAAACAGCTGGTGATTCTCTGTGGGGGTGAGGGTGGAGACTTCACATGCTCCCCCCTGGCCAAACAGAGTCTGGGGGGAAGGCGGGCAGCACGAGAAGTCTCCTGGCTCCGCCCCTTCTGTACAAGGTCCCACCCTTTCTGGAGCATTCTGGGCCACTTCACAAATTTATGAAGTAGTTCTCCCCCCCCCCCCCCCGCTTTAAAAATTATTGCCCACCCCTGCTTTAGCATTGATAGGCTTTCCTTCCCCACAAGGCACTTATCTACCCTATCTCCCTTGCTCCTTCCCTTTCTGTATGATTAAAATGGCCCCTCTAACTGTATGCCATTGATTCTGTGAGAAATTGACAGTAGGATTGGTATCCTTTGGCAAGAGCTAACCTTAGTAGCTGCTGTGTTCCACAATGTGGGTGTGAGATTTGAACTGGATTTATGGATTTTTTCAGGAAGGATTTAGCAAGCATTGTTGTAAATAAGTCCATTCTTTTCATCAAATAAAATGGTTTTTTTTGGATACATTTTCTCAAGCTTAAATTCTAGTGTGTCTCAGATTCATATTGTTTTCATTTCCTTCCTATGTTTTAGTCTCTGTTCCAACTGAGGGGATTGTTGTTTTTTTCAGTGGGACCTGATGGCAGGCTGCATTCCTACATGTTTGGGTTTTTGTAACCTTAAGAGGGGGGAAGGGAACGACACACCCTGCAGTTTTGTTGGCTTTTAATCTCTTAACAGTCACCATGGTAGGATGGGAGTTTGAATAGAATATGTTGCTTTCATGTTGCAGTTTTTGCATGTAACAAGCAGCAACAGTGCCTGCCTTCATCAACTGGTATGAATTCATCTTGGTGGTTCCGTTTAATAATATATACAACTGTCAGGCTGCCAGAGGGAGTGTCTCATGGGCCAGGGCTTGAAGAAGCACTTGCCTGCATGCTCAACAGCAATAAATGGGATTTTTTTTCTGGGTGCTAGCAGAAAAGCAGTAATGATACTTAAATAGCAGCTGAAGTCAGTCATTGATGTTTTGTTCATGTTTTGTTAGTCTTTAAAGTGCTACCAGACTATTTACTGTGTTTTAAGTTTTTCCTGTTGCAAACTAACTCGGCTACCCCTCTGAAGCAATTGGTGAAAATGGTAGTCTTGTAGGTCTCAAACTGCTCTGGAATAGGCAGACCAGAAATTATATGGCTTGTTATGCATTGGATAAGTCTAGATCTTAGAAATGTAAGTGATCCAGAGGGCCCTATAATCTGATTTTTTGTTTGTTTGTTTTGTTTGTTTCCTTGCTTTGCAACTTCATCCACCTGCACCAGATGCTGACCATTTGCATGATTAGCATGGTGAAATTTGTAAGATTTGTTGTCACCTTCATTACTGCAGCTGCTTGGAGTAGCTGTGAACAATGGAATGGGGGATGGATGACAGTGACCTGCAGGAGGGTCAACTTAAAAAAACTTAAACTTAAAAAAAAATGGTCCTGTAGCACCTTAGAGATTAACAACAAATGTTATATAGTATGAGCTTTTGTGGGCACAACCCACTTCAGATGAGTGGAGCAAGTGGCACAGAGAGGTTGGTGAGAGTCTTCCCCTTCTAATGGGAGAAGAAGGGAGATGGACTGTTTACACTAATATTCACACTGTTCTTAGCTCCAGTGGAGCTGCAGTAGTGCAAGTTTTGGTGATCTGGGTTCTGTTCTTGTATTCCTGAGTCCCAGTCTAGTGCTTTAACCTGCAGACAATGTACCTCCTTTTAATGGACTCTTAAAATTACTTGCTGATAAATGTTCTGCCAATTCATATTTCAAGTATCTTCTTTTTAATTTTCTCCTGAGTATATATCCTTATCTGTCAAAAGGTTTTAAAAGCCCTGAGAGAGTACATAGTAGAATACTGGCACCTAGAGACTACAGTGTGGGCACATTAGCTATATATAGGGAGATGTGGAGAGCCCTGCGATCTGCATCTATATCGGCAAAAATGAGTCACGGATATCCACATTGACATCTGGGGATGTGGATACTGGTGGATATCTGCAGATTTGCAGGGTTCTAAAGATGAGTACTATCAAAGACACAATAGTCCAGTCCACTTCAGTTCCACATAAAAGGATACGACTGGTTCCTAGCCAGTTGGCTAACAGGCACATGTTTGCCTCCTTGTACCTCATTTTTTAAAAATAGTCTGTTTTGTGTTTCTGTGACCCAAATGTACTCTCAGCCACAATACTCTTTTATGCAAGGCGGTAAATATTGCTACACTGCATTTAGTTCTACAAAAGAAATGCTGGGTTTTTATCCCAAAGGCACTGAAGCCTTCTGGGAATTGGTGACTTTTATAATGCCAGCCTGAATTTGGCACAGCAAATTTCCAAATTATCTTACTGACCTCTCTTCCTCCTTCCCCTGCCCAACATAAAAAGCCCCTCCTTAATGGAGTATAATTGTTTGGTTGCTAAGCAACGAGGAGTCAGCATTGTGTTCATTTTAGGTTGAATGAATAGATTCAGTGTTCTGAGAAGCTGAGGAATTTTGGACACAAGAGTCCAGTGAATCGTGAAAGACTTTTTGGGAAGAGGGAGGTGGTTCAAATACTGTTACCGTGGCTGCTTCAGAGCCCTTGTGTCATTTTGGGAGACTGGTGTAAGAACGAGTCATTTTCCTGGGATCTTGGAAGCGTTTCAGTACTTCCCAAACTTAGCTTTGGATAACTTTTCACCACATTCTCAAGACCAACTTTTTCCACAATCCCCTTCTCTTATAGAAATTAATACTGCCAAATTCTGCAGGGGCTCTTGTGCATTGCAAAGATTGAAACACCGTGTGGCGCCTGGGGTCAGCAGGGAGACCCTCCCCCCCCACACACTGACCCCGAGCTCCATGTGGCACTTCCGTTTTGAAATGTACAAGAGCCCCAGCAAGGACTCTTGTGCATTTCAAAGAGGTAATGCCGCATGGAACCTAGGATCAGTGGGTCTCCCTGCTGGCCTGGTGCTCCACGCAGTGTTTCAATCTTTGCAATGCTCAAGAGCCCCTGCTGGAGCTCTTGTACATTTCAAAGGTGGAACACACACTAGTCATCGATTATACAATTAGTTGATGGAAATCGCATTGACTATTCAATTAGTTAGTTAATCGATATTTAACATCCCTAGTCCTAATATTGAAGTCTGAGTTGTGAATGAATAAAAAAGCTCCTTTAATAAAAGGGAAAAGTACTATGTCTTTTCACAATTGGCTAAGTATATATTGTATGTTATAGAGTGGTGGGAATCTTCCTCTGAAGCACTGGGTATTATTCATTGTCAGTGGTCAAGTACCAGTCTTGATTGAATCAATGGTCTTCTGATCCAATTTGGTCAGTCCTCCCCCTGGCCTCTTGAGGTGTTCTCCATGTCCACTGAAGGCAATACAAGAATAATGGGCTTGATCAGCAGCAAGGAAGATTCAGATTAGGAGAAAAAAATATACAGCTAATTAAGTTCTGGAATAAGTATCCGATGGAGGCTTTTGGAATCCCTGTCGTCAGAGGTTTGGAAGAACAGGTTGGACAAACACCTTCCGGGATGACCATCTTGCCTTACTTGATCCTGGTTCGGCAAAGGGGCTTGATGACTTCTTGAGGTCCCTTCCAGTCCTACACTTCTGATGGAAAGCATTTCCTTGTGTTTAATATTTTACATTCCATTCTTCCTTTTAGTCTTTATTTAGCTGTTCTGAGAGCTTTATATATATATAAATAAAATTTCCATTAGCCAGTGACACTAGTGCATGATTCAAAAAGACCTATCTTGCTAACATTGTTATTTTTTCCTCCCCAGGAGTTTTCAGAAATAGAGAAACGAGATCCCCAGGAGCTGGTTGGTAAGTTCACGTAATGCTATATATTGTAAAATATGCATGCAAATCATCTCTTTCTGCTAGTGAAAATCTTTCTGCTAGTGAAAATCATTTTGGATCCCTTCTGTTCATGCAGTTTTTATTTGGCTTATCCTATGTGCTCATTCTCATCTCAATGGAATATTTTCAGTGATTTCCTCTACCAGGCTAATATTTATTTGTTTTAAACTGAGAAAGAGGCAGCCATGCCCAAAATGTGTGCAAATATTTTATGTGCATCTAAAATATAGGGGAAATACAAAAAAGTCATTTTTTAAGTTCATCTGGAAAATAAAAGCCTGTAATGATTTTATCCTGGCAGCCTTTTTCAGAACCCACATACAATGGTAGAAGAGGTGAGACTTAAATTGTTGAGGTCTTTTTCAGTAACACTGCTGCTAGTTTTATTTTCTATTTAAAATATGGCTGTACTGTAACATATAGGTTCCATTTGTTGCCATTGTGCTACACAGTTAACTGATAAGTCTGGGTTTATTGGTGAATCTTGTTGACTGAGTGCATCCCCCCATTGCTTCCTCTGTATCAGAGGCAGCAAGGGGGGTGAAATGGTAGCCAGCTGCCCACGAGCATTAGATCCCGTGGAGCTGCCTGCCCCCCACCCCTGAGCTGCTGCCTCTGATAGAGAGGCAGCAACACAGAGGTTGAGGGAGCAGGCAGGAGCTGGTACACACAGGGAGCTGGCTTTCAAGCTAGTGCCCCATACATATTGGCTTAGACAGCAGCCCCCCCCCACACACACACACTTTCCTGCCCCGCGCTGTGGCAGGGGAGACTGCCACAGAGCAGTCTCTGTCCGCAGCAGGTCCATGCTCACTGTGGATAGAGACTGCTTCATGAGATGCCGATGTAGCCTCTGTTTGTGGGGGAACTCGGTTCCCTGTGTATAGAGGGAATCTGTATCATCTCTGCCTCTGATACAGAGATGCAGGGTGTCAGGGGGCTCCCTGGGAGTGGGGCTGGAAGTGCACTGGCTGCTGGCCCTGCCCCGGGAATATTGAATACAGGCAGTCCCCGAGTTACGCGGATCCGACTTATGTCGGATCCGCAGTTACGAACGGGGCTTTTCTCGCCCCGGAGGACGGGAGCGGCAGGACGCCCAGATGCGCCGCCCCCATCCTCCGGGGTGAGAAAAACTGCTCCCCGTCTCCCTGGTCTGCAGGGAGACGGGGAGCAAAGCCTCGGAGCACGCTCGCAGTGGGACAGCCGCGGCGCGCCTGGGCTATCCCCCTGCGGGCGTGCTCCACGGCTTTGCTCCCCGTCTCCCTGGTCTGATCAGCAGACCAGGGAGATGGGGAGCAAAGCCTCGGAGCATGCCAGCAGTGGGACAGCCGCGGCGTGCCTGGACTGTCCCGCTGCCCGTGTGCTCTGCGGCTTTGCTCCGTGTCTCCCAGGTCAGCAGACCAGGGAGACGGAGCAAAGCCGTGGAGGACCTGGGCGGTCCCGCCACCCCCATCTCCCTGGTCTGCTGGGGGGGGGGGTGCAGCTAGTGCCCCCCCCCCCCAGCAGACCAGGCTTTTCTTGCCTACCCCTGGGGTAGAACAGCTGGGGCGCTGCCAGGTTGGTCCCGCAGCGCCGCTCCAGAACAACCCGGCAGCACCCCAGCTGCTCTGCCCCAGGCGTTCTGATTCAGCTGCTGCTGGTCAGCTTCAGCAGCGGCTGAATCAGGACGCCTGGGGTAGAGCAGCTGGGGTGCTGCTGGGTTGCTCCAGTAGCGCCGAGGAGCGGCGCTACTGGAGCAACCCAGCAGCTCCCCAGCTGCTCTGCCCCAGGCGTCCCCAAGTCAGCCGCTGCTGAAACTGACCAGCAGCTGACTACAGGAAGCCCGAGGCAGAGTTGCTCTGCCCCAGGCTTCCTGGAATCAGCCGCTGATCAGTTTCAGCAGCAGCTGACTTGGGGCCGCCAGTTCCGACTTACATACAGATTCAACTTAAGAGCAAACCTGCAGTCCCTATCTTGTACGTAACCCGGGGACTGCCTGTAATCATGTAACCGCAATGTTTTGATGCGGTTATATGATTATTCAGTTAATGGATATATAATATCCCAAGCACTAAAGCATTCCTACAGTGTTTAGTGTACGTCAGCATTGCAGAACTGACCTGGAAACTTACCAGCCTAAATACAAAATCTGTTCTTCCATCTTTTCCAAGAGCAAAAGGATGGTGAGGCAAAATCTGATCTTCTGGTTGTCTATAAAACCATTACCCTGGACAAATAGACCTTTGCAGGCCTAATGTAAACCGCATGGCGTGGCGTTTCACATGCTCTGTTTTGTGTGTCTGATTTAAAAGTGCCACTGTAGTTTGAGTTCAATACATTCTAATTATCCCTACCTGCTTAAAGAAGGACCACTTGTGCACCAGCAATTTGCAGTATACTTGCACTGTGTGAAGATTTGAAGGTGGGGGAGGGTGGGGGATACTTTGCTGAGGCCATTAAACTGTTAGCTCAGTGTATATATCTGAACTATCAGTCCTCCTCCTCAGAGGAAACCCTGCACAACACTTTCAAAAGATGAGCCTGGTGTGGTTTAAAGTAAAAGGTTCAGAAATGTGGCTAGTCCCAGGAAGGCGCAGAAAAAATTTAAATTGCAGCAAAGAAGCTCTAGGTTGGACATGAGGAAAAACTTCTTTAATGTCAGGGTGGTTAAGCACTGGAATAAATTGCCTAGAGAGGTTGTGACTTCTCCATCATTGGAGATATTTAAGAGCAGGTTGAACATCCCTGAGAGATGTCTTAGATGGTGCTTGGTCCTGTTGTGAGGGCAGGGGACTGGACTTGATGACCTCTTGAGGTCCCTTCCAGTTCTAGTATTCCATGATTCTATCATGGGTATAAGCCTATACCTTACCATTCTGCTGCCTGGTGGAATTCCTGAGCTTCCCATCCCTCATAAGTGTGGCTATTGAAGAATGGGGGATCATGGGGCACTCCTAGAGCCACATTTTAATTTTGAAAGGGCCTCATGTGGTTTGGCCATTGAGCACTGGAGGAGCCCCCCGCCTCCCTACAATCTGGGTCCCCCTTATTTATCCTTTGTTCCAAGGGTGCCAGGTCCATCCGTTGCCAAGCTTGTGTTGGATGAATTGCCAATGGGAGCAGTGGGGAAAGCCTCCGGGTGAGCTGCTTCCTGCTCTGCCTTGCTCCCAGGAGTGGGAAGTTGGTGCTAGAGCTTCAGCCTTGTGGGAGAGAAGGGACACAGGGCTGTGAGGAGGGGGGAATGCCTGGAGCCCGCAGCCCATCTGCAAGATGGTTGTGGACCACACTTTGAGAACCACTGTTTTATAGGCTAGTTTGAATGATGTGCTGGGTTAGTAGAGGGTTCCTGCATTCCAATCCTGGCTGACTTCCAGTTTAATAATTCCCCATCTGTGAAAGTGCTATTTCTCACTTTCCTATATCCTTTTATTTCACTTAATGCATCCTCTAACCATCTGCAGAAGAGCCTTGAAAGATGTGGATCTTGAATTTGGAAAAGCTGTACCTGGATTTAATTTGACTCCTTTGCATTTATGTAGTCTGGATTGGGTTGGGAAGCCTCATTGCTCTTGTAATCTTTCAGCCAGAAATGTGAAAGCATTATGATCCCAAAAATCTGTTCTACCTTTTCAGGAGTATGCATTCTCCCTTTTGTCACTTAACATTTCTATGCATTCGCTCATATATTCTTGTATTTCTGAAATACTAATTAAATTAGAAACATCCCCCATCCTGCCAGCAGCTATAACCTATAACAAATGTGGCCTTGTTGTCTGGGAGTCCCAAAGTGAATGCTTTTCTGTAGGGACTTTGGCAAGCTTTCTCTTTGCCACAGAGGAGTGTGCACTCTTTGTAAATGCCAAAGGACAGTTTTTTGTTTACTTTCAATTGCTGAAGAATTTAACTCTTAATAACAGCCTGATCAAACAGAATGAGTGGTTGTTTGCCAGATCTGCTTATTTTACTGTGGGAGCTGGTGCTTGGGTGGGATCTGGCTTTTAAGATGGCTCTCCCTTCCACCCCCAGCACCAGCTCCCACTGTCCCCCCTGAGCTGCAGGAGAGGGTATGGGCGGGGGGGGGGGGGGAAGGAGGGTGCATGTCACCATGCAGGTTAACTGATTAATCCAGCCTTATCAGTTAATTATGTACATGAGTACACATTGACATCCCTACTCTGCATGCTTCTTGACCCCTTCAAGGAATTCTAGTAGATTGGTGAGGCATGATTTCCCTTTACAGAAACCATGTTGACTTTCCCCAAACAAATTATGTTCATCTGTGTGTCTGACAACTCTCTTCTTTACAATAGTTTCAACCAGAATCTCATTTAGAGCCCTATTTTTAAAATGGCGTCAATTAGCTATCCTCCAGTCATTTGGTACAGAAGATGATTTGAAGATGATTGCACAGTTCTACAATTTGAGTTCTTGCAGCCTTAGCTATGTGTTACCATGCCATCTTACCTTCCGATGTAGATTTTATCCTGTCTGTTCTTTGGGAGCCTTTCTGGGCTTTATTCAAAGAGGGTTTAACATAGACATTCAGGAGCTGTGAAAGCGGCAAGGAGTCCTGTGGCACCTTATAGACTAACCGAAGTGTTGGAGCATAAGCTTTCGTGGGCAAAGACCCACTTCGTCAGATGCATGTCTTATGGCTGTGGAATCACAAATATGAGTGACATGGCTTGTGGGTGCTAGTGCAAAGTGTTTTCATTAGCAAGTTCATGGCTATCGTATTTTCACAGGGAACTGATTCTAGAAAGTTCAAACATGGCCACATTCAGAATCTGAGACACCAGGGATTCCCAGTTTATTCAGCCCTGGTTTTTTAGCTGAAAGATGAAGTTGTAAGACTTCATGGGAGCCTGATGTTCTGTCTTACTGAAGTTTCAGATGTGTACATTACACAGAAACCACAGTAATAGTCACAAGTATTAAAAATTAGCTTTGTAACAATGTGTCAAACCTGTACAGTACTGCTCTTTCAGTCTCAATTACTCTTGCGAGTTATAATAATAATGTCAAACTTGTACTGCTCTGTCATCAGTGTCAATGATTTGCTCTTTCTAGTAAGAAGAAATCAAAGCATCTGTTATTAACTTTAAGATGAGGGTAAAAGCTGAGAGTACTAACTCTTAGGCAACTGTTGTGTGCCTGTTTTCAGCCTACATCATTTCTATATAAACGTGTCCTGAAATAAGTCCAAATTTGATCCCTTTCAAAACTAACAGACTGTAGTCTGGGCTAGTTTAGGTTGTCCCTCCTTTTGGTTCTTCACTTACACAGTTTGACAGTCTTCATGGGATTATATGCTGATGGCCAGGGGGAAGAAGACCGTGGCTACAGACAGCACGTTGTCTGAATCTTTCAGAGCAAGATTGTAAAATAATTGGTGTGTATAGTTTTGGTGCAGAGGTGAAGCAGTGGTGGAATAGAATAATGCCTTTTGAACAGCTTTTGTTCCTATACTTGCAGAGCCATTTGTATCTGATTTACCTCCCCCGAGCTCTTCCCCCTCCCACCCCCCCAAAAAAACAAAAACAAACTTGCTAGCTGCTTTGGAATAGAAGGGGCAGTTAGTTGATAGTTGGAAAATCCACCTGCTTTTCACAGCACATTTAAATGAATTCTTGTGTTCATGAAAATGAAGGATTAAGCATTGGACAGAGCCAGACATAGTACAAGGTGAATGCAAGTACTGCACAAACTTTCTATGCACATTTCTGACCGTGTTCTTCATCCTCCATTCTGCAGAACTCCTAGTCTCAAGCCCCTAGCACAAAATCCACATTTTGTTGGATACTGACTTGTAGGTTCCTCCCCATTTTTCCAATCCTGAATTGTCAAAATGACAGAATTGTCAGTGAGAGTGTAAAAGGAGTTTTTATGACAAAAAACTGCTTGCTATACCAGATCTCATATCCAATCTTTCATTGCAGCCTCCTTCTCAGAGCGAGTAAGAAATATGTCTCCAGATGAAATCAAAATACCACCGGAACCTCCAGGCAGGTGTTCCAATCAACTACAGGTAGGTACCAACTCAGTTTTGAATCTAAGGATTTGTCTGAAATTTCAGTTAACTGATTGACCGAACATCCTAAGAGCTGGTAAAATGCAGCAAGACAGATTACTACGCAATCAAAACCATTTGACAGAGATTTTTTTTTCCCCCTTTCTGGCTACAGACTTCTTGCTTTGGAAGGGGGCAGGACTGGGTGGCCAGCACACGTGGCATGCTGGGGCCCAGGCTGCTCCCTGCAGGCTGCATGTGGGGTCAGGGAACTTCTTCCCCAGTGCCCCTCTGCACCAGGCCGGGTTGGAGCCAGCCCCAGGCTCTGCCTGCCCCAGCCCCAGAGCCACAGCCTACAGGCAAAGGGCTGGTCTAGGCATACATCTGACTTCCCCTACTGTTAACCCCACCACCATGTCCTCTCGTGAGCTATATTTTAGGGCTTCCCAAAGGAGCATTGATGCTGGCTGCTTATTCCCAAGTCTGCTTTCTGGGGTATCACCAATTGTCTCAATAACTTAGGGGACAAAATTCTGTGTGGCCTCTGAATCTCAGTTGCACTGTTAATCTAAAGCCTCATAAATTAAAATTGGTGAGCAGTTTTAGCTAAGAGAAAAGACTTTAAGGGCATGTGAAAGAGCCCTCCAACTTCGCCTTTTGGCTGTGCCTCCCCTCTTAGGGTCCGATTTACACATTAGGAGCACTTGGGCGCAGCATTTTCAGCCCCTCTTCCCCACCTACAGCTGACGTTCATGTTGCACTGAGTTTTAGAGAGATGCCGATGCAGATAGACAGGTGCCTGCTGTGCCTAAATTGGAAATCCAGCTCTGCCCACACACCAGTCTCTGTTCTGGTGTCACTTTTCCAGACCAAGATAATGGCTTTAATGCTTCACTGTTAGCCTAGGAAGTGGACCATCTCCAGAATTGGTCATAATCATAAGGGACCGTTCAAGTTCTGTTAAGAAGCTGAACTATTGTTAAGGGCAGTATATAATCCATTAATTGCATCAATAATGGCTGGCCTTGTCAAGCTACTGGCTGCTTTAAAAGCTCTTTATAAGCTTTGTACTTATCTGGGTGGACAGTCTTGATACATAGCTCACCTCTTTGCTTCCTCTACTTTCCCCTGTTTATATTGTGGTGGCAAATGCTTTGATTTTGAAGGGGTGTGGGGGGGGGGGGGGGGGGAGTTACTCAATTGAAAGTGTTGAAATTGTGGGGGCAGAGGATTATTTTCCTCTGAATAATCTTTCTTCCCCCCCCCCCCATCTTTTAAAAGTTACTCTTCCTTTATTCCACGTTTTCCGAGCGTGTTGCTGGCATGTTGAATGTAACCTAAACAATTTGAGACTAATCCAGTGGTTTACAAACTTTTTTCATTTGCAGAACCCTAAAAAATTTGAATGGTACTCTTTGGAACTCTTAAATGTAGATTGTACACCCCGATAGTTCAGTGGTTTTCAAACTAGTCCACAGACTAATCCATTTTTCCTTGGGAGCTGAAACAAGCACATTGGGAGTTTAATTTGCTTTGTTTTGCTTTACTATTTCTGCCATCACTGATGCTGCAGGAAGACTTGAGTGAAACTACAAAGCAGGGAGGCATCATTACTCATTTAAGAGCTTGATAGCCCACCCTATATAATGAATTCATGGGTGGAATGGAGAGTGATCTTTGAGTCTGAGATCGTGTCACCGCAAATTAGGAATGTAGGTGACTAGTGAACTACCTGATAAGCCTAGGCTTATTGGGTAGTTAAGTCACTACTTGACTAGTTGCTTCTCCCCCCTTTGCTGCCTCTGTCTGCGTAGCGGAGGATGACAGGGGAGGCAGAGGCGCAGCGTGGAAACAGCATGAGCAGGGACTGTTTTAGTCCCTGCTTGTGCCAGTCCAACTGCTGTGCCTCTGCCTTTTAAATGTAGTAAGAGCTGTGAGCTACTCCATTAGCTGATTCATCAACATTTCTCATCCCAAATGATATGCCTACTTCAGCCTTCCTGCCTCTGAAAAATTACTGTTTTAAGGTGGGAGAGGGCCATTTTGGGTATGTCTACACAGCAGTGTTATTTTGGAATAACTGTTGTTAATCCGAAATAACATAGTGCACGTCTACACTACAAGACTTTATTTCGAAATAATGTCAAGCTGGGGGACTTCTTACTCTGATTCCTGTAACTCTCATTTCACGAGGAGCGTGAGACAGTTGAAGGAAGAGTGTGCTTCCTTTGACTTCCTGCTGTGTAGACAGTGCAAAAAGCTGAATTAAGTTACTTCAACTTTACCTACATCAATTGAATAGCTAAAGTTATGTAGCTTAATTAGACTTTAGCCCTACTATGTAGACATGCCCTCTGGGTTTAACTATAAAGAAATAAGAGAACTGTGTTTGTGCATATTGAATATAGCTTACCTGTATGCTACTACTTGGTATTGGCTCATATACTGTTTCCTTTTTATCTAGGATAAGATTCAAAAGTTGTACGATAGGAAGATAAAAGAGGGTATGGACATGAACTACATCATTCAGAGAAAGAAGGAATTTCGTAATCCCAGGTGAGTTTTTTTGTTTTGTTTTTGTTTGTTTTTTCTTTTTTTGTTTTTTGGAGTTGCAATACCACATGAAAACAAATGCTAAAACTTGTCTTCCCTGCCACTGGCACCATATCAGAAATTGGGGATGTCAGCAATAGATGCTGTCACAGCTCATGAAATCAGCAAGAGGATCTAGAAAAACATATCAGAAGTGAAATACAGGACTATGTAGCACTTTAAAGACTAACAAGATGGCAGAAGTGAGTGAGCATGAGACTCTTTGGAGAGCCATGTAACCACCACTGAAACACAGATTTTAAAACCAGTTGTGTGGGGCTTTAGGTATGACTTGTAGATGGCAGGTTTTTGAGTTGGGAGTTGGGAGATGAACCTCTCGTTGGGTGGAGGAATAACCTGGGTTTATGGTATGCTTTGCAAGTTGTGGTGGTGTTCCTGTGTCTTTAGTGTGTTACTCTTTACACTCTGATTCTGCTCCTGGACCATTGAAAAGGAGCAACAGCCTCTTTATACCAACAAACCCAATGAGCTTAAAATTGGACAAGGGAAAAGGTAGAAATAACTTAATGGTGGTTCTTCTTTCTCAGCATCTACGAAAAGCTGATCCAATTTTGTGCAATCGACGAACTTGGTACAAATTATCCCAAGGTAAGAAGAGTAAAAGATTTCATGGGAGATAGGGCAGATACATGAAGCTCTCAGCTTTGTTCTCAGGAAAGTCATTTAGGGCTTTGTGCTTCAGGGTTGATGACTGAAATAGTCAGCTAGAGATCTGTCTGCAGTTTGATCTCCAGTTGTATTGAAGTATAAAATGTGCTCTGTGTAATAGTGAACCCAAATAGCTGTAGCTTTGTGATATGGACTGGGAATGGGGCTATGGCTTGCAAGGGGCATATGGATGGGCTAAGGGGCCAAAGCTGGGGGTAAATCTGGAGCTGGGCGTGGCTGAGGGTAGGGACTGAGGCTGGGGACAGGGAAGACGCTACAGCCAGGCTGCAGAGGGGGCCAACAGGTTGTCACCCACGTCCAGGTGTGGCTCTGATCCTGACCACGCCTCAGCCCTGGGCCAAAAATGGAGCTACAGTTAGGGGACAAAGCAAGGACCGAACCAGGAGCAAAGCCATATGGGGAATAGCAGCCAGCTGGGTATAGAGGCATGCTAGGGATAGGGCCAGGAGCTGGGTCCACATCTAGGGGTGTAACTGGGCTGGGTGGTGCTTCCTCCCCTCTCCCCCAACGGAGGCTGGCCTATGCCTGCTGTAACACCCCCAGCCCACCACCACCACCACCCCCGTGGCAGGTGTGCTTCACAGTTTTTATAGATTCTTAGCTTATGTCAGGCCAATAAGATATAACTTCTTTTGAGACAATAAGAGAAATTACCTCACCCAGCTTGTGTCTTATATTCTGGGACTAGTACTGCTACAACTACACTGTATATGAATCTGTTGTGGCTGATTGGGATATGGGAGAGAGGCAAGGAGATTTCCCACTCTTCCTTTTGGTACTTTAATAGAAGTATATGTTTGTTACTCAGTGAAATGTTGAAGAGTTTTGTATGTCTTCCTATTCAAACCAGACCTGAAGTAATGTTGAACTTATTCTCTCTCAGGACATGTTTGACCCTCATGGGTGGTCTGAAGATTCCTACTATGAGGCTCTAGGTAATCTTAAGGATATCTTTCTTTCTGATCACTCCTGCAGTTTTTATACCTTCATTGCAACTGAATCATGCTAGACCTTTAGCTACCATATTTTAACTAAACACCCCTTTGAATTAATGGAAAGTCTGAACATGCCTGCTATGTTCTGTGAAGGCACTTGTTCAGTTTGGCTAGACTGATCTAGAACTTCCTGAGTTTCCATTAGTTTGGAAAGCCCCTCCCTTAAAAATCTTGGTCTGAGATGCAAGTAGGCTCTGATTGCAGTGAAGAGATTGAAGAAATGATTAGTGGAATGTTGCCTAGATAGAAAGTAAAGTGTTTCCTAGCTGATTCAGTAGTTTTCTGTATGTGGGGCCTTATTCATTGATTGGGGAGGGGATGTTGTGGGGAGAAATTACTGCTTTTGCTGAATCTCCTGCTTTTTATACATTTTTACCAACCTTTTTAGCCAAAGCACAGAAGATTGAAATGGACAAACTGGAAAAGGCCAAGAAGGAACGTACAAAGGTAATAATTCAAGAATTATGGAATTTAGAGGCCTATCCTTATTAATTATTTGCTGGATTTCTTCCCATTGCTTCATATTTCTCTATGTACTACCCTTTGTATTGACCATTAGGTATTTTTAGGTGGTTCTGACATGATCTTATTCATTTCTTTGCCAAACTGAACAGATTTAAGTTTCTGGTCTTTCCTCATAGGTCAGTTTTTCTCCAGGCTCAATTGACTTTCCTCCTTGAATATCATCCAGTTTTGTTAATGTTCTTAAATCAGAGCACACACAATTGCAGCCAGTATTTCAAATACAAGATAAACTCTCTAAATAACTATTATCTCCTTTCACTGACTGTATGTAGACCCATATTGGCCTCTCAATACCGGAAAATATCATCCCTTGTTAGGAAATTGAGTCAGTGCATTTAAAACACTTGATAGCTCTGGAGGACTTCACATCATCCCCACCAAATGGTGAGGCACTTGGATTAGTGGCTAGCATTAGGAAATCATAACCAAAGAGTAAACTAATGAGCTCTCACTTCATATTTATAAAATGCATTTTTAGCAACAAGTATATTTTATGGCAAACTTTTATAGCCATCTTTTTGTTTGCCTCTTGTTTTGCTTTATGGACAAGGATAGTCATCTGTGACTGTTCCCCTCATCTCCCATGGCTAGACTCATAGGTATGTGATTGCTAGCTGTTATGGCTCTGGTTGCTAGGTTTCCTTCTGTAGTGCAGTCTCTGTGAACCATGCGTGTGGGGGCTTGCATTTTAGGACAGCTTTTATCTTTCTGTCTTCGTTTCTCATTAAAGAAACAATTGTAAGAATGTGTCCGTACAGACCAGGATCCTGGTTCTGATCTGTGCACTAAGGATGGTACCAAACTTTTTGATTTGTCTACATATGGAGAATCTTCATATTTACACATCTTCATAATGGCTATAACAAGTATATTTTGTAGTACTTGGAGTGGGGACCATGTGTCTTTCTCTCCAACATAACACTGTTAACTGGCATAGCTCAATACATTGTTTTTGTTTTCTGAGGTGTTGTAACAGTTTTGATCCCAGAATATATGAGACACTAAGTAGGTGAGGTAATATCTTATTATAGAAGTTGATTCAATAAAAAAATCACCTACATTCTTTCTTATACCTTGTTAAAAATAACTTTATGGTGAGAGAAGACATAGATATTAACATCTATTCTTCTTTTCCCTACCCCTTTGTTTCTAGATTGAATTTGTAACCGGCACTAAGAAGGGCACAACAACAAATGCTTCATCCACCACAACCACAACAGTCAGCACTGCTGTTGGAGGTAAAGTAATGCAATAACCTCAAACTTACATTGCATCGTAATTGTGGAAACCACCACTCGTGCTACCCAGAAACTCTGGAAGTTCCCTTTCTTCTCCATCCCCTTGACACAAAGGACAAGTCTACACTGCCACTCAACACTGCTGCAGCTGCTCCATTGAGGCATATCCGGTGAAGACAGGCTATGCCAACAGGAGAGCACTCTCCATTGTCATAATTGCTCCACTTCCACAAGAGATGGAAGCTGGGTTGGCGGGAGACGGTCTCCCACTCACATAGCACCAGTGTGGACAATGTTTAGGTCAGTGTAACTTGCATCGCTCATGGGGTGTCTCTTTCACATCCCTGAGTGATGTGAGCTACTTTGACATAAGTGGTAGTGTAGACCAGTCAAAAGAAAATAGTGGTAGCCTTGGGGTGACTAATATTAGTCATCTGGGATTGGGGAATGCCGTTCTGGTCCCCTGATAGGGGGTAACTTCGGGAAGGAGAGGATTTCTTTTGTGCTGTGATTAGTGGAACTTGTTGCTGTTGAGTCTCTTGAATGGGTCTTTCCCCAGATCCTGTGGAAGGGGTTGGGAGAGGAGGATCTGAACAAATTGATGTTGTAATTTGGATAATGACCCTTTAACAGTCAGTGCTGTACCCCATGACCTCATGCTAATGGAATGGTGAGAGCCATGTCTTTTGTCAAAACCAAACCTACTCTGACATATGGGAGCGAGTGAACCTCATGTCACTTTTCTAAGAGTTGAGGGGCATAAGCAGTGCAGATTGTTCAGGTTTTCCTTTGGGATTCCAAGTTATTGCCATCCACTCAGGCAGTGGCACTTTGAGGATGATGAGGGGGATCGTTGGGGTCTGTGAATATTAATGTTAACACTGGTCTCTTTTCATTTTGTTCAAATCAGATGCTCAAAAGAGAAAGAGTAAGTGGGACTCTGCCATCCCGGTAACAACCATAGCTCAGCCCACCATCCTCACCACCACCGCAACATTGCCAGCTGTTGTCACAGTAACCACCAGTGCAAGCGGCTCCAAAACCACCGTTATCTCTGCTGTTGGCACCATAGTGAAAAAAGCAAAGCAGTGACAAGTGCACAGAAACTTGACCTGGGTTTCCAGATTTGAATTATCATTGACAGCACTGCCCTTTGGAAGGGGGAACAACGGGGTCACCCTTATTCCTTAAGTGCAAAATGGCAAGACTTGAAAACAGACAGACACCACCACCCCAACATGCACCTCCCAGCCCCCGATAAGGGAAGTGGAGGAAGCAGGAACATCAGGTGTGTGCACACTGGACTGACCTTCATAGAAAGGAGTTTCTCCGTCCCTTGTGTCACTGCTGGAATAGCCAGTCACTGTGTAGTGTGCTAGAGAACGTTGGTGTGCAATGTGTCAGCTTGTAAATGTTAGCTCATTATTATTATTACTTCTGTGTCTGGCAGGGTCTTATCCCTACTGGAATTCTGAATTTTAAAAATAAATGGGAAAATGTCAGGCATTCCATTACATCTCGGGCTACACTTCGAAGGTTGTTGCCCTCTGACTCTGTTTCCCTCACACACACACCCACACATGCTGTGCCTCAAGGGAATTAATCACAGAAGGCTGATCAGCATCCTTGTTCGTAAGCATACCTGAGATGTGAGTGTATAATTTACATGTATAATTAATCATTTATTTGCAGTTGATATTCACATCCATACCCAATGTGCAAGCCCATGTAGCTCTTATTTCAGTAATTAGGTGTTTAAAAGCATTGACATTTTTGGATATAAAATAACGAAATATACAGTTTTCCTAGCCTCTTACCCTTCCCCTCCCCCACCACTGCTCTCGCGCATACACACTCTTGCAGAACCTGGACTGTGTGAAGTCAAGGTATGCCTTTTGGAGACAGTTGCAAAAAGAACTTTTGTTACCATGGAGTCAGATCAGATATTAGATCATCAGAGGAAAGTATTCCTAATGTAGATGCCTATGGTATCTGTGTAGAATGTAGTGATTTGTAGTGTATAATACACACGGCAATGCTGTTTGCTACACTGTAAGGAAAGATGAGTTAACTTAAATTAAATTGTGGGGGGGAAGGAGGGAATCCCAAACCTTACCAATGTTACTAAAAATTCATTATAAAAATAGAAAATTTTAAAAAACGTGGTGTCCTTTTCATAACTTATGATGTCAATTTCTCTGACTAGCTAATGGGGGGAAAAAATCACTTTTAGTGCTGTGATACGTGGTTAGGTAAGTGTTGTAGGGGTGTGTTTACTTTAAAACTTTTCCTCCTGGAATCTAAGAAACCATGGAAACATCTTTGATCTCAGCCAATAGTCTATTTTCCGGACATACTTTGTGTTTATACCCCTTTTTAAAAGATTTCTCTGCTCTTTCATTATAAAACACATGTTCTAGAAGTCGATACATCAATTATTCTTAAAATTCTGCTTTTTGGAAACTTGCTTCAGAATTTCTTAATTTCACAAGCAGTCCAGCCCCTAATAATCCACAGGTATATTCTATAATCCTTTTCACTCACAGCTTTCAAAGTATTTTACAAGGAAGTAAGTATTGTATGGTACAGTATCTTGCCCAAAATCCTCTAGAAAGACTGTGAAATACAGTTTGATAGAGGGTGGGTAGATGGAATAACTTACACTGTGAAATTGAAAAAATTGCTACTAAACTGTTTGTTGTACCAGTCCCTCTAGGATAGTTTTTAGCAGGGGCG
Source organism: Pelodiscus sinensis (assembly GCF_052426305.1). NCBI lineage: Eukaryota > Metazoa > Chordata > Testudines > Trionychidae > Pelodiscus > Pelodiscus sinensis. Next base: position 19,328,978 of record NC_143071.1, read on the forward strand.
GATATATGGCAGGGTGAACGGGGCGGCTGCCCTGGGCCCCGCGCTTCAGAAAGCCCCGCGCATGCGCCGTGGCAAAGGGGGGCACCGCGGAATTATGCTGCCTGGGGCCCAGCAAAATGGTCATCTGCCCCTGGTTTTTAGTGCACATGATTGCTAACTGCAATAATAAATACTGATTTCTTTCAGATTCCATAGTCCAGATGTTGCATATTGTACTGAGGTAAAAAGTGTCTTTTAAACCGTAAAGCAGTGTTGAGAAGGATGATAGCAAAAATATAAACTTCTCTGATTTCATGTTTCTTTCCTATGTTTTAGCTTGCCCAAAATATATTACAGGCAGTCCCCGAGTTACACGGATCCGACTTATGTCGGATCCGCAGTTACGAACGGGGTTTGCTGCCCATATCCCTGGTCTGCTGGAGACCAGCAGACCAGGGAGATAGGGAGCAAAGCCTCTGAGGACGCCAGCAGCGGAAAAGCCCAGACGCGCCGCAGCTGTCCCACTGCCGGTGTGTTCCGCGGCTTTGCTCCCCGTCTCCCTGGTCTGCTGGAGACCAACAGACCAGGGAGACGGGGAGCAAAGTGGAGCAAAGCCGCGGAGCACGCGGACAGCCCAGACGTGCCGCGGCTGTCCCACTGCTGGCATGCTTCGCGACTTTGCTCCGCTTTGCTCCCCGTCTCCCTGATCTGTTGGTCTCCAGCAGACCAGGGAGACGGGGAGCAAAGCCGTGGAGGACCCAGGCGGCAGGACCACAGTGCGTCTCGGTCCCCTGCCCGCGTCTCCCTGGTCTGCTGGGGGGGGGGGAGGGCGCAGCTAGTACGTTCCCCCCGCCCCAGCAGTCCAGGCTTTTCTCTGGACGCCTGTGGTAGAGCGGCTGGGGCGCTGCCGGTTGGTCCTGCAGCGCCGCTCTGGGCACTACTGGACCAACCCGGCAGCACCCCAGCTGCTCTGCCCCAGGCGTCCTGATTCAGCCGCTGCTGGTCAGTTTCAGCAACGGCTGAATCAGAACGCCTAGGGCAGAGCAGCTGGGGTGCTGGTGGAGTGGTCCAGTAGTGCCGAGGAGTGGCGCTACTGGACCAACCCAGCAGGACCCCAGCTGCTCTGCCCCAGGCGTCCCCAAGTTAGCCGCTGCTGAAACTGACCAGCGCTGACTACAGGAAGCCCGAGGCAGAGCAACTCTGCCTCGGGCTTCCTGTAGTCAGCCGCTGGTCAGTTTCAGCAGCGGCTGAATCTGGACGCCAGTTCCGACTTACATACAGATTCAACTTAAGAACAAACCTACAGTCCCTATCTTGTACGTAACCCGGGGACTGCCTGTACTTAAAAAAGCGTGGGGAGGAGGGGGAGAAGAATGGATCTATATGGCTTTTGATACACTTAAGAAGAGGCTCTCTTCCTAGTCATTTTGACAAATGTCAAGTTTTGTCTGTCTGGAAAATTCAGAGGTCCGTTGGAGAACTGGTGGATTTGGGACACTACAGACATACAGGTCAAACCTCTGTAATCCGGGACTTCCTGGTCCGGCAACATCCGGCAGGACCATGGATGTTCCAGGACCAGAGAGTCCCGGTGGAGGGCTCGTGTCTTCCTGCTAAAGGGCTGCCCAGCACACTGCACTTGGGCAGCCTGCCACAACCCAGAAGGGCTGCCCTATGGGGCCAGGAGCTTAGTGCTCCACTTTGGGGCTGCCTGGCATAGCAGAGAAGGAGGTGGGGAGGGGGGACCAGCAGGGCAGCAAGGCTGGTGTCAGGGGGAGCCAGCCAGGAGGCTGGCAGCTGGTCCAGTACTGGTGGTAGCCATGGAGCCAGATTTGACTACCCCTGGTCCAGCAAGGTCCCTCATGAACCGTTAGGTGAATTTACATGTACATGCACCTTAAAGCAACTTCTCTTCTGCTCTTTTTTGAACATCTGGTGTGATGTTGCCTTCAGAGTGTGAGTGATGTGAATAGAGATGGTTTTAAGTGTGCCCAGCGGCATGGCTGAAAGTGAAACACTGAAGCTGGAAGCAAAGCAAATGTAGTGGTGCAGTTAAATGTTGCTTTGTATTTCATGTGCCACAAAAGATGCTGCTGTAGCATCAGTGACTTTATTGCAGTTCTTTATAATCCTGTAAATTGTGAGAGCAAAGGGTGTCACAAACAGAGGAGCCTATTGCTCAGTAAACTGGCTGCATCCTTGAAGCGGTTTGCCAGGAGCAGGCTCTCAGATTTTAAGTGAAAATGGGAATGTATTTTATCTTCTCACTGGAATGTGAACAGGCAATATGCTGTCAGTAACACAAGAGAATTAGCAGTAGTACCAGCTTCTGCAGCTTGTGTATTTAATTCCTATTACAGTTTATAACTTTCATTATGGAAACTCTGAGGATACAACCACTTGATAAAGACCAGTTCAATTTAACCTGAAAAACATCATATAAGCCCAAACATCAGCATCAGTTGTGATGGAAAAGATGACTTGGTGCAATTCTGATAACTGTGTGAATTTCCTGTACTTTATGATTGACATGTTCAGGTTGGATCAGACCATTTAGACAATATATATCTTGCCATCTGATGTCCTCCAAAAGGTCTATTGCACAGTACTTCACACTATGGTGGTAATGGAACTCCTTCCTGACTCCTGCATCTGTCCAACATATCCCCTAAACAGGAAGGCTTTACTTTATGTTGCTGAAAAGGTTAGTTTGTTGATCTGTGAAGACCGTCAAGTGACACAAGTGCAAGACACATTGCAGTGTAGATCTGCTTTAATTTTTTTTAAATCAGGTGGCTTTCTCAGAAGTTGGTGTGATGGAAACCCAAAAGCATTACTTCTGTCAGTTCAGATGAATTTACGTGTAAGCGGCTTGCTTATGAGTAATGAATGCTCAGTCATACAGCTAATAATTAATGGATTGTCACTTTTGTGTGCGTTTATATAAACAGCCCTCCTACCATCGACAGCAGAGAGAGAGAGAGTGTTGTTCTTAATCTCGCAAAGCTTTAGTAGACTGTGTATAATATATGTGCCCTTTTTGCTATGGCTTTCTGAAAAAGCAAAACAAATATCCTAGCTGGGCAGCCACCAGGAAACAGGTTTGTGGGAGGAAAAAGGAACTCTTACAGTGAAAAGCTGGAAAGAGGTTGTGCATTGTTGCCAATGCCCATGTGAAACTGAGCCTGCTCCCCAGGATTTAAACCCACCAGTCACCCAGTGTGACTTACTGAAAGATTTGAGAGATGAATCACTCACTACACAAGAGTTTGCTGATCATTATTTTAATTTTTTTGGTAAATGCCTTTACTCATCAGAGACTTCCTGGCCACCCCACCCTTCCTCTTCCCATGTTTCTGCTTCCCCCTCCCTGTCTGTTGCATCTGTAATAATTCCAAGCCCCCCTCTTTCAACTGCACTCTCTTAGGAAACCTATTCATTAATGTGCACTAGCATGTGAAATCACTTGAAATAAACATGGATATGTTTACTTTAAGCTCTGACTCTCTAGGTACATATTTAGCTGGCATTCCAGATATCAGTACATTAATATAACTGGAGGAAAACTAGTTATTGTCCAGGGGCAGTAGCTGGTTTTTTGTTATTTTAATATAAAAATATTCTTGACCTATGAATGAGCATTTGGAATTTCAGCCTCTTAAGACTTTTTTCAGAAACACTGCTATCCTTTTAAAAATGGGGTTTATAACACACATACCTCTGTAGCCAGTCACAGTACTGTTACTGCTGCAGTACTGTGGCTTAGTGCTGACAAAATAGGCCAGTTAACAGGCAGCTATAATGCAAGATTCTATGCCAAAGCGCTTTAGCAGTGATCTATTTAGGGAAGCACGTTATAGTCCCAAGGATCCTTTTGTTTTTTTGACGTCTGCTGATGCTGTCAACAAAAGAAGCTGCCTTTTACAACATGCAAGGTCCTCTAGGGAACTAGCTTGGACCCAAATAAATTCACTCCACATAGGCCACCAAATCCCATTTAATCCCTGACAATGAAATCAGCCTCTGCTCCCATTTTCTCTCTTTGAGAGATATAGTTAGTACCGTTCACTATCTGTGATGACTCCATTCTGTGAGCTTCAAGTCTCCTTGCCCTCTAGGCATGTGTTCCTTTTGTTTGCATGGGTTCATCTCAGCCAAAACTATGTATTTCAAGGTTATGGCTATATCAAGGCAGGCCAGTTACTGAGGTTTCATCCATTTGATCAGGTGAATGAAGTAATCTGTAACAGACACTGTGCTGTCAGCTTTCCTTTTGAAAGTTTTCTTGCCTCCAGTCCATACGTGCTGGTGTTTGACTGCCTTTCCGCATGCTGCTGCTTGCTGTTCAGAGATCTGTCCCTCCCTGTTTCTGGATCAGGTGCTTTGTTCTAAGGGTGTGAGGTTTTGCTCTGGGCTTCATTTAGTGTTCTCAGGATGTGATGCCTAACCTAAGCAAGTTGAGCCACCTTTGTTGGCTGCACCTCAAATCGTAAAATGGTGGAGCCTAAGGCTATGGCTTTTGTCCTGCTTTTGCTGGTCCTGTCTGTTTTACATGCAACATGCAAAGGTTATGTGAAATTAAAAACCTGCCTCACCAAGGCCTTATGCGCCCTACCCACCATTGATCATGCAGTCAAATGCCAGCAGCATTGGAGAGATCATTTCAACAGGAATTCAGCCAGACACCTATCAAAGCTTCTTCCCACCCCTTCATTCTAGGAATCAAGCACTCAATTCTCTGCTTAAGAACCCGTCAAATGTGTCTCTCAGAGTGCCCAGAAGGCCACCAAATAGGATGGGATGTTCCAGGTAAACAATAGATTTGTGAGCTGAAGGAAGCAGAGTCGTCTCTCTTCCAGGAGAGAACTGCATTTCCTAGGAGGCTTACAAGATGCATGTGTAAAAACAAATTACTGTTGATAACCAAAAATTGCTAATGGGCAAGGTCCTTCTCTTCTCTTTTAGTGGGATCAGTATTGTTCTTCCCAGCATTTTCTTTCTTAACTTAGATCAGCGTTTTTCCACTGCCTGGCCTTGCAACTCATGGCTGTTCCTCTTTTAATAGGGTCTTTTTTTCTTCCTTCTAAATAAGAACCACAGGGCCAGATGGCTTCTAGTTTTTATTCATTTGTTAAACCTTTTTCTTAGTGTATCTGGGTTCATGCTTTTGTGTTCTCTTTGGAAGCACTTAGGGTTTCACTACGTAGTTTCTCACTGTCCTCTGATGATACAAATCTTACTTTCCCGTCCCACACGTCCCCCACCCCGGGAACAGACAGACAGAACTGAAGCTGGGTCACACAGGGGGAAGGCAGGAGAAGGGGTACCCTGAAGGTAGGGAGGGGGAGTGGGTCGGGTACAGGCATGGCCTAGCAGATTGGGCATTCACCTAGGGTGCGCAGGATGGCAGAATCTAGTCCCCCGACCCCAGGAACAGGTGGAAAGAACTGAAAGGTTAGACTTGATGGGTACCTTACTGCCATAGCTAAAACACCAAAAACTTTGCCCATCTATAGCTTCTTTTCCATCTCAGCATTGCGCTATTAGAAGCAGTTTAGTTTTGCCTCAACCCCTGGCTTGCCATATCTCCAAAACATGATTATATTATGCACTGGCAGCTTTTCTTGCAGTGTTATGCAGACGGACTCATTTAGGGTACATCTAGACTGCAGGCTTCCTTTGAAAGAAGATTTTCTGGAAGAGATCTTCCAAAAAAACTTCCGAAAGAGAGCGTCCACGTTGCCAAAGCGCATCGAAAAAGCAATCTGCTTTTTTGAAAGATAGTTTGCACTGAATGGACACTATCTCGCATTTAAGCTGTGATTACTCTGGATAGAGTGGCCACCAGGGCACCTGTGCTTTTTCCTGGAGACCTCTTCTTTTGAAAAAATTCCCTCTTCTACATCCACACACGCCTTTTTCCAAAAGAACTCTTTTGGAAAAGGCATTCTTCCTCGTAGAATGAGGTTTATGAATGTCAGAAAACCCCACGTTCTTTCGAACTGCAATAGCAGTGTGGACGTAAGTGAAGTTTTTTCAGAAAAGTTGCCATTTTTCCAGAAAAACCCTGCAGTCTAGACACACCCTTAGAGACGCTATGAAAATGTAGCCGTGTTAGTCTGGTGTAGCTGAAACAAAAAACAGGACTGTGTAGCACTTTAAAGACTAACAAGATGGTTTATTAGGTGATGAGCTTTCGTGGGCCAGACCCACTTCCTCAGATCTGGCCCATGAAAGCTCATCACCTAATAAACCATCTTGTTAGTCTTTAAAGTGCTACATTGTCCTGTTTTTTGTTTGAGACGCTACTCTTTTGAGGGTATGTGGGGGGGGAGAGATTACCCAGGAACCCTGTGAACAAGACTGTCCTACTGTAAACAAACCCTCTATCTCGTGTGGGCAAATGATCTGTATTGCAAGAGGTTGAAAAGGGGAGAAGTTTTAGATTAGGGCTATCAATTAATCACAGTTAACTTGTGATTAACTCAAATTAATTATGATTAAAAATAGTGATTTCACTGTTTAATAAAATATCAATTTAAATATATTAAATATTTGGATTTTTTCCACATTTTCAAATAATTAATTTCAATTACAGCACAATACAAAGTATACAGTGCTCATTTTGTATTTCTATTACAAATATTTGCACTGTAAAAAACACAAGAAATAACATTTTTTAGTTCACCTCATACAGGCACTGTAGTGCAATCTCTTTATGATGAAAGTATAACTTTCAAATCCAGATTTTGGTTACAAAATTGCGCTCATAAAACAATGTAAAACTTTAGAGCCTATAAATCCACTCAGTCCTGATTCTTATTTACAATGTCACCTGAAAGTAAGAACAGGCGTTTGCATGGCACTTTTGTACATGGTTCTACAAGGTATTGATATGCTTCCATGCTGATGATGCTCATTAAAAAAGTGGTAATTAAATTTGTGACACAATTGTCCCCCAAGGAATTCAATGTCACCTGTTCTGTTTGACTCAGATTCTGCCATATATTTCATGTTATAGAGGTCTTGCATGTTTGTTTTAAGAACACTTTCAGAACAGATTTGACAAAATGCAAAGAAGGTACCACTGGAAAATTTCTAAAAATGGCTACAGTGCTTGACCCAAGTTTTAAGAATCTGAAGCACCTCCCAAAATCTGCAAAGCATGAGGGGTGGAACATACTTTCAGAAGTCTTAAAAGAGAAACACTCAACTGCATACACTACAGAAATCGAGCCATCTAAAAACAAAATCTTCTGCTTGTGGCATTTGACTCAGATGATGAAAATGAACATGCAGCAGTCTGTTCTACTTTGGATCATTATCCAGCAGAATCAGTTATCAGCATGGACATGTCCTCTGGAATGGAGGTTGGAGCATGAAGGGCCACAATCTTTACCACACCTGACACATAAATATCTTATGATACCAGCTCTCTTATTCAGATGACATAAACAAAAAGCAGCAGAATTATCTACTGCAAATTGTAAACAGACAGTGGCTGAACAAAAAGCAGGACTGAGTGGACTTAAAGGTTCTAAAGTTTTCTTACTATCCTTTAAAAAGGTTTTTTTCGGTGGGATGACAGAGGCACATCATGGCCAGGCAGCCTCCCCTATTCTCCAACATGCCCCGGTGAGGGCTGGGGTGGCGGGAGCTGCATGGTGTCTGGGGCAGGCAGCTTCCTTTCTTCCCCCCTACTCCCATGATCCTTTATCGGTGCTGCATTGCATAGGTCGGTGGTTGACTCCTTCCCCCTCATACCCTGCCGGCCCCTGAACACCCCTCCGCAGCCACCACGCAAGCAAGCGGCTTCCAGAATTTAAATTGAACAACAAGGCTCCTCCAATGTTCAGAGTGGGGAAGAAGAGGCAAGCGGGAGATGGAGGGGGCATAACAGGAGCTGCAGGGTAGGGGAGGGCACATGGTAGCTTCTGGGGCTCTCAGGAGCTGTGCAGCTTCTCGGGGGGGGGGAGCAGGGGTAAGGAGCTGCGTGACTTCTCAGGGGCTCAAGTTGGGGGAGGTGGTGTGGGAGGGGCTTGGGTTGTGGGAGAAGGGGGCGCAGGAGCCAGGGCGGGGACAGGAGCTGCAGAGCCTCACCAGGGCTCAGGTGGGGGGAGGGGACACAGGACGTGTGGTGTCGCTGGTGGTCCAGAGGGGGTGCATGGGAGCCGAATGACCTCGCCCCTCGCCAGCAGGGTCCGGAGCCATGTGGCCTCCCCCCTTGCAGCCAGAGGGAGAGGGCCAGGTACCACGGGCCACGCCCATCTCCTCCTCACTGCCAGAGGATGAAGGCCAGACCAACCGCTGCCTCTGCTCAGCTAAGCCCCCAGCAGCCAGAGGGGAGAGAGCCAGCCCATCCCTCCCCACCCCTGGCAGCCAGAGGGAGAGAGCTGGGCCAGCTGCAGCCTCAGTCCAGCCCAAACCTGGCCCTGCCCCTCGGTGACTGGAGGTGGGAGAGCTGGGGCAGGCCAGGGTTGCTACACCTCGACCTGGCCTTCCCTGGCAGCTAGGGGGAGAGCCAGGGGGTAGGGTTGGCGAGCGTAGCAAGCAGGGGCCACTACCCTCTAGTACATTTTATTTTTGAATGCAGGTTTTTTGTACGTAATTCCACATTTCTAAGTTCAACTATTATGATCAAAAGATTGTTCTGCAGCATTTGTATTAAGTGAATAGAAAAAGGCTCTTGTTTTTTACAGTGCAAGTATTTGTAATGAAATATAAATGTAGAGTGAGCACTGTGCACTTTGTATTCTAATTGCAATAGATACATTTTAAAATGTGGTGTACACTCACAAATATTGAAATCCATGTTATTCTATTACTGTTTGGCCACACAGTTAATCACAATTTTTTTAAATTGCCCAACCATCCCAATTTTGATGAAAAGGCACTTGTTAAATCACCGTGAGAAAGGACCTATTTCTTTAGAGACCATGCTCGATCCACTTTATCTTTTACCACTTTACCATTCTACAGTCACATGCAGAAAACAGAAACACACTATTCCAGTATCATTTGCCGCACTGAGCCCTTCGGCTGCAGAACTTACACCGCTACCTTTATTTTGCCATGAAACATCAAGTCTAGTGGCTGTAGGACATGTTTCAGTGCGAGTAGATACAAGTCAGTGCTCATGTTTCTGGGGGAGAGGTGCTTGGTTAAGTCAGTGGAGCGGCAATGATTTATTCCAGCTGAGGATTCGACCCCACATGAATAATCTTTCTTCAGTAGCTTCCTCCTTGCCTGTGGTTACTACAAAAGCGTAGTGTTCTCCCCTCCTTGGATTGCATACAACTAACTTTTGACATTCTGGAGTCCAGCAAAGTTATAGGCCAAAACAGAACTCGTGTTTTCTCTCCTCTTACTTCAAGACTCAAGAGTGTATGTTACATCACTGGGAGAATGGAAGCAACGTGGAATTTGTAAAATATACAATTCCTGAATCTTTGTATTGCTATTTTTTGCAATGGCTCCCTATAAGCTCATGTTCACTTTTCTATTTCATAAAACAGCTGATCTTCTTTCTGAGTGCTGTATCACAGCAAGGGGAAATTAAATTGTCTACATGTGAAATGGTCTGCGGGACGAGGACTTCATTGCTTAGTACAGGAGAGATTTCTGTTTGATAAGAATGTGTAGAAAAGGAGTGTCTCTGGGCCATTAGTCATTTCCGGGTACCGGATAACTCTGTTTTCTCCATGTCGGTGCTGTATGATCCACAGGGATTATTTTCTTGATGATTCAGCCCCTTATCATATGTCTTCTGCAGTTTCTTTATGGAACCTTCAGTCTGTTTGTTCGGGTTCAAAGATGGTCTCTCTGGGACTCTTCAAATGTGGGTTGCAATGTGAAAGACAGGATCATTTGTTCATTAGGGAGGAATGAAAATCTCTGAAGGAAAAGTCAAGATCCATCAGGCCACCAGCCTGAAACATTCAGCGAGCCAGCTGAAGACATGAGAGGATCAGTACATCCCAGAGGATGAGAACTGTGCACTATTGCAGATGAAATTCCACTCTGCACTTAGATACATCAGCAGGCTGCATTCACCCCATGGGCTCTGCTGATGTTCAGAAGCAAGTTCTGCATTCCCTGATTCATGCCAGTTGATGATTTGAATTAGGGATACAGTAACTGATTACTTTTGAAATAAATTAGGTCTTCCAGAAAAGAACAAATCTCTCTACGCCTTCTGTCAGTTTTAAATCTCTGCTTAATGAGTATTCTAAACTAGAGCACCCGATAGGGGCTGATTTTGCATTCCCTGTTACTGGAATAGCTGTCTTAAATCCCATCCTAAGAGTAGCAAGAGGTTGGTGCAGCTTCACCTCGGGTGCTAAATCATGGCAGAGTTGAGAGGCCCCCACTGAGAAAGTTCTAACATCAGTGTCCTAGAACTTGGTTCCCATCAGCGTTTGTGCCCATTCAGTGCCGTCGCTGTGATGCACAGTAGGAAGTGGGGTCCTACTGATTATCTTGACTCTTATTTTGTACAGCAGCCACGTGTGACCTTAGTATGAAAGAGAGGCTGAAACGTCAAGAGGAAGATTCTCTGTACTAGAACCTTAGTCGAGTCCAAAGGCGAAAGCATAAAGCATTAGAATTAGCCCAGGGGTTGGCAGAATTCATGGTGAGGGGGAGAAGAGGGTTTCCTAAAATAATTTTTTCCCCTCCCTGCCTCTTTCTCTGCTCAAAATCCCTTAAAATGGGGAGTGTGTTTTGTGTCTTGGATCTTTTCTATAGAACGCCATCACCCCCTGACACACCTCCATGTATAATTTAAGCCAGAGCTTAGTTCTGACAGTTTGAGTACCAACTGAGTCAGAGAAATATGTCCTCCAGAGCACTGTCCCCCAGCAATTGCCAGAAAGGCGAGGGGGTTACCCAGAAGCACAAAGGATGTGGATCTGGAGTAGGCATTCTCCATTAAATGCTAATTCTCCCCCACTTTATAATTCTTATTTAGCCATCCACTTTGCTTCCTGAGCTGCACAGCTTGTGTCTCCTACACACTTTCATCTTCTCCATGTAGGTTGGAAAGCTTTGCCACCACCAGATTCCACTGAGGTCTTAGGGAGTTCCTCATTTGGATTTTGGAGGAACAGTCATCCAGCATCCCCTCTGCTGAAGTTCAGATTCTCCATTCTCCAGTTTCTTCCTGGTTTCTCTTTGTAGATCAATTAGAGGAGACATTACAAAACCAAGGTCCTATCAGCTCTGCATGGATGCTAAACTTCCCCACAGGACCATAAGCCAGAGTAGGGGTTTGTGCTGCAGCTCTTGGCCAACATTTCTTCTGTTCTATTGTGCCCATCATCCATCTGATCACTGTTTGCCCATCCCAGTGGTGGCCGCATTTTAATAATCAGTGTTTGTTCTCTCATTCCCACTCTTACGTACAGAGAGAGAGACTTCCTTTCATTCGAAGTTCTTTACACATTTAATTATAATTTACAACTTACTTTAGAATGAAAACTCTTATCTACCTGGATACAGGGTTAGTGCTGCTGAAATTTGCTTGCGATGGCGTTATAAAGGATGCTGCCGGGGGGTTTCTTCAACATAATTTCTTTTATGGAACTGCTTTAAAAAAATCCTCAGTAAGATTTAGTTACCTCATATAAGGCAAACAGGGTTTGTAGTTCGTGTTATGAGCGTGCATGTTTTTCTCCAAGAGAAACACAAAATATCTAAGAGGTTGAAAATCCGAGGGCTGTCATTCTGGGTGTACTGTGCAAGGACACAAGACACTGAGTAGGCTGGTGTGGCATTAAAAAAGTCCCACACCTAGGTGGTTGCGACTGACACCCTGACTGGCAATCCCAGCTGAGAGAGAAAGGACTGAATGGGCCACAGGATTGAACTATTTTCACACAAGAAGTGGTTCCTCCAGAGCACTGCTGCCTCCCTCCCCCACTTCCCCCAGAGCAAAATATCCTAGGAACTCCCCCAGCTAAGTGCTGTTCGGAGGTGCCAAAGATCCCCTGACTTTCACATTTCTGTGCAAAGAGCCAGACGCTGGAGACTTGTACAGGAGAAAAGTTAGGTGACGGGTTAGTCAGACTTGCTGAATCTTGCGAGTACACCTTCCATAGAGTGTTCAGAAAGCTAGAATTTTGATTTCCCCATCTTTACATAGGGAAAGCAACTAATTCCACAGGAAAATAGACACTTAAACTAAATCAAAATGACTTCAGTGCCTACAAAATCCACCTTCCACTGCATTTGAGATTCTATGATAAATAACTGTTATCCCATGTAACCCCTGCAAAATCAGTCCAATGACTTCCTCACATGAGATCACGCACTGTTATTAGTTGTCACTGGTGGAGAGGTTTATAGTTAAAATTGTGAGCACTTCCCATTTCAAGACCCCTCTTTTCAGTTGCTTATAACTGTGCCAACCTTTAACTGTTCAGATAGAGGCAAACAGGCAGTGTGGATGATTTCTGTCTAAAATGTTTTTAGGAAGCTTCTGTAAAAATGGTTCAGCTCTACCCTAGGGAAGGGAAATCGATGTTAGATCATGCAAAATTCTTACACTCAGTTTAAGCCTTAAGCCTTAATTCTTATAGTTTAAGCCTTGACCTGTCTAAGCCTTAGCACACATCAGGGAAGTGAGTGGGTCCCATTTACACTACTATGTGGACCAGCTGCAGCTGGGAATCCTGGTCTGGTTATTGTGGTAGTGCAGACGAGGTCGAGGGATTTTTCTCCCATTCAGGGTGCAAAGGGAGGATACTGGCCATTAATTGTCAGCCAGACATGGAAAGAGACAGGGCGGGGGAATGGGCAGGGGATAAGGATGGTGGTTGTCCTTGCTGGAACTTCATTGACCTTTATTGCAGGGAGCTGCTGGGACCCAAATTCTGCAAAACAATATTATCTCAGCTTGCCCAGCATAGGAAGTCTGGAGAGCAAGTTCTTACCAGACAGAGGGGACTGTGGAGGGTGGGGAATTCAAAATAATCTAGGGCCAGCCCCTGGAAGCTGTGGATGGCAGACTGAGCACTGAAGTAAAGGTCAGGCGTCGGGCTCATCAGGTTTCTGAAGCAAAAAGGCTGAGAGACAAATTCCCCCCCTTCCCCCCCCAACAATCCCTTCTGAAATCTTTGTGAAGTGTGACTGGGCTGGGCTATGCCTCAGCTCCCAGCCCTTTTCCTGTGGGTGGGTGTTTGTGTGGCTGGTGAGGGAGAGAGTGTTCAGCTGCCCTCGCTGTTCTTGCCCATACAGGTGTGCACAAACTGAAGGAATGCCAGACTGAGTCACAGGCACCTCCCTTTCCCCTCTACCTGAGTTAAAATAAAACTGTCCCTTTCTGCTCCCCCCTGAAAAGGGATTCCACTGCAATTATTCTCACCTTCTCTCCTCCTCCCTGTACACCCCTGGTGAGAGAGCCAGGCAGAGGGAGTAACTCTTAAGAGAAACAAGAGGAACAGAAGTCGGTATTTGATCAAAAGGGCTAGAAATTCCTGCAAAGGTTTGTCAAGTTCATGAGCTGCCTGTCGTCCCTGAGGATTTAAAGGTGGAAACTGAATGGAAAAGAGAGAAAGGGGACAAAAACAATTAAACAGGCTAAGTTTGGAAGTCTGCTAGTGGCAGCGAAGCAGTGAAATTCCCCTTTTGCCTTCAGAAGAATTTCTTGGCTTGCTGTGTGGGTGACTGCTATTTGGATTGTTGCAGAGGATTTGGACTTTGAATCCGACACAGCGCTTAATGAGGTTTGTGGAATTAATTTATCAGTGTCCTTTAGTGTAGTGCTTGCTTTCTTTTTTTTGCTGTTGATTAGCAAAGGGAAGCAGTTAAATGAGGCACGGGGCTTCTCCCACAGGTAGGCACAGGACAGATTGAGGTGGTATGTTTATTGTATGTATCTGTGGGGTTTTTAACTTTATGTATTTTCATTCCTTTGTGCTGCTTGGAAATGGCACTATTTGCTTTGCAGAGTTGTGCAGTTTTCAGGGGGAGGAGGGGACTACATTGTTAAAATATGTGAAGTGCTGTTATGCGATTAGCAAAAGTTGTCCCAGGTTTCTAAGGTTTATTCTCTTCATTCCACCTCTTTCTAGCCAGGAAAAGATGAACTGTGCCGAGAGAGCAGGCATAGGGAGCCTGCAACTAAGATGGCCCAAGGTGTTCAGGGCTGCAGGTCGGGTTTAGCCCATTATAAACACAGGGGCCATTTTGCAAAACGTGTACCTGCATCCAGCGTTTGCAGCTGAGCCAGTTAGAAAAGGGCCAACTATGAAATCCTGGTTCAGATTCAGAATCAGGGAGTTTGGTCTCATCTGAACTGCAGCTAGACCTCTGCTTTTTCTTGCTGGCAAATCTGACAGGGGGGACAGGGGAATAAGAGAGTCAGCATGACGGGAGGGGGCGGTGTGTCAGGCAGCTGAAGGATAAGGGTCTGTGGGGTGGGGTTTTGTGGGCATGGAGCTATATCGGAATTCCGAATCTTCCTGGTAGCAGCACAGCCCGGACTTGCAGTGAACTGTAGATGCTCACCTCAGCGATGCAGGCTCCTAGTTGCTGAGCCCCTTTGTGGGGAGATGGCTGGGGGAAGAGGGGCACTAGAAGGAGTGTACTTTTCCAAGAGGCATTCATTACACACTGGCCCAACTGGACAGGGGATCCCCATGGTGTAACATTAGCATTCGGGGGGTGGAATACCTCTTGGCATGGCCAATGAGTTATGGAGCATTTCACCGAACACCAGTGTATGAATGCTGCCCAACTCTGCAGGAATTAAAGGTGGTTCCTGCCTACTCGATATTTGGTGGCCCTTAATGAGTTTGGCTTCCAGTTCCCCATGTCATGGACACACCCATATTTGTTGCACTAAACTGTAAGCTGTTGGAGGCTAGGGCTGTTTTGTACAGTGCCTAGTACAATGGGGCCTTGATCTGGGGAGTTCCTGCGGCAGGGGCTGAAAACACATTACTGCGGACAGAAAAAGTTTGTCTCTCAAATGCTGGAGAGGAGGGAGATCTCTTTCCTAACGTACGAATGTTGGGGGTTAGCAACCAAGAGTTCTGTCTTCCTTTGCTGCAACAGAGCGTATAGCACAGGGACGGGTAAGGGGGACTAATGAGTCCACAGTCACTTGGCTCCATCTTCCTGCAGCCCTATAGTTCAGGGATAAGCTTTGTCTGAATTGAGGCTACTGTGCTTTCAGCCAAGGAGCTGCTTGCTGCTGCACTGCAGCCTGTACGGGAGCAGACCCCTCGGCTGGGTGTGTCATCAGTGCTAGCCAGGTTAGTCTGCCGTCATTCTTAGTATGTGTTACGGCAGTGCCCGGAAGGTCCAAAGATGGACTGGGACATGTTGTGCTGGGTGCTGTATGAACATAAGACACCTTGCAAGTGTGATGTCCTTCATCTTTTTGAGGGGTCAAATACCAACCCCTTGCAGGGGGTTCTAGTTGGAGCTATGTGCTGTTGGAATGGGCCTTTGGCTTTGGTTTGAAGTGGTGTCTCTCATTGGCCCGGCCCTGTTGTTTAGGCACGTGTGTCCAAATATCAGAATGATCTGACCCAGTGTGGCCAATGGTCCATCTAGCTCAGTTTCCCATCTTCCAACAGTGCCAGATGCGGCAGAGGAAATGAACAGAACCAGACCAATATATCAAGTGATTTCATCCCGCCCCCTGCCCCCATCATCCAATCCCAGCTTCTGACAGTCAGAGGTTTAGGGACACCTGGAACATGGAGTTATGTCCCTAACCACCTTGACTAATAGCCATTGATGAACTTATCCACCATGAACTCATCTCGTTGTTGTTGGTTTTTTTGAACCCTGTTATAATGTTGGTACTCACGACTAGTTCCACAGGCTGACTGTGCATTGTGTGGAGAAGTACTTCCTAAACCTGCTGCCTATTATTTAATTGGGTGACCACTAGTTTTCGTTCTATGTAAAGGAGTAATGAATACCTCCCCCACTCACTTTCTCCACACCGATCATGATTTTGAGACCACTATCACATTGCCCTCTTGAGTCCTCTCTTTTCTAAACTGAACAGTCCCAGTCTTGTCAATATCTCCTCATATGGAATCTGTTCAAGTTCCCTAATCATTTTTGTTGCCCTTCTCTGTACTTTTCCCAATTTTCTCATGTATCTTTCTGGGGATGAGGCAGCCAGAACTGTACATTGTATTCAAGGTGCCGTGTAACATTGATCTAGATAGTGCGTTATGATATTTTCCTAAGTGGGCCTGACAATGGGCAGCACAGAGGAACTTGCTGGGGAACATTTTAACTTGCCTGGGCACTCATTAATGGATCTCAAAGTCACCGTATTATTTCAAACCAATTTCAAAAGCCAGCTCCACAGGGAAGCTGCAGAACTTAATTTCATTTACATGTTTGATTCCTACAACAGGAGTCTAAACAAAGACATCAGCTAGATGTCCTGCTACATTGCACATCCTAATGACATAAAAAAACAAACAAGGGTACTTAGAGTGGGTACTAAGTATTCTTATCAGCTTCTTTTAGCAGGGACACACTAATTGACAATTTCTTTCCCCTTTTTTTTCTTCTTTTTCCTCTCTTCTCTCCCCCCCCCCCATCCCTTCTCTGTGCTACTTATTTGAAAACTGAACCCCTTAAACTCCATTCATCTGAAGAAGTAGGTTGTGCCCACAAAAGCTCATGATACCATCTACATGTTTTGTTAAGGTGCTGCAAGACTATTTGTGTTTTTTAAGTTTTTCTAGTTGCAGACTAACAGGCTACCCCTCTGAAACTTTTGTTCCTGACATTGTTAGCTTTTTTGACTGCTGCTGCACGTTGAGCAGATGCTTTCAAAGGACTATCCATGATGACTCCAAAATCTCTCTCTTGAAGGGGTCTAAAGTAGCTGTTGCCAATCATTGTGTATGTATAGTTGGGATTATATTTTCCAATGTACATTACTTTGCAGGTATCAACATTAAATTTCATTTGCCATTTTGTTGTCCAATGACCCAGTTTTGTGAGATCCCTTTGTGACTCTTAGCTGTCTTGAGCATTTTCATATAATGTGCAGACTTTGCCACCTAGTTGGTTATCCTCTTTTCCAGATCATTTATCAATATGTTTTGAACAACACGGGACCCATTTCAGATCCTTCAGAGACCTTGCTATTGATTTCTCTCCACAGTGAAAACCGACATTTAGTCCAACCCTTTGTTTCCTATTGTTCATCCAGTTACTTGATCCATGAGAGGCCCTTCCCCCTTATCTGATGACTACTTAATTGGCTTAAGATACTTTCTGAAAGCCCAAGTCCACTATATCAACAGGATCACCCTTGTGATAGCTCAGAATGCTAAGACTGGGGAGGTGTAATTTCCTTTTACAAAACCCAAGTTGACTTTTTCTCAACTTAAGTTCATCGATGTATCCGACAATTCGGCTCTTCACTGTACTAGGAAAAGGGAGTAATACACAGACTTTATTTGCGTTACCAAAGAGCTCACACTTTGCAGACTAGAGTTGCCGGTTGTGTATGGTCATCTTCCTGGAAGATTTGTGACATCAAACTATCTTTCATTAAAGATTCATCTTTAACTCCTGGAGACGCCAGGACATTCCTGGAGGGGTGGACTCTCCATGGGGCATGTTCACAGAGTACTCCTCCAGGGATTTAAATCCAAGTGGGTATGTAAAGGATTATAGGAGTGCAAGGAGCTTGATGCTCCCCTGGAGTCTTGGACAAGAAATTCAGTTCAGACCCTGCTGCCAAATCATTCTGCAGGAGGGAGGCCATTTCAGGAGGGAAAAATTAAAGCTGCTGTGGAATGTTCTGGGATATTTAGACTGATGGGCCAGATTCTCCTGCGGGTGACCTGTGCTGCCCTTTTCTGTCCATAAAACCCTTTTCCGTGTGAAGAGAGGCTTTCTTCACACATGCCACCTTCACCTCCCCAGGTGCCCGGGGAGGGCCTTGCGGTTTCTAAGCACCTTGCTGAATTTATGGCTGCAGTAGTCATGGCGTCCAACATACTCTGCTTGCCAGCTGCAGCTGAGCAGCCAGGGTGACCCTGGCCCTGGGAAGGGCAGCTTGGTTCTGATGCCAGGGTTGTGATATTGCAAGAGAACGGAACTTCCTTAATTGGAAACGCCCCCTCCAAGGGATTTACTCTACACACAAGGGTGTGGAAGGACTTGATTTGCATGTACAGATGTTCGGTCTCCCAGCAAGAGCATGTGGAACAACTGGCACAAAGAGCTTCAAAGAACCTTATTTTTAAAGCCCCAGATCATCAGTCCCTCTCTCCGGGGAAACTGTGGAATTGTGGGAAATTTGCCAAGAGGAGCAGGCAGAAGAGCTCCGATTTGGACAAGCTTACTGGGGGCTGCACTGACCTTGGCTATTCAGAGAGGGAAAGGGGGGCTGGAGGCTTGGGCAGGTCTGAGATCTAGGCTGAGATCTGGGCTCTGCCTCAGGGACCCAAGACAAGTCTCTGCTTTGGATCCCCATCTGTAAAATGGGGATGCTGCTTTCTTCCTCTGTCGTGTCTATTTGTATTGGAAGCTCTTAGGGGCAGGGCCTGCTTCTCATTATGTGTCTGTGCAGCACCTAGCACAGTGTGTCCTGCTGGCAATGGATCTTACCACCTTTCCCACCACAATCGCACTTTGGTGCACCTGTAGCAGTGCAAAAGAACCATGTGCTTTGCGCCCAAATGGCTCTTTTGTGTGCTGTTGCCTCCAGCTCCTGGCTGATGGTGGTGATCGGGGAGAGCTCACGTTTAGGATGGAAGATATTTCTTACTAGTGCCTGTTGAACCTCAGGAATAGGGGGCAGTATTCTGGCAGGCAGGCCCTTGTCAGGGGTGGAGGCTGAGATGCTGTAGGAGATGCTACTGGGGGTGAGGTGTGGGCTGCCATAAGGCCTTGTGATTTCCCCCACCTGAAGTGCTTTGGGAAGGAGAGGGGGAGCCAGTTGCTTGGGAGGAGAGGCGGAAGAAATTCCTGTTGTCCAGCAGCCCAACACAGCCAGCAGAGCCAGACAGGGCCTGAGGGGAAACCTGAGCATACGGCGTTGTTTCATATCTCATGGGAGTGGAGCACAACAAAAGGCTGCTGTGTCCGCGCACTCGGCAGTTCTAGCCAGCTCCCATCAGTACAAACTTCTAACAGCTGGACCCTCAAATTGCACACGCCAGGACACGGAGCACTCGGGGAGGCGGGTCTCTCCTGGCTCCAAAATTTCCCCCCAGTGCATGGGAGGGAGGCAGCAGGTGTGCCTCTCTGCAGACAACAAATTCTTGATCTTTCCCACCTGGTTCTCCTCTTTCCTTTTGTCCATGTTCCCTTTGCTCCCATCAGATTCCACCTCAGTCTAAAAACAGCTGTCACCTCTGCCAGCTAAGGTAAGTGGCCCACATGGGTGGAGTCCTCCTCTCAAGAGGTGGCCCTTCTCCCCTGCACCACAGCTGAGGACCTGCCGCCCTTGTGGTTGCCCCTGTCTGGTGAGCCTTGCACGGGCTCTGCCTGGCTGGGCTAAGCTCAGCTGCGTGGGAGTCTTGTTTGCCCCTCCCCCACCTATTCCACTCCAGGCGCTGTGCAGGCAGCAAGCTGCTTGCGCTTACGCCTCAGCCTCACTCCGGGCCTCTGCTCAAAGCTCATGGCCAAGGGCGAGCTTGGGAAAGCGACAAATTGCCACAGAAGGCTGGCTCTCCGCCCCCTGCCAGCCTCTTTCCTGTGCTGCTTCCTCATGGGCCTAATGTCTTTGCCCTGGCTCAGGCATTTCAGAAAATTGAGATCCCGCTGCCAGGGGAAATGCTTGGCCCTTGGAGTTTTATGTCAGAGACCAACTTGGATCAAAGCCCTGCTCGCAGAGATGTGGCTTGGAGTTGTTCCACTGCCTGCAGTGGGGTCGGCATTTCACACTGGACTCTAGCTGACCTGTCGTTATCTTCTACCCGCACTGCCTCCAGGTGCTGCCTGCTGATAGAGGGACGGATACAACCTTGCTCATCCGCATATGGCTTTCCTGTTCTGTTACACTGATAGTCTCTTTGTAAAGCAAGTCCAGGGGCAGTGTTGTACTGCACTAAATTCATGGGGGGAGAGGTGAAGGAGGAAAGCATAAGGGTTTATGGGGTCATGCCCCTGGCCAGATAACCTGTAATTTGCGTCCATTTAGGAATTTTCACTTCTATACTTTGGTTGTTTCTGGTTTTTCGTTTTGAGGATTGCATTATTGCAACTGCTACAGTTAGCAGAGATCCAGCTACTTCACCTGCTGCTAAGAGTCAGAAACCAACGAGCAGGATTAAAGAGTCAGTGTTCATCATGGGCATCAAGATTCCATATGCTGGCTAACATTAAATCTTTGTAGTAATTATTTGGGAAGTAAGGGGTGCAGTGAGATGGCAAAAATCTGCAGGGATCATAAAGCTTTCTTTGTTGGGCATTTGAGAGGATGGAGGAAACTGGGGAGAACTTCGGAGAACTTCCCCAAGCTAGGAGAATGGAGACCATGGTTGCATTTAACAATTAACTTCATTTGCCAAGTAATGCACATTTTTTTAAAGGAAACATTTAAACTGCTCCCATAGCTTACAGGGTTTTAAATTAATTGTGCAGCCAAAGAGAGGGTCCAGCTGCATGCTAAAAAGCAAACAAAATATTAGTGTGTAGATAGTATTTCAGATCCTTCTATGTGCCCTACTCATCGCCCCATCCCAGAAAGGGTCTTGCAGAACTGAAGAGGGTTCAGAAAAGGAAGCTCCAAGGCCTGGAAAACCTGTCATATGATTAGAAATTGAAAAGCTAGGGATGAATAAGAGGGGACAGGCTGAACATCTGTGAAATAATGAATAGCTTAGAGAAGGTGGGTCAAGAGTTTAGTTCTCCCTGTTTTATATCACAAGAACAAATGGCATTCAATGAAATGAAGAAGTGGCAAATTCAAAACCACTAAAAAAGAAATTCACGCAACACACAAGCTGTGGAATCCTTTGTCACAAGCTGTTGTTGAAGCCAAAGCATTAGCGAGATTCAAAGCAGGACTGGGCATTTTTACGGCAAAGATCCAGAGATGCTAGAGTTCGTGTTAACAAATCCTGCAAGGGATATTAAATCCATCCAGGTTTAAACCAATCTCTTCTAGTGATCAGCATGAAACCTGATATGGGGGACAGATTAGCCCACATCTGCCTAATGCAAAGTTTCTTGCAGCTTCCTGTGATGCATGGGTGCTGTCCGCTGTCAGGACATTGGGCTTGATCCAGTCTGGCAATGTTTAGGGTACTTATTGAGCTGTGATGTTTTCCTAGGATAGCCACCTTCAAATAGCTGTAGCTCTTGCACACACATGAATATGTCATTGGTTTGTATCCTGTTCCTGGGAGGAGGAGCTCCCCTTTCCAGCCAGGGCTGCACACATGGACCTTTCTTCCATTAGAACTGTCTGACCCCAGTGCAGCCCCCATCAGGTTTATGCCTAACCCGTCCTGCCAGCTGCTACGGCCATATGGGTACAGTAAGTGTATAAGGCACAGACTCTGGCCAAGGTTTTAAAGTGGTTCAGGTGAGGCACCACATACTTTTAAAAGTCACTTTTTAAGGCAAGAGTGGGCAAGATATGGCCTGGGGGCTGAATCTGGCCTGCCAAGCCATTTCACTGGTACGTGGTTCACCCTGCGCACCTCCATCCTCCGGGCCAATCGAGACCCAGTGGCAGGTGAGCATGCGATGTCTCCTCCCTCCTCCAGGGGTGTGTGGCACCAGAGGGAACCACCTGCTGTTCAGAACAGCTTGCGGTTCCCTCTGGGCACCGCGCCCCTGGCAGGGTGGAGGGGAGAGACCTCCTGTGCTCCTGCATGCAATGTCTCCTCCTCCTGCATCCTGCATGTGATGGTCAGAGGGATCCGCTCCTTCTGGCTGAGGCCCTGCCCATTCTTGGACTGGCCTGTGACCACTACGAACATTGGTGAAGTGGCCCCCTACAAAAATTATTGCCCACTCCTGTTTTAAAGGGATGTGCAGAGGGCGGCTACTCCATTGCCTGTTTAAGCTGTGACCTCTTCAGGGCAGGGACTGTCTTGACTTACAGTGTGCATATGCAGCACCCTGTACAAACAAGCCCTGATCACAGTTGGGAATTTCTACTACTACAGTAATACAACATATTGCATTCATGTTCTCATTTTACAGATGGAGAAATTGAAGCCTAGAGTTAATTAATACCCATTTCTTTAGTGCTTTTCATCAGTAGCTCTCCAAGCACTTTACTAAGGAGGTTAGTGTCATTAATCCCCTTTTACAAGTGGGGAAACTGAGGCACGGGGCAAAGTGACTTGCTCAAGGTCATTTAGCAGGCTAATAGCAGTGCTGGGACTAAACTGTGGTTTCCTGAGTCTCACTCCTATTGCCACTGCTGGTCTTGAAGTGACTTGCCCAAAATTGCAAAGTGAGTTAATGGTGGTCAGGATTCAAATCCCAGATCTCTGGGTTCCCTGTCTGGCGCCCTGCCTCCTGCTCTCTGACTGGCCAGAGCTATTTATTTCCTCAGGTGCACCTTTTAGAAAAGGGGGAAAGCAAGAGCATAACAGACCATGCATCCGTTAGAAAATGTGGGGAGAATAAATTTTAACAAATCTTTCCCACTAAAAAAATTTAACTTCCTCAGAGGGGTTTGGCACAGTTTTCACTGGCTAAGAGGAAATGTGAGACAAAAGGAGAATTCAAAACAATTCTGGGTTGTTAAGACACAGCAATCTCCTGCCTTTAACTCTTGCCGTCCCTTTGCCTGCGCTCGGTGCTAGTTCTTCAGGGTCCTGAAATGGTCTGACCTGTCGTTGGGCAGCTGTGACGATTCGTGACATGCCTGGAGTGTGGGGGGGGTTGTTTTGAGGGGTGTTTCCCCCAGGGCCTCCCCATCTTGATCTGCCCATGAGGTGCTTTGGGCAGGGCTGGACCTACTCAGCAATGTCGCAGGTAGCTAGGCGAGGCGGGCTATCAGGAGAAGTGCTATTTATGTCTGGCGACGGTTGTGCCTGGAGACCCTGCTCAGAATCAGGGACCCGTTGTGCTAGGTGCGATACAAAAACCTAGGAAGAGGCCAGCCCCGCCCCAAAGAGCGCACAGGATAACAGGGGCTCTTAGTAGGGATGGAAATACCCCTTGAAAAGTTAACCGGATAAATGATATAATTTTAATAGTGTAACTAGTTAAGCAGGGTCCAGACAGCTCACTCTTCCAGCCTTGTGTGGGTGGTGGGGCTGTTCTGGGCCACAGAGGGAGGGGAGCTGTGCCCCCTCTGTTAACCTTTTATATCCCTAGCTCCAGTGCTTTTTTTTTGTGATGGTACTGCCCAGTACTCAGTACCAGTACCTCCAGATGCAGTACTGGCACCTCCAGTCAGAGCTCACCAACTTTTCCCCTGGAGTACCGGCACCTTTTTACAAGAAAAGCACTGCCTAACTCCTGCAGACTGGCACACAAGCCATGCAGGGAATTACTGTCCACGTCCCCTGGACTCCTGCATGGCAACATCACTGTTAAAATGGGGATAGATTTTATCGTCTTGTATCTAACCAATCACCATGACTTGAGGGCAGCAAGTGTGACCAAGGCATTGAATAGCACCCGGTGACTCAAACTCTCCCTTCGCAGGTTCTTTCCCGGCTTTCCTCTAAACAATCTCAGTAACCTCCCTTCTCTGGAATGCTACAGTCATGGGACCTTGGCATGCGGGCTTTGGCGCTGGTGTGACACGGGGCGTCAAATGCAGGGCCTTCCCAACCGCTCCTTGGATGCGTGGCGGAGGGGGTTTTGCTGAGTGCTGGTAGTGGCAGTGCAGGGAGGTTGACCTCTGCGCTTTCTCCTGCAGGCTTGGGAAGAGGGCCTGTCTTTTGGGTCTCGATTGTTGATTGTGTTTCACGGCACTTCTAGAGCACTCCTTGCAGGAAAGTCTGAGCAACCTCTCCTTATAAATTGTGTCATCCTGTCCTCAGAATTGGAGCTCAATAGGGCAGGAGGTAGCTCCCGGGAAAGGGAGACTTTCCCCAGTTCAGATCCAGTTCCACTCAGTAGTAACTAAAAGCTGTTACCATCTAATGGCCGTTTGATTGCTGGTGCCAGACGAGATGGTTGTCTCAGTGTAGTGCCGAATGGGCACCTGGTGTGAACTGGAGCTTTGCTGGCAGTGGCAGCCAAAGCACCAAAGTCTGAATAGGGGCAGAGAGGCTGAAATGTTCTCTGACGCCTTCGAAGTGGATGCCTCCAGATCCGGGTGTGAAACGCACTGTCAGAGGAGGAGGCCACAGCTGTGAGTAACCAGAGGACACTGGAGGGCTGTCAACCTAGCACCTCCCACCAGCTCTAAATTCACATCTAACTACAGCCAGCATGATGAGTGGCTTGCTGCTAAACCAATGGGACTGAGCATGTGAGCCACGGCATGAATAAAGTCCATTTTGCCACGTTGTCCGGGTGCTCTATTGAAGACCAAGAGGGAGAAGCCAGAGCTTACACGCCGAGGCCCTGATCCAGCTGACTGATGCACATGCTCAGAGCCATACGCTGTGAGCACTTCCGTTGGCTTCAATGGAGCAACTCTCCATGCAGACAGTTAAACACAGAACCATAGCGCAATAGGTCTGGAAGGGACCTGGAGACAAGGCTTTGCAGTATCTGCACCTGGGACAAAGCCTGTAAAATGAATGAGTCTCTACTGATTACTGACCCTTTTATATGCAGCCCTTACCAGATAGTCCACAAAGCCCAGTTCTTCAGCATGGTCTCCTGGTGGGAGCCAGCGAGCTGCTGTATGGGACAGCCCATGCAGGGCCGGCCCAAGCCATTTTGGTGCCCTGTGCCCAGGCCACTGCTCTGCCCCCAGCGTGCACGGCCCCACCTCTGGGCGCATAACGCATGCGCGGGCCCGCCCCCGGGGTGCATGGCCCCGCCTCCGGGCGCACGACACATGCACAGGCCCGCCCCCAGGATGTGTGGCCCTGCCTCCGGGCACACGACGCATGTGCTGGCCCACCCCCGGGGCGCGTGGGCGGACACACGGCGCATGCGCTGCCCAGTCGGCCCGGCCACTGCTGATGGCGCACAGCCCGGAGCTGCCCGGGGCGGTCTGCACCTGGCTGTGCAGGGCCCTGCGGCCGCAGGGGGAAGGGTGCTGCTGGCTGGTGCTGTGGGGGTTAACATGGCTCCCACCCCAGGCGGCCTACTGGGAGCCGGGCGCCCCCCGTAGGTTAGCGCCCTGGGCAGCTGCCCGGCTAGCCCACCCCTTAGTCCGGCCCTGAGCCCACAGCACGTCATTCCCACCATCCCTAAGGATCATGCTGTAAAGGGTTTTATAGCCCCTGGAGATTTTGCATGACTTCTCCTGAGCTGGAGAAACAAACCGTAGCCCCCGGCAGTCTTCCTTCTGTGAGCCAACCTTGCGCAGTGCCTATATCCTCTAGCGAGAAGTGCTTTCAAAGCGCCTTAGGCTCCACTTCAGCCTTGAAGTTTTCCTGTCCACATGGAATACAGGAAATCCCAATTCTCCTGGCAGAGGAGGTGAATACAACAGAAAACAGCCACACCTACAAACTCTGCAAAGCTCTCGTTGTTAAGTCTTGGTTTACCTGGAGCCCCACCCCCCATCTGAAGCACTGTGCAGTGCCCAGAGACATCTCATGGTGGAATAGAATACTGCAAGTGTGCGTGTGGCCACAGGAAACGTGATTTAACAATTCATCGTGTGGCAGCTAGTTGGACTTCAGGGAGGCTGCTACTTTGGAACAGGCAAAGGGTGCGAGTTGCCCTCCAGGATGCAAACCGGTTCAACAGCCTATCACGTGGCCGAGCACCAGAGCTCACCAGACCAGTAGTCTGGCCCTTGCCAGGGGGCTTGGTGCTACTCTGGAAATTCAGTTGGAAATAGCCAAAAGGAGGAATTTGGTGCCTTGTTTTTCTTTCTCTCTCTCTCATTGGACCTCTAGGCCCCGATCCCAGGAAAAGAAGGTGTTTGCTCTGGTTGTGAGTCTCGCAGGCCAACTGACACACGGCTCTGATTAGCCAGGGCAGACCCTGGTGTTGGCACAAGGCCGCTGAGGAATGGTGCAGACAGTCTGTCCCGGTGGCTTCTTCTCTGTAGGTGGGGCTGGCAGCTGTGGGGTTGGCAGCTCTGCTGAGAAGGGGGAGGGAATCTGCAGAAGAGCCAGAGGTTACTGGGGCCTTTAAACCACCCAGCAAGGGCGAGAGAGGATCTCAGTGAAGAGAGGGAAAAGGAGGCTGCTTGGGTCCCCTGCTGAGCCCAGACTGAGAGCCCTGCCACAGCCAGACAAGCATTGTCCCCAGGGAGCTCTGCCAGGGCGTTTTGAGCCCACCCTGCTGCCCCCATCTGTTTGTCTTGCAGCTCTGCTGACAGACCTCACACCAGAGTTGCAGCCCTCCCCCCGATAATACAGGCCTGGCCATTTCCCTACTCAGAGGCTGCTAACCATACCTGACTGTTGCCGGGCGTCGTTCTAGGGCAGGGGGCTCCAACCTTTTTAAGCACGAGATCGCTTTTTGAATTTAAGTGCAATCCAAGATCTACCTCAGATATAAATACCCTGGGCCCGCCTCCTTCCCGCCCCTTTTCCGAGGCCCCGCCCTTGCTCACTCCACCCTCCCTCTCTTGCCCATCCTCACTGACTTTCATCAGGCTGGGGCAGAGGGTTGGGGGCAGGCTCTGGTCTTGGACTAAGGGACCTGGAGTGTGAGAGGGGCTCTGAGCTGAGCTCGGGGCAGGCAGTTGGGGTGCAGGAGGGGGTTCTAGGTGCAGGCTTTGGGAGGGTGTTTGGATGCAGGGATGCTTGGGGCTGGGGTTGGGGTGCAGGAGGGGGTTCGTGACTGGGGTAGGAGTATGGGATGTGGGCTCCAGCTGGACGCTGCTTACCTCAGGTGGCTCCTGGGTGGTGGTGCAGTGGGGCTAAGGCAGGCTCACCCCTGACCTGGCCCTAGACCTGGACCACTCCATAAAGCAGCCAGCAAACTCCATCCCAAGTCCTGTTGTACCCCCTTTCTGCTCTGTGGAGACTGGAAACAGAGTGGGAGGGGCACCCTGACATCAGCACCCCTCCTCCCTTCCCCTGCGCTACACAGCAAGCAGGATGCTCCCCAGGGGGCGGGACAGCTCCAAGGTAATGGGCAGGAGACATGCAGCAGTAGTTGGAGGGGCAACTGAAGAGCCGGCACTTGATAGCCTCTTGGCCAAACCAGTCAGGATCCCCTGTCAGAGGATCCAAGATCTGCCAGTACATCCCAATCGACTGGTTGATAACCACTGTTCTAGGGCCCCTTCTGGGTGCCAGTCGCAGAGCACAGTGTGTTCCTGTATGTGAGTGAGCCTCCAGGGAAAAGTGACCTAATCAAATCTGTACTGAACAGGGCACTGGCCACGGCCAGCATGCGGGCACAACACACAGGGACGCTTTGAGAAATTCCACCCATTTGCACAGATCGCTGGCCAGACTTTAAAGCTGCCTAAAGACCCTGCTTCATTCTCCTGTCCTGCCCCAGCATTTCATGCCTTGATCCTAGTATAAAACTCACCCCATGCACTCTCCCACACACCTGTCTTGCTTAGAAATGGGTTTTCCTCCATCCGAGAGGTCTGCCAAGCTCCCCATGCTGCAAACCTGGCTGGAGGTCGAGTCCTCTGCAGCCCCACACCTGCGCGGCCACGATTGCTCCTGTGTTGGATGCACTGCAATTGATCTAGCGGGTTAACCCCAATATAAAGCCCTCGGCAGCCCAGGGGGAGGCTGTAACGTTGTTGTCTGGTGCATTTCAGGAGGAAGAGGATGGACGTGCTGCTCCAAAGGGTGTGGGCCAGGCTGCTCCTGTTGGTCGTTGCCTGTGATGTATGCCTGTGCCAAAAGAGCAAAAGTAAGTTCAGCTCTTCTGGGTCTCTCTTGGGGACGCTCCTGAAGTCCAGGGCCCAGGGCATGTGTCTCCCCAGATGCCTTTTCCCGGCCTGGGAACCAGCCTCCTTGTATCTGCTTCTATTCCAGTCACCCGAGAAGCTGAATATGTGGCAGAGCTTGTGGGTAGGGTCCTGTCTGCTAGCTCGGCCCATGTACTATCCAGCAGACACTGCTCTTTAACACGCCCTATGAGCTCTTCGTGAGCTCTCTCTCCATAGCTTGCTCCTGTTTGCTCTGCCTGACATACACGCTGGCTCTGGTTTTGAGACAGCTCCCACTGAGTCTGTGCTAAAACTCCTAGTGAGGGGGGGCAGACCCAGCCCCCTCCCTTCATGGCTTGCCCTTTCTCGCTTTCCAGGGTTGGGCCAGGCTGACTTCTTCCCCTCTTGATGCCTTCGATCTTGCCTCCTAGTTAACAGCTGCGTGGCCTCCAGGGCGAGAAGCTGCACGGCGTGTATCCGAGTGGACAAGACCTGCTCCTACTGCACAGATGAGGTGAGAGCCTCCCCTCCCAGGGCTGTGTCATGCAGTCTGGTCACGTGGCCTTTCACTAGCAAGAGGTGTTCCACGAGGGGAACCTGTGTTAGGATCCAGCTTCATAATGGAGCCCTTTCCCTCGCACGGACCAGATTCTGGCTTTGGGAATGAGTGGCTCCAGGTGTCTGTGTGTCTGTCTGCCTGTCACAAATGCACACTCAGGTTATGTCTACACTGCAGAGTTTTTTTCGGAAAAAGGCCGCTTTTCCAAAAATTTTCATTTACGTCCACACTGCAAGTGTGTTCTTTTGGAAACATGTTTGAATCCCGGGCTTCATTTGTGGCTCCAGTTGCCTGATTTGCCTGCCTGGCTCGAATTGACGAGCTAGTGTAGACATACCCTCTCTGGGGCACCTGGTGCTGTCCACTGTCGGGAGACAGGCTACTGGGCTAGATGGACTTTTGGTCTGACCCAGTTCGGCCGTTCTTATGTTCTTAGGGGTTTTTCCGACACTGGTAAACCTCTTTCTACAACGGAGAAGCCTTTTTCCGAAAGAGCTCTTTTGGAAAGAGGAAAAAGCACAGGTGCCCTGGTGGCCGCTCCAGCCATAGTAATCCCCGCTGAAATGCAAGATAGCGTCCATTCAGTGTGGACGCAATCTTTCAAAAAAGCAGATTGCTTTTTTGATGTGCTTTTGCTGTGTGGATGCTCTCTTTCAGAGGAAGATTTTTCAGAAGATCTCTTCCAAAAAAGCGTCTCCCGAAAGAAGCCTGCAGTCTAGACATAGCCACAGACAAAGAATGGGGGTGTGCCAAGGTTTTGGCTCTGACCCGTCTCTCTTTTGACCTGCTGTCTCCTCAATGCAGCCTTTTGCTCAGACTGCTGGTTTGGGGAGCTGTATAAGAGACTCCTTTAGATTCTGCTCTCTCAAGAAATGGGCAAAAAGGAGCTGAACTTGGAGGCAGTGTAAGCCCAGGATGGGGGCAGGTTGTGGTGAGCTCTGAGCAAGGACCTCGCTGCTCAGGATTAGACCCCAGCCCCTAAAGGCTGCATGAGAGCAACAGGTGGGCAGTTGCGCCCTATGTGCCATATTGTGAGATGAAGGGCTGTGCAGTGAGGGGCTGTGCCCCATTGGTTCCTGGCTTCTAGTCTCTCCAGTTACAAGTTACCATGGAGCTGATCTGCCCAGGCATGAGCTGGATCAGCCCAGGGGCGGGAGGTGCAAAGCGTTTCCTGCAGAGCTGCCTTGGCAGATTTCCAGCACAGGGCGGGGGTCGCTCAGGGGAAATGCGTCTGCTGGCTCCATGCGTGGCAGAGGAAGGTAGGTGGGAGCAGGAACAGGAGGGACTCAAGTGAGCCAAGGATGTGGGAAATGAGGAATTTGTAAGAGGGCTTTGTTCCATTTCAGACTCGGACAAGGCTAACCCTTGGCCCACTAGAGAGGGAGAGGGCAGGGGAGGGGGAGCAGAGGGGAAATGGGAGTAAAACTCAGGTGGGTGATGCACAGAGTGCTAAGCATGGACCACAATGGGGGGGGGTGGAAAAGTCAACAGGTGGGGGGGGTCTCTCCCTCTTTTCTAGCTAAGCTGAGGTTGGGCAGCTGCAGCTCTCCGGTGGGGGGAGGGGGGCAGCGTTTGCAGGGGGACAGCACTGATGGGCTGAACACCCTGGTCCTCTCGAATGGGAGGGGAAATGGGGCCCGCGATGGCGAGCAGTGAGGAGCAGTCTCTAAAGAAGCAGAAACGTGTGCCCAGGCGAGCTGTTTCCGCTCCTTGCTCCTGTCCTAGCAGAGGAGGGGCTGGCCATGGGACACCCCAAACGCATCCTGTCCAGGCAGGACTCTGTTCATTTCCTACCTCTGGTTTTTCCTTCCCTGTGATCACAGATCTTCAAAGAATCCCGATGTGACCTGAGAGAGAACCTGATGAGCTATGGCTGCAGTGAGGCCAACATCATGTCCGTGAGAGGGGAAATGCAGGTGCAGCAGGTGAGCAAAGGGCAGCTGATCTGTGGCAATAACCCACCAATGCTTTGGTCCTTGTTTTCTTGGCAAGCTTTTCTCCTCATTGCTTGTGGACAGCTCTTCAAGGGACATCGCCATGTCCCAAACTCGCCTTGTAGTCAGCTACGAAACTCCCCTCCAGATTCCTAAATACTTGGTTGCAATTCTTCACAGTGAGGTGAATATAATACCAGCAGCTATTGTTTATGTAGGGCCCACTCAAAAACAGGGCGCACCCTTTGCTAGCTGGGCTGATTACATGCCCCCTTCTCCAAGTCCTGCTGGTGCAACAAGTGTATGAACAAAAAGGCAGGCTCATGTAAAATTCCATGAGAGAGGCAGCTAGATGGACTAATTCGAGGGGGACGGGGACATGGGATAACTCAGCCTTTCACCTGTAGGTCACCAGTCGGAATTTAGCCCAGGTGGAGAGCTGACTAGGAAAGGAGCAAGAAAATGTCCCTGATCGTTCTCCGGCCTATTGGAAATATTGATGGAACAATGTCGTTGACATTGGACCCATGTTGCCTAACTCCAGTTAACAGCTGTTGATTGGAAGTCCTGGTGCCTGTCTGAGATGACAGCCAGTTCCTCGTGGAAAGGGGTAACGGCCACACCCATCCGCCCTATGGGCACCGAGGCCTTGTCAGCAGGGAGGATTTTGGACAACTCTCTCCACTGTTGCGCTCGTACAGTGTAGCCCCTCCAGCTGCAGGTGTCCTAGCACTGTCCTGACACTCTGCCCAAGTAATATGGTGTTAAAAGTGCTGGATGGCCTCTCCGGGCCTCCCCTTTGCCAATGCTGGTGCAACTGGAGTGAGATGGGCAATGGGACATGGCTAGGCACCATCCCTCATGCTGACAGGACAGTGGAATAAATTGCTCTCAAAGCTCCCGTTCCTCAGACACAGTCAGCCAGGGCCTGGCCTTAGCGATCCACCTCTGTTAACACAAAAGCAAACAGACGTCTCCCGCTGGGGATTTCACCCAGACTCACCGGGGCACAAGCATTTCCCACTGGCGTCAGTCCTGCCAATTGTTCCCAGCAGCCCTTTCCCTGAGCTCCTGCCAGAGGGAGGAGCATGGACGTAAACCTATTCTTCACCAGACATCAGGTGTTACCCCTGCTCCCCATCACAACCACCAGGGTTGAATCTCCTCTGCTGCTGGGCTGACACTTTTCTGTCTCTCCTCTGACAGAATTTTAGCATTGACACATCTCTGAAGAAAACCCAGGTGGCCCCGCAGCGGATGTCCATGCGGCTGAGGGCAGGTGAAGAGGTCAGCTTCGACATGGACGTCTTCCAGCCCCTTGAGAGCCCCGTAGATCTCTACATTCTCATGGACTTCTCCTACTCCATGTCAGATGACTTGAGCAACCTCAAAAAGATGGGGCAGAATCTAGGTGAGACTGGAGCTGGTCAAGCTGGGTGAGGAGGGGAAGCCAGGCCCCCTATTCGCAGTACGGGCAGAGAACCTTCAACCAGGGCAGGGAAGAGCAGCACAACCAGCAGAGAGGCTGTGTGCATCTGTGTCATTGGCCCTCGCTGCTTAGTGACACTCTTGCTCTCTCTGACCTGGGGTCCCTCTCCCCACCGGAGTGTTCCTTCTGGCCCACACTGCACACAGGGCCCATTACGAGCCCTCTTTTCTAGTCTTGCCCTAAGCAAAGCTGGGAACCAGTGTGCTAGAGAGCTGCTGTGTTCTGTGTGGAGCCCAATGACCCCCATGCTTGGCTCCTCTCAGCCCATAAGCCTTCGCACTAGCCAAGAGCCTGCCTGGAATTCCAGTGCATCCCAGCTCATGGCTGGCTCTCTCTCCTTCCCCACCAGCGGAATTCCTGCAATCCCTGACCTCCAATTACACCATCGGATTTGGCAAGTTTGTGGACAAAGTCTCCTCTCCACAAACAGACATGAGACCTGCTAAGTAAGTGAAGCGGTGGGACCCCAATGGATGGGCTTCTGTGTGATTGGTCAGGGAATGCTAGTCTGTCTCCCCATTGGCTTCCCCACTCCTCAGTCTCAAGAGCTCAAATCCCCACCGGGTTTCTTCTCTTGCTTTGATAACTGCAACCCTCCCCTTTCCTGCTTTCCTGCCCTCCACACCAGTGTCTCCCAAACACCACTGTTAATGCCATCTGCTTCCTGCCCTCCACGCTGTCTCCCCCAAACACCACTGCTGATGCCATCTGCTGCATGTCCTGCCAAAGTCCCACAGCGGCTCTTCTTCTTGGCTTCTCCTTTCCTACCATAACAAATCTGAGCTGTATGTCCTCTTATAGAGCTTAAGGCCAGAAGGGACCAGCTCATCTAAACTGGCCTTCTGTACGTCACCAAAAGCCACCCAGCCATCTCCACACAAAGCCAAGCCGACAGCCAAAATCAGAGCAAAGTATTACCACTTTCGGGAGACTAGACTACTGGATGCCTTCAGAGCCCTACATCGTCTTGCTCCCACTCACGGCTTTGTGCCCATTCCCAATGCCCCTCCCAGTCTCCTTGCCTGACTGTTCCACGTGTTGCTTTTTGGACCTCTCAGCTTCATGCCTTGGTGCTGCCTTGCAGCCTGGAAAAGGGGCTCATTGTTCCAGGCGCTCCTGTCTCTCTTGCTTCTAATCCTTCTTTATGCACCAATTCCTCCAGGTATCTCTTCTGCCTTCTCACCTCATCAGGGCCATCCTTACCCCTATGCAGCTGCATAAGGCGCCACTGGGTCCTAATGTCCACCCATCCACCTCTTCTTATCCCTGTTCTGTGGCTCTGCTTCCTCTGGAGAGGATCCAGTTAACGTAAAAGGGGAAAAGCCTGCCAGACCTCTTAGGAGAACACTGAACCTGTGAAGGAGCCATTCACAGATAATAAAGAGGCATTTAAAAGGCTTTTGTCAACCCCAGGTTTATATGGTCTGTTTTTTAATTTACTGTGTTAGGGTATGTCTACACTTGCCCCCTACTTCCAAGTAAGGAGGCAAATGAAGCATACCGAAGTTGCAAATCAAGCCCAGGATTTAAATAGCCCGCGCTTGATTTGCATGTTCCTGGCCGGTCGCCATTTTAGAAATTCACTAGTCCGGAGTAACTGCCCGTGTCTACACGCAGCAGTGAAACAGGAGTCCAATTTAAAGCCCCTAATTTGAATTAGCTGGTAAACCTCATTGCAGGAGGAATACCAGCTAATTTGAGTTAGGGCTTTAAATCGGACTCCCGTTTCACTGCTGCGTGTAGACACGGGCAGTTACTCCGGACTAGTGAATTTCTAAAATGGCGACCGGCCAGGAACATGCAAATCAAGCGCGGGCTATTTAAATCCTGGGCTTGATTTGCAACTTCAGTATGCTTCATTTGCCTCCCTACTTTGAAGTAGGGGGCAAGTGTAGATATACCCTATGTCAACAGGACCTTAGTTTGAAATTTGCTTTAAAAAGATTTCATTGGTGTGTTGCTGAATATTATAAAATCACACCTCTAAAAAATCATCCTTGATCCCCCTCAAAGAGGCTGGAGAAAGGCTGTTCTCAGTAGTGATGGCTGGCAGAACAAGGAGCAATGGTCTCAAGTTACAGTGGATATTAGGAAAATCTATTTCACTAGGAGGGTGGTAAAGCACTGGAATGGGTTACTTAGGGAGGGGGTGGAATGTCCATCCCTAGAGGTGTTTAAGTCTCGGCTTGACAAAGCCCTGGCTGGGATGATTTAGTTGGGGTTGGTCCTGCCTTGGGCAGGGGGCTGGACTCGATGACTCCTGAGGTCCCTTTCAGCCCTAGGATTCTGAGTCTATGGCTGCGGTTGGTTGCAGGGTTTAATATTAGTGCCTAGGGCTCCATAAACCCCACAGACAGCCCTGATCCTCATGGCTGGCCCTTCCTTGAATGCCTTCTTGCCCCATGCTTTGCCATGGGTTGCAGGGGCAGTACGTGGCTTTGTGCCAGACACTTCTACAGCATCATGTGTGGAGATCTCACGAGGACTCCAGCCCTGCCTCAGTTGAATGCCCTGCCCCCCCCCCCCCTTTTCTCCATCAGGCTGCAAGAACCCTGGAGGGAGGCCGACCCGCCCTTCTCCTTCAAGAACGTCATCCGCCTGACCAGCAACATCAATCATTTCAGCCAGGAACTGATGAAAGAGCGCATCTCTGGCAACCTGGACGCCCCGGAGGGGGGGTTTGATGCCATCCTGCAGGCAGCCGTTTGCAAGGTGAGCGTGGAGGCTGGCTCCGCTAGACTGCGTATGTGTGGATGGGACAGAGACAGCAGGTGAGATGGGTGACTAGCGACGTGGCCAACCTGAGCTCAGGGCCATGCACAGTGGGAGTTCCTGCTCTCCAGGGATGACCAGTCTGCTGCACCTGCTGCTGCTGTTGAGATGGCAGCTTGCCTTGTCTTCCTAGAGTAGTTCCTCCCAAGAAGGTGTCCCCAGAATGCCAGTTCCAGGGCCAGTCTCAGATCTTGCTGTGCTCCCCTGGGGTTCACTCGCCCTCTGAGATGTTCCCTTGTTCCTAGGGTTGTGTGCATCTGCTCCCCACAGTCCAGCATGACATGGCAGCAGATGTTCTGGCTGGCAGGAGAAATGGATATTTCTCTTAGCAGTAGGCTCACCCTGAGCCATATGTAGCCAGGAAACAGCTTGTTTCTCTGGTGCAGCTGGACCTACTTGGACCACCCCAAAGGCTCGGTGGGAGGTGTGCAATGTGGGGAGCAGGGTTAACCCTCTCACCTCCACCATTTTTTAATTCCCTGGGCAGTGTGGCAGTTTGACACGTGCACTAGTGGTAAAGGCAGGAATTATGAACCAGGACAGGTACCCAAACAACCCCACTGACTTTCAGTGAGGAATGAGGTGCTGTGCTCTGAAAAGCCTCACCTGCCAAGGCCCTTGCAGGGAATCGGCCCAGTGCAGTGTGTTTGATGGGCAAGTGAATCACCTCCCTTCCCTCTGGCCCTAGGAGAACATTGGCTGGAGGACTGACAGCACTCACTTGCTGGTCTTCTCCACCGAGTCTGCCTTCCACTACGAAGCCGATGGCACCAATGTCCTGTCGGGGATTCTGCCGAGGAATGACGAGGCGTGTCATCTGAACCAAGCGGGCACCTACACCTATGACACCTGGCAGGACTACCCCTCTGTGCCCACCCTGGTGCGCCTGTTGAGCCGGCACAACATCATCCCGATCTTCGCCGTCACTAACCACTCCTACAGCTACTATGAGGTGAAAGGGATGGGTGGGTGATCAGCTGAGAGAGAGGCATAGGGGGGTTAAGGCACTGGTCCTGGGGCCAGAGAAGTACCTCAGAGGGCAATTAAGGGACTGTTTAGGAGGAACACTGTGTGGCTGTGATATCTCTGTCTGGAGAGTCACATATCAGCCTATGGTTTGGCTGTGAAGGTGGGTGAGGTAATACCTGTTGTTGGACCAACTGTGGTTGGTAGTTTGGCTCTAATGTAGCAAAGGGAGTGATGGTCACAATCCAAGGGGTCAGCCAGCTAGGAATTCTCTGTTGGAACAATTTTCCAATGGAAAATGTCCTTTTCTTAACATTTTTGAAATTTTCTGTGGGGAAAGATCTCCATTTGGACAAAACAATCCCACTTTCCCTCGAGTGTCACTTTCTGCCTGCCAGAGAGGCAGCCCGAAAAGCACAATATGTCAACTGGGTTCTCCCAAAGCTGAATTTTTTCAGCCCTCTCCCTTGTTGGCATATTCCAGCATTTTCCCTTCCCCTCGAGTCTCTCCCCTCTCCTGCGATGGTGCAAAAAGGGCCTGGGATGTGGCCCCGCTGCCCACTCTGACCTGGGCACTGCAGCTCAAGGCATGGAGGTTCCTGACTCAGATGTGATGAGCCTCAGTGGGAGCTGTAGGTGCTCAGCACTTTTGAACCTGGAGTCTTAAAATACGTTCTCAGGGAGAGTCGGGAGGGATGTTCCTTCCTCCTCTGATGGGTTAAACCATGTCACCTAATCTGCCTTCATCTTCAGCGAGTGCCATAGACGGTGGTAGCCTGATAGTTCTGGGATGGTGCAAAGCCACTACTGGGCACTATCAGAACCCCCCCATCAGAACCCCCCATTCTGACTTCCCATCGGCGCAGTGCGGCTGGGCAGGGCCTGAGTTTGTTTCTCCAGAGTCCTCCAGAGTCCGGCTTTCAGTTTGGCCTGTTAGAGAGATAGAAGCCAGCTATAAACTTCCAGTCTGGATCAGAACCATTCTGCAGTTTGTGCACAGTGAAACCCAGCAATCCAGCCCTCTGTTACCGATTTATGGAAATTAACCCTTGCATGGGTGTCTCCAGGGCTACAGAGTTAGTGCAAGGGTTTGGGGCTTAGTGTCTCCTCCCTTTATTTTGCAGAAGCTGCACAAGTATTTCCCCATCTCTGAAATTGGGGTGCTGCAGGAAGACTCCTCCAATATCTTGGAGCTAATTCGTGTGGCCTTTGAGGTAAGAGACAGCTTTGGGGAATCTCAGTCTGGCTCACAGAATCTAACCACTGGGCATGGGAAGCAATGTGCAAGGGAAAGACCTGTGGGGCTCTCTGCAACCCCCTGGGCAGGCAGGTGAGATGGGATATTGTGGATGGGTTCTATTTTGAAGATGATAATAAACAGAGATACACCTATCTCATAGAGCTGGAAGGGACCTTGAGAGGTCATCAGGTCCAGGCCCCTGCCCTCATGGCAGGACCAAGTACCATCCCTGACACATTTGCCCCAGATCCCTAAATGGTCCCCTCAAGGGTTGAACTCACAACCTGCGGTTTAGCAGGCTAGTGCTCAAACCACTGAGCTATCCCTCCCCGAGCAGCATTGGAATCTATCTTTTGTTCTTCCTTCGCAGCGTATCCGTTCCAAGCTGGACATCCGGGCGGACTTAATCCCTAAGTCCATGAAGACAGACTTTACCTCCTTGAAATATGAAAAGACAGAGTCTGGCTCGTTCCAAGTCACCCGAGGGGAAGTGGTAAGTCCTACACCTAGTTTCTATCCGATTGTTCCGGTGCTTGCAGTACCCAAGGTTGAGAGTCACCTTGTTCGTTACCTCCTTGCTTCCAGCGTGAGAGACTTGATTGTGCTGAACTAGGTGTCTGCTCCCTGACACCACCAACTGTCAGCCACCCCAACAGTCTTCTCTGGGCTATGCCAGATGAACTTTGCCTTGCAGGTTAACAGTAGCTGCACCCCAATTCCTGAGTGCTTTTGAAAAGCTTTCCTGTTATGTCCAGCACCTGACACTGGACACTCACAAACAATACCAGGTTTGCTGTCTCTAAGGGATCAGTATACGTAGCTTGACTGGTTCAACACAAGACCAGCTCCTATACAACATCACAGCCCTGAGATACAGGCTACGACTAGACTGCAGCGCTTTTCCAGGGTATCGAAGGTATCCCAGAAAAGCAATGCCACATCCAAGGAACATGTCCGTTTTTCCAAAACATTTTTTGAAAAAGCAGATACGCTCTTTCATCATCCCTGTAAGCCTCATACTATGAGGCATAAGGGATATGTTGAAAGAGCAGGTTTCTCGGAAATTTGGTGCAATGTAGACATGCCACATTTCGGAAAAGCCTCTTTCAAAAGAGCAGTGGAAAAAGATACCCAATAGTCTAGACGTAGCCATAGTTAGAGTGAAAACAATCAGAAATGTATTATCAAGGATTAAGATTGAAGAGATAATGAATAAGGATACTAAAAACAGGATGGTTACATGCAAAACAAAGCAGAGCACTTCCTAGAGCGCTGGTCTCCAACCTTTTTAGCCACAAGATCGGTTTTTCAATTTAAGTGCAATGTAAGATCTACCTCAAACCCAAATACCCTCGCCCGGCTTCCTTTGCCCCTGCTCCACCCCTTTTTCTGAGGCCTCACCCTGCTCACTCCATCTCCGTTCCTCCCCAAATCTCATTCACTTTCACCAGGCTGGGGTAGGGGGTTGGGGTGTAGGCTCTGGTCTTGGGCCAAGGGGCTTGGAGTGTGGGAAGGGACACCCTGAAGGTAGGGAGGTGGGGGTGAGCTCTGAAGTGGCCTAGGGGATAGGGCAGTTGCCTGGGGAGCACAGGGTTGGAGGTTGGAGTCATCCCCCACCCTGGGAGTGGCTGGACAGCCAACACAGGCTACCCCAGGGATGGAGCGGGCTCCTGCATTAGGAAAGCAGGATAAGGGTGGGCTCTTGAGTGGCTTATGGATAGGGCATTCACCTGGAGAACACAGGCTGGGCAGTTCAAGTCCTACGCACCATGGCAGTGACCAGACAGCCAACGCAGGATAAGGGACCTGTTGGAGGAGGAGAATTTTCCTAAGGAGCACTGGATGGTGGGTTCAAGTCCCATCCCCCCTCCACCCACACTGGTATCAAGAGCCAAGGCAGATTCACTCCTGCACTACCTCCAAAAGCAGTTGGCATGTACAGCAATGGCTCCATCTCTCCATGTGCTGCCCCTCCTCCATGTGCTGGCCACAGCTCTCCATTATTGATCAAAGAAAGCTGCAGGAGGGCTGTCTGCAGGCAAGGTCAGCATGTGGAGACTCGCTGCTCTCACTTTCTTAGGGGCTTCAGGGATATGCCAACCACCTCCAGGAGCACAATGAACCATAAGGGTAATTACTCCAACCACAACGGGTTAGGCACTTTAGAACTTACTACTCAAAGAATTAAAGAATTAAATTTAAGCATAAGAGAGAAATGAAAGTTATGAAATGCACTGACCAGTCACAGACCACCAAAAATAACCTACTTTGCAAGCAATAAAAGTAGTAACAACAACCCCCCACATGTGTGTTGGGTCAGGAGATGGGAGGGAAGGAGGGAAGGACAGTGTGTGTTTGTGAGAATGATAGACATGCACACACTATGTGAGTGACAGAGACAGTGGCTGTGTAGGGGCTGGCATGGGTGATGACTCAGCACCTCCCCAATATGCAGTAACCAGACTTTGGGTGTCTTTTCCATAGATCTGACCAGACACTATCAGGTCCCCTTTCCAATTGGACTTGCCAGTCAAAAAGTGGACACCCTACTGTAACACAAATCTTTATTAGAAACCTCCTGTGGTATTTATGGATAAATACCATGACAGTGGTGCGCTGCGGTTGTGAGTTTGTCAGGGTGTTAGGAGTTGTTGTTACCCAATAGCGAACCCTTTGCCAGTTGGTGCTGAGTGGTGTTAAAGTCATACCACCCCTCTTTCCCTGAGACACTTAGGGTCAGCCACTGGCTGATCTGCAGGCGTTGAGTCATAACCCTCTTGCTTGCACTAGGCTTGTCCCATTGTATTTTCTCTGCCCTTAATATTCATAGTGTCCATGCTGTGCTCTTGGAGAGTGATGTAGCTGGTTGGTATTAGTTCCTTTGGTTTTATGCAGCCATACCAATGGATACTGATCTGTCAAGGTCCCAAATCTTCCGTTAATACACAGGGTCTGACTGGTTTGACATCCCATACAATGGTACAACAGTCTTTTCCCATGATAGAATAATTCTCTTCTATGGGCATTAGGATTTTACTTATGACAGCAATGGATGGTTTTTGTTACTTTCCCCTGTTTGTGTCACCACTGCACTCCAGCCAGTGTCTGATGCACCAGTGCGTAGTCCAAAACATTTTGTCAAAATTTGAACAGGCTTTTCCGACGTGATTTTCTTTACCTTGTCAAAGCCTTCAAGCTTTTATTTGGCTTTTGCACAAGTCTGTGATAGCAGACACAGTGCCGCTGAAACACTCCTGAGTCGGCAGTAATAATTAACCAAACCTATCAAAGATTGCACTTGTTTTTCAGACTGGGGCATAAGCCCGTTAACGAGAGCTTCCACTTTCAGGAGATGAGGAGAAATCTGGCCACCTCCTAACCAATGTCCTAAATAAGTAACTTCACCCTTGTACATGTTGACATCTGTACACTGAGACCTGCCCCTTTGAGTTTTGTGAATGCAATTCCCAAGTGGTTTTTAGTGATTTCACCAAGAACTGCTAAACAGTGCAATGTCATCAGTAAAATCCCAGGCAACATCTTGTAGCTTATTTAACACTTGGTTTAACAAGCCCCTGAAAAGTGATTCCTGAAATCCTGCGCTCCACGAGACCCTTCATGCCTTCCATCTGAGAGATTTATCTGGCCCCCATCACCACGATGTCTGAGCACCTCTGTCTTGTGTACTGTGCTCGCAACATCTCTGGGAAGTAGGGCAGTGCTGTTATCTCTATTTTAGAGACAGGGAACTGAGGCACAGAGGCTAAGAGATTTGTCCAGGGCCATGCAGGGAGTCTCTGGCACAGCAGGGAAATGTATCTAGGTCTCTTGAGTTTCAGGCTAGTGTCCCAATCTCTGGGCCATCCTTCCTGTCTTGTGTAAATTAACAGCCATTTTGGTACCAACATGTTCCTGGTATTCTCGGAGTAACAGCTGGACTTAAGTGCCTGGAAGCAGGCTCAGTCTTGTGGTGTGTTTGTACTGCCCTTAGCATTTATGATCTAGGCGCTACTGCAATAGAGAGGAATAGTAGCTGAAGGTATCTTGCAGCCAGGGCAAGAGAGTTGCCCCCGATTCATTTATTGTCCTGGAAAGGAGATGGGAATTTTTTTTTTAAATAAGCTATTTCCATCATTCCCTTTGCAGTCCCCTTAGCCTATCACCTTCAGGCCACCAGTTCAAATCCATCCGAGCAGCCTCTGGATCTAGGAAGGATGTTTGGACACTGTCAACTAACAGATGAGTCTCTTCCATTCAGGGCCGCTTCCAGGTGCATGTGAAAGCTCAGGAATATGTGGGCGGGGAGCACATCTGCAACCTCCCCGAGGAAGACCAGCAGGGGGAAATCCATGTGAAACCCTCCTCTTTGAGTGACAGCCTGAAAATTGAGGCCTCTGTCATCTGCGACATCTGCCCCTGCGAACAGGTATGGAGGCTGCATGCCCACGCTCATTGCTTCCGGGGGGAATCCCGGGAGGTTTTCTTCTCTGACACAGACAGGGATGGTAATGAATTGGCTAGTGTGCGAGCGCGCCACTGCCCTCTCCTGGATGGAATCCTCCCTGCTCAACTGTGTGTCATATACCCTTGGCAGCAACTGGCTAATGGAAATTCTCCTTTAGCTCAGGTGGCCGGAGTTTGTGCTCTCAGAGCAGGAATTCTGCCTTTGCCGCTGCCATAAATACACAAGTGGCTGGAGTGAGCCACATAGTATCAGCTGCAAAGAGCTTGGTGGCCACAGGTTTGTTTCACCATTGAGGGTCCATGGGTGGAATAAGTTTACAGGTGTGTCTGCTCAGGGTGCTGCGGGCAGAGTCTCCGGGCCTCCCAAGTGAAGTGAGTTCATTGTTCCCAGTTTCCTGTGGAACAGATTCCTGATCAGGCCAAAGAGACATTTTGTTACAGCCCCATGCACAGAGCCATGGGTACAGAACCTGGTAAACAGAGCTCCCCTTGCATCTCACTTGAAGATCTGCCCATCCTCTCACCTCCTCTCTCTTCTTCATATTAGGGGGCCATCAGCAGAGGGTCCTAGTGCCCTTAGAGCAGGGGTGGGCAAATTCTGGATCTGATTTGCCAGGGTGAGCCTCTGGCAGGCCCCTACACCACCCTATTTACCTGCACCTCCACAGGTAATGGGGATCACAGCTCCTGTTGGCCACGGATTGCCCTTCCTGACCAATGGAAGCTGTGATCACCTGTCCCTGTGGAGATGCAGGTGAATATAGCAGCAGCAGCAGCAGCCCGCCAGGGCCTAACCCTGTTGAACTGCCTCTGTTTTATTGCCCATACACATGCCTAGAGTAAGGGTGGGTGATCATTTTTTGCCGGGGGCCACTTCAGACCACACAGGAAGGGGCAGGACATTGAGAAGAAGGAGCTAGGGTTGCCAGGTTTTGAACCGAACAGTCCAGCATTTGAGCTTTCTGTCTGGGCAACAAATTGAGAAAATACCGGATGTTTTTATTATTCTCATGAGTATCTGTACGTAGTTGCAGATGTCTATCAGCCAGGCAGTACGCAACTACGGAGTAGAGAGGAAGGGAGCGGGGGTGGGGTGGGATGGAATCCCCGGGGCCAGACGGAAGACTGGGCATGGGACAGGCAGCACCCCAGGATCTGCATGTGCCTGGGCCAGCCCTGCTCCACCCCAGCCTGTTCCCCCCCCCCCGCTTTCCCCCCGGCCAGCCCTGCTTCCCGTCGGCCAGTTCCCCCCCGCGATCTCCTCCCAGCCAGCCCCACTCCCCTCCTGGCCAGTCTCCTCCCCCCCGATCTGAGATCGTGTGTCTGGTATTTTTTTTTTTTTAACCATCTGGTAACCCTAGAAGGAGCGGGGCCAAAATATTCCCGGGTTCCCCACCCCCAGACAATAATTGGTCTGGAGATCAGGGAGCCTTTGTCCCCACCCCACGTTCCCCCAAGGTGCCCGTGCCCCTGATGTGGGAGGAGACTTCCCTCACTCCACTGCCCCTAGGCCAATTAGGCCAGGAGCACATGGTGCTTTGAAGCGCCATGCACTGCTCACTGGGTGGGGGCAGAGCAGAGAAGGCTTCACGCATCCCCCTGGCCCTAATTGGCCTGGAAGTGGGGGAGCAGCAGGGCCTCCATGGACTGGATCCACCCACTTGGCAGGCCAGATCCAGCCTGCGGAGGCTCTTTTGCTCACCCCTGCCCTAGAGCCTGCTAGTCCTCGTTACGTGTGATTGGGTCCGAGTTCCTGAGGAGGACCAGTAACGCCCCCTTCTTTCCCTTACAGCAAAAGATGGTTCGATCGTCCCAGTGCAGTTTCAATGGGGACTTTGTCTGTGGGCAGTGCACCTGCTACCCAGGCTGGTAAGGATCCTGTCTAGCTCTCTGAGGGTCCAGTCCTGGAAACTTCCCCCTCCAGGCTTCAGTTATCAGTGCAGATCAAAAGATCTTGGCTTAGGCTCCCTCCCCCTGTACGCGAAGCTGTCTCTGCGGATGTGAATATCCCCC
Organism: Pelodiscus sinensis; assembly: GCF_052426305.1. Lineage (NCBI taxonomy): Eukaryota > Metazoa > Chordata > Testudines > Trionychidae > Pelodiscus > Pelodiscus sinensis. Next base: position 19,372,289 of record NC_143071.1, read on the forward strand.
CACCTGCTCCCACGCCAGGGATCTGCCCCTGACGGGCCCCCATGGAGCCTCTGCCTTCTAAGGACTCACAGTGAGTGTCTCTCTGCCAGGCGAGGGGACATGTGTGACTGCTCCACAGCCTCTTCCAGCGACAACCAGGCCTGCATCCGGCCTGGCGACTCGGAGCCCTGCTCGGGGCGGGGCGAGTGCCTCTGTGGGAAATGCCAGTGCTATTCCGAGGACCTGACCCAACGCTATGACGGCGACTACTGCGAGTACGACAGCTTCCAGTGCCGGCGCACCTCTGGCTTCCTCTGCAATGGTGAGTCAGGAGATGAGCGGCTGGCACCTGCCCACTGAGACGGGGCTGCTGGCTGGCCGCAGGGGCTCCCAGGCAGCAGTAGCTGCAACGGGATGGAGCAGCCACTGAGCTTTGCCATTCACTCCCCTCACGGTGTGAGTTTCAACTCAATATGCGAATGCCCTACAGTGCAGGGGGGAGATCCGGCTGGGGTGGCCGGTGGGTCTGAGAGTTGAAGGCAGGAACATCCCCCAGGGATGCTGCCCTGCGCAGCGCTCACCTGTAGCACCTGCTCTTTCTCCGCAGACCGCGGTCGCTGCTACATGGGCCAGTGTGCCTGTGAAAGCGGCTGGGGGGGCGAAGGCTGTGAATGTCCCACCAGCAATGACACCTGCATCGACAGCAAAGGGGTAGGTTACTTCGCCGCCGGGGCCAGCACTGGGTGTGGGAGGGCGGGCGGGGCCAGTTAAATGGAGGTTGGGACTGACTTTCCTGGGGCCCTGGTTTCAAAGGGTTTTGGGTCAGAGAGAAATCAGGTCTAATTAAGCTGGGGCACTGGATGACCTGAGGGAAGCAAGTGCAGCTGTGGGTAGCACAGTGCTCTCCCTAACCCAGTGAGTGAGTTTCTTCCTGACCCCAGCTGATGATCAGCTCCTGCCCTGACACATGAGGATTTGATGGACGTTATCATTTTTATCTGGTCTCTCTGTGGGATGGGGGGAGAAGGTGACAGGACAACGCTAAAGAGGAGCTGCTGCTCTAAGATCTCTGTTACCAGGGAGGGCTTGTCACTAGTGTCAGAGGCTGATCTGCACCCCCTCTACCCCTGCAGGGGATCTGCAATGGCCGTGGGAGATGCGAGTGTGGCCGGTGCATCTGTGACAAGCCTTCTCCATACATGGATCCCACCTGTGAAATCATCCAGTCCTTGGTAAGGCCCACTGGTCAGAGACCGATACATCTAATGTGTCCCTGAGCGCTGCTCACAGCCTGGCTCCTGAGCCCCTGGGAGAGCAGGGAGCTTTGGAGAGGGCTGCGGGGGGAATCCTAACCCAGGCCAAGAACATACCCATGCCAGATGCAATCTCCTGGGGATGGATCTGCTCTCTCCTTGGGTTTCCATTCTAGGTCATCAGGGCTAGCGTGGCCACAGAAGCTCTCAGCCAAGTTTGCTTAGCTCACAGGAGCTCTTAAACTGATAAATAAAGCAGTGTACCAAGATATGCACTTACAGGAAGGGAACATGCCTAGTGGTTGGAGCATACATCTGGGATTTCACTCCTGGCTTCTCTTTCTGATTCTCTGACACACTTAACTTCTCATTGCCTTGGTTTTCCCAATGGTCAAACGAGCAGTGTACTTAGCTACTTCCCAGGAGCATGGGAAATTGGGCTGATAATGTCTGCAAAAGCTCTTGGCAATCCTGAGATGAGTGCTGCTATTGCAGGGCAGAATATCGGAGTAGATTATTTCACTAGGATAGGACTGATTCAGGACCCAGATCTCAATATCTCCGACATTTGGGAAAGATCAGCTCTGGGTCAAACCGTTGTGAACCAGCGCCTGTCTGTTGACCCACTGCGTGCGTGATGTGCATCCGTTTGAATCTGCCGTCGGGTTGGGTTTTGCCCACTAAAGACGTTAGGAGCCAGCTGCCAAAATCTGGATCTGGGTTCAGATTCCTCCAGGCGCCAAAGGAAAAGCATCCAGGCTGTGTGGGGTTGGAGTCTGTGAAGGGATTTGAAGTGACCTAAGCGGGATACCCACTCGCCTTCTCTGCAGAGTCAGTCTGCATGTCACCTCCACACGCTTTCACTTTAGTCCCGCCCCCCAGTCCTACTCTGCAGATGAGGGCACATGGATTCTCTCCAATGCTCATCCTTCAGAGTCAGTGTTGTCCCTCCCTCTCCCTTTGCCCCTCTCACTCTCTGATGTCATGTCTCTGGCGTGCAGTTCTTCCTGGGGATGTGCGAGGATGTTCGAAGCTGTGTCCAGTGCCAGGCCTGGGGGACCGGGGAGAAGAAGGGGCAGAAATGCAAGGACTGCCCTTACAAGATCCAGATGGTGGACGAACTGCAAAAAGGTACTGAGCCCTCCTGCAGGCGTCAAAGCTCTGTGTGTATGTGCTGTGACTTCCTCGAGCCCCGCAGGGATCTTGTGGGAGCACGTGTGTGCATCTGCCTCCAGATGTGCGTGCGTGTGTGTGTACAGCACCTAGCACAGTGGGGCCCCTATCGCAACTGAAGCCTCTGGATGCATCCTGCCATGAGAATAGTTGTCCCCTCTCTCTGCAGCGAAGGAGGTGAGCGAGCACTGCTCGTTCCAGGATGAGGAGGACGACTGCACGTACCACTATACCCTGGAAGGGGAGCCCAGCACGATGCGCAACAACACCATCCTGGTGCAGAAGAAGAAAGGTGAGCGGGGCACTGGTGCGGGGAAGAGATGTGGCTACACCTCAGAGCTAGCAGGGCCTTGTGCACGTGCCAACCACTGATCACAGCTCGGCCTCTCTGCCCCTCACCGGTGTCAGGACTGCAAACACAAAGTCTGGGATTCCTCCGGTGACCATGCTAGTGGCCACTTCTCTCCTCACGACGCGTCAGGCAGCACCCCAGGGGACGAGAGCTGCTCCCCCATCACAGCACAAACACAGCAAGGGCAGGGAAGGCGCAAGCTTCTTTCACGCTGTCCTAGAGGGGCCACCTCAGGGCTGAAAGCCTTGTTCAGCCTGCAGCTCATGTCTCCAAGGACACCTGCAAATCCTGGTTGCCTGCCCTACAGAGGGTGCCCACCCCACAGCAACCAGCTGAAATACTGAGGCACCCCCATGCTGAGCCTCCGACCGTGTCCAGCCCCAGGCACCTGCCTGGTTTGCGTGGTAGAAATAATGGTAAAGGATCTGGCCAGCCAGTCACGCAGCTGAGAGCCAGCAGAGGGGCTGGTAGTGCCCACAGGGATGGTTACTGGGAGCTGGATTGAGATTCCCCCCAGTTCATCCCACCAGGCCACCGTACAGACACCAGTGGGGAGCATTTTTCAGTCCCCCTGCCCTAGGCTGGCTGAGAACTGGCTACCCGCTAGAGGGGTGAAGAGCTGGCAGCCTCCACCCCCTTCCCTGTCACTTGTGGGAGTCTCTGAGCGAGTCCCTGGGGCAGTCGCAGGGATGTTACTGCTCCATCCCCAGGAGAATTCTGGCCTGCCCCTCACCCCCTTCTCTGGCTCTGCTGCCCTTCCCTCCCCTTCTTGTCGCACCCCGGACGTGCCAGGCTGCTGCTGCCCCTGCTAACTGCTAGTTTCTTGCTGCTGGTTACAGAGTGCCCACCGGGAGGCTTCCTGTGGCTCATCCCCCTGCTCATTTTCCTGATGTTGCTGCTGGGGTTGCTGCTGCTGCTCTGCTGGAAGTACTGCGCCTGTTGCAAGGTGAGAGCTGGGTCCCGCCGTGCCATGCAGCACTCAAGCGCCCAGGGCTGGTGTGGCAGGCACAGGAGGAGACTGAAACCCGACCACGGGAAAGCAGCAGTTCAGACCCGTCTGGCGCTGCCTGGCTTTCGGAAGACACTTTCCTGAAGGCCTCGTCATGCCTTTGTCGATCCAGCTGGGAAGCCAAAGGGGCTGCATGTAAAGTGGTCTGGGGAAAGAGGGCCCGTTCCTGTGGGACCTGAGGGCAGTTCTGCCAGTGGCTTCAGTAGGAGGGAGATTGGAGCCAGAACGTACCAAAAGTCGTGGCACATCCGGGGCTGTGTCCCACTTAGGGTCAACGCGCTTTTGCTTGTCCACATGAGGCAACAGTTGCTCTGTGGTTTAGTGGGCAGGTGTCTGGGCGTCCCTCACGTGGTTAGCTCAGGCAGTGTTCTGCCCACACAACCACAAAAAAACGTGGAACAACACAGCTAGCTGGGCCACTGGGGTGTTTAACGATGGCTGGGTTTGTGAGCCAGAGCAGGCCAATGGGAGGAAAGGACGCTAGGTTCTGTTTATACACAATCCACCACTTTCTTGATGATTTTTTTTTAAATTAAGCCACTAGTTTTTTGGGTCTGCTATCAAATGTGGGTTGTTTTTCCCGTGTCTCCAGAGCAGTAACTGCTGCCAAGGAATCTGCTAGGCAAATGGAGGGGTTAATAAAGTAGAGGCCATGTTGGCTCTGTTGTATTTAACACACACACACACCAGACCCCACACACATCCCCCCCCCCACCCCCCCCCACCCCCCCCCCCCCACACATACACATCCACAGAGCCAAATGCAGCATGGGCCAAAGGGGCACATAGGTTCTCTCTAGGACCAAAGCTCAGCCGGAGGTGGGGGAAGGAGACAAGATGTCTCTCCCATGTGGCCTCAGCCCCCTCCATGAACGTGTGTGTGTGTGGGGGGGGGGGATTCTGCCCTCACCCCAGAGGCCAGGCTTGAATGGAAGCCTGACATGCTGAAGCTGTGCCCCGTGGTGCTGTCGTGCACAGGCCAGGATGGCCTGGGGGCTACGGGAGATGGGGGGGAGCAAAGGGACATGGCCTCAGCATTCCTAGTGACCTGGGATCGGCAGCTGTTGCTGTGGAGACCCTGTGAATTGCCTCCATGTCACCCCCATGGCTTCCTGTTGCTGATCAAGCCCCTCTGGCGGCACGGGGAGCTTTCTCCAGCACTGTGCTCCGAGGAGCTCCAGGCCACATTTCTCTGTTTTATCTCCTAGGCTTGCCTGGCCCTGCTGCCCTGCTGTGCACGAGGTACCAGCATCACGTGGTTCAGGGGCGGGGGGGGGGGTGCCCATCCTGTCTGGACGGGAAGGGAAGGGGTGGGCGAGAGCAAGACCCCCAAGTAGGATTCACCCTTCCAGAGCGGGAAAGGCTCAGCAGGGCAAAGGTGCTGAGTGGAGACCATCACCCGAAGGCCTGGGTGGGAGACTGGAGGGCTGAGCTCTCCATGCGGCATGTGCTTGCTCTGGGGCTGCTGCTCGAATGCCCCTGGAGCACGGCAGCTGAGCGGGCACCGTCTCATCCTCTGTAAGGGCCCGGCTGGCATGATGCACCCTCACTGCCCTTGGGCCCCCCCGGAGCCAAGCAGAGGATGCTGGCATCCTGGGCTTGTCACGTGGAGTAACGATCCCTGAGGGCAAAGCCCCGGACCCCAGGCAGAGTCTCCAGGAAGGTTCTCCTGGGGGCAGTGATCTCAGGAGGGGTAAGTTCACAGGGGCCAGGAGGAGGTTGCAGCTGCTGTGAGGAGAGAGGGTTTAATGGGCCCTTTGCTGGCCTCTTGGCAGAGAGGCTGAGGACGAGCTGGGCCGTGGAGTCAGACTCCCTGGCAGGGCAGGGCAGTGTGATGGGGCAGCCTGCTCTGTGAAGAAACAGAGGGTCTGTCAGTCCAGCTCCTCCCACCAGCACTGCGTGAGTGCAGGGCAGAGCATGAGCCGGGGAGCCCGCTGGCTTTACCCTGCTCCCCCGACCCCACAGGCCGCACCGTCGGGTTCAAAGAGGATCACTACATGCTGCGGCAGAGCCTCATGGCTTTGGACCACCTGGACACCCCCATGGTGCGCAGCGGCTCTCTGAAGGGCAGAGACACCGTCCGCTGGAAGATCAACAACAACGTCCACAAGCCGGGCTTCTCCGCCCACGCCGCCACGAACCCCAAGGAGCTGAGTGAGCGCTAACGCAGGGGGTGCTAGTGGGGAGGGCCGGGTGTGGCCTCCCGCAGACGCCAGAGGGGAAGAGGGTTTGGTTCCCCTGGGGTCTCTTCCTGGCCCTTCGCTATCCCCAGCTCTTTTCCCAGGAGAACAGCCCCCGCAAGGAGACACCCCTTCCCTTTCTCTTCCCCCACTCCCAAGGGATCGACCCCTGCCCCCCACAGTGTATCCTGGCTCTGTTGCAGTGACTGCAAGGTTCCCCCCGGCCAGCTGCCATGAGCATCCCTGCTGTTAGTGCGGGCGGCTGCTGAGACAGCTTCTCACCAGCTCCCTGCCTTGCTCGGGCTCTGGCTGTCTTGCCCAGAGCTTACTGCATGCAGTGGCTGGTCTGAGCCCAGGAACATGGATGCCGCTGGCTGGGGTTCTGGGCCACCAAGGCCCCAGTTTTTCCTGGCTCCCAGCTGTTCACAGGGTGGTTTCTCGGGTGGCCAGTGAAGGGGTCTAACTGGGGATTCCTCTCTCCAGTTCCTTATGGCGTCTCGCTGAGACTGGCCCGGCTTTTCACTCAGAACCTCATGAAGCCAGACAGCCGCGAATGTGAGCAGCTGCGCAAGGAGGTGGAGGAGAACGTAAGGGGCCAAGCCACTACCTCTGGGGTTTGCCATTTGAGGCAGAAGGAGCAAGGCACTGCCACTGCTGAAGCTAGGGCTGGGAACGCAGGGAGCCAGCTGGGCTGGGAATAGATGGAAACAGAGGTGGATTCTGAAGGGTGTGTTTTACCCGAGGAGGTGCTCTGTGCACAGGGAAGGGCGTGTTACCTCCCTGCCAAGGGGGGTACAGAGAAGGGAGAGGCCTTGGGTTCTCTGGCTGGGATGGTACAGAAGGTGGGCAGGAAGGCGGGGTTGTAGCAAGGGAGGTAACTAAGTGGAGTCTGCTCAGTTTGCTGGCAGCATGGTGCCTACTGTGCTAAGAGTCCCATGGGGCTGTCACATGTTCCCTTGCTCCTTACAGCTGAACGATGTCTACAAGCACATTCCTGGTGCCCACAGTCTCCAGCAGACCAAGTTCAGGTGAGTGACCCAGGGACAGGGCGGATGGAGGGGGGATGGGAATAAGGAAGGGCTGGGGGCAATCAGGCTCCAAACTCCCAGCTCTGGCACCGTGGTCAGATCTCTGACCTCGAGGGGCACCTAAGCGCTGCATGGGCTGTTTCTGGAGTAATCCTTCCCAGTGGGCTGGGTGCAGAGAGCCCCCTAGGACTATGATGTGAGTGCCATGGGCCCCGCAAAGGCATCACTATGGGCTCTCTGGACTACCTCAGGCTCCGTACATGGGACTAAAATGCTCTGGGTCTAATCACATCTCACTGAAGGCAGTGAGAACATTCCCATAGCTGGCAATGAGTACCAGGGTTTGGCACCTCTGAGCTGGAAGAATTGTTCCCCCGGGTTAACGCGCTCTACACCGTATCCCTGGACACGTCTGCTACGGTATGTGGAAAAGCTGGGTCATAGGGAGCAGCAGGATAGGTAGGGAACAGCCCTGGTGGAGGGCAAAGAAGGGAGATGCCTTGTGTGGAACTTGCTTGCCTGACCACAGTACGCAGAGCTCTTCAGCACTTGCACTCGCGTGCCACACGTTGCACCCGAGTGAGGACCGAAATTGGAGGGAAAAATCAGAAGTGGGACTCAAATTCCTACCCTCAGCATTGCCCAGAGGGTGCTTTGCTGCTGGAGTCAGCAGAGCAGCTCTCATAGCTCTATGCCCGCTATAGACAGACCCTAGCTACTTAAAGACCTTCGTGGCTCCCTGGTGTGATTTGGAGGGGCTATTCACACTTGCTGGTCTGTTTTTTCCTAGGCTGCAGCCCAATGCTGGAAAAAGGTAGGTAGAGTGTTTGTGTCTGTGTGTGTCTGTCTCCTGCTTTGTCTTGGTGCTCCTCATCTGTGCAAGTGTCTATGTAGGCGTATATTACCTGATTGAAAGCTTTGGTGGCTGACTAGCGCCCTATTTGCTGGTTGGCTGATTGACAGAGTAGGGACAGGATGTGACCTCCTGTCTCTCCCTCCCCCTGATCGGGCTGCAGGCAGGACCACACGATTGTGGACACGGTGCTCACCGCTCCCCTTTCGGCCAAGCTGGACATTGTGAAAGCGACAGAGAAACACGTCTCTCAGGAGGCTTTCAATGAGCTGAAGGTGACACCTGGTTACTATACCGTGACTTCTGACCAAGGTAGGAGACAAGCTCTGGGCCTATTGACCAAGGCAAACTAGGGGCTTGTGAGGAAGGACCCTCCCAACTCTGCCCTTTCACCCTCTCTGCCGGCACAGATGCCCGTGGGATGGTGGAGTTCCAGGAAGGAGTGGAATTCGTGGACGTCCGGGTCCCACTCTTCATCAGGGATGAAGACGATGATGAAAAGCAACTGCAAGTGGAGGCCATTGATGTCCCCATGGGAACTGCGAAGATTGGACGCAGGCTCGTCAATATCACCATCATCAAAGAGCAAGGTGAAGGCCCTGTAGCTGTGACAAGGGCACAAGGGGGTGTGGTAGGAAATTCTGAAACCTTGTTTAATAGCTTCGGTGGCCAGAAAGGGCCGTTTTGGTCTAGTCCAGGGGTGGGCAAGATCTGGCCTGATAAGTCTTTTAATTCGGCCCGTGGCCCACCCCGCCAGGACTCTCAGGCAGGGAGCAGCTCCATGCCACTCAAAGTGACTGCTGCTCCATGTGACTCTCTGTGCCGCTCCCTGGGGGGGAGGGCTTTGATTGCTGCCCCCTCCCACCATCCCATTCTGGCCAATGGGAGCTGAGAGATTGTGCTGGGGTAGCATGCTAACCCTTCCCCCAGCGCATGGCACAGAGAAGCACACGCTGCAGCCAACTGCTTTGAGTGGTGCCGAGCTGTGGCAGGCAGGGAGCCTGCCTGTAGGTAAGAGCCTCCTGGCTGCAGCCTGCCTTGGGCACCGCAACACCTCCTGCACCCCAACTCCCTGCCCCAGGACACCATCCTCTCCTGCGCCAGGTCAAATCCTCTGCAGCCTCCCCTCCTCCAGGTCATAACTCCTTCCCAGACCCTGCACCCTCTCCTACACTCCTCCAGACCATAATCCCCTCCTGTACTCCTACCCGCTCCTGCATGCCAATCTCCTGTCACAGGTCACCATCCAAACCCTCTGCAATCCACTTACCCCCCCATCCCAAGTCACAACTCCTTCCCTTACCCCGCACCCTCCCGTACACTCCTCCCCCACAATCCTCTCCTGCACCCATTCCCCTCCCTGACCCTGTACCCCAATCCCCTGCCCCTCCTTCATTCAAACTCCTCTCAGACCCCACACCGTCTTCTGTACCCCAATCCCCTATCAGAGCTCCCTTCTGCATCCAACCTCCATCCCAGTCCCTGCACCCACCGTAGAAAATGACAGCCCTTGACTCCCTCCTCAAAAATTATTGCCCAGCCGGCCTCATCTGACCTCCTGCCAAGCACAGGTCGGAGTCCCTCACCCAGGGATTCCTGCATCCAGCCCAGTGATTTGTGTCTGAACTAGACCATCTTGATTTGAAGGCAAGAAGGAAAGGAGAGTCTCCCGCAGCTGGTCTCTTCCTTCCTGGGCTGTCCTGGCTAGCAGCCCCATCCCCACCCGATGGCTTGAGCTTTCAGCAGAAGCCGTGAGTCATGAGGCTAGGAGAGAGTTTTTAGCTGGACGTGAAGGGATAACTCCAGCTATTTATTTGCTCTGTCATTTTTTGGAGTTCTTTCTCCCTGATCTTCCCCTTTGACATCCTTTGTTCTTTCTTAACTTTTACATAATCTCTGAGTCACTCCCAGCTCTGTCTTTCCTCCTGGTCTTTCTTCTTAGAACCTGCACTGTTAGGCTACCAAATCCTCAGGCTGCAGTTTCTTTGCTGACATGGCAAACCAGTCCATGCATCGCCTGACGGCCATAGCACCATCTGCTCCAGCTAGATGTGAGCCCAGCAAACTAACCCATTGTGGTCTAAAGAGTAGAGCAAGACATGGGGAGCCAGGACTCCTGAGCTCTGCTTCTGGCTGTCCTGTTGATTTTTTGCTCTGTGCCTTGGGCAAGTCACTTCACATCTCTGTGCCTGTACACTGAGGGTGAATGCTGGCCTCTCCGGGTTGTTGAGTCAATGAAGTGCTTTGATGGTATGATGGCTTTAAAGAGCCCAGCTCTATTCTGTGTGTGAGTATGTGTGTTTGTAAGAAGCCTCCATCAAATAATTGTTTGTCTCACGTGCTCCACCTTTCTGACTCCTTTCAGCCAGCAGCATCATCACCTTCCTGCAGCCCGCCTATTCTCAGAGCCGCTTTGACCAGGTGGCCAGAATCCCGGTGTTTCGGGAGATCTTGGAAAGCGCCAAGTCCCAGGTCACTTACAGAACTCGGGATCTCACCGCCAAGGAGGGCAAGGTAAGGGCTGTGCTCCCTGGGGCTGGTGGAGGTGGGCACAGTGGCATGGAGCCCAACAAGCAGGGACCAGTGATTACACAGTCAGAATGAACGCTCACTACTCTAGAGTGAGGGAAAGATGTGATCTAGAAGTCTGAGCACAGAATGGGAGCCAGGAACTCATACGTTCTCTTCCCAGGTCCGTCCCATCAGGTTTGCTTCTTGGAGGCCTGGGCTGTGGCTAGCAAAAAGGTTGGTCTTTTAGGCATCTTGACCAGCCATCCAATATGCTTGTGACAATGGACTGTATGGAAAAGCCATGATAAACCAGGAAGTTCCCAGCAGGAATCAGGCGCTGGTCATATGTTGTAGCAGGGTCAGCTGGGAGAGGTCCTGCTAGACGTGGGCTATACTGCAGAAGTGAAAGAGGAGTGTGTTTGTGTTTATATTGCATGAGAAAAACACCATGTGAGTTCCTTTCTGAATCTGCTACTGTACTGAGCAATGTCTCATGGATGTAGTGTGGGAAGGGTGTGGTAATGAGCCATGTTCCCTGGATGCAGTGTGGGGAAGGGTGTGGTAATGAGCCATGTTCCCTGGATGCAGTGTGGGGAAGGATGCAGTAATAAGTCATGTTCCCTGGATGCAGTGTGGGGAAGACATGTTGGGTGTCACAAGGAGGAAGGAGAAAATTTGTTCCTCTTGGTTTCTGAGGACAGGACAAGGAGTAATGGGCTTAAAGTGCAGCAGGGGAGGTTTAGATTGGACATTAGGAAAAAATTCCTAACTGTCAGGGTGGTCAAATATTGGAATAAATTGCCAAGGGAGGTGGTGGAATCTCCCTCTCTGGAGATATTTAAGAACAGGTTAGATAGACATCTGTCAGGGATGGTGTAGGTGGAGCTTGGTCCTGCCTTGAGGGCGGGGGGCTGGACTCGATGGCCTCTCGAGGTCCCTTCCAGTCCTATTATTCTATGATTCTATGATTCCCTGGATGCAGTGTGGGGAAGGATGCAGTAATGAGCCATGTTCCCTGGATGCAGTGTGGGGAAGGATGCGGTAATGAGCCATGTTCCCTGGATGCAGTGTGGGGAAGGGTGTGGTAATGAGCCATGTTCCCTGGATGCAGTGTGGGGAAGGGTGTGGTAATGAGCCATGTTCCCTGGATGCAGTGTGGGGAAGGATGTGGTAATGAGCCATGTTCCCTGGATGCAGTGTGGGGAAGGATGCGGTAATAAGCCAAGTTCCCTGGATGCAGTGTGGGGAAGGATGCAGTAATAAGCCATGTTCCCTGGATGCAGTGTGGGGAAGGATGTGGTAATGAGCCATGTTCCCTGGATGCAGTGTGGGGAAGGATGCAGTAATAAGCCATGTTCCCTGGATGCAGTGTGGGGAAGGATGTGGTAATGAGCCATGTTCCCTGGATGCAGTGTGGGGAAGGATGCAGTAATGAGCCATGTTCCCTGGATGCAGTGTGGGGAAGGATGCGGTAATAAGCCATGTTCCCTGGATGCAGTGTGGGGAAGGATGTGGTAATGAGCCATGTTCCCTGGATGCAGTGTGGGGAAGGATGCAGTAATAAGCCATGTTCCCTGGATGCAGTGTGGGGAAGGATGCGGTAATAAGCCATGTTCCCTGGATGCAGTGTGGGGAAGGATGCGGTAATGAGCCATGTTCCCTGGATGCAGTGTGGGGAAGGATGCGGTAATGAGCCATGTTCCCTGGGTGCAGTGTGGGGAAGGATGCGGTAATGAGCCATGTTCCCTGGATGCAGTGTGGGGAAGGATGCGGTAATGAGCCATGTTCCCTGGATGCAGTGTGGGGAAGGGCGCGGTAATGAGCCATGTTCCCTGGATGCAGTGTGGGGAAGGATGCGGTAATGAGCCATGTTCCCTGGATGCAGTGTGGGGAAGGATGCGGTAATGAGCCATGTTCCCTGGATGCAGTGTGGAGAAGGGCGCGGTAATGAGCCATGTTCCCTGGATGCAGTGTGGGGAAGGATGCGGTAATGAGCCATGTTCCCTGGATGCAGTGTGGGGAAGGATGCGGTAATGAGCCATGTTCCCTGGATGCAGTGTGGGGAAGGGCGCGGTAATGAGCCATGTTCCCTGGATGCAGTGTGGGGAAGGATGCGGTAATGAGCCATGTTCCCTGGATGCAGTGTGGGGAAGGATGCGGTAATGAGCCATGTTCCCTGGATGCAGTGTGGGGAAGGGCGCGGTAATGAGCCATGTTCCCTGGATGCAGTGTGGGGAAGGGCACGGTAATGAGCCATGTTCCCTGGATGCAGTGTGGGGAATGGCGCAGTAATGAGCCATGTTCCCTGGATGCAGTGTGGGGAAGGATGCGGTAATGAGCCATGTTCCCTGGATGCAGTGTGGGGAAGGGTGCGGTAATGAGCCATGTTCCCTGGATGCAGTGTGGGGAAGGGCGCGGTAATGAGCCATGTTCCCCGGATGAAGTGTGGGGAAGGGCGCGGTAATGAGCCATGTTCCCTGGATGCAATGTGGGGAAGGGCGCGGTAATGAGCCATGTTCCCTGGATGCAGTGTGGGGAAGGGTACGGTAATGAGCCATGTTCCCTGGATGCAGTGTGGGGAAGGGTACGGTAATGAGCCATGTTCCCTGGATGCAGTGTGGGGAAGGATGCAGTAATGAGCCATGTTCCCTGGATGCAGTGTGGGGAAGGGCGCGGTAATGAGCCATGTTCCCTGGATGCAGTGTGGGGAAGGGTACGGTAATGAGCCATGTTCCCTGGATGCAGTGTGGGGAAGGATGCAGTAATGAGCCATGTCGTGGACGCTGTAGCTGGAGATGAATAAGCTATTTAACATGTTCCTTCTTCTCCTCTCCTAGGACTACGTCTTCACAGAGGGCGACTTGGTCTTCCAGCCTGGGGAGACGCGGAAGGAGGTGCAGGTGCCACTGCTGGAGCTGACTGAGATAGACGCCCTTCTGCAAAACCGCCAGCTCAAACAGTTTTCCATGGATCTGCTCAACCCCAAGTACGGCACCAAGATCGGCAAATACCCACAGACCACGGTGACCATCACCGACCCAGGTGGGGATGCTGCCAGCGAGCCGGGCTTTTCCTGCATTGACAGCTTTTTGTGCCATGTCCTGCCGGCAGATTGAATGATGCTAGGCCAGGAAAAGCAGTGTGAGGCGTGGGATCGTTCCAGTGCGCCACACCAGAGACGTGTATAGATGTGTGGTTTGAGTTTCCAGAGATGTTCCGTGGGCAATGCACTTGCTTCAGCGTGCACCAGAGCTGAGCCTTAGGCCCAATTGGACAGCTACCTTGTGTGGTTAATGAGACAACATGGCTGAGGTGACCTTTTACTGGGCCAAGATCGGCTGGTGAGGGAGACAAGTTTTCTCACTTACCCAGAGCTTGGGAAAAGGACTCAGAGTGTCACAGCTCTGTACAAGATGGAACCGATTTGTTAACTTATTTCAAGGGACTATTCACAGAGTGGCCCATTAACACCCATGAGCCAGTCACAGGGGGAAGGCAGCTGGGGAAGGGGTTGTTAATGGATTACAGATTATTGTAATAAGCCATAAATCCCGTGTCTCTGGTTTTGTGTGCACCTACAATTGATCAACAAAATGTGTTGTTCATGGGTGCTTAACCCCTCCCCGTGACAAACATTTTGCCATGGCAAGTACAAGTGTAGACGTCGCTTTGTCAGCATGCAAGCGCTAACACCGCTCACGGGGGTGGAAGTACATTGTCCGCAAAAGTGCCGACAAACAGCATTCATGCACCGATTTTTTTGTGTTGCCAAAAGCTGGGTAGTGTGGCCATAGCCAAACCATAGCTTCAAGTGCATAGGTTTTAGTGACTGGCGGAATAGTGAGTTGAAGCTCCCTGCATCTTTTGATGGTGTTGTGCAGCTTTCCTTTGAGAATGAGGTCTGACAAGTCCGATACAGAGAGGTCACTTTGTGAAAAGTGCGCACCCACACGTGACTTTAAAGAGTGTAAAGAGAAGCTAGATAATTTCATGGAGGTTAGATCCATAAAAGGCTATTAGCCAGGGGATAGAATTGGTGTCCCTGGCCTCTGTCTGTCAGAGGCTAGAGAGGGATGGCAGGAGACAAATCGCTTGATCATTGTCTTCGGTCCACCCTCTCTTGGCCACCTGGTGCTGGCCTCTGTCGGCAGACAGGATACTGGGCTAAATGGACCTTTGGTCTGACCCAGTACGGCCATTCTTATGACTGTGATTTTGCCTTTTATCTTTTTCCTGTGTGCATTCATGCGAGAGCATAGTGATTGTCTTGTTTCTCCCACCTAGTCGTGATTATGGCAATTAGTGGCTTGAATGAGGAATGCCACATGTTGTTATAGGCACGAGTAGGACCCCTGAACCTTCAAAGGTGTGTTGTGAGAGGGTTGATCACTGTAGTCATACAGGTTTTGCATGTTGTGCTGGTGTATTTAATGTTATAGTTTTGGTTCCCTCAATGGTAGGCATGTGCATGGACAGCATCTCTGGTCCAGGGACCAGAGGAGTTGGAGCGTGTCAGTTGCAAACTGAACTGGAATTGGCTTCTCTGTTTTCTTTCCCTGTGGATCTAGGGGCAGGTTAGCAGTGTTTTGGGGGGAGTTGGTAAATCACATAGGACTGACTGCCCTGTTGATGCTTGAGTCCAATTAAGGGGATCTGTGGGGTTTAGACAGGGCTGGCAACAGACTTTGCTGGGCCCTGGGCAATGTTGGAGGGGCATGGCACTGGAGCCCCAGAAGGGGTGGGGCCTCGGTCAAAGTGGGCGGGGCTAGGGACTAGTGTGAACCTGCCAGCCCTTAGTGCTGCTTGGACTGTGCCGTGCAGGGCTCCGTGAGCAATTTAACAGGCCTAGGGCTCCAGCCACTGGTGCCACTACAGTAATGGTGGTGGTGGCCTGGGGCCCTGGGCCCTTTTAAATTGCCAGACGCCAAGACAGCTGCTCCCTTTGCCCCTCTCCCCATCAGCAGCCCTGGGTTTAGATACCTGAGCAATCAGGGGCCCTTCCTGAGTGAGCCAGGCTATCTGGGTTGTATGGCTAATGGCAGGCCCTATGAGAGAGCAGCACAGGGGTAGAGAGGGCTAAAGTCATCATTAGGGATGTACTTAATGCTGTCATGGGGCTTAATGGAACTGTGATCCAAAGGAGAAACTGCTCTGGAAGCATCATAAATTGTACAATGGAAAAGCCAAGAGCTCGCAGAAAGCCAAGCCAAGCAGGCGGCATATTCTCTCATGCACATCTGGGTCACAAGCCCCATGGGCATCACAGAAGAGGCAGAGTGGCTCAGTGGCTAGTTTTGGGGATTGGACACCTGGGTTCTATTCCTGACTCTTACGCAGGTTTGCAGTGTGACCATGTCGCATTGCCTCCTCCTGCCTCAGTTTCCCTTCTCTGCTACTGATCTGCTCCTCTGACCCTAAAAGCCTGATGGAGCCGGAACTGGAGAAGAGGGATGGTGCGGGATGGTCACTGACGCCCTTGTGGCATTTCGCTCTCCCACTGCAGAGGTTGTGGATGGCATGCCAATCCCCATTGGCTTGGCCCAGCTCTCTCAGTCTCCCAGAGGCAAGCTGGGTGCCCCACTCAACCCGAACGCCCAGGCTCTGAGCTCCAGGAAAATCCGCTTCAACTGGTTACCGCCCCCCGGCAAACCCTCAGGGTACAAGGTAAGGGATGAAAAGGTCCCTGGGGCAGGCGTAGACATCCCGTCATCCTGGGGCACCAGGGCCACACCAGTCCAATGATGGCCATCCTCCAGTGGGGGAGCGGAGAGAAGGGGCTGGCGGGTCGGGGGGTTTCGTGGGTGGACAGGAGTAGGATGTCCTGGGTGGATTCTCTCAGAGAATACTAGGACTGGAAGGGACTTCGAGAGGTCATCAAGTCCAGTCCCCTGCCCCCATGTCAGGACCAAATACTGCCTAGACCATCCCTGATAGACATTTATCTAACCTACTCTTAAATATCTCCAGAGATGGGGATTCCACAACCTCCCTGGGCAATTTATTCCAGTGTTTAACCACCCTGACAGTTAGGAACTTTTTCCTAATGTCCAACCTAAACCTCCCTTGCTGCAGTTTAAGCCCATTGCTTCTTGTTCTATCCTCAGAGGCCAAGATGAACAAGTTTTCTCCCTCCTCCTTATGACACCCGTTTAGATACCTGAAAACCGCTATCCTGTTCCCCTTCAGTCTTCTCTTTTCTAAACTAAACAAACCCAGTTCCTTCAGCCTTCCTTCATAAGTTGTGTTCTCTAGACCTTTAATCATTCTTGTTGCTCTTCTCTGGACCCTCTCCAATTTCTCCACATCTTTCTTGAAATGCGGGGCCCAGAACTGGACACAATACTCCAACTGAGGCCTAACCAGCGCAGAGTAGAGTGGAAGAATGTCAGATCTTATTCCAGTACAATAAGGGAAAGTCAGCGAGGGACTTCTCTCATACGAAACCTGTCTGTCTGTCTGTCTGTCTGGGGTGGCCCTGGAGTTTGTGGAAGTGAAAGAACATGTGGCTTTAGGGAGAGGCAGGCACGGTGCCAATCTTCTCTGCACGCCTTTGTCCAAGAGCCTGGATTTTTAGCTCCTGTGCGTCCTGCTACTCCAACCCTCCACCCCTGCAGTTCAGCCACTGCTCCTCATGCCTTGCCTGAAGCACACCCTGCCTGACAGCCCGCAGCCCCAGCACAGCTTTGCCAAGGCACAGGGACCTCAGCCTGCAGCACCTGCCCTTGCTGCCTCTCTCCTGTGCAGGGGCAGCTAATCGTGCCCGAGTGCTTTCTAGCTTCCTGGAGTGAAGCCCCTGGGGACTCAGAACTCCTTCCCTTCGGTGGGAGGTTGCATTTCTCCAGGGCGGACAGGCCACGGTGTTCTCGCTGTGCTCCCAAAGAGGTGTTGGGAGGAGGAGGAGGGATTAGCAGGCAGAGCTTCCTACCAGCGAAATCTGTCTCCCAGGGAAAGTGGGTCCAACCCCATCACTTAGCATAGGGAAAAGTAGCCTCGGCAAAGCTCCAGAAAATGCATGGCAGGGAACAATCCAGTGCTGGGTGAGGGCTGGACTAGATGGTCTGTGTTGAACGTACGGTGACCCCGCTCCCCGTGCAGGCTGCGCTCCACATAGGCCTTCAGTGGTGCCTGGTTTTCTCTGGGGTGCATTGCACCCTGCCTGGGCATCATGCACGTTACTCCAGGCGGCCGAGGCAGTGGGCTGCATGAAATTTGCCCGTGGTTTATACTGGCTCCTGGCGGCTGGGAATGAGGAGCAGGAGGACTGGGGAGCGGAGACGTAGTTAGGGTTTTCTCTTTCCTTGCAGGTGAAGTACTGGATCCAAGGAGACCCCGAGTCGGAGGCCAAGCTAATCGAGTCCACAGTGCCCTCGGCAGAGCTGAATAACCTGTACCCCTACTGCGACTATGAGATGCAGGTCTGCACCTACAGCAGCATGGGCGAGGGGCCCTACTCTGACGTCATCCACTGCCGCACCCTGCAGGAAGGTGAGCGGCTTCCTGCCTTGTTACCACTGGCTGCTGCAGTGTGTGTGGGGATTCGGGCCCAGCGAGCAGCTGATGTGGCCAGAGGACATGCCCCACATATGGAAGGCTGAGGCCTCATGGTAAATGTCCCCAGGACAACTTGGTCTTGTAAAAGGCACAACCTGGTCGTCTTCTGCCCAGGCCTGGGAGCCAGTTTGAGGTTCTGCTCCTGGCTCTGAAACAGCATCATCTGTGGCTTTGGCCAAGTCGCCGAACCCCTCCCGCCCTGTCTGGGGATCTCCTAGTGTGTGTGCTGCATCTGGGGGCGAGCCTCCCGGCTTGTACTCTGCCTGTAGCCATCGCTTTCCTGTTGCCATGCGGGCTGGAGCTCAGGCTCTGACACCCGGCTTGAGAGCCTGAGCTGCAACATCTATCCCGCTTGTTTTAGCCCGCCAGCCTGAGTCTGTGGTCCTGGCCTAGGAGACTGGCTCCCTGTCACCTTGTAGAAGTGTCCGTCTCAGGCCTGCCGACAGGGAGACAAAGGGGACAATTGTCCTGGGGCCTACAGTGGCACCAGCTGGAGTCCCAGATCGTTTAGCATTGCTGCTGGAGCCACTCTGAGGGCCGGCGTGGGGCGGAGGGGCTGGCTGCATAGCCTCTCCCCACTTCAGTCCAAGGCCTCGCCCCTTCTGGGAGTGCGGAGTTGCCCTCCATATTGTCCAGGGACCTTGTTGGCTCCCCTGACCTATCCAGCCTCATTTTCTGAAGTGCTGAGCACCTTGCATACCAAGTGCATGTCCAGGTATTATCCTGTTCTTATCACTGGAGCCCGAGCCCCTGTGGTAATGGCGCTATTCCCCTGCTGTTCCCACATGGGGCGGGGGGGACTAATAGTTAATGACAAAGTGAATGTGGGGTGAGTGTGTTACAAACAAGCTGGGTGAGTGTATTACAAAGGGCTGTCAGTACAAGAGCTGCTCAGACCCTCATAAACTGAAGAGTATTTGCTTCTACCAATCTGAACATCTTACTTCATCTTGTACTGCCCAGGTCAGGAGCTGGGGCTAGCTGGTTTATTAAAACTTGTCATAACAGCAACAACAAGCAGAAGGACCCAAACAAATAGAAATGTGAAATATTGGTCACAGGACTCCTGTCGCCCAATGGCAGCAGGACGTCTTATGAAATTCTGACAGGAGCTAGAGGAATAAGGGATGTTTCAGTTCACTGGCAAGTCTGAAAATCAAAAATACAAAATAAAATAAACCTGGGGGCTTGGGTTGGTTTGACCCAAAACATAACATTTCACTTTGGTTTCAAGCATTTTAAAAAGTTTTTGATTTAGTTTTTATTGAAATTGACAGTACATTTGGAAGCAAAAGGTCATTTTGAAATGAAAAATCAAAATGTTTTATATTTCAAGTGCTGAGGTAAAAGGTTTTGACTCTTTTTAGTATTTGGGGGGGCAAGAGGTATCAAAAATATCCAGCAAAATCACCAAAAATGTATGAGACATTTGCAAAAGAGCGATTTCACTCAAAAAATGTTGCCCAGCTCCTAGTTGTGACCTCACCTATCACCCGCTTTGTATGACTCCTCTTTGTTACTGTGCTGCTGAACACGGTGGGCTGCGGCTCCACAAGTGGCAGAGGAATAGAGAGGCCCAAGGGGAATGTCTGAGGATGATGCAGTGGGAAGATGGCCGCCCTGTGTGAGACCCAAATGGCACGTTTTGTGCCCTTCCATCTCTGGTCTGTGGCTGCCAAGACTTTTCCTTCTCTAGGGGGCCAACTGGAAGGAACCAAATGGGGGGAGGAGAGGAGAAGACAGCCCATCATGGACACGGGCAGCAATAAGCATATTGGAAGGGTCTAGACTAGGAGTGGGCAAAAGGGGCCTCTGCGAGTTGATTTGGCCCACAGAGGCCCTGCCACTCCCCAGCTGATTGGCCTGGGGGTGGGGGGAGTGTGTGAAGTTTCCTCCGCCCTGCCCCCATATTGCAAGGAGCATCCGACGCTTAGAAGTGCCATGTGCTTCTGGTGCGCTCCCCTGCCCCCAAGCCTTGATTGGCCTGAGGGCAGAAGGGGGAGTGCACGAAGTCTCTTCCCACTGCCATGGACATGAGCACCTAGGGGGAACCTCCGGGAAGGAGAAGGGGGGAGCAAAGGCACTCTGCCACCCCCAAACCAATCATGGTCTGTGGGTAGGGAAGCAGGGAAGTATCATGGCCCTACCCCTTCCACGTCCCTTCCGGTGCAGCCTGGGGCCACTTCAAACATTTCTGAAGTGGCCCCTGGCAAAAAATTGTTGCTCACCCCTGATCTAGACACCCTTGGCTTCAGGACGAGTTTTCCAACACCTTGTAAACCAGCTGGGGTAAAATAAGCACGTGGTGGTGCCACAGTCAGTCAGGAGATCTTCCCAAATTGAGCCAATCGAGCCACGTTTCCCTTAGTCATGTCCCATCACCCCCACCCGGAGAGAGCCTGCCCTCCCCCTGGCTTCTTTCAAACCCCGCCTCTTTCTTCTTGTTCCTGCTAGTTCCTAGTGAACCTGGGCGTCTGGCTTTCAACGTCGTCTCTTCCACTGTGACGCAGCTGAGCTGGGCTGAGCCGGCTGAGACCAACGGGGAGATCACAGCCTATGAAGTCAGCTACGGACTGGTCAACGAGGACAATAGTAAGAGAGGGCTCCCTTGCCGAATGGCCCCATGCAGGCGTCTTTGTGGGACTGCGATGATAAGACCAAGGCAGAAACAGCCAGTCACTGCTCCCAAGCCAACTGTTGGGAGCAGGCCCTGTTACGATGAGTGAGGGAGCACAGGCTGGTGGGGAGGTGGGTGGGGATGGGACCCAGAGCCCAGGACAGGAGCTCAGTATTAAGGGCATGGTCCTGTGCACCCACAGCTCCCATTGACGTCATCTGACTTCACGGGGTGGTAGGGATGCTTCTTGCCTTGACCAGTCTAGGGATTGATGTCTTGGTGGAACAGGGAAGCCCCCTGCTGGAGGCCCATTTCTCTATCAGCTTGTGGAGTTCCACCCAGGACAGCTGACTGCATGAACAGGAACAGCACCCACCTCTGTCCTGACACCCACGGCCCACCCCTCATTGAGTGTCTTGGGCTCAGGGGGCTCCCTAGACCTCTCCAGACAGGATCTAGGAGGTGCATTCAGGGAATGGTGAGGAAGAGGACAGAGGTACCGGTGCAGGGCTGCAGTGCAGATGTCATCTGGGAGCGAAGCCCAGTGACAAAAGCAGGAGCGAGCCCCATGAAGTGGGGTCGGGCTGAGGTCTCCCACTATGATGCCTAGATGTGGGCCCAAGCCACGAAGCTCAGATGAAGAGCCACAAAGTGTGGCGGGTTCTGTCGGTTTGACCCATTGATACAGGCCAGCTGTGAAGTGAAGGCCTGGATCTCGACCCTGCCTGGGAGAGTTTGGAGCAGGAGGTTTGGCTGTGGCCTGTCTCTGGGCATTTCTTAGCGCGCAATGGCAGGTGACACCCCTGCTGTTTGTATTGCTCTTATGAGACAGCCTGACTCCTCCAGCGGGTTGGCATGGAGGGCCCTAGCTCTGCTGTGAGCCCCTAGGACTGCTGCTCTGCTCAGTGCCTGTACCCCAGCACTGCTGACAACCTTAGGTGCCTCAGGGAGGCTGCTGGCCAAGCAACAGCCCCATTGTACTACTTTGTGAGCGGGGTCAGAACTCCAGAGCCGATGTGTCCTTTGGTCCCTGGACAAGTGATCTCTCCCATCAGTCTGTGGCAACCCCTCTGGATGTGTTGGGAGCAGTGTCAGGGAATCTGGTGGGGGTGAGGGGGTGTCGGAAGCAATGCAGACGCTAAACGCTAGTGCGCTACCTGTATGACCACAAACCAAAGGGGGTGCGTGCAGAGGGGGCAAGGGAGCCGTCACTAGGCCTTTGTGCTGTCGTGTGCCGTTTGCCCTTTCAAACGGGAGAGCAAATACAAGGGAAGGAGGCAAGAGAAGTGGGTGTGAGAGAGATGACCCCCTTGGGTGGGTGTGTGCTTCCTCGCAGTTCCCATTGGGCCTGTGAAGAAGGTGATGGTTGAGGAGCCGAAGAAGCGCATGGTCCTGATTGAAAACCTGCGGGAGTCACAGCCGTACCAATACACCGTGAAAGCCAGGAACGGAGCCGGCTGGGGGCCTGCGCGAGACGCAATTATCAACCTTGCCACGCAGCCCAGGCGTCCAATGTCCAGTAAGTGCTTTTCCTGGCCTGTGTGCAGGGAGCCGGGCTGGCGAACTCTCTCCCTCCCTCTCTGTGTTCTAATGTGTCTGTGTCCCTTGAGGTGCCTGTCACTGTGGTATCTGGGTGAGGGGGGGTCCTACTGGCAGGGGAGGGATCTAACCTTGCTCACACAAGCAGCGGGTTTAACGGTGCTCTCTGCCTGCCACTTGTAGTTCCCATCATCCCCGACATCCCGATCATTGATGCCGAGGGCGGGGAAGACTACGACAGCTACCTGATGTACAGCGCAGACGTGCTGCGCTCCCCGACCGGCAGCAAGCATCCCAGCGTCTCCGATGATTCCGGTACGTGTGTTTGGCAAAGAGCATTTTGCTGGTTTCTCTTGACAGCTTTGAACACGGGAAAACGAACCTTCCAAAGTGTGATTTACTAGCCACCGGTGGTTTTGTTCCTCATTCTGCTGCAAAGGCAGAGAGACATCCCTGCCCAAGGCTGAGCTGCCACCTTGCTTCTGTGCTGCTGCCCTGAAGAGCAATGGGCGCTGAGCCTCCTCCACCAGGCAGGGTTGGGTGGGAACGCAGCATCCGGAGGTTGGGCCTCTTGCTGTGAGATTAGGGTACGGAGCACAGCTCCTAGCTCAGTGATGGGCCTCTGTGTATGGCCCGCAAAATGTTTTATTTGCTGTTGTCTACACGCAGGGTTAACAGATTCTGCTGGTTTCTGGCCACGTAGGATTTTTTCCTCCTGGTATTACTAAAATGATGCTCATGTCAAGCAAGGGCCTGTGAGGACCGTGACTGTACGCAACACTGAGTGTGAGAGCCAGGCGCTCCCTCTGTGGCTAATCACAGCACTGCTACAGCTCAGTCGGCACCCTGCAAATCCTAGATACCCAATTACAGTTAGCAAAATGCTCTTAACCTGGGGCACCGTCTTGGCTCTGACGATCTTGCTGCCCATGGAGATGAAGGAGAGCCATGCATGTGGCCCACTCACCAGCTTAAGTTGCTCATCAGCTCCTGGGGTGATTTCTTAGTTCAGCCATTAGGTTAGGGACCTCACTGGGTGATGGAGCAGAGACATTTCCACTAATAGCAGCTTGAGACCCAGAAGGACTCTTCTGGCCCATGGTGTCTTGTTCTCTCCCATCATGCTCTGGGGGTGTCCCACAGGCCGTGTCAAGGCTGCGAGGGTGAATGTGGCAGAGGCTCAGCTTGGAATGGAAAGAATGAAAGTGACTTGCTTTGTGGTGCTATGGCAACCAGTCTTGCTGAGGCATCCTTACAGGGGGCTTAGATTGGTGCTCCCTGCCGTGTGCCCTCTCTTTCTCTCCACTTCGGGGCTCAACGCATCCTTGCAGAGAGCGGCCCATGGGCATTAGGACAGCCACGCGGTGGCCAGCGTGGTGAGCTTCGTGGAGTGAGGAGGCCTCTCCTGAGTGCAGAAGGACAGTTCTACCCAGCAGTGTCTGTGAGGGAACAGGTGGCATTGGGACCACCAACCTTATTCTCAGTCTTGATGGAAATGGGGTTGGAGCTCTGGTCTCTGCAGGGCTGGTTGTCCTGTTCCCTCCATTCTCCAGCTCTGTCCCGTGGTCTCTGCACAGCAATATCCCACCAGTGTAGAGAAGGGTTTGTCACAGGTGGCAGATGCAGCTGCTCTTAAAGATTGACCCCACAGTGTGCTGCCGGCAGCCCCATGGTGGCAGGTTCCCCACTTTGCCCCGCAGGCCGTGCCAACACGAGTACTTAAATTGTTCCAAAAGGCTCCAAGTGGAAATATGTGCAGCTGCTGGGGGAGGACTTGGACCTTCGCCGCATCACCTGGAGGCTCCCAGCCGAAATGATCCCCCGCCTCTCTGGCAGTAGCTGCTTCTCCTCAGACACCGAGGGCCTCCTCCGTGAGGATAGCTCCCTCTCTGAGCTGTTGGACACCGACACGGCCAGCGGCAGCCTCACGAGGAGCAGGACGCCCCAGCCCCAACCAGGTGAAGGCTGGCTTCTTCTGCAGTGAATGTCGTGTCTCGTCCTTCTCTGAGCCAAGAGCGTGGAACTGGGTCCTGCCCCCTAATGCCCTCTCTGTACTCACATTGGTGTTGGCACGAGGCGCTCGTCCTATGTAATAGAGCCTGCTTGCAAAGTGTTGTCATGGTCTGTCTGTCCGGAGAGTGCCAAGGTAACGCCCGCCTTGGGCATGGACTGGGAACCTGCTAGGAGCTCGCTTCTGCGATAGGCTCGGACCCTCAGGGGAGAAGCCGATCCACACAGTAAGAACAGCCACTTCCAGCAGGCTGCTTCCCATCATCAGTGACTGCGCTGATTAGTATCCTCCAGGTTTCCAGTGCAAATCTGCAGGACTGCTGGTCAGAGAGCAGCTTCTAGGAGGTGCCTGATTTCTGCTGCCCCTTTGGGTGGTCACTTGTGAGGGGCTCGTAAATACTGATAACGGCAGGGTTTGCTTTTCAGGTCTGGCTGAGATGGGCCCCGATGTGAAACCCGTGGCGGCCACCTCCTCAAACTGGCCTTTCTTCTTCTTTCGTTAAGACCCATTATAAGCACATGCAGGAGTCGGGAGATCTGACTATTAGGACATGGGAGGGGGGACCTTAGCAGCCCCCGACAGGCTGAGCTCTGGCGTTACCTTGGGCACAGTGGGGCCACCTGGCATTGTGAAGGGGGAGCAGGGCCCTGTTTGTTCCCCCTGCTGCTGGCTGTGCAGTTGTCACTTGTCTGAAGAGCCAGCGTTACGTTCTGGGACTGCTGGAGAACAGGACAAAGCCGGTGCAGGTGGCCTGGAGCCAGAGGCTGGTCCCGCTGCCTAGACAGCAGTTACAGGGACTGACTGGATCCTCTCTTCCCCAGAGCATCTGCTGAATGGCCGGATGGATTTCACCTTCCCCGGCAGCGGGGGCTCCCTGAGCAGGACCTTGCACACCAGCTACAACCAGCTGTCCTCGCACATGCACCAGGACAGGAGGCTGATGGGCAGCTCGTCTCTGACCAGAGATTACAGCACAATGGGCTCAGGATATGGTGAGTGTGGCGGGTTTGGCCCCCCCCCCCAGCTCTGCCACAGCATGGGGCTGTCTTCCTACCCTCTACCTCGTGGGAACACTTGGGTCACACCAGCCAGGGGACTCCCTTTAACGCTGTGACTCAGGGCCCCCTCTCTCCACGCTGAGAAGACTGCCTCTGTGCGGCCCCCCAGTCTCCCTGGGAAAGGAGGGGCTGCCTCTGTGCGGCCCCCCAGTCTCCCTGGGAAAGGAGGGGCTGCCTCTGTGTGGCCTCCCAGTTTCCCTGGGAAAGGAGGGGCTGCCTCTGTGCGGCCCCCCAGTCTCCCTGGGAAAGGAGGGGCTGCCTCTGTGCGGCCCCCCAGTCTCCCTGGGAAAGGAGGGGCTGCCTCTGTGTGTCCTCCCCAGTCTCCCTGGGAAAGGAGGGGCTGCCTCTGTGTGTCCCCCCCAGTCTCCCTGGGAAAGGAGGGGCTGCCTCTGTGTGGCCTCCCAGTCTCCCTGGGAAAGGAGGGGCTGCCTCTGTGCGGCCCCCCCAGTCTCCCTGGGAAAGGAGGGGCTGCCTCTGTGTGTCCCCCCCAGTCTCCCTGGGAAAGGAGGGGCTGCCTCTGTGTGTCCCCCCCAGTCTCCCTGGGAAAGGAGGAGCTGCCTCTGTGCGTCCCCCCCAGTCTCCCTGGGAAAGGAGGGGCTAGGTTGCCTCTGTGTGCACTAACAGGGCTCCCTGGAAAAGGAGGGGCTGCCTTCATGGCCCCCCAGGCTCTCTGGGAAATGGGGGCTGCTTCCATGCACCCCAAACTCTAGGAGAAGGGGGGCTATCTTCATTGCCCCCCCAAACTGCCGTGGGAGAGGAGGGCGGCCTCCACCTCTCTTACTTTATCTCCACAGTTACTTTCCAGCTCAACGTGTCTGAGAATCGGCCTGGCAATGGGGGCGGGGCTGGAGAAACCCTTTTCATGCTCTTCCTTAAGGGAGCCCCCTCTGCACATGGGCTGCTCTGGCTTCGGATGCCAGATACGTCAGTGCTGTCTCTCTCTCTCTCTCTCCCTCTCTCTGTTTTCCACTGTCCTGTAGACCAGCCAGGGAGGATTCTCCCTCCCCTCCGTGAAGATGCTGGCAGGGTGGCTCTGCTGCCCCAAGACGTAGGTGTGAGGAGCAGGGCACAGGCGAAGGGTTCCTATGCCAGCAATGGCTTTCGGGATTCTATAATCATGCCTGATGGGCTCACTGGGATTTCCAAGTACATAGGTACAGCCCACGGCAAAGCCTTGTCCGGTGTCTTCATGGGCGTCTCCCCTCAGCCATGCATCCCATCGCCAGTCCATCCCTCATGAGCTGCCTGCTGCCCGCTCCTCCAGCTTTGTGTATGCACCGATCCATGCCCCCACCCTGGCTGCGCCTCCCCCTTCTGTTTGCAGGGTTCATTGACCTCGTGAAAGCCATGTGAGCTGATTAACCCACCCCTGCTCTAACGACCTCATCGACTCCCCATCGGCGTCCTGCCCCCCGGCTCCTAACAAGCCGCGTGTTTGCTGTCTCTCTGCACAGGCCTGGGGGGGGGTGTTGGGGAGAAGGTGTGCCCAATGCAAAACGTCCCTCGGGCACAGGCACGGCCCCTGAGGCCTGGCTGGGGAGTCCATTTGCTGCCACGAAGGCCGGGGCTCAGGGGTACTCCTTAACCAGGGAGCTGACAGGCCCCTGGACAATGGTGGGGGGAGCGTCACGCTCTTAGAAGGGGCGGGGCCTCAGACTGAAAGGGTGGAGCTTTCCCTGTACTGCCCGGACAGCCCAGTGCCCCCCTCCATCAGTTTGCAGGGCTGGCTAGAGTGCTGCTCTGCAGTGCACCACACAGCACTCTGGCAGCCATTCTCAAGGGCTCGGGGCTCCAGTCGCTGTTGCTGCAATAGTAGTGGCGGCAGCTGGGAACCCCGGGCCCCTTTGAATCACCAGGCCCTGGGACAATTGTCCTCCCCCCCCGCCCCGTCAGCAGGCCTGTCCTTACTCTTCCCACCCTTGGGTCCTGGCAGTGCCGTTTGTAGAGAAAGCCAGGAGCTCCCAGTGTCTAATCCCCACTCCCCCATGTGACCTCTTTGCCTCAGTTTGCCTTCCGTAGACCGGGGCTAGCTGCCGATCGGCCCGACTCTCTTCCTGGGGGACAGGACTGCGAAGGTGATGGGGAGAGGTGCAAAGGCACCGCCCCAGGGGAGTTGTGTGCTCTCCCACTGAGGTGTCATCCTTGATAAGCAGCGGCCAGCTGGTAGCTCAGAGAGAGGAGAGTGTGTGGAGGGCAGAGGAGAGACCCAGGAGTTAACGGTGTGGCTGTGCAAAGGGGTGGGGACGGCTCGTCCCTTGCAGCACTTCTGTGCTCTTCTCTCTGATGCCACCCGTGGCTGGTCGGATGCCCCTTCCCGCTCTTTGCACAGGCTTGTCAGGGCAAAGCAGCCGCCCTAGCGTGCTTCCCTCCAGAGACTCACTCACTCCCAGGATGTCCTGGAAGCACCAAGCTGTCTGGACATGGTGCTTCTGGGAGTGCATTTGGCCGTGCCCTGCCCCAAGGCAGCTAAGGGGCTGCCAGAGGGAAAATGGCTACAGGCTCTCAGCAGTCCCCTCACGGGAGTCAGGGTGTTGCTTCTCCCAGCCCAGAGACTGCAGTTGTGAGAACCAAATGTACACGGCTAGAGCCCAGCTAGCCACTCAGCTCAGCCCCCTAATCCCCACCAGCTAGGTGCTCAGCAGATCCGGCCCCTGGTTGCGAGAGGACGTTTTGCCACATTCTCCCTGGATCACCAGACCCATCACCCACTGGGTGCGTCTGTTCCTTTTCCCCTCTGCCTCTCGCCTTTCAGTTCAAGATTGTGACATTCCCCCCTGTGCATCAGATTACAGAATGCCCCTCGGCGTCCCCGACACGCCCACCCGCCTGGTGTTCTCCGCGCTGGGGCCCACCTCCCTGAAAGTCAGCTGGCAGGAGCCGCAGTGCGAGAAGGAGGTGCAGGGATACAACGTGCAGTACCAGCT
Organism: Pelodiscus sinensis; assembly: GCF_052426305.1. NCBI lineage: Eukaryota > Metazoa > Chordata > Testudines > Trionychidae > Pelodiscus > Pelodiscus sinensis. Next base: position 19,400,327 of record NC_143071.1, read on the forward strand.
CCTCAGTGGAGGTCAGTGAGCCTGCTGGCGCCTGGGCCACGGGCATGTTCTGAGTTTTCATGGTACAGCTGGGAGATCAAAAGTGGAATCTGGGGTCTAACTGAAGCCAATGGTAGTTTTGCTCCTGAGCTGAGATTTTAGGGGGGGGGCGGTCCACATCCACAGGCTTTCATCCCAGTTCTGCCACAGACTCCTTGGGTGGCCTTGGGCAAATCATTTATAGACTCATAGACTTTAAGGTCAGAAGGGACCATTATGATCAGGCCACAGAATCTCACCCACCCACTGCTAGAATAATCCTCTCACCTATATCTCAGATATTGAAGTCCTCAAACGATGGTTTAAAGACCCCAAGATGCAGAGAATCCTCCCACAAGTGACCCAGGCCCTATGCCACAGAGGAAGGCAAAAAACCTCCAGGTCCTCTGCTAATCTACCCTGGAGGAAAATTCCTTCCCGACCCCAAATATGGCGATCAGCTGAACCCTGAGCATGTGGGCAAGACTCACCAACCAGACACCCAGAACCTGTGCCTCATTTTCTCCCGTTTGGACTAGCTCAGATGCTCCTTCCTCCCCATGGAGCTGAGGGCTTGTTCGCTGACATCTGTGACGTGCACTGGGCTAGCCGGGTGGAAGTTGACAGAGGTGGGGCCCAGGTCTGATTCTTTCAGCCTCCTTGCTCCATGTGGCTAATGGTAGTCGGGGGCTTAGAACCCGTTGCCTCTGCACCTTGTGGTGGGTGCTGGAGAGGCCTGTTGGCAAACACAGATGTAGTGTGGCCATTGGGGGTAACCGTAGCTACCATCCCAAGGGGGCTACTTCCCACAGCAAACTCGGGTCCCTCCCTAGCCTGTCGCATTGAGTTCAGTGCCCCAGCTGGGAGCCGGATAACCTTGAGGGCAGAGTATTCTAGCTCATGGGACTTCTCTAAAGGGGTCGGGGTCGTATAACATGCGACAGGCCATCGCGGGTTCATAAGGATTCCCCCCTAAACACAGGGCCCTGCTGTGACTGGCCACTGCACTGTCAGGACACTTCCAGTTTGTGTCCAGGCCCTGGCCAGAGGCAGGCTGGCAGGATTGAGGGCCTCTCACTCTGATCCGGTGTGACAGGTCCCCTGTGCCACTGTGGCTGCAGCTCTGTGGCAGAGACTGTAAGGGGCCCGTCTCTCTCCTTCCTCCCCCCTCCAGGAGACATGTACAGCCTGAGCATCCCCAACCCAGCTCAGAACTCGGTGGTGGTGGACAACCTGCTGCCCAACCACTCCTACATATTCAGGGTGAAGGCCCAAAGCGAGGAAGGCTGGGGGCCCGAGAGAGAAGGTGTCATCACCATTGAGTCCCAGGTGGATCCGCAGAGCCCGCTGAATCCCGTACCAGGTGAGAGGGCGTGGTGCTGGCATCACTCCACTGCCGTCCCCCTGCAGCTGGGCAAGGAGCTGCTAGGCCCTTGGGGTGGAGGATTCGCCACATGGCTCCACTGCCCGGGGGTATGGAGACAGGCCTCAAGGTGCTCTGGGGGGCAGGGGCAGGGGCAGGCAGGCAACCCCCCATGTCGAAGCTGAGGCTCCATGAGCCGCCAATTCATTGCTCTTTCACTCCCCCTCTAAAATGAATCTCCCCCCCCCCCACCAGCTGAGACATCAGTGACCTGCATAGACCCAGGCTGCCGCTTGTGCACCTGGCTCCTCTCTCCACCTCTCCAGCACTGACCTCTTGCTGCCGCTCCTGCAGGTTCCCCGTTTACACTGAGCACCCCCAGCGCGCCGGGACCCCTGGTGTTCACAGCCTTGAGCCCGGACTCGCTTCAGCTCAGCTGGGAGAGACCCCGCAAGCCCAATGGGGCAATTCTGGGCTACATGGTCACCTGCGAGATGCTACACGGAGGAGGTAGGTCCTCACTCGCGGTGAGCTGGGTCTCAGCACAGGCAGGTGCGAGCCGTCGGAGAAATGACAAACTAATCCTTGGGGGGGGGGGGGGGGTAATGTGTAGCACATTGCAGCTGCAGAGTGTCCGGCTCCATTCAATCCCTGAGCAGCCTTAGTAGGGAAAGGGGGACCTTCTGAAGGGAGGTCATAAGGGCTGGGGGGTGAGTCAGATACAAGAATAAAGGGGACTGGGGGAGAAGGTGATGAACTTTCGTAAGAACAGCCATATTGGGTCAAACCAAAGGTCCATCTTGCCCAGTGCCCTGCTGTTTTACAGTGGCCAATGCCAGGTGCCCCAGAGGGAATGAACACAACAAGTGATCCCTTTCCCGTCACCCATTCCCAGCTTCTGACAAACAGAGGCTAGGGACACCTTTCCTACCCATCCTGGCTAACAGCCATTGATGGTCGTATCCTCCATGAATCTATCTAGCTCTTTTTTGAACCTCATGTAGTCTTGACTTTCACAACATCCTCTGGCAGGCAGTTCCACAGGTTGACTGTGTGTTGTATGAAGAAATACTTCCTTTTGTTTTAAACCTGCTCCCTATTCATTTCATTTGGTAACACCTAGTTCTTGTGTTATGGAAAGGAGTAAATAATTCTGCTTTATTCACAGGACACCTCACATAGTGAATGCTAGTGGAAATGGGGTAGGTTTAGTTACAATTTTAAAAAGAACAAATTAAAAATTACTTAGAAAAGTTAGATGTCTTCAAGGGTATGTCTACACTACAAAGTTAATTCGAACTAACGGAGCGCTTAGTTCGAACTAGGTAAACCTCATTGTACGAGGACTAAGCCTAGTTCAAACTTACTAGTTCGAATTAAGGGGTGTGTAGCCCCTTAATTCGAACTAGTGGGAGGCTAGCCCTCCCCAGCTTTCTCTGGTGGCCACTCTGGCCAACACCAGGGAAACTCTATTGCCCCCCTCCCGGCCCCGGACTCCTTAAAGGGGCACGGGCTGGCTACGGTGCCCATGCCAGGTGCAAGCCTGCCAGCACCCAGCTAGCAGACCCTGCACCTTGCACGGCTCGAGCCAGCCACCCGATGCCCCCCAGCCCTCCCCCTCTTCCCGGGACCAGGCTGGCGGCTCCCGGGAGCTTGCCCGGGACCGCAAGAGGCGGGCGCCCGCCTGGTCTAGTGCGGACATCGTGGACCTTGTCCACGACCTCCGCACTAGGCACAGGAAAGTGGCCGTCTAGGGCAGGAGAGCTGCCAGCCTGGCCACCCAGGAGCAGGTGTGCATGAAAATCAAGGTGGTCCAGTGAGACCCCCGACCCTGAGCCCTGAGCTTACAATGGCTGTGCTGGGTCAGACCAAAGGTCCATCTAGCCCAGTAGCCTGTCTTCCGAGAGCGGCCAACCCTAAGAACCCTGGAGGGGATGGACCGAAGACAGTGACCAAGCCATTTGTCTCGTGCCATCCCTCTCCAGCCTTCCACAAACTTTGGGCAGGGACACCACTCCTACCCCCTGGCTAATAGCACTCCATGGACCCAACCTCCATCACTTTATCTCACTTCTCTTTAAACTCTGTTCTAGTTCTAGCCTTCACAGCCTCCTGCAGCAAGGAGTTCTACAGGTTGACTCTTTGCTTTGTGAAGAACAACTTTCTGTTACTAGTTTGAAGCCTGCTACCCATTCCTTTCCTTTGGTATCCTCTAGTCCTTCTATTATGGGAACTAATGAAGAACTTTTCTTGATGCACCCTCTCCACCCCACTCATGCTTTTATAGACCTCTATCCTATCCCCCCTCAGTCTCCTCTTTTCTAAACTGAAAAGTCCCAGTCTCTTTAGCCTCTCTCTATATGGGACCTGTTCCAAACCTCTGATCATTTTAGTTGCCCTCCCCTCTCCCACCCTCTCTCTTCCCCTCTCCCACCTCCTTTTCCCAGTCTCCCCGAGTTTTGTTCAATAAAGAGAGATTCTATTTTTGACCACACGTTTTCTTTATTTTGTACATCAGGAAGGGGGGCTAGGGAAGGGTAAGTGGAAGGAGGTGAGGGAGGAATGGGGTACGAGCCCCCGGTGGGGAGGACTGGGCTGGCTCTGTGGGCTTCTGAGGGTGGAAGCTCTCCTGAAGCCCCCAATTGCCCTCTCTCCCCAGATGGCAGCCTGCGGCAAGTGCAGCTGGTCTGATGGCCAAGTGCTGTGATGTGCCCAGTGTGGGTAGTCCGGGCAATCCAAGCCAGGACTGCTTTGCAAGAACTGTCTGTCCGGGGTGGGGGTCGGGTCCCTTTAAGCACAGCCCTCGGCTAGCCTGAGGCAGCAGCTCCACGCTCTAAGTCCTCATCTGATGCCCTGCTGGCACTGCTTCCGGCCATCCTTAATCCTGGTTCAGGGTCCACTTAATGTGGACATGCTAGTTCAAATTAGCAAAACGCTAATTCAAACTAGTTTTTTAGTCTGGATCCATTAGTTCGAATTAGCTTAGTTTGAATTAACTAATTTGAACTAAGTTAGTTCGAATTAGTGCTGTAGTGTAGACATACCCCAAGTTACTAAAATACTCAAGGAGCTGATAGAGGAGGTATCTGAGCCTTTAAGCTATCATCTTTGAAAAAGTCATAGACGTCAGGAGAGATTCCAGAAGATTGGGAAAGGGCAAATATAGTGCCCATCTATAAAAAGGAAAATAAGAACAACCCAGGAAACTAAAGACCAGTGAGTTTAACTTCTGTACCAGGGAAGATAATGAAGCAAGTAATTAAGGAAATTATCTGCATACTTCTAGAATAAGTTGATAGGTAACAGCCAGCATGGATTTATAAAGAACAAATCATGTCAAACCAATCTAATAGCTTTATTTGATAGGATAACAAATTTGTGGATAAGGGAGAAGCAGTGGACATGGTATACTAGACTTTAGTAAGGCATTTGACACGGTCTCGCATGACCTTCTTATCAACAAACTAGGCAAATACAACTTAGATTGGCTACTATAAGGTGGGTGCATAACTGGCTGGATAACCATTGTCAGAGTAGTTATTAATGGTTCACAATCATACTGAAAGAGCATAACGTGGGGTTCCACAGGGGTTCTGTTCAATATCTTCATCAGTGATTTAGATGATGGCATAGAGAATACACCTATTTAGTTTGCAGATGATACCAAGCTGGGAGGGGCTGCAAGTGATTTGGAGGATAGGGTCATCATAATTCAAAATTATCTAGACAAACTGGAGAAATGGCCTGAAGTAAATAGGATCAAGTTTAATAAGGACAAATGCAAAGTGCTCCTCTTAGGAAGGAAAAATCAGTTTCACACATACAGAATGGGAAGCGACTGTCTAGGAAGGAGTACTGCAGAAAGGGATTTAGGGATCATAGTGGACCACCAGCTAAATACGAGTCAACAGTGTGACACTGTTGCAAAAAAAAATCAAACATGGTTCTGGGATGCATTAACAGGAGTGTTGTGAGCAAGACACGGGAAGGCATTCTTCCGCTCTACTCTGCACTGATTAGGCCTCAGTTGAAGTACTGTGTCCAGTTCTGAGCACCACATTTCAAGAAAGACGTGGCGAAATTGGAGAAGGTCCACAGAAGAGCAACAAAAATGATTAAAGGTTTAGAGAACATGAGCTATGAGGGAAGACTGGAAGAATTGGGCTTGTTTAGTTTAGAAAAGAAAAGAGAGGGGGCATGATAGCGGTTTTCAAGTATCTAAAATGGTGTCACAAGGAGGAAGGAGAAAAATTGTTCTCCTTGGCCTCTGATGATGGGACAAGAGGCAATGGGTTTAAATTGCAGCAAGGGAGGTTTAGGTTAGACATTAGGAAAAACTTTCTAATTGTCAGGGTGGTTAAACACTGGAATAAATTGCCTAGGGAGGTTGTGGAATCTCCATCACTTAAGAGCAGGTTGGATAGACATCTATCAGGGATGGTCTAGACAGTGCTTAGTCCTGCCGTGAGGGCAGGGACTGGACTCAATGATCTCTCGAGGCCCTTTCCAGTTCTATGATTCACTTTTTTCACACCAGTCATGATTTTATAGACCCCTGTAAACCACTGACCTCTATAAACCTCTGTATTCTCTCTTCATGCCATTTGTTTTTCTTTGGATTAGGAGAAGCCAGGACTATCTACGTGGAGGGGGACAGCCCAGAAACCACCTTGACAGTGCCCCACCTGAGCGAGAACATCCCCTACAAGTTCAAAGTGCAGGCCAAGACCACCCAAGGGTTTGGGCCAGAGAGAGAAGGCATCATCACCATTGAGTCTCAAGATGCAGGTACCAACTTTGTTGTGTATATGCAGGGAAACAAAAGACGACCTTGGGATCTGTGTGGGTTATGACAGGAAACTGGGTCAGGATCCTAGGGTTCTCTTCCCACCTCTGCTGGTGAGACTGTGCCACAGTTTTGCCATCTGTAGAATGAGGATAATAGTATCTCCTGGAGGTGTCAAGGATGAATGTGATATTTATACGATGCTTTGAGATCCTCGGGTGTGAGAACTTATTACTGTTTTATTGCCAATCTTCTGCTTTTGATGACTGCGCACGCCCCAGACCTACCAGCTGTCACGGGCCCTTAACCCTCCCGATCCCGCATGAGCATTCTTCAGATTTTGTCCGTTAAGGGCTCCTAATGGAACAGTTAGAGTACAACCTCTCCAACGGGGGGTAGGTGAGAGGGTTGTCGATGGTGATCACTTAGGGATGGGTAGCTCAGGGTGTGATCATACACACCCTGCGACATTCCCCGAGCTGACTTTTCTCCTCTCTTTTCCAGGAGCTTTCTCACAGTTCGGAGGACAGCAATATATGAGAGAGGAAGTGTACAACCTCCCCATGGAGTACAGCACCAACACCACCATCAGCCACTCCTCTCTGGATCCCTACTACACCGGTAAGGGCCTCTTGTCTGGAGAGCTTCAGTCACAGGGGATGGGGAAGATTTTTGTACAGTCACATTCATTGGTATCACCCAGTCTAAAGGAAGGTGCCTGAGGCAGTGAAAAGTTACAGCACAACACTGACTGGCCATAGATCTCAGGGTCCTAGCTTTGCAGGTATCCAGGGAGGGTCTATCTAAAGGCTGTTCAACTCTGTTGACCTTTCGCAGGCTGGGTGAAAGGCGAGAGGGAGAACGGACAGTTAAAAGCTCTTGTTTAAGTATCTCTATCCCTTCTCTGGCACTGAGGGAATAACAACTTTGAGAAACAATAAATTGCTGTGAATGGGAACTGAACCTCCGACTCCACGGCCTCACTGCACTAATACACAGCACTGCCTGCTCGCCTCCCCTCATTGCTGGGCGGACGCCAGTCTGAAATGTGCCGTGGTGGGCGCAGGCCAGGTCCTGCTGTGCCTGATTGCTTTCATGTGGGGTCAGGAAGAGAATTCTGAACCTGTAGCTCCCAATGCAACGAGCCGCTGCTCCTCCGGCAGATCTCTGCGCGCATGTCTGACATAGTCCATGCGGGACAGAGCCAGAGCAGTGCCGCTTGTAGGCCCTTGTGCCCACGGCTGACCTGCCCCTCTTGTTGCAGATGGCATGTTGATGACCACGCAGCGAGTGGAGAGCGGTGGCACCCTCACCAAGCAGGTGACCAAAGAGTTCGTCAGCAGGACCATGATGTCCAGCGGAACCCTCACCAACCAGATGGAGAGACAGTTCTTCGAAGCCTGAACTGGGGAAAGCCCGCCAAAGGGGCGTGTTCAGCCTGCTGAGCTTTTCAGGCAGACTCGCACTCGGGTCAGCAGCCAGGAGTGGGGCTGCTGTGCTCCCCCAATCCCTCCTGGGCATAGCACTGCAGTGGCGCCTGCCACACTGGTTGCTCCTTTGACGCCTGCCGCCATGGAGGCAGCAGCATAGGCAGCAGCTGGAGTGGCAAGCGTGTGATCGTCATTTGGAGCTCGGCATTTCCAGGCCGGCCAGCCTTGGAGCTCCACTGAGTGGTCTGTTGGAGGCTTCTCAGTGCAGGGTCATTGGCCAACCGGTTTTGGAGTCCCGTGGGGTATAACCCTTACTTGCTGACTTTGTGTGTGCGCACTGCCCACCCATGCTCACACCGCTGGCCTCCTGCTGGGCATCTGACTACATTGGGCTTCCACTTGTGTTTAAATGGCCTGTCACCTGCTGCCTTGCGTGCTCCCTGCCAAGCACGACAACTTTTTATTTTCCCACCCCCCCATCTGTTGGCTCAGCCCTGCTCTCCCCCTATTCATTTCACCAGTGGAGGCAACTCCCTTGTGTCCTGCAAATGCTCCCAGTTATAAGCCTGTGTTGTCACATAGCTGGCCAGGCAAATCACTGCATTCCCACCCCACCTGTTGGTGTACAGCCCCCTGCTGCTAACCTGTGGTACTGCAGTGACAGCTTACCCTTCACTTGCCTAGCACTACCCACAAGGGGCTATGATGCCTTTTTGCTTAAACTCTTGCACAGTTTTCCTAGGCCAGATACATACAGTTTACTTTATAAAGAAACGGAGGTAGCTGAGCTCTACATGGAGCATTAAGGAGACACAGCTTTTGGGAAACATCTGTACTAGCGAAGGCTGGTGAAGGCACCCAATCCAAATCCACTGGGGAAACTCCCAGTGACTTCAACGGGCTTGCGCTCAGTACCTAAGGCCTCCGCCATTGGCTTCTTTAGTACAGCAACCCCAGCTCACACAGCACCCCAGAGGGACGAGCATAAGCCAGCCCAGCTTATGGCAGCTACAGTGTACACTTGGGCAAAGGCCAGGTAAAGCCCGGAGGACTAGAGGGCAGAAGCAGAACAACTAGTGAGTAGCGTAAGCGCCGAGGAAATACCCCATAAACAAGCATTTGGTTCCAAACCTAATATTCAAAATTTTTGTTGGTGTCACAATTCCCACAGTGGAGCTTAGTGCAGTTTAGGCAGATAACACTGTGTGACTTGGAAAGGCGTTTGAGCCCCCCCCCCCCCCCACCCCACCCAGCATATTACGTGCCACTTCACCCAGTAACTCCAAGGTGATGGCAGAGAGAGAGAAATGTATGGGAGGGGCTAGTCTCTCCTTTGGAACGGTAGGAGGGGCTAGTCTCTCTCCTTTGGAACGGTAGGAGGGGCTAGTCTCTCTCCTTTGGAATGGTGGGAGGGGCTAGTCTCTCTCCTTTGGAATGGTGGGAGGGGCTAGTCTCTCTCCTTTGGAATGGTGGGAGGGGCTAGTCTCTCTCCTTTGAAATGGTGGGAGGGGCTAGTCTCTCTCCTTTGGAACAGATCAACTATTGGCCTCAGCCATTCTCAGGCCACATCGGCAAAGAGCTGTGCTGGAGCCCTGCCGTGCACGGCTACTGCTTGGTGGTGAGGAGGCGGCTACAGCTGTGTGAACTGAGTCACTCCCTCTGCCCTGCTGCCCAGCGCTGAAGTGGCTGTCGTGCGTCTGACCGTTGTCTAGTGACCCTTTACTAAAGCTATTGCTGTGCCTCTAGCGTCTGTGGCATCCTGTTTTTCCAGTCCCTTTGCTGAGTTCCACCCCCTGTGAACTCCCAGCCTGGTGGTGATGGACTCTCTGTACACCGGTGTTGCCCGGGGCCGGCAGTGCCAGCTGGTGCTGAGCGGGAGAAGCCACCTTTGCTTTTTGGTCCCATATGCCTCTGCAAACTGCACTAGGTTAGGCTGGGGGGAGGGGGAGGGCTTCTTCTAATGTTTCACTTAATCAGGGAGGTGTCTATGAAATGATCAGAAACACTTACAATGCACAGCCCTGACCACAGGGTTTGTGCGCTTGGTGCTGTAGTCTCACGTCCAACCCAGCTGTACATGTTGAATGTGGCTATTACAGCCTAAAGACTTTAAGGGAGGATTTGCAAAGGCCAGTTAAGTACCTAACTCCCATGGGAAGTCAGTAAGAATTGGGTATTTACCACCTATTTATGCTATTGTAAATCTCCCCCAAGCCCGCGGGTTAGCTCACTCAACAGCATGGGCCAAAAGCTAGAGCAGTGAATTGAGGCAAAACTCCTGGGGGGTTTTAGCCCTCTCCACCTCTGACTCCTTCCCTGAGCATGGGCAGGATACTACACCCCGGTGCTGTGGTCAAAGGCGGGTTCTACTGATGAGAAATGCTGTTGAATTGCCTGCGGTTACATTTGGCTCTGAGCATGGGCTGGTTCAGCTTCACCCTCAGCTGACTACCACAGGAGCTGCTCATGAGAATTTGGGAACCGGTTCCTGGTGAGAATGGCAGCTCCCACATTTTATGGGCAAGGCCTGTTTCAAAGGCTGCAGAACAGAAACATTAGCTGCCCTTAGTCCTGGGGCAAGGGGTTGTTTGTTTTATTTAAGCAGATTATAGAACTCCTCTGCCATTCCTTGGGGACCACAGACAGCTCACAGCAGAGACTGGTTTGAGGGCTCAGTCCTGCACCAGACTTCAGTGAAAATTTTGCCACTGATTTTCCTGTGACCACGATTAAAACACTCACATTGTGTATGACCATCCTGGCCCAAACCTAGATGGGAGTTGGGGCTTGTTTGGTTTTTGATCTCCACGCAAGAAGTCTGGTCTGTTAGAAATTAAACCAACTGTGGTTTTACACAGCTCCTTAGAAATATTTAGTTACTGAATGGACGGCCAATTGGCAGTTGCCTTATATTCCAGTTCCTGTCTTCCAGTGTTGCTGGAAAAATATTTTCTGCTAACGTGGTACTGCACCAAGGCCATCACATTGCATTGTAGCCTCCTTTTGCTGTGTACCACGCTGCTCTGCGCTGTAGGTATAACACACTGATTTGCTGCCTCCAGAGTCCATACAATAATTTTAGCCAAAGAGTTAACGTTGGCCATCCCATGTTGAACCACCTGCCCTGTTGAAAAGGTTTGTCCAGAAGAGCCACAATAGAACATAGCCACGTTTGTAGCTTTCATCGGATCAACTACAATGTTTGGCCTATGCCTATTTCTAGTGTGTACCAAGGAAGAGTCTGTCAGCAGGTGTTCTGGCCCACGTGGCTTTCTATTGCACTTAATAAACAATGTTCTCTCTAGGCTGGCTGCCCCATTTATTTCAAAACCCACAGTTAGACTGGCCAGGAATGAGTTACAGGGGCTAGGCTGTACCATGCTTCCAGCCTGTCAGTGACTCTTTCAGGCTACAAAGGCACACAGCCCCACCACTTCCCTTCAGTAATCACCAAACTTCACGCGAGGCATTATTACACCACCGCTACATGTCACCCACACGTCTGCAGTAACCTGCCTCAGTCTCTGGTCTCGGTTACGTGGAAGTTAACTCTGTGGACCCAGTCCCACGTATGGTAGTGTCATGGAGACCAGAACGTGGTCTCCCGTTCAGCAGGGTTGGACAGAGATGGCTAAGCCTACAGTTGTGCAAAATTAGCTTTATTACCCAAGAGGGGCAGATTTGTACATTTCCCTGAGTTACATTGTGAAGTCAGAATCAGCCGCAGTCCATTTCCTCAAGGGGAGGGCAGCTGGCCCAGGACTTTGACCTCCGGGTCCTCAAGGGCGCTGGGGAAGAGAGCCTTATGCAGAAAGGGAAGTGTCTGCTTGCAGAGTCTGAGCCTTTGCCCCATCGGAAGGCTTGGAGAAATAGAAGGTAGCTGTGCCTCTGTACTTCTCCTATGAGACAAAAGGAGAGGAAAGCACCAGAGTCCAACAGAGTCCCCATGCAAATGCCCGTGGCCACGCCCACGGAAGGCATTCAGGGAAGATGCATTATTGGCTCATGACCACAACTCATTTCATGTGCATGTCTGATGGTAACAAAACACCTATAGTTTTGATCCATGCATTTATTGGATAGTGAAAGAGAAAGGAGGGGAATGGGTGTAGATAAATGTTCAAATTAAAGAAAAAGAAAAAAAGCCTGAAGGAATTAGGACTGGGCTCCTACATCTCACATTCAGAACTGACTAGGACACTTATGACCAGATTTTCAAAGGTGTGGAAAGATCAGACAGATATCTTTGAAGATCCGAGTTGGCAACTGTCTCTTTAGGAGCTTAATTACCTTTGAAAATCTGAGCTTAGATTTCCAAGTCTAATTTTCAAAAATGACTTTAGTCACTCAAGTGCTTTTGAAAATTTTAACTGGGGGCCTAAAGAGACAAAAAGCAGGAGATATGGTATTCCTTTTAAAAATGCATGACATTATTTTTAACTAAATTTTATATTTTTTTCTCCCAGGGGCAACTGACCCCTCTGGCCCCCTCACTACGCCGGCCTCCCCTCCCCCCCACCTTCCTGCAGATCTATCATCTTATGCATGTGCAAGATCTGTGAGAGCCGTCCCATGACTCTGCAGTTAGTGTCTGCCTGCTTCTGGGTGGGGTCTCAATGCTGCCATATTCACCTCCAAAGAGGCGGCTTCCCAAAGCAGGCCCTTGCTGCAGACCCCCAAGGTATCCACAGGTCCAGTCTCCTTTCAATGGGCCCACTTCCCAGGGCTCATTGGTCTTGGACCAGGAACAGCTAACAGGAGAGTTTGGAGAGGGAGTTCTCCAGGTAAAAGAGTAAAAACGGGACCCTTGTGGAGCTTCTAAAAGGTTTGAAATCTAGAAGCCTCTGTTAATTGGCTGAGCCTCAGTCAGGGGGAGGGGCTACCAGAGCTATATAAGCCTGTGACTCAGCGATCAGGAACAGCTAACAGGAGAGTTTGGAGAGGGGGAGTTTAGAGGGCACTACTGACTTCTGACCTTCTTTAAAACATAACTCTTAGAATAATCTACTCCAGAGGTTTAAAAAGAATCCCAGTTTATACTTAAACTTATTCATTACAAACATGGAGACAGAAGCCCAGCAGCAGAGTGGGGGCTATCCTGTTTATTGCGTCGAGTGTAACATGTATGATTACCTGCCCTGTGGGTGGGTGGCGTATGTGTGCACCCGTTGCAAGGAGCTCCTGACCCTCAGAGACCAAGTTCAGGCTTTGGAGGCCAGGGTGGCTGAACTGGAGGAGCTAAGGGAGGCAGAGAGCTATGTTGATGAGACTTTCCGGGACACTGTAGTACTGTCCCACCTCCAGTCTGAGAGCCCCAGTGCTCTTAAGGAGCATGAAAGTCTCAAGGGAACAGAGCATTTAATGGGAGCAGAGGGAAACCATCCCGTAGTTGGGACCCTCCTCCCAGAGGATGTTGCGGTATCCTCTTGCACTGAGGATACCTCTGAGGGGGAGGGAATGCCAGTTAGGAAGAGGCAGGTGTTAGTAGTGGGTGATTTGATAGTTAGAAACATAGATAGTTGGGTTTGTGATGACCAGGAGAACCGTATGGTCACTTGCCTGCCTGGTGCGAAGGTTGCGGATCTCTCGAGGCATCTAGATAGACTTATGTGTAGTGCTGGAGAGGAGCCGGTGGTCATGGTACATGTAGGTACCAATGACGTAGGGAAGGGTAGGAGAGATGTCCTGGAGGCCAAATTTAGGCTGCTAGGAAAGAGACTGAAATCCAGGACCTCTATGGTGGCATTCTCGGAAATGCTTCCAGTTCCACACGCAGGGCCAGGTAGGCAGGCAGAGCTTCAGAGTCTCAATGCGTGGATGAGACGATGGTGTAGGGAAGAGGGGTTTGGATTTATTAGGAACTGGGGACACTTTTGGGAGAGGGGGAGCCTATACAGGAAGGATGGGCTCCACCTAAACCAGGGTGGAACCAGACTGCTGGCACTAAACATTAAAAAGGCTGTAGAGCAGTTTTTAAACTAAGAGATGGGGGAAAGCCGATTGGTGCGGAGATGCATGTAAATCGGAGGGAGACTTCTCTTAGAGGAGAATCCATTGATAGAGATTCTCCAAGCTGTAGTCAGAAAGAGAGGAGGGGAGAGGGCAAACCATGGGCCAGAGCAGACAAATAACCGCATACAAAGGAATCCAATGCATCAGGGAAGGGCAGACAAATAAGCAGTGGCAAATTTCTAAAGTGCTTATACACAAATGCTAGGAGTCTGACTAATAAGATGGATGAACTAGAGTACCTCGTATTAAATGAGGAGATTGACATAATAGGCATCACTGAAACCTGGTGGAATGAGGAAAATCTGTGGGACACAATCATACCGGGATATAAAATATATAGAAAGGATAGAGCAGGCCGGGTGGGTGGCGGAGTGGCACTGTATGTGAAAGATAATGTAGAATCAAATGAAATAAAAATATTAAGTGAATCAACATGTTCCATAGAATCGCTATGGATAGTAAATCCATGCTCCAATAATAAGAAATTAGCAGTAGGGATATATTACCGACCACCTGACCAGGACAGTGATACTGACATTGAAATGCTGAGGGAGATTAGAGAGGCTACCAAAATAAAGAACTCTATAATAATGGGGGATTTTAATTACCCCCATATTGACTGGATACATGTCATCTCAGGAAGAGAAGCGGAGATAAAATTTCTCAATGGCTTAAATGACTGCTTCTTGGAGCAGCTAGTGCAGGAACCCACAAGGGGAGAGGCAATTCTCGATTTAGTCCTGAGTGGAGTGCAGGATCAGGTCCAGGATATAACCGTTACCGGACCACTTGGGAATAGTGACCATAATATAATAACATTCAACATTCCTGTGGTGGGAAGAACACCTCAGCAGTCCAGCACCCTGGCATTTAATTTCAAAAAGGGGAATTACACAAAAATGAGGAGGTTAGTTAAACAGAAATTAAAAGGCACAGTGACTAGAGCCAAATCCCTGAAAGCTGCATGGAAACTTTTTAAAGACACCATAATAGAGGCCCAACTTAAATGTATACCCCAAATTAAAAAACATAGCAAGAGACCTAAAAAAGAGTCACCATGGCTTAACCACCATGTAAAAGAAGCAGTGAGGGACAAAAAGGTATCTTTTAAGAAGTGGAAGTCCAATCCTAGTGAGATAAATAGAAAGGAACATAAACACTGTCAAATCAAGTGTAAAAATGTAATAAGAAAAGCAAAAAAAGATTTTGAGGAACTGCTAGCCAAAAACTCAAAAAGAAATAACAAAATGTTTTTTAAGTACATTAGAAGCAGGAAGCCTGCTAAAAAACCTGTGGGTCCCCTAGATGATCGAGCTATAAAAGGAGCAATCAAGGATGATAAAGCCATTGCGGAGAAACTAAATGATTTCTTTGCTTCAGTCTTCATGGCTGAGGACATTGGGGAGATTCCTGAATCTGCACCATCCTTTGTGGGTGATGAATCTGAGGAACTGTCCCGGATTGAAGTGTCATTAGAGGAGGTTTTGGAACAAATAGAAAAACTTAATGTTAACAAATCTCCAGGACCGGATGGCATTCATCCAAGGGTTCTAAAAGAACTCAAATGGGAAATTGCTGAGCTATTATCTGTGGTTTGTAACCTATCCTTTAAATCGGCTTCCGTACCTAATGACTGGAAGGTAGCCAACATGACACCAATATTTAAAAAGGGCTCTAGAGGTGATCCTGGCAATTACAGACCGATAAGTCTAACTTCAGTACCGGGCAAATTAGTCGAAACAATAGTAAAGAATAAAATTGTGAAGCATGTGGAAGAACATAATTTATTGGACAAAAATCAACATGGTTTCTGTAAAGGGAAATCCTGTCTTACTAATCTGTTAGAGTTCTTTGAAGGGGTTAACAAACATGCGGACAAGGGGGATCCAGTAGATATAGTATACAGGCAGTCCCCGGGTTACATGGATCCAACTTACATCGGATCCCTACTTACAAACGGGGTGAGGCAACCCCGCACTAGCTGCTTCCCCCCAGCAGACCAGGGAGACGCGAAGCTAGCGCCCCCCCCCCAGCAGACCAGGGAGACGCGGAGCGGCTTTTCTCAGCAGACACCTCAGCTTGAGAATAAAGGACTGAGGGAAGTGAGGTGTGGGAGAATAAAACTGAGCTCTGGAGAAATGTTTGGCTAGAGTTTCCCCTACAATATGTACCAGTTCCGACTTACATACAAATTCAACTTAAGAACAAACCTACAGTCCCTATCTTGTATGTAACCCGGGGACTGCCTGTACTTGGATTTTCAGAAAGCCTTTGACAAGGTCCCTCACCAAAGGCTCTTGTGTAAATTACATGGCCATGGGATAAGAGGGAAGGTCCTTTCTTGGATTGAGAACTGGTTAAAAGACAGGAAACAAAGGGTAGGAATAAATGGTACATTTTCAGATTGGAGAGGGGTAACTAGTGGTGTACCCCAAGGGTCAGTACTGGGACCAATCCTTTTCAATCTATTCATAAATGATCTGGAGAAAGGGGTAAGCAGTGAGGTAGTAAAGTTTGAAGATGATACAAAACTGTTTAGGATAGTCAAGACAGAAGCAGACTGTGAGGGACTCCAAGAAGATCTCACCAAACTGAGTGATTGGGCAACAAAATGGCAAATGAAATTTAATGTGGATAAATGCACATCGGGAAAAATAACCCCAACTATACGTACAGTAGGATGGGGGCTAATTTGGCTACGACAAATCAGGAAAGATCTTGGAGGTATCGTGGACAGTTCTCTGAAAACTTCCACACAGTGTGCAGCGGTGGTCAAAAAGGCAAATAGGATGCTAGGAATTATTAAGAAAGGGATAGAAAATAAGACCCAGAATATCTTACAGTATAAAACTATGGTACGCCCACATCTTGAATACTGTGTACAGATGTGGTCTCCTCACCTCAAAAAAGATATTTTGGCCTTGGAAAGGGTTCAGAAAAGGGCAACTAAAATGATTAGGGGTTTGGAACGAGTCCCATATCAGGAGAGATTAAAGCAACTGGGACTTTTCAGTTTAGAAAAGAGGAGACTGAGGGGGGATATGATAGAGGGCTATAAAATCATGAGTGGTGTGGAGAAGGCCAATAAAGAAAAGTTATTTATTAGTTCCCTAAATAAAAGAACTAGAGGACACCAAATTAAATTAATGGGTAGCAGGTTTAAAACTAATAAAAGAAAGTTCTTCTTCACACAGCGTGTAGTGAACCTGTGGAACTCCTTGCCAGAGGAGGCTGTGAAGGCTAGGACTATAATAGAGTTTAAAGAGAAGCTAGATAATTTCATGGAGGTTAGGTCCATAAAAGGCTATTAGCCGGGGGATAAAATGGTGTCCTTGGCCTCTGTCTGTCAGAGGCTGGAGAGGGATGGCAGGAGACAAATCGCTTGATCGTTGTCTTCAGTCCACCCTCTCTGGGGCACTTGGTGCTGGCCACTGTCGGTAGACAGGATACTGGGCTAGATGGACCTTTGGTCTGACCCAGTACGGCCCTTCTTATGGATCGGGCTTCCATCCCCTCGCCAACCTTTGCAACTGCCCAGAGGTGCTCACCTTCCGCCTTATCCATTCCCACCTCATTCACCCCACAGGGACAGTCTCTGCCTCACTTGTCCTAGGGACTATTCTACCGAGACGTAATACAAAGTTTCCATGTAAAAGGACTCAATACAAAGCTAAAAACCTCAATGAGAGAATGATTAATACAGAGACATGTCTACATCTGCTGCAGGGAGACACCTCTGCCTGTCCCCCAGAGTCTACAGCCCCATTGCAAAGCAGGGGAGTGGAAGGAAAGAGGCTGAGGCCCATCAACGGGACTGAAGCAGTCATGAGCAAGCCATGCCCGGGAGCCATTCTCCTGTCCATTGCTGGTGCAGTGTTGCTTCAGGCACGCTGAAATGCAGTCACCTCTAGGGTGGGCTGGACAGCTGTTTAACACCTGCACAAGGTTTCAGGCAGGGGGCAGTGTGGGCTGCCTTCCTGCAGCGCCCCCGTCAGAACTACTGTGCCCTCCTGGCTTAGGAAAAGAATAAACAGGAGGATTGGAAATTAACCCGCCCAGTCTCACGTCCCCTAGGCAGGCAATGAACCATCTACATTAGGCCCCAGCTGGAGTATCATGTCCAGTTCTGGGTGCCACATTTCAGGAAACATGGAGAAACTGGAGAAAGTCCAGAGAAGATCAACACAAATGATGAAAGGTCTAGAGAACATGAGCTAGGAGGCAAGGCTGAAGAAATTGGCCTTGTTTACCTTGGAAAAGAGAAGACTGAAAAGGGACATGAGAGCAGCATTCAAGTATCTAAGAGTATCATAAGGAGGAGGAAGAAAAATTGTTCTGCTTGGCCTCTGAGGTTAGGATGAGAAGCAATGGGCTTAAACTGCAGCAAGGGAGGTTTAGGTTGGACATTAGGAAAAACTTCCTGCCTGTCAGGGTGGTTAAACTCTGGAATAAACTGCCTAGTGAGATTGCAGAATCTCCATCACTGGAGATATTTAAAACCAGTTTAGATAGACACGTGTCAGGGATGAGCTAGGGCAATTCAACTTTGGAAGCCCCGGGGGCCACACTGATACTTACAGAACATGCTGAGGGCCTCAACTTAAGTGTGGTTGCATATGCAAGCAAATAGATACAAATAGCTTCTCTCACACCAACAGGCATGAATACAAAGATTAAGGCAAGACTACACAACACAACACACAGGCCCCATTTAAGTCAGTTCTGCTGATATTAATAATACGCAATATTTACCCGATTTCTACCCATGTGACAGCACTTTTCATGAGCAATGACAGTCCAAGAATTTAACTACTAAAACACATATCAACAGAAGATCATTACACTGACTACTTTTTTGTTTCGGCTCCCACTCGCCGGCCTCATGTTGATCCCCACATAAACCCAAACTGCACCGCGGGGCACAAACAAACTGGCCGTGGGCAGCATACCAAGTTATTAATAAATATTTTATAAACCTTGACCTTTTCTCTCTGCTGCCCTGTCTCCTCTCCTTGCTCCATCATCTCCCCTGGTGCCTGCTGCCCCCCAACTCCTCACCCTCCTCTGCTGTCCTGACTCCTGCCCTTCTCACTGCCCTCAGCCCTCCTGCGACCTGCCCCCCTCCACCAGCCCTTCTCTCCCCCCTGTGCCCACTCCTCCAGTAGCCCCACTCTGATCATGCGAGCTACCCCTCTTCTAACACTTCTCTCTACACACTTGCCCTGCCTCTCTCCTCTGGTGCTGGTCCCTCCCCTGCAGGTGTCTGCCCTTCTGCTTCACCCCAGAATCCCCTGGCACCTGCACCTTCCCTTACCCCTGCACCCTCCTGGTGCCTCCTCCTTCCCTTACTGCCCCTGCCCCCTTTTTCCCTGATGCCAACTCCCTCACCACTCTCTACCCCATTCCCCTCCTGCCCCTCTGTGCCCTCACACAGGCCTTGTTCCATCCCCGCCTCTCATGCCCACCCCTCTTTTCAAGCCTTCGCCCAGCACCTCCCCCTCTAGCCCCCAATGCCCTTCCCTTCTCCCAGCATCACCCTGTCCCCCCTCCCACTGACACCTCCCCTCCTGCCCTTTTCCTCATTGTCTGCACTTAGCCCCCTGGCATTTGTCTCTCCTGCACCTCTGTCTCTTGGTGCTTTCCCCTCCCCCCCGCCCAAGCCCCTTCTCCTTCCACCCCTCCCCCTCTGCTTCCTCTCCTCTGCCCAAGCCCCTTCCCTTCCCCTGCCGCCGCCTCCTCTCTCTCCCCCCGCCACTGCCGCACGAGCATTCCCTACCTTCTGCCTTCCCTGTTGCGGGGCCGGAGTCCACGTTCAGGCCCCGGAGGCCGAACCCGGAGCCAGTGAGGCCCCGCATTGTGCTTCCCAGGAGTTTCAAAATCCCAGGCTGTGACGTCATGTCACGGCCGGGCGTCCTCCCCGCCCACGTGCAGCGCTGCACATGGACAGCAGCAGGCGGCGAGAAGGAGCCGTGCGCGGCAGGGACATTTCGGGGCTTAGGGGGACACTCAGGGGGCGGGGTAGGGAGACGCACAGCGGGGCCGGCGGGGGGCGGGGGGGCAGGGCCTGCTCCAGGCAGAGCCGGGGGACAGACCCAGCTCCGCATAGTGGTGGAACAGGGCCCCGGCTCTGTAACTGGCCAGCACTTCCAGGTGCAGGGGCGCGGGGCCCGATTCGGCCTAAGGCCAGCCCTGCTACCTGTCACTTGGCTTGTTTGCTCCGTGGGGATATTCTCTGGGGACACTGAGTCTGTCTGATCTCCACAGGAGACAGCCAGAACTGAGCCTGCCAGATCAGTATTCTCCACTCGTGCTGGTGGAGCCGGGCTCTGCGCTGAAGGCCATGGCCATCACGTACCTTGATGTGCTGCAGAGCTTTCTCTGCTGCTCCAGCCTCCAGCAGCGTGACCGTGCAGCCTCCAAAGCCTCCGCCAGTCATCCTGCTGCCGTAAACCCCGCTGACCTCCAGCGCTGCCACGACCAGCTCATCCAGCTCAGGACAGCTGACCTCATAATCATCCCTGGGTAACACACGCCAGGGTCACGCTGCTGCACAGCCTGCATTAGCATAGGCAGTCCCTGTACACACACTTCCAACAGGCCCGGCCCCAGAGCACTGGGTAACTGGCCACAAGCATACATGGAGAGCAGGGGCAGAGGCCTCCTGGATCCTCTGGTACAGACCGACCCCAAGGGCATAGGACACACTCTTATCTGCAATTATTCCTAAAGCCCATCGCTTATTGCAGGCTGCTCCTCTCAGGAAGGCTGAGCGGCAGGAGAGCCGAGGCAGGACTAAGGATGCAATAGTGTAGTCAATTAACTGATTAGCATTAACCTATAAGCTTGTGCTTTAGACTACACGCATTTCCCCTCTCTCCCTCCACCCCCCCCCCCAGTAAATTTTTTAGCAGGCTGGCCAGCAGCCCAGCTCAGTCCCGGCTTGCACTGGGCCCTGGACCAAACCCCGGTGTGGCTCTGCATTTAAAGTGTATTTGGAGCCAGGTGGGCAGGAAGCCCGGCTCAATTCCAGCTCGTGCTGGGTCCAGGAGCTCAGACCCCTCCCGCCGGCCTGGAGACTATAGAATGATCGATTACCCAATAAGAATCCAGGAGGTTACTCAACTATTCAATTAACCGATATTTAACATCCCTAGGCAGGACATTGCATGGGAAACCGTGTGGTTCCCAACTGCTCTTGTGTCCTACCCATAGGCCATGAGAGCTCTTGGTACCCTACCCCCCGGCTGGAGTGTCCCTATCCCACCCGACTGGCACTGCTCCTACCGGAGAGAGTTGTGACTCTCCACCATCAGCCTTCCGAACGTGCCGTAGTCCCTGGCCTGCAGCGCCTGCACCGCCCGGGAGGTGCGCTCTATTTCTCCGATGACGTGCCTCGCTCGCCGGTACACCTCCTCGCTCAGCAGGGCCTGGGCAGCTGGAGACGCACAACGCTGGACTAAGAAGTGCCCAAGGCCTAGAGAAGGGGTGGGCAATTTGGCCTGCCAAGCCAGCTGATTGGGCGCATGGAGGCCCTGCCACTTCCTCTGCCCCCAGGCCAATCAGGGCCTGCGGGCGGGGAGGACACACGCAACGTCTCCTCCTGCCCTGCAAGCAGTGTGCGGGGCTTAGAAGCGCCACACGCTCCTGGAAGGGCAGGAGGAGACTTTGCATGTTCCCGCTACTCCAAGCCCTGATTGACCTGGGGTGGGAGGGAGAGCGCACGAAGTCTCCTCCTACCCTGCAAGGAGTGTGGTGCTTCTAAGGACGGGGGCAGGGAGGGAGGAGACTTTGCGTGCTCCCCCTGTTCCCAGGCCAATCAGGGCTTGGGGGCAAGGGGAGCGAATGAAGTCTCCCATCCTGCAAGGGGCTCTGCACTTAAAGTCAACTGTCAGCTGCTGCTCAGCTGGTGGCAGAATCTAAGCGCGGTGCTCCCTTGCAGGGCGGGGCAGGGAGTGAGAGACATCATGTGCCCCCCCTCTGCTGGGCCTGCAGGCAGCAGGGGGGAGCACGCAAAGGCCCCTCCCACCACCAGGGGCACAGGTACCTAGAGGGAAGCGCCAGCTGTTCGGAACAGCCAGCAGTTCTCTTTGAGGGGGGGGCAAAGACTTTGCGCGCTCCCCCACCTGAAGACCAATCAGGGTCTGTGGGTGGGGAAGTATGGAAGTGGCCTGGCCCCACCCCTTCTGCCTGAGGTCCCACCCCTTCTGGGACGGCCTGGGGCTACGTCAAAAATTTCTGAAGCAGCCCCCAGTCAAAAATTATTGCCCACCCCTGGCCTTGAGCTTCCCAACAGAACCAGCTGCAATGGAGCCCCACATAGCCCAGCACCTTCCAAGTTCACTTCTCTCTGTGCCCCCTGCACATGCAGTTCCTGTCCTTCACCCGCCAGGCACCACGCTCACTCCCCTGCCCCCGCGTCCCCCCCGGCTCACAAGGTTTACAGCAGCCCATTCGGGTCACCCATGGAAGATGTGGCACGCACCCTCCAAGTCAGCCATAGAGGCCTCCCTCAGACTGGCCTTGCCCAGAGCCTTGGCTGCCTCCTCGCACTGGTGCCGGCGTGTGGGGTACTCGCTGCCCGTCAGCGCGTGCCGCACGTTGGAGTTGGTGATGAGAACCACTAAGCTGGGGTCGGTCAAAGGCACGAGGAGAGTCTCCAGCGACCTGGAACAGAGGTCACAGCAGGGTCACAGGGACGGGGTTTCCCATTTCCTTCCACGCCCCTGACGAGCTGGGAGCTGCACTGGAGTAACCCCTGGCGCACCTCAGGAGCCTGCAAGGTTACGGATGCCACACACAGGCTCAGAGCCACCCAGGAACGATGCCAGCCTTAGAACGGCTCTCCAGCCATGGAGCTGGGAGCATGGCATCCAAGTGGGCAGAGATGAGGTGGCAGGACGCTGCAGGCCCATCATCTGCCCACTGGTATTGCAGTGTCAGCCACAGGCCAGTCAGGGCTCCACTTTGCTAGGCCGTCCCCCCACAGGGCTTACAATCCACATCAACTACCCCACTATCTGGTGCTCTCCAGTGTAACCTTAGGCTCTCTGAGGCTGCCATTGTTTTGGTGTTTGTAGCACAACAGGGCCCAGCCTGGTTGTGGCCCATAGGCACTACTGCCCTGGAAATGTTCCAGCGGTGACAGGAATTCCTGGCTCTCCAAGCGTGGGTTTTACCAGCCACGATCCTGTCAGGGTTCTACGGGAGAAGTCATTCCATCCCCACCATAACCCCGCGGAAGGCTATCCTGCATCCACAGCCATGGAGCCATCTTGTGGCCTTATGGCAAGATCTCCATGTTCTCTGTCCAAACGGCTCAGTCCTCAAAGCCGGGGAGCGCGGGATAACGGGGATTGTGACCCGTTGTCACTGGCTGGAGGTCATGGGTTGCTGCAAGGTCCAGTGGGGAGCAGCTCACCTTGCTGTCCAAGTCCCCAGCGCGACTGGCCCTTGCCCAGCCAGCATACCCAGGAGTTGCACTCCGCAGCTTGGGACAAGGAAGTGATTCTACTCTGTGGGAGGCAGCGAGGTCTAGTGGGCAGAACACAGGACTGAGAAGCAGGAGACCTGGGCTGTAATCCCAGCGCTGCTGGGGTCACATGGGGGGTAAAGGATAAATTCTCGTGTATGCTGAGGATCCTTTATGCTGCTCTGTGTCTATAATTCACTTCCACTTCCAACGCCCTTTACACTGCCAAAGTGGTAGAAAGGAGCATTAATGGACCAGAGTGTCTGGCCCTGCACCTCTCCACACCTCTGTTATGAGGCTTTGTGGACAGATGGCTCCTGGGAGGGAAGGTGCTGTACGAGTGCAGAGGATCCCCGTGAGATGGTACCGTAAGCTAAAGCTACGAATGCATGTCCTGACCTGCAGTCTATCAGCAACGCGTGGCCCTCTTTGCCCATCACAGATATAAACTGGTCCATGATCCCACATGGCATATTAGCAAAGGTGTGCTCAGCCTTCTGGCAGGCCAGTGCCTTGGCTACTAAGTCCCCATCATCTGTGCCAAAGGAGAAAGAGCTGGATTAGCCTGGTGCCTGCTTCGAGCCATTTCCCATCCTGCCCAAGAGACCCAGGGACAGGGTAAAGCTCATTTTCCCTTTCTGCAGCCGTAGAATTACAGCTAGAGATCATGTCCTAGCTAAGCCTTGGAGTCTGAGCTGCTGAAATTGTCCAAATCCCAGTTCCGTAGCTTGAACCCATCTCTGCTAATCACCTTTGTACTGTGCAAGCCCAGGGAATTGCAGCCTGGGTGGAATTCAATCCCCCCATACTGTGCAAGGCCTCAGAACAGGGTTCAAAGGAAGGGGACATGGCAAATTCCGTGGTTAATTCTGTGACTGATCATGTACCCGATGGAGTCACAAGGGATCTTCCCCACCCCCTGCGCCACACCGCACAATCTAGGTGCACTCTTCCCTGGGGGTGGGGCAAATTCATCTTCTCAAGTGGCACGTGATGGCCACTATCACAGAGAGGGTAGCAGGCTGCATGGGCCAATCCAGCCACCACATGCTGGTGCCAATTCTTCAGCCAGACTCTGATTTGCCGGACCACCTTCGCGGGGAGAGGAGGAAGTGCCGCTTTGTTCTCACACTTGCTCCCAAAAGACCATTCTCCACCCTTCCTGGGTAACCCAAAGACCTTCCTAGTTGATTCTCAATGGGCAGCAAGTTACTATTAGTCCTATGGAGAGTTAGCCAGGGACCTGGAGTGACCCCGCTGGAAGCTTTGGGTGGGGAAGGCGAGAACTGGAATCAAAGCATCTCCTGCAGTGTCTCTTGGCCAGACCTAAGCTGGGCACAGGGGATCCCAGAAGGGAATTTGCAGAGCTGGGAGCTGATGAGCCAGCTCCTGTTACCTGGGCAGAGCTGCTGCAGAAAGGTATACACGGCCACTTCCAGAGAGGCTGAGCTGGACAGGCCACCACCCAGCGGGACGTCACTGGCTATCACTGCACTGAAGCCTGGGACAGGACCAGCTGGAACGGAGACAAAACCAGGGGGAGAAGAAGACTAACCCCATCCAGAGACAAGACAGAAAATGGAGCAGACTTGGACTGGTGCCACAGGAGAGAGGTTGGGGGAACCTGGTCCAGTTTAGAAAGGCTGGTACTGCTCAGGCTGAGTCTGAGCAGATGGAGGGCAGCTGAAGGCTGTTGCAGCAGCCTCAGGGAGAGGAAAGGGCAGTGGAGAAAGAGATCCCTCGCTCAGACCCTGCTGGGAGCAGGAAGGCTGCATGGTGGCGGTGGAGAGATGGCATCTGGGTTTCAGGCACTCTCTCATAGTCGCAGATAAGACACGAATTGAGCAGGGACCAGCTGGGTGAGGCTACAGCTGCTCCTAGTTCTGTCCCTGTCCCACTGGAACAGCCACCCTCCCAACAGGGCCCACTGTCTGCCCAGAGCCTGCAGGCACGTTGCTGACCAAGCAGCTCTCCTGCCACTCAGGTGCCTTGGAGCCTTACCCCGGTAATGCTGGATCACGCCCTTCACATAGTTGGCCCAGTGAGGCACTCCGGGCCTCAGGGGGTTTCCTTCTGTCGGAGCTGGAAACTGCACCGTTTTGGGCTCCTCTGCCTGCTCCGCGATGGTAGTGATGGAGATTGTTCCGTCCTGCCTCGGGCTCCCCACCAGCACAGTCCCCAGCTGCAGAGCCTGCGGAGAGAGACGCCGGCTGAACCCCCCAGTGCTACAGGGAACGAGGGATCCCTGCAATGCATCCAACCGAGCTAGCCAAGGGTCTCGGCGTGCAGGCTGGGATCCTGCTCCCACTGGCCCTAGGAAGCAGGCCGGAGCCCCAAGCAGCAGGAATTGCCCACTCTGTAGGACAGGGTGGGCAATCATTTTAGAAGTGGCTCTGGGCTGCCCTGGAAGGGGCGGGGTCTCTGGCAGAAGGGGCGGGGCCTTGGGCAGAAGGGGCGGGGCCAGGACACTTCCATGCTCCTTTGCCCACAGAACCTGACTGATCTGGGGGCGGGGGGAGTGCGCGAAGTCTCTCGCTCCCTGCCTCTGCCCTGCAAGGGGCATGTGGCGCTTAGAGTGAACCCCCAGCTGAATAGTTGGCAGTTTACTCTAAGTACCACGCTCCCCTGGCAGGGGAGGAGACTTTGCGTGCTGTACGAGACTGATTGGCCTGGGAGTGGGGGAGCGGCTGGGCATCCGTGAGATGGATCATCCCACGTGGTGGCCCGGATCTGGCCCACGGAGGCTCTCTTGCCTTCGCCTGCTCTAGGAACTGCTTGCTTCTTTGTGCCTTTTATCACAAGGATGGTGATGGCCTTGCTGCCATGCCCTGCATTTAATATACCCAAACAACCTTAACGTTGCCCCCAGAGGCCCCAGCCTTCTGATTAGGGACGTAAAAGTTTAACCAGCGGGGGCTGGAGCAGCTCCCTGCCTGCTGTGGAGCAGCCTCTGTCTATGGCAGGTCTGGGCACCCTGTGAGGGGGCCTCTTGAATAAATGGGCCACTCCAGGCCAGTGGAGGGTGGGACCGACCCCCTTTAATTGGTTAGTCAACAGGATTTTACATCCCTACTTCCCATACTCAGTGGCAGTGGCTCTGGGGATTTGATTCCCTGGGCTGGTTTGTTCCTGTGAAAAGCAGCCTTGAATCAATCAAAGGCACTGACTCACCGTCCCAGTGCAGGAGCCACGACTGTGCTGCGCTAGCTTTTTGGGGGCCCGTACGAAGGCAGGAGCATGGCTTCTGTCTCACTGCTCATCGAGGGCACATCCTCCTAGCAGAGGCTCTGTGGCGAATGGGGGCACCTCCCAGGGCTCCCCATGTTCCCACGGCTAAAGTCCCCTCCACTGGCCTTAGAGATCAGGTGACTGGAATCAGGATTTATCTCAAGCAGTGTAGGGGCGGGGGGAGGAGGAGACAACAACTCTTGTTTGCATCACCAGGTGTTGGCAAATTTTATTAATGTTTGAGTCTGTATGTGTGTGTTCCTCCTCTCTATATGTTTTTAGCTGGTTATGTCCCTCTGGGGTCTCATATTTTTAATTCTCATATTTTAATTTGTATATATATTTGTATGTTTTTGTTTGTTTTTGTAAGCCGCCTTGAATATTTTAAATAGAAAGGCGAGGTAAAAATATTTAAATAAATAAATTCAAAGTTGAGAGGCAGTAAAGAAAAGGCGGAGACTGAAGCAGTTTAACTGCCTGGCTGCTGCCTCTGGAGGAGGGAGAGGGCAGCACAACCCACGTACCCACCTCCAGCTCTGCAGTGAGACTGCAGCTCTGAAGAAAACGGAGTTGTAATTACAGGCCGGGGCCAGGATCGTCCCCAAACAGGCTCCCTACTCCCTAGTTTAGCACCTGAGCGAGGGAAGTGGAAGAGAACCGCTGGGCACTCAGCACCTTGGAAATCAGGCCCTTCATAGCAAAGGCGACATGTGGGGGGGACAGAGTGTCGTGTGTGTGCCCCCTGCCATGGGGGGCCAAGGGGTGAGCAGCCAGAGACCAGGCTGACTAGTTGCTGCACTATCTCAGGCACCTTCTGCTCACGCTGCCTGGGAGATGCTGTCTGAGACAGTCCCCCCCAATTGCTGCCAGGTGATTGGGAGGGGAGGGAAGAGCTGGCCCTATGGGGGTCGAAGGGGGAGGGAGAAAGAGGGACAACTGCTGGGAGGAAAAGGGGGGCAACTGCTTGGGGGAAGAAAGTAGGTGGCCTCTAGGGGGCAAGGGACGGGCTGCTCATCTCAGTCCTGGGTTGCGCCGGGTCTGGGACCTACCCCTGCTGCGGCTCTGCATTTAAAGTGTATTAGGAGCTGGGAGGGCAGGCAGCCCGGCTCAGTTCCAGCTTGTGCCGGGTTCCATGAGGGGACTTGGTTTTTAAACTGGCTCCCCTTGCAGACCGGCTCCTGCCTGGCACCCCACGCTGCTGCCTCTGATACAGACGCAGCACTGCGGAGTGGCAGGGGGCTCCTCCAGAGTGGGGCAGGAGCGTACTAGCTGCCAGACCCACCCCCAGGGACTATAGAATAGTCGACTAGCCGATAAGAATTCATGAGGTTACTCGACTATTCCATTAACCGATATTTAACATCCCTTGAGCAGGGGGGCGGGGGGCTGCTTGGAGTGGGTTGTATATAGCATGGTAGCCCAGGGGTAAGATGGGAGGTCAGGTCACTGTTTGGAGGAACTGGGAGATTTCAGTGGGACACTGAAGGAGGCAGCATCAGGGAAACAGGTGAGGATTTCCAAGCCTTCCTGTGCTGTTCTTCTCATACAGGCTTATAAATTACAAGAGGGGATATTAGCATGTGGGTATGTTGTACAGAGCGGCGATGGGCTGGAGGGTTCGGCAATGGCACAGGGTGTCCACTTAGAAGGTATTTAAAATGTATTGAATACAGTGAGGTATTGAAAGGTGTCAGTTATGGAATAATACGTTGTTGCCCATTGAAAGCTCAGGGTATAATACTTTATCTGTTGTAAATCCACTGACTCCAGTGAAATTATATCAGGGGGTAAAACTGGCCTAGCAGACGTCATCCTTCTTCTATACTGCTGCAAAAATATCTAATGGCTGACACTGCTCCAGAAATCCTCAGAACTGTACAATTAGGGTACGTCTACACTGCATCCCTAGTTCGGACTAGGGATGCAAATGGAGACAATCGAAGTAGTTAATGAAGCGGGGATTTAAATATCCCGCACTCCATTAACATGATCTCGCCAGCGCGCTAGTTCGAATCACAGCTCCTCAAAAAATGAGGAGTAACATTAGTTCGGACTAAGGGCTTTAGTCCGAACTAACGCGTCCCGGCGCGCACTTCCTGGTTCGAATCAGCTGTGATTCGAACTAGCGCGCCGGCGAGATCATGTTAATGGAGCGCGGGATATTTAAATCCCCGCTTCATTAACTACTTCGATTGTCTCCATTTGCATCCCTAGTTCGAACTAGGGATGCAGTGTAGACGTACCCTTAGTTATTGTTTGTCCCTGCAGGCTAGTGTAACAAAAACAAAAATGAAAACACAAATTGAAGGTTAAGCCAGAAAGCATGAAATGGAAAGTCATTTACAGCTCTCTCGCCCCACCAGTTTGCTAGTACATCTGATTCCTGTCCGGCCACATTCCTTGCTGTTCCAGTTGGGAGCCCCTGGGCAGCTGTTGCCAGCCTGACTGCATACCTCTGAGAAACTGTCAACTCCTTTAACTTTTGCCCAAGCCATTGAGCCAGTGTGTTCTCATCAGAATTCCTCATCCCCTGACAGGCAGGATTAAAATCTGTTGAGCTCCTGGGAGTCTGGTGGGTCCAGGAGTCATGTGGCTGTGGGTGGACATCTAGGGGAACAGCAGGGCCAGGGGCTAGTGATAGGGGGTTATTTGGGGGAGGTGAGGCAATGAGGCTGCGTTGATGGTGTGTATGGGTGGGGGTTGAGAGAGCAGCTGCAGCCAGCCAGGGGAGATGCGGGGGGGGGGGGGGGGTGAGGGCTAAAGGGGCAGTGAGCACCTGAGGGAGGCTGTCAGGGCCAGGGCATCATTTTCTCTAAGGCCAGCTTTGAGTGGGAGCAAGACGGTGCCAGCTTGGTGGGAGGCGGGGGGAAGGAGGTGGAATTACTTCTAAACTTTCAAACCTTAAAAACAGACCCAACTGGTGTCTGATTAAACATCGTTCTCACATAAGCTTTCTCAGGCAGTGCGTGTGAGGGGCATTTGTCAATGTATTCAGTAGGCTTTGGAATTGTATTATGCCTTTTACTAGTTTTCCTGAAAAGTTGGTTCAAGGACAATCTGTGTTAAAAATGATTTGATTTAATCATGTTCTCATTATGAGCTTTGCACAATGGCAAAAAAGCCCAAAACCTACATCTGGAAGTTTTCTATGCAAAGTCAGCTAAATCGCCAATGCTAAGTACATCAGTAACTGCACCTGACTCTTCTGGAGTTCACAATTCTGTGTACAGCAGTAATGGGGTTTACAATGATACTGCAGAGGGTTAGGGTTGTGTTGGGGTTATATTTATTCACAAAACTGATTCTGGCATTGAGGTAGTAGTGAGCACACAGCAAGGAAGCAAATGACAGAATGCACAAGAATTTCTGCAAGCACTTTTTAAAATTTTCTTGTGTAAGAGCCCGCAATGTACAAGTTGGCCTTAATGCCAGCCACATTATTTGGGCAACTTTCTTAAGATTTGTAATGTATGTACAAAGCATGCAATCATGCGTAGCTCTCTTTTAAAACAGTCTCCATCTGCTATTACATAGTATCGTAAAACTTGACATCAAAATTAGCACTAGAAACCAAAACTCCTTTGTCTCATGAATACCTTCCTGGAATCCTTTTAATGGTCACCCCAGCAGCAGTTACCAGTCACCAGTCACCACTGATTTACATCAACTGTTGGAAATCTTGGCCTAAAGCTATTTTCCCTAGCACTGTGCCCACACGGTGGCACTCTAAGTCTACTGATTAAGACCGGTTCGCTGGAATGGCAGGAAGATGAGAACGGCTTCTGTTTTGAACTACAATTCTCATTTGGGGAAGTTAATCCAAACCCAGGCCACGAGGCTGCTCCAGCAGGGCTTTCAGTCATACCCAGTGGGTGGGAGGGGAAGTACTGCCAATGGCCAAAAATCATTAGACCCTAACAGGAGAATCTTAATATTGTATTAAAGTGGGGGACTGCTATTGTCCTGAGGCCTGATTTCTAACCAGAGCCAAGTGACTTGAGTCCACACTACCAAGTTCTGTCAACAAAAATTACGTTGACACTCACAAGTCGACAAAGGAAAACTCGCCAGAGGGTGTTCACACTGGCTCCCTGTGGCTATATCATGGCCACTCTGGGGCACCATCATGGAGAGCGTGTGCAATGCTCCGTGGGTCTGTATCCCAAAGTGCAGTGTTGTGGGAAAACAGAGCTGATGGCATCTTGGGATTCCCTCCATTCTCCCACAGCCTCCCAGCTACTGGGAGCTGCACCCGCATGCTGAGGAATGTCAAAGCAGCACAGCAGCCTGTCCACCCCCACCCCCGCCTGCGCCAGGGCAGAACAGGCGCATTCCAATGCATAGCTGTTAGTTCCCTCTCCCAGCTGTCAGATACTTCCCAGAGCTCCGAAAGGGGAGGGGCACATGCCTGCAGGGCAGCAGAGATCAAAACCCTGAGCAGAGCCATTAGAGCAGGCACTGTGGGACATAGGCAACATAAAGGGAAGGGAGAAGAAAAAAGTCTCTCCTAGGGCTGGAAGTTTTTTGGGGCCCAGAACTAGTCTTTTTTACCCCAAAAGTTGCACAGCAGTGTGTACGCTCCGACTGTTTTGCCGCCAAAAGGCAGCTTTTGGCCACTACATCTTATGGTGCAGACAAAGCCCAGGTCACCTACAGCTTTGGGCTGATCCAAAGAAAGGCTGCAGCAAGAAGGGGAGCATTCAATAGGGATTGTTCTTGTTTTGCTGGGACTAGGAGCAAGCCTCATTGCTCGGATCCCCCCCAAGGGCGGCAGTGGAAGTGGCGGTTCTTTTTTTGTGGCCGCTCCGTGTAACAGACACGAGGGACCAGTCTCTCGAGACGGGGGCGGGGGCATGGAGGGAGACAGCAAATCGCATTCACACGGACGCGGAGGATTCTGCTCTCGACTCTCGCAACAATGCGGCTTCAGTTCGTCCTGCTCCTTTGTGAAAGAAGGGGGCAGCAGCGAAGCGCGCATGGCCACAGTCCAAGCAACCTCCCCACCCCGAGCCCGGCACCTCTGCCCTGTCCTCTCCTCCCCCTTACCATAGGCAGCACGAAGCCCTGGTTGTAGTCCGTGTGCTCTCCGATCAGGTTCACCCGGCCAGGGGCGGACACCGCGATCTCAGGATCCGCCCCTGCAAAGGCCCCTCGATATGCCTCCCGGGCCTGCGCCAGTAGCGAGCCGAAATCGGCTTCCCTGCGCCCGGCCATGCTCAGCTGGGAGCCGGAGTAGGAGCGCGGTGTAGCAACGTAGCACTACGGAACGCCCGGTTGCAATAGCCCCTATGAGCCGCGCCGTGTGAACCTCCCCCCGCCTCGCGCTCCCTTCCTGTCCCGCCCCTGGCCTGGAGCTGGTGAATTTCCTTAGCTTGGCTCGCTCGGTCATTTCTCCTCCCTGTGTTTGGCTCCCGCATCAGGCGGGGCAAATAGTAACCCTGTTGAATTATTAAATCTTTCCACCCGATTATCTCAAAGCGCCGCACAAGGGCACGTCCAAAAAGCAGAAAGGATCTCACAGCCTCTCAGTGGGGGACACCTGTATGCTTCAGTCGCTGTAGAAACCCCCCTCTGCTTTGGGATTCTCTGGCTCTAAAGGAGGGGCTGCAGGGGTGGAGAACCGGAGAGCATTTGCTGGATGAAGTAGACTCAGTGGCTACCACTAGACTGGCATGATTTTCCGCAAATGCTTTTAACGGAAAAGTTTTCCATTAAAAGCATTTTTGGAAAAGAGCGTCTGGATTGGCACGGACACTTTTGCGGAAAAGCGTCCGTGGCTAATCTAGATGCGCTTTTGCGCAAAAAAGCCTCGATCGCCATTTTCTTGATCGGGGCTTTTTTGCGCAAAACAAAACTGAGCTGTCTACACTGGCTTGTTTGCGCAAAAGCTTTTGCGCAAAAGGACTTTTGCCCGAATGGGAGCAGCATAGTATTTCCGCAAGAAGCACTGATTTCTTACATGAGATCGTCAGTGTTCTTGCGGAAATTCAAGCGACCAGTGTAGACAGCTGGCAAGTTTTTCCGCAAAAGCAGCTGCTAGTCTAGACACAGCCATAGACTCATAGACTTTAAGGTCAGAAGGGACCATTATGATCATCTAGTCTGACCCCCTGCACAATGCAGGTCACAGAATCTCACCCACCCCCTCCTAGAATAATCCTCTCACCTATATCTCAGCTATTGAAGCCTTCAAATAGTTTGAAGACCCCAAGATGCAGAGAATCCTCCAGCTGTGATCTGTGCCCCATGCTACAGAGGAAGGCGAAAAACCTCCAGGGCCTCTGCCAATCTACCCTGGAGGAAAATTCCTTCCTGACCCCAAATATGGCGATCAGCTAAACCCTGAGCGAGCATGTGGGCAAGACTCACCAGCCAGACACCCAGAAAGTTTTCTATAGTAACTCCTATCATCATCACCTCCATTGACCTATTTACCACTCATAATGAATGGTCAATTAGTTACCAAGATCATGTTATCTCATCAAACCATCCCCTTCATAAACCCGTCGGCTGTGTCTACATTGGCACCCTTTTCCGGAAAAGGGATGCTAATGAGACACTCTGGAATTGCAAATGCCGCGCGGGATTTAAATATCCCCCGCGGCATTTGCATGAACATGGCTGCCGCTTTTTTCCGGCTCGGGGCTTTGCCGGAGAAAAGTGCCAGTCTAGACGGGATCTTTCGGAAAATAAAGCCTTTTCCGGAAGATCCCTTATTCCTCTTAAAATCAGGAATAAGGGATCTTCCGGAAAAGGCTTTATTTTCCGCAAGATCCCATCTAGACTGGCGCTTTTCTCCGGCAAAGCCCCAAGCCGGAAAAAAGCGGCAGCCATGTTCATGCAAATGCCGTGGGGGATATTTAAATCCCCCGCAGCATTTGCAATTCCGACTTGTCTCATTAGCATCCCTTTTCCGGAAAAGGGTGCCAATGTAGACACAACCATCTAGTTTAATCTTGAAGCCAGACAGATCTTTTGCCCCCACTACTTCCCTTGGAAGGCCGTTCCAGAACCTTACTCTTCTAATGGTTAGAAACCTTTGTCTAATCTCAAGTCTAAACTTCCCACTAGCCATCTTATATCCATTTGTTCTTGTGTCCACATTGGTATTAAGCTTAAATAATTCCTCTCCCTCCCTGGTATTTATCCCTCTAATATATTTAAAGAGTGCAATCATGTCCCCCCCTTAGCCTTCTTTTGGTTAAGGTAAACAAGCCAAGCTCCTTGAGTCTCCTTTCATAAGACAGGTTTTCCATTCCTCGGATCATCCTAGTGGCCCTTCTTTGTACAGTAAACTTCCGATAATCCGGCACCTTTAGGACCCAGGGGGTGCTGGATTATCAAATATGCCAGACTATCAGAAGGGGGGGCTATGAGGGGTCTGGGGAGGGGTGGGGGGGATGCCACCCCAAACCCCTCATAGCTCCCCCCTTCCGATAGTCTGGCTCTGCCCCAGGCGTCCCTGATTCAGAAGCTGCTGGTAAGTTTCAGCAGCGTCTGAATCGGGGACGCCTGTGGCAGTGCAGCAGGGGTGCTGCCAGGTTGGTTCGGTAGTGCCGCTCCTCGGTGCTGCAAGACCAACCCAGCAGCACCCCAGCTGCTCTTGGGGATGCCTGGGACAGAGCAGCCGGGGTGCTGTTGGGTTGGTCCCGCAGCGCCGAGGAGCGGCGCTACGGGACCAACCTGGCAGCACCCCAGCTGCTCTGCCCCAGGTGTCCCCAAGTCAGCCGCTGCTGAAACTGATCAGTGGCTGACTTCGGGAAGCCCGGGGCAGAACTGCTCTGCCCTGGGCTTCCCAGAATCAGCCGCTAGTCAGTTTCAGCAGCGGCTGAATAGGGGTGCCTGGGGCAGAGCAGGTGGGGTAGTGGTAGTGCCGGGTTGGTCCCGTAGTGCTGCCCCTCGGCGCTGCGGGACCAACCCGGCAGCACTCTGGCTGCTCTGCTTCAGGCATCCCCAAGAGCAGCTGGGGTGCTGCCTGGTTGGTCCCACAGCTCCGAGGGGCAGCGCTACGGGACCAACCTGGCAGCACCCCAGCTGCTCTGCCCCAGGCATTCCCGAGTCAGGCGCTGCTGAAACTGATCAGTGGCTGACTTCGGGAAGCCCGGGGCAGAACTGCTCTGCCCCAGGCTTCCCAGAATCAGCCGCTGGTCAGTTTCAGCAGCGGCTGAATAGGGGTGCCTGGGGCAGAGCAGCTGGGGTAGTGCCGGGTTAGTCCCATAGTGCTGCACCTCGGCGCTGCGGGACCAACCCGGCAGCATTCTGGCTGCTCTGCTTCAGGCATCCCCAAGAGCAGCTGGGGTGCTGCCTGGTTGGTCCCACAGCCCCGAGGGGCAGCGCTACGGGACCAACTCGGCAGCACCCCAGCTGCTCTGCCCCCGGCTTTTCCGATTCAGCTGCTGGTCAGTTTCAGCAGCGGCTGAATCGGGGAAGCCGGGTGGAGAGCAGCTCCAATTGTCCGGCTGCCCCAGCACTTCCGGGTTCTTGATGGTGCCGGACCAGCAGGAATGCAGGAGCATTGGATGCCGGACCAATGGAGTTTTACTGTACCTTGTTTCTGTGCCGGGTGGGTCTGGGATATTGCTTTTGGTGAAGGAGTTGCCATTCCATCCTTACTTACAGTTATTTTCAGGCCCTTGTTATACTATAGGAACAATTGGCTTGATTTTCTTATTCCAGGTCAGCTTTACTGGTGTTCGCTACCTTGGAAATCCTAGTGTAGAGGGGCCACTGGGGGCTGCTGTTTGTAACAGTATTCACCTTGGTAGTAACTGGTGACCTGCCTACACTAGAAACCCCAGTGTTGCTAAGAGACTGAGCAATGTATGGAAAATGACCTTAGTGCAGACATGGCCTTACTTAGACAGTGTTTCTCAACCTTTTGTCATAAAGTACCCCTTTTTAAAAAAATTATAAGTACCGCCAGTACCTAGAGTTTTCAGACACAAAATGTTTCTCTACCAAAATGCAACACATTTGTTTGAACAACTTAATTGTAGCAGGGAAGGTGATGACATTTTTGGTGTAAAAAGTACAAAAAAAATAAAGTGCTGTACAACTAAAAACAAAAATTCGATTTTCTCCAAATTTCAGTTCTGTTGATGTACCCCCAGACTTCTCTCGAGTACCCCTAAGGATACTCGTACCACTGGCTGAGGAACACTGGCCTTAGAGATGAGGGTAGGGCATGGCAGTCACAGGAAAACAGGTTGGGGGTGGGAGAAGGAGGTGGAAGCAGAGGAGATAGCCTTCTTTCGGTGAATTCTCCAGTTTCACATAGTTCCATGTGAACGTCCCAGGAGCTCCACGAGATCCAAACATGTCCATTGCCATCAGAACCATGTTGTCTTTATTTGAAAAACTGAAACCCCAAACATTTTTCAGTTTTCAGCAAGAACAACAAAAAAGTGGTTGTTGGTTGCAAAAAATACAAAGAGTTTTAATAAATCAGTTTTGAGCATTTGATCTTTTCAATGGAAACAAAAAAATATTAGAAGAAAAATAACAAGGAGTCCTGAGGCAACTTAACGACTAACAAATTTATCTGGCATAAACTTTCTTGGCTCAAGCCCATTTCATCAGACGAAGTGGGCTCCAGCCCAAGCAAGTTTATGCCAAATAAATGTGTTAGTCTTTAAGGTGCCTGAGGACTCCTCCTTATTTTTGCTGGAACAGACTATCACAGCTACCCCTCTGAAATTAGAGAAAAATGTTTTTTCCCCATATTTATTAAACATTTTTTTGCAAGTGATAAAATCATTTTTTCTGGCCATTTCTATTAGCCATGTGGCCTCTCCCTGCTGGCTCAAATTCTTCATTCATCCATCTATATTGCATTTATTAAAGTGGTTTCAGCCTTTCCTCCTGTTAGAAAGATCTGCCTTTAACACATGTAAATACTAAGTTATGGGGTTTGGGATTCCTGTTTTCCCATCCCACCTTTATTCCACAGGAAGGCAGCCCAGCACATTAACTCAGTGTACGTCTACACCACAGCATTATTTCAGAATAACTGATGTTATTTCAAAATAACATACTGCGTGTCTACACTAGAAGCTTTTATTTTGAAATAATGTCAAGCTGGAAGATGTCTTACTCCGACTCATGGTAACACTCATTTCATGTGAGTAAGGGAAATCAAACGAACAGTGTTCTTCCTTTGACTTTCTGCTGTGTAGACAGCATAAAAAGCCAAATTAAGCTATTTTGACTTAAACCACGCAATTGATGTAGCTGAAGTTGCATAGGTAGCTTAACTCGAGTTTAGCCCTGATGTGAAGACAAACCTCCACCAAGCCTCTAAGCAATTATTTTAAGAAGCCAGGACACTTTATGGGTAAGGGGACTGAGGCCTGGAGAAGTTAAAAAAAAAAGTATGAGGTTTTGGGACAAGTAGCATGAAAGATGCAATATAAAGTAAAATGTATTAAATATTAATTGTATGTGGCCTTAGCTTTCTGTGCTACCATCAATTCTTAAGTGAGTTGTGGCTCTATCTAATGTAGGGTTTGTTTGATAATACACATTTTTGTAGCTTCTAAGCAATATTACAGCAGTAAAGATGAAGAAACAAAAATGAATTTAAAAGTATTTTCATTCTGATGATGAAAGGCTTTACAATGTGTGTTTCAACGAGATACTGAAATTTCATTCAGCAGATTAATTTTAAATTTCACTCTGTTGCGCCTTGATAGTCCTGGGGCTAATGTGACAGGCACAGGCCTCCTATTTGGAATTGCCAACACCCCTGTTTGGCCTCGTTAATTATTATAGTCCGATTTAATGGTATGGGTTGTAGTGCAGACAGTCATGTGAAGAAATGTAATTGATTGAAGAGTGTTGCCTTTGGAGATCATAATGTTTAATGGTTACTAAAAGACACATTCATGAATAATAATAATTAATGATAATGAGTCTGGGGTTTCCTTGGCCCTCCTCAGAGGTGTCAGGATGCAACCCAGCCTGCCATCCCTAGTCTGTTTCTCTGAAAAGCGTCATCACGCCGCTGACTTGTTGCAGGGTAATAACTATCAACATTCCAAAGCTGGTGGAACAGCCTAAATCTCGTCCTTGCGGGGGGGGGGGTGATTTTATCACCTACTAGTCATTCACCCAAGACCAATACCACAGAAGCATGATTCGTCCCCTCCAGGAGATCTAAGGAGATCCCTCCATTTCAGTTCCCTATGGCACAGCCCTGTGGGTTCCCAGTAAGGCCATTGAATTAGGCCCTGACTCCTCTGCTCCCCCCTGCCTGCTGCAGACAGAGTGGCATCTCCCAGTATGTTGCCTTGTGTTTGCGGAAGGGACTCCCAGTCGCCGCTGGGTGGAGCCCTGCTGCAGGTGTCTGTGGGGTTGCTGCTGGGGGGGAGGGAGGCAGCATGACAGGGAAAGAACCGCTGCTGGGGACCCTGAAAGGTGAGTGGCTGGAGGTGGGAGGAGATGAGGTTGCATGGTTGGAGGGATTTTACAAGGGCTGGCTGAGAGGAGGGGTGTGACCGATGCTGCTGCGAGTAGGGCAGGTGCTGGATAGTCAGAGGGCTTGGGGGAGACTCCAGAGCCTCGCTGACCTCATGTTTGGCTAAGTGAGGATTCCCCAGGCTGGGGCACAGCCCAGGACATGTGTCTTGCAGCGGATCTGAGTGCAAGTGTGGCGCGTACAGGGTTCCTAGTAAGGTTGTCATCTGCTGCCCTGGTCTGGCTAAAGCAAAATGCAGGACAATGTAGCACTTTAAAGACTAACAAGATGGTTTATTAGATGATGAGCTTTCGTGGGCCAGACCCACTTCCTCAGATCAAATAGTGGAAGAAAATAGTCACAACCATATATACCAAAGGATACAATTAAAAAAAATGAACAAATATGAAAAGGACAAATCACATTGCAGAACAGGAGGGGGATGCGGGGGGAGGGGGGGAGGAAGGAAGGTAAGTGTCTGTGAATTGATGATATTAGAGGTAGGGAGAGTGGGATGTTTGTGAGTAATGGTATTAGAGGTGATAATTGGGGAAACTATCTTGGTAATGGGTGAGATAGTTCAAATGTTTGTTGAGTCCTTTTTGGAAAGTGTCGAATTTTAACATGAATGACAGTTCAGAGGATTCCCTTTCAAGTGCAGATGTAAAAGGTCTTTGTAGCAGAATGCAGGTGGTTAAGTCATTGAGAGAGTGTCCTTTCTGGTTAAAATGGCAAGAAACTGGTCTGGCTAGTCTTTTTGTGGGGACGTTGGCCCTAAGGACAATGACCAGGGTCACTAACAAAGTCCTGAAATTAATCTCTGGGCCCAAGGTGGGTGATTCAGTGAGATAACACCAATGCTTTGTGATGTAAGCATCCTGATGTTGTATTGAGATGCCATGGTGAGGGCATTTACAGAAAACCAGAAGGAATGGGGATGAGATTGTTCTGCACAGAGTAACCTTATTTGGGAACAGTACAGACACAGCATGATCAGCCCTGGGGAGAGTTTACCTTTCCTTGAAGTCTTGAGTGACCCCAATGTGACTGAATGAAGAGGCAGCATTAATATGCTCTGGTAGGAGCAGCTTGCAGCCCAGAAGATGGTTTGACCACCAGAGAATATGTGAGGGAAGTAATAAAATGTGAGCAAGGGAAGATCCTGGTACACACCCTATTGCCCATCTCCTCTGCACACACACAGCTGCCAGAATACCTCCGTCATGCCTTAGAACACTCTGTGTGCATTCCCTGGAAGAATGTCTATCTGCAAGGGCCTTAGACTCACTTGTCCTCATGGATTTTGAGCTGCCATCTGCAAAGCTGTCTCTAGATGAACAAATGCTGCTAAAACAACTGTACAGAATCTGCCATGGAGTCACCAGCCTAGCTAAAGAAAAGTCCTGCCTCTTCCTTCAGCCAGGCTGTAATAGACCTCAGTCACTTTTATTCTGGGTTGTCATCCTTTCCAGGGAGAATCCAGTTTCTCCTCCAAGGGAGGGTGGAGCCGCCATGCATTCTTTCTTTACAACCTTCTCCCCCCATCCCCCCCCCACCTTTCCCTTTCCTGGAAACCAGCCATCCCTTCATATGCATATTTTGATACTATCTTTGGTATCTATAAAAAGCTTGTGCCTTTTATCTCTTTTGGGGACACATTTTTTCTGGTGACTGGTCCCTCCACATTTTTTTTATTTTGAGGATGAGTTAGATGAGGGAACCCTGGATTCACTACTTTAATGTGGGTAGGGATGTAAGAGTGGAGTTGTTTAAAGAGGTAACCGTTAAGCTCATGCTTATTGGTTACCCAAACAGCTACATACAGCTCCTGGTCTGGCTCCTAGGAAGCTGTCTTCCACCCCACACTGCTCCTCTGATACAGTCCGCTCCTGGAGAGCCGCTGTGCGTGTAACCGCTGTGCGTGTAATCGCTGAAATTTTCCACAGTTAATCAATTACACACATTATAACATCCCTACACCTTGGATA
Organism: Pelodiscus sinensis; assembly: GCF_052426305.1. Lineage (NCBI taxonomy): Eukaryota > Metazoa > Chordata > Testudines > Trionychidae > Pelodiscus > Pelodiscus sinensis. Next base: position 19,440,076 of record NC_143071.1, read on the forward strand.
CCTAGTAAAATGAAAGCTGTGTTGCAAATTTCTGTGTAGGGCTCAGACCTGTAAGATTAAAGGGCAAAGCAGGTAGCCCAGAGAAAACGAATCAATATTTACAGAAGCCAGCTATTGTATGCTGATATCGGCAGGTGGTTTGGCTTCAGAGAGTTTAATGCTGAGATGGTTTCTCACTGTGAGTCACTTTCCTTTCTTGGGCAATTGGGAGTGTCTCCGGATGCCTGTTCAGGAGTCAAACAAGCTGGCAGGAGGATTCTTAGATTCCTAGAAGAGTAGGACTGAAAGGGACCTCAAGAGATCATGTAGTCCAGTCCCCTGCACTCAAGGCAGAACTACGTGATAACTAGGCCATCCCTGACAGGTGTTTGTCTAACCTGTTCTTAAAAGCCTCTAATGATGGAGATTCTACAGCCTCCCTAGGCAATTTGTTCCAGTGCTAAACTACCCTGACAGGAAGTTTTTAACTACTGTCCAACCTTGCAGCAGGTTAAGCCCATTGTTTCTTGCCTATCTTCTGAGGTTAATGAGAACAGTTTTTCTCCCGTATGCTTTAACAACCTTTTATATACTTAAAAACTGTTGTCATTTCCCCTTTTGGTCTGCTCTTCTCCAGACTAAACAAACCCATTTTTTTCCCCTCATACAAGTCATGTTTTCTGAATATTTTTTGTTGCTTTTCTCTGGATTTTCTCCAAATCTTTCCCAAACTGGGGCACCCAGAATTGGACAGAATATTCCAGTTGAGACCTTAACAGCATGAAGTAGAGAAGAATTCTTGTCTTGTTTACAACAGTCCTGCTAATACATCCCAGAGTGACATTTACTTTTTTTCCTGCAACAGTGTTACACTGTTGACTCAAATATAGCTTGTGATTCACTATAACCCCAAGATCTCTTTCCACAGTACTGCTTTCAAGGCAGTCATTTCCCATTTTGTATGAGTGCAGTTGATCCTAAAAGTAGAGTACTTTGCATTTGACCCACCAGTAGATTGTATTTCCCTAGTTTAAGAGAAGGTCATGCAAGACCATATCAAAAGCTTTATTAAAGTTAAGACATACCACATCTACCACTTCCCTGCTATCCACAAGACTTGTTACTCTGTCAAAGAAAGCTATCAGGTTCATTTGATACAATTTGTTCTTGACAAATCCGACACATCCTCCCCTTTTTCCCTATCCTTCCTTCCCTTCTATATCAATATTCCAGTCATTATCCCACCAATCTGCGATACCAGCTATCTCATAGTTGTGTTTATTCATTATCATTTCCAGTTTTTCCTGTTTATTCCTTGTACTTCTCATATTAGTATACACAGATCTGACACTGCTTTTATTTCCGCTCTATGTTCCCTCTTGCCTCTCCCTCATCCCTGCTATAGTGGTCCATGATTCTTCCAGATTTTGACCTGTCTCTCTCTCTCTCTTTTTTTTAAACTTGAGGGCTTCTGTCTCTTGCTCCCATTGAACTGAGCTGAAGGCCCTCCTCTCTAGGTTAGCCAGTCTGTATCCAAAAATACATTTCCCCTTCTTCAATAGGTAGATGATACCTCTGCTCAGCAGTCCTTCCCAGAACAGTATTCCTTGGTGAAGGAAATAGAAACCCTCCTGGCATAATGATTCTCCATTGCTGTGGTAGGTTGGTTGTAGCAGGGCACTGTCTAACCAGCACTCAGTGTCCTCCCTGTGACAGAGCCATCTCCTCCTCCTGAAGGGGTATAACAGCGTCCTCTGTAGCTGGATAGCCTTGGATGTCACCATATGAATTAGGGATGTTAAATATCGATTAATTGGATAATCAAATAACGTCATAAATTCTTAACGGGTAGTTGACTATTCTGTAGTCCCCGGGGGCAGGCCCAGCAGCCAGTGCACTCCAGCCTTGCTCTCAAGGAGCCCCCTGCCACTCTGTGCTGCTGCCTCTGTATCAGAGGCAGCAGCACACGGTGGCAGGTGGGAGCTGATCCATGAAGGAGCCAGTTGGACTGGCTGCCTATTGCCCTGTGGACTGGCTGCCTGTTGCCCTGTGCTTCTGTCTCTGACAAAGAGACAACAGCCCCTGTCTCAAGGGGGGTTTGAGCTCCCAAACCCGGTGTGAGCTGGAACTGAGCCAAGCTGCCTGCCCCTGCCCACCCGGGTCCAAATACGCTTTAAATGCAGAGTCCCACTAGGGATAGGTCCCGGACCCAGCGTGAGCCAGGATTGAGCTGAGCTGCTGGCCAGCCTGCTAAAAAATTTACTGGCGGGGAGAGGGAGGGAAATTCCAGATGTGAATTTTCACTACATGCATCTGACAAAGTGGGTCTTTGCCCACGAAAGCTTATGCTATCTACATCTGTTAGTCTATAAGGTGCCATAGGACTCCTCATCGCTTATCCCTAATATGAATACTCTCGATGAATTTCTAATGTGCATGGAGGCTTCTCAGCCTAGCCACCTCCTCCTGTAGTTCTCCTACTTGCTTCCAGAGAGATTCCACCACCAGGCACCTTTCATGCTGGCCGGTCTCCCCAGCCTGTCTTTCCATGAGTGGGAAATCCAGGTCAGAGTCTCTACAAATTCGTAGTTAGTTTCTCTTGTCGGGACACAGGAGCAGATAGAGGAGACAGGAGCAGTGTTAGCACTGGCGATGAGGCCTGTCCTAACCCTAGCAATTATATTATGACTCCCTTTCAAATTCCCCAGTTTGCTGCCCCCATTCGCTAGCTCACTATTATTTATACGCCACTAGCGATGCGCTCAGGGCTTTGCAGAACCAGCGCAAAAGCGGGTCTGAGCACCTGACAGTGAAGACTGATTTGGGAGAGTATGGAGCAGATGGGTTACAACATGAGAAAGGAGGTGCTTCTGCCACAGCTGGGGTGACTGCTGCTGCTGAGCAGTCTGTGTAAGGAGACAAGGTCCTTAGTCCTCCTGATTTGCTCTCTCTGGTAGAAGTGCAGGCTCAGGTCCAGAAGTGAGGCTCGCTGTCAGGCTCTAGTTCTGTTGGCACCAGCTGGTTTCTTGTGCTGTACTAGGAAGTAAGAGAAGGCTGCTGGCTTTGGAGAAACGTGGCGGGAGCCCAGAGAGAGAGAAGAAAGTGAAACCAATCTTCTGCAGGGCAGCTCGTCCTGTCTCCGGCAGTGATCTGTGATTCCCCTGTTCCCTGGGACTTGTTCTAAGCCACTTTCTTTTGTATGTTGTGCTCCAGCTCCCCAGATGCTAGCAGGGTTTACCCATCATCAGCAGTGAGGGAGCTGATAGAAAGGGAACAACAGCAGTTTCCAAGCTGCTGAAACCCCCATCCTCCTCATGAGTAGAAGGGAAGGGTGCTGGCTTTTGTACCCAGTCCAGTCAGGCATCAAGCACTCCCAAAAGTCTCTGACCATCAAGGAGGGTTGAGAGTGCTTGACACATTTCAGTCTTGGATCTTCTGTGCATGCTTCAAATGAAAGACTGTGTGAACGCTTCACCTCATCCATGCGCTTTACAGACACTACCTAATCCTCCCTGCCTCCCTCCGGAGTGGTGGAGCAGTGCTGTCCTCCCTTGTCTAGGTAGAGAAACTCAGCCCCAGGGGTTGTGACTTGCTTTTGGCAGGGCTGGCGTTAGAACTCGGGCAGGCCTGATGTCCAGACCTGTGTTCTTTCCGTAGACCGCGGTGCCTGTCGTGAGCCAGGCCTGAAGCAGGAAGTGAGTTTGTTTTCCTCCTGGTGTTTAACATTGATCTTATATCTCTGGGGGCTGAGCACATGATTTGCCCAAGTGACTTGAGTTTGGTCCATTCGGGGTCCTGCCTGCCCCATGGAACAGCCCAATGGTAACTGACTGCAGGAGAGTTATTCCGTGAGCTGTTGCTTTACGTCTGGCTAGAACAGCAGCTTGTCCAGTCCCATGAGATGATGTGAACAGGCACCCTTCACGTTCTGCTTGCCTCCCACCTTCTCACAGCGTGCATCCTCGGCATCAAGGAGGGGAGCGGCCCATGCACTGACGCTTTCCCACACCTAGCCCCCTTCTGCGAGATCCTGGAAACGATCCTTCGAAAAGGAATTCAACGTGAGTGATCGCTTCTGCTCTATGCGTGCCGCAGGGTGGGGGCAGGCCCGGGAGGGGGGAAATGGCACAGACTAGTGCATGCTAGGGGTGTAAGAGAGTAACCATTTAAATGGTTAACCAATAAACATCAGCCTTTCAGTGTCCATTATGATTACACACCAGCTCCTGGCCTTGCTTCCAGGGAGATGGCTGCCCCGTGCTTTTTACTGCAGAGCCCACAGTGCAGCTGGCTCCTCAGGAGCAGGGCTGGCAGACATGAGTCAGTACATGCTGGGAGTCAGCTTATCCTCTATGCCGGCTCCCTGCGTACACTGGCTTCGGCTGCCAGCCCTGCTCCTGGGGAGCCAGCTGTGCTGCGGGCTCTGCAGTATAAGCTTTATACTGCAGAGCCCGCTGTGTGTGTGACCCCTAGGATTTTTAACGGTTACTTTTTTTTAACTGTTTTTTCGCATCTCTAGTGCATGCCGTGCTTGTCAGGGATGTGCAGAGGCAGGAACCACAGATGCCTCGAACTCCCTGGGGAATCATAACGACAAGTCCTGTGGCACCTTATAGATTAACAGATTTATTGGAGCATAAGTTTTCATGGGCAAAGACCCACTTCGTCAGATGCATGCATGCATCTGACAAAGTGGGTCTTTGCCCATGAAAACTTATGCTCCAATAAATCTGTTAGTCTATAAGGTGCCACAGGACTTGTTGTTTTTGCAGATTCAGACTAACACAGCTACCCCGCTGATACCTGGAGAATCGTTTGTGTTGGCTGGGGGGGTTGCTCCATATGGACAGAATGACTGACTGCCTTTGCAGTCTCTCCAGGGGAATCGGGCTCCTTGTTCCCAGTCAGAAGGCCTTCCTAAAGGATCTTCTCTTCTTGCTCCTTCAGAACCAGTGTTGGGCTTCAAAAGACGAGATTATTGGCACTGGATAGAGCAACTGCCTCAGCAGGATACTTGTGGCTTGTGAGTGGCCTTTGCAGGACGGAATTCTGGACAGATGTTGGGTCTGTGGCATGAAAAATGGGCTGCGGTGTGTGATACTCTGGAATTGTGTGGAACTCCTCTGCTGGGAGGGGGATAACGTTCATATAGCTCCTCTATGAACAGCCCTTTGAAGCCATTTCTCCCCCCCCCCCCCCGCCCTCCCGGACAGGTGCATGTATTCTGGTTAAAAGTGGATTTCCCCAGGCCCAACTCCCCAAGAAAGACTGTTTGGATAAATAGCCTAATTTTAAACAGATGCAAGGCCTTCTTCCTGATCCAGCCAATGGATATGACCCCTGGTTCCTGGAGACCCCCAATCCTTAAGGGAGGGATGGAAGGACAGTGTCTACTGAGGCCTGTAAGACTGGGTGTTTGTTCTGAGCTGTAGCAGTGATGAACTTAAAACCTCTTGGGTGGATTTTTAAAGGACTGCGTCTGCCAGAGGCCATTAGAGTGGCGGGGGGTGCGGGATCTCTGGTAAGCTTATTAGCATGTGTGAAAGTTCCTTAATATGTGTTCTCTGCAGTGCTTGTACCTTAAGAACACAGTAAACTTGCATAGGGACAGGCCTGCTGAGAGGGGGCAGGCAAAGGGGCCAATTGCCCAGGGGACTTAAAAGGGCGCAGAGGATGGTATGGCTCGGGGCTGAGGCAGGCTGCCTGTATGCCCTCACTCTGTACCATTCCCAGAAGTGGCCAGCTCCATCCCTCTGGTGCCTAGGGGGTGTCTCTGCGTGGTCCCCATGCCAAGCGCTGATTCTGCAGCACCCATTGGCTGGGCAGGGGCAGTGCTTGTGGGCAGTGGCATCTGGAGACCTCCTGGCCCCCCTGCCTGGGAGCTATTACCATAGGGATGTGCTGGTAGGTTTTGGCAGCTGCCCAAGGTAAGTGCCATCACTCCAACCCCCTGTCCCAATCTAGTGCCAGCACCCAATTCCCTCACCGAGCCTGCATCTCAGCCCCTGGCACAGTATGATCAGGGGGCACTGCCACCTGGAAAGAACCCGGTGAGACTGGAGTGAAACACGTCTCCACTCGAAGTGATGGCCAGGGAAGCAGGAAACCTGAGAGTGGTGCTCTTGCTGGACCCTAAAGGGGGTATACAGGTGTAGTTGCCCTGAGCTGTGGCAGGTGGCATGATGGAAACTGGCACAATTACAGCTCTTGGGAGACAACCCCATTACAAGTGAGTGACCGAGACCCTTTTGGAAGACATCCTGAGCCTGGGAATGGGACATCACTGTAAATGTTTCCTGGCTTCAGAGCTGAAATGAAAAGTGGGAATTCCTAGCGTCTCTTAATTTTTCTTCTTTTATAGGGTAACCCCCTTGTCAATCATGATAGAGAAAGCCAGTTCTTGTGAGAAGGTACTGACAGCACAGGGACGAGGGCGGTACTTCCTGCGCCTAGCTTTAAATCAGAAGTTACTTGCTACTGCCATTCAACAGCTGGTTCGGTCTCCAAAGCTGCTGGAGGTAGGAAGAGCTTTCCCCATGAAATGCCTTTATGATGAGGGTCAATAGGGAAACCAGTTTTGGCTAAACTAAGAACTGGCCAAAATCTTGGGTCTAAGGAGAAAAATGTATTTATTTATTTTGCTTGAACCGATATATCTTGTAACGGCAGCCTGGCCAAAAATAGGAAAAATCTGAAATCTCCCTTGAATTCTCTAGGCCAGGCAAACAGGCTCCACAGGATTCAAATAAAAATCTGGGCTGCTGGATGCCAGGCTAAAACCACCTCCCAGAACTTCTTTGAGTTCATTCCTCCCTGTTTGCACAGGTTGAACATCTCTAGCTCGGCACCGTTGGGATCCGACTGGTTCCAAGCCAGAGAATTTGCCAGACCACGGGAAGTCAATATTGTCTAGTAGCATTACCCACACTTCCACTGCTTGCTGGGCTGTTAGAGGACATTTAGGGGTAAATTAGAGCTAAATAACAGCACTGAGTCAGGACTGGTGGCTGTAAAAAAAACATTATGGGACCGCGGGAAACTTGGCCACACCCAGGATAAGTGGACATCTGGCTAACTAAGATCATGCCAGACCACAGATGTTGCCAGACCAGAGAGTGTCAGACCAGAGTGGTTCAACCTGTACCACAGATGCAGTTTAAAGTGTAGAATTTAAGAAATTTTTTTGGCCATGTTGTTCAGTTCATGGCATAAAACTAAATCATGTGTATTTCTGTGTGTGTTTTTGTTTTACATTTCTTAATTTCAGTGTTACGATCCTCTCATCTCAGTGCTGGGAAATGAAGATTTCATGGGTAAGATTAACATTTCCTCCAAAATTCAGTAACATTACTTAAAAGGACACAAGTAGTTGAGATGTTGGTCTAAAAACATGTATTGCCTATTTATGAAGTGAAGCTGATTGAAAGCCTGGGTATGCAGTGTTGTATCCTGAAAAACCTTCAGTTCCTGGATTTATTATAGCTTCCATCCTGCACTGCTTATTCATTCACCTCCTTAGGAATTTTATCTGCATAAGGACTCTGTGATGGGACCCTTTCAAGTGATGAAATGAGATTATTAATTTGCAGTGAGGATGAAATTTATTCCTCGTGTTACTCCATAGACTTCAGCAAAGTTTATATCAGTGAATGAATTTGTCCTTCAGTACTATAACCGTGGTTATGAATGGTTATAAGAAAACTCTGTCCTCTAACCAGGACAGAAAGGAAGGATGGGCTGGCAACTCCAAGAACTGGGTTAAATTTCTGGCTTTGCCACAAAATTCCTTTATGACCTTGGGCAAGTCATATAGTCTCTCTGTTCTTCAATTTCCCATTTGTAAAATATGGATTCTCCTACCTCCTTTCTTCCACCCTGTCTGTTCAGCTGCAAACTAAACTGGGGTGAAGACAATACAATCAAAGGAGGACTCTAAGCACATCCGTGATACCAGAAAAAATCAGCCTCCTTTTATTCAAAGAGCTTTGATCTTGTGAGGATGTTTTATTTTTGTAAGTTTTACTAAATCTAAAATGAAGAGAAGTAACACTCAGGGTTTTTAAAGCCAGTGGAATAGTTCTTGTTTGGATCTAAACCTCCTACTCTTCCCCCTCCCCTCCCTCACAGCATTTGCAGACCAGGCATCACAGCCCCAGAACTAGAGCAGAGAGCAAAGCTAGTCTCTGTTTAATTGTCTAGGCAGAAGGAAGTGAGTGGCCTTGATGCTGGGAAGGTACATTAGACATTAAGATTCAGTTTCAATCAATCACAAGGTTTTATCAGGGACCTGAGATATGGAAAATTAAGTAGGATGATTTATAATGGTCACAGAATGGCTTTTAAACCATTTTGGACATCTGTTCATGTAGTTTTATTTCCTGCTAGTATTACTAAAGTGACACGCACTTAAAACAAGGGTATATGAAGTAGGGGTGTTAGCATATAGTTGAGTAAATGATTAACCAATAAACCTGGGCTTATCAGTTAATCCTATTGACTACACGTGCTTCCTTTCCCCACCCCCTTTCTGCCTCTGTATCAGAGGCAGCAAGTGACAGGGAACAGGAGCCGGTGCCTATGAGGAGCTGGCTTTAAGCAGGCTGCCCACAGCACCAGATCCGCCTGCCCTACCACCCCCTTACTTCTGCCTCTGATAAAGAGGCAGCAGTGTGGAGGGTGAGAGGTGCAGTTGGGAGCCAATACGCACAGGGAACCAGTTCCCCACAGCACCAGCTCCTTAGTGCCACCTGTCCCCCCACCCTGCTGCCTCTATCAGAGGCAGCAGCGTGGAGCAGGGAGGGCTAGGGAGGCTGCCACAAAGCAGGCTCTGTCTGTGGAGGGGTCCAAGCTCCTTGCGGGCAGAGGCTGTTCCACATTTCACAGAGCAGCCTCTGTCCGTGGAGAGCTCAAATGCCCCCCTACCATGAACAGGGGCTGCTGCCACCCTGCACTGCTGCCTCTGTATCAGGGGCAGCAGTGTGGGGCAGCAGGCATCCGGCCTGTGAGGGGAGCTGGTTTTTAAACTGGCTCCCCTCATGGACCAGCTCCCGCCTGGCACCCCGTGCTGCTGCCTCCAGAGCACACTGGCTGCCAGTCCTGCCCCTGGGGAGTATCAAATAGTTGTGTAACTGATAATATTTTATGCAGTTGCACAACTATTCAATTACACAATAGCTAACTTCCCTAATATGAAGTGAGTCAGTTCATTTGGCACATCCTGCAAATTCTAGGTACACAAGTGCCATTAGCAAAACTACCCTATCCTGGGAGACTGTTTGGTACAACAATCTTGTGGCCCACTGAAATGAAGTGGGACCACTCATGTGGCCCGTTCACTAGCCTATATTGCCCATGGCTGTGGGTGTTCTTGCAAAAAAAGACTAGCATTCACAAGGCCTTAGAATCATGGATCTGACCAGCTGTAAAGCTGACAGGGGTGAAAAACCAACATTCCGGAAGTGAAGATATAAAAGACCTGCTAACCACCGGCAGCTCCCTCTGTGTCCACAGGCTGGTGTGCTCATCTAGCCTCCCTTTCCCTGTCCAGAGGGCTGCTTGTTTTTCCATAGCTGAATTAGAATTCTGTTGTGTGCAATGAGGTTAGTTTTGTTTGCTGTGTGGTTTTGGTCCAAGTTCTGTGGCTGCATGACCTAGCACAGCGCTCCTACCGTGCATGCCTGCAGAGAGCTGGAGTCTTTTCCTGGCTCGTTCACAGCCTTGCTCTGGGAGCTTAGGCCCTGATCTTGCAATGGTCTCAGTCCGGTTGACCAGTAAACTGGTCAGTGACCCCATGACCAAGTCACTCTCGTTTTCCCTGCTCTAAAATGGGGATATTAATTCCTGTTTCACAGGCTGCCATGAGGTTAATCCTTTGAGGTTGGTAAAGTGCTTTGAGATCCTTGGCTATAAGGCACTGGAAAAGAGCAAAATATTGTTGAGCTGTACGGTTGGGCAAGTATTGTTATTCTTAACCCAGTATGGCACTGAAGATTTAAAACTCCAAATTGGAGGCTATATTCTTCATGCTCTCTACTAGTTCCATGGAAAATCTGGACCTGATCTGGACCTCTGCAGTGTCCCTGTGTCACAGGTATAAGTCAGGATGCAGCTGCTGAGGAATCTGGCAGTAATGTTAGCCCTTGGTTCCCCCCGTTACAGAGCCATTCCTCTCACTGATGCTGGTGGTGTCAGAGATGAATTTCTCCCTGGATCTGCAGGTACTGTAATAAACTGGTCAGGGCAGCAGCTTAATACAGGGGTGTGTGTTTAATACAACTCTGTGCGCAGAGATCTTCGTCTCCTTACTTGACAGTAGTTGCTCTGCTGTGCTTTGCCTGCAGAATTCCAGTTTCTTGGATGAAAGTTGGCTGCTGCCGGTAAGATTCTGCTCTTCCTCGGAGGTGGGATTCAAGGTTTTATTCTTCTTCCTTCCATCTGCTCAGTGGCCCCTTGCTGAATACCAGGATCATAATCATAGAACGTTGTTAGACTCCAAGAGACAGTGCCAGATTAAAAATCATGGGCTAGATGTTCAGCTGGTGCAAATCAGCATAGGTACATTGCTCTGCACTGACTTCAGTCTGATAACATGGGCTGAGAATCTAGTCCGTTATGTGATGCATTAACTTAAAGAAGCAGCAGACATTTACTTCCCTGCTTTGCTTTATTCCCAGGGGTCCTTTGGATCATTCCTGCTAGTAAAGTGAAGTAGGTAAATCAATGTTTGCAGGACTCGGGTTAAGTGACTAACACTGCAGATATCTAGAACTGAAGGAATTTCCTTCCCACAGTTATTACTGGTGCTCTTGTACAGCTTACATTTCTCGGGGGTTAAACAATGAAAATAGGCTGGTCAGTTTCACTCAATTTCTTTTTTTGTTTTGTTTCTCTGGGGGGAATACAGGGTTAGCCTGTGTGTGTCCTGCAGACTTATCCTTCCAGAGTCTGCCTCGATCCTGCCTAAACCCCAGGTTAGAGACGTGTGTTGGTGAAGTCACAAAGCTGCCTTCGTATGGGACATGGAACCCAGGGCTCCACTGTCTCATAGGCCAGTGACCAAAGGTCATTACAACATGGCAACCTAAGCAAGGTCGAGGGAGCCATGGCCCCCGTCCAGTTTCTAGCAGGCTGTGTCTGTCTCACAAAGCACCACTGCAGTCAGTGCTCTTGTTGGCAATTTCAGCAGAGAGGCTGAAGTCTGAACAAACTTTGGCTGAGGTGGGCATCATAGGCGGGCATTGAGCAGCCTCTGGAAAACATAGCGGTGGTCTCTCAAGGTTGGGTTGCAGCTCACTGTTGCTGCACCTCTTCTGTGGATAAATGGATGACCTCCGACTACAGAGGTCTTAGCCTGGCATCTCAGAGCAATTCCCCTGTCAAGGTTGGTCCCCACCCTGGCACTTGAAGTGCAGAAGGTGGGGGCCTGCAAGAGACTTTAAAAATACTCTGCCAACAAGGGCTTCTGCTTAAAGACTCCCCAAGGTCACAGATTCCCCTGACCTTGGGCAGTATGCTGCCACAACCCTTTGAGAACCCAAGAAGACACAATTGGGAATTTCTTCCTGTGGGTACCCTCAAGTTCCTTAACCCACCCTCTGGAGAGAGCTTGAAAACAAACTGTTATTTCCCTAATAGCTGACCTTGCCATTTAAGGCATGTGAACACAGAACCTCCTGCTTCTAGGACACAGGGATCAGATCATAGTCTTAAAAAGGTGATTTTATTAACAAAACACAGAGGACATGCTTGGTAGGTGTTACAGAGCAATTGAAAAAGATTAATCCATAACATTAAAAACACAGAGAATTGCTTCCCTGGGATTCAGTTAAAAAATCACTGGGGGGTGGGGTAGGGAGGTGTTTCATGGACTCAGCACAGAGGAATCCAAAAAATCCAAAAACAAAGAAAATAACCTGATTGTGTCTGACTAAATATTCCCTGTTCTAGTCACATGTCTGTTGTTCCAAGCTTTAGTCCTTCCCTAGGCATGGATATCACTGGAAATTCCATGCTTTCTTCCCAGCTCTCCTCTAGTCACACACAGACTGCAGCTGGAAGGTCTGTTTTCATTGGCTCTCCTGGCTCCCATTCAGCACATCCCCCAAATGTAAATGGGGCAAACACAAATGGGGACAGCTGAGCCCCTCCTTGGCAAGGCTGAAAGGGGCTGGAGAGGGAATTCTTGTGCTGCCTGGAGCTGTTGCTGGAGGCCGTGCTGACAGATGCTGTGTTCCAGGTGTGCGTGACCTATGAGACTGTACCCTGCAGAGAACTGGGGATGGTGCTCAGGTAAGAGATTGGCTTTCCTCCTCCCTTCCCCTGCTGTTTGACATCCCTGTGTCCATGCTGCAGTGGGCACAGGATGGATTTGGATGCTGCTGTGATCTATGGGTTTGAAATGTAAGAATTTCTCAGTTCAAAAACAGAGAGGAAAAACAGCGTTGGGTCTGCCCAGTGACGCCGGCTGTTTAGGCCAAGGGACATAGAGCCTCATTAGTTATTCTTTTGGCCTGAGGACTCCCGCCTCCCCAGCCACTAGGGATGTTTTCATGCAGTCCTTCCAGCTGAACTTTGTGTCTCGGCTGTGCCCTCAGATACTTGGACGGCCGGATCTTCGTCATCGAGGTGCTTCCTGAGAGCCAGGCTGAGGTAGACGAGGTGGTGCTGGCTGGAGACGTCATCGATGAGATCAGTGGCTTTTCCCTGAGAAATGCACGCAATGGACAGGTGGGGGAAGCGCCCATGGTCAGACTAATGCCTGCCTTCGGAGGCTGATGGGGTGCTCCCTCTCTTGAGATCCTGTCTGAAGTGGAAGCCTCACTGGTCTAGGGTAGGCAGAGGGATGAGGTATCTGGTGGTGGAATGGCTACAGAACCGTTTCCACAAGCTCTGTGAGCAGGAAAGGGAGCTGTTGGAGGACTTGTGTTTTGGCAGCTTGAGGTTTGATCCCAGGAGTGAGGCCAGGCTGGGTTGTTGTTCCATTGTTAACACCGCTACACCACAGAAAGCAGGCAGAGAGGGAGGGATTGGCATATGATCCAAGCCCCCTTCCTCAATGGGTGCCCTGGCTCTCTCCTCCCCCTCAGGCAGGGACTGTGCTGCAGAAGCTGAAGGGCAAGCCACTGAGCTTCTGCTTGATCCGGTGGAAGTGGCATGATGGAGGAATGTACAAGCCACTGCTGCCCTACCTGAAAGTGCTGCGGGAGAAGGTCCCCAGCTTCCAGCTCCAACATGAGCACAGACGCAAAGAGGAGAAGGCGGAGCGGTGTCTGCAGGGGGGCAGGTGAGGCTGGACAGACCTGAGGAATGTGCTCTGTGTTGGAGGGATGAGATGTGCCTAGTGGTTCTGTTTCTTTCTCCCCAGACTACTTTACAACCTGCGGTACTTGGGCCAGGCCAACGTAGGACAGGTAAGAGTTGTGATTCCAATGGACTGGAGTGGGAGGGTTTCTTGTCCCCACTGACTTTCATTTAATGTGCTCATGATTTTATTTACCCCCTCGCCCACAATCTGTTTTCAGTACGGTGGCAAAGAGGTGTTGGATCAAGGCATACCCATGGTGTTAGAGCAGCACCTGTGCCCACAGGTGAGTATCTAGCTGTGATCTCACAGGAAGACTGGCAGAGAGGAGGTTGTTTGTGGTGCCTGTGCTGTTCTAGATTCTCAGCTCTTTGGGTTTCTTTGGTTTAATCTTCAGCTTGTAAGGGCTTGCTGGTGGGCGGGGGGATTACTTGTTTAGTAAGTATAATTTTTCCTGTTCCTCCCCCCTCCCCCCCCCCCCCCCCCCCCCCCCCCCCGCGTCAGATTTCTTTGTTTGGGAATTTCCTTAATTTTTAATGTCCAAAAAATCCTCCCCTGCTCCCCGGCACTGGGTGTATGTGTGGCAGGGATTCTCAGGAACTAAAGCTGTAGACATTTGTGAAGTTCATTGTTCTTGAAATGTTTGTCCTTGCTGAGAACAGATGGGTTAAAAAAAGCATTCGGCACTGGAGAAGCTCTAAGCCGCAATGACTATTTGATTTTGTAGTGTCGACACTTCCTGCACTCTCCAGATTCTAAGGAAAAACGCTTCTTACCCACAGCTTTAAGCATTTCAATTCCCAGTCAAATGGGTCACTCTGATCAAAAGGCAGTGCGAGAACAGGGCTTGGAATGGAAGTCTAGACTCAGCTGTAACTATGGATTGGCTTTCATCCTTCATGTGGCTGCTACAAGTGACATGTTTCCTGCCATCCCGTAGGTGAAAGTCTTCCGCCTTCATGCAGTGGCAATGGAGGCATTAGCTAAGAAACTAAGTATGTTCTAGGGTGAGTGTATAGGAGAGCTCGGGGAACAGCTTGTGTGTTTGGAAGGTGTTAGCAATACAGTTAGGATTCCCCTTTGGTTGTCAAACCTAGTGAGACAGAATCAAATGGCTTGTGCATTTGTAAGAGTCTGAAACAGTATTTGGTGCTCAGCTTGTCAGTGTCTATTGCATGAATCAAAACAGAATGGGTTGGGGAGACTGTATTTTTTTCCCTTAAGGAACGCAGAGCGCTTGAGAACCATATCTCTGTATTTTGAATTCATGCACCAAGAGTCTTAAGTGCATATGCAACAAGTATCTGGGATACTTATATATTGGGCATTTATGTTGAATATTGTTACTACTGTATCTACAGAGGCCTGGTAGAAGTGCTGCTAACAGAAATTCTCCCATTCCTTTCAGCAGAAAGCTATGTGGTCATTAAACTTTGAAATTTAAAATTGCATTTGGTTCACCCTTGATTAAGTGGATTGAGTTGATACAGGCTGGCCAGAACGGCTCATTGTGACATGGTACCGATTACAAAGAATGCCTTTGTTCTTGAGGAAAACAATGTGTTCTCTGCCCTGTAGAATTATAATCCTTGATGGATAGAAGGCCCAAGTCCAATGGCATGAAATCCATGAGGATTGGGAGTCTCCTGTCCACTGCAGCCTTCATCCGCCTTCATAGCCGTTGTAGCATTACCCTTGCTATCCTCCGCCTGTTCTGCTGTTGAGGACGTTTAGGATCGTTCTTTGTCTAGTCTCTCTCCCTTGACCTTGCTGCCACGGGTGACCCTACCAGGAGTACAAGACTCCTTATGGCATCGCTCTCGGGTTCATTGGAACGTGCAAGCCCACTCACCACGACAAGGTGACGACCCAGAGAGTGAGGTGTGGTGGCTGCACCACATTAAAACAAGTCATGCACAAGCGTCTTCCTATGCGCTACTCTTCTAAGCTTAAGCCCTACAGCGACTGGCAAATGACGACAGGAGCAGGATTGTGAAATCCAGAAGCTTTTAGTCGTGGATCAGCATGTAGGCAGTGGATGTGTGTATCAGTCATTCCATTTTAAGGACCGAGGTGGTAGAATGGTCTGGGGCTGCATCCACGACTGAGGATCCGTTCTGCTCACCCTGTATGGGGAGAGAGCTAGAAAAGGTGCCCTAAATCTAGTCTACCTCAGCCCCCGGCTAGATGACCACATCCACTGGGTTCACCTCTTTGCGGTCAAAATCAAAGGTTAAATTTTGGAACATGGAATATTCGGACTTTAATGGACAATCCAGACAGTGGACGACCTGAAAGACGCATGGTAATTATCGCCCATTAGCTCTGACAATTTAACATCAACATAGCTGCCCTGGCAGAAATGTATAGATCAGGAGGACAGCTAAGAGAAGAAGGCAGAGGGTACACCTTTTTCTAGAAAGAAACCCCAAAGGAAGAAAAACGAATTCATGGAGTAGGATTTGCCATCAAGAACGAACTGACAAAGATCCTATCTGAAGTCCCTGTCAGCATTAATGAGTGCCTCATGACTCTCCGCTTGAAGCCTGCCAAAAACCAACAGGCAACTGTCATGAGTGCTCACGCACCAACTTTAGATGCCGAAAATGCTGTGAAGGAGAAGTTTTACATCTAATTGGACACCTAGATTATGTCATTGTCTGCTCTCGGGATCAGCACGATGTCCTACTCACACGTGCAGTGACTAGCGCTGATGACTGCCGGACCGATCACTGCCTCATCTGATCCATGATGGTGATTAGGATTGTCACCAAATGGAGAACTCAGAAGAAACTGATCCAATGAAAGCTCAATGTACAAGGCTTGAAGGACCCCACCAGACGAAGTCCCTTCCAGATAGCGCTCCAAAGGAAGCTGCCGACAGAACACTCCTCTGAAGATGTGGAAGAACACTGGTGTCAATTGAAAAATGCCATAATTGGAGCTTGTGGAGAAACCATTGGCTACCAGTCCAGTAAGCATCAGGACTAGTTTGAACGTATCATTGAGGTAAAAAGGAAAGCCTTCAGGGCCTGGCAAAGTGACATCAACTGCACAAAGAAGAGAGAAGCACATGCCAAGGTCAAGGAAGATGTCCAGTGCAAAATAAGGACTCTGAAAAATCAATGGTGGACTGAGAAGGCATGAGAGCTCCAACATCTTGCAGAAATCAAAAGAGGTTTTTTTCAATGCCACCAAAGCTGTTTATGGACTGAGAATACCATGGAATTAATCCTGAGATCAAAGAATGGTACTGAACTCTTGAAAGACAGTGAAGCCATTGCTTCTCGCAGGAGGGAGCACTTTTACGAGCTCCAGAACTGCCCCTCCACCGTAGTCCCAGAATTCCTTGACTGAATCCCTCAGCAACTACCGAGGGACGATCTTGCAGTACTTCCTACCCTGAATGAGGTCCAAGCTGCCATCAAGTGATGAAGAGCAACAAGGCAACTGGACTAGGCGGAATCCCTGCTGAAGTCTTCAAAGAAGGCAGGTCAGAGCTCCACAAACAATTCTATTTCTTGAGTCTCAAGATCTGGAATAGGGAGTAGATACCACAAGAGTTCAGAGACACACTGATCGTTAGTCTCCTCAAGAAGGGTGACAAATCGGACTGTGGAAACTATTGCGGCATCTCCCTCCTGGCAATGGCAGGGAAAATCTAAGCTCAAATACTTGCAAATCGACTCCTGCCATTTTCAGAAGAAATTATCCCAGAATCCCAGTGTGGCTTCTGACCATTCTGAGGAATAGTGGGACATGATCTTCACTGCTTGGGAATTGCAAGAAAAATGTCGCCTTATACATGAGTTTCATTGATCTGACCAAGGTGTTCAATTCAATCAATTGTAGCGCCCTGTGGACCATCCTCTCAAAGATCGGATGCCCCAAAAAATTCATCAGCATCCTGAGGCTGCTTCATGACAATATGACTGCCACAGTGCGGAGTAACAACGGATCTCGAAGCAAGCCCTTTGAGGTCAAAATGGAAGTCAAATAAGGCTGCATAATTGTCCCATCACTGTTCTGCATCTTCATTGCCATGACCCTCCATCTCATTGATGGCAAGCTTCCAGATGGCGTGAAGATTGTCTATAGAACTAATGAGAAGCTTTTTAACCTCCGGAGACTGAAAGCCAAAAGCAAGACCTCCACGACTTTGATCATGTAGCTCCAGTACACGGATGACAATATGGTCGCTGCTCCTTCTCCCGTAGCTCTTCAGACCATCTTAAGTGCCTTCGCTGAAGCGTACGAGAATCTCGGCCTCATGCTGAACATCAAAAAGACCAAGGTGCTCCATCAGCCCTCGCCGACAGGACAATCTCATGTACCATCAAAGTCAACAGAGAACTGATGGAAAATGTGGAGCATTTCCCATATCTTGGAATTCTCTGCCAAATTCAACATTGATGCAGAAATCCAGCATTGCCTAAGCTGCACAAACTCTACTTTTCCCCACCTGAGACGAAGGGTCTTTGAGAACCTGGACATCAGTGCCACGACAAAGCTCCTTGTGTGTCACCTGAAGGAACTTGAACAATATCATCAACGCTGCCTCAGGAGAATCCTAAATATCCCTTGAGAGGACAGGTGCACAAACACTGGTTTCCTGGAAGAGTCATTGACGCTATCATCATCTACCAACAACTTTGCTGGACTGGTTATGTGGTCCGGATGCCTGATCAGTGCCTCCCAAAACAGAGTCTGATTTCTGAGATGAAGGAAGGACAGAGGAGCGTTGGGGGGCAGCGGAAGCAATTTAAGGACATGTTAAAGGCAAACATGAGAGTGCGTCATCAGTGTCGACACGTGGGAGAACCTTGCCCAGGACCGTCCCCAATGGAGAGCGGAAATCCATGAGGGGGTGGTGCAATTTGAGAGGTCCCATCACAGCACAAACAAAGAGAGGCTGAGGAGAAAAGAGCGGCAAAAACTGCCCCGCGTCCCTCCAATAGCCACCAGAGTCGGGCTGGTTAGCCATCTACAGATCCACAAATAGGGGTGTGACAGGAACACGTCCTACTCATTACTGAGTGACCACTGAGAGAGAGAGAGAGTTACAATGGAGGAGCCCAATTCTGCCACCCTCATGCCAGCTGAGTCAAACCAGACTCAGAGTAGGCACAGTGCACGCCTCCAAGTTGATCAGCAAATTCTGGGAAGACAAGACTGGTCATTTCTAATCAGATTTAAGGACACTAAAGGAGAACCCTTTAAAAATGTCAGGCCTCCTTTAGACCTCTTAAAGAAGGAAAATAAAGGCACAGACCAGGCATTGTTTTCTCTCTTCAGGTCACTTTCAAGGTTCTTGTCCTGTATCCTCTCCTGCCTTTTTTATATAGACTCCATAGGGAGGGATTTTGTTGTTTGTCTGGCATACTAACCAGCTGTAAAGTGCGGTGTCCACCCTGTGATGCTATAGAAATGCTGAGGATTAATTTTATGGTTAAGTTGGCTGAGCGGGCATAGAACAGATGGGTATTGGTTTGGAGAGTGTGTGTGTGTGGAGGGGGACAGCAAGGGGGGGTGATGTGGCTGGCAAAAGCTGAGGAACATAGGCTAAATGAGAATCATATCCAGCTGTGTTTACAATTACTCTTTAGTCATTCAAGCTTGGTGGTTTTATACTATGAATGTGGGCAGATTAATATTGGCATTTAAGTTGGCAGAGCTAGGATTTTGAAGTTGTCACTAAGGATGTTAAGGAACGGGTATTTTGCTAATCGTATAGTTGATACAATTTGTATCGATTACACCAATTAGTTGATAAGGGGAGGCTCGCTCCGGAACTGCCGCACCTCTGCATTTTAAAGGTAGGTGGCACTGTGAAGATGGTGCTGGACTGAACCAGCTTTTAAGCCGGCTTCCCCAGCACTGGCTCCTGTTCCCCTCCTCTCCTCCCAAGCCACCACTACCAGAGGCTAACCAAAGATTATCACCATGGTTATTTTCATTCATGACCACACTGAATTTGAACCAAAGTCTGAAGAGCTGAAAACTAAATTCGTTAATTCGCTGCACCAACCATTTGTTGTGATCTGTGGATTTTGTCACTAGTGGGAGAAGGCTTCCCAAAAAACTATGCTTCATAAGATTTACATCACTCTTGTTACCTTTCTCTAAAACAAATCTAAAAAGTTGTTTGTTTGTTTATTCAGGAAGTTTTATTTGATGTGAAAGAAACTGAAGTCCTCATACAAGAGAGAATCTCTTCCAAGGTGAGAGATATGTTCGAGTTTAGTTGAAGCATTCCCACATGTTGGTGTTTAAATACCCTGATTTGTGTCCTCTCACTTTCCTTAGCATAGTTTTACATTTGTGTTTTTAGCTTGTAGAATGTGCACTGAGCTTGGGGTGTACACTGATATAAGAACGAGAAAACTATTTTGTGTCATATGCATAGTGGCCGCAGCTCTGACTTCATTTTACATGGAAAAGAATTTCCCTTTGCAACAATCCATTTAATATCAAACAGTAGGTTCAGTGAACAAACACTGAAATTGAATCCTAAACTGTCAGCTTTGTTGCTAACCCAATCTCTCTCTTGACTTACACTGTAGGTTCTGATGCAATACCCCTATCCAGAGGTCTCCTGTGTGGGTCGCCGTCTGGACAGCAACAATCTTTTTGCCTTCTGTGTTGCGTAAGTGTTGATTGTGGGACAAACCTAGTTCAGAGGCCCTGTATTTGGGATCATGAATTTATCCATTACATTTTTTTAAAAAAGTTTTGAAAGATCTGTAGGTTGGATTTGGCATGCTTTCCCTCATGTGCCACAGTCAATAAATGGAAAAAGGGGGCTATGAGCAGTGGGTCCAATATGCGTGCCATCACTGTTCATGTACCTGGACCACTAGCCTTGCTGTTACTTTATGTGGAACAGGGACAGACACATCAGATGTGGAGAGGAGATGCTTTTATGGTACTTCCTGTACCCCATTTTAACCCCCTTTATGAATTACTGGATTTATTTTTGTCTATTGATAAGAATTTTTTTATTCAGGGTTTCACCGGGGACCCCAGAACACAGTACCTTTGACTGTCTGGTGTTTGAATCAAATTCTGAGACAGAATGTGAAGAAATTATCAAGAGAATTGGTAAGCAAACATCTTACAGTTTTAGATATAAATTAGAGTAAAAAGATGGCAATTCTTTGTGTCCCACCACATCCTGCTACATGCAAGTACTGCCTTTCTCTTTGTGTTATCACATGTAGGTAAAAAAGAAATGCTATATGATCTTTTAAAGCAGGTATGGGGAACCTCAGGCCTCCTGGATCCAGCCCAAGGCTCAAGGTTCCCCCAACATTGGGCAGCCCCCTTGCCGCCCTACCATGGGGCTGGAGCACACAAAATCTACTAGCCTGGGACCTCCTAGGCCTGGTGTGTAATGGGAATGTGGGGTGTGTCTTTCTCCTTCAGAGGCAACATCAGTGAAGGTTTTTTTGCTTCTCACTTGTGCATTTTTCTGTAAGTGGCCCCCACCCCAAAAAGGTTCCCCACCCCATTTTAAAGCTTGTGCTTAAATGCCACTGAAGTTGATAACTTACATTAGAACACTTTAATGCTTTCCTGGATTAGGGCCTGAGCTTGAAGTAATTCTTCTCTGGAAAATGCTCAGTTAAAAACTGCCCCAATCACAAGATATAATGAGCTGCCATCCACGTGTGAAGTTTGGTGTTCTGGAAACTGTCCCTGGTGAGAACAGGTGAACTGAAAACATAAGGCATGGGGGAAAAAATGTAAACTACAAGTAACACACAAGTAACAATTTGCAACGTGTAGGTAAAATGAAACATTTTAATGCGACTTCTAAAGAAAATTCTGATGATTCTGTAATACTGTAGTTAAATTATTTGCCACATATCCAGCTGGCTTGGGTATTTCTACCAGATGCTACCTATGTTGCAGTATATCTCCATTCAGTAAATGGCATTGGTATTTGTAGCAGAGGGCTAATATTTAAAGATACTTTTCCAAGTAGTGTACTGAATTGAGCTGTAGAAAGTTACATAGCCTGCATGCCTTAGGTTTTATTTACCCAGATATCTACAGGTAGAAAAGACACAACAAAAAATGCAGCAATGAGTCTCAGAGCCCTGGTCAACTTATTTGAGCTTGCAGCATGGGGATAGAAATAGCTGTGTAGACATTTAGACTGGAGCAGACACTGGGCAAGAGTCTTGAAGTCTGGGGCTCTAGACTGAACATTTACACTATTTTTAGCTCAAGTCAGTTCAGCAGAGCTCTGAGATCCACTGCTGCAGGGTTTGTATGTTTGGTGGGTTTTTTTTGGAGGGGGGGGGGGGGGCTGTGTAGCAACTCTAGGTACTTATTAGCATCTGAACATCTCATGATGCCAGTGAGATTGGGCAGTGCATTTATTGCCCATTTTATAATGGGGAAGCTGAAGCAGAGACTCAGCAACTTGCTCAAGGTCAACACAGTCTGTGCTAGAGCAGAACCTGGATTTACTAAATCCTAGTACCCTAACCATCCTTCATAATAAAATTAATGTGCAATATCCAGTTTGCCTTATAAGGTACTTTCAAGTGATTTACATCATAATTTGATGCCTTTATTAGAATCTTTGTATTTGTAGAATCCTGCTGTACTGACATTTATTTTGATGCTGTAAAGTAGCCAAGATTTGGGGAAGAGGAAAGATGTTTTACATAATTATAAAGTGGTTGTTGCTATAACAGTCCTAAACTAATCATTCTGTACAGAGGAAAGAAAAACAGAGGGTGCTGGTACCACCCTCAAAATTTGAATATGCATGAATAACTGGTAATGAGTACTTGTTCCCTCAGCTGCTGGATTTAAACACACTGAATGGTTTGTCTGATGAGAAGGGGGATTTGATGGCTCTAGCGCTCTGAGCATCCTCCAGGCACTCCAGTGACCCACATTTGGAGCCCTGGTGACACTTTTCAGCTGTTGAGACCTTGACAACGGATTAAGAGGCTGTCCACCTGTAATATGAACTGAATTTTAGGATTTGATTTTTGAACTATTAAACTCTACAAGGAAGTATTTCAAATACATCCAGTTCTAAACTATTTAGTCTGAAAACCACTGCTTACTTTACTGCCCCGTCTCTCCATCAAACTTTTTTCTAAAAGAAGTTTCCCATGGAGAGTTTCACTAAGAGAGCTTTCAAATTTGTGGAATAAAACAAGATGGGAATAATTTAGCTGTTCCCAGTGTAAATTTTTCCATACCTGAGTAGTAGTAGTATTGATGCAAACACCTAACAGATTAACAAAAAGCCCTCCCTCCCTAACAGCTCAGAAAGGACAAAGTAATCCATCACTAGAGTTACAGAAAAGCTGTTAAGAGTAGTGTGGGAGTGGGGTTAATTGAGCCTGCAGCTATTTTATGAGCAAGACTTTTCTTGCTTCTGCATGGAAGAAGTAGTTCAAGAGAATTTTTTTCCAAGAAAAAAAACTAAAACATTAAGAGTGAAACAAGAAGTTGAGACAAGGGGGATTTTATTCCATCTTGAACTTTCTCCATTTAACTCAAGTTACAGCTATGAGTAAGTTTAAAATTTTCAAAAGCACCTAAAACTTCATGGACTATCAACTAAGGGCCTCCCAAATTAGACACCTCACTGTTCCAACTGATCTCCTGCTTAAAAGTGCCAAGGAAGACATTTGGATAGTGATTTCAGAAGGGAAGGGAGTTAAGACCATGCTTTTCTAGACCACCAATAGCCTAATGGTCATAGCTTAGTCATTAAGTCAAACTGTTAAAGCCCTTTACTACAACCTGTTTAAAAAGATGTGCTTTGATTTTGGGGAAGGGAGATTAGTGTAGATCAATGATTCTTGAAGGTGAGTATCTCAAGCCTCTCACTCTCCTCCATAAAAAAAATTGCTACTGTGATTTAAGGAACCAGAACCAAGCCCTGCGCCTGCCATTCTAGACAATACCAACTACTGCTTAAACACAACCTTCACAAAGTAGCCCAAAAGACAAAAAGCTCATATTTTCCCTGATTCAGCTCACTGATCATACAAGATATTAAGCTAGAGTAAGAACATTTCTAAGTAATATCCTACAACTATTAGGGACAGAGACTTAAACTCACTCCTTCAGAACACTTTATCCAGCTTACTATTTAATTCCATGGACACCAAATGACAGGACACCTCACATGTGAATGTAAAACATTTAATTTAAAAATGTTGACACTACAATATATAAAATAGCTATTATAAATGCACATAGTGTATTCTATAGCTGCCAGGTTTACGTTTTTAGGAAACTGTAAGTTACACTGTGGTTAAGACTTGTAGTTTCACCCTCTGTAAGTCCACATTCTATCACAGTGATGTATGGTCAGACTTAACAGCCCCAATTGTTAAACACTTGGATCAAGTCATAACCAGTTTTATTGCAAAAGGACCCTGTACACATTTATATCAATTCTAGTACCTTACAATTTTAGCTACCCAACAAGTCATTAACATACAGAAACATGCATGAGAAGCAAGAAAGATCACCCATCCCTTCTGCATATTAGCAACTTGTCACTCTTGAGCAACAAGGCTCACATCACTGAGGTTTATGTGAACAGTCACTTTTAGCATTCATCCTGAGTGAAAGATGGAATGACTTAAGTACAAATGCAACATATTATAAACAATTTCTTACAAAAAAAAGTCACAAATTAAAACCAAAGTATTTTACAGAATTTACTACAAAACACCATAAAAACCAGCTTTCACTTAAGCTCTCTCCCCCCGTATCCTGCGAGCCAGCTGGATGTCTTTGGGCATGATGGTGACTCTCTTGGCATGGATGGCACACAGATTTGTGTCTTCAAACAGACCCACCAGATATGCTTCACTTGCCTCCTGTTTTAAAAAGAGAGGCAAGAAAAGTGTTACCAGCCTTCAGAAAGCAACACGTGCTTCCCCCAGCTACCTAAGTTATAAAAGCAGCAGTTGAACCACTTGTATGTAGTAGTACAATACCTGCAGTGCACCAATAGCTGCACTCTGGAACCTCAAGTCTGTTTTGAAGTCTTGGGCAATTTCCCTTACCAACCTCTGGAAGGGAAGCTTACGGATCAACAGCTCTGTAGACTTCTGATAACGACGAATCTCACGAAGGGCCACAGTACCAGGCCTAGAAGGAACAAGAAGATTTCAGTCCACATGGCTATCAAAACAGATGCAAATCTCAACTTACAATATACTCTCCAAACTTGTCAGTACATCTACCAGGTTCTTTCCTTACCTGTAACGATGTGGTTTCTTGACTCCACCAGTAGAGGGAGCGCTTTTTCGAGCTGCTTTAGTAGCCAGCTGTTTACGTGGAGCTTTGCCACCAGTGGATTTACGCGCAGTCTGCTTTGTACGGGCCATCTTCTCTCACTTACCTAGAACTGAAACAGGCAGGTGTGACACAGGAAGATCCCTACCGCATTGACTGAGCTTTCTCCCTTCCTCCGTACATCCCACCCTCCATGCGTTTTGGGCACCCCAGCATGACGACACCAGGCTCCTCCAGGGGCACAGCTTCCCACGCAGAGGCGGGGGCCTCGCGCTGCCAGCCTCAGGCAGCAGATGTCCGTGGGCTGCCTTCCCTCCCCCGCGCGGCAGGCAGGCAGCCAGCGGGCTCCCCTGGGAGGGGGAGGAGGAGTCACCGCTCCCCCACCCCCGCTCCGCAGCGTGGCCCTTCTTGGCGGGAGGGGTGAGTCACGGTCGCCTCCTCTGCCTGCGGCCGGCCGGCGAATCCCAGGCGCTGCGAGGCCGGCTGCTGTCGCGAAGCAGAGACCGCAGGCGGGCCCATCAGAGCAGGCCGGGGTTGCGCTTCCTCGGCGAAGTCGGCCGGGCACGGACCGGCCCAAATCCCGTCCGACGTCAATAGGGGCTGCGCTCAGCAGCCGGTCGGCACATCCGATTGTCCCCAGAGGGGCCGATCGCTCTCCGGCGCGGGACAGCCACTCACCGCTTGCCGAAAAATCCGCCGGATGCCGCTGCTATAATCCGCTCTACGAACGAACCACAACCAAACCAAGGATCCCCCTCACTATGCCCTCCCCGCTCCGGGGACCCACCTTTTATAGTGGGGGACGGCATGCTGCGTGATGACTTCATAATACCTGGAAGCGGCGCACCTTCCCATTGGCTGGAGCTTCCGCCGGCGCCGTGCCGTCACAGGACACAAAGGCGGTGCTCCATTTCCTCAGCGCTGATTGGATGCAAACCTGACCGCCTATTGGTTGTTAAAGTAACACGCCGATTGGTTACTGTGAAACAGGAACGAGCCAATGAGAATTATTTGTGAATTTGTTGTTCTGATTGGATGAAATGGAACATGCTTTGGATCCTACCCTTTGTTGCAAAGCTCCACAATAGAAAGGCAATAGGAAAGCAGCGTGCGTGAATGTCCTAAGCGCAGCTGGGAGGACAGCTGGGGGACAGGGAGCTAGATAGAACCATGCTGGTAGTGGCAGTAGGCTTTATTAATGTCTGCATATTCGCTCCTATAATCCCTCAATATATTTTAATCAAAGTACATTTCATTTTTACTTTTAAATAATAATACCAAATTAATTTAATTTTCTAAAACCTCATTCAGCTAGAAAATACGAATTAATGTTTATTTTCTATAATGTATTGTAACATTTGAAATCTGTGACAAACTCAGGGATATTTTTGAATCAAAATATTTTAATTCCACTGAAATACAATGTAATTTGTTTTTTAAAGATAGAGCAGGGAATATTATAAATACTTGGCTGAAAAATAAGGATGGCTCTTTCTAAGTGGGGACAGTCTGAGTGGATAAATTCATTAAAATACATTTAGTATCGCAACATCCAGATGTGGCCTTTACAACACATTTCATACATCAAGGCCTTGATCTTACTTACATACATCTGGCATAAAGTTAAATAATTGGGCCTCCTGCAGTTCACTGCAGGATCAGGGCCTTGTGTGCCAGTGATTTGCATACACAACACATTGTCAGGAATTGTAAAAAATCTTAATTTCATAAATAAAACTATTAACATTTTCTACAGCAGCTTTTTATACAACAGATACATGCTGAAAAATACGAGTTAAATAATTTACAGTATTTATTCATCTCTGTAACATGGATGCTCACTGTATCTGAAATCATGCAAATAAAAGAATTATTATATAACTATAGTAGTAATACAGCTATATACAAGAAGAAACTATTCTAATTCTAGAAACACATTTGGACAACTATAAGCATATGAGCAGTCCTCCTCAAGTCATGAGATGCACTCCAGAGCCCTACAGTGGGACTGAGATCCTCTCTGTCCCACAGGATCTGCTATCATAATAATGGGAATGGATAAAATGCACTTTGCTGAGAGCAGAATAGGTTGTAAAACAAAAACACAAAAACTTGTGGGAAATCACTTTAAAACTTTTAATACTTGAAGCTGAGTGATAGAGATTTGCTCTCTATCATAACAGAGGTTAAAGTATTTTTACATTGTGTAAGCAAGATGTGTTTTATTCTTTTAGGGTGCATCTGCATCACAGAGCTTAACTCAAAATAAGCTACGTCAATTGCATACCTTATTTCGAAATATCTTATTTCAAAATTGGGAGTATCTACACAACACTTATTTCGAAATAGAGCACTCTTCCTCCGACTTCCCTTACTTCTGGTATAATGAGAGTTACAGGAGTAGGAGTAAAAAGTTCTCCAGCTTGACAGTATTTCAAAATAACTGCCTACTGTGTAGACGCAGACTAAGTTATTTCAAAATAATGTTCTTTATTTCAAAATAATGTAGTTGTGTAGATGTACCCCTAGTAAACTTGGAGGAATCTAGCTCTCTTGTGGGATTTGCAGGACCTAAAGTTTTTGTGGGTGGGAGCAAGATAAAAAAAATGTAAGACAAAAACCTAGGAGCAGAAGGAAGTGGATATTTTGGGGCAGGTCAGGAGCAGAATTTAAAAAACAGTCCCACACAGAACTCTAGTACAATCTTGACCCTATTGGAGTCAATACAAGTTTGATCATTGACTTCAGCTGGACCAGGAATTCATTGGTGAAAGTCTTCATATGCTTAAAATTAAGCTTATTTATAAATTAGCAAGACTGAGGTCTATGCACCTGTTAGTCTCAGAGGGGCACCCATATTGATCTGTAACTTTAAAAACAATGAGTAATCCTGTGAAATCCTTAGAGACTAAAATATATATAGTATCATGAACTTTTGTAGGCAAAATCCACTTCTTCAGAAGAGCTTAAATGGAGTGTGTGTGTGGGGGGGGGGGGGAATCCTCACAATTTATAACAGAAAAAGAAGGGAGAGGGGAAAAAAAGTACCTGTCAATTATAGTGCTGGTGCTAATGAGGCTAATCAAGTGGGCTGGAAGTATCCCACTTAGCTTTTCATGTCAACTAGGTGTTGAATGTAAGGAAAGCAGGTTTTATAATGGGCCATCCAGTTCAAATCTTTGTTCAAGCCCCAGGAAGTGTCAAATTTGCATATGAAGGTAAATTCTGCATTCTCTCTCTCTGTAGTTGGTTTGTGAAATTCCTTTGAAGAATGGCTACATTTAAATCCATTAATGAGTGCCCAGGCAGGTGAAAATGTTCCTCTAAAGGTTTCTGTGTGTTACCATTTCTAATATCTGATTTGTGTCCATTAATCCAACAAAAAATTATTAGGCGTTTGGAACGGGCCCCATATGAAGAGAGATTAAAGATTTGGACTTTTCATCTTAGAAAAGAGGAGACTAAGGGGGGATATGATAGAAGTCTATGAAATCCTGACCGGTATGGAAAAAATGAATAAGGAAAAGTTATTTACTTATTCCCATAATATGAGAACTAGGGATCACCAAATGAAATAGGCAGCAGGTTTAAAACAAACAAAAGGAAATTTTCCTTCACTCAGCGCAGAGTCAATCTGTGGAACTCCTTGCCAGAGGATGTGGTGAAGGCTAGGACTTTCACAGGTTTCAAAAAAGAGCTAGATAGATACATGGAGGTTAGGTCCATCAATGGCTATTAGCCAGGATGGGTAGGAATGGTGTCCCTAGCCTCTATTTTGTCTGGAAATGGGTGACAAGGGAGGGATCATGTGAGGATTACCTGTTGTGTTCCCTCCCTCTGCGGCATCTAGTATTGGCCATTGTCAGTAGACAGGATACTGGGCTAGATGGACCTTTGGTCTGACCCAGTATGGCCATGCTTATATTCATATCCTTTGTTCAGTTTGGCCAATATACATAGCAGAGGGGCATTGCTGGCACTTGATGGCATATATCACATTAGAGGATGTGCAATTGTATGAGCCTCTGATGTGGTGGTTTATGTGGTTAGGTCCTGTGATGGTGTCACTTATATAGATGTGTGGACAAAGTTGACAACAGGGTTTATTGCAGGGGTAGGTTCCTGGGTCAGGGTGTCTGAGGTGTGGTGTGGCTCCTGCAAAGAATTTGCTTCAGATTAGGGGGTTGTCTGTAGGCAAGATCTGGCCTGTCTCCCAAGGCCTGAGATTATGAGGGATTATTTTCCACGATAGGTTGTAGATGGTGAATGATGTGCTGGAGGGGTTTAAATTGGGGGCTGTAGGTGAGGACTAGTGATTTTCTGTTATTTTCTTTGTTGGGCCTGTTTCGAGAAGCAGATTCCTGAGTATTTGTCTGGCTCTGTCAATCTGTTTCATCACTTTTCCAGGCGGGTATTTAAGTTTTAAGAATGCCTGATAAAGATCTTGTAGGTGTTTGTCTCGGTCTGTGGGATTGGAGCAAATCCAGTTGTATCTCAGGGCCTGGCTCTAAATAATTGATCATGTGATGTATCCCGGATAGAAGCTAGAGACATGTAAGTAAGAACAACAGTCAGCAGGTTTCCGGTATAGGGGGGTGGTAATGTGTCCATAATTTAATTGCACTATAGTGTCAAGGAAGTTGATCTCTTGTGTGGACTCGTCCAGCTAAGGTTAGTGGTGGGGTGGAAGTTGCTGAAATCCCTGTGGAATTCTTCAAGGGTTTCCTTCCAATGGGTTCATATGATGAAGTTGTTGTCAGTGTAATGTAAGAAGAGGAAGGGTATGACGGGACAAAAGCCGAGGAAACATTGTTCGAGGTCAGCCATAAAAATGTTGGCATATTGTGTGGACATGCAGGTGATCATAGCTGTGCCACTGACTTGAAGGTAGCACCTCCATTTCTTACTGATGCAAAATTCCTTATCGACTTTATATAGCACTATCTTCAACTTCATGTCATCCAAACATTAACAAATGTATCAACGTATTTACAAAACTGCAGAGGAAGAAAAAACCCAAAATATGAACACATCATAACTGGGAAAAATTCTGTGAAGTTCACAAAACAATCAGTAATATGTAATTCTTCACCAGTGCCACATTTCAAAAAATTCAATTTTCTTCTTGTTAACAGCATTAACATACATATATCTCTATGGAGAAAGTTAGGCTTTTTACCAGTTGCACCTTTGTAAATTTCAAGATGCCATGTTTTTTCCACACTTTCTTAAGTAAAGCCCTAGCTGAGTGAGCCATCCTTAGTTTTTTTTCAGATTTCTTTGCAACAGCCACTTTGGTTGAATATATATGATTCCAGATAACTCAATTAATCTACTGCTTCTACAGTTGGTCTGTTAATTGTGATATCTGTTTGCATCCTGTTTGGTCTGTTGTATCTACATAAGTGCAATTTGATTTGTTGCATTCAGGTATAGTATATATTCATCACAAAACTGTTTTTACAGACCAGCATTTGTTGCATTGCATCAGTGGTTGTAGCAAATACAGTTGTCATCAGCATATGTGAGTTTAGTTAAAAGGTGACCAGCAATGGAAATCCCAGATCTTTCTTCCACTTTGTAAAAATCTCATAATAAATTCTGCATATATGTTAAAGAGGCGTGGGGACAAAATACACTCATCTCTCACCCTGCCCAGGGGAAAACCACTTCTGGCTTTTCACACTACTGTCTGTTGATGGTGGTAGAGACTTGCAATTAGTTTAGTCAGATTGTCTGGACTCCGCAAGCTTGATAGTATCCTACAAAGAATGTCATATCAGATTTGATAGTCAATGAGTCATATGGTCAGTGGGTGATTGTACTTTCTTCATTTTTCAGTGATGTGATGGATATTTAGAAATTGGTCAAGTGTGCCTCAGCTTTTTCTGAAATTAGTTTATGGTGCTAGTTCCACCACTATACTTTTCATGCAAATCATTGTGGAAAGGATAGGGGAGAGTCATTATAGGCAGGAACAACCAGTAAGATGGATGGATAGTGTGTAGATTGCTGGAAGGTCCACTGCTGAATACTTCACATTAACAAAGTATCATTCAGGCTACAGAAATTCTTCAGTGATGTCACCAACAGTCAGAAATTAATTTATGTGTTTAGTTAGTATATAAGATTGTATCTGTTTAGAAATGTAACTAAGTGAAACTATTTCATTGCATTTTAAACAACTGATAGACTAAATCTGCAATCCTTACTTCAATGGGAATTTAAATAGGACAAACAAGATGCTTCACACGAACTATGGCAATGTTTTCAAATGTACTGTACATAGGGCATAAACTGAACATTGAAAACTACCTGCTTATTATTGATCCTTGATCACATCTGTATGTCCTGCAAATTGAAATAAAGAATTATATATCCAAATAGCTATTGCACCAGTTTTTGCACCTTCCGAAAAGTTCCTATGGCCACACAGAACTATCAAGGATCACAATAGAGAGGAGTGACAAAGTTCTGCGGTTTGACAGATAAGTCAGTATTGTGATACCTGAAGCTTCAGTTTCTTCAGTGAGGATTGACTGAGGAAATAGGGAGGAATGAGCTAATCAGTTGGGGAGGCAGGGTGAGTTAAATAATTAATTGGTCCATCAGCTAAAATATTGATAAAAGGCAGGAATGATTTTTTTGGGTGGGAGGATAGGGCTAGCTGTGCCCAGATTGAAGGAGATCCCAAAGAAAAGAACTCTCTTGTTTTCCCAGGGTCCTGATGAAGGTTCAAAAGGATGCATCTACACTGCAACACTATTTTGAAATAACTAGCACTATTCCAAAATAACTTAGTCCATGTCTACACAGCAGGCAGTTATTTTTAAATAGTGTCAAAATACTGTAAAGCTGGAGGACTTCTTACTACAATTCCTGTAACCCTCATTGTATGAGGAGTAAGGGAAGTTGGAGGAACAGTGCTCTATTTCGAAATAAGTGCTCTGTGGACACTCCCTATTTTGAAATAAGCTATTTTGAAATAAGATATGCAATTGACATAACTCAAAATAAATTATGCAAATTGAGCTAAGCCCTGCAGTGTAGATACACCCATAGGGATAAGGACTATTGTGCTGCACTATACTGATGGTGGTGGTGGGGACTTGAACACATTATTCAGAGTGAGCATTAAAAGAGTCTGAGCAATTCTTGGGTCAGCCGAGGATCAGAGGAGGGCATCTCACTCTCATCTTTGAGGCCATCCTGCAAAAGGAACAGGCCAGCTTACACTGGGACAAAGTTGCTGCAATCAGGTCCTTACCATTATTAATCATATTGAGGCTGGCTTCCAGTGGAATCTAAAAACCAGAACAACACTGGTACATTTATCTATTGAGTACAATGCAATGATGATGATTTCGGTTGTGGCTCAAGGCATGAAGGATCATCTAATGTCACAGCACTGTGTGAGTCCTGGCCACAATACAACAACTGTAGATTCTATAGTAATAGAAATGTAGCCATGCTAGTCTGGTGTAGCTGAAGCAAAATACAGGACTATGTAGCACTTTAAAGACTAACAAGATGGTTTATTAGATGATGAGCTTTCGTGGGCCAGACCCACTTGATCTGAGGAAGTGGGTCTGGCCCACGAAAGCTCATCATCTAATAAACCATCTTGTTAGTCTTTAAAGTGCTACATAGTCCTGTATTTTGCTGTAGATTCTATGTTCTCTTGAATGGGCAGATGAACAAAGCCAATACCCTTAATAGTGGTCTATTATGTTGAGTCCTTCATTATTCAACATCTACATTAGTGACGTATGCTGAGAACGCTCTTGCAGTACAAGCCAAAGATCTCAGCACCAATGGTGACGTCCTCAGTGCCAACCTCAGGATAATGGCAGAATACTTTCATTACTGAAAGCTCTGCCCTACTGCCCCAAAACCTTGGTAAGTCTTTCATCTAAGCAATAAAGCTGCCTAGGAATGTCACCTTTCATTGTGAATGAGTCCAAAATTAGCTCAATCCAATGTACTTGGGTATAACTATGAACAGAAGGTTGACTTTTAAGTTTCATCTAGTAAAGACATACAAAAAGATAAAAGGAAGAACTAGCCATGTCCAAAAACCATGGGATAAAACATAGGGTGCTGATGCATACACCTTTCAAATAGCAAAGTTAGCATTGATGAACTTGAGTACTGAATATTGTGCAACAGGCAGGGTGGGCCGCTTAAGTACCAAAGCTCATGAAGGGCCAAAACTTAATATAATGATAAGAATTATGATTGGAACAATAAAATCAAACCCATTTGATGATGTTACTCTGGGACATCTACCCTCACTCAAGTTCCTGGAGAGACACATGCAGTTTGCAAGTACAATTCAACTGTGGCCACCCTGCATTTACCAATTCATGAAGACCTCCAGAACCTATTGTAAACATGCCTGAAATCTCACAAGCCTTTTTAAGATTTGCCTAAAGCCCTTAAAGCATCCTCTTTCAATTCTGAGGCATACTGGAAAGAATTCTGTGATAATGGTAATGTCTCAAAGCAGATTGACAACCAGACAAAAGAACTTTCAGTCTTCAGCTTACCTCAGAAACAGTAGTTCACGATGCAGCATTTCAGATCACATGACAGATGCTATCATCTCTGACACAGGTGGAAGATGAGAGAGAGAACATAGTCACAAAACTACTAATCACATTGTAAACCAGTATCTGCTTCAATCATTTGTTGAGTACTCTCATATCATTACACCAAGCCACTTCCAAAGCTACCCCACCAGCCCACTAATGTAAGTTTGGTTAGCTGAACATTGCAAATCACTTTTCTTGCCATATGCAATAAGAAGTTCTGCACAGATGTGGGTTATACACTAATTCAGTTAGATTTGTACTAATATGATGTGACAGGATCCATCACATGCTGCAGGATAGGGATTGCTGTGGTTTACATACATATATCCTCTCCGCCTCTCTTTAATTTTCCTGTTCTTTGGGATTTGCATATATAGAAGTTACTTTTTATGAAAGCAAAATAATAATCTATAGATAAAATTTATTTTGCATTCATTTATATAAGGGTGATCTTTTTGTGCTTCCAACAAAGAAGGGAGGTTAAGTAACCAAAACTTTGGAACAGAGAGCTATTTCCACTATATTCCATCCACAAGTGTTGTAGGAGGAGCCCATTTTAATTTGACTCATTGGGTGTTTAGAGACTATGAAGATGCTAACCTTCCAGAAACTCTAGAGGCTGCGTCTAGATTGACATGATATTCCGGAAATGCTTTTAACGGAAAAGTTTTCCGTTAAAAGCATTTTTGGAACAGAGTGTCTAGATTGGCACGGACACTTTTCCGCAAAAGCACTTTCTGCAGAAAAGCATCCGTGCCAATCTAGACGCGCTTTTCCGCAAAAAAGCCCTGATCACCATTTTCACGATTGGGGCTTTTTTGCGGAAAACAAATCTGAGCTGTCTTCACTGGCTCTTTTGCGCAAAAGCTTTGCACAAAAGGGACTTTTGCCTGAACGGGAGCAGAATAGTTTTTCCGCAAGAAGCACTGATTTCTTACAGTAGGAAGTCAGTGCTTTTGCAGAAATTCAAGCAACCAGTGTAGACAGCTGGCAAGTTTTTCCAGAAAAGCGGCTGATTTTCCGGAAAAACTGGCCAGTCTAGACACAGCCTAGAAGATCAAACACACTGTGATGACAAGTGAAAAAAATCCTTTGCATATTTTTTTCCTGGATGGTACACCATTAACACTGCAGATAAATCAGTGGTTAGTGTTAATTAAAAAGAGTTGATATGTCCTGATTCTGGATTTTTTTCTGTGACTCTATAATGATGATTGCCTAAGCCTCTAATTATATAAATACTTTTATAGCTTTTTGTTCTGGTTTAGGACTCAAGAGGAGCTATCCAGCGATTAGAAGGCACATATGCAAAATTCCAACAGTACATGTAGCTGCTCAGACACACATAAATAAAACATGAAGTGCTGACAAAGCAAATTTACCAGGTAAAACCCAACTTGTCTTTGTTGCCTTTCATTCTGAGTATATGTTGGGTTTTCCTTACTGGAGGAGGGAAGAGAACTATCAGAGGAAACCCAGAGTGTGTCACGATTAACTGATCTAGAAAAAGTCAGTCTGTTTGGTTTAAGACAATGATTTTCAAATGAGGGTATGTGGAACCACTTCTGATGGTCTAGAGAGCTGGCTATTCACATGGTGCTGATTATTCCTTGTGTGCAGCTGCTAAATTCCTTTACAACACTGATACAAAAGATTAAATGTTCACCTAATATTATTTTGTAAACAAATGTTGTAGCTACCACAGGATTCAATGCAACCACAAATGGAAAGGTAGCTCTGCTAAAGTAGACAATAGCATGAAAAGTTTGGAGATCCCCTTAGTGTCACAGCATGTTAATCTTCAGTGGAGGTGTGTGTATATAAATAACATTATGATTTGTTATTATTTGATAATCAACATTTCTTCCTTCTCCAGGCTCACTGCTTACTGTGATTTATTTATTTATTTGGTCTTGTCTATATTTAAAATTTGTATCACTTTAGGCAGCTATACTGATATAGTTAAAGTAATAAAACACCTTCAAGTGTAGACACAGTTATACTATAAGATACTTACACATTTCATTTTATTCCTGTAAATATAGGATGAGCCCTTACACTGCATCAGCATAACTGTGTCCACACTAGGCACTGTAGCAGTATATCTATCCTGGTAAAAAAAAGAAAAAAAAATTACACTCCTAAGGCCAAGTTTAAAAACCACAGTTAAGTCAACTCAACTGCATCAGTTAGGGGTGTGAAAAATCTGCACCCGAGCACCTAGTTAAATCATCCTACCTCCGGTGTAGACAGTTTTCGATCAAAAGGAGAATTTCTGACTCTTGGGGAGGTCTGTAGTGGGTGATTATGCTAAAAGTTTAAAGTGTACACATTACCTTACCAAAATAGTTATACTAATACAAAAACTGTGTGTGGATGAGGTCTGAATGTTTAATAACATTGTTTAATCTGTGCCAGGTGGCCAAGTTAAAATAAAAGGTGTCCCCTCATTATAAATCCTTGTGCTCTTTCCATCTCTTCCCCAACTCTAATATATCCCAGTGGGATTGATAATTATATGTTGATCCTGAGATATCAAAATTCAACATACAACGGATAACATCATCATCCCAAGGAAGAAGATAATTTACATGTGGAAAAACTCTGCAAAGTTCCTGAGGTAATGGTCCTTTGGGAGAGGTTCACCTTCCATTGGAAGGCATGAAAGGTGTGCACAATCACACGATTACCCAGCATTGATACAGAATCTGGGGTTACCTATAAAGAGAGAGCTTCTTCATGCAATCCTCAATGTCAGGAGTGGGCAGTAACACAGCAGCAGTTCACCAGGGTTATCCCCTGGCAGGCCATCGCCGGTATATTTACCTGAACAGCCACAAATACCAGCAATTGCTGCCCCTTTTGGCTGTCAATCACCATTATTGACCATTGGGAGCAGCAGGAAGCAGCACAGTCCAAGACACCGCTTCTGGGAGATCCCATTGGCCGGGAACAGCAATCCATGGCCAACAGGACCTGTGATTGCCAGGACCTGCAGCTGTACAGGTAAATATAGAGATAGGGGACTACTAGGAACTAATCCTGGCAAAACCAAATCTGACCTATGGGCCGGTATTTGCCTACCCCTGCTCTATATTCTCTTAAAATTGAGTGTACTGTTATTTATTCACTATTATTGGATTTTTCTGCCTTGTGAGTTAAGGCAAGAAGCACAGAGAAGGGAACAATACTAAAGAATCAACTTCTGCAGGACATTCTGCTGGTGTCTGCCTTTTGTTTTTAAAATAGTGGAGGGGGGAAAAATTAAGTTGCATAAATAAAATAACTCCCTTATCCTCGATACCTACTAATCCAGGATTTTCACAAAAGCAACATATCCTAAAACACATAGGCTGTGTCTACACTGGCCACTTATTCCGGAAAATCAGCCACTTTTCCGGAATAACTTGCCAGCTGTCTACACTGGCCCCTTGAATTTCCGGAAAAGCACTGACGATCTACTGTAAAATCATCAGTGCTTTTCCGGAAAAACTATGCTGCTCCTGTTCGGGCAAAAGTCCTTTTCCGGAAAACTGTTCCGGAAAAGGGCCAGTGTAGACAGCACAGATTTCTTTTCCGCAAAAAAGCCCTGATCATGAAAATGACGATTGGGGCTTTTTTGCGGAAAAGCGCGTCTACATTGGCACGGACGCTTTTCTGGAAAAAGTGCTTTTCCGGAAAAGCATCCTGCCAATGTAGATGCGCTTTTTCCGGAAATACTTATAACGGAAAACTGTTCCGTTTTAAGCATTTCCAGAAAAGGGTGCCAGTGTAGACATAGCCATACTAAACGCAAAAGACCCCACCGTTCCCCTGTTGCTTTCTCTCTTAATTTACTGTAGGATAAAAGAGTCAACTGTTTCCAGGATAATATTTAAGGACCAAGTTTGTCTCTGTTTTGAAAAAATCAGATTACAGTATATTATGGCAATGGCATATCTTCTCATATCCTATTTTAACCATAATGAGACATCATTCTATTTTTGCATCATTTAGATGGATGTCTATTTCAAAATATTTTTCATTTTTTATTTATTTAAATATTTATAGCAGTGGGAAATCAGTGGGGTAAATTAAAACAAATTGTTAGCATCACATTTGAAAAATAAACTCCATTAATTTCCCAAGAAGCCTTTTCTTACTTTGTCTGTCTATACATTTTTATTCTCAATGAAAATGTTTTTGCTAGTTGGTGTGGTGGGGGTGCATACAGTAGGGAGGTCAGCTTGTAGACAACTACGCAATTAACCAATAATTTTAGGCTTATTGGTTAATTCTGTAGACTACACGCATCACCAGCCCCCCCCCCCCCTTTGCTGCCTCTGTATGAGAGGCAGCAAAGGTGAGGAAGATGGAAGCAGATATGCACGAGGAGCCAAAGCCGAATCTCTACGGGTGACAGCTCCATGCACCCATCTGCTCTCCCTTGCTGTCTCCTACAGAGGTTGGGAGGAGATAGGGGAGGCTGGGGCAGAGCAGCCTCTGCCCGCAGCGAGACTGGATCCACAACAGCAGCCCCTATCTGCGGGGTAGGGGTGGGAGGGGAATCCAAGCTCCCCACACAGAAGCTGCTCCAATATGGAGCAGAGGCAGCCGCACTGGAGGGCAGACAGAGCTGGTTTGCACTGAGAGCTGTTTTTTATACCGGCTCCCTATGCAGACAGTCTCCCGCCTGCCACTCTATGCTGCTGCCTCTGGCAGGAGCCTCCCCGGGAGTAGACTGGCTGCTGGCCCTACGCCCAGGGACTATCAACTAGTCGTGTAACTGATACCTCATGCAGTTATACAACTATTCAATTACACGCTCACATCCCTAGCATACAGTCAAGTCAACATTTACCAGTGGTGTTTCAACCAACTCTCTCTTGTCTGAGCTGTGGTTACTGGTCTGGCTCGCACACAGTACTTCCAAGTCCCCAATGAGCCTTATGTACTAACAGGTCTTTCCCCTACCTCAGGGAAGTGAACTAGGCTTTCCAGAACAGCTAAACTGCAATTTCCATCAGGCCCCGCGCTGAAGAAAATCCGGGGCAATGGCTGCATAGTGTCCGTGGGAGTTGTAGTTCTACAGGCCGGAAGCCCTGCCAAGCTGTCCCCGGTTGGTGGAGTTTGCACGAGCGCCCGGACTACAAGTCCCATCGTGCTTTGCGCACCGGGGCGATAATGGCGGCGGCGGCGCCTGCGCATTGCGGTCGCCGTGCGGACCGCGCAGAGTGAATAATAAAGTCTCCTCGGTGGTAGCGGCGGCGGAGGGAGCGGAAGGCAGGAGCATGTCGAAGGGCCCGGTGGTGAGCGGTCCTCCTGCGGCCGGGCCGGCGGCCCCCGCCAGCGCGCTGCAGGCGCAGCCCGAGAAACCGCAGCACTACACGTACGTAGCGGGAACACCCGCCGCCGCTGCCCTCCGCCCGGCGCCCGCCCGCGCGCCACACACGCCTGACGTCAGCGGGCAGCGTGCGGCACGCGCACACGGAGACCAACCACCCGCCCTGCACCGGCTGGAACCGGCCGCGGCCGGCGCGGGCCGGTAGGATCCCGCCTTAGGGGAGGGGGCGGGGCAGGGACTTAGTGATTCACCTTCCCCCCACGCGCACGCACACACACACACACACACACACTGACCATGATGCACTGTGGCCTCCGCTCTCCCCCTCACCAGCGCTCCCCCGGAGTACCTGGGGGGGGCGTCTCCCCCCCTTTATGTCAGGGTGTATTGCCCCTGAATGGGCCTGGCTCCTTGCCATATAGTGGGGATGTTGTGGAAGAGTGTGTCACCCTCAGCAGGAGGGTGGGGCACCCCCGTTTTGTGTCTGCTTGCCCTCAAGCTTTTCTTGGCTGGATGCACCCCCAACTGGAATACCTTGCTGTCCTGTCCCCCTGTCAGGAGAATGTGTTGGCCTCAGGGCCAGCCCTTTGCTCCCTCCCATCTTTGGTGTGGGTGGCTGCTGTGTTGAGCATGTCTATGTGTTTTGCCCCATCTGCCCTGGGAATGCATTTATGACAAATAATACTTGGATGGGTTACATGCCCATCTGACAGAGACATGCCCCTAGGGAAGGTCATACATTCTCATGGACTTGTGAAGGTGTGGTCACCTTGGGTTTTCTCACACACACCCATGAGGAAAACATTTAGGAGAGTCTGGGCTCCCATCTTCATCAGAGAGCTATCATTTACATCTCTCTGGAAATATAGGAAGGCCATCTACGTACACATGGGGAATTCCTCACTAGAGCATACCTAGCTTGCATGCTTTGAAGGAACTATCACTCCAATGTTTTGCACGTACACATATGGGAAATATCACTAGTGTGTCACAGCCCCACCCACATGTGGCATATATTACACAAGTGTTTCCTTCTCAAGGAGCTATTGCAGAGCATGTTACTCTTTCACCTTCCCCCAGTGCTCCCATTACACTGAATCATGACTCCTCCATGAAAGAAATAGTGTGGGTGTGTGTTGCATCCCTCATTAGAGTTGTTTTTTCACAAGGGAATTTATTCATTAGAGTTTGTTGTCCAGTGCTCCTGGCCAGTGGTGTCACTCTTGGTGGCTGAAGTATTCAGGTTGGACACAGTGTCAATAAAGTTAATTTTTCTTTTTTAAATAAGAAGAAGATGGAAGGATTGAAAGTGTCGGGAACATTATGGTGAGGGGTTGGTTGGTGATGGGGTTAGAAATAATTCGCAGTTCTTTCACCTCCTCTAAAAATATTAAACTGAATTTGTGCCCTGTGAAGAAAAAAATCCCTGAATTTTGTCTCCCTTCTCCTTAAGGTGTGTTGGCCCCTAGAAGGAAAAATCAGTTGAACAAATTACCCATATCATAATGTATGTCATTACTTCAGAGTGTGGTCTATATTTTTTTCTTAAAGCTAATGATGGACTTTTTCTTGCTAGAAAATATTTTACAGTTCTAAAGCTCCTTTCATCCAGTGGGCCTAAAGTGTTTTACAAGCATTGAATCACACAACACTCATGCCTGTTACAGGGCAGTAAATTTAGGCATACCAGGGTTAAATGATCTACCTGCAACAAATCACAAAGTTAGTCTATAGCAGATCTGGGAATAGAATTTAGGAGTCATAATTTACAGTCCCTTCCAATAACCACTAATCTAAATTTCTCAACTGTCATCTGCAGGACACTTACTAGTGTTTTGCAGAGAGATGCTTGGTCATATTGTGCTGGTACTTCATATTACCAATCACTTCAGCAGATGTAGAGTTTAAATATTTGAATCTGTTACAAATGAGGAGACTCTATTTTAGCTCTCTCTATTAGGACCATTGCTACAAAGGTGGAGGAGAGGAAATAAGCTGTCCTTGGGACGAGTCACCAGTGGGAGTGAAGCTATCAGTTATGAGTGGTAGCAATGTCCACATGAAAAAGAAATCAGGTTATATTGATGGTTCTGTCTTATGTATCATGGGAGAAGCAGACCATGAGGTTCTTGGGTATACCCACAAAAGTAGGGGAAAAGGGAACCAAGCAGCAAGAAATCACGCGCAGTGGAGGAGAAACCAGGCAACAGGATAATTGGAGGGAAAAGGAGAAGGGGACTAATGGTATAGAGGATAGGGGAAGGGAAACAAAATAAAGCAAAATTAGCATGATTAACTTTTTTTTCAGAGGACAAAAACACTTGCATGAACTAAAATACTTCTGTATATCTGTGAAAGCAATTGCTGTAGTTGCCACAAGAATGTTGAGGTGACCTGCATGTTTACAGGATGGGAACGAAGGTGTGTATGAAACTCTCTCTTAAGATGAGATCCCTTTTCTATGAAGAAGTTTGAAAAGCACATCACTTCCTAAACATTTTCTCTAATATATGGAAAAAAACCTATTTTGGTAGGTTTTTTGTTGTGTGAACATACTATAAAATTAAAATCTCTAATTGTATTCTTTCTGTTCTTTTTGTTTTTGTTTCAGTAAAAGGATGTTAAAGTCACAAATTGTAAATTCAAATAGAATTATCCACATCCTGTCTATCCTCTGGAAATACGGGCGACATTGAGAATCCGTCTTAAATAATTTTGGTTGTGTTTATTAGGAATGTTCTGATTTTCCTATTGCTATTGCCAACAGTTGAGAAAATACCAATATGTGTGTAATTTATTTTGAACTGTGGTTTTATATCTGGACTGGAGGTTCTTTTTATTTGCTCTAGAACAACAGCAGAGGGAAACATCAAACATGTTTTTCCTCTGGGATTTTTTTTTAATTTAAATCTCTTTATTTTAGAAATACATGTTGAACCTCTCTAGTCCGGTACTCTCTGGTCCGACAACATCTGTGGTCTGGTATGATTTTATTTAGCTGGATGTTCACTTATCATGGGTATGGCAGAGTTTCTTGCGATCCCGTAAAGTTTGTTTACAGCCACCAGTCCTGGCTCTCAGTGTTTCGTGCTGTAATTTAGCACTGATTTACCCCTAAATGTCTTCTAAGAGCCCAGTAAGCAATGGAAGTGTTAGCAATGCTGCTACATAATATTGACTTCCGTGGTCTGGCAAATTCTCTGGTCTGATACTGCTCAGGTCCCAGGAGTGCCAGACTAGAAGGGTTCAAACTGTAGCAGAATTCAAATCAATATTTATTTTATAAGTACCCCGTTATTCATTTCTCTCTGGGTTTATTGGATTAGTTCCTATCTACGATGGTTCCTTGTGATACTACTTTAAGTACAAGACTATGGTGATGTCATGAAGATAACTCAAACTTTGTGGATGGATGTATTGTTTCAATGAAGTGTGTCATGTCATATCATTGTTTGTCAGATGTTAGATTACCATTGGCATAAGGAAAAATACTTTTCATGTGTTCTATCAAACCTCAAACATTTTTGTTTATGGAAATACCTGTGTGTTTTGCATTATTTCACACTCTTTCT
Source organism: Pelodiscus sinensis (assembly GCF_052426305.1). Lineage (NCBI taxonomy): Eukaryota > Metazoa > Chordata > Testudines > Trionychidae > Pelodiscus > Pelodiscus sinensis. The sequence continues at coordinate 19,482,133 of NC_143071.1, forward strand.
TATGTCTAACTGGTATAGTTGTCATCTTAGGTGCCCACAATATGCAAATCAGAATAGAGACTATGTTCAGAGAAACTAAAAACAAGTGATTAATTGCTTTAGAAAACTACTTGTCATGTAGTAAAGATTTTGTTTTGACTTAGTTGGACTATTTCTTTTGGGCATAATGAATACTGGTTGGCTTTTAGTGACATTGAGCAGTTATGAACTATGTGTGATAAGGGTTGTGGACTTGTTTATTCCTTTTATGAAGTCCAGAAAAGTGAAAATGGAGTGATACTTTCTTCAGCATATGTTCCCCTGAGTAAACTTAAAAAACAGCGAAATGTCTAGCAGCATCTTAAAGGCTAACAGAACATGTAGATGGTATCATGAGCTTTTGTGGTTACAACCCCCTTCTTCAGATGAATGGAGTATTAAAAGTCCAGTTCCAAAATAAATAAGGGATGGGGTGGGCGGGGGGGAAGGAAGGGGAAAAATAGTGAATTTAGAGTGTTCATGTTACAAGAAGCAGATGGAGAAAGTACAGATTGTTCTTAACCAATCAAACAATGGTATTTAAGTCATTAGGATGTGAAAGGTAGTGTGCTAACTGGGTAATGCCTTTATTCATACCTTTGTGATGGCTCCCAAACTTGTAAACGAAGTTAAGTTCCAATGCTTCCCTATTATTTGGCTTGTGGAATTGGCCTGAAACAACAGAGTGACTTGGAGATCCATTAATGAATGGTTGGGCAGGTTAAAGTGTTGTCCAACAGGTTTCTGTATTTTTTGCCTTTTCAGGTATCTGATTTGTGTCCATTCTTTCCTGTAGAGACTGTCCAGTTTGACCACTATACTTTGCAGAGGGGCTTTGCTGGCATTTGATGGTATTGATCACATTAGTGGATGTGCAGTTAAATGAGCCCCTGATGTAGTGGCTGATGTGATTGGGTCCAGTAATGAAATCACTTGTGTAGATGTGTGGACAGAGTTGGCATCAGGGCTGATTGCAAGGGAGGGTTCTTGGATGATTATGATGGAGGTTTGCTTTGTGGTTACTAAAAAGAATTTGTTTGAGGTAAGGGGATTGTCTGTAAGCAAGGATTAGCCTTTCCCCTAAGGCCTGAGAGTGAGGGGTCATTTTCCAGGACAGGTTATAGATTGTTGATAATGTGTTCCCCTGAGTGTCAGTTTATTTGAGAACTTTACAGAAATCCAAACAGTCTTTTTTTTTTTTTTAAATGGAGATTGCCTATCTCCTAGAACTGGAAGGGACCAAAGGTCAGCGAGTCTAGTCCCCTGCCTTCACAGCAGGACCAAGTACCATCTCTGACAAATTTTTGCCCCAAATCCCTAAATGGCTTCCACAAGGATTGAACTCACAATCCTGGGTTTAGTAGGCCAATGCTCAACCCACTGAGCTATCCCATATGTGGGTGAGATTCAGTGAGACTCGTGAAGGTATTGATGCAGTGTGCTCACATTTATTTTGAACAGTAACCTATTTTTCTGTTCAGTTCCCATAAGAGAACACACCTCAGTTCAGGCCAGAGCTGAAAGTAAGATGGGGCACTGCTCTGGTAAGAGCCAGCTCGGGAGGCTTTGCTGCAGGAGGAGATGCGGCACGCTTCCAGCCAGGCTCCTGGGGCTCTTGCAGACTGCTACACTAAGCAAACAGCCCATTTCACCTGCCTGGCTGGGGGTGCACCCTATGCCAGTCTGGGACTGTCCCAGCCCGAGGCGCCTCCCCAGGACTACAGATGTAAAATCCTGTTTAATCAGTTAACCAGTTAAACATTATGTTTAACCAGTTAACCACTTAAATGGGAGTGGGTAGGGGGTGGTTTGGTGGGTCTACCTCTCCCTCCACTACAGGTGGGGACTACTCTAGCTGGGCTGGAGCTCCCCTACCTGTGGCACAGTGGGTGCGGACTGCTCTGGCTGGGCTGGAGTACAGGCAGTCCCCGACTTACGTGGGTCCGACTTATGTCGGAGCCGCACTTACGAACGGGGCTTTCTCGCCCCGGAGGTCGAGGTGGCGGATTGCTACCTGCGAGCTCCGGGGCGAGAAAGCCCCGTTCGTAAGCTGCTCCGGTGCCCCATGTCTGCTGGAGACCGTCTCCAGCAGACCAGGGGCACCGGGCGGGTTCCCGCGCTTCTGAGGCTTTGCCAGAGCAAAGCCTCAGAAGCGCGGGGAACCGCTGCTGCTGCCGCTTCAGTCCCGGTGCCTGTGGTCTGCTGGGGACTGTCCCCAGCAGACCACAGGCACCGGGACTGAAGCGGCAGCAGCGGCGGTTCCCCGCGGCCCCCCCCCCCCCCCCCGCGGATGCGGTTTCAGTCCGGGTGCCTGTGGTCTGCTGGGGACCGTCCCCAGCAGACCACAGGCACCGGGACTGAAGCTGCAGCCGTGGCGGGGTCCCGCGCCTCTGAGACTTTGCCAGAGCAAAGCCTCAGAGGCGCGGCACCCCGCTGCCGCTGCAGCTCTGCTCCCCGTGTCCCTGGTCTGCTCGGGGGGGGGGGGGGGCGCAGCTAGTGTGCCCCCCCCCCCCCCCCCAGCAGACCAGGCTTTTGTTTTGGACCCTGGGGCAGAGCAGATGGGGTGCTGCTGGGTTGGTCCAGTAGCACCGAGGAGCGGCGCTACTGGAGCAACCCAGCAGCACCCCAGCTGCTCTGCCCCAGGCGTCCCCAAGTCAGCTGCTGCTGAAACTGACCAGCGCTGACTACAGGAAGCCTGAGGCAGAGTTGCTCTGCCCCGGGCTTCCTGGAATCAGCTGCTGATCAGTTTCAGCAGCAGCTGACTTGGGGACGCTTGGGGTTCTTAAGATGATTCTGTATGTAAGTCAGAACTGGCGGTCAGTTTCAGCAGCGGCTGAATCTGGACGCCAGTTCCGACTTACTTACAGATTCAACTTAAGAACAAACCTACAGTCCCTATCTTGTACGTAACCCGGGGACTGCCTGTACTCCCCTGATCATGGTATGGTGTGATGATCCTGGTCTCTCCTCTGTGGGCAGGGGGCTTCTCTGGCCAGGTCAGGCAACCAGTTAACCATGTACATCCCTATCTAGGATGCCCTTTAGGGAAGGCAGGAGGGTCTGAACCTTCTCTCCCCTCCCCCCCCCCCCCACACATACACATGCACACACCATTCCTACCAATGCTGCTTGTTGCTTGCTGTTCTTCCATCACTCTCAGGGAGCAAGAGGAATACACACAGCATCTCTGCTTTCCTCTCCCTCCTGGCTGGTGCGAGGAGGGCGCAGAGAAGTGAGTGAACCATGAGTGCTCTTGTTTCCCTCTATTCCCTTCCACACACCCCAACCCTCTGCCCTGAGCCCTTCCTCACACCCCCAACCCTGACTCCTGCACATTCCAGCCTCCTGTCTTGACTCCACACCCTGCAATTCTTACAAGTATGGTCATATCACACATATCTCCAATCTCTGCCCTGATCTCCTTTTTGGGGGAGGAAGGGTAATACATCAGTACCTGTAAGAAATTTAATTTACTTTCACCTCTGCATCAGGTTCAGGTGATCTGAACATTTTTTAGAAAGATAAACCCTTTGGTCATTGTGGATATATTTTCACTGCAGAATTACATTAGCTACACACAAGTCACTCCTTTCAAATAAGCCTTGATAAAGTGCAACACTGCAAAATAACAGTGTTATTTTGTGCAGTGCACAAGCAGCTCTGTCCATACTGAGGCTGTAGTCACTTGTGAGTTACAGTAAAGCCAGTAAAACTTCTGGGAGCATATCCCACGTTTCTCTTGAGTGCACTACAAATTGTTTTGCAGCATGTTTTGGAAGAACTAGTCTGTCTTTCCTTGGCCAACAGGAGGCTTAGGGGAAGGGGTAATAATGCTAGTGTGCATCTGCTGTGCATTTGATTGTGTGACAAGCTGATGCCTTTGGCGCGCACACGTTTTATCTTATATCCTCTCCTGGCCCAGTTCGTGATAAACTTACGTTAAAAATATCACTGCACTCAAGTTAAGGGTTTTTGTATGTGGATGGGAGTTGAGATAGGGGCTAAACTGAGTTATAACTCTAGTTAACTTTGCAGTCAAGACAAGCCCAGAGTTTTTTTCAGTGCCTAGTGCAATGTGTTCCCAATGGGTGCTACTGCTATATAAATATTACGTCATTATAAGAAATGTGATCCCACTATTATTATGTGGGTTTGGAATTCCTTTAAAAAGTTTGGCATAGAATCTGATGTTTAAATTCTTACTCATAAATAATCACTTTTCATTTTTTTACAAGCATCCCATTGAAATCTTTTTTAAAAAAAAGTCTGAAATGTTTACAGTACCTGAGTCCTTAAGATTTATCTTTGGGCAGAGATGACAAGAGAAACATGCTCTGTAAATAGTTCTGGTTTTACATGCATAAACTGCCTGTCTCTGGAATTATGACTGAAAATAAGCAGTGCATTACATTTATACTTTCAGTGATGTTATTATCTATCGTGGATTTCATATCCTATATTCATATCCTATGTGTGTGTCTAGTTTCCCTAAGTCATGCTTTCAGAATGACCACAAATGATCTTTACTCACAAGCAGTTTGTTTAAAATTAATTTTTTTCAAAGGTTTCTTTTTATACTCTTAAAACAAACATCTCTAAAATAATAAAATATTGGACTAATTCAGTTCTGTTACACTGGTTATTCCCTTTAAATCAATACAGTTACTCTGGATTTATGGTTGGGAACAGCAGAAGTTGGTCATATTTAAAAAGAGACAGACACATTTTAAAGATACCTTTCAGACTCACTAAAACCTCTTGAGATACCTGGAAGAAACCAAAAGGCCTATTATTATAGAATTTAGAATAAGGAACCACTGCACTGCTGTATTGTGTTGTCTGTAAATATTTGTTTACTTTATTGGGCAAGTATAGGCTGGTTCATTGGTGGATTGAACCTCCCTGAAAGCAATCCCATCATGTTTTGTTTTTAGAAAGTGTGAACAGTAATAGGGTGGTGAAAATGTGAAGTACAGGAGCAGCTGCAAGAAATGCAGCTTTCAAAATGTATGTTTACTATAGAAAATGTTACAGAGGCAAGCTGGAAACCAATAATCTCTTTGATTTTTATACTCTCAGATTTTAAATACAATTAGTTGTTTTTGGTTTGCTTGGTTATTAAGGTGGGGGATAGTTAATGTTTTAGGCTTTTTTGAAGCCAGTGTCTTGCTGAGCTCCATTGATTCATGCTGTACATGTATGCAGCTCCATAGACTTAAATCACAATTTATGACTGGGGCATTTGTTTGGAAGACTATTGATTGATCACTTTTGTCCTTTTGGAAGTCATGTCAAACATCTCAAAATTGTCAGATAGTTGGCACCAAGAGAGAGTGTTGTGTAGGATGTGAACTAGTGCTGTGCAGATTATATAAATTCCATTTCAGGAAGGGTTTCAAGATCTTTAATCTGGCTTTATTCTGAATAGGAAACAAAACTGAAATTTTCCATGAAGGGAAATTTATCAGAAAAAATATTTGTTTTGGATTGATCAAAATATTTGGTTTTGACAAAACTAAAATATTGTATTTCATTTCCTATTTTTAATTTTTTTTCTATTGTTTAACAAAAAAGTAAAAATTAGAAATAAAAATGCATTTTGAATCTCAAAAGATATTTAATTTAAAAAATGTCAAAACTGGATGTTTTGACATTGCCAGGACTTTTGGTTTTGGTTTTCTTCCAAAATTAAATTCCAGCAAAATTGGCTCGATTTCATGAAGCTTTTCAGTTTCAACAGAACTGTGTATTCAGATGGAAATGGAAATGCAGCTTTAGTATTTACTCTTTTTATGTACTCCTTGTAGAGTGAAGGCTAACTTTATAATAAAAGTTTTGCTCATTATGAATTGTATATGCATCTCTACAACAAATGTTTTTTCTCCAGTGTTTTAGAATACAGGTTGAACCTCCCAAATCCAGGACTCTGGTCTGGCAACATCTGTGGTCCAGCAAGGCCACAGATGTTGCTGGACCAAAGAGCCCCAGGAGCGGGAGTCAGCCTGGAGAACTTAGGGTCTCCAGAATCTCGGCTGGCCCAGCAGCGGCTGGGCAGGGGAACCCTGGTGTCAGCTGGGCCAGATGGCTTCGGGGAGCCTCTGCCCTGGTCAGGGAACCCCTGGTGTCAGTGGAGTCAGGCAGCCAGAAAGCTCTTGGCAGCAGGACCAGCAGTGGCCAGAGAATCCCGGAAATCCCCCTGCAGCAGGGCTGGGATAGCTGAGCAGTCGTGACCAGGAAACCCCCGGCAGCAGCGGGGCCAGGCAGTCCCAGCCCCAGCAGAGGAAGCCTCAGTGGCAGCATGGCTGGCTTGGCAGCCCCAGCTGGAGAACCCCAGGAAATCCCCAGCAACATCAGGGCCAGGCCACAGCAGCGGGGCCACTGGTGCCTGGGTGGCCCAGGGCTAGGAAACCCCGAGGAGCCACTGGAGGTAGTGGACTTGGTAGCAGCTGGGCAGCCCCAGCCAGGACCCTCCGGTAACCTCCAGAGTCAGCGGGGCTGGCAGCGGCTGGGCAAAGGCGGCTAGGCAGCCCTGGCTGGGAATCCCCTGCGCAGTAGAAAGGCAGCAGGGTGGGGAGCCTCAGCCAGTACAGCTTTGGCAGGGCAGGGAACCCCAGCCTTGGGAGCTCCAGGGGGACGAGCTGGCAGCGGGGCAGCCAGTGGGAAAGCATTAACCTTCCCTGGTCCAGCAAACTCCCTGGTCTGGAACGGCTCAAGCTCCCAAGGGTGCCGGACCAGGGAGGTCCAACCTGTACTTGATACATTTTCAATAGAATGTTTCTCTGTATAGAACTGTGACTTAACCTGACCAGTTTTTAATCCTAGTCAATAAAAAGCCTTTTCAAAATTGCTTTCCCAAAGCAATTTATGTGGGCATGTAATAGTAGCTTCAGAACTTCAGATTTTCAAAGAAACTAGCTGGAATATATATGCAAAGTTATTGTACAAAGCTACAGGGCAGATTTTAAAAGGAATTCTTGCTAATTGGAGTAATAATGTTCAAATTTCTTTAAATTAATTTTCTAATGAATAGTTAGTTGTATATAAACAGGACATATAGGGTATATCTACACAGCAAAATTATTTTGAAATAATGGCTGTTATTCCAAAATAACTATGCAGGCATCTACACAGCAATTCTGTTATTTTGAAATAATTTCAAAATAACGGATGGTTTATTCTGGCTTCTGTAAACCTCATTCTGCAAAGAATAACGCTTATTCCAAAATAGCTATTTCAAAATAAGGCATGTGTAGACATTCCACTGCTGCTATTTTGAAGTAGCCCCTCACCAGGGTCATTCTAAGTTATTCCTCCTGGGCTCTAAATCGAGATAGCACATCTGCACTGCAGGGAAGCCTCAAAATTAGTCTGAGGCAGGCTTCCCTAATGTAGACGTGCTATTTCGAAATAAGCTATTTCGGAATAATTATTCCAAAATAGCTTATTCCAAAATAACTGTGCAGTGTAGACGTAGCCATAGTCATCTAAGTCACAATGAAACCATTGGCACACAAGTCTGTAGTGCAGAGATGGGGAACCTTTTTTGGGTTGGGGGCTGCTGACTCACAGAAAAATCAGCCAGGGGCTGCACACCACACAAGTGAGAAGTTTAAAAAAAAAAAAAAAATCCTTACTGACATGGCCCTCGACTGAGAAGGAGAAAGACCCCTCCCCCCATATTTCTCTCCCACACCATAGCCTGGGGTGGGGGCAGGCTAGTAGATTTTGTGTGCTTCAGCTCTATGGTGGGGCAGCAGAAGGGCTGGAGCACCAGCACAGACTCCCCAACGCTGGGGGTGCTCTGAGCCTTGGGGCCAAATCCAGGCAAGCCGGGGGGGAGTGGCCGCATCCTTCCCCGCCCTGAAGTTCCCCACCCCTGCTGTAGTGGTTTAGGCACATGTCTTTACAATATACTCTGTACAGTCCCACTCCTGCTTCACACATATAGATCCTATCAACGAGAACTTTATCATCTACTTACAATCTGAATTTGTGTCTGATTCCAGTGCTAGCAGGCTGTGGAAGAGATGGAATTTCCTAACTGCCTGTCCTGTTTGCTTCTTAGGAACTTGCTTTCATTTTCAGGTATCTATCAGGAGAGGTGGTAGTTTTCCAAACTTTACTTTGATCAGTACTAAAATAGAAAGACTGTTGACACATTCCCTTGAAATGAAAAAGAGCAAGTTACCCATTTCTTAGAGCTGTGGTTTCAAGCTATCTTCTGGCTTTTGCAGACACCACTGCCTCAGTTGTGCTCGATTCACTTTTCAAAGATTAATTTTGCAGCAATAAGAGCTCTAGTCAGATTTGTTTATAAAAAAAAGAAATATCAAAGTCTTAAAAACAATGGTGCAGATAAATGTATTTGTTTGCAGAGCAAAGTGGCCTAGTTATAACCTTTTTGAAAACAGTCGCATACCATGAAAAACCATTGATTAGAATACATTTTTACCAGTACCTCTAGGGTGGAAACCTACACAGGTGTCTGGAAGGAGTTTCCTAGATCCCTGCAAAATCTAGGCCACCCCTTGGTATAATGATGAGGAAAACTGCTAACAACATTTTGTAGCATTCAGTGGTTTTTTAAGTTTATAATTAATGCGTTTATTTTTCAGTCCTTTTGTACCCAAAACACCCATTAATTTCAACAGGCATTACACGCATACAGAGGGGAGATAGTATTTGATGATTAACTACTAAAGAATCTGAATTAATTATAAATTTAAGATTATCTTATTGGTTGGGTCTTTTTCTTTTTGATCCAGCTATATTATATACTAAAGAAGGCTGTCCATCAATCCAAATCCATACACTATGAGAGCTGGCTTTCCTTGCAACCTTCAAAGGACTGTGAGACCTCGGTAAGAGCACTTGGATTGCCATCACAACAGAGAAATAAACCACGGGAGAGGAGAACACACTAGAACAGTGGTACACAATCTTTGCAGCATAAGATACCACACTGAGAACTTTCAGTGATTGCAAGAGCCACACCTCGTTTTCATATACATTTATATAGAACTTTATTTTGAAATAAAGGCACACTTTTGTTTTTGAGCTCTGAAAATGTCAACTGTGTTTTATAAAAACAGAAAGCATGATTTTGTGGGTTGCAGCGAAAGGAATATCAGTTGAAATCTCTACAACTAACTTCTTAAGGTCTGGCCTTACCTTTGTTGGCTGTGTCTGATACAAAATGCAGGTTCATATCTGATCAGTAAATACAGTGTTTTGTTTGCAATTCACAGTAGAAAAGATCTGTTCACCACTGTATACCCATCCAAAGCAGCTACCACAAATCTGACATTTAGCAGGCAAAGAAACAAATTAATACATTTCCTTCAAAAAACTCAGATTAGACTGAATTGGAGCATTGTAAATCAATCATGAGCTTTTGCCCTCCTTTACTGTTTCAGTTGAGGATAGGTCTGCAAACAGTTTACAAATTATTTTATCTCTCTGTCTTGTTTTGGAGGGAATCTGTAAATCATTGGCCAAAATAATGTTGAAGATTCTTAGTTCATCATAGGAATGGTTATTGGTCTTGTATTTCTTGAGAATTCATTGGTAAATTAGAAAGAGTGAGAAGGTTGGTCTACTGTAAATGTCTGTAAAATAGTTTGTAGCTGAAAATCAAATTCTGTGGTTTCCTGCAACTCCGTAATAAGTATCTGAAAGCAATATTTATTTGAGGAGACCACTGCAAATTCCCATACATGGAATGCTGATGTTTGAAACTTCTGGAAAGCAGAAGAAGTGACATAGTGGCTAATGCACTTGTGCCTAGCCTATACCAACAATGTTGGTTCCAGCCCAACAGTGGACAACTGCTATGCAGAAAGAGTTATTGGAACCAGGGGTCATGATTTGCTCAATGTGTGGTCTTTTTAATCAGGTCTTTACTAGACCATTTAACCTTGAGCAAATTAAATACCTGAAGTTAACTGGTAATATGTTTTATAAAGACTAGTGGGCACTTGCCACATATTGATCTAGGCTATAAATATTTAGGGAAGAAACAAACATCTATAGTCTTGGATTTAATTAATGCAAGGTTAAAAAATAGCTCAGTGTAAAATTAACTTTAATTTCTGTAACAGCCAGTGCTTTTTTTTGTAAGAAAAAAGGTGCCAGTACTCTGGGGCAAACTTGTTGAGCAAAACAAAACAAAAAACAAAACCGCTCTGGGGGTCGAAATGTGGCCGCAGCCCCTTTAAGAGTTACAGCACCATGCTGGGAGCCGGAAAAAAAAATGCCGCACGTCCTGAGCAGGCTTCCGCCAGGAGCTGAGCCGCCCCAAGAAAACAGGTGCCAGTATGTGCGGGGGAAATCCCATTCCTTTTCTGTGGGCTGGGAAAATAGGTGACGGTACGCTGTTCCGGGCAGTAACGTCACAAAAAAAGCACTGGTAACGACCACACATGAGAAGATTGTTAGCTGGATATTTCTGCTAAATAATCAGCAGTAAAATAGTTAATGATGTTGACATTTAAACTGGTGTTCAGATATCATGATGATAAGCAAAAGATAAACTCTAGATAAATAAATACTTCGTGGTTAAGTATCAGAGTTTACTAGGGTTGCCAAATGGTTTCAACAAAAATACTGGACACACTTGACATTACATCACAACCTACGTTACAATTTATTTAGAAAATACCAGACATTTATATTTTCTCAATTTGTTTCCCAAACAGAAAGTTCAATTGTTGGACTGTCTGGTTCAAAACCGGACACTTGGTAACCTTAGAGTTTACCCATTGTTGAGATGAACAGCTGTCATTCAGACCTTAGCCAGAGTTGATGTCTTCCATATTGGCCAGGTTTTCACTGAAAATTTACTTTGGTATAACCACATCTATCACATCTCTGGGAGACGGACTTACACTGGCTTAACTACCTGTGTTGATTTGATTCTTTGATCAGCCTAACTACTTCTCTCAGCGAGGTGAATTATCTTTACTGACTACAGAACCTTTCCTGTTGCTATAGTTAAAATGCTATAGAAACACATTTATACCACTGCAGCTGGACTGCTATAGCATTTCAGTGCAGCCACTACACTGATGAGAGGTATTCCACCATTGTAGATAATCCACTTCACTGAGAAGCAGGAGTTAGATCAGCAGAAGATTTTATCCATCCTCCTGGTGCCTGTCTACATGGAGACTTAGGTTGGTTTATCTACACTGGGCAGGGACATGTTTTTTAAACCCCAACTGACATAACTGAGCTGACCTAACTTTCTAGTGTAGTGTTCAATACATACGTTCAAAAGAGACACAGTGCATCAGGTGACATTTGAAAAGCTTTTTCAGATAAACGGTCTGCCAGCAAGCCAACAATAGGTTCCTCTCAAAAATAAGTCCTATTTGGAAACATGGCAACTAATGTTATTTGAAGCATAATTTTGCTTTTAGTGTAAAGTCACTTTAGCTGAAGTCATGTTTAAAAACATGTTATCTATGGTTGGCTACAACCAGCTATCTCATTTTAAAACATTATGTGCCCTGTTTAAATTAGGTGTCAAGTAGTTAAAATCAAGTTTGTTAATGTGTATTCAGATATACCTAAATTTTGAAAAATAAATCAAACCCGAAAAAACCTACAGGCAGACTACATGTGGTGCTTTAGCTTGTGCAGAACAGCTTTTAAAGACACTTTTGCTCTGAAATATAGCATTGCATCTACTGGGTAATCTATGCACTGACTTGCGTCAGTTTAGTTAAACTGGTATAGTTGAAATCTGGCAAACTTCTGAAAACACTCTTAAATCTATATAAAAATATTATATTGTAGTTTGGCCTTGTTACTTTCAAGCTTAACCAGTATGTCAGGTTTAAATTAATTTTATAATCCCCACAAAGTGAAACCAATTTTAACCAGTGCAACTTTGTACGTAAGCCAAGCCAATAGAAAATGTACACAGTGAACATGCACCTTCTTTCATTGATATCTTATAGGCTCTGACTTCAGTACAACTTTAACCAACTTTAGGTAGTCAGGCCTGTATTTATGGGGAAGATAAGTTTGGTTTTCAATTGAAGTAGCATAGCATGATTGAAAACTACATCTTTCTTTGCCCATCAGTATAGACTTGGTAGGATGATTGGCTCTGATTTGAGCCTCTACAAAACTTGAGAACTTGGCTACTAACAATGGAAGCTAACAGTGTTTTCCCCTTGCCAATGACTCTTTTTTTGGCATGGGGCAATCTTCCTGTAATTGTTTCGGCACATTTTTTAGGATTTTGTGTCCTTTGTTTTTCAGAAGTCCCCTGTCGGCTGGAGGGAGTGGGGGGAGAGAGAAGGCCCCTGTTGGTGGCGGGAAGGGGAAGAGAAAGCCCCACCAGATGGGACCTCCTGCCTTGAGCCTGTTCTAGCTCTTCAACCCTCTCTCTTGTACACCACCCTCCACCACAGCCCCCTGCCTTGAGCCTCTCCTCAACCCTCCACCCTGATTCCAGCACTTTCTCCATTGTCCCAGCCTCCTTCCTAGCTGTCTGTGATTTAGGACATTACAGAACGTGTTGCCCTACATAATATTTGTGCCACTCCTATGAGAAGATTTTCCCAGTATTGCTCTGGTCCTTAACCCAATTAATATTTGTTTTATGCAAAATAAAATGAAAATGTACATGCTTCATTTGGATCATTGCTCTAGGATGGGGTTGGGGAGGAAGAGGGGTTCAGTATGGAGGCTGCCTCAGGGAGAGAGGACAACCCCAGCCCTCTTTCACTGCAGCAGCTTAGAGCCAGGTGAGACGCACCTCTCCATGGTCACAGCAGATACAGCTGGGGGAGGGATGCATATCCCCTAGCTGGGGCAGGTCCAGGTTCATCTCCCCTCTCCCCACCCCCAGCTTCTCAGCCAGAGTGAGGAATGCAGCAAACTGTGCACTTTCCCCTCATTCCCTGATGAAGGGAAACATCCAGCAGTGTTCCTCTACGAATCTCTGGGGGGTGCCTTGGGGTGGTGTAGTCTTGGAGAAGAGGGCTCCCCCAGTTACCCCGTTTCACTTGCCTGATAAGTCTCTCTTCTGTATGGTTTTATGAGAAGCAATCCCATTCCAGGCACATCCCTAAAGGGTGCCTTGGGCTGGGGCATTCTTAGAGGAGGGTGCCCCTCCAGTCACCTCGGTTCACTCTCCTATTTTCCTGACACAACCAAACTCTAACCTTGGCTTAAGTTGGGATAAGAGGAAGCTGCATACCAAATTTGGTGGTCCTAGCTCTTACCTTTAAGGAGTTTTTGAACAAACAGACTCACAGATGTACAGACATGCACATTTCTAAAATATATAGATTCTGAAGAAGTCTGCTTCATAAACACAGCCATGTTTGCTGTAACCAGTTCAGACAACAGCATCAGAAATGTTTAAAAAACAGTGCTGTTGACAGTCCTTACTCTAGGTATGGTCAGCAGTTATGCACACGTGCAATTTGGAATTTGTGTATTTGAATACCTAGCTGGGACAAAATACATCTGTAATACTTTAAATGTTTTCCTTGTTGTGAGTGACTTCTGGTCTGAAGATCTAGTTAATGGACAGAACTTTGAATGTATTTCACTACAAGCCATGGCTATAATTTTACTCAAAACCAGGAAGTGGGCTATGTATGTGTCCATCTTTACCTGTGACATAGTTGCTTGAAAATCCTAGCTGCATGTTTCCATCTCTTTTAAAATTGTGGGAGAATATGGTGTTCATGAAAATAGAAGTGGGTGCTAGGTGCAAGAGTCACTTCTTTCAAGATCTGTGATCTGGCAATTTGCATGGTGGATCTTTGTAGAAGGCAATATTTATTGGAAGCTAGTTGGAGATTACCAGAGCCATTTTACTTGTGAGCAAAATTCATTTCAAGCTCTTTAGAAAAGGAAAGCAGACTTTTTTTCTTTCCTAGACCGTGTCTCCTGCCATGAACTGTGGTTGCATTTGGTGGGGAGACTGTTAAGCATTTTCTGCACTGACATACAATCTGCTACATTTAGGAAAAAAGATTTATGGGGGTGATTTTTTTTAAAATCACTAAGACATATAGCACATTCTCAGCATACTGTGGCATTTGGCATAGTAAGCGCATGGAAATATGTGAACACTTTACCAAAAACCCCACTAGTCTCTAATAAATCCCCTCAAGTTTTACCTTTCTTTGTTTGTCCTTAGACTGACAGTATTGTCAAGAGCTGATGGAGGAGGGGAAATATAACAGCTCTCAAATCACATAGCGCTGTCTGCAATGTGACCTCTTTTCAGTTGGTGGTTCAATTTATTTAGGTGATAAAAAAGATACTGAGGCATGTGAAGGCTGTCATCTTGACAGATGCAAGCTCTATAGGCTCTTTTTTCATACTTCTTCCCCCTCCCATCCTGCATTCCAGTTTGCCTCTTGTTTTCATAACATGATCCATTTCATTTTCTTTTCATTTAAATGTATATAATGTTTTCAAGGGTTTCAAAACTGCTTCTATTTGTGGGGGGATAGAAGGAAGAAAATTGGCTAATACTTCAGAGGGATGTCCAGGAAGAAGACACTTTTTGTGTAAGGAAGATGTATGGAATATGGAGAATTCAAAGGCAGTTCTTGGTTTGGTGCAAAATGGAAAGATCTGGCTGACTAACTATGGTTAGTTGTGTGGGAAAGTACTGCTATATTCAGATTTAGGGGGAGTCCAAAAATAGATTTTCTTGCATGCCTGTAACTCTGTTTCAGCGTGATCGTTGTGTGTAATGTCTCCCTGCCAACACATCCCCTCACCAATTAAGAACTAATATGCCTGTTGCAGTGAGGTCACAGAGGAATATGGGAAAGAAAATAGTGATGCTGTATTCATGAGCAGTAGAAATTGAAGAGGAAGATTGGCAAAATTGTCACAGGACTTTCCCTCAAATCATGATGAAAGCCAGCAAGATTTCTTGTTAAAAACTTATTGTCATTTTGCTTTCAGTTCTGTTTGCCCTTTGCCTCTATTTTAATATCAGTTGTACTATAAAAACACTTGGTTTCAAACCAAGGTAAATTGCACAAATGCAAGTCACTTTTTATGCTGTGCTCTTCGTGCTAGTCCACAATAGAAGTCTTCCCAATATAACTTAATTTATGCAAAAAAAAACCCTATGTTGCTGAGTGCTCTCTAGCTGACAATGCTGTGTATCTCATTCTTGTCCTAATTTTTGTAGACAGTGTCTTAGCAAGGATTAGTCAAATAATTATCTAATGGCCAGGCTTTCTCTCCGGTATCATAATATGGTAGACTACCCAGCCACTGTTCACTAGTATTCTGTTCCCTAGTGTCTCTACAGGTGCTGAAATAATTTGTATTAGGAGTATAGGAGGACTGAGATTTGAGAGGAGCTTCTTTGGTGTGGGGGAGGAGGGGGCCAGAAACTGAAATGATTTGGAAGGTGAGGGTTGGGGGTGCATGAAAGGAAGGCAGGGTTTGGGTGTTTTATGATGTCGGAAGGAGAAGAGTTTGGAAAGGCTGTTTGCTTGTTTCTGACTTCCCGATTTCTCCTACTCTTTTCACTTCAGTCTTCCTGATTCCCTCCCCAACACAGAGCCATTTGGCACATCTTCCCTTCTTCATGGTCTTCTCCAAAGCACTTTGAAATTAGTGGGAGTCTTTCTGTTGATGTCAAAGGACTTTGGACCAGACCTTTAATGAGGAATGTAGGGCTTAGCTGCCTTGATGTGCTACCAGCCCACTTTCTCGATTTGAGATCACTTCACCAGGCTTTGGCATGCTTCATTTGTTACTCCCAGTGCATGCATGATTTACTATAGCATTTGGCAAGCAGTGCATGGCACTAAGATAGCTGAATCTTGTAATGTAAGGAGTGGGATATTGTATAGTGCAGAGAGGCACATGGCCAAAGAGCAGAAGAGCGTGGCCTGTTAGCAGATAATAATGAAAGTGGGACAAAGCCCAAGTTTCAGTATAATCAATCATGGCACTGTAAACAAAATCAATTCTTCTCCAGTAAAGGGGGACACTAGGTCACCCTGCAGTGGCAGATGAAAGTTACAAATTAACGATAAAACAAAACAAACACCAGGTTTACGATAAAAAGTTAGGTCAACCCAGCTATGTCACTCAGGGGAATGTCATACCCAAGAGCAATGTAGTTAAGCCGTCCTAATGTCAGGTGTAGACGGCTCAACATCAATGGGAGAATTTTTCCAATCACCCTAGCTACTGCCTTTCTGGATGGTGGATTAACTACAGCAAGGGAAGAATCCCTTGCTTTGCTGTAATATGAGTTCCCTGAAACACCACAGTGGAGCAGCTGCAGTAGCAGTTTAAAGCCACTTCTATACTTATGTACCAGAGATCAATTTTCTAGCATTTGATTTAGTGGCTCTAGTGAAGACCCGCTAAATTGAATGCTGAGGTCATCTCTAGTCAGCACCAGCACTCCTCACAGTGTAATTCCTCG
Source organism: Pelodiscus sinensis (assembly GCF_052426305.1). Lineage (NCBI taxonomy): Eukaryota > Metazoa > Chordata > Testudines > Trionychidae > Pelodiscus > Pelodiscus sinensis. The sequence goes on from NC_143071.1 coordinate 19,498,589, forward strand.
CAACTTTCCACTGTGAAGATGGCACCAAGCTTGGCTTAAGGTATGTCGACTTCAGCTACATTATTTGCATAGCTGGGGTTGCACACCTTAAGCCAACTTTCTGAGTCTAGTATAGACCTGGCTTAAGTATAGACATAGCCAAAGTCAATTTGTCTTGTAGCGTTCTTCCTTGAAGTTATTTCAAATGAATGGGAGTACCCTGCCCCACTGGATGTTTCTGATAAGAATTCTTTGTTGTTAAGAATATTAGCAACAAAATAGTTAATATGGATACTTAAATTTGACAATTGGGCTTTAGACATAATGGTATGTTGAGAGGAATGTGTCATCCTTCTTTGACACAATAAGGCTGTGTCTACACTGGCCACATAACCCGTAATAGGTATGGAAATGAGAGAAGTCAGAATAGGGAAATGCGCGGGGGATTTAAATATCCCCCGCGGGATTTAAATAAACATGGCCGCCGCTTTTTTCCGGCTTGGGGAAAAGCCGGAAAAGAGCGTCCAGACTGGCGCGATCCTCCGGAATAAAGCCCTATTCCGGAGGATCTCTTATTCCTACTTGCAAGTAGGAATAAGAGATCCTCTGGAATAGGGCTTTATTCCGGAGGATCGCGCCAGTCTGGACGCTCTTTTCCGGCTTTTCCCCAAGCCGGAAAAAAGCGGCGGCCATGTTTATTTAAATCCCGCGGGGGATATTTAAATCCCCCGCGCATTTCCCTATTCTGACTTCTCTCATTTCCATAGCTATTACGGGTTATGTGGCCAGTGTAGACACAGCCTAACACTTTGGATACATCTACACAGTAGTGTTATTTCAGAATAACTGACATTATTCCAAAATAACATAGTCTGTGTCTACACTACAAGCAGTTATTTCGACATAATGTTTAAACAATGTCAAGCTGGAGGACTTCTAACTACAACTCCTGTAACCCTCATTTTACAAGGAATAAGGGAAGTCAGAGGAAGAGTGCTCTTTCTCGGACCAAAAGCCAAAATAAGGTTTTTTTTACTTAAGCTATGCAAGTGATATAGCTCAAGTTACATAGCTTATTGTGTCTTTAGCTCTGCTGTGTAGATGTGCCCTTTCTGGTTACATCATGAAGCTATCATTACAATCAGACTAAAAGTGTAATTTTGTTTCAAATGAAAGCTTATATTGTGCAGAAAACATTGGGGATACAAAAAACTGTAAGAAGCCATTAAATTTTATAAATATTTTGAAATTCGGCACACATGATTTTCTTGTGACCAGATCAGAGTAACGGGAAGTAAGATCTAGTAAGGTACAATAAAATAAGATTCAGTCGATTCCTGTTGGATTGCCATCACCATATTGCCACCCACCAAACCGCTTGGTTTGAAATATCAACACTTTCCTGACACTGATGTTAAATTTCTAGTTAAACTTCCTTTGAAGGAGCAGTGATGGCCACCTTTCTAAAAGCAAAATTTTGGTTGAAGATCAATCTTGTTATCCTTGCCCTTGAAAGATCTCTTTGCTATAGGATGATCCAGGTACCTGAATTATCTCCACCATCAGCCCTATTTTGTAGTGGCTCCATGTAGCGTTGACCTATCAGTAGGATCTGTTTGTCCACCCTGAGAATATTTCTCATTTCTGTAGTGACTGTCATGTGAGGAACTCAGCATGCTTTAAAAACATCAAGCCTCACAACAATTTTATGAGCTAGGAAAGTGTCCCCATATACGGATGGGGAAACTGAGACATACAAACTAAAGTCTAAATTTTCAAAAATGTCCATTAATCTTTGATACCTACATTTGTTGGTGACCAGATTGAGATTGCTTTGACCTGATGTTTCATTTTAGGGAAGATGTGAACAAATTAGAGAAGGTCCAGAGAAAAGCAACAAAACTGATTAAAGGTCTAGAAAACATGACCTATGAGAGAAGACTGAACAAATTGGGATTATTAAGCCTGGAAAAGAGAAGACTGAGAGGGGACATCATAGCTTTCAAGTACCTAAAAAGGTGTTACAAGGAGAAGGGAGAAAAATGATTCTCTTTAACCTCTCATGATAGGACAAGAAGCAATGGGCTAAAATTGCACTTAGGTTGGACATTAAGAAAAATGTCCTAACTGTCCGGGTGTTTAAACACTGGAATAAATTGCTTAGGGAGGTTGTGAAACCTCCATCATTGGAGAATTTTAAGAAAAGGTTAGATAAACACCTGTTAGGGATGGTCTAAAACATGGGTTCCCAAACTGGGGGGCGTGAAGAAATTCTGGGGGTGGGGTGCGGTGCGAGGCAACCCAGACCACCCCATCAATTCTCCCCCTCTCCCCAAGTTTTGCTGCTATTTTTGTTTCTTGTCCCCAGTCAGTTCCTTTTTTTTTCTTCCCCTCAACAAGTTTTGCTGCTATTTTTTGGGGGAGGAGCAAGTGAGGGTTTCTCAAAAATCAAAAAGGGTGTGTGATGCTGAAAAGTTTGGGAATCACTGGTCTAAATGGTGCTTGTCCTATCATTTGTGGAAGGGACAGGACTTGACCTCTCAAGAGTCCTTCTAGTTCTATTATACTATGTAGAATAGTGATAGAAATGTAGCCGTGTTAGTCTGGGGTAGCTGAAGCAAAATACAGGACTATGTAGCACTTTAAAGACTAACAAGATGGTTTATTAGATGATGAGCTTTCGTGGGCCAGACCCACTTCCTCAGATCAAATAGTGGAAGAAAATAGTCACAACCATGTATACCAAAGGATACAATTAAAAAAAATGAACACATATGAAAAGGACAAATCACATTTCAGAGCGGGGGGGGGGGGGGAAGGAAGGAAGGTAAGTGTCTGTGAATTGATGATATTAGAGGTGGGGAGAGTGGGATGTTTTGAGCTAATGGTATTAGAGGTGATAATTGGGGAAGCTATCTTGGTAATGGGTAAGATAGTTTGAGTGTTTGTTCATTCCTTCTCAGAGAGTGTTGAATTTTAACATGAATGACAGTTCAGAGGATTCCCTTTCAAGTGCAGATGTAAAAGGTCTTTGTAGCAGAATGCAGGTGGTTAAGTCATTGAGAGAGTGTCTTTTCTGGTTAAAATGGCAAGAAACTGTTTTCTCTTTGTGATCTTGTCTGATATCTGTTTTGTGGGCATTAATCCTTTGGCGAAGTGTCTGAGATGTTTGTCCAATGTACATAGCAGACGGACACTTTCGGCACATGATAGCATAAATTATATTTCTGGATGCGCAGGAATATGTGTTCTTGATCTTATAACTCACTTGGGCTATGTCTAGACTGCAAGCCTCTTTCGAAAGAGCCTCTTTCGAAAGAGAGCGTCTAGACTGCACGCGGAACTTTCGAAAGAGCAAGCCGCTTTTTCGAAAGAAAGCACCCAGTGAGTCTGGATGCTCTCTTTCGAAGAAGCCCTATTTACATTCAAGAACGCCTTCTTTCGAAAGAAGCACTTTCGAAAGAAGGCGTTCTTCCTCGTGAAATGAGGTTTACCGCCGTTGAAAGAAAAGCCGCGTTCTTTCGATTTAATTTCGAAAGAACGCGGCTGCAGTCTAGACGTAGGTGAAGTTTTTTCGGAAAAAGGCTACTTTTCCCGAAAAAACCCCTGAGTCTGGACACAGCCTTGGTTAGGTCCAATAATGGAATCAGCAGAATGAATATGTGGACAAAGCTGGCAACGGGGTTTGTTGCAAGGGAAGGTACCAGGGTTGGTATTAGTGTGGTATGTCTTGTGGTTGTTGCTATTATACTATGTGGAATTCTAGCCTTTTAAGGATATTTTCCTGTCTCCACACCTGAAGATTCTTCTGGGTCCCCTACTTCCATGCTCTGCCCACTTAAATGCTTTTGGCCCACTCCTGCAAATACTTAACATGTACAACTTTCCCTACATGTGTAGTCCCATAAACTTAATTATATTCTGGAAATACATGTGTATCTGATGAAGTGGGTCTTTACATAAGAACGGCCATACTAGTTCAGACCAAAGGTCCATCTAGCCCAGTAGCCTGTCTGCCGACAGTGGCCAACACCAGGTGCCCCGGAGAGGGTGGACCGAAGACAATGATCAAGCGATTTGTCTCCTGTCATCTTTCTCCAGCCTCTGACAAACAGAGGCCAGCGACACCATTTCTATCCCCTGGTTAATAGCCTTTTATGGACCTAACCTCCATGAAATTATCTAGCTTCTCTTTAAACTCTGTTATAGTCCTAGCCTTCACAGCCTCCTCTGGCAAGGAGTTCCACAGGTTGACTACATGCTGTGTGATGAAAAACTTTCTTTTATTAGTTTTAAACCTGCTACTCATTAATTTCATTTGGTGTCCTCTAGTTCTTCTATTATGGGAACTAATAAATAATATTTATTATTATTAATAGTCTTTGCCCACAAAAGCAATAAGGTGCCACAGAACTTCAAGTTCTTTATGCAGATTCAGACTAACACAGCTACCCGTCTGATACATGTCAAAATTTTCCCCCAGAATATTTTGTTGAAGTGGAAAGGAAAATCTTGCATGGGGAAAAGTAATGAAGCTTGCAATTTTTTACGTTTAGGATTAGTATTCATTTTTGTAAATGCAGAAAATGTCTATCTTTTTAAGTTGTGCAGGTACAGTCATCTTAAACAGATTAATTCAATCTTTCAGGATACATATTTGACTGGGATTGAAGGTGTAATGTTATGTTAGTAGCATTTTGAATGGATATGAGCAGGTTAAGATTGTATTTGTCAAGGCTAGAAAAAAAGGTAGTGTCGTAATCGAGACATGATATGGCAGGAGCATAGATGAGGGTTTTAGTTGTGTGGCTGCATAGGAAAGGTTGTCTCTTTGAGATGTTATGCAGAAAGAACTAGCAAGATTCGGATCTAGCCTAGATGTAAGGAACTCAAGCTATAGATGAGACCTGGTTATAGGCTAGAGTAGTGTTGTCCACAGAGGTAGAAGAAAAGAGAGAAGGGGAAGGACTTGGGGAAAAGATTAAGAGCTTTGTTTTACTCATGTTGAGTTTGAACTGATGACTAGACACCCATGAGAGAGAGAGAGAGATTTCAGTTGGGACAAGAGACAGGCCTTGACTATAGTGATAGATCTGAGTGTTTCTACTACATCTGTTAACCCAAAAAGTCTGCGAGATTGCACTTCAAAGTTGGGAACATATCTCACTCCTCCTCTATACTAGATTATGCACCAAGATTGCGCAACTGTTTTAAAATTTCTATAAAATAATTTGTTATGGAATCAGTAGTCCCCTGATATGGTTAAAACACACCAGCCTGGCAATGTGGGTAGTACTGAATTGTGCCAAGAAGAGGTTTTAGAACAATTCAGACACACATTTGAATTTGGTTAAATTTTCTCTCTATGCAAATATTTAATTATAACCTTACATACCGTGTCACTCAAAAATCTTGCTTTTTATTTATTTGAAATGTTCAGTAACTAGGTAACATCCCCTGATGTAATTGATCTCGTAGACAAGACAGGGTCATGCTAACTCAGTGATTTGCCATTAGAAAATGAATGAAATAGTATATAAACTGAGTTTAGAAAGCATGTTCTAGTCTACACAAAAACAAAACTAAAACATGATTTCCAAGTTCATTTTAAACATCATGGACTCGTCTACACTGGCCCCTTTTCCGGAAGGGGCATGTTAATTTCACCTATTGTAGTAGGGAAATCCGCGGGGGATTTAAATATCCCCCGCGGCATTTAAATAAAAATGTCCGCCGCTTTTTTCCGGCTTTTAAAAAAGCCGGAAAAGAGCGTCTACACTGGCCCCGATCCTCCGGAAAAAGCGCCCTTTTCCGGAGGCTCTTATTCCTACTTCAGAGCAACTCTGCCTCGGGCTTCCTGTAGTCAGCGCTGGTCAGTTTCAGCAGCAGCTGACTTGGGGACGCATGGGGCAGAGCAGCTGGGGTGCTGCCGGGTTGGTCCAGTAGTGCCCAGAGCGGCGCTGCGGGACCAACCGGCAGCGGCCCAGCTGCTCTGCCCCAGGGTCCACAACAAAAGCCTGGTCTGCTGGGGAGGGGGGGGCGCACTGGCTGCGCCCTCCCCCCCCCCCCCAGCAGACCAGGGACACAGGGAGCAAAGCCGCAGCAAAGCCTCAGAGGTGCGGCACCCCACCGCTGCTGCGACTTTGCTCCTGGTGCCCCTGGTCTGCTGGGGACCATCTCCAGCAGACCAGGGACACCGGGAGCAAAGCCGCAGCCATGGCGGGGTCCCGCGCCTCTGAGGCTTTGCCAGAGCAAAGCCTCAGAGACGCGAGACCCCTCCGCCTCCCCGGCTTTGCTCCAGGTGTCCCTGGTCTGCTGGAGACGGTCCCCAGCAGACCAGGGGCACCCGGAGCAGCTTTTCTCGCCCCGGAGGTCGAGGTGGCGAGACCACTGCGCTCTGGGCTGTCCCGCTGCCTGCGAGCTCCGGGGCGAGAAAGCCCCGTTCGTAAGTGCGGATCTGACATAAGTCGGATCCGCGTAACTCGGGGACTGCCTGTAATCTAAAAAGACATACAAAAGACATATGAAAGGGACAGCACAGATAATGCGAACAAAGTGGATGTCTTATGTGTTTCTTGATTGATTGTTTAGAGATCGTTTATGTGTAAAATGGGGTTAATAATGCTTTCCTACAGCACAGGAGTTTTGTAAAGTTTCTTGGGATCATTGGATCGGATATGAAAAGTGCAAAGTATCACTACTAAATTTTCTCTTCCGGCCTGAGAGCATCAGATGGCTGACCCTGTACTAACTAAACATTAGTTTGATCACCTGTTCTTAAATTTAGGGGTTTTTAAAGTTAGGGATCATTCCAGAAATTCCTTCTCTGCTGTGCTGAGAAGTTACTGGAGAATATTCTGATAAAATGAGGGCTTGTTTTGACATAATATTCTTTCTGCAAAGATCTTCAACAGAGACAAAGAGCGCTGTAATAACTCTGCTTTCTGAGCTATTCCATCATGGACTAATGTGATCATGTGCATCTCCTCTGCAGCCCAAGAACATGTTAGAATACCTGCTGTTCAGAATATCTTTTCAAGCACCTCAAAACAAAGTGGATGTTTCCTTCTGGGCTGTTTGAAAGGTCTGTTTTTCATATTTACCTAGTGGAACCAGATCTTGTGTCATGGATCAGAACAGTGCATAGCTCTAGGGAGAATTTACCTTGCATTGTGGAGAATTTTTAATATTCCACTGCTCTGAAAAAAACCCAGGCTTTGCATTTGCACCAAAATCAGTGAATGAAAGTCTTGGAATTTCTGTCAACCCTCATTTAGCTCATTGAGCTATGTCAGACAAGTGTTTATATACATTTGATGCATTGATATGGAGCTCAGTGGTACCTTTTTCAAGGCTTGCTTTGAAAGTGAGAGATCATTTATTTAATAGACAACATTAAAGAATGAGTTTCCAATGAAGTCTGTTAGGTGTTAAACAATTTTCTTGTGAACCATTTACTTATGTAATTATATCTCATTTACATGATAATAAGTGCATCTCCAGGGAACTTAGCCAATCATAAAATGCAATTAATTTTGAACTGGATTTCAGCAACAGCTGACACTCCAGAGGCTGAGTTCCCTAGTCAGCATATGCATTTTTTAACTTCCCTGCAAAGTTAAAGCTGTCGAAATTCTTCTTCTCCAGCTGTTCCAGTCTTTATTTTAAAACAATATCAGTGCTCATATTCAAGCTAGCTGACATCTAGAAGGCAGGAGTCCTGGGGCCTACTATTGCAAGATGCTCAGCTCCCTCAACTCGCGTTAATTTCAATGGGAATTGAGACAGTACAGCACATTTCAGAAAGGTCATCTCAGGAACACTGATGGGAACGTGACACTGGCAGCTCCAGTCATCACCGCTGACCAGTCCCGGTTGGCATGGGACAGGCAGGCTCCCTCCCATACTCTACACGGCTCTTGAGAATCAGCTTGCATGTGCTTCAGGCTCCTATGGGTAGGGGTAGCCACAGGGGCTCTGCAGACTGCCCCTGCTCCAAGTGCTGGCTCTGCAGCTCCCGCTGATCAGGAACTACGGCCAGTGGGAGCTGTGGGGTTGGTGCTTGTGGGCAGGGGCAGCACGTAGAGCCTCTTTAGTCACTGTTCCATCTAGGAACTGAAAGGACATGATACTTCTCCCCAGCAGCTGCCTGCATCCCAAATCTCTTCCCACATCCTAATCTCCTGTCTCAGCCCTGAGCCCTCTCCCACACCTAAACTTCTTCCCAGGGCTAGGTAGAGGTGTAAGATGTAAATAGTTAACCAATAAACATCAGCTTATTGGTTTCTTTTACAGTTACACTCTTCACCTTCAGGGAGCCAGCTGTGCCCCATGCTGTAGGCTCTGCAATATAAAGCTTATACTGCAGAGCTTGCAGTACAGTCAGCTCCCCGGAAGTGCGACTGGAAGCTGGAAGCTGGCCCCGCTTCCAGGGAGCCGACTGCCATCCCATGCTACAGGCTCTGTATCAGAGCTCCCAGTGCGGGGTGCCAGCTGGCTCCCCAGACATGGGTCCAGCAACTGGAGCCAGTGCACGCCAGGGACCTGGCTCCCAGCACATACTGTCTGTCAGCCCTGATCCAGTGGAGCCAGCTGCAATGTGGAGCCTGTAGTGCATGTAACCATGTAAGCATTAGGATTTTTAATGATTACCTGGTTATTTTTAACTTTCTTACATCCCTAGATCCAGCCACCGCATGCTCTCCCACACCCCAGACCACTGCACCAGCCCTGAGACCCCATCCACAACCAGACTCCATCCCAGAGCCTGCACCACGAGCTCTCTCCCACAGTCCAGCCTCTTGCCCCAGCACCCCCTATAGTCCGAACTCCTCAACCCCTGCTACGGATGTAAAATCCCATTTCAAACGTTAACCAGTTAAACAATATGGTTAACCCTCCACCTGTGGTGTGTTGCAATGGAACTGGCCAGGATGGAGCAGCTTCCGCTAGGGATGTTAAATTTAGTTTAATCAACTAATCAACAGATTTTCCATTGACTAGGAAAATCGTAGAATACTAGAACTGGAAGGGACCTCGAGAGGTTATCAAGTCCAGTCCCCTGCCCTCATGGCAGGACCCAGTACTGTCTAGACCATCCCTGATAGACATTTATCTAACATACTCTTAAATATCTCCACAGATGGAGATTCCACAACCTCCCTAGGCAATTTATTCCAGTGTTTAACCATCCTGACAGGAAGTTTTTCCTAATGTCCAACCTAAACCTCCCTTGCTGTGGTTTAAGCCCATTGTTTCTTGTTCTATCCTCAGAGGCCAAGAAGAACATTTTTTTTTCTCCCTCCTCCTTCTGACACCCTTTTAGATACCTGAAAACGCTATCATGTCCCCTCTCAATCTTCTCTTTTCCAAACTAAACAAGCCCAATTCTTTCATGCTTCCTTCATAAGTCATGTTTTCTAGACCTTGAATCATTCTTGTTGCTCTTCTCTGGACCCTCTCCAGTTTCTCCACATCTTTCTTGAAATGTGGTGCCTAAAACTAGACACAGTACTCCAACTGAGGCCTAATCAGTGCAGAGTAGAGCAGAAGAATGGCTTCTTGTGTCTTGCTCATAACATACCTGTTAATGCATCCTAGAATCATGTTTGCTTTTTTTTGCAACAGCATCACACTGTTGACTCGTATTCAGCTTGTGGTCCACTATAACCACTAGATCCCTTTCTCCCATACTCCTTCCTAGACAGTCGCTTTCCATTCTGTATTTGTGAAACTGATTGTTCCTTCCTAAGTGGAGCACTTTACATTTGTCTATATTAAACTTCATCCTGTTTACCTCAGACCATTTCTCCAGTTTGTCCGGATCGTTTTGAACTGTAGCAAGGGAGGTTTAGGTTGGACATTAGGAAAAAGTTCCTTACTGTCAGGGTAGGCAAACATTGGAATAAATTGTGCAGGGATGTTGTGGAATCTCCATCTCTGGAGATATTTAAGAGTAGGTTAGATAAATGTCTACCAGGGATGGTCTAGACCCGTGGTCACCAACAGGTCGATCACGATCGACTGGTCAATCGCAAGACCGTGACCAGTTGATCACGAGGCGACCGCCCGCCCCCCTGCCCATTTTCCACCCACCCCAGAGAAGCCCCAATACTTACCTCCAGCGAAAATGGAGATAGTGCCGGCTTCTCGCGAGTGGATGGAAGTCCCGCAGCTTAGCACCACTTCCGGGAGTTCCGGAAGAGACAGGGGAGATTCCAGAAGACTGGAAAAGGGCAAATATTGTGCCCATCTATAAAAAGGGGAATAAGAACAACCCAGGAAACTACAGACCGGTCAGTTTAACGTCTGTCCCAGGGAAGATAATGGAGCAGGTAATTAAGGAAATCATATGCAAACACTTGGAAGGTAATAAAGTGATAGGGAATAGCCAGCATGGGTTTGTGAAGAACAAGTCATGCCAAACTAAACTGATAGCTTTCTTTGATAAGATAACGAGCCTTGTGGATAAGGGAGAAGCGGTGGATGTCATATACCTAGACTTTAGTAAGGCATTTGATACGGTCTCGCATGATATTCTTATTGATAAACTAGGCAAATATAACTTAGATAGGGCCATGATAAGGTGGGTGCATAATTGGCTGGATAACCGTAGTCAGAGAGTTGTTGTTAACGGTTCTAAATCCTGCTGGAAAGGGATAACAAGTGGAGTTCCTCAAGGGTCTGTTTTGGGTCCCGTACTGTTCAATATCTTCATCAATGATGTAGATATTGGGATAGAGAGTACGCTTATTAAGTTTGCAGATGATACCAAACTGGGTGGGGTTGCAACTTCTTTGGAGGATAGGGACATAATTCAAAATGACCTTAGCAAGTTAGAGAAATGGTCAGAGGTAAACAGGATGAGGTTTAATAAAGAGAAATGCAAAGTGCTCCACTTAGGAAGGAACAATCAGTTCCATACCTACAAGATGGGAAGCGACTGTTTAGGAAGGAGCATGGCGGAAAGGGATCTAGGGGTCATAGTGGACCACAAGTTGAATATGAGTCAACAGTGTGATGCTGTTGCAAAAAAAGCAAATATGATTCTAGGTTGTATCAACAGGTGTGTTGTAAGCAAAACTCGTGAAGTCATTCTGCTGCTCTACTCTGCACTAGTTAGGCCTCAGCTGGAGTACTGTGTCCAGTTCTGGGCGCCACATTTCAAGAAAGATGTGGAGAAATTGGAAAGGGTGCAGAGAAGAGCGACAAGAATGATTAAAGGTCTAGAGAACATGACCTATGAAGCCAGGCTTCATGAACTGGGCTTGTTTAGTTTGGAAAAAAGAAGATTAAGGGGGGACATGATAGCGGTTTTCAAATATCTAAAAGGGTGTCACAAGGAGGAAGGAGAAAATTTGTTCCTCTTGGTTTCTGAGGACAGGACAAGGAGTAATGGGCTTAAAGTGCAGCAGGGGAGGTTTAGATTGGACATTAGGAAAAAATTCCTAACTGTCAGGGTGGTCAAATATTGGAATAAATTGCCAAGGGAGGTGGTGGAATCTCCCTCTCTGGAGATATTTAAGAACAAGTTAGATAGACATCTGTCAGGGATGGTCTAGACAGAGCTTGGTCCTGCCTTGAGGGCGGGGGGCTGGACTCGATGACCTCTCGAGGTCCCTTCCAGTCCTATGATTCTATGATTCTAAGTGCGCTGGCTGCTTTGCCATTTGCGCTGTGGGAGGGGGCCCTGGCTCCTGAAAAAGAGCATGGTGATTTCCCTGCAGTGGCACAGGAGGCGTGAGTTGTCCCCGGGGCAGGTGCACACAGGGTTTCCCTGCACTGCAGGGGGGGGGGGGGGTATTTTGGCCCCAGGGCAGGGGTGCGCTGGGTTTTCCCGCGCCTTGGGGAGGGGCATGTGTGTTTTGGCCCCAGGGCAGGCACGCATGAGGAGGGGAGGGGGCGTGTTTCAGCCTGGGGCAGGCACGCGCGGGGTTTTCCTGTGCTGGGGGATGGGTGTTGGCTCCAGGGCAGGCACGCACGGGGGTTTCGGCCCCGGGGCAGGCGCTCGTGGGGGGGGTTGCCCCCGAGAGGTCGCCTGAGTGGGCTTCCCTGCTCGGTGGGGGAGCGGGGGAGGAGGGTCAGGCCCGGCAGAGGTGCGCAATGGGGCTTCCTTCTTTTGGTGGGGGGGAGGAGGGTCGGCTCTGGAGGGTCGGCCCTGGAGGGAGCGCAGGATGGAGGCTTCCCTCTGACTGGTGTAGGGGACTCCCTGCCCCCAAACCTTGTTCCCTCTCCGCTGCCCCCAAACCTGTCCCCCACCCTCCTGCTCCCCTGTTCCCTCTCCCCTGTTTCCCTCCCTCTGCAGAAACCTGCCCTCCTGGCACCCTTTCCCCTACTGCAGAAACCTGTCTCCCCCGCTCCCCTCTGCAGAAACCTGTCTCCCCCGCCAGCACCCTGGCCCCTGCTGCAGAAACCTGTCCTTCTGGCACCCTGCCCCCTCTCCCCTGCTGCCACTGGCACCCTGTTCCCTGCCCCAGAACGCACTAGCACCCCTCCCCAGTACTGTGTCCCCTGCTCCCAACTGACTTTTTTATGGGTCAGTGACCCCTGACTCAAGGCAGGTTCCCTGCCATTCTCATAAATAAAGACAATGCAGAAACTTTTTGTGTTTGACATAGTAGTTTATTTAAAAATGAAGCCTGGCCAACAAACCCCCAGTTGGGGCAAAGCCCCCATCTGGCCACAACCACTCCTGCACTCCCCCTTCCCCAGACTCTAGATCTGAGCCTATCATACACTGGAACCCCCTGCCCTGAGCCCCTCGCAAACCCCAACCCAAATTCTTGCACCCTCACATCCACAAGCCTGTGGCTTGCTTAGTACCCCATTCCTCCATCTGACCCCAACACTGCCCAGCCTGGAGCCCCCTCCCCAAGCCAGTGTCCTCTTCTCCACCTCCTCCTGCATCCAGATTTCCTCCCAGAGCTTGCACCTCTCACCTCTTCCCACACCCAAATCCCTCATTCCCACCCCAGGGTATGTCTATACTACAAAGTTAATTCGAACTAACGGATGTTAGTTCGAATTAACTTTGATAGGCGCTACACTAGCGCTCCGCTAGTTCGAACTTAATTCGAACTAGCGGAGTGCTTAGTTCGAACTACGTAAACCTCATTCTATGAGGACTAAGCCTAGTTCGAACTTACTAGTTCGAATTAAGGGGTGTGGCCACTCTGGCCAACACCAGGGAAACTCTATTGCCCCCCTCCCGGCCCTGGCCCCCTTAAAGGGGCATGGGCTGGCTACGGTGCCCGTGCCAGGTGCAAGCCTGCCAGCACCCAGCCAGCAGACCCTGCACCTGGCACGGCTCAAGCTAGCCACCCGATGCCCCCCCAGCCCTCCCCCTCTTCCTCGTCCATGACCTCTGCACTAGGCACAGGAAAGTGGCCGTCTAGGGCAGGAGAGCTGCCAGCCTGGCCACCCAGGAGCAGGTGTGCATGAAAATCAAGGTGGTCCACTGAGACTCCCGACCCTGACCCCTGAGCTTACAATGGCCGTACTGGGTCAGACCAAAGGTCCGTCTAGCCCAGTAGCCTGTCTGCCGACAGCGGCCAACCCTAGGAACCCTGGAGGGGATGGACCGAAGACAGTGACCAAGCCATTTGTCTCGTGCCATTCCTCTCCAGCCTTCCACAAACTTTGGGCAGGGACACCACTCCTACCCCCTGGCTAATACCACTCCATGGACCCAACCTCCATCACTTTATCTCACTTCTCTTTAAACTCTGTTCTAGTTCTAGCCTTCACAGCCTCCTGCAGCAAGGAGTTCTACAGGTTGACTCTTTCCTTTGTGAAGAACAACTTTCTGTTACTAGTTTGAAGCCTGCTACCCATTCCTTTCCTTTGGTGTCCTCTAGTCCTTCTATTATGGGAACTAATGAAGAACTTTTCTGTATGCACCCTCTCCACCCCACTCATGCTTTTATAGACCTCTATCCTATCCCCCCTCAGTCTCCTCTTTTCTAAACTGAAAAGTCCCAGTCTCTTTAGCTTCTCTTCATATGGGACCTGTTCCAAACCTCTGATCATTTTAGTTGCCCTCCCCTCTCTCACCCTCTCTCTTCCCCTCTCCCACCTCCTTTTCCCAGTCTCCCCGAGTTTTGTTCAATAAAGAGAGATTCTATTTTTGACCACATGTTTTCTTTATTTTGTACATCAGGAAGGGGGGCTAGGGAAGGGTAAGTGGAAGGAGGTGAGGGAGAAATGGGGTACGAGCCCCCGATGGGGAAGACTGGGCTGGCTCTGCGGGCTTCTGGGGGTGGAAGCTCTCCTGCAGCCCCCCCAATTGCCCCCTCTCCCCAGATGGCAGCCTGCGGCAAGTGCAGCCGGGCTGATGGCCGAGTGCTGTGATGTGCCGAGTGTGGGCACTCAGGGCACTCCAAGCCAGGACTGCTTTGCAAGCGGGGAACCCCTGAGAACTGTCTGTCCGGGGTGGGGGTCGGGTCCCTTTAAGCACAGCCCTCGGCTAGCCTGAGGCAGCAGCTCCACGCTCTAAGTCCTCATCTGATGCCCTGCTGGCACTGCTTCCGGCCATCCTTAACCCCGGTTCAGGGTCCACTTAATGTGGACATGCTAGTTAGAATTAGCAAAACGCTAATTCAAACTAGTTTTTTAGTCTGGATGCGTTAGTTCGAATTAGCTTAGTTCGAATTAACTAATTTGAACTAAGTTAGTTCGAATTAGCGCTGTAGTGTAGACATACCCCCAGAGCCAACACATCCTGTCTCAGCCCTGCAAGGGTCTGGCTAGACTGCAGGAGTTTTTCAGGATTCTGGAGATATCCCAGAAAAACTCTTCTGCATCCAGGGTTGCCTTTGTTCTTCCGCTTTTTTTAGTGGAAGAGCAAACATTCTCTTTCGGTCACCCCTATATTCCTCTTTCCACAAGGAATAAGGGGGCTTTCAAAAGGGGAAGTCTAGACAGGCCAAATGTTGGGAAAAAACCCTCCTACAGAAGAATTTTTTTTTTTTAAAGCAGTAGTATAAGGATTGGGGTTAGCAAGTGATGGAGAGGAGGAGAATGGAAGGGGCGAGGCTTCAAGGAAGGGGCAGGGCGGTAGATCTTGGCTTGGCCTGTCATTTAAAAAGTGATCTTGGGTGTAAAAAGGTTGGAGACCACTGGTCTAGACCATGGGTTCCCAAACTGGGGGGCATGCCCCCCTGGGGGGCATGAAGAAATTCTGCGGGGGGGGGAGCAAGGAGCCCCGGTCAGTTCTTTTCTTTTTTTTTGCTCAACAAGTTTTGCTACTATTTTTGGGAGGTAGGGGGGGATGTGAGGGTTTTTCAAAAATCAAGAAGGGGGGTGTGATGCCAAAAAGTTTGGGAACCACTCTAGACAGCATTTGGTCCTGCCATGAGGGTAGGGGACTGGACTCGGTGACCTCTCGAGGTCCTTTCCACTCCTAGTATTCTATGATTCTAAGCTGGGAATCTGCAGCGGGGTTAGCTCCTTCCCTGGAGGCTAATCCTGCTGTGTCTCTGCCTTTGAAATGTTTTAAGAGCTAGCAGGCTCTTAATACATTTAAAAGGCTGAAGCGCAGTGGGGTGGACTCAGCGCGAACCAGGACAGCTGATTCCCGGCTCATGCTGGGTCCCACCCCCTGCACTTCTGCTTTTTAAATGTATTGTGGCAGGGTCAGCCTCCCTCCTGAGACCCTGACCCCTGTTCCGTCCACTATCCCACCCTTGAAGGGTGGCAGCAGGGCTCTCACCTGCAGAGTTTTTATTCCTGGGCCTTTCTGGTCCTCAGCATAAAGGAGGGTGTATTGGGCTGAAGCCCTGGGCCAGTCACAGCTGACCAGGAAGCCCCGTGGGGTAGGGAGCCCTCCAACACTCCCTGCTTGACCCCTCACCTCGCCCTGTAGCCTTTAGCTGGGCTGATTGTTCCTCCTCTCAGAGTCTCCTTATCACTTGGTTGTCTGCTCCTGCTCGCTGTCCTAGGGACGGCTTTTAAAGAGGCCCTGTGGCAGCCTGGTTCAGCTCACCTGGCTGTTAGTTAATTTGCAGCTGCCTTGTCTCAGCTGCCGCTTTTCCCTTTTAACAGGCCTTTTGACCTTCCCTGTCACAGAATTAAAAGCTGGTAGGCTCTTAATGCATTGAAAAAGCAGAGGCGCAGCTTCTGGGACTGGGTGCCAGCCAGGAATTAGCTGATTCTCAGCCTGTGCCCGGTCCCTGGCACTACCTCCCTCCCCACCCACCTCCTCTGCCCCCTGTGGAAATGGTGTGGGGGGAACCGGCTTTTAAGCTAGCTCTTCCCAGTACCGGCTCCTGCTCCCCTGCTTGCAGCAAGGGTGGGGGGGGAGGGACTAGTTGACTATCTGATAAGATTTTGCTTATCGGAAGTCGACTAGTCACTTACATCCCTACTCCCCATCCATGGAGGGATGCTCCAGCCAGACTGGTCACTGGTTAAGCGGTTACCATTAAGCATCTTGACTGGTTGACCCGTTACCAATTTACATCCCTAGCCTGAGCCTGAAGCCCCTTTCTGCACCCTAAATGCCTCACTCCCAGTCCTACCCCAAAACCCTCACCCCCCACACTCTAAGCTTCTTGGCCTCAGTCTGGAACCCCTGTCCTGCACTCCAAACTCCTCATCCCTACCCCCACCCCAGAGCCTGCACCCCCCGCCAGAGCCATGAATTCCTGCACTCTCAAGCCCTGGGCCCCAGCCTAGAGCCCCTTCCTGTACCCCAAATACCTCATTCCCTTGCCTCTTACTCCTACCCAAAGCCCCTATTTCTGGCACACTAATCCCCTGCCCAGAGTGAGGGTGGTGAAGAGGATATGATGGAGGGATGGAGTGAACAGGGGTGGGGTGGGCAGGGGATGGGGCAAGGCTGTTCTCTTTTTTGCAATTAGAAAGTTGCCAGCTCTTTTGCTGAGGTGATTGTCACAGGCTTGTAGTGTGAGGTTGGACATGTTGCCGTACCTCTCTGCTGCAGTTTCCTCATCTGTAAAATGAGGATATTATTTCACCATTGTGAGGCATCTGGAAATCTGTGGATAAAAAGGGCTATATGTCACTATGTATTATTGTGAAAAGCTTTCTGGGTATTGGCATTTAAGTGGTCGTATTTACTTATCAAATTCTCTTAACTAGCATAATTGATTGTCCCAACCAGTATGAGCAGCCATCAGTAGACAGTCATTTTTCCCTAAGGCTTATTAGCATGGTACAGCAACTGGGCTTGATAAGCTAAAATTTACAAGTTTGATAAGGGTCCGTCCTTTACAAAGAGTAACTCTTCCTATAATGGCTTGAAACTGTGCTGGGAATAGCTATGTTAGAAAACCTTTCAAGCATGGTGCAGCCTTACTAGGCTGTTGTTTTTCAGCACACTTGTCGTGAACATTTTTGAGGCCTGGACCTCAGAGAGGCGGGCCATTTAAAAAACAAAACAGTGGTGGTAAACAAAATCAAGTCTGCAGCATAGTTTCTGAACATGATTTTGACATGCTTTATGACTATATGAGCATTATATAACTGTTAGATGTTAAAAGTCGCACTGCATCGCAAGGATGTTTAAAATGGTTTTGGATACGATAGCCTTAGAGACCAATTTTCAGAAGTATTGAACACTTACAACTCTAATAGAAGGCAATGGGATATGTGGGTGCTTACCTCACCTCTGAAAATCGGGTGTTAAATGTACATAGGGCTGAAATATTTGGAAGTGAATGACTGGGAAAGCCTTTCACCATTCTCAATTGAAAATCATTCTGTAGAAAACTTGACAGCAGGATTCTGGCCTTTGAAAATGAAAAACCTAGGGGAGGGGGTGATACATTTCTGAGGCTTCATTCTTAGGGTGGGGGAAAGGGTGTTTTTGAAATATGTTGGACTCCATATTTTCATGACTTTAAAAACACACCTTTCTCCTTGTACAGACACAGCCTGAGATTATTTTCTGCATCTTCAAGCATGTGGTGCATTCCTGTGTATTTAAAATCAACCTTAAAAAAGACAATAATTTGAGCGGGAAAGTACTTGACAAAGTTCAGTACTTTTTTTTATTTTCCTGCCTAACAGTAAATGTGAATCAATCATGTGATTCAGGATTTAATTGTTAGAGACACAAATGAGACCTACTGAGGGGTTTTTACACTTCCCTGTGAAGCATGTGATGTTGGCCATTGCCAGAGACAAGGTATTATGTGAGATCTCCTTAAGCCTGACCCACTAGGACAATTCTTATGTTCCTAATAAATTTAGCACATCTACTGAATTTCAACCAATATGGTATTTTGTAGTAATCTGTAACCAGACCCCAGTCAGATCACTGTCAAGGTAAACCATGTTTTAATCCTCTCCTTCTGTTTTTGAGATTCAGTTGTTGCTATGTCACCAACAGAGGCTCAGGACTTCTTTAGTTCTGAAAATAGAGGAGACATACAGATTTTAAAGGGATACTGTTAGATTGTTTTGAACTTAAACATATGTAGTCTTAAAGAAAAATCCAACAAAATAGCCCTTAAAACCCCCATAAAATGAATGTTTATATTGTTATTTTAAAATATCATCTGTGTTTTTACAGTCCAAATACTAAAACACTTTTCTAGCTGGGGCTTTATCTTGCTAAATGCAGAGCAGTCATATGTGATGCTGAGTGACTTCAACTCCATCAGACTTCAAAATGAGTTGAGGCTATTCAGCAGGGCTAGCTGTTTGTCGGACATATTCTTGGAGATTTCATCGCATGATGTAATCTTTAATTAAAGATTAATCTTTAATTCCTGGAGACTACAGGACAATCCTGAAGTGTTGGTGACCCTATCTCCGCATCTGCCAGGACTGAGTCCTTAATGAAAACGTGAAACTGACTATTTTTATTTTTCCTGTCCAAGCTTTAGGAAAAAGCAAAAAGTAACCGGCGAGGACAAATTTTAAGACATTAAACCAGTTTTTATGGTGTTTTTATTTAACCTGACTGTATCTCTTTAAGGGAAGAAAAATCTCTTCCCACTCACATCTTTCAGAGTTAAGAATTGGAATTAGATAGACATGTACTAAAAATACTGCTTGCTTCCTAAATATTTAACCAGTTCACTAAGCATTCAGACAGCCCTCTTTTAAATGATACCTAAAAATATAATAGGAAATTATTTGTTGATTGTAGCTACTTTTAGTGCCGATATTTGAATTCCATGTTTGAGTTGAGCCACCTGGAAACTGTCTTCCTGCAACAGAAACCAGCAGCTTTCAATCTGTTACTAAGAATTAAAGTGGGAGAGGGTGTGGGAAAGGCAGCATTTGATGGTTGCTCTGTACTTTTGCCTGGGTTCTGCTGAGTGAGTTGACATAGGCTATGACCAATCTCCTTGTCCTGACCTCTTTTTCCTTGATTTCTGCCTGCAGTTATCTGAAGGAGTTCCGCACGGAGCAGTGCCCCCTTTTTGTGCAGCACAAATGCACTCAGCACCGGCCCTATACTTGCTTCCACTGGCACTTTGTCAATCAACGTCGTCGCAGATCTATCCGCCGTCGGGATGGCACTTTTAACTATAGCCCTGACATTTACTGCACCAAATATGATGAGACCACAGGAATCTGCCCAGAAGGAGATGAGTAAGTAAAGTCTGCCCATGCCTGCTTCTGCCAGTCAGCTTTTGGGATCAATCCGTGTGTGTATTCCAACCAGAGTTTACAGAGACAAGACATTTCAGCAAAGCAGCTTTTTAACTTGATTATATAGAGTAACATAAGAACATATGTGAAAGCTACAGTAGCAACCTGTGTATTTCAACCCTAGTACAGGGAAACTACTAGGATTGAGGGAGTTCTGTCTCCATTATCTGTTCAGTCCTTGCATCTTTAGCAGAGTGTTGATAAGAACTGGACTGAGACTAGCCACCAGGCAAACACTAAATTATAGTTCATGATCATTTTTTTTGTGAGCTGGACTTGAACAGATGGCCAGCTTGTGAAATATTCTGTGAATTCTTACCTGTGTCCTGAGCCATCCAGCTTCAACTTTTAAAAGTATATAATTTAATTAATTTACCGATGCCAAATAACCATTCATACTTCAGAAGAGCCATAGGAGACAGACAAGATAGAGAAACACTGTAGAATGGTGTGTTTTTTCTCATCAATTTTTGGTAGACTCTATTGGAATAGAGAGATACTTTAGAACAGAGGAGGGCAAAATACAGCCTGTGGGCTAAATCCAGCTTGCCACACTGCCAGATCCAGCCCGTGGTACAGCGGGAGCCTGAGGCAGTCTCCTTGCCTTCTGCACCCCATACGCCGCTCAAAGCGGTCTGCTATGTTCTCTGCACACCATGCTCCTTCCTTCCCCCAACCCTCTGCTCCTCTCCTGCCCCCCTTCTTCCTAATCCAGCCCTGGGTCACAACCTCCTCTCAGATCCTGCACTCCCTCCTGCACCCCTATCCTCTGCCACAAGTCACAACCCCTTTCTTCACTCAAATTCCCTCCCAGGCCACACACCCCCTTTTGCATCCCAATTTTCTACCCAACCTCCATGCCAGACCCTGCACCTCCTCCATTAATATCATGGAAAAGTGTGGTCCTTGACCAAATTTTTGGCGTGCCCCCCTCATCAAAAATTATTGCCCACCACTGCTTGAGAAGATTATTGGTGCAGTGTGTTAAGGCATTTGTTAACTATGCAGGAGTAGGCATGGAGAATACTGAATCAGAGATAAGAGAAACTGTAGAGGAATAATAGCATATCTTGATTGATCAAAATATTGGCTGTAATTTGATTTATGTTTCATGGTGCCAAGATAAATAAATAAAGATTATACATGTCTGGAAAGTGGCAAATTCTGCTAATTGAATAAAGGATACAGTAGATGGAAGAGAATGAAACAGTCCACTAGACTTGTGTTGTCAGTTTCTATTCAGATTCTCTCTCATTAATACTAGATGGGCACTGGTTCATATTTGGCTCAGATAAGTAATGAATAAAGCCATCTTACTGCTCTTAGTTGTTCTATATCTTTGGATAGGTCCTGAAAGTACATCAACTTCACTTATTTTTCTAATTCTTTTACATTTCTCAGTGACAGATTTGTGGATTTTTTTTCCTAATTAGGGTATGACCAAGATGCAGTAGGAATTAAAAATGGAGTGCCAGCTAAAATGATCGCGTTCTGGGTTTTTTCCTTCTTTGTCCCAAGCTCTCCTGTGAGGGGGGTATGTCTGTCTATAGGTGGACTGGCACAGCCCACAAGCCCTGTAGCTTGTACATTGGCAGGAAACACTAACAGCTAGGAACCTAAATGAAAGGAGGGCTGCAGAGGAAATGTGTGTGCCATGGGGTGTATCTCCTTCATACTAATACACCAATAAAGCATTGAGCGTATTCTTGCTCTTTACTGGATCCCTGATACTCACCGGTCTACAGAATAATGAGCCGTTGAAGTCTTAAGGATCCAGTTATTTGTGAGAGAAGATGTTATCTAGTGTGTACTGGCAGATGTAGGGTCTAAAGAATGTTGAAAGGCATGACAAAAGAAAGGGGCAGAGCTAGTAAGGTTAACAATGATAGCAGTGGAGAGAGGTAACTAGTGGGGTCCCTCAATGGTCTGTCCTGGGACCAATCCTATTCAACTTATTTATAAATGATCTAGAGAAAGGGGTAAACAGTGAGGTGGCAAAATCTGCAGATGATACCAAACTGCTCAAGATAGTTAAGACCAAAGCAGACTGTGAAGAGCTTCAAAAAGATCTCAACAAACTAAGTGATTGGGCAACAAAATGGCAAATGAAATTTAATGTTGATAAATGTAAAGTAATGCACATTGGAAAAAATAATCCCAACTGTACATACAGTATGATGGGGACTAATTTAGCTACAACAACTCAAGAGAGAGATCTTAGAGTCATTGTGGATAGTTCTCTGAAAACATCCACTCAGTGTGCAGTAGCAGTCAAAAAAGCAAATAGAATGTTAGGAATCATTTTAAAAAGGGATAGAGAATAAGACAGAAAAAATCTTATTGCCTCTATATAAAACCATGGTACGCCCACATCTTGAGTACTGCGTACAGATGTGATCACCTCATCTCAGAAAAGATATATTTGCATTAGAAAGGGTTCAGAAAAGGGCAACAAAAATGATTAGGGGTTTGTAGCGGGTCCCATATGAAGAGAGATTAAAAAGACTTGGACTTCTCAGCTTAGAAAAGAGGAGATTTAAAGGGGGATATGATAGAGGTCTATAAAATCATGTCTGGTGTGGAAAAAGTGAATAAGGAAAAGTTATTTACTTATTCCCACGATATAAGAACTAGGGCTCACCAAATTAATAGGCAGCAGGTTTAAAACAAAGAAAAGGAAGTTTTTCTTTACTCAGTGCACAGTCAACCTCTGGAACTCCTTGATAGAGAATGTGGTGAACAGATCAAAAAAGAGCTAGATAGATTCATGGATGTTAGGTCCATCAATGGCTATTAGCCAGGATGGGTAGAACTGGTGTCCCTAGCCTCTGTTTGTCTGGAAATGGATGAAAGGAGAGGGATCATATAAGAATTACATGTTGTGTTCCCTTCCTCTGATGTAACTGGTATTGGCCATTGTTAGCAGACAGGATACAGAAAATCTCCATTGGTCCAGCATCTGATGGTCCGACCCTCCTGATGGTCCAGCACCATCAGGAACCCAGAAGTGCTCCGGGCAGCCGGACCATTGGAGCTGCTCTGCCCCCGGCTTCCCCGATTCAGCCGCTGCTGAAACTGACCAGCAGCTGAATCGGAGAAGCCGGGGGCAGAGCAGCTGGAGTGCTGCCGTAGCGCTGCCCCCGGCACTGCGGGACCAACCCAGCAGCACCCCAGCTGTCCCTGATTCAGCCGCTGCTGAAACTGACCAACGGCTGACTCCGGGAAGCCCAAGGCAGAGCTGCTCTGCCCCAGGCTTCCCGGAGTCAGCCGCTGGTCAGTTTCAGCAGCAGCTGACTTGGGAACGTCTGGGGCAGAGCAGCTGGGGTGCTGCCAGGATGGTCCGGTAGCGCCGCCCCTTGGCGCTATGGGACCAACCCGGCAGCACCCCAGCTGCTCTGCCGCAGGTGTCCCAATTCAGCTGCTGCTGAAACTGACCAGCAGCAGCTGAATCGGGGATGCCTGGGGAAAAGCCGGACTATCGGAAGGGGGGCTATGAGGGGTCTGGGGTGGCATCCCCCCCACGCCTCCCTAGACCCCTCATAGCCCCCCCCTTCCGATAGTCCGGCATATCTGATAATCTGGCACCCCCTGGGTCCTAAAGGTGCCGGATTATCGGAAGTTTTACTGTACTTTGGTCTGACCCAGTATGGCTGTTCTTATATTATTTTCAGTCTTCTTCATCAGCATGTCCTTTCATACCTGTGAGTCCACCATGGCAACAAGAGCATGACCAGAATTTTGCTGTCTCTTCCCCTGTGCCTCAGGTGTCCATTTTTGCATAGAACTACTGGTGACACAGAGAGAAGATATCATCTACGCTACTACAAAACTGGAATCTGTATCCATGAGACTGACTCCAAAGGAAATTGCACAAAGAATGGCCTCCACTGCGCCTTTGCTCATGGGCCACACGACCTGCGCTCTCCTGTTTACGACATCAGGTACCAGAGGATGGAGTTTCCTTGGGGCTGTGCAGGGAGGGGTGATACCTGGACCTGAATGGGAGGTCAGCTGATCAAATAGATGGAAATGTAACAAAATAACGTTAAGTTTCATAGTGATGGCACTATTTCCTTCCCTAGCAAGGCAAAACACAAAAACCTCTTCTAAAGGGTGAAACACTAGGCTAGTGGCACCCTGTCTGAGATAAGGATGTTAAAATGCGATTATCTGGCTAATCATACAGTTGATACAATTTGTATCAACTATACGATTCGTTGATAAGCTCTGCTGTGCAGAGCTGCAGTGGAAGTAGCTCCAAGAGCCGGCTCCAGGGCCATCTGCGCTGCTGGCTTCTTAGTACATTTAAAATGCAGAGGCACAGTAATCAGTGTGAGCTAAGACTGTTTAGTTCCGGCTTGTGCTGAGTCCAGCAGCCCCTGTTCGCATCGGACAGTCTTGTTCAAGGTGGCCATGACTGGCCAAGGACAGGGGCTGCTCAGGCAGCAGTCCCTGTTCAGGGCCATCACCTTACTGCTGCAAACAAGGGATGGTGCCGGAGAAGTGTCATGGCCACCGTGAACAGAGACTGCTACATCCCCATCCCCTGTTTGCGGCAGCCAGAGATGGCTACAGACAGGAGCTGCTGCTTGAGCAGTCCCTGCCCACGGCCAACTCTGGCTGCTGCAAACAGGAGCTGCTTGGTGGCAACAGCCCCTGTCTGCAGGGGGCCCAGCGGCTGCTTCCCAGCAGCATCCCCTATCCCTCCCCTGCTGCCTCTGATAGAGGCAGCATTGGGGAGGAGGGGCAGGTGGCACCCCAGAGACGATGCTGCGGGGACCTGGCTTTTAAGCCCACTCCCTCCAGCACCAGCTCCTGTCCCTCTGCCTTGCCTCTCAAAGAGGCAGAAAGGGGGGGCATTGCTTGAGTCCCCGTTCACCCCATGCTCCCTGCAGCACTTCTGCTTTTGAAATGTACATTTCAAAAGCAGAAGTGCCGGCAGTGGGAACCAGCACCAGCAGGGACAGTAGCAATTCCCTGCTCGCTCTGTTTCCCACCCCTCCCCTCCCCTCCCCCCCCCGCCTCTGCCTCCTCTGCCCCCTGTGGAGACGGTGCTGGGGGGAACCGGCTTAAAGCCAGCTCCCCCCTGCACTAGCTCATGCTCCTCCCCCACTTGCTGCCTCTCTCTGATAGTGGCAGCAAGAGGGAGGGGGAAGCAACTAGTCAAGTGGCTACTCAGCTATCCAGTAAGCATTTGCTTATCAGATAGTCCAGTAGTCCCTAACATCCCTAGTCTGAGAACCCTATAGGTTCTAACTTCTGAGGTGGAAGTTTCCTGGGAATGGACAGTTGCTGTTTGATCTCTTGTTTCTATATATGCTATGGCAAAAGCCAGTGGACATCGTGAACATACAACTACTTTGAAGCTCAGTAACAAAATTGTTAGACGCATATATCTGTCTCTACATCTGCTCTGTCTGCCTATTGTTCATTTAACTCTACTCCCGAAGGGAGCTTCAGGCTATGGAGGCTTTGCAGAATGGTCAGACCACATCAGAGGGCATAGAAGGTCAATCTGCAGTCGCTGCTAGCCATGCTATGATAGAGAAAATACTCAGTGAGGAGCCAAGGTGGCAAGGTGAGTCCCTTAGGGTCTTGCATGGGGGGCAGTCCAGTGTGCTTGGAGTGCCTGCTCCAATCAAGGGTTTTTGCATAGTAAACAAAGCACCTGTCCTCTCCAAGTAACCATCGGGGCCTTCCTTCACAGACACAACGTACGTGTTAGGAAACTACAAGACAGAACAATGCAAGAAGCCTCCCCGTCTTTGTCGCCAGGGTTACGCCTGTCCCTACTATCACAACAGCAAAGATAGAAGAAGGAGCCCAAGAAAACACAAATACAGGTATCCTTTTCCTGGGATCTTTCCAAACAAGGTGTGATGAAGTGGGGACTGTGTTCACTCTGGTTGCTTTGTTGTGATGTGTGATTCCTGCTGTTCTGGAGTAACTCTCAGTGTAGGTGTGCGTGTGCCTCAGTTTCCCTGGGCAGGGCAGCACTATCTGGATGAGGAGGGGAAGGCTGGGCATGACTCACTGTGGAAGTATGTTCAGTCTCTCAGTCCTGGGGACCACGTGACCGCAAATAACACCTTGGCCCTGGGAGTAGGACAGACCAGGAGGCGGGGCTGCCTGGGGGGCTGTAAGCAGTGGCTGTAAGTTGCGAGTTAGTTTTTGGCTCGCTGGAGAAGGGAGCCTAGCTCCAGCTCTGGGCCCTTTTCTCCCCAAGATGGGCTGTACTGAATGCTCCTGGTTCCTGTAACAAGAAGTCTGAGCTACACTGTGTCTCTGTGAACCAATAAACCTTCTGTTCTACGTGCTGGCTCAGAGTCACGTCTGGCTGCAGATGTGGGTGCAGAGCCCGGTGACTCCCCCACACTCTGACACACAAGGACCTTGGATTTGCTTCATTTAATATGGGTAACCCTTCCATAAGGCCTCTTCTGACAGTTCTGCTGCCTGAAGGGTTGGATTGATGTGCTAGTCCCCAAGCCTAGGGATTTGCCTTGTAACCAAGGTCAATAATGAATGCCTATAATAAATAAATAACTGTGTGTTACCAAATTGTATTTTAGCTCTGATCATCTCACTGTGGACAGAACCTGCATCTCGCTTCCCCATAATAACCATAATACATTTTTAAAAAACCTTCATTTCAAAAAGCGATGCAGGGTTAAAAAAAATCCTAAAAGGGGAATTTAGTTCCATTTGTAAACAATACCACATACTGCATGTAGATCATATTTTTGTGGGCTTAAATGAAAGCAGGTAAATATTTCAGAACAATCAGGCCACTTCATGTGTCTGAGATTGAAAAGGGTTTTGGGAAATTACCAGTGTTGCCTGCTTTGTACTCCTCATTTGACAGTGAAAGGCTCCTGCAACTTAGGTTATAGGTGTTCACATCATTTTACTGTTTTCTGTCTTATCACCAGTGATGCGTCTTCGTGAGCAGGTGTGTCCAGCTTAGTGGCTCTGATTTCCAAAAGCACTTCTGGATGGCCTGGATGAGAGGGAGCTTTTCTTCAATCCCTCTTAAAAACATTAGAACTGGCTGAAAAACATGAACAGTCTCATTTTCTTCCTCCTATTTTGTCATATTTTTCCAATCAATGCTAAAACCCCATAAAATCTAAGGAGCATTAAGCCATCTCATCCAGGGCAAGCATACACACCATGAATGTCCTCCAGTGACAGCCAGGGACTCCTCCTACTATCTCCAACAAGAGCCCCCTTCCATCTTTCTGTCCCATCTTTGTGCCTTATTAACAAATATTAGAAGAGTTGAGGGCCCACTACCAGTGCATGAAGAGTGTCTTGATTCCCACCCACTTCTGTGCTGCCAGCCAGCCTCCCCCCACAACTGATGTGGCTGTCTGCTCAGTCCTGGCTGCTGCATCTGGTGCTTCTATGTGCCTCCTCTTCAGTTTATTGAGGAAATGTGTCATTATACAGAACAGTGGGAGTTGGGAACATCAAGACTACAGACCTGGAAACGGAAAAGGTTCCCAGCACAGAGACAGGGAACGGATCTGCCTTTTTGTTGGTGACCCCTGTCTTCTACAGGGCCACAGTGTAACTCTGGAACCTGACTGGCTTACAGTGCTATGCGTTTTGGATTAGCCAATTAACTTAACATTATACAAACACCCAGTTGTGAAACAGAAAACAGACCCAGCATCTTTGACACTAATCTTGTTACCTGCTAATAGGGTTAGTTAAACTTTTGGGCAGTCTAGACAGGCAATGCAAGCTACAGAGGTAGCAGGGAGAAAGCTGCACAGGCACCAGCTAGTGAGTGCAGGAGAAGAAGCTGGGAGAGTGGAGTTTAGGACGTCGGGGTGCCAGGAGACAGGGCTGAGAGTGGCCAGTAAGCGTCTGTGTTTGATTCATTCCACTACCTCTTCTTTCTCCAGATCGTCACCATGTCCCAGTGTGAAACATGGTGATGAGTGGGGAGACCCCAGTAAGTGCGAGAATGGGGACACATGCCAGTACTGCCACACGCGCACAGAGCAACAGTTTCACCCAGAGGTATGGTAACCTGATCTTTCCATTTGACGTCTTGCTATTTGAGAGGGAGAAGTCCAGGGTGATGATTGATAGGCAGCAAAGAGCCAGCAAAGAGGCAGATAATAAGTTGCTTGCAGCATGGTGTTTGGATGCCGAAGCAGCACGCTGGAGGTGAGCTGGGACCACAGCTGCTTGGTATGGCTCCTTTTTAGTCAGGAAAAAAAAATTGTGGGAAGGTAAAGAAGGAGGGGAAAAGATTGTGTGTGAGGGAGAAAATGAAGGTAAGCACATAGACTGTATGTGTGTATTGGTGATGAGTTGAATGGGTTTGCAGGTGAACTAATAGGGTTTATCTAATAGGAAAATGATCAATAATTGACAGTTGTTGTCATTATTAGGTCCCCATGAACCAGTACTGAAAATGGCTTCATTGCTAGTGCAGATTGGCCCAAAGCTTTTCTAGAACAATTACAGAAAGTATGTCACACTGACACTTCATATTATAACGGTTGTCTGGTCTACACTACCAATGTCATTTTCACCATCAGAGGAAGGGAGGACCATTGTTTGCTGTTGATCCAATAGGGGATCTGTTTTCTACCTAGTCATTTATTCGTTATTCCCTTAGCACTCTAATTTTCCATTATTCCACACATAAAGCTCCCACTGAAATCATTGAGGACTGATGGCAAATGCTAGCCCTTAGATGAGCTTAGCTGTGATGGGAACAATTGTTGATGTTACCAGAACTCCGGTAATGTTTCCTTCTTTAAAATAAAGCATTTAAGCGGATACTCTGAAATCTTTGTGTCTGTGACTCTAGTCTGTGTTTCTGTCTCTCTGTTGAATCTATTTTAGACATTTCTCTGAATGAACTGTCTGTGTGGTTTTTTTTTCTTAGATCTACAAATCCACCAAGTGCAATGACATGCAGCAATCTGGCAGCTGTCCTCGGGGACCCTTCTGTGCCTTTGCACATGTAGAACGTATGTTGGCTTCTTCTCTCATGTTTCAGTAATGTTTTAGCCATGAATATCTTTAGTTTGGTGCTCCAGGCTAGAATAGATAGGACCACAAAGGGGAGAGCTTTCTTTGGGAGCTCATTTAAAGTCATGATGCCAATAGGAGGAGATGTGAGCACAGCTGAAGGTAATAGATAGTCTTTTTCAAGTGATTACTCATGTCCATTCCATATTAGGATTGCATGCTCGCCACGTGCACCAATGCCAGAAGTTTTTCCCTCCGCAGTACCTGTAGGAGAGCAGCTCTGACGACCCCTGGGGTGGCACTTCCATGGTATGATATAAGGGACGCCTAATGCACCCTTCATCCTCAGCTCCTTCTTGCCACCAGCACAGTGGAGCTGCTGGGTCTTCAACCAAGCTTGCTTCTCTGTTGTCTTTGAGAATACAGTTTCTTCTTTTGTATATAGTTTCTTAATTAGCTGGTTAAAGTTCTCCCACTGGGCGTCTGAACTCAACATTACCTTCTCACGATCTTCAGTGTAGTCCATCTTAGATTGCCTACTGCTCCTCAAGAACCATGGTGCACTCTTCCATTAGTGTGCATTTCGTGGCCATCTCCACAGTTCACCAGCATGTTGAGGGTCAGACGGTGTTCTCTCTTGACATGATGGTCAGATTCTCACACAGCTTTACCTGCAGGCACAAGACTTTGTCCCATAGCAGGACCTTAGCCTGGTCCTCTAAAGACTCACTGGCCTGCCCTTTGAGCCACTAGATTCCTGCTCCCTTGCCTTCTTGTTCTGGAAGGTTGCATTCCTGGTGGCCATAATGTCAGCATGAGAAGTCTCAGAAATCAAACCTTTGACCTCAGAGCCACCTTACTCAGTTTTCCATAAAGACAAAGTCCATCAGCGGCCCCACCTGGCATCTCTTTCCTCCTTCCCTCCTTTTCAGTTGTAAATAAGTTTGTAATTGTTAATAGTTAGTCCCCTGCTGAGACTCAGCCTGGGGACAGGGCATGCCCTGGTCCCCCAGATTTAAACCACGTGCTAACTGTTGAAGGCCTATGCTAGTTAGTGACCCCCATGGCAACTGCCTTTGCTGGCTGTGTGAGAGGCCATATCAACTATAAGTGTTGCATCTTTAGGTCTGTCAGACCCAGGACCATAAAAGACAATGTTATAAGACTTAAAGCACTACTGATGCAGTTGGCTTTGGCTCCCCAAAACCAATGTTCAGATTCGGTACTAAGTACTAGTACCTCAGTATGAAGCGCTACTCAAAATGTGAGTAAGATCTTCTGGTCCTGATCCTTCTTCCAGCATTGGAAGTCATCTCCTCATCACCGGTCTTACTGATGCAAAGGAGGACTAATGTGCCATGGTCTCCATCCTGCTGTCATGGATGAACTTCACAGTCTCCAACATTGCCCTCTTCTGGCAGTTCCCAACATTGGAGGGACCGTAGTACCCGATCTCTCAGCCAGTGTCAGGTCGGACAGTGCCCATTGGAATGATCCTCCCTCCCACCGGCACAGTCATTGGCAGTACACCCTTGCCACCCACCTTGATACTGCAAGCAGCCACACAGTCTTCACCTTGGCCTCCGGCACTGTGGCCCTCACAATGCTGCCTCTGGACCCTGTGGGGCTTCCCCATGCAGTCAGTAGCCAGAGCCTCTGAGTCTCAGTTGGGACCATCTGCCAGCCAACCTCTGGCACCAGAATCAGCTAGGCTGGGCACTCCCTTGTTCAGGAGGAAATTGAGGCTTAACCTCCCACCACCACCACCAGAGGAGGGATAATCAGCCCGGGCCTCTTCCTCCTCACCAGATGAGGCCATAGTGGCACCCCCTCTGGAGGTTGCACAGGACAATAACAAGGCACACCAAGACTTCTTGAAACAGGTGACCGCAAACCTGAATCTTCTGGCAGAGTAGGTTGAGGAGTCCACAGACACCCTTTTTTGGCCCAGCTACGGTCACATTGCCTCTTCATGAAGGGGTCACTAAGATAGCTAAGGCTTTGTGGCAGACATCTTCCTCCATTCCCCCAATCTCAAAGGGGGTGGAACATAAATACTTCATCCCAGCCAAGGACCATGATTACCTGTATACCCAACTGGCCCCAAATTTGCTTGTGGTAGAATTAGTTAACCACAGAGAGTGACAGGGTCAACCTGCCCCTATTTTCCCAAAATAAAGACTCAAGACGCCTGGACCTTTCTGGGCATAAACTTTATTCATCTACCAGTTTCCAATTGTGGGTGGCTATTCATCAGGCACACATGTTCATGGCCCACTACGTCATTATGTAGCAGGCCAGAAGAGATATGGGATTTGGCAGGGCCTTACTCAGTTCTGCATGTCCTTAAACTCCTACCCCCCCTCCTCAGATATTTCTCGGAGTCATCTAAGTTGAATGGACATGAGCAGTCACTCGAAGAAGAAGAAAAGACAGTTACCTGTTTCCGTAACTGATATTCTTCGAGATGTCCATTCAACATATCCCCTCCCCCTTCCTCTCTGTTGGAGTTTCTCTATGTAGCGCGGCATATGTGCGCCACTCCAGCGGGTGCTAGAGGTCGGTTCCCTACAGAGACCGCTAAGCGAAAAATCTTTCAGCACCAGTTCATGTGGTGAGCACACACACCTAATTTGAATGGACATGAGCAACACACCTTGAAGAACACCAGTTACAGAAATAGATAACCATCTTTTCCATAGCCTTGTACACACATTACCATTTTCTGTAATGATTTGGGTTCTGGACTTATGGAAATGCATTGTCGCCCTTAGTTAATTGCAACACGTATATCAGCTGTGTGCATAGCATGTTTAAAACCCCTTGCTGGTACAGGATAGCCTACATGTATAGCATATAATTCACTTAGTAAAAATATTGTTGGAGAAAGAGTAATTACTGATCTAGAGGCCAGCAGATTGCAAAACTGAAGGAAGTGTGATAATATAAGATGAGAAATGCCCATTTTGCCTGATAGGATTTCTTGTTGCTTCTGTACTGATTAAGAATCCATGGAACATTCCCTGTGGAGAGCTAGCAGCAGGAGAGGTATGTAGCTGCTGTTCTTCCCAAATACGTTGTGATCTCTGGCCATTCATGCAGCTTTGAATGATGTTGCATGTCCTTTTTTTTCATGCAGAACCTCCACTCAATGAAGATTTACAGCCATCCTCAGCTGTATCCAGCCCAACGCAAACAGGCCCTGTGATGTATATGCCATCAGCTGCTGGCGATTCTGTTCCAGTGAGCCCTTCTAGTCCACATGCTCCAGACCTTAGCAATGTATGTGACACTACTAGGTAGCTTTTGTTCACACATTGTTAACCTGCATTTCCCTACTGTACCACTCTCTTCCAGAGTAGGAAATTTTTCAAAGGGTTTGAATTTTTTTGGCTCTCAGCCAATGTTTCCTCTCATTTTTTTCCATCCATGTGTGGAATACATTTTGTTATGAGCATCAATGCACGTGAGGATTCAATAGGAACATATACTGTGAGCACTCTGCTCATCAGCTGGGCAGCATCTGAATCTCTCCTGAGCTGCTGCCCAAGCGCTCATCTTACAGGGTACAGTGCTCTCAGCTCAGTACTTCTTCAGAGAGATTATTTGGGGAGGAACATAGGTTTTAGCCTTACTTCTAGAAACTTATTCCATGCTTATAGCATTGTTTTGCTTTTCATTCCCTAAAACAGTGGTCCCCGCGGGGCCATTTGTGTGCGCCCGCCAAGTGCTCAGGGCTGGCCTGGCCCCGGGCAGATGGTGCATGCATGGAGCCGGAGCCAGACACCGGCCCCAGGAGCGCCGCGAATTGGCCGCTCACGCCCCGGGTGCGCGGCGCTTGGGGGGAAGGCGCCAGCCCTGGGCGTGCGGCGCTTGCAGGGGGGGGCGCCGGCCCCAGGTGTGCGGCGCTTGCGGTGGGGGGCACCGGCCCCGGGCGTGCGGCGCTTGCAGGGGAGGGCGCCGGCCCCGGGCGCGCGGCACTTGCAAGGGAGGGGGAGGCGCCGGCCCCGGGCGCGCGGTGCTTGCAAGGGAGGGGGAGGCGCCGGCCCCGGGCGCGTGGCGTTTGCAAGGGAGGGGGAGGGGGAGGCGCCGGCCCCGGGCACGCGGCGCTTGCGGGGGGGGGGCGGGCGCCGGCCCCAGGCATGCGGCACTTGCAAGGAGGGGGGGCTTGCAAGGAGGGGGCGCCGGCCCCGGGCGCGCGGCGTTTGCAAGGGAGGGGGGACGCTGGCCCCGGGCACGCAGCGCTTGCAAGGGGGGGGGGCGCCGGCTCTGGGTGCACGGCGCTTGCAAGGGGGGAGGGCGCTTGCAAAGGGGGGGGCGCTGGGCGCGCAGCGTTTGCAGGGGGGGGCGCTTGCAGGGGGGCGCACAGCGCTTGCAAGGGGAGGGGGCACTTGTAAGAGGGGGGGCGCCAGCCCCGGGCGCGCGGCACTTGCTGGAGGGCGCTTGCAGGGGAGCGCCGGCCCTGGGAGCGTGGCGCTTGCAGGGGGGGCTCCGCCCCTGAGCACGCGGCTATGGGGGGGCCCCACCCCTGGGCGTGCATGTGTCCCCACCCTTTGGCGCCCTGCAGGCGAACGGCCACTCCCCCTGGCGCCCGGCAGCCTCTAAAGGTTGGGGACCACTGCCCTAAAAGGTTTCCTTTATTAGCGTTGGGCAGGAGCTGTCCGAGGCAAGCTGCGGCAGCTGGCGCCTCAGGCGGAACGCATGATTGGCGTCCCTGCCTGCAGGGCCGTCAGTGGACTGACATCATCGTCAGGCGCCTCGGGCGGCGGCACCCTAGGCGGCGGCCAAGACCGCCTATAGCCACGGGCCACCCCTGGCATTGGGTGAGGTATAGTTCAGGGAAGTGGAAAGTGTATGGCTTCTGTATCCACGTACAATCCATGAGCCAGAATAATCTAGAGTACAAAACTATCATTTAGTTTGCTTATGCATGAAATCTCAAAGAAGTTTAGCCTGTGCACAAGGTGACTGTTTGCATTAAGCTACGTTGGAGCTTGCAGTGTTCCCAAACTGTTGATGAAGATTTTAAAGAGATACACTGGCATGGTCTTAAATCATGAAAATTCTATACTGGTTTAGATGAGTTGAATTCATTTAAGAGTTCCCACATGGAAAGGGACTCTTTAACCTGGAAGTTTGAAAATGAGGCTGTACTTTGTTACAATCAAAATCCAGTCAATAAGAGTTTGAATTCCCCTGAATTTGATTGTGTCTGGGACACCTGGCCAGATCTTTAAGACAGACTGGGCATGATATTTTCTCTTAGTAATTAAAACTATGGAATAAAGTACAAACATTCTTTTATTCTCTGTGAAAATGCCATCTGAATGCTCTTTAAGCCACAGGAAAACTGAATGTTCAATCTCATGATCACTGAGATCTGTTCTCTTTCTGGAGCTCTTCCGTCTTTAAAATGGAGCCTTCCCTAATCCATAAACACATACCAAAAAAAGGAAATATTTGTCATTTTGCTTGTAGCCTGCAAACACATATAACTATGCTGATGATAATTTTTCCTGAGTAATTCATCAAAGGAAAATACTCAGTGAAGTAACCAAGCTCACATGGCCTGTTCTGTTTTGTATTTGTACTGTAGGTGTGGAATAAACCAGGAACTCTGCCAACCAGCCCCACGTCCACCACAGTAAGCAGTAACTTTATGACTTCAGGGGAGGGAAAACTGCAGGCAGCCCATGTTAAAAATCATGCTCCCAGAATCCCTCTTGCTCACTCCAGCCTCCTCCATGCTACATTTCAGATTGTGGGAGCAATAGCTGTGTGCAAATTTAGTTCTAAATTGAAAAAAATAAAACTGTTTAAATGCATGATGCAAGGTTGTGGCCCAAAGGAGAGAACCAGTGGAGGACTCCTGTTTTAACTCTGGTTGTCAATACTTTGGTCTTGTCTACACTAGGATTTTCAGACTAGCAGGTACAGTTCCGCTGGTAGATACTATAGCATATATGCTGCTCAGACCAGTTCAGGTGCTTTTACTATTAGCTAACAGAGTTAAAACACTGATCCTCCTCAGAGTGCAGACAGAATCCTAATCTGAATCAACCTAAAGAGAATGGAAAGAGCTTTGATCAAGTCAGTGAACTCCAGGAGTCTCATGTGAGGCTGCAGAGGGAAGTGTCTCTAGATCCTCAGGTTACATATCACTGTGCATTTCAAAGGGGCAGCCATGGAGCCCGGGGTCAGCTGGGCACTCCCCTGCTGATCCCGGGCTCTGTGCGACATTTCCCCAGAACCCGACATTTCCCCAGAAGTCCATGGAGTCCCCAGCTGACCATGGGTTCCAGAGAAGTGCCACGCGGAACCTGGGGAGTCCCCTGCTGACCGTGAATTACAGGGAAGTGCCACGCAGAACACGGGCACTCCCCGGCTGACCCCAGATTCTGCATGGCATGCAGCACAGCATGGAGCCCGGTGTCAGCAGGGGACTCTGAGTCCCCCGCTGACCCGGGGATCCATGGCTTTGAAATGCACAAGAGCTCCAACGTGTAGCTCGGAATCAGCAGGCCCCAGACTTCCCGCTGGCCCCAGGCTGTACACGGAGTTCAGAATGCCCAGCAGGGGCTCTTGTACATTTCAGAGGAGGAATGCAGAAGTGCCTATCGAGTAGTCCAGTGTTTCTTAACCAGTGGTACGAATATCCTTAGGGGTACTTGAGAAGAATCTGAGGGGTACTTCAACACAGCTGAAGTTTGGAGAAAAATGAATTTTTGTTTTAAGTTTTATAGCATTTTGTACACCCAAAAATGTAATCTGGCTACAAAAATTGTTTAAACAAATGTGTTGCAATAGTAGAAAAAAAAATTGTGTCTGAAAACAGTAGGTACTAGGGGTACTTATAATTTTTTTTTTTTAAAGGGGTACTTTATAAAAAAAAAAAAAGGTTGAGAAACACTGGAGTAGTCGATGGAAATTCCATTGACTACTCGACTAGTCAGTTAACCACAATTTAACACATAATACAAAGGCAGTAGCACTAGGCGGCAGGCGGGAACCGGTACACTGCCGTCATCCATGTAACTGGTGAAATTTTCAGTGGTTACACAGTTACTTAATTACACACATTTGAACATCCTTAATGTATATATTTGTCTATTTCTGCTGACCATCAGTGAAGCTAATGCACAAACAAGGAAGTAAAAGAGAGAGTCCATAGGAATCATTTGACTCAGCGATGCTGACTGAAAGTTCCTTTATTATGACCTTTATGTTTTCTTTTCCTGTTAGATTCTTTGTAGGAATAGCAGCCTCGGAAGTCCATCTAATATATGTGGATCCCCTCCTGGTGCCATTGGGAAACCACACAGCTTGGAGAACATTGGTTTTCCCACAGACTCAGTAACTGCAGCCAGCAGCTATAAGAAAGCACCAGGGTTTGAACGGGAGGATCAAGTGGGGGCCGAGTATCTGAAGAGCTTCAAATGCCAGGTAAAAAGAGAATGTTGTGTGGTGGAGAGCAATTGCCTGACTTAGTTTGGGTTGATTCTGTTGTCCGTGGAACAAAAGTAACACACAGTTGCCACAATGTTTGATTCCTAAATTTACTTTTGTGGTCCCAACTTCTATGCATCTGTTCAATCTCTCATTAGCTCCTGGCTGTCCTGTTGCCATTGCAAACTCAGTCTGTCAAAATTTAGCTTTACTCATAGACTCATAGACTTTAAGGTCAGAAGGGACCATTATGATCATCTAGTCTGACCCCCTGCACAGTGCAGGCCACAGAATCTCACCCATCCCCTCCTAGAATAATCCTCTCACCTATATCTCAGCTATTGAAGCCTTCAAATACTTTGAAGACCCCAAGATGCAGAGAATCCTCCAGCTGTGATCTGTACCCCATGCTACAGAGGAAGGCGAAAAACCTCCAGGGCCTCTGCCAATCTACCCTGGAGGGAAATTCCTTCCCGACCCCAAATATGGCGATCAGCTAAACCCTGAGCATGTGGGCAAGACTTACCAGCCAGACACCCAGAAAGTTCTCTATAGTAACTCCTATCATCCCTCCATTGATCTATTTACCACTGATAATGAAAGGTCAATTAGTTACCAAGATCATGTTATCTCATCAAACCATCCCCTTCATAAACCCATCGGCTGTGTCTAGACTGGCAAGTTTTTCTGCAAAAGCAGATGCTTTTGCGGAAAAACTTGCCAGCTGTCTACACTGGCCGCTTGAATTTCCGCAAGAACACTGATTTCCTACTATCTGAAATCAGTGCTTCTTGCGGAAATACTATGCTGCTCCCGTTTGGGCAAAAGTCCTTTTGCGCAAACGGGCCAGTGTAGACAGCTCAGATTTGTTTTGCACAAAAAAGCCCCGATTGCGAAAATGGCGATCGGGGCTTTTTTGCGCAAAAGCGCGTCTAGATTGGCACGGACGCTATTCCGCAAAAAGTGCTTTTGCGGAAAAGTGTCTGTGCCAATCTAGACGCTCTTTTCTGCAAATGCTTTTAACGGAAAACTTTTCCGTTAAAAGCATTTGCGGAAAATGATGCCAGTCTAGACGCAGCCATCTAGTTTAATCTTGAAGCCAGATAGATCTTTTGCCCCCACAACTTCCCTTGGAAGGCCATTCCAGAACCTCACTCCTCTAATGGTTAGAAACCTTCGTCTAATCTCAAGTCTAAACTTCCTACTAGCCAGCTTATATCCATTTGTTCTTGTGTCCACATTGGTATTAAGCTTAAATAATTCCTCTCCCTCCGTGGTATTTGTCCCTCTAATATATTTAAAGAGTGCAATCATGTCCTCCCTCAGCCTTCTTTTGGTTAAGGTAAACAAGCCAAGCTCCTTGAGTCTCCCTTCATAAGACAGGTTTTCCATTCCTCGGATCATCCTAGTGGCCCTTCTTTGTACCTGTTTAAATCAAGTCCCTCTCCACATCTTTCCTTCTTTATTAACTTTGGATAGCAATTCGATGTCATTTGAATCTGCTTCTTCCACAAGGTTCTCTTCAGATGTAGAATATCTCTCTCCACTGCTAAAATCCTTATTCACATCTGGGTCACCTTGATCACTGCAACTATCATTTCTCTGCTCTTGTCACCTCTCATTTCTCCGATCTGTCCAGACACCACTGCTAGTTCTCTTTCTTTCCCACTGCTCCAAACATGTCATCCTTCTTCTGAAATTTCTTCCCCAGCTCCCATGTTTCCTTGTCCTGTGTAGATCCTTTGTAGGAACAGCTGCCTTGGAAGTCCATCTAATATATGTGGGTTCCCTCCTGATGCCACTGGGAAACCACACAGCTTGGAGAGCATTGGTTTTGCCACAGACTTAGTAACAGCAGCCAGCAGCTCCAGGAAGGCACCAGGGTTTAAATAGGAAGATCAAGTGGGGGGCCAAGTACTTAGGGTGAAAGTAACTTATCAGTCTTATTAGTATGGGGGCTCGGCTCCTTTTAAATCGCCAGGCACCAGGGAGCTGTCCCCTCTCCATCCCAGTTGGTGGCCCTGCAACTACAGCGCTGCTGCTTTCTTACCAGTATGCCATACCAGCCCGTAGGAGCCCACTTTCACCTCTGCTTCTTGTTCAAGTGGTATTCCTAGGAGTGCTACACATCAGGGTGTGCATGAGCCTATGCACTCTTAATTGGAGATTTTTGTGAGACATGTACATCAACAGGCAAAGGGTGGGGGCGGGGGGGAATCTATTCCACAGCCCTCTAAGAGGCACTATAGCTCTGGGCCATCTGTGTTCTTCACAATCTCTCTTTAGAGGCCTGTCACCTCCCCTGGGCCAAGAATGCCACTGTGGGCCGCAGTTCCCTTCTCACCACACAAGTGGGCTCTTTCCCTGAAAGTGACTTCCACACTCTTCCAAAAGTGGGGGTTTCCCTGAGTGGATTTATTCGCCGCTAGACAGAAAGTGAAGTGCCCCAGGTTCTGCTCCAGACCGGGCCTGGAGAAAGGTTCCCTTGCAGACACCTTCCTCCCTCCTTGGAAAAAAGGCCTCATATATGCCTTCCCACCATTTTCCCTGAGTAATTCTCATTGTGCTGGCATGGCTGCACCAGCATTAGAACAGCAGTCTCCGAAACCTCTTAGTCCACCAGTCTCAGCTTCTTCTGGCCCGCACAGATCTTCTGTCACTGTCTACTGCACTCGGACCTGCAGTCTCTTCCCCTCATGGTGTGGCTGCTCCATGGCAGAATTCACAGGAGCAGGCCTCATTGGAAGTGAGGAGTGTTCTCTTGGAAAGCAAGAAGCCCTCCACTGGGTCCACCTATGTGGCGAAATAGACTTGATTCGCAATCTGGGCTGCTTAGAAGGGGTTCATCCCCATTGAGGTCCTTCTGCAGACAGTCCTTGGCTACCTCCTTCATCTTAAACACAGTACCTTAACAGGTATTGTTTTGACTTCAATCAGAGTCCACCTGTCTGCAATCTCGGCCTTCCATCTGCCTATTCAGGGCCATTCTGTGTTTTCCCACAACTTAACAGCCAGATTCTTAAAAGGTCTTGAGAGGCTTTTTCTGCATGCCCTGCCCCTCTTCCCCAGAAGGACCTTAATTTGGTTCTTTCAAGGCTGACATGGCCTCCCTTTGAGCTGCTGGCCTCCTGTCCCCTTTCGCTCCTTTCTGCTAAGGAGGCCTTTTTAGTAGCAATTACATTGGCCAGAAGAGTGTCTGAACTCCATGCCCTAACATCAGAACCCTCTTATGCGGCCGCCTTTAAGGATAAGGTGCAGCTTAGAGCTCATCCGGCCTTTCTTCCCAAGGTTGTATCTGCCTTCCACATGGGCCAGGATATCTTTCTTCCTGTCTTCAATTGGAAAATTCATCAGACCAGTGAGTAGAGACACCTGCACACTTCAGAGGTCAGGAGGGTGCTTGCTTTCTACCTAGAATCATAGAATACTAGGACTGGAAGGGACCTCGAGAAGTCATCGAGTCCAGTCCCCTGCCCTCATGACAGGACCAAATACTGTCTAGACCATCCCTGGACCATATGAGACCCTTCCGTAAGTCCTCCCAGCTCTTAGGCTGTGTCCAGACTCCATGCCTCCGTCGACGGAGGCATGTAGATTAGCCAGATCGGAAGAGGGAAATGAAGCCGCGATTAAAATAATCGCGGCTTCATTTAAATTTAAATGGCTGCCCCGATCTGCCGATCAGCTGTTTGTCGGCAGATCGGGAGAGTCTGGACGCGATGCCCCGACAAAGAAGCCTTTCTTCATCGACACAGGTAAGCCTCGTGAAACCAGGTTTACCTGTGTCGATGAAGAAAGGCTTCTTTGTCGGGGCATCGCGTCCAGACTCTCCCGATCTGCCGACAAACAGCTGATCGGCAGATCGGGGCAGCCATTTAAATTTAAATGAAGCCGCGATTATTTTAATCGCGGCTTCATTTCCCTCTTCCGATCTGGCTAATCTACATGCCTCCGTCGACGGAGGCATGGAGTCTGGACACAGCCTTAGTGGCTTATGCTGAGCATAGGAAGAGTCTTCTGGTCTTTTCGCGATGGATTTCCAGGTGTATCGTCTCCTGCATCAATATGTGCTATGTTGGCAGATGTTCAACCTCCACTGTTGGCAAAGATGCACTCAACCATGGCCCAAGCCTTGGGCACCTTCCCCACCACTGTCCTGATCTCAGACATCTGCAAAGTTGCAACATGGTCTTTGGTACATATGTTCACATCTCATTACGCCAGCATGTAGCAGGCCAGAGAGGATGTAGGATTCGGCAGAACCGTACTGAATTCTGCGTGACCTTAAACTTCTACCCTGCTCCCTTTCTCTTTCCATTCTGTTTTTTGTCTGAATCCTACTGCTCCTTAAGATCAGAATAATCTCCTGTTTCTTGTCTGCCATGTGCCACCTTTTCCATCTTCAAGTCCAGTTCTTCCATGAATTTCCTTCTTTGGAGTCACCAGTAATTTCTCTGTATTTTCCTTGTCAAAATTGATGACTTATCTTTCTTTATCCATGACAGAGATGGTGTCTTCATCTGTATTTTGAAAAGAGATGTTCTGTAAATTTGCTGTTGCTGATTATATTATTAGTGAAATAAGTAGATTTTTATAAGGGAATGAAGAAGACATATTCACAGACATCTTTTCATGAGGGCTGGTCTCTGCCAAACTGAGAAATGGTGGTACATTACTGAAAGCAGAGGTGCCTGGAAAATTTCCTTTTAATCTGACCACAGTTAAGCCCTGTGTACATTACATTGAGGATATTAGCATTAAGCCTGTAAAGCCAGTGCTTTTTTGTGATGGTACACACCAGTACGATGTATTGTCACTTTTTTGGGGGGCAAAAGGGGGGACCACTCGCAGAGCACTCATGCTTCACTGGACAGAAGCCCGCTCAGGATACACGGCAATTAAAAGGGCCGCAACTTCATTTCGGTTACTCCCCGGTGCTTTTTTTGTTTGTTTGTTTTTTCTCAATAAATTTTTATTTATTTATTTATTTTTAAAAACCATTTGGCAACCCTAGTACCGGCACACTTTTTTTGTTAAAAAAAAAAAAAAAAAAAAAAAAAGGATTGTGTAAGGCACTGTCTCTGTTGCACTTCAGTTACAATACAAATAATTGAAACCCCCCTCTTAGACAAGGTCTTGAAAAAATGACTTGCTTTAGAAGTCATTAATGTTGTTTGTGCTCACGTGATTTTTTTTTTTCATTTTCATTTTTATTTATTTATTTATTTATTTACAGCTAGGTGAAAGAGACATGCTTCATGTCTGCAAGGAGGCTAGTCTTGACCACTGTTTTTGGTTTAGTTAAAATGATTTAGTTATGGGTATTGACAATGTTTATGCCATATTAATTTAAACCATTTTAAAAAACCGTTCTAGTGTTTG
The DNA here is from genome assembly GCF_052426305.1 of Pelodiscus sinensis. Lineage (NCBI taxonomy): Eukaryota > Metazoa > Chordata > Testudines > Trionychidae > Pelodiscus > Pelodiscus sinensis. The sequence goes on from NC_143071.1 coordinate 19,540,019, forward strand.
CTTAACTGGGCATAGTTTAAGAAACGAGGATTTACAAATCTCTTTGGGAACAAAGTTCAGGGCTGGCTGTAACTTCACCACATCTCACTGCTAAATACAGCAGCTTGTAGCAGTTGTTTAAAAACAAAAGAAAAGCCACATGCTCATTCTCCATTGCAAGTGCTACAGAAAAGGAGTAACCAGGCAGCTCCAAGGCTGAAGACCAAGAGAATCCCAGTCTCTTGCCAGCAGAGACAGTTTCGAGGGAGACCCTGTCTTGGAGAAAACATGGGCAAAGAGCCCAACCTGAGGAGGAAGGGGAAGGAAATATAAATATGACTTTTAAAAGGGCCCTGTCTCCAGAAGAGTGTGTGTGGGAAGTTCAGTTTGCACGATGAACACGTTGTGTTCTGGCACTCTGGTATGACCTTGCTTGTGTGCATGCTGCCAAATTGTATAGTAGCTATGTGACGTGACTGAATTGTGCAGGGTTTTAGCAAAGAAAAATCTACAGTATTCAAATATAACTGCCCAAAATTAGGTACCTAGATCCCTCTTGGCTCTAGTAAATAAAAGTGGTGTGATATTTTAAGAGGTGCTGAGGATCCACGGTTCCCATTACCTTCAGAGGGTCCTGAAGCCACCATCCATAACCCTCACGACAAATGCATCTCTCATGGGTAGGATTGTGCACATCGACAAACTCATGGTGCAAAGGCGATGGTCCGCAGAGGAGTCCAAATTGCACGTAAACATACTGGAACTCCGGGCAGTAAGCAATTCTTGCCAACATTTATTACAGTAAAACTCCATTGGTCCGGTAACCAATGCTCCGGCACTCCTGATGGTCCGGCACCATCAGGAACCCGGAAGTGCTCTGGCTGCCGGACAATTGGAGCTGCTCTGCGCCCGGCTTCCCCGATTCAGCCGCTGCTGAAACTGACCAGCAGCTGAATCGGGGAAGCCGGGAGCAGAGCAGCTGGGGTGCTGCCGGGTTGGTCCCATAGTGCTGCCCCTTGGGGCTGCGGGACCAACCCAGCAACACTCTAGCTGCTCTTGGGGATGCCTGGGGAAGAGCAGCTGGAGAGCTGCCGGGTTGGTCCCACAGCGCTGAGGGGCGGCGCTGCAGGACCAACCCGGCAACACGCTAGCTGCTCTGCCCCAGGTGTCCCCGATTCAGCCGCTGCTGAAACTGATAAGCAGCTGACTCCAGGAAGCCCGGGGCAGAGCTGCTCTGCCCCGGGCTTCCTGGAGTCAGCCGCTGATCAGTTTCAGCAGCGTCTGAATCGGGGATGCCTGGGGCAGAGCAGTTGGGATGCTGCAGGGTTGGTCCCGTAGCGCTGCTCCACGGCGCTGCAGGACCAACCCGGCTGCACTCCAGCTGCTCTTCCCCAGACGTCCCCAAGAGCAGCTGGGGTTGCTGCTGGGTTGGTCTCGCAGCGCCGAAGGGCGGCTCTACCGGACCAACCCGACAGCACCCCAGCTGCTCTGCCCCAGGCATCCCAGATTCAGCCGCTGCTGAAAGTGACCAGCAGCGGCTGAATCAGGCATCCCCCCCACCCCACCCCAGACCCCTCATAGCCCCCCCTTCCGATAGTCCGGCATATCTGATAATCCGGTATCCCCTGGGTCCTAAAGGTGCCGGATTATCGGAAGTTTACTGTACATCCAATTCTCAACAAAACAATACATATTTTCATGGACAAGGTGACAACCATGTACTACATAAATCGCCAGGATAGAGCCAGATCATACCGCTTGTGTATGGAAATGGTCCAGCTATGGACAAGGTATATCCCATTCAACATACATCTTCAAGCCACCTGCTTGGCGGGCAAGAGCAATACCATGGTAGACCCCCCTCGGCAGGAACTTCAACTCAAATCACAAATGGGAGATCGATACCAGTCTCCTATCACAAGTATTCAGTCAGTAGGGATTCCCTGAGGTGGACTTGTTTGCAACTAAAGCCAACAAGAAGTGTGCACAGTACTGTTCTCATGTGGGCATTGGCACGCACTCTCTAGTGGGTGCATTCACAGTAATATGGAGCGCACCACTATCGTATGTGTTCCCACCAAACTCACTTCTCCATTGGGTAATCAGCAAGATAAAGCAGGACAGGACCACAGTAATACTAATCGTATCATGTTGGCCCAGACAGACATGGCATCCTTACATGATGCATATGTCCACAAAGAATCCAGGGTGTTTTCTGATGTTCCCACATCTCCTGACTCAGAACAGTGTCCATGTAAGTCATCCCCATGTCCAAACTCTCCATTTGCAGGCACGGTTTCTGGCTCTCCTCAATAGAAGTGACCTGTCCTGGGCCGATGCAAGAGCTTCTTCTCAGTAGTCACAGACTAACTACGAAAAAATCATGCCTTTATAAATGGTGCAGATTTTCCATGTGGTGTCAACAGAAACAAACAGCTCTTGCGACTGCCTCCCTACCTCTGGTCCTACAGTACTTATTACCCCTCAAAACCTCGGGGCTCTCCTTCAGCTCCCTAAAGGTTCACTTGGTTGTGATAACCGGATTTCATCTCCCGGTGGAGGATAAGTCTATTTTTACCCTGTCATTAAATGCTTTTTGAAGGGGATCCACCCACAAAGAGCCCAACTCCATGTTAGTACCTCAACCTAGTACTTCAGGCGCTGATCCGCAAGCCCTTCAAACCTCTAACTACCTGTTTGACGCTACGCCTGTCTATGAAGGTGGGCTTCTTGATCGCCATCATCTCTGCCAGAAGAGTAGGAGAACTGGGTGCGCTTATGGCAGATCCACCTTTCATAGTATTCCACAAGGACAAAGTCATTCTATGCCCACACCAAAAATTCCTCCCGTAGGTCCCAACTCCCTTTCATTTTAATGAACCCATCTACTTACCTATCTTCTTCCTGAAACCCCTTGCAGATACCAGAGAGGCTGTGTGGCACACATTGATGTCCACAGAGCGGTCGCATTTTATTTGGACAGAACTAGACAGATACAAATAATCTTGACGATTTGTGTATCAACTACTGAAAGATCCAGGGGCATGCCAATTTCCAAACAGTGGTTGTCCAGATGAATCGTGGACTGTACATGACTGACCTACCATACTTTCGGGCGGGACCTTCCGCTGCAGCTACCTGCTCATTCCACGAGAGCAATGGCAACTTCTCCAGCATACCTGAACAATATTCCTATGACGGACATTTGTAGGGCTGCCACATGGTCCTCCGCTCATACATTTACCAAGCACTATGCATCAAAACTTACTTGTCTCATGACATTCACTTTGGCCAGACAGTTTTAGCAGTCATGAATAAAAGCAATCAACCGAAGCTCCCTCCGAGTGTGAGTACTGCTTCTTAGTCACCTAAGGTGGAACACCCACAGGGACACTCTCAAAGAAGAAGAGACGGTTACTCACCTTGTGCAATAATGTAGGTTCTTTAAAATGGTTGTGTCTGTGGGTGCTCCAGCACCCACCCTTCCTCCCTTCTGCTTCAAAGCTGCCTATCTCTGGCACAGAGAAGGAACTGGAGAGATAGTTGGCCGCACATGCGGAGTAGCAGTGCGCAGCCTACCGAGGGCACTGCTACCTCCAACTAGAGGTGCAGCAGTGCCCCAGACATCTAAGGTGGAGCACCCACAGGGAAAACCATCTGGAAGAACTTCAGTTACTGCACAAGGTGAGTAACCCTCTTTTGCTTAGCATGCATGCTAAAGTGACCACAATACAGGTGTAAGTATCTAAATAAATTATATATATTTTTAAAGACAACAGATTTTTCCAAGAGACCTGAATATCTGGCCTGATTTATTAAGCAAATAACACATATATCTGAGTTTTCATGCAGTATACAAAAGAACCAGCTTTAGACCTTGTCAGGTTGTGATTTGAGACTAGAAAAGCGGTGCCAGTGAATTACATCTTTTAGTATTGATCCTTTTCCATCTCTTCATGTGCAGTGAGGATGGAGTGTGGTTTAGAGCATGATCTCAGAGGTCAAGACTCCTGGGTTCTGTGCATGATTCTGTGCTGAGTTTCTCTGGGACCTTTTGGCAAGTTGCTTAACTTCTTTATGCTCCAGTTTAGCTTAGGTGTAAGATGGGCATAATAATACTTACTACACAGTGAACATAAGAACGGCCGTACTGGGTCAGACCAAAGGTCCTTCTAGCCCAGTATCCTGTCTGCCGACAGTGGCCAACACCAGGTGCCCCAGAGAGGGTGGACCGAAGACAATGATCAAGCGATTTGTCTCCTGCATCTCTCTCCAGCCTCTGACAAATAGAGGCCAAGGACACCATTTTATCCCTTGGCTAATAGCCTTTTATGGACCTAACCTCCGTGAAATTATCTAGCTTCTCTTTAAATTGTATTATAGTCCTAGCCTTCACAGCCTCCTCTGGCAAGGAGTTCCACAGGTTGACTACACGCTGTGTGAAGAAGAACTTTCTTTTATTAGTTTTAAACCTGCTCCCCATTAATTTCATTTGGTGTCCTCTAGTTCTTCTATTTAGGGAACTAATAAATAACTCTTCTTTATTGGCCCTCTCCACACCACTCATGATTTTATAGACCTCTATCATATCCCCCCTCAGTCTCCTCTTTTCTAAACTGAAAAGTCCCAGTCGCTTTAACCTCTCCTCATATGGGACCCGTTCCAAACCCCTAATCATTTTAGTTGTTCTTTTCTGAACCCTTTTCAAGGCCAAAATATCTTTTTTGAGGTGAGGAGACCACATCTGTACACAGTATTCAAGATGTGGGCGTACCATAGTTTTATACAGGGGCAGTAAGATATTCTGGGTCTTATTTTTTATCCCTTTCCTAATAATTCCTAGCATCCTATTTGCCTTTTTGACCGCCGCTGCACACTGCGTGGAAGTTTTCAGAGAATTGTCCACGATAACTCCAAGATCTCTTTCCTGATTTGTCGTAGCCAAATTAGCCCCCATCATACTGTACGTATAGTTGGGGTTGTTTTTCTCAATGTGCATTACTTTACACTTATCCACATTAAATTTCATTTGCCATTTTGTTGCCCAATCACACAGTTTGGTGAGATCTTCTTGGAGTCCCTCACAGTCTGCTTCTGTCTTGACTATCTTAAACAGTTTTGTATCATCTGCAAACTTTACTACCTCACTGCTTACCCCTTTCTCCAGATCATTTATGAATAAGTTGAAAAGGATTGGTCCCAGGACTGACCTTTGGGGGACACCACTAGTTACCCCTCTCCAATCTGAAAATTTACCATTTATTCCTACCCTTTGTTTCCTGTCTTTTAACCAGTTCTCAATCCAAGAAAGGGCCTTCCCTCTTATCCCATGATCATGTAATTTACACAAGAGCCTTTGGTGAGGGACCTTGTCAAAGGCTTTCTGAAAATCCAAGTATACTATATCTACTGGATCCCCCTTATCCGCATGTTTGTTAACCCCTTCAAAGAACTCTAATAGATTAGTAAGACAGGATTTCCCTTTACAGAAATCATGTTGACTTTTGTCCAACAAATTATGTTCTTCTACATGCTTCACAATTCTTTACTATTGTTTCAACTAATTTGCCCGGTACTGAAGTTAGACTTACCAGTCTGTAATTGCCAGGATCGCCTCTAGAGCCCTTTTTAAAAATTGGTGTCACGTTGGCTACCTTCCCGTCATTAGGTACGGAACCGATTTAAAGAATAGGTTACAAACCACAGATAATAGCTAAGCAATTTCCCATTTGAGTTCTTTTAGAACCCTTGGATGAATGCCATCCAGTCCCGGAGATTTGTTACCATTAAGTTTTTCTATTTGTTCCAAAACCTCCTCTAATGACACTTCAATCCGGGACAGTTCCTCAGATTCATCACCCACAAAGGACGGTGCAGATTCGGGAATTTCCCCAATGTCCTCAGCCGTGAAGACTGAAGCAAAGAAATCATTTAGTTTCTCCGCAATGGCTTTATCGTCCTTGATTGCTCCTTTTATAACTTGATCATCTAGGGGACCCACAGGTTTTTTTAGCAGGCTTCCTGCTTCTAATGTACTTAAAAAACATTTTGTTATTTCTTTTTGAGTTTTTGGCTAGATGTTCCTCAAAATCTTTTTTTGCTTTTCTTATTACATTTTTACACTTGATTTGACAGTGTTTATGTTCCTTTCTATTTATCTCACTAGGATTGGACTTCCACTTCTTAAAAGATACCTTTTTGTTCCTCACTGCTTCTTTTACATGATTGTTAAGCCACGGTGACACTTTTTCAGGTCTCTTGCTATGTTTTTTAATTTGGGGTATACATTTAAGTTGGGCCTCTATTATGGTGTCTTTAAAAAGTTTCCATGCAGCTTTCAGGGATTTGGCTCTAGTCACTGTGCCTTTTAATTTCTGTTTAACTAACCTCCTCATTTTTGTATAATTCCCCTTTTTGAAATTAAATGCCAGGGTGCTGGACTGCGGAGGTGTTCTTCCTACCACAGGAATGTTGAATGTTATTATATTATGGTCACTATTCCCAAGCGGTCCTGTAACGGTTATTTCCTGGAACTGATCCTGCACTCCACTCAGGACTAAATCGAGAATTGCCTCTCCCCTTTTGGGTTCCTGCACCAGCTGCTCCAAGAAGCAGTCATTTAAGCCATTGAGAAATTTTATCTCTGCTTCTCTTCCTGAGGTGACATGTATCCAGTCAATATGGGGATAATTAAAATCCCCCATTATTATAGAATTCTTTATTTTGGTAGCCTCCCTAATCTCCCTCAGCATTTCAATGTCGGTATCGCTGTCCTGGTCAGATGGTCAGTAATATATCCCTACTGCTAATTTCTTATTATTGGAGCATGGAATTACTATCCATAGCGATTCTATGGATCATGTTGATTCACTTAATATTTTTATTTCATTTGATTATCTTTCACATACAGTTCCACTCCACCATCCACCCGGCCTGCTCTATCCTTTCTATATATTTTATATTCCGATATGATTGTGTCCCACAGATTTTCCTCATTCCACCAGGTTTCAGTGATGCCTATTATGTCAATCTCCTCATTTAATACGAGGTACTCTAGTTCACCCATCTTATTAGTCAGACTCCTAGCATTTGTGTACAAGCACTTTAAAAATTTGCCACTGCTTATTTGTCTGCCCTTCCCTGATGCATTGGATTCCTTTGTATGCGGTTGTTTGTCTGCTCTGGCCCATGGTTTGTCCTCTCCTCTCCTCTCCTCTCTTTCTGACTACAGCTTAGAGAATCTCTACCAATGGATTCTCCTCTAAGAGAAGTCTCCCTCTGATTTACGTGCATCTCCGCACCAATCGGCTTTCCCCCATCTCTTAGTTTAAAAACTGCTCTATGGCCTTTTTAATGTTTAGTGCCAGCAGTCTGGTTCCACCCTGGTTTAGTGAGGTTGTGCAGCTTATTTTGTTAGTGTTCATAAAGGCCTTTAACCATTTTGGATAAAAGGCGCTGGAAAACTGCAAATGTGCTGCACAGTGGATTTGTTCTGTGCTGGATATGGAATGTTCTGTTTCATCCATAATTTACATCTCTCTTTCCTCCCCCATGACACAATGGAGCAAGTTATAGATAGAATTTCAATTTCCACTTTTACTTTGCATTTTTTGGTTTGTTTTGCACTCTCTAATGTTAGTCAGAAATATATAAAAGAGAAAAATATGGAAAAATGTGGAGTTTTTAACGGGTGTTGCACCAGTTCAGGGTTGCAGACATTGGGCTGGCCTTGAAATGTATTAAAAACCTTCAGCGAGGCTTAGCTGCCAGGTATGTTGGCAAGAATCCTCTCAGCAGGATTGGGAAAAACAATGGGCACTGATTCTGTTTGTATGTGTACATGTGTTTTTCTCTCTCCACTCTAACTCTGAATCCTGCTTATGTCACATTTTGCGTTCAGATGAGTGTCGGCAAGGAAGAGGTGCATTGGGTAATCTAGCAGGCATGTTATCAAACACATGCAGATGTACTAATATAACACAGCATCTATAACACACAAAGAAATACAAGCCTAAGGTCAGTTCAGTTGTGACTGCTGCGTCCACACTGTGCACTATTTAGGGAAAGCAGTAAAGAAAGATTTTTGTGTCCATATCTCACCTGCCTGTTTGCCAGACCTTGGCCTCCTCTGGGCATCAGATTGAAGAGAGAAAATAAATCAGTTAAGTAAAACAAGAGAGAAATTCTGTGCTCTTTTTCCTCTTTATTCATTGTGGTTACAGTGTCTATCCTCAGCCGACAATAATTCATCGTTTTAATAACAGCTTTCATAACGCAACCTTAAGCCGAGCTTGGTGGTGTCCCTACAGCAGGAGGCTGACAGGAGCAAATGCTCCCGTCAGCTTCCCTTACTTCTCTCAACTGCAAGGAGTACAGTCGCCAGCCAGAGCTGTCCTCAGCATTTGATTTATGTGTCTATACTAGACCTGCTAAATTGAATGCCAAAACATCGCTCTTCGGTGCATAGCGTGAAGACAAAATGTTGAGCAGCCCTTCTTATCTCTGGAATGTCTTTCTCTGAATCACAAAGATCCTGCTCTGTAAAAGAAACAAGCAGAGACAACCCTTGGCACCTTTTCACAACCTCAGGGTGTATAATTGAGCCCTTCTTTGTCTGCTATCACAGGTACAGCATTATTATAGTTGGTGGTTGGCTAATGTCCTGAAGCAAAAGGGTTGAAATAACTTGTAATTTTTGTATCCAATATGGTTGGATATATTTTTTCCATACAGATAAAATGTTTTAGCAAAAACAAGGAAGAGTCCTGTGTCACCTTAAAGACTAACAAATTTATTTTGGCATAAAATTTTGTGGACTGGAGTCCATTTCATCAGATAGTGGACTACAGCACACAAAAACTTATGCCCAATAAATTTGTTAGTCTTTAAGGTGACAGTTTTCCTTATTATTTTTGCTGAATCAGAATAACACAGCTACCTCTGAAACTTGTCACTCTGTTTTAGAATCCCACTAAACTCTTAGCTCAGTGTCATCTATTATGGCTTTGAGTTCAATAAGTTAAAAATGATCCTTGTGTCTGTTTTTTGTTTTTGCTTTTTAATTCTGTTTCCTGTGCCTTTATTGTTTTGTTTTGTTTTGGGTTTTTTTAAACAAAAATGGAGCCTGGCTGATCTCTACTCCATCTTTTTTACACCCCTTTGTAATTGTAATACTAATCCTTAGGTCTTTTCATCAGTAGATCTCAAAGCATTTCACAGAGGAACTCAGTATGATTAACCCATTTTGCAGATGGGGAAATTGATGTCACTCCTTTTCCATCTCCTTCTGAAACTAACCCTGGTTCAGACTAGGGGATGTTAAAATGCATGTAATTGGTTAACCATGTAACTGCTGAAAATTTCAGTCATTACGTGCAAAGCGGCTGCCAGCTCCTCAGGAGTTGTCTTTAAAAGCCAGGTCCTGGCACACACTTCCTCCCGCCTGCCACCCCACTCCCAGGGAGCCAGTTGCTGTCCCATGCTGCTGCCTCTAATATAGAGTCAGTAGTGCCGGATGGCAGTCAGCTCCCTGGGAGCCAATGCATGCTGGGAGCTGGCTTTTAAGCCAGCTCCCCACATGTACCAGCTCCTGCCTCCTGCCCCAAGCTGCTGCCTCTGTATAAGAGGCAACAGTGCAGGCCAGCAGTGGCTCCCTGGGAGCCAGGTGCCCACTAGGACCTAGCTTTTAAGCCTGCTCCCACCTGCCACCCACTTCCGGGGAGCTGGCTGACACTGTGTACCAGAGGCAGGAGCACGGGGCAGCAGCCGTCTCCCCAGGAGCAGGACCGGAAACTGTTTGTAACCATTTGGATAAGCTTATCAGTTACCTATTTAAATGGCTGCACTCTTACATCCCTAGTTCAGACCTTGGCTGGAGAAGTAGCAAAATAATCATTTAAATTATGTTGTCAAAATAAATAATCCCAAAAGTAAATAAAAATGCAATGTGGTTCCTATTGGAGAATGGCAGAGACTATGGACTATTTATAGCAATGGAAAGGAATCTGTACTTGGTCTTTTATTCTTAAGAAGTTCTTAAGGTTAATGAAGGGGTAATTCTGTTAAATGCAAACATAATTGCAATAGATCGTTAAATAACTGAGCAGAATGTCCATGTATTAAGAGGACAGGCAATTTGGGGGTTCTCTGTTTGTTAAGCACAAGCACCAGCCCCGCTTTTTGGATTCTAAAGCACCAAGGACAGCCTAATAGAAGGGGAGGGGGCTGTGCATGTTCTTCATGGCTTCTCCAAAAGCCAGGAGTCAGCCATTTTCAATGTAGTTGTTAATCTCCCTGCTTATCTTTTGTTCTGTTTATTTACTGCAGCAAGCAAAAATAAAATCCCATTCACTGGAATACAGGAGCCAGGAGCAGCCTTTGTTACAGCCCAAACAGGTACTGTAATGCCAAAAGAACTCTGAGACCTTGCTTGGAGCTCACCCCACAACCAGTATGAAAGCCAGCCAGATCTGTGGAGCCAATGACAGGCCAGACAGAGTCAGGGTGCTCTAGGTCAGAAATGACCTTTTGAGAAGGGAGGGCCCTCCAGTGGTGTGAAAGGTTAGGCCTGCATGAATTCAGTGTAGATTCACAGTTCTGGACTGTGGCGCACAGAGAGAGGGGTCCTGTAAAGAGGGTTTCCTGTCCGTTTACAGGAAATGTTTGCTGAGTGCGTGACCCAGACCTGTGATTACTGCAATACTATCTGTGGGTCATGTGAGTTCGTTTCAGTGTTGCCTGAAGGCTGAAAAGAAACAAACCTGTAGAAGTGAAACACAGACAGTTAATTTCCTCCTCTTTCCCTGCCCCCACACTATTGATAGTAACAATCTGTCAGAAAAAGATCAGCAAAGAACACATTCACTGATGTAGCTTGACTGATGCCATATCTCTGCACGATTTTGAAGTGATTCTTTTGTGGAGATATTTAATTTCTTACTTCCCCCTCTTGTTTCAGGACATATTGGGGATTCTTCCTGTGGGCAGCCCTTTGACTTCCAGCATCTCCTCCAGTATCACTTCCAGTCTGGCAGCAACACCACCAAGCCCCGCTGGCACCAGCAGCATCCCAGGCATGAACGCCAATGCCCTGCCTTTCTACCCTACCAGCGACACAGTGGAGTCTGTTATAGGTAATGCTGACTGAGGCCTTTAGACGGGGCCCTTCAGGCATGAGAATTGGAATAACATGTTGCAGCCATGGGGTTGAGAGATGTTATAGTGCACTCTAGTTTCTTATCCCACACTTCCCTCCTAGTTTTGATGCTTCCTGCGAAACTAGGCTGTATCTACACTGGTAAGTTATTCCAGAAAATCAGCCGCTTTTCCGGAAACACTTGCCAGCCGTCTACACTGGCCGCTTGAATTTCCAGAAAAGCACTGACGATCTAATGTAAAATCATCAGTGCTTTTCCGGAAAAACTATGCTGCTCCCGTTCAGGCAAAAGTCTTTTTCCGGAAAACTGTTCCGGAAAAAGGCCAGTGTAGACAGCACAGCAGTGTTTTCCGCAAAAAACCCCCATCACGAAAATGACGATCGGGGCTTTTTTGCGGAAAAGCACGTTTAGATTGGCCACAGACGCTTTTCCGAAAAAAGTGCTTTTCCAGAAAAGTGTCCTGCCCCCATCCAGAGATCCAAGTATAGTACAAAGTCTCCAGATGTGTAGAACAGGGGCTCCTCTAAGGGACTCGCTCTTCTCTTAATCAGATTCTTTGTATCCCCTTTCATGATCCAGCATTCCTGATGTAAATTAATTACAACAATAAAAGCAAATCAGCAGGCAGGGGGAGGCATATATTTGTCTGTCTATGATCTATATATGTGGGTCTATATCTGTAGGTCTGTGATAAGGTATATTTTAATAATATGGTTACACATAGCATTGGACAGGCTCTGTGTAAGCTTTCATCGCCTTGTATGGTCTTTGAACTTCAGACCTGATTTGCAATCAGCCTGCTGCTGCTAGTCCATTCTAGGGCTCTCCTCAGTACATTGATGATACAGCACTAGCCATCACTAGACAGAACATGGGCAGGTGTTTCATAAGGGCAGAACCAGAACATCAGTGTGGGGGAGATCTGAGAGGATTGCTGTTATTTCTGGTCTGTTTGTTTTCATGTAATTTCTGGGAATGAGTTGATCTAAAATCTTGGGAAATTGGGTTAGGCAATGGAAACCAATATGAAAAGCTGCCTGTTAGAGTCATAACGAATCATTTAACAGCAAAACTGTGCAGAATTGAGAGTAGGGCTGAGTATGCTGTCCAGAAGACAACAATGGCTGTTGTTGTATGTAGGCTCTTTGGGTCACCCTATCTCTTGAAGTTTGTTGGTCCTTTGTAACATAATTGGTACCTCTGTATCCGGCAGAATCTGCCTTGGATGACCTGGACCTGAACGAATTCGGAGTGGCTGCCCTGGAGAAGACATTTGACAGCAGCACGGTGCCCCACACGAGTGGCATCATGATAGGTACATGAAAGCAACAGAGCTTTCTTTGATCATCTGCCAACTTGCAGTGTTGCCAGATCAGCTAGGCTGAGCCAGCCCACAATGCTCTAAAGCCAACTTTAAAAAATGGATTGGTTGGAAGCAACAGTTGTAACTAACTCAGGCAACCAGTGAGAGTTCTGAAAGCAAAAGATCACTCTCCATGGCTAACAGAGTTGAGTTCCTGCCAGTGGACTAGGAATGTTTCTGAGCTGAGCATGTTTTGTCTGTAAACAGCTGCCATCTAAAATGTGTAAATATGTCTGGTAGCTATCAAAACAGTTGAAAATATTGTAACTTGCTTCTCATGAGGAAAATCCCAGTAAAAGTCAAAGGGAACCCAGTGACCTGGCAATACTGCATCTATTGTCACAGGATCATTTGATGGTGTATGACAAGGACAGAGTTTCAAGAGAGCAGAGGGTGCAGCAGCCATGCGCACCGGGTCGTGGCTTGCATTTCTTCCCATTCCCTTGATAAGGGAGCATGGGGAAAGTACTTGCATTCCATGATTTACTCCTCTGCCCCCTTCCCATCATCAGCCAGGAGTGAGAAGCATGCACGGAATCCAAGTACTTTCCCTTTATTGTCAGGGGAATGGGGAAAAAAAGCAAACTGCACCCCATTCTAGGGCTCTCCTAGAAAAGCAAACTGCACCCCAGCTGCTGTTCCCCCTCCCCCGCTCTCTCGAAACTCCGCCCTTGGTGTATGGCCATCTATCAAAGCATACAGTGTATGTGTCTCATCGTCTGTATGTGATATTTGAGCCAGGGTCCATTTTGCCTGTGTCTAGTGGCTTGAAAGTTATAGATCTCAAGATTCTTTGCAGAACGCATTGGTGCCCAGCTGCCACCATTCCTTTACTCAGTGAAACTGGTTCTTCTGTATGAGCTATTGTTGGCTCCATAATGGCTATTGTTTGCCTATGCAGCTGCTGCTTAGACCCTTACCTGAGAAACCAGAATCCATTCTGTGGGCAATTTTAGATCCAACCCCCCTCAAAGGATCATCATACTGCTTCAACCTCCAGAGACGGTGTACTCTGAGGGCCCCATTCCTGCCACAGCTCAGCCTTGCTGGCCTGGAGAGACAAGAAGCATGGAATTAGAAGAATGGTGATCTTTCTGCCACTCCCTTTAGGTCTGGGTGCCAACTATTCCCTGTAAAGCTGTACAAAATGGAAAGTGGCGGGGGGAGGTGTGAGAGAACTCTTTGGAGCTGTCCGTGCAGCTGGAGAAGACTGCTCTCTGGTGAAGTCGAGGAGGTGTGATGTTCAGGGGAGTGTGATTCTGTTATTGCTTACATGGAAGTTTTCACATACAGCTGAAGCCTGTTGCCATTTTAGATTGACCAAGTTGTGGTGTGATTCTCTTCCTGGTAGCTTACCTGTATTTAAAAAAAAAAAAAAAGCCGGGGGGAGAGCAAATTTTGCAAGTGAATTTTCATTTCAAAGCTGCTCACTTGATAGCTAAAACAAATGGTTTTCTATAGGGAACTCTGCAGGGGAAGTACAATCAGGGCCTGGAGGGAGTGCCTCTCCCTGGTTTGGCCAGTTGACTCGCAGTCTTTGGTGTAGGGTGCACTCTGAAGGGAATCACATCTGATCCTACTTGGCCAGTTTGCTGATGTAGTGCCCCAGCTGAAGGCTGAGAGCCGTGTAATGTAGAAGGGCAATGGTGGAAATTCCAGGGTTCTACTTTCTGATCAGCTAACCTCTGCTGTTCTAAACTCCTGTGCTGTGCTGTGCTCTAGCCCATACCTCATGATCATGCATTCCCATCCTGTTTGTGTGTTCTTTGTCCAGGTGGGAGTTTGCTGCAGAGTTCTGCTCCTGTAAATATCCCTGGGTCCCTTGGAAGTTCTGCCTCTTTTCACTCTGCCTCTCCTTCTCCACCGGTCAGCCTCTCATCGCATTTCCTCCATCAGCCCCAGGGACACTTAAGCCAATCAGAAAACACATTCTTGGGGACATCAGCTTCTCATGGATCATTAGGTAAATGCACAGTGTACATACATGTACAGTGTTACATGTACATACATGTCTATACCATGTAAGTATTTTCTTTTAAGTTAACTTTAATTTGAGTGTCTTATTTCACTATTGCCATTTATACCTCTCCTTCCCATAATAACAACAGTACTGCAAGCTGGTTTACCGACATGTAATTAATGAACCTTCTTGACATTTCTGTGTTAGTGGGAGCAAATATCCCCATTTTACAGTCAGAGAAATTAAAGAAGAAAGATTAGGTGACTAATCCAGGTTCACATAGCGCAAATGATGACTTGCTGAGGTGAGAACTTGGGAGTTACTGGCTCCCCATATTGTGCTCAGACAAATAGACTGCATCTCTCTCTGCTCAGGGCAAGTGATTATAGCTTAGATCCTCAGCACACCTAAGCTGAAGTGGAGAAGGGAAGGTGGTTTTAGGCCACCTTCAGTTCTGGGAGCTGGATTGGCCCCCTGTGGAAAGAGCAGCCTCAAGCATACTTCACAATTTACCCCGCTGCAGTTCCCCTCCTATTACCATTCCATAACCTAGGCTCAGCAGAATGCAACAGTTCTCCAGCCACATTCCCGTCCATCCCCACCTCCACTTGCAAAGGTGTGACCGCTACACTTAGAGCTGTGAGGGGCACAGCATAGGTAGAATGGGGTAGCAGGAGCTGTGAAAAATGTCTTGATATTTCAAGAAATCAAATCATTTTTTAAAATATTTTGTAAATTTCCATGGTTAAATCTCAGTAAAGTTGATAAATACTTTGTTAATCTGTTGCTTCATGCATCTAACAACGCTGTGTCTCATTCCTTGTAATCACATTCTTTGTTCAGAGAAGCCTTTTAGGTCTTTTGAATGGATTATACAATGACATTAAAGAGTAAAGATATATCAGAAGGCAGCTGTATTTAATTACAGCTGGTTTTTATCATGGGAAAAGTCAGTTTCAGTAGGAAAAGGGAAATGTAACAAAATAGGATTTGAATAAAGCTATACTTTTTATTTTAGCAGAAAAGTGTTAAATAGCTTGTATTCATAGAACCATATTGTCGAGACGAGTGCAGAATCAAATGAATGGAATAAAATTGCAAAATGCATTTAGAGAACAGAATATTTTAAAAAGCAAAATACATCTTAGAACCGAACAGAGGAGTGGGGGTAGTTTGAGTCTTTTCAGCTTTTGATAAAGTTTCTTGGCATAGTAACTTACCGTTTTGGAATGTAGGACTTGCTCATTGAATGCAGCCGAGGCAGAATGTATGATGAAAATGGTGACCAGGAGCCCTAGCCCTGGACCTATAGTGCTAACTGATGTATAAACAGAAACAATGGTCTCTGCCTCAGGGACCTTACAGTCCAGGACAAGAGACAACTGATGGAGTCAGACAGGAACAGGAGTACAGGGAAACAATATGACTTCGTTGCTCAGCATGACAGGCTGTGGCATCAAAACTCCAGCAACCGGAGCATGGCAAACTCCCTTTCAAGAAACCTAGAACAGTAATGAAAATAAAACATTACATTTCTTGCAGGGCTCCCTTCCCCTGCCGCTGATTCTCTTGCTTTACCAGCAGGAAGGTGTATAGAAAGACATTCCCTCCTTAGAGACAGGAGGTGGGAGCTGTGGGAAACCAGGGACAGTTTTTGAACAGTATAACTATGTCAGCTGGAGTGGGGGTTTTTTTTCCTAAAATAATTATAGCAGTCCAGTCCCTGGTGTGGATGCAGTTATACTGCTTTAAAAGTGCCTGGCATGATATAGTTTATTCCCCTTCCCATACCAGATTAACCTATACCAATTTAAAGCACCTTTCCACAATTATAATTGTATGTGCACTAGAGGGTGTTGTGTTGCTTTTAGAATTTAAAGTGGTACATCATTCTAGTGTAGACAACCCCTGGAAGAAACAATAGAAACCCCAAACTAGCCACTTGCTAGGGTTTCCAGGTGTCCAAGATTTCACCCTGACAGTCCAGTATTTTTGGCTTCTGTCTGGTAAAAAAAAAAAAAATCAGAGAATACTTGACACCTAAAATGTCTGGTATTTTCTGAATTTTTCCCTGTCCAGGAGGTGAAAATACCGGGCACTTAGCAACCCTACAAACACTCAGCGCCCGGCCTTCCCTCTCTTCCCCCCGGCTCCCAACACCCCCAGCCCCCTGACCCCAGCCCCCATGCTTCCCTGGTTCCCCAAGGCTGCCCACACAAAATGGCTGCCGGCAAAAAGCCCTAGGGCAACCGATGCTTTCCCCTGGGTCTTAGTGCTCAACCGCTCCTATCCCTGCACTCACTTTTAAAGGGGACCTGCTGTTTTAATGCTGTTTTATTTTTAATTTTTTTTGGCTTAATAAGTCCTTGGAGTTCTTTTTTTTGCTCAGCAACTTTGATCTCCCTCCCTTTTTTTTCCTTTTCCCTTCAACAGAATTTTTTCCCCTTTTTGGGGGGGGGGCGGGGAGAGGTGTTCAGTATTTTTGTTTCAAACATCTGGCAACCCTACCAGTTGCTGCTACTGGGTTTGAGATGCCCAGCAAGGGTAACCAGCTTCTTGGTTCTTGAATGCTGCTTCTCATTGAGATGTGTTCTGCCTTGCTTCTGGGAGCTGATCTGCATGCATTGGTTTAATTTAAAGTCGGTCTTTAAATTAATTTGCATTAAACTGGTGCAAACCTCTATAGGCTTGTCTGCACTACCTCTTTCTTGCAGAAGAGGCTATGGAAATGAAGTGCTTATTAGCAACTTCTCGTGCTTCATTTGCATATTGTCTTCCAACGCTTTTTGCAGAAGAGGTTTTTGCGCGAAAAAAAAGCAGTGTAGACGGGTCTGTTTTGCACAAAAACACCCTTTTGCATGAGAACCTGTAAACCTCATTTTTTGAGAAATAAGTATTCTTGCGCAAAAGGGTTTTTTTGCACAAAACAGACCCATCTACACTGCTTTTTTTTGCGCAAAAAACACTTCTGCAAAAAGCATTGGAACATATGCAAACGAAGTGTGAGAAGTTGCTAATGAGCGCTTCATTTGCATTGCCTCTTCTGCAAAAAAAGGACATGTAGACGTAGCGCCCGTGGGCGCTCTTACATTGATTTAAACCTGATTTATATAAATTCTGCTGAATGTAATTAGAAATTGAAATGAGAGAAACTCTGTATAAACCAAGTTTAAATTGATGTAAGAGTGTATTCACAGGAATTTGCCACTAAATCACTTTAAACTAGATCACTTTTAAACAACCCTTTTGTTAAACTGGTGCAAGCTGGTGAGCAGACAAGGCCTGAGTCCCCAGAGCTCTCTGCTCCGTGTGCACCAGTCATTCCTCAGCTTCTTCCTGATTCTTCCTGGATGGGAGCAGCAGAGGCTCATTCTGAGTAAATAGATCCTTTTTTGTTGGCAAGGCACAAATCCTGGATTCCATGACCAACATGTGGCCTTGTTCATCATATTTCCTTCCACTAGATCACCCAAGGCTTTGAGTCCTATTATGAGTGGGCAAATGTGTTTGAATATGCCAGGCTAGGCATGTGCCATAGCTAGATCACAGCCCTCTTAATACTTGGAAATGGCATGCGTGGGACTGGTTTGCTTACTGTGGAATGCAAAGGAGAAGTCACACCTGGCTTTGTCTACAGAGGCAAACCAAGTGTGTGTTTGCAGTCAAGCTAATAGGTGGTTCTCAAACTGTGGGTCAGGGCCCCCAAAGTGGGTCACTGGAATTAACTGAGGCCCAGGACCAAGCCCCACTATCTGGGGTTCAAAACACAGCACCCAGGACCCAAGCCCAAGAGCTTCATCCTTGGGTGGCAAAGCTTAGGTTAGGCCCCTGCCTGGAGCTGAAGCCCTTGGCTTTGGTCCCCCTGCATGGGAATCAGGCAGGCTCAGGCTTTGGTCCCTTCCCTGAGGGGGTTGTGTAGTAATTTTTGTTGTCAGAAGGGAGTCGCAGTGCAATGACGTTTGAGAAGTGTTGAGGTAGCGTAAGGCTTAACTGCTACTGCGGGACAAGCTGCAGTGATCTTGAGGAAGTTAAACTGTGTATCACGGGTGTGACTAGGAGGAGGGAGGAGGGGGGAATTTCAGTTTGGATAAGCTAACTTGATTGAAAAACTCCCCCTGGTAGCCTGTGGAGGTAAAGCCACATGCAAAGGGAGCTTCCGCTTTTTTTTTTTTTTTTTTTTTTTTAATTTCTTGAGGCCAGAGATGTCCGTTCCCAAACTACACGCTTAGTTACCTAATGGTTGTGTTATCTTCAGTTTGTGAGCACTGCTGTCCCCTAATGGATGACCATCTCCTGAAGGAATGAACTGGTTCCTAAATCATTCATCTGCCTCCTAAACTTGAGCCCTGGATTTCATAGGGACAGGGAGCAAGTGAGGAAACCTGTGACCTAACCCTCTCTGTCTCCTCGTGAAACAGGTTTAAATGGGATGAACAGCAGCATATGGGAGCACTTTGCTTCTGGGAGTTTTTCGCCCAGTACCTCACCTGCGTTTCTGTCAGGTCCAGGTGCTGCTGAGCTGGCGAGACTGCGACAAGAACTGGATGAAGCCAACAGCACAATTAAGCAGTGGGAGGAGTCCTGGAAACAAGCCAAACAGGTACAATGCAATTTGGAAGGGATGCGGCATTGGGATGTGGCATTGGGATGTCAAGGCATAGATAAAGAGGCTTTTCCAAACTTAGAGGGAAGGTAAAGTGCTGTAATACAGAGCCTTTTAGAACCAGATTCCCTTAAGCCTCTTTACACTCACTTACCAAGGGCTAAGGGAAGGAGAGCTGATATGGTTAGGAGCTGGAATGGTCTAAGGCCTTATATACACACTGAAGTTGCACCGGTTTAACAAAAGGTGCCATCTTAAACTGATTTTGTTGCAGTGGCACAAAAGACTGTGTGGACATTTTGTATTTCAGTTTAAAGCAAATATATTTCGTTTTCGTTTATCAATTAGGAATCTGTTTAAGCTAAACTGAAATCAGCCACTTTTAAACAGAAATAATCTCCATATAGGGACTCACATCAGTTTAATAAAATTGGTATAAAATTGCACCCCTTTGGTTAAACCAGTGCATCTTTCCCATGTAGATAAGACCTTAGTTACTGGAGATACTGGCATTGATTTTAACTTGCACTTTCTTATATCCTTCAATTAGCCACTTATTTTTGCCACACCTCTCTTCTGGTCTCTCAGGATTAAAGTTATGCCAGTGTGCACACCTCTTTAGTCTGACCCACTGAGTTTAAGGGGGTGTAGATGACATGTTGGTATATTGTTTTGAATTTAAATTGGTTAGTAAAAGGGAGTTTACACTGACTCTTTTTCCCCCTGGGACTTGCAGGCATGTGACGCTTGGAAGAAGGAAGCAGAGGAAGCGAATGATCGTGCCAGCACAGCCAACATGGAATGTGAGCTGGCCCGGGAGCAGAGGGAAGCCCTGGAGCTGCAAGTGAAGAAACTCCAGGAGGAGCTGGAGAGGATCCATGCAGGCCAGGACCCCCAGATCCTGCGCTCGTTTTCTGACCTAGAGACTCTCTCGCTCTCCACACTGTATACCCTACAGAAACAGCTGCGCGCCAACCTGGAGAAAGTCGACAAGGTGAGCATGAGGGACCTTGGGGTGGGAGCATTCCACTTACCTCTTACTTTCCATTTGATCTTTTTTGCTCAGCTTAGTGGATATAATCAAACTGAGTTATAACTGGGTTAAACAAATGCTGTAGCCTGGTCTTTACAGATCCCGAGGCCAGGCTAGAGCTTAAATCTTAAGTAGGTCAGGGAATAGAACCTAAAAGTATCCCGGAACCCAGCTGTCAATACACCAGCATGTGCTGTCTCATTTTCATTTGATAACGCTGATGGGAACATACCCAGCTACGTGCAGGTGGAGGGGCTTTCCCTTCTCCCCAACACCTCCCTTGTTTCTGATGGATTGTGGTTTGCTTTGTCCTCTCTTGCAGGCAGTATTTCAGATGCAATCAGTGAAATGTCTTAAGTGTCAGGAGGAGAACCGGGTGGTGTTACAGTGCCAACACGCCGTGCTGTGTGAAATGTGTGCCGAGGAGGGCGAATGCCCCATCTGCCATCCTAACAGGCCACACACGCTCCAATCGTGACCCTTCAAGGACACTTGGTTTCTCATATCACATAGAACTTTTTAACTTTATACATATATATATATATATATATATATATATATATATATATATATATATATATATATATATATATATATATATATAAATTAGTTGCAGAGCACTTTTTAATATTTTACATCCCCCATCTAAACTGCCCCTCTCCCACTCCCCACTAATTCTAACTGTTTAGGAACTTTGAGAGCTGTTTTTAATACAGCACCAAAGGCCATCTGCAGAGAGTCTGTGTTTTTCCTCTTTTCTATTTAGGATATAACAAATTTTGACTATTTCTGGGGAGTTGGAGTTGGGGAGCGGGGTCTCCAGGTGCTCTCCAGAGTGAGGGTTGGACCTATGCGGGAGGAAGGAGATGAATTTACATTGCTTGATCATGTCCTCAAACCTTTACTGACCCAGCTTGTTAAAGCTGTCCCCGCTGCCAGGAGCCCTATTGGATGTCTGGTGATTTAGAGCTTTGCTTGCTCGGCTTGCTGATCTCTGAATACTCAAGAATTTTATCTGTCCATTTAAACATCAAAATTCACTTTTTAGAAGGGTGGTTTTTTTAACACGATTTGTATATTTGTAAGAAAACAAGAAAAGGGAAAAAATACTGCATTCAAAGCAACTCAGGCCAGGCCAGTGGCTAGTGTAAATTGCAGGACAGTTTGAGGTCTTGGGTTTGAGAGACCTAAGAAATACTGCCCAGCTGGCAAACTAAGGCTAGTCCATAGAAGGGAGGTGGAACAAGAGATTCTGTTTTTCCTGTACCCGCCGGTGGCATGTCTTTGGAGATGTATTTCAGCGTCAGGCTGGATGGTAGTCTGGGGACATGCTTCACAATCATTGCTGATATAGAAGCGATTCCAAGAGGCGAGTGGGAGTGACAGCTGAGTTATGAGGGAATACCCCACTTGAACTGACCAGATATTTCCTATGTCACTGCCACAAGACTAATAAGGTTCCCACAGCTCTGTGCTCTCCCGGATTTTCTGGTGGATGAGGCTGAAGCCTGAGCTCTTCCTGGGTTCTGAGGCAGGACTCACACCCATTTGTAATTTTTTTCCACCAGAACATCCTGATAATATTTAGCACTTTCAGTAATGAATTCTCACAAGAGCCCTGGGATGCTACTTCCAGGAGCAGAGCTATTACTGTGCCATGATAAACAGAGATGTCCACACCAACCCACTTATTTCGGTCACTAACAGGGACTGTTCAGCTAAAACAACCACGCAGTTCGCAGGACAGTGATAACTACTCCTCTTACTGTTCCCCAGCTGCACTCTTGCTGCAGGTGCCAGTAATGCTCATGCTGTTGACACAGCATTATGCCGATGGCAACAAAAGTATTTCCATCATGGAACAAATCATTGTTCTGTCTATTGCAGCCAATGCCAGAGGCTTCAGAGACAGGTGTAAGTTATTTCTTTCTCATCCACATCTGACCACTTTATGTGCTAAAGCATGATATCTGATAACACTTGAGACTTTTAAACTTAGGTAGTGTAACTGCAGCTATTATTCTTATTCACATACATGTATAACACTGATGTGAAACTTTACTAAAGCCAGTTTGTCCAGTAATGTCCAGTAGTAGAGAGGTTCACGGGTTAATATAACCTTTTTCTTGTTGCAAGGAAAATCTTCCCATGTCCTTGGTTTCTCTCACTTTACTAACTCCTGCTGTGCAGGCTCATCCTTTGGACATGTAGCTTTCTGCAAACCCTGGCTGGATCCTTCCAAGGAATCTGACCTCCTGTGAGCACCATGTACCTGTTCCTGCAAGCACCATCAGCAGGGGAGCTCATACCAGCTTTTACTTGTTCACTTGGGCTGGCATTGCAGTTTACTCCTAGGTTAGTATGGTGGGGAAGGGAAAAAGTGAGAACTTCCAGATCAGCCATACACCAGCAGCAAGTTTCCCTTCAGGAAGAACAAAATGCCACTGGCCTGGACCCTGTCTAGTAGCTGAGATTTTCTACACCCTTTTTCTAATTGTAAATTGGCTTCTTATTTCAGGGGGACGACAATAACCTGCTGGGTTTCCAGCCAACTGGGGAGTCATTAATTGGCATTTAATTTCTTTTGCCAAATAGGGCAGGCAGGTTATGGGGCACTGGGTCTCACAGTTCTGAATAGGCACTGCAAATAGACTGAGGTTAATGGGGCAAACTCCCCTTTCAGGTACAAAATGCATAGCTCACACTAGGTATGTATCTGAGGCCTGAGTTTGACACTGTCTATTATTGTCTATTTGTGGCTCAATCCTGCAATATCTGCAGGAGCAAAATTCCCATCAGTCTCTCTCTCTAAGTGCTTTTTAATGCACCCATTGCAGGCAAACTCTAGTCTAGATAGTATAACACGCATTGAAAAGTACCCGTTTGGTCTGAAAGGACTCTAACCTCCACCTCTGACAGTTTTGCCTGCAATCAAAACCGAAGGATTGGATCTTTAATAGGGTTGTTAGAGAGTAGTCAGCTACTTGACTACCCAATTAGCATAAGCTTATCGGGTAGTCTAGTGTAGTACTTGACTACTCACTTTCCTTTCAGCTTCCCCTTGCTGCCTCTGTATGAGAGGCAGCACTGGAGTGGGGAGAATAGGAGACAGTGCTGGGCAGGAGCTGGCTTAAAAGACAGTTCCCCCTGCACTATCTCTGGAGTGCTGCCTGTCCCCTCCTTCCCCACCCCTGCCTCTATCAAAAGCAAAGGGGGGATAGGGGAAGCTGCTGTGGCGGCCAGGGCTGGCTGGAGCCAGGGGCTGTTCCAACAGCAGTCCCTGCCCACAACCAGCCCTGACTGCCACAAACAGGGGCTGCTGGACTTGGCACAAACCGGCACCGAGCAGTCTTGGCTCATGATGGTCTGGGACACTGAATCTCTGCATTTTAAATGTAGTAAGAACCCGGTGGCTCTTACTACATTTAAAATGCAAAGCCACAGAGCTGGCTCCCAGAGCTGGCACAAGTCGGGACTGCTCAGTCTCACCTTGAGCTGGCTCCAGGAGCTACCCCCACTGCAGCTCTTCAGAGCAGTCCTTATTGACTAGTCGATACAAATCATGTCATTGATACAAATAACCACAGTTTAATATCCTTAGTCTTTAATCCCATCAGTGACTCCTACTTCTGGTTGATTTTCCTACCCTGGAAGTGCACTGGAAACCCCAGCAGCCCATGGTTGATAATAGGAACAATTAAACTGTTACCAGAGACTTTCAATGTATTTTGTATTTAATGCAAGGAAATAATTAGATCTGCTTCCATGATTCCATCCTTCCTCTGCAAGGAAGGGGTTAATATGCATTCCCAGATGATCTCTACGTGCAGCTCTGTATAGTTGTGTCGTCCCCCCCCCCCTTAACTTGTTTTTGGTAAAATGCTTTTTTTCTATGTGTATTTTATTGTAACTAGCATCCATTTTTAATTTTGTTTTTGTATGGAGAGATACCGCTGGGTAACTATTGTGGCTATGTTGTTTGGTTATAGCCTTTGAATGTCTGTGCCATTAGATGGGACTGGTCTCAAAGACCTGCCAACCTGCCTTGGTTTGGTCTTAAGGAAAGATCATTCATTAAAATGTGTGAAAATTCTTTTTTAAAAACAAATGAAAAACTATAAAAAGGGGGGAAGGAAAAACCCAATGTAAATGAAATTTACTCAACTGTTTTAGTAACTAATGGAAAAATAATAGGAAATAAATTCTCAAATCAGGTCTGTAATATTTATAAGATCTGATCAGCTGATATGGTTCCTGGATGGAAATTGGTTTGTAACATTTGTTTTTGTTAACATTCTGGTTTATTACTCTCCTTCCTGTAAGATTGTCCAGTGAGACCCTATGCTCTTTGGACAAATATATTTTGGCTGAATAATTGCAACTGATTTCTACAGGGGAGGTTCAATGGATGCATTCCCCTCTCCTCTCAAGGTAACATTAAAATGATTTGGTAATTCCTCCGTAATGCAAAACTAGCTGGTCATGTAGGAGGATGAGACATTTCCCTGTTTGTCAGATTTCTTAGCCAAAGGGGGGGTGGGGGGACACAAGAGAAATTCCAACCTGCAGTGCTACAGGATTTGCCTTCTGAGCAAAACACAGTGTCTCTGTTTAATACTTAATCCTGAAGGACCAAAGAATACAAATTGGAATCAAACCCTAATCTCTGCCCTCAATTCCTCTTTCTTCCCCTGCCCCACCCGAATCACGGTAGAAGCAGTTGAAAGGGTTGGCACAAGGCATGAAGTGTGTCCCTTCCCCCCCGTACATTGTACTTTGAGTCTTTTATACATTGACTTTTCCTCTCCTTCCTCTGGTCCTTTTAACAAAGGTTTTTTAAATCTACGTTTCTATGAATTTGTAATTGCTGCTCTTTCAAAACATGCAATATCTGAAATGTGAAGGATTTCTTTTGCTCCAGATGAAATAGAGGACTTGATCTTTGTGTATTTGATGAATATTTTTGGTGCCCTTTTCTTGCTAGAAATTAAAAATAAACTAAGAAAATAAGAGTGAATTCAGGGGGACAGAAAAGGGGCTCTCTAGCAGCTGTTGACTTTACATCATCTGAGCCAGGGGATATTTGCATGGAGCCACAGTGCTGCTTTTAAAGCAACAGGATTCTGTGATCAGCTTTTGTGTTTATTAAAAGGGGATTTGCAGAAATATTGGTGCTAATATAGCCATCCACTATAATGTACTGTCACATGCTGTGTATTTTGGAGCAGAAAAGTCCACAGCGTAAATGGAATAATTAAATCAGACCAAAGGGACCCTTCTGTGGAGTGAGTCACATTAAAAGGCGAAAAAAAAGTTTAAGTCAAAGTGGACAATTTCCAGCTCTTCTGACTTAGCAGCACATTTGGCAGATGCTAAGTAGATAAGGTGTGTCTGGGAACAACACCCTCCCCACCCCCAGATCCCACTCCTCCACACGAAGTCCTTATTGAATAATTATCATTTTCTTTCAAAAATGTCTCATAGTGTTGGAAGGGTTCACTACAATCGCTGACCTCAATGACTAATTCTGCCTGTTTGGCAGTTTCCTAGCCCTGATTAGAGGGAAGAGAGTATTAATTATGTTGTGAAACCCCAGTATTCTTGAAGGTCAATAAACTTCTACTTTAGTATAAAAAATATACAAGTCTGTCCACTTGAAACATATGAATTAGAGCAACAATATTCTACATACATACTTACATATATCTATATCTATATCTATCTATATATATATATATATATACACACACATACATAAAAATGATAGAAAATCTCCTTAGAGAATAGCTTTGAGCCTGAGAATTTCTCCATGTTTGGGAGGCTACAGTGCATTTATATAGCTTAGGGATACTCAGGCCATCCGTCACTGATCTCCTGACCATATAGACACCCAACCAAAGCCAAACTGTGGCAGAGGGGAAAGTGGCACAGTAATTGGGTGTTCAGAGGAAATAGCCCAAATAGGGAGCACAACATTTTATCCACCCCAAAAGGGATCTCTGCAGCTGTTCTTATACTGAAGTGTTTTATACTTTCCCTACATCTCCAAAGCTTAACCTGAGCCACTAGCAAGGGCTTGCACAGTTCAGACAATGAAGAGAATTCCTCACTGTGTGAGGAAGAGTTTAACGCTGAATGGACTCAGTAATTTGTTGCTGTTCCACTAGCCACAATTCATCCTCTTGTTCCCTCTTCCTCCTCCCAGAAGGCAGAATATTCTTACCCGTGTTCTCCTCCAGGATTATAATAATCGCTGGAGCATTGCAAACAGAAAATAGATGTTACTGGTGTCAAGAAAAGTATTGCAAAAGTGAAGTATTCCTGCAAATTAGTGACTGTGGATCAAAGATATCTATGGGGCTTCCCCACTCTGTAGCTTCCGATGTTAAAACAAAATAAATACGTTTAACAATACACACTACAGTAGATCTGGTGGCAGTTCTTGACCAATCTCTCTCTTGGACTTCCCGGAGAAGGAGCATTGGGAAGGAGCATCCCTCAGTCTATGTAGACGGTGGCAGAATGGTAATCTGTGGTGTGTACAATGTGTTGTTGATTCCATGTATAGACTGTGATTTCAGCTGTCGTTCTTCTCGTATTCTGTAAATACGTGTTTTGGCTGTCGAAAACCTGGTTTAGACTCTTTTTCTCGGCAGAATGAATTTGCATGTGGGGCTGGAAGGAATGCAATCTGTCACAGTTTCCAAGAGCAGGATGGATTTTCTAGAGGACAATAAATTTTTATTTTTTTGCTAATAAAAAAATCCCAAGCCGCTTGTGTATGTATGTGCGTACAGTGCATCCGGTCAGTGGGGTGAACTTTCTGCGTGCCTTGACCCTGCTTTTGGAAGCTAAAGAGTTTGTGAAATGAAGCCAATTACTGATCCAGCTCACTGGGATACAACACTAACAAAGGCTGGGCGCCTCCCAGACAGCTATGTAGCTCACATTCCTTTCCCAAAGAGTTTACAGTCAAGATGTGTATAAGTGAACCACATGAATGGAGCATGTACGATAATATAACACATCTGAGACAGTCTCATCAATGGAAAGACATAGCCATAAGAAACACTTGGCAGGTGCCTCCAAACTAGCCGGATTCATGAGATTTAAAACTCCTTCAGCAGGACTAGGTCTCATTCCTCCTGTCCACTGCCTTGCTCCTTGCACAGAGGGATGTAGTACCGCTGTTCTGATGTGGTAGCGTTTCCCATAAATGCTGACATCAAATTCAAGGCAGGGAGGAATCAGGCTGCCCAGGGAAGGGAGCATCACCCCATTCCCCTGATCAATGGTAAAATGGCTGCTAATTGATCCACAGTTAATTAACCCCGGGGATGGGAGTGGGGGAAGAGGGGCTAGGATTTTTTTTTTTTTAGAAAAAACATTCCCAATCACAATTTGGGAAGACCTGTACAGTCTACAGCTGAGTGACTTCCTTTGTCTCAGGCTACTTTCCAATAGGAATGTAAAATCCCATTTAATTAGTTAAACATTATGGGGGAGCTGCTCCAGCCAGGCTGGAGTGCCCATGCTAGGACAGAGGGGTGCTCCAGCCCCCACCAGTTGACTGGTTAAACATTCACATCCCCACTTTCCAACCAGAAGCCTCAGCTGATGAGCCAAGATTTTTTGAAAGTCGCTAGTGGTGTTTGGTGCCCAATATGAGACACCCTAAGAAGGCTGGAATTCTAAGGAAATGCCAGTCTCCCTCCTGAAAATCACGTCTGTTTAAGGTGTCTCAGATCTGGCCCCTAAAATCCGTTGTCCCTTTAGGAAAATCTGGCCTCTATTTCAGTAGCTCACCATGCTTGCAAAGGATCCCAGGTAGCCTCTGCTCTCTCCTGCTCTGGGGATACTAGTCTGGTGGTCAGGTCAGTAGATAATCTTTCCTAAGAGGTGCCCCCGGTCACTGTAGCCAGCTGCTCCCTGGCCACTACCAGGGAGCTGCTGTGATGCAGCACACTGTAATAATGTGGTTTAATTACACTTTTTCATCACCTCTGGCACTGGGGCGGAGGCTGTAGCTAGGTGGAATGTTTGCAGAGGTCGGCAACCAGCTTGTCTGAATAACAGGAAGGCAAAGCAACACCCATCACTGCTTCCAGTTAGAGTGGGTGACTAATCTCCTGTGTCACCCCCTGCTCCCTCAAACTTTGCAGACTATTCCCCCAAAACCTTCTGAGTCAGCATGGCAAAAGTCCCTGCTAAAGCCATGCTCCTAGCTGCAGGAGGACATAATAATAATGCTTCAATGGCCTTGGCTTCCAGATCTAACTAGAGGGAGCTTGTACTATGGCCATAGCTCAATCTGGGGTTCACACCTCCTGGCCTGCAGTAGCTCCAACTGCTAGTAGGGTTCTTCTTTGGAATCCACAAAAATGAGCCTTCAATCAGGTGTGTGCAAACATATGCACGGTGGCCAGAAGATTTTCCCCTAGCAGTATCCATAGGGTGGGTCTGGGTGCCCCCTGGAGTCACACCTTCATGGCATCCAAGATAGAGCCCTCCTTGGTTCTTTCTTATCACCATAGCTGGAACTTCCTTTGGTCTTCATCCAGCACCTTGGTCAGCAGTTACATTGTTCTTTGGTCGTTTATAATTGGTTAGTTATGTTTCCTGTTTCCCCTCTCATGGTCTCTGGGGTTGAAGATCTGTAAGAACTGCATCAAGCACATGCCAAGAGCGACCCCACACATCCTGCTTAAGGTGTCTGGGAGAAGATCACCAAAAGGCTGCTGTAAGGTCTGTCAGGAATTCCGAGTAAGGACTCTGAAAGAAAGAGATCAGCGGCTGAAGATCCTCCAACCTTGCTCAGACCCCAGTGCTGTAGCCGTTTCCGCTAGCACGTCTTCCTTGGTGCGTAGCACACTGGTGCCCTCTTTAAGGGAGCAGGCACTGAAAAAGGCCATACATAAAGAGCCTCGAGGATGCGTCAGTTTTCAGCACTGATCACAGTTGCTGGTGCAGAAGAAAAGGGTCGAGCAGGGACATTCCCCTCATAGACCCAAAGACCAGCCATCTTGCCAAGGCTTAGAGATGCAAGGTTTGGTCATGTCAACTCCCACCCAGGTGGGGCAGTTGAGGCCAAGCACACGCACTTCCTGAATGCATCGGACAGCCTTCCGCTTCTGTTGACACCTGAGCAGTTCCAAGCGGCTCCAGACAGCCTCACTCTCACAACACCGTTCTCACCACTTAGGAGCACAACAGCGCCAGCACTGAAGGCACTGAGTCCAGTGCAGTCCATGGGGGAAATGGCTATGATGTTGCACCGTTTCCCCCCCCACACACACACCTCAACACCATCAAACCATGGGGCCGGCCTCTGGGGACAGGAGCAGATCACCAGACTCATGACGCTTCACCTGTGGGGGTGCGGCTCCACCCTGGTCCTCATACTCCAAGGCATCGGAGTCAGAGTCAGCCAGTCCAAGCACAGCAGGAGTAGGAGCCATTGGTCATCCTCCAGACACTGCTGGAGATCCCGACCAGAGCTTTAGCCTCAGTGGCAGAACCCAGCCCAATGGTACATCTGGACCCCATGGGCCTTCCATCAAGCCTAGGATAGGAGCCTGGGCTCTCATTTGGCCTTGGTGGTGTCAGCCACATTTGACCCACCAGATGTCTCTTGTGCCGTCACCTGCACCTGCGCCCATGGTGCTGACAACGCTGATGGTTGCACCTGACCCAATGCTGCATTCGGCACCAGTGCCACTGACCATCCCAGCTACGAAGTTGGCAGCATCCTTAGTGCCTTCTACATCAATGCAGCCTCAGCACCGACCATGGCATCAATCCCAACTTCGGCGCCTACACCAGCGCCAACTGCCACCCCAGCTCAGATTCCTCAACTGACAGCATTTTCAACTTTGATCTGGGGCCAGCATTGACATTCAGAACAGCGCCTCCCTTGGCACTGTGTTTTCCTGAGGTACCTTGCAGCCCACGTGACCCAGCCAGAATCTGTCCCCATTGATGGCCTCCTCCTCTTCTCTGGATGAGGTGCTGGTCGCCCCAGCCCTGGAGGAGTCTAGGGTACTGCAGAAATTACTACACAGTGGCCTAGGGGCCCGGCATCAATGCGGGGGAGGTTATGGACAAGGCAGACTCTATGGTGGACAACCTGTCATCGTCGGGCCCCTCTTGTATAGCCCTGCTCCTTATTAAGACAATTTTGGACATGACCAAGACCTTATGACAGCCCCCAGCCTCCTTGCCATCAACTGCTAAGCACAATGTACATTGTGCCCTCTTTACACCCACTCACCACCTGATTCGTTAGTCATGGATGCTGTGACCCAGAGAGAGCTGCAGGGTTTCCAAGGTCTTTCCCCAAAAAATAGGGATGTGAAGAAGCTGGACCTATTTGGATGAAAAATCTATTCCACAGGAGGCCTGCAGCTTTGCATCGTTAATCAGCGGGCCATTGTCAGCCACTATGCCTTCAACAGCTGTTCAGGGATGGCTAAGTTCCCAGAGCTGCTCCCCCAGGACTCTCGTGCTGAGTTCTCAGCTCTTGTTGAGGAGAGTAAGCTGATTTCTCAAGCATCATTACAGGCAGCCCTAGATTTAGCAGATGCTGCTACCAGGTTGCTACAGAGGTTGCTATGAAACGAGGCTCATGGTTCCAGGTGATGAGCCTCTCCTTTGAGGTCCATCAAATTATACAGGGCAGGCCTTTTGAAGGGGCCAACCTCTTTCTGAGAAGATTGGACAAAAGGCTAAATAGTCTTAAGGATTCCAAAGTCACCCTAAGGTCCCTGGGCCTCTACATGCCTTCCACCCAACAGAGACATTTTAGACCACAACCCACAGAGCTTCAGTGCAGAACTGACAGGACAGCTCCAGAAGCCTCAACAGGAGTGACAGAAGGGGGCTACATCAACCTTCTGGCCAAATCTCAGGACATCTGAAGTCGTCTTCAGGTCCAAAGCCTGCCTGTTTGAGGCATGGTCAAAGCTGGTATACCATACCTGACCACGGATACACACCACCTTACCTTTGCATCCTGACTATCGCCTTTCTACCATGCATGGTCCTGCATCACTTCGGGCCAATGGATGGTCCACATGGTGGAGATGGGATATTCCATCCAATTCTGTGCCTTTCCATCCCTCATTCCTCATCTCTCTTCACGGACCCTTATCATAAGCAACTCCTCATTTAGGAGGTACTGTTGCTTCTAGCTATAGGGGCAGTGGTTCCTCAGGAGCACAGGGTGAGGGTTTTTATTCCCAGTATTTCCTAATACTGAAAGTCAAAGGCGGCCTCAGGCCCACCCTAGACTTACAAGAACTTAACAAGTTTGTAAAAAAGCTCAAGTTGCAGATGGTATCACTGGCTTCTATCACAACCTCTGGATCCAGCAGATTGGAATGCCAGCTTTGACTTGAAGAACGCCTACTTACACCTCGCCGGCACTCGGCCCCATGTGAAGTATCTCAGGCTTGTGGAGAACAGTACCCATTACCAATGTACAATCCTCTCATTCAGCCCATCAGTAACATTGCAGGTCTTCACAGAGTCATTGCCGAGTTCTTGTGCAGACACCAGGTACAGGTGTTCCTGTACCTCGACAACTGGCTCATCAAAGACACAACTGGAAGCCCAAATCAAATTCATCAGAGCCACCTTTGACAAGCTGAGTCTCCTGATAAACAGAGCAAAATCCACAATGTCCCCTGAGGACAGAAGTTACAGGGGCAGTCCTGGCTTCAGGCTCAGACCTCTGCGATTGTGTCAGTGTATCACTCAGCTTGGAACAGCTTAGATAAGGTCGTCACCCTGTTCCTTGACTTCCTCCTGCGGTGGTTAAAACTGCAGGAATTTTACTTGGGGATCCCCTTCAGTGCTCCACAACTCTCTCACTAGTGATCCATACATCAGACCTGGGGTAGGAAGCTCATTTGGGGAACCTCAGGGCTCAAGGTCTCTAGTCTCAGATCAACCTGTCCCTCCACATCGATGTCAGAGCGCTCTGGGCACTGTGCCTGGCATGCCAAGCCTTGAGGACACACCTAACAGGCATTATGCATCAGTCATGACGGACAATACAACAGCAACATTCTATGTCAACAAACAGGGATGCAGGCTCTTCTCCCCTGTGCTGAGAAGCCCTCATGCCGTGGGACTTCTGTAGAATGTTCCATACACCTGCAAGCCTCGTGTCTCCGCAGGCTATAGAACAAGCTGGCAGATCACCTCAGCAGGTCATTTCAAGTCCACCTGGATGTCACAAATTCAATCTCCCAGAGTTGGGGCTTTCCCCAGATAGACCTATTTGCCATCTGATACAATAGGAAATACCAGCAATTCTGCTCCTTCCAGAACCACAGCCCAGGCTCCAGCACGGATGCATTCCTCCTCCCATGGGGAGGTCACCTCCTATACGCTTTTCCACCCATCCCGTTCATTCACAAAGTACTGATGGGAACAAGTTCAGGTCATATTGATAATGCCAGCCCGGCCCTGTCAGCATGGTACACAGCCACTGTTATCTGTAAGCTGAGCACTTGGACAGCCACCCATGAGAGATTTAAAGACTGCCCAGCTGATTAGCAGATTGTCCACAGCTGGCAGCATATGTTTCAACTGGTGGTGCACATCTGCACATGCCTTTGTGCACATAAAATGTATTCTGCACATGGATGGAAAAAATCAGCGGGAGCATTGTACAGATCCCTTCTCGGCCCCAGTCACGTTACTGCTCTCCCTGGACCTTCTGACCAAGATCATGGTAGTCTCCGACATCTGAACCTTGAATCACTGCACTTTGCACCGTGGACGCTCCAAGGCTGAACTCAATGGAGCACCGGTGCTCATTGGCAGTAGGAAACAATCTACGAGAGCCACCTACTTCGCCAAATGGAAGAGATTTTCAGTCTGGTTGCTGCAGCAGACTTCGTCCCCAACACTCACCTCAGTGCTGCTTATTTTGGGAGGATCTCGTCCATTTAAAGCAGCAAGGACAGTCAATCTTGTCAGTAAGTCTTCATTCTAGCAGCTATATCAGCATCCCAGCCAGAGGCACAGCACTGCTCAGTGTTTGTAAACCTCCAGGGCCAATCAATTCTTAAAAGGCCTCAATAGCCTTTACCCTCAGTTCCCATCAACCCGTCCCTGCCTGCACTCTCTGAGTAGTTCTCTCTAGGCTAACCGAAGGCCATTTGAGCTAGGGATGTTAGATATAATTTAATGTCATAATTGTGTAACCATCAAATCTTAGCAGCTACACAATTATTCAGTGGTCCCCGGGCAGCCTGAGCACCACTTTCAGCCTCACTCCTGGGGAGCTTGCTGCTACCCTGTGCTGCTGCCTCTGTATCAGAGGCAGCAGCATGGGGTGACAGGTAGGAGCCGGTCTGTGCAGGGAGATCAGTCCTGGCAGTGAGTGTAGGGAGGGACTTGGGGGCAGGGTGGCGGAACAAGTGCAGGAAGAGGTGGAATGGGGCACAGCAGCGGCTTAGGAGAAGGGGTGAGGTGGGAGCAGGATAGGAGGGGAGTGTCCTGGGCCCTGTACAGCCCTAAGTAAGGGAGGGGCTGGCTGGGGACTGGGACTGGACACGGTGTAGGGCACCCCACACACAGCACACTGCAATTCTGTGGTGTCCTACACAGCTGTGCCATTGCAATGGCTTTTCAGACAGGATACCCCACGCCCAAACCCAGTGGATGCTGGTGCTTTAGTCTGTGGCAGGCTGGGAAACAGGTGAGGGGGCTCAACATTGTACTGCTTCAGCAGCAGCTACTGCTCTGCCTGCCCCTTGAGGTAAAGGCCAGTTGCTGCTGGTACAGGGACTTGTGTCCCCAAAACTGCCACTCGCTTTTGGGCCAGGCATTCTGGTCAAGAACTGGACACGGCGTCTTACCCTGGGGCAGCACCACAGGTGTCTAAATGACTGGGCCTGTGCCAGTCACCCTGCTCCTGGGCAGCCTGAGCACCACTAAATGCTTTGAACTGAGCTAGTTGCCAGCTTCTGGCTGGCCACTGCCCAGGGACCTCAAGCCATGGCCATGGGGCAGCCGGCCCCACATTAGCACCTGGGGAAGGAGCTAACATCCCCGCCTGACACACACATACCCCACCTGGCCCTGCACTGGGCCGGGGGAGGGAGGTGAAATTTCCCGGTAGGAGATCAGTCAGCTGTTTGAAACTGGCTGCTGTGCTGTAATGCTCAGCCCTGGGCAGAGCCGGTTAATCTCCAGGGGGCACGGGATGCTGCAGCTGGGGGGTGGACAGCTCAGTGTGTCTGTTACCAGAGAAACCGCACCAGCGCAGCTGTCCCACGCTCATCCCCCTGCTGGCCTGCCTCAGTATTGCCGCACCCTTACCTGGGCAGTGATGCCACAGAGGCCCAGGAGTGGCAGGAATGGAGGGGTGCACACATGGTATTTGCTGCTCCCCCCCTTCCCCCCGTATTTTGGCATGTTCCATGCAGCATGTGAACTGGTGGGGTGCGTCTAGACTGGCAAAAACTTGCCAGCTGTCTACACTGGCCACTTGAATTTGCACAAGAGCACTGACTAACGTACAAAATCAGTGCTTCTTGCGCAAATACTCCAACACTCCCGCTTGGGAAAAAGCCCTCTGGCGCAAGAATACTCGCTCAAGAGGGCCAGTGTAGACAGGGGAAAATTGTTTTGCGCAAAAAAGCCCCAATGGCTAAAATGGGGATCGGGGCTTTCTTGCGCAAAATCGCATCTAGACTGGCCACGGATGCTTTTGCTCCTTGCCAATCTAGACGCGCTTTTGCAGAAATACTTTTAATGGAAAAACTTTTCTGTTAAAAGTATTTCCGCAAAATCATACCAGTCTAGACGCAGCCGCGCAGCGCACGCCTGCCCTTGCTGGGCCAATAATCACGCTGGTGCAGAGCAGGCCTGCTGCAAGCCCTGAGTGCGTGGCAGGCTGACCTTGACCAAAGGATGGGGGTGCAGGGGCTGCAGCGTGGCAGTGGGGTAGGTGCAAGAAGCTGGCTGCTGCTGCACTGACCCTGGAGGGGTTCCCAGCCCCAAAAGTGCAGCACTTAGGGCAGCTGCCCCAAACCATTTTGCTCACACGCATTAGGCTGGGGTAGGGGACCGGAATGCTGCCGGGCTGGCACAGGGGTTGAGGGGGTCAGGGGATGTGCAGGGTGCCAGCTCTGGGAGGTTCTTACCGCAAGCTGGGGGAACGTGGCCAGTATGCCCAGCTCCTAGGCTCGAGGGTGGCCAGGCGGCTTTGCACGGGGCCCTGCCCCACAGGTGCCAGCCACTACAGTACCCAAGGGCCATGGTTCCTGGCCACTGCAGAGCCAGCGCGCAGGATGGGGGAGCACACGGAGCCTCCTGGCCACCCATGCGCGTAGGAGCCTGGGGACATGCGCCACGTGTGGGAGCCATGCAGCACGTGCGCGCTGCTGCTCCACAGCCCAGACTTAACAGCCTGGCTCCCTTTTCAACCGAGCGGGCTGGGCAGCAGCCAGGCGCCTGGCAGGCTGCGTCTCCGTGCAGCAGGGCCTCTCTCAGTCACTGCCAGCTGCCGCCATCGCCATCGCCACATCCAGCAAGGTGGTGGCTGGTTTTCAAGCTTGTGAAATTCGGTCTCCAAGGCCTAGCACCAACCATGTCTGGCTGCGTGTGGCATCCGCCTGGGTGCAAAAGGTCTCAGCACAGCAGTTTGAAAATGTTCGGGGGGTGGAGGGGGTCAGGGCTCCCCCTGCCCTGCTGGTGCTACATGATGGCACCACAGGCTGGAACACGGCTGGCTGTGGGTGGCAAAATGGGGCTCGTCTGGGTTAGTGTTTTAAATAAATACGTAAGTCACAGTAACAACCAACACAGTGAAAGGCCTTGGACCCAATAGAACAAAACGTGTCCGTATGGTTGGGTTGGTGAGGGGTGTTTCTGCAGAGTTGGGCTGAGCATTCCTACATGGGACTTGTCAGAACTGTTGTGGCACTTTCGGGCCTATTGGAGACAAAAAAAACATTAAAATGTCGGCCTGTTTCACGCACCTGTCGTGCTCACCATTGGTTCTGGGTAGTGAGACGCAACAGCCGAGTCATTTAGCACCCACCACCACTGCTGTGGAGCGCATAACTCCTATACGCATGTATAGACTTTTGTCCCACCACTGGCAGAGAGTTCCACAACTTACATGTCTCTTTATTGCTTTTGTCCCCTTGACCTGCAATCACAAACTTATTCCCTTGCAGTAGTCGCATCACTTCTTTTACAGGGGGGACAAGGGTTTGGCTTTTAAAGGGCTGCAGATTTCTTTTCAATACGAATAGCTTATGTGTGAGAACCTCACAGTAGGATGAGTTGGCGTTTCCGTCCTCCCTTGTGAATACAGAACGGAGCTGTTCAGTGCTGAGTTGGAGCCTCAGGAGTGGGGCGGCTGGAGTAACAGGGCTGAGCTTACAGCACCCCACCCCTGCCGGCTAGTGTTCAAGAGAAGAGCGGCGGCGGCACAATGACTCGCTGACACCCCACTGCTCCTCCCACCCCTCAGCCGTTGACCCCGTCACACGATGTCAATAGGTGCAGGCCCAGGGAGTCTCAGTCTCTGGGGAGCGCTGTCCCCAACACCTGCTGTGGAGACTTGGAGCAACTCAGGCTCTGGCATGGGATGAGCTGATGCGCTGAGACGCTGGGCCAGGGGCAGCGCCACAAGGGAAGGCACCTGGCTGGGCTCAGGGGGCCAGGTAGAGGGCTGGTTTAGGTTTCCCTTGTGGCTGCAGTAGCATGAAAAGTGCAGCACCATGCAAGCAGGGGGACCTGGCTGTCTCCACCCTGGGATGCAGCTGGCCCCTCAGCCAGTCTGTCCAGTAGCTAGTACACTGCTGGGCCATGCCAGGATGGGTCAGATTGCTGCCTAGCGCCCAGCAGTGCACAGAGGCTTTGCTGCTGAGAGGAGGCTGGCCGGCCCCAGGAATTATGCAGCAGTGAACTGGGGTGCACCCCTATTTAGCTGTCCCTCCAGAGCTGTGGCCTCCGAAGGGCTGGATCCTGTTCAGAGCCCAGAGGCCAGGGGGAACTGTACTCTCAGTGGCAAAGGCTTAGTAAGCACCCTCTCCACTGCTCCTCTGAACCTCACCCTAACTTCATGGGCTTCTCCCCCCCCCACACACACACACAACTGCTCCCTTCCTGCTGCCGTGTAGCTTGGGCCTACCTTATGTTAAGTACACACTAAGGCCCTGCTGTGCCACCGCAGGGAACTATGACACGGGGTGGAGAGAGGGTGGACACATCTCGAGGTAGTGACATTCGCTTAGAGGGGAATTTGTCTAAAGAAATGTTAATTTCTCCTCCCTTCCCAGAAATTCCTACTATGAGAAGTTCAGTTCCTTGTAATTAACTAAAACAGCAGAGAGAAGTAGGTGGAGATGTGGTCCCTTTAAGGCAAAGGGCACCTTCTCTGCACCTGGCTGCAGGAGCTAAGCGGACCACAGCCCTTCCTGTCCCTGGCCCCCAGCCGAGGGCCCAGGCCTTGGCCAGAGCTGCCTTCTCAGTTGGTGGGTTTGAATTCAGGGTGACACTGCTCAGTGAGCTGTGATTTGCGCTGGCACAGCACCCACAGTGGCTGCCCTGGGACCTGCATTTATTAAAGGACAGTGACAGCAGCTTTCCCGTGCTCGGCCTTTCAGCTCCTCTCCAACACTAGCGTAGTTCCACCTGCTCTGTGCTGCTTAGACAGCAATACCTGCGCAGAAGCTAACAGCGGCTGCTGCTCCAGCAGGGCGAGCTGGATGGATTTCAACGTCCTGCTCCAATGGCTTTGGTTGCAGCTTGTTTTGGCCTCCTCCCGTCTTGCACCATGTGGTGAGCACAGTACAGCCTGGCAGCTGGGGCACATCACACACTCTGCTGGCACCTGATAGGCTGCTGCCTACGAGCTAGGGTTGCTGAGGCGGCGCTGTGACCCCATTGTCAGATGAGACCCTGTTCCATTCACCCATAATGACAAACAGCGCTGAAGTGGAGAGACCGGCTGCCATTTCCTGTCAGCTGCCGCAGGGAAATGGATCCCACTTGAAGCCAAACTGCAGCCCGAGCTTCTGGTCTTCGTTCCACACCAGCTAGTGCTGAGAGCTGTCCCCTGCGGCTGCAATTCCACAGACGGCTGGGCTCGGAAATTGCCATGGCCTGGCTTAACCTCTGGGGCCTTGCTCTGCAGGAAGCCCCTTCCCTGCCACCAGGGCTGGGATTGGCTGGCGTTCTTTGTTACTGCTGCACAGCTGAGGCGAGGCCTGCTCCCCTGGGCTTGGCTCCGGGCCCAGCTCCTCACTGCCTGTTGTCACACACTCTCCTTGGACTGCTTCGCCCGCTGCTTGCGCAGCTTCACAAAGGCCTGCGCTTCCTTGTCCCCTTTCCTGGACTCCAGCAGCTTCAGGATTGGGTCTCCTGAGGCAAAGTGAGAGGCCGGGATTAGAAAGGAAGGGAGCAGAGAGAGTGGGGTGTTCAGGCCCCTCTTCTTCCCCTTTCCAGGGATGCACCTTCTGAGGAAACCCACATTCAGATGCCAGGGCTGAGTCCAAGGGACAGCAACACACATGGCTGAGGGCAGGGCCGGCCCGAGGTATTCTGGTGCTCTGGGCACGGGCACGCGGCGCCGCCCCCGGGTGCACGGTGCATGCGCGGCCTGGATACAGCCGCTGGTGCGCGGCCTGGGGCCCGCCCCTAGGGCTCACGGCACAAGCGCGGCCCAGTCCAGCCCGGCTGTTGCTGCTGGCGCGTGCGCCGGGCTGTGTAGGGCCCCTCAGCCATGGGGGGGAAGAGTGCTGCTGGCCAGTGCCGTGGGGATGCAGGCGGGCCGGCGCTGCAGGAGCCGGGCGCGTGGCACCTGATGGCAGCTGTAAGGGACGCCACGCCATCGCTGCTCAGCTCGCCC
This sequence comes from Pelodiscus sinensis, assembly GCF_052426305.1. Lineage (NCBI taxonomy): Eukaryota > Metazoa > Chordata > Testudines > Trionychidae > Pelodiscus > Pelodiscus sinensis. The sequence continues at coordinate 19,578,993 of NC_143071.1, forward strand.
ATGCCTCCGTCTGGCCCTGGCTAAGGGGCTACAGACTCAGCCACAGCAGGGTTCAGGGCTGACCCAAGAGCTACAGCAGCCCCAGAGTGATACTGGAGCACAGACTCTCTCCGGTGCGCTCAGGGGCAAAGCCCCTGCATGTGCCCCATCTGCAATGGGGCTCCACTACCAGAAAGCAGAGACACCTCTCAGCCCCTCCCCTGAGGCCAGCACGAAGCTGAGTCCATTCCCGAGGCTCAGCATAAGGAGGTGCTGGCTGGCTGTTGCACCCGGGAATGCCCGGCCAGGAGCAGTGCTCGTTACTGGACTGTCGGGTGACACAGCTGGGGCGCTGCCAGACACACAGACTCACGGCACTAGCCCAAGGTGGCGGAGTGAGGGAAGCAGGCCCAGGGCAGGAAGGAAGATGGGGACAGGGAGCAGCTAGTGACAAAGCCAAGGATACCAGTGGGTTTGGGGTGCATCAACGGTAGCCGAGTCTGGGGCACCCGGCCTGCATCAGCCACTTCTTCCTCCCCGGTCAGGCCTGGCACGTCGCAAAGGGGGAAGAAGGCTTCTCCTTCCAAGTCATTGGCTCCCACTGTGTCATAGTCGAACACCGTGAGCAGCAGGCAGGCGCCGTCCTGCTGGCATTTCTCGGGAGGGACCAGACTGCAGAGAAGAGACAGGCACAGGCCTTCTCAGACACACCATGGCACAGGCCCAGCCCCCGCCCTGGGTGCAACAGATGGAGACTCTGCCGGGTCCAAGCAAGGGGCTCAGAGCCTGTTGGAGCCCCAATACTATGGTGATGGGCACTCAGCAGCAAAATCCAGCTGGCAGTGAAGGGGACAAACTCGAGTCCCCTTAGCATCTGGGGAGAGGAAGCCAAATGGGAGCTATTTATAGTGCCAGATCCCCTAGGAGTCACAGCCATAGGCCAGGACCCCAGTGCACTAGCTGCTGTTAGGGATGTTACATTTTGATTATTGACTAATAGAATAGTCGATGCATTTTACATCAACTATTCGATTAGTCGATAGGGCGCCTCCGCCTTTGAAGTGTAGGCCACAGCCCTAGGGCTGTTGCTACTTTTCAAAGGCGAAAGTGCTGTGGGGAGCACAGGGACAGCAGGGCAGACCCCCACTGGCCCTGTGCTCCCTGCGGCATTTCAAAATGGCAGCATCGCATAGCACCTGGGGCCAGCTGGAGACTCCTCCGCTGACCCCAGGCTCCCTGCAGCACTGCCGCTTTGAAACGCCACTGGCATCAGGCTCCAGGTGGCATTTCAAAGCGGCAGCACCACATGGAGCCCAGGGTCAGTTGGGGAGTCCCCAGCTGATCCTGGGCTCCATGCGGTGCTGCTGCTTTGAAATGCTGCGTGCAGCCTGGAGACACCCCAGCTGGCCCCGGGCGGCACGTGGTGTTTCAAAGCAGCAGCGTCGCATGAAGCCCGGGGTCTGGCCCCAGGCTCCACACGGCGTTGCCACTTTGAAGCGTCCCATCCTCTTCTCCCCCTTGCTGCCTCTATCAGACAGATGCAGCAAGGGAGGGGGGAAAGCGACTAGTTGACTAGCCTGTCGACTATCCTATAAGCATTTGCTTGTCGACTAGTCGTTCACATCCCTAGCTGCTGTACTAACTCAGAGACATTACTGCCCCCCAAACTTCCAAGAGTATTTAACAATACTCCCGGCACTGGGTACCATCTATGGTTCAATGTGTCCCCCCCATCCTCACCCCTCCGTCATGGTGCTTTGGTGTAGCCTCTAAGGAGGCAGCCAAGGGCTTGGTGCAGCGCTGGCAGGCAGCCCCAGCATTCCACATTAGCAGATTCTGGCCCAGCCCACCGAGAGACACACGAGCACTGTGAGCTGTGCGCAGTAGGAAGGGCCCAGTGCTCTGCTCCAGGCTGGGTTGAGCTCGCCCTGCCCAGTGGGGCTCTGCACACACAAGCCTGCATTTTAGCCCAGGACTGCACTAATCCCGTCTGAAATGCATGTGGCTCTCCCCCAGTGCAGGAGCTGCACCCTGACAAGCAAGGGAGAAAGCAGATCCCATTGGGAAGGGAAGGCCTGGCCACTGGGTGGGGTCAGGCTGTCTGCGGGGGCCCTCTGCCACTCACTCTCACATGGGGAGCAGGGGTTGGGCAGCAGGAATGTACAAAAGGAATAAAAATTAACCGTTCCTGGGATGGCCGGCTCCCAGCCTGCAAGGCTGCTGGCTCCTGGCCCTGCAGGGCTGCCGGTGCTCCCAGCCACTCAGGACTGGCAAACCTGCAGGCTAGGAGCCTGCTGGGGCTGCCGGGGCTCCCAGCCCCATGGGGCTTCCGGCACCAGTAACAGTAGCCAATAAGCATCCCCTTCTCGGTTAACCAGTTACCTCCCTATTGGGCAGTAGCAAGGGTGGCGGCCCATACGTACAATTCAAAGGCCTCGTCGAACAGAGGGTGGAGCTCGTTCTTCTGGCACTGCGTCGTGCGCACCACCACCTCGGGGAACATGTGTCGCGGCTCCAGGGTCAGCTGGACAAAGGGGTCACTGGAACCTAGCGGGTGGAAGGGAGACAGTACAAGGCTTCTGCGGGGATCCCCTCGGCTTCCAAGGATCAGTGCCGTGCCGGATTGTTTATGCCGCCCCTCCCCCCCATGCAACGTGCTCCCAGGGCACAAGGGGGCAGAGGAGGGGACTGGTTTGCCGTTCAATTTCCCCTCCACGAACCTGGCTGGGGGCAAGTGCCCATTGGCATCTGGACTCTTCAAATCAACGGGCTTAAGTGGGGGATGAGGAGGGCGGTTCTCAGCTAATGAGCTTGCCACTGCTTTCAAGTGAAGCAACAGTGACCTCTTCTGGACAGCTGCATGATTTACACCCTTCCCTAGAGACGCCCCACTCCGGGATGAGGTGGTGTGGGCACGTGGTTCAGGGGGATGCTCCGGTCTGAGGCCTCCCCACACTTGCTCTGTGTGCGCGCCGCATGCTATCAGGAGTGGAGACAACCCGGGATCAGTTCTATGAAGCGAGCCAGACGCCACCTCCCTGCTCAGTCTGCTGGGCTCTGTGCTAAGCTTGTCTCACGGCCACCGCTCCTGGCATATCGAACGGGGGATTTCAAGGCCACCTAACTTCCCTGGGATACGAGGCGCACAGCTCAGCGCTGGGCACTGCTGATTGGAAAGGGGCCTGGCGAGGCCACCTGCCAGCGGTACTGGCACTGCGCAGACTCACTGCTGTACCCCACTCTGGTGCCACCAGCTTGGAGGCTGCGCTGGACCCCCTAGTGGCACCTTCGGGCTGACGTTCCCGCGGCCCAAGGGATCTCACCGTTGGAGTCCAGGGGGATGAGGTTCACAGCGTTGAGCACTTCAATGCGGAGCTTTTGTTCCGAGGGGCGGTAAAGAGCTTTAATGGTCACTGCCCCGTACTTCTCTGAGTCGATCTCCAGCTGGGCACCAGGAGAACAGAAACAAGAGGCCTCCAGTTATGTCCCATCACTGGCTCTGCCAGTAGGGGAGCACAGGGCTGTTTATCAGGGTGCAGAGCCCAGAGCCAGGCTCACTGCATGAAGTAAATCCCAACACTTTGGTATGGGGGCCGGGGATGGGCAGATGGACATAGCAGTGACTCTCCCCTCACACCTCCTCTGCTAAACTCCAATCACCTGCCCTTCCCCATGTCCTCCCTGGGATGAAGGCGCAGCACCTTCTCCATCCCCAGTGGATCCTGCCCACTGCACTGTGGGAGTGAAGGATAGGAAGATGTCCTGCTTTGATTAGGAAGGGCTGTAGACAGGTCCTGGATTGTTGACTGTTAGTGTAACGCCAACAGGCGGAATCGAACCTGGGGCCTTTGGAGCTTAGTGCATGAACCTCTATCCACATGAGCTAAAAGCCAGCTGCTTACTACTAGCCAAGGCTGTAGAGTAGATGCGTCCTCTCTGTACATGGTCTAGATGCGGCAATGCACCACACCCAGCAGGTGAGGGGGGTTACATCAAAATAGGTCTACAATGCAATAAAACACTCATGGTGGCCCACAAAGGGGGAGGGGGCCCAAGCCTGCCGGTTTACACTGCCGTTTTATAGCCCCACAGCCTGGGCCTTGCGAGCCAATCAACTGACACAGGCAGTTGCAGGTGTTTGATTGCAGCGCAGATGCGCCCCTAGAACACCATGTAACAGGCCCAGTTTATAGAAGGAAAGCCACACAGAGGGCTGTGCTTTGTAAAGGGCCCATTCAGTGCAACAACAGTAAGTCTACTCACTGTCACGGGCCTGCAGGGGGGAACTGGCTGCTTTATTTAACTGCATCCCAATGCAGGGAAGGGGAGTCCCATTGACTAACGGGACGTGGATGGGTGGCCGAGGGTGATGCATGGCTCTAGCCCATTACTCACTACATAGCTCAGTTAACCCTATCACGACCACTTTCCTACCTGTGACAGTGGAGGACCGAAGGGAGGGGTTGGCCCAATGGGAGTGAGCAGGGTAATGGGGCTTTACTGGGCAAGCAGGCTCTCACCTGCTCCCGGATTCTCTCATTGAAGTATTGCTGGATGAGCGTTCTGCTTGGGGCGGATCGGAGCTCCAGCTCTTTCTCTAGATCCTGAAAGATGGGGGCGGGAGGAAGAGGAGAATGGATCCAGTCAGGCATTCAGGCCAGCAGAGATCAGCTCTCACCTCTGCTCTCTCAGACCTGAACTTCAACTCCCCGAGATGGGGAGCAGCTGCAGAAAGAAGCCACCAGGAGGCTTGGGGTCAGAGGGGACCGTCCCTTCCCATCACCCTGCAGGAGCAGACAGCCCCAGAAGCCTTAGCAGGCTCAGTGGTGCCTGCCCCCCCGCCCACCACCGTGGGAACATTTCAGCAGAAACATTGCAACAGGAGAACGGCCAGACTGGGTCAGACCAACAGCAGCCAGTACCAGCGGGAATGAAGAGAATGGGCAGTCATTGAGTGATGCATCCACTGTCACCCAATCCCAGCTTCTGGCAGCTGGAGGTTTAGGGACACCCGGAGCATGGGGTTGCACCCCTGGCTAACAGCCACTGATAATGCCATTTCATGAGCTTATCTAAGTCTTTTCTGAACCCTGGCTCAGCCGTGCCAGCAAGTTCCACTGGGCAACTGCCTGTTGGGAAGAAGCACTTTGTCTGAAACCTGCTGCATCCTGACTGCACAGAACGACACGTTTCTTGTGCTAAGTAACACTTCCCGAGTCACTTTCTCCAAGCCATTTATGATTGTATAGACCTCGATCATATCCACCACTGGCCTCTTTTCTAACAGTTCCAATATTTCATCTCTCCACATATGGAAGCTGTTCCATACCCCTAATCACTGTTACCCTTCTCGGTACTTTTTCCAATTCTACTACATCTTTTTTGAGATGAGGAGACCAGAACTCCATGAGATATTCAAGGTGCGGCATTTTCTTTCCTAACAGTTCCTCCCATGCTGTTAGCTATCCTGACTGCCACATTGAGCAGATGTTTTCAGAGACCTATCCGCAATGACTCCAAGATCTCGAGTGGTAACAGTTAATTTATACTCCAACATTTTGTCTGTATAATTGGGATTATGTTGTTTTCCCAATGCGCATTACTTTGTATTTATCAGTGTTGCCATTTTTTTGCTCTGTCACCTGGTTCTGTGAGATTCCGCTGTGACTCCTGGCAGTCAGCTTTGGACTTAACTATCTTTAGTAATTTTGTATAATCTACAAACTTTGCCACCTCAGGGTTTGGCTAGACTGCTTTCCTCTTCCAAAAGAGGAAATGCAAATGAAGCGCTGATTAGCATTTTCTCATGCTTCATTTGCATATCATTTTTTCAGAAAAGGTTTTTGCACAGAAATAAGCAGTCTAGACATGGCTTTTTTGCACAAAACCCCCCGTTTTTCGAAAGAACCTGTAAACCTCATTTTTTGATAAAGGTAAAAAAGCCACATCTAATCTGCTTGTTTTTGTGCAAAAACCTCAGTGGCTATTGCCTTTTCCTGATCACTTATGAATGTGTAGAACAGTACGGGTGCCCGTACAGATCTTGGGGTGACTCTGCTATTCACCTCTCTCCATTGTGAAAACTGACCCTTTGTTTCCTATCTTCTAACCAGTCACTGATCCAGGAGAGGACCTTGCCTCTAATCCCGCGACTCCCTACGTTGCTTAAGAGCCTGGGTGAGGGGCCTTGTCCCTGGCTCACCCTTGTCCACCTGCTCACTGATCCCCTCAAAGGATTCTAACAGACCGGTGAGGCCTGGTATCCCTTGACAAAAGCTGGGTTGGCTCTTCCCCAGTGTACTGTGTCCATCTGTGCATCAGATAATTCTGCTCTCCAGTATTTCACCCAATTTGCCTGGTACTGAAGTTAGACTTACTGGGCTGTAACCACCAGGATCACCTCTGGAGCCTCTTTAACCGACTGGCATTACATTAGCTACTCTCCAGTCTCCTGGGACAGGGGCTGATTTAAGCAACAGACTAACTATCCCGATTAGCAGTTCTGCGATTTTATATCTGAGCCCCTTCAGAACTCTTGGGATAACAGCACCCTACCCCGGTGACTTATCCCCATATAACTCATCGAGTAATTCCCCCACTGACACCTCAGTCTGGGACAGTTCCTCAGACATGTGACCTAGTTCTGGGATTCTACAATTCTAAAAAGAACGGCTCAGGGGGGGGGGGGAGGGGATCGCCCTCATCCTCCACAGCAAAGACTGACGCCAAGAATCCATTTAGCTTCCCCACGATGGCCTCCAGTCCTTGCAGATCTCACCCTGGGGCGGGGGCTGTACTGTGAGCGCTAGCCCTAGCGATTTACTAGGGCGGGCAATTACAGCTTGGGACTCCAGCAGCTTTGTGCACATGCAGGCTTCCCCGCATTGGTCCCCTTGGCTGGGAGATCACTCTGCTACGGCGGCAGGTGCGGTAGCATCTTACCATGAATTCCGCAGTGTGCAGGGCGTTCGTCGGCAGCCCGCAGCCCTCGGCGTGGAAGCAGAGCTCCAGGCTCTATGGGAACCAGAGAGGAGTGAATAGCTAGTTGTTATGCAGAGACCCCCAAAGCCAGGCCTCTGCCCCAGGCTCTGCTGCCGGGTGCCACCTACCTGCAAGGCAAACTGCAGCTTCCTGTAGTACCTGGAGGAGCTGAACTGCTGTTTTGCTGCAGCTGTCAGGACACTCAGGATGTGGTTCCAGAGCAGATCCAGGAGGCTGAGACGGGCGAGGGAAAGGCAGAGAACAGATTGCAGCTCACAGGCAGTTCTGGCAGGGCCAGCCCAGCCCAGCTGATACCATCAGTCCTTGGACAGGAAAACGTCGGACCCTAATTTCTCAGTAAACACATGATGCTACTGGACTTGGCTAAGCTCTGAGCAAAGAGAAGCCCAGACCAGAAGGGAGGAGGGGAAGTGAAACCTGGCAGGCTGTCCTGAGACCTACTTCCATCGCAAGAGGAGCGCAGGCTTGTTCCACTGCAGTAGAACAGGACTCATCTACTGCAGTAATAGCCCGTGCACTGCAAACCAGGGGAGGGCTCAGCTCATGGACTTGAAGGTCAAAAGGGACCATAATGATCATCTGGTCTGAGCAGCACATTGCAGGCCACACAATCTCTCACCCACTCAATGGGGCTGGAACAATTTTTAGGGTGGAGATGTTGAGTTATGCCTCCTCCCCCACACACACACCTGTTTTGTGCCCCTCTGACAGCTGTCAGCTGTCCTGGACCGGAACAACCGGACACCATTCATGGCAATGGCATCCAGTCCATACGTTCTGGGACAGCTGGTAACCCTGGCCCATCATCGCCCACAGAGGAGCCACAGCTGGGGCAATTGCCAGGACCAGATGTGGGATACTGGGTGGCAGCAGAGCCTCTAGGGCCAGTGGCCTGGACCCAGGGGTTGGCAGGGCCGGCGGGCTGTGGAGCGATGGGACCCTGAGAGCTGGCAGAGCTTGTGAGGTCAGCAGGTGGCAGCAAAGTCAGTAAGAATATGGAGGCCAACAGGGTCTGCCAGGCCAGGACCTGGATCTGGTGAAGCCAGCGGCAGGTTGGCGGGGGGGCTGTCCCCCAGGCATGGGGAGGCTGGGTGCAAACCCTGTGGAGAGGCACAGCACCCCCTCCCACACACACCCATAATTTCTATGCCTGTGCACCAAGTCCTGAGAAACTCCTGATCTCTGGCTGAGTTACTGAAGCCCACAGATCATGGTTTAGTGACTTCAGGTTACAGAGAATACACCATTTACACTTGTTTAAACCAGCAAGTGACCCATGCCCCATACTACAAAGAGAGGCAAAACACCCCAGGTCTCTGTCAATCTGACCCGAGGGAAAATCCCTTCCCAACCCCAAATACGGTGATCAGTTAGGCCCTGTGCTTGTGGCCAAAATACACCAGCCAGACATCTGGGAAAGCATCCTCTGCAGTAACTCAGAGCCCTCCCCATCTGGCACCTCATCTCCTGCTGCTGGGGCTATTTGCTGCTGGCAGTCGCAAATCGGGACAGTCCCATCACACCAGCCCCTCCGTGAACTTCTCAAGCTCAGCCTTCAAGCCCGTTAGGTTTTTTGCCCCCTACTGCTCCCCTGGGAAGGCTCTTCCAGAACTTGGCTCCCCTGAGGGTTAGAAATTTTTGCCTAATTTCAAGCCTAAACCTGTTGGGGGCCAGTTTATATCCAACCCTAGGCATGAAGTTCAGACAGATCCCCATAAACATGTCTCAGGAGAATATTCAGGCGGGAAGTGATGGTAAGTGGGGAGGTAGAGTCTATCCCTCCAGCCTATGCTGAACCGATGGCTCAGGCCAGTGCAGAAAGCACCATGATGCTAGAGATTGCACCTGGGCGTATAGACTTCAAACAGCGGCCCTAGGCATATCCCAGGATACTCCTAACGGGTGCAGGGCTGTTTCCTGTGTGATAAGCTGGCTGGGACTCAGGGGTTAGTGTGTTCTTTCTGCCTGAAACCCCCCTCAAAGGGCCTATTGGCTGTAGTGTTTCTGGGCTAGACAGGCTGCCGCATTCCACCCCAGATGCGGCTGCATTTCAGCAGTGGGTAAAGGATCTCTGCAGATGCGCTCCACAGAGCGTTTTGGGATCTTCGGGGACAGAAGGTTCTCTAGAAAGTAGCATAGTTAATGGGAGGACAGAGAAGTGGCAGCAGCAGAGAAAGCACCTTACGGGGGCTGCTGTGTGCAGCCAGCCACGACTGCAGGGAGCCCGGTGGTCCAGTCCACAGCACCAGACTCTAGGCTCCCCCCTTGCCCACACCCAACCCACGTCTGCCACCTGTGACCCCAACACCGTGGCTCACCAATTAAAGTTCTCCTGGACCAGATGCTGGTTCATGTACTGCAGCTCCAACTCCAGGAACTTCATTAGGGGAATTACGGACTGTGGAGAGGAAAGAGAGTCAGGAAACTTAATGGGGAAGGGGTTTCCCAGGCCTTGCCTCCATCTGAAATATCTCTGCCAAGCAGCTCCCAAGCCCTTTGGGCCCCTCTGCTGTTTCCCAGCCTTAGAGCTCTGCTTTGCCAGCCCTGCACCTCCCACGCTCTGTGCCCACCTGACTGCTCCAGGGAGGCTTGGAAGTGCATATTTGGCTCTTGTTTTGGAGAGAGCTCATGAGCCTTTGGACTGGGTGTGTCAAGGAAGCAGCAGACACTGATGGGGACCCTGGGAATGGTATTCCCCTCATGTCTGGATTCTCCCCATGGTATCTGGGCTACACAGAGCGTATAGCTGGATCGGTGACAGTCACAGACCTACCTGACTGCCCCTCCCCCCCCAACCTACCAGTGACACACCAACCCCCACAATCCCATCCTATAGCACTCCTGACCAGCCCCTCTTGGCTCCCAAAGCTGCACTTCGATTGCTCCATCTGGCTTCCCAGTCACTGAGGGTGTGGGTGTGTGCAGGCACGAGCATGTGCGCCCCCTGTGATCTCTCAAAAACATGGGGAGGGGAGTGGGGACGAGGTGGAGAGTTACAGGCAGGAGCCAGCAGGGGGTGCTGAGAGTCCAGCAAGGGAGGGCCCTAATAGGCCACTTCCGCTTGTTAGGTGAGGAAGGGCCAGGACTAGGGTGTCCAGGGATCTGGTTTTCCACCAGCACGGTGGCTCCACGAGGGGCCCTGGTGGCTCTGGTCAGCACCACTGATCAGGCTGTTAAAAGTCTGGTTGCAGGGCGGGCAGGCTCCACGTGGCTCCTGGAAGTGGCGGCATGTACCTCCGACCCTCCCAGGAGGCTTCGCGGCTGCCCCCACCGAGGCCCAGGACCATGGCCAATGGGAGGTGAGCTGGCAGCATGTAGTGCAGAGCCACCTGGCTGCGCCTTCGCCTAAGAGCCGGATGGACACGCGGCTACTTCCAGGCGCTGGCTGAGGTCAGGCCTACCCGGAGCCTGCACCCCTCCCCCGCCTTGCACCCCAGCTCCCAGCCCAGAACCTCCTCCTGAACCCCAACTCCTTCCTGGACCCAAACCTCCTCTGCACCCCAACTCCCTGCCCCCCACCTGGAGCCCCCCTCAGACACCACAATTCCCTCATGCCTGCCCCCACCCCAGAGCACGCCCCCCCCCCCCGTCAGAGTCTGCATACCAACCCCTGCCCTGCCAGCCCAGTGACAGTGGGTAAGCAAGGGTGGGGGGAGAGTGAGCAATGGAGGGAGGGGGGCATGGACCCTAAAGGCAGAAGGGGCGGAGCCTCAGGGCAGGAGGCAGAGCAAGTGTGTTCAGTTTTCTGCAAATATAAAGCTGGCAGCTCTAGCTGGGCCAGACCCAGGCCCGGTCCTGGCACTTCCTGTGCCGAGGAGTCTACCAAAGAGTTGGTGCAGGCCGGAGCCCTGCAGCAAGCAGCATGTGCTGCATCTCCCTCCCCCACGCTGGCCGGGAGCAGAGGGAGGCACCGTAGAGCTTAGCTCAGAGTGCAAACCTGGAGCAGCCGCTCCCAGCCAAGATGCAGCTTTGCAGGGGAGAGGGACTCCTCCCTGTACAGCCACCATGACAATTACTAGTGCAAGGTTTTATGGCGCCCCGCGGCGTGGCAGCCCAGCCCCCCGGAAGCATAGCGGCAGGACTGAGCACGCCTAGGCCAGCAGCACACGGCTGGGCTAGAGGGACTTGCAGGTGCTAGGCCCGGGCTCATTGTCTCCCACAGGCAGCACCTAGCAGGGCCTGGCACCTACATCTTCTGGATCCCTGGAGTCGCTGGAGGCCGCCAGCTCCTGGATGTGCCTGGAGATCCCGGCGTCCAGCTGCCAAAGAGACACATGCTCAGAGCTCTGGGTTTGCCCACATACACACGTGCCCACCGAGGCTTCCGATGGGGAACCCGCCAGGCCAGCAGCTCCTTAGAGCTCAGCCCTGTCGCCAACCCTCTCCCTCCGGCACTGGGGTCCCTGATCTCCCTCCCAAATGAGGCAGCCCACCCATCCCCACAGCTGGGAGTGCTAGGCTCTGCCTTTCTGCCTCCAACACATCACTGGTTGGGTCCTGTCCAGTGGCAGGGCCCGATCCCAAGGATCTTGTCTCATCCCGCTCTGGCTGCCTCTCATTGGTTCAGGACACGCAGTCCTAGGGTGAGAGATGGCAGGACTTTGCTCCATACCATCAGCATCTCTATCAGCCAGACCCAACAGCCAATGGAGCTAATGGGCGTCTTTCCATTGGCTTCGATAGGCTTTGGATCTGACTGTTGGGCTGAGCCATAGCCCAGGCTCAGGGAGAAGGCAAGGCTGGCGGGTTACTTTGTTTGCCAGGGTCTGCACCACGTCTCTGATCTCGTGGTCAAGGCAGGTGACGGTGCCTTGCAGCTGGTTGTGCAGAGTGTGCTGGATCTGCTCCGGCTCAACAATGCCCCCCAGTTGCTGCTCCATGCGCCCCCAGTCCAGCTGCGCTGGAAGCTTCAGGATCAGGAGCCGCAGCTGCTCCACGTTGTTCACCACGATGCAGAGCTGGGGCGGGAGGGAAGAGGAAAAGCCCCGCGTCAGTGCCAAACACGCACTACCCTCGCTGCCTGCCGCCCACTCCTGCCTCACCCCCACACCCGGCTGGGCTCCCTAAGTCGCACAGCCACGTCAGAGCCACGGTGCAGCCTAGCGACAGGCAACCTGCACCCAGCGGGACATCACTGAACAGCTGCTGAGACGCAAGTGGTGTCCAGCAGCGTAAACAGCAGGGGAAACCGAGGCAGGGAACTATTAGGCAGATGGCAGATCCAGAGCCCGTAGATCTATGATGAAGTGTGTGAACGAGGCCGGGTGGCAGCCAGTTCCCATGCACAACCATAGCAGGGCATTTATTTCCTTGCATTCTGATTGGACAAGACTAAATGTGCAATAGGGAAGCTTTTCAGCTCCTTCTTGGGGGGGGGGGGGACGACAATGGCCTCACCCTGGCTCCAGCTGGCCATGGCCATGAGACGCCAAGTGCAATCTCAGGCACGCTGGGGAAATGCACATGGAAGGCCAGCAGCAGAGGAGACCCTGCAGGCAGGTGGGACCCTGGGGCCTGGTAGTGAATGGCTCTCTCAGGTGCTTCTCCGGCTCCTCTTACTGCGGTTTGCACACTCACAATATGTAACATGTATTCTCATAGCACCCCTGCGAGGCAGGGCTATGCTGTTCCCCTGGTGCAGATGGGGACCCGAGGCACAGGAAGGCTAGTGACAAGCTCAAGATCATGGCAGAGCAGGGGACTGATGCCAGGTCTCCTGAGTCCCAGGCTAGCGCTAACCATTGGGCCATCCTTCCTCCCTGGCTCCCCCACCCAGAGATCAGTGAGACTTTCCATCCCAACATGTCCTAGAGCTTGCACAGAATCCTCCAGCTCAAAGTCACTCACTTTAGAACTTGGGTCATTCCTCACCCCTCCCAACAGAACTACAGGGAACACAGGACAAATTACCCCCCCGGTCACAGGGCACCGCCCCCGGCCCTGCATCACATGCTGTCGGGAGAGGCTGCCCTGGCTCCCTGAACAGTCTCCCGACCCCTCTGCTGCCCCTGCAGAGACCAGCTCTGAGACTCACCCTGTTAGCTGCATCCCCCTCGTCTTCCTGGTTCCTCGACAGCTCCTCTGCCCGGGTCTTGATCAGCTTGCAGTACGTCAGAGCGATTTTACACATGTCCTAGGCAGGAGGGAAGGGAAAGGAACCTACGTTTCTTACAGGCACCATTGTTTGGCAAGCCTACCCCCCTTGCGGGGGGGGGGAGCTCAGGGCAGAGGACTGGGGTGAGGGTTGCCATTACAGTACCTGTAAGAAATGTAAGTGTGTGACAGAATACAGGGGAGCTCAGGGCAGGGGGTGGGGGCCTCAGGGCAGGGTGCATGGGGGGGTGCAGGAGTCTGGGCAGGGGGCTAGGGTACATGTGCAAAGAGTGGAGTGTGGGGTGGGGGAGTTGGAGCTGGACAGTCCTGTTTGGTGACTCTGCCCCGCACTGCTCCTGTTCTCAGCCAAATGGGAGCTGTGGGGGCAGTGCCCATGGGCATGGGAAAGAAACTAAGGGTGCGGGGGATGGGGGTGCTGCAGTGTTCCCAGGTTTCTGGTCCAGCACTTCTGGTCCTAGCCCAGTGCCCTGAACCCGGCCACCCCAAAGGGCTTTGCTGCTGGCCTTAGCACCAGGCGGGGGAGGAGCAGGGAGGACACGGACAAGGGGGCTGGATCAGAGCCCCACTCCCAGCCGGCCCTTTTCTTACCAGTGTGCTGCACTGGGGCACGCCGGCTTATTTTCACCTTGGCCCTAGGGGATAGCGCAAGAGGCAGCGAGCTTGGGGAACGCACAGCGACACAACACTGCACAGATAGGCACTGGGGGCAGATGTTGGCTCTACCACACCAGATCGGGCAAATGAGCCATTCTCTCTGGTGCCCTGTCTCAGAGACTGGCCTAGTCCAACAGCACTTGGCCGGTGCATACAGAGGAGGAGAGGAATTCCTTCTGATGCGCTGAGGTACAACATTTGATCATCTCTTTTTAGCAGAGCTAGAACTTTGCTCTTACTGATCCAGCTAAACTGTCCGACCATCCGCACCTCAACAAACTTCACCATGATCATGAAGGCTTCCTCCGGGTCTGGCCAGTCCAGCTGTTGCCAGGTTTTAACAATCTGAGCATAGCACGTGGACAGGTCGACAGTGGATGTGCTGTGCTTAGTCAGCTCCCCCAGCGGCGTCAGCTGAGGGGGTGGCAAGAGAAAAAACAAACATTTTACTGAGAAACTTGCCAATAAGCCAACAAACTAGTTCCAAAGCCAGCGCATATTGCAAGGTGGCCCCTTATTTACCTTCCTTCTGACCCTTCCCCTCCTCTGCTCCCCCATGGTCACTGCTCTGGGACCAGGCAGTTTTCTCTTGGCCACAGGACCAGCATGGAGCACTAGAGGAGTTAATCTGTGCTTCCTCTTGCCAGGGCATCTATCCCTGGGTCCCTCCGTGAGGCTGCACCCCTTAGACTTCAGGGAGGGAAGGCAGCATGGGGAGACACCTAGAGAGCACAGCATGGGCAGACTTGGTGCTGGCTTCCCCTGCCTTGGCGGGACCAAAAAAGAGTGGGTCCCTGTCCTCCACCGTCCGTTCCATCCTCGGCTGGGACTGCCAACAAAGGGAGCCAAGAAAGGAACAAAGAGGCTCGTCTCAACTCGCTGCCAACAGGCTGCCATGGAGCCTGGGCCTTTAAGCCACAAGAGTACGACAGGGTCAGCAAGGACGTGAGGCTGTGAGGGGCCAGTGCTTCCAGAGCAAGGGCCCTGCGGTACAAAGATCAACTCCAAGAGGAAGGCATGTCCCCTCTGTGAGCCCTGTGCCTCTGAGCAGGGTGGGGCCACTCGACTGTCGGGGTGCACTAAATGTTGAGGTGTGCAAGGGCTAAACCAGGGGTCTTGGTAGTGATGACTATGGGTACGGGGCACAGCACAGGCAGACTCTGCTTCTATTGATTTACAGATTTGTTTTGATTTCCCTTTCCCTGCTTGCTCAGGATAGTTGAACATGCAGCTGTACCCGAGATGTAACATTGTAATGATTGGCCTGTGTGTTAACAATGCTCTCTTCCTTACTCCCGTATTCACTCTGAAACACACATTCAGGGTCATGTCCTGTACCCCATTCTGCGTTGCTGATGCCAGGAATTTTGTGATATGAAACTTGCCGACACCAGCTAAAAAGCTGTAAATGGTAAACGGGAGAGAGGGGGACTATAATTATATTCACCACCTGGTTATGGTTATGCATTATATGGGTGTTCACAGTACTAAATTAGGGCCTAAAGAGTGATGTCATTGATGTGTGTTTACACACTGATTAAGATAAAATGGTGTTACTTGGGTAAATTAATTCCTCATTCGCATCCCAGGGAGGCGGGATCCGAGACGGAACGAGTATCAGCAGTAAAGGTGCCCTGTTACCCCATCCGCCTCTGGGTCAGCCTGTTCTTTGCTAACAGTATTGTAGGGGTCCCAAAGCCTGACAGTCCTTAGCATTCCGCATAGGAGGCAGGGGGCAACAGGTGGAGATGTGGGCGTCAGGGGGGATGAATGAGCTGGATGCGAAGGACTGGTCATACAATGATGAAAGCTGGAGAGCCTCAGAAACGCCTTCGTGGCCATCTGACTGTTACCTTGTCCACCTGGATAGCTCTCTGGGTCCTCTCCAGCGCTATGGTGTAGGTCTTCTGCAGCCACTTGGGGATGGCTTCCTTAAACCACTGGTGGAAGTCAGTCAGGGCAAGGGGGCCGTCCCTGGGAACACAGACACATGGCTGGCTCCTGTGCTGCCGCAGAACAAAGGCAAGAGGCTGCACATTCTGCTTCCACTAAACCTGAAATATTCCTGTGTCGCCGAGACGGCAGCGTCCACAGCACAGCTGCCCACCGGACAAACAGGCTGGCGCAAGTGCAGCCTAACGTATTATCTGAGCCATCTCTGCCTCCCAGAGCCCCACTTGCCTCTGGAGCGCTGGCTCTCCCTAAGCCTACTCAGCACCGTGCCTGAGGCGTGGCAAGCGCAGGTTGCATTAAACCCCACCACGTGGTCTGGGATTTGTTTATGATGCCGCTGTACTAATCCAAAGCGACAGGCAGCCAGGCCAGCAAACCTTTTCAACCACTCGCAACTCCTCCAGCTGGCCCAGCAGAGTGAGCCGCTGACGTGATCCCACCCTCCCACCGCTTCCATTTCCCGGGCGCTGCTCATGTTTATTCTCCTCCATGTGGCCAGACTCTGGTCGGATCTGGCTCAGCACCTCTTGCTCAGGAAGCCCCTCATCCGGTAAAGCTCCTTCAGGCTCAGGTAGAGCTGGAAAAGGTTCTCTGCTGTGAGGTGGGACATGCCGCTGTCAATCTCGCTCAACTCCTCCTTGACGTGATGTGACACCTGCATACGGGGAAAGGAAACCGAGGGAAGGCACTGAGGTCAGGCGGGTTAAGAACGGCTCTGTGAATACTTGCCCTGCTGTGGGATCAGGGAAAGGAAATGTGCCATCCCAATCAGACCAGAGGGAAGGGTGCTGTAAGTTGGGGACACCAGCGGTTTGAGGGCTCAAGGGCTTCAAATAATACAGGAAAAACCCGTTTATCCCCATTTTATGGGACAGTGAGCAGAGGCCCAGAGAACTGATCAATTTATAGACTTGCAGCTGACTCGGTTGCAAAGCCAGGAATCAATCTCCACTCCTTTACTATAGCCACTAGGCTGCACTGCCTAAATGTGCCCATCTTAAACTGCTGGCTAGTCCCAGCAATCAGGTCTCTGGGGCTGGGGACAGGATTAGCCCCTTCAAGCACAATCTGAAGAGGCCCCCGGTTCGGAACACAAACGTTTCTCTCCTGCTAGCAGTCACTTCCCATGAGCCCTGAGGAGCACACAGGGTGTAGGGGAAGCTCAGATGCTTCCCGTCCTCTGACAGCTGGCTCTTGCCTCTGCCTGGCTTTATTCTCCACACACTCACCAGCTCCTGCAGCTCCATGTAGGCAATGGAAAAGAGATCCACCTTCACAGTGCTGCAGGGGAGAAACAGAAGGTCAGGAATCTGCCCGATACAACTCCCTGATCAATCTGTCCAAGCCCGTGCAATTAACCCTCTGCCACCTGAGCCCTTCGATGTGATCTAGAGTGACAAAAAGCTGCAAAACTACAACAATCTGAAAGACTCCAGCTGGCGACTGGCGAGCCAGTAATACTGGAACGGAAGGACACATGCTGTTAACCTCGGCTCCCTAAGCAACAGGGAGCTGTGGTATGCAATGACCCAGGAGGGAATGTTTCCCGGGGCTTTCCAGTCTTATATGTACGATGTCTGGGAACTGTGCTTTGGAGCGGTTGCCTTTGGTGCCCTAAGCAAAGTTGCTGTGAGAGCGAGGGGCAAAGGGTGGTGGAACCAGGTACTTACTTAATAAAGAATTTGTTCCAGATTTTGTGGCATTGCTGGAGATCCCCGTTTACCTCCACGAGAAGTCTGGCCAGCGCTTTTCCATGCTCCTCCATGGTCTGCAAAGGGAAGGGCAGAAAGTCACCCCGTGGGTGTTGGTGCCCACCCAGGTATTTTGAGACTATCAATGTATCGAGTGGTAGCACTACTCACTCCTGTCATATCTGAACACCTTACACTCACTGCTAGATTTATTCCCCCACCGTGCCCTTCGGAGACAGGGATGTCCCATTACCCCCTTGGGGAACTGAAACACACAGAGTAGTGAAGTAACTTCCCCCAAGCCGCACAGTGACTATGTGGCAGGACTGGGCATTGAACCCAGATCTTCGACACTAGTATGGTGCTTTAACCACAAGTCCATGCTCATGAGCAATTAATGAAGGTAGGACTGGGGGAGGCAGGCCCCCAACCTCACCTACAGCCCCACCCCTTCTGCTGAGGCCCCGCCCCCACCATGGGGAGGGGAGGGTGGAGGATGCATAGCTCTAGCCTCCCCAGGCCCATAGCATCAGGGAGAGCGGGCGCTAGGGGCAGCAACACTCCACCTCAGTAGGCCTACAGCAGGCGTTCTGGGGGCAGAGTGTGGGCAGGGCCATGCCTAGCGGTTTGGAAAGGCTGAGCCTTCCCCGCCTCGCCTACTGGATGCCCATGAACCTGCTGTGAATGATCATCCCCATTTGCCTGTGATAACTTGTGAAAGTAGCTTTAATAAAAGGCAGCAGTTGGGCCCATTCACTTTTATCACAGCTCAGCGATAAAGGCCAACAGCCTCCTCAGGCCCCTGGGTAAGGTGGGGGGGAAGGGGAGACTGCTCTGCCCTCCTGGAAGGGGCGTGGCCTTGGGCAGAAGAGGCGGGGCTGAAGCTATACAGCCCTCAGCGCCATTCGGACCTCACCACACCCTCTTCCTCCTGCCCCATCCCTAAAAGCTGTCCAGAGCACGAAGCCTGGTGCTCTGGAAGCGATTTAAATGGCCCAGGGCTCCAGCCGCCACCCCTGCTGCAGTGGAGCCCTGCTGCAGTGGCCTTTTGTACCATCCATCCCAGGACAGTTGCCCCCTTTGCCCTACCCCCATCAGCGGGTCTGATGCAGAGGACAGTTTGCTGCAATTTAAGAAGAATATCCCCTGCCTATTCTTTCAGTCTATTTGGAAGGAAGATGAACCCTCATGCTTCAGGGCACAAACCCAACTCTAATGATCCAGGGTTAGGAAGAAGGTTCCCCCCGTCCAGAGTTTATTCAAGAAGGGTACGTCTACACAGCAACATTAATTCAGAATAACTAACGTTATTCCAAAACAACAAAAAACACGTCTACACAGCAAGCCATTATTTCAAAGTAATGTCAAGCTGGAGGACTGCTTACTCCGACTCCTGTAACCCTCATTTCAGGAGGAGTAAGGGAAGTTGAAGGAAGAATACTCTTCCTTCAATTTCCTGCTGTGTAGACAGCGCCAAAAACCAAATTAAGCTATGCAATTGATGTAGCTCAAGTTGCGTAGCTTATTCTGACATTAGCTCTGCTGTGTAGATGAGCCCAGCTATCCTCTTCAAGATTCCTCTCTGCTGCATCTGAGAGTGTTTGGTGACAGGGAACTGGACTAGAGGGACCACTGACCTGACCCTGGATTGAAATCCCTATATTCAGAGCACGCATGGGATATAAACTGGAACGGTCAGGAAATTTACACTGAACCACGCCTGGATCTATCCTCTGCTTTCACAGAGGCAACAAGATAAATCCAACAAGCAGCTGTTTATACAGCATTGTGCAATTTTCTCTGTTTTTCTTGAACTATTTTCACTGTCACATAGTGAGCATCTTTTTACCTAGGGGCTTTTTAGTTATACAATTGCTGCATTGAAGTGTGCGAGGAAACTGTAATGGAATATTATAATGCTATTAAAGAATGTTAACTGCCATTAAAAGTATACAAGGGTCCTACTAGATTGTCTTTCCTTACAAAACAAAATGACTGAATTGTCTGGCTAGCTTGTCATTGATTGTTCTTTGGCTTTTAATGCTGGATAAGACAATAAAGATTTGTTTCCAAGTGTGTCTAAGACAGTGTCTCTTAAACTTTTTAAGATGGAGGAACAACAAACCATTTTTTTTTTATGAGGAACAACAATGAGTTTTTGGTGAGAAAAAAAGAGGAAAAGTTATTGAGCAAAAAAAGAAAAGAAAAATAAGATCGGCGGAAAGTTATTGAGGGGGGAAAAAAGTCGCCTGTCCCTTTAAGGGTGGCCATTTTGAACTCTGTTGTGTGCCACGGAACACAGTTTAAGAAACAAGGGAAGCAAAGCAAATATCCACCTTCACGATCCATTTGGACAAGCAATGGAAGAATCCTGGCACACTGTATCACCCTTCAAAAATCATGAGACGGGCCTTCCCCAAAATCATGAGAATGCCTTAAAAATAATGTTGGGCGTTGGGATATTAGCCTGGGCTTATTGTGTAGGGATAAGTCTAGGCTTATTGGTTAATCCTAACAGCTACACGACTGCACACACTCCCCCTCTTTGCTGACTCTGAGCCCTCAGAGCTGCTTGACCACCTTCTGCCTTTGATAGAGAGGCAGCAGCATGGAGGGTTGGGGGGGGCAGGCAGGAGCCAGGCCCAGTCTTTGGGAGGCTGCTCCATGGTGTGTTATATAACAGGCAACGTGCCAAGCTAGCAGGAGTGACCAGCGGAGACTGACACAGAGGAGGGGACAGGACAGGAGGCAGCAGCTGTTCATTCCTTATAGGGGCAGCCGGATGCCTTTTACCCCCGTTGTGGTTGCTCAGCACCTCTGAAAACTGGGCTCACTCTGCCTTTTGGGCATTCAGAATCGCTGGCCACTTCTGGATTGTGGCCTGAGAAAACGTCACCCCAGTCCTCCTCTTCTGACCCGACCCAGCAAACCAGTGTGTGAATGAAAGCAGATCTGACCTTCACTATCGGCTTCAGGTGATGCTTCTGCATAGCAAACCACTCCGTGGTTCCGGACTGAAAGAGAACGGGAGAAGGAATGAGGGGAGAGAAGCAGAATCGGCGGAGACAACCTAGCCCCATTCACCCGGGCACAACAGCACACGCCTTCCTTGCCATCCAGACCCCATCTCATACCCAGAGCAGGCAACATGTTCAGTCCTGGAGAACACTGCACCTCTCTAGAGCAGTCAAAGGCCCAGGCGGACAAACTTTGGAAATGCTACTTTCCACTCCTCTGCTTCTAATTAAGGTCCAGACTGAAAGCTTTTGCATGCCGGTGTAAGGGTGGGACTATGCCTACGGCTCCAGGAGGAAGTCAGAAGATCCCCTATGGGCTGGGGGAGAAGAGAGCACAGAGATGCAACTGTACCTTGAGAGCGTCCATCACCATCTGCCGCAGGCTGGGGGTCAGGTTACAAAGTTCCTGGAAGGCTTTCATTTTACAGACCTGGAGCAGGACCCTGTGAAGTGAGAAACCCTGCTGAGTCGCCAAAGAGCTTTGCCACCAGCCACAGAGCTCTCCTCTCTCCATACACTTTCCTCCACAGGGCTTCCTGTACATTAGGACCTTACTGCTTGGTCATAGACAGAGGGACAGACACTGGCACACTGGGAGAGGACCAAATGCTAATAATTCCTCAGCAGGGTGCTGAGGCATGGCAGGATTTATTGTCCACAGCCCAAATTCACTCTCCCACCAGGTGAGAAGTATCTCAGGGCAGGAGAAGTTAATGGGGATGGTTTGGAGTTAAAACAACAACAAAAGCCATCACAATGTGACAGGCACGCTCTTGCTAGCACATCAGGGGTTGAACTGGGGACCTACAAGCATGAGCTGCTACAGGCTGTGCTAAAGAACCAAGCCTCCCTAGTGGGGCTCTGCTAGACTCTCATCCTCCCCCACAGAGAGTATCTGTAGCAGGATTTGACCGGGGGCTACACTTTTCTTTGTGATTTGTGTTATCCCATGATACAAAGGGCAGCCTGGGCAAGCCCAGGAGAGAACACTCCCTAGGCCTCACAGGAAGCAATGACATCAAGATGCCAGTTCAGAATGGGGGAGGTCCCAGATTAGAGTGGGGAAGGTCTGTCTACTTCCTTAGGGGACAGAGCTGACAGGGAAAGGCAGGGGAGAGGAGACAACAAGAGGAGCTGGGAATGGGAGTAGGAGGGAGGTTTCCGTAGAACAGTCTCCCCAGGGGAAGCACCATACATGGGGGAGGGGGGGATTAAAAGGCAGACTGGATAGAGTAGAATAGGGAACAATCCAGCACTAGGCCCAGGAGGATGTGGGGAGGCTGTTTCTTCTCTGACTGACGTGGTTCTGACACATTGCAGCTGGCTGACCTGAGCAGCGACTGTAGCCTGTGCGTGGACCTAGCAGAAGAGAGCGGGAAGACGATGCGGTACTTCCGGAGGACAGAGAGTCCATAGGCCAGTAAGGTCTGGAAAGATTCAGCCAGCTCTTCTCTCTGGGAAGAAGAAATGGAACATGCATCAGCAGCAAAACTGACAACCACAATATCTCAGATGGACACTGCCTGTCCCCAACCAACACAGCCTCTCTACTGAGGGGGCTATTTCTACATTTTGCAATGTGCATCTGTCTCCAAAACCTGCCCCCTCTGCAAAGGGAAGCACTAAGGAATACCCGCCTTCTAGGGGGCCCTGAAATCACTCACAGCAGCCTCTCCGAAGTGAGAGGGGAAAGCAAAACGCAATCACCTCGAATGGATTTCTAGACTGCTTTAGGAGACAGACTTTGGCAGAGGCTCTCTAGTGAAGGTGAAGGTGAGTTTTACATTTAAAGCAGGGTTTTAAACACACCATAATGAACAAATACAGCAATGGCAGGATACGCCCAGGCAGGAAACAGGCACAGTTTTACTCCCTGAGGGTGACCTGATAGAGGTCTGAGGACTCTCAACAGGGTGAGCTGGGTGAGTACACAGGCAAGCCGGACACCGGACGGTGTCATTTGTAGTGAGATTTAAAGCACAGAACAGACACAGCACAGGCAGCAGCAGTGTGCGCCACCACTCCAGTGGGCCCCAGCAGATTACCCCTCGGGGGTGAGAGGGCAGCACAATCCCCATGCCAGCCTAGAAAGAGGTGGCCAACAAGAGTGCCAGCCACCATGGTGAGGGGCAGTTTCCATGAGAACACGAATAAGGGTCTGCCAGACGGTAAAGCCCTTCAGTCACCATCTGCCTGGGTTGGGTTTGAACTGGTGACCTTGAGGTGAAGGACTCTCTAGCCCATTGCTAACTCCAGCTTCACTGAAGGAAAAGTAACAAAGTTCCTCAGGTGGGGAAAGGGAGTCCGTTCGTAGAATGGCTCCCCATTACGTTAGCCATGTAACAAGCCAAGCTGCTAGGCTGAAATCCTACCCCAGGAGAGCCCATAGCCAGGTTTTTTAGCATGATCTGTCCCTGCACAGGAAAACTACTAAGGAACGCCACCTTCCTAGGATGGCGCTGCAGCTCCTCACAGAATCTCAGAAGCCGAAGGGAAGAGCAGCCCAAATCACCTCAGTCAGATTTCTAGATTATGATACGATCTTAAAGACTCTCTGCAGTATGAGGTGTTGGCAGCGGCTGCTGAGCCCATTGTCAGGTTTTGCACTTAGCTGGCAGGCACCACAAACTCCTTCCAAAAGGGGTCCCACCAGAGCCAAACCAATCAGTTACATTTGTGGCGCGTCTCAACCAGCCCACGAGAAGCCAAGAGAGGTGATGTGAGGAGGGCCCCTCAGCTGTCGTGGCTTATCAGAGCCTGCCCCTGCTCCCTGGATCCCTGCCCCAAGTGCGGCTATGGGGTCTGCTCCTACCTGCTCAGGCCGCAGCCTTTCCTGGACCCACTGGTACTCGATGCTGGTGATCTGGTGCAGCAGGCAGCTGCTGTTGAACTCTAAGCTCTGGTAGAGCTTGCTGTAAGCCAGCCACTGGCTGTAGTGAAAGGGGGAGGACACACTGTGAGCATCCAAGGAGCCACAAGCAACCCCCAAAGGGAACTGGGATAGTTGCAAATGGGGGGCGGGTGATTCTGCCGGCAATGGAAATTAGGGGCATTTAGGCCAGGCCCAGTATCCTCCTCAAGTAGGAACATGCTCTCGGGAGAACGAGGGATTCAGGCTCAGATGCTTCTTATTACCCCAGCAGGCCAGAGCCAGCCGCTCCCCAAGACTTGCTCAGGCCCAGAACTCCTGCCCCGCCTCAGCCCATTGTTCATGTGGAGGGAAAGAGAGGGGTGGGGGCAGGGAAAGAAGCTAGAGACAGTGGCAGTGACAGTTCCCCTGCTGATTGCCACGTGTCTCAGCCCATGGGAACAGCCATAACTGCAGTGTTAGCAGAATCAGGGGCTTCCTGGCATGTGCTCACACGCCAGATGGTGAGGGAGAGAGATCCAATGGTTCTGCTACCATAAACACACGGGGAGAGCATGTCAGTAGTGTTTGTCAGTAGCGATGCATGAGACAGAAGTGACCAAACACATGGAGAAGAGCAAGGAAGTCAGACTACTGACCTTGCCACAGACAGCAGGTGTGGGCATCTGCACTTTAACAACAACAATAATAACGCTATACTTCATACTCCCACAATGCTGGCTATCTTGGGTTCTCAAAGCATAGTCTGACTTCGCAATGCTTGTGAACTAGGGCAGTGTTATTATAATTTTATAGAGGCACAGAAAGGTGAAGGGACTTGCCCAGGGTCACCCAAAATCAGTGGCAGAGGTGGAAATAGATCCCAGGTCTCCTAATTGCCATAATCATTACACAATATTGCCCAGGTTAGCTGGGTGCATGGGATACTCACACCATGACCTGATGAAAGTCAGACAGATCTTTCTGAGCGGCATGCAGGTACAGGATCGTGCTGGCATGTTTACTGAGATCCCCATCCCAGGCAGTACTCCCAGCCTGTATGCAGAAGGAAGGAGCAAGAGAGTTAATCCTGCCCTGAAGAAGAGAAAAGAGCTTCTTGGAGCAATTCATAGAATTTGGCTCCTCCTAGGATTTGTACTTGGTTTTCATTTGCCCCGCCTCCTCTCTCAAGCTCTAGGATGGGCCCTTCAACGCCACACATAGTCATTGCTCCAGTCCAGGCGAATATCCACAGGGTTCAGCCACCGTCGGGTGCAGACCGAGGGTGGGCTTCCTGGAAAGTGCGGGACCGAGTAGTTGTTGCAGGAGTGAGGAACAGGGCTACAGATCTGCTAGCAGTGGTTCAGTTTTCATGTAATCTCACTCAATCGCTATAAAAACCAAGGTCTTTTACTGGAGACATCAGAGAAGGCTCCTTCTGCTGTCCCAGGTTGATGTTAAAGATGCCAGTGTGCTACACAACATGCCCCTTCTTAGCAACATAGGCTGATGTGTTGGATGCCTGCACCACAGGGGGTAACTCGTTGCTTTGGAAAGACTCTTGGGATACACCCCAAAGGCTCCAAAGAGTCACAATCCAGCCCATCTGCACTTCAACATGAAATTAAATCCTCCCCCAGCTTCCACCAGCTTGCTGGCTTCACATGTACCTGGTGCTGCAGGATCTCGTAGAACACCATCTGTTGTAACAGGTGGCGATGGACGGTGTAACTCGGCTGGGTCTTGCTCAAAGAGGTGGATCTCTGAAAAGAGAAACCAAAGTGGAGAGATAGCCCAGAGCATGAGCCGGAAGGGAGCATGTCTCCACAGAACCCCCAACATCCAAGCCATTGGACAAAGCAAGAGCCAGACTCATAGGACCCTTGTTTAATGGCAGGACTTTGGGTTCATATCCAAGTGACTGCATCCTTGGTGGGAGGTTTGGCACTGCCTCCAGGAAGAGTTAAGCCAAGTGTTCTGGTTTTCAGGGTCATCCATCACTAGGCACCACTGAGGCAGAAGCATAGACCTTTATCATGGGAGGACCCACCGAGGCGCTGGAGAGTGCCAAGGAGAAAAGAGAACCACACAGATACATGAGAATGAACTCTCCACTCCTCATTGCTACAGCAGCCCGTGGACCTTCCTACACCTCTGACCTCCAGAGCGAGCAGCCACAGGGTCAGCCCTGCAGATACAGCCCTAGTGAGCAACCCCCAACTCTACTGCTCCTGTTTAACCTCCTCCCCTCACAAAAACTCCTACTTTCTTGTGAGTCAGCAGGAACTGCAAGTGGCACTGCCCCCGGTCAGGGTAGGTTTCCGTCCGTGGCTCCAGGTTGTACCAATGGTCGTTCCTGCAGTGCAGTTCCTGTAGGCAGACAGACAGATGGATGGATGTCAAACACTGGAACATCAGCAATAGGGTGATCCCCATTTAGAGAATAGGATCCATCATGTTAATATGGAGTTAATATTCGACAATTAACATTTATACTTAATTTTTAAAATAACCCCTGGTCTGGGGGTGCTTTTCCTAATTTCTTAAATTACTCTTGTTTTTCAGTACAAATTCCACCAGCAGCAAAGCTGTTATACACCTCTGCTTCAATCACAAGCAATAATCCTTTGGGGTACGTCTACACTGCATCCCTAGTTCGGACTAGGGATGCAAATGGAGACGACCGAAGTAGTTAATGAAGCAGGGATTTAAATATCTATTTAAATATT
Source organism: Pelodiscus sinensis (assembly GCF_052426305.1). Classification (NCBI taxonomy): domain Eukaryota; kingdom Metazoa; phylum Chordata; order Testudines; family Trionychidae; genus Pelodiscus; species Pelodiscus sinensis. Next base: position 19,604,980 of record NC_143071.1, read on the forward strand.
TAAATCCCCGCTTCATTAACTACTTTGGTCATCTCCATTTGCATCCCTAGTCCAAACTAGGGATGCAGTGTAGACATACTCTTGCTGATTTACGATATGGCTGAGAACTGCACTAAAATTACCTTGGCCTGAGGGACTGATGACCTGCAGCAGGCTAGCAAAGGCCACCAGCCCCACTTAGTCATCACTTCCTTAAGGAAGTGTGGTCTATCAGTGAACGCACAGGATCCAGTTCAGGAGATCTAGGTTCTGCTGCTGATTGGTGCTGAGAGCCTCAGTTTACCTTTCTGTCACGTGTGGATTACAGTGCTGCTCAGCCCCTGGGAGGTCAAATGAATGCTTGTGACATGGTTTGAGATTCTCAGAGGAAAGATGCTAAAGAACAACAGAGCATTATTACAATCCTATGCCCCCGCTCTCACGTGCAAGCGAAGAACCACGTTCCCCAGGAAGTCGTCCTGCCCTTTATCTTTCCGAGCATCCTTAAAGATCCTGGAAAAGAAGATATAAATCAACTGGATGAAATAAGAAAATTATAGCCCAGGAGTGCAAAACTTCTCCAGGTTGTGCAATGCCTGGGGCCCAGGACATGGTCAGTGGTCCATCTAGCCCGGATGTAGCTGCCCCTGCTGTGACCCACTAGACCCCTCTCCTCTCCCACAGCTGAGCTAGAACCCAGGAGTTCTGACAGTTTCGCTCTCTCCCTGCAGATTTAATAACAAAGTAAGAATATTTATTACAATTTTAAACCTAACAATGTCTCTTAAATGACTTTGCCACAAGATGTCAGAACATGTTAGTATTAGAGCTGAGTGGGTCTAATATTTGTCCCGTTATATAAGCAACTAGAAGATGCATCCAGCATTGCTTGAGTCCTTAATTCAATTAATTTTTGTTTTTTGGAAAATAACATGAAAAAATGTTCATGCTTCATTTAAATCATTGCTCCGGGGCAAGACTAGGGAGGAGTTCTTCAAAAGAAAAAAACAAACAACAACCTACCACACACACACACACATTCTCCTGCCAACTAACTATTAAATTATATGCCAGAAAACTAGGGTTTTCAAGTGCCTAAGTAGCCCCTGGAATCACGTTTAAAGATGCCCCCCTCCCAACCAAAATCTGAAATGGCACTTGTGAAACTAGGGAAGCAAATGGTCAGGCACTTTCTCAGCTTCTTCTTTGTACTGGTGGATGCAAAGTGCCTGCAGAGCTGGAAACAGTCTGGTTGCAGGGATCACAAACACTCAGTCCTCGGGACTTATTTTACATTCCAACAGTATGCAAACGGAGTCACTTAATATGTAGATGAGCTGTGGCCCAAGACATGAGCCCCAGGTCTCCCAGGGGCCCCTGGAAGTCAGGAATTTGGAGACCACTGGCCACTGTTCCCTGAAAGCGGTGCATTTGTGTGGCCACTCAGGAGAGATTCCAGTGCCACCCAGTTAATTAACAGAGTGCCAATAGTTAGAGTTTTCTTCTATTGGTGGTGCACATTCATACATGCCTCAGGGCACATAAAATTTATTTCACACAGGGATGGAAAAAATCCGCACATGGATGGAAAAGATTTGAGGGAACATTGCCATTGGCTCTATGTCACTATGGGCATGCCTGTATTGCATGCTTTTGCCCAACCTCTCTAGAATCCACTCGTGTATTTAGGGGAACACAGTGCCTGAGCTGGCTAGTCTGGAGGTATGGGGCAAAGCGTGTGTTGAGCCTTGACCTGTGCCCTGACAGAGCCCTGGCTCATCCCAGGGTTGGGAGGGAGAGACATGACCACCACGAGAAGCACCTCAGCTAAAGCTATGGAAGGGCTAAAGCCACTTCCACAAAGGGCTCCAGGAAAGACAGACAAGTTCTCCCACAAACTCCAGCACCACAAAACAATCCCCAGAGAGGGGAGGTGCCAGGAACTCTGGCTGCAGCACCAGTGTGGGCACCGCTAACCTGGTGTGTGTTCTGCAGACATGTGGACTCTCGCAGCTGGGTTGGCTGATGCACACCCAGGAGCATGAGCCAGGGCACGTGGTGCTCCTGTCATACAGACACGCCCTACATGATGGCAGAACTGAGTGGGAAGAGGAAGCTGTGGCCTAGCTGTGGCCCAGAAAGGAGCTGCATGTCACCGGAGTCCTTGCCACACCCAGACTTCCATCTCCACGTGCCCTGGTCTCTTGCTGTGTGCATGCTGGGCCTTGTTAGTCCAATACCTCTGGATTCCAGGCTGGAGTACATCAGGCCCATCACTGTAGTGACCTATTTGGTGCTGGGCTGGGAAAGGGAGTTATCTGCCACTCTCCCAACACATCTCCAGGGAAGCCACATGCTCAGAGGAGGCTGCTCATTCTACCTCCCAGAGGAGACATTACTGCTGCAGATGAGGATGAACTAGAGTGAAGAACAGGACCTCGGAGTCAAGGAGCAACCCACCGCACAAGGGGATGACGAGCATGTTGCAGAGCTGCTCCCATGCCTGCAGCACAGCAGAGCGAAGGTCTGACACCCACCCCCAAACTCAGCAGGGGAGCCTCGCAAGCACATGCGGAACCAGGACCTTAGCGCTGCACTCAGATGCATGAACTGCTAACAGAGCTGGGTCAGACAGCCCGGCCACCTCTCCCCAGTACCCACCTCTTCAGGCCATGGAGGTCCGTCAGCTCTCCCAGCTTATGTCGCACAGATTCCACAGCATCCATGTCCCTGCAGGGGAGGGTCAGAAACACAGCAGATGAGGAGTGTGCGTTGACAACACATCATTGGTGTTAGTTTGCCAAGGAGCAAATTCAGGACTAAGGGAGAGTCGTCCCTTCCCCTTCCCCCCGGCGCACTCCACTGGGCCGCAGGAAAGTCACTCCATTGCGGAAGGGCAGAAAATCAGGTGGTAGGAGAGGTGAGATGATGCCCAGATACAATATCATGCTGAGTATAGTACAAAACCCTGCATTACTAAAAGAGAGAGCAGAGGTTTTGCAGCAACTGGGGCAGGAAGCTTGCTCCCCCTCCCACAATTCAAGGCCCTCCTCGTACATCATAAAGCCGGCAACAGGGCACAAGCCCAAGTTTGAAAAAGTCTTTGCACAACACCTTTGCAGAGATTACACAGACCCAGGGCATGGGGACTGGGATGAATGCAAAGGGTCTTTATTTCCTGTGCACCGATACGGCTCCCACCTCGCTATAACCTTTGCATGGAAATTCAAGGCTGGAGTCTCCATAACTTTGCACCTCATGCAATCCTTGGCCCCCGTGCAAAGTGAATGCGGAACACTACTCCTCTGATCCAACAGCACTGCGCGTGCACTCTGTGACACCAGTGACAGTGGAGTACCCGGACCTGGGGATGTTACTGGGGTTCCACACAGGGACCTGTTACTGCAGGTTCAAGGAGTGATGCTCTCAGGGCCCTGTTCAAGTGATCAGGGTTTCTGCACACAGACCGCGCGCTGGCATGTTCAAGCCCCGCTACGCTCAGTCACACTCACCACATGTCCAGGTGGAAGCTGGAATTTGTTTCATCATCAAACTCCCTGCAGGACACAGAATCAGAAAACATTATTCCTGGAACGCTGAGAGGGTTTGCACGCAGGTCACATATTAGAAAGGGAGGGAGAGCTTAAAGGCAGGCAACCCCCTCTCCCGAGCTAGCAACAGTCTAGTGCTGGGGTGCAGGTTTGTATCAATGAACAGAGACAGCTGGACCCTCACAACTGCTCTCCAGTTCAGACGGGGCACTCCCAGGCTTATGGGCGGACAATATGTTCCAAATCCTCAGCTTCTGTTCTGCGTCCTAGTGTGGGGGCAGCCTTTGGCAGATACCCTCAGAGTTTTTGGGCTTGCCCAAGAATACCAAAAGAGAAGCCACACGTCTGCCAATTATGGAAGACACAGGGTAAAATTATTGACGGACAAGCCCAGGAAGTCTAATCCCTGCAGTAAATCTGGTGTACTGGCCTGGTTGGCCAGATGCCCCCTGCAAATTTTTTTTAAAGCCCCCACATCAGATAGTCTCAGAGCCTGGGCCTACAGACTTGTGCTAGGGCACTAAAAACAGCCATACAGTCCAATGTTCCCTCTAACGTTTTTCCATCTATGTGCAGAATACATTTTGTTATGTGCACCGAGGCAAGTGTGGTTGTGGACCACCAGTAGAAACACAGGCTGCTGGCTGTGGGAGCTCTACTAATCAGCTAGGCCGCACCCAAATCTCTCCTGGGTGGCTACCCATGTGCTTAGTTTACAGGGAACACTGCTATAGACATTCATACTCAGGGTCTAAGCTCTAGCCGGAACAGCGATGGCTATTTTCAACACTGTAGCATGAACCCAACAGTCTGCAGACCCGGGCACAGACTCAGATCCAGAGAGTTTTGGTTTTGCAATGCAGACCCCCCCACCCAAGAGCTAAATGCAGACACCCCCCCCCCTCACTTGTCCACCATCTCCAATTTTTTCACTGGGCTAAACATGACACAGGAGCGTCTATACTTTTGAGCATGCAGAGGCCTATGTTTGTAGCAGTCTCCTGGCCTGTAATCCCACCCCCTCTCGTCTTGCCTTAACCACTAGCCCACATTACCTCCCAGGTTATGTCAATCCCAAAGACCAAACTTTGGGCCTAGATTCCTTGCCAATTGTCCGGGCTAGCAAAGAGGAGATAGCTGAGGCATCAGAGAAGGGAAAGGAAGAGACGAGGGGGAGACCTACAGCATAAATGTCTCATTCCACACAGGATTGAGAGTTTGATTTATGACTTGGGTGCGGTGGATCTGGTCTTCAGGGATCAGGTCTTTCACCACGGCCTTTAATCGCTTCTTGTTCTCCTGAAGGGTGCTGCTGTCACCGGAAGGCTCCTGCCTCTTTGATTCTATCCCCAGCAGGCAGTATGGGTCGCTGAACCCTACAACCACAAGACATCAAAACACAGTTCCTCCAACAGAAATATCTATTGTGACAAAAGGCAACCGCCAGCCTTTTGTCAATAGCCAGCCTGCCTCTTGGGGGCGTGGACAATTAGGGAAACTGAGGCACCGATGGGTAACTAGCTTACCTCAGGTCAAACATACCGATGCAGCAGGAGATGTGAGAACAGAACCCAGCACTCCAACCTCCTCTGACCAGGTAGGTACATATATCTGTACATCGAACATTTATTCACACTTACCACTGACATCTTTACCCAGAATGCCTTTGGCTTGCTTCACAGTCACTTTCAGACAAAAAATTGGTTTCTGGAATTAAAGCAAATCAAACAACTCAACTAACCTGAAGGGAAAAAAATTTCCATCACACACAGAAGTGAACGTGCTTGAGATGCATTTGTAAAGCCCATGTGGAAACAGTACACATGGTTCCAATATTGCCATCCCCACGCACTCAAATATCAGCCCCCAAAAAATCACAAGCAATGGCTGATAAATGATCTTTTAAAATAATAAACGTGGGAGGTTGGGGTGTGGGTGGTTTTTTTTGCCTTCTGGTTTTTCAGCTTCTATGGAGTACTCAGGTCACATTTCTCCACAACAAGGAGGACTTGACACTCACTTTAAAACAATGAAAGCTGATTTGCACTAAATAACCTGGCTCTAGCAGCTCTGAGTTTAAGGAAAACATCAAGCATCACTCTCCCCTTCCTTCCTCTCACTGCACATCTGCCTGCTGCCATTTCCAACTCAGCTTTTATGGCAATCCCCTCTCGCCAAGCCCTCCCCTCCCAGGGGGAGATCATGGACAGCCGTCCCTTCAGAGCAGTGTAGACCATTGACTAAGTGATGAAACTGACCTCGCTTTGTGCTGTCACATGCACAATTAAATAAGCAGAGCCCTGCTTTTCTGGCACTGCATCCTGGCCTGTTATCCTGCCAGGCCCCTTCAACCACTAGCCCACAGTAGATCTCAGACTGCATGCATCATGAAGACCAAAGTTTGGCCGAGGGTTACAATGTGCGCAGATGCTAACGGGGCCCCTTTTAAGGATACGACTGGAAAGCTGCAGACGGACAGATCCCTGCATGACTCTATTTCGTTTTGCTATACGAGGTCAGTGCTGAGAGAGGTGGCAAAATAGTCTCCAAAAACAAAGACCAAACCCAACCAACAAAGATTTCAATGGCTTCTGAGCCCTGAAAGCTTCTCTCCCACCACTGCACCAAGGGGAACAAATTAGTCACTGAACTTCCGAGGGACTAATGAGGAAGCTGCTGCTCAGTCACCTTTTCCAGCCATGAGACCCATGGAAAAAGCTGTAGAGTGTGCAAGGCCAAAGAAAGCATCTGAGGATAAAGGATTTATTGGAAATATTGTTCACAGTCACTGAGCTCCAGGCCAGGTACGGGGAGGGTGGGTGGGTGGGGGTGGGAGTGTGTGTGTGTGTGTCTCTCTCTCTCTCCCCGCCCCCCCCCCCCCCCCCACAGCATCCACTCCCTCCCATACTGGCAGCAGAACTGGCTCCAGACTGTGTTGGCCACCAGGCTGCATTCTGTAATTCCACCAAGGACCACTGAGAGGTGGGATCATGCTGCGACAGGTATGTCTACACTGGCGATGTGGGTGTAATTTCCAGCTCAGGCAGACATACCAGAGATGGAGGGGCCCTGGGCCAGAGAAAGTGGGATGCCCCTCCCCACCCCTTTGGCCTGCAGTCCCTCCTGTCTCTCCTGCTGGGGAGCAGGGTCAGCGAGCGAGGTCTTCCCTCAGTTCCCAGGCAGAAATGCCAGGTGGGTCGAGTGAGTCTGTGTGTGGCGGGGAGTGTGTGTGCAATTTTCTGGGCATAGGTCCCATTGGTTCAGTGGCTGCTCCACCACAGAGACATACTCTCGCTAGCTCTGATTGAGACAGCTGGCTAAAGATAGACATTAGCTGCCGCAGCATGGCCACTGGGATGGGCTAGAGCAATGTTTCTCAACCAGGGGTACTGGAGAGAAGTCCAGGGAGTACATCAAGGCAACTGAAATGTGAAGAAAACTGAAATTTTCTTATACGTTTTACAGCGCTTTATTATTTTTGTACTTTTTACACCCAAAAATGTCACCGCCTGCCCAGCTACGATTAAGTTGTTTAAACTAATGTGTTGCAATGGTAGAAAAAAAATGTGTGCGTCTGAAAACTGTAGGTACTGGGGGTACTTTTTTTTTTTGTTGAAAAAGAGGTACTTTCTTAAAAAAAGGTTGAGAAACACTGGGCTAAAGTTTCAGGCGGGTTTGTATGTGGGCAGCCAGTTCATCCTGCCACCTGCACTGCTGCCATAGCTACACTTCTGGTGCAGAAACACCTCTTGAGCTGGAAATCTCACCTCCAGTTCCTATGCAGTCACACCCTCGGGCTCGCTCCTCTCCGCTCTCATAACTGCTCTTTCAACCCCACAGACTTTGCAGAGGGGACAAAGGTTAATGGATCGGGGCTCATCCCATATAAGTCACCTACTCAGCTGGCTGGGTCCCCTCCTTACTCCCCAAAGCACAGGGGTTTAATCTGGATTCATAGCAATGACTGACAGTATCAAAGGACAAGCTTGGACCACAGCTAATCCATGCAAGCATTAGCTAACCAGCCGTTGTCCTACCATTAAATAAATAGGACACAGAATTTAGGATCAGTCCTTGTGGATATCCATATTGACCAGTCCTCTGGCATAGACCTAGCCTGTATATTATTCCATAAAACCAAAGCACTGAGTTAGTAACGTGTGTAGCACCAAGAGGTGAAACCAAACCTAGGACTTCTAGAGCACAGTGTGTGAGTCTCTACAGCTTGAGCTATAAAGCCAGCTGATGCTCAGGTGAGGCTGTAAAGCAAACTCATTCTCTCTGTAAGTCAGTGGTCCCCAACGCAGTGCCTGCGGGTGCCATGGCGCCTGCCGGGCCATTTCTTTGTGCTCACTGAGTGATTGGGGCCAGCCCCCCCCCGGGCACGTGGCACAGGGGCGGCACCAGCCCTGCAGCGCAGCACATGGGCGTCCCCGCCCCGGGGCACACAGCACAGGAGCGGCGGACCCGGGCGCGTGGCGTATGGGCAGCCCCACCCCTGGACGTGCAGCACAGGAGCGGCGCTGGTCCCGGGAGTGCAGCGCATGGGTGGCTCTGGCACCGGGCACTCAGCATATGGGCGCCCGGCAGCCCCAAAAGGTTGGGGACCACTGCTATAAGTGGTCTAAGTGCCACTCCACAGGACAGCAAACCACTCGCAGTAGGTGTGTGGGTTACATGCGCAGGAAATAGATACACATGGCCATGGCACCACCCCATAGAACAGGGAATACCTTGAGTTCTTGTAACAGATGCACTTCCCTGGGGTGAGAACAAATGAAGGCAGGACTCCTGTAATAATCACACATTCATACACATGCACAAGCTGACCCTGCTGAGCTCAGTGGGAGTTTTACCTGGGCTAGGGCCCACAGCAGGAAGTAACCTGCACAAATTCTGGGTAATGTGAACTGGAAAGAAGTCCAGACTTTACCTCAAACTTTTGGACCCGCTGCAGTATAATGTGATGCTCCTCTGGCTCCATGCTGAAGGCCTGTTTTAATATTAAAGAAGATAATAGGGTTGGTTTTATAACAACAGTACTTGGGATACATCCAAGGGCTTCCCCTCTGGAGCCACCCCCTCCCTTCCTCTGGGAGCCAGATGGCTCTCAGGAAGGGTTTGATGGGAAAGGAGAGAACAGCTCAGATTAAGCCTAACCAGGACCCAGATTCGTGAACACTTGGGCGCAGTCCAGGCAGAATTCCAAACCTCCCCTGGACAAAGGCTTCCTGGCGGCCAGACTGCTCCACTTCTGTCCCCGACCGTGGGCAGACTCTGCTGCCCTTCTCCTTCCGGTGGACAGATCTTCCCTTCCCACTCCCAGGTACCTGACCCTCCTGTGACCCTGCTCGGTGTGACTCAGCATTGCCCAGTGCTGCTGCCTGCTGCTGGGACTGTGACTCATGTCTGTGTCCAACAGACCCCCCCTCCCCGCCCCCACGTGCAGGAGCTCAGAGAAGTTCGTGTCTCACTTCTGCTCTGGAGAGCAGCCCTGGCCACTTGCGGCTGCCAGCGTCCCAGACATGGGCAGAAGAACTTTCTCTCATGGGAACCCCAGAGCTGGGGCTGCAGGGGGCCTCTTCCCAATGTGAGACTGAGGCTATAGCTACACTGCAGGTTTTTTGCAGAAGAGGATATGCAAATTACATGCTCATTTGCATATCTTCTTCTGATTCTTTTTTCGGAAAAGGTTTTGCCACTAAAAAGCCTCATGTAGACGGGGCCATTTGTTGGGGGGGGGGGGAACCCTTTTATTGCAAGATCCCTTATTCTTCAAAAATCAAGGTTTACAGGATATTGCAAAAAAAGGGTTTCCCCCCCCCCCAACAAATGGCCCCATCTACATGGGGCTTTTTAGCGGCAAAACCTCTTTCACAAAAGCAATTGGAAGACACACAAATGAGTGTGTCATTTGCATATCCTCTTCCCCTAAAAAAACACAGTGTAGACATAACCTGAGGGGTTTCCGGGCTAGAGGATCCTTGATGACAGGACAGGGTTTCAAGGTGCTTCAGGATGTGCAGGACTTGGGCCCAGGGACTGACCTTTTGCGTGTACTCATACAATTCATCAGCGTCAGCAACATGGTCGGGTTCAGGCGTGCCCAGGCGGTGCACAATGGTGTAGAGAACCTCCTCGTACAAGAGGTTGAGCTGCAGGACAAGGGGGTGACAGGTCACAGCCAGCTCCTCTGCTAGACAGTGCAGTGCGTGAGCTAGCCGACAGCCTGGGAATGAGGGCTTTGCTCTGGGCAGGGACATACGTGTTGTACTAGTCAAGATTTTCCTCCACAAAGCACAAGGGGAAACCTGTTTGCTCATCTTCTCCAAACAACATCTGCTGCCCAGAATGCACAGCAGGGCTTACTGTCTAGAAAGCTCCTATGTTATCCCATGCCTCAAATCAAGCCTGGACACACCCCTTTTTGGCATCAGCCAACACTTGCTTTCAGACATGCAGATGTCTGCAGATGATTGGCAGGTTGCACAGCAATGCGCTTCCTGAGTTTTGCTGCCAGGAAAAGCTGAGGCTGTCTGAAGCTGGAGCAGGCTGGTAGGGACTGGACGTTAATCTCGTCAAACCTTGTTCTAGGAGTTTTGTCAGCTAGCTGCAATTGCCACTAATTAGCCTCTTTGTTGACAATCTCTATGGACAACTAGTACCCAGTGAGGACAGAACCTGTATGCATTGCCATTGCCTGTCCAGATGGATGGAGAAAAGAACAGCCGTATCCAGGGCTTCTACCAATACTCCACTGATTATGCCAGACTCGTACCTCTTGCCTGGAAAATCGGTGGGACAGGTCCATCTAGGAGAAACAAGACAAACAAACACACATTTCCATTCAGTTTTGCTGGCATCAGAGAACTGTTTTTTCGTCAGATGCTTTCCCTGAGATTGCAGCAAGGCCAAGGGAGCTTCCCACTCCACTCTGCATGCTTTTAGGAACAGCACGTAGATTGTGGCATACGCATCAGTTTCCTCCAATAGCTTTGGGAGAGCTTACTGTGCTAAATGCCTATAGCAATTATGGCCCAGGGATTGTATGGCCGTCCCTGGAGGGAGAGAGACCACAGCCCCTCACGTGCTAGGACAGTTGGGGAGTGATTAAGCAAATTCACTTGGTACCTCTTGGGAGGTGGGTGTTACAACACTGGAGAGACTCACATATTGTGGTTCAAACCATATTCTCTCGCGCAGTGTTTCTCAACCATTTTTTTTTATAAAGTACCCCTTTTTCAAAAAAAAAAAAAAAAAAAAGTATAAGTACCCCCAGTACCTACAGTTTTCAGACACAAAATGTTTTTCTACCATTGCAACACATTTGTTTAAACAATCATAGCTGGGCAAGTGATGAAATTTTGGGGTATAAAAAAGTACAAAAATAACAAAGCGCCATATAATTTCAGTTGAATTGACATACCCCCCCCAGACGTCTCTCAAGTACCCCTGAGGGTACTCATACCACTGGTTGAGAAACACTGCCCTAGCAAGCCAACTGACAACAAAAGGCCCTTGGATAAACAGCCTAAAAACTGACTCAGGCCCTGCTTTTAGACCCAGCAAATAGAAGCTTTTATCCTAAGGGGGGCCCCAACCCTTCCTGGCACAGGTTAGAAGAACTTGGCCTGTTCTTGGGGGTGTTTGTTCTGAGCTGTTATGAACTTGTGATCCCAGAGAACCCCCTTGGCAGCGTTTGACAGACTGATCAGCTGCCAGAGCCCTGTTGGAGCTGGGATCTCTGGTAAGCTTATGAACATGCCGGTAGAGTCTTAGATTGTTTTAAATGTTTTCCCTCGGATGCTTTTACCTTAAGAATAAATACGCTTGCGTAGGAAGAACTGTTGTAACTTAACTGTGGGCAGCTACGTTTCTCTGAGGAAGGGAAGCGAACTGGGCTTGCTTAGGCAGTCTGGCTTGCTGGGGAATTCACAGAGTAGATAAGGAACTGGGCTGGCTGGAAATACCCTGGTCAACAGCAAGAAAGACTCAACTCCACCCAAGTGAGGTAACAGCTGGAGAGTGAGAACCCTAACAGCGGGTGTTCTTGGCAGACCACAGAGGGGGAAATATAGGTACAGTTGCCCTAAATTGTGACAGATTATTTTGGAAAGGCTCAAGAACATGTATAGTCTGTACTTCTAGATCAGCAGGTCTCAACTTTCTAGACTACTGCACACCTTTCAGGAGTCTGGTTTGCCCTGCGTACCCCACATTTCATCTCACTTAAAACGACTTGCGTACAAAATCAGACATAAAAAATACAGAAGTATCCCAGCATGCTGCGACTGACAAATTGCTGACTGACTCATTTCACACTGTAATTATAAAATAAATCATCTGGAATATACTACACTTATGTTTCAGAGTATGGCCCATAGAGCAATACAAGCAAGCCACAGTATGACGTTTTAGTTTGTACTGGCTTCATTTTTATGTAGCCTATTGTGAAACCAGGTGAATATCCAGATGAGCTGATGATGTACCCCCAGGGACATGTGTACCCCTGGCTGAGGACCACTATTCTAGGCAGTCTAGTGGCATCATTGCACATACTTGTGGAAAATCTCTACCCTTCTGGGCCTACAGGTGTGATTCATAAAATCATTGCCTAGGACCAAACAATTAACTGCTCCATCAAAGGAGGTCCACCTCAGTACACAGTGCTTTGAGGAGGCGCCATTAGGGCTGTGCTCACAAATCTTTGCGGGATAGTTATGGGTCTCGACAACAGGGCCTTCACAGAGAGTTCATATCACTGTAAAAGGCCTTGACAGAATGCCAACAGAATTTCACACGCAGCAGGGCAGGGCCCATACACCTGGTCCATAAAGACACAGAGCCCAAGGAGTATGCCCACCAGCGCACCCTGCACCACGCACAGCTTCGATACTGTGACCTGGAAGGTCTCAACACAGCGTCTCCACCACGTCACACGGACGTGGCCAGCAGGGCCAAGCAGCAGATCAGTGGAGTGGCAGGCACATCTCACTGGAACTCCCAGAGAAAGACCCAACCACGTTACACTCATCGCCAGCCAGTAAATAAGGGCCCTGCACCATAAAACAAACACCAGGAGAAACAGCAAAACAGAAACTTGCACCCTCCCCTCAGCTGCCAGCAGAATAAGCCTTGCTGAGCTCTCAGTTCATGAGGGATTCAGTTGGGTTCTGAATGCCCCAGTCAGGTTTGGCGTGGAGCTGGGGCCTGCTTGGCATCTAGGATTGCCAGATGGTTCAACCAAAAATACCAAACCCTCCTCCTCATCCCCCCCCCCCCCCCCCAAAAAAGACAGCAGGGAAAAAATTCTGTTGAGAAAAAAAAAAGGCGGGGGGGGGAGGGACCAAAGTTGAGCAAAAAAAATTAAAAAATTAAAAAATCCCATCATGGCCCCTTTAAGAAACGCTTTTGAGGCTTTTTGGCCCTAACAGGCTTCTAGCAGCTGCCTGCCATCTTGCCTCCCTGCACTGGGCCGGACAGCTCCCCTGTGGAACCCAGTAAGCACTTGGGATTTTCACCTCCTGGCCAGGAAAAAAAAAAAAATCAGAAAATACCAGACATTTCAGGTGTCCGGTATTGTCTGATTTTTTTTTAACCAGACAGGAGGCAAAAATACCAGACTGTCCAGGTCAATACCGGACAGCTGGCAACCCTATTAGCATCTCTACTATGCACCATTTTACTTATCAGGGCTGCTCCACATAATGGCTTTATTACACAGGGGCAGTGGGAGCCTCGTGGAAGGGAAAAGCAGGTGAGGGAGACTGGGGCTATGTCTACACTACAGAGTTTTTCCTGGAAAAACGGCCATTTTTCAAAAAAAACTTAACTTACATCCACACTGCAATTGCGTTCTTTCGAAAAAAAATTGAAAGAACAGAGAGGTTTTTCTGACACTGTACATCTCTCTTTGTGGAAGACTCCTTTTTCCAAAAGAGTTCTTTTGGGAACAGGCATGCGTGGACAGGGAAGAGGGAGTTCTTTCAAAAGAAGAGGAAAGAGGAAAAAGCACAGGTGCCCTGGTGGCCACTCTGTCCATAGTAATCCCAGCTTAAATGCGAGCTAGCATCCATTCAGTGTAGGCACTATCTTTTGAAAGAGCAGATTGCTTTTTCGATGCGCTTTGGCAGTGTGGATGCTCTCTCTTTTGGAAGACGTTTTTTCGGAAGATCTCTTCCGGAAAAGCTTCTTCCGAAAGAAGCCTGCAGGCTAGACGTAGCCTGGGACATGCTATCAAATGAGGTCCCACAAATCCCCTAGTTAGCCCCATCTTAGCCCTTTGCAAGGGGCAGAAGCAGACCAGGGACTAGGCAACCTAAGAAAGGCTAGTCACTGGATATGAAAAAAGAAGGAAAGGCAGCAACAGAAGTCTGGTAGGGGAAAATTTGAAAGAGGGCAAATACTACTGCAATAGCTGCAAACTTGTGGTGTATCCCAGGTGGGGGAAGGACTTTCTTTGCTTGCTCTACACAGGGGAGACGAGACACTGTAGTTGGTTTTTGTTTGGGGGTAGGCTGCATCACCCTCCTGGAAAGAAACAGACCATGGGACCAACCCCATTAGGAATCCCTCGCAAAGAGCAGAGCTGACCTGAGTAATTCTTGGTGGCAGTAGGTCAGAGACAAATGCTGCAGATCAATTTGCGAAAGGCTGGACGACTTTGTGACCAATAAATATCTGTAACTCCGCAAGCCAAGAGAACAGAGGAGGACACAAGTCTCATGCTTCTATTGCAGCAGTTCCCAACCTTTTCCAGATGGGGACCCCATTCTGACAATTCAGAAAGACTTGGTGACCCAAGGCCATTCAAAAACAGAGGGAAGTGGTGGTGGGGGGGGGGGGGAGAGCCACCTGGGGAGACACTTGGTGGCCCTTTTGAAATGTAATGGCCACCCATATTTGGGTCCTGACCCATAGGTTGGGAAACCCTGGTCTATTGTCTCAGGGACCAGGAAGAACATTTTCTTCCCCTCCATCCCCACCCAGCTACCACCAAAAGAGCAGAACTGGCTACCTAGGTGGTTGTTCCTAGCTCTGAAGCGTAGAATATTGGCCACTGCTGAAGGAAAGATGGTCGTCTGGCATGGCTGATACCACGTGCCTAGGGAGTGTAGCATGTTCTTTGCACCATTCCTGGGTTCTGAACCACTAAAAGTGAGGCCTTTTGGGAAGCACCTGCATGAACTAGCCACTAGATGCTGGGATCTCTCGGTACTTCTGAATGTTTCACATTCTAGTCTGGTGCCACTGTGGACCCAGAAATCCCCTCTGAATAGGCGCCTGTTCAACACGGGGAAGGGGAAAAAATCCCCCTTTGGGAGAAAGACAATTTCTTCCAACTCAATTATCCAGGCCAATCGCTGGTTGGAAGTGGCAGCAGAGCCCTTGGCTGCAGACAGTTCCTTGGAATCCAGCCTTCCCGCACGAGAGCATGGGCGTGCATCAAACACGTTTCGACTCCATTCAGGAGGCATCGGTGAGGGGCAGGTACGTTCAAAAGAACAGGAGAGATGCTAACGTGGCATTGGAACCATGTGGTGGTGGTACAAGTATCCTGTGGTCCCAACACGAAGGTCAGGAAAACGCAGGGGTGAAGAAAGAGGACAGATGGGATTCTCGATACAAGGCTTTGGTGAATTCCAGGGACTGGGATTGGGAAGCGAGGTGGCTAGAGAAGGGGTGGGAAACTAAAGGCCCAGAGGCCAGATGCAGCCCCTGGCTTGCCTGGATCCAGCTCCTGAGGCTCAGGGCTTCCCCTCCCCAGAGTCTGCGCTGGCTTTCCAGCCCCCCAGCTGCCCCATCGCAAGGCTGGAGCACATAAAATCACCTAGCCCTGGCCCCCCTAGACTCGTGTGTGCAAGGGGAATGTGGGGAGTGTCTTTCTCCTCAGTCAGAGGCCATGTCAGTGAGGGTTTGGTGATTATTTTTGCTTCTCACTTGTGTGTGGCCCCCGACTGATTTTTCTGTGGGGCAGCAGCCCCTGCCCCAAAAAAGGTTCCTCGGCACTGGACTAGAGACTTTTTAAAAAGAAAGGGCTAAGATTTGTAAAAAGGAACCTCTAGCCCACACTATACATGTTGATCTCCTAGAAATACCATGATGGCAGCAGTCCCCAAAGGAACATTGTGTGATTCAGGAATTATTCCCAGTTACAGAACAAGATGCTCTTCTATTTATGGTGGCTGAGGTTGCATTTCAAGGTCATGTCACACTGTCAGTTTGATCTCCCTTTGAGACAGTGTTGTTTTGGGGTTGTAAAGTGAACACTGAGAAGCCAAGAGGATACATAAATCCTACATGTGTTTTCTAGGAAGGAAATATTGTCTGAACAGCATCCTTATAAAGCATGGATAATAATAGTATCAGATTTTCTGAAAGTTACACATTTGACCTTTGCAACAAAATGATTGTCAGTATCAAGCACTGCTTACTTCCAATATGTGCTTCATGACATGGCAGATCCTGTTGCAGCTGGGTGAATTTTTGAAAATTTGTTTAACCTTGTGCATTATGTAAAAACAACTCAATCAAAACTCAGAATTAGACACGGGCTTTGGATCTAGAACACCCAAGCATGGAGCACATTTGGGTCCCTTCCAAGTGGGGCAGCTAGTCCTTCTTTGTTTAACAGAAGGGACCCCAGCAACTCTAAACTTTGGGGAAGTTCAACTCCCAGCTTTGCGGCTCAAGCTCATTTGTAATCAACATGGGAACTTTCCAGCCACCGTCCTTTCCTCTGCCAAAGCCAAAAAGATACAAGCAAGTCCTCACAAGCCCCAAGTCATTTCTTTTCAGAGTCTTCGCAGCTTATTAGTAGGGGTTAGCGCATAGCTGGTGAACTCAGAATTTGAGTGGGCCTTGATTTCAGATATTCACTCACTCAACCCACACCCCAAGAACTGAACAGCGCGTTCCCAGCATGTAGCATCACCTGATCTGGGGGTGATTTCAGCACCACAAACTGGATGATCAGGTTATGTTTTAACTGAACATGGTACACTTTAAATTCTCATGTGGCCTGAGGCATTTGTCTCTCAGCAGCATAATGACTAGGCACAAGCAATTAAGCGTGGGCTGGTTAAAGGACAGTGTGAACAAACATTGTCACACTCTTTGGCAATAGATCAGCTTCAAATTTTCCTTAGGCCACACATGAAATGAGTGTTCCTTTTGACTCAGGGCTCAGCAGACAAATACGCACGTCACAAAACCACCACTCAGTTTCACCAAAGACTCCCTCAGTTCAGGGAGGGCCTAAGAGTGAACTAGCAAGTGATAATAAACGTCCACTAGCAGAGGCAGATGAGAGCTCAGTAGCGCTGGAATGGCAGAGGTGCAATAGCTGCATTACTTATAGGAGCTGTAAGGTTTAAAAAAAAAAAAAAAAAAATGGAAACATTTTTCTTCTAAATACAAAAATTAGGGCCAAAGTAATTCGGGTATCTGACTGAAGTCAGTCGTTACATCCTCATACTATAGGGGGAGGGGAAAGCCATTCCTACCCTCAGGGCGGATATAGGGCAGGGCGAGCGGGGAGGCCGCCACCATGCACGCGCCGTGGCACCACCACGCACGCGCCATGTCAAAGGGGGGGCCCCGTGAAATTGTGCTGCCCTGGGCCCCTACAATTAGCACGAGACAGCTGGAATCTGTATTTCACTCTGTAGTCCCTGCTTGCAAAGATCCTCTTTAATTCAACAGCATCCCCTCTATCCAACCATCTTGCAGACTGAATCACTAGTGCAGTAGAGTATCAAGCACAAATGGAAAGGACTTTGTTCTTCCTCATCCAATCCCTTATCTGCTGGACACCAGTTCCATTTCTTCCCCAGACACAGGCTGCAGCAAGGGTGCAAAAGGGGAAGGGAGAAGCTGCTTTTGTTTCTCTCTCTCGATGGTTTCATGCCCCCTCTCCCAGATAGAAACAACAGTCTCTTTCTTCCTTACCAGCTTGATAAATTCAATAGGGTGTGTTTGTTCTGGGGTTGGTGGGTTTTTTTGCTCATTGTGTGTGCATCAAAATTGCGATGGAAAAGCTAAGATGGAAATTCTGTGCTGAAGGTCCTGAGGCCTGTGGTCATTCTTGCCTCTTGTGGGGGCACTGGGGGGGGGGGGGGAGGGAGGGAGAGGAGGAGTTCCCGAGTCTAGGTCTGAGTCTTATGAAAGTCTCCTGCACTCATGAGCCTCTCTTGTGGGTGGACAGTTTCACTGATCAGGCAGAAGATGCCTGATGTGGCAGAGCAGAGGGGCTTTATCAGACAGAGAGCTTGGGGAGCCAGTGCAGAATGTTTCTAGCAACCCTTTGCCACAAACTACACAGGCTGCTGTGATCTGGACTTGTGGGAGACTTTTCCAGAGCATGTGGCTTTGAGCTGCAGTAATCAAACCTGCGAAGGACCAGCTGTGCTACAGTCTTCAAGCTTGTGACAGAGGGAAGTGGGAAGTTTTAGCAGCTAGTACTTACTACTTGGGCATACAGAAGCCCAGAAGGACCTGAAGGCTGTGGGTCCATTTAAGCCAAGGACAGAAGCTGGGGAGGATGGCTAGAGGAGGAAGGTACTCAGAGTACGTCCTCCTTCGCTGGTGGAATTGGAAGGGTGGAACATCTCTGGCAAAAAAGCATAGTACAGATGCCCTAGTGCTTGCCTGTACCAGCCTCTCACCGGGCACTTCTGCTATTTGATAGCCATGAGTATAATCAGGTTTCCCTTCTTAATCTCCCTCCATTATCGCTGCACTGCTGCTTGGCTCGATGGCTGTGTATAGAACTATAGGCCAACCAGCTTGGCTTGGTGTAGACTAGGGATGTAATAGTGTAGTTGATTAACTGATAAGCAAAAGCTTATAGGTTAATGCTATAGTCTACATGCATTTGCCCCCACTACCGCCAGTAATTTTTTTTAACAGACTGGCCAACAGTCTGGCTCAGTCATGGCTTGAAACGGGTCCAAGATCTACCCCTGCTGCAGCTCTGCATTTAAAGTGTTTTAGGAGCCAGGTGGGCAGGCAGCTGAGCTCAGTTCCTGGCTGTACTGGGTCTGGGAGCTCACACCTCCACATCAATAGGGGCTGCTGCCACCCTGCACTGTTGCCTCTTTATAAGAGGTACCAGCACAGGGCAAGAGGCAGCTGGTTTTTAAATCTGCTCCCCTTACAGACCAGCTCCCACCTGGCACCCTGTGCTCCTGTCTCTGATACAGAGGCAGCAGTGCGGAGTGGCAGAGGGCTCCTCAGGAGCGAGGCTGGAGTGTACTAGCTGCCAGCCCTGCCCCCAGAGACTATAGAATAGTCAACTAGCTGATAAAAATTCAAGGTTACTTGACTATTCGCTTAACCGATATTTAACATCCCTAGTGCAGACCAGACAGCAGCGTTTTTACCAGTAAGTCACCTACACCCGCACGAAGTCTACACTGGAGCTCCCATGATTGCTAGACTTGATGGAGCAGCAACAGAGCGCTTAGTTACTGTAAACACAGATCATTTGGGGCTAAGCACCTTCTCCAAGGTGTTGAGAGCCCTCTGCTCCTTCTAGAATAGTGATAGAAATGTAGCCATGTTAGTCTGGTGTAGCTGAAACAAAATACAGGACTATGTAGCACTTTAAAGACTAACAAGATGGTTTATTAGATGATGAGCTTTCGTGGGCCAGACCCACTTCCTCAGATCAAATAGTGGAAGAAAATAGTCACAACCATATATACCAAAGGATACAATTAAAAAAATGAACACATATGAAAAGGACAAATCACATTTCAGAACAGAAGGGGGATGCGGGGGGGGGGGGGAGGGGGGGAGGTAAATGTCTGTGAGCTAACGGTATTAGAGGTGATAATTGGGGAAGCTATCTTTGTAATGGGTAAGATAGCTAGAGTCTTTGTTGAGACCCCCGCGTAGAGTCTCCTTCTAGGTTTGAGACCTTAGCCCTCAATTTTGGACCTCAGGGAACCTCAGGACTTAGTAGCCCCTAGTTCTCCTCCCAACCCCTGTGTGTCAACAATTAAACTCCACAAGATGCTCTGTGCAGCAACGTCTCAAGCGCTGAGAAAAGGGAAGTGAGAAAACACAGCATGCAATGCAAAGCCCTGTTTAACAGAGTAAAGAGGCCACATACGTCACTGCTGTCTTCCCCAGGGAGGTCCCCTGCTGGCATCTCTCTGCCGGACTCCATGGTGAGGTGGATCAGAACGACCTGGAGCTGGATGCCGGAGGCCAAGCCCCAGGGAACAAAGCTACAGCTCTGCTTATTTTAGGCTTGAGCATCACCACCTCCGCCTCTCTGTTGCTCACATGCTCAGAGGAAACCACATTCTTTATCTCACCCTGACCATTTTCACAGCAACCGGAAATGCACTATTTTCTCCCCTGCTTGAGGACTCCATTTGGAGCCTGGTGCTGGGAGTAGCTCTCAGTTTTTTTCATACTAATAGCTATCAAGGGTGGTAGACAAGTGTGGTACTTCACAGACACTCAAGGAGACCTCTCACAGGTCCACCCAATGCATCTGAAATGAGACAGGCTCTGAAGCAGAGGTGCCAGGGAAGACTGACTGCAGAAGGCTTTGCAAAAGGAGCAGGAACTTAAGTAGGGTTGCCAGATGGTTTCAACAAAAATACCGGACACACATGGCATTACATCACAATCTACATTGCATCTTATTTAGAAAACACCGGACATTTATTTTTTCTCAATTTGTTTCTCAAACAGAAAGCTCAAATACTGGATTGTCTGGTTCAAAACTGGACACCTGGCAACCCTACACCTAAGGGTGGGACTAAGAGGCTGTTCCGGGTGCCAGAGGTGAATGAGGAGCAGCAGTGAGAAAGGGCAGAGCACAGGGCCTGTGGCAGGCAGCTAACATAGGAAGATGCCGGCAGGGTCGGAGTCATACAGAGCATCGAAGGTGAGGATGTGGCGTTGAGGTCCTGGCCTGGGATGTGATGCCAACTGTTGGGTTTTAGAGGGTGGAATTCACTGTACTCTCAAACTCTGCTCATGAGAGAATCACCCAGACCCTACTCCCATGAGAATTTGCCAAAAGCAGAAGCTGTCTTCAGAGCAAAGGCCACTACACCGGAGATGGGGAATAAGACATGTCACTTGGACACAGGTGATCATGGTCAATCGAGGTCAAGCTAGGCCTACCTCAATCGCAGCAGCTCAGCTTTGTACTTAGGTCACTGGAAACAGCTAGTCCAGTTAACTATCCCACTGGATTGCTGGGAACAGAGAAGGGAATGATCCTCATTAAGGCCAGAAAGGGGCATGCTGGGATCGATGAAGCTGGGATGGCTGCTCTCTGGCCAGGGTTGAGCTGGGCGGAGCAGCTTTCAGAGAAGCAGTTCCTCTCCAGCGACGGGAAGCAAAGTTACAAGCTCTGTTTTACTGGCACTCTTCTTTCTCTCCATTTATCTGATTGCAAATTACCAGCCAGACAGTTAATGACTGCTGACAGGAACGGACACTCCCTTCAAGAGATGCTTATCGAAAGGCTCTGAATTCCTGTTCGCTTGACGTGTCAGAGGGATGGGAGCCCAGAGAAGCCCAGAAGCAAAAGAGCAGCAGCCCAGGGATGCTTAAAGGAAAGAGAGAGGATGCTCTGGCTACTGTACACTTAGCGCACGTGTTGTGCACATGCAGAGAAGCATGGACTTCATCTTACATTTAGATAGAGCTACATGTCCACTGCCCTTAAGTGTAACAACCAGCATCTTGAGTGACATGCCAGAGCTAAAAAGGACAGGTTCCATGGCTGGGATTGTAGCAGATGGGGCACATTCACCATTGGGTTTTGTAAGCAGGTAGCATTTCACCCAATACTAAGGTCTTGTCTACACGCTGGAGGAAGTTAGCATTGCAAAAAGCCCTAGGTGGGAATGCCTCGGACTTTTGGCCACTTGGTATCCACACAGCGCTGTCTCTGGCAGCTGAAAAGCACTGGCTGTACCAGCTGTTGGCAGCAGGCAGGCAACGACTTTGATTCTGCTCTGCTAAGCCCTGTATTCTACCATGATTTCTCCCCACTGGGGACAGAAAGCCACAACTGCATCAGTTCAGCTGGCTCGGCGAGCATCATAAAGATCAGCTTCTCTGGAGCAATGGTGTGCACGATGGGCCAATACTTAGAAGTCCCAGAAAGCACAGGCAAGTGTGCCGTGCATGCACCACGTCAATAACGTTTATGAAAGGACAAGCAAGGCAGCTAGCCATTTCTTCCAACTGATGTCCTTGCACCTTCTGAGTTGCAACTATTTTGGGGGTGGGAGAGGGAAGAGGACTCAGCAGCTGTTTAATAAAACAGGATTAGATGAGACAAAGATTTCCTTTCCAACTGAAAATGCAGGGAGAATTGAACAGGTAGAATGTAGGTAGAACTGGAGAAAAAATTTGCCAGGATGTAGGTTAACAGCCATTACTCTTGTGAAAAATGACATGACCCTTAAAGACTCAGCAAGCCAGAAACAGATTTTACATCTCATCCCCATTGACATACAATTGGGCCAGGACTTTCTGCACAGTGGCTAGATAAGTACATGTTTGCCAGTGACCTTCCAAGCAGAGGTTAATGCTAGTCCATTGATCAGATGATGCAGCTGCAACTAGGTGGGGGGATTTTGAATTCTTCCTTCTCCCCTATAAATGCTGATGGTAACCATTCCATGACTCTGCAAAGCAAACCTCCCGCACAGGGTGCCCAGTAGCATCTGCTTTCACTCCCAGCGCTGGAGAGTCAAACCTTTTTAGCTCAAGTTTTTTTCCTTGGCAAGGGTGGGCAATGAACCACAAGGGCAGGGTGCCTGGCAGAGAGCGTGTATGCTCCCTCTCGACAGCACAGGAGATCACCCCAGAGCTCCCCTTCCTGCAGACAGGTCACACACAGTCTGCACGGATCTCAGGTCTGGTTTCTTAGTCAGGCCCACACAGGGGATGCTTTCAGTTGGGTGCTGCTGTCTTGGCCGATGTTGCAACAGGCTTGGCGGAACTGAGGTGAGGAAATGCATCTTTTGTAACCCTCACCCTCCTGCTATGATCCCAGATGCAAGAGCACTCGTTCAGGGACAAGCCTTTAGCACTATTTCCTCACATGTTGGTTAAGCTGCTCAGCTTTAAAGGCCACCTCTCTCCCTCTCCATTGTCACACTGACAGATCCGCTGATCCCCTGCAGCACATCACACACTCATGGGTGATCAACTGAAACCAGGGGGCCACTATGAATTTCTGCTGGAACAGCATGGACAGTCAGGGATGCGATGGGGTATGATCCCTGTTGTGCCAGCAAAAGCCACTAGCATAGACCCAGTGATACTAGCAAAACTGGGCTTTACTGGCATGGTTTGCTCACCCATGGGGTGGTTTTACTAGACTGGAGCAAACACAGCTTTGCCAGTACAGTGGCAGCCACGCTAGAAGCACTCTGCAGGTATAGAATATTGGTATTATTCTACCAGTTACACTCCTAGCGTAGACACCACCTGTATCCACCAGCCTTACAGCATTTCAGCTGAGTATTTGCTTCAGTTTAGAAGCTGCTTTCATCTTCACTTTTAGGTGCCGTGTGATAGACGACAAAACTTGTGATTGCAAAGGCAAGAGCTGATGTAGCACAGCTCACAGGAGGTGCAAAAAGCTGTGGCATAAAACATGGACACCCATGCTGTCTCCAGCTGATAGCACTTTTCAGATGTCACCTTTGCAGTTGTCAAAGTAATGAAACTCAAAGGAATCTCTAATCCCTGTTAAGGCAGAGAGGATGACTTAAGAGTTTTGTTAGCCCTTGGATCTACTTCACCTTCTTTTGGAAGGCTTAAGAAATATAATCAATCAAAATCGGCTTGAAAAGAAACACCATGAAACAGGCATTTTTCAGTCACAGGCCAGCTGCAATACTGTGGTTTTATCGCTTTACAAAGAATCTTAAATTAGAAACATGGAAAGTGGCAGTTTAAATATGTGAGGGACAGTTTAAAAAAACCTCAAAGTTTGAGCTGGTCATTGCATTTAGACACAAGAGCCTGATTTTGCCATGCTCTTTGGAAATATCTGTCATGGATGGGGGGGGACGGAAGAGACAGGACGCAAGTACTTGAAATACAAAATTTGCCCTCCTCTGAAATTATGATCCCAGCCGTCAATGCCCTCAATGCATCTGCTCTTTACTGACCCCACTCAGGGTTCCCAGGGAAGGCGAATTAATCTCAGTATATGTGCATGGAAGGGGCAAGATTCTTTCTGGCCCTGAACTTGGGGGATCAGTTGAATCCTGGACCGGTTCTGTCTCTATCCAGCCCACTGTTTGTTCCGGCAGCCTTTGGGAAGAACCCAGATATAACCGACAAAAGTAAGAGTGTGACAATGCTATCAGTCACCATTATGATAAAGTATCTGATTTTACTATATTTACACACAGAGATAGCACTAGTTACAAATGTAAGTGTCCCTATCCCACTCCCAAAATCTAATATCAATGCCCCAGAATGTGCATGGTTTTTGAATATGGATTCTCTGCTAGGGAAAAGAAAACCTCCAGCACATTCACTGTTACCTTGATCTCTGCACTTTCCAGTTCCTAGCATGGATTTATGAGCTTCTTGAATTCCTCTGAACAATTTCCACAACCAAAGCACAGATACCTAGCCACACCATGCAAACCATTCAAAAAGCCAAGATCAAGACCTGGGTAAAGCACCCCGAGAGACTGGCAATGGAAAGATCTAATTACAATGGCCAAGATTTTCTGGAGTAAGCAGGAGACACACTGGATTTGAAAAGAGGGATGCTTAGCACTTTCTGAAAATTAGACTCCCTTCAAGGCATCTCCAACAGGGATCCCCAAAATCACTGGTCACTTTTAGAAGCTGGGTGTGTCCAAACTAGAGTATGTTGTATGAAACAGCAGAGCCTGCTGAAAGACTGTTTTAAAGAGGCACTGAATGCCTCTAAGCTAAATGAGATGCCATAGCTGAGTGAGCTGGGAATGTTCACTGCTATGGGAGTCTGCAGAGAAAACAGGTCAACAAAAGTCACTTTTTACAAGAGATTCTCTCCTGTGCCAAAAGCAATTCCCAGTAAATGTAAGTAACCACTTGTCTTCCTACCTCTTGGTGTGATTATCCAGATGGCAGCCCACAGCCTTTCCTTACTCTTATCTTGATCACTGAACTGGAAATGCATGAAAAGTTGAAAAAATGATTTCAACATGAGTCCCACACACTTCTCCTTTTAATACCCAGAGGACTGCTAGGGAAGAGGCTCATAGAATGACTATGCAAAACTCTTCTGTGCCTGTGCTGACAAGTCATAAGGGGAAAAAAACACCCCAAAAGGCTACAGCATAAAACCAGAAAGCACTTTCATCATGCAATCAGAACATACCCTTCTCTTCAGATTCAGAGATAAGGCTGATATTCTTGGGCTCAAAGCCCCAGTCATCCTATCAACTGATGAACCCTCCTCAGCATCAGTCTCTCCAGCAGCAGATGTTCAGGGCATTCTGGTGGCTGCCACTCCTTGCCTTGAACAGGCAGATGCAAATCAAATTCCTTTAGCTTCCACAACACACCCTCTCTGGGCTGCACTATGTTGGCTATGCAGTCAACAAGAGTAGGAGCACACCAGCTACAGTGATCTGGCCTAGACATATGAGAAAGCTTTCCATCCTGTCGGATGTGCAAACTGCTTTAGTTCCAGGACTGCAGAAAAGCAGCCACCTCTGGGCTGGCTGCAAGCGCAAAGTATGTTGCTTACGAGTGAGGGAACAGTGGACTCCAGGGCAAACACCTATTCTTACAAGAAATGCTGTGGACTTTTAATGCCAATACAGGCCAGACAGGGGCTTTGTTTAAGCCCTTATCTTAAGAATGCAGTACAGTAGACTTCCGATGATCCGGAACCTATGGGACCTAGGTGGTGCCGGATTATCAGCTATGCCGGACTATCAGGAGGTACTATAAACTGGTTATATATATACTGTATACATTATATACTGTATATAAAGTGTTCTTAACCCTTTTAATTGTACATACTGTATACAGTATACTGTAATGTTTTAGTTTTTTTAAGCCTTTTTTACCCTTTTTGCTCAGTTCAACTGCTGCCGCTGTTACCTTGTGACTCATTTTTTGCTGAAGCTCACTCACTAGGCTCTTGCCATTTTGATGCCGGACTATCAGGAGTGCTGGACTATTGGAGTTTTACTGTACCATGGATTGTTGCCTATACAGAGCACCTTGGTGCAGGGTGTACAGTTTTACATTAAATCATCCCAATCAAAAGACTACATGCAATCATGGTTCTTCCAGAGTTACAGAAACTCTGCATTCCTGAAGGTGTGAAGAATGATTTTTACTGAACAAATTGTGTAGCTAGGAAATTTATTTCTTGGCCCTTTCCAATAACATTGATGTGATGGTGCCATTTATGCTACTGTAGATCAGCTACATGTGGGCACTTAGGAACACCCTAGACGTGGACTCACTCCATAACCTCATAGCAGGCCTGATTCCAAGACCAGCTCAGAAATTCTTAGAAGTTGTCACAATAACCTTTTTGACAGCGAACAAGCTTTCCCAGCTTGGCCTGCATTACCCAGGAGGCCAGGACAAGACATTCCACCAAGTGTCCTCCTCACGACTGCACGATCCAGTGGCAATGAAGGAGTAAAACCTTCCATGCTGCACAATATCCCAGCATTCCTGTGTAGAGCACAGGTGTTCAGACCAGCTCCCCCACAGCAATGATTAAGAATTAAAGGTGAGACGAGGTTTGACTCAGACCTTGCCTAATTTTTCCTTCCTACTGATAAATTCTCGTTACTGCCCTGGATAATGTAGCCAGGCTTCTTTTTTATTAGATTTAATGAGCTTTCAGTTGCCTATATCTTCTGGAGGATATTAATCACTTCTGAAGTATTGAACATTTATTCTGTTTGCAATTCTCCTCAGAAGTTTAAAAATAACCTTCTCCGGTCATCTCATCTTTAATAGAGGGTCATCCCCCCCCCCCCCCGCCCCAGTGCATGTCCCATGAAGATAAATTCAACCTCAGTCTTCTTTACATTTGCACTAGTCTCATCCACAATGGCACAGCTCCAGGAAACAGCCCTTGTTTCACTGCTATTAGAGGGTGAGAGAGGGATGCTTCAGAACTGGCAGGCCATTCCTACACCAATTTCACACTCTTCTAGCATCCTAACACATACTAGGGATGTAATAGTGTAGTTGATTAACCAATAAGAAAAAAACGTATAGGTTAATGCTATAGAATATACGCATTTCCCTCCTCCTCCCCACCCTCCTGCCAACCACCAGTAAATTTTTTAACAGCAGCCTGGCTCAGTCCTGGCTTGCAATGGATCCGGGCCCTACCCCGGCTGCGGCTCTGCATTTAAAGTGTATTAGGAGCCAGCAGGCAGCCTGGCTCAGTTCTGGCTCATGCTGGGCCTGAGAGCTCTGACTCCACTGTGCTGCCCCTTTATCAGAGGCAGCAACACAGGGCGACAGGCAGCCGGTCCGCAAGGGGAGCTGGTTTTTAAACTGGCTCCCCTCACAGACCAGCTCCCACCTGGCACCCCAAGGCAGAGGCAGCAGCACGGGCTGGCAGGGGGCTCCTTGGGCGTGGGGCTGGAGCACACTTGCTCCCAGCCCCACCCCCGGGACTACAGAATAGTCGACTGATAAAAATTAATGAGGTTACTCGACTATTCAGTTAACCAATATTTAACACCCCGATTACACACCAGCCTCCCCTAAAGACCAAGCCAGATGACTAGGCACCATCTACAAGATTACTGACCAGGTCCAATATTAAGAAATTCCCATCCATAAATTCTCCCCCCAGGATCACCTCTTCCCTTCTTCCCCACACAGGTGGGAGCCTGAGAAAAGAGATGGACCCTGAATATCAGCAGAGTTGGGTCACTGGAGGATGCAAATTTCAGAGCTAGGTGCCCTGTACGAAGACTGCTCTTCCAGGTGGGTGCTGTGTCACTCAGGGCCTTGTGGTCACAAGACAAGGAACGGGGCAGAGCTGGAGTGCAAGGCAATGGGGGCAGGGGAACTCAGGGCAATAGGTATGCGAGTAAGTGGGACCCGGGGTTGGTTGATAGGCAGCATGGGGAAGCAACAGGGTTATAAAATTGCTGTGAGGACATCTGGGCATGGTCTGGAGCCTTGGACCCTCCACCGTAGAATTGCACAGTCCAGGCTCCAGCCTGAGCCCAGACATCTATAGTGCAAGGCCCAAGCTCTGCAGCCCAAGGCCTGGGACCTGACTCAGCTGACGGTTACTTATCAGAGTACAGACATACCCTCCCCTCCGCAAGCCAGAACCCAGGCCAGACAGGGCCACCTGTACTGGCCCACAAGAGAGTCAAAAGGTAAAGGAAGCATGAGCAGCGTAAAGGAAAGTTTTAGGAAGGTCAGGTTTTCCATACCAGATCAGATCAGCAGTCCAGCGAACTGGGGAAAGCCAATGTCTGCTGTTCCAGAGAGTAGCAATTCCTGCTGCTGCCTCAGTGAAAGCATTCTGTTGTACAAATGGGCACTTGCTCAATGCTGCTCATGGAGATTGGGGCGTGGAGGGTAGAGTTCCTTCCTCACCTGCCTCACCCCACCCATCAGTTTACACCTTAAAGCATGAAATTTGATCACTCCATTGATCACACATTGTTGTTCACACAGTAATCCAGCTCTTTTCTACACCCACTTAGTCAGAAGCGGAGTATTTAACCATCTGACCTCCCACAGCAGCACAAAGATAGCAGCTGAGCAACCGAGACTCTGAAATACAACTTCAATGTAACAAACTGACACTCTACAGAGCAGAGCTGTAAGCATTGCCCAGCTTGACTGCAACAGAGATGTTGTTTCCCCCCCCCCCCCCCCACCTCGACTAGTCACAGGTCTATACATGCCATATTTGCATCCCCCCCACTTTAAAGGATGGTGTATAATCATGTTTTATATGCTAAAACTCCTTTTTCCCCCCTTAAAAGGGTGCCCACTAGACTGCATGCAGGACAATTCACAAAGCCCCTATCCCAAGGTTTCACACCCCTTCTTTTGCAAGCCCAAGCACATTTAGCCATTTCAAACCAACATCCAGCATCTCTGCCTCATTCCAGACTCAAGCCAAGCCTCAAACCTGGGAACTAGCCTTCAGTCACAACCATTTGAGCAAACACAGAGAGCCGCCCATTGCCTCAATGCCACACAGGTACGTGCATGACAAGCAATTTTCTAGCTTTTTTCAGGCACCTCAGACATACATCCAAACCAACCAAACCCATTTACCTGAGGGTGATCAGGAGAGATTCCCTCCCCGGAGCACTCCCTGCAGCACCTGGCACTGAAATATTGCAGGCTGAACTTTGCCCCACTTCCTTTTGCTAAGGGAAACTGCTTCCCAGGCTGTGGCTGCCTATAGGACAGACCACCTCAATCACCACACAGCAGATACACAATCAATTGCTTTTTCCATTAGTTACTGATTATAGGCAGGCAGGCAGGCAGCAGCCCTTCAGTTACTGAAAGGAAAACTGCATGTAGGATATGAATGGGCAGCTTGTTCCACTACTGTCCCAGTGACGAGGTTACATGATTCAGCTGCTTCAGCTGGAAGTAAATTCATGCAAAACACAGATTTTATGACTGAATTCAGCTTGGCAGGATCACAACAGTGCCTCTGTTATGGTCTCAGCAGGGCTGTGCCTATGCCAGGACTGGTTTGCCTTGCTTCCAGTATTCCACTTACAGAAAACAAATGCCATCGTTTCAAACTAAAGGCCTGATCCTCTCCTGCTAGCATCTGCAATGGACCCAGAGGTTAAAAAAAAAAAATCAGCACTTACCAGCACCATTCAGATAGCAAATCCAAACAGAAGTTTGGCCAGTTTGTTTCTCCAATCTTGATTCAACTAATAGATCTGTGAGGATGGTCTCATTAGAGATACCATATATTAGTTCAGCTTTCCACAGAATGAGAACAAGAGCAGCAGGCAAAATGCAGTAGCAGAGTTGTAGAAAGTTGTGTATTTCAATAGCTTTGGGAGAGACTTAATTATTAGCACCTGGAACTCTTCTAGCAGCAGTTTTCATTGGGAGGATTTCAAAGCATTTTGGAAACATTAAGCTTCACTATACCCCCCAAGGCAGGGAAAATATCCACATACTAAAGATGGAGAAACTGAGGCACGCAGTGTAAGTGATTTACCCACTGTCATATATAGACTAAGCGGTAGAGCCAGGTGAAGAACTCCTGACTTCTACTCCTGTGCTCCAACCCTGGAATTGCTATTTTCCGTTCCACACCTTCAAACTTTAGGCTCTAAAAAGCTCCTAAAATCTGTGATTTTTAAATAAAATTTTATTGGTTCAGTAGGGACAAAAACAACACATAAAATACAGACTGTCCAAGTTTTACATGGCGATGGTTTGAGTTTAGGATCACATGATGTTGACTAAGTGTTGGTCTGGAACTAAATAAAGATGCAACATGCTGAAACTAGATCTGGAGAAATATTAATTTATGCCATTTCCTGCCCCACCACTCCCACTGCCAAGCGGAGGCGGCACTTCCACAGCACTTTTCTCTGCATCAGGTTCTTAACAATAAGATTTAACATCTCCCTAAAGCTTTTTATCTGCAGATATCAAAGTGCTTACCAAAACAAAGACAATCCATTCCCCCCCATATCCCCCTCCCCCCGCAATACACACACTTTATCTCAGCACCTCCACTGCTCTGAACAGGAAGAAAACACCCTCCAGTCAGTTTTCAGATGTCAATGCATTTAGAGAGCTGACAAGGGGCACGAGGAAGATACTTTCAACAGTCAGTCCAGTTATCAGCAGAGCCTATGTCCACATTTCTTCTCTGGGGTGCTCCCAGCAGAGGCAGGATTAATCAGGACTGTGGAGTATATAGCAGAGCTGCAGGGAAAGGCCGAGGGGGAAGGAGTACACAACCATAAATTCCCTGGGATTATCTGTGCTGGGTTATCATGGGAAATCACGGAAAGTTGTAAATAATCAAGTGTAGGATCTCTGCCGTACAAGGCATTCTGCTAGAGCCATGGGAAGTGTTTTAGGGCATCTCTAAGACTATACTCCAAGAAGTTAGTAACAATTGCTGGCTTTGAAATTACATTCATGAGACATGCAATCCACAAAACAGGATTTTGCTGTGCTGTAAGACTCCATTTCATCTTGTCTCACACCCCTCCCCATCTTCACTTCATTAGGGAAAACCCCGACAGCTAGACAAGCCTCTGTTTCGAGTTACATAAATAATAAACTTAAAAAACAACAAAAGGTCGGGTAGCACTTTATAGACTAATAATATAGCCTGGTAGGTTGCCAGAGCTGTGTGCAGGAGCAAAACCCTTGGATTTGGAACATGGTCGGATCAGTGGGTGGGTGAACATCAGATGTGGTACAGTGGCTTGTCACAGTTCATGGAAGGAAGAGTCAGGCATAGCCTGTTGCTTGCTACTGACCAGATCCTGAATGCCTTCAACTCCCATTCACTTCAATGGGAGCTGGGGTGTTCACCATTTTAGGCTTGGGACCCTAGGTAAGCACAATGGTTTTGCAAGCTAGAGCTTGAATGTCACAAGCGCAAAAGGTGCAAATAAGCAGTTCAGGAATGCAGGGTCCCCAAGCCTGAGGAGACCCACTGCTAATACTTCACTGGAATATTTGTCCCTCTAGGACCCTCTATCCAAGGACTGCAGAGTGCTTTAATGAATGAATTTGTAGAGCCCTGCAAATCTTCAGATACCCGCTTTATATCCACAGGTACATCTGCAGATGTAAATGTGGGTATCTGTGGCTCATTTTTGCGGCTAAGGATACAAATTTTATATCTAGAACCCTGCCAACTTGTGGATATCTGATTTAGAGCCACAGATTTCAGTGCAGATATCCATGGCTCATTTTTGACACAGGGCTGAATTTGATTTGGGAAAGGTATTGGGTAAAATTTTCAAAATTTGGGGAATGGAACATGAGCTCCTAAGTGACTTTGGAAAGCTGTGGAAAATGTTACCATCATCTCCATTTTAGAAACAGGGAAGCTGACAGCAAGACAGAATAAGTGACTCACCCAAGGCCACGCAGGAAATGAGAGAGAGAGTCAGGAATAGAATCCAGGTCTCCTGACTGCCAGCCCTGGGCTTTAAATGCCAGACAATCCTTCCATCCCAATGCTTGTGATGAGGCCATCGTGACACACAAATGCACAGGCACAAAGAGCATCAAGCTAATTGATTTTTACTTCACAGTCTCAGCAAAACAAATCTGCATTCAGAACTTTTTTCACATTAATATATTAATTCAACTTCTTCAAAATAAATACTTTTTTTAAAATAACCATTTCTTTACATCACTGCAATTTCAAGAGCAAATCTAGAAAAGTCAGTGCACAGAGCTGTGATATGACCAGCTAAAAAGCTTTCAGATCAAACTATAAAAAAAACAAGAGGTGGGTCTTGTCTTTCAGGCAGGTTGCATGCAGCAGACCTCAGTAAGCTTCCCGAGCACATGAACTTTCTGCAGAGTTGCTTGGAAGAGCTGTGCATGATCTCCCAAAGGAAATCTACAAATCTGACTTATATGCAAGTCTGCAGGATTCTCAACACAGCTGGCTACTGATCAGTCCTATTAGGGTTCCAAGTACCACAGTGACCGCTACTGAGAGCAATATAAAGATGACATTATGGAACAAGCATGCATGAATTTCTAATGGAGCTGAAGAGCCCTTGTGAAAGCGCAAGATTAGTGTTATGTATAATTCATTCATATCTCGTCTGGGAGCATAAACAACAGTACTAACCATCAGTTGAGTGCTGAAACAAAGGAATGTTCTGATGCCATGTTACGCTGGATAACCAGCGCTGAAGGGATAGTTCCAAAAATTAAATCCAACTGCAAGTGAACACATTGTTCTACATACTTCTGCATGGAGCGCCTTGCTATAGTGATGGGAAGTGATGTGCATCTGCTGCTAACTCAAAAAGACAGGACTTGTATGTGAACATTCATCATGGAGCTCAAGTCAGCTTGAGTATGCCAAACAAGCCAGGAGGTTCAGAGATCAAATCTTTCTGAAATGTTGGAGGAGACCGTCCTGTCAGCAACTAGAGAGATGCTGGCTTGGAAACTCGGCATTCCAGAGACTAGAAATGTCAGTCCTTGTGTTTTCTTCTGTTGAAGGAAATCTGGAAAACACAGTCCTTGCAGGGCCAGATTCTGATCCCCTTCCTAGGAAAATGAGCAGTAAGGAATTTGACAGTGATACAATGAGAAGAATCAGGCCCTCAAACCTTTCCAGGATACAACTGCAGTATTACAAAGGTAATGAAACAGAATGAACTTGTCTATGTGGGACTCCTTCCCACATGCCCCTGGTTTTACTAGCAGAAGAGGCTGCAACTGAGAACCACTTAGGAGAGGGAAGGAAGAAACCTCAGGAAGTCAGGGAAAAAATGCTCTTCCACCCAAGCCAAAATGATACACTCGGTTCCCAAATCCTTCCATGATGGAATGTGTACAAATTATTTGCACACCCACCTCAACTATACAGCTTAATCAATTAGACAGTAAGATGCTTCACTGGTCAGAAAGTGCAGCCTGTGTTATTGGAAAGGATAAAACAAAGGTGCGTTAATGACTAGAAAAGGAATGGTCAGGATTTAGTGATCTAAGATCCACTTGCCTGTCTTACAGTGAAAGAGACTGCAGAACATTCTAATGCTCCAATATACTTAAGGACTAGTTAGGTGCCACTAGCCTTGTAAGGAGAGTCAAACATTTCCTCAAAAGATAAAACTTGACTGTGCCAAGATAGGCAACAATGCACTTTGTGGGGGTAAAGCAAGAGTTCAGGTGTTCCTGGTGAAGGAAGTTTCTTAAGCACTGGAGCAAACTGTAATAGAAATCAGTTTCATTCCAACGCCCAGAGCTCCCTCTGCAGCCTCCCCCTGCAATTAGGGAGCAGATGAAAGCTAGATGAGACACACTGGGCTAAAGAAAAAAATCTCCAGTTAAGACAGGTCTTGTTGTAGTGTTAGAGATCTGTTAGCTTTAAAACTAGAATGGTCACCTCATTCCAAAGAGGACTATTTTAATTGTACTGGTGGAGAAGGGATGCAAGAGAAACTGTCTCGGACATTCTAGCTATGACTGGGCACAGGGAGAGTAGGAATTTGACAGCAGGGAGAGAAACTTCCTCAGGGTTGCAAGTGATAGTCCAGTTCATTTTAAATCTCTTCCCTCATTATGCATGTCTCTCATCTACCGGCCTTGAGGGAAGCCTTTGCCTCTTAAAGCTGTACACCCCACCCCAAGATTCAGCCAGATGGAAAAGAAGGAAGCAATGCATTGTGGAGAGGTTCTTTTTCGGCTTATTGGGTCTTCTTGTCCTCTGGTGGGAAATAAGGAGGAGGGGGAGGCTGGTCCTAAAATAGAGGAGGGGAAAATATGTAAGCAACATAGATCAAGTTAGAAAATTAATTAATTCAAACATATGCTTTGTCTCCAACAGGTACAATGGGTTTAACACAATTAATATTGCTGCTTTTAACCCTCTGCTACCCATACATGATCACTATCCAGATTCTGCACATTTAATCTCATTTCCTGTCAAACTCACCAGTGGCCCAATTCCCTCTATGACGACTCTGGCCCCCTTTACATATGCTATATACAATCGTTTATTACATATAGGACTGTGTGTGAAACTTACTGTGGGCATGTAGACGTTATGAGGGTTGACTGGACTGTAATAAGCACTGGCAGCAGCTTCTGCAGCCTTCGCTTCAGCTATTACAAACAAACACAGTTTAGAAAGAGTAGCTGACACTGCAGGAACTTCTATTATCCATAAAGCTGAGCATGTTTCTGTCTTCCAGATATTGACCAACCCCCAATTTGGTACCCACCTGATCTACAAAGTGGCAACATCACCACAAAGCTACATAGTCTCAGAGAGGTAGCTGGGTTAGCCTGTAACTTACAAACAATGAGTGTTGGCTCCCTCTCCCCCTCCCTCCCGGACAGTCTCTATGACAAAGGATAAGTGGACACAAACCATGCCTCAGAAATGGTAACAAATTACATATAAAGACATTAATTGATTAACACATTGCAAAGGCAATTTCCTTTGCCTTAGACATCTGCATTTTCACATCAAAAGCTATGAATGGGAAACATCAAGCTCACTTAGCCTCATTAAAACAGGTCCTACAATTGACAGGTACTTCTTTTGCTGTTATATAGATATCTTGGTTTATGTTATTTCTACTCCAACTCATCTGATGAAGTGGGTTTTACCCATGAAAGCTCATGATACCAAACATTTTTGTTAGTCTCTAAGGATATGTCTACTCTGCACACTTATTTCTAAATAAGATAATCTGGAATAGTTATTCCGAAATAGCATGTCTACATCAGGGAAAAGCGACGAAGAGTCCTGTGGCACCTTATAGACTAACTGAAGTGTAGGAGCATAAGCTTTCGTGGGCAAAGACCCACTTCGTCAGATGCATTTGACGAAGTGGGTCTTTGCCCACGAAAGCTTATGCTCCTACACTTCAGTTAGTCTATAAGGTGCCACAGGACTCTTCGTCGCTTTTGCAGATTCAGACTAACACGGCTACCCCTCTGATACTTTACATCAGGGAAGCCTGCCTCGCACTAATTTTGAGGCTTCCCTGCAGTGTAGACGTGCTATCTTGATTTAGAACCCCAGGAGGCACTGTGGAGGAATGCCCTGATGAGGAGCTATTTCGAAATAGCAACAGTAGAGTGTCTACACAGGTCTTATTTCAAAATAGCTATTTTGGAATAGGCGTTATTCCTCATAAAATGAAGTTTACAGATTTTGGAACAAGCCGGCCATTATTTCAAATTTATTTTGAAATAACGGAATGGGTGTGTAGATGCTCACATTGTTATTTTGAAATAATGCTAGTTATCTTGAAATAACGATGCAGTGTAAATGCACCCTAAGATGCCACAGGACTATTCATTGTTTAAAAAGCTACATAGTTAGTGGGACCCTTTCAATGTCCGAGGGTAAAGAATCAATACCCGTTACTTAAGTGACAGTCCTGAGCTGAACAGCTATAGATTCAGAGTCAAGTGGTATGCTAACCTCTCCCCCAACTCCTTTGAAGAGATCCAGCATTATTAAAGGTCTCGCTCAGCATTTGTTCCACATGATATTAGAGATTTCACATGCAAGAACTTCAGAAAATGTCCCAAATTAATTTGGAAAAGATGTAATTCAAACTACAAGTCTGAGTTTTGTAACCTGCCTCAGACCCATTTTCATGAAATGCCTCCCATCCAATTCCAACTTTTAGGGAAGCATGGGCAGGTCAGATTAACAAGGCTTGTCCTGCTTAGTTCTCTGGCTTTCCGATGGGATGCAGCACATAATGGTAGAGCTGTGCTAAACAAATGCTGCTCAACTCTATGTATTTCTATCATGATTCACTCATTGTTCTATTTCACTGAAAAGTCAGACGGATTCCCATTGAACTGCTGCTGCAAGCGCTCCTTTATAAGAGCATTTCTATTACAGAAAGCATTCTGTTCTCACTGAGACCGTCTTACTCATCAAATCTATTCCCCTGCTGATGAATATAAACTTTTACACTGATTGCCCCCTCTTATTTTTTTACTTCTGTTAGCCCTGCAGAGTAATGTCACTATTGAAATACAGGCTGGATTCAATTCCAGTTCTCACAGAAACAGAATTGATCCAACGGGAGAATGTTTGTTGATGAACTTGTTGGAAAGATCTCAGGTTGATCACTGGACTAAACTGTCTCTGCAGGGCTGGCAGTTAGGGGAAAAAAATCTTTTAACTTGTAAATAGAGCAAGTTGGCTCTGAAATCATCAAGAGATATATGCGAAACCTCAGTCGTGCCAAGTTTAGAATGTTACATCTCTGCTCTGAAATGCATTTTAAAACTTTTGCTCATAGTCATTATGCCCCATAGACAACTATTTGCTGCACATTTCTGTATGGCCTTGGTAGAGAGAAGAGAAATATTCATGAAAGTATCAGATCAATTTATCATCAATGGCTGATGCCACTAACAAAGAAAGGGGTTTTAATCTACCTCACTAGACACACTTCTCACCTGCAGGAGTGGAAGGAAGATCTGGACCACTGGCTGAAGACTCCATGGGCCCACCAGGGTAAGGAGGAGGTGGAGGTTGCATGTAGCCCATGGCTCCATCCATCATGGGGGGACCAGGATAAAACTCTGTTAGGAAATAAAGTAACCATCAAACATTGTAGGAACGGCTGCTTTGGGTCAGCCACATACAATATACAGCCAAAACAAGTCTGAAAACCAGATACAATTCAATAAATTAAAGTGCTTAAATTCATAAAGCGCTGAACCAAACTGAAAAAAATCCAAACCCCTCCAAACATACAGGCACATTCCTCTCTTCCTTAGGCTACTTTTAATTTAGTGACTGGAAAGATTTCCTTATTGAGTCTGCAGACTCACCAGGAGGTGGTGGTGGGTATGGGTATCCTGCTGGAGGGGGACCATACATCCCATTGGCTGCAGGTGGGGCAAAGGCATATGCTCCATTCGGCATGTAGGAATAACCATAAGCTCCATTGGGAGCTTCTCCTCTAGAGGCTGTGAAAACAAAAGCAAGTTGATTATACCAGATCCAAAAGACTCCGTGTGGATCCAAGTTACTGGCTGAAATTCAAAAATATTTAACCTGTCCTGCTGTACCTTATTCTAGGAAGGTTCCATGCACCTTGTGCTCATAACAAGCCGTCATAAAAAAAGTCAACTCCCCCTCCACCATTATCTATATTAGCCTTGTTAAAATAAATTTCAATACCTTGAGACGCCACTTGCAGCAGACGCTGTCCAAACTCAATAGCGCCTCCAGCTGAAAAAGTCATTTTGAATGTTACAGATCCTTCCCAGCCACCTGTGAAAGAAAACATAAATCAGATGGAAGAGGAGAATCTGTTTCAGTGTTTAGACTCTCTGCCATGAGGCAGTTGTTGTAATCCATCTACAGATCCCTCACATACAGCATTAAAGTACTTTGCTTTTGCCAAATACCTTAGAAATCTTGAGGTAAAGGAGAGGACCAACATAATTATGCTTTGATTAGAAAAATACATGCTGGCCACGAGTGTTTCAGATCAAGATGTGTGTGAAGTTGAAGCACCAATCAGAGATTAGAAAGGCTACAGAAGTTGTGTGACTGTTGTCATTGCCAACCACTGACAGTCTAAAACTCCACTCTGGCTGCTTTGGATCGGTACAGGATTAGTGCAGAATTCAGGGATTGTCCTAATCCACTTTTGCTAAGAAGTCTTGACAGCTAGTCAATCATTAGCTATAAATTAGATGGGGGGACGAGAAGGAGGGAAGGAATTGAGTACCCAGTGTAGTAAAGAACATAAATGGTATGAAAAAGGTGAGCTACTTAAAGCTACTATAGAGTCCAAGGCAGATGTTTGAGGATAGGATAACAAATACAGGAG
Source organism: Pelodiscus sinensis (assembly GCF_052426305.1). Taxonomy (NCBI): domain Eukaryota; kingdom Metazoa; phylum Chordata; order Testudines; family Trionychidae; genus Pelodiscus; species Pelodiscus sinensis. The sequence continues at coordinate 19,643,051 of NC_143071.1, forward strand.
TGACATCCCATATTTCAGGCCTAAAATGAACAGGAACAGCCCAAGAGTCCCAGCAGCACACCACAGAGGTGTCAATGGCAGGACAAGAAAACTAAACCAAAGACCCTTCTGTGTGTTACAATGACATTCCTATTAAAGGGGAACTCCTCTGGGAAAGGCTTGCACAGATTTTCAGCAAATCCTTTTGCCTTTTACATGGTTTTCAGAGCTTGTTCTCACTATGCGTGCTCCCTCACAGACTGGTTTGTCCTATTTGATCTTGCACAGGAGCTATAATGCTGACTTCCAGGATCACAGACGGTGCTGTAATAAGTATGGGATTATGACTTCAGCACCAGGGCAAGCAAGAGAAATTGAGCTGGGGATGAGAGAGAGGTGATTAAATTGCAGGTTTCCAGCAACAGTGAAAGGAGGAACACAAAAAGTACTGGGTTTTATATGTTTTATACATTGTACTTGTATAAATAATTTTCCTTTTCTTCAGGTTTGATCAAATGCGTAAGCCCTCTTTTAAAACCATCCTCCCTCAGGACTGTCTCTTTTCTTTCACGCCTGAAATAAAATACATAACGCCCATTTATTCAGTTTCCTGTTATAATAAAGTGACATGAGATTGGCTTTATTGCTAAGGTGTGTTACAGCAAAAACATGCCTTTCCTTGAGCTACATAAGAGATTTGTGATGGACAACTGTTTCTGGTTACTTGTTGGAAAGTGAGTTTAGGAAGAAGCAGAGAGGTTTAGCGAAGAATAATCTGGACAAGGATTGAAGAAATTATCTCTACAGGCCATAGCTTACTGACAGTTCTTTGAGCAGGGATGGGCAAACTTTTGGCCAGAGGGCTACACTGGGAATGGCCATTGTATGGAGGGCTGGGTAAAGGATGTTGGAGGCTGTGCAGCAAGGTGTGACCCAGTCCCCGCCCCTCATTCTACCCCGAGTCCCCATTCCCTGCCCTTCTGACTGGCCCCCATCCAACACTTGTGCCACTCGTCCAGAGCTGCTGCCTCGCTGCTGGAAGCATCAGGACACTGCCCAGGTCCTGGGGGAGGTTAGGCTGTGGGAAGAGGAGCTAGAAGGAAGGGGGGGGGGCAGGGTCTAGCCACCCCTGCTCATCATGCTGCCTGGAAGTTGGGCTGGGATCTCCTGGCAAGGCTATCCCGACTTCACTTCCCGATGGGAACTCAGGGGCAGCACTGAAGGGTCTGATAGGCCAGATGTGCCCTTCAGGCCATAGTTCCCCTCGTCTGCCTAAAAGCCTTGTTAGCATGACCTTCTCTCTGTTATGATCCTCTTATGGATGTTTAGTGAATGAGATAATTCGGCCAAGTAAAATTTAACATTCAGAACAGAGTAGAAATTAGATTGGTTTCTGAAACAGACCAACTCATTGTAACTGGACTTGGAGAAAGGGAAAGGAGAAGCATTTTTGGTTACAGATTTTAAAGAAATACATACATGTTAAAAGTACTGAACACTGAGTATCCACATGGATACCACCCATTTTAGCTTATTGCTAAACTTGATACTTCTCTGAATCTGACGCTGTGCAACTATCCTTGCACTACTGTAACCAAAAAATACATACCTCCTGTCTCTGCTTTCACTGTCCCCTTGATATAATTTGCTCCAAAGACAGGCTGTTTAATCTCACAATCTTTCAACAGATAAAAAGGCATCATGAAAGACTGCATAGGATCCTTTCCCTTGGACACAAAGATAACCTGCAGGGGAGAGGAGCAAACTCACAGTAAGCCACATTTAGAACAAGCACAGCACATAGGGATAATTTACTGCGCAAAGATGGAGTTTGGGGTGCTGAAACTGCTTCCCACGCCTGGAGCTCTTCATAAACCCTGCAGGTCACCAGACCTTCAGAATAGTAGCAAAATGATTGTAAGCTGAAGTACCTTCTAGAAACATACATGATCTAAACCTCTCTCCTCCCGATTTCTAGTGAGCTTGCTGCTCTCTGGATGGCTATGATTAATAGTTTAACTAACGCATTAAGCATTTGCATTTCAACCTAAGGATCCCTACCAGGCTATATAGCTGCTTACAGAAACTAATTAGTATTTATGTCTTTTGACAAGGATTTACAATGCATTCATGATGCTGCTGAGGTCCAAAGATCAGCCATTTTTGAGAGCTCCTAGATTAACCATACTTGCAGAAACAAGAAAAATTTTTCTGTCACTGTCTATTTAAAGCATCTGATCCCATTACAAAAACTAATTACTTACTCTAAATGGAGTCAAGAAAACACTTCCTTTCTTGGTCCCTTTGAAGGCATCTGGCACGTGTTCCATATCACTGAATGTAATTTCTACGTGGTCATAGGTCATCAAAACGCTACAAGCAAGCAAAGGAAAGAAGAGGCCCACTATTAGAACTTGATCCAGAGGAGTGTTTTGTGTACTATTTGGGAGCCTATGTAATGTGAGCTGATGACCTCAATCCAACACTCAGCAGACAAGTGTCCCTATCATAAAAAGCATGACCACAAATGGCTTTTTGGTCAGTTTCTGGGCTTGTCAACACAGTTTTTAAATGGATTTAGTTTGATTTAGAAACTGGTAAGTTAAATCAGTGCAACTTGCTAGAGTGGCTGCAGTTACACCAGTATAAAGGTGCCTTATACTTATATAGCTTAACCTCATAGTCATAGCACCTCTATGCTAGTATAACTGTGTCCACAATAGCAGGGGGGTTACCTGGATTAAATTACATTAATGTAAAATCCAACTGCTAACTGAAATAGTAAAATCTATGCATAGAACAGGTCTCAGCAGACATCTGCACAAAAATTGAGTGTTGGTCAGGTCCAAGAGGTCAGCAGCCATGAGGAGTGAACTACCCTGCTGTGCCAGAACAAGTGCCTAATATGTTACAGCTGACACACACTGGCAGGGAAGCACAGGGAAAGGTGTTCTGCTGCTAGCCAGACTGAGCATCTTCTATGGCAACACAGGATTTTAAGTCTCCAGGGCGCCAACTCAACATCTTTCTCCAGCACAATATCCACTAACAAAGTAGCAAAGGCTTCAGAGGAGTAGCTGAGTTAGTCTGTAACAGGAAAAACTTAAAAAACAACAAATAGTGTTACAGCTCCTTACAGACTAACAAAACGTGTAGATGGTATCATGAGCTTTTGTGGGCACAAACGCTAGCATAGTAGAGGGTAGCTTCCAGAGAGTAGGAGATTGCTGAACAGCGGAGAGCGTGGCAAGGGGGTAGGAGATGGATCCGCCTGGGTCCCTGCCGCTGGCACTAGATGGGCATCACGTCCAGCAGCACTAGAGCACAGGGATGTTAACATGTGTGTAACTGGCTAAGTGTGTAACCATTGCGGCTACACGTGGGACAGCAGCCAGCACTGCCAAGAGCTGCTTTTACGCCATCTGCAGGGCGCACCAGCCCCTGCCACCCCGCTCCCGCGGAGCCGGCTGCCGCCCCCCTCCTGCCCCCGGTACAGAAAAGAGCAGCGGGCGCCCCAGGGAGCCGCGTGTAACGGTTTGGGGTAACCGTGTAAACGGCCGCCTCGTACACCCGCAGGGCGCGCTGTGGCCAGGCCAGGAAGCGGGGATCAGGCTGCATGGCCGGGGGGGGGGGGGCTCCCACCACTCCGGGAAGGGGGGAGGGGGACTCTCCCTCGCCCCCAACGGCCCACCTTAAGGGCGGGACCTAAGAGCCCCCCCCTTGCCCAATCACGTGACCCAAGCTCTACCCCCCACCCCCCGCGGTAACGGCTCCCGGGGGGAGAACCCCGGTGGAAGGGGGCGGGGCTCTCACCTCTCGCTGTTATTGACGATCACGCCACCCCCCTCCGAGTGGTTCCTGTTCAGCGCCATGGCCGCCGCCCCCTCGAGCTCCCGGCCTCCCGCTGTGGCCGACTTCGGTCTATGGGATGCAAGCAACACTGCGCCTGCGTAGCGAGAGACCACTTGGTGTGGGATTCACTCGCCCGGTATGCAAAGCGGCTCCGCCGGGCGGCGGGAGCGGAGCATGCTGGGACTTGTAGTCTCCCTGGGTCCTCCTCCGCCATGGTGTGTTGCATGCTGGGACTTGTGGTTCCCGTGGGCCCTTTAGAGGTGGCGTGTTGCATGATGGGACCTGTAGGCCCCATAGAGTCCCTCAGCGAGGGGTTATGCTGTAGGAGCAAAGTATGGCTCGTTTGTCATTCCCCAAATACAGGCAACTTTTAAAATCAAAATAAAATATTAATTCAAAATTGTACAAACGTCTAATTGCTTATGTAGCTGGAATGGGAGCATGAAGCTGGATTTCACCAGTTATGATGTAAACTTCAAAGAAATGTGCGAAAAGAAGCAGCCGCAGAAGTCCCATTAAATTAAGTCTACGAGTACAATGTTTCATTTGTGCTGTCATTAATCATGATGTCAATTATCAAGAATATTAATTTGTATATTTTCAGTCATGCAAATGGGCATTCTGATACGGCTCTTTGTTGACCACTTGTTCTGAATTTTGATGTAGTTTGAGTCTGTGATCTGAAAAGGTTGCCAGCCCCTGTGCTATATAGCTATACTGACCAGACGGCCCAGTTTTTCCGGGACAGTCCCAAACTCAAATGTTCTGTCCCACTTATCCATCAAGTAGGGAAATGTCCCAGAAAGCCCGGCTGGATCTGGCTAGAAATGGCTCTGCCATTTCCAGCCCCCACTGGGACACCCTCGCAGACAGTGCTAGCATGGCACAGCAGCAACCCCCCACTCCTCCCAGGATATAAGCAGCTCCCTTGGTGCTTTGCCCATGGGCAGGCAGGGCTGCTTCCAGAGCTCCATTGCAGTGCATACTCCCACCTGGCAAACCCTCACCTCCGAGAGTACCCTTCCCTCCCCCCACAGGACTGTCTCTGCTGTGCGGGGCCGCCGGTCAGGCCATGCCGCCTCCTACATCCGCAGACTGTTCTTTGTACAGTGGCTGCTGCCACCGCCACCACTGCTGGAGGGGGCGGTGCTGGTCTGAGGAAAAACCCAGCAAGATGTTCCTTGGAGCTGCTGCCTGAGCCTTGGCAGGAATTGTGTGGAGCCCGGCTGGGGCGCTGTGGGGTGGGGTATGGTTGGTCTCTGCCAGGGCACTCTGTACACTGCTGCACTTTCTCTCCCTGCCCCTTCCCAGCCCCTGGGGGAGCTGCAGCACACAGAGCCGCTCACTCTTCCGCGGGGCTGCCCACCACGTAGGGGAGGGGAGAGCTGAACTCCCTCCTCCTCTTCATCCTGCTGGGGCAATGGCAGCACTGTCCAGAACCTTTCCCTTCTGACAGGGGTGATGAAGCCAGACTCCCACATCCCAATTCCCCTCATTCACTCCCCTCTCCCCCTGCCAAGATCCCGCACCTCCAGCTTCCTCTGATACCTTCCCTTCTTCCTGCACCCTCACCACTTGCAAGACATCTACCCCCACCCTGATCCTTCATCCACCGTTGCTCCTACACCCTCCTTCCTGGCCACAGACTGCATCCTCCCATGGTCCTGCTCCCTCCACCTGGCCAGACACCCTACTCCCAGCCTGCTTCTTCATCCTACCTCGCATCCAGCCCTTGCAACCTGTCCCCCTTCTGTACCCCACCTGCCTCCCAGATCCTGCATCCCATTGCTGTCCCACTCAGCAGCCCTGTCCCATACACTGAACCCCTAAGTTTTGTCCCTAACCCAGAGCCTAAGGGGGCCTATAAAATCCACTAAGTCTGGAACCCCAGAAAAGTAAATCTGGCCTATGGGAAGCCCTAAACCTCAGTCCTCCCTGTCCCTTCCCTTCACCCCGTGAGGCTGGAGCGCCAGAAAAGTGAGGTGTCTCAGGTGGTGGGGCCACATCAGTGAGGGTTGGGGGTTTTGGAAGGAGTTTTTTGTTTCTCACTTGTGTGATCCCCCACTGATTTTTCTGTGTCAGTGGCCTCCGACCCTAAAAAGATTGCCTACCCCTGCCATAAATAAAGAAAACATTGAACCCTTTTGTGTTGGACATAAATTAATATTTTACTTTATTTAAAATGAAGTTGGATAAAATAAAATGAGAAAGTTAAATGCTTAATCTGTTTAATTATTTAAATTAAACCATTCTCCCTAGCTGCAGCACTACCAAAATGGCTTGGGTGTAATTGGGTAATTAATAGTGAGTTTCCATTAGCAACTGGTGATCCATGGAAAGGTTTACATTGAGCCAGGTAGTCCATGGGCCAAAATGTTGGAGAACCACTGAAATAGAGCCACCCTCGGCCTCTCCCCTGAGAGACCATCGCAGGCTTCCTGCTGCTCCACAAGAACCCACAGAGAGATCGGGTCTGCTTCCACGGCAGTGAAATCACCATGTCACTCTGGTGTGGATGATGGACAGACTCTTTGTGAGTCTTCCTCATCCAAGCAGTTGATGATTTAAACATTGTGTTAAGATACCACATGAAAACACTTGGCACGGCTACAGAAAGGCAGGATGTATCGTCTCTCTACAGAGAGAGTTGTTGTGACTAGGGTTGTCAGATGGCTGAAAGAAAAACACCGAACACCCGCCCAAAAAAAACCCACCGGGAAAAAATTTGTTGCAGGAAAAAGTAAAGGGGGGGGGGGGGGGGGGGGGGGGGAGGAAACCAAAGTTACTGAGCAAAAAAAAAAAAAAAAAAAACCTCTGAGAACCTGGATCACTGCTAGGGGTTACCAGCTAATCATTTAAAAAAGAAAACAAAAAACAAAAAACCAACTGGACATGCTTTGGGGGGGGGGGGGGGAGCACCAGCCTGGCTGGGAAGGGGGGGCGGAGGAGATGGGGGGCCAATGGGAAGCAGGGCTGGTCATGTGGGGGGGCGGGTGGAACGGGGCTGGCTGTGGGATGTCGGGGGAGGGGGGACCGGCCGGAAGGGGGCGGGGCTGGCCGGGAGGAAGGGGGAGTGGGAAGCAGAGCTGGTGGGGGGCGGGTGCAGCGGGGGCCGGGAGGAAGGGGGAGCGGGAAGCACAGCTGACTGGGGGTATGTAGCGGGGGCAGGGCTGGGAGGAAGGGGGGCAGGAAGCAGAGCTGGCAGGGGCAGGGAGAGGTGCAGCGGCGCTGGCCTGGGGAAATCAGGAAGAGAAACGGACTGGTGGGAAGCACAGCTGGGGGGTAGTGCAGGGGGGCTGGCCGGGGAAGATCAGGAAGGGTAGTGGGGGAGAACCGGCTGGCCGGGAAGGGAGGGGTGGTGAGCAAATTGGCCGGCGGGGAGCGGGACTGACCTGGGCACTTGCTGCCTGTCCCGTGCAGGCTTCCAGCGATGCACGAGTGAGGAGGAGGCTTCCCCTCCCCTTCACACGCAACCAATTGAGGGTTCCAGGCAGCAATTGTGGCCCCGTCTCCCAGCTGGGACTCCCAGCCGCTCCCCTGTCCACACCAGGCTTCCGTCCAGTGCGCAGCTGGAAAAATCAGAAAATACCGGACATGTCTGGTATTATCTGGGGTTTTTTTACAGGACAGAGTGCGCAAATACCGGACTGTCCGGTACAATACCGGACACCTGGCAATCCTAGTCATGACTTGTGTGTCTGGGTGAACAAGCTCTTTGTGAGATTTGTGAAGAGATGAGATGTTTTGACTTTCAGTTTCAAGGGATTTGTTCTGTCTTTGGACTGAACGTTATCTACACCTGAATGGAGTTAGCAGTGACAATGCATTTCGGAGTTATTCTGAAACACAAAGAGAAATCTGTGCTAAAGACCCCACATCCAGTGAGAGAAAATGCTGCTGTTAGAAGAAGTCAATTTAAAGTCTCTCCAATTTTCTTCAAAAATCACCTCTACCAGGCAGTGGAACTTTTACTGATGGTCCCTTATATTTTTGAAGGGTAACTAAATGTTAACTGGATCTTCTTGGGTAATATCAACAGATTGCTTTTGGCCCAATCCTAGCTTAAAGTTTAAATTGGATCAGGCCCTTTGTAAGCAGGTTGGGAAGTGGTCTCATTTGGCAATTACAGCCGGTCTCCGACTTACAACCACCTCCACATACGACCATCCGCATTTACAACCAAAGCGGTCGTAAATGTGGTCCCCGAGTTATGAACGCGATCTGCGCATACGAACAGCGCAGTCACCATGTAACTCAATGGGATCCATGTTACGAACACTTCGAGTTATGGCCAAGTGTTTGGTCCGTAACTCATTCGTAACTCAGGGACCGGCTGTATTATTAAGTATTATTTACATAACAGGCATTGCCATCATGGTACTGACATGTACATTTCTCAGTAGCTTTACATATAAAATAGACCAGCCCCACTGACCTCCATGGGAAATGTACCTTTCAAGCAGCAGTGGTAATTATGAACTTCTCCACCCTGTAATTGACATGGTTAGTTCCGTATTGTCATTATGACATGTGGAAATGGAGGACACTTAATAGTTTTGCAGTAACTTCAAAAAATGCAGTTCCAGTACATCTCATTAGGCATGTAAATTCCCATTAATCAGTTAACCAGTTAATTTTAGGTCACGGTGGGGTTGTCCCCTCTGGAGCAGCCTCTGTTCATAGCAAGCTGGACTCCGCATGGAGAGAGGCTATTCCAGACACTGGTGTAGTCCCTGCCTGTGAGGCCCCCGGGGTTCTCCAGAAACAGGGGCTACTCCGGACAAGGTGGGGAGCTGCTCCAGCCCCCTCTGATTACCAGTTAATTTGAACTGGTAAGCATCATCCATTAAGAGGTCTGAGGAAGTTATCCCCTGAAATTGTGGGATAGTTCTGGATGATTCCCAGGCCCTGGGTTAAATGGGGCTGAATCTACACTGCAAAGTAATAGGTCTTGGATCCTGGATCTCATTTTGAATCGAGGTTGGACCCCTAGCACTGCAATGTCAAGGGACCATAGGACTGGATGCTGGATTAATATAATTGCAGTATACTTGCATGGGGGGGGGCTCCTATGAGGCCCAAACCCATCCCTATTGGTAGAGGGTAGTGGGAGGAGTTCTTAGTTGGGTCACATGACACCCTTTACTTCTGGTCATGTGTTTATTTTGACCCCGAAAGTACTGCCCCAGGGTGGGACATCCTGTGGCAGGTGGGTGGGGCCTAAGGAGACAGGGGCATGGCTAATGGGTTCACAGGGTGTGGCTAAACATATTTTTGGTTCAGAAAATATGGTCACCATAGCTATAGCTGGAGCAGAGCAAGGGAGCTGGAGCAGAGCATGCTGGTTTGTAGCAGGTGGCCTTAGATCAGACTTCTGCTTCCCTATCTGCACAGTGGGCGTGCTATGCTCCCTGGGTGGGGCTGCCAGGTCCCACAATCATGGGGAAGGGTGCTTTTCAGGGCTATGGTGCAGTAAGTGAGCCCTGTAGTTTGTAGGAGTCCAGGCATCCAAGTGAACTGGGAGTCCGTAGCTGGGCCCATGGCCCCATAGCTCCCACCCACTGCTCATTGCCCCCAAAATCAAATTGGCACGGGCCCACAAAATGTCAACATGTCTCATCCCATCACCTTTTACAGTCGCGCCCACTGTGAAGGAGTCAGCAGCTTGTGATTTGCCAGCATCAGCCTGCAGACAGTGGTGCAACTCCCTGGTCACAAATATCTCAATTATGACACCAGACTCATCCCTTAAAATACAGTTAAATCAATGGCTCACCTTGGGTTGCAGTACTCTACAAAGCTGCATCAACTAATGCTGAGACAGTCAGACTTCCTTCACATTGAGAATATTGCAGCCAAAAGTCCCAAAGGGAGCTATGGTCCTAGACTTAAATGTTTCTTCTTTTACTAAAAACAAGTGGCACCAGCCAAGAAGGAACTAAGAGGAAAGAAAACAGCATGTGGACAATACAGAAATAACATTAAATATAAAGGAGAAGTTAGTTGCTTGGGAAGGTTGGACTAGATCTGTTTTGTTGGTCTTGCTCCTTTGTGGGCTGCCCAGCAACAAATAAATTCCTCTACTCAGCGAAGTGAAGGGACCAATATAATTGCTTGTGCACAATATATATTTTAAATGAACAAAAAATGAATTTCCAAATTCCTCTTTCAGATGTTCAGTGTGTGTGCTTAACAGACTGTTTTGTGGCACTAAGGAGCAGAGGAATGGTTAGAGCCAGGTGTATTATACACTGCAAATTCTTCACAGGGTTAATTTGGAAATTAGGCAAATTATTAGTTTTTAACCCATCACTAGCTAGCCTCAACAGAGCGCTGAGCAAAAAAGGCAGTTTCTATTAAACTCCCCTGGATCTATATTTTTCTATACTATGGTAGTAGAGATAATTCTAAGATTTATTGTTATCTTTTTAGGAACACTTCTTAAGAGTGTTTGGAAACACACATATCTTCTGTTTACTCTTCCTTCTGACCAGATATAATAAAATGCTCTAAATCATTTGGTGCCCTATGATCTAGCAACAAATGTTTCACTTGGACCTGGCCCTCTTCCTTGCATCCTGTCTTAAAATAATTTTTGGTGTTGTCTGTGTCCTGTGGGTGGGTGTTTAGATTTGTAAAGTGCTTTGGCACAATAGGAGTTACAAGTTATTTTTGAACCAATGTATTTTTTTGTGGGTCACACCATGTTTTTTTTCTAACGAAATTTCCTCACTGACTCAGGAGTGGCAAACACACTCATTTTTTCTGGGCTCATATCCAGTCTACAATCCCATAAGTAAGAACTGTTTGTACATCACATTGCAAAACCGCCAGACATATATGGTGTAGTTGGCAGGATCTACCAGAGAGCAGCGCAGGACTGAGATAAAATGGACACAGAGCTATTTCAGATTTCTAATTGGTGTCTGGGTCAGTATTCAGATTACTAATAGAACAGGTTGAAAAAGCTCCTGTTTGTACTATGGATAATAGGGAGGTCAGTCCCTATTGCTACAAGATGATTGCCGAGAACCATAAGCTTTTTGGAAACAAAGATGTCTCTTTAATACACAGTTTATTTTTGTCTTTGGAAATACTAAGGACTGAAAGATAATGGGCGTGACTAGGAATCATGGTGATGAATGTAGTACAAACTACAGTAGGCAAATGGATGGGGAAGATTTTAATAGGACTGACAAGATTTTTTTTTAAGTTGTTCTTAAACTAGAAGAAACAGTCTCAGGATTTTCTCCATTTCAGTGAAAAATTTATATTTTAAATTGTATTTAACTTTCCCCTTCAGAGTTTGCAAACCAAGCTCATTGCAGCATTGTGTCAGAAGATTAAAACCAAAGGAAAAATGGACTAGTTTCTTTCCATTGTCTAATCTCTGTGAGGTGCAAAAAGCAAACAAACTAGGTAAATTATGAAAAAGAAGATGATTTCAAAATTCCATTTTAATAATCTCTATTGTTATTGGTAATGCAGAAATGCAAGAGTGCATTTATAATTTTTAATAGCCCCCTCAGTTTCTCTTTAAAACATGTTACAAAAGTTAGGGGGTGACTCTGCCCCTTTTAAAGTCAACAGCAAAAGTACCACTCTGTTCAACAGAAGCTAAAAGAGAACCCCTGGTAACAAAATGCAGCAAGGTTGCCAATTCTCATTATTTTAGTGAGTGTCCAAACACCCCAACTTCTGCGATTGTGATTCTGTGGGAATCTTAACTTTCATTTTTAACATTTTTTTCTTGTCACTGCAGACAAAAGCTGCACAATTTGAATCCCAAAGACACAAAAACAGGAAGGCAAATAAAAGGCACTCAACTAGAGATGTTAGATATAGTTTAACTCAATCATTGTGTAATTGCACCACATGAGAGGCAGCAACACAGAGCAGCAGCCCCTTCTGATCCCACCGAGCAGCCTCTTTCTGCAGTGAGCCCAGGCCTACCGTGGACAGAGGCTGTTCTGCAGCAGCAGACCCTGTCTGCAGGGGCCCCGAGCTCCCTGCAGACTGGAGCTGCTCCAGCATCCTGCCTGCCCTCCCGCCCCGACTGTCTCTGTGGGAAGCAGCAAGTGGGAGGCAGGAGGCTCTGCAGAATTGGCACATGAGGAGAGCCGGCTTCCTGCATGTACTGGTTCCCATCTACCCCCCCACCTTCTGCGCTGCCTCTCTATCAGAGGCAGCAGCGTGTGACCGGGGGGGGAGGGGGAATGCAGGGAGGGGCAGGCAGCTCTGCAGGATCCGGTGCTCACGGGCATCGGCTCCCGCATCCTTCCCTTATAGAGTCTCATAGACTCATAGACTTTAAGGTCAGAAGGGACCATTATGATCATCTAGTCTGACCCCCTGCACAGTGCAGGCCACAGAATCTCGCCCACCCCTCTTAGAATAATCCTCTCACCTATGTCTCAGATATGGAAGCCTTCAAATACTTTGAAGGCCCCAACATGCAGAGAGTCCTTCAGCTGTGATCTGTGCCCAATGCTACAGAGGAAGGCGAAAAACCTCCAGGGCCTCTGCCAATCTACCCTGGAGGAAAATTCCTTCCTGACCCCAAATATGGCGATCAGCTAAACCCTGAGCATGTGGGCAAGACTCACCAGCCAGACACCCAGAAAGTTCCCTATAGCAACTCCTATCATCCCTCCATTGACCTATTTCCAACTGATAATGAATGGTCAATTAGTTACCAAGATCATGTTATTTCATCCAACCATCCCCTTATCATAGAATCATAGAACTGGAAGAGACCTCAGAAGGTCGTCAAGTCCAGCCCCCCGCTCTAGGCAGTACCAATCCCATCTAAATCAACCCGGCCAGGGCTTTGTCAAGCCGAGACTTAAACACCTCTAGGGATGGAGACTCCACTACTTCCCTAGGTAACCCATTCCAATGCTTCACTACCCTCCTAGTAAAAAAGTTTTTCCTAATATCCAACCTGGACCTCTCCCACCACAACTTGAGACCATTGCTCCTTGTTCTGCCATCTGTCACTACTGAGAACAGCCTCTCTCCATCCTCTTTGGAACCTCCCTTCAGGAAGTTGAAGGCTGCTATCAAGTCCCCCCTCACTCTTCGCTTCTGCAGACTAAACAGACCCAACTCCCTCAGCCTCTCCTCATAGGTCATATGCTCCAGACCCCTAATCATTTTGGTTGCCCTCCGCTGGACCCTCTCCAATGCTTCCGCATCCTTTTTGTAGTGGGGGGCCCAGAACTGGACACAATACTCCAGATGTGGCCTCACCAAAGCCGAATAAAGGGGAATAATGACATCTCTGGATCTGCTGGCAATGCTCCTCTTAATGCATCCTAATATGCCATTAGCCTTCTTGGCTACAAGGGCACACTGTTGACTCATATCTAGCTTCTCATCCACTGTAACCCCCAGGTCCTTTTCTGCAGAACTACTAATTAACTGGTTGGTCCCCAGCCTGTAACTATGCTTGGGATTCTTCCGTCCCAAGTGCAGGACTCTACACTTGTCTTTGTTGAATCTCATGAGATTTCTAGTGGCCCAATCCTCCAATTTGTCTAAGTCACTCTGGACCCTATCTCTGCCCTTAAGCGTATCTACCTCTCCCCCTAGCTTAGTGTCATCTGCAAACTTGCTGAGGGTGCAATCTATCCCCTCATCCAGGTCAATAAAGATATTGAACAAAACCGGTCCTAGAACCGAACCTTGGGGCACTCCGCTAGAAACCGACCGCCATCCTGACATTGAACCGTTGATCACTACCCGCTGGGCCCGGCCTTCTAGCCATCTTTCTATCCATCTTACTGTCCATTTATCCAATCCACATTCCCTTAACTTTCCCCTGTGTCAGCAAAGAGAGGGAGTGTGTAGTCATTAGGATTAACCAATAAGCCCAGGCTTATCGGTTAATCATTTAAACAACTACATGCTAACATCCATACACTCAACATTTATTATTTTTTAAAAATTCATTATTTGTAAGGCATTCTCATGATTGCGGGCGGGGAAGGGGGGCTGCCTCATGATTTTTGAATGGTGATACAGTATGCCAGGATTCTTTCATTGCTTGTCCAAATGGACTGTGAAGGTGGATATTTGCCTTGCTTCCCTTAGACACACTTGGAAACAAATCTCTATTGTCTTATCCAGCATTAAAAGCCAGTGAACAATCAATGACAAGCTAGCCAGACAATTCAGTCATTTTGTTTTGTAAGGAAAGACAATCTAGTAGGATGCTTGTATACTTTTAATGGCAGTTAACATTCTTTAATAGCATTATATTATTCTATTACAGTTTCCTCACACACTTCAATGCAGCAATTGTATACCTAAAAAACCCCTAGGTAAAGAGATGATCACTAGGTGAAGATGAAAATAGCTCAAGAAAAACAGACAAAATTGCACAATGCTGTATAAACAGCTGCTTGTTGGATTTATCCTGTTGCCTCTGGGAAAGCAGAGGATAGATCCAGGCGTGGTTCAGTGTAAATTTCCTGACCATTCCAGTTTACATCCCATGCATGCTCTGAATATAGGGATTTCAATCCAGAGTCAGGCCAGTGGTCCCTGTAGTCCAGTACCCTGTCACCAAACACTCACAGATGCAGCAGAGGAACCCTGAAGAGGACAGTTATAGAATAAACTGTGGACAGGGGAAACTTTCTTCCTAACCCTGGATAATTAGAGTTGGGTTTGTACCCTGAAGCATGAGGGTTCATCTTCCTTCCAAATGGACTGAAAGAATAGGCAGGGGATATTCTTCTTAAATTGCAGCAAACTGTCCCTCTGTGACAGACCCACTGATAGGGGGGTAGGGCACAGGAGGCAACTGATGATACAAAAGGGCTGGGGGTTCCAGTGCAGCAGGGGCGGTGGCTGGAGCCTCGAGCCCTTTAAATCGCTACCTGAGTACAAGTTGTCCTTGCTATAAGTCCAAGATATGTCCCAAAAACTTGGGACATATAGGGAAACAACTTAAAGCGGGGATTTTTTTTCCTGCAGCTGACTTCCGTTTGCGCAAATTGGGGTTTTTTTGTGTGTGCAACTTAAGAGCAGAGAATGGGAGGACTTATAACAGATCACTTCCTACAAGCACCAGTGAATTTAGTGCAGAACATACCGGGGTGACTTATAGCAGGGAAACCCTGTATGCCAGGCTGCATGCTCTGGGTGGCAGGAGGAAGAGGGTGTGGTGAGGTCCCGGTGGCCCAGTGGTATGCCTCCAGCCCCACCTCTTCTGCCCAAGGCCACGCCCCTTCCAGGAGCGCAGAGCAGGCTCCCCTTGCCCCCCACCTTACCCAGGGGCCTGAGGAGGCTGTTGGCCTTTATCGCTGAGCTGTGATAAAAGTGAATGGGCCCAACTGCTGCCTTTTATTAAAGCCACTTTCACAAGTTATCACAGGCAAATGGGGATGATCATTCACAGCAGGTTCATGGGCATCCAGTAGGCGAGGCGGGGAAGGCTCAGCCTTTCCAAACCACCAGGCATGGCCCTGCCCACACTCTGCCCCCAGAACGCCTGCAGTAGCTGGGCAGGCTGGAGCCATGCACCCTCTTCCCTCTCTGGGGCTGGGGAAGTTTGGGCCCTGCACCCTCCTTCTTCTCCTCTACCTTCACCAACCTCCCATCTGTACAAATCCCCCCATTTCATGTTCATACCAATTACTTCTGGGGCCTAGTGGGGAACGTTATTCACTGCTGGACAGAGCAACACACTGGTTTCATGGCTGCACTTGGAACTCTTCCTCTTCAACCAGGTGAGAATAGGCCAAGTTTTGGTGGGGGGTGGGGGGGAATACAACAGTCACAAGGGGAGATGCAATTGCTTATCACAGGGCGGAGAACAGCCCATGTCACTAGCTTCCTCCCATGCACTGCATCTCTACACTACCCTTGTGGCTGCTTATGAGTAGCTCTCAAGTTTTACATCAGCACATTTTTCCATCCCTGGGGAAGGCAAGATAATAATGCTTCTCATTTACATAGCACCTTTCAACAGTGGTTCTCAAAGCTCTTTCCAGAGCTGGGTATTAGTTGCCATATTTTACAGATTGAGAAACAAGAGTAACAGAACAGTTAAATGATTCACCCAAGGTCACACAGCAAGTCAGTGGAAGAGCTAGGAACAGAATCCAATTTTCCCAGTTCCCGTGCTCTAACTGCTAGACATCAGTGCCTCCTAAGCACTGCCACTGCCATCACCAGCTCAAGCCTGAGATAGGAAAAAAGTTATGGAGATTCACAGGGGAAAGACAAAGGCTTAAATTAATTAATCTCTTGAATGAATATCACAGACAAGCAGCGTGCCTTACACTTTTGCTGTGGGTAGTTGGGAGATGGAAGGCTGCTTACCTTTGCATAGTGGACCCTCTGCCAAAGACACACTCATTCTAACAAGGCATTAAGTCGTCTTCTTTGATACACAAATGGAATCGGGCCCACTCCCATTGAAAATGATTGGAGCTTCACTTGAGTAACACAGTGAGAATTTGGCCCATGATAGGGGAGAGTTCAGAATGTAAGGTGTGTGAACTCCTGTCCCACTGAAATCAACAGCAAAAATTCCCATAAACAGGGTCAAGATTTCATCCCAGGCATTTGTACTTTTGGAAGAGTTTGCTAATCTTTTTTTTTAATTTCTCATAACATTTCAAAGTCGCCATATAATAAACATTCCTACCTCTCTTCTCTCTCTCTTTCTCTACCACTTTTCATCAATAGAACTCTAAGTACTTTGCAAATGAGGCAAGGGTCATTATGCCCATTTTACAGATAGAGAACCTGCGGCACTAGCTGGGAAGTAACTTACCCAATGTCATCCAGCAGACCACAGAAGAGCTTGGCACAGAATCCAGGTCTCTTGAAGCTGTTGGCTTTCAGAGGACTGAAGCCTTTGACTATTTTCAGAAGGCGGGTGGATGCATTTCATCAGGTCTCTATGTTGGGAGACGTACCTATAGTTTTAATTTTGGGCTGCTTTTTAAAGTACAGCATTTTATTAAGGCTTTTTCCTTGAATATATTTCTATAGATTTACAGCCTTAACTCCATCTTAGCATTTTTATCTTGGTGGTAATGTACATAAAAGGCCAAATTCATCTCTACTGAAAGAGGATTACATCTGTGGTGAATTTACATTACACTAGATTTATATATATATAATGCAAGCTCAAGAGGTAGGTGATAAACTAATATCACAGAAAATGAAGTCATAGCAAACTACATAACATTAAGACAGGTAGGAGATGAAGTTACTGCAGTGTATAGATAGGACAGTAATTCATTCTAGCTATAATATCTCCAGGGTATACCTAAAGAAGATGGCCATCTTGGGAACTGTGACCAACCATCTTGGCTCTGTGATTTTGAAAGTTCTCATTTTCTTTTTCCACCTTTTTCAGAAAAGGTTCTCCACCATATTTTGTATGAAGGATTAATTTATAAATAGTTGATACATAACTAATAGGTGTAATAATTAATTAAAGGTGACAAATGATCAGAATCCAACAGGTCAATAGGTTGTTTATAACCATGGCTTACTACTATTTACTGATGTGCTTATCGGGGATGGAATGTTTAACTGGTTAACCGATTCAAGCAGGCCTGGGGGACACTCCAGCCCAGCTGAGCTGGAGCAGCCCCTGCCTGCTGCGCACCTGCTGCAAATAAAGGCTGCTCCAGTCAGACTGAAGCACCTGTCCATGGCGGGCCCTCAGAGGCTGCTCCAGTCTCCACGAGTTAACCAGGTAACTGTTCACATCCCTAGTGCTTATAACAATCTATACCACATACTAGTTACGTCTTATCAGAGCTAGTAATAATTTTTAACACTTTATAAGCTACACTGGAGTACACTGCATTGGAGTCTTTTAGGAGTTTCGGATTTTAATGCTACTAACGTTCCAAAGAAAGCTGGGATGCGATCATAACAGAAAAGAAAACGGGCAGTGATTAGCTGTAATCTCATTAACTAAATTAATCAATCCTGTACTAGAAACTAGCTATTAAAAGAGAATTTTCATAAATAGCACTCTTGCTATTTCAGGATCTCCAGTCAGTGAATGGTGCTGGAGTCAATCACTAACAGATATTTCATCCCACTGGCTGGGATATTTTATAGTACAGGGAACACTATAGTATAGATTGAGGGCCAGTGCTGCTCCAGTGGACTTAAGGCTAACTACGGAGTTCAGAGCTGGCCCCACAATGCCCACAGGAATATTTTTCTTTCCCAAATGCAACAGACCAATGTTCAAAGTCTCTGCACAAGATGATGGTCATGACGCATGTACAGATGGTTTGCACAAATATCATAAAGGTCATTAGTTTCCTTTTACATGTAACATCACTTTGGTCAGAGAACAGGCAATGGGATTTGGGACACTTCATCTCTGCCTCACTAGTTCAAATCCAGCCCATATGGAATCCAGCTGCCATCTGGATGGTTCTTTGGTGGACTCTGTGAAAATGAGCTTGATGGTCCCAGACCCGTTTTAGTGCACCATCCATTTTAGTTTCCCACCGTTTCCCTTGGGAGACTAGCATAGAACCATAGAGCTGGAAGAGACCTCAGGAGGTCATCAAGTCCAGCCCCCTGCTCTAGGCAGGACCAATCAATCCCAACTATTCCCCAGAAGAACAGATCTCGCCATTAAGAAGTTCCCCCCGATAGCCAACTTTCATTCTCCTTAATCTCATTCTAGCCCTCCTGGGTACAGGTCTGCTAACCACCCCCAACAATTCTTACCAAAATGCAGTTACAGCCTTATGCATTGGAGTCATGTCCTCTAGTCATCCATCATTCAATCCAGGAATTCTTTTAATCTTCCCTCAACCAACCCATTCCTCCACACCCTTAATCATTCTTGCTGGTTTTCCCTTAATTCCGGTCTCTCTTTTTCTGGTGTGGAGCTGCATTGGACACAGTCGAGCATTCTAGGTGTAATCTTATCAGTGCTGGATTAGATGCTTTGGGACAGGAGGGCTACGTCTACACTGGCATGATTTTCCGAAAATGCTTTTAACGGAAAACTTTTCTGTTAAAAGCATTTTCGGAAAAGTACGTCTAGATTGGCAGGATGCTTTTCCGCAAAAGCGGAAAAGCGTCCATGGCCAATCTAGACGCGGTTTTCCATAAAAAAGCCCCAAACGCCATTTTTGCGATCGGGGCTTTTTTGCGGAAAATAGTACTGTGCTGTCTACACTGGCCCTTTTGCGCAAAAGTCTTTCGGAAAAAGACTTTTGCCCGAACGGGAGCAGCATAGTATTTCCGGAAAAGCACTGACGATCTTACATGAGATCGTCAGTGCTTTTCCGGAAATTCGAGCGGCCAGTGTAGACAGCTGGCAAGTTTTTCCACAAAAGCAGATGATTTTGCGGAAAAACTTGCCAGTCTTGACACAGCCGAGGTGTATTTAAGAAGAGCATGTGTACGGGTTGAAGTCCTCTGAGATGTGATCACTTTAGCATGCCAGCAGTGCGGTGTTGGGGAACCATGCACTGCTGCTGTGCAGAGCACCGTATTGCTATTTTAAAGCACTGGCTAGAAGGTGTTTGCTCAGAAAGCAGATTTTGAAGGTGTGGGGGGGCTAACATACAAAATGACCGTCCTGCATTTACAGTGTTGAATAAGGCACAGAGCAGAGTAACTATGGGATCACATGGTCGGAGTGGTCACTAAGATTATATCCCCTTAGCTAGGAATGGAGGGCTGGCAGGGATAGGCCATCATAAAATGCCCATTTTGGGGTGTGTTTTTTTTAAAGTAATACCTATAGCTTTTCCTCAGTAGATCTCAAAGCATTTTACAAAGTGGGTTAGCAGAATTACTGCCATTTTACAGATGGGGAAACTGAGGCACATAGCAGCGCTATAACTTACCCAATGGCAGAGCCAGAAAGAGAACCCAAGTCTCGTGGGTCCCAGTCCAGGGCTCTCTCCACTAAGAGATTTTTCTGTTTGTTAACCCCTAGGTTACAAACAGGACAGGGCTAGAGTAAGGTGGCAGGGCTATTCCAGAGAAAAGGCTGTATAAGCCATGCTGCTGGTGAACTGGTGCAAAGAGAGACCCCTGGGTCTTCTCTGCAAGTTACCTCCGCTTTAGCACTGACACACAATCTTTTTTCAATGGCCCAATCTGCATATGGGCATCTACGCTTTCAAGGAAAAAAGCTGGTTTGAGGTTATACGTAAACAGCGACGGGAACTGGTGGTTGATCTTATTCTGGAAGGCGTCAAAGTGGCCTTTTTTGAAGCGGGCGACCTTGAGCTGTTGGAGGCATGTCATCTTGGCATCCTTAACCCCGAAGAAGGTGAGTGCCTTTTCCGAATACTCCAGGTACACCCCGATTGTGTGAAAGAAGGGCTGCTGGATGACCGATTCGAAGCCGCCATACCAAGCCACGTAGTTCTGTCCATTCCACTGCAGGCAGCAGGACTTCTCATTCCTCCCGAGGCGGCCTCTGTCGTAGGACTCCCGCGGGTTGAAGTCCTCGGCAATGACACCGATGCTCACCCAGCCGTCGATGATTTCTACCTCCCAGTAGTAGTTGCCCCGGTTCATCAGGTTCTCGCCCAGCACCTGCTCGCAATTGATGAACCTGCTTGGGCTCTCAGGGTAAGCGATGGGGTTCAGGACTCGTTTGGCCCCTTTGGTTCCAAACAGCTGGAGGAACTTGTCTGCAGTGTCACTGTCCAAATCGATGATGAAGGCAACTGTGCAGAAAGGGACAAGCCAACACAAAAGAGAGTATCAGAACAGAGCGCCCTCTCCCCTCCTTTAGCCCCCTGTGGTGAGTTTCACTGGCTAATGTTACCATGTCTATTTCTGTATTATTGCTCTCCAAGCTCCAGGCACGTTTACAGCTATTTAAAACAACCACTCTCTGGGGCCAGGCCATGCCTACCCCCTGGCCCCATGGCAATAAACACCATCCGGCTAGTGACCCAAATGAGTAAAGCTAAAGAGATGCATCTAGGGGTATGTCAACACTGCAAGCAGAAGTATGATTGCAGCATGGCTGGGGTATATCTGCACTAGCTGTACTGTGGCTAGCACGGGTATCCGCAGTAGCATAGATGTGATGGCATGGGCTTCCACAGGCTAGTCACTAGAGCAGAAGCCTGCTGGGGAGCCAGGTTGCTGGCCCATGCTGTTATTAATCGGGTGAGCCAGAGAAAAGCTAGTGGGGGATGCTCACTCATGCTACAAACACTTTCACTTGCAGGGTAGCCATACCCTTAGTACTGCATCCTAATGGCTACTGAATGGATCAGGACTTTGACTGATTATCAGGGGCTTTCCAAAGCAGACAGCCCTGCTCTGAGAACTTCCCACCACCCTGCCAGGAATTCAACCCTGGGCACAGAAAGCAACAGCATTCCTGCTGATCACAGCTAACATGCTGCTCTGATGGAATGTGTTAGGGTGATTAGACACAGACTATGGCAGCCCATTATTAGCGGGGCCAGAAGCAACACAAGAGACTGGCTCTTTCTGTCTAACAGAGAGGCGAAGAGGTGCACTCTGAATTTGTCCATTTATCCATTAGGAGTTTCTTAATGTTGCAAAGATCTGCAGACTCAAACCTGCCCCTAATCCATTGGCCACATGCCCATTGGCTTGAGAAACTGAGCAGTACCCACTATGAATACTGATTTTGAAAGAAGCAACAGGTTTGTATGGCTGCTCTTGTCCTCTAGAGCAGAGGGAGGAATGGGGGGACACGGAAGCAACGGGCTTCCTACCTCTGAACAGTGGAGCAACAGTAATTGACCCCAGATGGTTAATAGCTAATCCCAAAGGATTTCTGTCTGGTCACAAGGAGGGTTATGGCCTGGAGCCTTGTTGATGGGTGTTTATGAAACAGGAGCTCAGCTGGGACACAGAGCATGGGCCACCCTCCCACCTCCAAGAATAAGGCAAAGTGTAGCTCCACAAAGCCAAGCAGATCCAGCTGGCTAGTCAAATGCGGAGGAGTTGTGGGGAACAGGGAGGTCCTTGAATTTCCAGCTGAATGAGGCATTTGTGGACTGGAACCATCCTGGATCTGCACAGGCCCATCTGCTGGAGAGTGTAAGCACCACAGCGATGCAGCAGCTCCTCCAAAGCGGCCGTGGAAAAATTGCCCTTGGATTTGTGAGCGAACGCACGGCTGTGCGAGGAGCAGAAAATAATGCCGGGGGCAGAAAGCCGAGATCAGTGGTGGTGTGCGGGAGAGATAGCTCTCTGGGAGGGATGCCATCTCAGCCCCTCTCCCCTGCCTGCAAGCTACGGCTCCACCAGCGCAGTCCCTCAGAGTGAGTCCTTCTAGCCCTTTTGGCTCTACAGCTGGTCTTTGTGTGGCAATTTGCCAAGCCCTGCAGTGCTCTGAATGTCAATCAGTGTCTGCATCAGGCAACTTTTCACTGTCACCCTCTTCAGAGAGCCTGGCTTTTCCGTGGGGTCTTTCGATTCAGAACTGTGTCCGGCTTTCGCAACTTTATCTGTTCAGCAACCGGATTAGCCACCTGCCTCAAGCCACCAAACGGCATCAAAACAGAGCCTGGAATTCAAGTTATTTAGCTCCAGAGGTTCCGAGCTAATTAAACAGAGGCTCAAATTCATTTGTGACTGAATTAAGTGGAAAGTGCTTTCTGTGCAACAGCATCTTGGCGAGGTCTCCCAGGAGGGGTTTGGCAGAGCTACACAGAGGCTGCGTTTTTAAGATTTTAGCTGGAAGGACTAAAGCTAATAAATGGACTCCCTTTATTAGCTGTATGGTATTTATCTCAACAACAATGCACCAGACCCTGCCAGGAAGCAGACAGACAAATGCATCTGCCCGGCATCAGTGCTTTGAGCAGAAAGGGGAACTACAGAAACTGGCCTTAGCAACAGAAGCCAAAGCAAAGGTCAGGGGCTTACATTTCAGGAAATAGTCTCGGGTCTCCATGCAGGCTGGATTATTTGACTTGTCCAACGGTTGGGGCTCAGCAACTGCTGCAAGGAGAAGAATAAAAGGCGTCACCACTGAGTTACAAACAGAGCAAAGGCAACCAAACCCCTGGCGCAGGAATGCCGCGCAAATCGCAGAGGGAAGTGCAAAGCCCTGGGCCTCGTAATTCGGGGCATATGGTGCTCCTCCGACATTTCAACATACAAAACAAAGAGCAAAAAAAGAAACATCCACGGGACTTTGCAACATTCATGCAGGGTCCAACAACAGCTTGCCCTACTGCAGCACTGCCAGCCAGCCAGCAGGGGGCACTAACAAGCCAGTTCTGCATCCCTAGGTTGAGGCCAATACACAGCACACACAATACCAGGCAGACTCTTGTTGGGCCGGGCGTTATGGCCACATGTTCTGCAGGAGGAGACGGGCGTGTCCGGGAAGGGGGTGATTCTGCTGGGTCTCCAGGAGAATGACAAACTCCGGGGCATTTAACCAGTCATTAAAAGCTCAAATGGAGTTTCCCGGTCACGCCCGTCTCCTCCTGCAGAACATGTGGCCATAACGCCTGGCCCAACAAGGGACTGCCTGGTATTGTGTGTGCTGTGTGTTGGCCTCAACCTAGGGACGCAGAACTGGCTTGTTAGTGCCCCCTGTTGGCCGGCTGGCAGAGCTGCAGCAGGGCAATCTGTTGTAGGACCCTGCATGAATGTTGCAAAGTCCCATGGATGTTTCTTTTTTAACCAGTCATTAAAAGCTCAAATGGAGCTGCATTAGCTGCCCCGGGAGGACAGAGTCCGGGAACAGTGCTCGTCCGTATGAAGAGGCTGGCCTATGTCCAGTGGAGACAAGTCTCCCTTTCATGGGACGCCTCCTTGGAGGAGTTCCCCAAACCACCCAGCCACACCTAGCACCAAGCCTGTTTGTTGCCTTCTAGTCGTTGTGGAAACTTCATAAAACCCCCAGAGCGAGGCTTGAGCCCAGAAGGCAGCAGCTGATTATGCAATTGCACAGCAAGCATGTTGTACAATTTCCAAGGCTGTCGGGAGGGGTCCAGAACTCTCCACAGCTCTGCCCTGGGGGACGCTGGAGTCTCATTTGCTACTTCTAAAAATTAAACAGGGAGGCTAGAGAGCCTCTGTGCTGCTTGGGCAGGCCAGGCAGCTAAACACACCTCCGCCCACAGGATCAGGGGCTAGCACATGGTTGCCAAATACACACCTTCTTGCATCCCCTGGAAACCAGGCTCTTCATACCCTTTGCCCAGCAACTGGTCCCACTGGTTCTTGCACGCAGTCACCAGCAGCTCTTTCACGGCACACACAGCCTGGCTGGACTTGGTGAAGCTCAGCTCCTTCTGGAAGCTTGGACACAGGGAACTCTTTTCCTCAGCGGCTATTTTTAATGCCTGGAACTCCTGAGCCAAGGATATCAGGATCAAAAGGCTGCAAGAACCTTGGGCTGTTTCTTGTTCCACCATCACCACGCCCCTTCCCAAAACACCCGGGCAGTGTCTGTTCCGAGCCCAGCGCCAAGACAGACACACACTGGGGAGGGGACGATTTCTCCGGCCATGTGTTTCTTAGTTACTTTCAAATCTGGCTCAAGAATATCACATACAATAGCGTCGTCTCCTAGCAAGGACCCAGGCAGAGCTGCTTGGAGATCACTCTCTCTGCAGAAATTGCCTCTATGCCTGGGGCTGCTTTGCGCATGCCCACAATAGCTAGAGTGACTGTATTTCTCTATGCTGAATACGGGACACCAGGTGCTACTACTCATATTCAAGCAAGTTCAATGGCAATCAAGTTGAACTGTGCTGCTGGCCACCAGCATAACCCAGCCACCTCCTGTCCCCTGGCTAACGCCCAGGCAGGAAGAGGTTAAGCCCTAAGGATGCATTGAGCACCAGGGCTCAGAGAATCTGTCTGCAGGGCCTTCAGGGAACCTAGCCCGAGAGGCTGCTCAGCAGGGGAGGGTATCTAGGGGACAGAACAGCCCCACAGGACCTAGGGGGCAGTGTGAGAAGAGGGTGTTTTGCCCTTGTGTGGGGGGCTGCTGTGGTGTCTGCAGGGTTTGGACACAAACAGGCTGGAAATCGCTTCCTCCCTGCCACTGCAGTGCTCTGCTGGGGGTGGAGAAACCTCCCCATCCCAGCTCTGTGTGGGGCTTTGGCACACGCAGGGCTTGGCTCCTCCTGACTGGCCAGAGGGTCTTGAGCTTTCCCTGCGTGCCAACCCAGCCAGAGGCGAGGGGAGGGGGAGAAGAAAGAGCCTGCCAGCCAGGCTGTTGATGGGCTGAACGATCCAACCAGCAGCTGGTTCTCCACTGTGCGGGGAGCAGGACATACCCACGTGGGGGAGGGGAGGGGAAGGAGGATATGGAGGCCAGCAGGACTGGTGGGGGAAGGGCACAGCAGGGAGAGGACAGCGAGAGGGGAAACAAGTGCAGGGCTGATGAGGGGGCAACAGAGGCGACACGTAACCAGTCACCGCCAGCCCCCATGCACCAACCACCGCAGCAAGTGGGCGTGGGGCGAGGTGAGAGTCAGCTGGCCAAAGGCCACCCTGCAGCTTTGCCCAAGCACCAGCCTTGCACTGCCCCCCCTCCCCATCAGCTACTGGATCACCCCCCCACACACACACACTCAGCGCTGGTGGGTGGGCAGTTGGAGAGCAAGGATCCGGCCAGCAGCAGGACCCACCAGTGCTAGTGGGAGGGAAGAGACAGAAAATACGGGACAATTGGACCATTTTTTAAAGAAAGTAGGGAAACCGTTAGAGTGCTTAAATCCAGGACTGTCCATTTAAAAACTGGGCATCTGGTCACCATACGAGCTGCCCATTATAGTCCCCCCATGAACTTTAATCTAGTGAATGGCATGGGGCGAGTTAGTTCATGTGCAACCCAAAACCCCACTAGCAAACTCACTGTAATGACCTTTCATTATGGGCCTGAACTGAGCCCCAATAACTCCCCTGAATTCAGCGGCTGCTCAGCACCAATCAGGAGCAGGCCCAAGAAGTGCAGCCTGGAAAAATATGTTCAATACATTTCAAGACAGGCCTGCTTATTTGCACTGGGCCTTTCCCCGCAACTCACCCTCTCTGCTTCCTATTTCTGTCCACCTGCTACCCCAGTAACATACCCTTAGGAAGCACCAGTCTAGGGCTTTGTCCCCACACTGCTGCATTGGAGGTCTGAACCCCATATTATGCATGCACTGTCACATACTGTCTAACCTTTGCCAGCTCCCAGGCCCTTGTTCTTGTTCTTCCCTTCAGTTCTAGCAGAGGTTCAGTGTTGACAATAATTGGCTAAGTGTCTAGCTATGTACTCGGTGCAGGTGAACATGCATTCCCAGCACCACCCACTCCAGCGCCCACTGCTGGTGGTGAATCTCTGCTCCATCGGCTCACTGGATTTGTCTGTCTTCCATTTCCCACCTTGAGCATGGGCAAGTTGCTCCCTAGCTGCCTGACCGAAGCCCTCTGAAGGCAATGAACAAACACGGGTCAGCTTTCCTGGGCTTCAGATTGGATCCTGGTTGATCAATGGGTCACTCAAGCGCTGCGCTGCACTTTGGAGGGAAGTGTCACATTCCTGCTCCACAGCTAGCGGAGATCAATCAGTATCTCATGCCAATTGTGATTTTTAAATCCTGCCCTGGCCCCAGTCCCTACACACCTGGAGGAAGTAGATGGTATCCGTGCTTGGGACCCTCTCCAGGTTCTGCCTACACTGAGCCAGCTTGGCACGCCTCTCCTCCTTCTGCCGGAGATCCTCTTCAGCCTCAGCCAGCATGGATCGCTCACCATCCTCGATGAAGCCTGTCACCTCTTTCTGGAAACTCACTAGAGCCCTGGATGTTTCGTCGAAGAGCCTGCTGACTTTTTCCTTCTCCTTCAGGGCGGTGCTCTGTGCACACAAAAGCGGGCATCTCCGTTATCAGCAATCAGCTTTTCCCTTTCTACAGCTCAGTCAATCGAAGGATCTCAAAGCTCTTTGGAAACAGCAATTCATTAAGGTCTTGCCTGTACAAGGGCTTTCTGCACTGATGTAGGTGCACTGGGACAAATGACCACTTATACCAGGGTACCATACGGACACTCAGGGTTCATACAGTGCAGTTGAAGTCAGAGCCATTCCTAGGATAAGACAAACCGGGGTGACCACTTTGGACCCTGCACTTTGGAGGGACAAGTTCGCCAGGTTGGCAGTCACTTCCTCTCCAGGCCCTGCATCCCCAGAGGTGGCCAAAACCACCACACCAAGCAGTGTAAACAAGCCCTATGCCACGCTGTACCCCTCTAAGGTCGGAAAGTTTCATAAGGAGAAAGGGGGGGCACCAAGGTTAGACAGAGGCAGGAGTAGAACCCCACAGATCCCACTGTGCCCTTTTGTATTGCTGTGGACCATGACTGCACTGTCCAGCTCGCCTCTCCCTTCGCTCCCCCACCTCTCTCAGCAGGACATGGCAATGCGGCACCTTCCCTCAGGCTGCCCCGTGCACGGATGCAGTTAATGGCAAATCCTTGGTCATGACACTTTCCCAAACAGGTGCTGAAAGCTAGGAGAACGGTAGAAGCAAACGGGTGACAGATACATAATCCTGGAGTGTATTCAGCCTGCAGAAAGCTCAGATGTGTGACAGGGCTAAAGGAAGTACCTCCCCAACTCAGATCCTCCAGGGAGCAACTTGGTCCCAGAAATGGTTCTCTAAGGGGCAGTATTTCCTATCCTGACACCATTCCAGACTGGGGCCATGGATCAGGTCAGATGGCCACTTGGGAAATCAGATGCCAGCACGGCAGGCAGCCACCACGCTTTCCCAAAGCAGCCGAGCACTGGGAAAAGCCACCTCCAGCAGAAGTCTCTCCAACGTCACTCTCAGTTCCAGAGGGGCCCTCCAGGGTATTTGTTAGAGCATAGGTTCCCAAACTGGGGGGCGTGAAGAAATTCCAGGGGTGGGTGCGAGGCGACCTAGCCCTTCCTCCCTCCCCCCACCCCAGTCAATCCCTCCCCAAGAAAGAGCCCGGTCTGTTAGGTAAAAAAATTCAGGGGAGGATGAAGCATCCCAGGCAGACTTCAAAATGGCCACCTTAAAAGGGCAATGCCTGCTCTGCTCTTAAAAGCGCACTTTTTTATTTTCTTTTGCTCAACAAGTTTCGCTATTTTGGGGGAGGGCGGGCATGAGGATTTCTCAAAAATCCAAAAGGGGGCGTGATGTCAAAAAGTTTGGGAACCACTGTGTTAGAGGATACTGCTCAGAGGGGAGGTAGAAGGGAGCAGGAATGGCTCCATGCTCAGCTCAAGCCCTGGGCAAAGTGACAACAGGGACATCTTACTTTGATGAGCTCCACGGTCTTTCTGGTCTGCGCAACAGTGACTCCTAGCTCATCCAGCTGGTTCTCCACGCAGCTCAGGATTTTGGGTCGCTGAGCCTTTAAAACAAGAAGGAAGAAAAGAGCCCTGCTGAAAGGTGCATCAGTTGCCAGACCAGGACTGCATTCGGAAAAGTTGTCTTATCAGGTGAGGCTTATGCACACCCCGGCAGGGAATCACAGAAGTTGCTTTGTAGCTAAGATTACAAACACTTTTTCATTATATCCTTTATTATTCCCACCCACCCATGTCCTGCAAATAAAACTCAACTAAGGTGAAACTCAGGAGGATGCCTCTGAGGCCCAAGTAGAACTTGCCTACCAAATTTCAAGCAAATCAAACAAGGGGTTCCAGAATTATGGGCCCCCTCAAATCCAGCAGGTGATCAGTTTGCAAATGCTGAGTCCTTTTTTGTTTGCTTATAATTCAAAAAGCAGAAGAGCTCAATGGACTCAGCCTGCCTTTAGGGAGGTGGTTTTCTAGAGCGGGGTGGTTTTCTAGAATGACAGAATCACAGAACTGTGGGGCTGGAAGGGACTTTGAGAGGCCAACCCCCTGCACTAAGTTAGGACCAAGTAAATCTAGACCAGCCCTAATTGATGTCTGTCCAATCTGTTTAACTGAGCTGCAAGCAGGATTCAAACCTGTGCAGGTAAAACCCCGTTGGTGTGGAAGTCAGGTGTCGCCAGTGGGATATCCTGACAGGTCTCCTGCACCATTAGGTGCATGCATGTTCCTCTGTGTGTGTGTGTTGACTTCGCGCAAGTAATCAATACAGCAGACTCTGGGGGAGCCCACAATGTCCAAAAATCAGATGAGGACTTTGGTTTATTGTCAAACGAAGTACAATAATAGTTGTGGGTAGAGTCCACTGAACCACTATGCCTATGTAGCCCCTGACAACAGAACAGCTCAGTCAGTGCCAGGAATGAGACACTGCCCCCTCGGCTGAACAAACAAAACTCTTCGGGGTCCGTTTTTATACACAGGTACAAAGAAGTTACACATCACTCCTGACATTATCAGGTTGCCACTCTCTGACCAAGATACCACCTATTACCTCATACACGGGGGTTTGATCACTATCAGTCATACTGTTAGTTTAGATCCTGTCCTGAACCTGGGTCGGTATATTCCTATCATCTGTTGGGAGGAGGGGGAGGCTGGTACCAAGATGTTTTTCCATGAGGTGTTCTGTGTTTATGGCCTGTGCCTAGTACCTCTTAGGTCTGAATGTTTGTTTTGTATCAACCCTGCTCTTGCCAACTTCTGTGACCAGGGTCTGCCTCTTGCTCACAGCCTCACTTTGCTTGGGTATGTCTACACTAGCCATCCTAGTTCGAACTAGGGTGGCTAATGTAGTCATTCGAACTTGCAAATGAAGCCCGGGATTAAAATATTAAAATTAAAATATCCCGGGCTTTCTTTGCATGTTCCCGGGCGCCTGCACAGGAGTAACGGTAGTCTGAATTAGGGGCTTTAGTTCAAACTACCTAGACCGTGCCGCATGTAGCCGCGGGCAGGGAGTCTGAACTACCGGGCATTTTAAAATGGCAGCACCTGGGAACATTCAAATAAAGCTCAGGATATTTAAATCCCCGGCTTCATTTGCAAGTTCGAATGACTACATTAGCCACCCTAGTTCGAACTAGGGTGGCTAGTGTAGACATACCCCTTTATAATAGCAAAGTCTTGACCTTGCTGTCTAGGCCTCAGGCCTCACAGCAGGGGCTTACTTGTCAGGCCCTCATCTTACTACAATTGGCTTCCATCTCTGACCCTGAATCCTTCCACCATGCCCCTCTGCTGAGCTCCACACATGAGAACGACACCTACTGCGAGCCAACCAAAACATGATCCAGGGGCTTGCCTGACTGGATGGGGCATTTTCATGGCACCAATGGCCACCCGCTGTGCCAGTTGCACCTCTGTGGCTCCTGTTCACCACCAGTCAGAACTGTCAGTGTGTCATCATCAGCACCTTGCAGGGCAGGAAACTCTCCATGTAGGGGCGTTCCACTCAAATCCTGGCTTCATAGCTCTGCCAACATGGGGCAGGGAGGGGAGGGGCACACCTATTGGTGGAGGAAGGGATGGGGGTCATGCTCATTGGCACTGATGGGAGTCAGGGAGGCCGTGTGGATGGACAGTGCAAAAGGGGGCATGCAGGGAGTATGGGGAACTGTAGGTAAAGAGCTGGGAGACCATCTACTACCCCTAACCAGATCCCAATGCACCTACAATAAATGGGTGAGTCAGACTGGGACAGGCAGCCAGAGGCAAATGATATTTCCTGAAGCTGCAGAGGGGCATTTCTGGAGAGAGAGGTGTGGATGGAAAGGCAGAGATAGCTCCTCCCCACCATAACCCATTACATGCATCTAGGACTCTTCTCAGGTCCCCTGTTCATGGCCCCCCAGGGTGAACATGGCTATGGTGGAAAAGGGTTATGGGGCAGGCAGGTGGGTGTCAAGGGAGCAGGAGAAAGCAAGAAGGCATTAGATCTGTGTGAACAAAATGACTTCCCCCACCAGCTGAGTACTAGCAGGTCTGTTGGGGCTTTTCTAGCAAGTGTTAATTCCACACAGGCACTCTCCATTATAAATCAGATCTGTGAGCACCAACCTCACCCACACAGAGCTTGCTAGCACCAATGGGAATGAAGCTACATCTACACTGTAGCCTTCTTGCTGAAAAGCTTATGCAAATGAAGCTCGGAGTGGAATATCGCCGCACTTCATTTCCCTAATTAATGAACAGCCATTTTTGCACAAGAGGCTTTTGCGCAAAAAAGAGCAGTGTAGATGGCTCCTTTTTGCACAAAAATCCCCTTGTGCAAGAGCTGTTCTTCCACATTTTTTCAGGGAGAACAGCTCTCGCACAAGATGGGGTTTTTACGCAAAAATGGCTGCTAATTAATTATGCAACTGAAGTGCAGCGATATTCCATGCCAAGCTTCATTTGCATAAGCTTTTCTGCAAGAAGGCTACAGTGTAGACCAGTGGTCCCCAACGTTGCGTGGCTGCCAGGTGCCCAGGAGCAGAGCCACTCACGTGCCGGGCACACGGGGGCGGGGCCACGCATGCACCGCGCACCCAGGGGCGGGGCCACCCACAAGCCATGCACCCAGGGTCGCACTGTGCATGTGCCGCGCGCCCGGGGCAGGGGCCGGCAACGCACCCCGGGCCGGCACCGCGCATGGGCCGCGCACCCCAGGCTGGCACTGCACATGTGCCCTGGGGCCGGGGCTGGGGCCACCCATGCGCCCCAGGCCGGCCCTGCGCATGTGCCGCGCGCCCAGGGGAGGGGCCACCCATGCGTCCCGCACCTGGAGCCGGCACCATGCATGTGCCGCGCGCCGGGGGCGGGGCCAGCCCAGATGTTTGAGCGGGCGCACAGAAATCCCGCGGCGGGCGCCATGGCACCCGTGGGCACCGCGTTGGGGACCACTGGTGTAGATGTAGCCTCAGACGCAAGAGCACAGACTCCTGCCGTTTGAGCTGACGGAGAATTCCCACTACGAGTTAGCAGTGTAAGAGCCATAAACATAGATGTTTCAGCAACTCTGATGCTAACCAGTAGAGGGCAGTGGCTGTTACCCAGGTCATGGCAACGCCCTGAAAAGCTGCCCCTTCTCTTTCGTTTTGGGAACTTTTCCCAAGGAGGGCAGATGATCCAGAATGAATCTGAGAGCTCACAGAAAGCTTGTGGGTGAGAATTTGGTAAATGAGTCAGACCCCTCTGGGAACGGGAGGGATGGAAAAAAAACTCTGCCGACAGAACACAAAAGACTAACGGAGCAAGGAATGGAATCTGGGAATGGAGCCAAAAGAAATAAAGGACCTGATTTAAGATACTGTGGGAAAGAGACACAAGCGGACAAATTGCTCTCAGGTTTAATTCCAGTGAAGGCAACAGAGTGAGGCCAGAAATGGATTTGGCCCAGTACCTCCCAAAGGGACTTGGATACACCCAGACTTTTGTTTCTGCCTCCTCTCCGCCCACACATAATTGGTTACATTACCAGATCTCTTGCATGTGTGTAATCTGGCAGCCCAGACGGAACCCTTTGTAGTATTAGGTCAAACTGTTATTTTTACTTAAAACCATCTTGGCAGTGGATTTTCCAGCGCCAATTTTCCCCTGCCTGGCCGCAGCTCCAGGGGATTGAAGAGAACAGAGCACCATTTTCAAATTAACAAGCACAGAGTGTTCTGGGATTTTGACATCTTTTCCCCTTCCTTCGCCCCCCACTGGCAAAATCCTACCTTGACTGACTACACTGTAAAACCAACTATGTCCCAGCACTGTGCCTTGACAGCGTTGGGGGACTTTGGTTCTAAGTGTGTGCACGGGCCCAGACTGTGTTCCCAGCTTGGAAAACCCCCTCCCCAACCCGTGCTTTAGTCATGACTCAACTGCTATTTCAGTCCTGGGTGCCCCACATACAGATCTGTGATGCCTTTTAATCCTGCCCTGCAGCATCACTGACTGATACACTAATCCTGGGATCCCTCCCCCCAAAAGCTCTGAATATCCGTCACTACTGACCCCTGCCCCTCAGTGCTATGACAGTTCTGATACCTACTAAACAGTTCTGCTGATACCCCTCCATCCTGACCCACAGCCTCTCTGCTAGTCAAAGCTCCAGCTCTATCCCATATGCAGCGCTCCTACTGTCCCAGCCCTGAGCCCGCAGAACCCTCTCCCCACCCAGCCCTGCCTATGGCCATCCATCTATCCACAGCCCCCTGCTATCCTCCAAGCCTGAGCTCTCCCCACCAGTGTTCCCTGTAAGCTGAGTGCTTAGACAGCCACCCAGGAGAGATTCACATGTTGCCCAGCTGATTAGCAGATCACCCACAGTTGTCCACAGCCAGCAGCATGTGTTTCTACTGGTGGTGCACATCTGCACATGCCTTGGTGCACAGAACAATATTTATTCCACTCATGGACTGAACAATTAGAGGGAACATTGCTCCCCACCCAGTCCTGCCTATGGCTCTCCATCTACATCCACAGCCCCCTGCTATCCTCCCAGCCCTGCCTATGCCCGTCCATGCAAACCCACAGCCCCCTGCTATCCCAGCCTGGCCGATGCCCCTCAGTCCCAAGCTGCAGTCCCCGCTATACCAGCCCTGCTGCCTCTCAGTGCACCACTCGCTGCTGTCCTGGCCCTGGGGAACAAACCCCGGACGGGTCTGGGGCCCAATGCGGAAGGGCTGTGCGGCGAGGCGGGAAGTCCCCCCCGACAACCCCTTTCCTACCTCCTTATGCTCCCGCTCCTCCTCCACCGCCACCACGTCGTGGCTGCGGTGCTCCTGGGCCCGGCACAGCTGGCAGATGCAGGCCTGGTCCGTGCGGCAGAAGTTCTCCAGCGGCCGCAGGTGCAGCTTGCACAGGCTGTCCTCGATGCGGCGCAGCGGGGGCACCAGGCGGTGGCCCTGGAAGGCCGGGCTGCGCAGGTGGGGCTGCAGGTGGGGCGGGCAGAAAGAGGCCAGGCACACCAGGCACGACTGAGCCGCCCTGGCCCGCTCGCCCTCGGGGCAGACGTCGCACAGCACCCCCTCCTCCTGCGCCGCCTCCGGCTCTTGCCGCTGGGGGGCGCCGCAGGGCTCCGACGGCCCGGGGCTCTCCGCGCCGGGGGGCGCCGGGGCCATGGGGCTGCGCGGCTGGCGGAGCTGCAGCAGCTCGCACAGCGTGTGGTTCTTGCGGAGCTGCAGGCCGGCCGGGAAGGGCTCCTGGCACAGCGGGCAGCGGGAGGCGCCCTGCCCGCCGCCCGCCCCGCCCGCGGCCCCCGGGCGGTGCCTGTGCGCCCCCAGGCAGCCCAGGCAGAAGTTGTGGCCGCAGGGGATGGTGACCGGGTCCTTCAGGGTGTCCAGGCAGATGGGGCAGCCGAAGGGGCCGTCCTGAGGGCTGGGCAGGCTGCCGCCGGCCGAGCCGCCCTCCATGCTGCTCTGCCGGGCTGCTGCCTGCGAGGGACTGGGGGACTCGCCCGCCGGGAGCAGGGCGGCCAGCTCCGCCCAACAGGAACTGGTGTCAGAGCCGCAGCCCTGGGCCGGCTCCAGGGGGCGGGGGGTGCAGCGGCCCCAGGAGCAGGGGGCGAGAGGGCAGCCCCCTTGCAGCGGGATCCCCCAGAGACAGTGACATGGGGGTACCCACTTATACCAGGGATCCCTCCAGAAAGTGACAAGGGGTACCCGGAGTGGGGACCCCCGAGACAATGACATGGGGCATCCTCCAGAGGGGATCCCCCAGAGACAGTGACATGGGGGTACCCACTTATACCAGGGATCCCTCCAGAAAGTGACAAGGGGTACCCGGAGTGGGGACCCCCGAGACAATGACATGGGGCATCCTCCTGCAGAGGGGATCCCCGAGACAGTGACATGGGGGTACCCACTTATACCAGGGATCCCTCCAGAAAGTGACAAGGGGTACCCGGAGTGGGGACCCCCGAGACAATGACATGGGGCATCCTCCTGCAGAGGGGATCCCCCAGAGACAGTGACATGGGGTACCCCTGGAGCAGGGATTCTCCCAGAGACAGTGACATGGGTACACACTAGCAGCAGGGATTTCCCCAGAGTAAGTGACATGAAGGACAGCTCCTATTTTAGCATTGGAAAAAGTTCAGAAAGGGGCAACCAAAAATTATTAAGGGTTTGGAACAGTTTCCATATGAAGAGAGATTAAAAAGACTGGGACTTTTCAGCTTAGAAAAGAGGAGACTAAGGGGAGATATGATCCAGGTCTATAAAATCATGACTGGTGAGGAGAAAGTGAACAAAGAAAAGTTATTTATTTGTTCCCATAACATAAGAACTAGGGTGTCACCAAATGAAATTAATAGGTAGCAGATTTAAAGCAGGCAAAAGGAAGTATTTCTTCATACAACACATAGTCAACCTGTGGAACTCCTTGCCAGAAGATATTGTGACATCCAGGACTTTGAGGGTTAAACAAGGAGCTAGATAAATTCATGGAGAATAGGGGCCATCAATGGCTATTATCCAGGATGGGTAGGAATAGTGTCCTTAGCCTCTGTTTGTCAGAAGCTGGGAATGGGTGACAGGGGAGTGATCACTTGATCACCTGTTCTATTCACTCCCTCTGGGGACACTTGGCACTGGCCACTGTTGGACAACAGGATACTGGGCTAGATGGACCTTTGGTCTGACCCAGTAAGGCCGTTGTCAACAAGGGGGCCAGGAAGTAACTGACCTGTCCTGTGCACTCACAACACAGGGGGGAAGGGAGGAGTCTGAGGGGGGAGTTACGAGGGGTGGTTATACTGATATTCTATTTGTCAGAATTTTTTTTGAAAAACGAGAGCAAGTTTCACCAAAGAAGATCAACTCTCCTCCCGCTAGAGCTGAGGGTTTCAGAGCAGTCTGGGGCACATTGGATTTACAGGCTCATTGCCAAGGACAGAGCCTGTCTT
Source organism: Pelodiscus sinensis (assembly GCF_052426305.1). Lineage (NCBI taxonomy): Eukaryota > Metazoa > Chordata > Testudines > Trionychidae > Pelodiscus > Pelodiscus sinensis. The sequence goes on from NC_143071.1 coordinate 19,678,621, forward strand.
GCTGTTCCATGCATGTACAACTCCTAGCCCAGTGGGGCTGTGATTCATGACAGGGCTCCTAAATGCTACCTTAATCCACAGAATGGCAGCCTGTGTCCTGGTGACTCACAGAGGCTGCACCCTGCAAATGCACATTGGTGAGCTGTCCCACTGGAGTTAATGAGACAATGTGCCCCTGGAGAATTTGGCTCAGGTATCAGTGTTAATAGGATCCAGGTTTATGGTTGGGCAGTGACGCTTTCCCAGAGGTTTGGGTCACACATCAGCGCTCTCCTGCTCTGGCGCAGACTCCATTTTCAGCCCATTAAAACAAACTGCATCAATCTACCTGCAGCCTCCTGGGCACGACACGTACTCAAGTCAGCCCATGGGATTCCTCGCAAGCCTCCAGTTGCTCATGTCTGTAAGTTTGCATGATTGGATCCCAGCCCAGGATAGTTTGCAGCACCCATCTCTAGTCTGTACATGCTGGAATCCTGTGGCGAGGCCAGCCATTGGTATCAGGCCATTGCTCTTTCTCTATTATTAGGTCAGTTGTATTAATACCTGTTTTTCTAGGCAGCCAGTTTTACACGAAACTGGATGACGAAGGGAGTCACCAAGCCCTTGGCTGGCTTCGAAGCAAGCAAAGCAATGAGCGATCCACTGGCCTTTTCTGTCTTGTGGCTCCCCAGACCCTTCTGTTCCTGCTTGAGCGTGCTCTAACCACTGAGCAAGACAGATTCTTTCCCTCCTTTTCTGAGTTAACCCTCCTGACCTGCCTCCTCACATGTCCCAGGCCAAATTCTCTGCTGCAGGGGCTGGTACTGCTCCACGGAAGCACTGAATGTGGCCATCTGCGATTCACGTTCCTCTGAGCATGGGAGCCAGCGTGACGGGACAATGCTGCCCCACAGCGGCTGGGAGGCAATGGTCCCTCTAATGTTTTTCATCCATATGTGGAATAAATGCTGTTATGTACGCGGCATGTGCGGATGTGCACCACCAATAGAAACATGCTGGAGGCTGTGGGCGCTCTGCTAATCAGCTGGGCAGCATTTGGATCTCTCCCCAGTGGCTGCCCAGGTGCTCATCTTACAGGGAACACTAATGGGAGGTGGTTGCCTTCTTCCATGGCTGCTCCTGATGCTGGTCCAAGTGCAGAAAGTTAGCAGGGCTCCTGGAGAGCCTGAGCCATAGGGCAGTACCCCAGCTAAGGGAGCTGGGTGACTTACTGCCTAACTTTTGGGAAAAATAAAAGCTATATGGAGACTTGGATTCCCAAAATTCTGCCACTCCCCGTCCCTCCCTCCCTGCCGCCTCTCCCACCTGGCAGTTGGCCAGCAGCAGCCAGCTCTTCATGGAACAATTGCTGCTATTCTCACTCCTGTGGCAGTGTTCTGCCAAAACAAGGGTGACTGGTGCTTCCAGGGGGAGAGGGCAGGGAGGGCCACCCAGGGGCACCCCTTTTAGCAATTACAGTTGGCAGGAGCATAAGGGGGTAGTGCATCTCCTGAGTGCCTGCCCAATTGTGCCCGGCCCTTCTTGCCCAACCCTGGGGGGTTCAAGCTCGTGGACCTGCCTGAGCCCACCTCTGTGAGGTGTGATCACACATTGGCACAAAGCCAGGCAGGACACAATATTCTTGCCAACAAGTTATGGGTTGGATAAATGGACTGTAAGGTGAATAGAAAGCTGGCTAGATTGTCGGGCTCAATGGGTAGTGATCAAGGACTCGATGTCCGGTTGGCAGTCGGTGTCAAACAGAATACACCAAGGGTCAGTTCTAGGGCCGGTTTTGTTCAACATCTTTATTAATGACCTGGATGAGGGGATGGATTGCACCCTCAGCAAGTTCGCGGATGAGAGATAGATACGCTGGAGGGTAGGGATTAGGGATATAATAGTGTAGTTGCTTAACTGATTAACTGATCAGCAAAAGCTTATAGGTTAATGCTATAGACTACACACATTACCCCCCTACCCACTTGCCAGTAAATTTTTTAGCAGGCTGGCCAGCAGCCCAGCTCAGTCCTGGCTTGAAACGGGTCTGGGACCTACCCCGGCTGCATCTCTGCATTTAAAGTGTATTAGGATCTGACAGCCCAGCTCAGTTCTGGCTCATACTGGGTCCAGGAGCTCAGACCCACCCTAGACAGGGGCTGCTGCCCCCCATGCTGCTGCCTCTTTATCAGAGGCAGCAGCACAGGGTGACAGGCAGTTGGTCCATGAGGGGAGCTGTTTTTTAAACTGGCTCTCCTTGCGGACCAGCACCCGCCCTGGCACCCTGCACTGCTGCCTCTGACACAGAGGCAGCAGACAGAGTGGCAGAGGGACCCTCAGGAGTGAGGCTGGAGCTGGCCCCGGGGACTAAATCTGATGAGGTTCAACAAGGACAAGTGCAGAGTCCTGTACTTGGGATGGTAGAATCCCAAGCATAGTTACAGGCTGGGGACCGACTAGCTAAGTATCAGGAAAAACTGAAAAAACAACAATAGACTAGTAGCACCTTAAAGAGTAACAAAACATGTAGATGGTACCATGAACTTTCATGGGCACAGCCCACTTCTCCAACAGTTTTTTGTGTGTTGTCTTTTTGGATATCTGATTTGTGTCCATTAATTCTTTCCCGCAGAGACTGTCCAGTTTGGCCAATATACATGGCAGTGGGGCATTGTCGGCATTGTTAGCATAGATTACAGTGAATGTGCAATTAAATGAGCCTCTATGTGATCTATGCCAGTGTTTCTCAACCTTTTTTTTTTATAAAGCACCCCTTTAAAAAATTATAAGTACCCCCTGTACCTACAGTTTTCAGACACACATTTTTTTTTTTGTCATTGCAACGCATTTGTTTAAACAACTTAATCGTAACTGGAAGGTGACATTTTTGGGTGTAAAAAAGTACAAAAATAATAAAGTGCTGTAAAACTTAACACAAAAATTCAGTTTTCTCCATATTTCTGTTGGGTTGACATACCCCCCAGACTTCTCTCAAGTACCCTTAAGGGTACTCATACCACTGGTTGAGAAACACTGATCTATGGCATCAAATGCCAAATGAACAGATATCTGAAAAGACAATACACAAAAACCTGTTGGAGAACACTTTAATCTACCTGTCAAGTATCAGAGGGGTAGCCGTGTTAGTTTGGATCTGCAAAAGCGACAAGGAGTCCTGTGGCACCTTATAGACTAACAGATGTATTGGAGCATAAGCTTTCGTGGGCAAAGACCCACTTTGTCAGATGCATGCTTTCCACATCCTATGACTTAACCTACCAACCAAAACTGGAGGTGCTAATGGTTCTTATCAGTCTCTTGTAACTATTTAGTCTTTAGGTGCTACTAGACCAGTAGTCTCCAACCTTTTTACAACCAAGATCACTTTTTAAATGTCAGGACAAGCCAAGATCTACCCCAACCCTTCCCCAAGACCCCACCCCTTCCTTGAGGCCTCGCCCTCTCTGTTCCCCTCCTCTCCATCACTTCCTATCTCAAGCCCTTATTCCAGGGGTCCCAACCTTTTTAAGCAAAAGATCACTTTTTGAATTTAAGTGCAATCCAGGATCTACCTCAAACCCAAATGCCCTGGCCCCGCCTCCTTCGTGCCCCTTCTCCGAGGCCCTGCCCCTGCTCACTCCACCCTCTCATTCTCCCTCCCTTTTACCAAGCAGGGGCAGAGGGTTGGGGGCAGGCTCTGGTCTTGGGCTAAGGGATTTGGAGTGTGAGGGGGCTCTGAGCTGAGCCTGGGGCAGGGAGTTGGGGTGCAGGAGGGGGTGCAGGGTGCAGGCTCTGTAAGGAAGTTTGGGTCTGGGGGGGCTCAGGGTTAGGGTAGGGGCTTGGGGTGTAGAGGGGGGTACATGACTGGTGCAGGGGTTTGGAGCTGGCTCCAGCTGGACACTGCTTACCACAGGTGGCTCCTGGGTGGAGGTGCAGTGGGGCTAAGGCAGGCTCACTCCTGCCGTGGCCCTGCACCACTCTCAAAAGCAGCCAGCAAACTCCTTCCATCCCAGGCCCTGTTGTCCCCCTCTCCCCATTCTGTGGAGATAGAATACAGGGTGGAAGAAAGGGCCCCCTGACATCAGCACCCTCCTCTCCCTTCCCTGCTCTGTGCCACAAGCAGGAGGCTCCCAGGGGTGGGAGGAAGCTCCCAGGCAAAGGGAAGGATGTGAGCAGCAGTGGGGGGAGGGAGAGCTGAAGTACCAGCACTTGACAGCCTCTTGGCCAAACCAGTCAGGCTCACCTGTCAGAGGCTTCAAGATCTGCCAATAGATCCCGATCGACTGGTTGTGACCACTGTCTTACGTGGTCTCACTGGGCTGAGACAGGAGGTGCGGGCTCTGGGGTGGGAATGAGGGATTTGGGTGTGGGAAGGGGAGAGAGGTACAAGCTCTGGGAGGGAATTTGGATGCAGGAGGAGGTGGAAAAGGGGATGTTGGCTCGGGGAGGGGGCTCCAGGTTGGGGAGTGTTGGAGTCAGGTGGAGGTTGGAGTGCTGAGCAAGCCACAGGCTTGTGGCTGTGAAGGTGCAGGGGTTTGGGTTGGGGTGTTTGAGGGGCTCAGGGAAGGGAGGCTGGGAGTATGATGGACTCAGGACTCTGAAGCTTATCTACTCACTATTTCTCTTTTTTTCTTCCTCCCCTCCTTTTTTTCTCCTTTTCTTTATTTTTTCCCCTTCTTTTATCCCTGCCCCCTGTCCCTCCTTCCCTTATTTATTCTTGGATCTGGACTTCTACCACTCCTGTCATCTGAAAAAGTGGGCCGTGCCCATGAAAGGTCATAATATCATCTACATGTTTTGTTTGTCTTTAAGGTGCTACTAGTCTATTGTTGTTTTTTAAGTTTTTCTTGTTACAGGAATTTTGGCTAAGTAGCAGTTCATCAGAAAAGGATCTGGGGATTACAGTAGGTAAGAAGCTGGATATGAGTGAACAGTGTGCCCTTGGCTACAAGAAGGCTAATGGCATATTAGGGTGCATTGGGAGGAGCATTTCCAGCAGAGCTAGAGAAGTGATTATTCCCCTTTATTCAGCACTGGTGAGGCCACATCTGGAATATTGTGTCCAGTTCTGGGGCTCCCACTACAGAAAGGATGTGGACAGGGGCCAGTGGAGGGCAACCAAAATGATGAGGGGTCTGGAGCATATGACCTACAAGAAGAGGCTGAGGGATTTGGGCTTATTTAGGCTGCAAAAGAAAAGGGGGAGGGAGATTTGATAGCAGCCTTCAATTTCCTGAAGGGAGGTTCCAAAGAGGCTGGAGAAACACTGTTCTCAGTAGTGACAGATGGCAGAACAAGGAGCAATGGTCTCAAGTTACATTGGGGAGGTCCAGGTTGGATATTAGGAAAAACTATTTCCCTAGGAGGGTGGTGAAGCACTGGAATGGGTTACCTAGGGAGGGGGTGGAATCTCCATCCCTAGAGGTTTTTAAGACTCAGCTTGACAAGTCCTGGCTGGGTTGATTTAGTTGGGGTTGGTCCTGCTGTGGGCAGGGGCTGGACTCAATGACTCCTGAGGTCTCTTCCAGCCCTGGGATTCTATGATTCTAGGAGAGGGTTTGCTGCTTAAGGTGGGCACAGATGGAGCGGTAGGAACCTTGTGACCATCTCAGTCCCTCCTCTTTTCCTGCCCTCTACCTTCCTCTCATGCAGATCCAGTGGGATGCCCCAGTCTCCACAATTGGATGGGAGAGGGGAGAAATGGGCACTAACAAAAGGCAACAGGTGTGTGTGGGGGGGGGAGGGGGGATGGGCTGGTCATAGAAAGAATCTGAGGGGGTGGGAATCTGCATTCAGCCTCACCTTTGCAAACCCACCTCACTGGTCTAAGCCCTGGGCCAGAAAGAATCCTCCGCAGGCAGGAAGCAGCCCAGGGGGGAGTCGCAGGTCTCCGGGGGGCATTTTCCAGGAGGAGCTTATGGAGTGTCAAGAATTTTCCTGAGCAGGACCCAGTTGCCAGGAGGGGAGTGGGGGGTGTCGATGGCTCCGGAGCCAGGGGGATGGGTTGGGACAGATGTGGAGTATGAACAGAGGCAGTTTGTAACACACTGTTTGTTGGGCAGGTAGGAGACAGGGCATAGACGCCTCATATTTACACAGACACCACCCTGGCTCAGGGAGCAGCGACGCCGGCTGTCCCACTAACGGGCCTCTTTGCATGGCCAGTCGGGGGTTGAGTGGAGACAGGCCTCAGGCCCGTTCAGTCTCCAGAATCTCTAGCTGAGGCTGCCGACGTGGGCGCCACGTCTCGCCCATTGCGGGGATGGTATTTTGGGCTGTGGAGACCTGTCCGCTGGGACCTGGATCAGAGCCAAACTCATTTCACACAGGAGGCACCCTGAGAGGCAAACTGCCTCCTAGAATTCAGCAGCGACTGCAGAGTGCCTGGGCCAAACCCAGTCCCAGTATAACATGCACGTGGGCCAGGGACCCTCCCTGGAGATTTCCTGCATCAACGCTCCCACAAGCCTCTCTGCTGAGCTTCAGCCTAGGCCGTGGTACCAGATACCAGCTAATACCAGGAGAGCAACAAAGCTTTATCCTTGAAAAGCTACTGAGCCAGTGCCCCCTGGAGGCCACCTCAAACCCGCAGCTGGAAGGTGAATGCAACAGGCACAGCCTCACTCTTCGGCACACACTAGCTCCAGTGATGGGAAAAAGCCAAGTCTTGGCCAGTGAAAGGAGCTGCCCAGGGCAGGGGCTGCTGGAACAGGTGGTTGTTTTATGAAGTACAAGGGTCCTTTTTTAACTCTTACCTTTCCAAACCATGTTGACTGAAACGAAGAAATCCATCTTCAATCACACTCGACTGGGCCAGAGGTGGAAGGGATGGGATGGGATTGGACCCTCGGGGAGGTACATGGACAGGCTAGGAGGTGGGAAACTCACCCTATAGTTGCCCACCTGGTTTTGTAGACAGCTAGAACTTCCTCCTCCAGGCAGTGGGTCCAGCACTGTTCACCAGGCCCACGTTCTCAGGCAAACTGACAGCTTAAGAAACTAGAGCTTTATTGCAGGGGGAACCTTTTAAAAAACAAATAGAAACCAACCAGGGAAACATATTGTCTGCAAAGCAAAGGAAAGAGACCTTCTCCTCTCCTCCCCCACCCCACTGTGCTCTGAACGTTCTGAGTCCTGCGGTGAGAACAGCCTGGCATGCTAGAAAGGGGCCAGGCTGGAATCCCTCCTTGATCCACCCCAAAACATGGATGGTTTGGAGAAAGTGAAACTTTTCCAAATGTAGAGTCTGTAACACCAGAGCAACCACATCCTCGCACCGTCTCCACAGCACTCGCGTGAAGGCTCTGTCCCACTGCCTGTCCTCCAACCAGCTAGGAGAACGTCTGAGGAAGGACACCTTTCTGAGAGCAACTGCTCTGAAGAATGAAAAGCAGGCGGTGGTTGTTCAAAGCTTGGGGAAGTGGAGGAAATGAGCGCTGGGACATGAAGCTGTGCTAGCTCCCCTCCTGCCTTCCCCAAACAGCCCTTCCCCTGGTGCCACCACAGCATCCTAACTTCTGTCACGTGGGCTGGAGACGGGTAACGATTTCCACACACTAGATTGATGCCAGGCGCCTTCTGAATCCCACTAGCTTCAGCTCTTCCACCAGGGGACCGTTGTGACCAGTAAGGAAGCAGGCCTCCTGCCACCTAATGGCTAACCTACAGATGGCTGAACGACTTGGGCAATTTTCATTCCAGCCACGTTTATTTGGTCTTCAGGGTTCCCGCCTCATCTGCCCATGTTCAACTCATGACAAGCCCACAGCCTTGGCCCCGTGGAACCGACCACATTGTGACATCTCCAGACCTGGCTGTAGCTTCAGTAGGCTGCCCGCCGAACAAAGCAGTGCAGCTGGCTGCAAGATGGGACACGCCCTGCTGGCTACGGCTTGGCTGCCGCACCCACGCTGCTGCCTCAGTTCTGTTGGCAAAGGGTGACGACTCTGCCTTCGCAGAGCCAGAAGACTGGGTAGAGGGGCTCAGTGAAGACACAGTGGAAAGAGTGGAGAAGTTTCATCTCATTTCCAATGCCATAGAACAACAGGACTCCTGTTCCATAGTCCAGGCTGACTCCGAGGCATCGGTACAAGGGCTCTATGATCTTATGTGACTGGCCCCTGTGCCAGGCCAAGTAGCAGTCCTCCCGGATCTGCAGCCCCCAGGACGATTCATCCAGCCCAATGCTGAATTTGTGACCAGCTTGTTTCTTCCTCTGGATTTTCTTGTATGTGACACCTATGATGACCGAGTGGCTGGAGATCCTGACTTCCCAGTAGTGGTGGCCTTCGCTGTAGCTTTGGCTGCCCATCACCTGCCACAGCTCAAACCTATCTGCATGGGCCTGACACTGGCCATCAGGAGAACGGGTGTGTTTGGCCTTCTGGTTCTGAGTGGACAGCTGCAGGTACTTATTGGCTGTGTCTGGGTCGAAGGTCAAATTTCGATGATCTGTGGGCAACATGGACATCCAGCGTAAACCATGGGGGCTAGAACAATTTAATTTTCCTTTAACCTTATTCCTCCCCAAGTCCCATCTCCTGCCTATGTCAGGAGTCCAGCCCCAGCACCATTTAGCTACAGGAAAAACTCAGAGTAGAAAGCAAAGCATGTTTGGGTGGAAGAAGGGAAGTTTTGACAGTAAAGCCCAGGACTGGGAGCTATGAGTGCTAGGTTCTCTTCCTGGCTCTTGCATGGGCATGCTATGCAACTCATGTTTCGAGCCTCAGTTTCCCTAGCAATAAAATGGGATTTGAGATACTCCTGGGAATAGCAGTAGGGTAAATTGATGAATTCTCGCCAAGTGCTTTGAAATCATCTGAGAGTGGGAGGGGGAGGCTGCTGGTTGTCGTCTGCCAGCACCGTCTTTGTTCTTGTTTTAAGAACTATTTATGGTGACCTCTCTCCACAGTATTTCCAGCTAGATGCACTGACTCCAGTGGGGATGCTCACCCTCCCCAGGGAAATAGCCTTGCTCAGTTATTTCCTACGGCCCTTCAGTTATTAATAGTGGATAACATTATTGCAATTAATGATGTTTCAAATAGTAGATGGCTCTGCTTATTAATACATCTCTTTACAGACATTAACCCATCCCCTTAACAGCCCTGCGCTGGCAGTGGTACGGATTGATCTTCCAGGCACTGGGGTGATGGGTATATTAGAAACATGTAGGAAATACGAATATCCCTGTTTCGCAGGGTGGAGAGGGTTAAAAGAGCAGTCTGGGAATTGGCATCAGAGCTGAGAATAGAAGCCAGAAGCTCCTTGCTCAGACCACTAGGCCATGCTACTTTCTCAAAGAGTTAGGTTTTCTGGGCCTAAAATCCTGCCTGGATGCTGCTGTGTACAAGGACAGTTCCCCTCCTTGTTTTTAGAGCTGTCCCTTTCTCTTCTGCTGTGCAGAGTTGATTTTCGTTGGTGTGAAATAGTCCGCGCTGCCTGTTATTTGAAAGCAGGAGTTAAACCAGCCAAAGCGGAGACTGTCTGATGGAGCCAGCAGGGTGACTGCTACTCAGAGAGGTCGAAATGGGAAATGCTGTAAGTCGAGAACATCCATGGAGACACGAAGTTCTTAAAACAAGGGAGCAGAGTCCAGGAGCCTATCCGGATCGGGGAAGATTTGGAGCAGGGAGGGGGGAGGGTCTGGAGCAGGTCTCTGTGAACTTCAATTCTGTGCTGTGCCATGAGACGTGTAGTTCAGATCTGACCAGCCAGGATAAATCCCTGCTCGGTGCCAGGAGCCTGGCAGCTGCTTGCAGTGATTAAGCTTCTCAGCATCCCCCAAGGAACATTCGGGGCCTAAATATGGCTGGGCGGAAACAGGCACCTGACGCTTGCCAGGAGAGAAGCCAGAGAGAGGGAGGGAGAGCCTGTGAGCGTGTGTGGCAGGGAAGGGCTCAGTATTCTGGAATTACTCTGCCTCCACAACTCACCCTATCCCCACTCTCCCAGCGCAGGAATTCCTGCTGACTGTAGTGGGCCCATTGGATTCCTTGTAACTAAAGAGTCCTCAAAAGGTCTCCACACACAGCAGCACAGCTGTGCCACTGTCGTGCCTATGGGGCACATCTACACAGCAGCGTTATTTTGGAATAACAAACTCCGCAACTACACAGCAAGCTGCTATTTCGCAATAATGTCGAGCTGGAGGCCTTCTTACTCCGACTCCTGTAACCCTCATTTCAGGAGGAGTAAGGGAAGTCGAGGGAGAAGTGCTCTTCCCTCGACTTCCTGCTGTGCAGACAGCGCCAAAAGCCGAATTAAGCTATTTCGACAACTTTGCAACTGACATTGCTGAAGTTGCATAGCTTAATTCAACTTTTGCTCTGGAGCGGCGACGTGCCCTTAGTGTAGACACCACTACGCTGGCAAGAGAGCAGCTCCCATCTGCAAATGGTTAATCCAAGGTCTCCCACAACACAGTGCTGTCTACACGGGGAAGTGGAGGAATGGGGAGGTTTAAGATGTCCCCCCTGAGTGACACTGTTATACTGATGTAGGTCTGTAGTGTAGACCCAGTCTGAGTAGTGGCAGCTGATGTATTTGGGCCTTGTAAGCCACTCACAGGCTATGTCTACACTGGCGCGATCTTGCGCCAGAAGTATGCAAATGAGGCTAAGCGTGGAATATCGCTGAGCCTCATTTGCATACCTAATGAGCTGCCATTTTTGCAGAAGAGGCTCTTGCGCCAGAAGGAGCTGTCTACACTGCCCCTTCTTGCGCAAGAAAAACCCTCTTGCGCAATGCTGCCACGCTGATTATTTTCAGGAATAATGGCATTGCACAAAAGGATTTTTCTTGCTCAAGAAGGGGCAGAGTGGACAGCTCCTTTGGCGCAAGAGCCTCTTCTGCAAAAATGGCGGTTCATTAGGTATGCAAATGAGGCTTGGCGATATTCCACGCTTAACCTCATTTGCATTCTTCTGGCGCAAGATTGTGCCAGTGTAGACATAGCCACAATGTTTACCTCTATCTGGAGATCTCAAAGCTCTCTGCACACATGGGAGCGCAGGACTTCCCTCATCCTTGTGAGGCAATGGAGTACTCCGATCCCCCTTCATTAAAGCAACCAGCCACAGCCGCACCCAAACAGAGCTGTGTCAGAGGCCAGCACAGAATTAGACCATTTTAGCCACACAAGGCCGTCCTGCCTAGGGGTTGCAAATTTTCCCCGGGAAGCTCTTTCAGATCCACCCCCCGCTTCCCCCCAGCATGGTTTTGGCTTGCTACATTGCTATGTTGTTACCAGTCCAAGAAGGAAACGCCAACCGCCTTCATAGGTTACAGACACTTTCCTACTCTTCCCACCCACGTGGCTGGCTCCCAACGTGCCGTTCCAAGCTGCACTCCAACCCAGAACTGCCTCACCCTTCAGAAGCTCTGCTCTTAATTCACAGACAGGAAGGGCTGGTCCCGCCTTCACCACAGCAAGCGCCTTTTGCTCTGCCGACTCTGCAGCAAAAGAGAAAGGGGCAGCTCTAGAAACAAGGAGGGAACTGTCCCCGCAGACTGCAGCATCTGGGCGGGATTTCAGGCCCAGAAGCACAGCCCAGCTCTGACACGTAGCGGCAGCTGCCCATCTGTGTGTCCGAGGTAGGAGGAAGGAAAAATGAGGGTTTGACAAAAACGCCAGCTCCGTCACCCTGCTGTTCTCACAGCCAAGGGAGAGGGTGCAGTGAGGCCGGCCAGCAAGTCCTTGTGTGTACACAAGAGCCTCAACGTGAGCTTTAAACCTGATCAGAGCTAGACAATGCGGAGTTGGAATCACTTCTCTGACCCGCTGGGAACTGGCACATCCCCTTACATCTCCTCCCCTCACCCACAACCTGCTGTTCGACAAGAAGGCTGCCCTTGTGGTCAGAGTGCCAGCCTGGGACTCGGGGAACCTCAGTCATGCTCCCTGCTACATGCTCCCTGTGTGACCTTGGGCAAGTCACTTAATCTACCCTGAGCCTCAGTTCCACCTCAGTGCCATGGGGGCAATGTTTCACCAGATTGGGGGGGGGGGGCTACAATGCTAAATCCATTAGTGGGTGTGATGCACTCAAATGCTAGAGTAACGGGGGCTAAGCCCCTGGCCTACATTCATTTGTTTGATCCGCCTGTGGCCTGGCAGACTGTAAGCACTCTGGGGGTATGTCTAGACTACACCTCTCTGTCGACAGAGAGATGTAGATTAGGCACGTCAAAATTGCTAACGAAGCAGGGATTTAAATATCCCGTGCTTCATTAGCATAAAAGTGGCCGCCATTTTTTTTCGAAACGGAGCTTTTTCGAAAAAAAAAAAAAACCCCAGCAGTCTAGATGCAGATCTGTTGAAAAATAAACCCTTTTTCGAAAGATCCTGTAAACCAAATCCCTGCTTCATTAGCAATTTCGACGTGCCTAATCTACACCTCTCTGTCGACAGAGAGGTGCAGTCTAGACAGCCTGGGAGTGGGGACTGTCATCTGCTATGTGTTCATACAGCACCTAGCACAATGGGACCCAACCTTCCGGCTAGTGCAGTAGAACTGGCAACGAAAGCCCGGCCAACAAGGGGCCCCTCTAGTGCCACATGGAAAGGGTGTGGGAGGGACTCTTGTGATGTGAATACTGAGGTGTCCCCTCCCCCACAACGCCTCTGCTTGTTGCCCCAGCACATCTACAACTGTTCCACTGCAGAGAGGTGATTTATACAGGCAGGGCTGGGACAGTGACTTGGTGTCCAACTGGGCGGGGGAGAGGGAGGGGGAGGGGGAGGTACCAAATGGAAGCTCTTACCTTTGGCTTCAGCATCGGCCACGTGTGGGTGCAGGGAGTTGGGCAAATCCTCCAGCAAAAGCCTAGAGACCTCTGTGAGGATCTTAGCCATGGAATCCATCATATTGGCCACACTGAACTCAACAGCTGGCAAAACTCCCAGGCTGTCTGGGGACGGGAGCAGCAGGAATCCCTGCATGGGACAGGAAGAGGAGAGGAAATGCAGCACGCCAGGCATTCCTGTCTGAGGCTCAGCGGCACAGCAGCTCAGAAACCCCCTTCCCTCTGTAAAGGGGAAGGCACAGTCATCACGTTCCCTGACTACTTCATCTGCTTCCTCCTCGGCTCGGGGATTCACCATAGCCCTGGTACTCCATGGCGCTGAATGGCTGCCTGTAGCTCAGCTGTGTTCAGCCGCACACTCTGCCTGTCGCTGTCGGAATGGGCGATGGTCCTTGGTAGAGGGGCCATGACAGAGTAGCATGGGGGCCGAACAGTCTAATTATGGTGGCCAGGGTCTGGTTTTTGACAGGAAAGTCCAGTTGAAAATGGAACCCGTTAGTGTCTGGTCACCTGCAGTAACTGGCCCCCACATGTGAGACAGCCAGCTGTAGCGGGAGTCTGGCAGAGCACCTCATGGAGAGAAGAGGCTGGGTGGCTCCCAGATGGCTCCAGCCTCTGGCAGAAAGGGGTGTGCGGGGGGAGGGGGGGTGTGATCTTGTCTGCCCTGCTCAACCTGGTCCTCAGCCCCTTGCTTTGGGAACTGACTCCCTTGCCCCTCCACTGGGCAGGCTCCATGTCAGCTTCCCCCAGCCCAGCTCTGCAGGTGAGTGGGTGGGTGGGAGGGCAGAGCAAGGAACAAGGGGGAGGAGCAGCAGGGCCTGGGGAAGGGGCGGTGCAGGGTGTCCAGTTTCCAGCAGTTCGAAAGCGACAGCCCTAAAGTCTAATCCCCTTCCCTCCCACACAGGCCTCTAACCATTTCATTGCCCTCCCGGGCCTTTGGATCTTCTGGAGCTGGCGGGACCCAGGCTGAACACTGCACCCAAGCCAGGGCAGGTTCGTTCGTTCGATAGAACTAGGCGAGTCTGCACTGGCACTTCACAGCACCGTCACTTTCTGGCTCGGGGGTGTGAAAAACCCCTCCCCCGGAACACAGCAAGTCTCTGCGCTGTAAAGCCCCGGTGTGAACCCGGCTACAGCACCGGGAGCTGCTCCCGCACGGAGGTGCCTTACATGGAGCGCCAGGAGAGCGCTCTCCCCGCACACGTGCCATGGCCACACTTTCAGTTTCAGGCACTTTAGAAGTTTAAATGTAGACAAGCCTTAGCTCCGACGTGAGTGATAATTTTGTATTGGGGGGGGGTCACTCCAAGATTTTGGTAAGTGGTCAAGGGCTGCACTTTTCTATGGAGGGGGTGTGGCATCTGGGGCAGAGGTTGGGTGCAGAAGGGAGCGCAAGGTAGGAGAATGGGGTGCAGGAGAGGGTGTGGCGACTAAGAAGGAGTTTGTGTGGAGGGGGTTGTGATCCTGGGGCAGAGGCCTGGGGTCCAGGAGGGCATATGGGTGTAGGAGAGGATTCTGGCCTGAGGGAGGGGTGAAGAAGGGGGGTCTGGAAACAAGTTGTGACTTGGAGGGAGAGGAGTGCAGAGGGTTTGGGTGGTGATCTAGGGTAGGGGCTTGGGGTGCAGGGTCCAGAGGAGATCTGGGAGCAGGCAGTGCTTTTTTTGTAAAGGTACTCCAAGGGAAACATTGCTGAGCTCTGACTAGAGGTGCCGGTACTACGTCGGGAGGTGCCGGTACTGCGTACTGGGCAGTACTGTCACAAAAGCACTGGGTGCAGGAAAGGATTCTGGCCTGGGGGAGGGGCACTTGGAGGGGCTGCAGGGTCTGGGAGTGAGTTGTGACCTGCAGGAGGGGGAGATGCACAGGTTTTGGGTGGTGACTTGGGACAGGGAGTTGGGGTGCCAGAGAGCATGGGGTGCCGCAGGCAGGCTCTGGCTGGGAGGCGCTTACCTAAGCGGCTCCTAGCCAGCAGCTCTGCAGGCTCCCTGCCTGCCAGTCTCAGGCTGCTCAAATGGATGGCTGATCCCTGTGGCTCTCTGCTCTGGGTGCCAGGGGGAGGGCAGGCCCAAATGGAAGGGAGATGTGAAGGGTGTGAGTGCTGGGGCGGCATGTTGCTCCAGCCTCCCTCCCCCATGCTCCAGCTGACTGAAAGCTGGGGCTGATTTCCACTCTTCCTCCCGGGAGCAAAGCTGGAGGCAGGGTTGGGTTGCAGGGGTAGGGCAGCCACCAGCCCCTCCCATGGCTCAACCCCCCTCCCCCCCACACACACACACAGAAATTCCTGCGTACGGGCCTGGACCAGGAGGCTTCATGTGCTACCCCTGCCCCTCTGCAAAAACTGGCCAATGGGAGCTGAGAGATTTTGCTAGGGGATGGGGGCAGTGGGTGAAGTCTCCCCCAGCACTCAGAGCAGAGAGCCACAGGGAGCAGCCAGCTGCTTAAAGTGGCATGCAGCTGCTATGAAGCGGCTGGCTGCTCTGTGCCTGAGGGTCTTCGTGGGGCAGACTGTGGGCTGGATAAGGCAGATGGGCAGGCCAAATCTAGCCCACTCCTGCCTTAGATACGTAATTTGCATGCCTCAGTGACTCATGCAGTCCTCAAGGGGGTGCTCAGGTGCCCCATCTTCCTGCAAGGTGTTTCCCAGGAGCAGCTGCAGCAAAGCTGATGGGGCATCAACCACAGTTGGTGGCATGGTGTTGCACTGGGTCTGCCTACATGCCAGCCCCATGGGGCCCACTGTGAGTGGGGGGGCACTCCAGCCCCTCCCACAATTTCCCGTTTGACCATTTCACTAAATAAATGGGATTTGATATCTCTATTGCATCCCTGACCATCTGGGCCATTGCTGGACCAACCCTCCATACACCTGAAGCTCTCTTGCTGGCTTTGAGACTGTGTGCACAGGGCATTATGTGCAAAGCGAAACTGACTTCAGCATACAAGTGACCTGGCCACTGACCACAGAGTACAGGGTGGTCACAGCTCTCTCCAGGCATGGCTGAGTGGGCACCAGTACCTCTAGGAACTTCATATCATCTCCACAGGTCAGCAGCTCCTGGGCCTTTTGCTGGTGCTGGGTGAGCATGGCCAGATGGTCCTGCAGGTGGCTCCAGTTCTCTGCCACTTGTCCTAGGGCAGTGGCCTGCTCTTGCTCTATCTTGTCCACGGCCGTCCTTTGGCTTTCCTCCAGGGCTTTTAGCAGGTGGGCAAACTTCTGCAAAATCCCCGACTTCAGCAACTCTGAAGACTCCTGAATGGAAAAAACATCAATGAGGACAATGAGACAAAGAACTGACATGGCAGCAGTTGGGTGGCTTCCCCCAGCTGTGTCCAGAGGCAGCAGCACTTGGTGCCAGCCCCCTGCACTCCCAGCTGTGGGGAGGGGGACTGTGCTAGTCTTATTACCTTTATGGTGTCTGTTTGCTCCTCCAGTTTGTGCATCTCCTCCTTGCTCTTCACAGCCTCCTCCTGGGTTTTCACCAGAGACTCTTCTAACAGGACCTGTGAGAGAGGCCGGATCCCAAAGCGCAATGTGTTACAGTACTCCGTGTCCAGGGGCTGGGCGAGCTGCCCCTCTGATCTCTCTGTGGGCCTGCCACCCGGTGGAATCACACCTTTCTCACACTCTCAGACCAGGCCCTGCGCTCCAGTCCCCTGTGATCAACCAGGACTTGGCTCAGAGCCTGCAGCTCAGTTCCCCCTGAGAGCACAGACAGTGGTCAGCAGAGTAACCAACAGGAAACTACAAATATTTAAGAGAAAAAAGATCTCAAAAGGCTACAGAGCAGCCTGGATGCCTTGCGCGAAGTGTAGCCTTGTAATTTCGTAGGTAAAAAGTTAGTTAGTTATAATGAACGTATGTTATAGCAAAAGGTTTGGATTAAACTTAAATACAAGATGTAGGCCTCAGACAGGCCAGGCAGCTTTGTTAACTTAGCTCCAGATCTGTTTGATGTTAGCATGTTCTGATGTTAAAGCAAAGGGATGGACTAGTGTAATACAGTGAGGTTAATATTAGGCAAGGTCTTGTAATAGATAGAAAGAAGTTTAATGTTGAAAGACTTTGTAACTTTGTTAAAGCGACTAGAAGTACCCCTTTGTCCCACGCTGTAATTGTGTAAATGTATTGTTTGTTGAATAGTGAGACGGACCCACGGGGGCCCGCACTCCCGAAGGGGGGGGATCGCCCCCCCCTGATGCGGAAAAGACAGGCTGGGGCCGTGCCCGGCTGCGGAGGCCCCACTCGCCGGCTCAGCGGAGTTGGGGAGGAGCGGGAGCAGGACGCCGCCCGGCTGCATCAGGGGCGGGGCCACCCCATGCCGACACTCCCCGGTGTGAGGCTGGGAGAGTGGCGGAACCGGCGAACGCCGGACCACCCGGGGGGCGGGGCTATGGCCCTGCAACCCGACGGCGCACCGCGGAGCGACGCTGAGAGGGCGGGGCACCGTCCCGGGACGTCCGCCCCCGGGCCGCTTGAAAAGCAGCTGGGTGAGTCGACTCAGGGGGGCCGGGGAAGGAGCCTCCAACCCCCACGCAGGAGGAAAGACATCCCGCCCCGCTGGAGGGACGTAGGAGCAGTGCAGTGGCCCCTCGGGCACCAGCAGGACGGGGCCGAGGCACCGGACGTGGTGAGTACCCCGGTCGGGTCCGCAGGGGGGTTGGCGCTGGATGGGGAGTGGAAGGAGCCCGGGGCAGTCTGCCTCTGGCGGCCGTGGACAGGCGAGTTTCGGGGATTGACCCCGCCTGTCATGGAGGGAATGCGCTAATCCCTCCATTTAGGGCCCCGGGCTGGGACTCGGTGGAGAGGGAGGCCCCCCCGCCCCTCTGGGGTTTCTGGGTGGGTGCGGCCCCCCCCAAGTTGGACCCTAGCGGGTGTTGCCCTTGCCAGCCGGGCATCTGGGGATAGGACCCCAGGACCGGTATAGGGGGGTTAATCCCCCCCCAAACCTATACCAGGGACAGGACCCTGAGACCCTTACCAGGGTCGTAAAGGTGGGTTCCCAGAACCCTGTTGCCGGGCGGCGATGGGTGATCGCACCCACGGACCCCTGTGAAGAGGTCGGATTCCGGGGCCCACGACCCCGGATCCAGACGGTGGGTCCGCTGAAGCCCCCTGCCCACCCGGGAGGGGGCGCTCGCACCCAACAAACCCGTCACAAATAGTAAGAGAGAGGTAGCCGTGTTAGTCTGATCTTTCTAAAACAAAAGGAAAAACTATGTAGCACTTTTAAGACTAACAAGATGGTTTAATAGTGATGAGCTTTCGTGGGCCAGACCCACTTCCTCAGATCATATTCTGGAAGAGAATTGGCATGACCATATATACCAACGGAATACAATGGAAAAAGTGAACACGTTCTAAAACTGACAGATCAGATTTAGTGCAGAAGATGGGGTGAGGGAGGGAATAGCTATTTGAGTCAGTGACTTCTTATAGCAACCTGACTCCTCTCCTCCAAAGAGGGGCTTTTAAAACATCTCCCAGCCTTTTGCTCTCTAGTTCCCAGCCTGGCAGGACGAGGCCCGCGCTTGCCAGAGAGAATCTGTGAAGTTAACAACTAGCAGTGGTGTCTACCAAGCGTGTGTGGGGCCTGTTCACAATAAGGCTGTGAACGGTTAACTGTTTAACCGGTTACCTGGCAAGCACTAGACTTACTGGACTGCTTGCCAGATAACCACCTAATAACCCAGCAGTACAGCAACCACCTAATAACCCAGCAGTACAGCAACCTTTCCTCATTCACCAGCGCAGGGCCAGTAACCCCGCCTCCTTGCTGTCCATCACTTTGCTCGGGGTACTCGTGTCACTGCCACCCTGAACACCCCCAGCATTTTGACAACATATCACTCCTTTGCAAATAGCCATATACCTGCCTCAGCTCCCCTCACCCCCCGAAAAAGCTCCCACAGCAGTAGCCTCCCCAGGAATTGAAATTGAGGGGAGGAGGGTGAGACCGTGAGGGTGAAGGTGAGCTGTATGGCACCATAGTTCACAAAACTGGGGGGATGTTGGGGAAATTCAGGGGGGTATACACCCTCATGGGGGGGTGTAGGGAAATCCCTGTCCCACATGCTTTCACATCCCACTTTCTTCCACCTTCCTGAGTAATATGGCTAGTTCTTATGCGGCTCTTTGCATGTGTAGGATTCAAAGCACCCTACAAAGGATGGTACATATTAGCACCCTCATTTTATAGCAGGGGAAACTGGGATGGAGGGGGAAGGGCATTGTCCTGGGTCACATGGGAACAGAATACAGGTCTCTGGAGAGAGCTACCTCACATGGAAACCCTTTTATTTCCCTTCTGCAAATCTGTCTTGCTCCACCACAAAGGCATTGAGGAATTGCTCAGCTTGGATGCTGGCTGCAGGCGACAGCACTGGGCTGCTAAAAGGCAGCACAGGCAACAGGAAGCAGACACTGTCTTTCCACCTCTCTCTCTCGCACTGCAAGGCTGGGTCTCTCCAGTTATAGTTTCCCCCTCACAGGCAACTTCCCAGCTAGCCCTAAATAATCATCAGAGGAAGGGTGTCTGTCGCCTTCTCAAGCAGCTGTGGGAGGAGCAGGGCTGTGCATGTCATAATGCCTACTGGGTCCCGCTCTGGAATGGCTGCGCGCACACAGAAGGCAGGCAGGAAATCCGGGAGCTGGTTACCAGACAGCCACACAACACTATTAACTATTTAGTGTTCAAATATGCTGCAACATCTGCTAGTTCTGCTGAGTCTCAGGTTAACCGTAGCAGTTAAACTCCTGGCCGCTGCCGAGAGACCGCAGGGCTGGCAGCCACCAAGAGCCCCTGGTAGGTTTTCCCATGTAACCAATTGAATTTTGTTTGGTTACAGGGTTAGTGTTGTTTTTTAAACTTTTACATCCTTGAGTTAGGGCCCCGCAGCTCACAGGGGAGACCCAGCCCAACCCTACCTCCTTTCTCCTGCGCTCCTCCTCGACCAGGACCCTGCGGTGGTCCCGGCACTCCTTCACCGTGCACACGCAGCAGATGCACAGCTTTTCCTCTTGGCAGTAGAGCTCCAGGGGCCGCCCGTGCCTGGAGCACCTGCCCCCATTGACGGGGGATTTCCTCTCAACGCTGGAGGCCTGCTCTTCGCCAGACCTGACCAGCTCTACCACGCCGCAAAGGGCAACGTTCTTGCTGAGCTCCAGCCGCTGCCCAAAGCATTTCCTGCAGTCGGGACAGGTGCAAACCTTCTCGCCCGGAGCAGCTGTCATCTCTTCCTTGTCCCAGTGGTTGTTGATACACTTCATGCAGAAGTTGTGCCCACAGGGCATGGTCACTGGTGTCCCAAACATCTCCAGGCAGATGGAGCAGACCAGCTTCTCCTCCAGCTTCTGGGGGCCTTGAGCTGCCATCCTGCTAGGCCAAGAGCAGCTGAGGCAGAGAAGGAAATCAAACAGCAGCGTGAGAGGCGGCTAGGACAGAGCTATGCTTTGCAGAGAGGAGGGATGGGCACAGAGCCAGCTAAGCTCTTAAAGGGACACACAGGCCGGCGGCGTTGTATTTATCGAACACCTGTTCTCTGCTCTCTCAAGGAGACTTTCTGGTTTTCATTTCCCAGACCCTCAGACTGCTGGCTGCCTGGGGAGGCCTGAAAAGCTGCCTTTGCTCAGCTTCGTGTTGCTAGCTAATTTTTTGGCTGTTTTCTGTTTAGCCCTTGAGAGGAGTTCTCAGCTTTCAACCCGAACAGCCATTTTCTCCTGGGACAGGGCTTGTCTTTACAAACCAGGCAGAGCCTTGCCACCTTCCCTCTCCCCCACCGTTTTATTACAGTGACCACAATTCTGTGCTGGAATTGTGATGGGCGGGGGGCTTTGGGACGCAGAGGGGGCGGGGCAGGGGCAGGCTGGGGGTGATGGGCGGGGGGCTGTGGGACGCAGAGGGGGCGGGGCAGGGGCAGGCTGGGGGTGATGGGCGGGGGGCTGTGGGACGCAGAGGGGGCGGGGCAGGGGCAGGCTGGGGGTGATGGGCGGGGGGCTGTGGGACGCAGAGGGGGCGGGGCAGGGGCAGGCTGGGGGTGCTGGGCGGGGGGGTGTGGGACGCAGAGCCCTTGGCAAACCAGAGAGGACCTACCAGAGACTCTGCACGCAGCACTCATGTCCTTGCTGGCTTGAGGAAGTGGATCAGCAGGGCAGACCGTAGCCATACAGAGCCCCAGCATTGGTCAGGGGCCTTGAGCACTGGGCAGGGATTGCTAGCTAAGTGAAATGTAACATGGAGATGCATTGCAACCTAACAGGATGTTGCATTTCCTCGCTATGGGAAGGCAGAGCAACTGCAAAAGGCTGTCATGCATCTGGGAGGTCTCAGCAGCAGCCAGCGCCCACCTACAATGACAAAGCTTGGCTCCACAGATCACAAACCCGGAGGCCAGTGCCATGACTGAGTGCAAGCCCCACATGCAATCACACGAGGAGTCAGTGGAGAATACAAGGGGAGGGGAGAACCGTTACACCTAGGACAGCCAATGAAGGATGGAGCCTCCCATATTTAGATCCCAAGGATGCAGTCTGAGACTGGGGTTGGTGGGAGTTCAAAGCTCTTCTGTGGAATCTTATCACCACAGAACATGTCTTTAAGATTTTGTCTACTTCTTGCCCTTTTGCTCACCACTCCAGATCAAGCAGAGTCCCACCCACTCCTACTGGGACCTAATGGTCTTTCTGTTACCACTTTGTGTCCAGGGAGCATGGGGGTAGATCAGAGGGAGAACTGTGCCACTGCTTGTGTGATGCAAGGCACTCTCCTCCCACACATGCCATGAGATCAGAGGCATAACACTTACAAGCAGCTGTACTTCGTTCAGGCTGCAAGCTCTCAGCCAGGGCTCTGCTTGGCTTATGCGCTTGCTTTACTTACTACCTGTTCTAAAACCTCTGTCTCTGCACATCGCGCTCTGGAAATAATAAAAGCCAGTTGCTTCTGTACTCAGACACTAGCTGTTTTGCCCTTTATCCTCCAGCTCTAGTTAACCCTTAACCCGCCCCCCATCCTCTCTCTGCCTGACCCCAGATGTTTTTTAAAGAAAAAAAAAAGCATCCAGTGTTGTGATTTCTGATTGTCAGCCACCTCCTGCCTAGCCCAATCTGTGTGGGACAATTAGTGTTGCCCACTCTCCCAAATGTACTGGGACATGAGAGTCTGGCCCTTGTGCAGGGGTTTCTCTGGCCCATCTAACCCACCTCCTGCCCAATAATTAATTCCACCCCCATTAGCTCACATCCCCCATTTCCCAGCCTCACCTGTGCACTTCTTGTGGTTCACCCCCCTCTCCTGGGCCTGGGGCATAGGCAAGGGCTCTTCACCTCCTAGGCCAGCTAGTAGTAGGGAGGTACCAGAGGTGCTGTCCCCATTGCTCAGAGGGACCTGGCTCGTTGGTCTCTTTCTGCCTCCTCTGAGAACATTTGAGTTACTGGTGGAGGGGAAAGGAGGAGCACTGCCTGCAGCAGCTCTGACTGGCTGCTCTGCTGCAGGAGATTGGGCAATGGGCGGGAGGCAGCCAATCTGAAATCTCCAGTGCGCAAATGGGCTGGAACTTCTCACATAGAGAGACTGGCCCCAGCTTCAGCCACAATCCTGCCACTTGCAAACCCTGTGGCAGCACCACCCAGGACTCCTCAGTCCTTCTCCTTCCAAAATCAACATTGGCAAAAGTTGAGCTGAAACCCCCCCTCCATCCCTGATTCCTTGTCCCATCTCTCCCCATAAAGACCTTCCGCTAAGGCTCTTATTTCTGCCACACTCCAGGCTACACAGTCTCCCCACATATCAAGTCAATTTGCTGTCTGTAATCTCCATGCAGCACCAGGTGGTCTGTGGTTTGATTTAGAGGAATGTCAGGCCAATGTTATCCCATTAGAGACAGAGAGGGGCCTGTGCTCACTCAGCAGAGGTATCCCTCCCTCAGAGGGATATTGCACTGTGAGCATAAATTTGTTGGCTGCCCAAGGCAGGGCAGCCAACTAGCCCTGCACTTGGTGCATCCATCGCTGTGGCGCTGAGGGAGCATGTAAAAGGGTGGGTACTTAAACACTAAGGCTATGTCTACACTTGCGGCTTCTTGCGCAAGTAATATGCAAATGAGTCTAAGCGTGGAATATCGCTGAGCTTCATTTGCATACCTAATGAGCCACCATTTTTTTCCAGAAGAGGTTCTTGCGCAAGGAGCATCTACACTGCCCCTTCTTGCGCAATGCGGTTACACCTATTACTTTTCAGGAAGAACGGCATTGCGCAAGAGGGCATTTCTTGCGCAAGAAGGGGCAGTGTAGACGCTCCTTGCACAAGAGCCCCTTCCGAAAAAAACGGTGGCTCATTAGGTATGCAAATGAGGCTCGGCAATATTCCATGCTTAGCCTCATTTGCATATTACTCGCACAAGAAGCCGCGAGTGTAGACATAGCCTAAATGTCTTTGGTTAGTACTCTTTACTCCTTCAACAGGAGGAATACCACAGATTCAGCAAGAGGCAACTCAGGTAAACAGGAGTTCTTGCAGGGAACTCAGCTGGGCTTTGTCTACACTGGCGGCTTCTTGCGCAAGAACATCTTGTGCAACAAAAGGTCCACACCGCCATGTGCGAGCTCTGCTTTTGTGCAAGAGCACCTATGGCAGTGTGGACTCTCTCTTGCGCAAGAAAGTTCTGATGACCATTTTAGCCATAGGGCTTTCTTGCACAAGAAATCCCTGCTCAGCATCCACACTGCCCTCTTGCGCAAGAGCTCCTGCACAAGAGGGCTTACACCTGAGAAAAAAGAGCATAGCACTTGCACAAGAAGCCCTCTCTTATGCCATACTGTAAATTTCCTTGCGCAGGAGGGGTGGTGGCAGTGTGGACGCTCTGCGGATTCTCGTGCAAGAACGGCTGTACTTGCACAAGAAGCCAGGAGTGTAGACATAGCCCTGGAGTCCTGGCATAGGTAGGGTGTTGATGCTTCTACATGCATCCTCAGTGACACAGCGATGGATGAAGCAACTGCAGGCCAGTCAGCTGCCCTGGGATTCCTTACTGCCGCTTTGGGCAGCCAACAAATCTAATGGGGGGCCAATTTTAAGGCTAGTGATAGGTACTAGGGTCAGAGCTGTGGAAATTGGTGGGCACCATATATCTACACAGCAGATGCACTGTTGCCTCTGCTGAAAGCGTCCCGCACTCAGTGACTTTCCAACATGTCTCAGCCATGACCCAGACTGAGTTCTGATTTTGACCTATCTCTAAGAACAACACCCAGACCTTGTTGATGGCCTGGAGAAGTGGTGGGTTTGGACACGCCTGGGCTTTGCATGTTCTCTTAATTTCAGAGTAGAGCCCAGTCCCCTTAATACTCATTCTCAAAATGTAGGCAGACTAGTCAGCCTAGTCTGATGTCTATATCAGAACCCTGCATTTCCTCTTGTCTGGCAATGACCAACAGGGGTGCAGGAGTGCAGTATCAAATCAGCGTAAAGCATTGATCGCATCAGTCCTGAAGCACATAGAGCGTAATACATTTTGAATTGCTGCATTAGTTGCCTGTAAGCTGAGCACTTGGGTAGTTGCCCAGGAGAGATGCAACTGCTGCCCAGCTGATTAGAAACACATGCTGTGGGTGCTCTGCTAATGGTGGTGCACATCCACATATGCCTTGGTGTACATAAAACGTATTCCACACAAGAATGGAAAAAATTAGCGGGAACATTGCCTGTGGGTTCCCCAAGCTGTCAGCGACTCACATCATCAGCTTCATTTGGAAAGTGTTTTATAGATTGTTAAAATATCTGTACAGAATATGCAGGATGCTGCCCAGAATCCCAGAACTGGGAATTTCATGGTGGGGAAGAAAGAAATGCACCAAATGGGCAGTTCCCCTTCTTCCGGGCTGTACAGATCACGGGGCTGGATTTAGATAAAAGTATTTTTCTCTCTGTGTGGATACATGACCTGAACTGATGGGTCTTGGCCCACCTCCAGCTATCTATGCTTAGAGTTCTGGCTCCTGCAGTGAGATACAGTGCCTTTGGAGGGCACTGGGCTGGTCAGCAACATTTGCATCTGGCTCAGAGGCCATCAGAGCAGAGGTGGAGACACTCTCATGGCCACAATATCCTTTATTAACAAGGCTTTTGACCAAGGTAACGACCAATAGCAGAAATATTGGCAAACTTCCGTTACATTCTTTCCAGTGTTGTCAATGAATCCGAGCTTAGACCACAGCATGCTGTGATTGTGAAAGCTCACATCCCCCTTCTCCCAGAGTCATGGAACGTTCCCGTCAGCACAGGCATTTGACACGCGTCGAGAAGGTAGAGTATTCCTGACCCAGTGGCTTGGAGCTCCTGGAGTGGTGGGAAACGCCTTAGTAAATGCCATATGTGGGCTCGTGGCTGTCCCTGTACCTATCCAGGTACCTCAGAGGCTGCAGGTGTGGAAACTTCTTCTGACGGGGATGATACACAGGGGGTCGCACAAACTCAAACACTGGCTCCTTCATGTCTGCAAAGGAACAATGCTGAACATTAGCTAAGACCTCTCAAAACCTAACCCTGCACCATCACCCCCCATCCCCACTTCCATTGCTCAGAAGATCCCACGTCCCTCGTAGGGCAGAATGTGAGATTAATTACAGATCAAAACCACACATGTAGTGCCTGGCAATGGAACCTCGCTCTGCCACGTCCTCTCCCCTTGTTATTTTAAAGTACCCAGTCAAAATGGGATTCGAAGCCCCCAGAATTATGTACCCTAAGATGGCCACAAACACACTGCAGCCTTTGATAGGCCAACTGCTTCTAATGCTCAGCTGTAAATGTTCCCAGTGTCAGACTAATGTGCCAGGCATACGTGGCTATATAGAAACCAGTTAGAGCAACTGTCCCCAAAGGGGCAAGTCAGAACTGGCCTTTGAATTCACCCTCCACTCACACACGCCCATGCCTCTTGGAACCTCATCTGCTCCATCAGAGAGCCCACATGGCCATGGCTGATTTCAGTCAGGTGTGTCTGACGTCTAAGCAAATTGCTTCCATCTTCTTGTCCTCTTTTCCCAACCCCAGGCACTACCAAATGACTGTCTCCTCCAAGACACATTTAGTAATGCTCGACTGCTGGATGGATGGATGGGGGGGGGAGGGGGAAGCGAAGGGTGACTCCCTGGCCCAGATCCCTAGTAAGTGAGTTTCTTACTGAGATGGTTGTGAAAGACATGAGTAACGGAATCATCCCACTGGCACTGGAAAAATGCCAACCCGGCTGGGGTCATGTTGTTCTGGTGCTTCTTATAGAAGTCAAAGGTCTTGAAAGTTCTCATCTTGAGACTGTGGCTGAAAACAAGACAGGAGTAAAAGGACAGGTCTCTCTATTCCTTGGTTAACTATCCTGAAGCTACAATCCTGCATCATCACAGATTCTGCAGAGATGGAGAAGAAACAGACCCCCATGGAGAAACCTACATGACTACTCGGAGCCTAGCTCCCAAGGCAGCTCAAGGCAGAAGCTTGCCAGCCATACATAAATTGACCTTATCGCTTCAATATGGCAAGTCATTTTCTTAACATCCTGTTCTACTGGCAAAGTCAATAGGATGCCATTGAGGTGCAAGCATCTTCCACGCTAATCCTACTGCAGGACTGGGGCCTTCACTGAAGAAAAGATGCAAGAGGAGGGTGAAACAAATGTGACAGGCTGTAGCAGCAGTAATATCAGCATATATTTGTTTGGCTAGTGGGAACAAATAAGCAAGGGAAACAACAAAACTGACTATGCACCCAGTGCTGGCCAGAGTGCAAAGGAAACAAGTTGAAGCTACAGAGGAAAATCACTTTTCAATTACAGTCAGTTACTGTTACGAGTAATCTGAGTGGGTAAAATGTTTGCAGAGAAATACAGGATTTGTTCAGTTGATGGTCTTTCCTCTTAAGAAAACAGTTTTGTCTGCTGCAATCGCACCGGGCACAAGAACCTGGCAGGGATTCAAGATTCAAAATTACCATGGAGTCGGCCGAACATCTTCAGTGAAATCAATTGGTCGGTCCTGCCTGAAGAGGATGAAGACAAAGCGGTGGTAGCCAGTTCCCTTGGCAGGGAATGGAGGGAAGTAATGGCAAATCTCCTTCCCTGAATCTATATTGTTGCCTGGAATGTTCGTCCTGTGAAGTGCAAGATATTTTCCAGTCACTACCCAAGTAGGGATATATAATTTTGATTAATCAGCTAATCGAGTAGTCAATGGAATTTCCTTAGCTTTCAATCCTGGCTATGCCTCTGCCTTTTAAATGTAGTAAGAGCCGCCCATGGCTACATTTAAAAGGCACAGGTGCAGCGGGGGACCCAGGGTGAGTGGGGACTCACACCAGGTCTCAGCTGTGGTGCTTCTGCCTTAGAATGTAGCAAGAGCCCCATGGGGTTCTCTTGCTACACTTCAAAGGCAGAGGCACAGCAGTCAGGACCTGGCGCAAGCAGGGACTGCTTGACTTCCTGCTTGCGCCATTTCCCTGCTGTGCCTTGGCCTCCCCCACTCCCTGCAGAGATGGTCCTGAGGGGGACCGGCTTTTAAGCTGGCTCCCCCCATTGCTGATACAGAGGCAGCAAAGGGGCAGGGGAAGCGACTAGTCAAGTAGTGACTTGACTACCCGATAAGCTTATGCTTATCGGGTAGTCGACTAGTTGCTTACACCTCTATACCCAAGTAGCTGGTTTTATTTTGCTTGACACCTCTGATCAAAATCACAGTATTGAAGTCTTGCATGGGAAGATCTGTGGCATGCTCTCCCCTTGTGTTGCTGTGGGCTATTCCCTGCCATAGCTAGCATGCCGCTTCTAAAGACAGACATAATCAGAAGTAGAAAATCATACGCATACTCCCAAACAGAAAACAGTAACAAATTCCTAGAACTATTCTATCTTTAGCGATTAGCAATGTTCCACTAAACAGAGTCTGTGCAGAGTCTGACCAGCACTACACAGGCCAGATGATCATGGAAAAGCCCAGTAATTGTCTTCATGACAACTACAATTCAAATCTCTGCTCAGTTCTTTCCCCACTTCTTTGACCATTTTTCCTCTCACAGGACTTATTAGG
The DNA here is from genome assembly GCF_052426305.1 of Pelodiscus sinensis. Lineage (NCBI taxonomy): Eukaryota > Metazoa > Chordata > Testudines > Trionychidae > Pelodiscus > Pelodiscus sinensis. Next base: position 19,706,483 of record NC_143071.1, read on the forward strand.
CCAGGGCTGCCATCCCTGAAACACATGCATTGCTCAGATGTATTGGTTTGCAATACTCACACCAGCCAGTGGACATACTCGGAATCAGCGTCTCGCAGGTGTCCATCTGTGCACACACACAGAGAAACACACATCTTAATGACAAGTACATGTATTTGCCTGCTGCTATATGAACAGGATCTGTTCCAAAGTCAGAATTCCCTATGTCCAACAGGAAAAGAGGGTAATGCCTCCAGACCGCTCAGCTGCTCTCTACCAATCCTATCATTTCTGAAAAACAGCGAAACAAGTCCTCAAAGGATGACATTCAAGACTTGGAGCTTGTAACCCAGGTCTGGGCAACATACAGTCCACGGACCGCATCTGGCCCGCCAAGCCACCAGATCCGGCTCACGGACGCTATCGGAAGCCTCAGGCAGGCTTCCCACTTGCCTTGCCCCAGCAGCACACTGCTCAAATACATGGCTGCAGGGCAGTTTTTCTTTAAAATCTGTAAGTCTGGAAGGGAGGGAGGAAAGCTTTAGGAGCTACTCCTTTCCCCAGTACAATCCCATTGGAGCTTTAGGAGCTACTCCTTTCCCCAGTACAATCCCAAAAACCAGCCAATGGGAGCTGCCTGTTTCAATAGCCGGGAGCCAGGAAGCACAAGGGGCTCCAGAGCACATGGCTGCAGCCTGTGCGGGGGCAGGGCAAGCAGTGTTCCCTCTAAGCTGGGCAGCAGCACAGTCAGAGGCTCAGGATTCCATGCATAAAGCTGACTGACTGGGTGGGGCTGATTAATCACGGTGAAGCTGTGCTGCAGAGCAGTTTAGAGGGAACACTAGCAGTCAGGGAGGCTGATTCAGGAACAGTTGCTGGCTGGTAAATCTGGCCAGGACCTGCCTCTGGCACCCCAGTCCCTCCCTTCCCCAATCCTCTGCCCCCCACCCCACATACCCAAATCCTCCGCCCCCCTCCTGTACCCACATCCCCTGCGCCAGATCAGTCTCCTCCTGCTCTAGCTCACAACCTAAATCCCAGCACACTCTCCTGTATGCCAAACTCCTGCACCCCAATCCAGTGCCCCAGGTCACAACTGCCTCCCTTACCCCAAGGTCCCTTCTGCACCCAACCTCCATCCCAGACCCCGCATCTCCTCCATCAATATCATGGTAGAGTGATAATGGCATCCAAATTCTTGTAGTGGCCCCCCATAAAAAATAATTGCCCACCCCCACAGTAACCCCCGAGTTCCAATCTCTCTGTTGACGACAATTTACAACATGAGATTGGGTAAGTCACTTAATTTTGGGGCACCTCAGTTCCCTAATCTATAAAATGTAGACAAAGATTCTGACCAACCGACTGCATAAGCGCATTGTAGGAAGCAGTTAATGCTTGTAAGAGCATGTTGGAAACATAAAGCTCTGTCTAGGACATGCACATAGAAGGGCGTTTTTGTGGTTAAACAAGATCAGGAATCAGGAAACCAGCTTTCTTTTCTTGGTTTCCCTTCTAGTACATTAGTCACTGGGCAAATCATTTCACCACTCTCTTTCTCCACCTGTAAAATGAGCACAGTACTGCTACCATCACAGATTTTGCAGGTCTGAATGCTTCAGTGTATGTAAAGAATATTGTGACACCAATTAGCATTCGTATTGTGTTTTGCAAAATTAGTAATCCCAAGGCAGCCAGAGGAGCAACGTATTTGCTATTCCTTCATCCACCTTCTCCAAATGGTTCTTTCTAACCCCTCTGTCTGCAGTTTCTGGAGTAATTCTGCAGGTATGGCTGAGAAATCCCTACAGAATGACTAACCCACTGCATCTCTCAGGTTACAAAGAAATCCTTACGGAATAATGCATCCACTGCATCTCTCAGGTTACATAGCCCAAGGAAATAACAGAAGAGGGCAGAAGCAGCCAGTTTAATGCAATTCTAAAAAGTCTTGATACACACCCAGATTTGTGAGCAGCAGAGTCCAAAGAGAACCTTCATCTGCCTCATACATCACTTCTGGGGGATTGGAAGCCTAAATACACAATGTGAATGTAAGAATCTTAGGTAAAAGCTCCATAGCATTGTTTGCATTAACAGTATGCACTTTCAAAAACAGAGAATTAAATTAGTCACTTGGACATAACCTGACTGTACAATAAAAGCAGCCCTGACAGAACAAATCAAATCTAGCTTTGCCACAAGCAAATCAATTTCCATCATGAAAAGCAATGGAGATTTATTAAAAGCAAAAGTGGGTTTTGCCCACGAAAGCTTGTGATACCATCTACGTGTTTTGTTAGTTTCTAAGGTTCTGCAAGACTATTCGTTGTTTAATTTTTTCCAGTTACATACTAATTCGGCTACCCCTCTGAAGCTTATTAAAAGCAAGTTTGCCATTTCATTTGAAAATGAATCCTACCTAAATGCTGTTTCCTTAACTTAATTAGAAGCACATGATTTTAGATTAATTCCTTTCAAAAGAACATTCCTGTTACTGTAAGTGACTGTGCTGTCAGGTCAGCTAAGCCTTATGTGGCTTCAGACTAATTTGGGCACACTTAATATTCTGCCTAGTGATCAATTTTAAGATACCTCGGTGGGTGTCACAAAGTTCCCATGATATACGGGCATGACATACTCATCACCTAGACTGTATTCTACCCGCAGCACCACTCTGGGGACGAATGTGGCTTCATCAAACATATCGCGGTATATCCCATAGTGCTCAGCAATACGCTGCTTGTGCAACGGGCCACTGGTTTTCTCCCACTCGGCTTTGACTTCGTCAAGTGGAATCACCACTGCAATTGCAAATAAGAGTTGTGAGACATGGAGCAACTGTCTAAGCCACCACTGATACAGAAGAGGAGGAAACAAACTGCAGGGTACGTACGTGTCCTGAGGCGGGATGCTTTTTCCATTTCCGCATTCTGGTGGTTGTGTTTCAGTATTTCTTTTCTCTCTTTCAGTTTCTTTGCCCATGGCTGTCCATAGCGAGGCAGGCCAATGTCTATCTTTGCCTCTTCATCTAGGGTCAAAATCATGCAAGTGAGAACTTAAAATAAGCCCCATTCGCGTCTCTCTGTCCAACAGCCATGGGCAACTGTAACAGACAAACCAAAAATGCCTGAGGGATACAAACAAACCGCTGAATTGCGGGCCTAGGCCCCAATCCTGCAATAAACTTTGTGCAGACCCCTGTGCCTTCATGGAACTCATAACAAGAATGGGACAGTATATAACCTCACTGCCTGACTAACGAGACACTCTGATATCACTGAAACATTTAGTGTTGTCAGAGATATGACTGCAGCTGTAACTGTCTGTTACAGATGCCCTCCTTCAAGTGGGACAGGAAACACGGTCCCTTCTGCCAGTCTTCGGTAGACGATTCCCAGAAAGCACGTTGGGAATAACTCAAGGGAACGTTAGCCAAACCTTCTTAGTACAACTGATTGTCATGGTCAAGTGTATACGAGAGCCTGGTGTGTGCACATTGGCCACTGTTTGTCTATGCTGCCATTACAACCCCAGTATCTAACGATGCTTTGTAAAAGATCTGGAGACATCTAAGGATTAAAGATACTTCATACTCTCACTGAAGCTCATTTGGATCTGTGTTTTGCTTGAATTAGTATCAAGCCTGTTAAACAAGTTCAGACACCCTCATAGATATTTCCACTCCTTGCTTTACAATCACCTAAACTGTATTACGGGTCTAATTTAGACTACATTTTGGGACTGCATCTTCCTTTATGTTTATACCATGCTAAGCACATGGACAGAACTTAAACGATATCTAGCTTATAATATTGCCTCCTTATAAAGGACAGCTGGATGTGTCTTTCACTTCACGTGGCATTATATAGAAACAGGTCCTAATCTTTGTCTAGTAAGGTTATTGCTTTCATTCATTTTTAGGGAATGAGAATAAGAAGTCAGATGTCCTTTGCAGAGGACTTCACACTTGAGCATTTAGGAGGGGCTGGAGTGGGATGGGTTAGAAAGGTTCGGAGAGGTTATAACCTTTAGAAGAAGGGAATTTTGAGTTTGCAATGTTTGTAGGTAGACATTTACTTCTAGGTGCGAAACACAGCTTATTATCTAGCTAAGTTAAAACTAGGTGGTGGAAAGGCCCATGGGCCTTTAGGCTACTACTTTTGAGGATCTGGGCCTGCAAGTATAGGATGGGTGCTCACCAGCCATTTCATGAATTGAAATAAATACATCATTAGACACTAAAAACCTGCAAGCTTCAAAACGAGCCCTGTTGCTTCATTTTCCTTTGTATTACAGGGGCCCTAGGAAATAGCTTCCTTACTCTCCTCCCTGATCTTTGAGTCAAAAGAAGCCAAAGATAGAATTGCATCAAGAAGCCCTTTCCTTTAAGGGGAAAAAAATCTTTGCAAACTTCTACAGCAGTAAACACTCACATAAGTATTTGATCAAACCCCCATATTTTGGTGCTACATGCATACTAGTCTACATATAGCTACCCCTTCCCTCCCGCAAAAGAACACAAAAGTAACTTATCTTCTTCCTCTTGCATACCTTGCACTGGTGTGATATGCTTTCTGTATGTTTGCCACCAATGAGTCTTCTTACTCTCCTTTTCAGCCACTTTGAAATAGCGAGTAAAGCTGCGGTATTTCTCCAATGCCTCCAAGTTGCTGACATCTATGTCTTCATTAGGCATTGGCCCTAGAGGGGCTTCCCGCTTGCAGAGAGCAGCTGAAAACACAGGCAGTTTTCATTTTACAAAGACACTGACAATTACATGCTAAATAGAAAAGAAGTTGCTAATACTGGGCAAAGAGGAGAATAGCTTTGTGACTATAGAATAGGCCTGGAAGTAAGGAAACTGTTCTGTTCCCAGCTGCACCACCATCCTATTGTAGTCTCATGCAGCAACTTCTGTTCTCTCAGGTTCCCTACTCATAGGATGATGATAATGCTGTATAGCAGTGATGTGAGAAACAATCCATAAATATCTGTACAGTACTTTAATATTCCTAAAGGACAGGTGCTAATGAAAGCCAAATAATACTGAGGACAGGTTTCTGCCACACTGAACTGAGGTTTTTATACTCTGCTCATCACTATGATACCGGGCAGCCTTCTTTTTTGGGGGGTGGGTAGCGATATGTTAAGTTTTTCTCCTTGGTGTGTTTTTATGTGGGGGAAAAAAGAGGTAATTTACACTTTTTAAAAGCTGTTTTCCAGGCAGTGAAATACATGAACACTCTGGGTCCAGGACAGAGTTTCACCTCCTGGACCAGCAGCTGAGAAGGCACTGCTCCTTATCCTTACAAGTAAGTCTCTCCTTTACATAACAATTGAGGCTAGTCACAGCCACACACAGAAAGGGATGGTTCCTCCAGTAACCTGAGTCAGTTCTGTGGAGGGCTTTGAGTTTATATTAGGACCAAAATAATCAAACTTCCCATGGGATCAAAGCAGTAAGTTTGGTACCCCTCCCCCCAGTTCAGAGCAGGTGGGAACCCTACTTGTAGTACAGGTCAATGTTCTTTACACTTGTTTCATGTGTGGGTGCAGAAGGAAGTGGCCCCCAGTGGCCTGCACAGCAACAGAAATACCATGAGCTATGATGCTGCATAGGGATGTAAGCAAGTAGTTGAGTCAAGTCCTCGGCTACTCTACCTGCATTCCTTCCCCTCCCCATGTGCTCAGTATGGTGTGGAAAGTGAAAGCCTGGGACAAGCCAGCTACTCTGGGGATGGCTCAGTCACGGCTCTGCTCTCTGTCTGTCCCACATGCCAGGCTGGCACCACTCTCCCAGTAGCACTGCTCACACATGGTAGGCTGGGAAGTGGTCAGGGCTCCTCGGCGTTTGGCCAAGAGCAAAGGACCAAAGCCTGGGGAAGATTGGGGCTCACCGCCCTGGTGGCATTCCATGGGTGGGTCTCCCATGCTAAGCTGGGCTGATGTCATCAGTGGTGCTGTTTGGAGCCCTGGGCTGGGTTGCCTGCTGTCAGGGCTCCATGTGGGCTGGGTAGACAGGAGCAGTGCCTCTGGCCAGGCTCAGTGCTCGGGGAGTTCAGCCATGGCCCATTAGCACCTGGGAGGAGGCTCTGGCAGCCGAGCAAGTGTGACTGGGCTCGCTGCTCAGCTGAAGCGAGCCCAGGCAGGGTGCTGAGTCTTGTGCAATGGCAGTAGCAGACTGCTGGGCTTGCAGGCAAGGACTGGAGCTTTGTCCCAGGCAGCATTGTGTGGCTTGGCCCAGACGTGCTGTAACCCAAAGGGGCAGAGCACGGCAAGTGGCTGAGTGGAGTTCCCACAGTGCGGACACACTTCAGGTTGTGGCTGTCCTCCACTGTCCGCCTGCCGTGGCCCTGCAATTCATGGCTGGGCTCTGCCCATCTCCTATCTGGCATGTACAGTGCCTGGATGCTGCTACTCTGCTCATCGGGCAGCCAGTGCACAGCCCCTACCAGGAGGAGCCCTCCTCCCTAAATGGCTTTGGCTTTACTCCTGCAAGGCTGGGGACATGAATGATTAGGGGGCTGGAGCACATGACCTATGAGGAGTGACTGAGAGGTCTGGGTTTGTTTAGTCTGCAGAAGAGAAGAGTGAGGGGGGATTTGATAGCAGCCTTCAATTTTCTGAAGGGAGGTTCCAAAGAGGATGGAGAGAGGCTGTTCACAGTAGTGAGGGATGGCAGAACAAGGAGCAATGGTCTCAAGTTACAGTGGGAGAGGTCCAGCTTGGATATTAGGAAAAACTATTTCACTAGGAGGGTGGTGAAGCACTGGAATGGGTTACCTAGGGAAGTAGTGGAGTCTCCATCCCGAGAGGCTGGGTTGATTCAGTTGGGATTGGTCCTGCCTTGGGCAGGGGCTGGACTTGATGACTCCTGAGGTCCCTTCCAGCTCTACGATTGTAACCGGCGGGTCAAGTGCCTTTCCGCTGACCCAGCGCAGCCTTTCCTGAGCCCGGCCAGCCCGCCTAGAGTTGCCACAGCCCTTTGGCTTCCTCTCCTGGCTCCCGGGTGTGCGCAGCGAGCAGGCACTTGCCAAGGTTCCCCCAGCCAGCAGAGCCCGGAGGGGAGGGGAGGGGGCAAGGGGAGGTTAAATAAGATGCGCTGGGAAACCACGGCCCAAATCAGACTCATCTGTGGGTTGCCCCTGGCTGGGTTTGCCCCGCACATTTCGCCTCCCTTCTGGCTGGCGGCGGACCGGGATCCCCCGCCCCGCGGGGGGCACAGGCGGCTGCCCGCCCAGCCAGCGGGAGAGGGGTCCAGGCGCTGCTCCCCCCGGGGCACGCAGCGAGCGAGACCCACCCGCGCCGGACTCCCGGGACCCGCGCCCCCGCCGCCATGTTTGTGGAGGGCCGGGTCCCCCAGCCACTCACCCGCGGTACCGAACGCCCGCCCGGCCCGCATTCTGTACAGCGCCCCCCTCAGCATGGGCGCCGCCATTTTGACACACCAAGAAGTCCCCAGCCCAGCACGTCCCGCCTTGCGGGAGGCGGGCCGGGAAGGGCTGTCCCTGCTAGTGCCTGACTGGAAATGTTACAAAATATACCTGACCAGGGGGGCACAGCCTCATCACGGGGTGAAGAGCTAGAGACTCCGACTCCAGGCAGAGAACCGCCATGGGTTTATTTTATCAAGGCACATGTGACTGCTAGCTACAAAATGGGGTCCTGATGTGTCACTCACATGGAGTGCCTGGCTGGTGGGTTGCAGGCTGCAGCGAAGGGGAGTGTGGGCTTGGTCCTGGTGACCACTCTACGAGTCAGGCAGGAGCTCTGAGCCATTCACTTGCTACATTATAAAGGGAACTGTTGGGCATCCTTATGGTAATGATGATGGTGCCTTTTACAGCATTGCTGGCTCTTACTGCATTGCCTATGCCACAATATTTGGTAAAGCTCCAGCTGCTGGAGCCGGATGATCATAAGCTTTTTTAAAAAGTATGTTTCTAGTCCTTGTTTGTGATTCAAGAGAAAAATTTGAAAATATCAAGTGAGTGCAACTGAAAGATTTAGAAACCAGAAGACAAATTAATAGAACCTCCATATTATCAGTTCTTAGAAATCCCAAGATTATTTTTAATCTCTCTTACAATTTTTCAATGCTTGAAGTTGGTAATATTGTCTTCATCCCAAAGCAGTATCTGGATTCCTTCCCATATAGGGCTTATGCACAGGTGTTGTTTGCTCTCAGAGATGGAGACTGGACCAACTAGATGGACCATGGGTCTGGTCCAGTCTGGCAGTTTCTCTGTTCCAGTTTTAAGCAGCATATGTGACTTGATGTCTCAGTTCACAAAGCTAAGACATGGTAATTCTTCTATTTGGGGTTCTCATGTGTATGTGAGTGCTCCTGCAATTCTGTATGCATTTCTGGGACCCTCATTACCAGAGGAGTCCCAGCACAAAGCAGAGCTGTCTACACCCCCAGTGTAAGTGTATCTGCTAAGCAGCATTTAATTTGTCATCCATCACTACCATATGTATCACCCTGTCCTGCATTAGCAAAGAGGATCAACAGAATAACCTAAATAGCTTCTCCATCTCTCACTTCTGTTACTGTATCAATCATGCAGCAATGCCCTAGAACAGCCGTGTATTGTCATTGCAGAAGGAATTTAGGATTTACAGACTATTCTGGTACATAAAGGTTTTTACAGTGTCCTTCTCACTATAATGTTTCCCAGTTGTGCGCTGAGCACTGTGACTAACATCTATCACACACAGTCCATTCTGCCTTGGAGGAGATTTGTGTGTGCAATGATGCACTTCGTTTTGGGAGGATTTTTTTAAAATGTGCTTGCTGCTCTGGGTGTGTTTGAGAAGAGAGGTGGGAGAAGTGCGCCTTACACTGAGACTGTGTCTAGACTGGCCAGTTTTTCCGGAAAATCAGCTGCTTTTCTGGAAAAACTTGCCAGCTGTCTACACTGCCACTTGAATTTCCGCAAAAGCAGCTGCTTTTCTGGAAAAACTTGCCAGCTGTCTACACTGCCGCTTGAATTTCTGCAAAAACACTGACTTCCTACTGTAAGAAATCAGTGCTTTTTGCAGAAATACTATGCTGCTCCCGTTCGGGCAAAAGTCCCTTTTGCACAAAAGGGACAGTGTAGACAGCTCAAATTTGTTTTGCGCAAAAAAGCCCCGATCGCGAAAATGGCGATTGGAGCTTTTTTGCGCAAAAGCGCGTCTAGATTGGCCACGGATGCTTTTCCGCAAAAAGTGCTTTTCCGGAAAAGCGTCAATGCCAATCTAGACGCTCTTTTCCGAAAATGCTTTTAACGGAAAACTTTTCCGTTAAAAGCATTTCCAGAAAATCATGCCAGTCGACGTAGTCTGAGAGTGGAGGTGCTGAGGTGTCTGCTGGTCCTCAAATCCTGGAGGAATTCATTCCACAGGTCAGACCAGGTATGCTGAATCTCCTGTGCAGGCAGTCTGGGCCCTGCTATTCCATTGAGCCAGAGGTGTGCCATTGGCAACCATGGTCTACTCCTCGAGATTTCTGATCTTGGTTAGCCATTGAATGCCTCAAAGACAAAAGTTGTCGTAATTACCTGACAAATTTTCTTAGTTGGAAATAAAAAGAGCTAGGAAGGAATGTAGGAAAATGAAGAGCTGGTCAATTGAGACGAAGGGAACAGCATGAGGAACTACTCAGAGCAAAACCAATTCCTCTGAGGCCTGTCAGTATTACAGAAATAAGTAAGGGAGGTCCTCTCCATGCATCCTGGTTTAACTGCTGTGTGGTTATATTTGTAGTTCTAATACATAGCTTGTTAACCATATAAACTGCTCCTTGTAATTCCTCATAACCCAAACTCGACCCTGGATGCACAGTGCCTTCCCTTTTAACTTGCATCTTGTAAACTTTCATGTGATCATTAGCTTTAATACAAATTTTTGCACTAAGGCTCCTGAAATGGGATCCATGCAGATAGCAGGTGGTGCAGGGGTCTGAGTGGAGCTCTATACCGTGGCCCACATTCTGGCCCCCATCCGTCTGTTAGTAAGACAGCATAAAGCTTGCACTCACATGAGAACAGCAATCGTTGTGAGGTGCCAAGGGGAATTGTCACTGCCCGGCTCCTGAACTGGGCAGAAGCTTTTGGGTGTCCAAGCAGGTGTGAGTCAGGAGGAGTTGAGGATTTTTTGAAAGAAGGGACATGGGCTAGCTGGCCTGTCCAATTCTTCCCATGCCAGCAGAGGTCAGTATAACTGCAGGAATGGAACCAGATCTTTGGCGGCTGAGAAATGGGAATCACAGAGCAGCAAAGCCTGAATAACAAAACTGACTTTTCAACTGGCACTTCTCAGCTGTAAATCTCACAAGAGCTTCACAAAGGAGGCCAGGCTCAGTGTAGTAACAGCCAGGAGGCATAGATTCTGGACAAAACAGTCCAGAGGACTGCGCAAGAGGCCCCGCTGTGGCATTTAAATTCAGGGACCGATGTTACATCTGTTCTCCACTTCAGCCTAATTAATTGCTCTAACTAGAGAGATGAACCTTCTAAGAAAAGTACGGTTACTTAACTGGCCGGGGGGAATAGAGTGAAACCAGCCGCCTTCCCTTATGAACACAGATTGTTTGTAAGGGGGTGGGCAAGTCTAGGGGGGCCACCAGCAGTGCCTGACAGCGAGAGTGTGGATTAGTTTCCTGTGGGAAGAGATGCCATCCCCAGCACTTTGACATGAGACTTGCTCTGAAGCGGGGGAGGCTGCACTCAATGTGGGAAGAGAAAGCGAGCCCAGACCAGACAGCAGGGTTGGAAAGCTGTAGGCAACACAGACCTTGCCATTGTAGTTCTTCATACAAAGCTACATACTGATATAGCTGAGAGGCTCCTGTCCTCTTTGCTTCCCTTTCCTTCATGTTTTACAGGCTGGGAAGTTGGGCCTCTCCTGCGCTCAAGGGCTAATGTGTCTCCTGGCAGCACCAGGAAGAGGGAATTCAAGCCAGTCTGCTTTGAAGACATGCCATTGATTCTCAGTCTAATAGATCCTCGGGGTTATTTGGGGAACAGCTCATCTCCTTCCATAAGAGCAGGGGATTAGGGTTTTTCCATAGCTGGCTCAGAAACATGAAAAGAGGAAAACCCTTCTCTGAGTGTACATAATGCTGAGCGCTTATGGCCTTGCCTGCAATCCTGAAGGTGGTGGGTTCAAGCCTCTTGTTCTCAGACTGAAAAGCCATCTCCATTTCACCCAGGTGTAACACGGGTATATGACTCGTTGCGCCAGGGCAGTTGAAGGCTGGTGGGCGTGATGCTGGCGCAGGGCTGGCTATGAAACCAATGTGCCTTTACCACATCAGTCCAATATGCCATTGGCTTGGGGGGACTTTGGCCTAAGTGGGACACTCTGCTGTGTAAGGGTTGCCAAGTTACATAGTAAATCAGTAGAACTGGGACTAGAGAACCCAGGAGTGCTGCCTCCCTCACTATCCAGTACTGTAACCACTAGGCAATACATCCTCCTTCAGCTGTGGGCAAGACACAGTCCCTGAGCACAAAGGGACGATGTGAAATCTAGTGTCTGGATTCATGTTTGTGTTGGGACCCATGGGTTTAGATGTGCCTGTTGGGTTCCTTTCTCAACTCTGCCACATCTCCCCATCTTCAGCAGCGCTGCCTAAGGCTCTCCTGTCATTGTCTTGATCTCATCTCTGCCACAAGGGTGACAAATCACTCAATTACAGGGGGAGACAGAAACAATTTAGCACCTGAATCAAACCAGCCTTGTCTCCAAGAAGGCCACTCATTCTCCCTGCCTTGTCTCCTCTGTCTCTGACAACGCAGTGCCACCGCCAGTACTCAGAGACTGGGGGTCGATAACACAGGCACAGATGCTGATCATGGTACTGTCCAAGCCTCATTAGCCCCCTGCCATGGCTTAACTGGCTCCCTGATAGAAGCACAGAGCTAGATTCTGAGCTGGTATCAGTGTAATTCTAGAGTTGCCCTGCTGAAGTCAAGTTATTCCAAATTTACACTGATATCATTCGATAAGAATCCAACCTATTTGACACTGTCCCTTTTATCTTCACCTTCCCTTTCCTTCCAATCTCTCACCACAAAAATGGCAGCTCAAATAAGCAGCATTTCTCTTCCTGATGGGTTGGCAAATGGATGATAATGGAGAATGACAGGTCTGATAAATGCACAGCCCTCCATAAATTACTCTGTAGGACAGCAAAAGGAAAAGAGAGCATGCTGGTTAGTGGGGAGGGCTTTTGTTCTCCCACAGGGCATTTGGATTTTGCTTTATTATTTAAAATATAAAAGCAAATGCTAGGTCGGTAAGAAGCAAATACGAAAAGACCAATTTCGCCTCTGGATATGTGCTGCATTTGAGAGTAATGAATATTGAAGCCTGTGTGAAGACTAGCAGAGAACATTTAACACTGTTAAGTTGCCCTTTTTTTCCTCTTCCCCAGAAGCTAAAAGGACCTTGTGTTCTTAGCCAAGGTCGTGGTGTTATGGCAGTGGGAGGAGGACTCTGGTATTAATGCAAGAACAGCAGCAGGTCTCTGACTAATCCCCCACAACAACAGCAAAGATACAAACCTCCTACACCAGAGCAGCAGCCTGCCAGCAAGGCAAATAGGAACATGCCTGGCAGACAGGGAATCTATTAAGGTTTTAATCCATGACCTAGCACTGAAAGGCTCTATGTGCCATTACCAACCCCTGACACTGAAATTACTTTCCCCATTACATTGGCTTCTTTTCCACAGGTTTGTAAACTGCCAGCACCTCATTCCCAACCCATCTCTGCTAGCCTGCTCCTGCTCAGGCCTAAAGCCTAACAGAAGCCCAAATAGACCATAGCCCACCCAAACCTGAGCCATTCCAAGAGAGTTGTCATTCAAACCGAACCCTTCCCTTGAACCTCCATCAGCACTGCCGCTGCCTTATCCATGGGGCTCAGCCAGGGGTGTGCGCGCCTGTGTGTCTGCGTTCCTATATCTCACACCTGGGGCTAGAGATCTGTGTCTGTCTCCTGCTCAGGAATAGAACACAGCCGTGGCTGGATATGCCACACCTGCTGGCCACTGCCACCTCACTGTGTGGAAAGCAGTGTGTCTCAACCAGTGGTACAAGTACCCTTAAGGGTACTCAAGAGAAATCTGGGAGGGGGTGGGTACATCAACAAAACTGAAATTTGGAGAAAACTGATTTTTTGTTTTAAGTTTTACAATTTTTGTTCTTTTTACATCGCCCACCCAGCTACGATTAAGTTGTTTAAAAATTGAAAAATTTCATCGCCCGCCCAGCTACAATTAAGTTGTTTAAACAAATGAGTTGCAATGGTAGAAAAAAATTGTGTGTGTCTGAAAACTGTAGGTACTGGGAGTACTTATAATTTTTTTTAAAAAAAGGGATACTTAATAAAAAAAGGTTGAGAAACACTGTCGTAGAGCAAGAGGTCCAGGGGTCGTGGGACTCCTCGACCACTGCAGCAGGCATATAGCACAGCCAGGTGGTGGTAGTCAGCAGCAGCGGGTTGTATAGCCACCACTGCCCTGACTCCAGGGGCAGGAGACCTGACTCAAGCTCAAGTGTGTCAGGTTATGTTAGACTCAGCGACCTCCTGATTCCAACTGGCGCAGTGCGTAAGGGACACCTTCAGGTTTACAGGGATTCCCTGGTGTGGGTATGTGCATAACAGTTTGCAAAAGGGTGGTCTCTAATAAGATCCAGTAGCCCACTGGGTATCATAATCGCTGCAAAATGTACCTACATATGATAGTTAAGAGATACCTGCACTACAAACTATGTTCTTAAGAATCATAAGCAAAGACAGGTTACCAGAATGTGAGAAACAGGCTTTGTACACACAAAGAAAGAAAACATGTTTTGCAGTGGTAGGTCATTACGTATGGTATGCCTGTGAGTCTGTTTAACTAAACCTGATGCTACTGAAGAGACTGTAAAGTCAACAAGAAAGGGGTACACAGGAAAACCAGAAGGCAGGATCCTGTTTACATTGTTGGCAGTGTAACTTAAGAGTGCAGAAAGACACCCTTTTTGGAGGAGACAAGTTGAAACTCTGGCTTCTTTCAGGGACAGGGCTCACAGCTTAACTGGCTCAGAAACTCTAGTGAGTAACATAGAATTCCACCCCCTCCTTAGATAACCCATTCCAGTGCTTCACCACCCTCCTAGTGAAATAGATTTCCTAATATCCAATCTAGACGTCCCCCATTGTAATTTGAGACCATTGCTCCTTGTTCTGCCATCCCTCACTACTGTAAATAGCCTTTCTCCATCCTCTTTGGAACCTCCCTTCAGGAAATTAGAGGTTGCTATCAAATCCCCCCTACTCTTCTCTTCTGTAGACTCAATAGGCCCAAATCCTCAGCTTCTTCTTATACGTCATCTGCTCCAGCCCCCTCATCATTTTTGATACCCTCTGCTGGACTCTCTTCAGTGTGGCCACCACCTTTCTGTATGACATAACAGCAACTAGTCCTGGTGAGCTAGGCTAGGGGTGGGCAAAAGGCAGATAGCAGGCTGGATCTGGCCCACTAAGCTGCTGGAACCAGCCCACAGATGCCTGGTCACCACCCATACTACAGTGCAAGGTCGGCCACTTTAAACAGCAGGCTACTAATTGCTCTGAAAGCTGGGCAGGGAGGAGAAAGCTTCCTGTTCTGACCCTGCCGCCTAGCCAAATCCCCAAGAGCCCATTGGCCAGTTTCTAGCCAATAGGAGCTGAGAAATTGTTCCTGAAGGCAGGCGCAGTGAATGAATCTTCCTCATGCCTACCCTTCCCCCTCTCTCCCTGTGCAGGAGCAGAGCCACATGGAGCAGCTCAGAGGCAGGGAGTCTGCAGAGCTGTTGGCTGGGAGACGCCTCTGTAAGCACCTCTCAGCCAGAGCTTGCCTCTAGCACCCCCACCCCCGCTCTCCCCTCAACTTCCTGCCCAGCCTAGGGAAGTAAGTGACTAGTCAACTACTCAATAAGCATGTGTTTATCGGGTAGTCAAGTGGTGACTCGACTAGTCGCCCCCCCTCCTTGGTGACTCCATCAGAGAGAGGCAGCAAGGGAGGGAGCAGGATCTGGTGCTGGGGGGAGTCAGCTTAAAAACTGACTCCCAGCCCCGTCTCCATGGGGGAGGAGGGTGTAGAGGCACAGCGGGGAAACACCACGAGTGAGGACTGAAGCCCTGTGGGGCTCTTCATACATTTCAAAGGGAGAGGTGGGGTGGGCAGGGACTCGAGGGAGGCGGTGCGGGGAACGTGGGGCAGGCGGGGACTCCAGGGAGGCGGTGCGGGGAACGCGGGGCGGGCGGGGACTCGAGGGAGGCGGTGCGGGGAACTCGGGGACTCCAGGGAGGCGGTGCGGGGAATGCGGGGCGGGCGGGGACTCGAGGGAGGCGGTGCGGGGAACGCGGGGACTCCAGGGAGGCGGTGCGGGGAACGCGGGGCGGGCGGGGATTCGAGGGAGGCGGTGCGGGGAACGCGGGGTAGGCGGGGACTCGAGAGAGGCAGTGCGGGGAATGCGGGGCGGGCGGGGACTCGAGGGAGGCGGTGCGGGGAACGTGGGGTAGGCGGGGACTCGAGGGAGGCGGTGCGGGGAACGTGGGGCGGGCGGGGACTCGAGGGAGGTGGTGCAGGAAACGCGGAGCGAGTGGGGACTCAAGTTGTCCCTGCTCGCTTCGGGTTCCGCCTCTCGCTCGCGGGGCTCTTGCTACGTTTCAAAGGGAGAGGCGGAATCCAGGGCAACAGGGACTGCTTGAGGCCCTGCTGCGCTCTACATTTAAAAGGCAGAGGTGCAGTGGGGATAGCGATTGCTCCACCCCACCCCTTATTGACTAATTGAGTAGTCAATGGAAATTCCATCAACTACCTGATAAATTGATTAATCAAAATTTAACATCCCTGCCCAAGCCACCACCCAAACCCTCTCAGCTCACAAACCCTCCCAGAACCTGCACTCCCTCCTGAACCCCTCCCCCAGGCCAGATTCCTTTCCTGCACACATACCCCTCCCTGACCCTGCACCCCATTCCTCTGCCTCATTCTGGTGTGGAAAAAGCGAATAAGGAAAAGTCATTTACTTATTCCCACAATATAAGAACTTGGGGTTACCAAATGAAATTGTTAGGCAGCAGGTTTAAAACAAACAAAAAGAAGTTTTTCTTCGCTCAGTGCACAGTCAACCCAAGGAACTCCTTGCCAGAGGATGTGGTGAAGATTAGGACTTTAACAAGGTTCAAAAAAGAGCTAGATAAATTCATAGGAGGTTAGGTCCATCAATGGCTATTAGCTAGGAATGGTGTCCTTAGCCTTTCTTTGTCTGGGAATGGGTGACAGGAGAGGGATCAAGTGAGGATTACCTATACTGTTCCTTCCCGCTGTGTTATCTGGTTTTGGCCACTGTTAGCAGTCATGATTCTGGGCTAGATGGACCTTTGGTCTGACACAGTATGGCCGTTCTTATGCCCCACATCAACACCCAAACCCTCTGCAACTCCTTTCCCTTTTCCCAGGTCACAACCCCCTCCCAGACACTGCATCCCAGCTTATCCCCCTCCCTCAGGCCAGAATCCTCTCTTGCACCCATAACCCCTCTTGGACCCTGCACACAAGCCTCTTCCCCAGATTATAACCCCCTCCTTCACCCAAAATTCCTCTCAGACCCCACACTCCCTCCTACACTCCAGTCCTCTATTCCCAGCTCCCTTCTACACCCCACCTACTGTTACAGTCCTTGAGCCCCCTCCACAGAAGTGCGGCCCTTTGCCACTTTCCAAAATCTTGGAATGACCCTCCCATTAAAAATTATTGCCCACCCCGGTCTAGGCTCTTGAATACTTTGTCTATACAGGCAGTCCCCGGGTTACGTACAAGATAGGGACTGTAGGTTTGTTCTTAAGTTGAATCTGTATGTAAGTCGGAACTGGCGTCCAGATTCAGCCTCGCCTCCCCGGCTTTGCTCCGGGTGTCCCTGGTCTGCTGGAGACGGTCCCCAGCAGACCAGAGGCACCGGGAGCAAAGCGGCAGTGGCGGCAGGGTGCCGCGCCTCCCGGCTTTGCTCCAGGTGTCCCTGGTCTGCTGGAGACGGTCCCCAGCAGACCAGGGGCACCCGGAGCAGCTTTTCTCGCCCCGGAGGTCGAGATGGCGGGACCGCTGCACTCTGGGCGGTCCCGCTGCCTGCGAGCTCCGGGGCGAGAAAGCCCTGTTCGTAAGTGCGGATCCGACATAAGTCGGATCCACGTAACTCGGGGACTGCCTGTACTGCAGAGTTTTGCGCAAGAAGTTTTTTGCAGAAGAGATCTTCCGCAAAAACTTCGTGTGTAAAAGTGAGTCTACACCTAAAAAGCACATTGCAAAAGTGATGTGCTTTTGCGCAAGAGAGCGTCCACACTACATGGACGCTCTCTTGTGTAAGAAAGTTCTGATTGCCATTCACAGAATGTCCATCAGATCACCTGTGCTTTTTGTGATAGGCTCTTTTTGCGCAAGAGACCCCAGTTGAGCATCCACACACACCTTTTTGCACAAGAACTCTTGCGCAAAAAGGAGTTATGCCTAGTAGAAGGAGGTTTACCTACACTGCAAAAAGCCCTCTGTTCTGTCCATTGACTGTAGGTTTTCTTGCACAAAAACGCGCTTGAGGTGTGGATGTTCTGCGGGTTTTTGTGCAAAAACCCTGTAGTGTAGACATAGCTTTATAGTTTTATTTTACATGTAACCATTTGTTTCTAAAACTCTGCTTGCTCCTACGTTTCTGTACTTCGCTAAATAAATGTTTACTTGTTTTCTCTACAAAAATATCAAAGTGCTGCGTTTAAACGGAGCAGTGATATTGTGGAACACAGGTAAGCAGGGCAGTGCTCTTCTGTGGAAGCCGGATGCCTGTGAATTCTGTGATGCCAAGTGGAGAAGGGGCTAGGCACGCCAGGTAGGGATGTTAAATATCGGTTAATTGAATAGTCGAGTAACCTCATGAATTCTTATCAGTTAGTCGACTAGTCTATAGTTCCCGGGGGCAGGACTGGCAGCCAATATACTCCTGCCTCACTCCTGAGGAGTATCAAAGGAAGCAGCGCAGGGTGCCAGGTGGGAGCTGGTCCGCAAGGGAAGCCAGTTTAAAAACCAGCTCCCCTCATGGACCAGATGCCTGTCGCCCTGTGCTGCTACCTCTGATAAAGAAGTAGCAGTGTGGGGTGGCAGCAGAGCCCAGGATTGTGGGTTCAAGTCCACCCAGTTCCAGGAGCAGCAAGGTAGCTGCAACACAGCCCACTCTGACTGTACCAGAGCCAGGCTGCCACCACCAGTTTGCCCAAAACTAGAGCTGGCAGCAGCTAGAGGTGGGGCAAATCCTCCAGTGGTACAATGGATAAGACCTCAGCCTGGGGTTGTGGATTTGAGGCCTCCTCCAGAGGCTTTTCCTGCTGGTGAATGGGAGGCGTGTTATGCATTGCTTGCCGGGCAGCATGAAAACAATTCCCCCCCTGCCCAGGCCAGACAGCCCTCTTCCCCAAATCCCCCCTGCCTCCTAGCCAGACACTCCCTCTCCCTTTGCTGCTGCCAGGCTGTTGTATGTGGAAGGTGCTTCAACACTCTGAGATAGATGACAACATAAAACCCAGAGAGAGCAATGGATATTGAAAGGTGCTGAAGGGCTGACAGCTGGAGTAATGGAGGACCATATGCTGTAGGCCTGTCAGTAGACACAGTACAAAATTCACAACATTTTTGTGTTTTTTTAAACTAACTGCTTCCTTGCTGAATGTATCTGACAATTTTCAGTCCATTCATTTTTGCATTTTAAAAAAAAGACTATACATTAGAAAATCCCATGTCTTCCTTGTAGAAAAACCCAGCAGCATCAGCAATGCCAGGGGCTGAGCGCCTCATGCTGTCTCAGAAGACATGTTGTAGGAAGCTTTCTTCAGGGTGTTTAGAAAGAACTGCTCATCTTCCAAGAAATCCCGGTCCTGCAGAGAGAGATGGGAAGGCCCATCATTGCTTGTGGCTGAAGGTAGAATACAGAGGCCCATATGCTTGGTATCTAATCACTGTCTTGGGACCTGACATATAAGGTGCATCCATGAAGCAGTCAAAACCTACACTTTGAGAACTCAGCACACCAGCAAGAACAGTTACTTTATAGTACCTGTGGTTCTTCAAGATGTCTTGTCTGTGTAGATCCCAATTGAGGCCTGCATGAGGCACATGTGCACCTTGAATGGGATCTACCTTGAAAGGTGAATAACCTCTCTCTCCTAGACAGGAACATCAGGATTCTAAGAGATCAAAGCAGAACCCCAATTATGCAGGGATGTTGGGGGAAGAACAGGCCACTGAGTGGAGAATCTGGAGAGGTTAGACACTTCAAAGAACCAGAACAGGAGGGATTAACTGCCTTCCCTTTGAGGGTCTCAGACCATTGGGTCTGAAGCAGTACATACCCCCCACTCCAGTGGCTACGAAGGCTAATGGGGTTTCACCTGTGGCTAGTCGCTTTGACAATCTGGTTGTCCAATAATTTATGACAGACCTTGCTGCTATTGTTCCTCTGCTTCTGCTTTAAGTGTATCAGGGAAACACCAGGGTGCCTATTTTCTCAAACAACCCTTTTATAGTGCAGCACAGAAAAAAACACTTTACTGCCCAGCAACAAGCTTCAGAGAAAACCCATCCATCAGCAGGGGGCACCGGGCCCTCGCTGTCTCTTTTCCTGGCAAGTCAGAAGGGTTGCTAAGCCAAAAAACATTTTCAGCATTGCTCAGTAGCAGACCTGCTTGGGTCTTTAAATCTGACCACATACCACCGAACCTCATCTTACCCGTGCAGCTGTGTGCTTCAGCAGCACTAGTTTGGCGTACAACTCTGCGGGTCCCGCCCCTGCTGTGCCCAAGGTGCCCCCTGTGCTGCCAGAGTTGTGCTGAGGTAAGCTGATAACAGGAGGGGGGAAATCTGCAAAGAAAGCAACAATAGCCCGGAACACACACACACACACACACACACATAGAACAACATGGGACACACTGCTGGTCTATGGCAGGGACATTGTACCCCTACAGCTTTCCTAGCATGATTGCTGTCCCTGTGTTTGTGTGTCCTGGCGCAGCACGGCAGTCCCTCTCCTTAGCCTGGGACAGAGGACATTGTGGGGATTCATTCTAATGACTATGTGGCACTTCCATAGCCTCTTTCATGCAAAGATCCTGGAGCACTTTACAAACATTAACCAGAGAGAGGCTGGTTTAATTAACCCTCCAGAGTAGTCTGTGGGGTAGGTAACTCTTAGTCCCATTTTACAGAAGGTGAAATTAAGGGACAGACAAGTTAACCAATTTTCTCTGTGCAAAGCAGCAAGTCAATGGCTGAAGCAAAATGGAACCCAGGAGTCCTGCCCCAAGCCCTTGCTCTGACCCCAAGCCCAGCTTCCTCTTGGGAAGTGGCGGCTTCAGAACTGTCTCTATTCAGCACTGAACAGCAGAGATGCCCCACCCCCACCGGAAGACAAAGATGCAGGAGGTGTTGCCCTTTCAGCCCAGTCCACACTAACAAATTAGACTGACCCAGTGATGGTGCTCAGGGCTGCAAAAACCATCATGCTGTAGTTAAGTCGGCCTAACTCCTGGTGTAGACCCAGCTAGGCTGACAGAAGAATCTTCTTTTGATTTAGCTACCCACTCCTGGGGAGATGGATTAACTATGCTGATGGCAAACCCCCTTCCCTCGATACAGGAAGAGTCTACACTCCAGTGGTAGAGCTGCAGTGCCATAACTGGACCTGGAGCAGCTGTAGTGTAGACACGCCCTTCATCTCACTGAGTCCAGTGTCCCGCTCTTGCAGGCAACCCTGGCACACAGTCCTAGTCCTAAATGTACCAAGCTCCACCTTAGAACCAGCTTGGTCTCTTGCCTCCACTGCCCCTGATGGAAGCTGTTCCCCAACCTCTCTCCTCTGAATCCAACCTAAGTTTCTTCATGGCCAGTTTATTTTCATTTATTCTTGGGCCAACATTGTCCTTTATGTTAAATAGCAATACTTCCTCCTTGGGCTTCCCTCTCCCCCTATGTGTCCACAGAGAGCAGCCACACAAGAGCTTTTCTGCTGGCGGGTGTGGAGATGCAGCTTACATTGTGTGGTGCAGGGAGCACTTGATGCAGATCCCAGGGGTTTGGTCAGGAACTGCACTGGGCTGCTGGAAAGCTCCTCTCGCAGCTGTTCAAGCTGTCTCCTCTGATGAGCCAGGTTCTGGCGCTCCTATCTCGCCCCAAGGGGATGAAGAAGACAGAGAGAGAGAGAGAGAGAGATGGGCTGGTTTCTTGTGGCTTGGCATATTGTGGCACATAGGGAAAAAACCTCATGAGGGGGGACACCAGGATCTGATTACCTGGTGCAGGTGCTGCTCCTGCTGCTTCAGCCGTTCCAGCTGCTGCTCCATGGTACGCAGCCTCGTCTGGTGTTCTGACTCCACTTTCTTCGCCTCCAACAGGGCTTGCTCCCCCTCCTCATACTTCTGCGAGGACAACTGGGGGACATGGCAACACAGAGCATGAGTGGGGGGGGAGCCAGGGTGTGACGGCGCCCAGGGGAGGAGAGGGGGCTGTGTACACACCTATGGAAACCCCCACTACACCCAGGCATGCATGAAAACCTGGTTTAATAACAATTCTTCAGACTTCCCTAGCTCTTCAGCCAACCATTGCCCCTGTTTTATCAAGGCAGGGAGCTATCACTATCCCCAAGGCAGAGAGAGAAAAGTGGAAGAGCTGGGAACTAAAGACCCAATCTCAAGCCCCTACAGTGCTGCCTCCACTTCCTGCATGCCCTTTCCTGACTTCTAATGGGAAAGAGCCAAGGATGTGCTGATAGGAAGGGGCTAAGGGTATGTCTACACTACCCCCCTAGTTCGAACTAGCGGGGTAATGTATGCATACCGAACTTGCTAATGAAGCCCGGGATTTGAATTTCCCGGGCTTCATTAGCATAAAGCCGGCGCCGCCATTTTTAAAAGCCAGCTAGTGCGAACCCCGTGCCGCGCGGCTACACGCGGCACGGACTAGATAGTTCGGATTAGAAGCCTAATCCGAACTATCTAGTCCGTGCCGCGTGTAGCCGCGCGGCACGGGATTCGCACTCGTTCCAAATCCCGGGCTTCATTAGCAAGTTCGGTATGCATACATTACACCCCTACTTCGAACTAGGGGGGTACAGTAGACATACCCTAAGAGAGTAAGAGAGTAAGAGGAGTCTCCTTCATACCTTGCTCATGCTGTCAATCTCCTCTGCCCTCTGTTTGACGTGTACAGCAGCGACGTTAACCCTTTCCTTCTCGAGTCTCAGCTCCTGCCTCTCTCGCTCCAGAGATTCCCTTTCTCTAGCCAGCTGCTCCTCCTTAGCCCTCAGCTCACTGGCCTTGATTTTCAGATCTGCTTGTTCCTAGGAAGAGAGCATCATAGGTGATTATATATCACCTCCTTCCCCGAGCACATGCCCAAGTGCTCAGAAAGATCTACGATGGAACAGCCTCCAAACTCTGGGCCCACTGGAGGATTCTTCCCAGCCCCACATTCACTAGAGTGCTGGCTTTGTTTTGCAGGGGAAGGTCCCCAAGCATTAATGGGCAGGCTGTTTCCTTCACCCTGCCCAGACAGAGCAGCTGGCTCAGGAATTTGGGCCAGTCAGAGGAAGTGTTGGAAGGTTTCTCTGAACCCACATTATTCAGGGCGCCATGTCCCCCCCACAGAAGATTCTTTCCTATGGCAGGAACACACGCTACAGACATCCTTGATGCTGAGAACACGCACCAATACTGGGAATTTGTCAGCAGCAATATTAGCACTGAATTATTAGCCACCCCCTAGTGATTTATAAAATACACCGACAATCAGATCTGTTCTTACACTGCCACTGGGGGGAGAGAAAGAGACTTCCCCATGGCGCTGCTCAAAGGGGGCAGAACAGGGACCACATGGACGGGGGAGAAGATGCAGGAAGGCTACTTATATGTTACCATGGAATCACTGAGTGGCTGGTGAAGAAACACATCAGAAAGGCTCTGTCAGTTTGTCTAGCTGCCCTAGCACATCAGCTGACAAAGCTGAATTCAAGCCTTGCAGGACTGAAGCAGGAACAGGCTTTGCCATGGTACCTTTGCCAGGGTCATGATGGCCCCTTCTCTCTGGGAGTCTATCTGGAGGGCGCGGTCAACGTCACGCTCTGTCCGCTCTTTGCTCAGTTTCTGTTGGGTGTGGAACTCTGACCACTCCATGGCGAGCTTTCGACGCTCCTCAGCACACTTCTGCATAACCGACTTCTGCTCCTCCAGCAAGACGTTCTGGGGGAGCAAAGCATGAGACAGATGCAGCCAAGTCCTCCAAACCAGAGAGATGTAGGGAAGGTTGCCTTGAGGTCTGAGAGAGTACCCCTTCCATCAGGAAGAGTGGAACAGGGGCTCCTCATGCTGCTCTTCAAAAGGATTCCTGGCGCAATTCCGTGATGCCTCAGTGAAGTCCCACCTGGTTAATCTCTGAGTGGAACTGCTTCTTACCCCCAAACCTTCCACAGCTATTAGCTTAATATCCCTGAGCTACACTGAAATCTATGTGGATTAATTTCCATCCTGCCCCTTCTCCTGTCCTATTTTGACAGGAACAGGATTTTTCTGGTGGCCTTGATGCCACCTGAATTAATGCTACATAATGGGAATGCTTCCTCCTTGAGATCATCATATTCATCTGACCTTTGCCCGCTCCAGCTCTTCCCTTTCCATGGCCAGCTGCTGGGTCATGACCCTCCGCTGTTCTTCTAGTGAGCGCTGTAGCGATTCCACTTTGGATTGTTCTGCCGTCACCCTCCAGCGTTCCTAGGGCACAGAGAAGGCAGCAGACATGGGGAATGCAATGCATGGGGGACATGTACCCACAGTACAATCATGCTTTAATCTGAAGTAGGTATTTTTCCACTACCAGCTCCATTTCATTTGGCTTCACGACATCACCTGAATCTTGAAGGTTCAGGCCCTGTCCTGATTCTTCCCACCCGTCAGGAAGATAGTTTTCCACTTGTGCAAATAACCTGGACTCTCCTCACAGCTGTTGCAAGATACAAAATGGGATTTTCCACCAATGGGTCAGATCTCCCTCCAGCGGGGACATCAGCTTACTGGCTTTTCACATCATACCCCAAATAATTTTCCAATATGAGTATTTAACATGTAAGAAATTGGGTCTTGGCAAGGCCACTTAAAGCAAAGCACTTGGGTTTCTTACCCATTAGTAGAAATATGCACTAGTTATGAAGTCTGCATGCAGAGCTAGGTCTCATCTGGTGTTAGAAAAAGAACGGGAGATGTAGAGTTGCAAGACAAACTCAGGTCAGACAGAAGGTTACTGCTCCCGTGCTGGTGGGAGCCGTCCCTCCGTAGCTTTCAGGGGAGTTCCCATATTGGCTACAGAACATGCAGGCCTCTCCGTCAGAGCCATTAGCAACCAGAGGCTGAACGCACTGATTGTCAGCCTTGCCTCACCTGCTCCAGGAGACGAGTTTGCTCGCTCAACCTGGCCTCCATTTTAGCAATGACCTCCTGCAGCCGGCTCCGCTCTTCCTCCATGTCCCTCTGCTGCCGCATCAGTCTGTCCTGCAGCACTGAGGGGAGAAAAAACACTGTGCAGCAAACCACAGCCATTCACAGGCTAATCCCATGGTGCAGTGCAAGCCGCTGCAGTGTGTATCTTGTAAAAGAGTTGCAGGGCTGGACCCTCAGCTGGTTTAAACCAGTGTCATTCCAATGGCATTTACACTGGTTTACAACAGCTGGGAACCGACCCTCAGTCCCAGCTAGCTGAGATTGAGCCTCTGCTGGGAGTGCTGTCTGGCTACAGAACGTTCCTGGGAGCCACACGCTGAATGGAGGAGCTTTGGCACAGTTGTCTTGCTCAGGTACAGCCCTTGGCAAGCCATGGTTCTCTTCAGAAATGTAAGTGTGTAGCAGAGACCCAGGTGGGAACATCTGCTAGAGATGATGGACGATTTTGTGATTAAGACACTGGGCAGGGATCTGGGTCCAATTCTCTACCACAAACTCCCCATGTGCTTTTGGGCAAGTCATTAATCTCTCTGTGTGCCTCAGCTCCCTGTGTATAAAATGGGGGGAGAGATCAACTTGCTCTTTGTTTGCACAGTGCCTAACATAATGGAACCTGGTCTATGACTAAGGTTCCTAGATGCTTCTCAATATACAATGTCTCCTTCTGCACCTAAGTTCTTTGGGGCAGTGACTATGTGCGTACAGTGGAGTTCTGAGTGAGGTTAGGGCCCCTAGCTGCCACTGGAATAAATAACCATGACCACCGCTGCTAGACAAAAGAAAAAGCAGGTACCCCTGAGCTGTTCGTCCCGTTGACGGGCTCCAATCTCGAGCTCCTGTGATGTGTTGTGGTGAGTAGCCTCCACTTTGTAGGAGAGGTCGTTCAGGTTACTGGAAAACTTCTCCATCTGCTCAATGATACCATTCAGAGACCTGGAGGAGGAAAAGATGGGGTCATCCATTCCCACTGGGCTCCTGTTTTTAACATTATCATCATGTGATGAGGGGCTGGAAAGATTTGCCAACTCCAGGGCAAGGGGTGGCCACGCAGCAGGCTCCTCGGGCAGTGAATATGCACCGCTTTGCCTAGGAGCTTGAGCGGGTACGATAGCTCTGACCTGAACCTCTCCTGGTCAGGTAACCCCTCCCTTTGGTGGAGGACAGGACAGGAGATGCTTTTTCTCAGGGCAATGCAGAGGCCTCTAAACAAAGCTCATTTATTGACTGACAGAGCTCTTGAGGGCAATTTACTTGCTGAGCTGGTGGCTTCTGTGCAGACATCACCAGTGTCTGGGGTTCTCCCTTGCCCAACACGCCAGTTCTGCATCTGGGGACTGCTCCCATGGATTGCAGGGCCAGAAGGGACCCGTCACCCGCTAAGCTGGGTGCGTGTGACTTTTCCTCAGACGTTTCATGGAGGGATGCCGGGTTTATGGTCCATCTCGGCCCCGTAGCAGCTCTGTTTTTCAGAGACTCTCTGAGCTCTGCAGGGAAGAAGCAACCCTCTCAGCTGCTTGTTTTTCTCCTTCAGAACCAGAAAAGGAACCAAACTCCAGCACTACAGCAGGAGTCCCAAACTTCCAGTCCACTACTGTGCACACTCCCAGTCCGCAGGCCAGTCCTGGCCAAAGCGATTGCACAATCCAGGCCAGGACTCCGGGTGGGTGGGCAGGCCATTACTGGCTCCTTCCTGCCATTACCCCGTCCCCCATGGCACCTTTGTCCCAAGCACACGACTTTGGGGATCCCTGGGGAGGCCTAACCCTCTCCTGGCTCCTGAGTGGAACCCTCCCCTGCTTCCTCTGCAACCCCTGTTGTTGTGGAGAGTGAGGATGGGTGAGATGGCTGCCACAACATGGTGCTAGGTCCTCCCCAATGATCCCCAAAGCCACGTGCTCAGGGGACCGGGACCGGATGCTATGGGGAGGAAGAGGGCAGAGCAATGATGGGAAAGAGCAGAGCTTGCGGGCCAGTAAGGGACAGTACACACATTCTCCACCAGAAGTCCCAAGCCAGACTGTGCAATTGCTCCAGCTGGGATTGGCCTGCGGGCCAGGGGTTTGAGAACCACAGTCTACAGGAAGGGAAATGCAACAGCTGAAGGCCCAAGGGAAGGAGGCTGTTCTGGGAGGCAGCCAGTACCTGGTATGGGAGGTGGCACTGGTTACCGCGTCAATCTCCTGATCTTTCAGTCGTTTCAGCCTCTGCAGCTGCTCTTCATGATCTTTGCGCATCTCCTGAATGGACAGCCTGTGAGATCCAGAGGGGAGGACCCTGTTAATCACATCTAGTTACATAAGTTCCCTAGAGCACGTGCCACACTTGTGCTCAGACACATGGTTTTCATTGCCACAGCAAGAGCCCAGAGAAACACACAGTGAGAGCTGAATGGGAGCAGCCAGCTGATCTTGGCCCCCTTGCTGCAGGCCAGAGGGACTGTGGATGGCAGGGCCGGCTTTAGGAAGTGCGGGGCCCAATTCGAACCACTTTGGCGGGGCCCTCTCTCCCCCACCCAGGATTTTTGTTGAGCAAAAAAAACCACCACAACCAAAACACGCACCCACACAACAAACCACAACCACACACAAATATCACATCAGAAGTACATCTGATCAAAATGTAGTTGAGCATTTAAAAAAAAAAATGCCATCCTTTATTATGCAAAATTTTACACAAAATTAAATCAGTTGCCTTAAGTGTAGGTCAAATATTTTCAATTGCAAACTATCCAATTTTTTCAATAAAGTTTAAAGTTTGATTTTTAAAAAGTTACCAGAGAGCGCTGCAGTTTTCTGTTACATTGATTTACTTTTTAAATAGCAAAAATTGAGTCTTTGTTAAGAAAGTGTCAGTTCTGTGGTCAAATTCCAGTCCTTAGTGATTTCAACACCAATGATTTCACTAGGTAATATGGTACCTGACCACCATTACCTCCTTGCACTGCCCTTCAACACATTGCCTGCATGTTGAGTCCAAGGTCAGTCTAGACAAGATTTTATCAATGATTTTTTCTCAAGCGATCACTGAGACAAGACAAGGACTCTCAATTGATTCTAGTCAGCTCTGCCTTTAAACACTGGGGCTACGTCTACACTGGCCCCTTTTCCGAAAGGGGCATGTTAATTTCACAGGTCGTAATAGGGAAATCCGCGGGGGATTTAAATATCCCCCGCGGCATTTAAATAAAAATGTCCGCCGCTTTTTTCCGGCTTTTAGAAAAGCCGGAAAAGAGCATCTACACTGGCCCCAATCCTCCGGAAAAAAAGCCCTTTTCTGGAGGATCTTATTCCTACTTTGAAGGGCTTTTTTTCCGGAGGATCGGGGCCAGTGTAGACGCTCTTTTCCGGCTTTTCTAAAAGCCGGAAAAAAGCGGCGGACATTTTTATTTAAATGCCGCGGGGGATATTTAAATCCCCTGCGGATTTCCCTATTACGACCTGTGAAATTAACATGCCCCTTCCGGAAAAGGGGCCAATGTAGACGAGCCCTGAATGTAAAGTGTCAGATATAATTGAGGACTCCCAAATAGACTCTACACCACCAGAAATAAAACCTGTTTCCATCTTCGGTAACTTTCACTTAGATGTGACTCACTATCCTCTGCTTAGTGTTCAAGTTATGGTAGACCCTAAACCAGGTCATATTAAGTTCAGGTCTTTTAATCATACAATATGGATAACAACATTTCATTCTCCCAGCTCCAAGTCTTAAGTGAATTTCAACCCAAAAGAGCCAAAATTGATCACCTTGAAACAGCAAGTGTGTCTACTGATCTCTGTGGCAAAGTAAGTTGTCTATATAAATAAGGTCTGCTCCTGAAGCCTTTTCCTACAGTTAATTAACAGATGGCAGTAAATAGCTCATTCAGACCACTGGCAGATAATAGTTAGTCACCCTGACCAGTCATTAACCATAGTCATGGACTCACCCTACTCTCCATTGTCTCTATGATTCTCTGATGACCTGTGACAAAAAAGGAGGGTGGAAAGGGAAATGGAAGGGAGAGACCTCTCTAAATTTACCAATCAAAGAGCAGTATTGCCAAACCAAAAATCACAAGGAACACCTACACAAAGTTATAAGATTGGTCTACAAATCATAAGATATTTTAAAAATAAAACATGTTGGATTTTTATTGGCCTTTTGTTGAGTATTTAGGGTTCATGTTTTAAAGCTTTCCTCCTTAGCTGTAAGGCCCAGAAGTATAGAGAACATTTTTTAAATGAAAGCTGAGATTCCTACATAATCAACTGACTCCAGGCCTTTAAAAAAACACCAAATGTTTTGAGACTCATGGTAAAACAATGGAGGAATTCTTGTGAGCCTATGCTTTGCCCACAGTATAAATAAAAAACAAAACAAAACATCTTCTCCACTAAACATCCTAATGAGATACTGCAAATGGTGAATTGAATTCAACAGCTCCTGATATGAACAGGTATAAACCTAGTTTTTCATATTTGAGATGGGTTACCAGGAATCATACATGACAATATGAAATCTTTCCACTCTCAAGTCAGCATATTCACAAAGCACCTATAATTTTGATCCATTTTATATTATTTTCTCCCAGGGGCAACTGACCACTCCAGCCCCCTCACTACGCCATTGCCCCCCCTCCTGCAGATCTATCATCTTATGCACGTGCAAGATCCGTGAGAGCAGTCCCATGAATCTGCAGTTAGTGTCTGTGGCGCCTGCTTTTGGGTGGTGTCTCAATGCTGCCACATTCACCTCCAAAGAGGGGGCTTCCCTTCTTGCAGACCCCCAAGGTATCCACAGGTCCAGTCTCCTTTCAATGGGCCCACTTCCCAGGGCTCAATGATCTTGGATCTGGCTTCCATCCCCTCTCCAACCTTTGCAACTGCCCAGAGGTGCTCACCTTCCGCCTTATCCATTCCCACCTCATTCACCCCACAGGGACAGTCTCTGCCTCATTTGTCCTAGGGACTATTTTACCAAGACGTAATACAAAGTTTCCATTTAAAAGGACTCACTACAAAGCTAAAAACCTCAATGAGAGAATGATTAATACAGAGACATGTCTACATCTGCTGCAGGGAGACACCTCTGCCTGCCTCTACCCCTCTTCCCATTGCAAAGCGGGGGAGTGGAAGGAAAGAGTCTGAGGTCCATCCAACGGGACTGAAGCAGTCATGAGCAAGCCATGCCCGGGAGCCATTCTCCTGTTCATTGCTGGTGCAGTGTTGCTTCAGGCACGCTGAAATGCAGTCACCTGTAGGGTGGGGCTGGACAGCTGTTTAACACCTGCACAAGGTTTCAGGCAGGGGGCAGTGCGGGCTGCCTTCCTGCAGTGCCCCCATCAGAACTACTGTGCCCTCCTGGCTTAGGAAAAGAATAAACAGGAGGACTGGAAATTAACCCTCCCAGTCTCACGTCCCCTAGGCAGGGAATGAACCATCTACATTAGGCCCCAGCTGGAAATGTGGAGAAACTCCAGAGAAGATCAACACAAATGATGAAAGGTCTAGAGAACATGAAACATGAGGCAAGGCTGAAGAAATTGGCCTTGTTTACCTTGGAAAAGAGAAGACCAAAAAGGGACATGAGAGCAGCTTTCAAGTATCTAAAAGAGTATCACAAGGAAGAGGAAGAAAAATTGTTCTGCTTGGCCTCTGAGGTTAAGATGAGAAGCAATGGGCTTAAACTGCAGATATTTAAGACCAGAAACAAAATACAGGACTATGTAGCACTTTAAAGACTAACAAGATGGTTTATTAGATGATTATTAGATGATTTATTAGTTCATCATCTAATAAACCATCTTGTTAGTCTTTAAAGTGCTACATAGTCCTGTATTTTGTTTCAGCTACACCAGACTAACACGGCTACATTTCTATCATTATTTAAGACCAGGTGAGAC
Source organism: Pelodiscus sinensis (assembly GCF_052426305.1). Classification (NCBI taxonomy): domain Eukaryota; kingdom Metazoa; phylum Chordata; order Testudines; family Trionychidae; genus Pelodiscus; species Pelodiscus sinensis. The sequence goes on from NC_143071.1 coordinate 19,736,898, forward strand.
AGACACTGGTCAGGGATGAGCTAGGGCAATTCAACTTTGGAAGCCCCAGGGGCCACACTGATACTTACAGAACATGCTGAGGGCCTCAACTTAAGTGTGGTTGCATATGCAAGCAAATATATACAAATAGCTTCTCTCACACCAACAGGCATTAATATAAAGATGAAGGCAAGACTACACAACACAACATACAGGCCCCATTTAAGTCAGTTCTGCTGATATTAATAATACGCAATATTTACCCGATTTCTACCCATGTGACAGCACTTTTCATGAGCAATGACAGTCCAAGAATTTAACTACTAAAACACATATCAACAGAAGATCATTACACTGACTACTTTTTGGTTTTGGCTCCCACTCGCTGGCCATGTGTTGATCCCCACATAAACCCAAACTGCTCCGTGGGGCACAAACAAACTGGCCGTAGGCAGCATACCACGTTAATAATAAATATTTTTAAACCTTGACCTTTTCTCTCTGCTGCCCTGTCTCCTCTCCTTGCTCCATCATCTCCCCTGGTGCCTGCTGCCCCCCAACTCCTCAACCTCCTCTGCTGTCCTGACTCCTGCCCTTCTCACTGCCCTCAGCCCTCCTGCAACCTGCCCCCCTCCACCAGCCCTTCACTCCCCCCGTGCCCATTCCCCCAGTAGCCCCACTCTGATCAAGTGAGCTATGCCTCCTCATTCTCTCTTCCAACACCTCCATCTACACACCTGCCCTGCCTCTCTCCTCTGCTGCTGGTCCCTTCCCTGCAGGTGTCTGCCCTTCTGCTTCACCCGAGAAACCCCTGGCACCTGCACCTTCCCTTAGCCCTGCACCCTCCTGGTGCCTCCCCCTTCCCTTACTGCCCCTGCCCCCTTTGCCCTCTTTCCCTGATGGCCACCTCCTCACCACCCTCTGCCCCCCGTTTCCCTCATGCCCCTGTGCCTTCACACATGATTTGCTCCATCCCCACCTTTCTCATACCCACCCCTTCTTTCAAGCCTTCTCCCAGCACCTCCCCCTCTAGCCCCCAATGCCCTTCCCCTCTCCTCCCCACACATCACCCTGTCCCCCCTCCCACTGACACCTCCCCTCCTGCCCTTTCCCTCATTGTCTGCAGTGCACATGGCTCCCTGCCATTTGTCTCTTGGTGCCTTCCCCTTTCTTCCCCTTCCCCGCTCCACAAGCCTCTTCCCCAGCCCCTCCGCCGGTGCACAAGCCCCTTCCCTACCTTCCGCGTTGCAGGGTCGGAGCCTGCCTCCGGGCACTTTGAAAGTCCTGAGTGTGATGTGACATCACGCCCCGCCCGGGCCCCACCCACCTGCAACGCTGTGCATGGGCAGCAGCAGGCGGCGAAGGGAAGCCGCCCAGAGCCACGCACGGGGCCCGCTCCAGGTAAAGCTGGTGGAGAGACCCAGCTCCACATAGTGATGCAGCAGGGACCCCAGCTCTGAATTGTAACGTCAACCCCGGCGGGCTGGCACTTCTGGGTGCAGGGGCACAGGGCCCCCTTAGGTCTGGGGCCCGATTCGACCGAATCGGCCTAAGGCCGGCCCTGGTGGATGGTCACTGGATAAAGCTGTGGAGATAGCAGGTTTCCTCTAGCGATGAGCTAACTCTTACCCAGGCACAAGTGGAAGGGGGCGAATAATGTCTGGGCATCCCAAAGGACCCTACGTTGGTGAAGTCCCTGTGCAGTGACAGCCCCATGAGTGCCTGCCTCAGGTGATGTGGCCAAGGTGGAGCCGTGTTCAGGAGCCTGCTGATCAGAGTAGCTCGGTCTCCTCACAAGCAGATGCAAATGCTCCTGGTTAGCTGCACAACTCGGAGATCAGGACAAGCCTTTACTCTCTTCCCATCAGGCCTGGGGTAATTCTTCACTCCACTGTACTAGCCCGACTTGTCCTGACATCACAATCCCAGCTGAGCCCATTTTCCTGCTTGCTTACAGATTCAATGTCTTTCCAAGAGCACTGCCCCCTTTGGGAGGGGAATAATGTTGGAGCCCAGACCTCCAGCCAAGTTGGCTGCCCCTCCCATGGCCCTTCTTACCGTTGCAGCTCCCGCAGCCTCGCCACCTCCTGGGCCTTCTCCTGCTCCAGCTCTGCCAGCCTGCACTGCTGCTGGGCCAGGAGCTCAGACTTGGCCTGCTCTGCGCTTTGGCAGTGGGCCAGGTACTGCGCTGCCAGTTCCTCATTCTCCTGCCGCAATCTCGCCTCGCGCTGCCGGGAAGATTCCTCAATCACCTTCACACGGCTCCTGCCCACAGGGAGACAGGGAGCTGTTTGCACGGTGCCTGCTGGGCTGGGCTGTTGATGGGCACTTACGATCGGAACTATGATGCTGATGGGCCAGTTTTCAAATGCAGGATCCTAAATGTTGGTGTCGGCTACTGGTTAAAAGCTCTTTATATTTCTATCTAAACAGTTGATAGAACTTTTCATCGATAGATCATAAAGCACTTCCCAAAGGGGGCCCAATCCCCTTTTACAGATTGGGAAACTGAGGCACAGAGCAGTGAAGTGTCATGCCCAAAGTCACACAGCATGTCAGCAACCCAGGGGTGTGTCTAAACTACATGGCTCCGTCGACGGAGCCATTTAGATTAGGCAGGAGGGCAAAGGGAAATGAAGCGGCGATTTAAATAATCGCTGCTTCATTTAAATAAAAATGGCTGCCGCGCTGTGTCGATCAGCTGATTGTCGGCTCAGCACGGCAGTCTAGACGGGGATCTGCCAACCTCAGAACCCTTCGTCGGCAGATCCTTTATGCCTCGTGATCTTGTTTCTTTTTGTTGATCTTTTTGTTTCCTCTTGCATGTTTCTTTTATTTCTTTTATGCTTCGTCGGCAGATCCCCGTCTAGACTGCCGCACTGAGCAGACAATCAGCTGATCGGCACAATGCGGCGGCCATTTTTATTTAAATGAAGCGGCGATTATTTAAATCACCGCTTCATTTCCCTTTGCCGAGTAAACTAACCTACATGGCTCCGTCGACAGAGCCATGTAGTTTAGACATACCCTAGAAGTCCTCTGCTTCAACTGTACACTGAGCCAAGTACACACCCCAGATACGCTGTGGATCAGGCAGAACCCTGAGCATGGGGATGAACTGCATGTCTCTGGTGTGCATGTGCCTGGGGTGCAAACCCACAATACCTGTGTGCATTTTCAATGAGCTCCAAGTCTTCCTGATGACGCTGCTGTAAACTGTCCAGGAGCAGCTTCTGCTGATTCCTCTCCAGCTCCAGCTTCCGCACCTGATTGGGAAAGTCATGAAGATGGGCTAAAGAAAACCCATCTTGGATGGGGGTGCCCAGGGTCACCACGTCTTTAGGATCATAATATATTTTGTACAAAGTATGCCTTATGAGGTTATCATGTGAAAACCCATAATCTACTGCACATCATTGTCATGCTAAAATGTGTGTATCAATATTGCATATGGATTCTAGACTTATGATAGTTACTGAAACAGATTGTAGTTCTGGGTAAGTGGGTACTGTAGTTGTTGGTGCCAGCTGAATGCTACAAAATGGGAACAGTTCCTCCTTGAAACCATCACATTCATAAGCAGCATGACAACACCTGACCTATGCCTGCTCCAGAAAACAGTCTGTATTCTCAAATACAAAGGCAAACTGGTATGCCAGCTGGGTGCTAAAAGACCATTACTTATTCAACTGGAAACAGCAAGGGCAATGTTCCCTCTAAACTTTTCCATTCATCTGTGTATTTTTTCCATCCATGTATGGAATATATTTTTATGTGCCTGGAGGCAAGTACGAATGTGTACCACCAGAAGAAACAAAAACCCAGCTGTAGGAGCTCTGCTAATCAGCGGGGCGGCATATGAAACTCTCCTGAACTTATATAGGGAAAGCTGAGCAGAGGAGTTGTAAAGTATTTATAGTTCACTTGAAGGACAGCTGGCAGGGCCTGTACACAACAGAAATGCATGAGTCCATATCCCAACAAGGACTCTCCAAGGAAAAGCATCAGGATATAAGAACAAAGGGGAAAAGGCCTCAGGCCACCTCTCCTGCTGCATCTCTACTCATAGCAGCAAGATCATTTGAAAGACAAAGAACCATCACTGAATTGGGAGGAGTGGTCCTACACGGAAAACTTTTCAGTCAGCATGGACTGCTGGAAATTTAGGGTGAGAGAAATCCTTCTGCTTTCAAATCTTAGCTAGCTTGGTAATATTTGAGTCAGAAAATAGCTTGCATGTTTCTTTTATAACCAATTGCAACTTTTATGCCTATTCCACTTATAGTCACTTAAAATCAATCTGTCTTTATCTAATAAGTGTGCTTTAGTCTTTTATCCAAACCAGCAAGTCTGGACTGAAGTGTTTGGTGAATGTCCACTCAGGTAAAGAAAGGCTGGTACACAATCATTCCCTTTGATGGAATGACAGACTTTTAATGAACTGACACAGTTTAGGGGTGAGATCCTGAGCAGTGCAGGACACACATTCGGAGGTACAGGGTTAGGGAATTTGCCCTGTATATAGTTAGTGAGTGGCTGGCAGGGCATTCATGCTAATGACTATGTGTGAGCAGAGCCAGGAGAGGCTTCTTATCACTAGCAAAGCAGTGTAAAAGGCACCCTAGGCTGAAGAGTTAAAGGGACACAGTGGTTCAACAGTCCAGACTGTACCCTGGGGGATGTCAGCTGGCCTGCAGTCAGGCCCCCTCAAGAGCAAAACAGTGCACATGGAAAATGTCAGCGTTCACCTTTAGTGCAGGGATAAGTCATGGGTAGCAGCCTGCAGCTCTTCACAGAAAGCAGGAGTTTTGAGGTTGTGTTTGGTGGCTAGACTCCCTCCCTGCAACCCTGCACAGACTGTACCATCTCTGTTACCTGCCCAATTCCTCCCTCTGGGCAGGCATAAACCATGTCTCTGGCACCTGTAATCCTGCTGCCTTTTGGAGCCCTGGTATTTCCTTCCTAACTTACTATCACAGCCCAGTTCAACCACTCCTAGCTTGGCCCCAATGAAAAGACTAGTATGACTACTGAGAGACCAATCTTGCCTCTGCCCTCAGCCCAGCAGGCTGAGCCCCTCACCTGGCTCTCCAGCTCCGTGAGTCGAGTCTGGGCACTCAGCAGCTCCACCTGGTGCCCAGCCACATTCTCCCTCAGCTGTGCCTGCAAAGCTGCCAGCCTCTTCTCGTTCTCGCCGGCATTCAGCAAGCTCAGTGCCAGGGGCTCAGCCTGCAGGAGCTTCCAGAGGAGAGCAGGGAGGGGCAGAGGGAGACAAACAAGCCCTTTTAGAATGAAGAGTGGCAGAAGCACCCTGTTAGCCCAGCCGGACGCAGGATCCGCCTCTGGAAAAGTCACGTTCTGTCCTCACCTGCTGCTGCAGTAAAACCTGCGGGAGAGGAGCCCCAGACATGGCAACCTGCAGTGAAATAAAGAAAAACTCATCCACCTTCTCCTCTTAAAGGCCTCCACCCCCGTGGGGTAAATCTTAGCTCAACTTAGCGTGAGAGCCTCCCTTCAATGGCTGTCATTAATTCTGATCTGACCCTCCTCTAGGCTTGCCAATCCTTCTCTGAGCTTTCCTCCCTGCAAATCTGGATTCTCTCTCCCAGAAGAGAACCTCTCTAGGCTCAGGTCTATGCTAGGGAGTTATTTTTAAATAACCCCCCTTATTTCAAAATAATAAGTGGAGCATCCACACTACCAAGCCTGTTATTTCAAAGTAACAGGCTGGTTATTTGAAATCTGTACTCCTGCTTTCCTTGGGGAATAAGCTTATTTCAAAATAGTTCTTTCGGGAGTTATTATTTCAAAAAGTTATTTTGAAATAATCTCCTAGTGTAGACATGCCCTAGGAAACCTCCAGAAGGACCTGCCCCTTTGGGACAGAACAGGAGACTTCCAACCTTCTTAGGCTTATTGACGGAGACGGGTTCAGGAGTCATAAGATTCTTTTTAGTTAAAAACCACACAAACACACCACAATGGAAGGCAGGAAATGAAAAGGACCCAGAAGGTCTAGCATCAGCCTTTCAGGGAGGTTTTAAAAACTAAGTAAGGACTGTTGGATACACTCATCATTAAAAGCTTTGATAATTTTCTCCTTTAAATTGCTAAAAATAAACGTTTAACACACACAGCTCCACAGAATTAGAGATGGAATATCTGTCAATGCATTCACATACATAGTCCTTTCACCTCAAACCTAAGGATACTTGGCAAAGTAAAACCCAATAATTAGCTAGAATCAAAGTCTCATTAATTAATGCACTCATGAGGGGTATGTCTACACTACCACCCTAGTTCGAACTAGGGTGGTAATGTAGTCAACCGGAGTTGCAAATGAAGCCCGGGATTTGAATTTCCCAGGCTTCATTTGCATGTTGTCGGGCGCCGCCATTCTTAAATGTCCGCTAGTTCGGACTCCGTGCCCCACGGCTACATGCGGTACGAACTAGGTAGTTCAGACGAGGCTTCCTATTCCAAACTACCTAGTTTATGCCGCGTGTAGCCACGGGGCACGGCGTCCGAACTAGCGGACATTTAAAAATGGCGGCACCTGGCAACATGCAAATGAAGCCCGGGAAATTCAAATCCCGGGCTTCATTTGCAACTCTGGTTGACTACATTACCACCCTAGTTCGAACTAGGGTGGTAGTGTAGACATACCCATATGTATTACTGAGCACTTCCAGTCAAGGACCTCAAAGCATTTTGTAAACACTAATTTAAACCCCACAGGACTCCTGGAAAGGAAGCAGGGATGTGTTATTTCCCCCTTCTCCTGCTGAAGAAACTGAGGCATGGAGAATATATATAATGTGCCTTGTCTGAGGTCACAGTGCACAGACAATCAGTGAGAGAGTGGGCAGCGGAACCCAGACTCCTGTTTCCTACTTCTACTCCTGTGTTTCAGCCACTGAAAAATGACTGTACAGCTAGAGGAGTACTATCCCCAATATACCATGATCAGCGCAGTAGCATCTCACACCTACCTGAGTTAGTGTGGAAGGCCTCAGAACTTCTGGGTGTCCTTGGAGAGAAGCTGAGGGAGCTGAATATTCAACACATTTAACACTCAGACATGGCAGTGGACTTAGGCATTTTCAGTATATTGAGCAGTGAAAACAGCAGCATTAGAAGCCGGACAGATATAAATGCAGCTCTTCCATATCTAACCACAGGTGTGCTGCTTCAGCATGAGTAGGACAGTTTAGTGTCGTAAGAGCTCCAGCCACCGAGGCAGTGGGACTAGGTACTCCAGAACACATGGTCAGAGTGGAGCCATGAGGAGCTGGAAGATCCTCTGGACACTAAAGAAAGATGCATCTTTAATGAAACCCGTACACCCCCCAAGTGCCTCCTTGAATGCTTTATGCACATTCGCCCCTTGCTGCATCCCTGCCCACAGAGCATCCAGAAATGAATTATTCCAAGGAGCTGACTGGGGTAGATTTCTACTCCAGGCATATGGACTGACACATGGTTAAGTGCTAGATACGCAGCATTGGCCTGATTTTTATCCGTACCCCCCACCCTCAAAAAGTCACTAGGACACCCAAGGAAATTTCCACACTTCTAGGAAATACTATTTGCTTCCAGGGACACAGGCATGCAGTGCAAGACCTGGTAGGGTCAGCTCTCACCTACCAAGCCAAGGGCTATCATTTCTGCATCCCCTTGACTCCATCTTGGTTGGCCAGCCTCATCATGGTACCCACCCTTCAGAGGCAGATTACTGACCTCAGGTGAATGTGAATCAGCTGGAAAGAGGACAACATCACCCTCTATGCGGAAGCCCACTGCATTACCTCTGGGACGTGCCAGCCCTCTCCCTGCATCAAAAGAAAGGGTCCCAGCACCTCACCAGCATCTAGCTCCCACGTCAGCACTGCTGCTCTTAAGTCACACAACTGACCACATGCATTTGCTTTGAGCCCATCACACTGTGTGCTCCTTCCAGGCTCCAACCCAACATCTCTGACCCCCAAATAGGAAATACCTTCCACCCTCATTGGCTGTGATGTCATCTCTTTGACACCTCACTGAGACCAGTGTCTGCTACTTCCAGACTGCGTAATGTCCAATCTCTTTTAATAGAGCAGAACCTCAAAGTTACAAATATCAGAATTACAAACTGACCAGTCAACCCCACAACTCATTTGGAGCTTGACATACATAATTGAGCAGCAGCAGCAGTGATAAAAAATGAAATACAGTAAAGTACTGTGTTCAAAAATAAAGTGAAAGTTTACTAAAAAATAAAGAGAAAGTCTAAAGATCTGACAAGGTAAGGAAACTGTTTCTTGCACTTATTTCATTTAAATTAAGGTGGTTAAGAGCCACATTTTTCTTCTGCATCGTAAAGTTTCAAAGCTGTATTAAGTCAATGCTCAGCTGTAAACTCTTGAAAGAACCATGTTTTGTTCAGAGTTACGAACATACTCTACTGCTGAGATGTTTGTAATTCTGAGGTTCTACTGTATATTCCATAGAAAAAAAAGTTACAAATATAAGCCAACAGGGGGCAGTGCTCTGTAACAGCTGGCACTGAGATAGGAGTACCAATGGCTCACAGTTGCCTATGTCCCTGTGTCCTGGCACTGGATGATGTGTGACCAGGTGGGCAGGACAACAAGGATACATCTACACAGCAACTACATACCTGCAGCTGGCCTGTGCCAGCTAACTCAGGCTCAGGCTGTGGGGCCGTTTCATTGCAGGGTCAGCCTGAGCCCAGATGTCTACACAGCAGTGAGCTGGCTTGGCAGTCCAAGCCCCACATGTCCAAGTCCGCTGGCACAAGTCAGCCATGGGTTTTTCATTCCTGTGTAGACAACCTACAAGGCTAACACCAGGAGGCAAAGTGGCAAAGGCATGTGGATGAATGTTGGAGGGAGAAGTAGTCCATCAAGGAGAGAGAACTGTGGAAGAGGAGGATGAAGGGCACAGACAATTGAGGAAGGCTGAGGATGAATTATCCTTCCTATTGCTAGAGTGTCAAGGAAAGCATGGCCCTTCTTTAACATGAGACATGTGATGGGAAGAAGTTAAGCCAGGCACTAAACTAGCATCCTTGGTCGGTAACTGGAGAGGACTCTGTCCACTCTCAGAGGAGGGGGGTAGGACAAGGAACTGCCATGATATAGATCTAAGAGGAAGAGAAAGGGGGATAGAGGGACAAAAGGGAATTGAGACAGAGAGAATAGGAATGTGTGATCAGCCACACTTCCATCTGCCGTTCAGTTGGGGAGCAAGCCCTAAGGTCCCTACAGACAGAGCAGGAAATATGCTTGGGCTTCTCAGCTTTTGTAATGAAACCTTTTTGATGCACAGCCTGGAAGCCTTGCTAGGCCCATCTGTTCCTGATTTTCATCTCATCTGCAAAGGCAATGATGCCAAGGTCATTTGACTTTAAAAGACAACTTTGTATTCACCATCTGGGAGGAGAGAGGAGAACTTGGGAATCCCCAAGGTTTCACAGTGTCTCTCTATGGCTACTGATCACCTAGCTACGTATGTCACCAGTATGTGTTTCCTCCTCAGCAGCTGGGCTGGTTTGGGATGTGAAACATACCGGCATTGCTGGTGTCTCCAGAAGGTGCCTCTTTCCTGAACTCAGATGTAAGAGTTGCGGCTTGTTTCTGAGTGGCTAGCCACAGAACAGGATACCTGTGGGATGCATTAGGTAAATAAGTAACTAGGGGAATGCCATTATAGCCACACAGTAGCGGGTATGGTGAAAGAAAAAGATTAAAGGGGTATTTTCTGGTTAATGGTAAGAAGTTTCAGAAACATACGATCAGCAGTTTTGTACACCACCAAGCCTATAGATTCTTCCACAAAGAGTCACAAAGGAGTAATTTTCCAAGCTCAAAAGCTGGAGCTGTCAATCAAGGTGATTTTTCTTTAAAATATACTGTACTCGATCTGACTATTCACCAAGATCACAGATTTATAACATTCAAAAGCCACCACAAAATTCTCTTCTTACCTACCCTTACCGAGGGTGGGCTGATTTAAATCACAATGATTTAGATAGGTAACTAGGAAATCAAAATAATGTAAACCATCCATTTATTTTAAGCTCAAGCAGGAAACTTTAATATCAATAATCCATTTTAATCATGTTTTACATTTGTACTGTTTTGTTATTTTCCTATAGAAAAATTTATTCTCATTGATTGGTAACCATTAAAGCTTACTGAATTGCAATTAAAAATAGCCTTAACACTAAATTTCGTGCTGCTTTCTGCTAACCAGGAGGATGCAATATATCTGTACACATTTAATTAAGCAATTAATTATAGAGCTTAATCTTACATTTATTCAGTGTCATAATTTTCACATTTCTTAAGGTAGAAAACTGTTAATGGTGCATTTCTTTATTAGACGATCATTAATTTTTTACTTGTGATTTGTATCAAGCTCTAGTTGGATAGAAATTTAAATTTAATTAAAAATAAACAATAAATGCACAAATCCAGAATTTTCATTGATTTTAATTTAATAAAATGACCTTAAAAGTGCTGAGTATGTAAGAAAAAGTGTATCAACACATTTTGCATTTCAAACTCTAATTTATTAAGCAAAGCAAGTATTACACTGTATTTGTATTTTGTGAATTTGATTGTTTCTGGTCACCACGTCCAGCAAGATTTTGGAACCATAATTATTTAGACAGTTAACAGATCTCATCGTCTCAACAACTACTTTTTATTCATAGACTGGAAGAAGAAAACAAGTTTTCTGTTTTTTCAACTCCCAAAGTTAAAAGTTTCTTAACGCTGAGTGAATTAGTCATTGAACTGAACTTGTCAAATAAACTGAACTTGTCAAATAATCTAAAATACGCTCTCTCTCTGCATGTGCAGAAGAGGCTACACTGCTGTCAAAAGCTAGTTTAGTATTTCAACAAACTCTGGTTCCATGTGCTTAGCCAGTAACTTCCACCAGTTCAATGGTTTGGCTTTCTTTAAAAGTTGACAACAAACATTTACTTTTTAAGACATACCCTGAGTCTTCCATCCTGCTGGATTTATCTTCTGGGACAACAGATTGCGGAGGTTCTTTTGCAGAGGAAGCTGGTTGGCTGAAAACAAGTCATGTATAGGAAAGAGCAAAGAATCTTAGTATAAATTGACAGTAATGGGGCCACAATCCTCCAGTGTCAGCTCTACCCCAAAACAGTAAATGTTTCCCTTCAGTCAAAAGCCATCTCTTCTTTCTAAAAAAGCTATGGAAATATTCAGCATTCACTCGGTTTGAAACACTTAGGCCTGGTCTATACTACAGAGTTAGGTCAATGTAAGGTAGTTTAAGTCAACTTAATTCTGTAAACATCTACACTACAATGTTGTTCCTGCCAATGTTAGTTGCTCACTACGCTGACTTAAATCCACCTCCACAAGAGGTGTAGCGCTTAGTCTGACAGTGTCAATGCAGAAGCTGTGTTGCTTACATGAGATTGTTCCAGCTGTCAGCCCTGGGTGGCAGGGCTTCCCCTATACATGCCCTAGAACGGTGCAAGCACTCCTAGTGAGAATGTGCACTGCTGCCAGGCTACAGTGGACATACAAAACTGTTTAATTATCGCAGTGGCTATATGTCAATGTAATTTAAGTTGACTTAATTTTGCAGAGTAGATGTGCCCTTAATTGCAAAGACTGAAGGAGCAAATGCACACAAGAGTAAACTGTGAGTGTACCCTACCAAGATACTTCATTTTTGTCCTATGGGCTCTTCCTATTTCTAGCCATCAATTCTGCTTTGGGCAGCACAAGTCATAGCCAATATTTTCTCATCTTTAACCCTAAGTTCACAAAGATTTTGCCTGGGAATTTCCTTGTTTTTTTTAAATAATTTTTTTATGCTTACATTACCATAGTGACTAGGCTCATATAACTGAAAAATAGTTGAGGGAGTTTGCTTGTAACTTACAACTGAACAGCAAGAGTTACTGAATCAGAAAAAGGCAGAAAATAGAATTGGTTTGAATTCTTGGCAGCTTCTAGATCAGAGCCAGACTTACAGCAGTCAATCACTGAAGCGTTTACCCAGTTACAAGTGCAACTTGCATGTTGTTCATTGCAGCTGAAATAAAAGGCAGCACAGGCTGGACTACACATTGGCCTGAAAGCCCCACACTACTATCCCGATTCTATTTCTGTAGCTAGGGCAAGTACACAAAAATAGTCACACTTGGCTGCCTAAAGTGAGATCCTTAAAAATGGCCCAATTTTCAGGGGTGCTGAGCACTAGCGACTTCTGGTGAAGCCAGTGGGAGCTGCAGGAGTTCTGCACCTCTGAAAAGCAGGCCACCAGCATGTCTTTACCTGGTGACAGTGATGGGGTCCACCTTGCCGTCCTGTTGCAGGGAGTCTGAGGGGCCAGCCCCTTTCTCCTTGACCTTCCCTTGCACCTGGGATTTCTTTCGAGACAAGGCATTACTCAGCCAGCTATCCTCCTCCTCCTCCAGCGCTCTGGGTTTAGCTGCTGCTTCCTCGGCAGCTGACTTTGTCCTAGGAAGGAGCTGGCTAGCTGGGCTGGGCCGCCTGGTGGCTGGGGGGCTGAATGGTGTATTCAAAGGGGTTGCTGCAGAACTATCTTTGGTGGCATCTCTGGCTGAAGATGGAGGCTCCAAGTCGATAAAGTCCTCATCTTTCAAGCCCAGCCAGTCAGCGCCAGTCTTACTGCCTCGCATGGGGCTCGTGTTAGCTGGAGTGGTCGGTTTGGATCGTTGGTCCATTTTAAGTTCATTGATATTTTCTGCTGAAAACCTGCAATGGGGAAGAGAGACACAAACAGGAGAGCGCTGGGACTTTGGCAGTTCCTGGTTTTGAGGCAGCACACCCAGTGGTTAGTGCAGCAGATATTATATATGTACACACACCTGACAGACTGTCGCCTTGACTGTCGGCCCTCGGGGGTGGAGGCCAGGGTGGGCTGGTAGGCACCAAAGGTGAAATCCTCATTGTCCCAAATGTCTTCCTTATCTGTTTAGACAAGTGGAAACCAAAGGAAGACCCAAACCGGCAAGCACACACTCACATGTTCTCACTTTTGTAATTTCATATGGGTGTTTGACTGCAATTAGCTTAGGCCCTGCCTATGCTAGAAAAGTTGGCTGGTCTAGCTATACTGGTATTTCTATGCTGAAAAACACTCTGTGAGAGAACATAACCCTCACTCTGGTAATCGTCTTTGTTGTCTTGTAAGGTATAATTTGAAAACTCAATTTGCAGGTCAATATTGTCTTGATAAAATAGGCATAGCAACATTGTATATTAAGTTATCAGATTTTCCTGTAACATGGTATTAACACATTTCCAAACTGAGGTTAGCATTTAGGCAGTAAACAGGCATCAAGCAGGAAGAGAGACAAAGGGAATTCAAACAAGTGGGGAAAACCAGTAGGGAGTATCCTTACAGATAAACACTGACTCTCAGTTGGAAATGTTTTCTAAGAGGGGGACTGACGCTATGAAAGAAAGAAAAAGCATCCACAGGTACTCTCTCCTCTCTGTTCATAAGTTCATCACAAGAGAAGGGACAAAGGAAGCAGCCCTTAAACGAAAGAAGAGGTGCTGACCTAAGAAGTTTGGCTAATAAGACTGTTGCGAGCATGCGGTGAGAAACACTTTGTTTTAAATTTAACATAGGCTGTTCAGTTAGGTACTCATCCCATTTTATCTTTATTTTTCATTTCTGAATGTTATGGCTCATGACTTGTATTCACTTAAAATCTCTCTCTTGGTAGTTAATAATACATTTGTTTTACTGTTTAATCTAAGCCAGCGTGTTTAAATAGAAGTGACAGAAGAACTAAAAGATAATACCCCAGCTTATTATTCAAAATCTTAACTAACTTATATTGTTCAGGAGATGGCTGGCAGCACAGGACATACATTTCTGGGGCAAAATTGAAGACTAGGAGACTTGAGATCACCCTGTACTACACCCAAGCCTGATATGAGTCAAGGTGCGGCTGTCTGGCTGCAGCTCACAGACATAGCTGGGAGGAACTTACATGCCGATGAGCACTCCAGACTGGAGGCAAGAGCAGCAAAGCAATATGACAAGCACTCCAGGTAAGAGCGTAGGAGTGACACAGCTATTCATTGGATTGCACTCTGGGAAGGTCACACCCTCCCAGTGTGAATGCAAACATACATTCATGAAAGTGCTTTTACTGGAATAGCTCATACAGTTTTCCCTTTTATGCTGGCATAGCTATGTCTATACTAGGGCTTCTACCAGTATAGCAATGTTGCAAAAAACTGTCATCCCCCACAATGTTGCTAAACCAGCAAGAGCTTCTGGTCTTACTCACTGGTCTGTTGTTGGTACTTTTTATCCAGTTTGAACTCCTTGCGTTCTCCTGTGGCTGGTCGCGCCAAGAGTTTGGCTGTGGTCCCACTTCCCAACAACTCATCCAGCTTGGTGCGGGCAGGGCGGGGCTCTTGCCTGCCAGAGAGCAGAAAGAGTTACAAGTCACTAGTCCAGGGGTGGAAATCACTGAAGGGCTGTCTGTCTCTCTCTGCAGGCAAACAAGGCTCACTCAGGAGCTGGTGTGGGAGCAGCTGGCATGACTCTCTAGCACTTCTCTGTACAAATCTGATCTGCTTCTGATTTTTTGAATACCTATATAGCCCTTATAGTTGCAAGGAAATATTTCCAAGGCTGACCCATTGCAAGACAGCCTGAATGACTCCGCACCCAGCTTGCCTAAACAATGGCTCTAAAGGGTAAAAACTGCTCCTGCGCATCTCCACAGGGTATTATTTATACCAGAAGTTCTTTGGGGCAGGGACTATCCTTCTGTGCTGGCACAGTGGGATTCGAGGCCATCAGGAGTGAGGTTCCCAGGCGCGATCGCAAAGCAAATAATTAACGATCACCACAGTTGAAATGGGATCAAAGTTAAAGTTTCATCACTGATTGTTTTAGTAGATCTGTCCAGCTACACTGTGGGACTGATCAGAACTTCTGTACTGTGCCCCTCCTTGTCCAGTCCCACTTTGTCGAGGGCTTTGGTCACATCTGCATGACAAGAGCCACAACGGCACTTGTAGTGCTGTCACTACATTGCTTGAGCACAGATGCTTCCTACACTGGGGGAAGGGATTTGCCATTAAAGTAGCTTAAAAGGCAGTAACTAGGTCTAGGTCTAGGAGGGGTTAGGTCAACCTAACCACAGTGCTCAGGGCAAAATTCTTCACAGCCCTGAGTGACACTGCTAGGTCGATCTAATTTTTAAGAGCAGACCCAGCCTTTGAGACCATTCTAGTGATATAGAATAGTCACAGCAGTGATTCAGCTCAGGTGATTCATGCCTTCCATGGTCATACAGATGTAGAGTAACAGAGGACTTGTAATCCTCTTCTGCTTCTTCTCAATCCAAGGCACTTAATGACTGAAATCCAGTGAGACTATCTCATGAGTCATTCTGTACTTTATTTCTGCAACCTTTTATTTCCTAGCAACTCCTTACTCCTCTCCCTTCCTCTCTTGCTTCAGCTCGCCCCTCGGACTCTGTCCAAACCCCAGCGCATCCATCAGGTCATCCCCATCATCTTCAAATGTCAACTCTTCCCTCCTCCGCATGGGGGTGACAGTGTGGCCAGGGGCCGACGAGAGAGACATCCCTGTGAATAGAATGAAGATTTTCCTTAGCAGAGACCACTCACTTTACAGCACTAGTTTAAACAATGTATGGTACCCATCAGGATCTTTCACACAATCACCTGTAAATGGTTCTTTTGCAGCCAAACTTCAAAGCATGGGAAGCAACAAAGCATCACTGCGCTGCTTTGCTGCACACACGCTGTATTTTTAATTGCATCGTTTGATGAATTTGGTGACCATTAACAAGGAGAGATTTTTTAGCACTCGTTAGCACTGGGGATATTACAGGCTCTCTACCCTGCTCTGCAGGACTCCTGCTAACCCAGTCTGCTCCCAGCTCTGCCCACTCATCTCAGACCTGCAGCAGTCCTGGCTTTTCCAGACTTTGGTTCCACTCTCTCATCTCAGCCCTGAATTGCAGCATTCCCGCTATCCAAGTTTTGGATGTTCCCCTCTGGTCCAACCATTCTACCTCCAGGATTGACCTGTCCTGAGCCACCTCAGAGGTACCAAATATTCCTTGATTAAAAATCCACTGGGATGAGACTAAAGTTAGAAATTAGTCCCAAGTCCACAGAGGCAAAAGGTCAGGTCATTATTCCAGTGTCTGCACTGTTGACAGTGAGAATGCCTGATAGCCAGGAGTCCCAATACAACTGACACATCATTGATGAAAGAGGTGGGGAAAGCAGAATGTTCACACTACTGAAGCAAACAACAGAACAGCCCGAAACATGTTCAGTTCAGGGAGTATAATTCTAGCATGACCACATACCTTTCTCTTTGGCTGGTCCAGTATGTCTTTCAGGGCTACTTTTGGTGCCTGTTGAAGGCAACTTCTTAGCAGCATCTTCCTCCTCATCAGATAAAAGCCCTGCCAAAGGATCATCTAAATCTAGCAATCAGCCCAGGGGAATAAAAGGGGAAACAACAATTGGGATTTGGAAACAGTCCAGCTCCAAGAAGACAATCTGTTAAGAGCTAAATATCAAGACCATCATCTCTAACTGGGGGTTCTGTATGAGCCAGATCTTGCTCCTGTTGGGAGTCACTGGCAATATTCAGTGAATCTTTGTGTTTGTATTGGTGCTTAAGAGCAAATTCCTCATAGGGATACCTGGAGTTGCAGGTTGAGCTATATTTTCATTGGGAAAGACAGTTTAGACTATTTTTGCCATACAATCTTGGATCTTTCCTATGACTTCACTGTTGATGCCATGAGAATTTGGATGTTCTAAAAATGCCTATTCTTTGGATGGCAGCTTCCATTGGAGATAAAACAGAGCTGTGAATACAGATTCTGCCAGGAACCATTTACACTTGAATCTCTCTGGATTTGGGTAACCTCCAGTGTCTAAATTTGTACATATTCATGATTTTCTATCCAGTGTTTTTCCCATAAGGGATCATTTATAGGGTTGACATCGCTTAAGATCTGGTCCTCTCCTAGCACTTGCACTGTCCAGGTATTAAAATGCAATGAGACGACCAATTCTCACACTATCTCAGAGCCACAGACAGCTGTCTATTGGTCTGATCCAAAGCCCAGTGAAGTCACTGGGATTCTTTCCACTGATTTCAGTAGACCCTAGAACAGGGAGCATAGGCTCCTGGTTAAAGAATGGGACTAGAAAACCAGAAGATGTGGATTCTATTTCCAGGACTGTGAGCTTAGGCTTCTATACCTCAGTTTCACTGTCAATACATCTGGTATAATATCAGTCTAACTTGGGGAAGGGGAGTTTAAACGATCAATGCTCATCAAGCACTATACTTCTGTAAAACTTTCTATACAAATTACTCAGTGTGTTATAGAGGTCACCATTTAAAAAGGCATGTGACAATATAACCCTAAATACAGCACACTCAGGAGTCCTATCCGAAGACCAGAACCCACCCACACACCCCACTACAGGATTTTTTTAAAACCAGAATTCCTATTCTCCTATGTGGTTGCTTTTTAGGCTCATCTTTGTCACCAGTTGAGTAAAGAGAAATGGAAGAGAAGAAAGTAAAAGGAAGAAGAAAGAACTGAATTCAAAGTCACACCCCCACATTCCTTTATCTCTATGGCATGTTTTTGTGTGTGTGTTACCATGGCAAACAGTTGTAGGGTATTTTCCACCATATGTTCTCCCTCAGAAACATTTGGCAGCAAGATTTTAATGCTGGAGAGTGGTGCCTCGAGGACATGCACAGCTGTTTTGGATTCCCACATTGCCCCATTTTGCCTCAACTCTGACCTGTATAGAACATGATCGGGCACAAGGAGGTACTCGGTGTTCATGGCTCATGTGGTCCTTGGATTCTCTACCAGATCAGATTACCAGTCCTGGTTATTATTTTTGTGCTATAGATGCATTAGAACCCACAGCAGAAGATCAGCAACTCATTCCACACAGGTCCCCCTTGCGATACTTTGAGCTGGAGGAGGTTTAGACTGGTGATCTAGACGTGAAAGGTCTGCACCATATTACCCATCAACTTTTCCAGCAAACTTATCCTTAAAGGAGATGAAGATCTACTAGTTTCCCATTCAAGATTTAAGCAGTGAGAGCTGAGTGTGCATAAGTGTATCCACCCAAGTCCTACCTTTGAAAGAAAACTTCCTGTACTGCCGCTGCAGGGTGGTGGGTGTGGAGAGAGGTTTCTTTTCATTTCCAGTGGCAGATTCCCCTACAAAATCCATCACATGGACGGTTTGAAGACAGACAGGCAAAACCCTTGTACTTTCCATGCTCACCCCCATATGGCAAAAATAATCTATCCAGAATCAATACAGGGTTAACATTTCCAGCCGGGGAACCTATTTTACTCTCTGCAGCAACCTGAGAGCACATACATTAAGGTACAGTTCAAGGCTTGGAACAGCTTAGGAGACTGCTCCTCCCACCAAAATCTCCCCTCTGGTGGGGTTCTGATCCTGATCCTTACTTTGTAAATGGCCCCTTTATAACCAGTGAGGCCAAAAACCTGGCCACCAATTTGGGTAACATTTTACTATGGGTCTGAATTCTGCAACTCCAGTTTGTCTCTCATTATAATTCATGCTTCCCACTCTCTTCTACAGTAGTCAGCAGCCATACTGCTCGAAGGGGACCCATGTCACATCAATTTGAAACAGACTCTGTTTGGGAGCAGCCCAGCCATAAGAGGCTGGATATCACTGTCCATGTAGCTTTATGAGGAGTGGTTCCAGGCCTGGCTAATGCCACCTGTGGTGCTACAATGTGATAAATAGCCACTTTCATCATGAATGCACGTGTACAGTGCCACGGTCTACAGGTCCCAGAGAGCCGTGCTCCATTCCACCTGGGCAGCCTGTCTGACTGGATCAGAGAGAACGGCCTACTCTACTAGGACATGTTCACATGGAGTCGCACTGGCTTCTGAAGAGGATAACAGCTGCAGTGTCATGAGAATAAGGTGCAGGACAGGAAGCCTCTGGACAGAAGACTGCATGGCCTTTGGCTGGGCAAAGTTTGGGTGCCCCCAGTTTCATGGTATGTAAGTGAGCAGCACAGGAAGGGTCTAGGTAGGGAATTGTCACTTTTTTGTTATAATATTGCTGAGCAGCCATGGCCCAGGCACCCATCCCCCATGGTAGGCACTGTACAAACACATCCCAAAACTATATTTTAAATGTTCACAAATATGAGCCACTGATCATATTTTAAGGCCTCGGTGCCGGTGTAAAACAGACAAAAATCCAGCTTTGGTCATAGGAAAGTCCCTGTTCCTGAGCATATCCTAGAATCAACTATTTAAAGCCCCAGAATGCAAAAGCTTTATTCAAAGTCCTTTTAAAATGAGTCAGGCTGAGTATAAAGGAAGCACTAGCAGAGGGCTAGCCCATCACACACCTCTCTCAGCAGTTGTTAGTTTCCCTGCAGGTTTTGCTTGGACTCCTTGGGAGTCAAGTTTCTCTGATCCCTTTGCTGTTGTCTTCCCAGCCCCAGAGCTCGACTTCTTTATGCCTAGGAGATCAGCCTCCATGTCATCCATATCCTGGAAAAGAACATACATGGCAGCATGTGAACCGAGTTGATGCCCTAGCGCTCAGACAGCAGAGCATGCAGAGAGAGTTTTGTTTTGACATGATAGTCCTGAACACGTGAACATGGACACATAAACTAAACATGGGCGGAAACCTCTCTTATCTGCTGGCCTGGCCTGGTGTTCTCTGGGCCAAGTTGGCTGCTCTAGAAGGATTTACCTACACCATAGCCAGTGGCCCTTCATCCCAAACCTGGCTCTCAATCCAGCTCTAGACTAATCACTTACCAGGGAAGCATAGGGAGCAGACCTCCAGTTCAGGGTCCTATACCTGCCCAACCTGCACTGTTCACCGTGGGTGGCTACAGGGAGTGGCAAAGCATATGTCAACTCCAGGAAATGTCCTGGCCTCCCTATTTTCCAATACTTGCCAGTGGGAAGGTTTTTAACTAGGTGTGGCTTGGAAATTTTTAAAGGGGAAAAAGATAAACTGAGGCCTGATGCTATAAGCCTTTTGCATACACAAAGTTCATTGCCACGTCTCAGAGCACTGATCTAAAGAGCTCATAGCAAACGAGGACTCAGCATGGGTTTCTGTGAAGAAAAGCTATTGGAGGAAGAGGTTACAGTTAAACACTGGTTAAAAGAAACCAGGATCCAGACCAAGGGCAGGTCTATCCAGCAATCAGAGATGTGACTACAGCATAGACACTCACACCCAAGTTAGCTTTGACCCAGCCAGCATGCGTAACAAGAACAGTGAAGTGGTGGGGGCACAGGTAGCAGCAAGGACTGTATAAGCCTTTCTGGGTTTCAATGTATGTACACAAGCTGTTAGCTAGCTAGATTAGAGCTAGCCTGGGTACATCTACATGTGCTGCAGTCTCCCCTTTCACTGCAGTGTAGACATATCCCAAGAAAGACAAGCCTGAGGTTAGTTCTAGCATGTCACAGCCTCAGTCAGTGCACTTCAGAGACCAGTGATATTTCATTCGCTTACCTTCAGGGTCTCCAGCAAAGCTTGTGGGTCTACATCTGAGAGGTCAGATCCCTGCATGCACAGTAAGGAGAAATGAGATTACAGTAGCATGCAGGCAGAAGCATGTAGCATCAGAGGAGGCTCAAGAAAGCCCAATGCACAGAAAAGGCATGTTTTTATTTTGCTTACACATTGTCAATTGCCTTGACACACTTTGTTAAATGCCATTTATTCTATATCTTGTCCAAAGGGAAACGACCCAGCAAGTAAATCAAACACGCCCTCCTGTTTGCATCTCATATAAACGACCAGAAACTAGATCAGGACCCCAGGAGTCATGACTTCTGCGTTCCATTCCTGACTCTGTCACTGATTCCCTGTGATCCTGGGCCAGTCACTTAATCTCTCTGCACCTGAGCTTTCCTCATGTGTCACACGGGGGCAAAAATCACACACAGTTCTTCACAGTGCTATGAGGCCTATTTCAGTCCTGTTTGTAAAATGCTTTGGATGTCTTCTCAGGCGTGGGTATTTTTCAATCCACTGGGAAAATGTCTGTTTGAAAAACCCTTCAACCAAGGAACTTTGCTTTTTAGCTGAAATCTGGCTGTGATTGGTGGAAGTGCCACTATTCTAGGAAGAAAGTCTTGATTTTTGCTTTATCACCAGAAAGAGAAACATTGATGGTATTGCAATTAACACCCAGCAAACAAAATAAGTCTCCTCACCAATGCTCTGCACCAACTAGGATGTTTTCTTCTCATTCTCTCACCATCTATGCAAGCATCCATTTTACAACAACTACGCTACATGGGTTCCCAGCAGGGGGGCGTGCCCCCCCGGGGTGTGTGTGTGTGTCTGTGTGAAGAAATTCCAGGGGGAGCACGAGGCGACCCAGCCCCTGTCCCCATCAAGTTTTGCTGCCCTGGTCAGTTCCTTTTTTTTTTGGTCAACAAGTTTTGCTACTATTTTTGGGGGCAGGGAGGCGAGGGCTTTTCAAAAATCAAAAAGGAGGCATGATGCCGAAAAGTTTGGGAATCTTTACTAGAGGGACATCCAAATAAGATCTTCCATCTATGAGACTGTTAGAATTAAATGAATCTCTGCTGGCTTCAGTGAAATTACAGCAGGGCTGAATTTCTGTGTGTTCAGTAGGAACCTCTCCTGACTCACATAATCCACCTCAGCCCACCCAGGCCTTAGTTTACCTCTGCTCCTGCATCTTCCTCAGCAGCCATCTTGCTGAAGACACCACCTTCCAAAATGGACCTGACACAGAAGCAGGAGGATTAGGAACTACACTGCTACTTGCCGTACAATTTCCCAAGAAAGGAGGCCAGGTGGGAGGCTGTCTGCAGTCCAAGGGTGGAACATGTCTCGCTCTCAGTTGGAGAAGACTGGGAGATGTCCCTGCAGTGAGGGTGTTATTCTGACCCTTACTCAAGGAGATTACATAGTTATGCTAGTGCTAGGATGGCTATTTCTTCAGACTGAGCTAGGCACTGTCTTCAGTAATACCTGCATAACCTTCTTAAACGGGGTCCTCTTATTTCACTAGGCTGGTACCAGTGTAACTGAGGGCAGAATGTACCTATAAGAGGGATGGAGATTTGAAAGCCAATGGGATATGGGCACCAAACTCCTAGTTGTGCTTTGGAAAAATCTCCCCCTAAAGCAATAATTGTAATGTCCAAAAATACATGGCTAGTACCAAGAAGAGAAACACAGTTCATGGCTGAGGATTTCCTGGGGTGCATGAATACCAGCAACTAGCAAGGTCTCCCTCTTCAGTCTCTAAATTGGGTGATTCAGACCTACTCACTTTTTGCTGGTCCTGGAGACGATTTCCCTGGATCTCCCTCCGCTGCCCCCAGAGAGCTGGGAAGGCTTGTTGGATTTAATGGGGATTTCATCTAGAAGAAATGGAGAATATGGAACTTGCTCCAGCTTGGATCCAAAAGCTGTGGATCAAATACCACCCCATCGCTATTGCCCTCGCCCCGACATCCATGTCAGCTGAGAAGCCAAGTACTGAATGGATTGCGTGGAAACTGCACGTCCTTTTCGCTCTTGGAGGGGGTCCCGAGAGGACAGGGTTGATGCACCATGGCAGGGAAAGCTTGTGCTGCCACAGCCAACGCTGTAGCTTCTCTACAGGTAAAGAGAAGGCTTCATTCTCTGAGGATGCCAAGCCAGCACTTCTCACCAGCTCTGCATTCACATGGGAAAAAGCTTATTTTTCGATGTTAGTGAAAGAGCATTTACCGTCGTCTCCCAAGAGGTCACTGAACACGTCATGGATGGAACCTAGAAGAAAACAGAGCAAGGCCTTCCCATCAGGGGAGTTGGGCAACATGTGGGTAAAAAAGCCGTTGTTTGTACATTCAGATAGCACCTGGGCTAACATACGACACGCGTGCCATAAGTGGCACACAAAATGACTTTTTGTGGTACATGCAGCATGGCAGAGGGGCCAGGCAGTGTGGCCCAACAAGTGGAATGGGAAGCATGACCCTGCTCTTGGCGCCGCATCCCTGGGGTGTGCAGTTCCTGGGAGCTAAGGGGTTATCCCCCCCCCCCCTTACTCCTACTGTAAGCTCTGCCTCCTGCTCCAGGGGGTGGGACTGGGGCTGATCTGCAGATCAAGGTGGCACAGCCAGTCATTTGCTGCTGCCGTCTTCATGGGGTGCCAGGGCCCAGGTTAAGCCGCAGGCAGGGAGACCCTTCCCCAGCACCCTTCTGCCTCCAGCCCCAGGCCAGGTGCAGCCCTGGAGCTGCAGCCTGCAGGTGAGGGGAGAGCAAAAGGGCTGGGCTTGGCAGGGAAGTGACTCTGCCCCCCGGTCCCTCCGCACCCCAAAGCTGCTCCTGCAGATCTGAGAGTCCCAGCGCTGCTGTCCTGCCAGTGTGTACGCTGGGGGCACAGGTATGTTGGGGCAGCAGGACAGTGAAGGAAGATGCCGGGGCAAAATGGGAGGAAGTAGGGCTTGCACTGAGTGGGATGGGGAAAGTTAAAACTTGGCACACCACTTCTGAAATGTTGCCGACCCCTGGTCTATCCAAAAGCCTCCAAATGCAAGGAAAAAAGTTTGGTCATACACATCATCAGCATAAGATCCTGGGGCCTCCTAGTCAGCCTAAAGATGATGGATGAAAAGTTGGTCCCATTGAAATCAATGGCAAAATTCCCAGAGACTTCAATGAGGCCAGATTTTCAGCCATTACCCTGAGAACGTGAAAGAGCTTGGCCCACATGGGGCTCTCAATAGAGAAGTTTGCTCTCACTTGGGCAATGTAAGGGATTTCTTTCTTTATTGGATTTGCAAGATCCCCTAACCCCCAATTATTCAGTTGCTGGACACATGCAGAGATTAAAGTAATCTAATGAGGCTTTCATTCTAAAATATGGCTCAGAAAACCAGAAGCTGTTCTGTACCCTGTGGCAGCATACAATGGTGGGAGATGAACTTGGACATATTAACAAGGAACTGAAGCTGATGGGGAATTATCAACTTCAACCTGTTCTTTCCCTCTCAAGGGAGGGGAAACATGCCCCTATATATGAGAGAGGGTGCCTGATTTAAGAGGCAGCTGAATCTCACTGCTGATTCAGCAATGACCTAACACAAGCAATACTAATACACAGGCCTCGACAAACCGCTGTTTCTACTCGCCCGTGATGAGTAGATTTCAGCCAGTCACTCTGTGTGCCCCATTCACCGGCACTGTGCGCATGAGCAGTACCGGTCTGGCGCATGTGCGGTGCGGGGCTGGCGAGGAGCTCCCGCCGCAGTTTGTTGAGCCCTGCTAATACATTGCACATTCATATCTTGGAAACAAGGATCCCAAAGCCAGTAGCATAACTGTGAACGTGTCACTGACACCTCAGCGTTGGCTATTTCCACCCCACCTCTTTTAAACAGCCCAAAGTGTAGTGTCATGAGAAATACACAAGTACACATACCTTTTAAACCTTTCTTGGGTAGTGCAGCCTAACCAAAAAAAAAAAAGTTTCCATTGTTACAAGAATAAAAGCACTAAAAGCAAGAGTTGTCATCTAACCTGTACTTTTAATGCAAGATGTTAATTCTTTGCATCACAGAACTGAAGTTCAGAGAACTCATGGGCCACATTCATCCCACATCTGTCACATCACAATTCCCACCGTGAACTCTGGGTTGCCCATCTAGGAAGTCAGACTCCTCTGTACAACCCCAGACAACACTAGAAATCCTTCACAATGGAGTCTGCAGTGGGTAGATTACTGTAGAAGAGGATTTACTAACAAGCCCTACCAACACACAAGATCATATTCATTTGAGTATGCCACATGAATGAAACCAAAGTGATCCTGTTCTAGATGACATGAGACTGCTATCCAGTGGTGTTTACTTTAGCCTTACCATTTCCTGGCTTCCAACAGTCCTCTTGCTCCAGTTATTTAGTTTATAAAAGTCATTCCGTCTTCACCTTCACATACTGGAGAATTGTTTAGTACAGCACTCATATATAGTTGAGCCTCACCTAAAGAAAGGGAGAGTTAAAATTTCCTGATTCACTTTCATGTTCAATGGGAGCTTTGTGAAATGGAATTATTTTGCAATCTCTACATGGTATGTTTTCCACCCCTTTGCTTCCTTGGGAAAACCATAAATTGCTGTAAAGACATTAAAGTAATTAAGCCTTGAATAATACTCCTTCATGGTGGGTAAATGTGATTATCTCTGGTTTATGAAAGTACATTTAGGCCCAAAGAGAGTCAATGATTTTCCCATCTGCCTATCCTTCTGGATTGCTTGTTAGTGTGGTGGGTAAGTAAATCAAGTCAAATGACAAGCCAGAAGAAGAGCTGGGACACATCTTCTGCTGTGCCTAAACCCCAGAGTATCCTTCCTCTCACATTAAATGATGCAATTTTTGGACTATCTATAAAGAAAACATCTAATTGGAAGCCCCACGGGCACCTTGCCAGGATCAGGAAGGTCACACTAAATTTGTACATAATCAGCCCTGTTTTGACAGGAATAGGAATAGCCCATAGAACAGGGGTGGGGAACCTCAGGCCTGGGTCTCCCCCCCACACACACACATTCCGGCTTGCCTGGATTCAGCCCCTGAGGCTCAGGGGGCCCCACAACATTGGGGAACCTGCGCTGGTTCTCTATTCCCCCAGCTGCTAGAGGAGTCTAGTAGGCTGAACCCCCCTAGGCTTTGGAAGGGGAATATGGGGAGTGTCTTTTTCCTTCTCAATCAGGGGCCAGATCAGTGAGGGTTTGTTTATTTGTTTTTGCTTCTCACTTGTGTGCGGTCCCGACTGATTTTTCTGTGGGTCAGTGGCCTCTGACCCAAAAAAGGAACTCCACCCATGCCATAGATACTCCAGATCCGAGCATGCAACACTGTTTCTTGATTTGGTTGGTCCAGTAGTACAGAGACATGGACTGAAAAGACTGCAGGTCCCATCACGCAAGGCTCCTCAAAGCAAGCACATGCAGCCTTCAGCAGCAGCAGGCCCTGCTCAGCTCCATCTTGATTCACATAACCCTGAAACAAGGCTGTGGGCTTCAAGTACTACAGCTGCAGGTCCTTCAAGGAGCACAGCAGGTGCTTGGATTGAGATGGAGCAATGCATGCTGGGAGCTGGGATGTCCACAGATTGTCTCTAGGGTTACATCTAGACTGGCATGATTTTCCAGAAATGCTTTTAACAGAAAAGTTTTCTGTTAAAAGCATTTTTGGAACAGAGCATCTAGATTGGCACGGACGCTTTTCCGCAAAAACACTTTTTGCGGAAAAGCGTCCGTGGCCAATCTAGACACGCTTTTCCTCAAAAAAGCCCCGATCGCCATTTTTGCGATCGGGGCTTTTTTGCGGAAAACAAATCTCAGCTGTCTACACTGGTCCTTTTGCGCAAAAGGGACTTTTGCCCGAACGGGAGCAGCATAGTATTTCTGCAAAAAGCCCTGATTTCTTACAGTAGGAAGTCAGTGCTTTTGCGGAAATTCAAGCGGCCAGTGTAGACAGCTGGCAACTTTTTCCGGAAAAGCGGCTGATTTTCTGGAAAAACTGGCCAGTCTAGACACAGCCAAGGCGGCACTCAGAGCAGTGGGTTGTGCTCTTGTCTGTGACCTCTGTCCTCTTTCGTAAAGGCAGGTCCCCCCGACTGCATTTCGGTGACACTGCCTTGGAGTCACTATTGCTGCCATCCCACTCTGGAGTTAAAATCCACTGGCCAGCCGCAAGGAGCAACCTTCCCTGGTAAATGGAGGCATCGGGCTACCAAGGCATGAAAACGAGCGGGCGCGTTTCCAGCCCTGGGAGAGCTGCGCGCCAGGCCAGCGAGCTCTCCGAGTCTGCAGGCAGCCGGCTGCTGCCCAGGCGCCCCCATGCGCACCGGGCCTTTCAGGAACCTCGCGGGCAGCAATGGACCTGCCCCCCCTCGCGCTGGTGTCACTCACCCGGGCGGGGCGGGGCGCTCTGAGCAGCGCCAGAGGAAGGGCCCCCGGGGCACCCCCAGGTGGCGAGGGAAGAGCAGCCGGGGGGGGGGGCGGAGATAAAAGCGCCTTCGCCTTTAGCTCCAGGGGCTCGGGCACCGGCCGACTAGCCGGGGCCCCTCCCCCGGCTTTCACTGCCCCCCACCCCGGCCTGAGCCCTGGTTACCATGGCGCCCTGCCCGCCCAGGCCCCTCCCCCTCCCCGGATTTGATCCGTTGTACCGCCGCGCCCGGAGACAGGGGGCAACGCGTCAGCTCTCACCCTCCGGTTGCTGGGATCCCGCCCTGGAGCCGAGACCACAGGGGATCCCGGGAGCGGTAGTTCCCTGGCCAGCTCTCTACCTGGAGAGCCGCTCTGGGGCGGGGGAAGGAACTACATCTCCCAGCATTCGCTGGGCGGCCGGCACCGGGACAGGGAGGAGGAGGGAGCGGGTTAAGCTGCCGGGGCTTAGGAGCCCCTAGAGGGAGGGCGGACGTTGTGGGCTGCTCATCAGGGAGACTGGTCTGGCGCCCCGGCCTCCAAAACCATCCAGGCTGCGTGTTCCGCAGGTCTATGCGCTAGCTGGGGGGGTTGTGGGCATTGGGGGCCCCTTGGGTCCTTAAAGCCTTGGTCTGGTCTGGAGGAGGGAGGCACCTAAGTGCAAGGTCGGCAGCTGCACAGGGCAGGCGCTGAGAACTGGGAGGCACTAGTGCTGCACGGTTCGAGTATGCTCAGGCTGGGAATTGCTGCCTCTCCTAGGGTTAGTAGGTGCAGTGGTGTAAGGCTGTCCTGTTACTGGGCCCATGGCTAGTCAGAGACGTCACAGCCAACACCGAGTACTGGGGACCATTAAGATAGAACCCAAATGGGGTTCCCCGAAGTGAAAATAAGGATTCTGCATGAAAATTCCATTACAATAACATCTCATGACTTTAAAAAATTGTGATTTGTTTTTAAATGTGCAGTTAAACTAAATGTTGATCACATGACCTTGTTTATTATCCTTACTTATTTGTGGTCTACTTTTTCAGCTCCATATACAGGCAGTCCCCGAGTTACATGGATCCGACTTATGTCGGATCCCTACTTACAAATGGGGCTTTTCTCGCCGCGGAGGACACAGGCGGTGGGACCGCCCAGACACGCCGCGGTCCCTCCGCCCGCGTCCTCCGTGGCGAGAAAAGCCGCTCCGCGTCTCCCTGGTCTGCTGGGGGGGGGGGGGGGGGAGGTGCACCTAGTGCACCCCTCCCCCCCAGTGGACCAGGCTTTTCTCGCCACGGAGGACGTGGGCGGCGGGACCGCCAAGACATGCCGTGGTCCCGCCGCCCCCGTCCTCCGTGGCAAGAAAAGCCTGTTCTGCTGGGGGGGGGCGCAGCTAGTGCGCCCCCCCCCCCCCAGCAGACCAGGCTTTTCTTGCCGCTGGTCAGTTTCAGCAGCAGCTGAATCAGGATGCAACAACAGTGTGAAACTTGCAAAAAAAAAAGCAGCACAGCAAGCAAACATGGTTCTGGGATGCATTAACAGGAGTGTTGTGCACAAGACACGAGAAGGCATTCTTCCGCTCTACTCTATGCTGATTAGGCCTCACTTGGAGTATTGTGTCCAGTTCTGGTTGCCACATTTCAAGAAAGAGGTGAAAAAATTGGAGACGGTCCGGAGAAGAGCAACAAAAATAAAGATCTAGAAAACATGACCTATGAGGGAAGACTGAAAGAACTGGGCTTGTTTAGTTTAGAAAAGAGAAGACTGAGGGGGGGGGGGGGGGGACATGACAGCAATTTTCAAGTATCTAAAAAGGTGCTACAAGGAGGAGGGAGAAAAATTGTTCTCCTTGACCTCTGATGATAGGACAAGCAGTGGGCTTAAATTGCAGCAAGGGAGGTTTAGGTTGGACATTAGGAAAAACTTCCTGTCAGGGTGATTAAATACAAATAAATTGCCTAGGGAGGTTGTGGAATCTCCATCACTGGAGATATTTAAGAGCAGGTTGAACAGACATCTATCAGGGATGATCTAGATAGTGCTTGATCCTGCCGTGAGGGCAGGAGACTGGACTTGATCTCTACAGTCCTTCCAGTTCTAGTATTCTATGATTATGTATTTCAGTCCAGGTTTAATACAACGAGCTACCCTGTCTGGTTGAAGAGATTAATGCCAAAATGCCTCTGTGGAAATGCCCAAAGCTAGTGACTTTCATAACAGGGCACCAAAATAGAGACAGACCACAGGATTATCCTGAAGGAAGCACTTTAAACTCAAAGTTGCTGCTCTTCACTTGTTTTGGAAAAAGGATTTTGGTTAAGAGGACAAACAAACCTTTTTCTGGTTTTACAAACGATTACACAGAAAACTGATTAAAAGCTAAATCTTTAATCTGTTAATACAGAAAGCAATTGTGTCAGTCTCAATTCAGTATTAAAAGGGACATTAACATTTCAGAGAAAGCTCGTTGGAAGCTCTCAAAGAAAAATGCTGTAGTTGTTCCACTAGGACAGCAGTTCTCAAACTAAGGGGCTAGCCTCAACCTCCCAAAAGAGGTGCAACAATGTATCAAGCATTTTTTAGAGGGTTTTTCGGGAGAGAGGGGAACTCTAGTTGTTAGCCCTAAGTGACTAGGGCTTAGGCAGAAGGACACACTCAAGAGGCAGAGATAAAGGGAATAGCTGGAGCCTCACCATCCCGGCTTGGGCTTTTTTTTCCTCCCTTCCTCAGTCCCTCACCTGGAAATGGCAGGGCTCCAGCTGTCCGTCCCTCAGGGTGGCAGCAGCAGCACAGATCTTAAGGGTGGCAACGGGGCATTGTGTACTTCTGTGTTGTTGCTGGCACAGCACTGGGTGGCCAGCCTGCAGCTGTTCCTCTGCCTCCATAACTAGGTGGTATATATATTTGGGAGAGGGGGGTGCATAAACAACTACAGAGACAAAGGAGGAGGGCCTGATCAGTTAAGTTTGAGAACCACTGCACTAGAAGGTACTGCTCAAAGTTTCCATGAAACACCTGTTTGGATAAACATCACAGAGCAAGATCAGTGGGTCTAAGACCCCAAGACCCACACCAACCAATTTTTGCTTTCAAATAGTGGCAAGCACTGGTTTCACAATTGGTCAGCTTTGCAATTTCCACTAGCAATGGTGCTTTAGACAGCATACCTATATCTATGAGTGTTTGTAAAGTGCTTTGCAGATGTGAAGTACCATGGAAATAAAATTTAAAAAAATTAAAAAGATGACAGAATTCCCATTAATTTGCACATGGGTGAAATTTGCATATTTTTGGGGAGGTTTGAGTGGGGGAAATAGCATCACTGTTTTTTCTCTAAAGCTACCATTAGTTAAGAGCCTCAAACAGGGGAGGGTGCCTAGGATGGACATGGAATATGGCGGTATAAGGGAGACTGGCAGGTTGAAGGGAGAAAGGATGCAATCAATACCACAGCTAAAGTTCACTGAATGGTTTGACTGAGCTAGCGCTCCTGAAAGGAAAAGGAGTATAACTCCCAATTAGGGATGTTAAAAAGTGTGGGGCTTTTTTGGTAAATGTGTAACCTCAGCAGTTACGTGTTTACACACAAGGGCGAGGCAGCTCCATGGAAGCCGGTGCATATGGGGAGCTGGCAAAAGCTGACTCCCCACGAGCACCAGCTCTCACAGGGATGCCTGTCCCTCTCCCCTTGCATTGCTGCCTCTGATACAGGATAGGCCAGCTTCCTTTGAGCACTGACTCCCACTTGCTCCCTTTCCCTTTCCCTCCTTCCCCCCAGTGCTACCTCTGAGACATGGCAGGGAGAGAACTTGTGTGTAACTATTTAACAGTGCACCCGAACACATTCCTACTCCTAATTGCATCTGGAAGTTTCTGCTGCAGGGAGGGAGGTTCAGGCAGGGGGGCCTGATGTTATGGAAAGACAATGTTATGCTCAAGGAGACAGGAGTAATGAACTTTGAGAGAAGTGGATTAAAATGTAGAATATCACAGAGCTTTGATTAAGACCCAGTTTAAACCCTTGGATTCTGACCAGCTCACATAGGCATTCCTGTGCAAAGCAAGATGTAGGAGGATTCAGAAAGCAGCTGTGCATATGTGATGCATCATTGTGGCACAAGGGTGTCGGTGAGTAAAGTGTGGTTTTTAAGCAAGATAGCTGTTCATCAGCAGCTATTGCCTGAATTCAGTGAACTACTTAGTAGTAAAATCCTACTATGCTTTCCAAATGAACAACCTCTGCCGTTAGCAGGTTGACAAATGGAAGCTTTGCATGAATCTGTACAATATTCCACAATGCTTAAAAGGCTCATTTCTCAATTATTATAATTGCACTTTAAAAAACACATCCACGTCTTATGCACACACTCTAAATTCCCGCACCCTACCCTGTCAATATATAAAAGTGGGAAGAGATGCTACAATTATTTACTGTCCTATGGTTATTGGGATTTCAAAGATTTGATTCAGGTGCCTGAAGGAAAGGCAATGACATCCAATTTCTAAATTGGACAACTGTGTGTTTCTTAAAAAAACATTTTCACAGCTTGGCTTGCATTGGTTTCAGATGCTTGTGGAAAGACTCATGAACCTGTAGGGGAGAGGAAAAAAAGGATATTAGATCAAAATAATTTTTGTTTTAATTTTTAAAAAACACATTTTTTGATTCTGCAGGTTATTTATACAAATAGAAAGCCAGTGAGACAGCCACCTCTGCAGTGAAAGGTAGCAGTCAAACAGGGGAAATTTGTCCAGAACACAGGAACATAGGCTGTGTCCAGACTCAGGGGTTTTTTCGAAAAAAGTAGCCTTTTTTCGAAAAAACTTCACCTGCGTCTAGACTGCAGCCGCGTTCTTTCGAAATTAAATCGAAAGAACGTGGCTTTTCTTTTGACGGCGGTAAACCTCATTGCACGAGGAAGAACGCCTTCTTTCGAAAGTTCCTCTTTCGAAAGAAGGCGTTCTTGAATGTAAATAGGGCTTCTTCGAAAGAGAGCATCCAGACTCACTGGGTGCTTTCTTTCGAAAAAGCAAGCCGCTTTTTCGAAAGTTCCGCGTGCAGTCTAGACGCTCTCTTTCGAAAGAGGATTGCAGTCTAGACATAGCCATACTGCCTCCTGCAACTATTCTCACAAGAAGAGCCATGGAATCTTTCAAGTGTTTAAAAAATATTAACTCCCCACAGTGAACTATATGCTCTCAGTTGATCTTGGCAGAATGACCCTGCTGGGATTCCTAACAGTGTTTACAAGTTTGGCTTTAATCTCAGGTCTGAGATACCTAATTTACTGTGGACCTCATCACGGCAAGTAAAAGTGACAATATATTGGTAGGGTACTGTATTCTAGGAATGTTAAATTTAGAATAATTAACTAATCAAATAGTTGATGGGATTTCCATCAACTATTTGATTAGCCAATAAGGGTGCCTCTGCCTTTGATCTGTAGCAAGAGCCTGGGGCCAGCAGGGGACTGGCCCCATGCTCCCTATGGTGCCTGAGCCTTTTAAATGTACAAGAGCCCCAACAGGGCTCTTGTACATTTCAAAAGCAGAGGCCAGCAGAACCAGTGCAAGCAGATTGCTTTAGTTCCTGCTTGCACCGTTTCCCACTGTGCTTCTACCTCCCTCCCCCTATCCTGTGGAGATGGTGCTGGGGGAACTGACTTTTAAGACAGCTCCCCCCAGCACCGGCTCCTGCCCCTTCTCCCCAGTTGCTGCTTTTCTCCGATAGAGACAGCAAGGGGGGAAGCGACTAGAGGCATCACTAGTTGACTAGTCACTTACATCCCTATGGTATTCTATCCTGTTTACCAAGATGGAGAACTTTCCCTGGCTTGCAACCATACAGATCTCTGGTTTTTGTCTACTGCAGCTACAAACTGATTTAGAAATGCAGCAAATATTCTCAAAAATCTAGAGGACAACTGTCAGTTTCTTTTGTCATTACAAATAGCCACACTTTGTTTTAAGGCTTTTTATTTTCCCCCCAAATCTTCCAGAAGGGCTACTGTAGCTGTAGTTGCTTTAGGCTGAATCATTTGGCTCTAGGACAGGCAGAGTAGGAGTCAGCAGGGAGAAATAAGGGATCCTCCTTACCTCTGTTTTGTTTAGTGGGGATTTCTTTGCCCATTCAAACATATTCTCGTAGATATTGCCATCATACCGGCCAAGCACAGATCCAAGGTGATTATCATGAAAATCAAAGGCATCAACTAGTGCTACAGCATTGGGACGGATTGCAGCCAAGAGTTCCTTCACACGCTGGTACACCTGAGTAACCTGAGCATTGGTCAAAATGCCCGCCTGGAACAAAAGCCAAAGGACTTATCAGAACAGAATCTAATTACAGACATAAGATCTCATGGTTCTATGTGGAAGATCAGACTGCAGGTCAACTTTCCCCTACAAGGAAGGCCAGTTTGTCAAAACACTTTCCTCTTAGGGGATGCCAAAGAATTAAAGTGCTTCTATTTTAACCAACCAAAATCAAAAGTTCTCTCTGTTTTCATAGCTGTTTGGTAAATGCAGGAGGTGGCTATGAAAGACCATACTTATCAGTACAAACTTAAACCCCCCACTGTTTGTACAAATATGCTCTAGCACAGGGGTGAGCAAAAGGGCCTTCGCAGGCTGGATCTGGCCTGCCAAACGGGTGGATCTGGCTCACAGGGGCCCTGCCACTCCCCCACCCCCAGGCAGTTTCCTCCACCCAGAAGGAAGTCCCAGGCGCTCCTGACCGGGCTGGAGGAGGCTTTGCGTGCTTCCCCACCCCCAGGCCAATCAGGGCCTGGGAGTGGAGGAGTGCATGAAGTTTCCTCCACCCTGGCCCCGCCCTGTGAGGAGCACGCAGCACTTAGAAATGCCATGCACTCCTGGCAGGGTGGGAGAATACTTTGTGCGCTCCCCCGCCCCCAGGCCCTGATTGGCCTGCGGGTGGGGGAGCGTGCGAAGCCTCCTCCCGCCCTGCCAGGAGCGCATGGCACTTTTAAGCACTATATACTCCTCACAGGGCAAGGATAGGGTGGAGGAAACTTCGCACACTCCTCCTCCTCGCCCCTCCCAGGCCAATCAGAACCTGGGGACGGGAGTGTAGAAACTCTCCTCCTAGGCACCTAGCGGGAAGGGGCTGGCAGGCAAAGGCAGGGAACCGGGAAGTATCCCAGCCCCACCCCTTCTGCTTGAGGTCCCGCTCCCTCCAGTGCGGCCCGGAGCCACTTCAGAAATTTTTTGCCCACCCCTGCTCTTGCATCATAGGAGCTGATAGAGAAAAGTAGCTCGTCTTGTACCACTTGGATACTCTGACTGGAAAATATCTAGGTGAGAGATTTTTCAAGATCAAGCCCTTTTCTTCTTTACTTATCTATTAATGAGCACTTCCTACACTGGGGTGTGTACAGATTTATTGACTTATCACATTTGCATGACATCCATCTCTTATTACTCCCTGCTTGACAGTAAGCAGCCTATTAGTCAAAGACCAAAAAAAACCCCCAATTAAGCTAGTCTAAAGAGATGAGTCCTCAACCATAACCTAATGGCCATCCAACTCTGCCTTTGGAGGGCTGCAAGAGGAAGCTAATTCCAGAGCTCCATCTGAAATAGCTCTGCCTTGTGCCAGGTTTAACCCTGGAGCTCCCAAGCCTGAACAGCCCAGATAATTGCAGTTGTCTTCCATTTCACAGCAACTTCACACCAGAGCACACTGTAGCCCTTAAGATATGGGATACTGAACTGAGATACTGACCTGCAGGAAATCCCCTGTGTGTTTACTGATTCCATAGAGTGCATACAGGAGACACAGATTGCTCATCACAGCATGGACAGCTGCATCATTAATTTCTGAGAGCTGTGCTGTGAAGAGCTTCACCACCACATAATGACAGTGTGCCTGCAAAAGCAAACAAAAATCGTAGGGAATCCAAGGCCAGAAGCAGAAGCCAGGAAAATGTAGGGTTAAGATGATTCCAAAATATCTTACTATACCTATAAAAAAGATTCTCCTGTGTTAGAGAAAAGAAACTGCCCCCCCCAGTAAAAAAGTTTGGCCAGGCCGCTCTTGTTCTGCAGTACTCCTTGAGAGAAACCGGCCGCACTCTTCCTGCATACCATTGCCTTTAGAAAAAGGAAAGGTGTGAAAAGGGGAAAATAGCCTCAGACTCTCCCACCTGTCACCTTGGCATGAAAACTGCGGGGCTTACCTGGTTGCATGAAACCTGCAGAGTTTCAGCCCAACCCCTGGGACACAGACCCCCCCCCCCCACTTGGTGACCATTGGGCCATATATGGTAACACGCAAGCGCGGGAAAGTGATGTGCAGATTTGGGGATAAATACCCATCGCACAGTTCGCTCTAGGAGGTCTTCAAAACACACGTACCACCATGCGTGTGCCTTCTCGTATACTTCCAAGCGCTGCCAGCCTGATCAACCGACCAGCCACCTCCCCCGACTCTCGGGCGTAACCAAGACCTTCGCAACCGAACCAATATCTGTGAAATGTTCCGTGTGCTGTGTAAGTTGGTATGTATGATTTGATTTTTTCCTGTTGTATAAGCTTAGTGTTGTAGTTGTTTTTGGGTAGTACATAAGAGTTTGTAGTTATCACTGTTATTTTATTACTGTAGCTGGATATTTTAAGATTAGAGACTATTTCCCTTGCCATTCCCATCCTTATATCTGACACGTTTAACTAGAAATCATAGAATAAATAGAACAAATACTGTAAATTCATTATTAACATGGTCTATTAAAAATCTTAGAATAAATACTATAAATCCACCACTGTTGTAAATATTTTTTATTTGATAAAACGGTCCACCTGGTTCTGTCCTTCCCCCCTTGGGTATTCATCATCGGACCTGTGATTCTTGCGACATCCTGCATCCCACAGGAGCAAGCCATGCAGAGGGCTGGGGCTGCCCAGAGCCAGGCCCTCCTCTCCCCACCTTTTTCAGTGGCCAAGGAAAGCAGGGCCAGCACAGCTCCGGCCACCCCCTCCTCCATGAGGAGACTTGGGAGCCCCGGGGGGGGGGGGGGGGGTGAGGAGGGGGTTGCAGCTGAGAGTCCTTCCCTGGAGCTGGGGTGGGGGCAGCCACAAGCCCATGTGTCCTTCCCCAGAGATCCAGGGAGGCAGGGGTGGGGGGAAGGTGCAGCCACAAGCCACACAGCCCTGGGCGCAGCAAGACACATGGCCCTTCCCCTCCCCATCTGCTGGGGGTGTGGGAACAGAAGCCACATGGAGCTGGGAATCGAATGGTCCCTATCCCCCGTTTGTGTATGCAGAAGGGGGGAGGGGGCACAAGCCACATAGCCTCTCCCTTTCAGAGTGCTGGGGGGTGGGGAGGAGAGCTGCTGCAGTGGAAGGGAAGGAGCATGGGGGCCTTGCAAGGTCTTGCAGCAGCCCCCTCCCCACTACTGGGGGAGGGGGGGAGACGGGGCTGGCTCACCCACTCTCCCCGACAGCTGGTGGGAGGAAGAACTGGGCCAGCCTCGGCTAGCTCAACCCACCCCACAGAGGCCAGAGGGAGGGGAGTGGGCCTGGCCATGGTTTTGGCCTGGTCCTACCCCTCCCCCACAGTCGGGGGGAGGAAGAGGGCTGGGCCTGGTATGGCTTCGGCCAGGAGAAGGGGGGTTAGGGTTAGGCCGCAGTGGGAAGATAGGTTGGAGGGGGAGGGGGAAGGGTTTGGGCGGGGAGGGAGAAGGGGCCTGAGCCGGTGTGGCTGCAGCCCAACCCTCGCCAGTGGAGGGTGGAAGAGCCAGGGTTGCCTATAGGGTTGTCAGGTGTCCAGTACTGACCCGGACAGTCTGGTATTTTCGCCTCCTGTCCGGTAAACAAATTCAGAAAATACTGGACACCTAAAATGTCTGGTATTTTCTTATTTTTTCCCGGCCAGAAGGCGAAAATACCGTGCTTACCTGGTTCTGCAGGAGAGCTGTCTGGCCCAGAGCAGGAAGATAAGATGGCGGACGGCCAAAAAGACTCAAAGGCATTTTTTAAAGGGGACATGCTGTTTTGTGGGGGGTTTCTTGGGCTTAACTCTTGGGGTCCTGTTTTTTTTGTTCAACAACTTTGGTCTTCCCCCTCCCCCAACAGAATTATTTCCCTGTTGGGGTTTTTTGTTTTGGGGTTTTTTTTTGGGGGGGGGGCAGGGTGTTTGGTATTTTTGGTTAAACCATCTGGCAACCCTAGTTGCCTCCCCCTGTGAGAGCATAGCAAGCAGGGGGCACCACCCCCCTTGCACTTAATGACAATACTAACCTCAGATGCTCGTACCAGGTCAACAGAGGTTCGGTTCCAGGAATCCTCCTGGCTCTTCCTGCGGTTCAGCTCAGCTTGCAAGTTCTTTGCTGCAGCTTCAACAAGCCTGTTTCACAGAAGTGTATGGAGACAATGGGTGAAGAAAGAAACAGAGTCTGCAAAGTGTCACCATACCAACAATACTAACTACAGCAAATTCACAGAAATTGGCTTATGTCTTGCTGATGCATTAGGCACTGAAGAGCTCAATTCTCACTGACACCTTGACAACCAATATTTACCATTGTCATGTAATTAGGACAGGTTTTGTACAAAGTAGGTATTGTAAGATATCATTCCAAAAGCCTTGATCTTCTAAACATTAATATCTCATTGGATTGTGTGTGTTATTGCATGTGAAATTTTGAAGTTTGGCCATGTGCGTGTTACAAAACATGTTGTGAAGTTCAAAACACCCACAGGCAGAAACATCTCAGATAGAACATTTCACTACAAGAACTGTTTGACCCAGGTCATAGCAAATGAGCTTTCCAGCAAGTGGGAAGTAGATATAAAAAGGGCACAATGACATCATGGAGACCTCGCTCGCCCAAACACCACTATACCTGGAAACATCTGAGGAACAAAGACTGAAATGAGTCAAGTGATGGCCACAGGCTAGAAAGAGTTTTAGCCTGTGTAAGAAAACCTGGGAAACTTGTACCTTAAGAATCTGCCAGACTTATCACTCAGGGGGAGAATCTGCTAATTTGTATCTTACCTATATTAGGGTGTCTAAACTACATGGCTCCGTCGATGGAGCCATGTAGATTAGACTGATCGGCAGAGGGTAATGAAGCCACGATTTAAATAATCGCGGCTTCATTTAAATTTAAATGGCTGCCGTGCTCTGCCGACCAGCTGATGATCAGCTGTTTGTCAGCAGATCGGGGCAGTCTGGACGTGCCGCTGTTGACAAGGAAGCCTTTGTCGACTGGCGCAGGTAAACCTAGTTTCACGCGCCTGGCTGTGTAGGGCCCCGCAGCCATGGGGGGGGAAGGGCGCTGCTGGCCGGCGCTGCGGGAACCGGGCGCGTGTTGCCTGATGGAAGCTATAAAGGACGCCGCGTGCCCCTTACAGCTGCCATCAGGCGCCCCCCATTGGTTGGCGCCCAGGGCAGCTGCCCAGCTTGCCCACCTCTTAGTCGGGCCCTGGTTAGAGATAATGAGGTTAATTCAGTCAGGTCCACTTCTAGCAGCTGATCTGGAGGTGTGCACACGCATGCATCTGTGAGTCTATTTGTTCAAGAACTCCTCCTAAACATGTTCAAAAGCTTCAGTGGGGTAGTCGAGTTAGTCTGAAACAGGAAAAACTTAAA
Source organism: Pelodiscus sinensis (assembly GCF_052426305.1). NCBI lineage: Eukaryota > Metazoa > Chordata > Testudines > Trionychidae > Pelodiscus > Pelodiscus sinensis. The sequence continues at coordinate 19,775,542 of NC_143071.1, forward strand.
AAACAACAAATAGTCTAGTAGCACCTTAAAGACTAACAAAACATGTAGATGGTGGTATGAGCTTTTATGGGCACAACCCACTTCTTTGCCTGTCATCTGAAGAAGTGAGTTGTGCCCACAAAAGCTCATGATACCATCTACATGTTTTGTTAGTCTTTAAGGTGCTACTAGACTATTTGTTGTTTTTTAAGTTTTTCCTCCTAAACACTAAGAGCTAGGACAGGGGTGGGCAATAATTTTTTATGGGGGAGGGGGCACTCCCAAGATTTTGGAAAGTGATCAAGGGCTGCACTCTTCCATGATATTAATGGAGGAGGCGCAGGGTCTGATATGGAGGTTGGGTGCAGGAGGGAGAGTGGGGTCTGGGAGGGAGTTTGGGTAAAGGAGGTTGCTGTGACCTAGGGCTGAGGTGCAGGGGTTTAGGTTGTAACCTAGGACAGGAAGGGATTGTGACTTGGGGTGCAGAGATTTGGGTTGTGACCTAGGGCAGAGGACTGGGGTGCAGAGGTTTGGGATATGACCTAGGGCAGGAGGGGGTTGTGATCTGAGGCAAGAGATTGGGGTACAGGAAGGTGCAAGGGTTTAGGTTGTGACCTAAGGCAGGAGGGGGTTGTGACCTGGGGCAGGAGATTGGGGTGCAGGGTCTGGGAGGATTCGGGAGGGGGACAAAGAGTTTGGCTTATGTGGGGTAGGGAGGCGGAGTGGGCAGGGGCAGAGAAGGACTGGGGTGCCAGATGCAGGATCTGAGTGAGAAACTTGCCTGGATGACTTCCAGTCAACAGCCCAGCAGGGTTCTCAGGTAGCTTCCCTGCCCTCCCGCTCAGGCTGCAGGGACCATGTGCATTGGTGAATAAGAGCCTGAGGCGAGGGAGGGCAGGGTGCTTCCTATGTTGCCTGTTCTTCAAACAGACTGCTCCCACTGGCCAGGAATTGACCAATGGGATTGTGCAGGGAGCAGGAGCCGCCTGTGAAGCACCACTCCTCCCCTTCCTGGACTTACAGCTGAGAAAGAGAAACGGATGTGGCAACTACTTTTTTGAGTGGTGTGGGGAGGAAGTCGCAAGGCAAGTAGGGCATCTGCCCAAGGCTCCCTGCTGCATTCGTGGGCTGGATCTGGTGGTTTGGCAGGTTGGATTTTGCCCAGCCCTGAGTTAGGATCACCAAATTTGCTTCCTCTTATCATAATTCAAAGCAAGATAAAGGTTTGTATGTGCTTGGAATTAGATTGTTTCTCAAAATGGAGAGAAAGGGGTCTGATGTGGGGGACAGTTATGTTGTAGAACAGGAGTGGGGAACCTTTTTTGGGTTAGGGGCTGCTGACACACAGAAGAATCAGCTGGGGGCATTACACAAGTGAAAAGCAAAGCGAGAAGCCCCTGACTGAGAAGGAAAAAGGCACTCCTTACATTCCCCTTGCACACCAGAGCCTAAGGGTATCCAGGTGTGACGTAGTGGGGGTACCTGGCTGGTTTCTATGCTGCTGGCTCTGGGGTAACCCCCACTGGCTGCCGTGGGTACCACGACCCAGCAAAACAGGATGAGTCACTATGCAAACCAGTACGGCCAGACACCCCCCATGGAGAGGAACAAAGGAAGGTGGAATGCTGCCCTGGCTGGGGGGCAGGGCTGGAAGAGGGTTAGTTAGTGGCTGGCTGTCTGGGAGCATGGAGGAGACAGCCTAGGGAAAGGGGCTGGAGTTTAGGGGCCCGGTCTCCCCCATCTCAAGGGGGCCTGAGGCATCCTAGCCCAGCTCTGTGACCAGATTCCATCTGTGCTGTGCTGTATCCTGGAGAGGCAATAAACTTCCTCTATTCCACCGGCTGGTGCAGTCTGTTTGTGCCATTTTGGGGTGCAGGAGACGGGGGACCCCCAACGCGCCGTCACAGCCCCTGACTGAGAAGGAAAAAGGCACTCCTTACATTCCCCTTGCACACCAGAGCCTAAGGATATCCAGGCTAGTAGATTTTGTATGCTCCAGTCCTGTGGGTGCGTAGCAGGGGGGCTGGAACACCAGTGTGGGCTCCCCAATGTGGAGCCTCAGGGGCTGGATCCAGGGAAGCTGGGGACCGTGTCTGGCTCTTGGTTCCCCACCCCTGCTGTAGAATGACCAAAAAGGACAGCAAGGTGCCAGAGATGAGGACTGGGACAGCAGAGGTGGAGAAAGGGACAGCTATCTACTACAGTGGTCCCCAACATTTTGGGGCTGCCGGGCGCCTGGGGGCGGGGCCGCTCACGCGCCGCGCATACGGGGGCGGGGCCGCTCACGGGCCACATGCTTAGGGGCGGGGCCAAGCATGCGCCGCACACCCGGGGCCAGCACTGGCATGTGCAATGACCCTAGGCAGGGGCTGCCCAGGCGCTGTGCGCCCTGGAGCCAGCACCAGCATGTGCCGTGCACCCAGGGCCAGGGCCGGCACCAGCATGCGCCACGACCCCGGGGCAGGGGCCGCCCATGTGCCTGGGGCTGGCACCTGCCGCATGCCCAGGGACGGGGCCAGCCCAGATTGCTCCATGGGCGCATATAAATGGCCCTGTGGGCGCCACGGCACCCGCAGGCACCTCGCTGGGGACCACTGATCTACTATATATTGTAGAGAGAGAGAGAGACAGAAGGAGAGAGACAGAGAGTGTGTGTCCCAGCTGTGCCCACAGATGCTTTTCACCTGGCCCCAAACTACTGTGGTAAGAGAGAGCTGAGGTTGTGCTCTCTCTGGGGCAGCCAGCATCTCCAACCCCACCCTAGGACAATGATTGAAATGAAGAAAAACAAAACTTATTTGAGTTAAGGACCCCAGCAACGCCAGGTAAATCTTCTAGTAGTTAAATCAAATGATATCTTGTATATAATAAAAGCGGTGAGGAGTCCTGTGGACCTTATAGACTAACCGAAGTGTTGGAGCATACCCTTCTGATACTTGTTTATGATATAACCCAGTTTGTGCAATTCAAAAAACTGGAGGGGCAAGATGCCGTGCATACCTTTTTCTATGTTGAAGGAGAGGGTGAATTTTTATGAGCTCATATTATGCAGATCTTTCTATACAGTGCAAGACAGTATTATTTCAGAACTGTTCCCCAAAAGGGGCATGAACATGAGTGGTGGGTGAGTCCTCTTGCACAGAGATGACTTCAGTCTGTATCTGCACGTGGGTGTGGTCCTACTTGTATGTGTGCTACAAGAGGCCAAAAAGCCACATTCAACAAAGCAGAGGGGGAATCCAGGCTGGTAAAACAGGAGCGGCTTAGTGAAAACCCCAATACAAGAAGTGGCATTCCAGACTGGGAGGGAGGTGTCCTCTCCTCTCATTCCAGCATTTGCTATTCAAGAACCTGCATGTTCACTAGTGCAACTAGGATTGCATGTCTACAGAAGAGTAATACGAACACAGCTTTAAGGAAATAGGATTAAAATAAGCCTCATGCTAATGAAACAAATATTCAAGCAGCTTTATGTCCTCATTTAGTGCCTGTGCTGTTTTTTCCATTCCACAGATATAGGGCTTTATATTAGGATTGACTCTACTTGCAACATGGTCTGCAGTGATCACTATTTTAACCTCTTCAGGAAAATAACTGCAGTTTTAATGTTGGTGTCTGCAAGTCTGAATTTACATCAAAGCCCCATAATCATCTGCAGAGAGCTGAAAAGCTTAGGTTATGGAAAATTTAGATGGTCAATTTTTTGTTGAAACTCTTAAGTATCTGAGGTTGGGTACACTTAGCAGAAAGCATCATTTCTTGAAGACTGAAACATGCTTCACTTGGATAAATGCAATCTGCAGATCATAGGTTGTATAGCGCTGCATTAATAGAACAGCTTGGCTCTATCATATTTCCCATCAACATTCAAATTCTACAGCATTCAATTAATACACAGTTCTGTGCATTCAGTTGTGAACTCACCTAGATGCTCGCAGTTTATATGCCTCCACCAAGCTTGCTGGATCATTTATGAGCACCGCTGTAGGCCTAGCAGCCACCTGCTGTGGCTGGATACGTTGCCCTGAGAGGTCATTAAGGTAGGACACCATGCCACTAACCAGCTGACCTGAGCTAACCTGGGTGTAACTTTTGACCAGGAACCTGAATTAAAAAAAAAAGATTGCATTGCACCATTCATTTATATACAGAAGAGACAGATTAACTTTAGGGTATAGCCAGTAGTACCAGCCAATACACAGGACTTGCATATACTTGCAGTTTAGCAGAAGCCAGGGAAGGGGACAGAAATATATAGATTCAAAAGAAAGAAGACTGCTAGTTAGGAAGGGTAGACAAGAGTTCTGTGTGCCCTTCTGACCATCTCTCCAAGCACATGAACAACTTATAACTAGGTAGGGAGATCTTGAGAGAAGTCACCTCACCTTGCAGTCTGCAACATCATGACAGTGTTTTCTCCCTCGTAGGTGCAGGATGGGGTGAAAGTGACATAGATATCAGGAAGACCACTGCAACGAGAGTAGCCATGCCCACCACATGCCATTCGACATTCTTCGATGCCAGCATTGGCGGTCCATGAAGTGAATGCCTTTAGCCCCGCAGACAATGCATGCAGCTATGGAGGAAAAGCAGAAGTAGTAGCTGTTAAGTCTATTACATTAGGCTGTTGCTTTGTCACAGACGCCATTCCATTTGTATTTCCATTATTAGCACACAAGAACGTGGGCTTCAGCAGCAGCAGCCAACAGACTAAACATACTGTACAAACAACATCACCTACCTGCTACTCATCAGTGTTAGTCAGTCTTTACCTTTTGTTGACCCCAATGATAATATCAGAAGTTAGCGCTAGAACACACTTATTAGATCATCCAGCCCATTTCTATATGCTATATCACTCTTTACAGTGTAAAGCCCAATGCTTTGTCTAGTCTACAAGACAAAGATTGTTTTCACTGCATTTTGCTATTTCACCTTATTCCTTCAGCCATCCACTGGTCACTGTTTGGAACTTACTGCACCTTGCAACCCCACTCACACAAAGTTCTTTGTTCTGCCAACATGTTTGATTAACATCAGTTCTGTCCTGGTTCATTGGAAACACGGTCCAGTGGCTTCAACAGAGGACTTGAAGACAAGACTCCTGGATTCCATTCTCAGCTCAGCACCCACATTCTGGGTGATTTGGGTGAATGACTAACTCCCACACTTTTAAATGTGCAGTACATAGATCCAAATATAAGGATGCTTCTGGATGAATCAACAGCAGGAACTGAATCCAGAATCTCTGGATTTGGAAATCTCAAGCCTCTATTGTTTGCCCAAGAAACTGGGGACCATTAACTCAAGTGCCACAGCAGCTTTTACATGCATCACCCTCCAGCTTTTAGACAGGCCAATTACCTCTGGCAGCTCACTCAGGTTCCCCTGATTGATGTCACCAGTGATGCGGTGGTAGGTCTTTTTCATGTAGGCTCCAACACAGTGAAAGGCGTACGCAGTTGCCAGGAGAGGAAAGAGTTTGTATTGCTGCGTTTGATAGTCCAAGATTTGGGGCTCCGGCTCCCTGTAGCAAAACATGAAAGTCACAACTGTGACTGCTACCAAGTTTCTGCAGATATCCTGCACAGCAGTAAGAGCTTGCCTACATGGCGTTTGAATCCAGAATTCACACTAGCATGTCAAATACTAATTGGCCCTCATGGACCTTGCTGCCATGCACTAAAAGTGCCCAAGCATGTTTTCATATAGTCCCATTTCATTAACATACACTAGGCCATTTTTAGTGCAAACCAACAAAGTCTACACAGGCCAATAAGCGTGACACATGCTAGCATGCACTAGAATGTATACCTCTAGGGTGCACAATAAGGCATGGTGTTCATAGAGAAGTACTAAGTGATTTGTTAGTGAGTGACTAACTCCCACATTTTTAAATGTGCAATACATAGATCCAAATATAATGATACCTCTGGATGAGTCAATAGCAAGAATGAATCCAGAATCTCTGGATTTGAAAATCTCAAGCCTCTATTGTTTGCCCATGAGTCTGGAGACCATTAGCTCAGCTATTATGTCTAGTGGGAATGTTAGGGTTGGGTTTCACTAATGTATGCAAAGACAAAGGAGAAAATACAAGATTACACAGGTCTGGGAGTCACACAGTATATGCAGGGGGATAAGTGGGTCCTCTGGTAGGAAGGCTTCCACAAGTGGGCACTTGGATCTATGTACAACAGAGATCAGAATACTTGAGGGTCTAAAAGCAGGAGTGCTGGCAAATGGAAGAGATGATTGGTTGAAGTTTTTTCAGTTGAAAATCAAAGTGACAATTCCCTGGCAGCTTGCCCGGAACTTGTCAATTCCACTTTCCTGGAGGACTGCCAAGGTAGAGAAGGCTTCGGGATGCCCTGTCTGTCAATCTCTGGGAGTCTCTGAAGCAGAACAGGCCCTGGGACTCCCCACCTCCTCTTCCGTTCCCGTTCCCCCAAAATGCTTGCCTTTTGTCTCACATCCATTTATTTTTGTCATTTTGCAGGCAAGTCCTTCATTTCACTGCACACTTACCCTGGCGTTAGCTCAGACTGGTGCCTCACTGAACTATAGCGGATGGCAATGGTACAAGCCCTGCACAATGAGCGAGCAGAATCTCCCACAATGAGGGACCGAATGAATACCATGGTCCCGTAAGTCAGCTTGTCACTGAGTGGTTTCACGTATGTGCCATCTGGTTCAACCTAGCAGAAAGATAGAATACTGACTCAAAAGGTTTCCTGCCTTCTAAATTCCAGCAGTGTAACTTCCACCTCGATGTAGAGCAGAATGTATGAGAGCACACTTACCAAGTGGCATCTATACTTCACAAGCCTCTAGTTAAAAAAACCACAGTATTACAAGTCCAATTTCCCCTACCTTGCTGAAGAGTTTTCAAAATGGCTCTCAATGTAAGTAGCTGCAAGCAAAAGGATGAAGGCTGCAGAGCCAGTTTGACATTTATCCGAAATTCCTTTCCGATTCAAGAAAAGGGCAAACCAACAGACGTTCTTGTAAAAGTGACTACATGCATATCTACTGTTCTAAATGGTTTGACACTTTTCTAGGCACATCATGGAGAGCAGAATTACAGTTCTACAGAGGTCTATGCAGGCACAACTCTATGGTCTTTAGCGATATCAGCTTGGATTCTGACCACGTTATGTCACATTTAATATGGCTGAGGGACCCTAAAGAAGTTATGTACTCCTAAGCAGTACTTGCAAACTTCTAAACGTAAACCCAGAGTACTACAGGAAGTGGTAATAGTTCAGTGGATGGCATCTTCCCTCTGAGTCAGTAATTAATTACAGTCACAGGGTGCCTGCTAGAAGTGTTGCCTTGTGGATGAGTCCTAAAATGGCCATTTAAGATTATACCTCACTGCAGCTACGGCACTTCTCCCAAGGATAGAGTTGTAAACATCTATGGCTGGTCATATTCCAATTTGGGTAATTACATTCTGTCTCTAAATTCCTGCTATCGTTTCTAATGAATGCAGCATTCGACCTCAAGCTTTCTGACCACGCTTATCATATGGTGGTATTATATTTGTTAAACAGCTACCACATCTACTCCTGCTGTGCAAAGTGACTGCGTATAGTTCAGAGTGCTTTGGGATTAAGCGCAACTGCAGAAATGAAAGATATTGAACTTGCTCTCTGGAGCCATGGGATATGAAATGAAGGGAGGGGGTTATTTAAAATGAAAAGGGTTGCACAGGAACCAACCATCAATTACATGTCAATAAGAAGACCCATTTAGTCAGAGCAGGAGGAAATTCTGAAGATTAAGAAACAAACCCTTCTTGCTCCTGGCTTTATAGTATATGGCTAGAAAGCCTTTGGAGGTCCTAGAAAATACAATGTTATAATTTCTTTCACACATAGCTCAATAGCAATCCCTCTGGCAAATTAAGGGTTGAATTTGACAGGCTCCTAAAGGATGCAAGCTTGCTTTTAGATAGCAAAGTTGTGAGGTATAGGATTTTCAGTGCGGGAAAAAAAAGGGAGATCCTCCTGATCAGAGGATCCCAAAGAAAACCCATCAGTAAGAAATGGGGCTGGATTTAACCCAGAGAGAGAAGAGTTAAATATTTTGAAAGTGACTGGCTCCAGAACTCAATCCTTTACCTTGGCATATTTCATCAGCATGTTCTCACGGGGAATGCGAAAGTTGTCCATTTTTAAGTAGCCATTATCCATTTCATCATAACCAAATTTTGGTCCAATGTCACCCACAGTAATACCTGCATAGAACAAACAGTGGGAGAGAATCAGAATTAACAATAGATGAATAAGCATCAATAAGCATCGTAGCGGAGTTAGTCTGTAACTGGAAAAACTTAAAAAACGAGTAACACCTTAGAGACTAACAAAACATGTAGATGGTATCATGAGCTTTCATGGGCACAATCCACTTACTCAGATGAATCGAGTTATTAAAGGTCCAGTTTCTAAAGAAATAGGGGATGGGAGGGAAAGAGAAGGGAAAAGAAAAAAGGGGAAAGAAATAGTCATTTAGTGTGTCCATGTTACATAAAGCTAATAGAGAAGATACTAATTGTTCCTAAGTACCCACTGTTTGGTTTTTTATGTCATCAGGATGTGGAATGTAGCGGACCATCCAGCCAATGTCTTTATTCATACCTCTGTTATAGGAATCAAACTTGTATATGAAGTTAAGTTCTAGGGCTTCCCTGTGGAGTTGGCTTGCGAAATTGGCCTGAAACAATACGGTGACTTTGAGATCCATTAATGAGTGTCTGGGCAAGTTAAAGTATCCAAAAGGCAACACACAGAAACCTGTTGGGGAACATTTCCATAAAGAATATGAAATGCACCATTTCACTTCATATTCTAAATCCAATCCTATAATACAGGAATTGGGGGAACGCTCTCCAAAATCTGTCAGTGCCACTTCGGGCTAGAGAACAATGCAAGGTTCTTGGGGAGAGGTGCATCCTGCCTTCACAACACTCCCAGCTTTGGAGTACAGCAACAAATTCATACTAGGGATATTAACGGGTGATGCTTACTGGGTAACAGTTAACCAGCACCAAGGGAGAAAGCCCCACCAGCAGCCCCTATGGGTGGAGGGATGCTCCAGTCCCATCGGGCCCCTCTGTGGGGCTGTCAGCTTCCAGTCCACATGGGCTGAGAGCTGGTTGCCCTGTGCAGACGCAGCCCCAAAAGTGATAGCAGCTCCTAGGAGCAGCCCTACTGCTTCAGGCCCCATATGGTGTGGGAGCCGGCAGCTGTGCATGACTCGGCCTGCTCCCATTTAATCAGTTAAGCGGTTAAACTTAATGTTAAACAAGATTTTACATCCCTAGTTCATACCCTTGCTTAAACCTCACCTCCACTTTGGGTTGCCACTAAACTGGTGATGTCAATTTAAGTCTGAAAGAGAGAGCCTTCAGGCTCCTAGAACCACACCAGACCTATCCACACACTTGTACTGAAACGTTCTACTTCTTCACTGCAGTACTTTCTAAGTTCAGTAGATAAACCATGTATGTTAACATGGTAAGAACACCTCAGCAGCCCAACATTGTGGCATTTAATTTCAAAAAGGGGAACTATGCAAAAATGAGGTAGTTAGATAAACAGAAGTTAAAAGGTACAGTGACTAAAGTAAAATCCCTGCAAGCTGCATGGACACTTTTCAAAGACACCATAATAGAGGTCCAACTTAAAAGTATACCCCAAATTAAAAAACATAGTAGAACTAAAAAAGAGCCACCATGGCTTAACAACCATGTAAAAGAAGCAGTGAGAGATTAAAAGACATCTTTTAAAAAGTGGAAGTCAAATCCTAGTGAGGTAAAGAGAAAGGAGCATAAACACTGCCAAGTTAAGTGTAAAAATGTAATAAGAAAAGCCAAAAAGGAGTCTGAAGAACAGCTAGCCAAAAACTCGAAAGATAATAAAATGTATTTAAGTACATCAGAAGCAGGAAGCCTGCTAAACAACAAGTGGGGACCGTGGACAATCGAGATACAAAAGGAGCGCTTAAAGATGATAAATTCATTGAGGAAAAACTGAATGAATTCTTTGCTTCAGTCTTTACGGCTGAGGATGTTAGGGAGATTCCCAAACCTGACCCGTCCTTTGTAGGTGACAGATCTGAGGACTTGTCACAGACTGAAGTGTGATTAGAGGAGGTTTGGGAATTAATTGATAAACTTAATAGTAACAAGTCACCGGGACCAGATGGCTTTCACCCAAGAGTTCTGAAAGAACTCAAATGTGAAATTGCAGAACTATTAACTATGGTTTGTAACCTATCCTTTAAATCAGTTTCTATACCCAATGACTAGAAGATAGCTAATGTAACGCCAATATTTAAAAAGGGCTCTAGAGGCGATCCCGGCAATTACAGACTAGTAACATCAGTACCGGACAAATTAGCTGAAACAATAATAAAGAATAAAATTGTCAGACACATAGAAGAACATAATTTGTTGGGCAAAAGTCAACATGGTTTCTGTAAAGGGAAATCATGTCTTACTAATTTATTAGGGTATGTCTACACTACCACCCTAGTTCAAACTAGGGTGGTAATGTAGGCAACTGGAGTTGCAAATGAAGCCCAGGATTTGAATTTCCCGGGCTTCATTTGCATAAAGCCGGGCGCCGCCATTTTTAAATGTCCGCTAGTGCGGACTCCGTGCCGCGCGGCTACACGCGCACGGACTAGGTAGTTCGGACTAGGCTTCCTAGTCCGAACTACCGTTACTCCTCGTTTCACTAGGAAGCCTAGTCCGAAGCACTCGCGGACATTTAAAAATGGCGGCGCCGGCTTTATGCAAATGAAGCCCGGGAAATTCAAATCCCGGGCTTCATTTGCAACTCCGGTTGCCTACATTACCACCCTAGTTCGAACTAGGGTGGTAGTGTAGACATACCCTTAGAGTTCTTTGAAGGGGTCAACAAACATGTGGACAAGGGGGATCCAGTAGATATAGTGTACTTAAATTTCCAGAAAGCCTTTGACAAGGTCCGTCACCAAAGGCTCTTACGTAAATTAAGTTGTCATGGGATAGAGGGAAGATCCTTTCATGGGCTGAGAACTGGTTAAAAGACAGGAAACAGGGTAGAAATAAATGGTACATTTTCAGAATGGAGAGGGGTAACTAGTGGTGTTCCCCAAGGGTCAGTCCTAGGACCAATCCTATTCAACTGATTCATAAATGATCTAGAGAAAGGGGTAAACAGTGAGGTGGCAAAGTTTGCAGACAATACTAAACTGCTCAAGGTCGTTAAGACCAAAGCAGACTATGAAGAACCCACCAAACTAAGTGCTTGGGAAACAAAATGGCAAATGAAATTTAATGTGGATAAATGTAAAGTAGAACATAAGAACATAAGAACTGCTCTGCCCCAGGCGTCCCACTGCTGAAACTGACTAGCACTGACTACAGGAAGCCCGAGGCAGAGTTGCTCTGCCCCCTGCTTCCTGGAATCAGCCGCTGATCAGTTTCAGCAGCAGCTGACTTGGGGACCTAGGGTTCTTAAGTTGAATCTGTATGTAAGTCGGAACTGGCCTCCAGATTCAGCCTGTTGAAACTGATCAGAGGCTGATTCCAGGAAGCCCGGGGCAGAGCAACTCTGCCTCGGGCTTCCTGTAGTCAGCTGCTGGTCAGTTTCAGCAGCGGCTGAATCTGGACGCCAGTTCCGACTTACATGCAGCTTCAACTTAAGGACAAACCTACAGTTCCTATCTTGTACGTAACCCGGTGACTGCCTGTATAGGTAAGGAATGGTGTTCCTAGCCTCTGTTTGTCAGAGGGTGGAGATGGATGGCAGGAGAAAGATCGCTTGATCATTACCTGTTTGATTCACTCCCTCTGGGACACCTGGCATTGGCCACTGTCAGCAGACAGGATACTGGGCTAGATGGACCTTTGGTCTGACCCAGTACGGCCATTCTTATGTTCTTAACAATTTTTGCAATATGGCATGACAACTTATCTCCCTTTTTTTCCCAACAGCACTAAACCTCAATTTAAACTCTTACCTGGCAAGGGCTCATGGGTGCCCATCTGTCGTATGGGTACAATGAAGGCATGCAACCCTTTGCATTGACCCTGCGTGTAGAGCTGAGCCAGAACTATGGCATAGTTTGAGGTCTTTCCAACTGCAAAAACAGAGAACAAATATTTTAATACATGAAAATGCTCTTTCTGATAAAACACCATCTGAGATTTAACCAGCTCTATGTATGAGTTCTTCAGTGCTAATTATGGGCCTAATCCTACAACTGGCACACAAACTGAACTCTCATTAAAGAGACTGGTGTGTGAAACAGTTTTGTGACTCTCTCAAGAATCACACTCAGTACTACACAATTCCTTGGCAAGACTCCTACTGAAATCAAAAGAGGTTCTGCCTAAGTCAGAAATAAATGACAGACTTCAAATACACAGAGGATAAAATTTCAGATTAAAGTCATACTAAACTCATGGGCTGTGTCTACACTGGCACCCTTTTCCGTAAAAGGGATGCTAATGAGACACTTCGGAATTGCAAATCCGCGGGGGATTTAAATATCCCCTGCAGCATTTGCATGAACATGGCTGCCGCTTTTTTCCGGCTCGGGGTTTTGCCGGAGAAAAGAGCCAGTCTAGACGGGATCTTGCGGAAAATAAACCCTTTTCCGGAAGATCCCTTATTCCTTCAAGTAGGAATAAGGGATCTTGCGGAAAAGGGTTTATTTTTCTCAAGATCCCGTCTAGACTGGCGCTTTTCTCCGGCAAAACCCCAAGCGGGAAAAAAGCGGCAGCCATGTTCATGCAAATGCCGCGGGGGATATTTAAATCCCCCGCGGCATTTGCAATTCCGAAGTGTCTCATTAGCATCCCTTTTACGGAAAAGGGTGCCAGTGTAGACACTGCCATGTTGTGTAACAACTCAAAAAAGTGCCCAAAGATAGTGTTACCATATTTGAATTTTCAAAAAAGAGGACTCCTGGTGCCTGCCAGTGCTGTTGAGGCTGCTCCACTTGCATAGGAGGCCAGGCTTGGGAGCTGGCAAACTCGTCCCCATGCCCGCCAAGCTCGGGGCTCTGGCCACCACCTTGCTGCTGCCAGGGCTGCCACTGCTCCCACTGGCTCTTATGGTGCGAGGGGATGCTGCAGGCTGGGCTCCCGCTTCCCCGCCGCATTGCCCCGAGACATGTGGCAGCGTGGGCTCCAGCGGCACCGCCAACCAGGCAGCAGTCCAGGCTGCTGAGGGGCCAGGAGGAGAGAGTGCGGATCCAGGGAGGCTACTGGCTGAGGCTCATTCTGGGGCATGGAGTTAAAGGCACCGAGGAGAGAAGTGGCATGGCTACAAAAGGAACCCAGGAATCCTGCTTCCCAGAATCCCTTTCTTTCCCATGCCCGCCCCACCGAGCAACAGCTCCCACAGTCCTCACACGGCTAAGACTGGAACCCCCAAATCTAAACAGACTCACTGCCCACCTACAGGAAAGGAAAGAAGTCAGAAGTTTAACACTCAGTTCTCTGCTCTAATCCAATGCCTTTGCCCTTTCCCATAACCAGCTACTCCTCCAGCACCCCATTTTAATCCAGTGCACCCACCCCTCCCTGAACCAGGCACCCCAGGCCCCCGTTCTAACCCAATGCTCCACCCCTCCCGCAGAGCTGGGGACATAACCTAGTGGGGCAGAGGGTAACACGGTGACTCCATGAGAAGAGCCAACCCCCCCCATATCAGTCCTGCCCTGGGTCTCACCAGAGTCGCTGCCACTGCAGCCACACACTTTTCCCGCCAGGCTCTAGGGTGCATGCGCAGAGCAGCCACTAACAGTCCGGAAGCGTGGCTCTGAACGTGCAATTTGATAGGCATATGCCCCCACTTCCTCCCCGATCCTCTTTGCAGGGTAAAATCCTGGACATTTTTAGCCATTGAAACAACCCAGCCAGACAGAGATTTAAGAAGTAAAAAAGGAGGACCCATCTGGGAAAAAACAGACTCTACCAAAGAAATTTGATGATCCAAAATTAGAGCTGAACTTTGATTAGTCTCCTACTTGGCTTAAGGATGATTTGGCTCTATACAGTTTCCTTCTGGACCAGTTCCAATCACTACCTTCCAAACACAACAGTCCTAACATTGATATGAATCATCACCTCCTAAGATGGGAGAGTGACTCTTATCTTCCAAGTTCAAATGCACAGAGCTTCACTTACGTCCACCTGGCCACCACTTAATGGAAGTCACAGTGGGGCTGTTGAGGATGAATTCTTGGGTAGCAGGGTCATATGTGGCAGTGGTTTCCAAACCTCGAAGATGAGTCCCTATGGGCAGTTAGCACATTTGACAATCACTGATAACACAGAAACAGTACTGAACAATGAAGTGCTGAACTCCAGGAGTGATGCAGCAAATGATATAATACAAAAGGCACAGAGGTCACACTACCATGTATGTTTACAGCATGGAGTTTTAGAAGTATGGACTAACTGCCTAAACACCAAGTCAGAAATATATCATTTGAAATAATGTTACAAGTGCCAGTATTTCAGATTGTTCCCAAAATTAGGGCCTTTAGTTTTCAAGCACCTCCTCTTTGATACTTTGCTTGTTTTACATCATGAAGCAGATGATCAAAAAATGATACACCATGTCATGTCTGCTTTAATGGACAGTGGAATCTCATTAGAACAAAGTTACCTTGACTTAACCAAACATGCTTTAAGAAGTACTACCATCATTATTCCCTCACCAATGTGTTTGTGTCCCACTCCTCTGATAGAACGATTTCTCCCACAGAAGATAAATCCATGTGAGAACACAAGAGCACCTACATACTGAAAACTCTTCAGCTAGCTACAATAAGCTTAACAGTTCCATTAACTGCTTCCATGCCCTATATGTCCCAAATGTTCGCTTCACATTTCATACAAAATGCAGGCTACTCTATCTACCAAATGGCATTCCCTGCACTGGTGGCCAGTCAATTTAACTCTATATATAGATGACCAGCTGTGGGTTTGACCTAATGATCCAGAATGGCAGACCATTACAGAATCAGTGACACTACATGGGCATTTCCATAAGAGGGCTGATTCTACCCTGATGTGTCCATGCACCAATTTCCAAAGTATGGAGTTCTAACTCTGGTGTCTCCATTGCTAACATAATACACCCTTACTGAATTGCCAGGCCACCTCAACCTTAATGAGCTTCAAACCATAAAGCTTCTCATTTCAAATGAGCGTGTTTTTACTAGCAAGTCTGGCTTCACCATCTCTTGATGTCTCATGATAGAAGGGTAGATCCAAGCTCACTATTCAAAACATTTTCCTGCCCATAAGTTTCACAAACAAGTGTCTCCCATGTATAATGTGTTGTGAAGTTGTGCGACACATACATGTGGTCCTCACCAGTCTTGTAAAACATCAGCCTAGGGATAGGAAACTGGGTCACTGCCAGGGACGTGGGTTTTTTTTAAACAAATTGCAAAGGGAGAGGGGCAAACAACATTAGCTGAATATCTGCCACCTCTCCCCAAGCCTGTAAGCAGCAAAAAGACAATTGTGAAAACGGGCAATTAACTCTGCATGAGAACCAGGTAGACAAAGGAGAAAAAACATTCAATTTTTGATGCTGAAAAGAGCATGCCGCAATAGGATTAAAAAAAGGGAACTTAAGAGAAATGTCGATGCAGAAACTGGGCTTTCCCAGGTGCTCTCCAAACTAGGAATGTTAAAAGGCATCGGTAAATGTGTAACTCCTGAACATTTCTCAGAGGCTGCAGTGGGGAAGGAGGAGAGGCGGCTTTTAAGCCTGCTCTCCCACCTGCCCAAGAAAGCAGCCTATAATTGTCTGCATTCCTGCCTTCAAGATGAATGCCAAGTACAGCAACTAAATTGATCAGGGAGAGACAGAAATTATTCTGGATAGTCACGTGTCTGGAAGCTGCAATATGTTCATCTCAGCAAACCCATGTAAATGAGAGTATTTTCATTTTTCACAATCTCCTTTCATTTGAGTAACATGAAATATCAAATACACCTAGAGATCAAACAGAATGGCACCATGCATGGTACATGTGACCTATTTAAAAAATTCCTGAGCAGGTACATTTTTCCCCATAGCCAGAACTGCACCTGCAGACCTGGAAAGTGCTTGCCATTTTCCCCATGCAGATCAACATCCTCAGTACAGAAAACCACCTTTGTGAATATTCTTGAGCAAATGTACTGTACCATGGCCCATCTCGGTCTGTGCATAAGTGCCAATGATCTCCAGATTCCAGGCAGGCATGAAGAAGCGGTCTTGTTGTTCCAAGGTTGCCTGGGTGAGTAGGGTGGGCAAGAACATGCCCAGGTGGAGGTCCAGAGGCTCAGGCCGTCCACGATGAATAGAGCTGTGTTGAAATGCCGAGGGGTAGGAATGTGAAGGGAATATTATGGGAAAGAAGCAAGCGTGAGGTATAAGGTGAAGATGGGGGGAGGGGAAGGAGGAAAAAAGAATTGTATTAATGAGAATTTAGCATGCATATTTCACAGAATTATAGCACTGTCCTTTTCTCTGATCTATATTACGAAGAGATCTTGAATACTCAATCATACTGCAGTGCATTCTGATCTTTGCCGAGCAGGACAACATGCGCTGTCCTCTTTAAAATGGAGCTAAAGGTTCTGAATGCAAGTACACATTTGATTTTAAAATGGATAGGAGGCTGGCATGGATCAGATTGTGTTTTAGTTCAAGATGGAGATGGTGAGATAAAAGTTATATTGGATCATTCTGGAACTGAGTCAAGTCTACACATCTTTGTCATTTGAATGGGATTCCAGGAAGTGCTCAAACCCCTTACTACTCAAAGTCCCACTGTCTGCAGCAGAAAAAGCAATGCTTCTGTCTAAGCATTTCTTAAACTTGTCATAGCTGACAATTTGCTTTGGACATGCAAATTAGACACATGTAGCATATATGGACTTCAGTTCCAACTATGAGCTCTTCTATCCTCCAACACAGCCTGTTATGCTAAATTTTTGTCTGTTCTTTAGAAGCCTTCAAACAGAAAAGGACAGTGCTCTGCATAAGCAATCAGTCAAGCTAGTGACCGCAACTGCAGCTGTGTGAGAAAAACATTTATCAGTCAAGGCATTACCATAGCAGAGCCTCCACCCCCACCAAACTAAGCAAACATTCTTCATCATGTGAACCATTATGGATTACTTGTTGTGATCCCTTCCTCTGGGGCATCTGGTATAGGCCACTGTCAGCAGACAGGATACTGGGCTAGATGGACTTTAGTCCGTTTAGACCGTTTCACCAGTGGTTTTCAGACTCTGGGCTGCGGTTTGTAAGGGAAAGTTGCTAGCTAGCCACAAGATGCTTTCTTTACCTATGCCTCCGTAGGTATGGATGATTGCAACTCCCATTGGCTGAGGATTGCCTTCCCAGCCAACGGAAGTTGCAGGAAGCAATGTCCCAGTCTGCACTGCTTCCTGCAGCTTCCATTAGCTGGGAATGGCGATCTTTGGCCAAGAGGAGCTGCAATCAGCTGTACTAAACAAAACATCTCATGACTAGCTTGTGGCTTGCTCATATAAGATGTGATCCTCTGATAGAGGCAGCAATAGGGGGAGAAGCAACTAGTCGAGTAGTCACTCGACTATCTGATAAGCATATGCTTATCTGGGTAGTCAATTTAAAGGGCTGGAGTAAGAGACAGAATGAACTAGAGTATTCTTTTTTACAGACGGAACTTCCTGGTAACAGCAATTCTTTCCACTGTGGCAGTTCTGGGCTTGTTATAAAGATTCAGCAGAAATTGTTAAACAGCAATATTTTGTAAAGCCCCATGCCTTATATAGTAAACCAGATGGGCTAGACTTAATGGTCACTTTAATGTTAGAAACATCAGGCTTTTGAAGGAGTTTGGTGATTGTGAAAGGTGCCCAGCTGATGGTCATGAAGACTGAAATCCTTATTCAACTACATAACAGTTGGTGACAATTGTTCCCCAAACTCCACTTCATTAGTGGAGTTTAGTCTCAACCATGTGCTAAAGAGGACCTCTTTGGAAGGGAGAGAAGGATTCCATGGGCCATTCCAGACCAACAATTACTCCCAAATGTGGTTTTAAATGAATCCCTTTATTAGGAAATGGACTAAAAATCAACTTATTTCACGGTTGTTACTGAAGCTATTAATCACTACCATTCTGGGCTACATAAAAACTTCTATCCCATTAGCTATCACTAACAACCAGAGCCACTATAAATATCAAGCTAAAAGAATCTATTGATTAGAAATCAGATACAATCAATGTAGCCTGTGAAATATATTATATACTCTACATCCATATCAGGAATTCCAGTAGATATGTTAAAAATCAGTTTTTGACATGGAAAGTGTGAGTTTCTAAAATATACCATTACCTTCACTAGCTGTGCTAGGTCTGCTCAATCAATATACTAGTTAATCACAGAACACTGGGAACATTACAAGCAAACTGATCCATATATACAAGGAAAAAAGTGGAATTGGTCAGTGACACACAACATGCAAAACAAGTCACTTTTGTAGGACAGGTTTGATTTAAACTTGTGGGGCAAATGAAACAAAATCTGCAAATAATTATTTATTCACAGGATATCATCTTCTGGTCTTTAGCTAGTTTGGTTTAGAGTTGGAGCCTGTAGATTTAAGGGAGTGATGCAAGGAATTCCATCAAGTGACTCTTCTTTGCATTTTCAGCTGGCATAAGTAATAACCACCAAATTAACTGAGATCCATGCCATGGATTTTGCCATATGGCCTGGGAAATTGTCCAACACTGTTGGTTTGAATTCAGTAAGTGTAGAGCCATTTCATTTTCTCATCTACTGAAACTTTTCTTGCTGAGACATATATTTTGCAGTCCTGGGTACTGTGCTACTTATGAACCCACAACAGGATTCCCTGGATCCATGATCAGTTCTTGTGTTTTGAAAAATGCAGAAAGTAGGAACAGGCCTTTTTTCTAGAAAACAGGAACTTTCCATGAAAATAAAATGCACTAGGAACAAACAGTGTTTGGAACAGAGCATACCAATAACAAGTCTTTCACAAATATGTGATGCACAACTTCACCAAACTACATGTACCTAAAGACATATGGCTGAGTTATTCAGCTAACTCATATTTGTCTAACTTTGCAACTATGTATCCTAAATTCAGGCACAAACAAAACTACTGATGACTCTTGTCAGTCCTTGGTGCCATAATTAATAGAATATTTAGGCTTCTATGGGCAAAAGTCTCATCTTGAAATCTTTGTTTTAACAACAATGAAATCAGCAAGCAAGCAGGAGGTGCATTTGAAAAAAAAATCATAATAATAACTATTTACGAGTGAGGCACTATGTTGTCAACCAGCAGAACTCTAATGTAGTCTTAATGGTCATCTAGACTTTCCTGTGTGTTTGTGTATGTGTAATTTATTAGCTGGAGTCACAGCACAGAAGTTACCCGCTGGCCTCTAATAGGAACTAACCGTGCCCCATCTCAGTCTGGGCGTAGGTTCCAATTATCTGGAGTCCATAGGTCAGAGGTAGCCATTTGTCTTGCTGAGTAACAGTGCATTGGTTCTGTAAGGCGTTTGTAAACATACTGAAGTGAAGACCTAAAGGTTCAACAAAAGAGCCCAGGCACATTCTGCAGGAGAGAAAAAGAGGGATCAGGGTCTCAGACTCACTTTAAGTATGATCCTGAATGGACTTTCCTCCGATTCCAACAGCTGTATACAATAGACTCATTTATGTTTTTGGTGTTCAAGAACTTCAAGTCTCAGTAGTAAACCTTAGACTAATGATGATAGATAGTAATTAATTGAATAATTGTGTAACTTCATCAAATTTTAGCAATTACACAATTATTCAATAGTTCCCAGGAGCGAGGACCAGCAGCCAGTGTGCTCCTGGGTCGTGGCCCCACTCTGGGGGAGTCCCTTGCCACCCTGTGCACCAGCCCGAATCCGTGGGAGGGTCCAAGTTCCCCATGGACAAGAGCTGCGCCAGCATCCCACAGAGCAGCCTCTGTCCATAGCAAGCCTGGGCCTGTTACAGACAGAAGCTGCTCCGTGGCAGCCTCACCTGTCCCTGTGCTCCTGCCTCTACCAGAGGCAGCAGTGCAGGGGGTGGGAGAAAGAAGGGGGGTGGACAGGTGGCTCTGTGGAGCTAGCAAGAGAGGAGAGAAGGCTTAAAAGCTGGCTCCCCATGAATATCAGCTCCCACCTGCCCCCTCCCATGCTGCTGACTCTGATAGAGAGACTAACGCTACTGGAAAATAAACCAGTATCTTCTGAAAAGTTCCTTCTTCCTGCAATTTTGGCTCCTATTATATCAATTAGGGATGTAAGGCAAGTAGTTGAGTATTTGACTACCCGATAAACCTAAGCTAACTGGGTAGTAGAGTTGACTACTCAACTATTCACCTCCCACCTTGCTGCGTCTGATACTGAGGCAGCAAGGGGGGGGGGGGAACAGGGGAGCCTGTGCTGGGGGAAGCCAGCTTAAAAGCTAGTTTCCCCCAGCACCGTCTACGTGGTGCCGCCTCCCCCAGAGTCATCAGCGTGGGGGGAGTAAGGGAGGCTGTCGCAAAGCAGCCTCTGTTCGTGGTGGCCCAAGTTGGCTGTGGACAGGGGATGCTGCCGGATCAGCCTCTGCCTGCAGCCAACCTAGGCCACCACAAATGGGCTGCTGCCAGAACTGCCTCTGTTCACAGAGGATGGGACTGGCACCTGGCTCCTACTACATTTAAACTGTAGAGCCGCAGTGGGGTAGCTCATGGATCAGTGCGAGCTGGGACAGAGCACCTTCCCTTATCAACTAATCATGTAGCCGATACAATTTGTATCGACTACATGATTAGTCAATTACCCACCTCATAACATCCTTAATATCAATCTCACAAATCTTGCTCTACTTCTTGGACTCAGTGGAAGCCTGAAATTGATGACCCTTAACAATGCAGGCATCCTATTAGTTTTAGTAAGCTCAGCTGGAATTCAGAGTCAGCCTTCCTGACTCAAAGCCCAATAGAGCTTGTAACTGGAACAGTGCTGATAGGTGTCCTGTTCCAGCCTAGGGTTTGCTTAAAGAAGTTCAGTCATTCTGAAAAGGCCAGTATCAAGTAGGAGCCTTCAGGGATAAGGAAAGAAGAAGCTTCTTAACGAACGGTCCACTCTTCATTCACTACACATGCTTTAATTGTGTTATCTTTGTCCTGCTTGCCTCTCTTATTATAGCTGCTCTTCAGTTTCAATCATACCACTCCATTATGAAGAGTTCAAGAGAATGCTAAAATTAGACACTGTGAAGACAATTCCTGACATTTTAGTAAACTTATTTCACTAAACTGGACAGAATAGTAATTGAGAGATAACTGGTATGTGAGAGAAAGAGAGAGAAATACATTACACACTAACATGTAGAATTAATTTAGACAGTACAAACAACATGCTGACAAGGTTTTAGTCCACAAGTTATATGGATTGTAAGGTGGCTAACTTTACCTTAAACATTCTATAGAACTTACATTTATTAAGTGCTCTTTTCATTTTCTGATCATACCAGTATCTGATCAGTTGCTCCTCCAAAACTAGAATGCCCAGGATAAGTAGAAACACAGAGTGCTCTGATCTGTCCCAACCAGTGACCAGAAGAAAGATGCACACAGATAAAATTAAGCCATTCTCCCAGCAAGCACACAAGCACTTAAGACGCATCTGGAATAGGAAAAACTCCTTGGACCTTGACAGATTTCTTTTTGATATTTTTGTTTACTTTGCTCATCTGATACTGTCTCTCACCCACTTAGGGCTTGTCTATACAAGAGGTTTAATCCAAGGTTTGAGTTAATCTGCTTCGAAAACACCTGCACAAACACAGTACAATTCACTGCAGTGCACTGACTCTGCATATATTGTGAATTCTGAAGTTCTATTTCAAAGTGAACTTACGTTGTTGCAAAGCATGTTAGTCTTTTATGCTGTTTGGGTGCATGCAGTGCTACTGCAAACTATATTTATAGTTTCCCTAATAGCTTTGCAGTTGACTGTTACTGAACAGTTTACCTGTGTGTTCTCCCTTGCTTTATGCTCAAGATGACTGGATGTCCTTTTCCCTCTTTACAGGCTGGCACAGAGCTAGGTATTATCCATTCACTTTTGGATTCCAGAAATGCTAGAACATGCCCTGAGTAGCTGCTTATTTTCTTGCTACGAGTGAATACCACCTCTATTCACTAAGAAAAAATTTGCTGAATATACAAAACATCTTAAGTTCTAGCCAAAAAAGTGAGAACATTGATATAAACTAGGGCTTCTTGCTCAAACATCTTAGGCTGCAAATGAAAACAAGATTTTCCTCTTTGCTAGAGCCCCAGACCAGGGTAGGGGGAGGAAGCAAGATCTCACTCTGGCAATGTAGATCTTTTCAGATTTCAAAGCAACCAGTGACAACACACACACGCAATAAAATTCAAGATCTTGGTGTTTTACCACAGCTTATTAACCTCCACATCTGGGAACAAAATATGCTATAAGCAATACCCTGTGATTTCTGAGATTCCACAGCCAGAGTTGCCTGTGAAATTCAGCGCCTGGCCCTCATTACCACTACAGAACTTGGCAACAGATTTTTAGCTTCTGCTATTAAAAAAAATTCCCCAAAATCCCCATTTTGTTTTCCACTCTGGAAAAGAGTCTCCTAACTGTTCTCCTTGTCTCCATTCACCCACTCCCAATTTTCTCAATGTTTTCAAGATTAAATGGCCTCTGATTTGGGTTTGCAAGACACCTTCCTTTCTCAAAGCTCTCTGGTATTAATTTGTTCTGTCAAGCATTACAGCAAACATGCTACATGGCTACATCATAAACATCCAGGAACCCAGCCCTGATGCCAACTCTGCCCACATAGCTATACAAGCGAATTCACTGCTGGAGCCAATCACATAAGCCACCAAATCAGAGGTTAATTTAACTGCACATGCAGGAATCTAATCTATGCTATCAAATGCCAGCAATGCCCCACTGAAATATATATTGGGCAAACTGGAGAGTCCCTACGGAAAAGAATTAATGGACGCAAATCAGATATCTGTAAAGGGAACATACAAAAACCTGTTGGGGAACACTTCAGTCTGCCTGGGCATTCATTAACAGATCTTCAAGTGGCTCTTTTTGTTACAGACCAATTCCACAAGCCAAATACACAGGGAAGGACTGGAACTACAATTCATTCACAAGCTTGATACTCATGCTAATGATTTAAATAAAGATACCAGATGGCTGGGACATTATCAACCTACCAAAAACGAAGATGCCAATGGTTCTGTCTGTATAGTATCTGGTGTTAGTACTTGTCCTTTCTAACTGCCTACTAATGGTTCTTATCTGCCTCTTTTGACTATCCAGTCTTTAGGTGCTTATGACTATTTGTTTTTCCTGTTACATTCCAGCTAGGCTTTCCCCTTGATATTTTTATACCCACTGCCTCTTCTTGTCCTTCCCCCCTTTTCTCCTATTTATTTTAGTTCTGGTCATCCATCACTCTGGTCATCTGAAGAAGTGGGCTGTGACCATGAAAGCTCATGACACCATCTACATGTTATCAGACTATTTGTTGGGTTTTTTTTTAAGTTTACTCCTCTGTGTGGTGGAGTTGGCAACAAATCATTTGTTAGACATGCACTATTTATTGTACATCAGATACAGATGATAGTATGTAAAATAGTATGTAAAAATTACCAACAACCACAGGACATACCACACTAATACCAACCCTGGTACCTTCCCTTGCAACAAACCCCGTTGCCAGCTTTGTCCACATATTCACTCTGCTGATACCATTATTGGACCTAACCAAGTGAGTTATAAGATCAAGAACACATATTCCTGCGCATCCAGAAATATAATCTATGCTATCATGTGCTGAAAGTGTCCGTCTGCTATGTACATTGGACAAACGTCTCAGACAGTTCGCCAAAGGATCAATGCCCACAAAACAGATATCAGACAGGATCACAAAGAAAAAACAGTTTCTTGCCATTTCAACCAGAAAGGACACTGTCTCAACGACTTAACTACCTGCATCCTACTACAAAGACCTTTCAAATCTGCACTTGAAAGGGAATCCTCTCAACTGTCATTCATGCTAAATTTCGACACTCTACATCTGAGTTTAAACAAAGGATCTAGTTATCTTACCCATTACAAAGATAGCTTCCCCAATTATCACCTCTAATATCATTAGCCCACAGACATTCACCTCCCCCCCCCATCCCCCTTCTGTTCTGAAATTTGATTTGTCCTTTTCCTATGTGTTCATTTTTTTAAATTGTATCCTTTGGTATATATGGTTGTGACTATTTTCTTCCACTACTTGATCTGAGGAAGTGGGTCTGGCCCACGAAAGCTCATCATCTAATAAACCATCTTGTTAGTCTTTAAAGTGCTACATAGTCCTGTATTTTGCTTCAGTATGTAAAATAGTTAGCGTAATAATGGGAGGAGAAAGGAGAAAATCTTGGCATTGAGTTCAGTACTCAAGCAAGATATTTTGTATATCTGAATGGAAATTCTAGAGTGCATTAAAATGTGTTCAATACTTTTAGATTTCACTGTTCAGTAAGATTTTAAAACAATACTAAATAAAATTAAATTTTTAAATTAAATACAAGTTTATTTTTAAAAATAATTCTGATCATCTCTGTTAAAGCCTATACTTACTAAATCTATTAAAATAAGTTTATTTTGAAAAATATTAAGTAGTGCATATTTATTTCTGAGTTTTAAATAAAGTCAAACCACTTAACTGGTGGAAGTCACTGGCTAAGTAACTGGAACCAGAGTTTGTTGAAGCATTAATTGCATTGTTGAAAGCAAAATCCTCATCTGCAGAGAAAATATTTTCCTCGTTTAGGTTATTCAGTTACATTGGTTCAATGACTACTTCATTAAAAATTAAGGAATCTATGGGTACGTCTACACTACAGCGTTGTTTCAAAATATCTAATTTTGAAATAGTGAATTCAAAATAAGATATTTCAAAATAACACATCTACACACAAAATGCATTTCAAAATAGCAAAATTCTACAGGCAGTTCCTGGGTTATGTACAAGATAGGGACTGTAGGTTTGTTCTTAAGTTGAATTTGTATGTAAGTCAGAACTGGTACATATTTGGGGGGGGGGGGAGAGAGCTGGAGTTAGGTGGAAAAGATCCTGATTCTCATACAACTTCCTTATTCTAAGAAAAACACATACTGTTTTGATATGAAGGTTTTTTTGGTTGATATTTTAATTAAAAATTGATCATAAGTTTCAGTGTTTCATGCTATATCCAAATCTTCCTTTTGGGGTACCTGAAAGATCCCAGTTATTCATTTAATAGTCAGAATCTCTGTTTTTTATAACTAAAAAAAGTTTATTCAATGCATATGACTGTTCCAAATAGAATTTGCTACAGATGGTTCAGTGAAATGGGTATTAAGTATAAGCAATAGTCACTGGAGAGCACAGTGAAATATTGATACAATCAAAGCTGTTGTTGTATTCTGCTGAGCAGAAAATGGAAATCCCTTCCTGTGAAGTGTTTGTGTGAATTTATCCACAGGATTAATTTTAAAGAAAAATTCTGTGTTGGGAACAGGAGTTTAGCCACAGGTGGGTCCTCATTGTCCACTCACCCACTTTGCAACCAGACCCATCCCCTCGGGGCTTACCCTGCTCCGCTCCAGCCAGGGTGTGGGGTTGGGGCTTATCCCCTCTTCCCTGCTCCTCCCCATTCTTGCCCACCCACACCACTGGGTCATTTTTCAGCTTCACCTCTGCCAGGCTGGAAGGGACTTGTTAATTTCACGTGATGCTAACAAGATACTTGCAGCTCTAGTGCTGAAGAGGGAAAGAGCTATTGCTCCCAAGGTGGGGACTGTAACACAATGGGTCTCACTGCCTGCTGCTCCCTAGGAAATTAATTTTTCCGCTCTGCCGTGCCCCCTTTTGGCTGGTGTCTTGTTCCCCCCAGCAGACCCGCATCCTCCACGGCGAGAAAAGCCGCTCCGCGTCTCCCTGGTCTGCGCAGTGGGGGAGGCACCCCGTATTAGCTGCGCGCCCCCCCCCCCCCCGTTTGTAACTAGGGATCCGACGTAAGTTGGAATGATGTAACCCGGGGACTGTCTATATTTTGAAATAGTGCATCTACACTGAGTGGATGCTGAATTGTATTTAAGGCCGTCCAGAACCAGTTCAGGCAAGGTATCAGGTCAGGAGTTACTTTGTGTGGCTGCTGCCTGAGGCTGAGGCCTGTGCTTAAAGGGATGGCCTCCCCTCTCCCCCTCCCGCACAGGAGAGCCGGTTCTCAGGTTTCCCTGTTGCTTGCATACCTCACTGAGAGACAGCAAAGCATTTTGTCTCTGCGTGCTCTGGTTGCCCTCACTCAGTACACCACAGCACACTGCAACATGGAGCCAGAGCTGCCCCTGGGCACTCTGGTGCTTTTCATGGACACATTGCTGCAAGCCTGCCTGCACTGTCTGCAGGCTGCCGTCCGAGAAGTCCATTGGGGGGGCTGTCAGCATCCAGGAGATCCTGCAGGAGAGCTTTCACCCTGAGGAGCACTAAGAGTCTCCTGGTCTGCCCCACTTGGGGCTTGTGCCTCATTCCTCCCTCATGTCCTTCCACTTACCCCTCCCTAACCCCCCTTCTTGTTGTCAAATAAAATACATGTATTTTCATGAACACAAACTCTCTTTATTTAACACTGGGGGCAGGGGAGGGAATGAAACTCTGGTGAGACTGGGGAAAGAAAGAGAGAGGGTGGGAGGGGGAAACCAGGGAGGAGGGACTTAGAAGGGGGAAGCAAGGGGAACAAGGGGGAGGGGAAACTCAGGGTTGGGGGTCTCGCCAGGCCAAATGTCTCCCAGCACCGCAGGTGTGGGGCCCTCGGTGTCCCCACGGGGATGGGGAGGAGATGGAGGGTGAGGAGGGAGAAGTGGGAAGGGGAGAAAGAGTGAGAGGAGAAGCAGTAGCTGGGGAGGCAGCAGGCAACACGCTCTGCACCAGGGTCTGCAGGTGCTGGCAGATGACATGGCCCTGGGCAAGCTGCTCCCACCGTCGCCGCAGGTTTTCTTGCACCCAGTGCTGGAGGGTGTGGTGCAGGGCTTGCAGTGCCCCCAGGTGCTGCTGTTGGTACCCCTCCACTGCATGGGTGGTCCTGCAGAGCCCTCAGGTGTGGGATCATGTCCCAGATGGTGTGGTGTGCTCTGCATGCACAGATAGTGTGGTTGTGGAAAAACAAGAAGTGGTCAGTTATTCCTGGGGACACATTGAGTGAAGCCCAACCCCCCTCTGCAAGGTGAGGATGACCATTCCCTGCACCATCAGAGCCAATGTGCTTGCACAGAGGCCATGTTCAGAACGTCCTGCTATCCCTGGGAGTGGGAGCTGCCCCGAGACCACACCCATGCCCCTGGGCTGTATATAGTGTGGGTGGAGTGGGTGGGGGGAAGATGTCTCCTGCCTCTGTGTAGAGTGGCCTTGTGGAGGGAGGGCATCCTGCTGTGTCCCACCCCGGAGTCAGGAGAATGTCATGCCTCTTCACACACGAATGTGGCTAACAGAGTAAGGCCCGTGTGGCAGCCAGCTGGCACCACATGCCCAGGGGTGGCATGGCACATGCACAGGTTACTCTGTGATCTATGGACAGCAAGGCCCACGTGCGCAGTCCCTGGTTTCTGTGTCTCCACCCTGCATAAGGGGACAATGATGGCACTCACCTGTTGTTGCCTCCCTGGCCTCGGATGACACCGGCGACAGGTCCGCTGGGGCGGCTCAGGGGTCCTGGCTACTCAGAACGCTCCATCTGGTCTGCTGAAGCTCCTGGCTCTCTTCCTCCTCAATGCCCTAGTCAGGGCCCTCTGTCCCAGGGTTGACGACCACCTGGGGGGTACAGACGGTCCTGCCCCCCAGGATGTAGTCCAGGGCGATGAAATAGGGGTAGCTTGGTGTGTGCGCACCTGGTTGGGAGCTGCCCCCTGTGGCCCTGGCATATGCCTGCTGA
Source organism: Pelodiscus sinensis (assembly GCF_052426305.1). Lineage (NCBI taxonomy): Eukaryota > Metazoa > Chordata > Testudines > Trionychidae > Pelodiscus > Pelodiscus sinensis. The sequence goes on from NC_143071.1 coordinate 19,803,585, forward strand.
AGCTCTTATTTTCATCCGCACCTGCTCCTGGGTGCGGATGTGGCCTTTGCTGGCCATGCTGGCAGCTATCCTGCCATAGACAGCCGCATTCCTCCATCTAGTGCAGAGATCATGGATGTTGGAGGACTCCCCCCAAACCTGAATGAGGTCCATGATCTCTGCACTGGACCAGAAAGTGTCCTTTTCTGGCTCCTGGCATGTTGTGTGTATATGCTATTTCAAAATAACGCTGTAATGTAGACATACCCACAGTGATTAGAAACATTCAGTTCATTTCACCAGCTACAGATAATACTGATTTGTCAGTTAGTTTAAAAACGCAAAATATACTTTGATAACTTATCTGTATAAGAAAACTTGTGTATAATAAAAATCTTAAATGTTCTGTAAAACACTGTACATTTAAGTGAATTTAAATTTCCATCTAAATAAAGCTTGATACAAATAAGCCAAAAATCATCTAGTAAAATAAGATGCATCAAGATACAGCGAATGAGAAGCTGGATATGAGTCAACAGCGTGTCCTTGTAGCCAACAAGGCTAAAGGCATATTAGGGTGCTTGAGGAGGAGCATTGCCAGCAGATCCAGAGAAGTGATTATTCCCCTTTATCTGGCTCTGGTGAGGCCACATCTGGAGTACTGTGTCCAGTTCTGGGCCCCCCACTATAGAAAGGATGTGGACACATTGGAGAAGGTCCAGTGGAGGGCAACCAAAACGATTAGGGGGCTGGAGCACATGACCTATGAGGAGAGGCTGAGGGATATGGTCTTATTTAGTCTGGAGAAGAGAAGAGTGGAGGGGGAGGATTTGATAGCAGCCTTCAACTTCCTGAAAGGCTGTTCTCAGTAGTGAGAGATGGCAGAACAAGGAGCAATAGTCTCAAGTTTCAGTGGGGAAGGTCTAGGTTGCATATTAGGAAAAACTATTTCACTAGGAGGGTGGTGAAGCACTGGAATGGGTTACCTAGGGAGGTGGTGGAATCTCCATCCCTAGAGGTGTTTAAGTCTTGGCTTGACAAAGCCCTGGCTGGGTTGATTTAGTTAGGATTGGTCCTGCCTTGGGCAGGGGGCTGGACTTGATGACCTCCTGAGGTCTCTTCCAGCTCTATGATCATTTACCATTTTCTAAGATAATAAAATTGTACAAATTAAGACTTTGAATAAACATAAATTAACTTATACAATTGCTTAAATGTCTATAGATATAGTATACCTTCCTGGATAGTTTACCACACAAAACAAAACCCAAACTCCAGAGCAACCAAAGAAATTTAGTGCAAACACTAAATTTAGTTGCAAGTCTACATAGAATCACTGGAAGGGATCTTGAGAGGTCATCTAATCTAGTCCCTTGTATAACTGGACCATAACTTCACAGGTATTTGTCTAACCTGCATTTAAAAATCACCAGTGATAGATTCCAAAACCTCCTAGTCAATTTGTTCCAGTGCCTAATTAACCTGACACTTTAGAAGTTTTTCCTAGTGTCCACCTCAAACCTCTCTTGCTACTATTTAAATCCATTGCTTTTTGTCATATTCTGATGTTAATGAGAACAATTTTTCAACTTTCTCCTTGTAACAACTTTTTATGTATTTGAAAACTGTTAAGACCTGTCTGTTTCAAGACTAAACAAACCCAATTTTTACAATATTTCTTAACAGGTCATTTTTTTCTAGGTCTTTAATCATTTTTGTTGCTCTCCTCTGGACTTTCTCCAATTTGTCCACATCTTTTCTGAAATGTGGTATCCAGAACTGGACACAAGACTCCAGTTGAGGCCATATCAACACAGAGAAGAGTGGAAGAATTACTTGTTTCATTTACACTCCTGCTGATACATTCCAGAATGATGTTTGCTCTTTTTGAAACAGGGTTATGCTGCCCTAATCCAGGGCTCAAAACCAGGCTCTGAGGACCCTGCAGTGCTGGAGGGCCCAAGCTCGAGTTAAACTGGGACCCAGGATATGAGCCAGGCCTGGACAAAATATGGCCTGTGGGCCACATCTGGCCCACCAAGCCACCAGATGCAGCCCGCGGAGGCAGTGGGGAGCATTAGGCAGGCTCCTCTGCTTGCCCCACAGGCTACTCCGAAATGCGGCTGCGGGATGCCCTTTCTCTTTATGAGATCGGAGGGGAGGAGGGAAGATTCAGACGCTGGTCCTTCCCCCAGCACAATCCCACTGACTGGTTTCATGCCAGCAACTGGCTAATGGGAGCTGCCTGTTTGAATAACAGGCAGCCATGAAGCACAACTCTCCTCCCCTCCTGCTCAGTTACTCACTTAAGCACATGGGCGGGCAGGCAGAAACATTTTAAGCTCTGCATGCCTTTAGTCCTACAGGCTTTGGCTGTTGGCTGGTAAGTCTCCTGGCCAGAGCCTACCTCTGGCACCCCATCTTCTCCCTTCCCCAACTCTCTACCCCTCCACTCCTGCCCCGCTATTCCACATATCCAAACCCTTTGCCCCCCTCTTGCACCCATATCCCCACCCAGATCTGGCACCCCAATCTGCCTGAGATCACAATCCCTTCCTACCATAGGTCACATCCCAAAACCCTGCACTCCAGTCCCCCTGCCTAGGTCACAACTACCTCTTTCACCTAAACTCCCTCCCAAACCCCATTCTCCCTCCTGCACCCCAATTCCTTACTCCCAAGCTCCCTTCTGCACCCAACCTCTATCCGAGACCCTGCACCTCCTCCATTAATACCATAGAAGAGTCAACCACTTTCCAAATTCTTAGAGTGACCCACCATCAAAAATTATTGCACACAACTGGTATAAGCCCTATTGCTCTGCATTGTAGATGCCATGCTGCTTGCCTTGGGTCCCGTGAGTTAGCTGTAAATATCCCACAACAGAATGGAACAACTTCTTTAATCCTCTCCATCTCAACAGTCTGGATTCCAGATTGAAACAGGAAGCCACCGCCCATTGCAAACTGCCATACCCATTGTCTTCTGATCATCGATCTGCAAACACACTATCAGCAACCCCCCTGGGTTTGCAATGTAAAGTGAACCATCAAACCTTTTGGAAATCCAACTGCTTCCTGGTAAAGGGCAGGAAGTAAAGTTTTCCCACAGTGCACCACAATCCTAGGAATAAAGTGATCACATTTCTGGGGGTGGAGGAGACTAGGGATGCTGGGATGTGGTTACTTTGACGTGGATCTACACAGTGCAGACTGGATCCTACAGCCCTAAGTTCAAACACAGGTCTTAACATTTTGCTAAAATGCAATGTAAAAGACTCAAAATCAGGGTTCCCTAACACAAGTCAGCTGGCTCAAATCCCACTTATCCTGGGCATTCAAGTTTGACTCCTGAACTTGGTCTCACTCTTCTTATTGAATGTATGCATTGTAGCTGTAGCCATGTTGGTCCCAGAATATCTAGAGCAGTGACACTCAGTCTGAGGCTTGAGAGCCACAAGTGGCCCTTCAATGTGTCTCCTACAGTTCTTTCTAGCACATGATGTTAAAACAGTGTGATTTAATTAACCAAACTAAGTTATAAACCAGACAGTAATTACTATGTTATTAAGCAACTGTAGTTGACAAAGAACTGCTTGAACCATTTACTCAAGTCTCTTTTTCCCCCTTCTTTTTCTCCTCCCCCCCTTCTCTTATTTATTCTTGTATCTGGACTTCTAATACTCCCGTCATCTGAAGAAGTGGGTTGTGCCCATGAAAGCTCATGATACAATCTACATGTTTTGTTAGTCTTAAGGTACTACTAGACTACAGCCAGTCCCCAACATATGAACGAGTTACGTACCAAACACTTGGTCGTAACTCGATGTGTTCGTAAGTCGGACCCCATTCATTTAAATGCAGCCGCGCTGTTCGTAAGCGCAGATCGCACATTCGTAAGTCAGGGACTAGCTGTAATCTACTTAATGGGAGGTTTGGTTGTAACTACGAATGGTCATAAGTCGACATGTTTGTAAGTCGAGGACTGGCTGTATTTGTTGTTTAAGTTTTTTCATAATAATATTCGTTCAGTCATTTTGCTATGAGAATTATTATATATAGAATCATAGAATACTAGAACTAGAAGGAACCTCAAGAGGTTTATAAACAAACAAATAAAATGGTAAATTAAACAATGAATTCACGTTACTTATGACTCGAGTAATGTTGCCAGCTAATTTGGCTCTGGAATCACTTAGATCTGAGTATCACAGATCAAGAGACACTACGCAGATCTGGAAACACACATTTTCCATTCTCTGATAGTTCAACAAGGGATAGTTACATACCAAGCTCCCAAGTTCAAAGTTCTTTTTTGTTTATTTAAAAGTTTCTGTAGGTTACATAAAGTGACAAAAGAAATTTGCTCAGATTTGGACAGCTATAAAGCACAGAAAATTTCAATCTAGAAGATGAATTTTTTAAAATATTTAGCCAAGGTTTGTTACAAAAACATTTCAATTAAGTTAAAGTCTCACTGGTTACCCTAATAAAAATTTGCACTTAGCTGTTGTCCACACCTTAATCTACTTTGTAATATCTTTTGTCTACTTGGGGAAGCTATTTCACTAACTCCCTGCGTGGATAAGACCTTAGATAAAGGACCATAAACTATTTCCAGAATAAACTTAAAAAACAACAATAGTTAGCACTTTAAAAGACTAACGAAACATGTAGATGGTATCATGAGCTTTCGTGGGCACAGCACACTTCTTCAGAGGATCAGAGTGCTGGATGTCCAGAACTAAAATCAATATAGGAGCAGGAGGGGGTAGACAAGAAGAGGTAGTGGGTATAAAAATATCAAGGTGAAAGCCTAGCTGGAATGTAACAGGAAAGTCCAGAACTAAGAATAAATAAGGGAAGGGGGGGGGGAGGAAAAAATTGGAAGGGGGGAGTAGATAAGTTTCAAAGGGATAGCCAATCCAGTCTGTAACAAGCCTCACAATGCCCCTGTGGAGTATTATTCCCATTATACAGATAAGGAAAATGAAGCAAGAAATGAATAGTTGCTCAAAGTGTTATTGAATTGCTATGTAAGAGTCTTATGCTACTAGTCTTTGTAATTTAGGTACATGAAAAATGGAGGATACTCAAAAACACTGAACTCTGGCCCACTTACTGGACTTTGTAACATTTACCCTGAAGTATAGTTACATATTATCTTTGATTAAGGAAAAATCTTTTGCCCAAAACGTTATGTAAAATCACGTTTAAGTAGTTAATCAGTTAACTGTTAAGTTTAACCAATTAAACAGAGGCAGCTAGGGGCTGCTCTGGCTGAATCATAGTGTCCTTACCTGTAGCAGGCCAGGGCCAGGGCCAGGGCCAGCACAGACTGGGACTGTTCTGAAGGGACAGGACCACCTCCTGCTCCTACAAGTCTTTGTAGGCTGGAGCCGTTCCCCTGCCCATGGCTGGTGGGTTAACCATAACGAGTAAGCATTACCTGTTAACCGGTTAGCCATTCATATCCCTACTTAACACAAATTTCAGCATATGCTTCCATATTGTCGTTTGAAAAGCAAGTTAAATTGTACCCTACATTTCTTCTGCTGTATATTAACTCAATGCTAAAATTCTCCTGTACATTATTAGAATATTACGTTAAACAATGTAAATGCAAAGAGTATCAGGAAACTCAATTGCAGTCTACTATGTATTTCAGAGAGTTTGTGTGTGTATCTGTCTGTCCCCCAGCCGGCGGACACATACACTTTCCCTGCCTGTGCCCACTGCAGTGCCCATGGACAGGTTCATCTCACGAAGCCCCAAGTTGCTGCTGTGCTGTCCTCTTTCCAGGGCAGCCTGCAAAGTGAATTCCTCCTCCCTGGCCCCACCCTAGAACAATGATTTAAATCAGGGGTGGGGAATCTGAGGCTCAGGGACCAGACACAGCCCCCTCCCCTCCGGCTTGCTTGGATCCGGCCCTTGAGGCTTGGGGCTTCCCCCAGCATTAGGATGCCCTCACTTATCTGTCCAATCCAGCCTTTCCAGGATTTCAATAGGAGTTGTACTAAGCAGGTACAATCAGATGCATACTTTGAATATATCTCCCAGTACATTGCTCTTAGGCAGTGGTTCTCATAGAGAGATCCACAGACCACTAGTGGTCCTTGACCATCTTGAAGATGGGCCATGAACTCGGGGCTTATCAGTCCTCCTCAAGCAGCAGGGAACCTGCACTAGTCCTACAGTCCTTCCTTCACCTCACGAGATTGGAATACCAGTGGCAGCTTCACACTGCAGGATGGAGAGGAAAAGGAATTTTGCAGGCTTTATCTGGCTTGTGCAAGAAGAAAGCAGCTCTGCACACTGCTGCTCCCTCTTTCCATGGCTGGTGGAACAGCAGCTCACGAAACCTGGAGGCTTAACCCACAGCTCCCGTTGGCCAGAATCCTGGCCAATGGATGCAGCGGGGAGTGCAAAGCCAGGTAAGCACCTCCCCCTCATTCTCCTCATGCCTCCCACTCCCTCCGAGACCCTACACCTGTACCCTGCTTCTGCACCCTCCTTCCTTGACCTGCCCACTTCCTGCACCCTCCCTCTGACCCTCAGCCGATTCCTGCACTCCACCTCCCACCCTCAGACTGCTCTTGCAACCAACCTCTCATCCAGACCTCACCTCCACCCTTCCTTCACCCATTTTGTCACATTGACTGGTGGTTCATGAAAGAGTCTGCATTGAGTGGGGTGGGCCACGGGCCAAAAGGTCTGAGAATCACTGCTATTAGATATTCTAGCTTTGCAGTCCTTATTTGAAGGAGTTAACTGAAAGCTACATCAGACATTTCTCAGCTAAGTTTTTTCCTGTGTCAAAGGTGCTTAATGATATTCAGGGCTAAGTTCATGGCAAGTTAAACTTAGTCTAATTCAACTGTCAAAGATTTTCCCCCAACTTAGATAATGCAAAAGGTCAGCTAAACTGAAAGTCAGAATTTATTTGGGTAAAAAGAAACATTTCAAGGCTAAAAGTGTTGTTCTGTCTGAAAACTGACTCTGAACTTTTTCAGCTATGACAATAGCTCTATTCATAGAGCTTCACAGAAGGACACCAAGAACAGTGATCTAATTTACGCCATTTATTAAAAGTCAGAATATTTCATTCCTTAGGCTAACTTAGAACCAGGTTTTCAGTTTCAGGGACATTTTTACTATCATTGGCATTAAAGATTTTATCATTTTTAGTTGGATAATAAAAGAATCTAAGGAAATAGACACTGTAACCAATAGATTTTATCTAGGGCATTAGGGCTTTAGTCAAAGATCACTGCAGTCATGACTTCAATGACTGTGTCTCATGATCTTAGTTCGCTTTAAAAGATTAAAAGGAAAAAAAGTAATTTCATTGATAATGCAGAAGAATTTTCTTCTAGCATCTATTTTGCATCAGAGTCCAGTACCTTTTAAACCAGTAGATTTCATCAGGATCTGCAATCCCATACTCTCTTAGCCTCATCACCATAAGGGCGCTCTTCCTGATGGCCACCTCATATCGCTGGCTGCGTGAGAGGAAATTTAAATCTTCATGTTGGAATTCTGGATCATTCAGAACTAAGGCTTCTGAGGGCACAACAGAAGAACAGAAAAGGAATTAAGGGTCAAGCAATCAAGCCAGTCATCCCATGAGGAAGGGTAAAACTATAAGGATTAGTATGTCCAGTCTTGAGATACAGTACTAAAAATCTGAAGCAAGTGACAAAGTTCAGTTCCAATTACATCTTGCAATAAATCATTTTCACATTAAATGTACATTTAAGCCTCTTTTAGTCAGTAAGTCACTGGTCTAGCACTTCAAGGCACTAAGGTATACAAATCATTCTTGCTATTGTGTTATTGTGCACCATAATTTTTGGCATATCTAGTTTTGTAACACCCCTGTCAGGTAGAGAAGTGCTACATTAGTCCATTTTACAAGCAGGAAACTGAGGCACAGAGAGGCTAAATATCTTGCTCAAGGTCGCAAAGGAAGCCTGTGTCATTGCAAGGAAACAAATCCAGGTCTCCTAAGTCTTAGGTAGTGTCCTAACTACTAGATCCTCCTTTCCATAAGGGGCCTCTAGGTGTATAAAGTAGGGGTGGGCAAGAAAAAGCAATATGAAGGCCTAGGGGCTCCTTCCCTTATGTAGGGACAGGAGTGAGGGTTCCCCAAATGTGATTCAACTCATCTGGTGGGGACACCCTCTAATTGAGCTGCCTGGGGTACACACACCGGAATAGGACCGAGCCAGTGGGGCTCTCACAGTAGGCAAGGGGGAAGGAGAACCCCCAAATTGAGAACAGGGGTTTCCCCAGAGCCCGGGGGGAGGGGAAGGAAGGATTGTCATGTGAGGAGGGAGTACCCTGAGAGCTTATGGGGGAGGTACGCCATCTTCAGGCGCGGAGGGGGGCCCAGGACCAGCGGGGGCTCCGTCGCACGAGGAAGGCCCCCCCCCCAAGAGCCGGGGGGAGGGGTAATGGGGCTACGTGGCACGAGGAACGGGGGTCCCAGAGCCAGTGGGGGAGGGAAAGTGGGGCTCCTCGGTGCGAGGGGGGCCCCCCCGAGCCAGTGGGGGGAGGGGAAGTGGGGCTCCTCGGTGCGAGGGGGGGTCCCCCCCGAGCCAGTGGGGGAGGGGAAGTGGGGCTCCGCGGTGCGAGGAGGGGGGGGCCCCCCGAGCCAGTGAGGGGAGGGGAAGTGGGGCTCCTCGGTGCGAGGAGGGGCCCCCGAGCCAGTGGGGGGAGGGGAAGTGGGGCTCCGCGGTGCGAGGAGGGGGGGCCCCCCGAGCCAGTGGGGGGAGGGGGCTGAGGCTCTCACCGATCTCCCTGCGGCGGCGGGTGCGCTCGGCGCCCCCATCCAGGAGGTGGGTGAGGAGCTCGGGGTTGAAGGAGGCCGAGGCACGTTCCTTGCGCAGATCCTGGTTCATGGCGGCGCCTGCCCGACTCCTGACCCCGGCCCGCTCTCACACACCGACTCCCAGCGGCTGCAGCCGGGCGGCGAGCCGCGGTCCCCGCCCCGCCCCCTGGTCTGGCACGTGACCAGGAGGGCGGCGACCGAGAGCGAGGGCGCGCGGCTGAGTCACGCATCACCGACACGCCACTTTACTTCCCGCCCCCTCTGCCCGTCTACCCCTCAACTCGGCGCGAGACTTACGCATGCGCAAAGGGCCTCCCCCGGGTGGGCCGCTGGGACTCTAGCTCTGTGCGGTGGGGCGGGCTGAGCGGGGATGCAGGAGAGGGGTTCCTGCCGTCCCCTCCCCGTGCCCTGTCGTGCAAGCTGCAAGGGTGGAGAGGGCTCTCTCTGGCCAAGCAGCAAGCTGGGCAGCGCTGAATGGGAGCAAAGGCTGGGCTCCAGCCCCTCTGGGCTTGGCAAGTCCTAGGGTCATGAATGTAAAACAATTGCTTTAGCTCGGGCACCGCTTTCATGGCATCTTAGCATTGGAGTTAGGTTGGGACCACAGCCCCTGTGAGGGGACCCCTGCGTGTATTAGAAAGACGTTGCGCTCCGGGGGTCAACGCAGAGGTTTAAAGGCTGCGTGTCACAAAATGACAAGGAGGGGAAACAGCCCCTCCAGCTACATCTCGAAGGAACTGGCTGCCACAGCAGCACTGGGTAGCACTAGCAGGTGAAATGCAAGGTACATCCTGAGCAGATGCTGGGTGTACCTCCAAAAGGCATCTCGCAGTCTTCGAGTTTTGAACTTTGGTATCACTTGCAGGGCTTTGTGGTACAATTAGTGCAGTCCCGTTAATTACAGGACAGCTATAGGGTTCTCTGCATTGCCAGCTGCGTTCTAACATTTTAGGGCTTTGGCAGTGCAGTCCGGCTGCCGTTGCGTAGAGTACGGGAGTTCCCATGCACAACTTGAGAGCCATAGCAGCAAAACAAAACAGAAACATAAATTTGCACGGGGCTTTTATTACAGCTACAGCACAAATGTGCAAACAGGGCTGGGCGTTGTTATGCTAGGCACTGCAATGCAGTTACAAAACAAATATAATGTGATCAACTGATTTAAGAGTGTTCCCACCAAAAACTTCATTGATTTAACTAAATCAATTTTCAAACTAAATAAGATAAACATTCAAAAGGAGCATGGACTGGTCCACCGCCAGTTAGCATCAGAGCTGGACAAAGAATCCAGACAGCTCCCAGTACCGTGCGCTGGCCGCCCAAAATGGTACCTCTTCCCGAAGACTGTTTCACAAATTAATTTTAAAATCGACACAAATAAATATATCTGGTGAAACAAAAGAAGTGCATTCCATTAGCTCCATAACACTGGATAGGTACTAAATATAAATTACTAGCTTGGATTTCTCCTTAGACAAATATCTAATCCCCTACCTTTGGAACTGCAATTACCCTTGGGCCAATGAACCCGTGTAATAGAATTTTCAGAAATATGTGGGAAGGTGCCAATAACTATTAAAGCCAGAGGCAGCGACACATCCTTGGCACAAAGCAGAACGAGTAGTGAAGGGAGACAGACATTCTGGGAGGGAGAACCCGGATTACCCAGTCATTCACTGACATAAGCGCCTCAGCAGGGCTTTGCAGCTGCCACCCTACTAGGAAAGGAGGGGGCTGAGCTTTTTCTAGTCATGTGGTCGGGACCTGGCTTAGTCACATGGGAAGGCTGGGGGAGGAGGTTTAGCTGAACAGAGCTCTCTGGTTTCCATGTTCCTGGTGTCTGTGTGTGACCAAACGTACCTGGGAGGCAGGGATAGAGAGGTAAGGGGCAGTGCATTGTATGACCTCTCCCTCAAAGGTCCCAAGAGAATGAGGGAGGATCACAGAGATCCTAAAGGAGGGTGAAAAACCCCACAAAGACCCTGAGATCCTTGTTCATGGACTCTGAGGTCCTCTTCTCATGCAATTGAAATCAGAGGCAAAAGGGTGGGGAATGAATGGGGCATCAGCTGTGAGCTAAGGGGAACCCTGTGGAAGGAAACAGCTCTGCTGGTTGTCTGGTGAGCTAGGTAAGCTCCCCTTAGTATGAGTGCAGCTCATACTGAGGCGCTCGATTAAAGTTCACAAGGTAAATGGCTAATGTTCCTAAAGCTGTGACCGTGAGGTGGTCCCCAGTTTTGTTTTTGTTTTTGCGGGAGGAAGGAGAGGTATTGTATGTGCAGTGTGTTTGAACACAACCCCCTGGATCCCGTTATACACTCTCTCCTGTTTTCCTGAACTCATGCCACCTATCCTTTCTTCATGGATTCTCTGCCCACATACCTACCAGTTCTGCCTCCTCGTTCTCCATTTGTAGGTCAAATTCACAACAGGTATAAATAGGGGTAATACTATATATATTCTGTTTATATTAGAAAATGAGTTAGAATAGCCATTTAGATTTCAGAATGAAATTACAGAACCACACTAGAAAACCACATTGCTAATTACTAATTTGGAAAGGTCAGACTGTTTAGATTTGACAGAATCCCTAAGGATTCTCACTCATGCTAATTGGTTATCAACTCTAGTGCTGTTAGCTCAGAGGAAAGTCATCTCCAGATAGATCTGAAAATAATTTGTAAGTTACTTACATGCCAATTCACCAAGGTCTTCTTCGCAAAAGATCTATTGTGATCAACCCTTTTAGTCTATTTCCCAATTAATTATTTTAACTGTAGGATGTGACTAACCCTCCCACCTACTTAAGATAATCTCCCATATTTGTGACAGACTGAGTGCACTTTAAAAAGCTTTCACACTTGGTCTTAGTCTGTATATACCTAGAATTTGAAAGGCACTGTGGTACCATTAAGTATGGCACCATGTTCTATAATTCTAGTTACCAGTAAATTGTTCAGTTTTAAAACTACTCTGCAACAAGCTTGACTGGAACCAGTTACAAAACAGACACCCACACACCTGTGACAATCTTTAAAACATGTATACAAGCACGTTTGCTTTCTTGCTAATGGGTACTTTGTTTCAGGATGTGGTCAACTGATGGATTTGGGTCATCACCCAAGAGAAAGTCTGTGTGTTGCTTGTCACAGATCAGGGCAGATGCACATGTGTTCATCATCCACCCTCATTGCCCTCTTGACTGGGGCATGTCCAAGCTGAACAGTTCCCTGCCTTCATAGTGTTATTCCCAGCAAAGCCAGGCTGCCTGAACTGGCCCAAGCAATCTTTCTTTTCAAAGCTGTTTAACAGGTATAATGGCTACAGTTATAAGGTACCACACAGTGCTTCCCATGCAAGTTTACTTTGTTCCTAAGGTAAAAAGCACCACAAGGAAAACATTACAAACAAAAGAAGAACCTACACACCTTGCTGATCTGTTAGGTATTGTCTACAGCAGCAGTTAATGCTGCAAACACAGGTGAGTGAAGGACAGTTGTTTCTTGGTATGTGAGGCTACGTCTAGACTGCAGGCTTTTTGCACAAGAAGCTTTTGTTGGAAGACATCTTCCTCAAAAACTTCTTGTGCAAGAACGCATCCACACTGCAAAAGCACATCGAAAAAGCGATGCGCTTTTGTGAAAGAGAGTGTCCAGACTGCATGGACGCTCTCTAGAAAGTAAACTCCGATTGGTATGCACAGAATGGCCACCAGAGAACCTGTGCTTTTCCCTCTTTCCTCTTTTTGCGCAAAAAAAACCCCTCTTCCCCATCCACACACACCTTTTTGTGAAAGAACTGTTTTGCAAAAAGGCGTTCTTCCTTGTAGAAAGAGGAATACCAATTGCGCAAAAATGCCTCTGTTCTTTCGATTCCCTTGTGCAAAAATGTGCTTGAAGTGTGGATGCTACATAAGTTTTTGCAGAAAAATGGCCATTTTTCTGCAAAAACTGTAGTGTAGCCATAACCTTAGTCAGCAACTAGAATTCCTGGAAAATATAGACAGAAATGCCTAACTGAGTTAAAACAAAATACAGGACTATGTAGCACTTTAAAGACTAACAAGACAGTTTATTAGATGATGAGCTTTCGTGGGCCAGACCCACTTCCTCAGATCAAATATTTCCTCAGCTCATCATCTAATAAACCATCTTGTTAGTCTTTAAAGTGCTACATAGTCCTGTATTTTGTTTCAGCTACACCAGACTAACACGGCTACATTTCTATCACTAACTGAGTTAGGCACTTGAAATCACTCAGAGGACTTCCACATGGCTGGCACAGGATCTTAGGTTTTTCCCTTCTTGGTGTCCTTAGCTTTTATTTTTAGGAAGTGGTGTGTTGAAGGAGACAGGCCTATTTTTGCTGAATGGTACACCTTGGTTCCATAGCAATTTGAGCTATGCAAATTGTGTAGCTTATTTCATAATTTAATTATGCAATAACCTGCTATTCTGAAACGTCCCTTACTCCTTGTAAAATGAGGTTTGCAGGGACGTCAGAATAGCGAGCCTGTTATATTTCGAAATAATGGGCTTGCTGTTAAGATGTGGGATAGCTACACACATGCTGCAACGTAGACATAGCCGTGGTGACCCATCCTTTTTCCTGAGTTTTGAAATAGTCACTCAAAATGAGTCATTCTCTCACAATCCAATCAGACAGCAGGATATGAGCTTTTGAGTTCCTGCAGTGAGAACTAGATTTGTTCAGTCTTTGTGAAACAGATCTTGTCAGACCAGCTTGTGTGAGACCATGTAGGCCATAACTATTGGTACAGCCATCTTAGGACATATCGTGAACACCATCTGATTGGATCCATTCAGCAACTTACCTTTGCAAGTCACTTTCCCTTTGCGGTGCATTCCTTTTCCAGTTTTGCAATTATGCTTGCTAAAGTTGCAGTTTCTCCATCAACACTCTGCTAGCGGCTCAGAAATCTAGTTTAAAGTTCAGGGCTGGCCCAAGGGTACCCTAGCTGACCTATGGACTTTGGCACCCCTCCCTCCCACATTCAGTCTAGGGAAAAATGAAACGTCTATAATAAAATTTTACCTTTATTTATTTGGCATTCATAATGGACAATGTAAAAATAGCAATAAATAGTTTATTGATTATTTTTCTCTTTTTCATTAACCCTAATGTACTGTATTAGCTGACGCTTTAAAGTTTTAACCATTTTGAGTTGTACAGTGTTTCTGGCAGCACAACAAACTGCTGCATTTCAAGCTGCAACTGTCTTCCTTCCAAAGGAACTGATTTTGGGGAAGCTTTGAAAATCTTTATTCCTTGATACTGAATGAAGTCTGGGTCATCAGTCACGGCTCCCCCAACACAGCAGAACAGCTGTTGTGAGTTGTTGATCGGCCTTCCCTAAGCAGTGAGCAACACTGACTCAACTGTATGACAGGCCAGCACTGAGTTCCTGAGAATGACTGAGCTGCTAGACCCCGCCCCCAGCAGCAAACCCAGGCGGTGCTCTTTTGAAGCTATGCCTTGACACATGTCAACTGTATTTACATAAGCGGCCATACTTCACAATGTGAAATAAGTAATATAACTCAACTTCTGACATGACAATGATGCATTGTTTGACAAACAATATTTGATACTTTTGTTTATAAAAGACTAGAAGATTTACCCAATATTGCCTGGAGAAGGGTCACACAGGCTGGCTGGACCCGGCTGCTGGTTGGCCTGGTGGTGCTGGGGGGAGAGTGGGCTGTGGCTCCTGTAGGATGGGGGGAGCTGTGCTGCCTGATCCCAGCAGCGCTCCTGAGGGCTGAGGGGAGGCATTTGGGGCGTCACTTACCTGGGCTAGTGGCCAGCAAGATGGTGAACCCCATCTCTACCTGGCCACTCCCTTCCTGGTGCAGCTGCTCTGCTCCTAGTGGTCATTCTGCAGTATAGTTGTCCCTCATGCCTGCTGCCGCCAGGGATCACTGTGCAGTATCACTTCCTTCCAGTCGGTCCCTTCCTTGTCCATGTTATGGAAACCGATCGGATTCCAGGCACATCCAGTTTTCCTGGCACAACCAAACCCTAATCTTGCTTTAAGTTAGGATAAGAGGAAGCCACGTACCAATTTTGGTGGCCCTAGCTATTACTGTTTAGGAGTTCTTGAACAAGTGGACTCACAGACAGACAGGCTCACAGACAGATGTACAAATCTCTAAAATTATATATTAATATATTTTAAAGGGAAAAAAGTAACTTCCATCTCACTTGGCATCCCTTAAAGCCTGGCACCTAGGTGACCTAGTCAGGCTGGTCTTGTTAAAGTTGATATACTTTATATAAAGCCCTTCCATAGTCTTTGATGCTTTTTAAGCTTGTTTTAACAGTCCATTATATAGTGCAAAACCACTTCACAAATTGTTCACCAGTAGTTTTAACAAGAGTGGTCGGACCTTATCATGTATGGCTGAGCTGACCATGTTCATTATTAACCAAACAGTTATGTTTTGGATTATTCCATGCAGTGTGTTTATAATTATAAGGACAGGGGACCACAATTTGGCTCAGTTCCTTACATTTGCTGTCTTCTTTTTTAGCACAAGTGAATTTCACTAACTTGATAGAATAAGCTTAATTAGTTTTGCTGCTTCACTTTATTACTTTAACTAAAATAAATCAATAGGAATGTAACCTCTTTCTTTTCTAACAGAATTGCACATGAGACAAATCCTGTCTTACAGTATTTTGCCCAAAGCTATATTATTTATAGTTGACTTCCTTTATATACCCATTATCATATTAGATTCCATCAACCCTCCCACATTTGTATGTGGCACATTATATACCATCAGCATTGACTATATGATTGATTTTCAGTTCATTCTCAGGGAAGAGTGAAAGTCTCATTAGCTGCACCAGCAGTACACCTTTGTGAAAGGATGGAGCCATTTCTGCAGACTATTGGATGGAGCACAGTTTCTTCAGACTATTGGATAAATCTAGTTGTTAGACAGGGGGCTTTTATTCTGTCAGCTCTCTGATCTCTCATTACTAAAAGGTTTTAAATCTTGCCTGAGTATCAAATAACAATAACTCAGTTTTGGGGCCTTATTTACTATGGAGATTTTACTACAGTGTTGTGTACGCATATTACCACAATCACCTCTGTATAGGGATATTTAGGACCCAAGGAATATTTGGAGAGGCAGCATAATCTAGCTACTTGCTCATAGGGC
Source organism: Pelodiscus sinensis (assembly GCF_052426305.1). Classification (NCBI taxonomy): domain Eukaryota; kingdom Metazoa; phylum Chordata; order Testudines; family Trionychidae; genus Pelodiscus; species Pelodiscus sinensis. The sequence goes on from NC_143071.1 coordinate 19,819,586, forward strand.
TGGGATTGAGAAGCTCCCAAATCCTTTAATCCCATCTTTATTGCTGACCCACTGTGTGTCATATCTTATTCTCTCTGCACTTTCAATTCTTCCTCCATATCCATCTGTGAAATGGGGTAAGTATGTTACCGACCGTCTCAGAACTGTTGACAGAATTAAAGTTTGTATAGCACTTGGTACAGTGTACTTAGCAATTAGTGTTAAACCTCTTAATCAAGAGAAAATATCTTTCTACATAAGGCTTTAATACATCCATTGGGTTTTTTCTAGGTTAATGTTGTCACCCATGAAGGTTGACTAACATCCCTTTAAATACCTGCCCAGTCTTTTGTCTGCTTGTAGAACCTGCAGTAGCAGCTCTGCAAGATGCTGCCCAATCCTGGTGTTTATTATTTTCCTTGGGAGATCAACTCTGAATCAGTTGCAGATGGACAGACGCTGAGAACATATGGCAGGTGAGAGCAGTTTCTTTCAGGCCAACACAATTTTCAACAGTCTGTCGTGTCTGTAATTCCTTTTTTCTTCCTTGTGTCCTTGTCTTCAACTGACTGGTTAGGGTCCCTGCCGCCAAGTTCAGTGAATCAATTGTGTTTCAGGTTACACTGTTATGACATGGTCCAGTCTGAAGCCATCCTGACAGCCCTGCACAGTTCAGTCCAGCACCAGGTCCGCATTTGCACCAAATTTGTGGAACCATTCCAAGCCCAGCTTGGGTCCGTATATGTGGCTCTGGGAGAGACTGAACAGAGGGATGGTGAGTAGTTCTTTGTTTTCTCCTGTCAGGAAAGGAGGTACTTTCTGTTCCGTAACTGGGATGGCATAGAGAAGCTAAAAGCCATACACCAGTTAGGCCCTGGACCCCCTCTGCTCTTCCTCTCCATCCATTGCAACTGATCATTAGGTAAAGAACATCATTCAAACTCATTCTGAGACCCAGCATGTTTTGTGGTTAGAGCAGGTTCTGTTTCCCAACTCTGCCTCAGACTTACTATGTGACCTTGACCAAATCACCCCAGTACTCATTGCCTCAGTTTCCTTATGCATAATATCCTTATTCACTTTTATAAAATAGTTTGAGGTTAGCACAGGAAAAATGCTACAGGAATGCCAAAAAATATTACTTGTGTGGCCATGATAAAGGACCTTTCTTCTCTATAAGACAGTCTTATCTCTGAGCTCTGTGATCACTGCTCTTTGATATCACCATACAGTGAATCAGTTAATTTCTGGGAAACTGGGGTACTCAGAGCTTATGTCTGCTAAGTGCAGCTCAGCACATGCTTGTGTTTCAAAGTGTTAGGAAGTGGCAATGTTGGATGACAGATTTGATCTTAAAGTAATATTTTGCCCATTTAAAGTATGGATGGCAAAACCAAACACGGGTGTTTTAAAATGAACGATTTAGCTGAAATGAATTGCAATGAATCCATGGTATAGGGAGAAGGTTGTTTTTAAAGTACAGGACTCAGAGTCAGGAGATCTGGGTTCTATTCTTGACTCTGCAATGGACTCATCATGTGACCTTGGGAAAGCCATACCCCTTTCCCATGCCTCAGTTTCCCCAACCTGTAAAATGATGTCAATTATTAAGCTAATCCTGTTGTTGCGAGGACTGATTAACCTTTAAAGTGCTTGGAGATCCTCTGAGGGAAAGTGCCATAGAAAGAAATCAATATTGTTTATCGTCATCATTTGGAATTAGCATAGCTCCACAAATAGCACCTGATGTTTGTACATTGAGCAACCAACACAGTGAGTGAGGTGCAATACCACACGAGGAATGTTAAATTTCGATTAATCAGCTAATTGAGTCGTTGATGGAATTTCCATCGACAACTCAATTAATTGATAAGGGGGAGGGGACGCTCGCTATCTACGCTGCACCTTTGCCTTTGAAATGTAGCAAGAGCCGTGGGCACATCTTGCTACATTTCAAAGGCAGAAGTGCAGCAGTTGGGACCCAGCATGAACAGGGACTTTTTCAGTCCCCGCTTGTGCTGGGTTCCCCCTGTGCCTCTGCCTCCCCTGTCTGGCTCCTGTTTCCCTCCGCCTTGCTGCCTCTGATACAGAGGCAGCAAGGAGAGGTGGGAAATGTGAGTAGTCGATTCAACTCCCCAATAAGCCTAGGCTTACCGGGTAGTCGACTGTTTGATTACTATTTTACATCCCTATTCCACACAGCTAAAGTAGCAGGGATGTGTGTCTGCACACGTACCTTGGGAAATTAAGAAGAATTTTCCCCAAAATCTTTTCAATAACTTTCCAGCTTGTACTTGCTTTTCCTTTTCTTTATTTTGTAATTTGCAAACACATTTAACTCATTGTATTTCACTGTTTACCGTGAGCCACAGCTTATAAATCTTTGCATCTCTTTTCCCTTCTTCAGAGCATCACAAATACATCCCCATTCCAAGGTGTATAATGTGAGGATTTAAAGCAATCCAACAAGCTCAATTGGCACTGAAGGGCACTATCTATAATTTGCAATGGTGCACTGAGGATCATTTTATTTGCATTATAAAATGTAAAAAGCAAATCTCGGCTTGGCTATGTAAAGCTGAGAGGCTTTGTCACAGGCAACACTTAATAATGAATAATTAGCAGTGATTGGAATTATTCTTAGTTAGTTTGAGAGTTGTTATGTGCATGATTTCCATGCCTTTCTGGATTGCCTTCCAGCTGACTGTCTCAAAGCACTGTCTAAACAGGAATGATTTCAGTCTGAGCACACAGGGGATTATTCCCATTTTGCAGGTGAGGCAGTGGAGCAGGACTAAGACCGGAAAGTCATACAGCTAGTCAGTGAGAGGGCTGGTTTCAGAATCCAGAACTCCTGGCCAAACCACAGCTCCTGCTTTGGAACAGTCGCCCAGAACTCTCTGCCTCAGTTGCTCTCCACCTAGTTTCAAAGTTCAGCTGAATACCATATTGTCTCTACCGTCTCTCAATTTCCCTTTCAAGTCCTACTGTGGAACAGTGGGGATTCAGTCTGTGCAAAAGATGCTGCTTAACAGATCTCCTCTGCAGTCATTCTTTTATATTTTCAGGTGAGGGGCCTGTGCTAAAGGCTCGGGTGCTGACGTGCGTGGAAGGAATGAATCTGCCCTTGCTGGAACAGGCAGTACAGGAACAGCGGCGATATTTCCAAGAGAGACAGGGGCAGGCGGAGAGCAGTGCCTCCTAGCCTTGTTGCGAGAAGCTGTTGCTGAACTGAGCCCAGATGCATCACTTGCTCTCTATCCCTCTCTGCACCTCACTGATCTTTTGCCATTTTGTCACCAGAAACTCCAGTCTGATTCTCAGGTCGCTGTCCCTGTTCCAGGTTTTGGATGTCTCCGAACATGCATTTGCCTGAAGCGTTTTAGGTTCGTGACCTTCAGCAGCTCATTTTTATCACTCTTCCCTGTCCCGTCCTATCAAGGAGGATGAACTGAGTTCCTGTGAGTCTGGAATCCCAGTGGTTTGAGCTTGCTCACTCTTACTGTTTTGTTAAACCTCAGACCTTATCTGAAATGCCCTCTGCTGTGCCAGTCCTGGTACCATGCCGCTCTGCCAGTGCTCCTCAGTCCAGACCCTTAAAAACTCCCACTGTTTCTGTGCTCAAGCCTGTCTGGAAAAGGGACTAGGAAACATGCTGAATTGAATGGTAGCTTTAAAAATATATCTGCCCAGAGGACAAGACCAAATCTGCATTATGTAAGAGCCGAGTCAGGATCTGAACCCAGGTCTCTAGAAAGAAGAAAATTATTCACCAACTTATTACACTGGTTGGCCCCATCTTAGCAGTTCAAGTAAATAGAGCAGACTGAAGACAAGTATGGACGCTGTCTGTTGACATCAGTGGGAGTTGGGTGTGTGCGCTTGAGGAAGGAATTTACCACAGTGAATTCTGAAATACAAAATTGCAGTGCCCCACAGACTGAGTGTAGTCATTGGTTTTCCTCCTTTACGGGACGAGAACAGGAGAGAGTCTGATCTTGGGGCTGCTTTCCTCTAAGGAAACCTAAATTGTCTATTTGATTATTGTATTGCATGTGTTCTGTCACTGAAAATGTTCATAAATAAAGAAGCTGAAAAGAGCATACAGCCTACTTCTCTTAGTGATTAAATACCACAGTCACGTTAAGGGGCCTGAATTCATCCCTGCTGTAATTCTACTGAAGACGTGGGGGAATTGAGTCAGGGTGTTTTTCTTTAATAACAGTCTTTTTCAAGGGTACTTGACTTTGGAAGAGCTATGGGAGGAGGACATGAGACTACATCTACTTTCAGACTTGCTGCAATACCATCTGTTTACCAAAGCAGCAGTAAATAAAGAAAAATATTAATATGAGGCAGGGAAAGAAAATATCTGTGGGTGGGGAATAAAATAAAACTTCAGCTGCTCTAGAAAACCTCCCAAGGAGATGTGGGAAGCAGAATTCACTGCGATGTCCTATTGGCCAACACTTTACTCTTCAGTTGCCTGTTTGGATTGTGGAGTCTGTGGTGACATGTACAATAAACTCTAGCTAGAGAATTCCCAATGCAGAAGCCATATAATTGCCTATAATTTATGCAGCTCACTCTTTTTTGCTTATGTTGCACTGTATGTTTATTCACAGCGTTATTAAATCTTGTCTTCATGTGTGTTGGGCTCACTGTAAAACATGAGATCGTGTCTTGAGGCATAGTCGCTTGGTTCTTCCAAAGACCTGGACTAGAGATGCAGCTGTTCCCAGGGCATTGCAATTTACTCAGAACATTCCGTTACAACTATTTTATGAATGGCTTGAAACCTTTGGGCTGTTGGTTTTTATGCTATTAGCCCAGTTGTGGAATAATGACATTTTAGGCCATTATTCTTCTAGTCTTAGCCTCCATGCCAAAGATCTATGCAATACTAGCTTTGCCAGTCTATATCGCCAGGGGACATGGGAAAAAGTAGCCAGTGAATAGAATCATGACTAATAGGGTACATCTAGACTACAAGCTTTTGTCGACAGAAGTTTTGTCGACAGATACTGTCGACAAAGCTTCTGTCGACAAAGAGCATCTAGACTACATCCAGTTCTGTCGACAAAGCAAGCCGCTTTGTCGACATGGCAGTGTAGACGCAAAGGACAGTTTAGATTCAATAACGCCTTCCGTCGACAGAACTCTGTCGACAGAAGGCATTATTCCTCATAAAATGAGGTTTACAGCCGTTGACAAAACTGCTGAGTTCTGTCGACGTTATGTCGACAGAACTCGGCGGTAGTGTAGACGCAGGTATAGTTTTGTCGACAAAACCCTGTAGTCTAGACACACCCATACAGTCAACGTGGCATAGTGAGGCCTTTACTCTTTACTAGAAACTGGAATTGAGAGCCTCTTGAGGGAGCCTTACAGAATACTCAAGCCAAAAATGATCCTTTTCGGACTGGTAAGTAAATCTGTTCTCCCCTCCACCCCCATCACCGTAGTAAGGGCAGACTATCTGCCTGAGTGGGGAGATGTTTATAGACTCTTGCAAGGCATAAAGGTGTTTATTTCAGTTATTTGTTTTTATGGTCGCACCAAGGTGCTCCAGTGATGGACTAGGACTTCTTTGTGCTAGGTCAGGGGTGGGCAAATACTGGCCCTCAAGCTGGATCTAGTCTGCCAGGATCAGCCCCTGGCAGGCCCCCACACCACTGTATTTACCTGTGCATCTACAGGTACAAGGGATCACAGCTCCTGTTGGCCGCAGATTGCTGTTCCCAGCCAATGGGAGCTGCGATTGCCCATACCTGTGGAGGTGCAGGTAAATCTAGCAGCAGCAGCCTACCGTGGAGAACCCTGGTGAACCACCTCCCTTGTATTGCCCGTCCCTATGCTAGGTGCTGTATAAACAGAACAGAGATACTCCCTGCCCCCAAGGAGTATACGCTGTCTCTGCACAGTCCTCAGCTGTCCTCAGTACAGAGGATGAGGCCTACTGATTTGTTACCTTGACATTTGCTGTTGACCTCTGTGATGGCGCGTTGGGGGTCCCCCGTCTCCTGCACCCCGAAATGGCACAAACAGACTCCACCAGCCAGTGGAATTGAGGGTGGTTTATTGCTCCTCCAGGATACAGCACAGCACAGATGCAATCTGGTTACCGGAACTGGGGCTAAGAGGCCTCAGTGCCCCCCTTGAGATAGGGGAGTCCCAGCCCCCTCCCCAGCTCCTTCTTCCCTGCCTTCCAGCCAGGAACTCACTCTCTTCCCGCCCTGCCCCCCAGCCAGGGCAGCATTCCACCTTCCTTTGTTCCTCTCCATGGGGGGTGTCTGGCCATACTAGTTTGCATAGTGACTCGTCCTGTTTTGCTGGGTCGTGGTACCCACGGCAGCCAGTGGGGGTTACCCCAGAGCCAGCAGCATAGAAACCAGCCAGGTACCCCCACTACGTCACAACCTCTCACTTGCAGTGTCATATTGTTAGCAGTTCTACTTCGAATTGTGGAAAACAGGGAAACTAAGTTAAGCCCTGGAGCTGTTACATTTCTGCTATTGCAATTTGGCTTGTGGCCCTTGTCTGGGTCCTCATCCGCCCCAGAGGCCATCAGCAGGAAGGGTGTGAATGCCGCTTCACTGAACAAAATTCTTTCCCCAGCAGTGGCCAGCATCAGCAAGTGAATTTGATACTAATGCATAGACACAACAACATTTTAAATTATGTCTGCCCCTAGTGGCCAAATGTCTGGGCATGAGAGTGGAATGAAGTTTGACCCTTTGGCCACCCAGTAGATCAGCAGGAAGGGTACATGGAGAAGGTGAGAGGAGCATGTGGGCAGGAGCATGCAGTGGGCATGGAGAGGACTCAGCCATTTCACACAGCATGCAAGAAATGGACTGCAGACCCTGCCCAGCCTGCACAGGAGGGGCTGCAGGCTTGCCTTAAAAGCCTACTCTCAAACCACATAGTATTTAAGTTAACTATTGAAGGAAAGCTGGTATATGATTGCAAATCCATCCTTAAAGTGGCAGCTCTATTTCCCCACAGGCAGCAGAGTCCAGTTTTCATGCCAAAAAGTTAGCCATAGAAATATTGGGGAAGAGCAATACAGTCATTATGGCCCATCAGAAGGGGCATGCTTGCAATTGGACCATTGTCTATGGGCATCACAGTTGGCTTTAGGAAGTTTAACACAGGGAGGCCTGGGGCTACTCTGGCTGGTTTTACTCCTAATTAGGAGGCTATTGGATTCAAATAGAGCAGATGATATTGAATTGATCATATGTAAATAGCAGTAATACTTAGCACCCGTGGAGCATTTAATTTCTAACTCATTCTCACTGTTCCTAAGCCCATTTCACAGAATGGGGTCACGAGGCAGGGGGAATGTCTTGTTCAAAGCACAGAAGGAGACACTGGAGACAGGGGTCTCGGAGAAAAAGATTGATCTTGGATGGCTAAGATCAGTCCTCTGACCACTGGTCGTTTTCTCCAATGTATTCTCCTAATAATTGTGTCATCTACTTGAGAAGGGGTATTTAGATACTGACGTGTGTCTTAAAAATTGTAAATATTCTGGGTTCAAATGGCTTCATGAACTGATTGCAACAGCTTTGCAGCATTGAACTGAGGGATAAACTTCTCCCCTGCCTATGAATAGTATGTAGCACAGCTCAAGATATACATGTTTGTTTAGAGCAGTGTTTCCCAATTGGTGCTCCGTGGAACCCCAGGGTTCCGCGAAGCAAAAGTAAGGGTTCCACGAGAATGTGGCATTGCCCTGCCCCCTCTTAAAGAGACAGTGTATTTTGCAGGGGGTTTTTGCTCGACCAATTCTGACGGGTGGTTGTTTTTTTTTTCTGCTTGCCAAATTTTAGGGTTTCCCCTGGCAATCCTAGGGGTTCCTTGAAATTATTTGAAGCTGAAAAGGGTTCCGTTGCCAAATAAAATTGGGAAACACTGGTTTAGAGAGTAACACTGCTACGAGACATGCCCCAAGGCTGGGAAGGGATCTTGCCGTGGTGAAAGTCAATGAACGTGTTGAATGTGGATACAATGGAATAGATGTAAGTGGGGTTACTATTAAGGGGAGTTTTCTTTGCTGGGGGATATTGCTATAGAAAGGGCTTAATCTATATCAATACCTTCTTCCATACAGTAGCACCTTAAGATCATGGGATGTTCATTGAAAAGTGGGGCCTGCTGGTACTCCACAGCAGCGGGCAGTGTTAAAATGCAAGAATGTGCAGAACTGAAATGACCTAGTGGGACTGACTAATGAATTAAGGGAACATTTCAGTGACACGCCTGCTGACGGACAATGGAGACGTTCCAGAAGGTGGAGAAGATTGGGGAAGGCACCTACGGTGTGGTGTACAAGGCTAGGAACAAACGGACAGGCCAGCTGGTGGCTCTGAAGAAGATCCGTCTGGATTCGTGAGTGTCTGAAATCCACAATCCCAACCAGGGTCCAGCTCAGACATTCCACCCTGAAGCCAGACCTCAAGGGCCATGCCAATGCTAGGATTTGTAACTGTATCTGAAAGGTTTTCCCCACACAGCTGCTATTGTAAGATGATTTGAACCCTGGATTTCTTACTTGAGGTCCCCTTAAAACTGTATGCCCTGACTCCAGAGGCAGGTCTTAACTGCAACAGAGTTTGAGCTGCTTGTAGCTTTCCTTTTGGGGCAGGGAATTTGTTATAAAAAGAGGATGGCAGGGTGATTAAGAATGACAAAAGGCTAGGCATTCAAGTACTTGAAGGATTATTAGATCATTATGAAAACATTGCCGGGTACTCCACTTAAAAGATAGGAGAAAAAAAAAGAATAATAACGAGTGATGTGCTGCTGGGATTTGCATTTGAATCATTGCTGTTAAACTTTAAAAAAAGCATGGCCCTGTAGCACCTTAGAGATTAGCAAAAAACCCTGCTCTTAAACTTATAAATGTTCTTGAAAAAGGGGTGAACAGTGACTAATCCAAAGCTGACCGCAAAGAGTTACAAAGGGATCTCACATAACTAGGTGATTGGGAAATACAAGGGCAGATGGAATTCAGTATTGATAAGTAGGGGTGGCCCGTGAGCATAGGCAGACTCGGTGATCACCTAGGGCGCTGCCTTCAACAGGGCGCCCGGGGCACCCGATTATTACGTCACGGCCATTGACTGCTGTGCATGCGGGGGTGCTGATCGCGCATTCCACCTGAGGCGCCAGCTGCCACAGCCGGCCTCAGGCCGCTCCTGTTGATAAGTGCAAAGTAATGCACATGGAAAAATAAAATCCCAACTAAAATAGCTGTTACCACTCAAGAAAGAGATCTTGGAATCATTGTGGATAGTTCCCTGAAAACATCTGTTCAGTGTGCAGTGGCAGTCTAAAAACTAAAAAGCTAACTGAATTTTTGGAATCCTTAGGAAAGGAATAGATAATAAGACAAAATACCATATTGGCTCTATATGAAGTCATTGTATGCCTACGTCTTGAATAAGTCACCCCATCTGAAAAAAGATATATTGGATTTGGAAAAGGTATAGAAAGGGCACTAGAAATTATTAGGGGTAAGGAACAGCTTCCATATGAGGAGAGATTAACAAGACTGGGACTTCACAGCTTGGAAAATAAATGGCTAAAGGGTGGAGAGATATGTTAGAGGTCTAGAAAATCCTGAATGGTGTAGAAAAATAGAATAAGAAAATGTTATTCATTCCTTCACTAACATAACACAAGAAGTTGACCCAATTACATTTATAGGCAAAAGATTTAAAACAAACAAAATAAATTATTTTTTCACAGTCAGCGTGTGAAACGCTTTGCCAGGAGATGGTGAAAAAGCCCAAACCATAACAGGGTTCCAATAAGAACAAAATAAATTCAAGGAGGATAGGTCCATCAATGGCTACTAGCCAGAATGGGCAGAGATGGTGTCTCAGCTTGTTTGCCAGAAGATGGAAATGGGCAATTATGAGGATTGCTTCTTTTGTTTACTCTTTCTGAAGCACCTGGCATTGGGCACTGTTGGAAGAGAGATTACTTGTCTAGAAGGACCATTGGTCTGACCCAGTGTGGCCATTCTGATATCCTTATGTAGATCTGAAATGTATCTGCCCCCTTGCTGTAACTTACCAGACCCCACTCCACTTCCAGGGCTGAGATAGAGCCCAGGAGTCCTGATGGGGTTTCTCTCTTCACATAGTAAGTAACAAAGTAAAAAAAAAATTGTAAAGCTAACTGTTAAGTTGTCTGCCAAAAAAAGTAGAGTTTTCCAGTGCCTTAGTAGCCCCTGGATAGAGGCGATGTGTGTGTGGGGGAGAGGGGGCAGGTAGATGGGATTGATTTCCCTCCCCATTTGGTGCTTGGCTTGTACTGAGCATGCTCAGTAAGGGTGTGTCTACACTGCCCCCCTAGTTTGAAATAAGCTATGCAATTTGAGCACAGCACTTATTTAGAAAAAAATTGCTACTCCAAAACGTCCCTTACTCCTCGTAAGGATGTGGAGCGTCAGAATAGCAAGCCCGTTACAGGCGCACTCAAAAGACACGGAATAGCTATTTCGGAATACCTCCCGAAACAGCATTGCAGTGTAGACGTAGCCTAACACTGCTAAAGCTTCTGTCCTCAGTCCACCCCCATGTTCTCACTCTCTTCTCTCCCCCCCATCATGGGATGAACAGGTTGGCCCCTCCCTACCAAAATCTGAAATGGTGCCCCTGTTTGTCCAGACGGAGCATAGTTTAGATATCTTAAGATAAAAACCCAGTCCAGAAGGGAGCAGCAAACCAAGCTATCGTTGTAAAGCACAGCTATGCCCAAACCATAAGCTATCCAGTCCAGTTTGTGCTGCACTGTAGACAAGGCTTAAAATTCCTATTTTCTGCCCTCTGGACACAATCTTCACCCCTCAACCAAACTTACTAAGTAGTATGGCAAGCTAAAGGCTCCCAGGCGGGAATGGGAAATGCCTCAGTCTGAGAGCAAATATCCCTAAATCACCTGGGCCACAGAAGCTGTGCTGATTGGTACTTTGTCATAACAGTCCCTTCTGCATGCTCTTCCCCAGGCTTCTCTTAAAGCAGTTGTCTCCCTTGTCTGGAAGGCATCAAAATGGGGCCAACACCTACTGGAACTTGGCTAGGTTGACACTGCCTGTGTCAATGGGCCATCCAAGCTATCTTAGGGCTCAGATTTTCAGAAGTGCTTCTCACTCATGACGACATGTATGGCTGAATTCTTATGTGTGCTGAACATTTGAAAACCTGATCCTAATCTCTCCTGAAAATCTAGTCTTGAGTTGCCTAGAGACACAGGGAGAGGGTTCTAGATCGCAAAGCCTTATATTTTATGTCCCAAGCCTCAGTGAATATCCACCAAAATGAAATGTCAGAAAATATCTGTGAGTCATATAAGCAGCTGAATTGGTGTCTACTTGCTAATATCAGTCAAGAAAATAATGGGAATGCAATAAAGTTGGTCTTCCCCACAGGGAGACAGAAGGTGTTCCGAGTACAGCAATCCGAGAAATCTCTCTGCTCAAAGAACTTAAGCATCCCAACATAGTCAGGTAAGAGAAGCTCTCAGTCTGGCCATGGAAATAGGGTGGGTGGATCATTGCCATTTACTCACTACTATTGATCAGGTTCAGTTGTGTCAAGCTGAGGAGCCTAAGGATGTAAACAAATGTCTCCCAGCTTTGTGTGTGCCAAGTGAAAGGGTTGTTGCTAAAAAGGAAACAGACAAGGCATGTCTGCTCATTCTGTACCTCTCACTTAGCTATTTTTCAAACCGTAATTGCCTGTTGAAGTCCTGGAGGGTTTGATACAGTCATTACTGACACAGGGCAATGGAGAAGGCCACTGGGCATCTTAAAATTTCCAGAGGGAAAAATCATTTAAAGATGCCCAATGAATCATTTTAAATGCCAGTAAGTCCTCTACAGAGCTAATGCAAGTACAGAAGGAAAAAGAAACATATGAAGACTACGAAATTGTACATTTGCTCCACTTAGGATACTAATTCACACTGTCCACAGAAATGTGTCCATCTGACTTTAAGTTCCAGATGCTTCTTAATGTGTCTGTGTCTAAAGGAGCTAATGCAGAAGATGACTGTGGCTGTAAGACTGTGGTAGAAAAATTCAAATGCAGAAACGTAAAATTGTGTCTGGTTCTTGACAATGTAGACACCAAACAAACAGAAATGGAGCTCAATGGCCAAGAAAACCAAATGCCATGCTTGGGCTATGAAAACCTGTAGGGTGTCTTACAGCAGGGCTCCAGCTCTTAGGGGGTTGGTGGTTTCGCTCCTTTTCTCAACATCAGCCAGAGCTTCCTGGCCACAGCCAAGCTTTCCTGGTCAAAACTTATTTCTTTTTTAGTAAAAACTTAAAAAACCAACTAATAGTCTTGTAGCACCTTAGAGACTAACAAAAATGTATCATGAACTTTCTTGTATGTCTATACTACAGAGTTTTGTCAGAAAAACGGCCGTTTTTCCAACAAAACCTGAGTTACGTCCGCACTGCAATCGTGTTCTTCCCAAAAGTAAATCAAAAGAACAAAGGGGTTTTTCTGGCACTCGTAATCCTCTTTCTACAAGGAAGAAGCCTTTTTCGAAAAGAGCTTTTTCGGAAAAAGGTGTGTGTGGATGGGGAAGAGAGAATTCTTTCGAAAGAAGAGGAAAAAGCTTAGGTGCCTTGGTGGCCACTCCATCCATAGCAATCACAGTTTAAATGCGAGATAGCGCCCATTCAGTGTGGACACTATCTTTCAAAAAAGCAAATCGCTTTTTCGATGCACTTTTGTATGTGGACACTCGTTCGAAAGAAATTTTTTTGGAAGATCTCTTCCGAAAAAGGTTCTTCCGAAAGAAGCCTGCAGGCTGGATGTAGCCTTAGTGACCTTTCCAAGCAAGTTTCTTTTCCCCTCTTTAAAATCCAGGCACTAGCTATTTCTGAAGTGGCTATTTTGGACAGCAGCAGTGTGCTGCAGATTACAATCACCCTGCCAACTAGATTCATAGTATACCTACACTTCAATGAAAGCCCCCTGGCCAGCCCGGGACAGCCTAGATCAGCGGACTCAGGCTTATGGGGCTATACAATTGCAGTGGAGATATTTGGGCTCAGGCTGCAGCTTGGGCACTGAGATCCCTTGAGCAGGTGAAAGTCTCGGAGCCCAGTCCCCAGCCCAAGGCTGAAGGTCTACACTGCACAGCGAGGGTGTGTCTACACTGCACCTGGAGCTCGAAATAAACGACATAATTGTAGCTTATTTCAAGTTAATTTCAAAATAGCTTATTTCAAATTTAGCGCTCTCTACACAGCACTTATTTCAAAATAACCCGCTATTCTGAAACATCTCTTACTCCTCGTGGAATGAGGCTTACAGGGATGTCGGAATAGCAAGCCATTATATTTTGAAATAATGGGCACACTCAAAAGACGCGGAATAACTATTTTGGGATACTTCTGGTATTCTGAAATAGTGCTGCAGTGTAGATGTAACCTTACAGAGCCCTGGAAGCCCAAGTCAGCTGACCCAGGTTCCCAGACTTGATGTTGTGAGACATTTATTGCCATGTAGCCATCCCCATAGGCCAAGAAGGGACAATTGTGATCCTCTACTCTGGACTTCTGCATAGCACTTGCCAGAGAACTGCCCCACAAGCGTTCCTAGAGCAGAATTACAAATGGTCAGCAATGGAGAAGCCACTATGGCCTAATCAGTGGTCCCCAACCTTTTGGGGCTGCTGGACGCCTGGTGGTGGGGCTGCTCACACGCTGGGCACCCAGGGGCGGGGCCACACATGCGCCCGGGGGCAGGGCCACCCATACGCTGCATACCCGGAGCTGGCGCCACCCATGCGCCGCACTCCCGGGGCTGGCACCGCAACTGTGCTGCACATCCAGGGATGGGGCCGCCCATACGCTGCGCGCCCAGGGCCGGAACAGCCCATGTCCTGTGCGCCCGGAGGTGGAGCCGCCACTGCCCATGCGCTGCATGGCCGGAGTCGGCGCCTGTACCACGTGCCCAGGAGCCGGCAGCGCCCATGCGCCACGCGCCCGGTTGCAGGGCCACCCATGCGCTGCATGCCCAGGGCCAGTGCCACCTATGCACCGCGTGCCCGGGGGCGGGGCCGGCCCCGATCACTCGGCGGGCACCGCGTTGGGGACCACTGGCACTGGTGCGTATTGGCTATATTTTTGCTGTCCTCAGCTGGTCCTTGTTCCTTTCAGGAATACCCATTCACATGCAGAATGATTCTAGCCACCTTAAACGCTTCCCTCCAGTCTTACCTGATCCAGCACCAGCTCCTGAGCTGGCATAGCTCTGGCTTTCAATGGAGCTATGTCAAGGGACAGAAATTGTGGGATCTGGTCCTATTACACCATTTACAAACTATCTGCTGCTAACAGAATGTAGAGAAAAGCTAGTAAGGCACAAGGTATTTCAAATAAACCCTTTTCCATTCAGTTGCTCAGAAAAGAAGCTAGCAGGAGGATTATTAGCAGTGTTCCCTGTAAGCTGAGCGTTTGGGTAGCCGCCCATGAGAGATTCAGATGCTGCCCAGCTGATTAGAAGAGCACCCACAGCTCCCATAGCTGGCAGCAGGTTTCTAGTGGTGGTGTACATCTGCAGATGCCTTGGTGCACATAACATTTATTCCACACATGGATAGAAGAAATTAGAGGGAACATTGATTGTGAGCCTGCTAGTAGGGAACTTTTTACCCACTGTCCTCACTACTGTTTATGTATTGGTTTGGAGCCCTGCTGTATAAAGCTAGTCAGGACTGTTTGTAATAAGACAGGTTATGGTTGTGTTTTGTTTTTAGGCTTCTGGATGTTGTGCACAGTCAGAAGAAGCTGTACTTGGTATTTGAGTATCTGAATCAGGACTTGAAAAAGTACATGGACTCGTCCCGGACAGGGGAGCTCCCTTTAAGTTTGGTAAAGGTACAAAGTTTAGAGAAGTAAGAGAGCCACTATGGCAATCAGTGCTGGCTCCAGCCATTCTTGTGCCCTGGACAGCAGGCGCGCAGCGCATGTGCAGCCCCCGCCCCCAAGCGCGCAGCACCCCGTACAGTTGTAATCAGGTGCCCCCCATAGATTGGCGCCCTGGGCAGCTGCTCAGCTAGCCCTCCCCCTTAATCCGGCCCTGATGGCAATATACCTGCAGGTGGTTAAAGCTGTGTTTATACACGCTGCCCTCTGCTGGATGGGCCCAGGACTGGTCCCATTTGTGTATAACGCTGGTCTCCAACCTTATTAAACACAAGAGCACTTGTGGAATGAGGTTTACCACCTAATTTGATTTAGGGGCTTTATTCCGGAATCCTGTTTCACTGCCACGTGTAGATGCAGGCAGTTACTTTGGGCTAGACAATTTCTAAAATGGCGACCGGCCAGGAACATGCAAATCAAGCGCGGGATATTTAAATCCTGGGCTTGATTTGCAATTCCGGTCGCCCTCATTAGCCTCCCTAGATCGATCTAGGGGGCTAGTGTAAATGTACCCTAACAGATTTATTAGGGCATGAACTTTCATGGATAAAAACCACTTCATTAGCTGAATTGGAGTGGGTTTTACCCATAAAAGCTTATGCACCTCCTCATTCTTGCAGATACAGACTAACACAATTACCCCTCTGAGACTTTTCACGTGTGTGAAACTTTATACTGATTGTGGAGATTGTAGGTAAGTTCCCATGATAATTAACTGACTCCCACAGAAGGCAATGGGAGCTGTGAGTGTGCAGCACCTCTCTGCGTGTCAGACCAAGATGTTGTTTAGTCTGAAAAATTCTAGACTTTAATATGTGGTTTGTTAATTTCCCACCAGCCATTTCTAGGCTTCTCAGCTTGTTAGACTAGCCACAAAGTTAACTGAAGTTGGAAGATGTTGTCCAGGTAGCTACTGCTAATTATTTTTATAATGGGAAACCTGCTGCTGGCAGTGTCAGTGGATGTGACACCTTCTGTCCCCAAGATAGCAGGGATAGGAATGTTTCAGTGTATTGTAGGGTTATGATCAGAACCTCAATCATGGGCTTGGACGGAACTAAAGTGACAGTGTCTGGGCTGTGGGGGAAAGGGGGGGGGGAGATGTTAATGAAACAACGAAATATTTTCCATACAGATGCTGGAAAATTCCCTAATGAAGATTTGTCATATTTCAAAGGGTTGTAATTTAAGCCAGCCCACTGTTCCACACAGTCTCATTGCATTTATGTCTGAAATCTCTCCTCTTAGAGCTACCTGTTCCAGCTGCTGCAGGGTGTGAACTTCTGTCACTCACACAGAGTCATTCATAGAGATTTAAAGCCACAGAATTTGCTTATCAATGAAGCAGGAGCCATCAAGCTGGCAGATTTTGGCCTGGCGAGAGCCTTCGGGGTTCCATTGCGCACGTACACTCATGAGGTAAAAAAGGCGATTTCCCCTCTGGTCTAAGATGCTTTCACTGGAGTATCTCAGGGCACCTCTCCCCCTCTCTCGCTTTCTGATTTAGCTAAACTGATCTGTTGAATGATTGGACTCCCATGAAAAATAATCTACTCTATGAATTTCTAATTGCCCATCCCTGTAAAATACATGTGGGGAGTTGCAGTGGCCTGCATTCCTAATTAGGTGCCTGTGAACGTGGAAGGCAGAGATTGATGTTGTGTGTAAAGAATCTTATCAAGATGAACACAGCAGAACAATCCTTGCTAATCTCAGAACCGTGTGGGCCTGTCAAGTGAAACTAGACTACAGAAGGAGTAAGTCAATAGGTGGACCTTGGGCCAAATCCAGATTACCTCATGGACCCCAAACATCTTTTTGTTTTCTTATTATCATTGGGGTTTTAAACATTTTCTTCTCTGAAGTCTGGACCAGTGTTCCCTGTAAGCTGAGCATTTGAGTGGCCACCCAGGAGTGATTCAAATGCCACCCAGCTGATTAGCAGAGCACCCACAGCTGACAGCATGTTTCTACTGGTGGTGCACTTCTGCACACACACACACACACACACACACACACACACACACACACACCTCAGCATACATAACAAAATTTATTCTGCACATGGATGAAAAAACTTAGAGGGCACGTTGCTCTGGGCACTAGACAATACCTTGACAAAAATAATTATCTATCCTGGGACTAAAGCTTTTGTTTTGGCTTCTTGTAGGTGGTAACTTTATGGTACCGGGCCCCTGAAATCTTGCTGGGATGTAAATACTATTCGACTGCAGTGGATGTCTGGAGTATTGGCTGTATCTTTGCAGAAATGGTAGAACGTTTTAACCACTTTCTAAGCTAATGGCCCCTTTTTATCATCACCTTCATGCTATTCAGTCTCATACTTATCCATTTCTTACCATGATCCTGGATAGCACTGGGAATACATGGTGGAAAAGGCAGCTAGGAAGTCAACAACTTCTTAATTGTGGATTCAGAGTAATATTCACTCCCCCCAGGCAGGGCGCAGCACAAGCACTAGCTACCACTCAGAGCCCACTTATCGCTGTTTGGAAGATTTAAGTGAGCATAACCTTTGTCTGCCTTCTGTATGAGGGTGGCTTTTAGCCTTAGTTTTTGGATAGCAGGTGCTAAGACCTGGGTGCATTACAAGGATTGTGTCCACCTTTGCCTGAGGTTCTCACACGGTGGTCTGCAGAGAGCTGACATTTCACCGCATTTGCAAAAAAGTCTGGGTTCCTTTCAAAACAGCTTGAAACAAGGCAAAGACAGCTGTAGCTGCTGCCACATGAGGGCTGTGTCTAGACTGCATCCCTTTTTCGTAAAAGTGATGCAAATTAGACATATCGCAATTGCAAATGAAGCGGGGATTTAAATCTCCCCCGCTTCATTAGCATAAAAATGGCTGCTGCCTTTTTCCGGCTCGGAGCTTTGCCGGAAAAAAGCGCCAGTCTAGACACGGATCTTTCGGAAAATAAAGCCTTTTCTGAAAGATCCCTTATCCCTCTGATAATGATTCTGATAATGAGGGATAAGGGATCTTTCAGAAAAGGCTTTATTTTCCGAAAGATCCGTGTCTAGACTGGCGCTTTTTTCCGGCAAAGCTCCCAGCCGGAAAAAAGCGGCAGCCATTTTTATGCTAATGAAGCGGGGGAGATTTAAATCCCCGCTTCATTTGCAATTGCGATGTCTAATTTGTATCCCTTTTACGAAAAAGGGATGCAGTCTAGACACAGCCGAGGGGTAAAAGCAGATGATGCCTTCAGGGAATAGAACAGTCATTGAAGGGAGGGACAGCCCCCAAGGGGAGTGGAGAAGGGAAGCAGGTAAGAAGAGAAATACACCCAGGGAAACACCCAGGTAATTATATACGCATGTGAGGGCTGAACAGACAATGGGATGGGGATGGTGGAATGAAGAGGGCAAACAGATGCCATATTTATCTTTCCCAAACAATTGAATTGTAGACAGTCATTGAACATGTTCCTAATGTTACTTTTCCATGCAAGGAGTTGCCCCACCTCAGAGATGAGTATTAGTCTTATTTGCAAACAATGTTAAGAAAACTCAGCGGAATAGATCTGGTGCTTTTGTTTCTCCCAGGTGACAAGAAAAGCGCTGTTTCCTGGGGATTCTGAAATTGACCAGCTCTTCCGGATTTTCCGCACCCTTGGCACCCCCACCGAGGCAGGTTGGCCCGGGGTAACCCAGCTTCCTGACTATAAAGGAAATTTTCCCAGGTGGACAAGAAAGGAGATGAAGGAGATTGTTCCGAACTTGGATCGTGATGGGAGAGACTTACTGGCGGTGAGTGGTGGGTTATGGGCAGGTGTTGGGGAAGTTCAGCTCTTTCAAATCGGGCAAATGAGGAGCACATGCTCTGCTGAGATGACAAATAGCAGGCCAGGTTGCATTTGTGTTTTGCTTCCCCCCAAACCAGGCTGTTGTATTTTGGATTTGTTGGCGACGAAGGCTCCCCCATGGGAAGAGGGGTTCATTACACTGGGCTCCATGCACAAATCACTCAATGAAACACTCTGGCCTGTGTTCTGTTGGCAGTGACATAAGAGGATCGTGATGGTCTCTTTGAGCCCTAAACTCTATGAATCTTTTCTGTTCAGGTTCCTGTGACAACATACAGCTCTGTGGTATCTGAGCACCTACATAGATGAAGGGCCCTGGGGGCGATTGCTGCTTTTCCTCTTCTTATTTCCCTCCTATGTCCCTCCAATAATTTGTGCACTGAAAAACATAACCTGCACATAAATCTTGTTTGTAACTACAGGTTCCCAGCCCCATTCAGCCTTGGAGCTACTGACTTGAGTTGCTAAGTGCTACCACCTAGTAGCTGTTGTGCCAGATCCGTGTATA
Source organism: Pelodiscus sinensis (assembly GCF_052426305.1). NCBI lineage: Eukaryota > Metazoa > Chordata > Testudines > Trionychidae > Pelodiscus > Pelodiscus sinensis. Next base: position 19,838,862 of record NC_143071.1, read on the forward strand.
TTGATAAATCTCAGTATACATTCATGCCACAGTTCTTTCACCCCCCCCCCCCCCCCTTAGTTAATAGAGTAAGAAAATCCTCCTGTCATGGAACAGCTGTTTCAAACTACACTCAGTAGAACCTGCTAGGACACATAGTCAGGTCGCTATTTAAAGACTTCCTCTGCTTGTGATTTTTTGACCAAGATGACAGGTTATGGGGCAGTAATTTACTGGGGAGATAGGAATGATATAGTATGACATCTAACTGCAGCATGGCTGGTGTGCTTGTCTGGAACAGACTCCTACCCTGCATGTGCTCAGGGCAGTGGTGGATGTAGGGCAGGGCGAGCGGGGCGGCTGCCCCGGGCCCCACGCTTCAATAGGCCCCGCGCCAGCCCCACTCGCCCTGCCCTATATCCGCCGCTGCTGCCCTTACCTGCTGGAGCTGCCTCCGCCGCTGCTCTTCGCTGCGTGTCCGCGAGCAGCTCCACTAGCCCGTGGCATGCGCCCAGTGGTGGCTCTTTGCCATGGAGGCGAAGGGCGACGCCTGGCCATGGTGCCCGGGTATCCCGCTGCTCCACGCTCCTGCCCTGTCCAGAGAAAGGCTGGTGGTGGCGTGGTCTCTCCCCCGGGGGAGCCCAGACCCCTTTCCCGCCACACCCGGGGGCAGAGCGAGCCACCAACCAGGGAGACCCTGTCTCCTCCCGCCAGTCCCCACCTCCCCCCACTCATGGGCACAGCGCGACCCAGATCCAAAGACAGCAGGGCCCCCCATCCCTGGGAGCAGGGGGAGTTGCCAGCTGCCCCCGCCCAGCCAGGAGCTGGTCAAGAGGCTGAAATGGTCATTTTGGCCTGTCTGATGAGTCAGACACCCCTGCCCGCTGGTCCTCCCTATGGCCCATCTGTGCGCCATCCTCCACGTAGCCACACCCTGCCTGCCCCCCAACCCGAGTGCCCACACGCTGCCTGCCCCCCAAGTCCCAACACCCACACGCTGCCTGCCTGCCTCCTAAACCCAGCACCCACGCACTGCCTGTCCCCCCTCAATCCCAACACCTAATGCTTCCTGGTCCCCCAAGTCCCAACACCCATCACTGCCTGCCCCCCCAAGCTCCAACACCCACACGCCCCCTGTACTCTCCCCAAGTCTCAACACCCACACTCCACCTGGCCCCCGCACGTCCCAATGCTGCCTGGCTGCCAAACACCCAACGCTGCCTGGCACATACCAGCCATGGGCAGCCAAAGAGAATCTACTGCGAGCCAGGAGCGTTTCGTAGGTCTTTCGATTATATCGATTGAAAACGACCTGTGTAAAGAAATGTACTTTACTGACATGATTGAAGAATGTGCTGTCAAAAGAGCTAGACAGCTAGAACAGACTTAAATACAAATGAAAATGTTTAATTATTAATGCAGAATTTTGTTTAAAAATGAATTACAATATAATTAAAATAAAAATTATCCCACTAAACTAAGTTTCTATCAAATTTACCCAATTCACATGTAATATGAAAACAGCCTTCAATTTGAGCATTTGATGTATTTTTTCTCCAAAGGAGGGCCCCGTGAAATTGTGCTGCCCTGGGCCCCGCAAAACTCTCATCCGCCCCTGGCTCAGGGCACAATGTGCTAGCTCTGACCCAGCTCAGACAGGCAAGGTCCATGGACACAGACCCTACAGGGCTTTTTGGGCGCCATCCTTTTTCTAAATAATTGGAAAACCATGTGGCTTGGTGGTTGGGCACCTTTCTGGGGACTAGCAGATCTGGGTTCCACACGAAGCCTTGCTACGCTATGACCTTAAGACTTAGGTGAATCGCAACTTCTGTGGATCTCAGGTTCTACTTCTGTAAAATGGGGATATCAGTCTATATCTACTTGACTTGGACATTGCCATGTTTGATTAAAGTCCACAAAGCCCTCTGGGCTTATTAGCACCATATAATAATTGCTACCGGCTGGAGGCCGGAGTCTCCCCAAGGGGACATGGCACTGATTTGTGCTACTGGAAAACTTTACATTTGGGTCAATTAAACATTCTGCTTTAAAAAACCAAATCCTCTTGGTTTCTTTTGCAGCAATTGCTGCTGTATGACCCTGACAGGCGCATCTCAGCCAAGGCAGCACTGAACCACCGGTACTTCTGGCAGAGCCCCCGTGACACCAAAGACCAACACTTGCTGCAGAAACACTGCAGATGAAAGGCTGCAGCACCACCTGCCCACCTGGATTCTTGATGCTGGGCTCTGTGCATCAGGGCATTGATCCTTTTGGTGGCTTAAGCAGGAGGTTGGCCTGTGTTGTAATACACAGGCTAGGGCTGAAATGCCTGTGTATTATAAAGGGACCCGGAAGTGTTAGTTCTCAGTTAAACAGAGGGAGTTGGAGGTGTCAACCATTGCTGGGGGTATGTGTTATGGCAGTTAGATCTTATTGAGGTTGTTGTTACATATGATAGAGATGGGCCTGATGACACCATCCATTAGCTGACGGGGGGGGGGGGGGGGAAGGTGGGAAGTAGATTCTCAGAGTCTAAAGCCACTTCCAAATGCTTGCCTCTTTGGTGGGGTGCGTAGCAGACGTGATGGCTGGTGCAAGGCAGATTGCCTTTCTCTTTCAGAACCCATAGATTATCCTGTCCTGGTTTTGGTTCAAATTGCAAATATGTGTCAGTTTCACTCCCAGCATCAGCTAGTGCTTGACCTAAAGCAGTGGGGGGAGCTACTGCAGACTGACATGAGCACCACTTTTTAGTGCTATTAATAAGACTAGGGGCTGTTGGTATTAGATACATCTTTGTATCTAATGTAATTCTGTTTAAGAATTTTAGAGTTTAAATTCCTAGTTAAACAGCAAGTGCAATTATTTTAAGAATGATCTTCATTGTGCTAGGAGGAGAACCAAAACCTCTAACTAGGACAATGTGTGAAGTCACAATTCTGGAAAAGACTCCCTTTTGTTGTCCACACACACCTCTAGTTCAGTTACTTTGATTAGCTTTGAAAAACGAATGTACTGTTTATCTTTCAAAAGATTTAGCACTAATTTTCGATGCAGTTGTGGGGAGTCTCTTCTATATTAAATAAATGCATATGTTTTGTTCATAAATCTCGATTGTTTATGTTATAGGCTGCTAAATTGTTTAGCAACCCCATGGCTCAAGGCAGTGATAGAATCTGACAACCTCTCGCGTATGTTAAAACCTCAGCTGGTGTCCACAGCACCAGCTTTTCGAGTTGGTCCATTTCTTTATATAGGCCTTCTTTTTTCCCTTTGCCACCTTCTTTTTTCTGTGTACAGGCCACAACTCCTGTCAGCTGCTGAAGCATCACACAGTGTTTTGTGTCTTCTGCTGATTTTTCCACAAAGACATCACTGCTGCATGGAGAAACAGAGTTTCTCTTAAACAAAAGTTGGTATGGAGTTGGGCCAATAACAAAATACTGCCTCACCTACTTTGTCTTTAATGTCCTAGGAGCAACATGGCTGCAACACTGCAAATCAAACGATTGTCAGAAGACCTCATGAAACAGCTGCTTTGGGGGATTAGGCTGCCCCCAATTAAGGGTTACTTTCAGATTTGCTCATTTCTAAGGAATGAGAACACTGTTGAATCCTCATTCATAGGTCCTGGGACTAGCACTCCCTGGCTTGAAGTGGTTTCCATTATATATGGGGGTTATTGTTTAGGGCTCTCGGCACCTCTTATCGATACACTGTTCCAGTCTTCTTGTCCTCATTGCTGCTCTCCTCGGAAAGCAGCAGCTAAGAACATTGTACATACAAAAAAAAGTTGGTGCAAGGTTGTACTCTAGTGAAATTTTATGTTTTCTAAGAACATAAGAACAGCCATACTGGGTCAGACCATCCAGCCCTGTATCCTGTCTGCCAACAGTAGCCAATACCAGATGCCCCAGAGGGAGTGAACACAACAGGTAATCCTCACGTGATCCCTCTCCTGTCACCCATTTCCAGACAAACAGAGGCTAAGGACACCATTCCTACCCATCCTGGCTAATAGCCATTGATGGACCTAACCTCCATCAATTTACCTAGCTCTTTTTTGAACCCTGTTAAAGTCCTAATCTTCACCACATCCTCCAGCAAGGAGTTCCACAGGTTGACTGTGCGCTGAGTGAAGGAAAACTTCCTTTTGTTTGTTTTAAACCTGCTGCCTATTAATTTCATTTGGTGACCCCTAGTTCTTATATTGTAGGAATAAGTAAATAACTTTTCCTTATTCATTTTCCACACCAATCCTGATTTTATAGACCTCTATCATATCCCCCCTTAGTCTCCTCTTTTCTAAGATGAAAAGTCCAAGTCTTTTTAATCTCTCTTCATATGGGATCTGTTCCAAACCCCTAATTGTTTTTGTTGTCTTTTTCTGAACCTTTTCCAATGCCAATATATCTTTTTTGAGATGAGGCGACCACATCTGTACGTGGTATTCAAGATGTGGGCGTCCCATGGTTTTATATAGAGAATATCATATTGCCTCTTTCTTATTCTCTAGCCCTTTTTTAATTATTCCTAACATTCTATTTGCGGTTTTGACTGCCATTGCACACTGAGTGGATGTTTTCAGAGGACTATCTACAATGACTCCAAGATCTCTCTCTTGAGTAGTTGTAGCCAAATAGTCCCTATCATATTGTATGTACAGTTGGGATTATTTTTTCCAATGTGCATTACTTTACACTTATCAACACTAAATTTTATTTGCCATTTTGTTGCCCGATCACTTAGTTTGGTGAGATCTTTTTGAAGCTCTTCACAGTCTGCTTTGGTCTTAAGCACTTGTAGGCTATGTCTACACTCGTGGCTTCTTGCGCAAGTACGGCCGTTCTTGCACCAGAATCTGCAGAGCGTCCACACTACCTGCCCGCTCTTGTGCAAGGAAATTGACAGTACGGCGTGGTAAGAGAGGGCTCCTTGCACAAGAGTTACACCTGATAAAAAAGAGCGTAAGCCCTCTTGCGCATGCGGGCAGTGTGGATGCTTGGCAGGGATTTCTTGCACAAGAAAGCCCTATGGCTAAAATGGACATCAGAAGTTTCTTGCGCAAGAGAGCATCCACACTGCCATGGGTGCTCTTGTGAAGAAGCACAGTACGCACGTGGCAGTGTGGATGTTTTCTTGCGCAAGATGTTCTTGCGCAAGAAACGGCCAGTGTAGACATAGCTGTAGAGGCAAAGTATTTATTAGCTATATATGAATCATGCCAAAATAATTATTTGCAGCTATTTATTTCCATTTTAAAATCAATATGATTGGACACTGCTGTTTGTTTTTAAGCAGTACAAGGGAAGTAGTACCCATGTACTGATCCAATCAGGGAAGAGAGACAATACTATGAGGCTTATCTGATCCAGCCCACTCAAGCCACACAGTTTGAGTTTCAAACATGGATGACCAATTTGTATCAATTACCCTTTGAATAGCAATCTGAGAAACTCACGATGTGCTCATGAAAATTCCAAGAGAAAGGAAAGAGGCAAAATCTGCTAAGCAAGCTAGTAGTTCTTGGGGCAGTTCAGACTTTGTTGCCAAATCTTTAGGTAGGAGGAACCCGTTGCCCCATTGAACAGTCTGAAATGCTGGTGTGATGCTTACTGCTGAAATCCCAGGTCTGTGAGGAGGGTTGCATAAACTATTCTTTGCTGATCCTGAGCACTGTTGGGTCAGGAAAGTAGACTGGCTCATCCCTAGTCCTTCTGAATCTAGGGGCCTGCAAGCTGCACATGATACACCACAGACTGCTTGGTTAGCTTCCTGCCTATAAACCAGTTTGCCCAGCCCTTGTAAATATCTGTTCCTCTTGACTATGTCAGAGGGCAAATTATACAGAGCAATTAAGTACCTGCATTACAAAACTCACAATCCTTTAATTATACAGTATTCCCCCAAGGCTTTTAGTCAGCACTGAAGAGCAGTTATGTAACATTTTTAAAAGTGCACCAATGTATCTAAGGGTGCCATAGCCCCTTTGTGTGCTGGGAAGGGGAGCAGCAGAGTAGTGAATGGTTCTGCAGGTTTTTTTAATCCCTTTCCAATAGATGATTAACTGAAAGGAAGGTGAATCCCCTGTCTAGGAAAGCTCCAAGGTTGCAGCACAGTTACGGTCTGCAGAGGAGAACCTCAGCTTCATGAGGTGCTTAAGACCTGGAGGATTGTGACTGACAGACCAGTCCTGTCCATAGATGGCTCAGGGAGGCCACCCCAGGCCCTGTGCTTCGGGAGGTTCCTCAGTGGCTGACTCAACCCTCCTATTGATGGGACACATGTGGGGCAGCACCTTGCCCCCTACACTCACCCTGGTGGTGGGAGCCAGTGGAGCCCCGCAGCCTGCTCTGTGGTGCCCCACCCTTTCCCCTCTGCCAACGCTTGTGCTTGGCTTTTCTGTGGCAGCAGGAAGCAGAGTGTCCCAGCCCCAAGGCGCTCTGCTTCCCACTGCCACGGAGAAGTGAGGCACAGCAAACTGGGAGGACAGGGCAGGGCAGGCTGCTGGGCCACTCTGGTTCCCAAGATGAGTGTGAGGGGGTAGGAACGGGGCAACTCCTGCTGCTGCCCAGCCTCTGCTTGTATCGGTGGGGTGTGGCCTGTGGTGGGTGGGGTCTGCTCTGGGCCCTGAGCCTGGAGTCCTGGGGGAGGGGTTGCCTCAGGCCCCACCCCGCCCCATAGGAACTTCTGCATGTTTTGACTTTACACTGACAGGTGGGTGAGACCATCCTCCATTTTCAAAGATAACACAACAGTGGAGACACACCTAGTTTTATTGCATGCATAAGAACAAACACATTTAAGAGCACGTTCGCTTCTTGGCTCCCTCCTCCCACTCCAGGTGACAGGAAGTCACATAGTTTAAACTACCACAAGCATATTTGTTTAAACAAAACCCCCTCTCCTGTCCCAAGAGGGCAGAGGTGCCCATGCTAGAACCCTTTCACCCTGATGAACGCCTTTTCTTCCTCCGTGCCCATGTTCTGGGGAAGTGAGATCAGTTTGCTATAATAGCGCGCAGCCAGAAATGCTAGGCAGTCTGTTCATCTGTGAGCACCGCCCTGGATTAATATCATGGTGGGATTGGAGGGTGCATGGAGCCTTCTTAGTACCTGAATCGTGACCGCATGGGAGACGGGCTCACAGAGCGACGAGTCTGAAACCCCTCAGAGGCGGCTGGGAGCAGCAGGAGGCCATTTAGAGGATCTTTCCGGCAACGAGTCATGGCTTCCTTGTAATTCATCTTTTCTTTGGTGATTGGGTCAGTAAGATCCTTCTCATAGCTGGGCTCGTCCTGGAGCATCTTGGCCAGGTCATCACTAATCATGCCTGTCTGGGCAGCTTCTGACACTGGGATGCGACCAGTTTTCTTAGGATCAATGAGCCCTCCGGTCAGGTGTTGGACCTGTAGGTAGGGGAAGGCACTGTCCTTGGTCATCCATCCTTTCTGAACGGCCTCTCCTACAGACAGCCTCCTCTTGGTCACAGGGTCCTCAATACCTGTGAAAGCTTTCTGGGCATTCATCAGCCTCTGCATGTAGGTGCTGTCGATGAGCCCTCGGTCTATTGCTTTGTGGACAGAATACCGGTCCCGTGTGATGAGGTCTACAATGCCCCCAGTGGCAGCCTGGGCCTCTAGCAGCTTTTGAGCAGTCATGGGATCCAGCATCTTCTTGGAGACCGACGTTCTTATGTTGCACTTGGTGTCTGTGGTAGTGTCGAACACTCCGGCAATGGGGAAACTGTCGTCGCAGAAGCCTTTTTGCAAGCTCGAAGGAAAGAATCTTTGGTTCTGCTGCATTGTCGGAGATGGAAGTGGAGACTTGGAGATGATGGAGCCAATGGACAAAGAGGAGGGAGGCTTGGTTTCCCCTGCTACCAACAGAGCAAATTCCGAGATTGGGATCTTGCCATCCCTGTATAGCTGGTACTCCTCTTTCGTAATCTTCCTAAACCTCAGGGCATCCTCGATGGAGTATTGTTTCCCACTCTTCTTGTCAAGAAGGACAGAAACATCCCCATTGGGGCCCAATGTAGTGAGTTCCTCCCAGTCACACTCTAGCTCTTGCAGCTGGATGTACTGGCTTCTGTCTATGATACCTCTTTTGTAGGCCTCATAAGGAGACATATCCTTCCCTGTGTCAGGATCCAAAATGGAGATTTTAGTGGAAAGATTAGTCTCTCTCATCTTGGTTTCATGGCTCATTTCCTCCCGGTTGACCCTGGACTGGAGTTCCCGGATGGACCTCTCTTTTTCATAGATCTGGTCCTTCTCTCTTAAGATAGCTGCCTCCCGGAGGGAGAGCTCTTGCTCACGCTGCATCTTTTTTTGCCTGTCATTCTCTGTCTTTTGGTTGAGGAGTTTGGACTCCTCCTGGAGAAAGAGGACTTTCTGCTGCTTCTGCCTTTCCAGCTCCCTCAGCTCACTCTCTAGGTTGGCTCTCTCTTGGATAGCCAGGTTTCGTGCTTTCTGGAGATCAGCTTCCTCACGGGCCCAGGTCCTTTTCATGCCTTCAGCTCTCTCTATTTTCTCCTTGAGTCGTCGTATGTCCTCTTCTGAATTTTGCCGGGCAGTTCTCTCTCTGCTCAGCAGCTCCCAAATCCGGGCACGTTCGTTCTCTAGCACTCTGTCCTTCTCCACTCGGATAATCTCCTTGTAGATGGTCTTCTCCTGTGATTTCGTTTTCTGCAGAACATCAATCTTGACCTGCAGGTTCTTGCACTCCCTCTGCAGGTTCAGAACCTCCGTCTTTTCATTGTCTAGCTCCAGACGCAGCCCACTAGCAGCCTGCTCGAGCGCTGGATCCTTCTCTAACTTGACCACTTCTTCCATGATGATCTTCTCTTGCACTGGGGCGGGGCTTTCCTCTATTTCCTTTATTTTCATAGTTAGCTGACGCAGCTCCTTTTCCAACGCAAGCCTCTTGTTTCGATCTTCCTGGAAGTTAAGCAGCTTCTCTTTCTCTTCCACCACAGCCCGAAGCTGCTGTACCTCACGTTCTACACGACGTTTGTTGCTCACTTCCTCGTCCAAACTCCGACTCAACCTGTTGTGCTCGTCTCTGAGCTTTGGATCCTTTTGGGTGAGAACCACCTCCTGGACCACTACCTTTTCTTCAGGCTTCCTCCTCTCTAGCAGCATATATTTGTTCTGCAGGTCATAGATGGTGTCCTCAGCTGCTCTCCTTTTTTGAGACACATTGCGCACCTCTTGGCGGAGGCGATCAACTTCTTTTTCCAAGAGTGGGTCACTCTCATATCGAACAACTTCCTTGTTGACCAGCTTGGTTTCAACCTTGGATCTTTCCCTTTTCCACTCATCCCTTTCACCCTTCAGTCGGATAAGCTGCTCCTGGGTCCTGCCATTTGTGTTCACCAATTCATTGAGCTGCTGCTTCAGCCTGTCGATTTCCCTAAGAGTCTCTGGACTCGTCTCGAGTTTCACCACTTCCTGGGTCACCTCCTTGTATTCCACAGTTGGTTTCTGAGACCTGAGGATGCTCAGCTCAGACAAGGCCTCTTCCACCTCCTTGTCAATCTTTATCCTTTTACTAGTAACTTCCTGGAGCTCCCTGTTCAGGCGAGTGATTTCCTTCTCTGTTTCTGGATCTATCACAAAAATTTCATTGACTCTTTCTTTTACCTCTACCTTAGGTTTTTGCCTCTCTGCAATGATGTACTTGCTTTGCAGCTCTGACAGCTCTCCTATTAACACCACGTTCTTGTTCCTCTCTTCTTCAATGAGAGTTCTAAGCTTAGAAGATTCTTTCAGCAGTTCTGGGTCCTGTTCTATCTTCTTCACCTCCTTGACTATGATTTTGGGCTCGGCAACTTCAATCAGCCTTTCTAGCTCCTCGATCCTACTATTCAGTTTGGTTATTGTGTCCTCCACAGATTTCTTGTGGAAGATTTCTTTGTCAATTTCCATTTGCAAAGTCCTGACAGCCTTCAGCATCTCTGGGTCCTTTTCCAGCTTGACCAACTCTTTCACTACCACTTTCTCTCGGACGTTGGGCTGCTTCTGCTCCAGAACATACAGCTCCTTCTTAAGCCGTTCAAGTTCCAAGGAAGCAGCTGAGCTCTGTTCCCTGAGACGCTTGATTTCCACACGCAGGCTGGCTGCTTGGTGATCCAGGTTTGGATCCCTCTCGATTTTAGTGACCTCTTTGGTAAGCAGCTGGGCCTCCACCACCTTCCTCTCTTTCTCCATCTGGGCGAGCTTCTTGTTCATCATTTCAATATCCACTTGCAGGCTGTCCCTTTTTTTACTCTCATCCTCAACCTGGTGCATCATCTTAGCCAAGTCGCTCTCCATCTTTGGGTCTCGGTAGTATTCCACCACCTCCTTTTCTTCCACTCTTTCAATGGGCCTTTGAGTCTTGAGCTGCAGCAGCCTGTTTCTGTGTTCTTCCAGGTCCTGCTGAACCTTTGCCACTTTGCTCCTTTCCTCCTCCAGCTGTAGTTTCAATGCCTGTGATTCTTTTGTTGGCGGAGCCAGATTTTCTGACCGTTGCATTTGCTCATATTCCACCTGCATTTCCTCTTTTACTTCCTTCTGCCAGGAGAAAGCAAGAAGTTCATTAGCAAGACAAGGAGTTAACACCACTCTTAGAGCACGGCATCCGTGGTCCTTTCTCTTCATCCTAAAGTCTTACAATGCTGGCCATTTGGAGAATGGGACTTGGTGACAGCAGACAAAACTCAGAACTCTGAGTGCTTTCTTTCTAATGGACAAGAATCACTTAGCCTTTGATTAAACACAATAAGCAAAAATGGATGTGATTGGGGTAATGTTCTCTCACGTTAATCAAGCACTATTGGAGTCAAACTAGCAAGATCTATAGGCAGGGCTCGACAAATAATGCAATCTACTCGCCCATGGCGAGCCCTGTCTGTAGGTATTTATATCCTTAGGGTTATCCAGCAAGAGGAAAAGCTAAATTCCTACCATGCTGGAATACCAGCTGTTGGGTGGTTCTCTCTCTGAAATTCCTAGTATCTAAGCCAGGGCTGGACAAGATGTGGCCTGGGGGCCAGATCCAGCCCACCTAACTCTGGGTATGTCTACACTACCCTCCTAGTTCGAACTAGGAGGGTAATGTAGGCATACCGCACTTGCAAATGAAGCCCGGGATTTGAATTTCCCGGGCTTCATTTGCATAATCGGGGAGCCGCCATTTTTAAAACCCCGCTGGTTCGAACCCCGTGCAGCGCGGTTACACGGGGCACGAACTAGGTAGTTCGAACTAGGCTTCCTAGTTTGAACTACCGTTACTCCTCTTTTCACGAGGAGTAATGGTAGTTCGAACTAGGAAGCCTAGTTCGAACTACCTAGTTCGTGCCCCGTGTAGCCGCGCTGCACGGGGTTCGAACCAGCGGGGTTTTAAAAATGGCGGCTCCCCGATTATGCAAATGAAGCCCGGGAAATTCAAATCCTGGGCTTCATTTGCAAGCGCGGTATGCCTACAGTACCCCGCTAGTTCGAACTAGCGGGGTAGTGTAGACATACCCTCTTTGATCTAGTTTGTGGACTACATCTGGCTGCTTTCTAGTTATATCCTGCTGTCCATGACACTGAATTTCCAGGCGGTGGCTCAGGCAGCAGGATCCTGTTTAAATGGCTCACAGGAGCTACAGCCACAAGCCCTTTAAATAGCTGCAGCAACACCGGGTGGCTGCCAGGCAATGCGGTAGCAACAGGGCCAGAAGCTGGGAGCCCTTTGCTGTGTTTTAATTCAAAGCCTCCAGCCCCACACTCCCCTGGGGGGAGGCTAATCCCCAACCCCGCCCCTTTTACCCAAGGCCCCGCCCCTTCTGGGGTGGAACCGGCCCGTGACCATGTACCAAAATTCATTAAGTGACCCCCTGTGAAAATTATTGCCCCCTCCCCCCTTCTGATCTAAGCACAGTGAACACTAGATAATCTTAAGTCTGGATCTCTTTTATCCTGTTTAAAAGAAACATTAGTTAATACACTCAACGACTACACATGGGCAGGGCAGGATCTTGAAGCGCTTATCTCTCACTGGAAAGATGGTGTCTTTGGTCAGCAATAGTATTAGAGATGTAGCCGCACGTACCAGCTTGTTAGTCTTTAAAGTGCTGCATAGTCCTGTCTTTTGTATGGTCAGCAAGGCCTTGGTGAAGCAGGGTTCCTTGCCCACTCAGAGGAAACAGAGCCATCTACTGGTTCACCAAGACAATTGCCTGCAGCACAATTGTGTTTCCCAAGTTTCCATCCCCAAGCAAACCCTGCTTGACTTTGAAATCTGGTGAGATCAGTTTGAGGCAGGACCTAACAATTCTGCTGCATGACACTGATCTATAACTTCTTCCTTGCAAGCAGGCCATGTGTCCCCCCGCAAAAAAAGATGGGAACACTTTGCAAATACCTTCTCCATAACCTTTTTGGCAAACTCCAGCCGGCTGAGTTGCTGCTTGTTTTCTGCTGCTGTCTCCGTGTAGAGTTTTGTTACATCATTCTCCTAAACAGAAATAGCAAGAATGATTTGGGTAGTCACCTGTGATGTGGCCTGTTAAACATGCTGTGTTCCTCCTGCCTACCCGTCCTCTGGCCCTATGCATCTGTCTGTGCAGTAGTGGTAACCTAAGGCTCTCAAAGCATTTTACAACATTTAACTGAGTAGTACAACACCCTTGTGATATTGGTATCACCACCCCTGATTTTATAGCAGGGGAAATTGAGCTGGTTAAGAGACTTGCCCTGAGTCATGCAGCAAAGTCAGTGGCAGACTGGAAAGAGAACACAGGAATCCTGACTCTGACAGTCTAAGTTCCATATAGTGCTCTCTCATATAGCCAGCTACAAAGCAGTAATGCTTACTGGTCACAGTGGGCCCAAGGAATGTTCTTGGCAGGTACCAGGATTATCAACACCCAAGAACCAGCTGAATCCATATATAGCAGCCTGGACATGCTCAAGCCAAAAACTTGGAACAGGAAGGCAAATGCAGCCCTCAGTAGCAATATTCAGAACACCCAAAAGTGAATGGTTCCTGTTCATTTCATGCCAGAGGCTGCTCTGGGGCTGAGAAGATGGTCTGGAGAGCTGCTCTGGGCCCAAGCACAAGAGGAGATTGGGATTTTTCTGTATGGAACTGGAACCATCGACATGACTTTGGTTTGGATGCAACTACCGAATCATTTCCAAGCTCTAGAAAGACCTTGCGAAATAGTTCTGATTTGTCGTTCTCATTCATGCTGTAGTTTACACTTCTAAGACAACACTGTGCTGCTGCAAGCCAAGGAAAAACAAGTGTTCACAGGAAAGCATCAGCTACTCTAGCAACAGCACAGTTCTGATATTTCATATCCCGCTTTGCCCCAGGCGGTAGAGTCAGACAGACCAGCAGCACAGTTTATGCTTCAGGAGTAGGACAGGCACCAACCACTGCAGTCAGAGAGGGGGGTGGGAAATTGGGGGACCAATCAAGACTTCCTCATGGAAAGAGGAGAAGCTGCAGGCTGATTTCAGACAGGGTGTAAGCTGGGCAATGAAGCTGCACCTCCTAACACCAGGCCTCGGTATGGCTCCAGGTCTTTGTCTCAAGGTCTCACCTGGGCCTGGATGCTCTCTTGCAGCGGGGTAACACGCAGTCTTTTGGCAGCGGAAGCGCTTAGGGTGGGGTCCAGCGAAGAGCAATATTTGCCTGCCTGCAGCTCATAATCCTATCACAAGTGGAGACAAAGAGATCAGGCTGAGTCTCTGCTGGGCCAGGCTGGGCAGAGCCTCATGGCAAAACCCAAACGTACGTTGAGAGCAGACTGCACAGTCTGGGAGAGTTTCACCACCGCGTTCTTCTCCGACTCCTTGCCCTGGATTTCGTCCACCAGCCTCTGCAGGAGAAGGAGACAGGACCTGAGTAAGAGCAGGGTGCTAGCAAACAGAAGACAGGCAGGGAGGGGAAAGTGTGGCTGTTTGTCCAGGAGTTCCCATCAGAAGGGAATAACGAGATGCCACCGAGGACATGGGGAATGCTCTTGGCAAAGACAGCCAAAATCTGGCATTGCTGTCTGCTTAATGGCCCAAGCTAACCCATCTCTCTGTAGGGCTCCAAGCTATGCGGGTGACTGAGTCTGACCTTGTGTGCCTGGATAGGAGACCAGAATCCTGGAGCCACCTGGTCTCTTTTCCCTCTGGCTCATAGAGCTTAGGTAGGTCATGGAGGAGCTACCTCTTCCCGGCTCGTGGTGTTTGCTCACAGGGTCTCATTTAAGAGGTGACCAGTGTAGTTCTGCGTCAGTGGAGGCTGTTGGTGGCTAGAGCCAATTCCTGGTATGTCTGGGAGGGGGCAGCTAGCAGATGCTCCATGAGGGCCTTGGAGGCCATGCAGCAGTATGCTCAGAGATGCAGGATCTGCCCCCCTATCCCGCCAGCATTCCCTATTCTGCTTTCCACTTGTTGTAAGCTGCCCTCTCTGTCAGGCCTTTTTTGTGTTAGTCACTTCACTGCCAAAGGCAAAGCACGAGAAGAGAAGTGGAGCAGCGGTTACCGCTCAGCGCAGCTCTCAGGTGACACAAGGGGCCCTGCCTTCCTCATAGCTGCCACTTTCCCCCTCCCCACATCTCTGGGCATCCAGAGGCCTGGCTAAGGTTGCCAGGTGTCCAGTATTCACCCGGACAGTCCGGTATTTGTGGGCTCTGTCTGGTAAAAACCCCAGGAAATACCGGATATGTGAAATGTCTGGTATTTCCTGTTTCCCTGGGACAGAAGCCCAGCGGGGACAATTTTCCCCTGCCACTTCTGGCGGGAGCGGGGGAGCGAGGAGCGCAGCAGAGTCGTAGTGAAGGGAGGACGGGGGCACTTGCCGGGCGCCACACTAGGGTGGTGGGGAGGGGTGCACCAGTCTGGGGCTTCTGAGGCATGTGTTTGGTATTTTTTGTTAAACCATCTGGCAACCCCAGGTCTGGCAGGAAATTCACCTTCTGTGCCTGCATCTTGTAATTGATCTGGCTCGGCCCATCCGTGGTCTTGACCTGGTGCTTGGGCAGGTTGTTCATCCAGAACATCATGTTCTCGTTGGAGTTTTGGAACTGCTGGTAGGTGAGGTTGGTGTTCCGGAGGGTCTTCTCCCTGGGGAGGTTTAAGAGGCAGAAGGTTTCTCACGTGCAAATTACGAAAGGGACACTGGGCCAGGGGAGACAACTTCTGTGGGCCCTTGGGTAAGATGTGAAGGGGAGGGACAGCTCCGTGTTCCCAGAAGGGGCAGGGCCTCAGGAGCCCCAGACTGTGGTGCACCCCTCCCCACCACCACAGATCTCAGAGCTGCCCTGTGGCAACTGGAGTTCCAGGCCCCTTTGAATCACCAGGCCTCGGAGCAATTGCCCCCCCCCCCCCATCAGTGGCCCTGCATGGGGAATGTCACCAGGGTAATGAAAGGGGTGTTTATAACAGGCCAGCAAGCAGGAAGGCTGGGTGGCTGCACAGTTCTCTGCGGACTTGCTAGGAAAGTGCGTAATGAAAACTAAACTGTATTATCATGTTCAGCTCTAGGTGGCACCATGTGTAACACACCTTACCTGAGAGACCCAGGGGGGTGGGGAGGGAGGGGTACATTTCATTAGTGAGAGGGACTCGCTTTGGAGCCACCCAGAGCTTTTTAATACCTGTTGTGCAGGTTTCCTTTGCGGACAAGGACTGCTACGGCGTGATGGCTGTCACAGTGCCTTCCACAGGCTTTATGACAATACGCTTATGACTGTGAAGGACACAACTGGGACATGCTTTCTACGAAATACCCCGTGTGAGTTATCACTGGAAAAGTTATCTGCTGAGTAGGATTCCCCCAGTTGCATGCATGCATCATCTTTGTAGATCTAGTTAAGATATGAAGTATAAACCTGTGTTGCTCATGTAATCATGGTAAGTGAGGGCCAGTAGTACTACTCCAGGGACTTAATTGCCCAGTACTCAGAACGAGTCTACCTTGAGTGGTCTCCCCCACCTCATGCTGGCAATTCCTTCACCAGCCTTCAGGAGAGCTCCCTATGGCTTGAAAACGTGTCCCTCTCATCAACAGAAGTTGGTCCAATAACAGATATTACCTCACCCGCCTTGTCTCTCTAACAACCTGGGACTAACATGGTTACAGCTCCACCGGATACCTTCTTTGAGCATTTTCCAGCTAGAGCTGGCCAGGCAGTTAATGATCTTGGCCTGGTAGTTGCAGCCCTGAAATCTACTGTGCACAAGGGAGTGCAGCGTGGCGTGCACAAGGGAGTGCATGGCAGACTGAATGCAATTACAGAGAGGAGAAATTTTAAAGTCAGAAGCAGACTGCCCTGCCCCTGCCTGCTGTGTGTACTAATAACTCTGCAACTGCCTGCTGCACATCTCTATGGGTAAGTGATAACTAGGAGGAGGAGAGCAGGAGCAACAGAGAAGGCTGCACAGAATGCCACAGCTAGACACACTGGATCTCAAGCGACACTGGCCACAGGAGTTGGGCTGGGCTCCTGGACAGGGGAAGTGCAGAAGACCTCCCCAGAGGGTCCCAAATTTCAAAGCTGGCTCTTCAATTCAAATAAACCAGGTAAATTTGGGTTTAGGGGATGGACACTTCTGCCTGGCCCTCCAAATCCCAGCCCCCACCCGGTCCCACATGCTCACCGGTGATCCAGCTGGTCAGCCACAGCATGGTAGCGGTCATTGAGGAGTTGGACTTCCCGCTTCTGCCTGGGGAGGTCGGGGCAGTACTCCTGGAAGTTGTTCTGCACCGCGCTGCAGCTGTGCTCAGCGTCCTTGAGGCTGCGGTTCAGCTTCAGCAGGCAGTCCTCCTGGGCCACCAGGTCCCGCATCAGTCTCTGGAAAGGGAGGAGCTACTGGGTTAGCACTGCAAGCGGATTCAAACCTGGGACCTATACAGCTTGAGCTATAAAGCCAGCTGGCGCTCAGCTTAGGCTGAAGAGTTTAGGTTGTAGCATCTCTCACTGTAAGTGATCTTAGTGCTACTCCATGGGACAGTGAACCACACCCACTAGGTGTGTGGGTTACACCTCTCCCTGGCCCTCCACCCAGCACCTCTCCCTGGCCCTCCACCCAGCACCTCTCCCTGGCCCTGTAAGGCTGACGGTGTTGCAGAGGGAGAGCCACCAGTTCAGAAGCAGAAGAGAATGGAAGGAGCTTCTCTTTCCACCCCAACGTCTTTATTCTCAGTAGCAATGGGGAAATGGATTTAAAAAACCCACTGCAGGGTTGAGGGGGGGGGGATTGGCAGAATGCAAACAGTGCTAAGTGCAAGGGTGGCTGTCTGACACAGAGATGTCAGGTATGGGGGGGGCAGTTAGAGAGACGGGAGGGAGAGAAGGCCTGGCATGGCTGGAGTCAAGAGGGGTGGAGGTGCTGGAAATAGCCATTGTGGGCAAAGGGGGAATTAATTGTAGGGCAGAGAGAGTGGGGTGGGGACACAGGTAGATGGAGAAGGGTTACCGGGGTGCAAAAGGGCAGCTGATTGTGGGGGGCTGAGGCAGATTGACAAGGGGAGTGTTTGGTGAGGTACACGCGCAGGTGGTAAGATCTCTGTGGTGGGTCTTGGTTCTGATGGACGTTTCTCAGAGACTGCGACAGAGGTATCATTTTAGCAACCTACTAATAAACAGCTGCCTCTAATGCTATGGAAGCTCATTTAGAGCAGACTCTCTCGGGCAGCGGGTTGCCACCCCCCATCAGCAGGGTTGTGGAAATGTCACCACAACCCAAAGCAAAGAAAATCTCACTGCCCTACACCCCACAGGCCCTGACCCTTCAAGGTCAGCATTGTCTGCCAGGGTCTCCAAACACACACGCAGATAAGTCACTCAGGCCTAGCACCGCTAGGAGCGATCCTCTTACAGCTAAGGAGTGTCAGGGAGTTAGGAACATTTCTGACTTCCTTCAAGGGGGCAGAGGGAACGTGCAAGTCAATGCTTGCCCAAGTCTCTTGCGCACACTAACAATAGGACAAGGTTAGCTGACTCCAGCTCTCACTGTGCCCGGACCATTCTCACTGCTCTCCAGAAGCCAAAGGCTGCCTCACCTGCAGCTCATTGGCACGATCCTGCAGGGCATTAGGGGAGGCTGGGATGGTGCTGTCCTGTGCCAGCTTGGACTCAAAGCTGCTGACGATCTCATCTGTGACCTCTATCTGGTTCTCCAGGTTCAGCGATGCCTTGGCTCTGAGGTGGACAGAATGGAAGTGACTAGACACACATCGCTTCCCTCACCTCTCCGAGGAGTCTGCCCTCCCGTCAGGCTTCTGAGGAGTAACTGCAGCAGGCTCCATCGCATTGCACAATGCAGACCATTAAGAAGTTGGTCTTGTGAACACATGCCTGGCTTTGGCACCCCTTACCAATCTGGGGTGAGAGTCTCTACTTACTTTTCATCATACAGGCTGGACAGCATCTTGACATCATGGCACTTGTTCTTGACATTGTTCAGAGTCACAGGGAGCTGAGAGGCAGTGGTGCTGGTGGATTTCTTGGACAGGAAGGCCTCACACTCCTTCTGCACAGCTTCCTTATCGGCCTCAATGCCCTGCAGTCTCTTTGTTGTTTCCTAACAAATCAACAGAGACGACCCGTCACCCAGCACACAGAAGCTCAGGGTGAGGCTGATGTGATACAGCAGGATCTGCTGGGAGGTGACCAGGGAAGACATGCTGGGAAAATGTGTCCCCAACCCAGAGTGGAGCATATCCAGAAAGAGGAGAAAACCAGCCATTTGAATCCACCCCCAGCCAGGGCAGCAGCAGAAGACATAATCGGTACTGAACTGACACTGCACCAGACTGAAGCCCAAAGCAGGAGAGAGAACTACAAGGTTTATGCTGACAGTGAATTCGTCTTCCCTGGTCACCCCCACCAGGATCATTTCTAAAATGCAGGGAACATCACTGGTTCAGCAGTGGACGTGCCCGTGTTTCCGAATCAGACCTGCACTGCAGCAGTCTCCAGGCAGCAGGCCTCGCTCTGAGCCCCGGAGCCAGCAGATGTCTCCGCAGAAGCAGAAAAACTCTTCCCTCTCCTTTTCGAAGAGGTGGGTGCTAAAGCCTACATGGTTTCCGGATCAGGTCAATTCTGCTCCCACTGTCGGAGCTAGCTACCTCTGTCAACCCATTCTCTGGGCTCAACCCCTCACCTCCTGGTCCTTGATCCGTTTGCGAAGGTCGTCTGTCGGGGCACTGTGGCTTACTGGGGACCTCACCCGGCTAAAAATCTCCTTCTCCACTTGGACCAGGCCCCCGCCAATCTTACTCAGCTTAGAGAAGAGCAGGTCAGCTTGGGGGTCATCCTGGGCAACAGCGGGACTTCTGATTGGCGCTGGAATGACAATGGGCATCAAATCAGTGCAGCGTCCCATCCGCCATCACACGCTGGGTTATCTTACCCTTTCTCCCCAAATCCCTGCTCTACAGGCCCTGCTGCTGGGCCCTCCGCTGCCCCTTCCTGGAGACCCCACCAGAAAACATCTGCCTCCAATGGATTATGCTGGGGCCAAGTGCACTTTACTTCATCCCTCATGTGGGTTGGGACAGATTGTGAGACTGGGACGGAGAGTCTGGGTCAGAGCTGAATTGTCTCACACATCCAGAGGATTCAGCACTGCAGGGGCTGAGGGCTCAGACCCACAAAAGGCTGCTCCATGCCCAGCCCAGTAACTTCTTCCGTAGGAGAGCTCAGCTGCTGACTTTGTTTGGACTTTTTCATTGTGTGAGTTGCCCCTCTGCAGCCCCCTTGTCCGTCAGTCCCAAACAATCCCTCGGGCAGTAAGCGAACAGAATTTGCTGGTGGAAAAGAGCTGGGGAAGCCAAGTTTCCAATGCAGACATAGCAATAGTGTGGGAAGGGTTGGTCCTGCAAGGCCCCAGCACCAGGACACAGCACTTCTGGAGCATCTTTCATTCCAGGATCTCAAAACACTCGGCAGAGACCACAGAAGCCGCATGTCTCCCTTGTGTGATGAAGTCTCGTAAGAAATTTTCAAATCACAGCACAGAGACAAAGTGACTTTCCACGGGTCACCCAAGCAGTCAGTGGCAGGGCCAGGATCCCACTATCTAGTCCTCTCCTCTAAGCACTAGACCTGACTGCATCCAGATACCGAGTATTTATGCTTCTGCATTCCCACAAGTGCCCACATGTGGGTGTCCTACGGCATTCACTGATGGACTATCTTTTATCGACTGGCCAAATTTCAATAAAGTAAAACAAAATGAGCCTGGGGTTCTCACTTTGTGGGGCTACCTTATTATGTTAAATTAGAGAGCAGTAAATAACCTGACGTACCCTGCTGGCTGGGCTTAACTGGCTCCTTCTGGCTGCTTTTCAGGGAGTTCTGAACGGTCGCTTTCTTCTGCTTCACCGTGTTCAATTCGCTCTCCAGCCTGCAAGCGAAAGAAGGGAGCATCACCCCCAGCACAAGAGTTACCAGGAATAGAAACTCATCTGTACAAGGCATGCTCATACGCCTGTCTGGGAGTCCTTAACCCAGGGATGGGCCTCACCTGAGCACACTGCAGGCACCTCTTCTGGGGCAGGTAGCACTTCGAGCATGTTTAACTGGAAGTCAGAGGCTTTGTCTACACTGCTGAGTTTAAAGCGTAGCCACAGCAGCATGGTCACGGCAGTGGGAGAGAGCTCTCACAGTCCTCTAGGTAAACCACCTCCATGAGGGGAGTAGCTAACAGTGTGGGAGCCTGATTACACTGACCTTATCACAGCGCTGTAACTTGCTGTGCTCGGGGCGGACGGGGGGGGGGGGGATAGTGTTTTTTCACATCTCTGAGCGCGAAAGTTACAATGCAGCAGAGACAGCGCAGACAAGCCCTATGCACTCCCAGACAGTGTTCACACTATACTATCCTGGCATATGGAAACAGCAGAGCTCTGATTTGCAAGAGCAACATGATGTTAGGGGAGAACTAGGAACAGGGGCAAGAACTAGGGACAGTTGAAGTGACTTTGCAAAGAGCAATTTGCAGGGACTTTTGAAGGCCCTGGACTAATTCCTGTTGCTACAAACAACATATGAATAAACTACATATAGGGCTGTACACAGTCATCCCTAGTCTTGTGTAAATGGCCTCAATCAAAAATTCTTACAGTGATGACTATGCTGCAGGCCTTGTCCAAGGACCATGCTACATGCTTGAAGTAAAACCCAGGAAATCAATGCAAACAAGTGATTGGTTTACAGACCCGGGGCATAGGAGGGGTAGCAAATATCCCTGAAGCCATCAGTAAAAACAATTAGCTTAAGGTGATTGTGCAAGGGAAATACATCTTTACAGGGCCCCGGGACAGTCATTGTGCAGCATTACCAAGAGATAATGCAGGGCCATGTGCTGCAAAATTTTAAAATCAAAGTGTTTTTTTTAAATTGCACATGACATTAACAGGCACCAAGGAGGGGCAGGGATTGTTTAAAGTTGCACTAGTGATAAGGAGCTGGGAGGAATGAAATAAAGGCTGCATGTGCCATTTTCAAAACTGCCTAAATCTCTTTTAAAAATGGGCCTTGGGTATTGTCTAAAACTCACAAGTTGCACTGATTTAATTAAATCTGTTCAGAGTTGAGTTAGCCAAGGGGACTGCACTGATTTAAGAGTGTTGATTTAGCTTCATATTGCCTTAGTTTAAGTGGGCAAGGAATTAACTTGCGCTACATCAAAATATGGGACTCTTCAATTGATTTAGACACAGCCACACAAGGGAGCAGCGCCGAGATAACTAAATCTGATTCTAAACAGATTTAGTCAAACTGGTGCCGCTTGTGTATCTAGACAATATGCATGAAAAACTTCTTGACAGTGAGGACTGTGGAGAAACCCCTGCAGGAGAAATGGGAGAAACCCCATTTCCTGGGGCTCTTAGAATTGGACAAAGCACTAGAATCATGTATAATAGAGAGGGAGAAAAAATGAGTGACAGCGGTTTTTTTACGTCTTCGCTGAACTCCTCAATGAATATCTGTAACGACTGGAGCTAGGGTGTGTTCAAGTCCCTCTGCCTCACACGCCTGCTGTGTACTCACTTGTTAACTCTGCTGATGGCCTCTGGGTCTGGAGGAGGTATGAAGAAGCAAGCAGCAGGAGCTGTCTTTGTCACTCCTGTGCTGCTCTGCACCACCCAGTTCTCCAGGTTGCTGTTGTCTTTCAGAGTGTACTTCTCACCCCGGCTGAGCTGCACCTGGATGATCGGAGGAAGGATTCGATTCTCTAGCTCTCACTCCTGAGCTCCTGCGTTTTCAGGGCTCCCGTGTAACAGAGGAGACTTTCTGAAGTCTCTAGCAAGGCCAAACTCTGCATTCCGCAGGGATTTGGGGGCTGACTGTCCTGAAAGTTCTCCCTTCTCATCGAGGAAAGTGCTGCCCCACATTGCCCCCTTAGAGACCAGGGTGCTTAGTTGGTGTGAAGACATGAATCAGCCAGGGCCAGATTCACACTTTGTGGGCCAGGCACCAAATAGACTTGTGGGCCTCCACGTAGTCGTTATCCGCCGTTTGAGTGTGGGCCTACTGGGCAGTGCTATGGTATTAATGGTACTGAGTCTCAGGCATTTTTTATTTTGATCACACACTCTGCACGACTGTACGCGCCGCTATACACAGCTTCATCAGCCCCGGTTTTTCTCACTGAGCTTTACACTCATATGGGTTTACGTTTACCAATGTCCACAGTGAGCAGAAACTTCATAGGGATCAGGGGAAACACCCACAGATTTATCTCCTTCCTCAGCCAGACAGTCTATAGCCATGTCTCCAGGACCATCCTGTTTTACCAGTCACCGAGTGTGGTCCTGGTCTGAGCTCAGTAAAGT